>NC_091709.1:20020000-22520000 GCF_041296265.1 Equus caballus | reverse complement strand
TAACCAACACAGCCTTTAGGAGAACTTTTATCTTTTAAGCGCCTCATTGCGGATCACACAAAGGTGATTTTAAAAGCCAAGTTTTAGAGTGAGATGTACAGTTCTGGGTCTTCAACAAATTCTGACAAGATTTCACACACTGTCAGAGAGGTTCTTTTCTCTTGCCCGGCTTCCCTGCGGTGGGAGAGGGACAGAGCCAATGCCCCAACCTCCTTGCACTCAGGGAGCCACTTTGACCCAATTCCAGAAGCCCAAGGGCTGTCCTTAATTAGCATTGTAATTTATATTGCACAATTATGCAAATTGGGTACATAAACAAAATTATCCTTTCACTTTGGCTTTGCTACCGGAGAAATGCAAAGCCAGTTAAAGATAAGAATAAAGAAAACAGAATACATTTGTTTGAATGCAATCCACCCTTTCTTAATTTATCCGTTTTTTTGTTTTACTCTTTCACCTTGCCCTTGGGGGTTTTTAAATTTTTTCTCTTCTCCTATTCTGTTTTTTCTTCTTTTTATGCTGTTTTTTTCCTCCTTTATCTATACTTAGCTCTTTTGCTTGAGAAATTTTCCATCTCATTAATTCTGCTGCCGTAATTCATAACTCTTCAGGCCATTTCTTTGTTTTTTGGTATGACTACTATCTGACTGTCTATAGCGTCCTTTTTTCTTTTGCTCCAAATTCTCTCCTTTCTCCGAGCATCCCTTTCCATTTTACTCCATTTTCCTCAGTTAGTTTGACTGCTTTTACAGCTGTGCAATGCTCCTTACTAGATACCTAGAGAATGCCCTCAGGATTCAATCGTTTTTACTAAGAAAACTGAAAATAAGCATGGCAAATAACAGAACTTGGAAGATAGGAAATTTAAGACACAAAGCCCCCAATGAAATCAAACTGGAAGGCAGTGCCCAGAGTCAACAGACAGTATTCAAGTAGCTATTAACCACCAGGTAACTAATCACCAAACCAGCATAACAAAGATAGTTTTCCAACGTTGGATGATATGCCAATTGAGCTGGCTCCTTTAAAAAGACTTAAAACTGTATGGAAGATCAGAAAAGCTAAAATTTTTTAAACTAGTAGAAAATATAACCTTCTAGATAAAGCTGGCTTGCAAGAATAGTGGCTACTGGTGCTTGACAACATATGAAGAGTAACTCTTAAGGGGATTTATAGCAGAGTTGCTTGAACAGAACTGTGAAGAGAACAGAATTGTTCATTGGTTTTTCTGCCCAGAACCGCAGCTCCCATGGGAAATATTCCTCTTCCTTCTACAGCCCTCCGGCTGCAGCAACATGAGCTAAATTAAAATATAACCCAAGGGGGACCAGACCCAACTGGGCAAATCGGTGCACCCTCCCTCTGGCTATAAGTTTTTCTACTTTGAATAACATTCAAATGCCTCCCATACAGACTTTGTCCTTGTCTTGCTCTCTGACCCCTAACTCATCTCCTACTTTTCTCCCAAATGCTTACTAAGTTCTAGCCATCCTGGATGACTAATATTCTCAGCTCATTGCTTTTGTCCCTTTCATCCTTTCTGCCTGGAATAGTCTTCCTTGATTTTTCAGTGGCTGGTTTCTTCTTGTCATTTGGGTCTCTACTCAAATGTCATCTCAGACAAATATCCTCTATGTCTCTATCTAACGCTGACCTCCATCCCCTCACTCACTATACATATTACCTTGTTTTAATTTTATACCATTTGAAATTGGCTTATACATTTATTTTGAATTGGCCTCTCAGATATTTATCATATATTTTATTTATTGCCTGTCTCTCCCCACTAGAATGTAAGATCTTCTCTAATTCACAACTGTATTCCCAGTACCCAGAACAGTGTCAAATGCATATAGCATTCCCAAAATAATCTTGATTTAAGTGAATGACTTAATGATCACTATAGAAGGGGCAATGACCCAAACCTGGCCAAAGTTTTCCATCCCCATGATTTGTGGCTTTGTGATCAAAAGTGAGTCAAATCCATCTTTTGGGGTGTTGGGTGTTTGAATTAGGAGATGCAATGTTTGCATAACTGGTTTTCCACCACGTGAATCAAAGTAAGCAAGCCAGTGGCGGGGGGGGAGGTAAATAGTGGGGGACGGCATGAGTAGGGGGTGGTGGGAAGGGGTGACATGATAGGAGTAGAGGTGGATAAAAACTGAGTTTAGACAGTATTTATTCTCTGGTTTCTGATGTTCCTGAGGCCCAGCTACATTCCTGTCTTTTGTTTCTGTGAAATCCCCTGGGGTCTTTCTGCGATTTCCACTTTTTCTTAAACCGAACTGGATTTCAATCTTTTGCAATCAATAAAAGTAACACAAAACAACATTATAACATTGTGCTTAAGAGCTTAAAATTGGGTGCAAAATTAGGGTTTGATTGTGCTATTTATTATGTGTATCCTGGAGGACCAATTTCTTAATCTCTCCAAATTTTAGTTCCCTTATCTAAAAAATGAAGGGCAATAACAGGACATACCTGATAGGGGCACTAGAAAGATCATTGTAATTATATATGCAAAGTTCTTAGGCACAACGCCTGATATATAATAAGTTCCTAATTAAGGAATTCTAATGTCTGCAACCTAGGCCAAGAGCAAAAATCCACTTTGAATTGATATTTCAAACCTACCCTCCCCTCCTTTGTGTATCCTACTTTCTGTGACACATCCTGTATTTCTGTCTATTTTAGAATATTTTCCAAATTCTTTTTATGATTAAAATATATTTAGAGTTGGATTTGTTTACTTTCTTCTATGAACATTTATGCTCATCTCATCTTTGACATACCAGTTTCTGTTAGATGTCCCAAGTGGGACATTTGTGAATGAACAAATGATAGGATGAAATCCTGAAAGACAAACAGCCAAAGCTTGCCCTTCCTAATGCTCTTGGTAATGGCCCTCATCACCTATCACAGGACGTGGGTTGTTACAATAAGAGTGAGCTGTAAATGAGCATGAAAGCTGGAGAGAGGCTTGGACTGGATCAGCTTTAAATGAAGCTTGAGATAACACTTTGCTGTTCCCATGACATAGGCCTATATCCCAATGTCCAGCATACAAAGATTCTGTCAGTCAGCTCCACCCTCACAACATCAATGAACTGGATGATCAGCAACAACTGGGAGTGGTGACAGGGGGTGGTGTCTGGGGTGAGGAAGCATGCCCCAAGACTAGTAATACCAAAGTACAGGGGGTAAGGACAGGGTAAGAAAATGTAGCAGAGAGTAAAATGCAGGTCTCTAGTAAGTTAACACATATTTTTCAAAAATGTATCATATCTGCCAAAAGTAAAAAAAGAAAAAGAGGCATTTTATAAAAATTTTATAAAATGAAGTAAAAAGAATATAAATAAAAAATTTCAAAAACCGATACACAATTTAATGATAAATATTGATGAAAAAACATTGAAATTTTTGAAGATGTTTCTTTACCTGAACCAAAACTGGAATTCAGATTCTGCTTAGTAGCAAAATTAGATCTCTAGTGGGCTTGCAATTCGCAGGCAACATTTAGGAAGAAATTTTAGGGAGGGAGAAATATAGGACAGAAAGATTGAGTATTTTCTAATAGAGCAGATAAGAGTAGATTTAAAGAGATTGAACACTTCGTTTTCCTGACAAATTTTGGGTGTGAATTTGAGAGAAAGACTAGATTATGGGTACTACATTTTCTGTTTACATCCAAATTGTAGTGTATAGGGAATTTTATGACTCTTCTGTTCCAACTATAAGAAGGTAAAAAATGTAACAGAAACAATTTGGTTCAAATTTGCACAAAAAGATAAAATTGCAAGCAATATCCTTAGAATATATTTATGGGCCCTATAAGAAAACTTGAATACATAGAGAGACATGATGTTGTTACATGGTAATGCCAAATAGTATAAATTGGTCATTTAAATCATCTGCATATTGCTAGATAGAGGCAAATATTGATAGATTATTGGGTATTGTTTTAATACTCCATACAAATTATATTTGCTAGTATTTCATAAAGGAAATTGCAATTAAGTTCTCCAAGATTACCCTCTATATGATTTTTTCATTTACCTATTTGTTGTATTCTTTTTCTCATTTCTAATTTTCTTTTTGCTTTTTATTCCTTGTAGATAAATGAGATTTTTTCCTTAAAAAAACGTTAAGTTGTGTAATTCACTTGTGGATTTTACATTTCTCTAATTCAACTAAATTTGTACTGCTTCCGTCTCTAAGTTTTGTCTCTTTCGTTTATTGTAATCTACTTAAGTTCTTGAGATAAAGACTTGAATCATTTACATTTCTTGTTGATGTAGTAAACGCTACAGCGTACGAATTTGCCTCTGAGGAAAGCGTTGCTAATATACCTGTGTTGAAATGTGGTGCTGTAATGTCAACAGATTTCTAAGTACTCTCTGATTATGTTTTTATTTTCCACTTTGTCCCAACAGTTATTTAGGAAAATGGTTTGCTTATTAATATTACTTTTGTTTTATTGTTTTTTTTAAATTTGAGGGAGTATTTTGCTGAAAAATTTATTTATTTATTTATTTTTAAGGAAGATTGGCCCTGAGCTAACATCCGTGCCCATCTTCCTGTACTTTATACGTGAGAAGCTTGCCACAACATAATTTGATGAGCAGTGTGTAGGTCCACACCCAGGATCGGAACTGGCAAACCCTGGGCCGCCAAAGTGGACCACATAAACTTAACTGCTACACCACTGGGCTGGCCCCCAAATTTATTTTTCAGTACTATTAAATTGTGGCCACGTGTGATTGCTGCAATTTCTGTTACTTATCACTTATTTGTTCTTGACTAATACTGATCGATTTTAGTAAATAAATGATAGATGTTTGAAAAAAATGTGTAGTTTCTCTTTGTAGGGTAAAATCTTTAAAAATCTCAGTTATTAACTCTTCTATTTCCTTGATTTTAGTTACGTGATTCTTCTTCAGTGATTTGGTAATTAGGCATCATGTTGATATTTTTTATTTATTTTATATTTCCCCCTAAGATGTCTACATACCTTCTTTATACCTTATCCTTCTGTCAATATCAAGACCAAGAATGCATCCGTATAGCTGACTCATCCCAGTGAAGAGGCACATCTTGGTGCATCTTTCCTTTGCCCTCCTCCCACTCTGCTTCACCACTGCCCCATCCACACTCCCTTTCTAATTTTTGTCAATATAATTTATATTTTAATACCAACTCGTTGTTGTTTAATGTTTTTAAAACAAGATTTAAGTGTTTTATTTTGCCAATGATTTTCACATTTGCATTAATTATTCTAAGCGTATTACCAGCAACTGTATAAACTTACCTTCATATTCATTCACCACTGTGTTCCTGTCCTCAGCAAAGTGACAAGCGCAACATATGCTGTCAGGATTTCTGGTTAAAGAACCAGTACTGTAGAATAGCACAGAGAAGATAAGAGCCTGACCAAGTGAAACTTAACTCCCATATTAAGGAGTGCTTCTGTAAGTGCGTGTTACCATAAACACATCAGCACCAAGATTACGGAAAATCCATAGAGCGGATTTCATCCTGATAGCCCCATCTCTGCCATGGTCAAACACACACACACACACACACACACACACACACACAGAAACCCATACTAATGGGAATGAACACTTTACTATTTCCCAGGTGTTAACACTCTTGGAATGTGAGGTGCCTACACTAACTTCATTGTTATTAGCCCTTTTATTGGATTCACCTGAAATAACTGCAAACACTGGTCTCAAACTCACCTGCACATTATAATCACATGGGGAGATTTTTAAAAGACCCTAATGTCCTAGCTACTCACCAGACCAATTAAATCCAAATACCTCTGGTTGAAACCCAGGCATCAGTATTTTCTACATGTGACTACAGAGTGCAGCCCAGAATAAGAACACGCGAGAGTCAACGGAGTCTGAACCTTCAATCTAGTTATGCTTGTGGACGTAGCACAACATAAGAAAAAGCTTTTCTGGGTACTTAAAAGGTGATCGTGGGAAACAGCTTTCTTTAGGATTAGGATAACCACATCGGAATGATCACAGAGACCTTGTATCCTTGTAGTAACTGTCTCATCAGTTTGAACAAGCAGGTGAATGGAGTGTTCAGCTCTGTTCTGGGGTGAGAATAGAGACAAGAGGGTTTCTCGGAGTTGGTCAGATATTCAGTTAAAATCAACACGGAAAAACAGATTGTAACCCAGTTTTCCAAAATTAATAATTTTGTTTCATAAATTTGGTTTGGGCTCTCTTCTACAAGAAAACTGAAATTATAACCCCAATTTTGAGGTCTTACGATCTTTTCCTTTGTTTTTAGGCAGATTATCAAACAGAAGTTTCCTTATTTTGTGGAACCGCAGATATTTGAGTTCAGAATATAGACCAGATTTTGAAGGCTACCTAAATAGAGCCAAGGAAACATTTTCTCTGGAAATGCCCTTTGAACATCATTTGTTACCATAACAATTATGTTTGACTTGAGATAAGAAACAGGTAAAAAAACAGAAAACAAAACAAAACTCATATGCGAACTTTTGGTGGTATTTTACTATATGCATCTTCCTAAACACATTGTTATGTAACAAATTAACAAAACTTTTCAAGCTATAGTTAACATTACTTTACAATGAAAGGGGCCAAGTAGCTGTTTTATATATGGTAACAATCTTCATTCGATTATTACTTTTTTAAAATTTAAAATTTGTTTGACAGCGTCAATCAATTTATTTCTTATTTTTTCTTCCAGCTTTAGTGAAGTATAATTGACAAATAAAAGTGTATATATTTAAAGTGTACAATGTGATGATTTGACATACATATACTTTCAAAATGACTGTCACAGTCAGGTTAATTATAACATCCAGGGGCCGGCCCCGGGCCCAGTGGTTAAGTTCTCACACTCTGCTGCGGTGGCCCAGGGTGTCACCAGTTCGAATCCTGGGCATGGACATGGCACCGCTATCAGGCCACACTGTGGTGGCATCCCACATGTCACAACTAGAAGGACCCACAACTATGTACCAGGGGGCTTTGAGAGAAAAAGGAAAAATAAAATCTTTAAAAAAAAAATCCATCACTTCACATAGTTATCATTTGTGTATGTGTCTGATGAGAACGCTTAAGATCTATACTCAGCAAATTTCAAGTATACGGTACAGTAGTATTAACTATAGTTACCATGCTGTACATTAGAATTAATCAATTTAGTAAACGTACTCAGCCCTCTTAGGAAAGAGAGAGCATCTACAGATAAGAGTGAGCTAAATTAGTTTCATAGAATTGAAACATTATTTTTGGCCTCTTCCCTGCCTAGGTAATACCTATTCATTTTATTGCATGTGTTGTTTATAGATATGTTGTTTAAAATATGCCCAATGAACTTGTCAGGCAGATAGCCTTAATTATATTTTAAGGATAGCTTTCTTTGTAATAGAATCTGGGTTTCCCAAAATACATAGCTTGATTGAAAAATACCAAGCAGGATATAGGGTCCTTGGACTGTCTTCTTACAGAAAAACAATCCAGAAGAAAATGTGAGTTGTGTCTTCTACAATGATTTTCACGTAGTCCAGTGGTTCTCAAATAGGACCCGGACCAGAAGCATCAGAGTCACCCGGGAATTTTAGAAATGCAAATTCTCAGGCGCCACCCAGCCCTGTGGAATCAGAAACTCTGAGGTTGAGGCCAGCAATCTGTGATTTAACAAGCCCTCTCTGTGATTCTGTCAAACTCTAAAGTTTGAGGATCTCTGACATAGCATTGTCCAAAAAAGATAGTAGAATAAACACAAAACAAAAAAACCTCTGACTCTTCTAGTGATTTTCTGTTTTATTTTGTCTAGAAAACAATTTGTCTGCATTAAAAGATAATATTTGCCTAGGAAGTTCATTTTTAGCTCCAGTAGAATTAACCAGGGTACCCACCATTCTATTCTATTTTTCCATTACATGTCAAAGATTCACGACTGGCTCTCAACATCTTTCAACGTACACCATGAAGTGAACATTAATTCCTTACATTTGCTTTCAGAAATTCTTTTAAGCAGCAGAGTGTTAGATCTCACGTGTGCTTTCCTTACTTCATTGAGATAATGTTACTATAATGATCTCACTTATATGTTGCGTAATTAGATCTAATATCTCTCTAATGAGATACACCATGTTATCGGGAACCAGCTGCTCTATCATGGAGAGCAAAGGACACTCTACAATAAATTTTCCAAGACATTCAAGAATAATATAAGTGGTCATTTCATACAAATTATTTTTTCCTCCTTTCTGTAAGAATCTAGTTGTTTCTGGATGCATATTAACATTCACAATAAATCAAAGGACTAAGGGAGTCAGCTCGCTTTGGCATGAAACAACGCATACCAATTGTTTGCTGGGAGAATAAAGACTCTTACTTAGTTATCAAGAAAAAACAGTTAACTGAGAATATAGACCAGGTTGCTCTAACATCCCTGCATTTGTACATTTACAGTATATGTTAAGTTTTTATGATACTATAGTTTAAGAAAGAACTTTGTACATATGAAGAACATATTTATTAAGAAAGAACACATGTAGGCTTAAGAATGTGATAGTCACTTTTTTCAGTAACTGTTTATGCATGTTTAATAAAAATGAGATGGAAATAAGTACATATATATCTATGGGGCTTGCTTCATTGGTCATTCACTCATATAAAAATACCTGTGTGCATTTTTAACATAGACAAATGAATACACAAAAGACATATGTAGATATACAACATAAACTGCATGGAGACATCTACTCTATGGTATTCTCATCTCTCCACTGAATGTAAATATGTAGCTATTTATCTAACCCGTATCTTCTTGTTAAGGAAACTAGAGCATGCCTCATTTTTTGAAAGTGTGGTGAATTAATGGCTAACATTACCTCACCTCCCTACAGCCTTCTGAGTCTCTACAGTGGAGGAAATTAAGGGAGACAAACTGAACTGTGATGCTCGGGACTCCCTTGATTCTGCCTGTCACCGTTTTAAGCCGACTCAAGGCCTCAGGGGAGTCTGGCTGTTCTAGCCTTCCTCAGCCAGCCAGACGGTAACGGCCCACTGCTTTTATTCATTACCCTGAATGTAATGCACTAAATTTAACAAGTAACACACTCAGCGGGAATTTATTGGCCTTTTGCAGCATGATTGCAAGGTAGGATATGGATATGGATTCCAATTACTGTTGACACCTAGATAAGAAGAACAAAGCCTGTATATAATTATTAATCAAAGTTGATATTTTAGGGAAATGAAAAATAAATAAATAAATAATCTCTACACTATTTGAAGCAAATGTTCCCAGGTTGAAAGAACCCTCCTTGGTTACACAATAGAAGCATTCCAATTAAATATAATAGCAATAATAAAATAGCAACACAGAGGCAAAATGATCCTATAAAGCAACAATTTTCACATAAAAATTGCTGTGTGGAGCAGATGTACAGGGGAGAGAAGGCTAACAAATTCCAAATATAGACTCATGTGTAATATGTAAATGAATGGTCAAATATAGTCATCTTTAAATAAGGATTTAATATTTTAATTAGAAAAAATAATCCATGTAATATTGTTATTCCAGAGGTAACTATAGATCTATTAAAATGTAGCAGAAGGAGGGATCATTAAAAAAAATGGTGTTACGCTTTCATGTCTACGACACTGGAGTTACCTGATCATGAAAATTAAATACTGTTGGCATATAGATATTTATGACGAACCTCAAAGTCCTTGGGTTGCAATAAGAACGTTTACTCACTTCAGGCAAGGGTTTGCTGTTGTTACTGTTTGTTTTATTTATAAAGGCCACAGTAATGCAATAAACGTCAAGGCATAGGAGAGAGAGAACATGATTTTATTTTACCAGACTGTATGTGAACGAAAAATGTTGAAAAATATACAGCATATGAAAATAAAGGGGACGACAACTTCTCCATGATTAACACAAATAACCAATTTAAGTTATTGAAATAAGGCAAAGTGCACCACTGGTAAAGACTTGAACGCTCACATTACACAGAGTCATATCCCGGCTTTAATAATCACTAGCATTCTGACCTTGAGCCACTAATTTAATCTCTCTTAGCCTGTTTCCTCAGGTGTAAAATAAGGATGATTATGGCGGCTACCTGTGTTGTTATACTGACAATACTATAGCATATACTTCAAAGTTGCCAAGAAACCAGATGTTAAATGTTCTCACCAAAAAATAAGAAAGGATAATTATGGCACATGATGGAGGTGGGTAGTTAATGCTTTGGTGGTAATCACATTGGAACATATAAATATATCAAATCAACACACTGTACACCTTAAACTTACACAATATGTCAATTAATCTCAATAAAAAATAATTCTGGTAAGTTACTTAATATAGTTCTAGGGACAAAGTAAACATTCAATAGATATTAGCAAATTTTATGCTATTTTGTATTATTCTAATCTACTCAGTATTAAAATTCATTAAACCAGGAAACAAATATCATCATAATCTTTCTTTTATACCTGGATATGCTTCAGTACAAATTTGAACTCAAATATTTTGATGGAAAGAAGGGATATTTTATTACTCTATTGATTAGTTTGGACTTAAGAGTCATAATTTTATGACAAAGTCTTGTCACATAACTGTGTGAAGTTAACAAAGTGCATTTCTGATACTCAGCATGCTAAGGCATAACATTGGTCTAATGATACCTGCCTTTGACGGCATACGGTAAAATTGGAGAAAACATACATATATGCATATGTCCATGAAACTCAGCACATGGCCTGGTACCATCCAAATATGGAAATACTTCTTATTAGAGATCTATAGATGGACCTTTGGATTCAGTCATCACTGCAATTCCACTTGGTAGGTTTCATTATCATTCCCATTATTTAGCAAATGAAATGAAGGATGAAACATGTTCATTGGTGTTTTCAAGACCACAGAGTCAATAGCAAGAGGCTTATTCACCTTAGGTCAAAGTGACCACAAGTCAGTCTTCCTTCTACTATAGTAACCTCCCTTGGTAGATGAGAACATAAAGGTGGATCACTGAAAAAATGTGTGTCTGTGTGTGTGAGAGAAAAATGCATGTGCTCTTGAGAGCTGGTGCACGATTTGGGTTTTAAATGAGTGGGTAAATGAAAACCATCTACGTTGTGCAGTTGTTTTCTCTGACTTTCCTAAGAATGTCATGGAGGTTACCTATTTAAAGGCTTAAATAACTGGAATACTGAGGTATTACTAAGGTAAAATTATCTGCAGAAGATAAATAAGTACTTCTGTCTCAATGTCACCTACTGATGCTTTGGGGGATTGGTGTCATAAGGCCCATAAAGCCAAAGGAAGCAGGTAAGTGACCTGGACTCCATCAATCTTCAGGGCCTCCTAACATAACAGTGAAATGATTCCTTAAACTGAACAATTTAACCAAAACTACCAAAGAGTATTATATTATATATATGAGTCAATATTTTTACCATTGAATTCTGCCACTACTCCAGAATAGTTTTTATTTCACAATACATAGGATCCACATGTCAACACTGTTCATAAAACTTATAGGTAGAGACTTTCTGATTCTAATCTGAATCAGAAAAACATGAATAATATATGACTTTTAAAAATTAAGGAAGAAGAAATTAAGTCAAAGAATACTTTGAGTAAATCATGAGTAAATGCTTATATTGAAATTCATCTACTCATTCATTCATTCAACAATGCTCTATTAACTGCCTCCTCTTGGTCAGTTCTGTGCTGGCACTGAGGATACAGCACTGAATCAGACAGACATGGTCACTGCCCACATAGTAGTGGAGAAAGATATGAAATAATCATATAACTACAATTTTAATTGTAAAATACAAAGGTGTTAACTGCAATGGAAACCTCTACAATGATTTAAATCTACTCTTGGGCAGGGGGTCAGATGGTCTCATGAGGAAATAACTTCACTTGTGCCAGCTCTCTCAATCCTCACACCAACCCAATGAGATCAGTACAATCTCCCCATCCCCTGCTACAATCACTCCAGTCACAGATAGAGAAACTGAGGGGAAAAGGCATTAAACATCTTAACAAATCATACAGCGGTAAAGGGTAGATCCAAGATCCGAACCCAGGCCATCTGGTTTTAGACTCTGCTCTTAGGCACTGTGCTATAGAAGTTCATGTGTATTTGTGAGGGGATAAGGAAAACACACTCCAGACAGAAAGAAAGGCATATGGGAAGAAGCCAAGGTGGAGAAGAACTCAGTTCTCTACCCCAGAGCAGCACCGTCCAACAGAAATGTGAGCTGCATACGTAATTTTAAATTTTCTAGTAGCCATGTTAACAAAGAGTAAAAAGAAACAGGTGGATATGGTGCTCTGGATAAATGATTGACAAGTTCTTATAAAGCTAACATGCAAATACTATATATGATCCAGCAATTGGACTCAAGCATTTACCCCAGATAAATGAAAACATACGTTATTCACATAAAAACCTGAACAGGAATGTTAATGGCAGCTTTATTCATAATAGCAAAAACTAGAGCCACCCCAGGTGTCCTTTAATGGGTGAGCAGTTAAATGTGGTACATCTATATGATGGAATGCTATTCAGCAGTAAAGAGGAATGAACCATTGATATATGCAATGACTTGGATCAATCTTCAGAGAATTATACTAAGGGAACAAAGCCAATTCCCAGAAGATACACCCTGTACGATTCTATTTACATAACATTCTTGAGATGACAAAATCATGTAAATGGAGAACAGACTCGTGATTGCTAGAGGTTAGGGCCTGGGGGAGGAATGGAGGATAGGAACGGGGTGAATGTGGTTATAAAAGTGCAACACAAGGGATCTTTGTGGTGAAGGAACTGTTCTGAATCTTGACATGGTGCTGGAAACATGTACTTACATATGTGACAAAACTGCATACAATTAAACACACACACACACACACACACAAATGAATACAATTAAAACTAAGGAAAACCAAATAAGATTGCAACACGGTCAATATCCTAGTAGTAATATTGTGAAGATAGAGTTGCAAGATATTTCCATTGGGCAAAACTGGATAAAGGGAACACAGGAATTCTCTGTATTATTTCTTACAAGTGCGTGGGAAATTAGAATTATCTCAAAATAAAAACATTAATTAAAAGAAGGCAATTAAGTTTATTTAATGTTATCTAACCCAATATATCCAAAATATTTTTATTTCAACGTATTAAACAATATAAAAATTAGTGAGATATTTTACTATATTTCACTTTTTTTCCTACTGTTTATTTGAACAAGCCACATTCCAAGTTCTGGATAGCCATATGTGGCTAGTGGCTACCATCCTGGGCAGTGCAGACGGAGGGACCACAAAGATGAGAAGTGAAGACAGAGGGTTAAGAGGTAGACATGGATCATGTTACAGAGACAGCACTAGTAATAAAATCCGGAGTTTTTGCAACGGCCTACAGAGCCCGATGTTACAGCAATCTCCCACTGCTTTCTCCCTCTCTCATTCTCCTCAACCACACTGGAGTCCTTGCTGTTCCTGGAAAATGCCAAGCATGCTCCAACCTCAGGAAGCTTGCTCTGGCTATTTTCTCTGCCTGGAGCCCTCACCCTAGGATCTCTCTCTGACTTTCTCCCACACTATGAATTGTCTCTGCTCAGATGTCTGTCACAAGGTCTTTCCTGACCTACTTATATAAATGAGCAAATTCCATCCTTCTCCAACACTCTATCATCCATTACACTGCTTTAATTTTCTTGACAGCGCTTACATCATCTGACATTCTATATATTTACCTACTTGTTTATTGCCAGATTCCCACAGAGCCTGGAACCGTGCCTGGCACACAGAACACATCCAGTGAATATTTGCTGAATGAATTGTTTGATGAACAAATTAATTATGTTTAACTCTTTCACAGTTCTCAAATGAACTGCCTGCCTCAAAGAAAATCCACATTTTCCTTGAATTAAAAAACTGACATAATACATTTCAGAAATTGGGTAAAGTTTCCCGAGTTTTTAGAGTACAAAGCACACAAGCAATCTTTTTACATCCCAATAAGATCAACAAAATATTTTTAATAGAAGGATTAAGCTTCTGGCTAAAAGATTTTTGGTTTTTTTTAAACATTGCCATTTATTGCAGAGAACTCATTTCTTGTCATTTTATTTATATTTTGTTCCTGTATTTGTGATAAATTTATTTACACCTTGTTGTGAAATTCAATTTTCTACCAAGTAAATTCATTCAGAAATTCTGAAAAATGCTATTCACTATTCCTAAAAGTGCTATCAAAGCCCACCTACTCTGTGCCTGCCATGTCACATCACCTTCTTATAGAAGCCTTCTCCAATAATCCCAAGCAGAATTTCTTTCTTTCTCGCACTTACGTTATTGTGCCAGTTATGTACCTTAATTCAACACCTATACAGCCTATTTATATCAAAGATATTTATGAAAATGTTCTCACTCCAGGAAGGCAGAAGTTGTCTTTTTCTCTCTCAGTCACTAGCATAATGCTTTATACTTCACTTGGATTTAGATAAATATTTGAGGAATTCAATGAATTTTATTTTTTTTTAATAACATATGTATACCTCTAGTCTAGAAGACTTGGTAGGCAAAGACTGTATAAGATACCTCTCAAACACAAATTCATACCATCCAGTATTTTTTCCAGAAAAGAATTAATATTTCAAGTTCCTATAATACATTAAAGATTTTACATGTGATCTCACTTAGTCCCCGTAACATAAGGAGTATTATTATTAATGCTGTGTCTATGAGGAACTGGAAGCTCAGAAAGAATATGTAACTTTTACAAGGTCTCATGGCTGTTAAATGTCAGAATTCTTCCTGTCTGCCAAACCCTCAAGTCCAAAGTTATTATTTCATACTTTATAGTAGGGATCAAATACTTCAGTACAGAGATAGCTTCTGAAGACAAGTGATATGAAGTATACTTTTTATCACCAAGGTTACCCAAAGTTTCTGGGACCCATAAGAGGACTTTGATAAGTTAAGAATTGTTGAGGGAAATGCAGCCAAGATATGTTGAGCATCTAAAACTATATTTCATGTAAGATTAAGGAATTGGAGTGTTTTGTCCACGAATATAGTAAATGATACTTCACGGTAAGAAATTTAGCTTCACCCAAAGAGAGGTCTGGCTTTTGGACTTGGCTCCTGGGAGATAAGCTCTAAACCCTTGGAATTTCCCAAGTGATAGGAGTGTCTGTAATTCATGGTGGACCCTTTGGACAACCTGGCAAATCAATCAATCAATCCATATCTATGTAATAAACCCCAATAAAAACTCTGGATGCTGAAGCTCATATGAGTTTCTCTTGTTGGCAATACTCCATGTGTATTGTCATACACCAATACTAGACGAAGAACACATCCTGATGAAAGCTTCTCATTTGAAACCCTCTCAGACTCTGCACTGTGACTTTTCCTTTGACTGATTTTTGCTATCAGTTCCATGCAATAACTGAAATTCCAAGTGTAGTAGATTTCAGTTAGTTCTTTGAGTTTTTCTAGTGAATTACCAAACTGAGGGTGAATTTGAGAAACGCTGAACTTGCAGTTGATGTCAGAAGTAAGGGTGGTCTTGTGTGGACTTTTCTCTTTAACTTTGTAGTTGGAGCCTAACTCCTTGTAGTTGGGCTCAAAAATCTTCAGCAGACTTGATGGTCTGGAAGACTATAGCCTTAACTCTGTGTAGACGTATAATGATAATAATAATACAATAATTTTAGAGATCCTTGAAAATGTATTATAGCATATTAAAAATTTGTAGGGAAGAGGGGCACGAAAACTGACCTCAAATATTCAAAGTATTGTCATGTAGACATACTTGCTATTGCTCCAGTAACAAAATTTGGCTCCAGGTAAGAAAGAACTTTCTAAAAATTAGAGCTAGCCAAAGATATCAGTAGCTGCCTATGAAAGTAGTAAGCTCCCGACCTTTAAAAATGTTAACTCCTAGTATAGAACGCTATAAGCCAGATCTGTTGTTAAGGAATTTCACCCTCAGAAGAGAGGACAGATGATTTCTAAGATATCTTCAAACTCTAAGACTCTGCTATTTTATGGTCTCTATGTCTTCAACATAACAACTAGTAAAGCCAAGTTTACATGTTTAATAGGTCAAGGTGTTCTATTCAATCTTACAAAGATCCGTTAATTTTGTTTCACTTAAAAATACCAGGAAAAAAAAAAGTAGTGCTCTAGGAGATAACATTTAAATTTACATAGTATTGGCTCAAATCTTCCCATATAAGTTTTTGTCCTTATCAAGGTAACCTAGGAAACATTACTTTCAAATGTTAATAGCAAGTATACCTTCTCTGAAAAACCATTCTATCACCAACACGGAATTTTGATGATGTACCCTGAGAATTGCTATTCTGTTACAAATCAATCAAATTACAAAAAAAAACCCTTTTCAAATGAAACATAAATGGATATAAACAAAATCTAAAATTGTCACACAAGAACATAAACTATACACTTAACAACAATTTAATTTAATGCAAAATACATTTACATGCATACTCCAAAAAGAAATTGATTTCATGACACGTTTTTTTCCACATTATAATACACCACTAAACGCTGTCATATCAATAACTCATGAAATATACCTTCTGGGGCTTCCTGAGTAATTGCCATTTCTTTATAGTCAACTGAAATTTAGGTTCTTGACTAAAACTCTCAGAATATGGGTTTTACTAATCCAATAAAAAACTAAGCTGTTTCTTGGTATAAGTTGCATTTCACACATTTCTGTTAATATTCTTTTTTTTTTTTTTCTCCCAAAGCCCCAGTACATAGTTGTATATCCTAGTTGTAAATCCTTCTGATTCTTCTATGTGGGATGCTGCCACAGCATGGAGCGGTGTGTAGGTCCATGCCCAGGATCTGAACTCATGAACCCTGGGCCGCCAAAGCAGAGCATGTGAACTTAAACATTCAGCCACGGAGCCAGCCCCTCTCTTAAGATTCTAATCAGTAGAAGGCATTGTCAGAGCAAGCAATACAAAGGCACATACTTACATTTTAAAAAGACAATTGATATTTCATATCATGTCTTCATTTTTTTTTATCTCAACTCTGCTTTTCAGGATAGTGACAGGAATGCACCATCTTCTTGGAGTGGTCTAATATATGAGTTTGAAATATCTGAGTCCAACATGATGCAAACATAATATACATTTATAAAAGTGCAAACATCCTCACTCTTAACCACAATAAAGACAGGCTTTCTGTGTGCTTCCTGGTGGGATGTACAAATTACGAATGACTCTTGTAAAAACAAAACCAAAAAAGGAGCTGAGTCTAGCTCTCCGTTTATAGGAAATACCGGTAGAGAAGAACACGGCTAATGACATTACAGGGATGCAGTTAGCAAAATCCAGAATGAGAAAGACATTAAAGGACAACTGACTCAATTTCATCAACAAATAAACTGCAAACAACTAAAAGAAGAGGAAACCTATAGATTGAAAGGGACTTTAGAAATATGTCAATCCACTTCCACGTGTGGCCCGTGTCTGAATCCTCATTCAAACAAATTAATTATAAAAAAATGAGACAACCAGGAAAATTTGTGCACTTATGTGATATTTGATGATATTAGAGAATTACTATAAATATTTGTAGGCGTAATAATGCTATTGTGGTTAAAATACAGGGACCTATTTTTAGATATACATGTTGAAATATTTATAAATACATGCATATTATACGATGCATGAATTTGCTTCAAAATAATCCAGGAAGTAAGGAATGAGTGATTGGAGGGTATAGATGAAAGCAGATTGACCATAAATTGATAAAAGTTGAATAGTTGGGTATTATATCCAAAGAAAATGAAATCACTATCTTAAAGAGATAGCTGCACCCCCACGTTCACTGCAACATCATTTACAATAGCCAAGATATGGAAACAACCCAGATGTCCATTAACAGACGAATGGATAAAGAAACTGTGGTGTGTATATATGTATATATATATATTCCACAAAAAAGAAGGAAACCCTGCCATTTGTGACAACATGGATGAACCTTGAGGACATTATGCTAAGTGAAATAGACAGAGAAAGACAAATACTGTATGCTCTCACTTATATATTCCTGTTAGTGCTGTCAAGTCAATGCCGATTCCTAGTGACGCTGTGTACAGCAGAGTGGAACCCTGTCCGGTGTTTTTGAGCCTTTCACCTTCCAGTGCTGTATCAGACAACGCTCTGCTGCTATTCACAGCGTTTTCATGGTCAATTTTTTCAGAAGTGGGTGGCCAGGTCCTTCTTCCTCGTTTGTCTTAGTCTGGAAGCTCCACTGAAACCTGTCCACCATGGGTGACCCTGCTGGTATTTAAAATCCCAGTGGCATAGCTTTGAGCATCCCAGCAACACACAGCTGCCACAGTATGACAACCGACAGATGGGTGGTGTGGCTCCCTGACAGGAAAACGAACCCAGGCTACGGTGTTCTCCTAACCGCTAGACCACCAGGGCTGGCTTATATATGAAATCTAAAAAAACAAACTCATAGAAACAGATTATAGGTTGGTGGCTGCCAAGAGCTGGAGAATGAGGGAAATGAGGGATCGTAGTCAAAAGGTACAAACTGTCAGCTATGAGTAGGTTCCGGGGAACTAATGTACAGCATGGGGACTGTCGTGAACAATATTATTGTATTGTATATTTGAAAATTGCTGAGAGAGTAGATCTTAGAAGTTCTTACCACCAAAAAACAGTAATTATGTAACTATGTGAGGTGACGAATGTGTTAACTAACCTTATTGTGGCAATCATTTCACAATATATTACACAATGTTTGATGTCAAATATATCTCAACATAGCTGGAAAAATATGATGTCAATTCTCCTCCCATTCAAAAAGTCAAATAGTTGAACCTCTACATATGATGAGCATGTAGAGGTTCATTCTAATTTGTATATATTTGAAGTTTTCCATAATAGAAGATTTAAAAAAGAAAGGTGACTATCTAAAATATATTTTAGTTAACATTACTATAAGCAGAAAACCAAAAGAAAATGCAGCAAAAAATACATACAGGAGAACGTGCCGAAACAGAAAATCCAACTCATTCAGTAATATTTGCGGGTTGAGGGGAATTCTGAGCAAGGTTTGGGCTGAGGTATTTCGTTGTTAAAATGAGTTTTCTAGAACAGAGGATCCTCAAGAAGCAGGGCAGGATAATTGCTACAAAACCAATATATTTGAATTAGGTGCTAATAGAGACAGAGAGAAAGAGATTAAGATTAGCTAAAAGGTTAAAAGGAATAGTCTCCTTCTTACTTTATTTCACAGACCAAATACTAAGTCACACGTTTTACAGGAGCACAGAAAACTTTGTACTGAAGGCAATGAGTGGAGGAGACTAGAGGGTAAATAATTCAAAAATCACTTCTATAGTATTCAAAACAGCATATATTAGCCTTTTCTCCTAAATACTGAGTGTTTAGACTAAGCTGTGTATTAATCTCTTTCAGCATTCATAAATATTTTTTCACTAATTTCTTTTAGAAGGATGTCCATTTTGCGTCTGGTTACTCAAACCATTGTCAATACTCTGCCTATTTTTTCACTAGTTTTGTTCAATTGGCACCAAACTATGTTGTTCGTGGCCAAATAATATAAGACATCTTTGTTACTAATTCAATCTGAGTGAAACCTTTACCCTTTTCTTGGCCCATCCCTAGTCTTGAATCCGGTGGTGTGTATTTGTTTGGAGTATAGTCAAATTGAACCCACTATTCTTCCATCGATAATTGAACTACGCTCCTAAGATGCATGCTGTTTAACACGGAAGGAATATAACACAGCTTGGCCCTTGTGAAGCGTTATGAAGAGCCGCAGTCAAGTGGAGACTTCTTTTATTCTGGTTGGAGTATTCTGTTGCTATCTTCACCTTGAGCTAGGCCGACTGTGAATAGCTACATAAAATTCCTTTATCTTTGTTACTTCAATGTTAAGAGGCCTTATTAACAGAAAGGCATTAAAACTGGATTGAGTCTGTAGCTAAACATTTAATTTTGATGCTTATAATAACTTAAACTAAGAAGACAATAGCTACCATTTACCGACTATGTTTTTTAACCAAACACTGAGCTGAGGGTTTTACACACAGCACTACATTTATATACTTTTTCATTATTTATTGGCATTCCAAGAGATCCCCCAGCCAGTTCTCCAACCCAGCCCACCACTCCTTCCTCCAGACTGAAATGGCAGTGAGCAAAGTTATTGCAGCTTTTAAATATGTGTCCTGCTGTGGGCTGGAGCCAGCTCATACTGATTCAGGAGACGACTACATGCATCTTTCCCCAATCCCACGTTAAGTGACATCATATTAGTAGTTTAAAATGGCCATGGTGGGAGAATTTACACTACAGAAATTAGTAAATGTCTTTTTTTCCCCCTCCAGAGAGCCATTTGTTAGACACTTACCAATACACCACTTTATGTATCCCTCTTTCATTTTCCAAGAAGCAAATTTGTCATTGGGAGGATCCAACATGGCCCGGTTATTGCTACTACAGGAAACTGACTAACTTTGAGCAAATAAGTGGAGAAAGGAAAGAGAAACCAGCCTCAGTAGTGTTTCACCCGCCAGCCATTCCCCAAGTTGTTTCATTTTTTGAAAAGAACCAGGTAAGAAAGCTAGGGTCCTTCAGGCATTCTTTCAATAACATGGTAGGAGGAGAAACTGGGGCAAGACTCTACTTCAGGGGTCAGCAAACCATGGCCTGTGTGCTAATGTGTGTGATTTCCTGTTTTTATAAGTACATTTTATTGGAACACAGCCACACCCACTTGTTTATGTGTTGTCTACGGCAGCTTTCACACCTCAGCGGAAGCGCTGAGTAGCTGTGACACAGACTGTATGGCCCACAAAGCCAAAAATATTGACTCTCTGGCCTTTTACAGAAAATGTCCTCTATGAATGACTTGGGTTGTGATGTGTTTGGTACACGGATGATGCTTTATTCTGGGTTTAATTCATGCATGGAAGAGGTAGAAATAAGCTCAATTTCCTTGTTTTCCCTCAGTCTGAGGAAGAGAGTCATAGAAATACAAGCTACGTCCCTAAATTTTATTGTATCCCCTCATGCAATTTCATCACGTAGGGTAAGATTTCATTTGTTATGTCAGGAACGCTCATTACTGGTCTCACACACTTTGGGATCCCAGACCCTCTACCTGGATCTCTTTATTCAATCATTAATTCATTTATTCATTCAACAGATATTTACCAGAGGCTACTAGGGTCTAGCCTACTAGGTTCTAGACACTAGAGGTATATTTATGGAGAATCAAAGCTCCTGTCCACATGGAGCTTACATTTTAGTGGGAAAGGCACATACTTGTTTGCTTGTTATCTAATATCATATCAAGAAGTGATAAGCACTATAAAGAAACAAAGGAAGAAAGATGTTGAACAACGAACGAGGTGCTTTTTAAGATGTTTAGGGAAAGTATCTCTAAGAGGTGACATTTGAGCAGAGAGATCAGAATAAAGTAAAGGCATGAGCCATGCGTTCCCGGCAGAGGACAGCAAAGGCAAGGCTCTCCAGTGGGCATGTGCTCAGCTGGCTGAGGAAAGAAGAGGCCGAAAGTGATGACGTCCCCAAAGAAGGCAGGGGCAAGGTCATACAGGGCCTTGTAAGCACAATAAGGATTTTGCATGTTATTCTAATCACATGGAAAACCACTGGGAAGTTGTGAGGACGGTACTGACTTCAAGTGATTTGCATTTCAGATTAACACCCTATCTCCTACGAATAGTAGAGACTATGTATTAAGAGAGAAGAAGAAAGTTATGAAGCTACTGCAATAATGCAGGCAAGAGACGGCCTACATGTGTAGGATTCGGGGGTTACTGGGAGCCTTGAGACAACAGTTGATAGGATTTTGGATTGAAAATACTTCTTGACTTCTTGAGTCTTCTTTATAACTGAGCGCTAATTTAGTTCTTCCTATATGGAATAGAGAGTGGGGAAGAATTCACACATTCACTCAACAAACACATTGACCATCAATAAGAGAACAGGTGCTATGTATTTGAGATTAGAGGTTAAAAGAAGCTCAGTTTAGTGGAAAATAATGAGTGACAACTGGGTTCCTGGCATATCAGCTCCCTCTCTTACTTTACACAAACTCCCCTCACCCTGACCTCGACCTCCTCCACTCAGTTCTCTTCATCTATGAGACACCTCTGAGCCCATGGCTGCTCACTCAGGCCATCCAAGGCTGCTGCCATTCAAGATGCTCTTGTCATCTAGAGTTTGAGAATGGAAGGAATAGATTAAAAGAGAATACAGTCTCTGCAGTGTACACACACACACACACACACACACACACAAATACACTTCCTAGTTCCAATGTACAATTGTCGAATCTTCTGTCTTTCCTTTTCCAAATTTGATCTGTCTCTGTTGACATAGTTATGTGATTCTCCAGCCAATTAAGCTATGGAATTTCTTTAATTCATATTTTCGTTAGGGTGATCTCAACTTTCCCTTCTTCTTTTCTCATCCTTTCCCATTCACCTTTAGGTGAAACACACTAAAATTGTCAGACAGTCTTCAGAAAGTCTTATCCTTGAAAGTCTTCCCTATTGTTTGACCTAGAAAGACATACCCTCTTGTATTAACCCTACAGCTCTCTGTGTTGCCATGGGTATTGTGAATTCAATATCTGTTCCAAAAGTTATGCCTCTTTCTTTGTCTTAAACAAAGGGAAGATCTTTGCTGGTTTTCCAATCTAGCAAGATTCAAGCCCTGAGTGAACATTTGGGCATTTTATTTTAGCAGACTGGTGGCGTTATTCCTTGTAAGGTGGACCTGCTTGTGACTCCAAAGGAACCCTTCAACATCAGCTAAAATCTAGGGTTTATAAAAAGGAGAGGGAGGGGCGTGAATCAACTGTCAGCCAGTTCTGAAAGCTGAGAATAAGTGTATCAAGCTAATATTCCTGAGAACAGGCTTTTTGAAATCTAAATACTGTGGAATCCAAATTGCAACACAAGACAATTTGATGTGACATAAAAATTATTAAAGAAGCAGGGAGATGATAATGACTATGGAACGTTTTATATATTATATTTTATTTATAAAATACATAATTATGTATATCATATTGTTGATATATTTTTAATTTGGCAAATGCTCTACGTGTACAACCTTGACCATATTTATCTTAGTGTTATGATGACGATAAGAAAGAAAACGAGGAATTGGTAATCCTCTCCAAGGTGTGAGTGAATAGCATTGGACTTCCTCCACCTCACAACCAAGGCTTAGGACAGCGCCTGGGAGCTTGGGAAGGGTTAAAGTTTTGTCTGTGACACTGAAATTGAGGCCAGCTGTAGGTCATATTCACGTCCCAGTCACAGGAAAATGAACCTGTGAGACAGAACCTAATTATCTGCTAAACCAAAAGCCAGTCTCAGTTCAATAACTTACGACAGAGCTAGCAGCCAGATATAGTGTTACCATGGCAACGTTGGAAAAAGCTCCACTGCGGTTGAGAATAAGGAGGAAGGGAAGGAGACTGTAACCCTAAATGTGCTGTAGCCGTTTGATCTCGGACAAGTGGGTCTGCCTGGAAAACCAGGTTATTCTATACATGCTTACCATTGTCTATTCACTTTAATATCTGCTACAATTCTTGAAAAGAAAAATGCAATTACAGTGTCCTCTGGGCTTCAAAAGAATCCACTAGGAAATGGCTAACTGGGAATTAATTTCAAAGAGAAAAACATAAGCTCCCTCTTCCTCCTCTTCCATGCCCCCCCAAGCACAGATAGAGTAGGACACAAAGAGGGGGGATTCTTGAGTACCTCATTATTGTAAGGAGTGAGTTCTGTGTCCATGAAATTCACTGTCACTCTATTTTCCTCTTATTCCCCAATGCCGAGATACTTCCAAGAGAAAACTTTTGGAAATTAAGCAATAATATTTGCTTTGCTAAGAGGTAGGCGTAGAACTGGAGAGTGGAGGAGAAATAATCTTTGTGAACTCTGCCTCAACTTTCAAGTGAAATAATTTCCTGGAATATTGAGTTAAGAAGCATCAAACATTACAGCGAGATAAGCCCTGCTAGGTTGGTCATTTTTCTGCTTGCCAGTTCATCTTTGTAGCTCTTTCTGGATTTCTGAATTTAGGGGATGATATGGCTTATGCACATAAAAACTTCAGTAGCTGGTTATCACGAATACTGTGAAAATAATAGCATCTCACTGAAAATATTTGAAGAAAAAGAAACAAGAGCTCCCCATACAGTCACATGTACTTTTTAGAGGAGGAATTCAGAAGTACATTCCTTTCTCTCTCACTCTCTCTTTTCAGTCCTTCCCAATGGAGACAAATCATGCTAAAGCTTGTCAGTTACAATTATTGGATTTCAACATATTTGACAATTTTGATATGCCATTAATGATGTAATAAGACACATCTAGCACATAACATTATCACTTGGGCTTGCTATCCAGCTATAATACCAAATTTGAATCACACAGATATATATGTATAAATATACAGATATAGCAGTGTTTCCTTATGTATAACTCATAAGCACATTGGGTTTGGAATATGGAGAGGAAGGAATATGGAGATGAATAATACTCATTTCATATGCGTGAATAACTTTGCAGTAATGCAAATGAGAAAAGACAAAATGGAAAGTAGGTTTCTTCCAGCAGAATTATGACTAAGAATGTAGCCTGAAATTTGCCAATATATTAGAGTCACTTATGATGTCTGTGAATTTTCTTTAAGATGTCACATCTTTTAAAAACATTCTGCCTTACCCTATTATATTTTCAGTATATAATTACATAAATATAGAAATCCACAACTTCAAATCCTTTTAAACTACCACGAGGCATGAAAGGAAGCTTTAGGATTTTAAGAAGATAAAAGGTGTGCTTGGGGTGGTGTCGGCGGGGGGGGGGGGGGGGGACAGAAAAGCAACATCAAAGGGCAAAATGAATTTTCTGATTAATTTCCAGGTAGAAGTAACCTGACCTCCACTCCTGACCCTAACTTAATTCCTTTTCAAGTAAATGGAAGCCAGAAAGTATACCCCTTTCTAAGACAGATGTTTCTGAGATCTGATTATTAAAAGGATCTTACTGGCCACAAAAATGGCAACAATACAGCCCAATAAACTGTTTAGGTCCTGCTACTCCTATTATAAATAAGTTTTTCCCTTAATCTTTCCACTATACGAATTAATTAATTAGACAAGAAAATGAAGCAATTTTATCAGAAAAGCATCTGAAAGAGCTATTGATTCAAATGCTTTTACATTGTACCCTTATCACACATGATTAGCTTGCAGATATGAGCTTAATGATGCAAAGCACCAGATTTCAGTGGATTCTTGTTCCACTTGAATTCCCAGGAAAGATATTGGAAGCACTAACAAAGAAATAATACTGTTCTTCTCACAATGTTCTTGTAGTCAATGATTTTGAAGGGATGTGCCATGACTTGACACAGCACAGTCTTTCTAAACTATTCCATTGCACATTTTCTTTAGCATCACCAATCTTTCCTATATTTTTGTGAGTAGGTGTGTTTGTGTGTGTGTGTGCTTTTGCTTATTTCTGATTGTAATCCTAGTATCTACCCATAAGTAAGAACTGTGTGAAGCATATGCTCCAACCAGTATAAAGGCATTGATATTTTCAATTAACATTAAACTATTCAATAAAATAAATTGTAGCTGAAACTAAGTTTACAAATTAAAACTAAGTTTACAGATCTGCTTGCCATATGGAAGGTACTTAAAGTGTTTGTTGACTGAGTGAATAAATAAATGGGCTTATCTGCTAAGGACCAAGACAAAAGGAGAAAATACAGTCTTGAGAGAAACTTAAAAAAAAACCCCAAAACTAAATCCTATTTTGCCCTTGGATAAACTACTTTAAATGAAAAAGTTTCCAATTTTCAAAGGTTCTTAATTCACTCACTAGGAAGGAAAAGGAAAAATCTAGGAATAGTTATCGCTATTGGATCTACCATTTTTAAATGGGCTATAACATTCTAGAATATAGGAGAGTTTAGTATATAATAAAGGTGGCATTTCACATTTCTGATTTCTACTTTTTCTCTATTGGGGCTACCCACTGTTTTTTTGTCCTCACTAACCTCTGCCAATATGTCTCTTTGGAGTTGGTCTTTCACCCTTGGAAAATTCATGAAATTCTTCCCTCAGCAGTAAAACAATATAATGCTGCTCTCAAAGAGTCAAGCTGGCTAATTAAACCTCTACCCTTGGTTCTAGCTGGTGTCGTGGATCCTCTGAAACTCCACAGCATCCTCCATCTGTTGTCAGCTATCTCTTTGATGCCTCTTGAAGACAAGGAAACTTCTCCATATCTCTCCCATGTCCTGCTGAAGGGCTTTCTTGGAGGAAGGCAACAGGTTGAGGGTTGGAGGGGAAGGGTGCCAGTTCAGATCCACTCAAGTTCTCCTTTGCTGCCATTCCTACAGGCATCTACAAAACTGCCTCCTCCCAGGGTTCCAGGTGGGAAGGCATCATAACCCCCCTAACTCCTATGTTTTCATAGTCATCAAACAGGAATCTGTTACCTACTTCCCTCCCTCAAAAGTTGCAACACTAGGAGTGGAATACGCGATGTTCATTGTCTACATCCAATTTCTTTCCCTCTCCCTCACACCCTAGGCTCCTCACTGCCCACAGCCTAGAAAGTTTCAAGCTGTCCTGTGTGATGAGCAACTATCTCTAGCTCATATCCCGAAGCCTCCTCTACTGTGTGCTTAACTTTCATAAATTCTATGATCCAACTCTCTAGCATCAGGTTAATATTTCTGGCCATGTCCTTTAGGAATTAAAAATAAAACCATTTTCCTCTCAAGAGCCTAGCTCTTCCAAATCAGAACAGTTTGTTTTGAGCTTATTGTACGTGGTATAAGTTTAAAAAAATAATCTACTAGGCACTTTAAATCTTCTGTTGACTCTGTTCTTGATTGTGTCTACTCTCCCACTAGAGCAATAAATGTCATTGATCAAATAAGCAGAGAAAAACAAAGCAACAAGCATATTTTGGAGAAGTGATAACCTTGGTCGAAAATTTTCAAATATCATTCCAGTATACAGTTAATCTCTTAGCGCTTCAATTCTATCTTCTAAATATTTCTCTGATCCCTCCTTGTCTCTCCATTTCCACTGCCACCACCTTCATTTAGGCCATTATCATCTGTCCCAATTAATAGCCCAAAGGAATCATTATATATAATTATATGAAAGTCCATTTATCATCAGAGTACTGTTTATATTAGAAAAAAAATGATGGAAAGAAACTCAATTTACACCTATGCATGGACTAGTTAAATAACATATACTCAAACAATAACATAATAAGCATAGGCTAAAATGGTAATACGTGGGAAAGTGTTCATCTGGTATTAACAATTAAAAAGCAAGTTATAAATGATTATAAAAATATTGAGTGTATGTGTGAATGAGAGAGAGACAGAGAGAGAGAAGGTATGGGTATACATTGCATAATAACGAGTTATTTTCTGAATGATGAGATTAATACATTTTTCTTGCTTTTCTTTTTGTTTAGAATTTCTAGTTTTATAAAGTGAACACTTGTTATAATCGTACAGGAAGAGTTTAATTTATTTTGTAAATAAGCTAGTTGTCTTTGGAATAAGTGAATATATCTTAAATTGGTTTAAGATAGATTGAGACTAGTAGGTTTAATAACATTGGACTAATAAGTTTAACTCAATTTGTAACTAGAAATACTATCTTTCCAGATGCACATAGAAGAATTTCAGTTTGAATTAGATATGTTTTCATAAAATGATGTTATAAGGAAATTTCTACCTCTTTCTAATCAAAATATATTATTTAGCTTGAAGGTTGGCGTAAAATGTCCCTATATTATGGTTTTGTTTCATTAATCATTGAACGCTTCAAAATTGTTTATGTTCATTATGACAAATATTGCTAGTTTTTCTGCCATATCTAGTCTCTTCTTTTTCCTCTGGTTTTTAGCCAGGTGAATGATTACCCAGAATAAAGTCTACATTTTCCACGTACCCACTCCCCAACAGTGTTATTCACTTGGTGACTAAGTTCTAAGGGTATAGTATAGGAAGGTATGTATAAAAATTCTAGAAATTTTCTTTAAAAGGAAGCATAGCATCTTTATTTTTCTCTTCTTATTCCTAGTGACTGAAAGTACACAACATGGTGGAGCTCCAGCGGTCATTTGGAGATATCCTCGAAAATGGAAGTCATCCAAAGAGAGCAAGAAGAAAGACGAGGCCTAAGTTCCTGACTTCAAAGTGTTCAACTAGGTTTCCATGAGAATGATTTTCAAAGCTGTGTAATCACCTCCAAATTTTCCATTACTTGTTTGACATCTAACTCTGGGTGTCACATTCACACCATGAATCCAATAGGCCTGCTATCAAGGTTCTATTAACTGAAATAGGAGCCAAGGGGGAACGGACTCTGGTCCACAGAGGGATTATAATGATTCTCATTCTCCTAGTGTCAAAAAGTGTAAAATTTAGTATCACCTTCTACCCTTTTCTTCCTTGCCACAATTTGTATCCCCACGCAATCTACTCAACCATTAAATTATCTAACTTATATAGTTATGAGATTTCTCATATATACCTCCTCCTTTTCACACTATCTTGAGTGGTTCTTAATTTGGGGTGGTTTTAGTCTCCCCTGAGAATATTACAAATACCATTAGATCATTGTTTCCCCAAAAATGGATAGCCACTCAAAATATTTCATGTAATCTCATGGGAACGCAAAATCTCAAAAGGCCAAGGGTATGTGGACTTCAGATTAGGAACCTCTGGTTTACCTCTCTATTTGTTTCTTCTTGTATCTAATTATCCCTGATATCTTCTCATATCAACATTCTCTACTCAACTATTTCTCAACTGGAGTGTACCAACAAAATGCATCTGCACGGGCTCTATTCCAAACCTACCGAGTCAGAATTTACAGCGCAGGAAAAGTGGTATGTCTTTTTAAGCCTTGCTGAGGGTTCTGCTGTGTCGTCTGGGTTGAAGTCTTAAGTTACACTGACTTCAGAATAATCTTGCATATTACCTTCTTGCATCTGCCCGCAAATCTTTAAACGGTTCCCAGTGTCTACCATACTGTAAAACTGCACAATTACCGGAAGAACTCCTGTGAGCATTATAAGGCTTCCTTAAGCCCATCTCAGCTTACCCTTCAACAGGCATAAAAATGCACCCAATCTTCCAACAAAATTGAACGCAAAACATAACCCATTTTTCCTGCTCCTGCATATTTGCACATGCTGCATATTCCTCCTGAAACCCAGCCCTCCCATCACTTCCTCTGGAAACCTTTCCCATCTATTACAGACTAGCTAAATGCAGCCTACTCTATGGAATTTTCTTGATTCTCAACAACTAAAGTAAACACTTCCTCTCAAATCCCAAAACACTGGGTTTATATATTCTTTCTGGATCTGTCACATTCTGACTTGATAACATTTTTTTTTTAGTTTTTCTCATTTTCTCATAAGAACATAATATCCTCTGAAGAAGTAATTCTACCTTTTTTGTGTGTTTCCCACATACCTAGCATAGGGCCTTATTTTGTATAAATTATGAATGAATGGATGGATGAGTAGATGGCGAATAAAAAAATTTAAGGGCTCGGAGTCTCCTGTCAGTAAAAGTCCTTAATTCCACATATTCATGGGACATTACAAAATAATGAATTTAGTAGTTAAAGCTTATTCCTGTTTAGAAGCGAGATTAGGGTAAAATTGAAAACTAATAATGAAAATGATAAAGAGAAATCACTAGCAGGCACGTGGTAATCTTTCTATACTTGACAAGACAGAGAGAGGTGCTGCCTCAATTCTCCATCAATGATTGTGTCTAGAGGATCTAAGACTTCACTGAGTTTAGATCACTCTTCTAGAGGGAACAAGCAAACATACTAAGGAAGCCGAAGTTTCTTCCCATCTATAGTTTTAAAGAAATTGTAGTGTTCTCTTAAAGGTGGAAGACAACACAGCAGGTTAATTTTTTTAAACATTCAATGTCAAGCTTCTAAAAGATCTAAAAACATTTTTTCACACTAGTCAAGCGTGGAGTTATTTCTGTGCCACTTGGGTTGAATGGTCAAAAAAATTGAAGCAGGGGGCTGGCCCGGTGGCTGAGTGGTTAAGTTCATGCGCTCCACTGCAGGTGGCCCAGTGTTTCGTTGGTTCGGATCCTGGGCGCGGACGTGGCGCTGCTCATCGAACCACGCTGGGGCGGCGTCCCACATGCCACAACTAGAAGGACCCACAATGAAGAATATACAGCTATGTACTGGGGGGCTTTGGGGAGAAAAAGGAAAAAATAAAATCTTTAAAAAAAAAAATTGAAGCAGAGTTTAATGCTTGACCCACCTAATACAACTAAATTTGCGTGCTATTTCTCATTGACTCTAGAATACTTAAACCTGTTTTTTATGTGCAAGAATATAAAAGAGCAAATACTTTTCAGAGGAGTCTAGGCTTGAGAACAGCTTGACTGAAGTTCAAAAGTCACTCCATAATTGGGGCCGGCCCCATGACGTAGTGGTTAATTTTGGTGCACTCCACTTTAGCAGCTCAGGTTCACGGGTTTGGATCCCAGGTGCAGACCTGCATCACTTGTCAAGCCATGTCATGGCAGCAACCCACATACAAAATAGAGGAAGACTGGCACAGATGTTAGCTCAGGGCTAATCTTCCTCAAGCAAAAAATGAGGAAGACTGACAGTGGTTTTTTGCTTAGAGCAAATCTTCCTCAGCAAAATAAATAAATAAATAAATAAATCACTCCATAATCGACATTATGTATTATTAATTAATCAAAGCTTAATTTGGATATGTGTGTACACAGATTCTATGTTTAAATCGCAGGATATTTTACAAAAATTTTGCAAAACTAAATACCAGTTGTTACTACTGCCATATTTTTAAAGTATCAATACATCATGGTTAGAATAAAATCTCCCTTCTTGGTGATGTTTTTCTTGTATAAAACTTTAAAAAATCAATTTTTCCATATTGAGAGTGAAGAAGGAAATAAGAATACAGTTTTAGAGCTGAACAAAGTGAAAGTATAATACTCAAATAATCCTCTGATGATCATGAAAATCCAACATCAGTCTCAAGAAGACACAAGAAAAGGCTTGGAGAAGTAACCCAAGATTTGTGAAATAAAATTGATTTCCATTCAAATCAGGTCTTTTACTTTTCTTAAAAACGTCAAGGTGTCAGCTTTGGCCATTACGAGGCTGTGATTTATAGTTGAGACAAAGCGATAATACCAGCTGACTGTCTGGAGCCACGGTACAGTGTCTGGAAAGGCTGCGGATGACAGCCATTGCTTTTCTTAACCAATCAGCAAGCCTTAACTAAAACCCCAGTGTTTTTTTGTCCATCTTGATAAGGAAATGATAAACTACAATCTGGAAGATTTGCTTCGTGGGAAATAAACAAGCATTATGGGAAGAAGTAGGTATCATACTTCCACAGAATAAATAACAAACATTATTTATAGCAATCTATATTTCAGACATTTAGAAACATATATTCATAACAGAAGCATAAACAGATGTTCCAAATATAACACCTTATTTTAATATACTGGAAATCACAGCATAATTTTGTAATTTGATTAATTAGGAAGAAGAATTATGAATGTTAAAATCAATTTTCAAACTCTCTAAATTATATTTATAGCGTTGCACATCTGCATCACAAAATAAGTCCAAAATGTTCTGCATTAGAATCATTACTCATAGCAAATTAATCTTTTTCTCACTGAGGAAGATCCCTAAATAGTAGTTCTTGATAGCTATATGTTTAAAACTGCCCAGATCATACCATGATAAACAAAAGGGCTGAAAAGGATAAAGATCTAACACCCTAATCATATAAAATCATATAATGGCTACAATTATATACATATAATTATAAACAATTATATACAGATATAATTATATATGCATTACATATGTAATATATAAATACACATATAACATATATAATACATATATATAGCACACATATATAATTATACCTGTAAACTAATTGTAGCCATTATATGATTTTAAATGATTAGGATGATATAAATATGTCCTTAAAGATAGCAGAGGGGAAGAAATCAATTCATCAACCAAAATAAAAGGTTTTCAAGAATCAGCGACATATAGCTCCCTAGTATTGGAAGTAAAAGTGGAGAGGATATCAAATTTGCTGTAACAGACCAGCCTAAACATGTGGTGGCTGAGAATAGACATTGGACTACAGAATATAGTCACCATGCCTTCTTTACCAATCTCCCATTTCTAACAACCCCAAATAATTTTTTTAAAATGTCAAATACCTAAATGAATCTAAATGCTGACTCTCTTGATGTGTGCACATATTAAATGATCATAGAAGATGTTAGCAAAATGTAACTAATCTCCGTGGTACTCAAGGTTGAGATTTGCTGCAGATGTTTTATTGTTACAATGTTGTATAGAGTACATTTGCACTAAATAACTTAATATTGCCTACATGTTGATAGGCTCCACTAAGTTTACCAAGACAAACATATTTGACAGAAGCCTATAACATATCCTTATGATAAGCAATTTAGATATTTGTAGTGGTTATTGAAAGCCCCGTTACATTTTTCTTGCTTTGAATTTCTTTCACCTCCTGCCATTGACATTAACCTTAGCAGGTTAGTCTTATCCTGCCTCCCTAAATGGGCTGTCCAATCTGAGTACTCTCATCTGGACAGAAAGTGGCTTCAAAACAGAGCCAATCAGAGCCTTTCTGAGAAGAAAAATTGCTGAGGGGGTAGAGACAACCTTTTTATTTTTTCCTTCTGGAATCACAAGCTCTAAGAATGGTGCTTGATGCACGTCTAGAGTTGCCAGTGGCCATCTCTGCCATCACATAGACAGATGTGAGAATGAAGTCAATACGCTGGAGATAGAAAAAGAAAGAGAGGGAGAGATATTGGGAGAGAAAGGACGAGGGTGGAAGAGGAGAGGAGGAGAAGCAAGAGAGGGAGAAGGAAGAAGAGGAGGAGGAGGAGACGATCAGGTACATACAGCATCCTCTTTTGCTTAAACTAGTCTGTGCTGGGTTTTGACATTTTGCCACTGAAAGAGTGTGATTAATGTAGTGATTTAAGCTAAGGCTATTCTTTCCTTTCCCTTTGACGGAAAAAGTCACCTGTGGGATGGAAACATATCCAAGTATCTAATGACATACTAATTTTTTACCTGAAAGTCACTTTAAAATCATCTTCCCCCACATCTTTATTTTATTATTCAGTTGTAAATTAGGAAAGCGAAAATGAGACAGGTTCAGCAGTTCCATAAGATAACTAGTGGTAGAAGTCATGTTAGAGTTCTGTCTTCTGTCTTCTACTTCACTCTTCAAGTTCAATGGTTGCATTTATGATGCAAAAGTCTAAAAACCCAAGCTTATTTTGCATATTTTGTTAACTCCCAGAGAATACCCCAATTAGAACATTTGGGTCCTTTGACTAATTAACATAATTGCTGTTTCATGAAACTTTGCATGATCAATATCATTATATTCCATTTAACTTTTTTTTAAGGAAACTAAATTATGACTTCTTTTTTAAAGAGGGATTGAAATCATATGTAAATACTGCCTTTTGGTCCAATTATTCTGGAAATATCATTTTTATAAACCACAGTTATTAACATTTTCCTGGTCTAGCTATGTTTTGTAATCACCAAAGCTTTGCATAGTATAGAAATAATATGAATAGAATCTAGGCACTACAAAATCCTACCAATATCCCATATCTTGTCCAAAGCAACAGAAAGTATATAGGTAGGTTATCTCATCTACAACGAGAAAATAAGACAAAACACATAGAATGCTCATGTATAAAATGTGAAAAAGAATAAAACTGTCAAATTACAGGATTTATAAAATGCTAAGGCATACAAAAAAGGACAAAAAGTCTTGGATAAATGAAATCTATCTTTCGTAAACTATAAGCTATTTGACAGCAGAATTTCTCTTTTTCTTTCCTACAGTTGGCACTCAGAAAACATTTGATAAAGACATTTATGGTAAATGATTTTTAAGTGCCCTTGGAACTCAAATGATATTCTGCTGGTGTCTGTATCTCACCCCTGGGGACAGTGTATACCCAGTAAATTTTGGTGATGAAAAAAATAGTCTGTTTAGCAAAGGCAAATACTAAAACCCAAACAGGGAGAAATAAGCTAACATTCATTGAGTGCTTTCTTGGTGCTAAGGAATTTACTTGGATTATTTCATTGTTCAATCATTAAGTCTACTCAAGTCCTGGATATTAAAATGTCATTCAAATGTAAACAATGGAAATCAGTTCAGTTATTTGGTAAATGATGACTCAGGTTGCATCCATATGTATTGAGGGCAACAAATAACTTTTATCACTAAATATTTAACATCTATAATTAATATTCATACATCTGATATTTCATTTTAAAGTCAATCAAATTTTGTTAAATGGTCAAGTCTTAACTGGCTATGGTGGTCCAACGTACTGATGCAGACTTAAATCACTGAGTTCTTCTTCTTTTTTTTTTTTTTTAAAGATTTTATTTTTTTCCTTTTTCTCCCCAAAGCCACCCGGTACATAGTTGTGTATTCTTCGTTGTGGGTTCCTCTAGTTGTGGCATGTGGGACGCTGCCTCAGCGTGGTCCGACGAGCAGTGCCATGTCCGCGCCCAGGATTCGAACCAACGAAACACTGGGCCGCCTGCAGCGGAGCGCGCGAACTTAACCACTCGGCCACGGGGCCAGCCCCACTGAGTTCTTCTTTTATGCTGGACATACATTTGTGAATGAATGGATGAACGAATGAATCAACAGCTTACTAGTTTGAGTGGATAAATTATATTTATGAACTAGCGAACTCCATAAGGGCTTCATTCTCAAGCAGGATCTCTCCACAATGGCAACAAAGATGTCTCACCAGTGAGCCCAAGTTTCCATCCTATTTACAACTTGTAATCCCTGACACAAAGAATGACCATCATTTTCCAATATCTATGTCAATTCTAAAAGAAGACATTAGGAGAATGCCTGCTAGAAATTTCATCTATGAGTCAAGGCCATATTGGCCTTTAAATGACCATTATAAGCAGTTCTTTATCTCAACGTTAGGACTAATAAAATACATATTCTTGTATATCTGGGTACTCCTCATAGGTACACATGTCTGACAGATAAAGGGGAAAGAATTTTCTCAAGTCAACAAGAGATAAAGGAGGGATCTTTTCTTTTGTCTCTCAAATTTAGCATCATATAGTCCTATTATTTATCAGCAATTCGCTCTTTCAGAATTACCTCATTACATTTCTTTAAAATACTATAAATCATAGAATTAAATGGGGGAAAATGAACTAGAAAGGACACATAAGTTGAGTATCTTTCTTCCAAAGCAGGAAGTACATTTCTTTTATAATACGTCTAATCGCTGAAAAAATACATCAACTCTTTGTCCCTTGTAATATTTGGGTGATTTTGGTCAGTGCACTGGGTGGCCCTCACTAGAACACACCCTGTGGAAAGAAAATGCATTTTCTTTAAACCTAAGATACAATTCCTTTGAGATCCTGTTAATCATTTTTCCTTTCTAATTGAAAAAGTCACCACAGAAATTAGAGTACGAATTTCATTATTCTAGAAAGAACTTTAAAAGTTGACATGTCTTTGAACAATTGTTTCAGAAATCCTTTTTTAAGTACATGTTCATTTTCTGGCATGGCTTGAATTGAATTCTAAACTTTCTGCTGCTTGTCCTCTAAGCCCCTCTGGTGAATTTAAATAGGCTTCCCCATATATTTAGTACATTCAAGAATTCTTTGTTGCAGGGCCTACTCTGCTTTATTATTAGAAGGCTGTCTCGGAAGTCCAGCAGCCAGTTTGTTTTCTGCCATTAATAAAGAGTCTACTTTTTTTCCCCACTTCTTTGAAGAAGCTGAAAGGGCTCCATGTTGGGTGGAGGGAGGCCAGGAAGAGAGAGAAGTGAAGACAACCGAGCGTGGTGTAATCCCCCAACAAAAAATGTTGTCTAAGGTAGAAACCTCCCAAGGTTTACAAATGCGCAGGCTGGGCTTTTAGTGTGATGTATAACAGAGTAATAACTTAGCCACAGCCTAGTTCCCCCTTCCCCACTAAGAGCAGGAAGTCAACTACGAAAGAGACATGACATTAGTAAATCCTACAAAACCAAATGCATCTGTTGGATAGTGTTTCAACACCAACCCAATCTCTTACTGAAGGTATTTGGAAATGGGAAAGACAATCACAACATAAATCTATAATTTTTCACAATTCACTTCTATGTCCAGAAAAATACAAAGAAGAATTTCAAGAAGGACCTACCAACTTGGATGTATCAAATATTGTTGTTGACTCATGGCCTACAGAAAGCTAATTTCAAAGGCAAGGAAAGATGATTCCACAGAATAGTCACTTGGTGCTCACAAATCGTCAGACACCTACTGACAGAGAGAGAAAAACTTCTTATAAAAAAGGAATGGTTAAATCCACCTACATAAAAGAACCCAAAACACCCCAAAAACCTTAAAAGGCCAAGATGAAACCTAGGAGTTGTTATTCTTATTGAGTTGACTTAACAGATATAGTCCTTGATTATTTTTACACTTGTTTATTTAGGAATTAATTATTAAGGTAACAGACTAAAAATCACATTACTTATATCAACGATGAAAATTTTATTCTGCCATATGAGGATTTTTCACTTTTAATTTCTCCATAAAATATGCATGGAATTAACTGACTGATTATATAAAATAAAACTAATCTTAAATTCACTTAATTACCTTCAAGTTCCACCTGCTTTTACACTTCCACAAAGGAAATATGACATACAAGTTAATATGGTTGGCTGGTAATGCGTTTCATCTGATAAAGCCACATTTAATATGGAGAGATGCGGGGGAAAAGCAACATTCAATGAAAATTGAAGCTAGCTCATTGAAAACATGTCGTGGATGATTTTACGATGGTGTCTCAATTTTTATAACGTTTTAGTATGAATTTTTTGTAAATGAAGATATATAAAGGAAAAAACATATACATATATATATATTTATATATATAGATGCCTCTGTGTAATTGGTCACTGACCGATCAGAAAACTAGATACCAAGATGACAGATCATAATAGCACCTGCATACTGAATGTGTATTTGCAGAGCTCCACCAAAAAGTCTGTTTTTCAAATGCTTACAAATGCCCAGGATTTCTTAAAACTTCTCTAGGTTAGGAATTTTGTTTTCCTTTTCCAAATACAGTCACGAAGAGAGCGGTGGGATTTGAGTGCTAAGTTAAATGTCTAGTAAGAAATTAAACAAAAGAATCCAAGTAATCAAAATGATGCCTGCACTTGCTGCCTTCTGAAATGTAGGCTGCACTGCATGTGTAAATGGCAAGAAAATTTGGGCGTTAGCTAACCCTTTATGTCCTGCTTTTCTCGCAACTCATCCAAACATGACAGCTTGCAAAACCGTTTACATATTTATCAGGTGAATTCCACCAAGCCTAGGCATGTGTACCAGCATGTCCATTTGAAGAGGAATTAAGGTAGTGTATACCTTTTCTAATTTCATTAGTAATTAGCTTGTACTGTAATTCCCCTGAGACACGTATACCTATTCTAGACATTATTAATGCAGCCTAATGCTTAAATGATTTAAGAATATCTCTACACGTCTTCCATAGTGTCATTGGAACATTAAAGTGTTAAGGACTTTTATAGCAAGAAAGATATTGATCCTATGAACCCTGAAATGAAATACAATCATATTTAGATTTGGCAAAATTCCAGAAGTGGCTTCCTTGATGGATCCTAAAAGGCTTTAAAAAATGCCATTTTGGAAAATTGATGTTTTCCTTACAGAGATTAAAAGTTAAAAGCATGTGTTTCACAATATTAACAGAGCAATACAAAAGAGACAAAAGAGAAACTAATACTTCATTGGTCTTTGATAGATGTTTAAGGTAAGTGATGATATTTTTTAAAAAAAGAGAACTTATGAAGTTCATAGTAAATTAGCACACAATGTGAGAAAAGAAAAGAACCAAGCTGGGGTTTGTATATTTATGTAAAACAGTGATTTGCTCTTTCAAAATTAACATGTAAAAATAAGCTGGTGTCAGAGAGGAGGTGATTTCTCATTTCCACCGCATTGAGCAAGCTCGAAGAGGCAGCAGACAGCGCTTAATATATGCGTCTGGCTCAGGCTGGTCTCCCAACCAGGAAGCCATCGAATTGTTAATATCACTGCTTTTTTTGTATGCAACACACATGATTTTCTCGCTCTTTGTTGTAGACCCTTCCTTTTATTTTAAGCTCAGTATGATCTGATTTTCCAAACCATATTATAGAGCCCTAAAACAATATTATCCTGTGACAGCTAAGATAGAAATGCAGGAAAAGTGGCCTCCATCTATTCATATACAGCATAAAGTAGTTTATATAAACAAAGTCACCCACTTATATCTCTACTCACCTCTGTGGAGTGGGAGAAAAGCTGTTTTAATGATTCTCTCAGAAAAGAGAGTTTATACATAGCCAGGTTACATAGAGAAGGTTCAAAGAATGTATGATGATTAGCAAAAAATATATATTTTATTTACGTTTATGAGGAAAATAAACATCATTGCATTCTAAATTCAGCTTTGGTACCTTTCTTATATGAAATAGAAGTTGATATATAGTGTGGTTCATAAATATGACAACACAAAATCAAAATATTGCATTTGAAATAACATATCTGATATCACTATAGCCAACAAACATCTATCCTTTCGATTATTTTGTAACTAAATTGATGGGACATTTTATACATATTATGTATGATTATGTTAAAACAGGTGTCTCTAAACATACACTTGTATGTGAGACTATTTTATATAAGAAGTAGTTTCTGATCCATTGTGTAAACATTGCTATAAAATATAATCAAGTTCTGTGTACTTGTAGATACACATACATAGAGTTCTTTGTATTTAGAAACTTATGCTTTTAAAAATATTTAATTACAATGAGAATGAGATTAAAAGAAGTAAAAGGTAAATACTACCCAAATCTTTACTGTTTATATTACCTCTTTTCATTTAGAGTTTTAAAATACGTGTTTATACACACACATACACACATTTAAAATTTCAGAGATTCTAGATAAATGACATAGGTGATCTAAATAAAGGATCTGAATGGGTACAGTATGGATACATGCTTAAACATATTCTATGTGCCTTATTTAGATGGAGACTATGTTTACAATATCGTAATATCAATTTTTTAGGAAATATAACTAACGAATGATTTGGATTCTGTGATATTTCAAATCACAAGTAATTGTAACAAATCCAATGAAAATATGAACAAAGACTGCATACAGTATTCTAAAATACATTCACAAATTTATTTTTCCAGTGCAGAAGATACATTTAATTTATAGTACCCGTGTCAAGCAATAGAGTTAAAAGAATGAAATCGCTTTGTTTCTTCTATTATGGAAAATCTCTCATCTCCATTTTGAATCTTAATATCTGCAACATTATTGCAAATTTTAAATAGATTTAATATATTGATTCTATTTCCAAAAAATACATATTTGATGTGGCAACGGCTAATAATGTTCAAATATGACACGTTAGTAATAGTTGGAATAGTTACGTATTATAAAACAATTCTCGTAAAACTGAAACTGTGCAGCTCAGATTCAGTTGACAGATGAACTAGAGAGTCTGACTTCATAGGTGGTGTTCCCTGAATTATCTCACATAGGCCCGTGACATATATAAAGCAAAATGTAAAAGCTAAAAGGTACCATAGTTTTGCTAATTATTGCTAACTCTCACTGTTGAATTCATCACAAGAGAATGTCTTATAATAAGACATATAAAGCATTTGGTTAAAAGACTAAGGAAAACTCTGGCAATAAATACCAAGTATAAATTAGCATTCTTCCTAAATCAGCAGTAAAATCTCATAGGGTCAGGAAAGAAGATTGTAAATCATTTTCTTTCTAGGCCTCAAGCTGATTAGAGCCATAGTTATGTGGAGATATACAGGATTTATTTAAGTAGCTAATGTATATATTTCTATGCATATGAAAAAAGTTATAAATATAAACCACTCTCTTCATTATGAACTAAAAAGGTGTTTATTCTCTTAGACTAGCCACCTTAAAATACACCAAGAGAAGCATTTTTAAAACACTTGTATTTTAATTTTGCTTCTTACACAGATATCTCATGTTGCTTTTATATGGTCGGTATAATACAACACAAATGCTATTTCAGTGCAACTCTGTAATCACTTTAGAGTACAGTTCTGAAAATAGTATTTTTGGGGGTGGGTCATGGTGAAAACATTGCTGATTATAAAGAAGAGCATTGTTCTTTTCTCCTAGGCAGAATCTATGTATGTTCTTTTGTTCTGGTGGTAACTGCAGACAATCAATAAGGTCCAAAGCTGCTGGTTCCCCTCCGCCTAGGTCCCAAGAGCCTGACTTGTGATGTTACCAAAATACCTCACAAGTTAGGGTCTCAGGGACTAGGAAAAGTCCGATTAGATGCGGTAGAATTCTTCTTCCAGCAACATGGCTAGCTTAGAAATTACAGCTGGGTCCACTCAAACTTTTTCCTCTAAATACCAATGAAAATACACACGTAGAAATCTACATGATATATAAAAGTTAGGATGAGCTAAATGTTCACGACGACCATTGATAGACTAATTCCAGACCTTAAAATAATGAAGAATATGAGAAACAATGCAGACAATGAACAGTTAAGAGTCATTCCATTAGATCGAAGGAAAGAGACTAAAAATGGGTTAAAATCTGTTTCTAGCAGATTTGTACAGCGACACCATAGCCTCTATTACATTAAAGAAGGATTATATGCCAGTTAATGGGACCCTAACTGAAATTTTGTTTCCCATTCCACTTCTATACAGCACAACTGTTAAGGTGGGCCCAGGGCATATAACACTTTAAATCTGATTTAAATATAGACTGTTGCAGTTAAGAATCAAACAAAAACTTTTTTGCATGTCATAATTTAATACCTCCGAAGCTTGATTTTTCTCTTTGAATCTCCAAACTATTCAGACAGCAAATATTTCCATGCATACTCTAGCTAGTTGAGCAATGCCACTTAATAAACATGTAACTTCAAACGCTGGCAACAGGATAAGAAAAAAAATGATTCTATTTCTTAAATAACTGCATTATAAAGCTCAATACTTTTGAAAATACCCAATCCCAAGCCTGTATATTCACTGAATTTCCTCCGATCTTTTAGCCTTGTTTGTGGTTCGAGAACAGAATTTGTATTTTAAGAATGATCCAAGGTTTAGTAGCACAGAACGCAGGGAAAAACAATCGGACCAGCCATAACATAAGTCCTGGTCACGGAAGTGCAATCTGGTTCTTCTGAAGTGGTTGATCTTAAAAGGGAAAAGAGGAGGAAAAAAAAAAACAAAACGGAAAGAATTAGAATGTTTTCCTGTAAAACAGGTGAATCATCCATTTCCAAGTCAGCTGCAAGGAAAGCTAGGCGGAACAAAATATTTGCTAACTGGCCCCCCCCCCTCCTCCACCCTAGTACCACACCCCTTTCCAACCACTACCCCCCACCCCCTGTCCAGATCTTTACTTTGCCTTGTAAGACTTTAAATATTCTGCTCCATGATGTAATGCATCATTATATAAGATCTCTTTCTGTTTTATCATTTGATTTTCCATACTGAATCAGTTATGGCTTAAAATAGTAAATAGTTAAAAAAAAATAAAACAAAAAAGCAGCACTCACAAAAAGCAAAACAGTCTTTAGATATAAGTCCATGCTTTTCCTTAAAACTGAATATGGCTTTACAATTTTTGACCATAGCATTCAACCAATTATTAGAATGAAAAATCTCACCCCTCCATAAATATGACATTAACATAATTATACCACCCCCATCACGGAGACCCATCCTCCTTAGGGAATACATCTGATGCTCCAAAGATGGAAATCAGTCAGATTTTAGTTGCTCTCCAACGTACCTTTGCTTCTCACTGACTGACTGGCTTTTACCCTCCACGCACTCACACGCCACCCCCTCCCCTCGGCTAGACACGGATGCCCGAGCGAGCACGCGCGCGCACAGGCATACAGACACCCAGCGAGAGGCGAGGCAAAGCATCTGATGCTGACTCAGAGCGCTTCTGTGTGCAGGGGGTGGCAGCGGCTGGTATTTTCACTGCGCTCATCATTAACATTAACTCACAGTCTAGCATCCACCCTCTCCCAGACCTGCGGGACTGCAGCATTTGCATGACGCTGTCACTCTAGCCTTTGCAGGTCAGATGATGGAAGAAAAAAAAAAAGAAAGAAAGAAAAAGAAAAGGGGTGAAAAGGAAAAGCTCCAAGGCTCTCATAAGAAATGCCTTCATTTCTTCCACAGTCTCCTTATTTTTCTACCTTCCTACTTCCTCTGTGGCTAGGTCTCAGTTGTTTGACATCTTTCCAGAAGAAAATGTCTTGTGCTTCAATGAGCCAGTAGTCAGTTGGTCCTCCCCTCCCCTCACACTCCGACTCCCACCCCTTTCCCCCCAATCAATAAGACAGATCTCCAAATACACTTGTGGAAGCAGGCTCCCACACAGTCTCATCCTGGATCCACCACCTCAGGAAGCAGGCAGCCAGGCTCCCACGTGAGAGAGAGAAATAACGCCAGCAATTTAACAGTCCCACACTTTATTCTACGCCTTCATTTTTTCCCCCCCATCTGAAGAAAGAGCAAAAGGAGTGTCACCACTTCCCTACGAGGCCCCCAAACAGCCCAAGAGACACATGAGTGAGACCGATCTGTACCGATCAATCATTCCTTTTTAATAATAAAAAAACCTTTGATTTTAATAAAAATAATTGCTTAATATTTTTATTAGCTGTGCTCTCATTTCATAGGAATTATAAGATCTGCCAGGAAGTGAATCATCAATATGATTTAAACTGTGTTGAAATCCTAAGTTGCTGGAATGAAATCAGCCAATGGGATATTATTATATTTTTTATTTTTTGGACTTAGAACTTTTAAAAATAATAACAAATAGCTGTATGTTGATGAATATGTAAAAGTCTTCGAGATTAAGAAATGTTTTCAGGATATCAATATTGAAGATTGAATATATGTTTACATAAAATACGGATTTGTGTACATATGTGAAAAAAATCTGTGTGCATTGTTACAAAAGGAAATAAAATATTTGGCCGAACACAGCCGTGTCTGTGCTACAGTGTTTCACAACATAAAAGCAGTATATAAGTATTTATCCAGTTCCTTTGTTCTTCAATTGTCCCCTTTAATGACGGAATGTGGTACACTGCCTACCTTTCCTTTCTCCATGAGCAGTATTTCTGAATTACTTGCCAGACAGAGCTAGCCATTGGTGACTCTGCAGCATCCAAGAGATACATACTAAGGGAGGAGAAGCACAGCAATTCTCAAGCCAACTCTAATGCTGTCTGCTGCTGGAGAAATTTCAGTTTACTCACACAGACAGATCCCAGCATGCACTGCAGCACTGCAGGACCAACTAAGGTAGCAGTTTGGCACCAGATCTGTGGCAACGAACGCGAAGGACAACCATTCGCAGAGGTTCCAAAGAAAACCTCACACAACCCATAAAGAGAAAGAAGCATGTGCAGGAGGATATGTAGCTCTAAAATCAGCTCCTACAGGCTCCTGATTTGAAAGAAAAAGGCAAAGAAAAAAAACTCAGGAGTGGAAAAAAACCCCACAAATAAAAAAAGTGGGTACCCGAAGGAAACATGGAATTAAGTATACACTCTCAGCAGAGAGAGAAAGGCAGGAAGGAGAGGGAGGAAAGGAAACGGGGAAATGGGAAGAGGGAGGGGGATGATGAAGAAGAGGAAGAAAGGCGCAGAGAGGAAAGAGCAAAGAACCACGGAGCAGTGAAGCAACAAATAAAATACAAAATTAGACTTCAGAAACCTAAGATTCAGGAATCGTGTTCCAGCTTAGAATTTAATGAAAAACTATCACAGAATTTAACGCATGCACAGCAGAGCTGAAAATACTTATTGTCGGTAACAGTGAGGCGCCTGCTGACTTCTTCCTGTTCTACGTTTATTAAACTGGTCACCTCAAAGTCTTTTTGCTCAGACTCATCTTTTTCTTTTTCTTTTTTTCCTTTTTAGCTCTCCAGCATCTGCGTCCTTTATGCTACTTTTTTTTCTAGACATTTGCCCACAGTACTCTGGATAAATTAATGTCATGACCTTGCTATGGCTATGAGACATAAAATGTCGACTATTTTAATAATTGAACATGCGCTTACAGCAAACGGCCTACTGATATCTTAGCTCTGTGGACTGTGCATGAGCACCTCACTCCCCGCCCTGAGAATCAGAAACAACAGATGCAAACACAACTTTTTTTCCTAGTCTATGCTAACTCATTTCATTACATACAGAGACACACACGCACATCACGTTACAAAACGCATAAAAACATTAACCAAGGAGGTTAAAAAAATCAAGAGCAATGAAGGTTTGAAGAAAAATAATTATTATAACTGAATGGCCAGGCATTTAAAATATTTATGTCTAGACAGGGGTTAGCCAGTTTCCAGTGTCCAGGCTTCTGTCAAGACCACTGTTAGGGCCAATGGGAATGCAGACTTGAGTAAATCAATCTTTATTTGAAGGAAGATGTTGTAATCAATCAGTTCAATTACGACTATCATAGATAGGGGTTTAAGGTCTCTTCTGATTCTAAACTTCTAATCACCAATACTGAACTATCCCTAAATAAGATTTTGACTATGGCTAAAGTATTTACAAAGTAAAATTTCATTCTGTTTCATATTTAAGTGATGCAATGAAAGTATGGTCTTGCTAGATCAATTAGTTTTATATGTTACTCGAGTTTTGTTCTAACTTAAAAAATTGCTAAGATAGATCTGAATGTATAGCAAACGATAAGTTAAGTAAAAGGAAGAAGGAACTACTCTGAAATTCTTTAATACAACTGTCCTCTACTTTACTACTAAGGCAGGGATGTTTTATTTCTCATAAAGGCCATTTGAAATCAGTGTTATTATGGGAGTTGTATTTAAAAACATTGGTGAGGTTTAGGGTAAGGGGGAGGACAAAAAACGATCTACAGTTCAAACTTTAACTCAAAATTTGTGGATGTGCAGAATATATTGGTTTTTTATTACTTGCATAATGTTTTCTCTGTTTTGCTTAACGTACACTCTCCAAGAAGGTGCGACCAACCACATGTAGCTGTGAAAATTATAATTAAAATTAAACAAAAGTAGAAATTGCGTTCCTCTGTTGCTCTAGCCATATTTCAAACGTATGTAACAGCATACGTAGCTGGTGGTTACCATTTTGAACAACACAACTATAAAATATTTCCAACCTTGTGGAAAGTTTTATTGGACAGTGCTGACTTACTCTGTCTTTGTGAGAAGTTTATAGCATAACTGATCATTGGATCTCAATACTTTCATTCCAGTCTCTTTTAAGAGAATGAATCTATGTTGATGTATTTGAGGATCTAAAATAAGAGAATTTCATTTGACTAAGGAGCATCTAGTGCTTTTATCTACCAATAGTTTTGAAATATGCAAGACTACTTAAGGGTGAGCGTTATACAGAAATTAACTTTTAAGGTTGTTAATAACAAAACTATCAGAAGACACAAAAAATACTGAGGCCTAAATCTCCGGATAAATCTGAGAGATGCTTATTTGTCTAAGCTTTCCAGAAATGACAGTCATGCTCTTTTTAGCGTCAAACAGCACATATCACATATTCCTGTTTTCAATAAAGAAGGCATGTAATAGTGTAAGTAGCAAAAATCCAGAGAAAAAGCAATTTTTAAAAATCCTAGTCATATAAGGAAAGAATAGCAGTTAAGAGCACCAACAACTTTTGTTTTGGACTTTTTCTTTTTTTTTTTTGTAAAGAAAAACGGAAGAACAATTAAAGGGCAGGGGAGACAAAAATCAAATGCCAATGGATACGTATTATCTGGATGGGAATTGTCTATCAAATAAAACACTAAGGAAAAAACCAGAAGGTGTGTGTTTGTAGATCTTGTTAAGATAATTCCGAGTTACAAATCAAATTCTGGAACTAATTATCCTAAGCAAAATGAAAATAAAGTAAAATATAATTGTATATGAGTTATTGCTTAAAAAATTTCATGGTAAAGAATCCAGCTGGTTTTTAACCAGGAAAAACACCTGAGCTATATTTTCTTTTAGAAGTTTAGTGTTTGGGCTGAAGGATGATTCAGTGTTTAACTCAGATATTCTTTGACTGGGATGCAAAAGGTTTATTTGTCAACCTGAAATTCCTTTTCTCTCTCTCTTTCTTTTGATATGTAAGTAGAAAGCATCACAACTAACCTGGAAAAAGAAGTATCACATAGATTTCTCTTCCTTTCTGGGAAGATCCTTTAGACTCTAGCATGTGAAAGCTAACGTTCACTCTTCTATTTAGGAAATGTATATGATTGTAACTCTCTTTGGCAGTCTCTCTCACTCCCACCCTCCCTCCTTTTTCCTGACCTCTTCCCCTCCCTGCTTTGCTTTCCTCAAGTGTGCATCCCACTTGCCAATCCAGTCTGTCATCAATATCCACAAGGGGATTGCATTCCAAGCCTCACCAGAGAGATGAGACTTGAGGAGAGCAAGTCTGAGACGGGGTAATTAGAGCAAGAACGTGAACTTGAGGGAGGTCTTGAGGGGAAAGTGACAATAAGGGCCACTGTTGCACAGGCACACATACGAACGAATAGGTCTTGAGGATGCTGGTGGAATGTTTCGCTTTCAGGAGAAAGTCAGGGTGAGATAATGAGGGCCAGTTTAGACACCATGAAATGTTATGGCACATCAAATTATATTTAAATCTGGAAAAGCATTTTTCAAGAGTTAGCATTAGCATTATGCATACTAATAATCAAAAAAGGGATGTTTCTGCTATGTTGACACTTCCTAACAGGTGAAAGAGAAAAGAACTAGTCTTGGCTTTTTAACAGGACATAAATGGAAAGGATTTAAATGATATCAAGTGATTTTAGAATCACTGTCATCCTTAGAGCTTGCATATTGTGGCAAAGGAGCAATAATTTATGTTTTAGCTAACAATTATAGAAGAATACTATTTTCACTATGGTATTATATACATCACTTTGAAACAAAGTTGAGAAGGGGGACGAGAACTGATGTAGGAGTCAGGAAAGTGGTTCTAGTACCTGTTCAGTAAATAAAAAAGTTTATGGTCTTAGATAAGTCATTTAACTCTCTCCTCTGTACTGTTAGGAGGGAGGAGTAAGTTAATCACCAAGGCCGAATTCAGCTCTAAACTTTTGTGCAATGGAAGGGGAGTAAAACTGGAAACACATATTGGTCCTTACTACATACTATTGAGATATTTGTATACAGAATTGTCTCATGGAATCCTCGTAGTCCAGTAGCATTTATCCCCATAAAGACTAATGATCTGTCTTTTTCCTCTGTCCCTGTGATATTTCACTTAATAACTGAATCTCAAAAATGTTATCATTTCACAATATAAAAATGTTAGACTAGATTTTTGGGGGGATTATCCTACTTACATTTAAATTTTCATTTATCTGAAACAATATACAAAATATTTTCATTTTACAACTAGGGAGGTAGTAATTTTCTAAGATTTAGAAAAATGTGTATAACTGTTATGGTATATGTGCTAAGGAGAAGAATGCACAGTTTCCTTGCATAACTACTTGCAAAAATTAGCCTATATGGATAAAAAAATTAGGATTCATTGATTGAATAGACATATTTTAGCTTTAATAGTGCATTTAAAATGTCAGGATAAAATATGTCAGCTTATAAAACCTCCTTAAGTGGATCTTAGAAATTTGTAATAAAAAAAGATATAAAAAAATCAGGGGAATGATAGTTTTAAAAATCTCTATCAACTATGAAAAACTTTAAAAACATATTTTTTGGTTCTTAAAAATACTCATTTTGAAAGGCTGCTTAAGTGAGGTGGAATAAAGATATCGATAGATATTATTCTGATTGTTCATTTCTATTCCAGATTGTTAGAGTTTTCTTCAATATGAAAAAATATGCTAAAATTCTAGGGTTTTTTATTACCAAGAAAATACATTATCCATTGATCATGACAGGTAGGAAGTGGAGCACAAATGATACAGTAAATTATTTTAAATAAAAAAGCATTCTCTCTTTATAGATACTTTACTTTCTCTCTTAATCTTTTCCTATTAAAATAATGTATATTTTGGAAACTTGATATCATACAATCATACATGTTCTTTTCAAGATTGAATTTTCACTTTGCTACCTCTATGCCCGGTGATAGAAATTGTTACTGGATTAATGCACTTTTAGAAGTTTAAATACTATGAGACAAGCTTAACTTTTCAAAACATATTCTTTCAGGAAGAATGTCGCTACAGCAAACTCTCAAACTTTGTTACATAGGATTTCAATGCAGGCTGAAGAAGCTTCCATGACATGGGAGTAAAGGAATATGCTTCTAAGCGTTATAAACATCATTTAAATATTTCTGAACAGGGAAGTTCAAGTGCATCCTGCATTCCCATGCTTTGTTCCCATCCTTTCCAATCAATTGCACTGATTTGCTAAGGGTTAGACGGTATGCTTTCATTGATCAAGGAAATAGCCTGACACAGCAAAACTGTCAGCCAATTCAAGACAGATCAATCTCACCTTTGTTTTCTTTTGGATAATTATGGTTTTTCATTCTGCATCACTTAAACTCCATAATACATATCTCAGCCTATGAAAGGAAATGAATAAAGAATGGTCTATTTTCTTAGAAAAAATGATACATATGTGAGTATTCCCCACACTGAATCCCTATTGAGTTTGGTGGACATTGTAACACCTGATTAAGTGTTTGGCCTTATTTTCAAGTTCACTTGAGAATTCTGTCCCTTTTCAGGATGTTACACAGCATTGGAAAAAAAACTTTCAAGAAAATGTTGAATTCATTTACAAATCAGAGTCTGAGAAAATAAAAATGAAAACACATTATTGTAGCCTTCTTTTCCAGAGCCACCTAGCCATTCATTTTTTTTAATGCCTCAGTGGAACTGGTTGAGCTGCAAAAACCTAGCACTCCTGATAGCTTTATAACAAAGGAACTAAAGGACTCAAGCCACCTCGGAAATTTTTTTTAAAAAAAATCTTCATACAATGTAACGTTATATTAATCCTCTTGGGAGGGTATGTTGTAAGACACTGTACAGTTACAAGCATTTTGACTTTTACTAACCTAAAAAGTTCCACGGTGTTTCAGATTCTTCCTACTCTATCTGTAAACTTTACTTAGATACCAAAGAAAATATTCACAAACGGCAAACTCTCATCGCCTACGTGGCCCACAGGCATGGCAATTTTTTGCAGTAATGCTTGCTTATATTTCTTTCTTTAGCAATTAATTTATTTTCTCCGATGTGGCAAGAGCCATAACTCATTAGAGAAAAGGGTTAAGTTAGAATTTATGTTCAGATATTTTGCTATTATAAAGCTTTGAATTTAAGAGAAACATATTTCCATTCCTGTGCCTGACAAGGAGATGTTTTAAAGTACACATTAAACAAAAGAAAACAGCTTTTCAATTACTAAATTCAGTGCTCAGTAGGACAGAAAACTTATGCTTCTCTTAAATGCTCGACCTTTAAAACATTTGCTGGATGACAGCGTTATAAAAAAAATACAGTTTCTTTAGCAAAGAATTAAAGCTGAATATGCAACATTTCTTAGGAGCACTGAATAAGTCTATTTGTCCAGCTTACATTGCAAAGACTGCGTAGAAAACAGCACCATAAACACTTTCAGTCCCCACACAAGGGCTAAACAAAGAGTCCTCTTTCTAGCCATCTAATCGGGTAATTTATTTTTTCAACCATCACATAAATCGAAACACAGCTGTAACCAATGACTTGCAGATCCAGTTCCCAGCCAGCTGGAATCAGTTCTGCTGAAACAGCAAGATTTTTACATTGTTCACTTCTGTACATCTGGAGAAATCATTGAGGTTCAAAGGTGACCAGAAAAGCTCTTTAAATAAATTCAACCGACAGTGAAGATTTGCCTAAGGATCTACAAACCCCACATTCGCTTTTACAAAATGTTCATTTCACGAAATGAATGCTTATAAAGGCTATTTGCATCCTCATCAGTATAGACTTTTTGAGTTGCTAATTAAATTAAGCACTTAAATGCCTGTTTCGAACAACTTGCTTAGGGTTCCTCAAAACTTTTTCCAAGGAGTTGCAGCGATTTAGAGATGGTTACATTAAAACACTATGTTACATGCAGAAACATCGACCATAAGAACCGGTAACAAAACCAGACCAGAAATGCACCTACTCACATCTCAAGTTTAATCATGTGTAGCTAATATAATCCTCTATTTAGATAAAATGAAGGAGAAATACTATCCAAAAGAAAGCAGGGCTGGAATACCTCCATCAAGCTAGGCGGGCAAATCCCCAGGGAGCCAGAGTCCTGGGAGAAACAAACTCGGATTAGGAATGTTCCACATGCAGTCTTTCGGGGTGGTGGTTCTGGCACTAGAGGAGAAACCCAAGAGCAGTAGCCACTTTCGCTCTGCCCTAGAAGCTTTGAACTGCATATGGGGTAAAAGTTAAGACTCACCAAAACAAAACCTGGTGCAGCCAATGCTTGATGGAAAGCGCTTTCCATAAAAGTTAGGTACATTTAGGCAAATAAAAACCCAGGAGAGTAAATGTATCCTTGGCATTTAAACTATGCGCAACATATTGATTGGAATGCATAGTTTCTTCCTTAGGGCCCTCAAAAAGATATTCCCCTTGGGAAAATGATTATATATGTCCAGCAAACTTCTCAATCCAGTTTTTATTTTGGTAAAAACAATACACAAGCAAATCACAAATATACTTCCTTTTCCTTCTTTAGTTAAATCAATATACAAGTAAACAAGTTATTTTCATTATTTGGCCGTCTTATTCAGAGATGTGGCTGTTTCAACTACCCTGGATTGACAGTCAGTAACTTGGTTAGGAATTTTACCTCTACCTAAAATGAGTAAAAAAATAAATAGTAGTAAAGCATACTTTCACTTTATATTGAATGACAGACGGTGATCACACAGTAGTAGCCATTCCTCATTAGATATTAAAATCATATAAAGGTGTTGAGGTTCGTGCACTTGTAAACATGTGACTGAGTTTTGTGTGTCAATCACTGTGTACACAGACTACAAAAAACAGTCTGGAACAGTTAAGAATGTGATGCAATAAATAATGAAATATTTAGTGTTGTGAGGATTAAGAACTTCAGGGTAATAGAAAATAGCACTTAACCAAAATGCAGGAGATCCGCCTCTTGTTATTAACTAGCTGTGGGATCTAGAGGAAGGCACATAACCTCTTTAGTTCCCCTCTCCAGAAAAATGATCTTAAGTCCTTTCCAGGTCAAATGTCCGCATTATTGCATATCATTTCAAAAACACCAAGATATATCTGCTTATCCTGTTGCTCCTGAAACGTAAAATTCCAAAAGTTTTGTTTTTTAATTTCATCACTTTGGGGGTGAGCACCGTTCAGAAACAATTTGTCCTTTTTCAAATATGAGCCAACCAATCCAGAAATAACCAGAGTCTAGTAGATAATATTCTTGAGGAATAGAGGGGAAAGTTAACCTTGTAGAAAACATTCTTGAATGGAGACAGCTTAATTTTATAAATATATCATTTAAAATTAAGCAACCAAAGTTTGCATTGTTTTAAAATAGGACTAAAATTAGGCAACTCCCACACTGTGTTCTCTCCTGCATTATTAAAGTCAGTTTCATACGGAAATTCACAATGGAAGCTTTCAGTGCTACTTATAAACATTTTAGTTCTTTGAATTCACATGTATTGCAGAATCTTGTGATCCTGTAATGTCTACATATTCATTCAAATGAGTAATATTTCCAAAACACCTGTAACATATTTGCATATATGCACACACGCTTATACATATGAACATTATCTTTGTAAAAATTAAAATATCCAGGACTCTTCATAATCTCTAATAGAAAATCACTTGTACCAATAACACAAGAAACTGTTCCACAAATTCTTGTTCATAACAAGACAAACAAAATAGACTTCCCATGACAATTTCAGCTGAGAAAAAATAGGGGAGTGGCCTCTTAGCAGAAAATAATTGTCTTGGGTGTTCCCCAACTGGTAATATCGTGCAATATGCCCAGCTAACAACTAAATGTAATAAGCAATGAATCAGTCAATGTCTTGAGGATTCTTATCTACTTTTGAACTGGTAGACTGAGAGAAAATGGTCTAAAATTGGCAAATATTCCATATCTATTTGTGAATTTCACTGTTATCATGCCAAAGGATTATTTTGTCCATTAGTATTAGCTTGACTCTTTCTTAAGTACCAGCAAGACACGGTATTGCATCAATATTTCAAATCCTTTGTTAAGCATATTACATATAAACTTGTGTGATAATAATAGTTTCAATTTCTTTGGGCTAGGTGTTGAGAGTCACAACATACATTTTAAAAGTATGTATTTAAATATAATCACCATTAAACTAGCCTAAAGAATTATATTTGCTATTTAACAAAGCCTTTTTAATCCTAATAATTGATTTTTTAAGTTATCGAGGCAGCATTTATTTATATTAGTTGTTTGCTTACATGTATATTTCTGTTTGTAATGATACACAAGTATCAACCAGTCTCAATGGTGAAATGATAAGAGTTTTACTTATTTAGAAGTGGTCTGGACCTTGACAAAGTAGAAAGTAATAAACATATATATTCAGGGAGGGATGAGAAGTCCAGTTTTGATACATAAAGGTGAACATGAAGAGAAGGTAGGGAGGTGGGTGAAGAGAGGGGTTCATAAGATAAGATTCTTAACACATATTCTGGAGCCTTCCTAAATCAAATAATGCTTTCAAGTTAGGATTACACGTGACCCAATTTGTCTCTTTTCTATTTGGAGAAAAATATATACTATTTAAACAATTTTTTCTCTATTTACCATAAAAGATAACTGGAACTTACATTGACTTGCAAAATACTGATGGATTTATCTTTAAGTTCACCACTGCACATGATCAGGAATAAAAATTTTTGAAAGTCTGCTCTGACCTTGATAGTTTTAAATTTTGACAGGTTTTCTTTATCAAACTCTGGCAAGTCCAGTCACTTCTCTATCCAGGGTCGGATCTTAGTAATATTCATCCAACATGAAATACTAAGAGAAAGGAATCGGAATATTTAGAAATTGTAAGGTTACAATCAGGCATTTTGATTCTTTGATTGGATTAGCAAATATACTGACTCCTTGTCAGAAAGTGGATATCATGAAACATTTTAGAATGTTTTATCCAAGGGTTTAGACAAATTCTCTAGTTTAGGAGGGAAGTGGCCATTAATTTGGGTATAAATTCTTTGGGAAAGACAAAATCTACATAGATATATAAGGTATACAAATACATATACACACATATAGTTTACATATATATCGGATTTTGCAGTTTAATTGATCTTTTCAATCACTCAGTGAGTAAATTCCTATAAAAATGGTTCATACGTTTATAAAGATATGAAGAAATAAAAATCCACACGGTGAGCGTCTATCTTTTGAGGCTTGATTGATATTAGCTATCAGTGGGTGAAGTCACAGACTAGGCTGCTCAAAAAAAATTTTAATTAGACTAAAATTAGGAACTCTTTCAAGATCAGCTTACATCATGTTAGGCTCAGGTTTTGGCTTTTTCTTTCCCCCAACCTCACCACCTTCATAATTAATCAGTTTTAAAGAACTAAAATGTCTTCCTTTCCAAAGAAAGAATGGTAACACATTATGTTTGAAATCTCGAGTCTATTTTCTTTCCAGAGGATCCACAAGTCTTCCAAGAATATCATATTAATCAATGCATTTATCTTTCCGTATCTTTAAGTAGTAAAAATTTCCCAAGATATTATAGGGATTGTAGTAAGCAAGCCAAGGATAGAGCTTGTGAATTACATGAAGGCTGTGTCCATGAACTAGCCTAGACAGAAAGATCTTATACCCATCTAACTGTACTCATAAGCCTTATATCTGTGCAATTAATTAAAATGAAGTGAGAAGGGGAAAAAAGTGATTTGGGGTCAAGTATCCCAACACCTTTTGCCTTTTTAGAACCAACCTCATATAAATGAAAATTTTATACGTAAAAATTAGAAAAATCACAGTCAAATGGGCATTTCAAATGGTACATATCTGTCAAAAAGAGTGCCACGAGTTACACAAAGTTATTTCTAGAGCTTTCAGTCACTTGAATTTGACATATATTTTGTGAGAGTCCACTGTGTACAAGTGACTAAGTTGCTAAAAGAATTAATAAAATGAGGGGTAAATGGCCTCTGTGCTCAAACAGCTTAATACACAAACAAAATTATAATGCACGGAAAATGTGAAGTATACTATCTGATACAAAGTACTATGAGAACACTGGGAGAGAGGCAATAAATATCGAGTGCTATACAGAAGCTCCACTTGAGCCTTGAAGGATAAGAGAGACTGTTAGAGGAGACAAAGTTAGAGAGAAAAGACATCTTGTCTGAGGGCAGAGAAAGAGGAAAGGCTTCAAGGTGGGGATTCATGCAATGTTTGGGAAATGAGCAGGTGAGAGTGGGAAAATGCTGGCTTATGCACGAATGTTATTAGGAAAAACGGCCAGGCAGTTGGACTGGAGCACAGTTCCAGAGGGTCCTCGATGTAATACTGGAAATCAATTATTTAGACAAAAATGAACAAATACAACCTTTTTGAATAGGATTTTTTTTTTTAATTAGTATAATGACCCAACAACAACAATACCAAGAATTACCATGTATACAATACCCCCTTCCTATCTAGTCCTGTGCTGGTATACATCATGCTACTTTATCATCACAATGACTCCATGAGGTAAGTGGTATCATTATTTGCAAATTATTCACATGGAATCTGAGCTCGAAGAAAGTTAAGTAATATACGCAATGTCATACCACTGGTAAATGGCTACAATTTCATCCTGGCCTATCTGATCTTGAAGTTCATCTCTGAAGTGTTTTGTCACACAACCTCTCACAATTAAACTGGCCTCTCTGAGAGCGCACTTTTGAATTTGGCTCTCACCACCCAGCCACACAGGCAGTCTACACCGTACCAGGAAGATCCTGGAGAGCCCTTCTAAGAACGTCTTTGTATTCTGAACATTCTGGAAGACAGAAGAATTCAAACATAGGTCTGTCCCTTCCCAAAGCTCATGTTCTTTACTTCATCACATGCTACTGTTTGTCTAATTAATAATTTAAGTAGCTGTATAAAATTTCACCTTGGGAATGTACTATAATTTGCTTAACTGTTTACCAACGGCTGAGGATCTCCAAGGGTTCCAATTGGATGATATTATGAATAGCGCTTAAATCAATATTTTTCTCCATGTGTCTCTTTCCCTATTAACAGTTCCTCTGTCATGTAACATTGCAGAAGTGGGAGTGTTATAAGGATTTAAAACAGCTGAGTAACTTTGGCATAACTGAATCATTGGTGGCCTGGAGATGTTTTCCATTTTTATTTGAATTTTACAATTTATCAAACATAGAATCATAATATCTAATACAATTTCTTTAAAGCCTTTGCTTATAAGTTTTGGTCATCATTCATTTTTCCATTGGTTCATTATCCATTGGTTCAAAATCAATCACTTTGTTGCTCATCTATTTCTGATCTGACTACATATTACACGACTAAAAACTCAGTTAGAGATAAGACTTTTCTTTATCTGGTAGGTGCTTTGAGAGTAGCCACTGAATACATTAATGTTCAAAGGACATATCAACAAAATATTCTATCCTCTCCCATGTGGTAATCTCAAATTACATGATAAAAGAGCATTTAGCAATACATCATATATCTATCCCAATGGATAAAGTCTGCTGGCAGAACATTAAAGTTTGTACCAAATCTTCCACGAGGATTTTATCAAAACAAGAAATCTACCAGTTTGGAGCTTTTATTTGCGTTTCTGTTTCATTCACATTTCCAACATTTTTAACCTTTTGAAAATACGCACTTAAGTCTCAGAAAAGTAAGCCTAAGAGTATCGTAGGACAAGTGTTTTTGAGAGGTCTAAATTAATTTTGAAAGCACACAGCATTTCTGATTTGAGAATTTGACATATAAAAGAAAAAGATGAAAAAATACACTGAAACTTAGAAACTCTGATTTCTGATTTCGTCTCTGCCGTGTTCACTGTGCAACTACAGACAGCTACTTATCGCTTCAAGGTTTTGGTTTCCCCATCTGAAAAAGCATTAAGCTACCACATTGGATTAGAATGTCAATTTTGCAACTTTAACCCTAGTGAAAAAAAGGTGACATATAAATGCAAAATCACATTTTCATGTAAACAGATCGATTTGAGGTTATTTTACCCGCTACTTTCAAAGCAAATTTTGTTAAATGGAAAAAAAAATTCCCAATTCATTTCTATTTCTTAAACTTGGCTGTATGCACCTGGAATGTGGTGACAGATTTACTGGACTTTGAAGATGTGAAACAGGACAAAGAGCAAAGGAAAAACAATCCGAAGTTTGCCCTTTGACTGATGTACGTAAGGTCTAGTAGGGTAAAAAGAAATAGAGACAACTAGCGGAATTTTCAGATCTGAGGGCACTGTTCTTCTGAGATGAAGAATCAGATAAGTAAAATTTCCAAACCGTAATAATGTCATCTCAATTCACATATCCCTTCCAAAAAAGTTTTAGATTTACAAACCCATGAAAAATATGAAAGACTCCTTGGAAAAGATGACCTTATAATAATTTTTTTTTCAGGAAGATTAGCTCTGAGCCAACACCTGCCACCAATCCTCCTCTTTTTGCTGAGGAAGATTGCCCCTGAGCTAACATCTGTGCCTATCTTACTCTATTTTATATGTGGGACATCTGCCGCAGCATGGCTTGATCAGCAGTGCATAGGTCCACACCTGGGATCCAAACCCACGAACCCCTGGCCACTGAAGTGGAGCATGCGAACTTAACCGCTAAGCCATCGGGCCAACACATAATAATTTTTTAAATATTTCTTGCACATAGACCCTAAAATACACATTTACTACTTATGGGGAGGAAGAGGAGGTGAGTGAACGAGTCAGGGAAACATAATATGTACAGGTCCTTTTACCGGTTTCTTCCACGCACCCTGGTCCTTCTGTCCTCAGAGCAGTAGCAATGAGGAACTTTCTCCCTAGTGTAGGAGGGGATCCATTGGGTGGATTCGCAATTAATCCCAACCAGTTTTAAAGGAAGCTGACTTGTGACACCAATAATTTATCAAAACCACAGATATCCATTTTTTTAAATTGTAAAATGAGTAGTACATGCTCATATAACTTGGATAATTTTTATAGCTTCTTTTCTCTTTTATTTGTTATTTTGAAAAAATTTGATAAACAGTGCAGGGAAATAGAGTCCTATTTCTGCTCTGACTACTCTCCATCCCTGTTCAGGTTGCCTTGAGGGTATTTGGAAAGATTTTTATCAATATTCTAGACAACACTCCCACATAGATCTCTGTTAACTACAAGAAAATTTCAAATATATATATGTCACATTGTTTAGAAGGGAAAGTATTTCAGTAAGGCTTATTTCTTCAACAGAAGGAAAATATGTTGGGTATTGCATGAATTAGAAGCACACATCATAACAACAAAGGAACAGAAGCAGTGGAACAAAGTTGAGCTTGTTGAATAAAAAATGCTTATTCATTCATTTACTCCTTACAGTCAAAACTCTTTTCGGAAAAGCGCTTTCTTGAAGGAATCATAGAGGTAGGATTTCTAAACAAGGAGATAGCATTTGGTCTCCCTAATTTTCAGGACAGTTACCTAAGCTGTGTCTACAATTCTTTAGTATCCAGGTACTTCGAAGTTTTTACATACCTCAAATATGTCTGGAACTTTGTGTTCCTTTCTTCAGAAGGGTTTGTCCTATCTTGAAAAACACTGAGTTAAGAATTTAAAGAAACCTTGTAAATTTTCCTTGAGATGAAGTACAAAATGTGTTAGATACTATTTTTAAAAATAGGAAGACAGGAAAGAAAAGTCACAGAACAGTCTGTTCTTGAGGAGAAATAACAATACATAATAAACATAACAAAAAAAAGATGAAATTACTAAGGGCTTCAGAATTTAACAACATATGAGGTTCAGACATGTTTCTCTCACATTCTTTGCTCTCTTGGTTCACTGGCTTATATCCTCTTCCACTTGGGATTTACCAGACAACTTCCATATCACCCGCTATTCATCCATTGAGCAGATGCGTTGAGATAATTTGAAGACATGCCTTCTAATCTATCCCCAATCACTAAGGCAGCCATTGGATAACAGAAATCCTACTACACTTGACCAGTTGAGTGTACCTCTATTTCTACCTACATTCAGGATGCTTTTTGCCGCCATTCCTCTAATTCCCGTCAGCGTTTAGGCAAACTCTTAAATGGGTGCATTCACCACACTTGGTGATTTTGTGACTGACTCTTTTTCTTTTGGAAATGACCTCAGAAAATACCTTATTAATTTTACCCAGTTGTCTTCATTTGAAGTTTAGATGGTAGTAGTTTAGCATGTGTTTTGTTAATAAATGTTGGTTCTGTTTATTATGGCAATTTTTAAAAATATGCTCAACCTTGTTTTCAAACAACAATGCATCCCCACTTCTTTCCACTTATACATGCAAAATTCATTACATGAATTTTCATTACATTTTCTAGTTGTGACCGGAGCACAGAAAACCTTTAAGTCCCCCCCTAGTGCAAAATAACTCAGCTTTAAGGGAAAATAAATTGAGTAAGAAAAGAAGTTGCCAGAGAACTGAATTTCATAAATGTAATAACAAGTTGGAGCTTTAGGTCATACTAACCATGTTTCTAATATGAAAGAAAATTCTTATACCTAGAGGTCTGGTTATCAGAGAGCATCTCTTAGTTCTAGATTAAGATTCTACACCAAGGAGATCCATTACCTGTTAGCCCTACTGGTATTAAAAATAATTTATTTTTAGAAAAATGATTAGGAAAGAATGGATCTAATTCATATATGATCTAAGTAATATGTACATATATACTACATATAAGAGAATATATATAACAAGGCTAATATTACAAGGCCTGTCTCCTCCAGTGAAAATAATAAATGGAACTGAAAATGCTGGCAATGATAAAAGGAGGAATATATGCAGCGAGAGGAAGGCCAGCTGTCTGTAGTTCAGAAAGCATTTCCCTAGCTATGTTGGGACTACCTGTGAATGCAACAAGGGTCTAAGAGCCATCACTTGATTCAGACTCATTGGCCGGATTATCTGCCAAGTCCAGGCCTGTATCTCCTGCAAGAGGCTGGTCCGACCTCTACTACCACCACCTAACAGCAAGCTCAGAGGGGATGGGATAATGTTTAATTGGAATAAGTCGTGTCAGTAGGACCAAACAAGGCCTAACATCTGAGCTTGAAAGGACTATTTAACCACAGGCATACCTCTGAGATATTGCAGGTTTGGTTCCAGACCACTGCAATATCGCAATCAGCAAGTCACATGAAAGTGTTGGTTTCCCAGTGCATATAAAAGTTATGTTTATGCCATACTGTAGTCTATTAAGTGTGCAATAGCATTATGTCTAAAATAACAACGTACACACCTTAATTAAAAAATACTTCATCGCTGAAAAATGCGAACCATCATCTGAGCCCTCAGTGCTGACAGACTTGCTGGACAGAGAGTGGCCAGAAACCTTCAATTTGTAAAAAATGCAGTATCTACAAAGCACAATAAAGCAAAGTGCCATAAAACAAGGTATGTGAACACCAGCATTTTAAGTAGGCCTTTGAAACTGAATTTAACATAAGCAAAGAAAAAATAATTCAAGATATAGACACAGGAAAAAAACTATGAAATAGATTCATTAATAAAATGTAAGGGAAATATGCCCTTCTGCTTAAAGCAGAATCACCGAACATTTTGACTCTGTACACTGCTGATGTGATGTGAATTTTGGCTGCTCCAAGAAATGTGAATATCCCTGAGAAATTGGGGCAACATTACTTAAGCCATCCCAAAGATAAGCATTTCTTCTTGCTTCAGAATATGTAGAAATATATAATAAATATAAAGAAGGGAACCATCATAATCATTTGAACATTGACCTTTTGAAGAATTACGCATAAAGCTATTCATAGCTATTCAAAATTAAGGTGTTATATCATAGTTAAATAAATGGAACTAATGAAAAGGAATGTGTATTATTTTTTAAAAAGGTAAGAGTAGTACAGACAAAACAAATAAACAATGTGAAAGTAAGTCTCTCAGTAGGAAAAGGGACAGAACAGTAATACAGTCAATTTCATTCGGAAAAGCCATCATTTCTCTGCAAATAGACAATGGATGTCAAAATGCCTAATCAAAACCTCATAATAAAATAAAATAACTTTTTCCCCAAAAACATCCTGGGTAGGAGACTTCTCATATAGGAGTATCCTAATTATGGAATTCAAAATGAGTATTTTATGTTCAAATGCAAAGATTCTATTAGGCCGTTAGTTTACTTGCAGCCCTTAAGACTCAACTTAATTCATCGTACGATGCCTTCTATCTTGTCTTCATTTGGTTTTAGTTTAGCTTATTAGACAGACTCGAGGGGAAAACGTGCCTGTAATCAAATCTTACCCCAGGATCCACCAGAAGGAGAATATACACAGGCAACAGTTTTTGAGGCATTAAAAGTAGCAGCCTCAGGATGGATAAACACAGACTATGAACGTTCACACTACATATTGTGAAGCGTTAACTGAAGAATGTTTATTTGGCACAAGAGCCACCCCTTTTTTGTACATTCCATAAGATGGTAGTGTCATGTTTACATGGCTATGCCACCTTGCAGCAAATGCATTCTTCAAAACAATTTCTAAATCCTTTTTTAATTACCTTTCTTCCAATACTGGATCCATACACTTAAACCAATGTATGTTTTGGAACCCTAGGTGTGGACAATGTGTTCTCACATAGATTAGAGGCCTTTTCCAAGGTTGAAAGAGAGGTCTTATCCATAACCTGGTTCCGCTGCAGAAGGCTGCCATGCATGCATATGTGCAGGTCAAGTGCTCAAAGGAAATAAGCATTGGAAATTTGATATTTTCTTATGTGTGATACTTTTTCTTAGTTTGCAAGAAACATAATGCTTGAAGTCCTCCTTTCATCCAATTGAACAAGAAAATTAGCAGTGAGATTAATCTAAGCCAACTACGGAGTCAAGAAATACATATACATATATAGGGAAGGATTTTTTTCCCTAGGAAGAATATGATTGAACAATGTTGAAGATATAATTACTCATTTTAAGGAAGATCTTCCAGTTTTGATGCACTGTGTTGTGGTGTTAACAGCCAGTGAGAAAAGAAGAATACCAAAAATGTTAAGGTTTGATTACATGGTCTTGGAGTAAACCCCTTAGAGTCTCAAAGATCAGGGAAATCTGAAAAATATGTGGTCTTATATTGATTTTAATGATTCAAAGTAAAGCTTTATCTTATCATACATTAAACTTGATTTATGAGACATGGCATGAAAGCTGCTGGGTTCAAAAAGTAGCTTTTCTTTTAACCGACTGCTTTACAATAAGGGTCCAGGATTTTTCATTTCTTAAATATTAAAGTTAGTTTTTACAAAAGTAGTCAGTTACTAAGGGAGGGAACAGAGCATAGTGGGTGCATTTAAAATTTTAAAAATCAACTGAATTCTCTCCTTAAAGCTTTTGTTAAGAAAGAAAAATAATAAACCTGCTTTTTTGAAAAATATTAGAGCATCGTAAAGTTATAAACTCATAGTATTTAACATGGGGAAAAAGCTTAGAATCACCTCAAAAACCCAAGAAACCTGTTCATCTGTATTCTCTATAAGAACTTTTAAATAACGATTCCAGTGATAAGAACTGAAAACAGGATCCACACTCAAATTAAGGGCAAGCCCTTCTATTGGATGGACATTACTAAGATTTCTTAAATACACATCTTATGAATTTAGGTTACAAAATCTTTAGGCAGAGAGAGACAGCACACACTGCAGTTCACTGCCCAATGTAACTCTTTTGTGGCTAATTATATTTAATATTTTATGCATTTTTCAATCTCATAGCTTTAGGATGAAGCACTTATTATTTAAAAATCTGGGGGGGAGGGCAAAAGGGGTGATTAGGCTCACATGTGAGAGGATGGACTATAATCACTTTTTGGGTGTTGAATATGATGTAATCTACACAGAATTCGAAATATATTAAGATGTACATCCCAAAGCTATATAATGCTATAATCCAATGTTACTGAAACTAAAAAAATATATATATAAAAAGTAAAAATAAAATAAAAATCTATATTCACATCTTAATTTCCAATTTTGAACATATACAATATCTTTTGAAGTTTAAAGTATGGTATTTAGAACACTTAAAATACGGCTGTCATTCTACTTAATCCCGAATTTATGCCTCCTATCTATATTATTTTTCAAAAAGCTGTCATGTTTCACACACACAAGCGCGTGCAAGGGATTTGAGATAGAAAATCAAGTAAAAATGGGAAAACAAGATTGCAGGCATGAGTGGTAAGGAATAAGTGCTGCCTAGAGTGACATATGGGGACACATTAGATTAACAAGCCACACTGGTTTCAACACCAAATTGTTATTCCGAATCTTGCAGATATATTCTCTCCTAACTCTTGATGCCCCTCAACTGACCAACAGAAGTAGTTAAATTCTCATTGGAAGGCTTGTACTGTAAATTATTATATCTTCTGTAAATAATTATAAAGGAAAGACACTTATGAGTTAATTTATTCTACCTAAGAGTGATAAAAATCACAAATGCCAAGAGTTTTATATACACACACACACACACACACACACACACACACAAAAAGTCAACAACACCCCAGAATTACATAGCTTTAGTACTAGGAAAACACCACGCAGGTAAAACCCAACGACACACATTTTCTACCTGGCAGAATGATATAAAGAAATACAGCTATTTGTGGAAAAGTTTATTTCTCTTCTTTAATCCCATAAAAATAACCTGTCTTATTAACCACTTCTCATACAAAGGATGGACTAGAACGTATTGCCTTAAATATCTGCATCAACTACAATTAGTATAAAATTTACTTTCAGTAGAAAATAACATGACAAGTAGTGATAAAAGCCATTTATTTTAGAATATTTTGTAAATATTTGCATAAATGATTGGTCCTAAAAGCAAGACTGAAATATGCCCAGGGTTTGTTCTGAAGCAAACACTTACTTCTATCCTCCTGCATCTATAATTTAGAAAAGAGAGGGATTGTTAAAAGCAGGATTATGACCTCAAGTTAACATATGGTCATAATGAAAAGTAAATCTTAATTTAGGTTCCCTCTGGAATATGAAGTTAGAATATAAAGTTTTTTTCCCAAAAACGATTGAAGCATGATGCCCCTCTGGCGAAAAAGAGATCAAATATGTTTTTTGACAGGTGTTATTCCATAAGGACAATGTAAAACAATAAAACATGATTTACTGTGAAATCATAATAAACACAGATAATTATTAGACCTCACTACAACTATCTTGCTTTATTACAGTAGAAATTTAAGTTATATGGGGCTCATTAACTTTTAGAATCTTGCTAAAGTTTTATGAGTTTAGTAAGAAAAATATGGATGATATCGATAGAAAGTAAAGGAACTGGGAGTGAGTTATCTATGTACACATGAAGTTCTAGTGGCCCTTAAGGGGTGTCCATAGGTATCTACATAGCTGTAAAAACTAGGGACATAACACAATTAACCTACTTTGCTGACTTATTGCTTCTGGTTATCAAGGGTAGAATGAGTTTCCTGACATGCTTGATTTGTACGTAGCAATAGGATGGTTTGTCTACTGATGCCATTCACATGACTAAATGAAGGTGGGGTAGTCTTATTCTACAGGTGAACACCCCCTCCTCCATTCTGCCACTGGGAAAACATGAGATTCATTTGAGGGTGGTCAGATGGGGATTTAACCGAGAAATTATAAAGAGTGACTAGAAGGAAAAAATATCTAGCAAATTCCACGTGGGCTACTGAGTTTATCCCTGCAGACCTTTCCACTTCCTTTACTGGAAACTTTGGGGTACCTACTTTTCCCCTTTTCACAATGGCTTATAACTAACTTTATTTCTCCTAATTACAAGAGAAAGGGTTACCGATGTGGAGCAACTTGACAATTCCAGAAAAGCATCTTTGTTTTTTCTCTATTAATTTTTGCACAATGCGGTTTGAGGTGGATAGTCACTGGGCTGAGCGAGCGGGGGAGGTGCTCCTGGAATGTGTTGACTGTGCATTCTTTAGATGCTTGGAAGGGGTGACTGCCCCGTTATTGGCTTCTACCCATTTTCCCTGGTTTGGCTGCTTCAGTTAGAAACAGGTATTACTTGAAACACTCAGTGGGTTCCCTAGCTCTTAATCACTGACAACTGACTGCTCTTAGGTTTCTAAAATTAAGCTTTTAGAGCAGAGTTACATTTTATTCATATTTAGTTTTGGTCTCTTCAATTTCTGTCTTGTTTATTCTCTTTTTAAATTTAAGAATGAAGTTGAGAGAGTTGTCTCATCTTGGTTGAAGCCTTTCAACCATGAGCAAGACACCCTACTCAGCACTAGAAATACACAGGTTAACAGGGCAAGGCCCCTTTCTTCAAGGAACTTCGTTCCAGGAACTGGTATGTTCATGGCTTGTTCTTTATGAGCATTTCATTTTGAATGGCTTGGTGATTAGTAAGTAATGCAAATAGACTTGAGCTGTTTATTGACAGTTACCTATTTTTCATTCATTCAGTAAAACATTTTAATTGCCATCAGGAAAGACCACTATTTTCCGTGGCTACTTCCTTTTCTCTGACGAATAATTTAAAAGCTACTAAAAGTGAAATAAATCTTTTCATCCACTGAACTACTTTTTCTTTAAAAGACTTTTAAAAACAGCAGATGAACTTCTGATCCAAACTCAGGCACACAGCTGCTTTCTAGAACAGTCTTAGGAGTTCCTGACTCACCCTAAGCCATCTTCATGCCATATTGCACTCCTACCCTAGTTCCTCACTCATCTATTCTGGTTAATGTGCTTGTGATAATTCTCTCTGGAGAATTATCCTAGGATTCCAAGTTATATAAATGACAATGATAATGATTTTCCTAAGCAAGCCATTTAAAGCTATCATGGATTAGATTTTCTATAGACCTCTGTTTGATATTCAAATTAACATATCATATGAACAATAATGAAAACTAATTAGTTTAGAAATAGTATTGCAATATTTAACTTTCATTAATTTGCAGATGCCTCTGCCTACCTTTTTGTGAATTAGAGTGGTTATATACTAAACATTCAGACATAAAAGGGTATTAAAACAATATTAAAAATAAAATAAAATAGAGCAAATGAATATGGACAGTCTTGATTCCTTTTTTGGAAATCCCACCACACAAGAGTACATTGTTCTATCACAGCCCTTATCACACTGTATTATAATTACTGTTTATAGTCTATTTCTCTGACTAGGCAGAGAGCTTCAGGAGATCTTAACCTATTTATCTTTGGATCCCCAGCTCTGACATAATGTCTGGCATGTAGAAGATGCTCAGCATAAACCACAGAACGAAGGAATAAGTGAGGAAAGAGAATGGGCTTGATTTCCTCCTTCTGCCATTTATGGGACGTGACCTCTTACCTCTTAGCCTGAGCAAGTCTCAGTTTGCTCATCTGCAATGTGGGTGAGAGAAGGAGCTGTAAAGAGCTCAAAAGACATCCTGTGTGTGTCAGCTATAAAGAATTGCACCGGACTTGGTTCACTTTCGTGCCCCTTCCCTCTCAAAGCTGAGCACTTACCATGTGTGAAACACTGGGCAAGGTAATGGGACACCTAGTAGAGTTGAGAGTCTAGTGGGAGATAATGCCAGGTAAATGGACAACCGCAGTAAGGTCTGCTGATCATGTGACAATGGTTGGGCAAAGTACAGGATGCGAAGGAACATACTGGAGTGTCTTTACCAAAGTCTTGAGGAAGCTGCGGAGGATTCTCAGAGAATGTGCTATCTGAGACTGATGTATGTCGGCTAAATATTGCAGGCAATGGAGGAGATGAAAAGACCAGGCAGGAAGAGTGAGGGCATGGGGCTGTGTGTGTAAGGAGGGCTTCTTAAATTCCTCATGTCCTAACCTTGTTCCAAAGATCATGTGGCAATGCTTTTGTAATCTTTTATGGTTCACCTGTTTCCAAATCTTACGGAAAAATCTCTAAGTTAAATTATTTGTTTTCTTCCATCACGTAGGAAGTTTTCCCTTTGGAACTACATTTCCAGAAATCTCCTACCTCATATAACCTTACTTATCACTTTTGTGATTTAGCAAACGTTCTATCAAAGAAATAGCAGGATCTCATCTTTGTGATGCCAAAGAAACTTGTTAATGTTGCTGGATATATTGCATATTACTAAATTAGTTTAAAAAAATCTGGAAGCATCTTACCACTGAACAGCATCACCTCTCATTAATTACTGGTATAATGTGGCTTCCTTAAGGTTTTAGCTTCAGAGAAATATTTATATTGACAGAATTAGCAATTTAATGAATGCTTGCCACATTTTATTGCTATTTCTGATTAATCGTCACATCTTGGGTGTCGTATTAGTATTTATATTTTGGATGATTCATGTAAACACCATAATAGAGTGAAGTATATTTTGTGCTGACAAGTAAAGATACTAAACCACATACTAAGGTCACTTCTCCTAAACCTTTGACTTCTTTAAAAGGAGTAGTGAAAAGAACATGAGAAAACAAGAAAATCTAGCTTTGATTCTTGGCATAGCCCGGAACTAGGTCTGCGGCTACAGGCGGGTCACTGAACTCCTATTTTATTTAATAAACGTTTTATCCTCCTCATTTACACTTTAAACAACATGGAAACAGTGTTTGAAAGAGCTTTCAGTGGAGATTAGTTATAAAATAAATACTTAAAGTTTATTTAAGTATGGGTAAATCCTAGAAGTTAAAATTAAAAAAAAAAAAAAAAACTTCCAAAACATTATCCCCTTCTATTTCGGTGCATGAATTCTAGACTAAGACCAAATATCCTGAGCACTGTTTAAAATACAAACGTAAATTCTCTGTTTTACTGAATCCTTGTTTACACTATCATTATCCTCAGATATTAATGTTTGAGATGGACTGCAGCAACATCAGTAGAGGAAGACGTTTTAAAAATAACTTTAATGGATCCAGATATCCAACATATCAAATAAAAATGAAACACAAAGAATTATGATGTTATTCTAAGATGAGATCCTTAGGTATTTTTCTAGAAATTTTGATGGTAAAATATGTTCAAAAGGACAATTTCATGGATTGAGAGGATGAAATGAACTATGGAACAATTCCCATAATATTCACACCATAAATGAAACAATTCACTTTGCTCAGTTTGACCTCTCAAGAATTATACCCACTATTCTCTCCAAAAAAAGCGTACAGTAGAAAAATCTGGTTTCTGAAAGAAGTGAATTGCTAATTACCTTGGAGGATGAATATAGCTTCAAACCATATATTTATTACACAAGTCATTATTTTTGCATCCCCAAATTTCCTAACGATAACAAATAGCCTATTTTAATCAAATTGGCTTTCCTTATGCTTCTTAAGTGCAATTGACGCCCATCTGGGCCTGGAGATAACGATGCCATGAGATGGCAATCTAAGTTTTCGGCCAGGGAAGTCTTCTACTAAAAATAAGTGGCATTTAAATGCTACCATATCTTGTTTTGCCAATCTATCCTCACACTGCAAATAATCGTTTTTGGTGCAAAAGTTGGTCATAAAATTCTCCATTAGTGGTTGGTAATGGACCATAATATTATATGTTTGTAAAAAGTGCATTAGGAAAATGAAATGTTGGAAGTAATGGCCAAATAAGGAATATTAATATTTATATGAGATAACCTCGTAGAGATGGATTCTTTTTTCCTAACAACTGCCTGCACAGAATATTTTCCATTTTCTTGAGAAGGAGCTTTGAAATTCTATCACTTGTCAAGCTGTATTAATACTCTGCTTTGTTGTGTCCTAGCTGCTTTAACAGAAAAATGGGAGTGATTAATAATTGTCGGTTTTACGATAGATATGATAAAATAAATCAGAAAGCCGTCTTGGAATGTTAAATATATTACAGGCAAACAATATTAACCTATGTCTAAATCAAACCTGTATGCTTACAGCAAATTTCCACCCTTCATTATTAACGCATAACCCTAAAGGGCTGAATTTCAAGCAAGTACAAAGAGAGAATCTGGCACTTGTAATCGTACTTTCAACAGAAGGTTATATACATTCCCAACGTGGTGTCAATAATACCAGAGGAGATGTGTTCCCTTCCCACCATGGGCAAAATTGACAAAGACGCTTTCACCGAAAATAGACTGAACTGAAATCACCTAATTATATACGAAGAAATTAATTCCATATCCCTTTATTTCTTGTTTCAAAAGGAATTTGCTTTTTTTTACCTAAAGAAAAATATAACTATATTTTCAATGATAAAGTCAGACTGGATGGAATTGTTACTTTTAATTTTCACAAAGTAATGAATAATAACAATGATTAGGAGTTAATATCAATTGAGTATTACGAGCCAAGTACTATTCTGTTACACTTGTTATTTCATTCACCCTTTCCCACAACCTTTGAGGTTGGCACCACTTTAAAGAGGAAGCAGCAGAGGCACAGAGAGGTTAAAGAACTTGTTTAAAGCCATACATCTAACAAGTGATTCCAACTCTGGCAAATTGATACTGGAGCACACTCTATCTCTGTTTGTTGATCTCTCTCTCCAAGCAGGGAAATGAAAGACTCATTGAAGCTTATTGCTGAGTTCAAGTGCTAATTACTAAACGCAGAGTGTGCATCTCTAAACCACAATCTGAACTTGCCAGCTGTTGATTTTCAGGAACTAAAAGGGTCTTTAGGATGGGGACTCAGTGGGCGTAGAGCTCATAGCTGTTCTGGGCACTTTGCTAGAACTTACGTGGAAGAACATTAGGTTTCTCTCACTCAGGTAGAGTAAGTGTAGACTATTCTACTGGTGTAGAATAGCTCAGCACAGGTCGAAGGCAGCCCCAACCGAGCAACGGGGGACAAAACTGTGCAGTGTAAACACTAAGTTGGGAGAAAGGAAATCTGAATTCAAACCAAACACTTTCTTCATCTGTAAAACAGGAATCCTAATAACTTCCCTGCTTCTCCTTGGGTTATTAAGGAGTAAAAAACAAGGTAACAAGCATGAAAGTGGCCTGTAGACAGTCACGATCCACACACAATTGGCCTTATTAGGAAGTCAAAGTTGAAACAATTAATTGTTAGACAAAAGAGAGGACCACTGGGTTTGATGTCCAGGGTAGGAGATCCACACGTCTAAACCAACTTTACCAGGAAAAAATAATAGTGCTTCAGCTTCAGTTTTGCCTGCACCTGCCTCTAGGAGTATGCATCATCATCACAACTCCAAAGCAAGTTAAGTGATTGCACTATAAAACACAGAAGAGTTCCTGGATCTTGTAAAGATTGGCTTTATATGGGCCACACCAGGGTGATCAAAACCTTCCACGATAGCTTTTCAGTAAGCAAATCTGTAGAATAAGGTGAAGTTCAAATGAAAAGAAATAGAGAATATCACAAAAGCACTAACCTAGAATTCAGAAGTTTGGCCAGAAGTAGTTCCACAACATTCACTTATTCCAGAAGTATCCATCACCATAGCCTGCCCTGTGCCAATCACTGTGGATACTAAACTGATCACATAGACATAGTTTTCTACTTTTTGGACATTCACAGCCTGCTAGGGAAGCAGATATTATATAATTAATTGCAAAAAAATACGTTATCAATGAGTTTGAACTTCAGTTCTCTTAGTTATTGAGAATATTGGAATAAATGATTGTCAGAGTCCCCTTCATTCGTATTACTTATGACTGATTTTTCTTGTAAACTAAAAAATAGGAAAAGATACCATGTCAATTAAGAAATAAGAGAGTAGAAATGCCAGAGTATGCAAATTAAACATTGTTAACTACATATTAATGTGAATATAGGGGATAAGCAGATCTTTATGAATGAATGCAATTTTGCCAGAAATAAAAGTAATTTAAAAACTTTTTGACACAAGGAACAAAATAAGCAAAGACTTTCATGTTTGTCTCTACTGCATCACAACAGCTTCTACTTATTGCCTTCAGGTAACAAGCAATTTACAACATAATTTATATTATTTGTATATATTTAAATTTATAAATTAAATAATTTATAAGTTCTAAATTATAATAGTATAACTTAAATTATACTATTTCATTTCACCCCACAGGAGCTGTATGCTGTATTATTACCCTAGTTTTAGATAAAACAGGTGAGGCTTATAGAGACAGCCCCCACAGCTACAAAATGATACAGCCACATTTGTGCTCTGGCTGGCTCACTCCAAAGCCTGTGTTTATGAACCTTATTGCCTTCCGTTCCACGACACTGTTCATGAGCTACCTTGGGGCACGGAGCCCCAGTGTGACCGAATATAGAGTAGGGGTGTGCGGGTATGACCTGGAAAGAGATGGGGCCAGGAGACGCAGGGGTAGCTTGATGTAAGTTTATGCTGGCTCATTGGAAACAGATTGTAAAGTTCCATAATGTCCTGCAGGGGAATTTAAACTTTATTGTGTATACAGGATAATAAAACTTTTACAAAATACACGCTACTCTTTGAGTACAGACTTACAGAGAAGGCAAGGAGCTTCAGGAGGTGGAAGAAAGCCAGAGGCTTAAATGAGGTCAACATGAAATTTGGGAAACTGAGTAAAAATCTAACTTAGCTATATGGGACAATTTTTTAAAATCCAATTACTTTAAAATATCCCACACTTCACTTTAAAATATCCACAGAAACCATATAATACCTATATTACTTTCAAATGTGTCATTAAACAGCTGGAAAATAATAACAACATTGGACACTACCATTTACTCACGCATTTAATCATTTGAAAATACTTATTGAATTATGACTACATGCTAATTAATAAGTCAAACTCTAAAATAGAAAAATTATAGAATCATATAATCACAGGACATTATTGTATGGCAAAGAACTAGGTCCAGGAATAGAAAGGTTAAATAAATTTGTCAGTGTCAAAAAGCAAGCTAGGCAGAGATCTGGAAATGAATGGAATTCTTAGCCCCAACCAATGCCAGGTCTTCTCATAAATTCTAATAAACTGTCTATCAGTTTAGTGAAAAGTGGGGGAGGAAACAAACATTTTCTGAAAGCCCACTATACCCAGTTCAGCCAGATTCTATTTAATTCTCACAAAAACACCGTTCTGTGGCCATACGATCCCATATGACAGAGGAAGAACTTAGGTCTCTGAAAAGATTGATTTAATGAAGGGATCTGGATTCCAGCCTTGACTTGTAAGTGACTATGTGACTTTGAAAACAATCTCCTGATCTTTATGTGCTTATGTCCTTCTGTAGAAAATAAAGAAAACAGGGCCAAGTTGACAGGACAAATTGCCTTATTAAATGAAAAGATTCATTGCGTGTGAACACGTAGACAAGCATATGTGTGCCTGGTGTGACCTGATGGGTGACACTTTGAGAGTCTCCAGGTCGGTGATTCTCTGCCCAAGGCTGCAAGAACACAAAGGAATTTGGGGCTGATGAGTGTGGGGAGAAGACCCAGCTGGGAAGCTTGGCTCTGGTGGGGGTCTGAGTAAAACAGGGAAGGGTGGGTGCCAGTGAGCCGGAGGCAGCCGGATGGTCAGGAAGGAAGAGATCAGGCTGTGAGGAAGGGTGAGACTGTGATGGGTGTGAACACAGTGAGGGAGCTGGTATCACCCATCTCTAGGCGTCATGTAAAATATTCACCGAGTCTAGGGCAAACACAGACACAGCATAGGTTAAGCGCATAAGATTCATCTAGTGATGGAAATTGATGTTTCAAAAGCTAACAAAGATCTAAAGTAACTGATGGCAACGTAGCATAGGAAGAGCCAGCGATGCTTTACATTAACTCAGAAGTGAAATTGCTTTAACCAGAACGTTCATTTTCTGGAAAACCTTCCCTCCAGAACGCTCAAAAAGAAACAAATTATGTTATAACTAATGCAAGGCTGCTTAGAATAGCACAGAATGCACCACGTAACGTGGCTTTGACGTTATAACAAATTTTTCTCTAATTTTATGCTGATGTTGTCAACTGGCTTCTATTTATTAAACATCATTTGCTAAACTTCTTTATCATGTAAAGTAATACAGTCTAATACTTATTTTACATGACCCTAACATTTAGGGAAAAAAGTTTATCTCCAATTTTCTATTATTTTAATATGAATTATTATAATTATTTCATATGTTTTTCCCTGATATTTCATTTCATAAATCTTATTCTGGTTTCTTTATTAGTTTCTACTCCCTTATTTAATGGGAGTGGAGCATATATGGAGAAATAGGGTAAGATACTTTAATATGGAAAACACTATTGGACGTAGTGCTACTAAAAATTATTCATTGTGTGTCTAAGATTCAAATTTAACTGGGCATCCTGTAATTTTATTTGCTAAATCTGGCAACTCTATATCTAAAGCCCATGCTTTGTAATGAAACTAAGCAAAGAAAGAAGATCTCCCTTCCTTGTTCCCCAAAACCATCCACCAAATCTGAAAAGACCTACTCTGAAGGCCACAGCACTCTCAAAGCCATCGGTAAAATAATCAGCATTTGAAAATGGGCAAGGTCACTATCCCAGCTCCTGAAATCTCTGACACCAACATAAAAGGAATAATAAGTGCTTAGGGCCAAGTAGGTAAAGATGATATTTCCTGGAGAGTATTTAGGCCTTCATCCAGGACCCAGGAAGGTGGTGTGGCTTTTCTGTAGATTTGTGGGGCAGAATGAGAGGAACGGTTAATGGGTATCAGGCCCTGGATACACTGTACCATTGAACTTCAGATACCTACGTTGCTTCCTCCCTGGAAGTTATCCTGCTCTAGAAAACCAGCCAATACCCTGATGTAGTACTACCTCCAGCCTGAGGAGAAGAGAGCAAAGGAATCATGTTCAAAACCCCACAAACCTTTGAACCCAGTTCAAATGCCTCCTGTCCATTACCTAAAATGAAAATTGGTTACAATGAAATTACTGAATATGCTTTCACTGAACTAGCATGGCAAACTGAATTTAGTTTCTACAGATTATAAAAAATGCAAATTAATCAGGAAATATAGAGACTCACCCAATTTTCTGTAAAAAATTTAACATAAATCAAATTTAATGTAAATCAACCTTATCACACAGGTGTTGTGCATGCCCTAGCTTATACTGATATGACCAGCTTTCTAAGAAAAGGACCCTGTTAGGAAGAAATTAAAGGACTGACCTAGCCTCCCATGGCATCACTTGATCAAGACGATGACCAAGACTGACCGACTATTAATATATTAATTACACTGTAGCTAATACCTTCCAGTTTCATATGAACTAAAGTCTACATTCCTGTAGTTGCTCTCATTAATTGATTTAATTAACTCAATCATTTATCTAGTAAATATAATGTTCTTACTTTTGGCACTTGGCTAGATCTGAAAAAGGAACTCACGTAGTAATGAAAACAGACATTATGGGAATGTCTGTTAAGCAAAGAGTTAAGCAATAGAAATAAAAGCAGGATCTACGTACACAAAAGAGAGAAAGGAAGAAGAGAGGGGCAGAGAGACAGAGAGAAACAGATAGACAAAGTCACAGTGAGAGAGACAGAGACAAGAGACAGAGAGAAAGATCCTCTCTCTGGGGAAGGAACAGTTTAAGAATACTTTGCTACTTTCTCTTTCCCTAGACGTCTGTTTATCAAATTTCCTGTAAATAAGTTTAAATGGGTTAATTTTCTATTTGTGAGAATGCTAAGGTTTTTTTTTTTTACATTATACATCTTATTTTCTCAACATTTTGCGCTGGAGAAGTGCAACAGAGATTGTTACCTCTATTTTACAGATGGGAAAACTAAGGCTCTTAAGCAATTTATCGCTCCCCTTTATCTGTATATACACAGTAGCGGCGAATTGCTTGTTTTCAAAATAAGAATGATATGAAAAAGGAAAAGAATTAACTTCAGACATAATGAAGAGGGACTATAATTTCAGAAGGAAAATGCGAGACTTCTGGTCTACCATGGACTGACAAGGAGAAGAATGTCTGAAATGCGGCCTATCCAAAACAGTAAAGCCAGGCAGCAAAGCCACAATGTTCCAGAATCCAGGGGGAGGTCTCAGAGAAAACAAGCACCTCCTCGTGTTTCCTGTGGCTGGCTCTGTGCATGTAAATTCCACAGCACTGGACATGTGGGACGTTTAATAAGTAGACAATACACAGCACCATTTAATCTGTGCAATGATGATCACAACAATTATATTTTTTCAACTCCTCTTATCTACCAAGCACTATGCTTGCTAAATACATATCATATTTTAATCTTCACAAAAATCTTGCAATACAGGAGTCATAATTTCCACTTTACAGACGAAGATCATGAAGCACTGATGAAAAGATCAGCTTTTGTAGTAGTGGTTGACTCAGACTTGTTACAATTCAGGTGTGCCTGACTCCAGGGCTGGAGTTCACTTCCCTTCTTACTGGGGAGTGGATGGTAGGCAATAACTGTGCTCTAAGTTTCATGCGAAATGAAAGACCAGGGTATTTTGGAGCAGGGGTGACTTTTTGGAGGCCTCTGAAATCATATCACAAAATGGATGCCTATAGGAATGGGTGCCTATGCAGATGGAAAACCTGAATAATATTGAAGAGTTTTTCAAACTACACGCACCTCCTGTCCCACATTCCCCTCCCCCTGCAGGCCCTCAAGCAATAAAGCTGAGAAACACTGTTCAAAGAGGTCTTAAAACCCAGAGCGAGGCAGGGAATAATAAGCAAGTGTCAGGCTAATGTTATCAGAGGAGAGGGAAAGAAAAAGGTCTTCTCTGAGGCCCTAGATTCTATAAAGAACAATGTTAGATATTTCCCAAATATCAATCAGTTAACCTCAAGTAGGCTGTGAGTCGGGTTTACTACACTCCCATGTTTTGAAATACTTAGACTTCAAAGCAGAAGTAATCATTTAAGTCACAGAGAGATGCCACTCCATGTTTTTCTCTATCATTAAATAAACACTTCACCACAGTGAGCTGAAAAATTCCCAGTTAGAAATAAACACATTTGCTGTTTTTAGGTAGGTCAGGCAACCTTATTCTATTCTATGTTTTGAAAAATCAGAAACAGAGAAGAGCCTATTGAACTTTTGTTGTGTGGCTCTCTAAACCAAAAGAACACTGGTCTAGGAAGTCTCTGGAAGCACAAAAAGCGTTGGCCAGCTTGACTAGTGAGCTGCACTTTCATTCTAAATGAAGGAGAGCAACTCTTACTTCCAAACTTGTACTGTGAGTACCCACTGCTTTTAAGTTGGCTGAGCCTCTATCACAGGAGACCTTGTAACAAAGTAGTTGAAATCAACTCCTTTGGTCTAAGACACCTTTGTTTCAAGTCCTAGGATTCACCATTTATGCGTTTGTAGGCGATTATATAAACCCCCGACAGGGGTTTTGTCACTTTCAAAAGAGAACTAATACTGTCACAGTAGAAGCCATCCTACCTGATGTGTTTGGGATCAGTAGTTGACGAATTAAACAAAAATATTACTTAGAAAAGGAAACAAAAAATATATTAAAACACAAATATCTTAATTGTTCTTAAAACACATAAAAATACAATTTTCTAATTTTTCCAGTATTTTCCTGTGAGACAAGTCCTTTCATTGGGTATGGGACTGGTGACGGTCTTTTTATTATTTCATAATGCACCACTTTAGTGGACCCAGTCATTCATACACAAGAACATGTAAAGGTACTGAGACAGTAAACTGAGAGGTAGGTCAATCTATAATTTTATGATTTTTCCAATAATTTACAGTTGAGTGTTCAAATTTAATATGATAGCGATTTTAGCTAGCCAATTTTATTGAATCTTTCCAAGGAATTAAGCTATCCTCTTTCTTTCTTCAACCGTGTTCCATAGGTTGGGCTAATTAGTTGAATTATACATATGTTACTAATTAAATTACATGTAAATTATATGTTGCACAATGTTTAATTAATTTTTTACATACGTAATTACATAAATAAACTGCATAATGTGAATGTATATGATAGATGAACAGATAGATAGATTTACAATATTTATAAGAGAAACCTTTGAGTTCTATCAGAGTTTAACACTTACTTAACTTGTGGCACCTCAAAAACTTTTAAACAGTAACCCAATGCAGTTATTCTTGACTTTTTCAGGAAATCACGGACTCCTTTGATAATCTGACAAGAGCTGGGACTTTTTCCTCAGAAAAATAAACACACCCACATACCTTTAAAGTATTATAAACATTTTCAAAGTGCCCAGAGACTCAACAAGTTCATCCTATGACTCCTACGGATCTCTGATCCTAAATTAAGAACACTCTTTTTTTTGCGCCAATGTGAGAAGTGACGTCATTACTTTCTAATTAGGTTTATGTTGATTGAATGCTTCAGAAAGAGTTGCAAACCTCTCCAGTTTCCAATATTTCGGTTTCCTTCTTTGAGATAAGGTTTTAAAATCCCATCAAACTAAATCCATACTCAAATAGGAGCAAAATAAACAAACCAATACAACAAAAGAAAACAAAAACGAATTCCAAGTCAATTTGCGTTGCCCAAGCAATTTTTCCCCTAAATCTTAATTCAACCACAGAGGAAGTGCTCTTAATCATTCACCACCTTACAGATTATCTGACATTTTTAGCAGATGCCCCTAGCATGGTAAATGTGAGTTACTTTCCAGAACTGCACTGTCCAATGCACTAGCTACTAGCTACATGTACCTATTTAAATTTTAATTAACTAAAATTAACTAAATTTAAAATTCAATTCTTCAGTCACACTAGCCACATTTCAAATGCTCAATAGCCACATATGGCTGGTGGTTACTGTTCTGGACAGTGCAGAGAACATTTCTGTCACCTCAGAAAGTTCTAGAATACCCAAGTATTTCTGCTCCCATCAAGTGATTTGTATGCTTGCAGGCAGTCAGTTACATTTGTTCCCAAACCAGTTTATGCCAGTTGGGTTAATATGAAATTGTATAATTTAATTAAACATCATATAAACCAATTTAAATGTGAGTGTAAAAAGAATGAGAGATGTTCTAAACCTGAATATTTTGAAACGACAATAAAATTCAGTCACTTTTAAAAATGCTATAGAATTAGATGTAGGTAAGACAACTTTAAAAGATTATACAAAATCATGGAGAAAATAGGATTCTGCTCTCACATTTCTTTGCATTGGTTTTGCACTTAAAGACATTCATGAAGCAACTAAAATTAGAAATCATAAATGATGAATTATGGGATTTACAGAAAGAAAAGATGACTATGATTTGTAATCAGCAACCCAAACTCAAAAACAGTTCTTGGGTTACATAAAAATACTGGCAAATAAACGTATAATCAAGTTTTGAAATTTAAACAAAATGTGTGTTGTATGTATGTGTTAATTTTTAAGATCCATTTCTTTAAAAATCTTTATGGATTAAGTAATCAACTACTGATCCCAATTGTACTAAATAGGAAGGTTTCTAGTATACATAGCAAAATTGCAAACACATGTCTTCTTCATTACTATAAACACAGTGTTTTCACAATTGGTTGTGTCAACATTTGCCAAATTTAAGTTCATTAGATTAAATTATATTGAAAACTTTATGGCCAGGAACCTGATCTAATTCCAGATTTATGCAGAACTGGTCTTTTAATTATAACACAATAAAATATAATTAACAGCAAGGCCAGTTACTTTACTCTTGAACTCTACCCAGTTGCTTGCATGTAAGACTTTATCTTTATATGGAGATGAGACCACTTGAACTTCAATTGTGTTCACTTTATTGAACCTTTTGATTTTTTCAGATTTGAAAAATGCTGTCTATCCATCTATCTATAGTATTAATTGGTTGAGAAATAAGAAGTATAAGAATTTGATTGTTTTGTACATTGCGATTTAGATGGAAACGGAAACCTAAAATTATATACAACTACTAGGACTACGACAATTACTACTACTCCTACATTTCTTTCATTAAAGTATCATCAAAATAATATTACAATTGTTAGTCATTGCCTGACCAGTGAATAGTTTTCAGTAGTCAATTAAATTCAAGGAAATATTTAGACTGTCATGGACCATACATGTCTATTTGAAATAACAGCATCAGCCTACAAGTGTGTAAGAATTTATCTTCTTGATACACCTTAGAATGACTTGAAAGTATCATAGATAGTCCAAATTATCTAGGTCAACTGTAAGAAACGACGCTGTTAGGTTCATCAAAAGAACAGATCCATTGCAATTTTGCTTTACCACGTGATGCCTTCATATGAGAGATGGAAACTGGCTGCCCTTGGAGGCCAGATTCAGACTGACTGACGAAGTCATTTCGGAGTTATTCTGAAAGGGAGTATACCTTCTTTTGGTCTACCATGGTCCCCATTACGTCCTTTTGTCTCAAAGTCTGGCTTATCATGCTGCCTAGACCCTAATCCCTGAAGTTATCTAAATTTTTGATCCCTGCAAGGCGTTTTACATCATGATATCTTGCACACCTCATGGGGGCATAGGGAATTGAGTTCTGAAGTGGGACTTAGTGATGGCTGCCATTCATATTAGCTTTCATTCTCCCAAGCAACAGAATACTAACAGGTTCACCAATTCATAGTTCTTCCCTTTTTACTTAAGATAAACCACCAACTGCTAGGTCATACTCCTTTCCCCTGGAGAAGGTTCTGGAAGGAGGGGAAATATCATGGTGGAACTAGAGGGTAGCTAAATTTCTCTCTAGACCCAGAAGAATAAGAGTGCACTTGTACTTGAAACAACAGAATTAAGTGGCTATGAAGATCATTTTAAATAATATTAATTTTATATCTACCATATTTGAGTCTGAAGATAAATTACTGTTATTTGTAGTCTTTCAGAAATAAAACCTTATCTCATTTCAATTAGTTAATTAATTAAAATTTGTTTAATGATACTACCCCCAAATCTATTGATAGCAATGGAGAACTACCCAATAAATCTATTGCTAGCAAACACAAAATATTTCTTCTTGGATAGATCATTGACCTGGATAGAAATCTAGGCTGTGTCCATAACTACTGGATTGACCTTACCAAAATCATTAAACATTCCAGGCCTCAGTTTGGTCATCTGGAAAATGGGCCAGTTGACCTCTAAGGTTTGTACCATTTATAAATGTAGATTTTATTTTTAATTTCAATCAAGTACTATTTAAGTGCCTATTAAGTAAAAGCACACATGAATTACATACACAACTTACAATTTAACTTTACTATGGCCTATCTAAACAAAAAGTACCAGGAAACAGAAGGCTGAATATGATTGGAGTCAAGTAAGTGCTCAAGAGTCCAGAGCGAAGAGAAAAAGAATTGGGATTTAAGAGTGATCAGACAGAGAGGAGAAACACGGGTAGTTTAATTAACTCACACATTTCACATAGCGTAGAGTGAGATTAAAAATGAAGGCACACACAAGACAATGCCAACCTAAAAATCAAGAACCACCAGTAAACAGACTTCCCAAAAGTTAAAAGTGATATTCCTAACTTCTCTTAAATTTTAAACTTTAAAAGTTTGAAGAAGTCCACTTAAATACAGAACTTCCCCGCTGCATCAAATAATGTTTTCATTTCATTTTAAACATTTCCTTCATTCACCAAAGAGTTCTTGAATTCATCCTATAAGCTGAGTACTATGGTAGGAGTTGTGAGTTTCAAAAAGACAGATATTTCTGTACACGAGAGGCTTAGATTTATTATAAATAATAGAGATTAGCTTCATAAATCACCTTCAAACAGTACATCACAGGCTTAACCAAGACTCGCCTATAAGACCTCATAGACAGTGTTAAAAAAAACTTCTCATCTCATAATGATATATTCTGGAGAGTCTAGAAATAGCTCAGATAACCACAGGACTGCTGAACCATAGTTTATTTTAAGGTGTGTATAGCTTCTCACCATCGCCCATAAATGATCTAAAGTTCAAGTCAATCCAACAGTGAAAAAAAAAGTGTGTACACTGCAAGAGGTACAAATGTAAGTCACAGTCCCTTTGGGCACTCGGACCTACTAATAATGGAAGTTAGTGAAAACCCTGTGGGAATGAAAGTTGCAAGGGCTATGAGGACTCAAAACTGAGAAAATCTCTCAGAGAAAGAGTAAAGGTTTTGTGGATTAGGAAGAGATGCACAGAGATCTTGAAGAACATGATCTTAACAGGTAGCAGGTGTGCTTGGAAGTAGACGTGGGTGGTAGGAATTAGTACGCAAGAGATACATGCTCTTTTGGTATGTTAGAGCCTTCGCCTAATGATCTTTCACAGGTGTTTCCTGTGGGTCATTCAGGGGACTAGTATGGGTAGAGTCAAGATCAGTGACCTCAAGTGTTATTCCTTCATTCTGTGGAAGAGAAGCTAGGCGTGGGTGTGAATTAATGCGCAGGGTAGCTGAGTCCTGAATCATCATTTGGGGAATCTTGGGGAATCACCTATGCTTATGAGTCAGCATTTGATAACAGGGAACAAGAGAAACAAAATGATTATTTACAGAAAGTGACTCATTTATTCTAATAACATAGCTCATGTACTGCTGGATTATTTTCAAAAAGACTCAGTCCAATTGCCAAGTAATTTATCTGATTCCCTCATAGTTACTTTGGCCAATTTAGTTCATAATACTATGAGCTAATATTATGGACTAAATTAGACTTTTCTGATAAGGCCCAATCAATTGCTTTGCAGTTGGTTTTCCTTTCTTTACCTTCTTCCATTCCTTCATTCCCACCCTGCCTTCCTACTCTAACTCCTTCTTGCCTCATTCCACAAAGCATTTAAGGTAAATCAGCCACTATTAACATAAAGAGACATATACAACTTAGTGTCCCAAGATATCAAAAGAGATATTGGTTAAGTAAAGTACAATTCACTGCTATTTAACTGATTTCTGAATTTTCACACTTCCTTTGTTACCAAATGTGAAAACCTTGATATATAGTAAAATTTGACCACTTAAAATTCTGAAGTGAATTATTTAATCTGTATAGCTGTTCTGCCTTTCAAGGACAACTCTATAAATGCATAATGTTTCCCTATGGTTTTTTAGACATAATTTAACTTCTAGATATTGACATCAGCAGCAGTCCTGAATCTTGGTTTCTTTAAAAATAGTCCTATCAATTTGTGTATTTGTCATTTGCCATTTTTTTCATAAAATTATAGTAAGTTAAATACCCCACACAATTGGAGGAGCATAATTGATTATTAACCACTAGTGAAAGCATAATTCTCCCATGTAGTATTCTCACCCTACGGAGAAGTCTATTTTTTTCACTGATGCTAATTACATCCTCCACCTTTCAGAATTATGATGATTTCTGCATGACTAACATAATGGATCATAGCTACATCTTTGTCACTTTCAGCTCTTCCCCTATAATATCAGTTCACTTTAGATAGGGTAGATAAGACATCATGATTCCAATAGCATTCGTCATACTATTTTTATAAGATTATCCTGAAACTGTACATCATAGTTGACTTCTGTGATGTACTTAACTCTACTGAACTCCATGGAAATTGGCATTTATTGGCAGTAGTATTCCATTCGGCCCATTATTCTGTTCAGGACTTGCTCTCTAATTCTACACCAAGTATTAGGATACACACAAATACATACACACACAGAGGAAAGGGATCCTAGGCTCTCAAGGGCTAAATTATTTACAAAGATGTAACTGTTTACCACTCAGTTGTCTGTTTCTTCCACCTTGGTATTGAACTGCTACCATTAGCCACAACATTCTTTTTCTTTGCTAGGAGTCCCTTTCTTTTTCATCTCTACATTCTCTCTCCATCTCTCTTTCTCGCTCTCTCATCTCCTACCTCTTGTTCATTGTCTCGATTAGTCCCTGAAAAGATTTTTCTTTCTTAGAGACTACTAGTCTTTAACTTCTGCATACTAGTCAAATAATTTCGCTTGAAATAATTGGTATTAAGCTTTCGAAGGCCCACGTGTTCTTCCTTTTGGTGATTAAAAAGTTCCTTCTCCACTACCATTGTTGGTAAATTCCAGATTCTGAGATATTCTGGATGCCAGAGTGTTCTATAGAAAGTTCATCACTACATACCCACGATCTTAGGGTTCTTAACATATATTTGTATCTGAAAATTGTTTCTTATGTATGCAATGTTTCATGCCGGAGTTTCAATTAAAGCACATATCTACAATTATTTAATATCTACAACTGTTTAATTCTGTGACTGAAAGATGATCTATAAAACTAGGCTTTCTATATGAATTACACCATTCACTGCCACTAAAGATGACAGCACGTTAATGGACTCCAAAGAGATCCATTTGCTTTACATAGACGGAATATTGTGGGTGCCTTTCCTTCAAACAAAAATGTGACCCAATCCTTAATTTATACTTCATATACTTATTTATTAGTAATTTATTGATGTGTCTCTGGTTCAGTTGTCTCTGGTTTATTCAACAGATATAGCTGTACAAAAATAAAGGGTAGAAGATAAGGGAGATTTACAAAATACAAAAAGCTGACATGAAACTGATGCTGAAAGAGAAACCATTCATCTGGAAATCAAGGAATTTAAAAATTCAAAAGAAATATACTTAATCTAAATTTAGGATTATAAACTATAGTGAACTTAACAAAAATGAATTTTCTATATTCTTTTTATTCTAAAGAAAAAGCACTCCTAAATTTGAAAGTATATGTCTAGGATGAGCAGACACACTCGACACGGTCAAAAAACAAGTCAAGACTATTACAGATGTAGAGCAGTCTGGGAATTAAAGTTATGCAAATTTTTGGACCAATACACAAAACTCAGATTTGTGACCACTGTTGTAATTCATTCAAATATTCAATGGGAACTCATCACAGAGTAAGATCTTATACTTCATTCATTCATCCAATAAATATTTAGTTATTATATGTAAGGCATTGCAGGGGATACAATGAAAAAGAAAGCATGGACTTTGCCCTCAAGGGGCTTACAGTCTAGTATGGAAAAATAAACAAGCACATAGGTAGCCACAACATAAGGGAGAAAGTGATGTGTCATAAGAAAGACTTGGATAATGTGCTATGGAAGTCACTGACAGTAGCAGATATATATATTTTTTTACTACAGGGTCTAAGCAGCCAATAAAAATAGAAAGAAAGACCAATGATCAGTTTGCAAAATTAAGTGCCAAATTTTGAGAATCTATGGATTAAAAAAGCTGCGATATTAATGTGATTTGTCACTACTCACCAGTTCTTAAAAATGTTTGATCATAGAGTAACAACCTATTAGAAATACCATCTCACCAGTGTTTATGAGTAGATGCAAATGGAATAATCTCATATTTAAGGATGAAAGGATCATTTTAATGTAATAAAGGCTCAAATCAATTATCCAAAATACTTATGACACATTACCTTCTTGAACAGAAATTGGCTCAATCAGATTAAAGTGATGAAGAACTCCTCGATGGCTCAAGTGTGCTCCAAGGAAAGCTAGAAGGTTGTACAGTTAACTCCCAGGGTGTAACTCTAAACCATACAACCTACTACCTCAACCCGGATGCACACAGCTTCCAATGTTGCTTCAAACTCCTTATCATATCTTCAGTCAGCTCCTCCAAATATGGCGGCCACATACCTAAGGGCTTGGCAAGGATGTAGATAGAATATTCTAACACCAATAAACTCAATGTGTGTCTACTAAGACTATCCTAACCTCTTGAGTTCCCAGCATAGGTCATACAAAATGTCCTCTGACATCTCTCCTGGCATAGTTCTACCAGCAATTAATAATATGAAAAGTCAACAGCATTTAGCTTCATTTTTCAAGAGAAATAGGCTCAAGAGAAACACATAATTCCAGTTATAGCCTTTAATTTTTCTTATTGAAATTGATAAGGTGCTAACCACTGTCATGTGAACTGAAGTTTCTGAACAGGATCTATTCAGATCTTGGTTCAAACCTTGTTATAAAAAATTCAAGTTTCTTAAGCAACTCTTAAGCAAAAAGTATACTGGTTTCAAACTTGACTGGCTGTGCTATAACCCCTTACAAGTGGTTGACAATTGAAACCTGCCTCGTAAGACAAATGAGGATTAAAGTATACACGAAAAACAAAGGAAAATATAATCACCTCAAAAGTAATCCACTAGAGTTTAACAGGAGTTTGACTAAAATATTATTTCACAGCCTTGAGTATAGCATTTTGTCAGATTACCACACTGACACAGACCCATAGAAGCGAGCTTGTGAGGTCCACTTCACCACAAGATCGGATCTACGGGTTTATGCCAATGGGCAACATCTCACATGAGCTCCCTATTAAAGCAGAATTTGTTGTAAATATCTGATGAAGTTAAGAAATGGAACTAACAATATCAATCCTTTAGTGTAAATATTTTAAGTGCTGAAATGCTCTAAGGATGCATATCCCCAGTTAAAGGCCTTCATAAATATGCTAAACTAAACACAGGCTTATACACAGGAGAATTCTAAAAGTAGTATATTGAAAGATTTTTCACAATTATTTTTCTTTTAATAGTGAATATTTTGGAATTAGACTATTCTAATTAATGATGAGTTTTAAAAGAAAAAAAAGGATCCATACATGCACGTATGAATTATGTAATTGTGAGGCATGAATGTAGTATTACCAGCCTATAATTAAGACCAAATTAACTATTAAGCTAATTGTGTAAGAGTTAGACTGTGCTTGTTTTAACTCTTATAAAACCTCTGTCAGTGGTTTCAAGGAATTGGTAACATTATAACTTTCTCATAAAACAAGTAAGAGCTTGTTGACTAGGCAGAGAACACAGGAAGTTATTTAAAAGTCTTAAATATATACATATGTGTCTATTGTTGGAATAATACTGAAATTAACAATAGTTGGATAAACGAATATCAGAAAACTAAAATTAATGACCCATTAACAGCATTATTATTACTACTGCGGGCTAACATTTATACTCCAGATCTATTGCATAAAAGAGAATATTTTGTCTCTTCAACACAGTATACTTAAATTTCTTTTTCAAAAAAGATATACTTAAAACACATGGCTACATACAGCTCTCATCTGGTCAACAGGTTGGGGGAAAATAAATTGCTATTAAAAAAATTGTAAACCACCAGACAATAATTAAACACACAAAGAGTAAACAGAAAGCCAGTCACATACACATTTTTTAAGATTCTAAGCTCAACAGCAACAAAATTATGTCATGTACAATCATTAATCGTTTCACTCATATCCACAATATTTAGTATTCTTAAACTATATCTTCATTGTGAAAAATAGTAATACCAAATAAGAATTCCTTAGTGTTTTACATGCTTTGAAATAAAGAAAATAAAATGTGTTTTATAGATTTTATATAGATAATTTGATCTACATAATTTTTTACCATTATTTTTCTAATTATTCTCATACTTGTTAAAAACTGTAGTAAGAAATCAACAATTATGCATTCAACTGTAGTAAAAATATTTCAACACATTTATAAATTCAGATGTCAAATAAAAGGCAACATTTGTTTTAGGTTTTATCATAACTGTAAGAATGGATATTCTGGTTTCATTCTCTTATTAGATCGTTAAGAAAAGGCACAACTTTATTCCCACCCCTAGATTTCACTTCCTTTTATATGGTACGACAAATGAAAACTACATTTTTTTCTTTTTCCTAAATCACTTTCTATTAATCCGTATTCCACCTATGTCATATGAATGGCTATACAGATATATATTCAAAGGGACTCAAACTGTACAGTGATCACAAACTCAGACAAAAATTTTTCACAAGGGTAGGTAATATTATAAATTCTCAAACCATCAATGAAAATTCCAACAGCTAGATCCACAAAGAATATGAAACGAATCCTTATAACTAAACACAGTCAAAGTTAGTGCTTTTTTCTTTCAAAATATTACATATTAATTGCTCTTTCACTTTTTATTTTTACCTGAGATGATTTTCTCCTATGATCACTTTCTTCACTCCTCATATCCATTTTAAGTTTTTCCCTAAAACAACCACAAAAGGAGAAATATCAGACAACTGCTGTCCAAGAGGAGCATCTGGGTGGATGGTGGAAATGAAGGTAGACGATCGAGAAGAGAACACAATATCAAAATGGCAAAACCTTTTAAAGTATTTTTTTTTTTTAAAAAGGCTTGGAAGACTCATAGAGCCCCACCCAAGGCTACTCATATGACATATAATGTGGTTTCATAGTTTGCATTTATGCGTTCACTTTGGCTGGTGTTGTTTTCACAGTAACAGTTTTGAAAGTGAAAGGAGGCATGGCTGTTAAAGAAGCGACTAGGTTTTGCACAATGAACTCGTGCAAGCTGAAAAGAGATTCGGATTTGGCATGGAGCTTAATAAGATAATTAAGAGTGTAGAGATTAATGGCTCCTAAAAATAACATTTAAAATAATGTTTTTCAACTAAAGGATCTTGAAACATGAAAACAGGTTTATAAATGTTAATTAAGGCTGTGAAAGTTGACGTTCCATTAGCTGAGGCAGCATAAAGAACAAGAGCTATTTTTTAAATAATTAGTGAACAAAAACCGATAAACTTAATAAAATGTTCTACTTGAATGTTATCAGTGTGTAGGGTGTTTGTAATTTCCCGTAATTCTTCGTAGAATAACAAAAAAGAAAGTAGAATTCATCAGTTCTACAATATTTCTTCATTGTTTACCCTATATATTTTCAACATAATAAAACATGATTTCAAAAGCACAAGTTTGCTTCAGGTTCATTCTTTTCATGGAAAATATAGCATCAATTCGTAATATGCAAATTATAGATTTCATTTATATACGCTGGATATTTCAAAAGCATTTTCTCTTTTTAACAGTTTTTAAACACATTTAGAAACAGTTTTAATCAAAATTAAAATAGGTAGAATACATCTGCTAATCGTTTCCCATTGAACCAGGCAGAACTGGGTTTTGCTATAAAATACTTAAATTGCTTAGCAATTTACTTCTACAAACAGACAAAATAATTATAATGCAATGCATTTATCTGCGGAGCCATATATTGCCTGAAACTTAAAACAAGTTGGTATGTACTTTTTCCACTAAAATACTTAGTGGATATTTCCAACATTCTCTACAACTGCTCTAAAACAAATGCTTCTTTTAAAATATATTTTAAAAGAGAGTATTATTGTAGAACAAGCTTCTTTTCTACTTAGCCACTGAGAATGTGATCGTCTTATCCCTGTTTCTGCTATACTGAAATCCTGGAAAATAATTCAAATATAACTTTCCCCAAACTAATTTTATCTATCAGTAGTTTAACGCTTAGTTCGATATGACCCTTTTTCAGAAGTTTAAAAAGTTTCTTCTTTCACATTTCAAATTATGAGTCACAGCACATGAAAGATTTAGTTTCTTTACCAACTAGGGCTAAATGCTCCCTTTTCTTAGATAGCCAAAACTAACACTGGAAACAAAAAGCACAGATAACATATGAATGTCTTTCCAAAACTTCTATGTATAACAAAAAAAAAAGTACCGTCTTTTTTATAGAGATTTTTCTATTTTTCCTTAAGTTTTTATACTAATCAGGATTAGAGAGAGAGCAAAAGGAAAAAGTTAATGAGAGTAAAGTGGGTGATGAGTTAAGTCAGAGTAAATGGAAAGTTCAAGGCTCCCCTTTTATATAACAGTAGGCTTAAAAAGAAACAACAAAAAAAGTTATACCTGATATGAAAGGTGCGATTTCACCAAGTGCAATATATTGCTAATTATGCCATATTTTTGAAATAACAAAAATAAAGAAGGCTCATTTGGTTAGGTTGCCTTACAAAGCTGCTTTACAAAGCCCGATGTCTCTGCAGTTACACAAGCCAATGTTTGCCTTTTTTGGTTTGTTTTGGTTTGGATTTTTGTTTGTTTGTTTTTGTTTTTGTTTTGAGCAGGAGCGTCTCAGTTTTGTTCAGCACTGTTGCATGGAGTAGGACAAACTCAGAGTTTTTTTTCTTCCGGGCTCCTGTTATTTCTTGGAAAAAAGGACCAGGGTGCTTATCTTCTTTTTCTTCCTTCTCGGGATTCCAGGCACAAAGCACTGCGCAGAAGCTGCACCAATCCTTGCCGTTCCTGGCAGCAGAATGGTAGAAGGTGGGAGCAACCAGGAATTCTTCCAGGCTGTGCTGACTTTAGAAATGAGGATTGCACACGTTTGTCTCCTGAACCAAAAGGGTGAGAAGGCAGGGTGCCAGGTTGCTACACTCTGCTGCAATGATCTCATGCTCACTGCTGCTCTCGTCCTGTTTGCCCAGTTCAAATGCCTGTTCATTATAACCCAAAAAAAAAAAAAAAAAAAGAACTACTTGGATTCTTCAGCAAGCAGAAAGGATATAAAAAATCAGCAGTAAGAAAAAGCAAAACACCAAAAAGCACGTACAATTTTAGGATTCACTTGTTATGCCCCAATAGTCTGTTTATATTTTCCTCTTTTTTTTCTCCCTATTTAGAGATAAGCAGCAGAATTTATCAGGCGTGAAAGGGACAGCCTCCTGGTGGCCTGCCAAAAACCCAGAATAAAGGCGAAGTTGTGCTTCAAAGCTCAGTCGCTTGCTGAGTCTGGCTAAAGTCAAGTATTAAGATCCACCATTTTCTGAGCCATGCTAGAAAAGAAGAAAAAAGTCAGGACGGGTGCTGCTTTTCCAAGTCTCCGTTGGCACCATCACAAAATCTCAGTCGTAAGGTCACATGATTCTCTGCCAAATGTAGAGAGCATTCCCATCAACCATTCTGCTGATACTGCGAAGGCAGCTATTGTCTCGTTTAGACCCAAAGTTCAGCCCACTCTTCATTGAATTAGCTGAAAAACGCATCACCTTTGGGGGCTGGGAGTCATGGAAACGTCTACCTGGCAAGCTGCCCACTTTTTCTGCCCATCAACCAGAGATGGAATTGTGCTGCCTAATGCAATGATGACTTGGAATGTGAAGAGTCGTCCAAAGTGAATCTGATTCTTGCAACGCCTGTTTCAGTTTGCACAGAAAACTCTGGCTTCTTGTAGTTAAGGGAGGGGTGGGGGAATCTTTCCTACTAAATGTAGCACATAAAGGTCTGAATGCCTACTCTGCAACTTTATTTCACAACACACCCAAATAGTTCTCAAACGAAAAGACTGAACACCCTGCAAGTTTTCTCAGTTAAAGGCATCCCTTCCACTGCCTCCTTTTCCTTACGAGTGAATGCAACAAGCCCGGGATATTTGTTTTAGTCTCTCACATTAAGATGTAAAATCTCTGAGGTTTCTCTTTCCTTTTTATTACTTTCTGATTTTTTTGGGCACCGATTTTGTACTACATGGCCGTGATATCTACTAGCAACAGTGGGGATGTATTATTGCTGCAATCTCCATCAAAGTGGTCCCCTGAGACAGTCAGTTGTCTCTTCAACCACACAGAACCTTGCAACTGGGTCCGGCGGTAATCCTCATTGGTACCTAGCACAGCTGCTGTGCAAGTTAGCTGACATTGGCTCATGCAAGAGGTGCTCTTTCTGTTCCTTCACTAGCTACAGTTTGCTTGTGTGGCATGAAAGATGCCTTTGAAAGATGCAGGGAATGTATCCACAGCTCTTAGGCAGTAAATGAAGTGGTTCCCCCCACCCCGATGAATTTCCATTCTAGCAGGCTACGAAAGCTCCCATGGACAAACATTTCCATACTTTCTAACAAAAGTACAGTGAGTTCAATCTTTCATCATTTCCTTAAGCAGAATCTAAAGACAAGCAGAAAAGCAAGTATTATTAGTATTTGAACCAAACATATTTGGTAGTACTAAAAAGAATCATGTTCTCCTACATGCATTAAAGAATGTTTCAATGATGGGGGAATCGTTATCTAAAGTATAATTGTGCTTGCCAAAAAATTTAAAATTATGTTCAGTGCCCTAAAAAATGATGGTCTAATGTTATCCCTTCTCTGTGTATACACACATACACATTGCACAATACAGGATGAAGATTTAAAAAGACAATCAAACCAGGACTTGCCTAAAAAAAGAAAATCATCCAAAATAAAAAAAGGATTCGGGGATCAAGGAAACACATCCTAAAAATGGCCTACAATCTTTTTAATGTCATATTCTTGTCACTTTCTTTAGGAGCAATAGGAGTGACACATACACTCATGGGAACCATTCTGTTATCCTCTTGTTTGTAATTCAAAATACAAAGAATTCTAAACCATAAAACAAAAATTTACACATGTGCTGAAATTAAAATTGCTTTTTCCTAGATTGCAAAATTCTGGACAAATTTTGCTAATGTCCTAAGCACAGGCTTACAAATGCCTGGTCGGGAATCAAGCATGGCAGGCATATGTGCCTCATGCTTCAGCATGGCAAGAAGAAAGTATGTAAGCCCTCAGAGAAAAGAAAATTTTAATTTTCAGTTCTCCTTCACTTATTCAGCAGATGTTTATTAAATACTAGTATGTAGCCTGGTCTTGTGATAAGCATAAGGGAACAACAATGAAGGAGGAGACACGTCTCCATGCAGAAGTCATTCAGTAAGAACTTTCAAGTGCGAAAATCTCACTTCTAAATAGAAGTGTTGCGAGTCCTAAAGGAGCATCTATTGGTGACAAACTAGTCAAGAAACAAACTGATAGAAATGGAAAGTGGAAGAAAAATGGATATTAAAAAATAAATTACAGAGAGAAATGATTTCTCTATCTCAAGTTTTCTCTTTTTAATACAGAATATACCAATCAGTTTTTCATAATTCTGTTTAACTTTCTTAGAGAACCTAATGAGAAAATTGTATGTTGCCCTCCTAATTAAAAAAAAAAAAATGAGGGGCCAGCCTGGTGGTACAGCGGTTAAGTTCAAACGTTCTGCTTCTTGGCGGCCCGGGGTTCACCGGTTCAGATCCCAGGTGCGGACGTGGCACCACTTGGCAAGCCATGCCATGGTAGCCCTCCCACGTATAAAGTAGAGGAAGATGGGCATGATGTTAGCTCAGGGCCAGTCCTCCTCAGCAAAAAGAGGAGGATTGGCTATAGTTAGCTCAGGGCTAATCTTCCTCAGAAAAAAAAAAAAAGAAATAGAAAAGAAAAAGAAACAGGAGACATCCACTTCTAGAAAGATGCAGTAGATGCAGTTTTTCCCAACCCTCCCAGTAGGTACAATTAAAAACTGGATATTATATGTAAAACAAATGTAAGGAGACTCTGAATTATGGATAAAAGAAGACAGACCAGCCAGGGACTTCAGGACCCAAGGAAGAACATGATGGTGAGTTCTCTGGATTTTATTTTTGCCTCATATATCCAAAACGTGGAGCTGAAGAAGGCTGCAACTGAAAGCTACCAACTAGTACAGACCAAAAAAAGCCACAACAAAAGCCTGTTCTCTTTAGCCCAAGGATCAAGAAAGTGGCAACCTAGAAAGACAGAAAGCACTGGGACGATAACACTTTGCTCCAGCCAAGCACCACACAAACACCCATCCCACTCATTTCTGCAAAATCCCAGTGGGGAGCCTAGCATGAACACTTGCTAGGTTAGAACAAGGCATCCCAACTTCCTCTCCCCAATCCCAGGGTAGTATAGAGAAGTTTGAGTAGAGAAATAGGACTTTCATCCCTGTCAGGAGTTAACAATTTCCTTCCCCCCGAAAACAGCATCAGTGAGAACCTGGATTTCCACCCAAACCCAAGAGTAGTGAGGCACCCTTCTTCCTCCCTACTAAGGTGGTGTTAGACAGAGGAGGCTTACTAGAGAGTCAGGGCATTAGAAACTGCCCAGCAGTAAGAAGGCTGCCCCACCCTGTAATGTGCCAGTGGAGGCCACAATGAGAGCAGAAACAAACCACTTCCATCCCTCCTAGCTAGGGAGGTTTCAGTGGAAGCCTCCTGGGTAACCAAAACTTTCACTCCCATCCAGCAGTAACAAGGAGCCCTCCCACTTAGGTGTCAGTAGTGGCCAAGGTGGGGAGACTTGGGCTTTTACCTATACCTGGCAGTGACAAAGCTGTACCCCCTTTCCCTTCTGGACTAGTATCAGAGGAAGCTTGCTAAAACAGAGGTTTAAATAAGATTGAGAGTCTCAAAATATAATATCCCAAATATCTAGATTTCAATTGAAAATCATTTGTAATGCAAAGATGCAAGAAGATCTCAAACTGAATGAAAAGAGATGATCAGTACATGAGAACATCAAGATGACAGAGATATTAGAATTATTTCACAAATATTTCAAAGCAGTCATCATGAAAATGCTTCAATCAGCAATTATGAACATGGTTGAAACAAAAAAGAATTAAAAGTCTTAGCAGAGAAAAAGAAGATATAAAGAATAACCAGATGGAAATTTTAGAACTAAAAGATACAACCACTGAAATTTAAAAGTAGAGGGAACAAAGGAAAGAATCAGTGGAATAGAAGATAGAACAATAGAAATTACCTAATCTGAAAAACACACAGAATATATACTTTAAAAAAAGTAAATAGAGACTCAAGCAACTATAAGAACTATAAGAAAAGATAAAACATTTGTGACATTGCAGTCCCAGAAAGAGAGAAGAAAGAGGGCAAGGTTTAAAATGTGCTCTAAGAAATAATGGCTGGAAATTCCTCACATTTAGCAAAAGGGATACAGATTCAAGAAGTTGAGCAAACCACAAGCAGGTAAAACTCAGAGAAATCTACACCAAAACACATCATAGTCAAACTTCTGAAAACTGAAGACAAAGAAAAAATCTTGAAAGTAGCAAGAGAAAAACATAAGGTTCCTTATAGGGGAAAACAATTCTGACAAGAGGGTTTCTCATCAGAAACCATGGAGTCCAGAAGAAAGCAGCACATTTTTAAAGGGCGAAAGAAAAAAACTGTCACTCCAGAATCCTATATCCATGGAAAATATTCTTTAGGAACAAAGGGGAAATCAAAACATTATCAGATGAAGGAAAACTAAGATAGTTTTCAACAGTAGATCTACCCTAAAAGAATGGCTAAAGAAGTTGTCTGAAGAGAAAGGAAATAAAAGAAGAAACTTGGAACTTTAGAAAGAAAGAATTCAGACAAAAATATGAGTAAAAATAATAGACTTTCCTTCTCTGGAGTTTCTAAATTATAGTTGATGGTGAAAACAAAAATTTCGCACTATCTGATGTAGTTATAAATGTAGGTAGAGGAAATATTTAAGATAATTATATTATAAGTGTCTAAGGATAAAGCTACAAAAAGGAATGTCCAATTTCTATACTTTGCTTGAACTAGTAAAATGAAAACACCACTACACTGTGATAAGTTATGTACATATAACCTAATACATAAAGCAACCAATACAAAACTACACAAAGAAATACACTGAAAACCCTAGGTAAGTCAAAGTTCTAAAAATTCTAAAGATCATTTAAGTAACCCACAGGAAGGCAGGAGAAAGAAATCAGAGGCAGGACAATGAAAAACAGAGAGAAAAAAAATAGAGAACAAAGAACAAAATGGAAAGCTTAAACCATAACATATCAGTAATTAAATTAAAGGTAAATTGTCTGAATACATCAATTAAATGGCAGAGATCTGTGTAGAGGATTTAAAAGTGGTTCAACTATATGTTAGCAACTCAATTCAAATACAACAATATACATAAGTTGAAAGTAAAAGGATGGAAAAAATGTATATCATGCAAACATTAATCAAAGAAAGAGGAGTAGCAATATTAATAGCAAATAAAAGAAACTTCAGAGAAAATAAAATTACTAGAGAAAAAGGTAAACATCATAAAATGATTTAGAAAAGACAACCCAACAAGAAGACATTACAACCCTGAAGAATGAGTATACACCAAACAAAAGAACTGCAAAACGTGTAGAGTAAAAACTGATAAAATAGAAAAGAAAAACAGATAAATCCATGATTATAGTTGTAAACATCAACACACCTTTCTTAACAATTGATAGAACAACTAGACAGAAAATTAGCACAGATATAGAACTCAACAACATCATCAACCAACAGGAGCTAATTGACATTTTTACAACATACCATCCAACAAATAGCAGAATACACATTCTTTTAAGTGCCCACAAACACATGCTAAGATAGGTTATATCCTGGTCCATAAAGCAAATCTCAAGAAATTAAAAATAAGTGAAATCATACAGAGTGTGTTTTCTGATCATAATGGAATAAAACTAGAAACCAATAATGGAAATACAACAGGAAAATCTCCAAACACTTGAAAACTAATTAATACACTTCTATATAATCCATAGGTCAAAGAGGAAGTCTCAAGGGAAAAAATACATTGGAGTGAATGAAAATGAAAATACAACAAACCAAAATTTGTGGGACACAGCTATTGCAGTACTCAGAGGTAAACTGATAGCACTAAATGCACACATTAGAAAAGCGAAAAAGGTCTCAAACTAATAACCAAAGCTCCAGCCTCAGGAGCCAAGAATAAGAAGCAGAAAATTAATCTAAAGCAAGGAAGGAATGACGTAGTAAGGATAAGAGCACAAATCAATGAAAACAGAAAAAGAACAGAGGAAATGAGTCAAGCCATGAGTTGGTTCACCGAAAAGATCAATAAACTTGGCAAACCTCCAGCAAGACTGCCAAATAGAAGACATATATTGTGAGTTTCAAGAATGAAACAGGGTATATCACTACAGACCCTGTAGACACCTAAAGACAATAATGGAAGACTACAAACACTAGACACCGAACTTAGACAACTTAGGTGAAGTGGACCAATTCTTCAAAAACCCAAATGACCAGAACTTACCCAATATGAATTAATTCATTTGAATAGCCCTATAAAACTATTAAGGAGATTGAATTTGTAATTTAAAAATCCCATCAAAAAGAAATCTCCAGGCCCTGGTGGTTTCATTGAATAATTCCAACAAATATTTAAAAAAGATTTAACACCAATTCTACACAATTTTTTGAGAAAATAGAGGAGGAAAAAATTCCCAATTTATTTTATGAAATTAGTATTACCCTGATATCAAACCCAGACAAAGACAGTAGAAAGAGAGAGAAATATAGACCATATCCCTCACAAATATGAACTCAAAAATTCTTAGTATTATGTTAGCAAATAGAATTGAGGTTTACTCCAGGGATGCAATTCGGGTTCAATATTCCAATTCAATAAATATAATTCACCATATTAACAGGCTAAAGAAGAAAACTAACATGATGATATCAATGGATGCAGAAAAAGTATTTGACAAAATGCAGCACCCATTCATGATTGAAAACTCTCTGACAATTAGGAATAGAGGGAATCTTCCTCAATTTGATAAAGACCTTCTATAAACAGAAGCTATAGTTAACATGATACTTATGGTCAAAGACTAAATGCTGTGCCCCTAAGATCAGCAATAAGGTAAGAATGTTTGCTGTCACCACTCTTACTTGATGAATGGAGTAATGCAAGTTCTATTCGAGCTAATGTAACAAAGCAAGAAAAAAAAAGGAAATAAAAGGTAGAAATAAAAATACACTACTAATCAAAATCACTCAAAAATGAAATAGGTGTAGATCTTAAAAAAAAGTACAGGATTTACAGGCTGAAAACTATAAGATGCTCATGAAAGAAACCTAAGAGATCTGGAGAGACATATTACATTCATGGGTTACAAGTCTTAGCATAGTAAAAACGTCAATTCTTCCCAGATATGTACCAGATAGATAAAATTATTTTAAACTTTATATAGAAATGCAAAGGAACTAGAACAGCTAAAACAATTTTGGAAAAAAAAATACATTGAGAGGCACATCTGATTTCAAGACTTATTATAGTATATTACCTAATATATAATATAATATAATATAGCTATATAATATATTAGTAATAAGAAATATAAAAATAGATTAGTATTTGATTGTAATCAAGACTATGTGGTATTAACAGAGGAATGGGCACATCAGTCAATGAAACAGAACAGGGTATCTAGCAACAGACACAAAGATATATGCCCAACTGACTTTTGACAATGAAGCAAAATCAATTCAATGGAGGAAAAATAGTCTTTTCCATAAATGATGCTAGAGTAATTGGACATCCACAAGCAAAATAAATAAATAAATAAAAAACAAAGAGAAAGAGAACTTTGACCTATATATCACATCTCATACAAAAGTTAACTCAAAATGGTCAGAGACTAAAATATAACATAAAACTACAAAACTTCTAGAAAATAACATAAAACAAAATCTTTCAGATTTCACCCTATGCAAGAGTTCCTAGAATTGACACCCAAATCACAATCCATAAAGAAAAATTGATAAATCGGTCTTCATCACCATTCAAAACTTTGCATCATAAAAGACTCCATTAAGAGGATAAAAAGACAAGCTACAGATGAGAAGGAAATATTTTCAAACCACATACCTGACAAAGAACCAGTATCTAGAAAATATAAAGAACTCTCACAGCTCAACAGTAAAAAATCAAACAATCCAAATGGAAAACAGACAAAAGAGTAAAGAGACATTTCATCCAAGAGGATATACAGATGGCAAATAAGCACGTTAAAAGATGTTAAACATCATTAGCCATTAGGAAAATGCAAATGAAAACCGCAACACCCCTATTAGAAGAGCAAAAACTAAACAAAAATAGCGACAACACTAAACGTTGGTGAGGATGTTGGATTACTCATGTTATCGCTGATGGAAATGTACAATGGTACAGCAACTCGGGAAAACAGTTTGGCATATTCTTCTAAAAACTAAACATATGCTTACCATATGACCTAGCAATTTGACTCTTGGGCATTTATTCCAAAGAAAATGTTCACACAAAAACCTGTACAAGAATGTTTGTTTGTTTGTTCATTTGTTTTTTGAAGATTGGCACCTGGTCTAACATTTGTTGCCAATCTTTTCTTGTTTTTTCTTTTTCTTCTTCTCCCCAAAGCCCCCCAGTACATATTTGTATATTCTAGTTGTGGGTCCTTCTAGTTGTGCCATGTGGGATGCCGCCCTAGCAAGGCCTGATGAATGGTGCCATGTTGGCGCCCAAGATCCGAACCAGCGAAACCCCTGGCTGTTCACCACTTGGGCCCCGGGCTGGCCCCTGTACAAGAATGTCGAGAGCAGCTTTTTTCATAATCGCTAAAAACTGGAAACAATCCCAATGTCCTTCAACTGATGAGTAGTCAAACAAACTGTGGTACGTCCATACCATGGGATGTCACTCAGCAATAAAAAGAAAGAAACTGTTGATACACTCAACAGCCTGGATGATTTCAAGAGAATTACACCAAGTGAAAAAAGCCAATTTCCAGAGGTTACACTCTATATGATTTCCTTTTTAAATTCTTGAAATGATAAAATTATAAGAAATGGAAAATGGATTAGTGGTTAAGACAGGGGTGGGAGTGGGAGGGAAGCGGGTGTCACTATAAAAGTGCAACATGACGAACCCTTACGGCAATGGAAATATTCTCTACCTTGACTCTATTCATGTCAATACCTAGGTTTTGATATTGTACTATAGTTTTCAAGACATTACCACTGGGGAAAACTGGGTGGTATCTCTATTTTATGTCTTACAACTGCATATGAATTATCTGAAGAGAAACGGTTTAATTTTTTTTTTTTAAGTATCAAACACCAAGATTTACTGGTTGTTTGCACTGTCCTTGCGTTATTGTAAAGAAAACTCTCATGGAAAAATTGGAATGTACTAGCTGCCTATTGGTTTATTTGGACTTGAAATCCCAAAGTGTTATTCACTCAACAATGATTTGATCAACCAGGAAAATTAGCTTTGGGAATATTCTAAATCAGGGGTCAACAGACTTTTCTGTGAAGGGCTAGGTAATAAATGCTTTCGGCGCTGCAGGTCACTTGGTCATTGTTGCAACTGCTCGACTCTGTTATTACAGTATAAAAACAGTTATAGACAGTATATAAATGAAAGAATGTGGGAGTGTTCCAATAAAACTTTATTTATAGACAACAAACCTTTAATTCATCAATTTTCACCTCACAAAATGTTTTGTTTTTTTTTTCCCAAGCATCTATAAATGTAAAAACCATTCTTAGCAAGTAAACTATATAAAAACAGGTCCTGGATTTGGCCCACAGTCTGTAGTTTGCTGACTTCTGAGCTAAATTACTTTTCTGGAATCTTCTATAGTCTCATTATTCATTGTTGTTTCCTTTTTCTTTTCTTCTCGAACATCTTCCACATTTCAAAAGCTGCTAACTGCTCCCATTTAGGAATTTCCTCTTACTGTCCTTCCATCTATGTTTTCTTCTCTCACGTTGTCAAGGGACACAAACAGAAATTTTACTATTAAAATGTGGAGCTTGGGAAAAAGTAGGAAATCGGATAAATTATCCCAATATCACATTTTATTTAAATTTCTTAATAATTCTAGTGAGAAATAATGCTGCCTTTTACAGGACCTCTTCAATGTCTTGAGAATCATGAAAAGAGGAAATTACATGAGGCAAACGACTTGAAAGATTCAAATTTATTTAGACCAGAAGTTGAAAAAAAGGATAAATAAAAAGGCTATAAGAAACAGTGTGCTATCTTGTGGTTGTAGGTGTTATTTGCATGGTGGTGACTGGTGGGGACAAAGAGAGCAGAGATGGCATTAAAAAGCAGCGGGGCCGGTCTGGTGGCACAGCAGTTTGCATGTTCCACTTCTCGGCGGTCTGGGGTTCACCAGGGATCCCGGGGGTGGACATGGCACAGCTTGGCAAAAGCCATGCTGTGGTAGGTGTCCCACGTATAAAGTCAAGGAAGATGGGTACGGATGTTATCTCAGGGCCAGTCTTCCTCAGCAAAAAGAGGAGGATTTGCAGTAGTTAGCTCGGGGCTGATCTTCCTCACACACACACACACACACACACAAAAAGCAGGGGAAAAAAGTAGCTCGTGACAATAAAACGTAGATTGAAATTGTTAAATTAAGTAAACAAGGTGGCCATTAGATGGAGGTGGCTTTAATGCCTTCGTAGTCTTTGTAAGCAAACCAAACTTGAGCCTGCACTGCCTCAAGGTTAAGAAACTGAAGCCTAAGGACAACTAATCACAGCCAACAAAGTAAGGCAACGGCTTAAGTTATAGCCAGTCAAATAATTTCCTTGCTTTGCTTCCAGTCTTCTCTATAAAGGTCTTTCCCCTGCTTCCTACTGGAGCACATCCAAGCACTTCAACAACTTCTGGTTTGGTACTATCTGATTCAAACCAAATTTTGCTCAAATAAATTCTTAAAATTTTTAATATGTCTCAGTTTATCTTTTAACACAATTAAACTTAAGTCAGGAAAAAATAAAACCACATCAAGCACAAAAAGAAATTTAAAAGCAAAGCCTAGATGGGACTAAGGATAGTAGGTAAAAACTTGTATATTCTTGAAGTCAAAATACTCCACTGAGGCCATGTGGGTAAAAGTGTAGGCTTCCAATGGAATTATTATTTTCATGAAAAATAAGACTGTTTTCCACAAAATATTGCTTAATTAAAGATACTATCAAAAGCAGTTATTAAACCATAGAAATTAAGAATATTCTGGAGTCTTCAGATAATATTGTTTACATTTTCTTTAGAAAATTAGCATGAATAGATGGAGAATGGTCTCTTTTTTTATTAACTAACTTCAAATAATTAATGTAGAAATTTAAATTGCTTATTATTTTTACCCTTATAATCAACTAAATACCAAGACTCATTGAGAACTCACAAGCATTCCTTATCTTCGTATCAGATGTGAGGTGACGAAAACATTTCAATTGGAATAAGGAGCTTTAAATAAACATGATTCCTTAAAATACTGACCATAAAGTAAGATGAGGCTCTATCATTACTGATATGAGTTAATATGTATACTTAAAAGTCATATTAAAACACTTTAATAGATAGGTATATACAGAGAAATATTAATATTTATTGAGCACTCTCAAATTACAAGCAATTTATGTGAATTGATTTAGTTGATAATTCCAAGATTAGTTTTTTTCATGAGCATAAAGTTCATACATGTATGGATATCTTTGCTAGCAAAACACTACCCATCACATACTGGGGAAAAGAGTGCTGTTTTTAAGTGTGGTAACACTAGTGTTTTAAGTGGCTTAGGGTTTTCATTTTTTGCTGAGGAAGATTTGCCCTGAGCTAACATCTATGCCAATCTTCCTCTATTTTGTATGTGGGTCACCACCACAGCAAGGATGCCGATGAGCAGTGTAGATCTGCGCCCGGGAACCAAATCCAAGCTGCTGAAGTGGAGCGTGTGGAACTTAACCACTAGGCCGCAGGACTGGCCTGGGCTTAGAGTTTTAACCATTAATTTTGCTGTAACTATTTCAGTTTTCAGTGTACATTTCAATTTTTATCTTTCCAAAACAGAGAAGCTGAATAGTACACAATTATGAGTATATGGGTCTTTCCTAAGTAATTTTTAAAAATGCCTCTTTTACTGCTTTTGGATATCTGGGCCTCCTCAGATCTAGAGATTTGGCCCACAAGTAATTAGCAGATTCTTTCAGGCTTTGGCTGGTTTAAGAATTTGGGGTACCAAGGTCGTCCCCATGAAAGCATACAAACCAGATTACAAAGGCCTGAAATAAACCGGCTGGAGATTAAGAAAAATAATCAAGCTCCTAAATTTAAAGTGTGTGTCATAAATGCTCTCCTTCCATGGGACTTTTAACGGGGTCTAGTACTATATTAAGAGTTTGAAAAGATAAATCATATCTAGTTTAAAATTGATAGATTTGAGGAGTTAAAAATGTTGCAGACAGGTAAAATTGCTAGTTATCTTATTAATTTGACTTTGTTTAAGAAGAGAATTTATCTTAAATATGCATGGTATTTTATTTCCTGGTTCACATACCAAATGAAGCTCACATATGAAGCATGGTAGTCATGGAAGTCTGGCATCTTTCTTGCCCATTCAGTTGCCATGACTTATATATTAACTGATTTTACATTTCATGCAAATGAAGGGCTATAAGAACCTCTGTTTAGCAAAATAGAAGTTTTTATTAGAAGATTTAAGCAACAAAGTCATAAACAGCCAAGGTATTCCTTTCTACTCAATGGGAGGCACCATGAGGGCTCTCTTGACACAGTAACATTCACATGGCTTCACCAATTGCGTCCCTGGAAGTAAGTGGTAAAGCCTTAGGAAAAAGGCAAAACATGAACCAAAGGTGTCTAGTCAACACCGGCTCCAGATCTGAGACAATATGGGGCGTACTGCTGGGAAGGCATGACAATCAGAACTGAGAACACCTGTTCAGTGTTCTCTTTTAGCAACCACATCACTTGATAGCAGTGTTTCTCTGTAGTCAAATGAATATGTTCAACTGAAGTCCAAGTGTAACTTAAGGATGCTTGAAGAAACAAAAACAGAATAATTATTAATAATCCCATCCCAGAAAGGTAGAGCCAACCCATTTTATAACGTGCTAAAGTGTCCAAGTGCATGAGGGAGCTGCACCTCGGTTTCCTGTTGAGCACAACTCCCCAGAACCTTCTTCCAGTATCTGTTCTCAATTATAGATGGCGCATTCTACTTTTGAAAAGTCACATATGACCTGACTTTACCCTCATGCGTGTACTGTCAATTACTGATATTTTTAAATAATTTTGATATCAGATAAAATTGCCCCCAACCTCTCTACTAACTTGTGGTTGTGCTGGTGTGGTGCTGTCCTCCAGGTCTGCACATCTTCTGTATGTGTGATGACAGATCCTCCTTAAAAATGGATGTAGATGAACCAAGAGTGGGCAGAGTTAGCAAAACATGGATTATTCATATGCAGCCATCTGTAGTCAATTGTGTTAAATTTATTCCAGATTCCATAATGGGAGTTCTCCAGATGATTCCCATATTGGTGGCCATTGTTCTGACTACACGAGTTTTTACATCTCCTTCATCTCTCTTAGAGAATGAAATGAAAATTCCATGGGATTTGGAATCATCTTGTGGGCTACAGAAAGAATTCATGCTTCATATTTTGCATACAAACTTTTCTCTAATATAATATTATATGGTAACATTGGATTTTGTTTATCAAAAACCTTCCTTTTTTAAGTAATGCAAGGATAATTTTACTTATGTTACCTTCATGAATTAAGAACATTTTTTATTTCACAAAAAACCATGTGTAACTAAGAAAAATAGAATGGAAGCGATTTGTATATGAATTAAACCCACTTTAATCAGTTCCTTCTTCTATTATTCCCCATTCCTTAGCTATAAAAATATATTACATGGCTATATAATATGACATTACAACAGAATGGAATATCCCACACATTATTTTTCAGTAATGGAACTTTATTGTATTAACAGTAATTTTTTTCTTTTTGAGAAAGATTAGCCTGAGCTAACATCTGCCACCACTCCTCCTCTTTTTGCTGAGGAAGACTGGCCCTGAGCTAACAGCTGTGCCCATCTTCCTCTACTTTATATGTGGGACGCCTGCCAAAGCATGGCTTGACAAGCAGTAGGTAGATCTGCACCTGGGATCTGAACCAGCAAACCCTGGACTTGCCAAAGCGGAATGTGTGAACTTAACCACTGTGCCACTAGACCAGCCCAAAAATAATTTGTTAAAATAGAAGTATGTATATTTAGAAAGCACTGCACATTTTGACTTACTAAACAGAATATATTATCATACATTTAGTTTTCTAGGCAGATTTACTTTTCTAGGTGTCATTATTATGGGCTTTGGTTACTGACCTTCGGTTGAACATAGTGACCCAGTTCTGTAAAAGAGCAAGATAGTCTTTCACAAGAAAAAATATGCACCAAGAGAATGAAAAGATAAGCCATAGACTGGGAGAAAATATTTCCGAAAGACATACCTGATAAAGGACTGTTATCAGTTTACTATCTGTTATCCCAGAGATACTACAAAGAGTTCTTAAAACTCAACAAGAAAACAAACAACCTGATTAAATAGTGGACCAAAGACCTTAACAGACTCCTTAGCAAAGAAGGTTTACAGATAGCAAATAAGCATATGAAAAGATGCTTCACATTTTACATTATCAGGGAAATACCAATTAAAATAACCGTGACACACCACTGCACACTTACTAGAATGGCCAAAATTCAAAACACTGACAACACCAAATGTTGACAAGGAGGTGGAGCAACAGCAATTCCATTCATTGCTGCAGGAATGCAAAATGGTGCAGCCACTTTGGAAGACAGTTTGGCAGTTTCTTACAAAACTAAATATACTCTTACCAGATGATCCCGCAATTGTCTTCTTTGATATTTACTTAAAGGAGTTGAAAACGTACGTCCATGCAAAGACCTACACGTATATCCTAATAGCAGGAGGTTACGGGGGAGGGTGAGATGATTAGGCAGCACACAGAGGACTTTTAGTCCAGTGAAATTCCTCTTATATACTCTGTATATAAAGGTGATAGATGTCATTACATATTTGTCCAATGTCATTATATATTTGTCCAAACTCATAGAATGTACAACATCAAAAGTGAATCCAATGTAAACTGTGGACTTTGGGTTATAATGATGTGTTAATGTAGGTTTATCAATGGTAATGAATGTAACATTCTGGTGGAGGATTTTGATAATGGGGGAGGCTATGCATGTGTGGCGGTAGGGGGTATATCGTAAATCTCTGTTCCCTCCTGTCAATTTTGCTGAGAACCTAAAACTGCACAAAAAAATCTATTAAAAAAAAAGAATGTGCTCCCTTAACTTGCCATAACATTCAATACCTACGTAGCTTATTGCACATAGTATAAGGTCAATATAATAGAATTTGGTTATTTATCCCTAAACCTCATGGACTTTATATTTTTATATATTTATATTTTATATTACATATGATTTATATTTTATAATTTGAATATCATTGACTTCATTTCCTTTTCTTTGTCTCTTTTGGGATGTCAACCTTGTCCTATCTGTCAGGTTGAAGGGAACTCCTTATTTACTGAATTTAATCTTCTGTGGCCTAGAAAAAAACCCAGATAACCAAGGCATTATAATAGTGTCAAAGTCGCCATCATTCTTTTAATATTAATTTAATAAATAAGTACTGCAAATATGCAAAGAGCAATGTAAGAAATAGCCCCAGGTCTTCAAAAAGCTTAAAATCTTGTAGAAATGATAACACATGTCAAAATTTCTTTAATGGAAGGCCAAATGTTTTTCCTCCAGCAGGTTATGACAGTTAAGTCATATACACCTTTAAAAGTGGAATGTGATTGAGAACAGAACAAAGAGGAGATTGGGTGATAAGGGGTGGAAACAGAAACTAGAAAAACTTTATGTGCACCTAGACACTGACCCGGAAATTAAGAACAATCCTGTGACATATTTTGAAATTCATTCTGTGCTTTCAGTGTTACAAAACTCATATACTGTACTTGATGGGATGTGTACTGCAAAGCTTTGTGTGACATTCATTGTGACGGTATCTAGAAGACTCCAAAAGAAGTAAGCTTTTGGTGTGGTATCTACACCAATAACATACCTGGCCTTGGGGTGAAGATAGAAAAGAAAAAGGTAAAGTTCAGATGTAATGCATATACATGAATAAAATTGTTAGTTGCATATTTTGTTTGATTAAATAGTTCAATTATGCTACAAGGCAGACTACGTACCTTGACTATGTTTTCAAAATAATTTTGAAATTGGTTTCTAGTGAACAAACTCCACACATCATTTGTCAAAATGTGTTTTCTTATTATTTGAAAATGAGAAATGATATGAAAAGAATCTGTGTATGTCTGTGTAGTGCTATTTACTTACAATTAAATAATTAAAACTATTCTTTATATTATGATGTTTTCAATTTTAAAGAAAAGGAACATCTTACTATATTATTTTAAGATAGAAAAGAGAAGAGACTAGATTAGCACAACTAAAAGTAATTTTTAGATATGCTAAATATAAACTTCGGTTCAAAAATAATCTAACAACTTGAAATCCAACCTGTTTTACATACAGCTTAAATTACAGTCAGAGCTGGGATCAAAGTGGACTATTTAATTTCATTTGCTTTATTCACTTCACAAACAATGCAGCAATGATCCCTGTGTTTAACTGTAGGTTATCTGATTTGATAATGGTAGTTCCTAGAAGATAAATTTCCAAGGTGTGGAGAATGGATCTATTTAACTATTCAGTCTGAGCTTCTGAAACGTTACCATGTGCATGTGTATATACAAGAATTTCCTACATATGTTGAGGAAGCATGGTCAATATGTTTCATTTCAAAAGGTTTATTGCTTAGATTATACTACAAAATGCCTTTCCCCATATACACAGCAGCAAGCGTCTAAGGATACGTTTCTAAGATCCTATCATCCTATTTGAGAACTTATTTTAGAACTTGTCCCTTCCTACTCCCTTTGCTATCATCATTTGTTGAAATTATTATTGAAATTCCTTTCTTTTAATAGGAGTAGTGAATTGGAGAAGTAGTTTTCTTTCTACAGTTCCAGATATTTATGCTTGCCAGTAACAGGGAAAAGAGTATCAACTTAATTTAAGAGCTTTTTAAGGACTGGGGAGTTACTATGGAGGGAAGTCTTCTCACCACAATGAGCACACCCGTGGCTGGTCAGATAAGTTTCAAGAGATGCTGGAAAACCATATGGAGAGATGCTTTAGAAGAGACTGCCATGTTGAGATAGGGTAAAACAGACAATCTGAGGCCCTTTTTGCACTGTGACCCTGGGTAAGTCATTTAATCAATCTGTGTTCATTCTCCCCTCCTTTGCAACAGGAGAAAACATAAAAGTTACCTCGTTAGGATGTTGAAAGAATTAAATAAATAAATTCACCTAAAGGGGTTAAAACATATCTAGTATACAGTAATCATTAAATAATGTCAGCTACTATAGTTGTTTTTTAAACCTCAGAGTTTTATGACCAATTGAAAATATCTAATAACAAAAAGCCATCTAGCAATATTTTCCAGCAACATTGCTTATAAACATCAATGATGCTGCTATGGTTGTACATTGATATAATGCTATATTTTAAGTATGTATCATTTGATAATCATCACATCTTTGAAAGTGAAGCCAGGCAGGTGCTAGTGTTCTCATCTACAAATCAGTGAACCCAAGGTCAGAATGATTAACATACTTGCTTAAAGTAATATATCTGGGATATAAAACCTAGAGACAAGTTATCTGATTCCTATCCAAGGTCTAGTTTTTTCACTAAGCAAGCTGTTTTCATAAAAAGAAAATCTTTTAGGGGCTGGCCCCGTGGCCGAGTGGTTGGGTTCGCGCGCTCCGCTGCAGGCGGCCCAGCGTTTCGTTGGTTCGGGTCCTGGGCGCGGACATGGCACTGCTCGTCGGACCACGCGGAGGCGGCGTCCCACATGCCACAACTGGAGGGACCCACAACGAAGAATATACAACTATGTACCGGGGGGCTTTGGGGAGAAAAGGGAAATAATAAAATCTTTAAAAAAAAAAAAAAAAAGAAAAGAAAATCTTTTAGCTTGCTGTATTCTTTCTTCTTGGTTCTCTCCCTCTCTGTCTCTTTCTCTCTGGTTCCGTCTGTCTCTGTCTCTCTTTCCTCATCCCCACCCCCTCACTTGTGGGAATAGTGCGGATAGGAAGACGCATAAAATATAAAATTGTTTTTCCCATATAATTGTGTTGAACTTTTTTTGATAACTCTTGGAAAAGCATTCAGTAAGAATTGAGATTGAATTATACTGTCATCCAGTTTTATCAACATCATAAATAAACATACCAAAAGATGTTCTTTTGTGATCATTTTCATTAAAGAAAGGCCTAATTATGAAAAACACATAGATTTTCCTATACAATTTAGAATCTTCGCTATTAAATTTTATTCCTTTAAATGTAGTTGAATCATTTTTGTTAATAACTTCTCCAAAGATCAAATTAAACCTATAAAGAACGATAGGACTGCATACATTATTAAGAGGATTATACGAATTTAAATGTCTATGAATGTTAGCTTTCACAAAACTCCAAATATATATCCATCTTAAATGAAAACTTGAGATTGAGACCTAAATCTAATCAATATCTGTCCATAGACTCAGGTTAAATTATTGTGGAAACCACAAATGTAGATTCTTAAAGATTTTCAAGCAAAACACCCACTGTATCACGACTAAATAAAATTTTATTTATTTAAAATATATATTGTAGTCTGATATTTCATTTTTTAAAATATTTACTTAATCTGTAATACAGGTTTGTTTAAGGCAAATTAGAAATCCAGAAAATCCATAAGAAGAGAAACAATTATCCTATTAAACTGCATTGCATGTATTTAAAGAGTAATTACAACTTAGTATTGTGATGGAAAATTATGAATCTGAGGTTGTCAGATTTTTTCTTTACTAGGGGAATAACAAGTTTTCTGTTCTAAATTGTATTAATACAGGATAGTTGAAAAAATATAGACTTTAGAGAAAAAGTGTGAGTTCACACTATTTGGACAAAATGCCAGTCGTATTAAAATTTGGAGTATTATAACAAGCATAGGAGTTTTAGCGCTTGAATTATGAAATTATTATAGTTAATTTAGTCTGTGGTTTCAATGCCTGAAAATTCAGTTATATTCAGTTATACAATGCAGATGAATTGAGATAAGAACGGTGACTAGGATGCATCGATTATTAGAAGTTTTCCTGAGTTAGGGAAAAGGATAGAAGAGAAAAATATTACAAGAAGGATCAAAAGAGTAATATTTAATGGCTTGTTTTCATAAGGAGAGCTTTCTGCAGGTTCTAAACCAAAAGGTTTTGTACTGGTATAATCTTATAATCCTTTGCTTCTCTGAAAAAGAGTAAACAAATGTATTTAAGCAACACAAATCCTCCCACTTCTTTATTATTTAATGGGCTTAGAAACCCATCTAGGTGCTTTTAATCTCATAAAGACAAATATTTTTATTTATTTAAATTTGGAGGGGTATTTACTTCAAAATATTTGCAAAGTGGAGGAAGCAAGAGCTTTCCCATTAGAATGTAAACCTCATGAGGGCTGCGCTATTTGTCTGTTTCCTTGACTGCTATATCCTTGGTGCTCTGAAGAGTGCCCAGCACCAAGAGGTGCTCCAAATATTTGTCAAATTAATGAATATGGAGTTGTTTTCACTTGTATAATCAACTTAATTTTCCAAGGTGCTTTTTCTCCTTGGAAAAAAATTGCAGTTTTATGCCAATGTTTAAACTGAGTATCTTCATTGACCAAAGTAATATTTGAAAAAAATGGATAATTGTGGAGTTTGCTTTAGAAAAATCATTAGCATATCTATAGTCATTCATGCTCAAAATAACAATTGCAGCAATGCAAACATATGCCTAGAGTCTTTCCCTATAGATTGCAAGAGTATAAATGCAAAACAGGTTTTGTCAGTTCTACAACAAGAGCAACACTTTCTACTTGATAAACCATGCATTTATTTTGTTTTGTTTTTTTAACAAACATAACTGGAAGATAAATCTTCTCTTCCTCATTAGTGATAAACTAGACACTACAAAGTCATATTACAAAGAATTTGCTTACACTATGGTTTTGATGAGTGTTTCCCAAACTTAAATTTACCAAACACTAATTACAATAGCGTTCCTTATTGAGAGTATGGGAAACACTTTAATAATAAAGTCTAACATTAATGAGCTGAAATGCCATTGTGGTATTGTGAATTCCCAAGAAGAGACATGCCTTACAGTGTTTAAAAGATGTTTTTTCATAGGATATCTCATTAGACTAAAGTTATGCTGAGTTTATCGTTAATGATAATGAACTAATAAAATGAATTATTTCACCAAAATATGTGCTTTGAATTTGACTTTTCTATCATGGCAGGTAGAGATTTCCAATCCAAGCATTTCTTTATGACCACATTTACAATCATGATGTGGTGGACATCATGTGAACCACCCACCTCAGAAACTGGGAGAGCATCAAGAAGGACCACTACACTTCAGAGCTACACTAATTCTCAGAACATCTGCAAGCACTTATCTACCACAAAATACACATGGTGCGAGTTGTAGTTTCTGGCATTTTCCCCACGTTTCATCTTACACTGGTCATTTATTCAATTAAAACGTTTTGTGTAGGTGATTTAGGGGATGGCAGGAATTCTTTTCCACTGCCGATGTTTTCTTCCCTATGACACGACCAGGGCCTCCCCCCTTCTTTTATTCAGTCTTCCCAGCAACGTAATCTGATCGATACATTTGCAAGAAAAACTGTCCATGCACAAATCAATTCCCTTTGCTGCCCTATTTTCTTAGGGGATGACTTTCCTACAAAAAGAACTAACAGGCAATAACATGGTCTCCACAAGGGAGACCCAGTTTTTCTGGTCTGAATGGGTGGGTAAATTTACCTAATTTTGAGATTACAGCTAAAAAGCCCATTTACCTGTGGGTCTACACTATATCCTCCAATCTAGTTTTTATCCACAACAAATGTGATATTTTGGCCTTCCATCTGCCTCTTCTTCCTCCTCTTGTCTTATTTCACAGTTGGTTCAGAACTCCAGGGAGCCTGTAGGGCGTTTTTTTAATCAGATCGCTTAAAGACCCTTATAATCTATTGAAGAAAAATCAACATGTGGAATTTTGCTTCGTTTGCAATTTGAAATAGATTCAATTTGCGGTTATGAATTCGTCTATTTCCCATGCTCTCTTTAGATAATTCTTAGTATGATTTATTTCTCAATGTGTCATCTGAGGCCACAGAAATTTTCCTGTATGTCCTTTTGTAGCAGTACTGAGTGCAGAACTGATGCATTCGTCATACATGAGCATTACAGAGCAATCATTCACAAGCAGATACTGTGTATAGTTGGTGATTTTTTCCAGGTATGCAGTTGGACTTAATTTCTCTTGCCCAGTTACCTTATGGTCAGCGGCATGCAGCTATGAGATGGTTGGCCTGGGTCTGAACTGTGTCTGAGACCCAGTGAAAGAGCAAAACTCACTGACCCTCACAGGAATCAAACACAGGCTTTGGCCTCATTAGCTCCATGATTCAACCAACTGAGCTAATTAACCACAGATGCACAACTATTATCAACTGCTGATTCCAATTCTTGAAGAATTATGAGTTGACAAATTGTGTCGAAATGTATTTAGGATAAACTTGGATGAGTTGAATCAAAATATTTGCAGAAGTAAAACATTTTCATTGTCTTTTTTTTTTCCAGAATCTGAACACTATTGTGGTAACTGCATCACGAAATAAATTAGATCCAGAATAAAAAATACACCAACCCTCTTCTCCACCCCTCAGGTCACACACACACACACACGTGTGTACAAATGTCGAGTGTCATTTATAAGCTCTCTCATGGCTATCCCGTATTCTATGATTATATCAACATGTTTTTTGATCAGTTCTCTTTGTTTTTATTACCAGTTTCTCGTCATCTTATTTACGAAGTCGTTCCTAATCTCTTCCTAAAGGTCTTCATACTCTACAGTCATTCATTCACTCACTATCCACATTTTATTTCTCTCCTCGGCATTTTCTCTTCCTACCATACATAGACTGATGGGGAAAACTCTTTTATGACAGAATATACAATTTCTTAAAACAAAAGCAGTAAATCTAAATAAGTCTAGCAAAATAATTCTTCCAATAAAAGATGATTACTGAGTGTCCTGAGAATATACATTCTGTGATTAGCCAAGACATTTTATTATTAATTATATTATTAAAATATATTAACAAATAAATACACAAAAAACAAACAAAAAAATTAACTGGTTGATCTATGATGAATAAGCTACTTGGAAGACCTACAATACACTGTAAATGGTTAATTAGAGGCAAAAAGCGCCACGGATGCCCAGAAATTTCTTTTGCCTATTTTGTTCTCTGCTTGTAAGACAGATATTTGTGCCTTTCAGAGCTTAAGAAATACAGATTCTTTTTCTGACATTCTCTGAATGAAAATTGAATTATAACACAGAAAGTTCCAACTTGCGAAATTTAAGTATAGTTTCTCACACTGACTTTTTAAAAATTTTTGATATAAACTTTTCTCACGGAAATAAATTATCTACATGAGCTATTTTCAGATAAACTTCATGCTCATATATTTTGGAGTAAGAATTTCAAGTCCCTGGTTTGAATCCACCCCAACTTGACTTGTATTAATTCAGCATAGTTGGAATTTTTAAAAATAGACCTATTTTTAGGCTTTATCTAAAACAGCTACTTCATTTATTTCCTTGTAGTGTGGTGCAATCTGGAGCAATCCATACTTGGTCTTTGCATTTTGATTTAATATCTTAAGCATGCTTTATACTTGTCAACTCAATAGTGTTCATTTCCTGAAGTAGTCATTAAAAATATCAAAACACTTACTAAATATTGCTGCACTTTTTATTCATCATTTGCTATTTCTGGTGTTATAAGAAGCATGGCATGCCCTCCCCCTCCACAATCCTGGCACAAAATCACTTCTACCGTCTTGATGTCCCCATCTAATCTATTTACAACTTCTCCTCATCACAAGCAAGGAATTTTTTTTCTTTTCATTAAGTAGGTAATTCCCACATTGATGAATATGTTTTAATTACCTGCAGGAAAAAAAAACATAAATTGGCCCCAAACAGTGAACTCTCCATATAGTTTAAATCTATTTTTTTCCCTCAAGCTTTCTTAGGCATTTTAGAGACAAGGACGACACTACCTGTTGGGAACATACCAAAACTCTGATATAGTTTTTCTTCAGATAAGTACAACTCAGAAAGTGAATTTTTATCCTCCCTTTTGAAAAAGAAAAGGCCTATATTGTCCAGAGCAAACTCCTCAAGATTTTCAAATATGGGTCAATAATGTCTTTCTAAAATAGAAGGTGCAACCACGGGGTTCAAAGAGCCCCCTAAAATACTCGTTTCATTAAAAAAAGTTCACACAATATTTTACTTACATAGCTAGAATTCTTCCACGATTAACAATGTAGAAATAATATATAGCAATATATGTGGGTCATGGGTTCGGGTTATAGCCATACAACCCGTAAATATCTGTTAGGTAAACAACATTCTTTTTAGGGAGATACAAATGGCAAAAATAGACTAATAGATACACAGAGACCTGGTATGAAGTTTTATAAATGTCCCAGGGGAAAAAGCATATTCAAAGCAATCTTTTGAGCTATCAAAACAGCTTATTTGGCTCACTTAATTGTCAATTAATTGATATGAGGAAATCAGTTATTAAAACAGCAGGACAAATGGAAATGACCAGGCTGTTGCTAACACAATATACATTATGTTAATATGTCAAAAACATCCTCTAACTGACCTCCTTAGTCAAGTTAGAGGCTATATAGGAAAAGAGAGTATACAATAGTTAAGGCTCCTTAGTCCAATTCTAAAATCAAACAAAACAACAACTGCAGCAATAACAACAGCAACACAGTTTCTAACGTTCAGACTCTAGTTACAAAATTGACCTTATCCTTCCATGAGCAGGAAAGAAAATTCCCCACTTCATGGAAAGAATCCTCATGCTCGTATTGCTGAACTCCATCTCATAAATGACCTCGAAATGGCATTCTAATTGACAAGTACAGTATGAGTTAATACATTAAAAATGGAAAATGTACTCCTTTAGCATTCACAAGATTCATATAAGCATCAAACTCATGTCTTCATCAAATATGCTATTAGTTTAATTTGGAGCCTACATTCTGATAATTTACAGAATTAGTGAAAAGTTAAAAGGCCTTCTTAGACAGAGCTCAAGGAGAAATTCTGTTAGTTTAACTTTTTATCATCTTTCTGGCAGCTAGCTTACCCTCCACAGTAGATTGGTTCAGCTGCTTAGTCAATGGCATTTTTGATACTACTGGGGGATGGTACCCATTATGTACCTGCTACTTTCTATTTGATAGACACACAGTCTTCAGTCCCAAGCCACAAGCGTCACCAAACTTTGCTAACAATCTCAAAACTACCTGCTGTTGTTCATAATAGGGATGGAAAGAGAGTACACGTCTGGTTCAACAAATTCTACTGCCACTGTTGGAAAATAATTCAAAGTACACGCTCTTAGTGGATCCATAATACCATGTAGTATTATCTTTGTATAGATAGGACAATGTAGATCTTTAATAATGCCTTTAACTGAGAGATAAGGAATGCATTAACGAAAACTTACTTTGCTCACAGAACTAAACCAACAACCTTCAGATGAAACATATGAGGGTAGTTATAAGATTAAAATAGAGATATATAGCGTTATTATAAATTAAATGCTTCAGGTCTTCTCTCTTCTCACGCCATTTTAATCTCCACCACCTGAAGCTAAAAGCGTATGACTCATTCCACACCTGCAGTCCTGCAACTGCTTCCTACGGACCTTCAGGACTCTAGGCCATCTCTTACCTCTCTTTCCATCCTTCAACTGTCACCCAAATATTGTGTACCACTTCTGGACTAATCCATTTTAAATGCTACATTCATCATATTATAACTCTGCTTGAAAATCAATTATGGATTTCTGTTTCAAGCCACGGCAAACAAAAACTTTTCTATCTAGATGTCAAGACCATGCATAAATTGTTTCCCTCATTCTCATCTAAATTTATTTACTGTGATTCACCACCAAATACTTCTGGGTCACCTTTTCAGTGTCTCATTAAAGGTCACATCCACTGGAAACTGCATTTTTTCATTCATGAGATTCTCCTCCTATGCCTTCCACTTCTACCTTTGTTTCACTGACAAAGTTCTACATGGTCATCAACATTATAATCATGATGCTTCCATGAAGTACTCTTATTATTGCCGTCATCATTGGGCCCCAACCCCTCTCAACTCCTATATCCTTAATAACATTTCCTGGTAAAATGGCTTTTTATTATTCAAAATTTTTTTGTGTGCTTTAGACACATTTCCATAATTATAACATATTTGAGGAGTGGTACTATGTTAATTACTTTGGTATCTTTTAGTATAATGAAAACTACTAAAATACAGCAAGCACTTAAAAATTATTGATCAATTGTAGTGCATTTCCACAGCAATGAAAACTTAGATCATCATATTCTTGCCCACTTCTGAATTCAAGAAGCATTGTCTTCTTGCTTTTCCATTAATAGAAGTGGTTTTCAAAAATTTTTTTTGCTATGAAAGTTAAAATTTGTTATGTGGTACTGACTTTAAAAGGCAAAACTCTTGTATATAATAAATTTTGAATTTCCATACATATATGTAGCAGAGTATTTCAGAACCATGGGAAGACATGTAAATAACAATTTCTACTGACCTCAAAGTGTACACCTGCTCAAAAGTATAGAAACTAACCCCCTAAATACTGTAGTGTTTAAGGCTTTTGTTATTCCTTCAAAAATCAGTACAACTATATTAATAGCTTGGCAATAAACGTGCCTTTAATAATTCTTTATTAAAATATTATTTTTGGATTTCTGAAGGAATTTTATTTTCTGATTCTTTTCATTCTTTAAATAAGCTAGCAATTAAAGTTTTTCAAGCTCTGTGATCAGTAACAATGACACACACCTCAGGGGTGATCAAGTCTTGTTAAACTGCTCTAATGAGTACTGGATAGATTTAACCATTTTGAACGCCTTTCGCTCTTTTGTAAAAGATTCAGTATATTGTTGTGCCTGTACAGTTCTTTAAATGCCACTTATAATCCTAGAAATAAGCTCCCAGTGGAATTCTTGCAGAATTTTTATAGGCTTAGAAAGAAGTGACGTTCTAAAATCAAAAGGTACAATGCTATTTTGTAATTTCTACTTTAAAAACACAGAGGTCACTGGTAAATCATCCCAACCAAACAAAACAGCAACGGGGGTCCAGTTGAAGCTCTCCTGGACAAGACTTAGAATTTCTTTGAATCTCACTATTTCCTTGAGTTCACATAGCTCTATCCTGTCCCTTCTTACTTAGCGATCTAATCCGCCGACCCTAAACTTTTGCATATATGTTATCTTTGAAGAGGGAGGCATAACGAATATTGACGTTTTATAGAAAGTATTGATTATTAATATTTTGATAATATTGATAATATACACTTTATTAATATTTCCGATATTAATAAAATAGTGAGATGCCTAGTGCTTTGAAAAGAAATGCTGCATAGGAGATTTGTTCAAGGCACATAAGGAGAGAGATTAAGAAATGTGAGGGCCCGTATGAAAGAAAATGGAAAGGTCAAAGCCATGGGATGATCTGGGGAAACCAGTGGAACGTGTTCTTCCTGTGTATGAAATATAAATGCGCAAAGCACAGAGGAGAGCTGTGACAACCAATTTATTTCCATAGATGTGTTCATTTTAGCATTGTAAGATTATTCCCAGAAATCTGATACTTTTCTCACTCCAAATTCAAATAAAGCTCTTTCAAAAAAACAACCCCCAGGGGCTGGCCCTGTGGCCGAGTGGTTAAGTTCACGCACTCGGATTCGATGGCCCAGGGTTTCACTGGTTCGAATGCTGGGCACGGACATAGCACTGCTCATCAGGCCATGCTGAGGCAGCATCCCACATGCCACAACTAAAAACACACAAGTATGTACCGGGGGGCTTTGGAAGAAAAAGGAAAAATAAAATCTTTAAAAAAAAAACCCCACCAAAAACAGGGGTGTTGTCTGTTTTCCTTACAGAATAGAGGGCTACTGTTATCTTTTCCACAACTTGACTGCACAGAAAAGATCAGAAAACACAGAAATAAATCAAGAAAATGCCACAATATAAAATGTCTTCTTTCTACTTCTTCAAATTACTTCAGTGTTAAATTTAAAATTCGCTTCCTATTTTTCTGCTCTTAATTTTCTAAAATAACTTATTTCTACATCAACATTAAAGAGAGAAGTTACACCAATATTTCTGTTTCATCCGCCTAGAGAAAAATCTGAAACGATTAACGAAGCGATGGCTGACAGTCCCCTTTCTTAACCTATGTCCAGCCGAGCAGCCTTTTAACGAAAGCCCAAGTTCAGTAACATGGACTACGGAAATTTCACTTCCCTGGAATTGAGTACACCCACATCATCCCTTTAATAAACTAAATGTGCTGGTGCCTGAAACGCAAATCGTTGACTTAGTATAGTAATGAGTCTGTTTTTTTCCTCCCCCCAGCAATATTGCACATAATTATATTCATGAATTCCATTTGTGAGCTCTATTTCATACACTCTTCACATTAAGAAGGGCAACGTTTAGTTCAGTCTTATGAACTCAGTTACCATTTCCAAAGCACAGAGGATGGTAGCCTTGGCCGAAAGACACTGCCCTTTGAGATGAGTAAGTGCCAGCTTATTGCCTCAGTGTCTGCATGAATGCCCTGTTCATCTTGAGAATTTTTTTATTTGTTTTGCTCTAGGTAGTTGGCATCCTCTATTTCTCTATAAGAAAGGCATTTCTATGATTAAAGCATGTGTGCTGGATCTCAACACTACCAACCAAAAAGTGACAAATTAAAATACTTTTGGTGGGTTATGTTTTCTTTTGTTTTTGGCTATAGGATTAAAAAAAAAAAAAAAGGCCAGTTTAACTATAGTGTTGATGAAGTACACTGTGTGGTCTGAAGTACTGCGGTTTGGTGCCACCTAGCCAGATCACTTCCTAGTGTATTTAGGCTCGCAAACTTTTCTATATTCCATGACTCCAGAGCACATTTCCTACATAACATCTCTTCTCTTAATAAAACAAAAGGAATTCGTAGAGGTATAACATGAAAGTACTAGAAACATGCAATTTAAAGATGGAAACTGTCACTTCCCTGAGAAGTAGGAAAAGATGCCAATAATCAACATTTGCCAAAGGTAAGCATATGGATAAACAACACTCCAAACTAGTACTGAGAATTACAAGCGGTGGAATTTATACGCTGCGAATATTTACTCAAATTCTGTCTACCATAGTTTCATAAATTATGAAAATAGTTGAAGTGGGACAAAGGTACTGAGAAAGGCTCCCAGTTTTGTCTACACATGCTTATTGCAAGGAGTCAAAAGTATCAGATTCCTCGCCGGTCTAATCATTAGATTCAAGTCTGAAGAGTTAGAGGAGGATGAAGGAAAAGGGTGATGGAAAAAGAGACTACATAGAGAAAGAGGAAAATTAAAAGAGAACAGAGATCAAAGAAAACAATAAAAGCAGGAGACAAGCTGATTAAAAAGAGAAATGCTGGTACAAAGAAACCAAAAAAGCTAGCAACACATAGCACTTAGGTTTGGCAAATTTCATTTCGTTTCAAATGGGAGCTAAAGCAAAAATTGAGGTTTGAACTGTTGAAAAGCCAACCTATGAGGTTTAGGATTTAATTTCAAACTCAGCTTTCCCCCATTTTTCTAGCATGGAGGTTTTCTTTTTAAAAAAGAGTCTTTGATCTTTTGCCTTAACGAGTCCGGTCAATATGTAAAGAATCAAAATTGTGAGTGCTAATGCCTCTATTTGTTAAACCAAGTATTAAACATTGTACTATCTGTGTGGTCTGATGACTGCTGGAATGGTACTTTGTGTGACTGAGGTGTTTGAAGATTCTGAAAACAAAGTGCCTAACAGGAAGCCAAAGTAATTTTTTGCCAGAAAGATACTTTACTTATTTTAGGTGAATCAAGCTGAATAATATAAAAATATCAATTCTCTCTAGCAGAGAGCTTAACTCATAATTACATTTAAGACAAAGTCATTAATAAAGGGGGGACGGGGGAAGGATGAAAGGAGTAAACAGTCACATTGTATGGTGACGAATGGCAGCTAGAGTTTTGGTGGTGAACACGATGTAGCCAACATAGAAGTAGAAATATAATGATAAAGAAATAAAATCATTGTGGATCCTGATAACTCAATGTGTGACCTGAGAATCTTATCTATATTACTTTTCATTCTAAATTCATATAAGCCAATAAGTATACTTTCCTTTAGTCCAGTATCATAAATTAATAACACTTCAAAAAATTCAAACTCTACCTAAGTTGGACAAATAGCAAGTCTTTTTCAGACAGTTATTTGGAAAGAAAAACAAAAAAATTTTAACATTATTGATTGATTTCCTACATATAGGTTATATAATTGGACCTACTACCGGTTATTAAAAGGATTACCACAATTTACTGACCACTATATGCAACTTCTATGCTAAGTAAGATATAAATACACATATAAATGCAAATGTAAACATGAATATATATCCAAATGAGACAGGTGACATTAACAGATGGAAGAAAAAGACTCCATTTATTTTCTAGTGTTTGAAGTTACAGCCCTAAACACAAGCCAACAGAACTGATTGTTAAATTATTTGGTCTATTTTTTCCATCAATAATTAACTTGTAAACTGAGTGCATATTTTGATTATTATGTTCTCAATTTTTTTCTTTGTGAAGAAACATGTGTTTGGCTGAATGGAAGGCAGATTATCAAAAATGAAACACATGTACCCCAAGAACGCTACAAAAATAAATAGGGTTTAATGACTACCATTTGGTGACAGTTATGCAAACTTAGTCTGCAAAATTTTTGAATTAAACTTAAATGTACACTCATATAGAATATAGCCATCATATGTAAATTATTTTAAATTATCTTAAGTAGTTCAAATACTTATTATTTATATATCTTTAAGCTATTTTTCAAAGACAGCCACCAAAATTTGACAAACATTTCTAGGAAGTTATAGATATATAGACCTGAGAATATTTTAAAACACAAGATTTAAAAAGGGACCACTGTTTTGTAATTAAATCTTACAACAGTAGGACATGCTTTCAAATGTCTTTTGAAACGTCAGTATGGGGACTTTTCAGGTAAAATTGAACACTAAGGAAAAGAAAACAGAAAATTAAATGCAATATTAGATAGAAATCTCATATAAACATTGGCGCATATTTACAAAATATTAAACCTTAGGTAGGATTTCAATTGGTAGAAATGGGAGGAAAAATGTTATGGGGGAAGGGGATTGAAAAATATACCAGTCTGACACAAGTATAAGGTATATGAGGGAGAGCTGAAAAATTTAGTGAGGAGAAAGAGAAAGCACTAGGTTGTAAAGGGCTGTAATCTGAATGATGAATTTTGAACTTATTTTGTGAATGACTTGGAATTATGGATATTTTCTGCACAACGTGGTCAAGAGTATATAGGACAGCACTGTTCTAATAGTGGATTAGAGCTTATAAGTGGGAAGACTAGAAACTACAAGACCATCACAAAAAAGATGTTGAAGATTTAAAAACTTTATCCACTAACTAGTATAAATGAAAGAAATCTAGTTTCAAATGACAAATTTTCTTATGCTTATCTAATTAGCAAATATTAAACATCATAAGACTTTCCAGTATTGGCAAGAGGGAAGCGTATTGGAAGTCTCACAAATTTCTCATGGTAACGTAATTTGGTACTATCTTTCTGGAAATAAGTTTTGTGAAATGTATCCAAAGCCCTAAATTGCAGGATTATGATAATTTCATTTCTAGAAATATATCAGAGGAAAAATTAAAATGCAGATAAATATTTCTATAAAGTGATGGTCAGATGGATACATGAAATAAAACATTGAGCTGTTGTAAAATTTTACATACAAAGAAGTTTGATTTTCATGAGAAAATACTTACTGAATTAATACTAAAATAGTGATAAAAGCAGGCAGAATGTATTTAGGTATCAACTAAAAAAATACATAACATGGAAACTCAACAATACCTAAAGGAAATAGTTTAAAAATGTGAATAAATGTTTTTTCTGAACAATGTGATTATTCATTCATTTATACAATAAACAATTATTGAGCATCTAGAACATATCTGTCATCATTTAGTATAGTTCTGGGAGTACAAAAATAATTCAGCTTATAAACTATTAAGGAGAGTTATATACAAAGAAGTACAATAAACTGCTCTGCTTGACATCTATCCACAGAGTGGGTTTGCAAAGCAGAGTGCAGATGGCAAAGGGGGGCTCTTACCACGCAATACCGAGCGAGGCAAAGGTAGGCACATCTAAGGTGGGAAGAGGATGGAGAAAGTAGAAAGAAGACTGGAAAAAGATGGCTACGTTGGAAAGGGTGGTGAGGCCAATTTTTGCAACGTGTACATGGGTGTACATGGAAGAGACTGTCAGGGAATAAAGGAAGGATATCTTTCAATTAAAATAATTTAAAAGAAGTAAGGAGAAGCTAGCCACAGATCTTGGAAAGAGTGAGTTAGATCAAGTTGAATGGAATGAAAGTGTCAAAGGAGAAAGATGTGCTTGTAAGTTGATAAATGAGAAAATAAACATCTCAAAATCGCTTCCTTCAAAAGAGTCAAGATCCAATTAATTTGGCTAGAAGAGGAAAGGTCTAATTTTTACAAAGAGAAAACATTTTTAATGCAGTTTACTGTAAAAATATTTCTAAAATTTTTTTATCTCCTTTATTAATACATGAATTCCTTATTTTAAACCTAAGATGACAAAAACTTTTATATTGCAACAAGTTGTTGAGGCTAAAAATACTAACTTCTTTTTTGCTCATGTAAATCTAAGCTGGGAAAATATGATAGCAGTTAAATTTAAGGAGTGACTTATTTTTAGATACTTAATTAAAGATATATTACATAAAACTGGATACAAGCCTCTTGCTAAAAGTAGATTGAAGCAATATTAAAGTAAGCAAACACTAATTTTAATTAGATATTGCATCAAGAAACTCATGAAAATACCAGTCTTGGATGACATAATTCTTCAACATTCGTTTGAACAACCACACTGCTCCACCTTCCCCTCCCCCCTGCCCTTTCTTCTTGCAATTCTCAAAGTCACACTCTCACAACGAACATATCACAGTTTAGAATCTAGGAGTGGAGTGTTATTTTTGTTTTTGTTTTTAATCTCTTCCTTTAGACTGTTAAAAAAGATTTCTCTTTTGGAAGCATTCCAAATTCTCTTGATATTTATTGACCATACACAGGGTCAGGGCTATCTGTGGCTCTGTCTGTTCAAGAAAATACTTCGCCAGAGAAAGAAGAGGGATGGGTAGGAAAGGGAATGAGAAGTGAGAATTTGGGCTGATAAAGGATCACCCCATCCAAGGTGCTCATGAGTAATGACTGGTCTTCAAATTATCTTAAATGACGATATATTATTTTTGTTTGTGACCTAAATTTCTAAAAAAAAATTCAGTTTTTGAATATGAATACAAATTGTTATAAAAGAGGCTTTATCTATTTATTAACAACTTGAACATGGCTCAATATACATGTTTTAAAATGACAATTATGATAATATGATGAAAATGATACAATTTTCAGACAAATTAGAAAAAAGCTATTATCAAATTAAGTAATTAGGTTTTATCTCTAGTTGTGATAAAATTTCATCGATTCACTTAAATAATCTCTAGATGATGATGAAATATAGTTAAATCTGAGTAATAATGAATCCTAAAAAATTTCAAGTCTATGGAATTGATTCATCTTTATGGCATTCAACCTCGTGTTGTCTCACAGAGATCTCACTAATGTGTATAGGTCTAATTAAAAGTAGAATATTAGCTTGACTAAAATATTGGCCTAAAATACATTTTATAAGATTAATAGCTGCCTAAAATCTATTTAATTCTCAAAGAAAAAAGTGCCTCCTCAGCCTACATTTCTTTCTGTGGTCATTTAACCTTTCTGTAACTCTGTTTTACAGTGTAGAAAATGAAATCACTCTTTTTGATTAGGCTAATTCATGTGAAGGTGACATTAAACAAAATAGGAGTTGAGCAATATGTTATTAAGGTCAAATATTTAATTTATTTTTGCTCCCATTTATTTTTATGTCATTGGCATTCTTTCTGATGAGCTAATGCAGGAAAACATTGCCATGGCTGAGTGAGTTAGATCACTGAAAACTTCACTCTTGGAGAAGGTTGCTCTTCTTCAACAAGTTGAGTGCTATAAAATTATAAAAAACCAAAAATCTGGTAAGAAGAAGTGGGATCCTGACTGCTAAGCAACCTTTGGTCATGTTTTTGTGCTCTCATACTAACAGGACGGGTTTGAACACGGGAGTCAAAATATAAAGTGGATTGTTTAAAAATAAGATTTACAGAAATGGAACAAATATTAAGATTTGAGAGCTCTTCCTTTTATTTTGGAAAGAATTTTCCTAGACTTCGGCTCTTTGTCTTTCAAAATACAAGGCATCTATTAAAGAAGTCATCCCACAATAATATTCAAAGACATTAAGATTATAGGTGAAACTTTTGTCACGTCAGTCCTGCATTTATAATTTCATGTCATCTACTGCTCATCATTGTTTCAAGCGATGTTCACTTCTTGCCATAAATATACTGCCGGACTATCCCATTTACATCAATAAATTAACTTCCACCTACATCGTTATACTGATTATACCCAAACCACTAACTCTAGCTACATTTCTCTCTCAAGGGCCAGTTTTATCAATTCAATAGTCTGCTTCCATCACAGAATACATCAACCTCTCATCATCAATGCATCATCTTTCCCCCAAGCTTGTTCTTTGGAGTCAGTTAATGGTGCTTTCATCTACCCAGCCTCCTTGCAAACTTGGGGACTCATCTAAGATTTCCAGCTTGTGCTAACCTCCCACACACCAAATGGTGAAGTTTTGTCAATTTGATAGCTAAAATATCTCTTGAAAACCTATACAACTGTACCTTCTTCTCACTCTTCTCTTTATTGATCACTCTCCTTTCTTGATCTCTCTTGTTTGATCAATTTACTTAGTTTTCACAGTTGCAAAAACCTCCAGGGATTGTTGTAATATGGAAATCTGTCAGTGAATGCCCATTCTTTAAATGTATTCGTTTGTTCTTCACTATCTTCCGAATTTAATCCAAAGTTATTAGCATTGCATTCAAACTCTCGTGATCCGGCACATGCCTACTTGTCTTGCCCTCTCCCTTTTGCTCTCTGCATTCCAAGCACCATACTGCTATTCCTCAAGTGTGTTTTTCCTGCCATCAATATTTGTTTAGGGTACCTGGAACTCCCTTATCCATCTTGTCAATCTGTCTGACTCTTCAAATCTCCATATTCAGATCCTCTCCTCTGGGAAACCATACCTGAGCCTTTTGGGTCAGATTAGGGTTAAAAGTCCGTCCTCTTGTGCTTTTAGATCTGTATTGCATCCTTCTGAGGACAGACGATCTGACTTATGCCTATGAGTCTCCAAAGCTTTGTACAGTGCCTACTCCCTAGTGTATGCTCAATACTCATTGATAAAATCCACAAATGAATGAACACTTGGATAGATGAAAATAAATGAGGGAGGTTACCTACACACTTTATGAATTTAAATTAAATATCAAGTTACATATTTCTAAGTGAGTTTTAAAACACTCAACTTAGATTTATGTATTTTGGATTCTACATATTTTAGAAAGTTAAGCAAAACCGACTACTAAAACTTGACATCCATTTTCACTGACTGTCTGCAGGACAAAAGAAGTGACATCACATAAATCTTGTCTACCTCTTGTATAAAAGATAATCCAAAAAGGTAATTTGTGAAAATCATAATTTATTTATGCACTACCTTACCATTCTGGTTTTCCCATTAACTGCATTGAAAAAAACTACTGAGCGGGCATTACGGGTGAAATATTAGGGATATGATGATGGCCGTGCTGTTAATGTCTCCATTTAGTTGAAATTCTTAGGTTTTAGACTGCTGTATAGAAAAGCTGAATTTGTAGCTGGGAGACTGGGGGGGTAGGTCTTCTCTTCCCACTGACTAACCCAGTTTGAGTTTCACCGCAAGTGCATGAGTTACCAGAAGACCTAACCTTTACAACACTGAGTCAAATATATGGAGAGTTCATATATTTGGTTTCTTTGGATACCTTAAATCAGGAGGTGCTCAAAGGTCACTCCTGATAAGGCTGATTCACTGAGGTTTTATGTAAAAAGGAGTAAGAGTCATCGCAAGATGACTACAAAGTGATTACTGGTTTACTGTCTTCCCTCTGCTTAGTATATTACTCTTTAAATACAAAGGCTTATAAAATGTTAATTCTCTGAATTGTAAAGAATATTTTAAGTGTTTCTTCTGGAACCACCAAAAAAGGAAGTGAATTTGCCTTTCTAATAATAGTATAACATGGAAATATGCCCACGAGCAAGGCAAAGCAGAGAACTAAGGCAATTATAAGGGTAAATTAGGCACAACGGTTGTTTCTGCCTCAATAATCCAGGTAATTGAAACCGAAACAGGTTCAGGCATGTAATTGGCACGGTTTCCCCTTTTGCTTTGGTAGTAGAGACGCATGATGTTTTCACAAGTCTGGAATCAGTTTTAAGCTACAGCATTTTTCTCTGTCTGTGGTACATTTTGAAATATGGAATGAATTATTAGAGTTTCAAATGATATATTCAAGCAATAAGTTAATTTGACAGCAATAAGTTAATGAGAAAGTAAAGCTTTTATATGACTCTGTGCAGCAGAGTTGACACATTGAACCCTTGCTATATATGCATACCTGCAATATTACATATACACCCATACAAAAATATATACAGACATTTCTCCAGTTTTGACCTTCCCTCTTCTGTCTAAAACTGGATTCCTTTTTATGTCTCTTTCTACTTTCCAACAGCTTATTTATCCTCTCATACACGTTAGCTCCATTTAGGATATCATCATCCATCCAGGAGCCCAAATCACAAATATGGGAATTGTCCCAGTTTTCATCCTTTGTCTTCACACTGTGACTTACCCCTCCCCTTCCACTATCCATTAAATAAGTGAAAGCTCCACTGATTCTGCTTCTCAAATGACTCCTGAATCTGTACACTAATGCCCGTCCGCCATTCTCCATCCCTTCCTCTATTGCTCTGTTAGGTCTTTGTCTGTTCTTGCTACGACTAGTGAAATGGTCTCCTAAGTAGTACCACTACGTCTGTCCTGTCTCCTCTGCACTTAGTCATTTCCGATCAAACAGCAATTCAAATCTCACAATGTCACATTCCTGTTACCCATGGACAAAGCCTGGGGGCTTCGTATTCCCAAGAAACGTCTCCATAACCTGGCTTCTACTGAACGTCTCCATTCTCAACTCACCTCTCCCTGTCACACAATTTTTCTCCACTAGGGAGGACTGCAGATCTTACCCCTCCCGCTCCTCACCATTGCTGTTTTATGCTTCCATGCCCCTGCCTCTTCCTTCCTTCCTAAAGTTGCCTTTACCTCTAGTTTGTCAGCTAATTCTAACTAATGAAGTTGTTCATTCATTCAACAAATATTTATTAAGCACCAACACCATGCCAGCTCCTGGATTGAACGCTGATCATCAAGCTGTGCTCTTTCACCATCTTGCTTTTTCAATTTAGCTTAGTTTTCATCCAGACCCTTCCTGGGCATCATCTCCTCTGAGAAACCTGAGAGGTATGTCTACCACCTCTCCACCGGGGTACCTGCAAATACCCCAATGAACGTCCCAATCACTACACTGAAATCGCATTTGCTTATCTGTCTTACCCAAAACACTGTGGTCACTCTAGGGCAAGTTCTTGTGTCTTATTATTCTTTTTATTTCCCGAGTCCAGTGTCTGGTCCATGACACTTACTTAATAAATATGTTTTAAACTGAATTGAAGGTTACTGAGATTGAAAGTTGCCAATGTAAATTAAACTTAATGCAATCATTTATTTCCTTCCTTTCAGGTTTTCTTTTTCCCATATCATTATTTCTTATGGTCCCTCTATTCTTTCTCTCAACATTTTTCCTCTTTTCTATCTACATCTCTTCTCTCTTCATCTAAATATTTGGAAATCTGTGCCTAGGCTCTGTCATCTAGAAGCGGTAATAGCAGCACTGGACACGTTCTTGGTCAGAGAAACTTATTAGCATTTTTATCAGCAATGAGAATTCTAGGTTTCTGGTGGTTGAGAGAGAGAATGAATTCAGAAAGGAAAGGGAGAACAAGAGAATGTTCTATAGAGGGGAATACTACTGGAATCAATGATTTGGGATGCAATGAAATCAGATGCGGGAGGAGTTGCTATCATCCAGTGTTGGAATCATGAGCTCTTAGCATCTTTTAAAGTTCTTGTCTTTTGATATCCACCCCATACACAAAAGCATGAATACAATGGCACACAGGCACACATATATGCATACTCTTAAACTTTGCTATGCCTGAATTGCCCATTTCTCTACTTTATAAGGTTAGCCCTGGTAGTCTAGTGGTTAAGATTCAGGGCTCTCACCGCTGTGGCCTGGGTTTGTTTCCTGATCAGGGAACCACACCACTTGTCTGTCGGTTGTCGTACTATGGTGGCTGTGTGTTGCTATGATGCTGAAAGCTTTTCCACTGGTATTTCAAATGCCAGCGGGGTTATCCATGGTGGACAGGTTTCAGCAGAGCTTCCAGATTAGACAGACTAGGAAGAAGGACCTGGCCACCCACTTCTGAAAAAATTGGCCATGAAAACCCTATGAATAGCAGTGGAGCATTGTCTGACATAGTGCAAGAAGGTGAGAAGATGGTGCAAAAAAATATTGGGCAGGTTCTGCTCTGCTGTACACAGGGTCGCTGGGAGTCGGACTTTACTTGACAGCACTAACAACAACAATTTCTTTATAAATTAGAAAGATCCAACACATTCTTCAGGTTCCAGGTCAAATCCCACCATATTTTAACTCACATTTGTCCCACTCTACTCTGATGGGAATGACCAAAAATTGTGGTAAATGACCAGATTTTTAATTTCTAATCCATTGTGAATCAATAATTATGGGAAATACAATGTACATAAATTACTAGATAGATGGAATAAAAAAGGCAAATAAAACATATTTAATACAACATTTTAGAATTATTAGATTCAGCAGAAACAGAATCACTTTGTCAAAATGCTAAAAAGGTTTCTAAATGCTTATTCCTAGTTTCTCTACTTATGTCATCATGAACCAGAAACAGTGTGTCAACTGGAAACATTCCACAGACCACACTTTGAGAAGCCCTCTCTAAAGAAATTAGTCTCACTTTGCAGAGTGGCTAGTGTATGCATGCTCACTAAGTGAATTAAAGAACAGACCTCAATACCACTACAGGAAGACACCAGAGTTGGGTTTTCCCCCCTATTTTGCACATGTTTTTACATTTTTCTCTTTAAAGTTTTGAAATAGTTGTTATTAGCATTACTCAAGTGATTCAGAGTTTCCCAGAAGAGGTATTTAATCACTAATTCATTTCCCAGCTAGCATTTATTGAACATCATCTATATGCCAGACACTGTCCTAGATCCTAGGATCCAAACTTGCATAAAATATAGTCCCTGCATCAGACAAATCCAAATTAAAGGCCTTTCTTGCAAAACAGCTGGAATGAAATCTTTAAAAGTATCAGGGTCATGAAAATCAAGGAAAGGCTGTGGGACTTTTCCACACTCATTACAGAGACTAATAAAATGTGACTGCTGAATGAGGCACATCATTTGGAAACACTCTTACACTCCAAAGGACAGTAGTTGGAGTTTATTTGGACAACTGATGAAACTTGAATGGGATCTGAGAATTAGATGGTAGCAATGTATCAATGTTAATTTCCTGAAGAATCAGTCAGCTCGGCTTCCATAACAACATATCATAGACTGGGTGGTTTAAGCAACAGGAATTTATTTCTCACAGATTTGGAGGCTGAGAAGTCCAAATCAAGGTGCTAGTCAATTCCATTCCTTGGTGAGAACTCTCTTCCTTGCTTGTGTCCTCACAAGGCAGGGAGAGAGAGAAAGGAAGCAAGCTTTCTGGTGTCTCTTCTCATAATGGCACTAATCCTACCATGTGGGCTCCATCCTCATGATGTCATCAAACTTTCTTAGTTCCCAAAGGCTCTTTCTCCAAATACCATTACATTGGGGATTAGGGCTTCAACATTGGTATTGGGGGGCATAATTCAGTCCTCAGAGCCTGATATTGATGAATTCATTGTGGTTATGTGGAAAATGTCCTTGTTTGTAAGGAGACATGTCCTAACGTAGTTGAGGGTAATGGGGCATTTGGTTGGCAAATTACTTTCAAATGGTTCTTTGCACTGCACTTGCAAATTTTCTACTGGTTTATGATTGTTTCCCCAAAAAAGTTTTAAAGGTATTATTTCTGGTCTCAAGGTGTACTTGGGAGGAGAGACACGTGAGCAACTGTAAGTAAATAGATTAAGTACATTAAGTACAGTGAAATATGTGGTAGTATAACAAAGGACTGACAGGGAAGAGGGAAGGGTGAGTCTGTCCAGAAGGAAAGCAGGAGAGATCTCAAAAAGGAAGTAAATCTTAGGTCAGAATGGAAAACAAACCAGGGTCCATTGGATCTTTGTTTACTCAGTAATGATTATGTGACAGGATCTGCATCTTTAATTTTTGTCGTCCCCCATGCATTTGACTTCCTTTTAATCCATTATCTTTATTCTTCACTTCCTTTTAAGGTGAATAAAAGACTAAAGATTTGCAGAAAGCTCAAATAAAAGACAGTAACAAATTAGTAGCATAAGGTAAGTTGGGGGTCAGATAAAAATGTGTCCAAAAATGATGTTTCTTAGCCATCATTCTTTTGCATATCATAATACATTTTAACAATACTTTCTTAGTTTACTTGGTTCACTCTTGCTCTCCCCTTTCTGGTCTTTCTGGCTTCTGGAACTCAGAGACAGACTGAAAAGGTTTAACTGTAGGTCTCCACATTTGTTGCTCTGACGATGGTCCTTCCTCAAATATTCTAAGAAACTTCTAATGGACAAGGGAGAACAAAGCTTAGAGTGTTCTTTAATTTCCCAATTCTTATAGAGGTCCATGACTCATTCATTGATTGGGAAAATATTTACACAGTATCTACGCAAAGGTAACAAATTACCTACCTAAGGCATGTCCTGACTCCTTTACAAGGTTTGTTGTTTTCTCAATTTTAAAAATGTGAGCCAATGTTCAAAAACCATGAGATTTCACATAAAAATTCCAATATTAAACTCCCTCTACCTTCAGAAGTTATGGCCACTGGAATATACAAATGAATATAAAATTGGACTGGAATGAGTAGAAGTAGGCCTCATATGTTAAGCATATGATCATCTGTTTAGAAGTCCACACCACTCTCTACTGCCTGATGTTGGTTTGTTGCACTCACTTCTGTTGTGTGTATGGGTCTTGAAGGTCCTTGCATTTGCAGTCCTGGCCAAATAGCTAACAAAGACTGCAGAGCTTTGAGAACAAAGACAATGCAAAAGCATGCATTTGAAATACTAAGTTTCACGCTCTGGGTTTTAAAAGGTCAACAAGCTCAAAAATGCATTTTTAGAAAAGACTGGTCAAGAGTTTTCCCTTCTTACTGACTTGCCCAGTGAAAAACATGTAAAATCAGAGTTGGAACCAGTTGACTTAATGCAAGTCAGATGAGGAGAGAAATTACCATGTGCTAGGCATTACATTCAGTTTCAAGAGACCTTTATACCCACTAATTCTCAATTTTTCTGCAATGGAAACTGATATTGGTACACCTGTTCAGATATTTTAAAATTACATTACCATTGAATTCAGACTAACGTAGAACCAGGCATTCATTCAAGTATAATTCGAACTATTAATAATTCTACTTTTGCTGGTTGAGACAATGTCAAAGATTCATTTAAATGGTGTGAGTAGCAACTTATACAAAGTACTGAAAATGATACTCCCTTTCTTCTGAGAGAATTCACATAAAGAATTTTTTTTAATACTTTACGTCTATTTTGTAAATAACCATCCATATTCTTAATCCACAGAACCATTTTACTACCGTCTTAACAATAATAATAATGTCTTGCTTGTGTATAATGCTTTAAAGCTGACAAAATGCTTTTAGATCCACATGAAGTACCATATAAGAAAGTTCAACACCATACAAGTATTTTTTCATAAACTTAGACATTTTGAATAAATGCTTGACTTGTAGGTATGATTTTGAGCATGACTGCCACAAAGAATCATTAAAGTTCAATTTAAAATAATTTTCACTGTATATCAGAAACCATTTCTTTATCTTATTTGTGTCTCATTGATCAGAAGAATTGACGATAATTTACTCCAGAGACAATAGAGAGGCAGATAGTGGTACCTTATAAAATTTTGGTAAGATTAAACATTGCTACCTGATTACTCTCTTTTCTCACACTTCAATCCAATTTAACTGAAGGTTGATTTTACATCTGTTAGGTTCAAAGATGAATAACACACAGTCATTACCCTCCAGGAGTTAACAGCCTTGTAGGGGAAAAAAGATACATGCAAAATGAATTTTTATATGTGACATCATATGATAAGGTCAATTTTTCCCAAAGTGTTATGGAGATGTAAGACAACTGATAAGAATGAGGATGAAGGCAAGAGTCTCCTTGAATGCTTATGAAGGAGGTATCACTTGGGGTGAACCTTGAAGAAATTAGCATAATCTTAGTTTTACATAACTACAACACTTTTGCATGAACATCTGTATTATTAGCTTTTCCTTCCCCTGACCATTTATGTGCACTTACTTGATAATATTTTGTATGCCTCTTTACTGTAACACTTTTTCTTTGCTCCTTAATTTCCTGACTCAGTGTACAAATGGGCATTATTCTTTTGTATGCCTGCCAAAAGTGTAATTAAAGAATGTCTTCTTTCATTCTATTTTAGGGTACTATTTAAAAAAAAGTTTGGAGGGCCTATTAAATAAATCATGGTACATCAAAAAATTTGCCTAGTATGCAGTCATTAAAAAGGATGAAATAGAAAATGCATTTTGACTCAGAAGGATGTTCATAATTAAAATTTTAAAAAACAGAATCATGCATATGGTATGAAAGCACAGTGTACACAAAATATTGATCTCGATGTTTATGTATATGAAGAAGGAATTTGGAAGAATAAACACCGAAACTTTAGCAGTGGCTAATTTTGAGGGAAATATTACTTTCTATTTAGTATAATTCTATTTTTTTGTTTTACTCTTTTTTTTTTTTTTAAAGTTTGGACTGAGCTAACATCTGTTGCCAATCTTTTTTTTTTTCCTTCTTCTCCCCAAAACCACCCAGTACCTAGTTGTATCTTCTAGTTGTAGGCCCTTCTAGTTCTGCTACATGGGACACCACCTCAGCACGGCTCAATGAGCAGTGCTAGGTCTGTGCCCAGGATCTGAACTGGTGAAACCCTGGGCCACCGAAGTGGAGCCTGCAAACTTAACCACTCGGTCATGGGGACGGCCCCTCTATTTTTTATGATTTTAAATAATTCAAACACAAAGATACTTATATTGGAAGAAGTACATAGCATATGCCATCTATTTTTCCCCACTCTAAGAATTAGAAAAGTCATTGTTACTTTTTAATTCTATAATTTGATTCAATAATTCTTCAATAATTATCCAGAATGAATAATTTAATTCAAAATAAATTTTAGAAAATGTTGACGATCATAAATTATGTAAAAATATAAATTCAAATTCTTGAACAATCAAATTCCAGGGAAGAAGAATGATAAAAGAATTATGGTTACATTAAGGCAGAATTCTAATTATATTAGAATTAAAACCAAAATAATAGTTTTTCATCAATAACCAGCAAGGCTCACTATTTTCTGTCAATATACCAAAAACATCGGCAAGAGTCACCTAAAGAAAAAAGACAACAAATGTAACAAATTCATGAATCTGCTCTATCATTTTTCAATGCGGTAGTAACTAGAAATAAAAATTTCTCTTTGAAAGTATAGTAGACAACATGCAGAAATGAAATGGAATCATAAAATCTCAGCCATTCACCGGAAAATGATACAACGCTTCATCACGAAGGCAACAGTTGGTTAGAACTATAATGCAACAATTAGAAAAATGAAGGATTTCTTTAGCTTCTACAACTGCAATATATTTCAGTTGGCCTCAGCCAGAGCTACCCAGGTATTCCTTCCCATGAGTGTGACCCACACATCTGTCACTAACCCAGCTTGTTAAAAATAACATGCTCTTTCCATATAGGATTACAGGAGTCACACATTCATTTTACATTCCTTGTCTTACTGGATCCTCATTGCAGTTCAATGAATAGACAAGAATGATATTAGTACATGTATTTTACAGATGAGGAAACTTAGCATCCTAGAGGAACCATGATGTGCCAGGCAAGCCACACATCCCATGAGCAGCGAGCAAACTAACATCTACAGACACATAGCAGGCAAAAGGGATCATCAACTAAGGTATAAATAAATGCAATCTGCCTTGCCATTTTTATGGGAACTTTCTGACTCCTGCGCCACTGTTGGTTTTTATTTTATTGTTGTTTTGTTTTTTGTCTCCTGCTTTTAATCTGTACTGTTCTGCTTCTTTTAGGCATTGAGCAGTTTGTCCTGAATTAGAAAAGATGCTAGAATGTGAGAGTGGGAGTTGACCTACATCTGAACAATTTGCATATGATTCACCACAATTAAACAATTTGGTTTGAAATAGCTACAATTAAGCTATTATCAGAGAAGTATTTACTAGACTAGAAATTCTAAATTTATCTTCACATACATTGTAGCCAAGAAAGGGGCCACATTTTCTGGCACTCTTAATAAGTAAGGCTAATACTGAAGCAAATTCTTCCAAATTAACATTTATATTACTAAATCACTGACAGCTAATTACACTTATGGTTACTTTGTTTTTTCTCAAAAGATTACAGGTTTAAAATAGGAACAAAAATACGAAATAATGGTAGACAAGAGAATCTCAGCTTCTAACACTATATTACATATATTGATATATATAAATGAATATATTATAAAATTACCTTCCTGATATGTGGTAATATTAAGCTACCCTAAAATTATGGAGGGGATAACACAAAAATGTAAAAGAAAGAATAAACCCTGTGTACAGTAAAACATAAACTGTAATAATGGTATGCAATAGCATGGAAGAAAAATTCAAACTGATTAAACACTATGTGTTGGATGATTTCAAGTTTAGCAAGTAGGTAGGTATAATATACTTTTCAGTTATTCAGAATAAGCGACATCAATTCTATCTCTATGTAACAAGAGGAGTAAATCATTGAAAGATAGCTAAAACAAACACAGCATATTTTATAACCAGAAAAATTTTCTTTTTCCTACCTTTATGGGTGAATGAAAGGTTCTCTGATTAATCTTCAAGGATATCCTAAAAAAGAAATAGAAAATGGATGACATAGAGAATAATAAAATAACAGGACTGTTTTAAGGTAATTATCAAATCAAGTGTTAGTGGTCTATTTGCTGGGGGGTGGTCTACTTATTGTAGCAAGGCATTGGCTGTTCCACCTGCAAATATACGTGAGGCTGGCAACACTGAAGGTGACACAGAGCACACAAGCATTAGAATAGAAACTTTACACATGGCCTGAGCATTTTTGTACTCTGTAGAGCATGGATGTGGTGATTAAGACTCTTATTCACAACTATTAGCCAATTTGGTAATTTCACTATTGACAGCTGGTAAAGGTGAAAAGGAAAAAAGGAAAATCACGCCATATTGCTAAGAAGAAACAAAATAACAACGAAAAAACAACAAAATTACAAAACAATCACTTCTAGATTTAATAACATCTTTTGAGATTATTAGAAATATAGGTACTAAGATTGCAGTCCATTTTGTGAACTTATATGATCATAAGATCCACTTGGAGTGAAACCAAGTCCTATGTTCTAGAGATTTAAGAGACATATTACCTGGCATAGGGAATTACCGTAAGAAAATTCTAGTGCCCATCATTAAAACAGGATTAGTCTTAGAATTAGAAGGCAATTTAAAAATCAAATGGTCCAACATCCTCACTTTACAGATAAGAAGGGAAGGCCACATAGCTAGCTCATGACAGAACTCAGGGTAGAATTTCCATCTGCCAGTCTCATACTCATCCCACAGCATTAAGTTATGTAATTCTTTGTAACTTCCAAGATTGGAAATAATTGGAGAGAGCAGAATTGTGTATTCTGCTCTTGACAAGTTCCATCTTCTCGCTGAGGCATCATATTCCTGCCTGAATAAATGACCTATGTCATTGACATTTATTGTATCTACTTTGTTCAAAACCCCTTTCCTTGGTGGAGGGAGATCCCCAAGACTTAGATGACAGATTCTAGTCTCAAGCTGCTTACAAATCAATAAGAATAAGCAGGAAAAAAATCAAGAGAAAAAGCACATGAGCTACAAAGCTGACAAAACCTGTCAATAACACTACTCACTGGATATGAAAGAAGTCACCCAGTAGTCCTGCACATAAAATCTGTTTTCCAGGCAGACTTCAAACAAAGAAAATCTACCATTGCTCTCTAACAAATGCTTCCCCTTTCTGAATTGATCTGTATTATTATAAGCAGTAATGAAATCATTCTCCTTTGCTCTCTAGCTAGACTTCATCTTTAAAAAAAAAACAATCATTTGTGATTCTTAATAAAATGTAATTTTTGTAACAATAACAATGGCTTATTAAACCATTTCTTGTAAATGCTTTCAAAAAATACACAATAACCCCTGGCTCACTTTGTTTTGCTAACAGTAACCTCTATTTTTCCAGAAAGTGCAATCACAGAATCCACATTACGTAAACACAGAATCCACTCCTGTACTATCAAGGCTAGAATTTGAAGAGACTGGGAATGGAGCAAGCAGCAATGCAATAGCTGTGGGGATGTTTTCTTCTGCTATCATCTCAGAAACAGCTTGTATGCGCCATACTGGAAGCTCACAGCCTCAGTAAGATGCCGCTCCCCTTGCTGGACAAACTCAATGAATAATTCATGCTTCATTGCAGAATGTGAAAGGATGAGTGTTGTAAGTTTAAAAGTTATATCAGATATAAAAAAGACATTATACAAAAAGTGTTTCCAAAATGTGAGATTTAAATAATTTGAGAGTTTGGAGTGGATCTAGCTAAAGTTGCTGGTGTCTTCAATAAGGTAAAGCATTATTTAATAATAAGATGTATTTGTTGGATTTCATTACCCCAATTTTTCAATTCTGCTTAAATCATGAAGAAAGAATGCTGAGGCAAATATTTTCTGTGCCAAAGTTTAAGCAACTTAACCCAACCATATCTAAGAGAAATAAAGTCACAGAATGGATTACAAAGAAATATGTTCTTTGAAATTTCAGTAATCAGTGAAGGATATAGTGTTCCTACATTTTTCTATAAGAAAACATATGATCATAGTTTATCACTCTTATTTTATAGATAAATAAATACATGCACACACATACACATACTATTGTGGGTGGACGCAATTATGCTGTTCACAAGCAAATATGGCTAAAAACTGAAATATATACTTCTAATCCATTATGTATCTTGTGTTCTCAAATGTCCTTGACTAGAGACTAGAGTTTTGGCTTTTTTAATAGCTCTGAAATTGGGGTTTTGGCAAATAGACACGTCTACAACTTTCAAAGTGGTGTACATGGTGCAAATGACTGCCACTTTAAGGCAAGAGTACCATAACATGGAAGGCAAGATTTTGCAGACAGTTTACGGACAAAGAAGTGGATAAGTTGCCACTATTTTTAATATAAAATTAATTAGAAACTCTCTTCTTGCTCTCTTCTCTCCTTGTGTTCACTGAGGAGACTTCATGAGAAGATGCTACCAAAAACAACTAAAAGATCTCATGTTTTAGAAAACTGCAGTTTGAATAATCAAGAGAATTTAAAATATTGTATAAATGTATTAGCGCTTTCATTCCTAAAGTCTTTAGTTCTTTCATCAGAATAAGAAATCACAAGAGGATACTCTATAAGGAGAGCAAGTTGCTTAAAGCATTTGAAGAACAGAACAAGATTAGACCTTAGCATGTATACAAAAGTACATAGGAACAACCAACTTCGAATGTCTACACCTTACACCTTTAACACAAAATACACGTGCTCTTCATAATGAACATATAGGGAATTATACTTCACATATTTATTAAAATAGAATTCTGTAGGCCAACTGGGTTAAAAGCCTTTTGATTGTCCAGAAAATCCCCTTTTTTACAGCTATGCAAATGAATTAAGATATATACTATAATATCTATGAGTAAAGTCCAATTTTATTATTATAGCATATGTTTTCTTTTGATTTCCACTAAGCATAGTAATGCCATTTTAGGAATAATAAGCATTAAAACTTTTACATTTTTCGCTTTGAGGTTTGCTTCCAGCTCCTCTTCAGGATTCAAATCAAACAATGTCAACTAGTAGTATAGTTTTACTTGAAAACTCACCTTTGTCTACTGGATCAACACAAAAGAATAAATACAAGGTTAAAAAATGAAGCTTGCTTTATAAAATTCTAAATTTTCTGACATTAATTACTAGCAAAGCATGGATTCTTGTTCATAAGAAATAAAAGTACTGTTTCTGTGTAGCCTTTTATACACTCAATTTACTCTTCTGTATCCTACAGTTTCAATAAACCTGCACTACACTTTGGATCCAAGTCCAGGGTATGGTGAGGGTTACTGTTAAGTCTCTTAGTCTTGGTCTCTTTAAAAATTATATCAGGAAGTTGTGGTTTAGTTAATGACACACAGATTCTTTTCACAAAGAGCTTGAGACCCAAAGCTTTTATAGAATTAAAACCATCTTCACTTCCTAACTAACAATCATAAGATGGTCTAAATCATTGTAAGGCCATTCCTGACCTTTCAAAAGCTGCAGCTTCCTTGCATGGTGATAGAATGCTTTGAGAATAGTTCCAACAGTCACTTCATGCCCAAGGAATTTGATAAGGTCTTTTTCCTCACAAAGCCTCTATTTGGAGAGAATGATATGACTGGTTTTCTGCCAAAAGGCCTGCTGTAGAGATTGATCTCAAGTGATCATTCTTTCCAAGTGACAGTTGGAAGGCACATGCCCATTAGGATGGTTCTAGAAGTGTTCTTAAGCAACTTATAGAGGCCCAGCTGAGATCTTGTCAGCTGATCTGAGACAAGCAGTGACAGCATCCCAACGACAGATCGTCATATTGTCATGTTCCATACCTTTCTGGAATAAAAACCTCCATGCAAGTAAAATGGGCTGTGTTTTAAAATCACATAAATCCAGGAAGTGTAATTTTTAGCTATGTTTATTATACACATGACAAAGTAGGTTTAACATCATCTTTTAAAAACACACATGCAAGGGCTGGCCCCGTGGCCTAGTGGTTAAGTTTGGTGTGCTCCACTTCGGCAGCGCAGGTTCGGTTCCTCAGCATGGACCTATACCACTTGTCAGCCATGCTGTGGCAGTGACCCACAAATGAAATAGAGGAAGATTGGCACAAATGTTAGCTCAGGGCAAATCTTCCTCAGTGAAAACATAAACAAATGAAAAACCACACATACACATACCTTCTTTAAATGTATTTTCTTTTGATTGCAACAAAGGAAATGCACAGTATTTTATTCTTAAAAATATCCCAACTTTTATTTTGGAAAATACAAAATAATTAATAATTTTCATTGAGAAGTTTACATCCCAAAAAAGAAATTCAAGCTCTTATAGTGTTCATATACTACCAAAGTAATACACTAATTTGTAAATAAATAGGTAACAATAAATAGTGGTAAGCTCTATGAAGAGAAATAAAGCAGGGAAACAGGGAAGTGAGTTGGTGATAAATTTTTAGAAAAGGTGGGATGATTAGGAAGATCAAGAAGGAAAAGAACAAAAAGAAGAGGTCACACTGCTTCCGGGAGACTATCAGCTATCACTTTGGTCCTGCCATAATGGAGTTTGAACCTGAGATGCCCTCATGTGACCAAGAGATCTTTCTGTAAAATGGGATAACAACATACACTTTGCAAATTTTTGTAACCTTATAATTGATTGCAAACATATTATAGGTAATATTGAAAAGAAGAACGCACTGATTAAAGTGAATGCACCAGAATGGGACTTCATGAGCTTTATTTAGCTTTGGACGCCATCTTAGGTCACTTACACATGTTAGCTAAAACTCATAATTATGATTTCCATTTTATAGATAAAAAAACAGATACTTAAAAGGATTAAGTAACTTCCCAACATCAGAAAGACTGTAAGGGGTGAAGGCAGGGTTTTGGCCTGGGTCCCTGTCACTCTAAAGCCCAATTCTTGCAGCCCCACTGGACTGACCCTCTGAAGACTAAAACATAAGGCTCCTTCCACCATCGCGTCAATTCTCTCAATCCTTAATATCTAGTATAATAACTGTAATACTCTATGTTTCTGCCATACCTTAAAATTCTTCGAGGCATGTTCCCTAACTACTTATCGTCACTCTCATAAAAGTTCTGAAGTAGGTATGATTCAGGAAATTGAAGGCAGCATGGTTAAATGATCAGTTATGTAACCCCATCTAATTCTTAATGAGAAAGATAGCACTAAAGGCTCTTCAGATCAGAAATGCAATTCGCTTTTTCCCTTGAGGCTGAGCCTATGTAGCAACAACAAAAGAACTGAACATCAAGTTCCCTCCATTTTCTGATTTTCGCATTCTCACTCTTTATCTTTCAGAAGCTTATTTTACTCTTCACTTTGCTCCCTGGCCCAGTCAAACAAATAAATTTAATCAATTCTAATTTGGGGACATATAAAGTTATCCTTTATTAGACTGGATACAATACCACCATGGTTTTGGCATTTGCATACAACACGTATGATTCAGTTAATTGTTTATATTACCCACGATGAGCTTAAAAGCAGATGTCAGTATTCGTTATAAATTTGTTTTTCCTTCCTCAAAATTCATCTATAGATAGTCCAGTATGGACACAATGATTTTTTTTATAGTATGATAATTGAATTTTAGATGTTCCACAGAGTAAGATTTAATAGTCTACCATGTCCCACAAACATAACTGCTCTTGTTTTATGACTGATATAAGGTGGCTGATCCTATATGGCATCAATTTGAATTACTTAAACAAAGTCCAAGTTGCTATGAAATTTATGCCTAGGTCAATAAATCACTTGAGACACGGCAGTAACTTGGTAGTCCTATTCTCTATGTAACTAAAGAGAACGGGTGGATAACCATGTCTGACTAATACCCACATTCTCTCCATGGCAAACAATGACCTTCATTTGTCATGAGAGGTACATTAGTTTTGTGGAAAATGGTAAAACACCACAGGAATGATGTCAGTCAATGAGGAATATCAAAGTCAGAGGAAAGTGTTTAGAAGAAGATCCTAAACCAATCATTTGAATTGTTTGGCATCCTTTCATATTTTCACACAGAGTTAATCTTTATCACTGCTTCCTCATCCTCAATCAGCTTCTTCCAGGTCCTTCCTCCAGGCTTTACATAATGAATCACTTAGAATATGTTTCTTGGACAAAAGACACACACTACCTCCAAAATATCAAAGTTTACTTATCACTGATACTTGAATTTTATATCTCCTTTTTGGCAAGTGATGTAAATTTCCAATTCTCACATGACTCTAAACAAGGGGAGTGTTTTGTTTTCTTTTATCAATGAACATGCCCTTCACATGATTCTTCTGTTCTTTGCCAAGGACTTCTTGACCTTGAAATATCAGAAGCCTCAAATTTGGAAAAGGATCATAAATATTGCATGGATACAATAGGAAACTGGTAAAATGGCATATAAGCAAATAATTACACAAAAACAAATTTTTCTCCCTAATAAAATGAACTAGTGAGTTATCAAAATTCTCAAAGCCATTAAAATCAAGGTGAGTGCCCAACCTTTATCAAAATGATAACATGCAGGTTGCTAAAGATGTAGAATAAAAAATTTACAGGGAGACCTCAAAATACCTAACCACTGAGTTCATCTATAGAGGATAGCAAAAATTTCACCCATCACTAGACATCAAGTTCTTCAAGTATAGAGACCCATCATTATTATGTCTCTCCGTACCCAGCACAGAGCCTCTGGCAAATGGTAGACGCTCGCTTAGAATTTCTTAACTGAATGGAAATTCTTAAATTCTTCCAAATGCATATCCAATCCTATCACTCCTACCCCTGCTTCAAATCCTTCAACATCTTGTCATTGCTCTTCAGATAAAGACTGAACTTCTTAACAGTCTACAAGGACCTGCTGGTTTAGCATCTATCCACCTCTCCAGGCTTGTCTCACATGAAACTGCTACCTTGCTGTTGGTGCTAACCTCGATTCTTCCACAACCTTGTAGACCCCAGCCTCCCTTCCACTGACCGGAAATGTATGCTTTGTAAAGTCATTTTTAAAATACTTCAAAATACAAATGTACAGAAGTATCAAAAATTATAAAGAGGCTGTAAGTATTCAACCCAAATTAAATGTACATTACCATTTTGCCATGCTTGCTTCAGTTATCTTCTATTCTAGCTCTTTAAAAAATAAAATAAAACAAGACATAGCTCAATATCTCACTTCCTTCAGGTGTCTGCTCAGGAAGGGCTTCCCTTACCACCCAATCTGAAATGGCATCCCCCCAACCTTTCCATCTTCTTTTGCTTTATTTTTCATACCATTTATTACTACCTAACATATTGTATCTTTATTTGCTAAAGTGTTTATTATCTGTACCTTTCTGGAATGTAAGCTGCATGCTAAATAAATATTTTATTGTAGCCAAAGTTTCACCCAACACATTCCACTTTCCCTCCACCGTAACCTGGTTACCGATAACAGTCTGAATTCGGCACATGTGATTTCTATGTGTGGTTTCTACCTTCCCTAAGGATGCCTGTCTTCACAACAAAGACTGCATAGCTCTCTTCCCTTTCTTTTACAGCCTTGCTAACTTATATCCAACCTCCCAATTTCAACTGATGAGTTACTTTCTCAGACAAACCTTCCGCTACTCCCCCTGCTTCTTCCTCTGTACTCCTTCTTGGCAAGTGTGACAGTTAATATTTTACTTTTGTTTGTGTGAATATTGAATAATCTGCCTCTCTTTGTCACTAGACCTTAAACTCCGTGAAGCCGGGGTCAATTCTGTGTTTGCTTATCATTCCTGACACATTGTAAGTGCTTAGGAAACACTCAGGAATGAATGGATTGAGCTGCAGCATAATTCAGAGGAAATGATTCCAATCTGTACTCCTATACATGAAAACGCAGACGGACGAAGGCCAGGAATCAGTCATTTCCTTGGCTAGATTTCCTTTCTCCATTTTCTTACAAATGAAGTTGGTTTGCCTGGTTGACATGAAACAAGGATCACAGGGTACTATTTCTCATTGTCACACAGATATTTTCTCCCCACAATTCTTTATTATACTTCTGGAGAGCCTTCCATGCATCTCTATGAATTGGCCAGTACACATAATTGTTTCATATTTTAAGACAAACAATTTTATTTCAACACATTCCAAATGTAGGAGTCACTAAGTTATATTCAGACACGAAAGAGAAAACTACTCTGTGGGACTGAAGTTTCGGTGAGTCAAGTAGAAATATTTCAGAGTGCTGTCTGATGATTCTGAAAAACATTCCACATAAAATATGAGACCCAGTTCACCTCAGTTCCTGCTCAAAGGCTCATGTATTATTGGATCAAATTACACAGCATTTGTACTTTCAAACTGAGCCCTTTTTCCTCTGGCCTCTTTCTTCTCACATTCTTTCCAAACAACGTGTATAAACACACACACACACCTTGATGAAGAATTAAGACTCAAACAATACGGAAATATCTATATAAGTATATAATCATTTCTGCTTCGTTTTACAAAAACCAGATAAGTAAAAGTTCAAGAAAACTTAAAAAATTTTTTGACTGAGGATTCTAAAAGTACATTGATATATAAATATGAATTTTGATAGCAAATTTCCCCAGGCCATATAGAGCTCTTAAACCTACTTTCACATCTGCAAAGTTATGTCTTCAGTTTATGATTAAGAAGACCAGAAAAGTAGTATGAATTATGTTATTAAAATATCTTAAGACACTTTTATTAGATATTCTGCAACCATGTAAAAGCAAATTATGTACCTTGGGTGAAAAAATAGTACTTATATTGCACGAATATTCAAGTCAATACGTATTCTTTTAAACATGGGCAAGGATAAATAAATATAAAATATATAAAATTGATGTATGATGCATAATATAATAACTGTTGATAAAAACCAGAATTTAGATATTTAGGAGCAATTTCAAAAAAAAAAAAAAGAGTTTGTTTCCTCTGAAGCCATTACTCAGTCATTATTTAAACATACATAGTCTTTTCAGAAGATATATTTAGCGTTTCTATTATTTACACAGATGTCTAAAACTCAAATTCCTACAGAAACCTGGCAACATAAATTAATGATGTGGACTGGGGTGGACTGTATTGGGCTGTGGTGTGCATGTCAGGAGTTTGTGACTTCCGCTTTAAAAATAATGAAAACTTCTCCTACATATATCTATTTTTTCCTCATATGCAGCAATACTTTTAAAATTAATTAATTCATCTTATATTGTGCTTGGTTATGTGCCTGTTACTGTTAAAGTTGTCCCCAAATTGTAAAGAATAATAGAACTGTGTTTCAGTTTCAAGATGCCTATCATCTAGTGGGTTAGACAAACACATAACTGGAAAAATGATAACCATGCACAGTCAGAGCAATGATAGACATTGACAGAGATATGCACAGGATACTACGGAAACATGGATTAGAGACATCATCCCACACTGGAGTCAGGAAAAGGGTGAGAACGAGGCTGGCTCTACAAGGAAGATAAGAATAAACTGGAATTGGAATTGGCAAAAAGTTGGGAGTGTGAAGAGAAAGCCTCGAGACAGCCATGAGCATACACAAAAGCCCAGAGAGAAGAAAGAGCATGGTGTAAGAAAGCAACTATTACCATTGAAGATGATATTATGAATAGAATATGAAGGAGGGATGGCTTGAGAAGAAACTGGAGAATTTGACAACGGACAGATCCTGGATGACCTGTGTTGTACTAAGGGGTTTATCCTAATTAATATGGCAAGCGAATTTACTCTTATTGCCAAATTTTATATGACATAACTAGGTGGCTGAATTTCTGTTTGAGAAGGATTCTGAGGGAATATCAGGACTTATTATATAGAATGTTTTAGTTGATTACTAAGTTTTCCATAGATGCAAGAATGGGGAGTCATGGCACTGATGCTATATTTGCTATTCCTGTTATATAGAGTTGATGTCTTTCAGTGTATGTGTGGGGTAATATGTTAAGATTTTTCTTCAATTGTAGATTACTCAGGCCAGACTTGGAATGGAGAAATAAATTAATAATGTTTTGTAGTAGTTCAGAAGAGAGATGATGAGACTCCCAAACCAGGGCAGTAGGAATACATAGGGAGAGGAAGGAAAGTTTTAAGAAAACTTTCGGAGGCCATATTGGAAGGAGTCAGACATGGGTGATGGTGTTGAAGGAGGAGTCACAGACGATGCTCAAATTTCAGCTTGGAAAACTGGTTCATTCTGATGCCACCATTTAACATAGAAGGTATAAGAGTAATAACAAATTTGAAGAGGAAAATGCTGAGAGATGAATTTGAGATTTGAGATACTGGTGGAGCCACCCAGAGGGCAGTGAATATGTGGCTCAGGTAAGAAGTCACTTTGTTGGGGATAAAAATCGGAGGGACCATCAACATACCAGTAAGAGCTGAAAGTACGGGAATCTATTTGCTCACCTAGCAACAGTGTTTAGAGTGTAGGGATAAGAAATTCAAGAATGATATATAATAGTACTTCTAGGAGGAAGGATCTCCTAAAGGAGACAGAGAGGAGGAATGGTGAAAGATTAGAAGGGAAAGAGTGGGGACGGTCACAGAAGTCAACAGAATTTCAAACAGGGTGAATGACCAAATCAAATGCATCAGAGAAGTCCAATAATATAGTAAGGACTCCATACGCCCCTTGCATTTTTCAATTAAGAGTTTATTAGGTGATCCTAAGGTAACAGCAAAGTTTCAGTAGCATTATAAAGGCAGAAATTATATTTTAAAATTACCTGATAAAGTTTTTCTTATGTTTATTGAATAAATAAAAGCAAGGCTATATGATTTCTTTCTTGCATATACAAATAAAATATTAATTTGAAAATAGGCCATTTCTATACCATTTTAAATATACAGAAAGATGAATCACATTTTAATTAAAATCTGTATAAGCTTTAAATTGCCTATAGTCTAGTGGGTTAGACATGATATATAAAGGTGCTCTGTAAGGGATAACTATAATTGTTATGCATTTATTTATTATTTACTTATTTAGATCTATTGTTATTTACTTCATTATCATTGCCTTTTGCAAATATTTCTCTAAATTATTATTTCTCAAAGAAGCATACAGGCTGTATTAATTTTTATCACTTAGAAGAAAAGAATATTTTGTTTGTTTTGTTTTAGATTCCACATATAAGTGAAACCGTACAGTATTTGTCTTCCTCTGTCTGACTTATTTCACTTAGCGTAATGCCCTCAACGTCCATCTATGTTGTCACAAATGGCAAGATTCCACTCCTTTTTATGGCTGAGTAGTCTTTCATTGTATACGTGTATATACCACATCTTCTTTATGGATTCATCCGTTGATGGATGAAACCAACCAAAGAAACAAAAATCAAGTTTATTGATACAGAGAACAGACTGATGATTGCTAGAGGGATGAGGAAGTAAGGGGATGGAGAAATGAGTGAAGGGGGTCAAAAATTACAAAGACCCAGTTATAAAATAAGTACTTGAGATGTAACATACAGCATGGTGATTATAGTTAATAATTCCGTATGACATATTTGAAAGTTGCTGAGAGTAAATCTTAAAAGTTCTCATCACAAGAAAAAAATTTTATAACTGTGTTTGGTGACAGATGGTAACTAGACTTATTGTGGTGATTATTTTGTAGTATATAAAAATATTGGATCATTATGTTGTACACCTGACACTACATAATGTTACATGTTGATTATACCTCAATAAAAAAAGAATCTTTAAAATAATTTAGTAGTTGGAGATATTCACTTTAAGGAATTCTCTTTGAAATATTATTTAAACATGAGCAAGAAATGCAGGGCTTCGATTTTGTCTAAGATGTGAATTACAGGTAAAAACGTGGGAAGAAAGGCAGGGCAGTTAGGTTAGCCTATGTCCCAGACTCATAGGATGGCAGGTCACTGTCCTAAAGAACGCAGTCTCTTAACATGCTGTCCAATAGTCAACACTCTAAATATCAGGGACCCTTATAGCATGACTGTGAGAAGAAAACCCTAGATTAGTGATTTCTAATCCACAACTTGGGCTTACTTAAGAGTCTTTTCAAAATACACGTGCCAAGGTCCCACTCCGGACCCAGTGTAGCAGAATATCCAGGAATGGGTCTAAGGCATGTGCATTCTGACAGGGCCCCTGAGGTGAGGTGATTCTGGTGTGCATACGCAGGATAAGAATCACTGTCCTCCATGGGAGCCAGGATGGCTCACCCCATAGATTGTGGCTCCCATTCTCAATTTAGTCTACTTCTATAAAATGTCATGATGTGGGCAGAATTCCTCCTGAGATTCCTTCATCCACCAGAAGGATGAAACTTTTCACCTCTAGCAGAAAAGCTACAAAAGTGGGCGATAGACTGAAAACACTTCTCCATGCAGAAACGGAGAGAGATGCTAGGAGTGCCTCTGTTAGGTTTCAGCTACTTTCTCTAAAATTTCAGTTTGTGACTTTCCAGGTTTTCCAGTTTAGGGGTAAAGAGGTGGTACCCTCAGATACAGCAAAACAAATCACACAATTTTACAAATTGGACTTAGAGTAATCGAATTTAGTTAAAATTACATCAGCTATTTAGATACATAGTACAACTGTACAAACTATACAAAACTATATGGGAATATAATCTCAAAAACAAAAATAGTGGATAGCACATGAATGATTTGATGTAAAGTGGCCAAAATATTTAAATAGTTTATTAATTTTGCCTGTTTTTTACCCACACTCCTCCTTTTTCAAGTAATAGAATGGAACCCTAGATGGGTAGAGATAAACAGTCAGCTTCATGCCCCATCTTCTTTCCCTCCACTTCCCCACTTACACCCTCCCCATGTAATGCCAGGCTTCCCTTTGCCTTCAAATGCTGCCAGCTACTACAGTACTTTTGGGAGAAGTGATTGGCAAAATCTGTGTGAGTGTGTATGTGCATGCATGTATGCGCAATGGGGCATATTTTCCTTCCCAAAGAAGGGAAGTTGTATTTCCAATAATCACAGATGGGATGAAGTGCTTAGAGTACAACTGTTTTTTAAAAAGGAGAGAAAGAGAGAGAGAGAAAGACTTTCTATTATATTGGTGTTTTTGCTGCTTCATAATATACGTTTTAAGGTTTTCACAAATTAATCATCATCAATATTGTTTTTACCATGTTTAAGTCACACACTCTTGAATCCTCGCATTGGTAAAGGAGAATGGAAAATATTTATAATGTAGGTATCACCGAGAAATGATAGGGAGCTTGGAGAGCTGGTCAAGGGGAGACACGGCCTAATCTGGGGAGTCAGAGTCCGTTGCCTGAGAAAGCAGCATTCCAGTTTTTGGTTGGACGCAAATGGCAGGAATAGACAGTTATACAGCTCTTTTGAAACAGCCATCCTATTTCTGCTCCAGCACCCAGCCATCCTACAAACACTCCCTCAAGAACTCCTGCTTTAAGGAATCCAATCCCTCCCAGAATTATCTGTTCTTACATTCAAATTTGTCTAAGTCATTAAATGATTCTTCCCTGGCACTCTTGATTTAGATCACAATTCTGAGAACTTGGAAAACAGAAATCATCGAAGACAAAAAAGATAGGCTGAGTACATTTTAGACTTCTCTGACCAAAAAAAGAAGGTTGGATTTACTTAAACATGTATAATGTGTTCTCCAATGAGAAGAGAATAAAAAGAAACTGCTTGAAATTTTGGGAGGAACAATTTAGGTTTTACATATAAAGTGAGTAAGACTTGCAAATAGATTTAAAATATCTCTACGCCCATTCTCATTGGTTTTCTCAATGGAACCACCCACTTGCTCTCTTTGATGCCAGACTCACTAGCCTCCTTTTATAGCTCCTCTATGTAACCTACTTCCTCTCAGCCTAGACCTTTGAAAATGCTATTCCCTTGTTCTGATAACCACCCACAACTGATTCATTCACCCTACAGACATTTACTGAATACCTATGATACGACAGGCACATTTCTAGGCATTGGGCATATGGCAGTGAAAAAGGAGAGGCACCCCTGCCTTCATGGGCTTATACTCCATAAGGAGTGGTGGAATTACTTCAGGATTTCCCAACCTCAGCACTATGGGCATTTTGGGCTAGATAATTCCTTGTGGTGGGGGCCTATTCTGTGCATTGTAGGGTCAGTACTCTGGCCTCTACCCACTAGATGCCAGCGGCACTCCCCCAGCTGTGATAATACAAAATATCTCCAGACATTGCCAACTGTCCTCTGGGAGAAGCAAGATCATCCCCAAGTGTGAAGCACTGGGTTACTTAGTAGCAACTGTTGCAGTTGGCATTTTATATTTATTGTAGTAATTATTAGAATGCTGCCTTTTCTCACAAGATGATACCTGTCTCCACAGAACACACAGTACCCCTTTTTCTTCTCACCATAATATTCCCAGCTGCTAGGTCAATAACCAGTATATAGTAGGCATTAAATAAATATAGTTAAGGAACTAAATGATTAAACCAATAGGCAAAGCTCTCTTCTCTCAAACCTGAGGTAGATATTTTTACGTGCTCCACTAGCTCTCTCTGCTTATCCTTCAGCAAGCTTATTATACATATTCTAATTGCTTACGCTTTGGTCTGTCTCCTCTCTCTCTTATCCACCACGCTGAACATTCCTTAAGGGCAGAGAATGTGTCAGATCCATCTTCATAGTCTCACTTCCTAGCACATTATCTGACAGATAAGGACCTAAGGAATTGATGGCTGAATAGCCACACTAATAATTACCAAACATTCAACCTGGGGCAGGCATCAAGCTAGTTCATTTGTGCTATACACATTCCATTTCATCTTTAAAAGAAAGTTGGAAGGAAATGATACAATCTCCATTTTCACAGAGCAGGAGCCTGAACCTCATATGTAACATACCCCAGGTATGACAATGGTACAGTTAGAATCTGAGCTTTCAAGGTCTGATTCTAAAACCCTAAGCGTTACCCTCACTACGTAGGTGGAAATTTCTTGGCATTGTCTATGAGAACCAGTGAGTGAGTGACTTAGGGACTGGGAAATTAAGAACAACCCAATGTTTTCCAAACCAGAGATGTACCCATGTAGCTTAAGAAGAAACAAAAAAATCACTTTGTGGATGAGATGACATCATATTACCTGTTTTTTTGGGTGGCCCAAACTGAATATAGTTCTGTGCATGAACACTGACAATGGAATGTTTATTTAACTAATAATATTCCAGTCATGTGACACTTTATCGTGATATCAATAGTAAAGTTTTAGATATAAAAACTGTTTTTTAATCTTAAGACAGCCAGCCCTGGTTGTCTAGTGGTTAAGATTCGGCACTCTCATTGCCACAACCTTGGTTCTTTTCCAGGTCAGGGAACCGCACCACCTGCCTGCCTCTTGGTTGTCATACTGTTTCGGCTGCATGGTGCTATGATGCTGAAAGCTATGCCATCGGTATTTCAGATACCAGCCGGATCGCCCATGCTGGACAGGTTTCAGCGAAGCTTCCAGACTAGGAAGAAGGACCTGGCCAGATACTTCTGAAAAACTGGCCATGAAAACCCTACAAATAGAGGCAGAGCATTGTCTGATATAGTGCTGGAAGGTGAGAGGATGGCGTGATATTTGTTCTTCAACAGACTTGGATTTTAAGAAATAGCATCGTTTTGGAATCCGGTGCTCAATAGGACATTAAAAAAGCTCACAAATTACATTCTAATCATTGATTTATAAGTTATTTTCTCATTTTTTTGTCCACAATTACATTTTTTCTAGCGACTGATTTTATAATTATTTTTAATATGCCTTCCCCTCTCTTCCAACCTCAGATTAAAATAATAAATGTATATAGCAGACAGGATTTTTATCAATTATATAAGAGAACAAAAGATGAAAGAAGTAAAACAATTTCTGTCTACAGGAAATTTATTAAAAGGTAGAATTTAAAATATACTTATTTAATTTTTCGAACATTAGAAGAAAAATATTAGAGAACAAAGCAAGTAACATTCCAGCAATGACAATGTCTGAAACGTGGGCTTCACCATTTTTACAGCATACTCACTTACCTCTTACAGAACTCTCACAATTCTGGAAGGTAGGTTTGGTAACAATTATTATTTTACATGTTGTTGCTGAGAAATCTGAGATTTACATGATTTGAAACACATTTTCAAGTTCACTGAGAGGGTAAGTGGACTAACTTGAAGTAATTCATATCTTTTGAAAGTCCAACCTAACATTTTACTATATCTGTTGCTTACTCGAATAGATGATTATATAGATGGGACCTAAGAAAAATGGGACGACGTAAGGGCTAAGTTAACACTCTATCGAAGTCCTAATCTTAAGGTGTTGCTGTACTTTCTTGGTATTCATTCATATTCCCTTTTCTTGAAATATAACCATTCAATTCCATGACTGCTTTTGAAATTACTAAATAATGTTTGTTCTCAATTTTTCCATGGTATAAATTTGACAATTTTATTTCACAAAAATCATGACCCTATTTAAAAGTAACTCAAGCGTCCCGCAAGAAATGCCTTCATAAAACTAAAGTACTTCTAACTTAAGATCATACCTACAAGATTGTACTTTTTCTGAACTGAGAGTATTTTTTCTAGTTGCGATAGCAAAATTTACTGCAATCTACCCATTGCTCCAGTTTCATCTTCTTTTTACTAAGTGATTATCTCAAATTATTTCAATTACTTTCATTGCCTGGAGCCGTAGTTTTCAATTTGCATCTGCTCAAAATGCACCTGAGGGCAAATTCATCTTGAGAGTTTTCTCCCATAAAAAGTGGTTCTGGTACTGCCTGGTTAGAAGCCAGGACGTATGTAAATTTCTGATCTCTGAACTTCCAAAGAACTTTGTACACTTTATCACTCATTTAGCATTTATGTGTGTAAAACCTTAAATCAGTTAACTTTTCAGGGATTTAATATTATTTCTCATAATAAAATATAAGCCATCAAGGTCAGAAAACTTGTGATATTTCCTTTCCTCTTCACAAGACTCAGCACTAATGAATATAGTTGGTGCTAAGTAAATATTTGTTAAGAGATTAGCCAATTTGACCATAAACTGATTTAACCCAAATGAACTTAAACTATCTCCACTTAAGATCAGAGTCAGAATTAGAATGATCAAAGCATTGCATTGTTTGCTACAAGTAAGGTTAGGTTTCATTCAAATCATTACAACAAACCTAATAAATGCAGCCCAATTCCAAATAGACTGGAAACCAAATAAGTGTTTACCAAAACATACTATTTTCAGACATAAGAGAAAGTGTAAGACGGAAAATGAAAGAGTGTGGGGCTCTCACGACATCCAGTTCCCTGTTAATGCTTTTGGCAGCAACAATGGCAGGATGGAATTCCATCCCGGGTAATTCTATTCAAGGAAGAGCTCCCCACTAATACCCCTTTAGTAGCCTTTGCAAAAATTATGAGAAAAATGATGTTTGATTTTCTTCTCACCCTAAATTCAAACAAAACACTTCTCTCTCTTTGTTCTCTTTTCTTGTTTGGGAAGGAAAATTAGCAAAACGCTGACAGAAAAAGAAAAAGATTTGAAGTCAGGAAAAAATAAGTATTGTATCATTCTTTTAAGTTCTCATGCTCCTTCAACTTGTTTACATGCATGCATGCATGTGCACACACACGCAACATATTCATTTGATATCATTGATATATATTTGATAAACACTGCCAAAATATTGGTTTGAACATTGTCTCAGTTATGGGCTAGAAAAGGGGAAAAAATGTGAATCTATTCAAAAACATGTGAGTATTACAAACAAAACCTTTTTATTGATGAATTAATATATAATATTCCAACTTCTATATCTTCTCCAATAGTCAACATATAGAAACAGATACTAAGAGACAGTGTATAATTCCCAAGCCTTCTATTTATCACATGCTTAATATATGTTTACTTTCTCGTTATGTGTTGATTAAATTGTTATAAGAGTTAGTTTGCATTCAAACACTAATGGGAAGCAAAATAGGGAAAAATACATGCCAGAAAAAACAAAGTTTTCTTGAAATTAAATTTAGAGCATACATTAGTCAATCAAATGCAAATAACTGGTTTATACAGACATATAGATATAGGTATGTAAGTATCTAGACATGCCTTGCGTTCTAAGAATAATTACATATACACAGGTTCTATAACTGCTATACATTGAATCAGCTACTTCCAGCATATTTTTTTATATTCTGAAACAAATGAAAATGAAAGTATTGCAGAGCAGAACAGAACTCTCTAGAGGGGCCTTCATTGGTTATTTGGTTCACAGCCTTACTTTAGAAAGGAAGAAGCTGGGATCCAGACAGTTTAACTGACTTTCATTTGAAACCTGAAATATAAATTCGTTTGTGGACTCCATTTCTAATAAGTGAGGATTCTGGTTGGCAATTATTTAAATAGTGGTGTTATTTACAGCATCCATTTCACTGAAAGCCATGTCTTCCGTCTGCCTGGCAACTTGCTTTCCAGAGTCATAAGGTTTCACCAAGGCTCACCCCTGTCTGTAGTTTTGCTTTGTTCCTGTGCCCGTTCTTCAAAGGCTTGCTCAAATGCTACTCCTTCTTAATGATGTCTTCTTTGGTCATCCCAGCTGGAAGTGATCTTTACCTCCTCTGATCTACTAGAGCAATTATCACATTCTGTCTTGTAATTCAACATGGCTTAGTGAAAGCGAATGGACAGACTCTGTAGTTAAGCAGATAGGGGTTCAAATTTGCTTTTGCTGCTCACAAGCAAATAAAATTTGGGCATGTCACTCAGCTCTGAGCCATAGTTATAGTTAATTACAACTACCTTAACTATATTTGTTTATACGTTTCCTGCAAGATGGTGACCAAACATATTAACCAGCTAGATAAGTTTTAAATCAATGTGTCATATACAGTTACCAAGTATTTACTAAGTATCTTCAACATGACATATCTTGAACTAGACTTTTTCAAAATTTCAGAGTCACATGTCCACATTTATATAACTGTATTTTCTATCTCCTCTACCAGAATATTCACATCTTCAAAACAGGGACTATAGATAGTATCATACATCATTTTTTAATCCATGGTGCCACAGTAGGTATTTGACAAATAACTGAAAAAGTGAATGAATAAATGAATGAAAAATTGAATTGATTATTATCATTATTGGAAACTTGATTGGTAAATTGTCAGAAAGTGTTATAAACTGTTTAATAGCTAGTACTCATTCTACACAAGAAGGAATTATTTTTGTTGCTAACGTCAATCCATCTAAAAATGAAAAATAGACTCTTTCTCTAGATATACATTTATATCTTTTCACCAAGAAATATACATTTGATTCGTTAATATCCTTATTAAATGAAATTAAGCTTTTATTAAAATTTCTACATGGAGTGAATGGTTTACAATATAAATACATCTGAGCCCTGTGCAAAAATTGTTCAATCAATGATAGAAAACATAGTTTCTACTATTAAATACATCTACGATTTCTTTTTCTCATACCAGCATATCATATTGGTATCCTTCAATACCCAAAGCCATCGAATGACTATGGACAAATTGCAAATGTCTGCCACAGCACGGCACAATGCTTTGCATACTTAAATGCTTCAACACTCAAACCCTACAAGGATAAAGCAGTACGGTCACCATAAGTGGATTCATCTTTATGATGGGTTTTATTCTCTAAAAGGGTTAATGCTCAAAGAATCCTTTGTTTTGTGACAAGTGTAACGTGAGGACCCTCAAAACCCTGATTTATCACTGCTCCTTTTTTTCCTCTTTCTTTCCTGGTGTTATTTTTTAAGTGCTTGCGATCCACATTGGATAAAAAAAGACATTTGAGGTCGAGAGCTGCGGAGGTTCAGGGTGGGAGGGAGAGGGCTATTTTGAATCTTCTGACAGTGAGGTTTCGTTCACTAAGGAGCTCTCTGTGGGTTTCTGGCATTGTAAGTGTTTTGTCTGCTTGCAAGCGAGCAGCTGATGGATGGGGAAAATGTTCACTGATTTGTAGCGCCTGCACTGCAGCCAACCAGCACTAGAATGAGGTGGCACCATCATGAATCTCTCAACTATGCATATTTATATGCAGCTGCTGTACTTCTAAACCTCCAGTGAATACCAAGTGCTTGTGTGGCCACCAGTTCACACAATGCCGTCCTGCTGCATGCTCTGATTTAACTACTGTAAGGAAGAATAGACTTGGGGGGGGCTCGGTGCGATAGAGAAAGGAGAGGTAAGCATGGAGGGAGAAAAGACCCTTGCACAATTCCTTTTTCTTAGATAGTCAAGAGAATGAAATGAATGTGGGAACAAGTAGAGAACAGTCTAATAAATGCTGTACGTGCTTGAATCTCAAGTTCTAAAATTGATTAATGGAAACGAAATCCTTTTAAAGATGGTGTTTTCAGTGAACAAGGCTTTGGGACTACACGATAATGATGTGGTTAAAATATGCTGGCACCATTGAAATCATCATAGTACTGAGCTGTGTGTATGAGAAAGTCCCTCCCCTGGGTGTACCACAGCTTCTGTCTAGAGAAATAGATGAGATGCTATACTTTGGGGGGAGGGGAGAAGAAATAAAGAATCTTTAATAGCGCTGGAAAAAAATTTAAGTGAAGTGAAAATATGAGGTTGTTAAAAAAACACAGATGAAAGAGAATTCATTTTAGAAGGGAAAATGGAGCAGGAGGGGTGGTTTGGAAGCACGAAAGCTATAGGGCGAGGTTTGAGAGCTGAAAGCTTAGAAGAAACGAAGCAGTACTGTGAGCAGAAAAATGAAATTAAAGGAATAAAAGAAACAAAGAGAAAGGAATTGTCGAAGTGAGAGTCTTCTCTTTCAGAGAACACAAAAATTTCTACTTGAGATATGTAGATATACGTTTGGAATTATAGATTCTAAAGAGCTTTATGAAAATGTCGTAATTTTATCAGACTGCCAAGTTTGAGGCACAATAAATTTGTAAGGTTGGAGATTTTTAGACTTGATCAGTGAATTTCATTTTCCAAGTATTTATAGAGAAAAAATTAAAGAGACAAGAGAGGAATGGATAAAACTGAAAATCACATAGAACTAGCATCTCTTATAAAATTATTCTCATTCATAAAGTTCTGAAGGCCAAATGCAGGTAAATGCTATCAACAACAAGAGCCCGCAGTGCCTCTGACAGAAGTTCATTTTATTATAAGATTAAGGCTCAGTTCCAATATCAGCTGCATCAAAGCAACATGGAATGAAAAGTCAAATTCAATATCTGGGGACAGTTTGATTCCATTATCAAAAATAAGCTTTCTGCTTTACCATGCAGGGTTAAAGCACTAATTCAGCCCAAATTACAGCTGCTCTTTTGACCAGAACATAAAATGGCCCTCTTCCAAATAATTCTCTCCGAGTTTTCTAGGCAGGGTTTCAAACCTTATCTCCCATGGGTCTAGGGAAGATGGATTGAATCTTGAAAATTATAATGCCAGAGCATATTCAATGTTGGTATTATATTCTAGTCATTTAGCCTTTATTAAACAGGTCCAGATTTTTAAAACAGCACACAAAACCTCAAAATTGATTAGGAGTTTTTCTTTTCTGGCACAGAAACACCCTACAATACAGTAATAATTAGACTCTGAGCTAGCAATGTACTCCACCCAGTGGTGTGTCAGAGTAAAAATGCTTTTTATAAAGGCTAAATCTGACCTAATTTCCTTCTATTTTTCAGCTCCTAGAGTGGTAAAATGTTAGATAAATATATGAAATGTAACATGAACTTTACTCTTCATAATGACAAAACAGGCAGCATATTACCTTTCTTGAAAAGATCATGTCTTCCAATTTTTCAATTAAAAATAAGTAAAACCTTTAATACATCTCTCATATAAGGATTATAAACAAGCAAATCAATCTTCATATATATATACATATATACACATATATACATATATGCATTGAGAAAAGTGACAGTTTCTGAGGTCATATAGGAAAGCACTAAGTTACTATCATTTAAACTGATAAATGATAAATACCATTTTCCTGATAGGGAAACCACACCTGAATGCTAAGCAAACAAGCAAACAAAAAGGCAAGCTGAACCACTGATGGCTACTAGGATGCAAGAAGAATGGGCTCCTCAGATTAATTACATCATCTAGTTTACTGGCCTAACCAGAACGTCTTGCCCAGTCTTGTTGAAATATCTAAAATTCTGTTCATTTTTGCCCTTGTTTTAGTTGTCAGGGAACAGAGGAAATACAATGGACTCTTTCTGTTGTGATTTATCTTTATGATGATCAAAGATCATTAGACATCAAAGATATTGTGACTTGGATAAACAATGTTCTGAGATTAGGTCTCCTCCAGGAAATTACACTTAAAAAATTCTGGCTGTCCCTGCTTCTTACAAAAATTGAGCAGAAATAAAAGCTGAATTTGAGTTTGGATGCCTAATGCTGGGTTGGAATTTTCCCCTATTAAACATGGAGGCGTATGAAAGCCCATGTTTCCATTTAACAGACGAAGAAAATATAGGAAAAAATGCTCTGGCTATAATGGCTGGCCAACATTTTAGAGTTTGAACAAAAATCAAGATAATATTAATGAGAAAAATACATGGTGGGAAGCAACTCTGGACTATGTCAAAAGTTAGCATTATTCTTATTCTAAAACTGCCATTAAACAGATACTTGATATTAGGCAAGTCACAATACTTTTGAAGCAAAATTTCTTTGAATGTTAAAAAATATACCACTAAAACTAGTTTACTTGCATTGCCAGGGAAGAAGAGGATTAATAATTCCTAACTTTGTTTACATTATGAACCTTTGGCGAATCTGATGGAAATCCATGAATATCTTCCCTAGCAAAATGTTCATACCCATAGACGAACAATGATGTGCATATAATTTTAGGATTTCAAGAATCCTCTGCAACCTATTCAAAGACTTATCTGGAGACCATGAACTTCATGTAAAGGAGCTCTGGAGAATCTTTTATTAATTTGTAATCTCAACCAACAGACTACATCAGTTAGTTCCACTCTCAAGTCATAAGCAAGGTATTCTGGCCCAGAGTTGGCATTCAAGGAATTTGGAGCATATAAACATTTTCTTAAAATTGTCTTAAAATTGAAGTTCTGAGCTAGGGACTTTAAAATCATAATTTGTTCTGAATAATTTGAGTTACAATGAAAAGCGGAAACGAGGAACCACATTAATGCTTACTTAATTCAATGAATGTTCAGACTTTCCTGTAGCACAAAACAGAACATTGAAGAAAGCAGTTGTGTGTACGGATATGTGGAGTAGGTGGCATCTTTACTGACTTTCATATTGTCATCTCTTTCGTTTTTAAATTATGTGAATGTGTCATAATTTTGCAATTAGAAAAAATACTATATAATTACTCCACCATCACCTCACGGAATACAAAAGGGCTTTTATAGGACACATTTTTAATAAAAGGCAATGTAGAAAGCTTACAGTCATTGCTCATTAAATAATTCTCTCATGTGTTGCATATGACATCATTTGTAATACCACGTTTGTAGCTATACCACTGCGACTCCCATCAAATACACACTGCAGCAAAGCAGACAACCAGATACAATCAAAGCCCGTTAGGAAGTGGCTCACCATTACGCCGGACCAATTACACCCAGGGAGGGTCAAAGGATGTCCCCAAGTAGAGTGGACCATCCTCACTATTACCCAGAAAGCCCAAAGAGTTGGCACTGCTCTTGCTGCATTATATCATGATTACATTGCATGATCAAGGCAGTTTTTCAAGGATTTAGGTTACCCCAGAAGAGCAGACATTGTACAAATGAGTATAAATTACGAAGAAATTTAACTATGGAGAAGTTATCCAATTTTTCTGAGAGTAGCTTCTCCTTATACACAATGTTCAAAATAATAGTAGCTGTAATTTTTAAACGTCAGGATCAATGTAAAGTGTAGCAACATATCTGGTACAAAGTAAATATTGAATACATGGTAACTGCTACATTACTATTCCTAGCATTATTATTAAAATCACACAACTAATTAAGCATAATCACAGCAGAACTCAGACTCACTACAATTTTCCTTTCTCCTTTTGGTAAAATTAAAAAACCCCTGAAACTATCTTCCTAATAAACACTGCTTATTATAAAACTGAATCATCTATTAACTAAGCTAATGTTTCAAGAATAATAATTACAGGACCAAATTTAGTTCCGAAGTTGCTTATAATCATAATTAAGATCTTACTGCCCAAAAGAATCAATGGCTTAAAAGTCACTATCATGGGACCTTTGTACCAAATACAATGTTCAAAACCACTGGCGCCTTAAATACTGTTAAAAATGTGTTTAATATTACTATAACTGCAGTGTCTGCTTTCTTTGAACCAGGATCTGATGAAAATGATCTTATCTCAAATCAATATTTGTGCAAATTGTTTGCCAGTTTTAGCAATATAACAGGGCATTTTTGACACATTCAAAACTCTGAAATAAAGGCAATTTTTTGTTTGCATATATCATGGTAAGAGTTGTATATATCACTGGAAAGCATCAGTTGAATAGCAAAACATCTGTACTTCAATTGATATTTAAATATTTATGGAGATTCATGGGTAGCTTGTAAGTGAAATAATTTTATTGATTCTCCTTTAGTCTTATTTATAGTAAAGAATTTTAATAAAATAGTGGTTGGACATTCCATTGTATTTCAAAAGATGAAAAGATCTTATCGTTTTTCCTTTGTTTAATATTAACATCTGTTATATATGACTCTCTTTTCGTATTTTTTAATCTTTTGAATTGGAGTAAAAACTGACAAGATTTGCTTTACCTTCAAAGAATTAAGGTGCTTTCATTGCACATGAACAATTTTGCTGATAATCTTCCACAGAATTGCTTTGGAAGATACACGAATATTAGCGGAGGATGGATGCAGGAGATAGAAACATCATCAGAAGCTATAAAATGTCCCACTGATAACTCCAACTGTGCTCTTCTCCAGGGCAATAATAACTTGGTCATTTTTCCTATTACTCTAATTCTCCTGACTTTTGCTTTGCCTACAACAGCAGAAGGTGAGGAACTCTGAACTAAGGACAAAAGAGGCTCCGTGTTCTACACATTATAAATAGAAATCAAAGGGTATATTTACATCTAAATTGAAAATTAGTTTTGCAGAGAAACCTTGGCCTGGAAAATGAAGACAGATTTGAACTTCTTTCCTAGCCTCTAGTCATCTCAGAGATCTACACTGACAGCCTAAGGCAGGGCATTCCCTCACTCTGTCTCTATTTCACCATTGAAAGAAAAGGCCAACGCTTTCAGGCTTCCACCCCAGCTATACCAGAATAATTCTGTAAAAAGCGAATGTCAATATGCAATGTACAAGCTCAGTATGAATCTTAAAGGATGTATGAATAACCTCTGAATTACTATACTGTCTATTTTGCAATCAAAGGAGATGATAAATAATTCACCTACCAGCTTAACCGAGAAACTACCAGCCAAATGCAACATAGACAGTAATATTCCTTATTATTTTCCTTTGTATTTTGTGGAGAGTGGCAGGGATGGGATGCTTCCATTTGTCACTTTGGATGATACTTGAATCTAACAATCTTGTAACCCAGGCTCAGTCGAAACTGAGTGAGGTTTTAGCAAAACAACTGAAAACTCAGAACAAAGACTTTTCAGAACATCGCCCTACCTGACATTATGAAGTGATGTTAGTTATTCCAAGTCTGGGAAAATCCCCAATGATTAGAGCTTACCTTCTAACTAATATTTCTGTTGCTTGAGAGAATTCAATGGTTATAGTTCGGCTGCACGATTTTCCAAATAATTTCTTTTCCTGTTCCTTCTTTGTATTTTCCTTATCACTCACAGTCTTTCCTAAGTGCCCAGATACTTAGGGTATACAAAGTTGTTTGTTTTGCGTGTGAACAAATTTATTAAATAATCACATCCTTCAGCCTTATTTAGAGCTGTTGGTTCAGATGTGAGTACAGCTCCGGTGACTTCTTTTTTTGGGGGGGAAGATAAGAGTGATAGATTTAAGGAAATCTTTATATTTTATCCAGGAGAGAGTCTTAATATTGCCTGTTGTCAACCTAAGTACGTTTTAAATGTCTGAATATGTGTCATGATCACCAAGTCAAAATGCCAAAGGTCCAGAAAGGCGACATTTACCAGCAAGGCACCACAATAGGTTTGTACGTTATAGGTTGTATGTAATACAACAATGTTGTATTTAACAGGTTGAATATCAAAGTGATTGGGTGAGGAATTAAACATTGCTTAAGAAGAAGACTTGAAAAATTAGAGGACTACATCAATGGTATCCCTGTGTAGTTCCAGATTTTCTGCTTATGGGTCTTGGGCCACATCCAGATATACTGAACTGAGTTCCCAGTGGTAGGCCAACACATCTGCATGACAAGCTCTTAACATCAAGCACAGCCAGGTTTGGGAATCGCTGGGCTAAATTTCATGAAATGTCAGTAGTTTAATGGTCTAAACTATTCAACGTTAAATATTACAATAAAAAATCTATTTTTGAGACAAAGTGTTTCATAATAATATACACAGACAATTCTCATAGTACTTTCTGGTATATAATTCATTTTGAGGTATAAAACATCTTTTTTGAATTCTGTCAAGAGGATTTATACATTAAAGAATCAATTGGACCTTATTTTTATATAGAGCAATAAGGTAATTCCAATGCATTCTACTATTTTGTTAAATGAGAAAGGTTTATGAATCATCCATGGAGTCAGGCAGCTGGAAAGGTTCTAATGAAATCACAAGACTGCATTTATAAAGCAAAATCTACAAGCGATTTAAGAAGAGGAAGAACACTAATCATTCAAGGCTTTAATGTGCCACTCTCAGTATAAGAGAGAACAAGAGAACAAAAAATAAGAGAGATAGAAGGTCTAACCAACATAACCAACAGAGTAGATCTTCTGGATGTATTAAACTCTGCCCTCCAAGAACAGAGAAAACACATTCTTCTCAGGTGATCACAGAATCTTCAAAAAATTGACCACATGTTAAACTGCAAAGAAAATACTGGTAACTTTGAAGTAAAAATATTATAAGCAATATTCCATAATTATAAAGCAACAAAATAAAAAATTATATATATCTTTAAAAGAAAGAAAGGCCTTTCCACTTGGACATTAAAAAAAACTTTTAATTAAATAACTCGGGTAAAGGAAGAAATAGAAATTGAAATGCTGGAATTAAAAAAAAGATAATAAAAACCACGCATCTGATAAAAGGAAAATCATTGCACTAAACACTTTCATTAACACCAAAGAAACAATGAAAGCAAATGAATTAAATTCCTGTCTCAAAAAAGTAGAAAAAGAGTTTAGGAAACAAAAATAAGGTATTGTAGGATGGAAATAGAATAGAGAATTACAAAAACAGCATATCTAATTAATAAATTAAAATCTTCTTTATTTAAATAACGAGAGAGAAAAAGCACTAGCTAACCTGATCAAGAAAAAGCAATGAAAAAGTATAGTGAGAAAATGATGCAAAATAACAAAGGACAAAAGGGAAATAACCATTGAAACCAAAGAAATTAAAACACATACACACGCATGCACATGCACATGCACATACACACACACACACACACACACACACACACAGAGGACTGCTTTGCAGAGCTCTATTCAAATAAACTGGAAAAACTAGATAGATAGATATTACCAAATTGACTTCAATTGAATTATAAATCTTAGAGCAATTTCCACAGGAAAAAATAAAGAAAGTTACCTATGAATTACTCCGCAAAAAGCACTAGGTCCCGATGGTTTCACAGAGTATTTCTTATACATACTTTCTATGACCATATAAAGACTATCGAAATTATTCCAGTGCATTAAAAAAACCTTAAAAATTCATAATTCCTTTTAGGAAACAAGTGTAATAATGATACCTAACAAAATAAAGACATTACAAAGAAAGAAACAAAAGACCAATATCATTCATAATTAATTCACAAATATTAAATAAAATATTAACAAACAGAATCCAATACCATATTAAGAAAATAATGCACCATGACCAAATGGGCTTTCTTCCATGAATGTAAAATCACTTCAATATTTAGAAATCTATTACTATCATATATCATGTTATAGAGCTAAGGCAAAAAAAATCATGATTGTCTCTATAGATTCTGAAAAAGCTTTTGACAAAATTAAACACTTGTGATTAAATAAACCTCAAGAAAATAGGAATTGACGGATACTATATATATAAAATATAAAATTATATATATAAAGTTATAGATATATATTAATCCAAAAGTCAATATCTTATTTAGTGAGGAAACAGTAAAAGTAGCTCTACTAAAAGTGAGAACAAGATAAGCATGCCCACTATTTATGCTAATATTCAACAATGTGTTTAAGATATTAGTCAATGAGATCAGATGACAGAAATTAATTAGGGACACAAGAACAGTTAAAGAAGCAGCAAAACTCTCTCTATTTCTAGATAATATGACAGTATACCAGGAAAACCTCAGAGACTCAATGATAAAGCTAACTCAAACAAACACAGAATCCAGTAAGTAGCATGATATAACATTAACAGAAAAAATAAATAGCCTTAGTATATTAATAAGTAAATAGTCAAAAGATATAATGATGGAGAAAAGCCATTTATTTAACAAGAAATGTGGAACATTTAAAATTTTTAAAATACATTTTTAAGACATAAAAGTAGACTTGAACGAATGGAAAGACATATCCTGTTCTTGACTAAGAAAACTCAACGTTATAAAGATGTGAGCTCTCCCTAAGTTAATTTACAAACTTGATGAACTCCCAATAGAAACACCAGTAAGCTATTTTATGGAGCTAGACAAGTTGATACTAAGGTTCAGGAAACTTCAGAATAACTAGGAAAATATCAAAAAAGAAAAACTACAAGGGAGACCAGCCCTACTAGACATTAAAATATACTATAAAGCCTCTATAATTAAAACACGTAGTGCTGGAACATAAGGAGACAAATACTCCAGAAAGATGGAATACAACAACCAGAAACAGTCTAAAATTTAGCACATGTTAAAAGAGGCATCTCAGATCACTAGAGTGAAGATAAACTTTTAATAAATGGTGTTGGAACAACTGGGTAGCCATTTGGACCCAGATAAAATTAGGTCCATATCTCACAATATACACTAAAATAAACTGTAAATGAATTAGCGATCAAAATTAAAAATGAAACCATATAAATACCAGAAGAAAATATGAATGAATTCCTCTTCAGCAATGGATTAGGAAAAGGCTTTCTAAATGTGAATCAAAATCCAGAAGCAATAAGGGAAAAGATCCTAAAAATTCTCATCACAGGGAAAAGAAAATTTTTTTGTAATTACATGAGGTGATGGATGTTAACTAAACTTATTGTGGTAAACATTTCACAATACATGTATGTCAAGTCATTATGCTGTACACCTTAAATTTTGTAGTGTTGTATGTCAATTATATCTCAATAAAACTGGAAGAAAAAAAGAAAAGATTGATAAATCTGAATAAGTAAAAAAATCTAAAAATATGCAGGAGAAAATTTGCAAAGTCAAAGACAATGGAAAAACTGACAAAAAATATTCACAACATACACCACGGACAAAGGGCCAATATCTACAATATGTCAAGAACTCTTAAAAATTGGGGAACAAACACCAAAAACATAAAAATCGGAAAAACATTTGAATCAAAAATTTTCACAAAAAATAACCCTCAAATATATGAAAATACTTGAATACCATCATAATCAGTGAAGTACAAATTAAAACACTGAGATACCATTTCTTAACTCTCAGACTGGCAAAAATTAATGCTATCACATTCTGCTCATAAGGGTGTGAGGAAACAGGAACTCACATGTACTACTTGTAGGAGTGAAAATTGTCCAACCCCTCTGGAGGTAAATTGGACAATACCTAACAAAACTACATATGCAATGACCTATTGAGTCAGCAATCCAACTTCTAGTACTCTACCTTGATGATCCCTCCAAGAATTAGAAAATACATATGCATAAGGTTATTCACTGCAGCATTGTTTTTAATTGCAAAATATTGGAAATAACCTAATGCCCATGCACAAGAAAGTCAATGAATATATTATGTTAGAGCAACACAACAGAGTACTATGCAGATGTATAAAAGAATGAGGACAATCTCTATGAATGGAGGTGTAGTGTTTTCCAGGAAAATTTGTTCAATGAAGAAGGTACACTGCAAAAGAGTGTCCCTAGTAACTACCTTTCTTGTCAGAAATGAAAATATATAAGAAAATAAACACATATCTGCTCATTTGTGCAAAGAAACGCAAAAGATAAACCAGAAGCTATAAAAAGTGGTTACTTATAGGGAATGAGAGAGAAAGGAGTGAAAAGAAAGGGGAAATGGGAACCTGGTAGGAAGGATGTAGAGGGAGCAACAAGTATAACTTTTTCAAAAAATAGTTTTGTCTCTTAGAACTATAGCAATTTTCACAAAAATTAATGAAAGGTAAAATTTTAAAAAATTAAGAAAAATTAAAATAACCCAGGATAGGAGGTGAACACACAGGTAACAAATGAACCTATTTACATTATTAATGAATAACATAACCACAATGAATGGGATGGAGAAGAAAATAATGTCCCAAAGTCACTTCGGAAAAAAAAAATTTTGAGATACTGTGAGGCAAAAAGAACCACACACAATCACTTTACTCTTATGAGTAAATTATTTTCTCACAAGGGTAAAGTTTATCAACTTTGTAACTACTAGAAGTGTGTACCAGGACTGAACAAATAAGTAAATATATTGTAGATAATAAGAGTCACATTTTTCACTTTTAGTTAGAAATGTTACAAACAAGGAAAGAGGAGAGGCTAGAATGAACCCTATTGGATTAGATTAGAATCAGAGATATCAGTATTAACTTATAATTGCTCATATATTTATAGACAGATAGATATAGAAATAAATAGGACCAAATGTCCATGCATGGATTAGTATAAATACATATATTCTCTAGCTATAGTCACTAAGGGGATCTGAAAGCAATAACATCTCAGTAGCAAAAAGCATACCTAGCACCCAGATATTGGTTTCTAAATTCCATTTTCCAATAAAAGGAACAAGAATACCTTGGACAAGTGACTTATTTCAGAGCTGAGCAGGAAAAACACAAGGTGAATCTGGAATAGCTTCTGTTGCCGAAAACTAAGAAAGTGCTCAGAAAAGGATGGGGGCATTTGAATAGACACTGAAGCCAGCCTGAAAAAAATTCCCAACAGCCAAAGCTGAAATAATTTGAACAAAATACCTAATGACAACATTGAATTCTAACCTCTAAAATAAATAAATACCCATGTGTCCACAATGATATAAATATATAATTGAATAAGCAAATAAATGGGGGAGAAGGAACATCTCTTGTTTAGAAGAATTCCAATGAATAAAGGTAGAAGGAATGAAGGACACACAAAATCCTCTTAGGCAAACACAATAGTAATACTTGTTATAGGCAAGATCAACCAATAAACGTTAAAATCAGTGGGCAAAAGACTGAAGAAACACAGGATATTAGCTGAGTCTAAAAGCATCTCAACTGACATATATGTTAATTATGAAGGGAAAAATAGTAACTTTACATTGGAAAAACCTGGCCGACATCGCCTTCCTCAAGTGATGAAGGTAGCAAGATACACTGACGTCATGTATCCCCTGCTATTATGCACTGAGTAGGGCATATCACTCATTCTTGCCCAAAAGCATAACCTCAAAGTACTCATGAGAAAACATCAGAAAAAATCAAACTGAAGGAGATTCTACAAAATACCTGGTCCTCTTCAAAACTGTCAAGGTCATAAAAGAAAAGTTAAGACTGAGAAACTAAAATACTGAGGAGACAAAGAGACTCAACAGCAAAAGGTAATATGGGATCTTGAATTGGATATTAATTTCGTAGTTTTGATAATTATACTGTAGTTACGTAAGTCGTCAACATGAGGGGAAACTGAGTGAAGGTGATATACATGTACTGTCTATTATTTTTGTAACTTTTCTGTAGGTCTAAAACTATTGGAAAATAAAAGCTAGGAAAAGAAATCACAGCATTTTAAAAGTCAGTATTCTACTTTAAACCTGACATTGTGATCTGGGTTCTAGTCCTAGCACTGATGCTAACATATGTGACTTGTGTATGTCACTTAACATCTCTGGGCTTCATTCATTCATTTACTTATTCAAAGAACATTTATAATGTAATTGAATAAGCTATCCTCTAATGCTTTTTCTCCTTTAATATTCTATTATCTAGGAAAACCTGAGAAACAGTGTGTAAAAATTATTCATAATCTCAATTCGTCTTAATACGATATTTATACTACCCTGGATATTTTATTCAAGTTATTCAAAGTTATATTTTTCAAACATATCTTGTTTCATTCCTAAATTTGGTGCTTTGTTTTTTTCTTTATTACTTACTTTTACGGGAAAACAACAAGGCAGCAGAGAGTGTAAGCTACTGTTTGGGATCATACGTCATCTCACTGTAAATATATTATATTATTGTCCTAAAAGACTGGTTTAATGCTTAGAAAGATCAATCAGCCTTTCATTGAATGCCAACTAGAAAGGCATAATAGAAGGTGGTGGGAATACAGAAATGAATAACAAATAGTCCTGACGGTAAGGAGCTGACAATTTAGCCGGAGAGCAGACATACATGTAAATGAATATTTGTAAGTCAGTGTGAAAAGCATTGTGATAGAGATGTGTACCATTCCAAAAAAGAACAATCAACTCTGCCTGGGGGCAGAGGGAAGATTTTTCAAAGAAGATGCCAGAGTATTGGAGGACCAGAGGACAATTTTCAGGTAGAAAAGAAGGGGAGGATTTTTCATGATGTGGAATACTATGAGCAAATGGATAGTGCTGTGAAAAACGGTGAGAGTTTCACACCAACTGAATCAGATGCGAAAGAGTAGTGGCAAAGGCCTTACAAGCTAAGCTGAAACGGAAAGGTCTGATGAACTGAACCGCTCTCTAATTCTTGTCCTCCTTACCCTGCTCTCCTTCTTGCTTGCTTGCTCTTTCTCTTTTACACCACAGTTCATCCAAAAACAAAAACAACAAACCAAAAAACAAAACAAAAACCCCAGACTTAGCCCATGAGCTTTGCCTTAACCCTGCAGGCAACAAGAAGCAAAACGCTCATTCTTGCTCCTAATGTCGAATTTTATTCTATAAGCATTCATGAGGAAAGGATCCTGTATGTACAAGACTCTGGATAGTTATAAATAAGAAATAGTCTTTACCTTGGAGGTATTTAAACAGGGGAGAAGCAAAGTCAAAAATAACTTTTATAAAAAATAACCCCTTTAGAAATAACTTCTCCTTCTATACATTCCCTACCAATCCACATCCCTTTCTGCAGCCCAATCAGGGCGACCTGTGCGCTGATTTGTGGTTTGGGGTAAGACGTTGGGTAGACATCGAGTGGACCCTGAAGTTGTTCATCAGACTAAAGCCTAGAAAACCATCAGAGCTCGCTGGGAAGCAGGAAAGCTGTCTGGATACTGGGTCGACAGGCTATTTTCCCAATGCCACCCCTGGAGCAAAAAACAGACTGTTTGCCCACTTCTCTTTGCTTCCAAATCAGTATTTCTATCATTCATTTGCTCAACTGTTGACACACCAGGCTAAAGCAGCTTTCGTATTTTTTAAAAAAGAAGCTATACATTGAATGCATATGTTTAACTATCAACAATAAAACATATGCAATCTCCAAACAACGTTTTATACTAAATCCAGCTCAAGATTTGAAATGCAAAGTCAAATATTTTCTTTGGTATATGAAGCTGTGGTGACATTTAAAAATAAGCATCCTGAGTTCTTGCTTTTGAATGAAGCATATAAACTATCATAGAAGCAAATAGGAAAAATGTCACCTCTAGGTTCAAGGGACATGCATAAAATACTAAAATTCCCATTTTCAGATGATGTTTTGCCAAAAATGAAATTAGTCATTTCATAAATACATATAGTTTTAGGTCTAAAATATAATTCCCAAGTTATTCCGCATTTGATCATTGCCACAACTGCATTTGGACAGGAGAAGCCTTCAATAGCCAAGAGGTCAGATAAGACAACTTGTATAGTTTTAAAAATCACACGCAGCAATGGTGCAGGAGATCGTGGCGTTATTTTGACGATGATCTAGAAATCTGCCGATATTCCAGCCAATTCCCACTGAAGTTATTGATTTATTTTTTTGCTGGAGGAAGTATGATTTCTGAAGAACACCCTTTTTTCCCCCAATAGCATAAAAACAACATTGGGCATTTTAATATACAAATGTGATAGTCCAGGATGTTAAGGCAACAAGAAAGTTCAGATAGAGACTTTTATAGATGTTTAATCCTGCGAATCTTTGTTTCTCTGTTTTCTTCATTTTACTTTTTACTGACAAGTAAAATTTCAAAAATTTTATCATCCAGTAATTTTTTTGGAAACTCTGACTTCTATTATTAATCAGAATATTCATTTTAAATCTATTATTGTCAGTATTTTGCCATGGTTACCAGCAAAAATATTTAAAAGCAAGCTCAATTGATTTTTTAGAATTTCTTTAGAAACATTCTCGGGGGCTGGCCCTGTGACTAAGTAGTTAAAGTTCTGTACACTCCCCTTTGGAAGCCCAGGTTCATGGGTTTGGATCCTGGGTGTGGACCTACTCCACTCATCAGCCATGCTGTGGAGGCATCCCACATACAAAAAATAGAGGGAAATTGGGACAGATGTTAGCTCAGGGTTAATCTCCTTCAAGTGAAAAAAGAAGAGGACTGGCAATGGATATTAGCTCAAGGCAAATCTTCCTCACCAAAAAAGAAAAATTCTAGAGTTTATTTATATAGTGAACTCAAATAATGAATACCTTATTAAGTTCCAGTGGTAGTTATTGGATTGAAATAATTTAGTAATAATAATTTCTTCAAAGTATTGATGACTACTAGAAAATAGTTATTGAAATGAGAATTTTGTCCCTTATTTAGTTAAATTGTTCTTCAAAAGAATAAACATACAATTAAAATCACAATACATAATTCCTATGTTTTTGTTGCTAAACAAAATCAGTTTCTTATTCTTTTCAATCTTTATATACACATTTTCAAGCTTACAGATGTTGACTCTGAAGAGAATTTCTAAAATTCTATACGCTACGTTTTTTAGTCAAGAAATGACCTTGGAGGCCCCAAGCATGGCTTATATTGGATCTCTTTTTGAAGAGAATTACCGTTAATTGTGGTGGTCATATTTTAAAAGATGGAATTTCTGAGAAAGTTCAGTCTATTCAGTAAGGCAAGTTAAGAAATATTAAATTCTACATAATGTGTCCTGCCGTGAGAATGCCATCACTCTTCTCTCTCAACTTTATTCTTCACTCATTACCATATACCTCCTGAGATCTTTCAGAATCTTACTGCAAAATTTCTATGGAGCCATCACACGTGCTCATGTATGGTAACTTACCAAACACCACCACGAAATGTTCCCTCCAGAATGTTCCTCCAAGACCAATTTAGCATTACTAATCAGCTAATATGCAAAATTTGGGGGAAGAAACAAACTTCAGGCAACAGGGTCATAAAAGACTCAGAAAAGTAGAGGTGTGAGCTTAATTTTTGAGAGAAAATTCAGGCAAAAGGAAAAGAGTACATAACGTAATTGGGGTTATAAAAACTTGGAGATCAGCTGGAAAATTGCTGCAACATTCTAGCTGCAATACGCAGGATGAACTAGCACAGCGGAAGTCTGTCTTGTAAATAACCTTAAACCTGTGTGAATAGACATTTAATTTCCTGATGAGACATAGTTAGAGCATTGTTATAAGAACGAAGTGGCAGGAGGTAGTGACAGATGAGTCTGGTTCCTTATTACATTGGATGGATAGCATACAGATGTTCTTAAGAATTGCAGATCAACCAAAGGATATTCTTCATTCTTTTTTTTTAAAATCAAGCAACATCCAGACTCTGTGCAAGGCCCTCTGCTATCTGTTTGGTTGGTTTACTGTACTCAAGAATTCTGAGCATCCTTTATCCTACTTCAACCCTCTAGTTTCTGAAACCTGGTTGCATTAATCTATCTACTACTCCACTACCAAGTCATTTCCTTTCCCAAAGCATCCATTCTTTTTTTTTTTCTAACTTTTCCTTTCAGTCAATTTGTTTCCAATTTATGTCTCTAGTTAGATCTTGAAGGCAAAAAGAAAAAAAAAATCACAGCATCAGAGCTGATATTTTTGTGAAAGTTTGAGAGAATGGAAACACTGATGTTTTCAGTATCTACAATGCAGGAGAGCTCAGATTGGAAAAACATTTTAGATTTAGTTCAGTATAGACTAAATACTGTGCTCCCCGCTAAGAGTTACTCATCCAAAGAAAATCTATTCTGCTCTTAAAATGGACTTTTTGGACTTTGTATAAAGAGATTGGATTAGAAACAATAACATTTTCCACATTGGGAACTTATTAAATATTTTGTAAATTAAATAGATCAAAACATAGAGTATAAAAAGATATTTTTAAGCAGGGCAAGATACACTGACACTAATACATCTTAATGAAAACTTAGTTAACTTGACTTGGAACTCTATTTCATGTCTAAACAGCTGAATTAAGCTCAAAAGTTGTTCCAAATATAAATATTCAGACCTACACATAAAAGACAATAATTAAGCTAAATACTGATTTCCTTTCCAAACGCTAAAAATCATACTAGGTTTGATCTGGTATTCCTTTCCCTTAATTTACTAAACAATAGAATTAGCGTCAGAAGGAGAAAGAAGATAATTGTAAACACCATTTAGCCTTTTGACAGTAATCAAAATAACTAGTTACTTCAGAAAAAAAGACCAAGAGAAAGTGACAATTGATTCCAGAAAGAAATAAGAGAGTTGAGAACGTATGTTTCATCATCTCCCAACTGGAAAGCTGAGAATATATGAAACTTGGATTTTAAATTAATTGCTTTTTCTTATGTGAACTTACACTACGAGAAGCGAAGTGGATTCTTTGAAGTTTTACCCTGGTTTAATTAATGTGCTTACGGTTCCTTGAAGAAATGTTTCAAAAGGAAATATAAATGGAAGATAAGACTGGCATACCCTCCAGTTAATGTTGATTTAAAAAAAAATGAAGCCAACAACATTCATTACTTTCCAATATTCTTAGAAACTTGCCACATTGTTCTCTGTTTTGACCTCCATGATGGCAAGACTTTGGATAGTCTGATGCGTGTTTCAATGATGTTACATTAACGAAGAGTAATATCACAGAAAAATATACTTCCTTTCTCATTTCATTCATTTTCACTCCCACATCAGGATTCAGTTCTATACATCTTCACTTAATTGGAAGAAATGTTATTTCTTTATTTAATAAATACTATTAAATCAGTTCTGTTATTATTACCAATTTACAGATAAAGTAAGGTAAGAAAGTACTGGGGTCAGCCTGGTGGCGTAGCAGTTAAGTTTGCACGTTCCACACCTCAGCAGCCCGGGGTTCGCTGGTTCGGATCCCAGGTGCAAACATGGCACTGCTTGGCAAGCCATTCTGTGGTAGGCGTCCCACATATAAAGTAGAGGAAGATGGGCACGGATGTTAGCTCAGGGCCAGCCTTCCTCAGCAAAAAGAGAAGGATTGGCAGTAGTTAGCTCAGGGCTAATCTTCCTCAAAGAAAAAAAAAAAAGAAGGTGCCTTTTTCAAGATTTGATAACTAGTAAATGGCAGAGGTGAGATTTGAAAGGTGGTAGTAGTAGCTGCTAGTATTATTTTTTTTAAAGATTTTTGTCATTAAAAGTTATTTGCTCCCAATTCCCTTCAATTTATCTTTTTTTTGGAGGGGGGGAAGGTCATTGGTTTTATATCTGTATTAGCAATATATAGTGAAATAATTCAATCATTGAATTGGCTTCTTCCATACCTTTAAGTGTACATTTGTTGGTAAATAAACTAGTTGATGTTGATTAAATCTTCCCGAGGACTAGTTAAGAGTTTTCCTGGTGATAAGTTGGCACATAGAGAGCTAAAGGCAGCACCCATGAATGGGAGAATCATGACACCTATGAACTGGAGGATTTAGAAATTATCATTAAATCAAGGGAAAAAATATTTTTAGGAATGGAAATCTGCTCTACTTACTATACTAATTAAAAGGTGTTCCGACATAGACGTTATACCAATTCATTATCACTTATAACATGTGTGTATGCATCCTCATTAAACTGTAAAATTTCTTAATAATTGAATATAAAAATATGCACTGTGTATTCATTTGACTTCATAAGTGGCAAAAATAAAATTCTCAGTTTTACGAAGATATAGTTTGTACATATCATGTCCAAAAAACGCCCCAAGAAATAACTACCCATATATCCACATAATTACCTTTTGAATATTTTGCTTTAATTATGATACAATACAAGGAGGCCAAAAATAGGCTGGGTACGGTTTTTACATCTCAGTTATTAGTTGATATTTAATTGTATTATAAAATAAATTATGAAATCCTTGTTGACAAGCTTGATTTTTTTGTGGACCACAATGATCGCAAGTTCCCATACACACAGATCCTCAGAAATTGTCGATTTCATTGGCTGATAATACTACAATATGAGAATCAGAGTGATTTCTCTGGATACTTAAATTTTAACTAGATGATATTCCTTTGCAAAGAAACTGAATCATTGAAAGATAACAGCTCCAGAAGCAGCTGTAAGAGTCTTTTAGTCTTTAAGGAAATGAGCTGTGTTGAGAAGGGGAAACCCAGCTAGAGATACAAATATTCCTTTTATTAGGATTTTTCATTCATTTATTCATACAACATGTATTTGTTGAGCATACATTATATGTCAATTCCTGTTCTGCAACAGAAACAGGAATTGGGAGCCAGATGCATTATCAGGGTAAGTTTCACACAGAATATCAATGAATGGTTTTTGTTGAATTCAGTTAGCTTTCCAACAAGCTCATATGATATTTAAAAAGTGTATTTTTCATAGAATGTCATTCAAAGGGATTTTTGCTGCCTTTGATTTATTTTTTCTTCTAAGCAAAGCATAGGATTAAAAAAACCCACCTTAATAGCTCAGTTAATTTAGTCTATTGTTTTCATGCTGGCTCATTTCTATTTAATATTCCCAACTAAGTTATAAGTTTCATGAGGACAGAAACACTCATGAATGTGTTTTTAAGAAGAATACAGAAATGTGTATTCCTGACATGGAAGGTAGTTGGCGGACTAACCACTCTGATAGCAGACCGATTTTTACTACTCCCGGGAGAAGGTAGGTATTACTATGATCAATGGATATACTATACCTTCTGCTCATCTTTTCCTGTCATGAATTATTTACCTAATAGCCAACGCCCTTCAGAGACTGGAAGGGCTACATCGGGTGAAAGAAATATCAGTTAATTTCACATTCCTTTTAAAAGACTATTTGTACAGATTCAACGCAATCTCCACCAAAATACCAATGGCATGTTTCAGAGAACTAGAACTAGAAAAAATCCTAAAATTTCTATGGAACCACAAGAGATCCCAAATAGCCAAAGCAATCTTGAGAAAGAAGAACAAAGCTGGAGGTACCAGGCACACTGATTTCAAACTATACTAGAAAGCTATAGTAATCAAAACAGTATGGTACTGGCACAAAAACAGACACATAGATCAATGGAATAGAATAGACAGCCCAGAAGTAAACCCACACATTTATGGTCACTTAACCTATGATAAAGGAGGCAAGAATATACATGGGGAAAAGACAGTCTCTTCAATAAATGGTGCTAGGAAAACTGGAGAGCTACATGCAAAAGAATGAAACTGGACCACTATTTTATATCATATACAAAAATAAATTCAAAATAGATTAAAGATTTGAATGTAAGACTTGAAAACACAGAATTCCTAGAAGAAAACAGGCAGTCAGCTCTTTGACATTAGTCTTAGGAATATTTTTTTGGACCAGTCTCGTCAGGCAAGGGCAACAAAAGCAAAAATAAACAAATGGGATTACATCAAACTAAAAAGCTTTTCCACAGTGAAAGAAACCATCAACAAAATGAAAAGGCAACCTACTGAATGGGAGAAGATATTTGCAAATCATACATCTTATAAGAGAGTTAATATCCAAAACACATAAAGAACTTACACAACCTAATATCAAAAACGTAAACAACTCAATTAAATAATCAGCAGAGGAATTTGAATAGACATTTTTCCAAAGAAGACATACAGATGGCCCACCGGCACATGAAAAGATGCTCAGCATCACTCACCATCAGGGAAACGCAAGTCAAAACCACAATAAGATATCACCTCACACCTATCAATCAGAATGGCTATGATCATAAAGACAAAAAATATCAATTGTTGTCAAGAATGTGGAGAAAAGGGAGCCCTTGTATGTACACTGTTGGTGGAAATATAAGTTGGTGAAGTCACTAAGGAAAACAGTATGGAGGTTCTTCAAAAAATTAAAAATAGAACTACCATATGATCCAGCAATTTCCCTCCCACGTATTTATCCAAAGAAAACAAAAACGCCAATTCAAAAAGATATATGCACCCCTATGTTCACTGGAGTGTTATTTACAATAGCCAAGATATAAGTGTCTATCTGTCTAGAGGTGAATGGATAAAGAAGATGTGGTATAGATACACAGTGAAATATTACTCAGCTACAAAAAAGAATAAAATCTTGATATTTGTAACAATACGGAGGGACCCAAAGGGTATTATGCTAAATGCAATGTCAGATAAAGACAAACACATGTAATTTCACTTACATGTGGAATCTAAAGAACAAAGCAAATGAACAAACAAAATAAAACAGAAACAGACTCATCGATACAGGAAACAAACTGAGGCCAGATGGGGCAGGGGTTGGGGGAGCAAATGGAATTGGTGAAGGGGATTAAGAGATATAAACTTCCAGTGAGAAAATTAATGTCATAGGGATGCAATGTACAGCATAGGGATATAGTCATATAATATAGTCCATAACATTGTAATAACTTTGTATGGTGACAGATAGTAACTAACCTATCATGGTGATCACTTCGCAAGGAATCACTATAATGGACATCTGAAACTAATAGGATATTATATGTCAATTATACTTCAATACAAAAAAAGACTATTTGGTTTCGTTTTGCAATAAAAACAATGCAAAAGAAAAGGGCAATGTGCATTTCTTTAGTCCTTTATGGCTTGAATTTTATTTAATTTTTTAACCCGACTCAAATGACAAATTAGTCATGTATCAGAATAGAATATTAATTCCTACCAATGGGCATCAGGGTGTACAATGAATAAGGAATAAATAGTTCTAACAGGACAGGAGAACAACATCTTCTATATACATCAATTTTCTTATTGGGTTTGGGTATTGTTGTGGTGCCTATTGGCCAGAACTGCCATTTAGTGCTCCATAAACTAGTACTTCTTACAAACAAGACAAGGAAAAATCAAAGAAACATCAGATACAAAAGATATCTCTCCCTTCAAAAGAAGACATTGATAAATTATATTCATAACCGTGATTACAGCAAAACGGCTACTATAGACGGCAAGTTCTGTGCTTTTAAAACATGTTATAATTGGAGAGAAATTTTGTACTTTGTCACTTCACAATAAGTCTAGACGAAATAAAAACAATTTAGTTCTTTCTGTTGTTCATCGTAGTTAAATAATTCATTTTCTCTTAAAAAACTATAATACTAGGAAGAAATAACCACCTATTAATGTACTGTTTCTTGTTCTATATGCAACTCATGAACGAAAAGATAGTGTTTTCAGAATATAGAGATCATAGTTCCAAAATAAATTACTGTTAATAAAAAAGTCATATTTATTGTTGTTTTCTCCTGGAGATCATCATACACCCTCCAAAAATAACCTGAGATTTAGACTATTCCAGACAGAAATCCCAAAGCATAAAATACTTTCCAGGAATAAAGTTATCTTAATAATGTACACATATACTATCTATATTCTACCAAAAATATATACTACTACTAATAATAAATATATGCATATATTCTACCATATTTTTATTTGTATCTCTGCAAGGCATGCTATTTTTGTGAATTATAATGCTTATTTCCAATGATCACGGTCACTTTTTATAGCAGCTATATTAAAGCAAGCAAACACAGAATTGCAAGAAAACAGAAATAAGGACTAATGAACTGAGTACTATGAAATCTTTAACATAAGACAAAATTGCTTAAATAGTACAGCAAGAAGAATATACGTGTTAACTGAGGTGTAAAAAAAAATGAAAATGCTTCTAGTGAAAAGTTCAATGGATTCTTCATGAGGAAATGGCCATAAAGTTAACATATTTAGACAAGGACTCCTAAGTGGAGGCCCTTTAAAGATATCCTGAAGTAATTCTACAGTTGTTTCCTTCCCGATCGCTACCTATTTCTGATGAACTCAATGTAAATAAACACTTGCTTTTTTAAGATCAGCTTCTTCCTCTCAGGTGATTCCTTCTGCTGTTCTCCCATCCAAGCTGTGAACCTGATCTTCTCCACAGTGAGACCAGAACAACTCCATCCATTTTCATGGGTCAGTAAAGGCCAATTGCTACAAGGTGACATCCTGAGTTAAAGAGGACGATACTTCGAAGTCAACCATATTTTTGCAAAGCCAAAGATACACAGCATAGTAGTATGACAAACCAGTATTTTCTAAAAGTCAACATTAGCTTGTTTATCCGGAGGCCTTGAGACATTGCACACGTTTAAAAATGTATTTAAAAACCTAAGATAATTATGGGAAAAAAGCATTGCAGAAAGCTGGTCTTCTCTTCCCATGAGATGCAAATACATCTAATGAAGCAGAAGCGCAGCAGTGGAATTTCGTCGTGTCCGTTACATGTTTGAATTGTGAACCGGCCATCTATGAATTCGTCTGAGAGGGAAGCTTACTGCCAGCCGGTGTCAGCAACAGAATCATTATCGGGCATTGTATAGTTGTCAAAAATAATAACAAGCATCATTGACCTTGGCCAAATTTTAACTGGTGATTAAAAAAAAAAAACTAGAAAGTGGTATTACTGCTTTTAAGGGCTATAATGTCTTTAAAATATAACCCGCAGGAAACTTGTAAAAACAAATTGTTTATTATAAATAATAAGTTGTTGATAAATTTCAAGATCATAGGAGAATTTCATAGGGCAATAAATATAAATAAAATCAGTTTTCTTTAAAAAAATATTTTGGAATATTGTAGTAAGCCACTTGTTTACCCTGTACCTCTTATATGGGGTTCCGTTATTTACAGAGATATAGTTTCTTGTAATAAAAGACAATAGAGTTAGAATGGGAAAAAAAATCCCAATACAGGTCATAGATCAGTCTTTACTAGCTATAGAATATAATTTCATCACTGTCTGGGGTGAGGAAGTCTGGTATTTTCTCCCTCCCAGAGTTAGTGCGTGTATTATGTGAAAGACCTTTGTAAATTACATTTTAATATACTACTTTAATGTTATTTATTTTATTTAAAGCAGTTGCTTATTAGCAAGTATAAATAATACCCAGATGACAACCCTAGACTGTTCATCAATATAGCCAATGTAATAAATATATTTATTAGCCCTTGGGGGGTGCACTCAAAAGAACCTTGTAAATAACTCAATAGGTGAGTTGGTTAATAGCATCTAAATAACTTAATTTCATCTTATTTTTTTATACAATAAAGACCATTTCCATTTTTATAAGTAAGATTTGTGTTCTCCTGATAGGGTAAATCATCTTAAATTTCAATACAGAGTCATAGGAACTGTGAAACCGTCAAAAATAACGTAGAAAATGAGAAAAATCTCTCTAAAACTATTTCCATTACTCCCAAACAAATCTTTACCCTTATTGTCAAAATATTGGATCCACTTTGCCTATATGTGAAATTATGAGGTTAAATCTGTTCAGAATCATTCCAACTTATTCCGTGTCAAAGACGATCACTTAATTTATTTTGTTTTACACCAGAAAATTTCAGCAATCCACAAGGACTTTAACAAAATTTTGATAATTGAGCTAAAAAAGATGTATTTGGGCCCACCTACAATTATAGTTACACATGTATAATAAATAACAAGAGCAAAGGAATAATGGTTAAAAGTTTCAATATTTTACAACTACTTCTTCAGCATCTCTTAGAATAATACATACTAATTCCCATTTTCAGAAAATATTTCCAATTAACTCGGCAATATTGAGTCTTCGATTCACATGGTTCAAAGACGCAAGAGTCAGTTATCATATAAAGCAAGCACCGCTTTTAACAGTTTAATTAAGTTGACCCTATTTTCATATTCCATCTATTAGAGAGAGAAATTGACTACTACCTTTTTAGTATCAGATCTACATTTAAAAAATTATGTAAAAAGATAACCGGAAACAACCTAAAAGCGTAAAATGGATACATAAACTATGCTATATTCACAAAAAGAAATATTACACCACAATTAAAAAGAACAATCTACTGATATATGCAAATGGAGAAATCACATGGACAAAATGTTGAGTAACATAAGACAGACAAAAGTGCATACACACTGTGTCATTCTATTTATATGAAATAGAAAACTGCTAAACCTGACCTGTAGTATAGCTATCAGTAGGCATAGATAGTCTTCTGGGGTGCTGGAAATTTCTATATCCTGATCTGTGAGATCACGATATGGATATATGCATATATACACATACGTTCATACAGCTTTATGCTTAAGAATCATGCATGTTAAATATCTCCATTAGAAAAAAAGGCTTTTAGTAAAGGGCCAGCCTGGTGGCGTAGCGGTTAAGTTCACACGTTCTGCTTCAGCGGCCCGGGGTTCGCTGGTTCGGATCCCGGGTGTGGACATGGTATTGCTTGGCAAGCCATACTGTGGTAGGCATCCCACATATAAAGTAGAGGAAGATGGGCATGGATGTTAGCTCAGGGCCAGTCTTCCTCAGCAAAAAGAGAAGGATTGGCAGCAGTTAGCTCAGGGCTAATCTTCCTCAAAAAAAAAAAAAAAAAGAGCCCTTTAATCTCATAAAGAAAAAAAATCCACAGGACTAACCAATTTTTCAGAAAGGATGCTAAGCAGACATTTCAACAAAACTCATTAAGGAATTAGAGTGCCCTGGAATATAAATCAAGGATGAAATGATAAACTAGAAACTTTTAATAATGTGACTTTACAGAGACAATAATTCATGGGCAAGTTTATATTCAATTATGTACACTTTTTATTAGTCTTTTCTATATTTAACTATGAAGCTAAATCCCCCTTCTATTATGTTTCCATACCACTAAAGTTTAAAAAAAAAGAAAAATAGAATATTTGCTAGCTGGATATAAATGACTACAGGGTAGAGGAAGGAATACAAAACTGGAAGGAAGACGTGTATTCAGAGCCAACTCTCCAGGCGCTAGTGTTATTACCATGAGCAGAAAGGCCATTTTTTTCCAAGTCACCATTTTCTCCTGCATAAAATAATGGAGTTAAAGAAATAAGATTGAATGGTCACAGCTCTAAAAGCCAATGAATCAAATATCTGAGGGCTGGAAAAGTGATATTGAACCAAAGTTTCAGTGTTCATCAAGATATTTTGTTCATAATATCCAGCATTACCTGAAACTGAATTGAAATAAAATAAACAAGTTTATAAAATGCATTTTATGCCCATTGCCTTGTTTCTTTTAAGTGTTAGTCATATCAACAGAGGTTAGAAATCTAATGTTTAAAACAGTTACCAACAATTGGTCTATAATACATTCCAAGTTTCTTTCTACACAGCATGTGATGTGGACAGATTGTGAATCTTAAAGGAAAAGAAAGGTATCTAGTGGGAAACATCTACTTCAGAGCAATGAAGCACTTTGGGAAGAATTCTGAGCCTTTCCATATGAGAGCACTGCTTGGGACCTCTGGATGGTACCAGTGGCCACAGTGAAAAATCACTGCGCTTCTCCAATTCGTGCATCTGTTTGGTTTTAGTAACATATATGTTAGTAAAACAAGCTAGTGAAATATCCTGACTGATGTTTTATTGCACTATTTCCCTATAGTGCTATTCCACAGCTCTTAATACTTTAAACCACTGATGTGCAAAACATTCTCACATTAGAAACACAATCATTGGCCATATATATTATTTTTTTTCTGGTGAAAAACTGTTTATGCCAAGTGTTTCATTGGTGACTGGCTATTGCTTAACTTAGAACAATATTAAAAGTACCTCAAATATGAAAATACTTACTATATAAAAGGCCTGCATCTCCCACTACTCACCATCACCATCTAAGGCCACATTGAATATTTTTAGAACAGTTTCTTCAATTGTTTAAAAAAAAGCATTTAAATCAGAGGGCTATATTTAATGTTCCTCACACTCTCAAGGTCGAGATCATTAAACATGTAGTGGAACGGATAACAGCACGGGCTAGAAGCACCATTGACACAGCTTCAAATCCCGACATTGACACTTACTAGCTCTGGAATTCTGGGAAAATTACTTAAACACTTTGAGCCTCCCAACTGTACAACAGGGATAACCGTTCCCACCTTTGATGGTTATTTGAAGGATTAAGTGAGATGAGATATATGAAGAAGTCTGCATGGGCCCTGAACCGTTGCATCAATGAGTGGTCATGTACAGCATTTTCAATACCAAGAGTCAATCACTTGAAAAAATGTTGTAGACAGGATAGATAAAAGGGTTCCATCACCACACTTGTAACCAATAAGTCAGTTTCCTAATTCCCTCCAAGGTCAAATTTTTGGAATTCTTTTTAGCAATACTGTTAGAAAAGAAAACTATTGTTGAAATACTGATGGATTGATTATAATAAATCTCTGATCTTACACAGGGTAAAAGCTCTTTAATTTCCTGGTCCAATGCAACCCTTCACCCTCCCCTTCCACTCAGTCCTTTAACCGTCAACATGCCTTCCCAGAAGGGTTTTAGAAAAACTTGACTATGCCTAGCTGTAAAGAGAAGAAGTCTACGTCAAACCCAAGGAGACTCGGTCAAGAACAATCCTTACCTAATGGGATAATATTAATGACAGTAGCTTATGGCTATTGAGTACATAGGTAGCTCCAAGTAAAACGCATGGATTAAAAAAAAAGCTGATTTTCCAGAAATGTAGGTTCATGGTCATGGCTTATAATCAATGCACAAAAACAGTTTACCAGTATTCCCTATTTTTACCAATGTACCTACATCTTACTCTTGATATTTTCCTTATAATTAGACAACATAGAAACAAAAAGATCACTTACACACACACACACCATCTTGCGAACATGCACGCACACATACATACACTTTTTCCAGCTACAGCTGAATCATTTTGCATGATGTCAGGGAGTACGTAATACAAATTGTATAAGGGCATAGAGTGCACAAAATAGATCTGCACACTTAATAATCAGTTTTCACAAACCTGCTGTAAGTTTTGGTCTGGTTGTAATTTCCAATACCTAAATGGTTCTGCCACCCAAACAGAAATCGTCCCAGGTACTCATAAGTATTAATTCCATTCATCTAGTAAACGTGGTAATGATGCTTCCAAACCAATTTACAAACCATTAAAATGTAGTGACTGGTAAACCCATTATAATTTAGCTTATTTCTGTGAAATTTAGTTTGAAGAAAACAGCTGTGCATTTGCACATCTGTAAATTACTTTTAATTGCACTTTTCTCAAGTGAGAAAGGAGAAGCTCTACCTGCAATGCAATTGTGTGTATCTGACCACACGAATGCTACTCAACACCTGTGCTTTATATATAATCTCATTTTGGGCTACATAATCTCATCTGGCTATTAATCCAGACTTTTATGTGATTGAGCTACTGCAAGTTTGATCTTGAGCAAGATTTAAGATGGAAAATGGAAACTGTAAGATGTTTGATTACTAAGTTATTTACTTATCTAAGAGGAGAGAACAAATTTCAGAGTAGACATGGTTAATTCTGAAAATGGAAAATATGTAAATACTATTAATTCATATTTAATGATTTGGGTATTGAAAATTAAAACAAATTCCAGATATGAGGTAGCCTCCCAGCTTACTTTTTATCTAAGACCTATTCGTTCAATAAATAGTGCTTCATCTTATATCAGGCAGTTTGAACTACTGACTACCAAAGTCAATTACTGCCTTCTGCTTACAAATAGCAGTTTCCAAATTCAATTTGTTGGCAAAAAAATTATGTGAATAGAAAAATGTTATCATTCCATAAATATTCTGAACTGATTATTGCTCTGTTTTATCTGCCAAAATTACAAATCATTCTTTGTTTCTATATCCTTGTTGTTTCATTTCCTGACAATCGAAACATGTTTTAGAAATAGCTAAATCACAGAGTAGGAATTTTCTATGCATCAAGCTTTTCGAATGCCAAGGCACCTGAATGTATCTGAAACTGACTGTTGGTAAAAAAAAATCTCTCTAGAGAATATTTCTGAATGGGTTCTAGGAATGGAGAGGAAAGAACATGTGATCAGGTTAGAATCCCACAGAAAAAGCCATGTTAATATACATATAATTTTCAAAAATTGCTCACTAGCAGAAAACTCACATCTAAATCATTATGCCACATGAAGAATATAATAGAAAAATTTTAAAAGGAATGCTTTTAAAAAGTAATTTGCAGATGATATCGCAACTAGAATTATAATAAATTTAATCTCACAAGTTTAATTTCAGGACAATTGCTTCTATCATTGCTTAAATATTTTGGACATGTCATATATGTTAATACATACTATTCTGAGTACAAAACAGTTTATTAACTCACAAGTAGAATACGCATGTTGGACAGTTTTTAGCAACTCAACATTTCACGCACAATTGTCTTCATTCTTTAGGAAAATACCCAGGTTTAGGGAAGAATGAAAAACTAGTTATTCTTGCTAAGGCTGAGTTAGCTTCGTTATTACGCTGATTTGGCCAAATGACTGAGCTGACCTACCCAAACTGTGATTTTTTAAAAAATCAGGATACAGAGAAGAACATTGCCTCTGCCCAGGAAACCCCAATCACGGACCCTTCAGCGAACAAGAATGAGTACGTTCTGTTGCAACTTCTCTCTCTATAAAAATTTCTGAGATTAGTGATATGGGGCTTTGAGGCAAGACTAGGGGATTTAAATATGGGACATGATTGCAAAACACCATAGATCATACAGACTGGACCCAAACCATCGCTTGGCCACCATTTTTTCAGCAGTTCTAAAGTGAAGAGTCAATGAAGGCTTCTCTCAGAACCCACTGTCGATCTTTCTAGTTGTTGCTTATGTATGAATAGCAAGCTGTAATTGGTTGCTATAAAAATATACCATGTCATTAATCTCAATCTGAATTCCTATTTTAGTTTTTCAACTGAAGTTCACAGAAAACCCATGTATTCCTCACATTCGCATAAACATTCAAAAAACACAATCACTTCTTTCAAAATCTCTGCAAATAAAAGTAGTCGATAACCACAGGAGAGAAAATTTTTTGGAAATATTTTCCAGCACCCTCCGCTACACGTGTTGATCCCTTATGTTAATGGGAGAAATGGAAAGTAAGGCACCACTTAGTCTCAATGGTATTTTTAAAGAGAGCTATCATGTCATATTTCAATAATAGCCAAGTGGAGGCAATTATAAAATTAACAAATATTAACAGTTTTTAAGCAAATGATGGCATTCCAGATTTTCCATAAATTAGTAAGTCTTTAAAACCAATAATAATCAAATATTTAGGATTATGACATAAACATGTAAATAGCCACTAACTTATGCCGAATATTCAGTGCTTTAAATTATCCAAATCATCAGATTTGATATGATCCTCTATACTGATTCATACATATAGACTATCTTTCAATAAAAAACTCAAAATTTTTGTTTATTCAGAGCAATATGGAATAAGAGTAAACATACAGCCTACTGCTATGATTTCCAGCCTAACGTTCACAAGAAGGATGTCTCAGGAGGTGGGCAGAGCCTCAGGTCAACAAACATACCTGAACACATAACCAAGAGAAAGCTCAGAGTTTTTTCAGAAAAAATTTCGGCACCAAAAATGAGGGCCCTGTGCTGATCCCAACTTTCAAAGAAGAATATACACCTAGACATAAATCGCCACTGTTGAACCGCGTAACAGGTCAGGTTGCTTGTAAAATAAATCCTACCATATTTAAAAACTGTATCAAACAGCAATATTTACTTTATGATAATTTAATAATTAAACCAATATTAAGTAAAAAACATGCAACAAGTGCAAATCAACTGTTCTTCTATATAAAAAAGACAAAATCAGAGAGCACTATTGTTTGTTTTTTATTCAATATTAGCTGTATTTAAGTCAAAGCACAACATTTCAAAAACTACTTAGTTATCTCACTTATAGTTACGTGTTGGCTGCTTGGAAATATGACGGTTGTTTATCTCACAAAAGAATTAAAATACTGTAGTTAATTCTAAGGGAAAAGTCCTATGAATGCATTGAGAACTGTAATTAATTTTTTAATGTTTAAGACTTACTGTATTAACGAAATGACAAAATAGCATTATCGGCAGTTTACATGAAAAATGTCTCCTTTTATTTTAGCATATACTTTCTCCAAAGCAACAAAGGTTGGTATCTCACGTGCTACACTTATCTACTTTAGTTACTGCAAATCTGAGCTCACCCCACATGTACTAATCTTTTATGGCAGAGGTCACTGAATTTGTGCCAAAATTCAATAATTAAGTTCTATCTAATGCAGCAATACGTTTATCTCATTGCTGGAATTTAGACCATTTAGAAGAAAGCATTTCATTTAAATGATGAAACGCTCATCAAAAATGCCCTATGGTAAACACTTCTCACATTTTAAAAACTGTGGATAAAATACTGCTGCTTTAAAACTTTCTTTTCAATACGGAATTGTAGTCGATATTTAGTTATTTAATATCTCTTTTAATTGGGGAAAAGAAAGCATTTTATGTGCCTGTTGCATAATTGAAACAAAAACCCTGTCACACTTAAAATGGTAAAGGCTCATAATCTAAATTGACAACTACAAATTAATTTCACTTTTTCTAAGGAGGGAAGAAGTTTCCACATTGTAATGGAATAGGCTGTGATATTTCCAAAAGGATGGGAAAAATGATAAATGAAGCAAATTATTCAAGTTGTTTTTCACCAATAGAATTTAACAAAAATATTAAAATATTTTTCTTTTTAAAGGTAACTATATTCTGAATATTGTTTTTAAAATGTCAACTCAATGAACAAAATGTAATCAGTGTTTGCATTAATTTTCCAAGGAAAATTAGCTAATAATTCTTCCAAAAAACCTACACTATTGTAATACTCAATTAAAATTCGTAGCTATAGCAAAAGAAAGTAAATACCTTAGCTGGCTTTTTCAGTAAAAAGTATAACTTAAATTTTTCACAATACCTAGTTTCTACCTCAACTCAAAAATATTTGTCAATAATTGTGTACCACTAAGTTTCTTCTGAACTCATAAACTCACATACTTGTACACTCCAAAAGTTCTATATTTTATGGCACTTACTTTGCTATGGCCTCTAAATTACCAAAAAAAAAAAATTCAAAACCTAAAATTTTCCGTTAAAACATTTCTCAGTATAGTTTAGAGAAATATTCTACCAGTTTCAAAGAAGTAAAATGATTGAAAAATCAAAAAATGGAAACAGAAGATAATATGTGTATGAGTTAAGATTGAAAAAATAGAATTCAAAAATAATTTTTTTAGCAAGAATTATGCTGAATTAGACAAGCTATCTTATTTTTCCTGCACCTGTTTGATGATAGTGAATTATAAAATGTTCCCGTTTTTAGCCAATTTTGAAATATCTCTCTTACACATTACTCTTTTTTAAAAAATATCAAAGATTACATTAAATGAGAATTCAACTGTGAATTCACATAGAAGTAAAGAACTTATCCAGATAAATTTCTATAAGTAGCAGATATGTATTGCCCTTTCCCAATTTATAACATCTATGTCTTTTAATGTTAACTGATGTGATCATTTCAATCACTCCATACCTCAATGCAACTAATAGTAAGGTATATACAGTATCATAATTCAGTCCACATTAATGCCCAAAAAATATTTTATATATAAGACATTATACAATACATAAGTTGATCTGAAGGAAATCAAGATGCATTTTCTAATGCAAAAATTTACTTAATTTTCACTTTTTTCTATGGTCCAAATTAGCAACATTTTACACTGTGTAATAATAAAGGGAAGATAAACAGTGCTAAAACTAAGAAAAACAGACTAAGAAAGCTCTAAACCATGTTTCTTTAACGGAAAATAAATAAATCAGATTCTCATCAAAATTTTAAAAAGAAATATGATTATTTCAAAGTAAAAAATAAAGTTTCACTTTAGATTACTACAGGCTAACATATAAGGCAAAATAGTATTCAGGATAGTGATAATACAATTTCTTAAAAAGAAAACAGAGCCACCGGGATCCAACTTTACTCCTTTTAAATACTCTATTTTTAACGACGAAAAAGATATTGCTGAAAATGGCTATATAAAATCTGAAGTTGTTAATATCTGATTACTATAGTATTTCATTGCAACTTGTGATTTTAACTCTTAAAATACTGGAGTATAAAATAACGTATCGGCTTACAAGACAAAATTCAGTTACAGTAAAATCAAAATCAACAGTTCCAAAAATCGAGTGGAAGTGCCTTTTAGCTGCAGAATTTCTTTCCTGGAAAATCATCTTTTTTCTTGCAAAACAGCAATTAAATATAATTATTTAAAGTTATTGTCATGTTTATATACCAAACATTTCTATTAAAATATTTGTTAGAAACAATATCAAGGTGCTAATAAATTTTCAAAAGTGTATAATAAATGTTACCATTTTTTTAGAATCCCAAACACCATGATATTTCAAATCCGCAAAAATCTCACTTAAAAAATGTTAAGCTTAATTCTGTGCACAACGAAACTTCTAGAAAACTCCATTACTTACTGTTCACTGAGTATTACTTACAGAGATTAACAGTTTTAAGAATTCATCTGTTATTTATCCTGAAGTGTTTTGAATAACCCTTTCGTACAGTATACTTCTCAATGAGATGACCACCCCTACTCTGGTCTGCTGAGAAAAACAAAAAAATCGGTAAATCTTCTTTAAGGCTGTTCTTGTTCTAATGTCTTTTAGGTGGCCACAAGCAGGAATTCAGAATGATAAAAGCAACAATACGAGGAAAAATTTTTTTAAATGCTTGTTTCATATTTACTGTACAAAGTCATTTTGACATGCCTGCACAACTGGTTGTGGCAGATTTCAGACATGATTTCTAATCAAAAAAAAAAAAAAAATTGCTCCAGGTTCTTTAGAGAAAGCTTGCCGCGGGAAGTTGATTTTGGCCAAGTGCCAAAATCATGTGCAAAGGGGCCTCATTAGGGATTCATGGCAGCCTTCAGCACTAACAAAAAATGTGACCCAACAGGCTAAATCAGAGACTAAAATTAAAAAGTAAGAGACAAAGACAACTTACTTAATATTCCTTCCGAAGCAACATTAAACTTTTTTTGGTAATTAAACCCTTGTTAGTCTAATGCAGTGTTCCTCTGTCCTCAAATGATTGTACAATTACTCTTTAAAACTTGTCAATTTCCCTTCTAAATACACTTTCTTTCTGTGGCAGTTTACAAAGATTTTGCTATATAATAAAACTCTATATCCACTATCATCAGTTCAATAGCAGAAAACAAAATCGTAAAAATGCAGACTACAGTATTCCCTTAAGATTTAAACAAACAAACAAAAATTAAGCAAACAGTCGTCAGTACCTTTTAAACTTCTCCGAAAGTGAACATGCACACTTCCAGACTCACGTCCACTGTGACGAATCACTCTCGCTGCCCAACTTTTCCCCAAAAAAGTAGATTTGATACGTAGCCTTACCTAGATGTCTTCTGGCTTTTCTGCAGATCAAAAAGTTTCCTGCCCAAGCACACAGATATTCTTTCACAAACCATAAAGACCCTTTTATGAATCCAGCACTGTAACAGGCTGCTTTCCACACCACGTCGAGAGCCCAGTGCGTCAGCTCTCAAGATAAAATACATTGCTAATACACAATTAGTGGGAGAGGTTGTCTACTGGAGAATTTATCTTAACGAAAGAAGGAAAAAGAAGCTTTTTTTTTTTTTTTTTGGAAAAAGCAGAGAGGGTGCGGTCAGATGTTAGGTTTTGCCTGAGAAAAGGGCCTTCCACTGCACTAGTACCTAAATACTAGCAGAAGCTGCCTGGGAAGAGAGCCAATGGAAGGACTTTGTTTGACCCAGCTGCCAATCTCCCCTGAAGCCGTGCGCCAGACTAAACACTCACACTATTTTAACTCAAATCAGGCTACAGCAGCTGTTTGCTTTCCGGCTCTGAGCTCTGCACCCACGATGGCCTGTGCCGTTTACCCAGCGAGCTCTGCTAGCTGCCTGGCTGGAATCTGTTCCGGGTTGGGAGTTGTCATTGGAGAGCACGTTTTAACCCTCTTCCTCGTGGTAAATGTGGACCGTTTGTTGTTCGGCATTTGGATCGGGTAAGATGGGATCATTTTATGATCTTTTTAAAGAAGATCATTTTATATCATGGAGGAGAATTGAGATTTGAAGGGAACGAGAATTCATACGTTTCTTTAAAATTCTAACCTAAACTCTTCCGATGTGTTCAAATGACTGAAATAGCCTTTGTGTGCATCAGGAACAAGGCCCCTACCACGCACCTCTAAGAACAAAGATGGTACCTATTCACCCCGACCCAGACTTCTTCGACCCTAGCAAGATGGAAAGTTGGCATCAGAGGAGCGGAGAGACTCACGTCATTCTAAGAGTCAGTACTGACTGCTTAATGCTCCCGCGAGTTCCTCCAGAAGCAACACCCAAGCACGCAAGTAATTTGTTTTCCTTGTATGAAAAAGTACCAAGTGGCCCAATTTACCTTTTCTAAATTTCTAAGCTTATTTAGCTATTAGGCTGAGTGTAAAAATTATATCCTGAACGGCAAAACATTAAAATTTGCCCATTGGTTGTCTAAATTGAAAAGCAAGCTAAAGAGAAGTCAGGGGAACTACAATTTAAGTAATAATCAAAATTTTCGAAGGTAGTGAGGAAAAGAGATCTGATAACTAAGATCTTCTTGTGCACCAGGCAGGAGCCAAACATTGCATACGTGGAGAAAATAAATCAGTCAGTCATTCAACGTGGAAAAGAGAGAGAAGTGGAGAAGAATGTGATAACATTGACTATAACCAAGCTAGTCTTACTCCTGACCAAATTTCTAATTCGGGACAACGATGGTGAGAGAAGACAGACAGTATTTTTTCTCTTAGGGATTTTAGCTTCTGTTGTTGCACTGGGATAAAAAGATGTCTCTTCATTTAGGGCAAATAGCCACTAAGACTTTTATTTTCTAATGTAACTAATTTAGTTCATACTGTAGTCAGAAGACGAGCAAAAAAAAAAAAATGTTTCTGAAATACTGTAAAAGTATGTCCAGGAATTTTTTCAGAAAGTTTTTTCTTCTTGTTTAAACAGAGAGTTTACCTTGTTTCTATTCCTGTCCCCAAATGACATGTCTGTTTTCTTATCTTAGAAACTAGAGGTCTAAATTAGAAAAATTGTAATTTTATAATAAAATGTTATTTCTTCAGATAGGAAGTGGCGAAGATGGTTACAGAGAGGTTGAACTATTGGGTTTTATGAGTGCACATAAACTGAAAGACCCAATTTATTAAAAATGCACATCAAGATAATAGTGTGGAACAGGTGATCCTTATTCTGAAAGTAATACATGTATAATCCCAAAACCGTCTCCTTGGATCTGGCTTCCTACATAGAGGATAGTTTGATGTTCAAAATTCTTATGGAATCAAATAAAATGTTGGGAAGAATGTGTTTTTTTGTGTCCTTTTCTGTCAATCCAAGAAAACAGTCAACATGTTTCTCTGAACGGTCTATTACAATCTACCCAGCAAATTATCACCCACCATCACACTACATGTACTTCTGCCGTAGCTAGAAAATGGTGCTCCTGTAGCAGCATTGGTTCATCTCAGTAATTACTTCTCTTACGCTGCATTCTGTATTCCTGTCTTCTCCTTAGACACCTGGGTGCAAAGCAGTTTGTTCACGTCCTGAGTGTTATGAGCTGAATTGTGTTTCCCTCCCCGCAAATTCATACATTGAAGTCCCAAGCCCCAGTACCTCAGAAGGTGACTGTATTTGGAGATAGGAACTTTAAAGAGGTAGTTTAGTTAAATGACGTCATTAGGGTGGACCCTAACCCAACATGACTAGTGTCCTTATAAGAGATTAAGACACAGACACACACCAAGGGAAGATCATGTGAAGACACAGAGAGGAGGTGGTCACCTGCAGCCAAGGAGAGAGGATCAGGAGAAACTAGCCCTGCCGGCACCTTGATCTTGGACTTCTAGCTGCCAGAACTGTGAGAAAATAAATTTCTGTTATTTCAGCCATCCAGTCTACGGTATTTGTTATGGCGCCTGAGCAAACTAATACAAGTCTTAGTAAAAAGGAGTGAAAAATTATCTAACTGTTCAAATACAATTTGTTTCTATATTCAGGTGTTGGATTTTGTCCAAGAGAGCATGTAATTTATGAAGGAAGTGTACGTCATTCACATTTTCCAGAAAAGAGGACAAAAAACAGGTATGCCCAAGTTTTATATAAAAGCCATACATGGTGTTAAGAATGAAGGAAAATATAACACAGTTGCTCTTCTTCCATGATACTTCTAGTTTTCACATTTTGAACAGGAATGTTGTGCTTAAGTCATTGTCTGGTGCCTAATATAATAGTATGTGCACAGTTAATATGCACAGACTTCGGAAAGAATAATGGAATAAATAGGTGCCTAGCTTTCCCTTTAGGACAATAAAAAATGGTATGTGAACTTTTGCTTTTGCGAGAGAGTTTTGATGCATGGAGAATTTCCAGTCAAGGCCTGGTACTAGATGAAAATTTCATCTTAAGAGTTGGAAACAAAAAAAAACAGTCTTTGTAAGGGGAGAGTTCCAATACTTTTACAAAGGAAAGAGACTCTAAAGGAAGAAAGAAAAGAAATGTGGATGCTTTGCAAGAAAGTCTGGATAAAGATAAACGAACTGAGACTGAAGGCAATCAAAGAGGAAACAGTCAGAGGTTAATCAGAATATCCCCACGGGAAACCATATTTGCCCAGAGAGTTGAGGGATGGACACCCCACTTACAGGAAGTTGGAAGCAACAAGATAATGATGGGAAATGGATTCGAGCAGGAGAGCAGGAATACTTTTGCTGTCGTGCCAGGCGGAATTCTAAGATGGCCTCCAAATTCCCACTCCCTGGTGTACACTTGGATAATACTTCCGCGAGAGGTTCAGCAGAATGCGCAGAACCTGTGAAGATGATGAGATAGTTGCTCTGTTGATTAGGTTATCAACCTATATGTAAGAGTCAATGAGATCTGCATTCGGAGTGAGTGGAGGGAGAAAGAAGAAGCCAATAGCAACTGAGTACACCTGACCAGAAGAGATAAGGAAAAGGTGATTGAAATTACCACTAACTAGGATACTGTTGGACCCAGCAACAATTCCCACCAGCACACGTGGATGTGAGCATTCACCCATCTTTAAATTCACCCATCCTCTCAAAAATTCTATTTAATGCTGACTTCATGTGAGGCACTGGCCTAAGTCTGTGTGAGATAAAGATTACAGGCCCTGAGCTCTTGTTTTGGATAGTCTAGTAAGCAAAGTGAAAGCCAAACAGCCAATTCTAAACAGAACACTCTGTGTTTGTTGAGCACTTCAGAATCCTGAGTTGGTAAAGTACTTATAATAAACAAGTTACTGTGAAAGGCACTTTAGTGAAAAATGGCTTTTTTTTTTTTGAGGAAGATTAGCCCTGAGCTAACACCTGCTGCCAATCCTCCTCTTTTTGCTGAAGAAGACTGGCCCTGAGCTAACATACGTGCCCATCTTCCTCTACTTTATATGTGGGACGCCTGCCACAGCGTGGCTTGACAAGGTCCGCACCTGGATCTGAACTGGCGAACCCCGGGCAGCTGAGAAGCGGGAACATGCGAACTTAACCACTGCGCCACCAAGCTGACCCCTAAAAAAAATGACATATTTTATGTCACCCTGCAGCTTCATGATGTCATTGTCGTAAAGTGCCTAAATATATCATTGCTTGTGCAAAATTATGGTTGTTAGTTTCTCTTATCTTTTTTGTAAACATTTCCCTTATTATTTCCCATGCTAGTTGAGACCAAAAAGACCATATATCTCTTGAAATGTTAACATTTAAGAATAAAATCCAAGACATAATCATTGTGCACAAAAGGCCATTATCGCTCCAAAGTAAATTGCAAATGACACTACAGAGGCTCTCACTTTAAGCAAGGTATACTAATAATAACACAGTACTGTGAACACCTGTTTCCTAATGAGAATACCCACAAAACATGGAGAAACAATTTCATATAAATGTCAAGTGTAAATTGAATGTGATCATGAAACAACTCAAATTATTATAAGGAAAATGATCTTAAGTGACTAAGTAAATATTTTCCATGAAGATCATATGCAAAGATTTAAAATAAAACATAATTTGACATACAATTGTCAAAATAGAATTTTTTTTAACTTCTTACCTGAGGTAACAAATGGAAATGCACACAGACACATAGCAAACATATAAACAAACAAACAAAAATAGAGTGCATTTAAGTAATGAAAGGATGATAACCTATTTTCATTAATCAGACTAAAATTTCAAAAATGACTTCACATTCCCACTGTACTGTTTTTAAAAACCATTCTCTGCTTCATTCCATTTTCTAAATCTATAAATGTGCTTTTTTGGGGGAATCTCTGTAGGTACTTTTAGATTTTTATCAAGTATATTTTATAGTTTCAGAAGGATTAAGAACAATCTAAATATAGACAAGGAGAAATAGATAACATGAATATCTATATTTCTGTATTCTAAATTTCTATATTTATATCTATAAATGAATTGAATTAATAATTAATAACTTTTCCCCAAAGAAATCACCAGAGTCAAATGGTTTCACAAGTGATTTTTATCAAATATTTAAGGAAGAAATGATATCAATTCTCCACAATCTCTCCCAAAAACTAGAAGCAATGAATGCCACCTAACTCATTCAATGAGGTCAGAATTACTCAAATGCCAAAACTAGATACAAGAAAGGAAAATTACAGACCTGTAATCTCTCATGAACATAACCAAAAAAACCTCAGTAAAATAATTAAAAGTCAAATTCAACAATGTATAAAAAGAATAATACACTATGACCAACTGGTGTTTATTCCATGTATGCAAGGCTAGTTCAACATTTGAAAACTCAATCAGTGTAACGCAGCATATCAACAGACCAAAGAAGGAAAATCATATGATTATATTAATTGACATGGAAGACAGGATTTGACAAAATGCAAGACTCAGTCATGATAAAAATACTCAGCAAACTAGGAATAGAGGGGAACTTCACAGTGACAAAGAACATCTACAGCTAACGTACTCAACGATGAGGCACTAGAAGCTTTCCCCCAAAGATCAAGAACAAGGCAAAGATGTTTCCTGTCACCACTTCTGTTCACTATCACACAGGATGTCCTAGCTAGTGCCATAAGACAAGAAATGGAAATAAAAATGGAAATATTGGAAAACAATAAGTAAAACTGTCTCTATTCACAGAGGATAGAATTGTCTATATACAAAAATCTCGAATAATTAAAAAAAAGTGAAGCCACTGTAGCAAGTTTTCAGGATACAAGGTTAACATTCCAAAGCCAATTGCCAGTTAGAATATAAGTAAGCTCTGGGGTTCTAATGCATAGTATTGTGATTATAGTTAATAGTACTGTATTGTACACATGAAAATTGCGAAGAGGGGAGATCTTAAACATTCTCCCCACAAACAAGAAATGGTAATTATGTGATATGATGGAGGTGTTAGCTAACACTACAGTGGTCATCACATTGCGATACATAAGTGTATCAAATCAACACTTTGTACACCTTAAATTTACACAGTTATATGTAAATTATATCTCAATAAACCTGGTAAAAAAATACACTAAAATTTTGTTAAAAAGTTAATTGCTTTCTTCTTTAACAGCAATAAAAAATTAGAATTTGAAATTTTGAAAACATCACTTTTAGTCGTATCCAAAAACAAAATACTTAGGTATATATCTAAGAAAATTTGTACAATACATATATGTGGAAAACTATAAACTGCTGATGAACAAAATAAAAGACAATCTAATTACATGCATGTTTTTGCTGTGTCAGCAGAGAGAGCCTAGGACACAATGACTCCAGTACACATGAGGACATCCAGCACCCAGCTCTTAGTGTCTGTTACTGGTCTCCAATAAAAGGAACTAGAACTCCTTGGGGAAATGCCTGATTCTAGGTCTTGGCAGGAAATACGCAAAATGGGCCTGGAGCATCTTATAGTGCCAAAATGTAAGGAAGTGCCAAAAAATAAAAGGCAAACAATGATGAAGATATATCAAAGGGAGACAGGAGACAACTGGAAGAGGTTCTAACGGCTAAAGTCGGAAGAATTTGAACAACAAAATAAAGAAAGTAGTATTGGATTATAACCCAAAGAAAAAAATAAATATCCATGAGTACATACTGATATAAATTAATAATTTAATATAGAAATAACTTGGAGAAAATAGACAATTATCCCATGCAGAAGAATCTCAAATAATTTATTGGAATATATATATATTCCGTTCTTAAGCAGGTGGAACATACATGCCCACCTCTCAAGTATGGGCTAAGCATAGTGACTTCCTTCCAAAGAATGCAATATTGAAAGAGAGAGGGAATGAAGAGTAAATTTACAGCAGAGAAAGCTGACAAACACTTCCCCAAGCCAGGTGATCAAGGTTAACATCATGGTAAGTTATTTTGATAATGTTCCACTTTGATATTATGTGATGAGAATGGCAATTTACCTTTGTGGTCTTGATCCCAAGAAATGCATTACTCCAGTCTAAGCATAAGAAAAAAACATCAGACAAATTCCAGTTGAGAGAGATTCTATGGAACAGTTGACCAGTAAACCTCAAAACTGTCAAGATTGATGGAAACAAGGAAAGTCTGAGAAACTGTCACAACCAAGAGTAGCCTAAATCAACATGACTATTAATATAATGCAGTATCCTGTATGGGATCCTGGAACAACAACCAAAAAAAGGGCATTAGGTAAAACCTAAGGAAATCTGAATAAAGTATGGACTTTAGTCTGTAATAATGTACCAACTGTGTTTGACAAATTGTGGCACATAAATTATACTTATGTAATGAGAAACTGGGTTTGGGGTATACGGGAAATCTTTGTACCATCTTTGCAATAATTCTGTAAATGTAAAATTGTTCTAAAATTAAAAGTTTATTAAAATATGCACTAGAAAATGTTTTAAATAGAAAAAATGATTAAATACTTCATGGGTGTGTTACTCAATGTTTTCTTAAGTGTGGAGGAAAAATTCCTGAGAAGTATATATTAAAGTAATAAAACTACTTCTTTGGTTTCCATGACACTGCTTCTAGATTTTTTTTTCTTCTCACTTATCCAATTTTTTCAATTATTTATTTATTTTTTTTTATAAGCTCGTTTTGTTTTGTCTGAGGAAGATTTGCCCTGAGCTAACATCCATTGCCAATCTTGCCAATCTTCCTCCTTTTTGCTTTTTGCTCATGGAAGATTAGCCCTGAGCTAACATCTGTGCCAATCTTCGTCTATTTTATATGTGAGATGCTGCCACAGCATGGCTGACAAGTGGTGTAGGTCCACCCCTGGGATCCAAACCCATGAACCTGGGCCACCAAAGCAGAGTGCACCAAACTTAACCAGTATGCCACAGGGCTGGCCCTTCAATCTTTTAAATGTAGGTGTTACACAAGATTCCTTTCTTAGCTTCTTTTTTTCCTTTCTCACTGTATTCAGAAATCTAATTGCCTCTTACAAATAGGTTGATAACCTCCAAATCTTCAGCATGGAGACCTCCATAGTGCTCCAGATCCCATTTTCTAAATGCCCATAGGCACACCATCTTCACTCCTGAAATCGAATTTCTTCTTTTCCTGCTAACCTGCTCTTACTCTGTTTAACAGCCAACTGGAGTCAGAAGAGATCTCACAACATCTCCACATTTCCCGAGTAAAACACTGAGACGAGTGGAAAAATGTGGAACACAAATATATAATGGAGGAAAACAGTTCTCAACAACAACAACAAAAAATAAAAGACTTTAGTGGGCAGATCAAAAAAATTTATTTTGTTCCAGGAAAGAAGGGGAAAAAAAAGAAATCATGAAAGAGAAATTGATCAACAGAGAGAATTAAAAGTGAAAAGATAATTCATGGATAATTAATGTTTGTGAAATATCAGAACAAATAAAAAAATCAAAGATATCAAAGACAGAATAGAAAAGACCTTTCTCAAGCCTAATGCCAAAGTAAATAATTCATCATGTGCTTGGCAAAATTGATGGGGGAAGATCCAGACCTAGATAACTCTAGCAAAAAAAGTTTCAATTATAATTTTAAAAGACAAATCTTACCACCATCAAAACAGAAAAAATAAGTGTGTGTGTGTGTTTACCCACATAGGAATAAAAATGGGCTGTCCACATCATTTCTCTATAATATAAAAATGAACAATATCTACATAACGTTGGAGTAAATTAGTTTTTGAATAAAAGGATTTAGGTCCAACCATAGAGATCAGAGGTGAACTATGATTGCCTTAGGCCAATAGAATTAGGTGAAAATCAAATATAAGCCGATCAATGTACTACATTCCTCCAACCACAGATATCGGTTCAGAGTGGTCTGGACTACATGACCATAATTGATCTGGTTTTTCATGTTAAAAGGAGGCACCTATATCTGGGAGTCACCTTTTTGTAACTATGACAGAACCAAGCTTTAGGGATAAAACTGACATCACAGAAGGCAGTGAAGAGACAGGAGATAACTAGCATCTTGATGACTAATTAAAACACAGATTTATCCTACCCTACCGATGACAGCTTTCAGTTACGTGAGCCAGTAAATTTCCTTATTGTCTAAGCCATTTGAGTTTATTTTTCTTTTACATGACATGGAAAGTATTCTAATTGAAAGGCTAGCCAAGGGTCCGGCCCTGTGGCCAAGTAGTTAAGTTTCTGCACTCCACTTCTAGGGTTTCACTGGTTCAGATCCTGGGCACGGACATGGCACTGCTCGTCAGGCCACGCTGAGGTGGTGTCCCACATGCCACAACTAGAAGGACCAACAGCTAAAATATACAACTATGCACTGGGGTGGGGGGGGCATTTGGGAAGAAAAAGCAGAAAAAAAAGAAAGCCTAGCCAAATTTAGTTTCACATGTAAAGGCAACAGAAACACATCTTAAATGATCAAAAACTAAGAGATCATATCATTCTTGAGAAGAATTGCATTAGACATGCTGGCTGACTAAGAACGGAATCAAAATTAAGTGTCTATCTTTGGATGAATGAATAAAGAACCATATACACAATGGAATATAATTCAGCCTCAAAAAAGAAGGAAATCCTGCCATTTGTGACAATGTTCATGAATTTGGAGGACATTCTGTTAACTGAAATAAGCCAGACAGAGAAAGACAGATACTGCATGATCTCACGTACATGTGGAATATAAAACTCCTAAAAGCAGAGAATAGAATGGTGATTACCAGGAGCTGGGGGTGTGGGGCAAACGGGGAAATGTTGGCCAAAGGGGACAAACTTTCAGTTATAATCATTAATAAGTTCTAGAGATCTAATGTACAGCATGGTGACTATCATTAATATTAATGCATTGTATACTGAAATTTGCTAGGAGAGTAGATATAAATGTTCTCAATACACACACAAAGGTAACTATGTGAGGTGATGGACATGTTAATTAACTTGATTGAGTGTGTCATCGTTACATAAGGTATACATATATGAAAATACCACATTATATACCTTAAATATATACAATTTTTAATTTGTCAATCATACCTCAATAAAGCTAGGAAAAAATTAAAATAAATTTTAAAAAGTAGTCAGTATGGAGGACTTTCTTACTCAAGCTATATCACAAGCTCTGTATTTGGACTTGGAATTCTTCCCTAAGATGTTACGTTCTTTTTCTTCTCCTTTCTTGTATTAAGAAACAGAATTTTCATGCTACATTCTTCATAACACAATGATGGATGAGCATTTAAAACAATAATGCTATGTTTTACTCTAATACTTACTAACAATAGCTAGATTATTTACGAATTTGTGATACTGTGCCAGAATTACCAGACAAAAAATCATTTCACTTTTTGTTTCTTTTTCCATAGGAAAAAAATGTGTAGAGCCCCATGATAATAAGTGAGCAGATCTAATAAAAAGTCTGCAGGTGCAGATATTTTCTGAGAAAACCCCAATTTTTAGCATTCTATATCAAGTTCCTATGAATGTGCCTCCTATAATTATGCTTCAAAAATAACCAATGGAGAATGATGTTAAATAAAGAGCAACAGTAATAACTACAGTGCATTGAGCACTAGCCCAGCCCTAGTGGTCTAGTGGTTAAGATTCAGTGTTCTCACCATTGTAACCCAGGTCGTTTCTGGTTAGGGAACCGCGCCACCTGCCTATCATCTATCGGTTGTCATACTGTGATGGCTGTGTGTTCCTGTGATGCTGAAAGCTATGCCACCAGTATTTCAAATACTAGCAGGGTCAGCTTTGGTGGCCAAGTTTCAAGAGAGCTTCCAGAACAAGACACACTAGGAAGAAGTACCTGGCTACTCACTTCTGAAAAATTTGGCCATGAAAACCCTATGAATGGCAGTGGAACACTGTCTGATACAGCGCAGGAAGGTGAGAGGATGGTGCAAAAAGAGCAGGCAGGGTTCCCCACTGCTGTACACAGGGTCACTAGGAGTCAGAATTGACTCCACAGCACTAATGACAACATTGGGCACTAACTCTGCTAAATTAGTCATATGAATTATCTCCTTTAATCCTCACTCCAGCCCAGTGATATACATTCTATTGTATTGAGTTGAATACTCTTCCCAAAATTCATGTACACCTTGTACCTCTGAATGTGATCTTATCTAGAAATAGGGTCTTTGCAGATGTAATCAAGTTTAGATGAGGTGGGCCCTAAATCCAATGTGACTGCTATCCTTATAAGAAGAGGGAAATTTGTGATATGTGTGACATGTGTCACACAGAGACACACGTGGAGAATGCCATGGGACCATGGAGGCAGAAATTGGAGTGATTCATCTACAAGACAAGGAATACTAGAAATTGCTGGCAATTACCAGAAGCCAAGAGAAAGTCATAGAACAGATTCTCCCCTAGAACCTCCAGAAGGAACCCATGCTGCCAGCCCCTTGATTTGTGACTTCCAGCCATCAGAACTGGGGGGAGAATATTTTTCTGTTATTTTAAGCCATTCAATTTGCAGTAAGTTATGGCAGCCCGAAGAATCGAATCCATTATTATCGTCTCCATTTTACAGATGAGGAACTGAGGTTTAGAGAGGTTAAATATTGTTCAAGTAAATGGGAGAACTGGATTAAATTCAAACAATCTGATGCCAGAGCCTACGCTCCTGATTACTATCTAAACTGTCTCTAAGGTGATATTTATTGAGCGCTCAGTATATACTGGGCATTTACTCTTTAAGTGTTCTTTGTGGTAGAATCATTGTTTGGCTCTCTAATAACATCTCTTGCAAATTATCCACATTATACCATCAATGGAAAAACTAGGTTCATTGTCATGTTTTCTTTCTCTCCCTGATCTGGGTACTTGTGGTAACGCCTTCCCTTGCTTACTTGGCTGTCTTCTCTTTGGAGACAGCATGGATATCAACTCTGTTAGGACTTTCCCGACTGTTTCCTGACCAAAGTCTAGTCTGACACTCTTTCTACGCCTTTCCCTAGTACAATAAATACTTCAAAATAACATAAAAGTCTATTGTAATTTGCTTTTATATGTCTTCTCCCAAGACTTTCAAAACAAGGAACTATGCTTCCTTCTTTCCATTCTCAGTAACCCACACAGTCTTTGGCATTGAGTAAGCACTCCTAGGTGTTATGAATTACTTACTGAGTGGAATAGTTAATGTTAAATAAAGCAGAAGACTTGAATTACATAAAAAATATAGATGTATACAGATTAATTTAAAATAGTTTGAAGTCTATGGAATAAATACAAATTCAAGTACAGCAAGAAACTAGTTTCTGGAAAGTAGACGACATTTTTGAGTCATTTCATACTCTGAGTAACAGGCTTGAGAATAGTATGATAAATGAATAATTTAACACTCCATTTAAGTGATTTTCTTTGAAATGTTTGTTCCTTTAACATGGTTTAAGAACATGTCTATCATCTGGTTTATTCTTACATTTGAGTTTTTTTTCTGGGTTGAATAGTGGCCCCTAAAAAGATATGTTCAAGTCATAACCCCTTGGTCCCCATGAACCTGAACTTATTTGGAATTAGGGTCATTGCAGAAAAATTAGTTAAGATCAGGTCTTACCGGAGTAGGGGGGGTCCTTAAGAAGTGGAGAAGAATCTTAAAGACAGACACATAGAGGGATGATAGCCTGTGAAGACTCAAAGTCACAGGGAGACACCCTGTGACCATGGAGGCGGAGACTGGCGTGATGCCTGTACAAACTAAGGACCACCAACGATTGCTGGCAACTACCAGAAGCCAAAAGAAAAGAGTGGAACAGAACTTTCAGAGGGAGCATGGCCTGCTGACACCTCGACTCCAGACTTCTAACCTACAGCCATGTGAGGGAATAGTCTTCTGTTGTTTAAACCCCCCAGATGGTGGTACTTTATTATGGGAGCCCTAGGAAATTAATACAAATTTTTTATCTTGAATGCAATCACAATGAATTTTATTATGATCTCCCTATTTTCTTTCTGAAGCCTCTGTTTTGGGTTCATGGAACTTTAACTTCTTACATGTTTACAGTTATTACAATTTTTTGGAATCTAAAACAAAGTAATCATGGTAATAAAAACTGAATTTGATATCCAACACATTATATATATCCTAATAATTATTTTTTTGTTAAAACTTGAAGATAATACAATTTATTGAAATGGAATGAAGGTCTCTCAGGAAAAAAGGCATTGACGACAGACAGACTTGCATATTTATCTAGCCAGAACTTTCCCACATCATGACACATATTATATTTCAAATTTATAACCTTCAGAAGTCTGAAATCCTTCATCGTAGGAATGAAAGTCCATTATAGTTCTGCTGTATCTAGTCTATATTTCACAAGGCCCATGTGAAGTGTAACGTATGGAATACTGATAAGGTTTTAGGGTTAAAACCTCAAGTCTGCTAAAAAGATGATTAATATTACATTAGCCTTTCAGGGCAAAGGTCCAAAATATAATACATTTTAGTTTATAAGCAAAACCAATGAGACATAAAACTGAACAGATATGCAGGTATAAAGTCATAATCTTTAGCTGTCCTCTCAGAGAATGTGGTACCTCTAATCTCACAAATAACATCGCTGTGATTAAATGTAACAAGAGCAGATACGAAGAATGTGCAACGCCGCTAGGGATCTGGGCCAAAGTGCAAAGTGTGCTGTTTGTCTTGGGAAACTTCTCACCTTTTGGTAAACTCTCCTAATCAGCCTCAGGCATCCAGGGTCCCATGTGGCCCACTGGCTGTCCCAGGCTCTCCCCGCCCACTGGACACCCGCATGCCTCCTCCTGGAGCAGCAGCCCTGTGCGTCACAATCAAACTCCTGTCGGTTCCACTTTTCAATCAAAACTCCAGTTTCCTCAGGCTGGCTGATTTTGGCAGTCTCTAAGCAAAATCCTAATCTGATAATCTGATTAAATTAATTCAAAGTAAGTTGTAGATGGCTAATAGCCTAAATTTCTGAGAGAAGCTGAGTTCTTGACAATCTAATTTGTGGAACACACAAAGGAGATGTGTTGAACTGGAAATCTTCTGAGTCCTCTTTGTTTATATTCAAATTTCTTCCCTTGTCTGCCTGCCTGCCTGCTTTCTTCTTTCCTTCCTTCCTAGTTTTCCTTCCTTTCATTCTTTCTCTCTCTTTTCCTCCCCCCACTTCCCTCTCTCTCACATTGCTGGGTCAGTAATATGGAACTCCTTCTTTGCATGGGTACTTATCCATAAATTGACTTCCAGATAGGGATTAAAGTAAGGCAATGACTGTCTTTCCCAAGGCAAATGCAACTTCCTCATTTGCCCATGTTGACAGTACAGTATCTACACCCTTAATATTCTCCTTTGCTAATGACTGTTTTTAAATCTCTAATGAGAAAAAATATCATTCAACTAAGATTCAGGGTTACATTTTCTACTTCTTTAATAATTTATCATATATTTAACATGTGAACGGTGCATTTGGAAGCATCACAATGATCTACTTCTATTATTATTATTATTGTTATTATTATTATTTTTTTTTTTTAAAGATTTTATTTTTTCCTTTTTCTCCCCAAAGCCCCCCCCCGTACATAGTTGTGTATTCTTCGCTGTGGGTTCTTCTAGTTGTGGCATGTGGGACGCTGCCTCAGCGTGGTCTGATGAGCAGTGCCATGTCCGCGCCCAGGATTCGAACCAACGAAACACTGGGCCGCCTGCTGCGGAGTGCGCGAACTTAACCACTCGGCCACGGGGCCAGCCCCATTATTGTTATTATTTTTATTCAAATACTTAACCTGTCATAAACAGCTACTATTGATCAGAATGTCTTTCTCAGAAATGTTAGGCATCTTTTATAAGTAATTACTGATATTTGCATCAAGCCATCAATGCAAAACACATCAATATCTATAATATATTTATTATTAACAATTATTGCTTTAAAATATTTATTGATAAGGAATACCATGGTTTATATTTTTCTATAAATGATCAAAATAGTTCATGTTTATTTCATACTCTTCTGTGCCAGATGCTATTCTGAGTACTTTGCATACAATAATTAATTTAGTCCTCAAAACAATAGTATGGATTGGGTATCTTTACCTCCTTGCTTTTAACAGATGTGGAAAACTAAGGCTTGGAGAATTTAAGAAATTTGCCCAGGATCACACAGTAGGTATACTGTATTTAAAAATCAATGCATGAGTATATGACATAATATATGTATGTTCTTTGGTTAAAAAAGTAAGTTATATATGAATGTTGATAGTATTTCAAGCTCACTCCTCAACGGAAGGTGTGGGAGTAGTAAGTGCGAGTTACACTAATGTTGAAAGATTGCCTTACACGGAATGCAAATCAGTTTCTATGGGTATCTTAGATTAACCTGGACCAAGGCTGGTGAATAAGATACTGTAGCCAGTAGGAACGATAAGAAGTAGTGTTACTTCCAGATCACCTCCTCTAAGGGGTGGTCCAGAGTAGTTGTAGGAGCATTCAAGTCAGGCTTTGATGAGTTTATGAATGACACCCCTGGTGGGGAGATGGTGAACTGACTAGATAAAGACAGATGGCAAGTATTTTCTTCAGAAATTCTAACCAGCAGGTGAAAGAGAAAGTGAGTCACCCTAATTGCTGTGAAATAGGAAGAGAAAAACACAACATAGATTCTTATCAGAATAAAGCTTTATGTAATCCAAAAATACAGCCCCAACCCAATACTATTTCATTTATTTCTGTTAAATAAATTGTTTGGGACTTTCCAGTAAACATTGCTAAGCAGAATACCATCAAGCAGCAGGTCATATAAGGGAAACATTTGAATAATTGTTCAATAAATATATCATAGCTGACTGTTTTAAAATTATAAAAGTAATACCTTCTTGAGGTTAAAAAAATCTCAATACGGAAGTATACAAAGCATAAAAATAAAGATGCTTTTCTTTCCTTTCTTTATCATTCTGTTTCCCTGTTCCAACTACTAATCTGAATGTGTTTTCAAGACATTTTCTCTGCATAAAGAAATATATACACACTTGTCTTGTTTTCCTAAAACAAATGGACTAAAATTATATTTCTGTATATATGTATGTGTGGCTATAAGATTGATATAGTTTTTTTCTATAAGAAAAGAGATCTTAGCATACATGTTATGCTATAACTTGATTCATTTCATTTTTCCCCCCAGAATATAACATGGAAAACCTTTCAAGTCAGAACATTCAGTCCTACCATAGTCTTTTTGAAAAGTTACCTACTATTCCATAGTGTGGTGTCTCGTCAGTCATTTCACTATTCCATAATGTTTTGTCTTTTTCTCAATCTAGGTTTTCACACATTTATATATATTATGTTATGTGTTTGGGGACCTACGTTTCAACTTATTATTTCTGTTTAATTTTCTTAGAAATTCAAGCTTATAGCTATGTCTAGTGTGTTTAATCATGGGAATACTGTATATTTTTTCTCTATTGTCTGGAAGAAATAAGATACCAAGGACTTGGCAAAGGTACTTTATCCAATTACTTCTCATACATTTCACACTGTATATTTTGGGGGGTAAGAAAGTAGATCTGAAGCCAAATAGTTGAGTTTAAAATACCCTGTAGACCACGGTTAAGTATGTAAAAGTTTAATAAACTCAAATTTCCAGTTACTCTGGCCAAAAGCTTATGTTCAAGAAATAGTAACTAACCATCTTAAAAGTAAATCCTAAATGTTGGGATAGGTGGTTAGGCGAAGCATTCCTCTGAGGATTCTCAGGACAACTTGCTGACGAAGTCAGTGTGAGTGGGGTCATCCATGCAACAGCAGCTATATTTCCACTGATTCCTGATTATCCCCCTTGGCACTAAAGAGACCCCTGTGTTTGGAGAAATTTTGCAGCTGGGCAGAAGAGACAAGCATCTGGCTGAGAAATAACACCATAACTCAGAGCAACTTTTGGCCTTCTACATTGATCTTATTAAATTTCAACTTTTTCTTCTGGAAAGGAGATTCACTAAGACAAGAAAAAATATTACAAAAACAATACTTCTGGCACAATGACTAAAGCTAATAGGCTTCAGATATCTTCCAGGTGGGGAACACATTCACCATCAAATGGGGACATGGGCTAACATGGAAGCCTTCTTGGGCTCATCAGAAACCAGCATATCCTGGGGCTGGGCCCATGGCTGAGTGGTTAAGTTCGCACCCTGCGCTGCAGGTGGCCCAGTGTTTCGTTGGTTCCAATCCTAGGCATGGACAAGGTACTGCTCATCAAACCACGCTGAGGCAGCGTCCCACATGCCACAACTAGAAGGACCCACAACAAAGAATATACAACTATGTACTGGAGGGCTTTGGGGATAAAAAGGAAAAAAGTGAAATCTTAAAAAAAAAATAAAAGAAAGAAACCAGCATATCCTCTTCTCTCCCCCACCAAAGAAATAAGCAAAATATCTGGGCTATTTCTTTATAACTAACATATTTAGTGAAAAAGATAAAATGAGTTATCAGTTGGTACAGACACAGGCTAACTGAGAATCTTTGTTAAGAGAGGTGAGTGAAAATAAAATAGGCTGCTGGAATACCAAAGAATAAATATCTTTATGAGTGTAAATGGAGGAGGGAGGCAATGTCCACATTAGCAGGCACAGGAATACTGTGCAGGAGGTAGAACAAATAATTTCCAGAATCTTCAGCTAAGATAAAGAAAAATTATCTCTAGGTCAGAAGTGTTTTTTTAAATTTATAACTGTGGGCGAAACCAAATAAACAAACAACACAAGCAAAGAAAACCCTGGAGGCAAGAGAGATAAACATTCATATAACAGAGGCCAATAACAGCAGATATTTAAAAAATAATGTGTCTTTTAAAAGTATACATTTAGTCAGAGGATAACTAGTAGTCTATGTAAGGGTTTGTAAAGTGATTATAAAACAAACATGAGTGGAGATTTTTATATATTTTTATTTGCAAGAATAACTATTCAAATTTGGTTCAGGTTTCACAGAAGGGTGAAAGAGAAAGTACCAACAAAACTCTTTTGAATAGCTTTTATTCCTCTAAAAACATTTATAATTAAAAAGGAGTCATGAAGGTGCAAATTGTACAGTAAACACCACCTGGAATATTAATAAAAATATATATCCCCAAACTCCACACTTCCTACAAAATTTTTATTTTAATCACATCTACATTTTAGTCACATCTAACATGATTCTACTCATCTAATTAATAAATAGGTAGAATCATATTATATAAAAACTCTTTTTGGCATGAAGATCCTTGAAATATTGATAAAACCCATTGATCATCTTCACAGAAAAAAGGAAAATACACACATTATATTGCACATAATTTGAGAGGGATTACTGATTATCTTATACAAATCTTATTCTTTGATCCTAATTTAAGGAGTTCTAGTCTAAAAGAATGGCCCAAACTAAATAAGTGCAATCTACTAATAGTTTCTGAAATTTGACTAGTAGAGGAAAAATCTGGTTCATGCCACCATGTCATAGTAAACATGCTGTATTTTCTTGGAACTGGGTGGGGTGGGATGGGGTGGGGAGAAGCAGAGCAGAGAGCCAGCAGCACGTCTCTGCTCCTGCCCCAGAAATGACTCTGGAATTCTCTTCCCCTGTTATTCCTTTGCTCTTCCAACCCTCTATCACTCATTCTCTGAGAAGCCCTACAGAGGGTTTTCTGAATAGGATAAGTGAAATGGAAACTTTGGTAATAAACATGCATCTAATATCCATTATAGAAAACACAGCAAGAAAGGAAAACAACCCAAGACACTATCTTGTAAACTAAGTAAAACTAACTTGTTTTTTTAAACTAATAAAAAGCCCTTTAAGCATCAATATATATTTATTTAACTGTTACATGTCTACATTGAATAGTTCGGATAACCTAAAGTGATAACCAAATTTTAAGGAATTGTAAAGTCTTTACTATTTTATAAACCCGTATTATGATCCTAAATGTCATCTTAAGGAACTCCATGGTTGTAGGAGCACAAATATGGGTGTTCTAGTCAGATAAAGCAATCTTGAATTCTTCCTGATTAAAAATCAGAGTTAAAATCACCCGCCATGGGTGTCAACCAACTTTACACCAAGTTCATCAAAATAAGCTTATAGGAGTGAACAAAGTTCGATTCAGCTGTGGTCATATTTCACAACTGCCAGCAATAGAGACTGCCATACTGTGCATTTTATATGTACGCAACTTACAAATGATAGCTACACAATGGAGCATTAGCAACTTGGTCTATTTGCAAGTCACTTACCATATTGCATATTTCATCCTCTCCTCTGCTCACATTTTGACGTTGAGAGTTTTCCTTATCTCAGAAGCAGCAACAAGCTCCTGAAAAGTATTTTTATATTATAAAAGATTGTACTTATGCATATACATACAAATATTTCCTCAAATAATGGTCAATTTTTTAAAACTACTTTCAACAAATTAGTTGATTGTATCTGAGAACACTTGATTTTTATTGAATTCTGTCAAGACATCAAAATGTGCAGATTCACCTTTGAAAAGTGTTAAATTTGCATTTATTCTTTTGTCCCTAGGCTTACAGCTGGGTGGTGTTATTTTTTAAGCACCTATTTGAGGTGCTAAGAGGTCCTAATTAGATAAATTAAACAAACACAGCATTAAGTTTCAGAAACGAAGTGTCAGAACAGATCCCTTTTTGATATGCAGATCACTAATCGAGCAACAGTAAATGGCAAATAACGTGATTGTTTCCTGCATCAACATATTGGGTTTGATAAAAACAGTTTTACTTTAGTAACTGCCCAGGATATTGCTCTGAGTGATTGAGAGGGACTATATTATTTTCTAGAGACTTCCAGCTGCTTTCATTCTAATTTTTCCTGCCGTATTATGAATGAATGAATGAATGAATGAAAAAGAACGGCCAATGGTCTCTGTGTTACAGTGTAGCATTATCACCCCTGGGAGGAGCATGCTGTTTGCAGGGCTGACGAAAGAAAATAAAACAAAACAAATCACCACCACCACAACAACAAACCAGGGGTGATTCATTTCAAGTCAATTTAACAAATCAGTATGTAAGTAAGGCACCAGCTGGCTATAAGGGCCACGAAGATCACTTGAAGGATTTATAATCCAGTGAGGAAAGCAATACAGACATGTTTACGACTCATGATGAAACATGAAACAATGAAATTAATTACAAACATAAGAGTCCTTTAATTGTTTTTGAGTTGATCAGGGTAGGCAACACTGAGGTGGAATTTGAACTGTACCTAAATGGAAAATCAGCATGTACAAACATGGAGAGAAAGAACAATCCAGATTAAGAGAATTGCCTGGGTTAGGAGGCAGAAAACAAAGTGTGGTGGGAGAACCTAATGAGCGGGTTGAACTTCAGCCCAAGTCCAGGAGTAAGGGTACGAGAAATAAATTCATGTTCAAGGGGGAATTAATGATTTTAGTTTGATGGCTAATTGAGCTTGAAGTACCTATGGGAAATTCAGATCTAAGGTTTAGGATGGATACCCAAATTAGAGGTAAAGATTGAGTCACCTGCACAAAGGTGCTAACTGAAGCTTTGGCAGCCTTTGAGATAGCCCAGAGTGTGAGCATGGCATGGCTAGAGAATAAACCTACAGAATGCTTACATTTAAACACAAGTAAGAGAAAGCAAGCGTTTTGCAAAAGAAGAGAGTGGCCAACATTGTCAAATGATGCACACATGTATCAGATTCAGCTATTTGAAAGTCACTTGCACCCTGTGAGGGAGCAGTTTCAGTGAAGTGGTGGGCAGAGAAACCAGATTGCAGATTGGTTGAGGGTAAATTGGTCATTGCAGGAAATGGTCAAAACAAGTGGGGAAGTTGGGGAAAAAGCAGGGTGGGGAAAGTTTTCCAGAAAGAAAGGCACATTAGAAAATGGAGAGGAGGAAGGCAAAATACATCAAAGAATCTTGAACAATACCAATTTACAAGTAGTGCATTTTAAATGTGGTTTCTTTATGATATTCATTGAAGAGATGCATCAATCAAGACTAAGATTTTCTAGCCAGGGCAACAAATATATCACTTTGAAAACTTAAATTCAGCATCTCAAGTTGCCCAAACTACCTACCTACTAATTACTAAGAAAGAAAACATGTAATGAGTGTGACTTAAAAAAATACTTTCATATTTAAAAAAATATTTTTTGATAAAAGACGCATATTCACGTCAACAGAGACCTACAGAGCTCTGGAACATGATCTCATTATAAATCTTTCAAAGGGAATAATATAGGACAAAACACCTGCCAGGAAGGAAAATAAGACATTTTCTTTTTTTAAACTCTAATATATGCCTTGTGTCTCCAAATGCTCTTGCTTACCACATGGAAAGTAAGGATATGATGCAACATAGCATTTGGAAACACAAATGTTTTCCACCCAAACAATTTTCACAAATATTCCTAAGACTATGAATACATTTTTCAAAGGATATAATTACTGCTTACATATCAGACAACCTGAAACTGACATTCTAAAACATAGCTAGCTAGTATTCTTTATAAGTGTCAAGGTCAGGATGGGCAAAGAGAGACTGGAGAGATGTCAGATTGGAGGACACTAAAGTGACTTGAGGATTGGATCCTGGGCAGAGAAAAAGGACCTTCATGAGACAACTAAGAAAACTTGACTAGGTTTACAGATTAGTTAATAGAATTGCTTCAATGCTAATTTCCTGGTTTCAATCATTGTAATTTCAACTTTTTCAATTAACGTAGTCTGTTGGAAAATTTTCTCTCCTTGGGAAAATGTCTCTACTTATAAAGTGGAAATTAGTGGGGAAAAAGTTCATGAGCAGATATGTCCTTCTCTGCCAACTTCTCTGGGGGAAAGCTATTTTGTTAGTGGGAAACCTGAATTTTATTCATCTTATAATATGGTTAAACCATTAGAAATGATTGCTTAGATGATGATGTTGACACTAAAATAAAAGAAACACTGCAATGGAAAATCAGGAAAGCTGGGTAAATTTCAAAGAAATTAAGGTATAAGAAATGGAGTAGCAGTTTGAAAATATCTGTGTACTTCCCAGATCACTAGGTCCTACTACAAGCCGGCCATAAGACAGCACATCCATTAATTTGACTATATAATGTCAATATTTTGGAATTGGTTTGTAATTTCAGGTATTTGGATATAAAAGAGAGTAGAGATTTCTACGCAGATCATACTATGATTCTGTCGTTTGAGAAATGAAAGTATGTGAATGCCCAGCACAAGGATCTGGGTCAACAGAAAGGATCACATTCAGCCAAAAACATTAATACGTCAAACTTCCTTTCACCATGCCAATGTATAGTCATCAGATCGTTTCATTGAGAACTACATATTTTGCAATTGCAATAGAGATTGAGTTTAAGGCTATTTATCATATCTGCCACTATATTTCTTAATCATATGTATGTTAACTAAGAGTTTTTTTGGCACTTTCATCAAGCTAGTTACATGATCATAATTAGTTTTGGTTATAGCTATCTCAATTAACAAAAAGTAAGATTATCCTTTCTCACGTATACGATCAGAATTTTCAAACATATGGCAGACACTATATACCCTTCAAAAGAAAGCATAATGTATGTTTTGATACAACTTTTTGTTTTAGGAGTTTTTTAGTATCAAAAAAATAAAAACCCAGCCTTTTTCTAACAGAGTTCTGTAATCAGGTCCTTCCACACAAATAATAATTTACTTAATTGAAATAGCCTCCTCTATCTAGACAATGAAATGTTTTAGAAATATCTGAGTCTCAGGGCAAATGCTGGATTTGATTGTTCTTGGTCCTAATGAGAATGAATCCAATGTCAGCCCAACTCTCTCCACGTTGCTGTTACATTTTTTTCCCTCACCATTTTGGTTAATCTTCACTTTCCACTATTACCATGCAAACTCCTGAGGAAGAAATATCATTTGTCATAGTATCCAGAAGAAGTTTTCAGTAAATTTTGATGACCAGAATGCAATAGTACTTATTTCAAAATACTGGAATTCTTAGATATAAGATAATATTATTTAGAATATAAAGTAACAGATTTGCTAAAACAAAGTGAGGCCTTCTTTCTTCTCCAAGCAATGAGTGTTTGCTTCTTGCTCCCTACTTGTCACCTTGAAAGGTAAGTGCAAACCTTGTGTGGGCAGCCACCTCTAGTGAAGGAAATAGCTTCTGTTCCTCTTGCCTAGAATGTTCTTCTCCCAGAAATACGCGTGACTAATCCCTCTCATCTTCCAAGTTTTTATTCAAGAGTTAACTTCTTAATGAGGCCCTCATTGGTTACTTAGAATTTTTATCCTCGCCTGACACCTCTTTCCTGTTTTATTTTTTCTCTTTATTGTGTATCATTATTTAACACACTGCATACTTTACCTACATATATTGTTTATTGCCCACTTCCAACGCTAAAATACAGACTCCACGAGGGCAGAGGGTTTTGTCTTTTTCTTTTAGTTCTGCATTGCCAAAACCCAGGACAATGTCCAACATTTTGGTTATTTCTAATTGTTTACTATAATTAAGTCTACTAGATATACTCTAAGCTAAATTTTTGTGGGATGGTCCTATTATGAAAAAAATAATTCAGATATTTTTACTTAAAATAAGCCTTTAAAGAAAGGGGCTGGCCATGTGGTCAAGTGGTCAAGTTCGTGCGCTTCCACGGCTCAGGGTTTCACCAGTTCAGATCCTGGGAGGGGACATGGAACCCATCATCAGGTCATGCTGAGGTGACATCCCACATGCCACAACTGGAAGGACCCACAACTAATATGCCACTATGTACTGGGGGGATTTGGGTAGAAAAAGCAGGAAAAGAAAAAGAGATTGGCGACATTTGTTAGTTCAGGTGCCAATCTTAAAAAAAAAAAAAAAAGAAAGAAAGATGATGAGTTTTGCCTTGTCTTAACACATACTCTGAGGCTTGCTCAAAATTTGGAACTCAAATCTATAAAGATTAGACTTGCTCAAGAGATTTTCATGGTAGTACTAAGTTTGTGCCTTTGCCCATTCATAATTTTTTTCTCACTATTGAGTGCCTCCATCCCTAGGCTGAGACTTTCAGAATGCTGAGGAGTAAGCATGTGGGACGCCTGTGGTACAGTTTAAGCATGTGATTATATTAGAATTCTAAGGGCATTCTGATGTTTTACTGGGAATAAAACTCCTTACAGTGATTAAAATACATGACATATGATACATTTTTCTAATAAATGGTAAGTAACCATTTCCAGAGGCATAATACTTTTTCCCATAAGAGAATTTGTAAAGTTTAATCCTCAAATAGCAAGAATATATAGTTTCTTGAAATAAGGATCTTTAATATACTTGTATTTGGAATGACCACACAATGGTCATAAGATGGTTCCATTTTCTCCCTTTCATTCCAAAATAGTCTCTATCAATTAAATTCAAAATCTGAAGGAATAAAACATACTTTCAAAAATCATGTCCTTGGAAAAAAGTTTTTGAAAATAATCCAAATATGATTCAGGGCTGCAATATGCTGACAACCAGAGAGAAACCAAACTAAAATGGTAAGGACATTTATCAGTAATGAAAATTTCATACCAAAGTATAAAAGAGAAACTAGTATAAAGGCTAATTTTAAGCCATGCCTAATTTGAGAAGAGTTATGACCATTTAAAATATGTAAACCATCTTGAACGTTATTCAAGAAGTAAGTGCCAAGTATTTAGACATTTTAAGATTTTAAGATGCTCAGCATTTTTATTGGTATGTCTAAAATGTTCTCTTTTTAATTAAGGAATGCATTCTTAAAGGCTACCAGTAGAATGAATGAAGCTATATTGTTTTATGGCATTTTAAAAAGTATAACATCCATACATAGAATTTCATGTAATGCAAGCTTAATTTTACATTTTTAATAGATCACATTCAGATCAACTTTCAACAACAAAAAATTCAAGTCAAACAACAAAAATGTTACAGTATCTAAAAAAGACATTGAGAAACCAAGCAAATGAAAACATCCAGAATAATTTCACTGAAGTAGAAATCTTTGGGATGCTACTTGAAAAGCCAACAAGCAAAAAATTAAAAAGCAGGAAAGAAAGAAAGAAAAAGAAGGAAGAAAGGGAGGAAAGAAAAGAGGAAACAATGAAGGGAAGAGATAAATTTAAAAAAAGGGTTAAAACATATACCTCCATTTAACAAACATCTTTTTTTTTTAAGGAAGATTAGCCGGGAGCTAACTGCTGCCGCCAATCCTCCTCTTTTTGCTGAGGAAGGCTGGCCCTGAGCTAATATCCGTGCCCATCTTCCTCTACTTTATATGTGGGACACCACCACAGCATGGCTTGTCATGCTGTGCCATGTCCGCACCGGGGATCTGAACCGGCAAACCCCAGGCCGTGGAAGTGGAATGCGCGCACTTTACCACTGCGCCATCAGGCCGGCCCCACAAACGTCTATTATTAAAAGTGTATACCAACCACGAAGTTTAAAATAGGCTTAACGTGTAAATGCTTAATGGTAAAACAGTCAGATACTTTGAGAAATCTTTATGAACAAATAATCACTTGGAAGCTACCTGTGTCGTGAACAGGAGAGAGGATGTTTTAGCAGAGGAAGGTGAAGTTAAAAGGGATAATGTCAAATTTGAAATCACATGTTTGTATTCCAGAGAGAATAATAAATGTGTCCTAGATAAATCTGTTCTAATTCTAGGTAGAACACAATTTAGAGAAACTTGTTTTGATACCAAAAGTCCCTGTTCTTGTCGTAATCAGAAAGGCAGCATTTCTCATCTCACATTTTAAAACCAACTCAATAAAAACAACTTTTGGCTACATATCAAATATTTGTTGGAACACAGAGGAGATAGTTTTGTTTGGTATATGTTGATCCATCCACTTTGGAGGGAGAAAAGCAGGTCCTTAAAAAGCAAATTATCTACCACTTGACGTCCTTTCTTTTATGAAGGAAAAGGAGTCCTTTACTTAAAAGTGTGTATTTGTATTTCTTTATTTAAACTTTCAGCAGCTGTATACTTATTCACCTGGGCTAACCTTCAAAAATCATTTACAATCTGTTTTCACTTCACACTCTCACCAGTTACCCATTTACAATGTGTATTTTTTCAAGGAATCATTTAAGAACCATTTGATAAAGACTATTTTAATATAGATTAATAAAAATACCATCTATAACTTTTATAAATGTATTTCCCATAATTGGAATTAAAATCCATGGTGAAACACTATTCCTAAAAAACAAATACATTTAGTAAATATAAATTATAAATTCATCTTAAAAGGCACTTTATGAGCAAAGTATGAGTCGACGTGGCTATTATTAACGTTCCCCTAACCAACTGTTAGAAATTCTATGTAGCTGGGGGCCGGCCCCCGGGGCTGAGCGGTTAACAGTTTGCGCGCTCCGCTGTGGCAGCCCAGGGTTTCACGGGTTCGGATCGTGCGCGCGGACATGGCACCGCTTGTCAGGCAACGTTGAGGAGCCATCTCACATGCCACAACTAGAAGGACCTACAACTAAGATATACAACTATGTACTGGGGAGATTTGGGGAGATAAAGCAGAAAGGAAATAAAAAGAGAGTGGCAACAGTTGTGAGCTCAGGTGCCAATCTTTAAAAAAAAAAGAAAGAAAGAAATTCTATGTAGCTAAAGTCTTGATTGGGGGGTGGGGATAAAAAGAACAGTTCAATTCTCTACAGTTATAATATTCAGAGGTGTTATCCTCAAAGAGTATTAAATTTTAATTTGCAATATATAAAAAGACAATTATTTCAATGGGGAAGAGTTCTTTATAAGGGAAAATGGGTATTTGGGAAGCTAGCGTTTGCAAACAATCAAATTGTGGATTTTCTGATGTTGAAACAATATCAACTAACCAGCCTTTTTGTTATGCTGGGTGACAAAGGTTCAGAAGCATAAGTCAAAATGTCCTCTTGAGACCACTTGGAATTTATTTCTTTTAATACCTCTTGTTTAAGACAGGGCAGCAATCAGGCACAGAGCATCACAGTGCACTTCACTCTAAACACGCCATCTTGTAGTAATTGTCCTTTTTAAAGGGAAGGGTCCCTAGTTACATAAATGAGCACGATTTTGCAATAGAAAAGCCTATAACCACAAAGGACAGCCATGTCCTCTGGACTGACACAGATTTCACCTTAGAAACTAGAAGTTCATTAAAATACTTCTTAATCAATAGTCACTCCCCAAACCAGTTATAAGATGAAAACTTTGCTTGAAATAATAGTTTTAATCCATCAAATTTCATGTCGCATTACTTAGTACAATACAGAATATGATAATTCATTTGATATCAATTGGGTTCTGTATTATGTTTTTAGACGTCAATATTTATAACAGTGCCTGATCTGTATAAAACTATTATTTTCGTTATTATTTTATGATAGACAATATCTGATTGAAGGCATTTCAATAAAATTGAAAAAGTAAAAGTCTGTAGTTATGTTAGATTTTCAAAAAGTTAAACTAGTTGAAAACACATTTACATGGACATGAATTATCCAGACATAGAAGTCAATTTACTCTCTGCTTATTTTCTAAGTAATGTGGGGATGATTTTTCAATTAGACATGGAGGAAGTTTTCCTCCAATCTTCACGGCAGTTTATTGGGTATGCCCTCTCCTGTCTTTTATCTCTTCTGCCCCATGGCTCCAACAGCTGCTATAAAGAGTTAGTTAGAAAGATCAGAAAAAGATACAGTCCTCTTTAAATTGCACATAAATGATTTTTTACAGTAGCTAATAGGAATCAAAGACACCAAACAAACAAAAAGTGCAATTAATGTGCTTTAAGCAATTGCACTCTGAGTGAATTTTTTGTGATTAATATATCAAGTACATTAAGTTTTATGTGAGCAAATAGTCAGTTCCATGGATGCTGTCACAGGACAAGGATTGGCATTGGGCATAGAAAGAGGACCAGCTGGGGACACAGAAACAGGAAACGAAACAAGGTTTCATATAGATACAGGAAAGGGTGACTTTTTCTTTTTTTTTTGTCTCTTTTAGCAGCTCCTGGTTGAATGTTTTATCAATACCCTGAATGGAAGAATTAGTTGCAAATGTCAGGATCACAGAGCAGTTATGTAGCTCTAAATTAATTGTAATTAAAGAATTATTTATGTATGCTTAAATTAACTATTCAGAAAACTTTAAATAACTTAGTCTAAAGTGGTTTTTTCCTCAACTAATTTTTCCTGTTGTTTGTTCAAAAACCCACTTCAATGACATTTTCTGACTAGGGCTCAAAATGTTCAAAGTTAAAAGTTCCTCTTACAGATGGTGAGGGAAGAAATGTCAATCCTGGATAGGTATGGCACACGTTCCACTAGAGCTTCTAATTCAGCAACGCTTCAACAAATGTCTTAATGGTCTTCATCAAACAGTATCACCAAAACCACTTTTTATTAATAGAATTAGGGTAATTAAAGCACATATTCTCTATGATATACACAGGTCAATAGCTTGACAAACATAATCACCCTGAAAATGAATAAAAACCATAAATATGAAGGTAGAAAACAGACACAGACTTATTAAAATCTCTGACAAGTGTTTTACAAAGGTAATTATTGGATAAGCTATCACCTTGTGCTTGTAATGGGTAGACAAAACAGAAATGAGTTAGAAGCCAAGAGATAACAATATAAAAGTAATAGCTGAGAGAAAAATGACGTTCTAGGATAAGTATTCAAAATTAGCAGCCCTCAGGCGGGAGCAGAAATGGCTGCCCCAAGTTGCATTCTTAAGGAAAGAGTCTAGTCAAGAGACACATCTTACGCTGGAACCTAGTGGGGAAGTCTGCTTTGGGGGGCTGCCCTAGAACCTCCAATCACACATAGGAAGGTTAAATATAACTCCTTTCTGGAAAGAATCCTGCAACTTTCCCAACAATGGCTCTTGTTCAATATTTTCAAGAATTTGGGTCATATGTCTGGATTGTAATTATTTATTTCTCTTTCTCCTAAATCAGAATGTGAGGTTTCTCAGGGTTAGAACAATATTTAATTATCCTGGTGTTTCTCAAGTCTAATAACAATACCTATAATATACTATTCACTCAAATTTTTCCACTGTTTGCTTAGCAAAGACCTATACAACTATTGTCTCTCCCTCAGTATTTTTTTAGGGTTACATTCTCTGTTCTCAGATTTATTGCAAAGATTTTAGGCTACTTCTGAATTATGTGGAATAAATATGCTTAAGGGCCCTTTACATTCTGACTTCTTCCTAATAGGTGAAAGAATGCAGACAGGACCTCTCAACTTTATTCCATTATTTCTAGGCGCACTGCCTGGTTCCAAGTCTCCCCATGATCGGGATAACATATTCATGCACCCAAAAATGGTTACCACATTCTCTGTCTATTGTCTCTTCACCATTTAAACCTTCCAATTTCTAGTTCTGAGGTGATACAAAAGAAAACAGTTAGTGTAGCAGAGTTATTGTTAAATCTTTAAATCACCAGAGTGAAGTCAGAATAGTGCCATTCTCTCAAAAACTGGAATGACGCTGAACTAAATGAACAGGCTGTTACAACTCTGTCATTGAATCAAAAATGTTACCAGAAGCTAGCCTGTGGAAGAGGAGACTAAACATAGCTGTTAATCTAACAAAATCAAAGATGCATATATGCTTGTATATTCGTGTGTATAGTGCTTGTGTATTCATACACAGATGCATTCATATACACATTTTTGGTGTGTATACACACACACATACATATCTTGCATATTTGTATAAAAAGTCACAAAGAATGCTAACTAGTAGATAGCTATTTTGTGTTAGTGAATGATTTTTCTTTCTTTCAAGCAAAGTGAGAAATTCTGGGAGAGAGGGAGTCTTGGGTTAACACACAGTGTAAAGTGTTGCGTCACCTCTGGGAGGAAACTTAAATAAGTCTAGGGCAGGGTGAAAAGAGGGGAAACAGGATAATACAAGGAAATATTTTCTCCCCAAATTTAACAGCAGGTAGAAAAGCCAAAAGCGTGGGCAAGGCTTGGTCTAGTGGAAGATCTTTTAAAAAAAAATTCTGGATTCTTGACTCACAGATTGAGGGTAGGGTGGAAGGAAAGTGGTGAGAGGCTGCAGAGGTCCTTGACTGTTGACCCTGGACAGCTTCCTTCTTTTGGACACTGTGGCTTTCTCAGAGGTGGTGAAGGAGGAAACCCGCTAAAGAGCAGGAATGGAAAGCAGTCGAGTCCTGCAAAGCCTGGGTACCTCAGATGTGGTGCTGGCAGGCCGCCATCTGTGGGCCCCGTGGTTACAGCGTTGGGGTGCCAATCTTCATCGATGAGCAAGCTGGGAAAGCTCATCTAGTGAAAGGCTACGACAGGATGGCAGTGAAATTCAAATGGCAACATCCTGAGGTTTCGCCCATGGGCATTAAATAAAGAGGGAAAAGTTTTCTCTCGTCTGTTTACCAAATTTTTTGTACTTAAAATAACCAGTCTTTTCATCCTCAGAACTAATGACTTAAGGCAGATGTAAACAAAGAATCTGTTTGAAATTCAGAGTTTAGTCTGAATGGCTAGGGGGCAACCTTATTTAGCAGCACAAATTATGTCTAAATATGGAAAAAGACAGGTGGTCATGTAGAAAATTATACTGAAAGATCTTTTCCTTTGGCTAACAGAGCTGGCTCTTTGAAAGTGAGAGTGAGTCGGTCAGTTATCAGGGAAAGGTTGTTTGAGGAGAAGATGACAAGGACGCCGGAATGTTCCTTAGAGCCAAGGAACACGGTCTAGTCCTCACTCTGCTAAGTTCAATTTTGAGTCTTTTGTTACTATATATTCCTCAGGAGTTCCAATAAAATAAAATTTAAAAATGTGAATATAAACCTTGATTTTGGTTTTGTGACATTTGGTTACATAGTGTACGTGGCCCCTAAGAACTTTCCAAAGCCAATATTTGTTATCAGAAGAATACAGGACAAGTCATCTAAACCCCCTAGGGCTCCTTTGCCTCATCTATAAAATATGGATGATGATGATCACAGCCCCTAATGGCTGTTAGAAGACTTTGATGAAAACACAAAGGTAAAGATAAAATGCGATACAGTGGATATATGCTGTTATTTTGGGGGAGAATTTTCTTCTGATAAAAGCATTTGGAATGCCTAATGAATAATGAGTTTAGCTCCATAACAGTTATATGTACTTGGAAAAGGAGAAAGGTAAAAGATAATTTAGATTGTAGCACTAAGCAGAAGTAACATGCAATCCAAGATGGGTACGATTCAGTAATGTCCAGTATAGTGTGTATTGTTGCTAATGTAACTCTCAAGAAGGTGAATGTGACATATGAATATGAGGTTCAAGCCTCATGTCTATTTCACAGATTAAAAAACACAAGTTCTCAGAACTCTATATTATCAATGTCATGTAATCATGGAAAGGGCTTCGGATATGACTGGTTTGGCTGCCTGGAGTATACAATCAATACAACTGACAAAGACCTCGGGGGACTATTCAAGATGCACGTTGAAATTAGAGGTGCGCGTTTACGGAAGATGTCCATTCTCTTCGTTACAAGTGAGGCAGAACAGCAAACGGAAGACAGAAAAACAAAGGCCAGAGTTCAGAGGCGATTCTACTCCCAGGGAAGAGCCAGAAAGCAAATTACCATCAAAGAAGAAGCTTGAGTGCTCCTAGAGTTATGACCCACTCACCTGGCCCACAAAAGACAGCTAAGTCCCCTTTGAGAATAGGTATGCCTTAAACTATATTTGGCAGTAAAAATTATCGGCTAGATGGAAAACTCCCTTGACGCACACTGAATAGTCTAAGATTTTTTTTCAGATATATCCAAACTTCATACCATTGTCCTGATTTATCACTGTACATGGTCTTTCTCTAGTCATATGTAATCAGTAAGGAACAGCCGCTCCACAACAGCTCCAGAGGGACTCTGCTCAAGGGCCATTTCCCCCAGCAGATTCTCGTCTCCACACCCAAACCCAAAGGAGTGTAGGCCTGTTAACCATCTTGGCAGCTCTGATGCCACTGGAATACAGGCCTGTGAGACAGCAGTAAAGTATCCTCTAGCCACTTTGGGTTAGCCAACTCTCAGTGGTGTTTTAAGACCAAGAGTCTGTATCTATTCACAACTTTCCATTTCTACTGCTGCTATGTTTGTTCACTTACTAATTCATTCACAAAATATTTATTAACCATCTACTCTGTGTCATGACCATAGTAAACAATGATGGACACAGATCTCATCTTCATTTTCATCACAGTCATCTACCTTACAAAAATAAGACGGGTAAAATGCCAAGGCTTACAAATACCCAGCCCGTAGACTCCTTTAGCTCAATACCCAGCCCATAGCCTCCTTTAGCTCAATGTGAAGTGCATAGCCATTTACTACCCCTAGCAACTCTATGAGAAAGCCTTGTCAAGAGAAAGACAGGCTTCTAGAGGTTCCAAGATGTGCCCAAGATTACACAACCTCGGATGGAAAGGCTGGCCAGACCAGATCCCAGATGAGGTACTACTGCTTAATTCTTTCCCCACTGTACCAGTGGTTTTCAAATGTTTGTTTCATTTAACTTGAATAGCAGAACTTTTTGATTAAATTACATATTACTAGAAAGCCCAATATAAAATAAATATAAGCCAAAGTTCTCCATTAGAATCAGGCCCAGGGTCTGCTAGGCGCAGCTAGCTGTCTTCACCCCTTCCATGGTAACCACATCACTCAGTGGTAGAGTCCTCAGTCTCTTGGGGACAAGGTTCTGCACTATTTCTCATATAAAGGTCAAACTGGATGAAAGACCTAAAACGCTTTGAAAACTTAAAATATGTGCTTGGTTCTTGCTATGGGCTGAATGTTTGTCTGCCCGCCCCATGCCCATTCATGTTTGGAAGGCCTTATCTCCAATGTGATAGCATTTGGAGGTGGGGCCTTTGGGAGGTAATTAGGTTTAGATGAGGTCAGGAGGGTGGGGCCCCTGAAGATATGATTACTGCCCTTATAAGAAGAGGAATAGACCAGAGCCCTCTCTCTCTCCACCATGTGAAGACAGAGCAAGAAAGCATCATTCTGCAGACCAGTAAGAGGTCCTCACCAAACACCGAATCTGCTGACATCTTGACTTCCCAGCCTGTTGTGTAAGGGGCCCAGTCTTTGAAATTTTGTTACAGCAGCCCATATTAACTAAGGCAATTGTATTGTTTTTGTGTATAGCTACACTTGGGACAGAGTAAAGGGGGCCTCGCGAAACAGAAGAAAAAAAAGCCATTCGCTTCATGCTATTAAAACTTGCATAATCATTTTTTTCTCCAAAGCCGATTTTCATAAAGAGATTTTAAATCTTTTCAAGAGTTCCAACCTTTGCACACTGATCGTCATATGTCTACAACTACTATATTAATGTTGCAAAAATCTCAGACGCTCCAAATGACATTTGAAATCATAGCTCTATACCCTTGGGAAAAAGTGAAGGATCAAATAAGAAATTGATGCAACAAAGTAAACCAGGAAAACACAATTTTTAAAAAAATCTTTAGTTAAAATGCTAGTCGAAAGGAAGATTTCAAATAATTTGTGGTTCTCATTTGTTTTAAACTTGAGATTTTTCAGTGTCTCTAGTTAATCCGTTTAGTTCTCTTGTGTAAGAATTTAAATTGAGCATTACAATAAATATTGTAGACAGTATAAATTTATTTTGGACACTGTTTGTTAGAGGGCAAGTGAACATTCATTGTCAAGGAATTCCTTTGCACATAATAAATATGTCCAAAATCCCTTTGCTCTTGTAATAAAGTGCTTAATGTGTCTTTTTTTCCCTCCTTTAAATGGAATGGAAGAATGTTCTATTTTGAGTCTTTTGTTACTTTATACTCCACAGGTGTTCCAATAAAATTTTTTAAATTGCTAACATAAACATTGATGTTAGTTTTGCAATATTTGTTTACAAAGTGTGGGTGGCCCCTAACAACTTTCCACAGTGAATATTTGTTATCAAATGAACTATTTATTATCCCCCACAAAGATTTTTTAAAGGGCAAAGATAATTTAGTTTGACAGATATGCCTGAATCAACGTTTTTATCCCTAAATCTCCACTATGATTAAGATGGTCACTAAGTTCATCACAGAAAGAATACCTAGTAAATGATATACAAGCATACCTTATTTCATTGCACTTCACTTTATTAAACTTCTCAGATACTGCGTTTTTTATAAATTGAAGGTTGTGACAACCCTGCGTTGAGAAAATCTATGAGCACCATTTTTCCCAAAGCATTTGCTCGTTTTCTGTCGCTGTGTCGTATTTTGGTAATTCTTGCAATATTTCAAAGTTTCTCATTATTACTATATTTGTTATGGTGATCTGTGATGTTACTAATGTCATTGTTTTGGGGTGCCACAAACTGTTCCCATATAAGATGGCGAACTTAATCATTGTTATGTGTGTTCTGACTGCTCTACTGACCAGCCATTGCACAGTCTCTCTCCCTTTCCTTGGGCCCTCCATCCCCTGAGACACAGTAATATTGAAATTAGGCCAATTCATAACCCTACACTGGCCTCCTAAGTGTTCAAGTGAAAGCAAGAGCTGCGTGTCTCTTACTTTAAATCAAAAGCTAGAAATGGTTAAGCTTAGTGAGGAAGGCATGTTGAAAGCCAAGACAGGCGGAAAGCTAGGTCTCTTGCACCAAATAGACAAACTGTGAATGCAAAGGAAAAGTTCTTGAAGAAAATTAAAAGTGCTACTCCAGTGAACACATGAATGATAACAAAGTGAAACAACCTTATCGCTGATATGGAGACAGTTGTAGTGGTCTGGATAGAAGACCAAACCAGCCACAACATTCCCTTAAGCCAAAGCCTAATCCAGAGTGAGCTGCTAACTCTCTTCAATTCTATGAAGGCTGAAGAGGTGAGGAAGCTGCAGAAGAAAAGTCTGAAGCCAGCAGAGGTCGGTTCATGAGATTTAAGGAAAGAGGCCATCTCTATAACATAAAAGTGCACAGCGAAGCAGCAAGTGCTGATGCAGAAGCTGCAGCAAGTTCTCCAGAAGATCAGCTAAGATAAGCAATGAAGGTGGCTACCCTACACAGCAGATTTGCAATGCAGACAACACAGCCTTATACTGGAGGAGGATGCCATCTAGGACTTTCATAGCTAGAGAGGAGAAGTCAATGCCTGGCTTCAAAGCTTCAAAGGACAGGCTGACTCTCTTATCAGGAGCTAATGCAGGTGGTGACTTTAAGTTGAAGCCAAGGCTCATTTACCATTCTGAAAATCATAGGGCCCTTGAGAATTAGGCTAAATCTACTCTGTCTGTGCTCTATAAATGGAACAACAAAGCCTGGATGAACATATCTATTTACAATATGGTTTACCGAATATTTTAAGCTCACTGTTAAGATTTTACTACTCAGAAGAAAAGATTCCTTTCCAAATGTGGTGCTCATTGACAATGCACCTGGTCACCCAAGAGCTCTGATGGAGATGCACAGTGAGATCAATGTTGTTTTCATGCCTGCTAACACAACATCCATTCTGCAGCACATGGGTCAAGGAGGAGTTTTGAATTTCACATCTCATTATTTAAGAAATACATTTTGTAAGGTGCTAGATGCCACAGATCGTGATTCCTCTGATGGGTCTGGGCAAAGTAAATTGAAATCCTTCTGGGAAATCCTTCTGGAAAGGATTCACCATTTTAGATGCCATTAAGAACATTTGTGATTCATGGGAAGAGGTCAAAATATCAACAGTAACACGAGTTTGGAAGAAGGTGATTCCAACCCTCATGGATGACTTTGAGAGGTTCAAGACTTCAGTGGAGGAAGTAATGGCAGATGTTGTGGAAATAGCAAGATAACTAGAATTAGAAGCAGAGCCTGAAGATGTGACTGAATTGCTGCCATCTCATGATAAAAGTTGAATGGATGAGGAGTTGCTTCTTCTGGATGAGCAAAGAAAGTGGTTTCTTGAGGTCGAATCTACTCCTGGTGAAGAAGTTGTGAAGATTGTTGAAATGACAACAAAAGATTTAGAATATTACATAAACGTAGTTGATAAAACAGTGGCAGGGTTTGAGAGAGTTGACTCCAATTTTGAAAGAAGCTCTACTGTGAGTAAAATGCTATCAAATAGCAACACATGCTACAGAGAAATGGTTCATGAAAGGAAGAGTTAATCAATGCAGCAAACTTCATTGTGGTCTTATTTTAAGAAATTGTCACAGCCACCCAGCCTTCAGCAACCACCGCCCTGATCAGTCAGCAGCTTTCAACATCAAGGCAAGACCTTCCACTAGCAAAAAGATTATGACTTGCTGGAGGCTCAGATGACGGTTAGCATTTTTCAGTAATAAAGTATTTTTTAATTAAGGTACGTACATTGTTTTTTAGACATAATACTATTGCATACTTAAAAGACTACAGTATAGTATAAACATAACTTTTATATACACTGGGAAACCAAAAAATTCATGTGACTTGCTTTATTGTGATACTCACTTTATTTGGTGGTCAAGAACCGAACCTGCAATATCTATGAAATATGCTTGTAATTCAAAATCAACCAGTGAGGCAGTTTTGAAGCTGTTGCTATTCCTTTTATCAAAAAATCTTAGATGGGAAATGGAGCTGTTTAAAAAAAGTTATTTGAATACTGCCTTAAATTTGAGGATTCCAGTTTAAGAATATTATCCTCTGAATATTTGTTATACATCTTCACTCTAAATTAATTATTTGTGATCTCAAGGATGTCACCATCTCCTTAGATCTGAGTTCATGTAAAATGAAAGGACTGGACCAGACTATTCCCATCAGGGAGGGTCACACATAGGATGTAGTCCTTAAATTGTCTCTAAAGAACCAGAAAGATTTTGATACACCCAGGATGACTTTTCTTATGATTTTCATCATGCTGATCTCTACTTTTCAAAGAACACCGCTTGTTAGAAGACAATTCCAAATCACATTGCCAAGCAAACCAGCACACTGTGATTCCTCTCCATCATTTCAATGTTTCTACCACTAGTAGCTCAAGGAAACTTCTGCAATAGGTAAACTCATCCACTTACTCAGTCTACCCGGAACACACATCATCCCTACGGCATCATTGACCATCCTATCGTTCCAGGGCCTCTCATTGGAATGTACCTCTCCCCCCTTCCAAATTTCACCTGCTCTTCAAGTGATAACTCAGATATGTCTTTGTCTGTAAAGTTTTCTTAAATGCATATGCCAGTCTTCTACTTACCATTTCTTCATGCCTTCTGTTGCCTTTGGGATACAATTCCATCTCTATGACATGACACACAAGGCTTTTTGTGATACGGCTCCTATTCTAGCCTCATTTATGAATGCATTTTAACAGATAATTAATAATAATTTATCAGGTGCCAGATAGTGGGCCAAAATGATGAATCAGACAGGTAAGGTCTCTGTCATCACGGAACTTACATTCTAGTGGGAAAGACAGATGATAAGAAGCACACAAAAACAAACATATTGACAAGATAATTTCAGGTAGTGATATGAAAAAAATAAAACAATAAAGTATAGTAGGCTTGAGAGGAGGGGAAGGATCAAGGAAGGTGTCTTTGAATAAAGGACATTTCAACAGAGCCAGAATGATAAGATGTTTGCCAAATGAGAATTCAAAGGAAAAGCATTGCAAGGAGGAATAGTAAATGTCAAAGGCAGGAATGAGCCAAGACATATAGTTGCAGATGAGCTCAGACAAATAGGCAGGGCCAGGTCAAGCAGGGTCTTATTGGCTAGGCTATGTGGAATTTGGATTTTCTTCTTAGTGTATTAGGAAACTACAGAATGATTTTAAGTGAGAAAATCATGCTCTGACATATTTTTAAATGATGATTTTGGCTGTTGTGTGGAGAATGGATTTTAATGTTATAAAAATAGAAGTTTGGAGAGGAAGCCATTGCAGGAATAACTTCATCTCCAGTCTCTCCTACACGTCTTCTCTTTTCCCTGGATGTAACTTGCAGAATGGTTTTTCCATTGACTAACGTAGAGGAGTTGGAAATGAAATTCTGTTTCATGGGTAAAGACGATATGTTGAGCAGTAATTTTTTAGTGATTTGGAAGTCAAAGGAGATAAATGTTGAAAAATGTGGCAATACCAGTTGTGTTAAATGTAGCATTCATCAATTCATTTCATTCATTCATCCACAAAATATTGGTTGAAAGTTAATACATATCAGGCACAGTGCTAATTTCTGGGATTAGAGAGGTGGCAAAAATAATAGTTAAATAATACCAACAGCAGCTAAAATATATAGGACATTTACTATGTGCTAAGCCCTTCACACATTCTTTATGTATATCAACTCATTTTTGCTCACCACAGCTCTATGAACTATATATTATTATTTGACATTTTGTAAATGAGGCAACTAGAACAGAGAGGTTAGAAACTTCCCCATGGTCATTCAGCTAGTACATGGAATTACAGAATTTTGAACACAGCGAGTCTAGCTCCAGAGCCCACACTCTTGTCATCTACTCCATAAAGCCTCTTTGGAAAATAAAACAGACGTAGTCCTTATTTTCATGGAACCTACTCCCGGGTCATTAAGTATTAAGCAAAATTATAAAGGAAAATGGTAATAGCCAAGAGTAAATTGTTTCATAACCTGAAATATTGACATTCCTTAATAATTTCAGTGAGTTAAGAGAGAAAAAAGGTATGAGGACATAAAAGTAATGAGTTTGGTCATTTATTTGAGAAATTGGCCAATTAAAGGAAGAATGTCATAAAATAGGAGTAAGAATTGGAAACAAAATTTTCCTTAAGAATGGAAGGCTCTGAGTAAGTTTGGAGATAAAGCAAAAGTGTCAGTTGGAAAGTAAGAATTAAAGAGTTTAACAAACAGGAGGAGAAGATGGCCTGGTGGCATCCTGGTTAAGTTCACACACTCCACTTTGGTGGCCCAGGGTTCACAGGTCGGATCCTGGCCATGGACCTACACACTGCTCATCAAGCCACGCTGTGGCAGCATCCCACATACAAAATAGAGGAAGCCTGGCACAGAAGTTAGCTCAGGGTCAATCTTCCTCATCAAAAAAAAACAAAAGGAGGAAATAATATATGCAGAAATCCCTTCAGGTAGGGATGATCTAACTTCAGGTAAAGAAATTATATTCAGGACAGGAAAGAAAATTCTGTCAAGTAGGTTTTGAAGCAAAGAGGAAAGGGGTGATCAGAAGTAAAATGAGGCAAAAATTAAGGATAGAATAAGTAATTCACATTATATGGTCATATTAATAGAAACATCACATGGGACATGGAACCATATATAACGTAACAAAGTTAAATGGTATGGAAGCTCTGCATAGGTACAAGATCATTTATTCCTCGGTGAAACCATATTGGAAGACAATATCAAAACTATATTGTTTATGACTTGTTACATTACATAGAAACATTCATACTTATGTTAAGTATTTTTTATATTAATTACAGAGCACACACTCACATATGTTCAGTTATTCTCACTTTGTTTTGGGATTTTCTTTATAAAACATCATAATTTAATAACCACTTCAGCCATCCTCAAATAGAGTCAATCTAGTTGAGATGCCTAATAATTTCAGTCGACATCAGACCCAAGTAAGATAACTTAACAATGATATTTTAGAAGGGATTATTCTGGTATGGAAGCACACTTGCTAGTCACCTAGGATTTGGGGTAACCTAATATTGTCCAATGTGGCTAATACATGGTGACAGGTATAGACCACATATATCTGAATATGCATAGCTCAAAGCTGACACTAACAGTGAAATTATAAATGAATGAATGAATATAGAAGTAACCAGAGAAGAGATTGAAAGAGATAGAAAGTGAGAGTGCCACCAGATCTCCTCCATAAACCTCTGTAGTTGGTGAGATGTGAACCAATGTATCTGAGTGCTCATTACTCCACTGGGGTTAGGCGTCATGCATCATCATCATCAAGAACAGGTGTTGGCATCACTTACATACAACTCATTCATCATCAGGCTGCTGCAGTGTTAACATATGCTGCTTGAGCGCTAATCGTGCTTGTTTTTACAGTCAACGTTGATCTACCCTTCATCATGTCAAAGAGATAAATATTAGCTGAGGAGAAATAAACCTGAAGCATCATATTATCTACTTACCCAGGTTCATGCTTTCCTCCTTCTATTCCCCCAGGCAAATTCCCATGCCTGAGACCTGTAGAATCTCAAAGGTTTCAAATTCAAGATTTTGAGATAATTTAAAAATATACAGAAATTTTTAAGAATTATACTTGACATGAACTTATTGGAGAACTCCTGGCCAAACCTGAAACTCTGATATTGATTGCATGTCATTGATTTGATATAGACACTGAATCAATGGCATCCTATTTAACAGAGACTATTTAGAGATTAGGATTTAAAGACAATTAAATTTGAATTATGGACAGGCAGTCTTACTATTCAATTGTTAGAGTCTAAGAGCAGAATAAAATATTTAGCATTTTAGCAAAACCAGGAAGCATATAATCAGATCTATACAGCAATATGTCATGCATATTCATTGATTAGGTTCTGTCTGATTATAAAAAGACTCAAATGTAGAATTTCCCTCCTTCAATATAGCTGTGGTTTTCATTAAACTTATTGTGACCAAGGAACCAAGCAAAGAAAGGGTTACTGAGGATCTGGTCAACAACTAACATGGTCTGTCAAATGTTTCTCAGAAGAAACTATGTGTTCTGTTTTGCAGAAGTTGCTGTGCCCTTTTGCAGATGTTGCTATCTTGCAGAGAAACTTACATGTTTGCAGCAAGACCCCTGCAAAATGTTCCAGCCCCCTGCGTCCTAAAGTTACCTTAAACTCATTAGCATCCTATCTTCTCCTCTGGGAGGCTCTGAACAGCATTTTTAGATGATGCAATGTATGTAATAGCATGTTTACCTGCCACCCATACACCCTAAATGAATACAGTTGTTACACAGTCGTTACAAATAAACCTTGTAGCTTCTGCTCTCTTGTGTTTAAAGAGTCTACCGGCACTGAGCTTGGGGAGACCCTGCATTGAGAGCTACCGCCAGTGTTCTCCATTGCTTGTGCAAGCCATAAACCTTTTGTTCACCTCCTTCTGCCTTGGTTGTGCTTTTCGGACTCACAATCACCAAGAGAGGAACCCATTGAGTTTGGTTACATTATCATTGACTTTAGCTTAACAAATGAGAATCTGTTAATTCAGTAGTTCATTCAGGATCTCTAATTTGTGATTTGTATACCAACTGTTAGTTCTTAAATACATTTCCCAAAATGTTAAGAGAAAGTTTCTTCTTAAATGTTTACCTTATTTTTTTCTTATGTTGACAAAAGTTTTGCTAAGTAAATTTCAACGCAAACTCATTGCAAGTATGGTAATTTCTAAACTGAATAAACAATTGAGGCTGTACTCCCACCTAATTTTAGCAGCTAGAGTATTTGTTATTGTTGCTGCTTTAAGCGTTTTTTGTTTTTTTGGTGTGTTTGTGTATGCCATGACTAGGGCTTCGTTATGGTTGCATCTCCTCTCTCATTTAGCTTTTTGCCAAGTCTTTCTCATTGCGCTATTTTTTCTTGGGGTTCTGGCCTGGATTCCACTCTTTGTGGCTTTTGCATTTGACTTTCAGGTTTCTGACTATAGCCAATTTAGTATCTTGTTACTCTTTTTGTCTTTCCTGTGCACTGTTATAATTTCTTCTTGAGATAGAGAATTGTTTATTTGATGAACTTCTAGTATCTTGAACTTTCTCTTTTCTGTTCTTTTCCCCAATGATGTCCTTCTTTTAGAGACTAATTTTAATAGAATCTTCTTTCTTAAATATAACTATTTTTATCCTATTTACTTTACTCTCTAACATCTTGAATCTTGTAATTATGTCCACGAGAATTTATGGATATTAAAATTATTTTTCATTTTCACTCAAAGAGTCTGTAAATCACTTAAATAGAGCCCCTGTCTTAGGTTATTCAACTACTTATTATAAAGACTCAAATTTTACTATGAGGTTGAACCATCAGGCAGCTTGGAGTGATTGGTGATTAAGGACATTAAGCACACAGACTTTGGCATCAGATTATTCAGGTTCAAATTCTGGCTCTTCAATTACTACTCCTAAAAGATTAGCCAAGGCACATCAAAAATTTTAAAAGTTTGTGTAAAAATTGATTTTATCGAAAGAGGCAGCATGAAACCAGAAGTGGTCAGGAGCAGTCCACCGATATGAGCTAGGGAAAGACTTTTATAGAGAAGATGCAGACGAAAAGAAAGGAAGTGATTTTGATTGGCTACAGCTCAAGCGGTTGCCTTATTTGGGGAAGTCTAATTGGCTCTTTGTGCCTGGCTGTCTTTGGGTTTTGATTTCTTTAGCTTGAGGCATTTCAGGCTTAGGTTCTGGTTTGCTTACATAGGCTACCAAGGCATAAAGCTGCCTCAGTCTAATGGCCTTCTTGTTTAATTAATTTAACACTAGTTCTGTATCCTTGGGCATATTACTTAATCTCCCTGTTTCTTAGTTTTCTCATCTGCAGATGGAAGTGATGCTATAACCTAATGCAGAGTTTTTGTGAAGATAATGTTAGCTAAAATATATTAGGCACTGAAAACAGTGCGTGAAACATTCTAAGTTTATTACTGAAAGTATTTGAGTTTTCTGACTTGCCATTGTTTCACTATTATTATTATTTCTAGGATGAAAAACTTATCTTTATGTAACTTGTGTGTGTGTATGTGCATTTGCACATATATGCATATGTTACTCACTGTGTCTTGAAGGTTACCATTAAGGAATCCAAAATGCTGTCTTAAGTTCCAGGGGGACCTTTGTCCGGAACCCAATAGTTCACCTCAATTACGCCAGTCTATCCTCTACCTGCAGCCCCAGAGACCTGAGTTCTGCTTAATGAGGCTCGGTGCTCTCCAGAAGCGTGGACTAGTGGGTCGTAGACCCGACACATCATGTCTCTGGCTCCCTAACGGTCCTTCATAGGACTCAGTAAGAGATTTCCAGCATCCGGAGGAGAAATTACCAATCAGTAGCAATGCGGTGGGAAAAGATGAATGATGGTTTATTGATAAGCAAATGTTCACTCACCTTCCCACATATGCAGATACCAAAAAATTCAGGCTGATTGGAGTATACAAAACTCTTATTCAACCTGTTTTTCTGTGAAATTTTAAATTTTAGAACATATGGACACATATCACAATTCTTTACACAAATGTCAAAATACTGCTATAATTGATAGCCACCTAATTCCTGCAGCATAATCAGGCCCAAATTAACCTGAATAATGCACTGTCTGTGCTGCATACTGTTTTTGATTACCACTACAGGAAAGCAGTTCTTTATAAACGAAATGAAAAAATAAGGCTTCGTCACTAAGTTGAAGTGAGACATTCTCTCCCACACTTCTTGGAATTGAATCAAACTCCCCACCTTTAGCAATCTTAATTAAAATCACATTATATGATAATAACATAGGTCCCTTCATTTCACACATACTGCAAAAACAACAATAACTAAAAAAATCTTTTAGCCCCTGAGTGATTTTCTTCTGTTATTTTGCAAATACATTTACCATTACAAGACTATAATATCCCAGAGAGCATGGAACCATGAGTAGTTAGGCCCCAAAACCTAGAGTGACACATACTCAGTAAGTATTTATTGATCAGATGGATGAGAGAACAAAAGCACACAGGTTCTCAGAAAGATGTCAGTGGTCACTAACTTCTTACTAAGGACTAGATGTTGCCATAGCAATGTCAATTATTGTGCTCCCTTTTATTTATTTATTTATTTTGAGGAAGATCAGCCCTGAGCCAACATCCGCCACCAATCCTCTTTTTTTTTTGGTGAGGAAGATTGGTCCTGAGCCAACATCTGTGCCCATCCTCCTCTACTTTATATGTGGGACGCCTGCCACAGCATGGTCTGACAAGTAGTGTGCAGGTCCACACCTGGGATCCAAGCCGGCTAACCTGGGGCCACCAAAGCTGAGCGTGCAAACAGCTGCGGCACAGGGCCAGCCCCTTGTGCTCCCTATTTTATTTTTGTATTTGCTTTTCTTGCTGCAATTAGCTTCGCCTTCACGAAGCCTATTTCATATTTTCACTTTATTCTATTATTCACAAAGCATGTATATATGAGATATAGATTTATCTTGTTTGAAGAAATCTAGTATAAAATCTTCATGCATACATTTGAGATTTGTGAACTGCTTTGATCTCAGTGAACCGAAGTTTTAGTCTATAAAACATTTGGAAGCCCGCCCATGCCTTTCATCTAAGGTGCTGGATATTACTTTTCTCCTAGTTCCTTCCTGGGAGTCTCCATATTTCATAGTAGATTAGAGAAAGAGGTCTGAGTAAGCCGAGAGTGACATAACATCTTGATAGAAAGTAGGATTTGACAGAAACAGAGTCACTTGTCCGTTCAGTGTTTGCCATTCAACAGTGTTGACGTTGTTGACAATAGCCTTTAGGCACTGTATCGTGCTAAAAATATCTATAACTTTTTTCTCATTTTTATTTTTTTTTATAAATATAAAACAGATTATAAAATAAAATGTGGCTTATTTTTGGTTTATCTGAACATCGTTTTCTCCTCTTTTGGATGTTTTATATTTACAATTTGCATTAGCCACTGCTGCATGCCTCCCTTGGCTCATAGTCACAACTTTATGAAAAGAATCAATGCAATCTATGTAACAGGAAATAGGGATAGAAATAATTGACTTGGTTTAAAATCTATGCTGTCTTTGATTTTTACTGCAAATCTCTACAAATGAGATGCCACAGTTTTTCCAAAGATAAAGGAAATGGAAGATGGTGGCTACTTTTCAAATTTATACTGCGCATTATACATTTAAACTTCAGCTATCAAAGATTGTAATGTGTGAAGCCTTTGGAATGAATATGATTAAAAAGGAGAGATTTGTCTTTGTTAAAAAAAAAGGGAGGATGACATTTTCTTCTAATTTTTCTGGTCTTATTGTCCTTAATTATTATGAATTCTGTACGGACAGCACGCAAAAAATCTTAAAATCTCTACTAATTTATAAATATCACAAATAATGCCATTCAACTACCATATAAACCCCGATATGATATGGAAAGCAAAATAATATGTAAAATTATTTAATAGGGTACTGTGTCACATGCAGTACTAGAGACAGTTTGGTTTGGAGGCAGAAGGTTACCAAGTATCACAAAAGACTTGAGGAAAAGGAAAAATAAAACAGATTAATTTAAAGGCAAAAAGATAAAGCAAGATTTCAAAGATAAGAGGGATAAGGTGGATTAGATAAAAACAAGATTTAAGTGAAAGTAATCAAGCAAGATAATGGAGAAAGTAAATAGGTAAATAAAATAAGAAGATTGCTTTTGAAATCTCTTATGGGTCTGTGTCTTCACTGTATTTCATTCTAACTCCAAAGGCAAAAAAATTATCTTTGAACACGCGATTATCTGCATGTTAAGGAGAAAAAGAAATATTGTGTCTTAAAAAAATCTTTTTTGTATGTAGTATTCTTGAAATTAAAAGACCTACAATTATCTTAAGATAGAGGAATTTTCCCTTGTCAATACTGAAATAAATTTGGATTATTAATTAAATTACTTGCATATGTTCTCATTTATCTTCTGCATGGGAAAATATTTACTGATGAACATTTTCTTGTTAACCACTTTTATTTTTTCCAACTTTCCCAATAAAATGTAATTTATTGAAGTAAATCTTAGTGGCCAGAAAAAAGTTAATTTAGTCACGGTGAGTGGGACATCATTGGACTCAAGGGAAGAGTGGAAAAACCTGGAAAGATATATATATCTCTCCACACACACACGTGTGTGTGTATAATGATAAAATAGAGATCCATGGGACAATCTTTGGTGGATACCACAAACATACTCCAAGAAAAAAGATGTAGAGAGAGAAGGAGAAGGAGAGAGAGGAGAAGGAGCAGGAGGAAAAGGAAGAAGAAAAGGAGAAGACGAAGGAGAGAAAGGAAGAAAACCAAAACTGTTTTTCAAATAGCCTGTTTCGTCAGGTCTCATTTCTCCATTACCAGTTTGGAATATTTGGAAGTCTTTGTAAAATCAAGTTGAAATCTTTACTCCTTTGATCTGTAGCCTCTTAAATATTAATGACTACCACCTAAGGAGACTCCATGTTGCACGGCCAACAAACCGTTTAAAGAATGACTTTTGATGAAATATATGTCTAAGATTAAAAATCTCTTGGAACACACAGATTTAGAATTATTACTGTTCAAAGAAAGATAATTTTGTATTTCACACTTTTAACTATAAAATTATCTCATTTCTCCAAATATCAATGGATATATTGAATATTAAAATAAAAATATTAAATTAAATTTTGGAAAATCCTACTCTACATTTAGGAAATAGCTCCAAAGTCATTCTGCTCAATTATTGCTTGATTCTACTACTCTTGCGGTTTAAAAATTATTTATGGTAAATTACAGATTTCGTTTTGTCCTTCTTCTGTCATTGCATTACAAGGTCTCTGAAACAAAAAATCACAATTTCTTTGATGCCGCTGTTAATCTCTTTTCCCAAAGCTTTTGTTTGGATAGGATGGAAGAATCAAATTGAAATTAATCTCAAGAAAAAAATTAAAAGCAAAACCCATGGAAGAGCCAAAAATAACGTAAGCAAGGTCCTCCTGCACTCAATCTTCCTTAAGTGTTCTGCCAGTGTGCTCTCAATGTGTATATTCAATTACTATCAAGGGACTGTAAATTATGTGACACATTTTGAGTGGTCTAATGTTCACAAGGGAAATTAGAGAGATGCTGCAATGATTTCCATTTGCTCACTGACTTTGAACTCCAACTGCCAGTGGATCTCACTTAACTGAATTTTCTGCTTGAAAGATTTGAATTCATATGTCATAAATAAAAAAGATTATCTACAAGTATATAAAATTCTTTCCTATGGCTTTTCAGTTGGTGAATGAGAGTTTCACTATATTCCTAATACTTTAGTTATGACCAGTTAATGGTTTCACAACTCTTGTATTTTTCTGGATGAAGCTTGCAAAGGCCTTTGCAGCCCTCTCTCTGCATAAGAAGCACATTCAGGGCTTTTGGGAATTGTCTCGTGGCAAGCCTTGAAGTGGAGGGAGGTAAGGAAGAAGCTGCCAATCAGGCCCAAGGGTTTTGTTCATCCCAAAGATAATGTAAAAGGCAACGATCAGCTATGCTGATGCGGCTTCTTGATCCATCTTTTAGAAGACTATTAGGACCCAGCTGTTTGATTGCCTCTTCCATCCAGAGACCACAGGGAACATTTCCGCAGGGACTAGTTGGTACAAAACACTACTCTGGTTCCAAGTTTGACAATCCATGAGTCATGGGTCCACATTTCTTGGACATACAGCTTTGAGTCTCAAGAATTAACACAGACTTTGAATTATGTTTTATGTGTATATTAAATGATTGCCTTGATCTAAATTGAGAGGTTTTGTGGAAGTTATCCTAAATTCTTTGTTTTCTATGCCAATAATTTTTTTTAAACAAAATCACCATTTCCTAAAATGGTTATAAAAGAACTGAAAGCAGGCTAAATGATTGTGAAGTTCCAACACTATAACTTTATAATTGAGAACACTTGGAGTCATAAATTGATTTACTCAAAGTTGCTTTATGTCATGGTATATTTCAGTACCAGATTTACGCTGATGAATAAGTAATTTCTACTTTCCTATCCACTAACCTATCTATCCTCAGCTCTGAGTAGTCAGAAATACCTCAAGATTATATTAGTCTTTTTCTTTTTTTTGGAATATTATTAAATTACGCCTACCTGAAATTTAAGGTGCAATTTGAATGCATTTACATATTTTTCTCAAAGTATTCATCAAAAACAAGTTGCCAGAATGATCAAGATTAAGAAGTCAACTAAATTTAACCAATCAATAAGAATTTTATACTTTTTTATTGAAGGTGCAACACTGCCTGATTTTACAAATTGAGTTAGAAAAGTTTTTAACTTGTAAAATAGTGACATTTTATATTCAACACACAGCATCACAATCATTAACTATTATCTGTGACAAAGTCCTCCTTTCATCTCTATAGAGCGTATTAGGAAGCAGGGCAGACACTCCTAGAACCAATCTTTCTAGTCTCTTGTGAATAGATGTGGGTTTCCCATTTTGTTTAGATACTCCAATTCAGAGGGTAATCAGACTGTGGTAAAATTATGTTACTATATTAATATGCTCTTGTATTTCAATTCACCTGTGGAATAAAACAGGTCCTTCATTTTTCTGATATTGTATGACATATACTATACTACTCCTATATTTTAGCTTGTTTCCAAATGATGGTCATCCAATTCCTTCTATACTAGGGAAAAAAACAAAACTCTTACACACATACAAAACTTGTTTTTGGAAAATGTGAAGTTCTCATTTAAAAAGAAGCAGCTGATAATTTTTTTTTTTTTGATATATGGACATCTTTAGTTAGGTCTCTAAACTTTCCTATTTACAGCCTCCATTAAATGATAGCTGTGTACATTATAATGCATGGATTAAAAGTGAGTCTTATAACTGCCTTCCTCTATAATACTTATTATAATAATGATACATCATGAACCTCTTGCAATTATAGAAGAATGCAAAATAAAAGCTCTAAAATAATTTTAAACTGGTGTGCTCATTACTTATATACCAAATATTTTCATTTATATTTTAAAAAGTCTTTTCAAATTGTTTGAAGAAATGTTCTGTTTAGTTTTCTCTGAAATTGAACTTAGAAAAAAACTTCTAAGATCTAGTAAACATTGAAAACCTTTTAAACTTGGATATTGCGCATATTCAAAATTTCATTTGTAAATTAATACCAAATTTGATCCAAAAAAAAACCACATTTGGATTCTAAAAACACTGTCTTTCTAAATATATTATTTTGGAGTTTGGGTCTATTTCTTAGTTTGGACTAGATTTAAACTAGACAGTACAGTTAACTGGAAAAAAAAAGATTATTCAAACCTAGCCATCCTAATTAATGGATTCAAATTTTACAGAACATACAAATATGTACGGCGAAATGCAGTTTTCACACATGAACATTTTATGAAATGATGGCAGAAAAGATCATTGGAAATGATCAAATATATTTAGCACTTTGACGTGAAATATATCCCAATAACATGCCCTGCAATATTAAACATGTCACTAAAGGATTGAATTTTGGGTTCCTTCCAACGTTCTAATTGTCACTGTTCCTGTTGTCTTCATTTATTTCAGCCACCTAACAGTTCGCACCCAAATCTGTAAGTTTAAGTGTCTGAGATTCAGTTAGAATCAATCTAGGTTTGAACATTCTTATTATCACCTTTAGTTTATGGTGTTAATTGGGTTATTAATTTCCTCAAGTTACTTTTTTACTTAAAGCTGTGCTAACATATAGAGGTCTAAGAAAACCTAGGGGAAAAGACCATGTCTTAGGCTTGTTTACAGCTTCCATTCCACCCAAAAAAATGATGGCAACATTATCCTCAAGGTTACTCATTCATGCAACCATTATGAATACAACTTTAAACAAATAAAGATATAAAATCTCATCTGTCAGAATTTGAGTCTCTGCTTACATTACCTGAGGTTATACAAGACAAAGAACTATTCCCTCAACAAGCTTAAGAGAAAAACAAGGAGAGAATGAGGAACCGGGACCTTTCCTTTATTCAAGGAAACGTCTGACATCTTTAATTCTCAAGATGTTCCTTCAAGACTCCTTAGGATCCACATCCTAATATTATTTAGTGTCAATTGGATGGAAAAATAACACACGCTTAATTGTGATGTGTCTTCACAGCCCTTCCCCTTTCAAATACTCATCACAGCACATACTCAAGGCTGGGGACTCTGAGGACAGTCTCTCGCTTCTTTAAAATCAAGGTCCTACAATAGATTACACACACCCTAGTGAGTTAGCCATTTATATATCTGGGAGATGACGCCATTGCTAGGAATGACCTCTACATGACAAAGTGACAAGTGAGGGGGCAGTGATTCCGTTTAGACAATGACTCTGTGTTTTACAAAAGTATCAGGGTGTGATCCGCATATAACTCATCTGGAATCTATTATTTAAATCTAGATAATCTTTCATATATTTACATATAAAATTTATTTATAAATTGCTATTCAGATAGTAATCTTTTATTTCTTTATTTTTATCACATCTCAAATCCTCCACCAAATCAGGCAATGACTATCACATTCCTCTGTGATCAAAACAGGGTGTTATCTTCACCTCGAATGGACGCATATTCCTCTATTAATCACAGGATCTCAAGATTTAAAGTTTTATTCCATATTTCACAAATGGCTAACACAGCACAGTAAAATTCCAACAAAATGGAATAGTATGGGAGTGGGAGGGACCCGGTGCCAAGCTAAAAACCTAACGTCTGAAACTGAGTAGGGCCAATGTGTTTTTCAAATACCAGATTTATAAAAGTCCACAAGATGCAGATATTTTTACAGGAGAATCTTCAAGTTTTACAAGACTTCATTCCTTCCTTCTGCATGCAGACTTCTATTGAATGCATATGCAGTGTCAGGCACGGAGCTTGCGTAAGTTCACTTACAGATATAATAAATAAAATGGTACTAAACATTTTTAAATTACTTAATAAGGGTATAGGCCAAGTGACAGCCAAGCACAGTTCAAAGCATCAAGTTAAATGTTTGGGGGAAAATATTATTAAAACACATGAAGAAATAGACATCTGTGAAGTATTTTAAGACATTACAGTCTGCAGCAGCAGGTTACACTAAAAGATATATTTGCAAGCAAAATTCCTCAGATGTCCTTGAGATGCACACATAAAAACACATTCCTGATGGATTCCATATGCTGCTCAACACTAATTACATACGTAGTTTTATTTACACAAAACTAAATAAGAAATCTCATTAGGATTTGATTAAATTTGTAGAGCCAATCTTGGTCTTCTTTCCTTTTTTTCAACTATGTAAGACACTGACATTCTTCAAAGACATTAGATTCATTCATAACATAAAAGAATCTTTAAAAGAAAATACTGTTACTTCCCATCTCAAAACTAAAAGTGGTCTCAAGTGTCAGTCAATTGTGGAATGGCCATAATTAACTTTCAAACCAAATGGCAGTTTTCAAAAAGGGTTATACCACAGAGTTAAAGAAAATGTAAATTTTAGAGCTTTTATTTAATGTAAATGAAATTTAAATTTAGGTTGGACACTACTCTTGAATTATCAGACAGGACGTTCAAGTGGACGGCTACACTTCACAGGCAACTCTGTAAAGATTAGGTTTGCTTACATATATAATTGGTGTAATCTACTACTTTTTAAACACACAGCTATAAATCTAGGTCTTTAAGTGAATACTTAAATATAACCTGCCATAATTGATTATTTTATTAATTCTATATCTTCTAAATAAGTATTTTGAATTTAATGACTTAATAGGTAAGCTTACTGATGTAAGATTCCAGAGTAACATAAAATAATAACAGTTTAGCTATTAAAACAATATATAATTTTCTTCTTTGACATATTTCAGTATATATATTACCATCTGTCTGGCCATGAGGAGACACATTCACATGGATATGCATTAAAATGTATACACATTCCCAAATGCTCAGGTGTGCATCCATGCACATATGCCTACATATATATTTGGTAGAAACAGAAGACCTGGGTTCTCATTTCATTATGCAGCTCTGTAACTCAAATAGGGCCAAAACATTTAGAACCTCAGTTTTTTTATTTATTATTCTTCTTCTTTTGGGGAGGAAGATTGTCACTGAGCTAACATCTATGCCAATCTTCCTCTATTTTATGTGGGATGCCATCATAGCGTGGCTTGACAAGCAGTGCTAGGTCCACACCCAGGATCCGAAACTGTGAACCCAGGACCGCAGACAGAGCATGTGAACTTAACCACTACACCACCAGGCCGGGACCTAGAACCTCAGATTGTTTGTTTGTTTGTTTGTTTGTTTGTTTTTTCCACTTTATCTCCCCAAATCCCCCCGGTACATAGTTGTATATCTTAGTTGCAGATCCTTCTAGTTGTGGCATGTGGGATGCCACTTCAATGTGGCCTGACGAGCGGTGCCATGTCTGCGCCCAGGATCTGAACCAGCGAAACCTTGGGCTGCCGCAGCGGAGTACACGAACTTAACCACTTGGCCACGGGGCCGGCCCCATGAACCTGTTTTTTAAAGTGCATAAATGAGTACCGCATATGTTCTGCTGCTTTCACATAGATTTTATGAGATTTCCTCATATCTAATGAGGAAATATGTTTAAAAGCACTTTAGAAACAAGCTTATAACTACAAACCAACTAAATAATACTGGGCATATTTGTTAATCCTGAACTTCCATATTCAACATCTAATAATGAAAAAGGAAGGAAAATTTCTGTAGTACGCTCAATCACGCACAAAAAATTATGGATTAAATTTAGGGGCCAAACGCCATGAAACTAAAGATTGTTCTCTAATATATACTGTACTTTTGACTTTGATAACTGCAGTAGTGGAAGAGCCAGTCATTTCACCAGCCATATTTTCAGTTACAGAGAGAGCTGTTACAGACGTGAGGTTTAAGGTAGGGGTGGGCAAGGAGGTTAGGTGTGTGGGTTGAGATTCTTCACACATTCATCTTCATATGTATGTTTCCACCCCAGTTGGAAAGGACTGCATAAATTCAGGAAAATTACAGGCAGGATGGTGCTGCTCATGAGAAAGATAAGAAAGCAAAACTAAAAAAACCCTAAAGTTTGAAAATTATATTAGGCTGTATATCCACCTCAAAATGAATATAGAAGGTACAGAAAAAAATGAACCTTGAATAACTTAAATAATATAATTCTAAATCTTACCATTGTTTTTGATGACTCTTTCATGTTAGCATTTATTATAAATCCATGTCAGATTATGGGACTATGTAATAACGGCATGAAATCTAGAACAGTATAAATATTTTTTCAAAACTTGTTTTCTCCAATTGTCTATTTGACAAAACAATATGATTATATACAACAAATTTTTTTACCTATTTATTTACTGTTTCCTGAACCTAATGATGGTAATCAGATTCAGTTTATGGCTTTCAATACTCTCTACATGCTGACAAAATCCAGAAACATATATCCAACATGGACCTCTCTTCTAAATTCCAAATAGAATGCCACTAAACATTGCCACCTAGCCTAACATGTTTAAATCTGTATCATAATCTTCTGCCCCAAAGCTGATCCACCATATCTATTCTCAATTTAGATGATTGCAGCTCCAACATACGGATATGATAAAATGTTCAGCCGGTTGTTCAGGCTAAAAGATTTGGAGGCATCCCTAACTCTACCCAATGTGTCAACAATATTTTGGCTCTATCTCCAAAATTTATTTACCACTTCTCAACGTCTCCACTGCTAATAACCTGGGCCAATGTGCCATCACCTTACAAATTGTTTGTTGAAGTAGTTTTCCAACAGGTCATCCAATTTCCGCCCTTGCTTCCTTCCCTACTTCTTATTCTTAACTCAGTATCTAAAATAACGCTATTAAAATGTAAATTATATCATGTAAATTCTCTGCTCAAAACTTCTAATGGTGTACCAAGTGATTCAGAGTAAAAGCCAAATCCTTAAGGTAGCCAAGACCTTACAAGACATCATCCTGTTAGTTCTCTGACTTTTTGTCCTATTAGTCTTTCCTTTGCTTCCACTGCCTCAGCCATAACTATCTTCTTGTATGTTTACAAACGCATCAGGACCACTCTTCCAATCGCTGGGCATAGGCGTTTTTATAAAATGTACATCATTGTCAAGCTAATTTCTTCTTAAAATAAGCATCCCTCTCCTCTAGGAAAATTGATAGGTTCTACCTTGATTGATCAACAGCTAGAAATCCCTGGCCTGTAGTCAGATGAACTCTTAAATGGAAATGCTAATAGTACCAACTTCAGAAGCCGAATTTCTGGATCCTTGCCTTGTTTCCAAAAAGATTACCCAATACTAGAACTTGTTATGTACTACAGTGCTAGATTCTACCATCTTACTGTTAAGTGATGTCATCAAAAATCATCTGATCCTTAAAAACAAATATGATATCATCCATGCTGTTAATATATTTTTAACTGAATCTATTTAGGTCAATAGATTTAACAGAGGTACAACAGAACCTGAAAAAAAAAAAACGTAATAAAGATACCCTGAGAAATTCTGAAACAAATTAAATGAAGCCAAGCCAATCTGTTATGTAAACTTTGTGAGCAGTTCTAAACAATTTAACCAATCGGTTGGACGTGACTCATAGACACTCTGGTCAAGAAGACAGTCCTTGTAGTCAATTATCTTAACTCTAGGGTCTCTTTATACCAAGAGTGGAGCATTGCACCTTTACAGTCCATACATAACAGTTAAGGACTGTTCTATGAGACATAAGAAATAAATATACATGAAAAAGTAAAGTGTAAATACATTATATTATTTGTATCAGGGTAACAATTTGAGCCTTCTGACTATATACACTTGGTGTTTTCCAGATGCTAAGATATTGATAACTTTACATCTGAAATAGTAATTTTCCTTTTAGGTATTATTAATCTATGTTAAAGAAGTAGAAATTTAGACATTATATGCATATATTTACTGAAGTTCTATTTGTAATAACGAAAATTGGAAATAAACGATATGTTCAAAAACTGAAGAATAATAAAATAAATGATTATACACCATTAAGCATTCAATTATATAGCTATTAAAATAGAATTTTGAACAATGCTCAACAAGATTCATGTAGTTGTGTTAGGTGCAAAAGTATAAGATATGCCTCATTTTTTCCATTAAGTATATAAATATTTACTTGTAAAAGGACTAGAATGAATCAAATCCAAAATTAATTTTTTTTCCTAGGTGATGAAATTATGAGTACTTCCAATTTATCTATGTTTTAAAAATTCTTTTCAATAACAATAATTCATTTTACAATAATTCAATAATTTGCATTTGGGTTATCTTTTCCAGGTAAATAGGAAAAAAAATCATTAGTTATTACAGTGCATTGATGAGAAAGGAAAGTTCCACTAATAGCATTACCCAAGACATTGTTAATTTTCTTTTCTGGTGTTCTTTCCTTTTTCTTCAAAACACTTTATAATATAAATTTTGAAATAGACCTGAGAGGCTACCAACAAATTTCAATCCATCTCAAATGAAATTGGTTGCACGAGATCAGAAACAATATAATACCTTTTGTTATATTTGCCTTGAGTTATTGTTAACAGTTCATTGCTTAGTCACGTTATGCTTTAAAATACTAAACAAGTGTCATTAGAGATGAGTTGAAATGTTTGTAAGCAATAAAGCTAAAAGAGTAAAGAATGATCTGTACTTGGAGTTAGGAAAATCTTGCGCTATGAAGTGTCTACACACCATCACCAGATACAGGGCAAAACAGCGAAGCCAAGAGAGCAGAAAGTGTACTGCATCCATACATATTTTGCAGCTGCATTTAGTCATCAGCCTTCATTTTCCAAGGAATCAACAGTCAAAGGTTCAGAGGAGACGTGTATTTTCTTTATTTACATTAAAAGCGTGTTTATCTCTACAAGAACCAGAGGAAATGCAGGGGAACTTGAGTGATTACTAATGATCAATGAGAAAAATTACACTGAGACTTTACAAGGAAAGAGTATCACGTCCCATGTTTAATACACTTTGGTTCTACTACTGACCTTCCTACTTCAGAAAATGAATAGACTGTTCTAAACTATTGAAACAGCACCTTGACCATGTATCTCCAGAGACCGCACTTGAAGGCTGCTTTATATATGACAAGAAAACAAAAATAGAATGAACACTAAAGACAATTACTATTTGAAAACATTTTCTTGAAAAGCCTTGTGCCACAAAGCAGTAATTAATATTAACAAAGAAAAGTGACACGCAAACACCAAGACTTCTCAGCTATAACAAAAAGAGATGGCCATAAAAAGAAGTAATTTTAACTAAGTCCAAACTGCGTATTCATTTTTAGCTATATACTATATTCATCAGTATTCTTCCAGAGGAGAAAAACAGTGTCTGTTTCATAACATAATGACATGAAAATTAATCAATGAATTTAAATATGTGAAAGTAGGCATATTTTATATTAAACAATCTTATTATGTAGTAATCATACTGCAATATATCTATATACCTCAAACTTACATAATGTTATATGTCAATTATATCTCAACAAAAATAAATAAATAAAAGAGTTTTATTAACCCTTGTATATTTATTATATGTTGGTTTGTTAAGATGCAACCACTTGCATAATACTGAGGAAATACTTTAGCCAGAAGATGCTATGGAATGAAAATCAGAAGAACTAAGATTCTAACCAATATTTTAGCACTATTTGGATTGTATCTTGAAAGAATTCAGATCCAGAGCATAATGCTGCTGGGGAGCTAAACAAGAACCAATCACAAAGGGCTTAGAAGCCCAAGTTGAGAAATGAAGATTCATTCTAAGTGCAGTGGAGTCATTGAACAGTTTTAAGCATGATGAGAATTCCATTTGAGAAAGATCACTGTGTTGAAGTATGAAGAGTGGATCAGAGGAGGTAAGGCTGAAAGGAAGGAGACTAATAAAATGACTGTTTCAGTAATTCAGTAGAGAGATGGCGGCCTAATTTAGGGGAGCGAAAGTACTGATATAAATAATTAGATAGAATTAAGAATTATTTAGAAGTTAGTTTCAATGACTGATTAAATACGGATTAGGGAGTTGAGAGAGAGGTCAAGACTTCATTTAGGCTTCAAACTTGGGCAACTACTGAGTTAGAAATAATAAGAGGAAGAGCAAGTTTGGGGGACTGGTGATGAGTTCAAGTTTGGATAGAGACGATAATTCCGGAAACTACATAATACAAGAGGAATTCTTACCAAATATAGAGCAGAAATGGTGTTTAAGCATTAAACCAGTTGCACAGTGAGGAAGAACTTGAAGTATGTGTCAACTTAGGAAGACTGTGCTGTTAAATATATAATTCTTTTTCTTTGAAGTGAAGTTTCAATTACTCCAAATCAACTCTTTAATTCAGCAGTTCTATAATTCAACCTTCCCTGATATTTATATAGATTGGTGGTTCGTAAAGTATCATCCGGAAACCACAGAGGTGCTAGCAGGGCTTGGCAAATATTTTATTCAAATTTCATGCTTTGAAAATTATACTTTTGAATGACTTTAAAATATTTTAACAATATGAATGCTTATTCAAAGGTGATATGGGGATGCTACTCTGGTGACAAATTACAGCAAAGTAATGTAGTTAGGCTTGGAAATTCAGTTTGTGCAATCACCAGAGTAAAGCTTCCGCTGTCATCTTAATATAACATATGAGTGTCTGGTAAATGTATCATTGATTACGTGGCGACATATCCACACAGATCTGCTTTTGAAATCAGACGATCACCAGCCTGTCTGTCTGCTGATATAAAATCGTGTAAGTAAATATGCTCCCCTGCACACAAATGCCAGGCGGGGCTCAGAGGCCTCTGCTTGGTGCTGGCCAGCATGATGGTATCAAGGCCTAATAATCACTTGAAGTGAAATGAAAACCTTAGACAGCAGATTTAGTGTTTAATGTAAGTGTTAAAGGGTTTTATTCCCCTAGTTTTTAAGTCAAATATGGTGCATTATTTCGTATCTTTTTGTTTCCCTTTTTTTTTTTCTTTTTCTGACCAGCATATTTTTTCATTCAATTGCTTTAGATAACAAACCATTCTGCTAGACACAGAGATGAGCATATGACTAGGCATCCCCATTTCCCCTAGCAATACGAGTAGAAGAAAAAAGGATGATCACAAATGTTAAGCAGAGCCAACTAAAGTCTTTCCTTGGGACTGACCTGGACAGAGCCCATCCACTGTAGAAGAGAATGAGGCAAACCTACGAGGTTGAAGCAGAGGCTGCAGAAATGAGGAATGGATGGAGATACAGAATGAGAAAGAACCGAATCTCCAGTGCCATCTGATCTGAGATTCAGGTCATCCTTTAAATGTATGAGTTACTATAGTAACCTTCCCAACTCAGTGTTCCAATAGTTCACCTTTTTTTGCTTCAGCTACTTTAAGTTAGATGTCTCTTACTAAAGCTGAAAGAGTCTGACGAGGACATCTGCAACTTGGAATCTCAAGGTTGAATTGGTACTAATTAACAGCAATCAACAGGCATTTATTGGTATCCGCTAAAAATATATTAGGTGCATTCAAAGCACTTTTCAGCTACCAACTCATTTAAATCCTCACAACAAGGAGGGTACTTCTATTATTCCCATTCAACTGATTAAGGAAACTGAGACACACAGAGATTTTGTAATTGCCCAAGGGCATACAACTACTAAAACGGAAATTCCAAACTTGAACTCAGACCTTCTGACTCCAGTGTCCAGACTCTTAACCTTGACTATATCCTCCCTCTCTTGACATGAACTGAGTTCTGATGCAGCCATCTAATAGCTAAGTGCTTTAATCTCTCTGAAACTTCATTTTCATTTTTTTTCAACTATAAAAGAGGGTATTATTTCCTACTGCAAAGATTATTGTAGGAGTCCAAAGAGATAATGCTTATGAAAGCATTTCGGAAGCTGCCTAGCACTAGAGAAATGTCGATTCATATTATAAAATTATAATCTACATTAAGGCTTTATCAGCTATGAAACTTGTAATTGAGTTACTACAAAATTTAATCAACTTGTATCAGTCAATAATATCTCAGAAAAGTAGATTCAAGAGTCAATTCATATGTCAGGAAGCAGCTTTTAATCTAAACCAAAATAAATAATTCTGGTGTATAAAATCTGCTTTTCTTCAATAACAATGATGATGAGGACGACTGAGATAAAATTAACTTACATTTCAATATCGTTTTAAATTTTCAAAATTATTTTACATTTTTTACCTCATTTAGTGTATTTCAATGTCTTGGGAAATGGATTATATTTATTTTTTCCCTGTTAATGTCAATCTACTGCTACTGGGAAAGTTTTAGTAAGAAGTATTCTAGATGACAAAGCTTTATGCAGCTCAAAATGAAGCTCTCAAAAATGGTAAATACAGAATATTTATTCAAATCTGCTTTTCAATCCTTTTCTTTTACATCTCTTGAAGACTGATTAAAATGTCAGAATTTCTCCACAATATCACATGTAAATGAAATTAAAAGACAATATTAACTGCAAAGACCAAATTATACATCTGTACCCAGTCCCTATTGTTAATATAAAAAAGTTCTATACAGTATAAATATTCACTCATGTATAATCATTTCTTCCTAAGTCTGGCACTTTCAGCTGATCTTCATGTATTTATATGCTCAAATTCATGTTTATTTTTATTTTTGTTGGCAGATACTTGACAACAGAAACTATGCTGATTAATTTTACAATAAGCAAGTAGATCTTTAACATTACTAATATTATGATTTAGTTACCAACTCTAAATCTTACATTCATAATTAATATTTGTAAATATCAAAATATCACTCAATTCTGTATGGCCCAATACTGCTTCGAGAGGATTTGGATTTGAAGCTAATTTTGGGGGGCCTGAGTGATATACTGAATAATTTATTCTAGAAATGTAATATTTTATGGAGTTCATAAAAACATTCTAATTAGATCACTACCACTAATAACATTCAATTTATCTAAATCTTAGAGAGAGTCAAGAGAATGGAATCAGACAACAAGAGAAAGTGAGCAAAGAATGTATTAGGATATGTACATAAGAAACAGAATAATAACAACAAAGCTATAAAGTTAAATGTATATGTTATCAATTTACATGGTGATAAATTAATCTCCATATAAGTTCCTAGCAATTCTAAATTAGTTTACCTAAGACAATTCCCTATTTCCAGTAATATTTCTCAGAAATAATTCCTTTTCACATTTATATAAGTCACAGAGGTCTATTTTATGAGAACACATAATCAGGCAAAATAAAATGTTACATAAAACGGAAAAAAATTATGATTTGTTTTTTAGTAGTGTGTTAATGAGCCACAGCAGAGCAATTCTTTTATCATGGCTTAAAATTAAACAGATACAAGTATAGCTTCTGATTTATATTTCCCTTATTTGACTTTTTATACATATGCAGTATTACTTTTAAGCTCATTCGTATTCATGTGAATTGGATTGCAATTTAAAGTCTGGAGGGTTTGATTTCATTAAACCTTTTGCCTCAATCAGAATGTCTGTATACATATGAATATTTCAAAACCAGTATCCATTTCTTTTAAGATTTTCAATGCTGCATTATTAAGTATAATGACAAGGAAAACGTACAAAAAGGGTCTAATATAAAATTTTATGACCAGGTTTATTGAACAAGCCAGACTCAGTAGGAACTAAAGTCCAAAATAAACCAACTTTATTTATTTATTTTTTTACCACTGTCTTCCGTTCATCCTAGTCTACTCTGAATCTACATATTTTCTTCCTGGAAAAAATCTTGGGAGGATCCATAGCTTTTGTAGACAATTTCCTGCATTAACATTTACAGTCCAGTCTGATACTTTTATCTCTTCTAGCTGGGCTTGACTCTGGCTCAGGAGTTGCAATGGTAGAGAAAGAGGGAAGGGTGTACATAGTGACTTCTTTCCAATTCATTGCTTGAATTCCTTTTCTCCACTCACTATGCTGGCTCACGATTAGAGAAGAGAAACGGAGGAGAGCTTAAGACAGAGAGGATCTGTCTTAATTAGTACAGCTGTAACTTGTGTCAGTGCCATGTCTCATGGGCTGCTTTTGTAGATTCTTGTGGTCAAAGACTACCTCTTTAAAGATCAAACAGCCAGGTTACTTTCTCTGGCATCCAATTTGAGGGTCTAGAATATTTCCTAAGAATGTGTGGGCACATATACCATTGTTCTTAGATTTGAGGCCTAATTCAAATGTCTAGTTCACCAGGAAAAGTCCCATTTAACATCTCGTTATATATATACATATAAGTTTTTATTTGAAGAAAATACATTTAGGTAGTCCCCAATAAAACATCATTTTTAAAGAAAACTTTTATAGATTTAATTCTAGGAAAAGGAGAATTCACATCAAGATGGCACAGCATTTCTGGTTTGATATATTTCCACCACTTCAAACACATAGCAAGGTAAAGAAACTGTAGGAAGAAAAGACTCCAGAAGACAAAGCCAGGCTCAAAAACAAGCTGAAATCTCAATGCATGAAAACCAAAAGAGAAATACAAATTACCAAGTGGGGCTGAAAGGTTAGGTCCACAGTTTGAAAGGGAACAGAGGTGGCCAGGAGTTGAGCCACTCATGGTAGAAAGGGGAACCAGAAATCTTCCACATGAGTTGTGGGACCACAGACAGCCAGGTTCCTTGCTTGAAACCAGGGACTGGGATAAAACTCCTTTGTTTTGTGAGAGGTTTGAACAAGAGCAAATAACAAACAACAACGAAACAAGACAATCTTTAAGATTTTCAATGAAAATCTGTTTACGGGGTTAACTCTACAAGGTAAAGCTAAAGCTTAACTTTACAGAAGGACCAGGACTTAAGTTAATGAGCATACAGAGAGATATTCAATCAGAAATTAAACCAAGCTACCGAATAGGTTAATGGGTTTCCAACCTAAATTGGGGGGAGGAGCTGGGTGAGGCAACCGCAAAAGTGCTGACAGGAAGTTGGTGAGAATAGAGACAAGGGGAGATCAGAAGGAGGAAAATCCCATAACATGGCCTCTCATTCAAACGAGCCTGTAAACCTATGTACCTAAACAAGCGGACAAGTATAAAGATAGAAAAGACAAGCAACAACCTCAAAATTGAAACAACCTCAAAATTGAAATTTTAATTCTGTTTAATTCAATTTAGATTAAATTTATCTTCTGTTACAACCTAACAAAGACTAAAAATAAATATGCTTAGTAATAATAGTCATTTAATAAGAGCATACAATTGCAGATATGAACAAAATAGGTTGGTATGAAACATAAACAGAAATATTAGTAATTAATAATATAGTCATTAAAATAGGAACCTCAAAAGGTAAGAAATATTCTAGATTTGATGCTGGTTAAAGAAAGAAATAGTGAACTGGATGATAACACTTAGCAACACTTAAAACTCACCCAGTTTTACAGGTAAATTTTAACGTCTCTTCAAAGAACACACATTCTCTATTGTTCACAAAATACTTCACAGATTAACAAAAAAAAGCCATAGAAAGCTATCCAATTCACTCTATAAAGTTAATAAATAATATAGTTAATAAATAATAAAGTTAATATAATAATATAATATGAAAATAAGACCAACAAGAATAGTACAATAAATAAAATCAATCTCATTTATAAGCATAGGTGAGAAATCTTAAAACAAAAATCAACGGTCAAAATAAAATATATATTAATGTTATAAAAATATTAAAATTAATGTGTTAAAAAATAAAGAATTACCCTAGAAATAAAAGGCTAATTCTCCATCAGATAATCCAATTTTATAATTTACACATTAGCAGATTGCAGAAATTAATCTTATATAATCACCACAATAGAAGAATGATTAAACATTCATTCATGGGGGAAAAAAAACCCTGTTACACCAAGAATCAAAAGAAACGCCCTCAAATTTCTTTTCTTGTGACACCCCAACACACATTCTCCCTATCCACTTTGCGGGCTTAATTTCCCTCTATGGAATTTATAACCCTGCATCATACTATATGTTTTAGTTCATTACTATCGGTCTTTCTCTAATACAACATAAACTTCAAGGTGCAGAGACTTTGGCCTGTTCATTGTTGCATCTCTGGTACCCACAGGTATCTCCAGGGTCTGCCAGTCCCCTCTTCCTGACCCAGTTGTGCCTTATGTTTACATTCAACCAGACACAATGTGTTGAATGTTGATTTACATTCAACCAGGCAGAACTCCGAGTGTGAGTTCAGGCCAGCGACTGTCAGCAAACTCTCTGTTACTTTTCCAGGACAAAGGAAGTACCGAAATTAAGATAAGAATTTAGAAACTTTAGAACAAAATAATTTTTAAATCTATAGAATAAAGCAATAAAAAATACACAATCATATCTTAAATGTCTTATTTTACTTGACTTTCTCTAGTAATATATTTTTCTTATACTTTCCAAAAATATTAGTATGTAAGGATTAAAAAAAAAAATACTCTCCTTCACCACAAGTAGTTTGAGAAATACTACAATACAGAATTTATCCCACTGAATTATTTTTCTTTTCTTGGCTTCCCAACTGGGCTCATAGTTCTTTAGCAAAAGCAATATCTTTTCATTTTGTTTCCCTTAGTACTTAATACATATTTGTGAGAGCATGAATGGGAATGCTTTGGGACTTCTTTTATTTTCACATTATTAGAATGCACTAACTCAAGGACTTTTATTTTAGAAAGTATATGTAAAAGACTTTGGCCTGGATGGATTCTGCTGTATTTCATTGTGTGACCAGGAGAAGGTTGGTGCCATTATTAGGATTAGGAAAGTAAAGAGCAACAGTATTTTATAGGGAAAAATGCTGACTTTACAACTTCATGGAAACAATATAGTACTCTTAAAGCAGAAATTAGAAGGGTACTAAAGAGTCTGGAAAATTTACATGAAACAGGGCTCAAGAAAGTGGAGTGGGCTTCACATATGAAGACAAAGTACAGTAACATAACTGTTTTCAGATATGAAGAAGGTTTTGATTAACCACAGGAACAGATTTTAGGCCATCATCCCAGTTAAATTTCTAAAAACTATAATGGGTTGTCTTGTGAAGTAGAGAGTTCTCAGTATTGGAAATATTCAAACATGATCTGGAAGACCATCTGCCTGTAGGTAAAAGATTAGACCAGATGCTATTTAAGGCCCTTCCAAGCCTAAGCTGTTATGATTCTATGAACTGTACAGGGACTGGCTGAATGATTATGGATGAATTGGATGATAGCTAAAATTTGGTCTCTGTTTGCATTAAAAATCAACATGGTGCTAGAAGATAACTACAATTTGGAATAAGATGGAGATAAAAAGAGAAGGCAGCTGACATCTATTGAGATTCTACTCTACCATATATTGTGATATTGTTCTAGTATCTCCTTATTTGAGACTTTTGGCAGTCTGGCGATGTAACATTTCTATTTTCTACTTGAGGAAACTGAGGTTCAGAGAAGGTGAATTAGGCAAGTGTCTGTAGTTGGTATATGTCAGGACTAGAATTGAATCTGCCAACCCACAGCCAGTCTGACGCCAAAACTGATGTTATTTTCACAAACCTAGCTATCCCCAAACCCAAGATTTCCTTAGCTCTATGGAAATTGTATTTTTATCCCTAAATTATATTTAACCCCTAAATGAGCTAAAACTAAAGATTATGACAATACTACTACCATGACCATCTGATATTTAATGACCTTATTAGTCACAGTAGAAATTCCAAAAGAGATTACTATAGCAACATTCACCAAAATGTTGAAAATTTTCAGTGTCTTCCCTTATAAGGAAAATCTAACAGTGCCTTCAAACATACCTCATATGATTCTAAATTAAAGTTTTCTTTTTTGTATGTATGAGTAAGATTGGCCCTGAGCTAACATCTGTGCCAATCTTCTTCTATTTTGTATGTGGGACATCGCCATAGCATGGCTCGATGAGCAGTATGTAGGTCCACACCCAGGGATCTGAACCTGTGAACCCCGGGCTGCCGAGGCGGAGTGTACAAACTTAACCACTACACCACCAGGCCAGCCACTCTAGCTTCCTTTTTTGCACCAGAATTAGATGTTTCCCTCCAAAACTGTAGCTTACTCTCCTCCTATTACAGAAAATCCACACTGTTATTGTTTAACTATCCTATTTGGTTTTTGGGCACACCTTAGCTAAGGGCTACAAAATAAACATTAGTAGATTTATTCCGACACTTTAGTTGGAAGTAGAATTAATTTTATTAAAACATTTGCTATAATTTTCTGTAAAAAATTTTTTAAGAAAGATCAACAAGTAAATTGTTATTTCACCATCATTATTAACTTCTAGAAGCTAAAGTTTAGTTCCAATTGTTATAAACTGCTCCCCAACCAGAGCTTACCATATATTTAATGTCTATATAATACTAAAAGAACCCCGATTTCCCAGCTCTTTCCACATGAAACTGAAAGTCAAAATTTCTAGGAAAGATAAATGACTGTTGTCTTTGATAAACAGAAAGAAGAAATAATAAGGAATTTATGGTAGACCATATTTGGAAATCCATGACTAAGAAAAGCCAAAATCTATATTGCATACACACATAGAAACCCTCCTCTCTCCTTTGAAATGATGCAAATTTAAAATGATATCTGCGTCTAAGTAAAAACTGCTTTACTACTATATATTTTTCAGATTCCTAAAAAAGCATGCAAAAATATCGTTTCATCTTCATATTAAAAAGAAAATATACTAGCAAAAATTATGGAGGCCATCAAATAACATGTCAAGGTATAGTATTTTGGCAGTATTTTGCATATTTGTAAAGCTAAACACCAATCATCGGCAGATGGCAGGTCTTCCATGTGATCCGAGCTGGAAGCATCGTAGTAGCTACAATGAGCTACCTCTCCTAGTATTAATCAAAATCACTGTTCAAATGTCATTTTGACAAGTAGAACTTATTCCTCTTCAATGCACATCAATATTTATTAAATAGGAGAAAACATATTTATCTTATAGAAGTTCCAGTTACTATCTACATGAGACATTTTTTCTTTCATTTTCAAAGGGAATCAAAAACAGTAATTACATAATCCAAATTTGGAATTGTTCAATTATAATTCATAAAAAAATTCTTATGCTCCTTTAGTCATTTTATTTGAGGTACTAATTAGCTTTTAAATAGGATTTCTATATCACAGCGATAGACTGATCAAGTTATTGGTACGTGATCATCTTATGGATAATATCAAGCAGAAAGGGTTTTTTTGAAAGTTAAACTTTTATGAATGAAATGAGTGAGATGATAATTTTTGATCATAGATGACAAGAATCATTAGTGAAACAGATGTAAAGAAAAAAATCTTGTTGTTGCTACTGATTGTTGTTTATTATTGCTATTTATTTGGGTTGACAATCTCCACAATGTGACAACTAGTCTTGTGACTATCAGATTATTTAAAAATCACAGAAATCTTAAGATAGACTCGATCTAGAGTAACACCATCCCATAGAACTCTCTGGGATGATGGAAATATTCCACAATTCTTCACCGCCCTGTACAATGGTCAAAAGGCCATTTGGCTATTAAACATTTGAAATGTGTAGATCACAACTGAGAAACTGAATCTTACATTTAATTTTAATCAACTTGAATTTTAACAGTCACATGAGGCTAGTATTTTAAAAGTGTGGGTTAAAAAGCTCTCTGTTCGTGTTCCGTTGCTTCCAGATTTCTAGTATTTTCAATAAAGTCTGGTCAGAAAGAGAGACAATGTGGTAGTTCTAAGACAGCACATTTCCATCCAACGAAAAGACCAGATGAAGCTGACCCTCACACCACAGTTCCAGATGAGTGACATGGCTCAAGACACTCACAGAAAAATACATTACAGGCCTGAGATGGACCGAAATAAAGAGGAACTCAGTATATTTGCGGGCTCTAAAAATAGTACTCTCCCACCCTACGTCTCCCTACCTCTCCCACCGGCTGAAAAGAAAAATAAACTGTGCTGGACACTTCAAAACCAGTGAGGCCTGTACCTCATGAGCAATTTCAGGATCAACAGATTGGAAATGCCTTTCCTCTGCACTCACATAGTTGGGAGGTTCCACTCTATCCTTATGGAAATTCTTGGACTTGTTCTTCCATGCTAACAGGCCATCCCTCTTTCCAGTTGGACTCTGTCAACTTCAGCTCTGAGGCCTTCAGTAGCTTCTCTTCCCATGGTCAATAAGGCAATGACTTCTAACCTTGGCCTTTTTCATTTTTTGCTTTTAAATATTGTCTCCCTTCTAATTTCTCTACTCTCACAGCATTCACTGGTAAGACTACACAGATACATCCCCCTCATTTCAACTTCTGTTCCTACTCCCTCCTGAGGTCTAGTCCAGGATTTCTAGCTTACAGCTACATATTTCACCCTGAATGCCTGGGCACCAGTTCTAATTCAAGACAGTTTAAAGTGAACCTTTCTTCCTTCCAAAAACAACAACAATAGCAACAAAGAAACTTTCAAAATCTCTTCACTCTTTTTCACTAATGATTCTAGTCATCCATGATCAAAATCCCTATCTTTGACTCACTCTTTTCATGCTAAAAGCCTGAAGCGTCAACGTGATGAAATTAAGAACTCAGATTCAGGGGAGGGCAGAGCTGGACCTGACCCCTGGCCAATATTCACGGCCTGCAACTTGGGTATATTACCTAAATTGTTCAAACCTTAATTTCTTCATTACGAAAAATGAAACTAATAATAATAACCAGCATTTGTAGAGTTAGTTCTAAGTACTTTATGTCTATTAACAAATTTAGCCTTTACAATAAGTCTATGGGATAGATACTACCATTATTTCTTTTCTGTAAATGAGAAAACAGAAACAGAGAGTTAAATAAATTGCCAAAAGCCACAACAGTAAGTGGTTGGGATTCAATGCCAGACATTCCGGCTCCGAGACGATAACCACCGCACACACTGTTTTCCTGACAATAACAACTTATCTCATAGTGTTGTTGTGAGGATGAAATTAGATCAGCTCTATAAAACACTTGTCAATAGCAGCTGGTATTATCATCATAAATTTCCAGATCACCAAAGGAAGAAGTACCTTTCCACTATATGTTTCTATAGCATTTATTCTTGGACCACACAGCTTATATATTTGACACGACATTCATATCTTATTACGGCATGTAGATTACAAGCTTTTTGAAGCTAGGGATAGTGTAGAAAACTATTCCATGATCACTAAATATTAGTACAATTAATGTATATCAAGGACTTTTTAAATTTATTATTTTGACCCATATCCATTTCACAGTTCTTAGATCCTGCTCCTTAGCTATTCTCTAGTTTATGGGAGTACTGCTCACTCTGACAATCTATGCTTCTCGAATGTTTGATATCTTTGCCTGAGCTCATGCTTCCTGTATCGAAGTATTCTAGCCCCTGTTCACTTGCTTCTGGAGCAGACCTATTTCTGTGTTCTACATTCTATACCTCAGCTGCCTCAGCTCCCAAGCATGCCCAATCTTTTGTGTTCGCACTGGTTCTAGAATGTGTTTGAGGCCCATGGCTTAAACAGAGATGCCTTACTCAAAGGTGACACCCACAATCATCTAGACTGCATACTAGGAGCTTGTGTGGAGTTACCAAGAAAACAACACTAAGTTGGAAGGTCATTTCCTACCATATCCAAACAGATATTTTGTAAAATCAACAGGAAGGAGCTAAACTCTTAAATGTTAAGTACATTGCTTTTTATTAAAAAATTATGCTCAAAATTCTCAAAAACTATTGACACAAAAAGTTATCATCTCCAATATATGTTAAAAATGCTAATTACAAAAGAATGCATACAATATGGACCAATTGATATATGTAAAAAAATATATGTATAGAAAAATGTATGAAAAGTTATATACCGAAATGTGCATAGTTATGTTCAAAACAGGGATTATGAACAATTTTTCAATTTCTTGTTTATCTGCATTCTTTATTTTTTATAATAAGCATTTTACCATTTGTACAACAAATATTTAAAAGTCTATCGAACAAACAACCCGATCAAAACAAGGGCAGATGATATGAACAGACATTTTTCCAAGTAAGATATACAGATGGCCAACAGACACATGAAAAGATGCTCAACATCTCTAAATACTAGGGAAATGCAAACCAAAACTACAATGAGACATCACCTTACACCAGTCAGAATGTCTATAATTACCAAGACAGAAAACAATGAACGTTGGAAAAGATGTGGAGAAAAAGGAACACTCATACACTGGTGGTGGGAATGCAAACTGGTGCAGCCACTATGGAAAACAGTAGGGAGATTCCTCAAAAAACTAAAAATAGAAATACTATATGACCCAGCTACCCCACTACTGAGTATCTACCTAAACAACTTGAAATGAACAATCCAAAGTGACATATGTACCCCTACGTTCATTGCAGCACCATTCACAATAGCCAAGACATGGAAACAGTCCAAGTGCCCGTCAACCAATGACCGGATAAAGATGTTGTATATACACATACAATGGAATACTACTCAGCCATAAAAAAGACAAAATCATCCCATTTGCAACAACATGGATGGACCTGGAGGGAATTATGCTAAGTGAAATAAGCTGGACTGAGAAAGACAAACGCCATATGATTTCACTCATATGTGGAATATAAACAAACACCTGGATAAAGAGAACAATTCAGTGATTACCAGGGGAAGGGGGTGGGGGTTGGGCACAGGGTGAAGGGGAGCACTTATGTGGTGACAAACAAGAAATAATGTACAACAGAAATTTCACAATGATGTAAACTATTATGAACTCAGTAAATAAAAAAGGTGACAACATTTTCATTGACCCTTGTTATTGTCCCCAGTGCCATGTAATTAGTAAACTATCCAGCAGTATTTTACATCAGTAATCTGAAGAACTAAATTTTGCTTGTGTGTTTTATTCCCTAAGATCTTACCTAAAGTCCATTTTTCAAGCTAATCTTTTATTCTTTTTTTCTTTCTGGCATCAGCTACACAGATCATTGATGATTTATAAGACTGCATTAAATGTATTCTAAATTTCAAGGACAATTTTTGCTCAGTCTTTAGTTAACTATACATCTTTTTTAGGAAGCCAATTGTTGCTGGTCCCTGGAGTCAATATCTACAGCAAGTTTTGTTATACACATGCAGTTTTACATTATCTGTCCAGAAAATAGAGCACTCTAAAAGCACGTGAAGTCATTTAGGTTTTACATAGGTCTTTTTAAAGAACAAAGTTGCCATTTCCTTTGGAGGAATAATAAACTATAAGGTGGCATGTTGCAATAACAAAACAAAGGACATGCCCTCTATAAGCCAATAATCAAAAAAATTCTAACCCTATAAAGATGTACGAAAACAAAATATAATAAGCTTTTGTACAATAAATGGGATCTTTAAACCATTGCTCACTAGCTTATTATATTAACACAGCAATCTAGTTATACAATGTTCCCACATAAAACTGAACCAGGCCATTTTCTAAAGCGAAGCAATGCCGATGATCAGAGTTTCAGCCCAGAACACTGACCAAACATGCATAATTTTAGAAGGAGCCATGAGAGCAAAAATCTGCCTGCATCTCCGTAAAGCAAAACTTTGGAGAAGAGCAACAAAAATGAATCTACTAAAGTTTAGGTAATCTGGAATAGGAAGGCAGGCAATGCATGCACTGCATAAAGAAAATGGTATGAGGAAAAATACATATGCACAGAAAAAATTTAAAAAGGAGATATTCAAAATTGTGGTCACACCATTATGTTTCTCCATGGTGGCATTGTAAGAGGTTTATAATTCAACTCTTGCTGCCAGCTTCATACCTGACACTTGTAAGATTTAGGGATAAGAATTATTTTAATTTTTAAGAAAATACAAATCAAAACTACAATAAGATATCACTTTACACCTGTCAGAATGGCTATAATTAACCAGACAAAAAGTAACAAATGTTGGAAGAGATGTGGAGAAAAGGGAACCCTCATACACTGCTGGTGGGAATGCAAACTGGTGCAGCCACTGTGGAAAACAGTTTGGAGATTTCTCAAAAAATTAAAAATCAAAATACATATGACCCAGCTCTTCCACTACTGAGTATACCTAAAGAACTGAAATCAACAATTCAAAGAGATTTATGCACCCCTATGTTCATACCAGCATTATTCACAATAGCCAAGACATGAAAGCAACCCAACTGCCCATCGACTGATGAATAGATAAAGAAGACGTGGTGTATATATACAATAGAATAACACTCAGCCATAAAAAAGACAAAATCGTCCCATTTGCAACAACATGGATGGACCTTGAGGGTATTACATTAAATGAAATAAGCCAGGCAGAGAAAGGCAAACACCATATGATTTCACTCATAAGTGGAAGATAAACAAACACACGGATAAGGAGAACAGATTGGTAGTTACCAGAGGAGAAGGGGGTAAGGGGAGGGGGAAAGCAGGAAAGGGGCACATATGTATGGTGACAGGTAAAAACTAGACTATTGGTGGGGCTGGCCTCGTGGCCTAGTGGTTGAGTTTGGCACACTCTGCTTTGGTGGCCTGGGTTTGGTTCCTGGGCATGGATGTACACCACTTTTTGGCGGCTATGCTGAGGTGGTGACCCACATCCAAAATAGAAGAAGATTGGCAAAGATGTTAGCTCAGGGCAAATCTTCCTCAGCAAAAAACAAAACAAAACAAAAACAACTAGACTATTGGGGATGGGGAAGATGAAGACTATACAGAAACTGGTATATAATAATGTACAACTGAAATTACACAGTTATAAACCAATATGACTTCAATAAAATAATTAAAAAAAAAACTATGACCAAGTTAATATCAAATAAATATCAAATACTTCTAACCTCTGAAAAAAAAATAGAATTATTTTAGTTAAACTTCTGCAGAAGTTTAGAGTATCTTCCCCACAGGATTGTCAAAACTGAGGCTGCTAAACAGCAGTATGACTTTCAATTCATTTGAGCACCTATGTCCAAGAATTTCTGTCGAAAGAAAACATTAGTTGTGGATTAATGGATTCTTTGTCACCATTTTTCTTTCTTGAATAAACCCAGGGACTAAGAATCCAATGTGATGAAAACACAAGATTTTCAATACTTGGTCCATCCGTACTGAACGATACGCAGCAGAACCTAAGGGAAGAGGCTGTACTTAGAGCTAGAAGATGTGATGCTTGGTCCTCACTGTGTCACTTACATTGTGACTTTGCTTTAGTTTGGGAATTTTTAAAGTAATATTTTGTCATAGGAATTTCAGAGAGGTTCATGTGAAGGTGAAATAAGGTCATATACGAAACTGCGTAGAGTAAGCTGAAAATGGCTGTGTAGAGTATTTGATGACATTATTATTAATGCCATTTCTCTCATAGTACTGGGGGCAGAGGGAAGGAGTGACCCTCTAGTATATACACTTGTGTCTAATCTATTTTCACATATTTGTATTTTATCCTGAAGCTCTTTTTATTTATTTGTGTGTGTGTGAGGAAGATTGGCCCTGGGCTAACATCTGTGGTCAATCTTCCTCTTTTTGCTTGAGGAAGATTGTCCCTGAGCTAACATCTGTGCCAGTCTTCCTCTATCTTATGTGGGATGCTGTGACAGCATGGCTTGACGAGCGGTGCTAGGTCTGCACCTGGGATCTGAACCTACCAACCCCGGGTCACCAAAGCAGAGTGTGAACTTAACCACTACGAAACTGGACCAGCCTCTGAAGCTCATTTTTATGACTCCATTCTCCATATATTTACAATACTGTATTTAGTTGAACACGTTATTTATATCAAATTTATATCTCTCCACCTTGAAAGCTAAAACAACACCACCACGCACAACAGCAGAAAACACAATAATAACCATCCATCACTGAGAACTTACTACGTGCCTGAGATGATGATGAATGCCTTTAATTCCCACACTGACTTAGTTTTATAAAAAGGAAACTAAGACACTGAGTGCTAATTAACATCGTCTGGGAGGATGCACGTAGTTGCTTTCCTGCCTTACTTTCCACGTTTATTTTTGTGATTATATTTACTCATTCTTTATCATATCAGACTGGGGAGTGTTGAACTTTGTAGATAAAGCTAACAGTACCCTCACCAAATCACTTTATTTTTTTATTTCTTAAGATGTAGTAAACATAAATTCCCACTTAAATGTAGGTGTGCAGGTATGAGAAGAGACTAATTCTTTTTGTTTGATTACTTTTATGGTTCCTAATAAACACCTTTACCTTGTATGCTGCCTGGGAGTTTGTTAGCCTTTTTTAGAATCTTTATTGTGCTAAAATATACACAATATCACAGAACCTGTCATTTTAGTCACTTTAAGTACGCAGTTCAGTGGCATTGAGTACATCCATATCATTGTGCACCATCACTACTATATATCTCCAGAACTTTTCACAGTACCAAACTGGAACTTTGTGTGCATTAAGCAATAATTCTCCATTTTTCTCTTGCCCTGGCCCAGTAATCACTTCTACTTTCTGTCTTTATGTATTTGACTATTCTAGGTACTTCGTATAATTGGAACCATACAATATCTTTTGTGTCTGGCTTATTTCACTTAGCGTAATGTCTTCAAGGATCACCCATGCTGTAGTATGTATCAGTATTTCACTCCTTTCTAAGGCTGAACAATGTTCCAGTGAATATATACACCACATTTTGTTATTCCATTCATTCATTGATGAGCATTTGGGTGGCTTCTACCTTTTGGCTACTGTGAATCATGCTGCTAGGAACACAGATAAACAAGTATCTGTTCAAGTTCCTGCTTTCAATTCTTTTGTGTATGTCCCAGAAGGTAAGCCTCCTTTTGCTACAAAAGAGCATTGTTATTGGATCTTTGAGGAATAGAATTCAATAATTTCTTGATCCCTTTATATAATGTCAGCCTGAATTTCATAACCCAGTAAATATAGTTTAACAATTTAACTGCATTATGCTGCCCACACTGAATAGATTACCTTGGCTTACATTCTTCCTGCCACTATCCTTGCAAATTAGAGCATTAGTTTTTAAACTACATGGCAATAAAAATTACTTTCATTATAAACTGGTTTGTAGCTCACCTTTTATATCCATTAAAAGGTTGAAAGTTTTCAAACTCTCAAAGTTTTGAGAAAGGGGGAATTTTCAGAAAGAGAATTAAAATATATCTATCACTTGATAGCACATATAAATACCAATTAACATCAACTTAAGTTAGTAATAACATCTAACCCTGACTCTAACGTATAATTTAAAATTTTAGATTTTTGTAATTCTTTACGTGCTTTTCTTCAGTTTACCAAAACACTTCATAAAAGCAAAAATAAGTACATTTCAGGCAAAGCTTAAAATCTGAGGGTTAAAGTTAGGAAATGAAAGATATTGTCCTTTCATCCAATCACAAGGCTAAAATCTTATTTTTGAAGCAAAACTTTATAAATATGGATAATTTATCACATATTTTTATAATTCAGCATACAACTCAGGAATGTAACATAGCTTATTAAACCATGTAAAAATATTTATAGCATAAGACATGACAGAGAGTTCCAATATATAAAATAGGTTTTTCTCTAATAATTTAGAAAACAGTAGATATTTTCATGGCCTATTTTCCCCACAACAGGCTTATAATATTATCACATTTCTCCAGTCATTGCCTTTTTATGTCCTCATGCTTTATATGTGCTGCTGCATTGTAGGAATTCGATGCTGAATAAAAATACATTATCCAGACAGATAAATTGTGGTACATCCAGACAATGGAATATTATTCAGCGCTAAAAAGAAATGAGCTATTAAACCATAAAAAGATATGGAAGAAACTTAAATGAATATTACTGTGTGAAAGAAAATGTGAAAAGGCTACATCCTATATGACTCCAACTATATCACATTCTGGAAAAGGCAAAACTACGGAGACAGTAAAAAGATCAGTAGTTGCCAGGAGTTAAAGGAGAGGGAAGAATAAACGGGTGGAGCACAAAGGATTTTTAGGGCAGTGAAACTATTCTCTATGATACTATAAGGGTGGATTTATGTCATTATACATTGTCCAAACCCGTAGAGTACACAAGACCAAGAGCAAATCCTCATATAAACTATGAACTTTGTTTTATAATGATGTGTCGGTGTAGGTTCATCAATTGTAACGAACGTACCACTCTGGTGGGGGATGTTGAAAATGGGGGAGTCTATGCATGTGAGGGGGTAAAGGGTATGTGGAAAATCTCTATACCTTCCTCTCAATTTTTCTGTGAACCTAAAACTGCTCTAAAAAATAAATGCATTACCCTTCCATTCTAGGCTTAGTTCCAGGTAATACAAAAAGACAAAAGTAAATAATCCCAATATTTCTTTATCTAGTGTGATTCTTTCTGTTTCCCATACCTAAATGGAATTCTTTACAGAAAAATTGATAATTTTTTCATATTTATTTTATCCTTCAATGAAACCTCAAGGTAACATCTTTCACAGATTTATATCAGTCTTCTTTTATGGAAATTTCAAAATTCTCTTTTCATTGAATGAAGCTTTCTGGGGTGTGAGTATATTCATATGTGTCCATCATTTTACTTAATGACATTTGGCGATACTAACGTTTATCGGCCACTAGGTGCTAGACATTATGCTACACAATTTACACATTTAGTTTTAACTATATAAAATTTTGGATGCTTGCTTTTAATCTATAAAAAGGGCAATTCCATATGGTTCATTCTGAGATTTTTTTTTTTTTAGCTCACGTATTCCTCATGAGAACCGCAGGAAGCTGGTATGGCTGCTATTTCATTTTACAGATGGGGAAATTGACTCTTAGAGATGTTAAGTATCTTGCCCACAGTTACATACATAGTAAGCAACGAAGGCAAGAAATGAATTTGGCAATCTGACTCCCCAGGCCATTGAATGATCTGCTCTGTACGCTACAAGATAACACACAGTGAAGTATACTCTGGGGTTTTTCTTCATTTTTGGACTTCCTCCCTTTGATAACCTACTCAAAGTATGGCCTGATCATAAATAGCCACGTGGACATCCCCTGAGGCTGTTAGAAGTGCAGAGTCTCAGGCCCTACCCCAGGGATACAGAGTCCGAATCTGTATATAGCAAGATTCCCAGGAGATTTGTAGGTACATTAAAGTTTGAAAAGAACTTTCTTAAAGTTCTTAATTTTTAAGACAATGAGCATATGCAAAACAATTAATCTCCATTCCAATAAGTAAAAGAAGCGTGCAAGTAAAAAAATGCCCTGGTTCATGTAACCTCACTATATTCGGTGGGAAATAACATTTTATATGGAATTTTGGTTCTACACAACATGAATCTTACAAATGCACGCATCCCCTCCCACCCTTTTTTGTCTCCACACACCTCCTTAATTTATTCAGTGAATAGATGTCTCTTATATTTCAATATCCATCAGGCTGTGTCTTCCAGTTGCTATTTTACGTCCTACGATACACACAAACCGTAGCTTTCTCTTTCCTCCTAGAACCTTAGGGCTTTACACACAATCCTGGACAAGCGGCAGGGATTATTTCTTGCCACTAGATGGCAGTAACGGCAACTTAATAATACGCTTTATAAAGCAACCGCAGGCTTGCCACATGCCCAGCAAACAATGACTCTGTGTGTGAGGGTTTCATGAATTGCTGGTTTTAATATAGGGAGCAGTGACTTAGCGACAAATTAGAGAACACTTTTCTCTATTGATGTCTATGTTTAAATTTCATTTTGCTTGCTTCCAAGATTAAAAGCAGTCTTGTTTGTATATCTCTTACCCCTAGCTGTAAGAATCAGCTATTCCAAATAATTTTCACTGGCAAGAGTTTGAAAATAGACAAGTGGTTGCTAAAACAAGATACTTTGCTAGCATAACTATCGATAAATCATTTCATTATTCTAGTTTTTAAGGAGATTTTTCTATTTTTTTCTCTATCAAAGACTATACGTGTATAATTTCTAAATGCAGAAATTCAAGATTTTCACGAGAAATCACAACCTAGGTTGATAAATTCATGTTTTATTAAGTTTTTTCCTAATAAATATTTAAAGAGTCCCACATGCAAATATCATACCATAAAAGTTAAGCAATAATAGTGAGGAGAAAATGGCTTTATAGTGAAGTGACAATAGGATTTTATAAATGCAGTTCTATCGACCTTCTATTTAGTGTTATTAATATAACTTCTTGCATTCAGAATGTTTTCACATAAATATTTAACAATTATCTTAAAGAAAAGAAGAAGTTTACTAATCAAAATATAATTTCCTTTGGGGACATAACTAGGCAATTGTAGTCTCGATGTTTCCGGAGAGTAGAAATACATTTTAGTATTGATCAGACTTGTCCTATAATGATCTGTGTTAAAATTGTGAAAGTGCTAACTGAGGGGAAGAGCCGGTCTATTGTTTTCCCCAAATAGTCATGGACAATAAAAGTGAATAACTAGAAAAATTAAAAATTAAATTAAAAAGCATTACAACAGCCATATTCTAGTATTTGAGTCAACAGACTCAAAATAACTCCGTCAAATTTTTATAGCATGTTCTACGTGCGTACTCTCAATTTTCATACTTCTGTGTCTTCTGATTGGTCTCAGACCCTTCTCAGAAGGGCCTGGTCCACAGACTGCACTGTGGACTGCGCTGCTTTGGGTGGCTTCCTAGCAGAGTGAAGTTGCATCTACTAGGAGTTACTTAGATTTCAGGCAACCACACACAGCGAAAGCCAAGACTAGTCAATTTACCCTTGAAAATCCCTGAGGACGGGGTCAACTTGAAGACCAACCTGGGGTCTGTTGATCAGTCTAACAAAGGCAGAATTTTTTATTTTTCTTTTTAAATTTGGTTTCTTTGGTTATCCAGAATACTATAGTCGGTTTTCATTTAGGTATTGTGTAGTACGAAAAAGACATATTTCAATACCGGATTTACACGCAGCACAAGATGGTGCTCAAGATTTGATGCTCCAGGGCCCAGAGACTGATTCCTCTCTCCCAGCAGGGACTCCATTAGGCCTTTGCCTTCCTTGTCTCTGCATCCCTCTTCCACCCTCGACAGTACTCTAATCCCCTCACCCTCCCCAAGATTGAGGCTGATGACCATACTCTCTTCCAGGGCCAGATTCGAGATTAAACAATTGCAATTTATACTATTAGAAAGAAAAGCAGAACCCTTGTCTCTCTGTGTGCCATCCAACAGCTTCTAGACATCAGCTGAGCTATGTACGCTCATTTGGTAGCAGGATTGAAAGACCAAACAAACAGCTTTCTATGGTGACATCGTTCAGGAGGCACTTCAGTGCTAGGCCAATGGCAAACAGGCCTGAATTAGGTTTTTATGTCTGAGATCTCAATTCTGCTTGGATATTGTCATATGAACTTTCTAAGACCACTAATTTAATTTCATGATCATTCCATAAAGATTATGAAAGTATATTATATAATATTGATACACACATTTTGAAAGTGTTTGATGTATGTCAAGCTAGCTTTTGCAACATAGATTTTACATTTAAAATTAAAAAGGAGTTCAGTGTCCATTTTTATTCGCTAATCACAGATAATTCAGCCGAGACTGGCCTGAATTTCAGCATTAGACTATTTCAGATTTGGCCTTAGACATGCAAATTCATTTATCATTAAATTGGAAATGTTTACTAAAAGAGAAATATGCACAGAGTCATTTTATATTTCGGAATGTTACTAATAGCTTTTATGATTTTAAATATATTTTTTTCCTTCTAATTTAAGGTATAAAATGTGAATTATATTGAAATAATCCAGTTTATGTACACACCAGTTAGGTGAATATACCTAAGTTTCTAAAATATATAAATTGGGTCGCCAGACCTAGATCAGAAAGCTGGAATATTCTATCTGTACTAGTATTTCTTCACGTGCCTTAATGGTCTGTTTTTGTTTGTTTGTCTTGTTACCGTAGCAAAAGTGTATGTTTTAAAATATCAATCAGTGTTTGAAACTCACATTAAAATTAGGACTATTGTCATTCTGCCAGGCTTAAAAACAAAAAGAAACCGAAAAAAGCCTATCTAAAAACCAAAACAAACTGCACAAAAACATAAAAATAAACTGCACAAAACTGATTTGTGTACCACATAAACGCTTTGTTAAAAAGGAGTCCTCAGGAAACGAAAGAAGCAATAAGCTGAAAAAGAGACAAAAGAACTATTTTCAATAATACGCCCCTCTCACGTGCTAAGCCGTGGATTTCAAAGAATACGGTTGGTGTTACACATCGTTGTGTATGTCTGTGTGCCATCTGCATCAATTTAGTCTGAGTATTAAAACAAAATTATGCAAAATAACAGTACACAGAAGACAGTCATGGCTGAGGATTAACTGGTGCTCAGAAAAGTCAATGTAAAATGAAAGTACGTATTTACATTTGGGGACCAAATTTTCATGTGAATGAAGGGGGGAAAGCTTGATTAGGACTTAATTTTAAAAACATAAGTGGAAATAATGCAAACATTTATTTTAGCTGTTATTTTTAAAAATTAGGTTTTAATTATAACTTATGCAGTAACTTTAGAATGAATAAAGCATTGACTGTTACACATATGATTCTTAAACAGCTTTGTATAGTATAGCACACCCCCAAATTCTTTCCTTTATGTTTGACTTTGGCAAGCAAAAGATCATATTTCTAAGAACATTTGAGGGGATTATCATTTTTCCTGTGAATATCTATTATGCCTCTTGAAAATGCTAATGATGACAATGATAACAAGAGGATGAAGATAATAGTCAGTATTTACATATAACCTATTATATGCTAATATTGTTCTAAAGATTCTATACATAATGTTCCATTCTGTTGCAAGGATTAAATAAATTATAAATCAAACACCATGGTATTCAAATCATTCGTTTTAAAAGCACCTAGTAGATACAAATCTACACTTCCAAAGTACTATAATAAGGGTTTAACTGATTTCCCACTTTTCTATCACACTATTCTTTAGAACAGCAAAATGCACTCTTAAAAACGTAAATCAATTCACATCTCTAATCAAAAGCCTCTGATGGGTGGCCTCCCATTTGACTTAGGAAAAAAAAATCCAATATTCTTTTTTTCTTCTTCTTCTTCTTTTTTTTTTTTTTTGCTGAGGAAGATTCACCCTAAGCTAACATCTACTGCCAATCTTCCTCTTTTTTTGTTTGTAAGCTGCCACCACAGCATGGCCACTGACAGATGAGTGGTGTAGTTCCACACCCGGGAACCAAATCCTGGCTGCTGAAGCAGCATGCACTGAACTTAACCACTGGGCCACCAGGGCTGGTGCCCCAATATTCTTAACATAGCCAACAAGAGCTTACATGGCCTTCTCCCACCATATAGGCCTCTTTGGTGTTGCTAAATGTGTTCTCTCTTCTTGGGAACTTGACTCCGGCTCTTCCCTCTGCCTGGGATGCTCTTTCTCAGGGACCTGCATGGTAAACAGACACTTTCTCCTTTTCAGCTCTCTCTGCAGATGCTACCAACTCAGAAAAGCTTTCCCCAACCTAAAATAGAAGATATCCTTCCCCTAGCCTCCCACCCAACTTCATCTTTCTTCCCATTATTTGACACTATTAAAAATAGTACAATATTTTTTATTTGTTTGGTTGTTGGTTTAATGTCTGCCCTGCTTTTGCCCCCATCACTACCACTAGAATGTGAGAGCCATGCTTGTCGGGACTCACGTTCACTGAGTGGTGGATCCACCATTTAGAGCTAAGCACCGGCTAAGCGCTCAAGAAATACTGATGGATTGAATTGGGTCATTCTTGTCAATTTTCTCTTCACGTTTCAGCTGGGCTGAAACTGCCTGATCGACACTAACTCCAAATCTAGACTCAACGCTGAACACACACACACACACACACACAACGTATCCTCACAAGGAGACTTCTAAAAACTTGTTAGTTTGAAAAGCTTCTAGAAAGCACAATCTAGCTTTGTCATGCTGTTGTGCTAGGATTTATATTTTGTAAAAGAAGAATATTTTTTCTATACAAAATTTAAGAGGGCAGAGGTCAGAGGCATCTATCAGTATGACAGGTATAATATATAGAATATATAAATCTGTAATAGGCATAACATCAACATAAAGTGAGTATTATCAGTATATTTGTAACATATATAAGAATGATGAATACAAATGACATATCATATTTTATATAATATATATAAGCTTTCTCATGACCTGTGTCATTCTAAACAAAACTGCTAATAATGTTTTCATTGTTATTGACTCTCAAATACTATTTTACTATGTTTATTTTCTTGAGTTATGTTCATTTGCATAAGTCCACGGCTTAATTTATTTTTGCTCTCCTTGTTATGCCTAATCTTAATTAAACAGAACTCTGAATGTTTTGAAGCAGCGATGGAAGGTTAGTAAAAATAGCAAATCCATCCCCTAACTCCTTCCTTTCTACTGACACACAAGGTTTTATAATGTGACTTTTCTTTTCATCATATGTGGCGTCTGAAGAATGCAGCCAGGACATTGGAGCAGAGCAGCACGTCTTCTGCTTTGGGGATCAGATAGTGTTAGAGATGGATAACACGAGGCCACTCCAGCTCAGTACAAGAACTCAGTTTACCGAATTACTATTCACTCCTTAAGTCTTGATATCCTGCCCTAATGGAGGCCTCCCCGTCATTTTCTTCTGGCTGTTTTGGAGTGAAAATGTCACTGAGATTTGCTGTTCATGGCAATATCAGTGCCTTCTAATTTCGGGCTGTGACAGAAGGAGGACATTGAATACCCACATTTTTATTTTCTTTAATTAAAAGTTAGTGTGTCGTAATACAGAGTATTATGTATATTTATGTGAGTGATAGCTATGAAAAACCAGCTGAAGAGCAATGTTCTTGGTAGTTCATAAAAACAAACAGAAAAAGCGAAAATACCCCTTTCTAACAAAAAAGATGTAAAAATATTTATCTGTGCTTTCTGAGATTGGAGGAGCTCACATGAGAGAGGTAGGGGGCACATCCCCCCTTAGACATTGGCTACCTCTGAGAGGGGCAATGAGACCAAGAGGAGGAAATGGTTAGTAACTTTCTCATTATATGTTTTTTTTTTTAATATCTGTTTTGAGTTTTACAACGTATCACTTTTACAATTATAATCTATGCAATTATATATATTTAAATATTGACATATACTTACGTAATTTACTTATGTATACTTATGTAATTTATTTACATATATTATATATTATCATATACCTATAAAATATATAATTATATATCTATAAAATAGATAATGATATATTATTATATACCCATATAATCTCCATGTGTATTTGTGTGTGCACACATATATATGCATGTTTAAATTCATCAGTTGTTTTTCATTTAACATCATTTCCCTGTGTTTTACTTCTGAGGCTATCTTTACTTAGTATATTTTTGTAACAGCTGACTTTGGGTGAGAAATATTATAAACAAAAAGTATATCTTAATGTCAGAAGAAGTAAATCTGTTGCATTAGAATAGCACTTTATTAAAGTATTGGTTAATAATTTAGCCAGAACGGATATTTTAAATTATCCTAATGAATCATGAAAAGGGCAAAATATTTCCTCTGGCCCAGTGAATATGATTTATGTCCATTTCAGAAGAAAACATACGGCTGATGAAAATAGTTTATTAAAATTATGAAATACATTAACATTCAAGGTTTGAAAGAACAACGGTAATATCTAAGTATCAGACGTAACTGTAGTACTAACGGCTCATCTAATTCAATAAAGAAAGAAAACATTCTAATCATCCCCATTTCATTTGGTTTAATAAGTAAATCTTCTGACTGACAAAAGTTGAAATCCAGCATAAACATTAATTATTTTCAGCACAGCAAAAGAAACAGAATATATTATTGTTACTGTAAAAACATTGAGTTCATAAGTATTTGCACCGAAAGGAAAAACTGTTTCAGGGGAAAAAAGGATACTGAATTAGAAGGGAAATATTTTTGTTGACTTTTCTCAAAAATAGGACTGTACCACAACTTGCCAAATCCAAAAATTGTTGACTAGCAGAGTTGAGTTAAAAATATTTTGGCTTCACGTAAAAATTTACTTTGAGGTCTAAGAGTTCTGCTCACATTTTATGCCCTATCCTAGCATACAAAATTAAAAGGGGAAAAAAATCACCAAATATGTCATGATATATTACAGTACAGTATTAAAATATGTCTTTCAAATAATTGACTTACTGTTATTTCTGAGTCATCCCTTTACAATGCCATTTTAATGATCAATAACCTGAAAGGAAAAGAAATAAATGAAGATACGGTCATCATTAAAAATTTCCATGCACTTTGCTAAGAAAGTAGAACTTAAATGTTCTCACCAAATAAATAAGTAAATAAATAAATATGTCAAGTGATGAATGTGTTAACTAGATGGAGGGGATCCTATCACAATATATATGTATATCAGAAGACCACGATGTACACTTTAAATATCTTACAATTTTAAATGTCAATTATATCTCAATAAAGCTGAAATTTAAAAAAAATTCTAAGAACTACCATAGATTAAAAGTATTCAGTTTACATTTATTAAAAAAACCCTTAAAAACAAAATAGCCTTATTAAACTGGGATGTCTAAGGAATTTATATATTTCACTTTAAAGTCTGTCAATTGGAACTATCTTCCCTGTAATAAAAATAGTCATCCTCTTGGATTCCCTAAAAACCACGGCACAATACTAAGATCAATAATATTAATAAAGTACTTTGCTAGGAATAATCAATCCAATTCACTATAGATCTGCTTTCTAAGTTTGGAAATGCACAACTTGTAAAAAATCAAAAGTCACAAGAGTCAAATTAATAAAAATATTAAAACGGGTCAGCCAAATTTAAGATTGCATAAATTGACTTTGAAGTCAAATTGTGTTCTTGCTACTGTTATTGTTATAGTTGTTATTTTCACAATACCATAAATACTTTAGAGACAAAAGATTGTCATATGGGTGAACATACAAAATACCACCAATTAATTTGTTGAATATGTATAACTTTTAAAAAAAAACATTCTTTCAGTCATAGGGGTTATTAGTGAAACGCTACTTTTTAAATACAGTTTTATTTTAAAAAGTTAATATTAAATCATAAAATAAGTCATATCTAAAATGTTAATATTTAAGACACTATTCCAAGTTTTTTAGAAATGTTTTAAAACAAGTCATTTTATCTGTTTTATTTACAACTAATTTCCTTACCAATCTTCTTTGTTCTCATAGGCTTTCAGAAATTATTTATCCATAATAGTAACTGAAAGAATTTCAAATGACATGAAGATTTTGGAAAACATATGCTTACTGATGAGGTTTTACAAGTTTTAGTCCAACTCTGTGAGAATCTACAAATATTAACAAAATGATTGATGGGCTAGTCCAGTTTTTCAAACAGCAGAATATTCATGTAGGCTGTAGAACGAATGTTTTCCTCCACTGACCCAGTTCATTTATAGTTGGCAAAATATTTGGAAACTAAACCATTAAGGAAGACTAGTTTCCTTTCCAGACCATGAATATGCAGAAAGAGGACAGCAGAATCTCAACTTATAACCCAGTGTTTCAAGATTTTCATTTTAAGCCAATATAGTCTATTTTTTTGTTTGAAAAAATTCTACACAATATATAAACAGTTCAATTATATATATTTTTGTTTAAGTAACTACAAATAGTTCTTGATCTGTTTAATACTGAAGGAACTATAGAAATAGAGAACTTTACAAAGTCTGAAACAAACTATTAAAATCAAATACTAATACATCTGTATTTGTTAAGTAAAATAATGCAAGCTTTTGCTCAGTTTTATGGTTTTTTGTACTCCTGTACAAAATGTAAGGGTAAATAAACAAAAATCTATGATTATTTTAGTGCCTGTAATTTACTTTAAAATGTTCCAGTAGGTACAGTATGAAGTATATTAGTTTACCTTTAATTTACAAACTAAAAAAATTAGTTAAAATTTGAAGAATTCCAATTGGGGATCTGCTCCCTAGGTTGGTTAAGATTTGAAGTTTGCACAAATCAATAGTTTGCACTCCAGGGGTAACTGTGACTAACGCTTCAAACTTCCAAATATTGGTCTGTGCGACCGGATGTGGGAGCTTGGTAATTTACGAAAGATTGTGACAGTTTTTCATTGATGAGACAAGTGGTGATCAAGATGTGTGACTGGCTAGAAATGCAGGGCAATCATCTCCTCATTGTATGAACAAAATATAAAAATCCCAGTAAAAGGCCAAGAGGCTAACATCTTTGACACCTTAGATCTAGAATTCTACTTAATTTGTTCCTCACCCCTCAGCTTAGGGGGCTTCTTTGCCTGCCAGTACTGAAGGGGCTCCTGCTACCAGAACACTGTTGCCTTTGCTCAGCAGCAAACCTCTCCTACAGGGTGCTGGATGGCACGCTGAAAAGACCAGAGAACTGAGACTAACCCCAGATTATTGGAACGGCTGTTGGATGGATTTTCTGATTGTTGATAAAAAGTTTGTAGGTTTACAGAAATTGGTGTGTAACTTATTTTGGGTTTTGTTTTTGTTTTGTTTATTTTTTAAATAAACTATCTGGTAGCAAAGCTGTAAGAGAAGAGACATAGTTCCTACCTATCTCTTATCGTCAAAGATTAAAATATTGACACAAATCCCTGATGTCTGTTAAGAGAACAAGTTAGCTTACATCAGTTCCCAATATCAGCCTACTGAAGGGGAGATTACTGAGGGCCAAGTAACTCAGTTTGGCTAGAGAAGGTAGATCGTGCTACAGTAAGAGCCAACCCCTATCCTGGTGGCTTCAAATTACGAAAGCGTATTTCTCACTCTTACTAAATGTCCATTACAGGTTGGCAGTGGAGCTCTGCCAATCATAGTAACTTAGCTTAAGTAGGATAACAGGACAGCCTCTATCTCACTTACTGGGAAAGATTCAAGAAAGATGAAGGAACACTGGTGGTTAAATATTCTGGCCCCAGATACAAAATTCACTGGCCTCAATTCCTTTTCTGGCTCCACTTAAATCGCAAGGGGACCAGGAAATGCAACACAATTCTATCATGAACCAGCACAGGGGAGAATGAGAAACATTTAGCAAGCTTTTTAAATTACCACAGCAATTCAGTATCTACAACTGAAACTGAGGTTTTCTGTTCAAACAATATATCCTAACGTTGTGGTGTATCCTAAAATTATGCTTCTTGCAAGAAAAATAAAGGAGTGATTAAATTTGGGTTTGCTGCTGAGTTATCTAACTAAAGACTGAAATCGATTCTATTCTAATCTAAGTAAGCAAGAATATGAGTGGACAGGTTTAACTGTGTAAATGACGTAAACAATTATTAAAGATGTTTTGCAATGGGAGAGTCTAAAAAAGGATAAAAAGATACTCTACTTTAAACTTACACACTAGAACAGGAGTGGCCAAATCTTCATTCACATACTAATGACAAAGAGTATTCATTACAATGCAGATTCCAAGGCAGACGGGCCCTGGGACTAACATGATTTAACAGGCTTAGTACTTGAGTCTGGGAGATTACCTTTTTAAAATACACTCATTTAATTCTCATGCAGGCATTTCTGGGTCCTGAAACCAGATTTTGAGAAGTGATGGCATAAGTATGAAATTGAATTGGGAGAAGAGCAAGTAGGATCTCAATCAATTCATGGCAAATTTTACTTAGTTGCTGAAATTATATCATTAAAAAAGGTATCAAGAGAACATCTGAGTCAGTAGTCTCAACAAAATGCAATAGCTATGCCTTGACATTGCTTCTCTGCTCTGCGTGAAAACTTTGAAAAACTGGTATGCAATTAGTCCCCTTTTAAATTATGAAGAGCAGGGGCATACCATTCCTTGACAAATGACTCCCAAATTGATATCTTTAACCCAGACTCCTTTCCTGAGAGCCAGACTCAAATACCCAACTTTCTACATGATACCTCCATTTGGGTAGACCTAATAGGCATCTCAATCTTTATATCTCCAAAACCAAATTCTTGACGTTCACCCCCAAAACTGCTCCTCCTGAAGCCATTTCCATCTCAATCAATGACAGCCATTCTTTCCATTACTCAGGTCAAGGACCTGGAAGCCATCCTTGATGCATCCTTTCTCAGTCATTCAGCAAAGCTTGTCAATGCTTCCTTTGAAGATTCTTTCCAGAATCTGAGCACTTCCTATCACCTCCTTCACTACCATCCTGGGCTAATCGAAGCCACCACCATCTCTCACTCGGACTGTGGGAACAATCTCCTAATGTTCTCCTCAGAGATGTGCTGGTAAATGTTGATAAACAACTTTACTTATAAATAATAAATATTTATAATGTTATAAAAGAAAGTAAAGGAAGGAAAGAATGAGAGAAAGAAAGGAAGCAAAGAAAGAAAGGAAGCAGGAGGAAAGGAAGGAAAAAAGGAAAGGAAGAAAGGAACAGGGAAAAGGAGGACAAGAAGAGGAGGAAGAAGAAGAAGAGAAAGAAGAAAGAAGGAATGATAAAAGGAAAGAAGGACAGAAGGAAGAAGAGAGAGAGAGAGAGCAAGAGAGAGAAAGAGGGGCAAACAAACAAGGAAAAGGACTCCCTAATTTACAGCTTTTGCAGACTTCCATGGTGTAAACCACATGGAATGGTGTCAACCACCATGCCTAACTTCAAGTGACATGTCATGACCACATGTCCAGGCAGAGATGTGCACCATGGCTTCCCAGGAGCCAGCAGTAGTGAGTTCCAACACACCACAGATTCTCCCTTCCTTCACCCTTCTCAGCTGGTATCCTTTTCACCACAGGCAGACCCGAATCTGATGACATCACTCCTCAGTCCAAAGCCTTCCAGAGACTCACATTTCACTCAGAGCAAAATCTCAGATCTTAACACACACTCCAAAGCCTGCAGGATAATGCCCAGGGCTGTCCTCTGCTCTGTGGTATCACCACCTACTACTCTCGCCTTGCTCACTGCCCTCCGGCCACCCTGGGCTCCTCACTCGTCCTTGAACACTCCAAGCTTGCCTCCACCTCAGGGCCTTTGTGCTTTCAGTTCTCTCAGCTTGAAACACATTTTCCCTGGATATGCCCCTCCCTTACTTCCTTCTGGTCTTTGAATAAAAAGCATGAAATCAGGGACCCTGCCCGAACATCAGACATAAAATGGCATAACAGCATTCCCTCTCTAATCCCTCAGCTTGCTTTATTCTTCTTTATAGCACTTTTTAACACCTGACATTTATACTTATAGATAGATATTATTATTATCAATATTTATTACTGTCTCTCTCCTTAAGGGCACACACATTGGTTCAGTTCCCACGTTCCTATCCCCAGTTCCTATGACACTGTCACATAATGAACCAATAAAACCTTATTGACTAAAGAGACATACAATATACAAGCAAATAAATGAAGAAGGTAATTTCAGGTAATGAAAAGTGCCATAAAACACATAAAGGAGGATGGTGAGGGGTCCGTGGGAGTGCGGTGGCCGGTGGGTGGTGGATATTTCAAGAGGTGATATTCAAGCTAAGGTCAGAAAGACAACATAATTTAGTACAGGATAAAAGAAAAGGAGCAGCTTTGTGGATGATTTTAGGAGGATTTTAAAAAAGAAATGTTAAAACAAATCAATTGCTTCTTGTGTTCTCAAAAAGTGCACAGAGTCCTAAAATGACAGAGTAAAAAGAGGATATTTCATTTAAAGGAAAAGGAGGCAGAAAGGATCACCCCCTCCAATGCCCCACCTGAAGAGGGATAGGAAGGAATAGAAAAAGTCAAGGGGGAATTCTTACATTTGTGCAGACCATTATACTTTCAAAGTTTACGTTGTCTAATTTATTTACTATATTTATCTCTCACATTGACCTTCAAAAATAGGCAGAGTTTATTATTCCAATCATTAACTAAAAGAGCCTAAGACTCACAGAAGTGAACGCCTTTTCTAAGGTCAACAGTCTAGCAAGTAAGTGAACGAAGCTTACCCAGCAGCCAGGTGTCCTCACACAGGTCATTATATTGTGTGAGTTGTGCTATGCTGCCTTGATGAAAACTGGCAAAACTGGAGTTTGCCAGTTTGCTCAGTATGGACTCACCTCATACAGTTGACTTGCATTGAAATTCCATAGACTTGAATTAAAGGTTGACTTTGAATGCATGGCAGGAAGGCCAACAGTAACATTAACTTTCAAAGATTCCTTCATGCCCCTCAAACTAAGGACAGACTTCTGGCATCCACAGCCATCAACGTGACTCCAATGAGAATTTCCAGCTTTACTGCACACATACCTTACAAAATGTTTTAAGACATTTTCACCCATGCCAGACCATTTGCCCAAGTCATTCAACATGAATAAAAGCAAAGAGAGGAAAAAGTATGCTTTGTTCTACCAGTAATATTTAACTTCTTCTTCCTCTCATCTCTGTCACAATTTAGCCATCTTTAACAAGTCTTTTGCAAACCCCTCAAATCAGCTGTGATTTTCACTTTTCAAGCATCCTTCAAAGTCTGATGACACCAGTCACATCCTGACTTGTACTATAGTTACTGGAGGAATGCTTAAATATCCCATTCCCCAAATAGAATACAAATAATTGGATAAAAAGACTGTCCCTTCCGTAACTTCAATTTTATGTTCCTTATGCAGGGAATCTGCCATAAGTGGGGAATCAGTAAATATTTGTGGAATTGGATAAAACTGATTCAAAGAGAAAAAAATGTAACCTTCAGATGAATAATTTCAACACTCTATTGAAGGCAGAAGGGAAGATACGAGAGATATCCAGCATAGAATGAAATCAGTAAATGAAATTGTTTGAGAGAATGAAGAAAAGCAGAAGGAGAAGGAGTCAATTGTATCTTCAGAAGCTGGCACAATGCATGGTGCACGGAAGCTACTGAATAAATACCTGTTGAATGAATAAATGAATGAATGAACAAAAAGAGGAGGGTAAACGAAGATGAAAAACTGTTGAAAGATTACCTTAAACCTTCCATTGTTTCAAGCTAAATGGGCGGACACCAATAGAAATTAGGTTATTAGTATAAAATATGCTATTCAAAGGGTAAGAGGAAATATCTGTCTGCATTATCTCCCCTCATGCTCTTGCATTATAAGGCACTTTCCTAAATAATTTAACATGAACCACAGAAAAATTCTGTGAAGAGGCAGGAGAAACAAGATTCTCCCCCATTTGATAGATAAAGAATAAGATCAAAAGGCTAAGTCTAGGTCAAGTTCAAAATCAGGGGCCAAGTCAAACTGGAACTCCTTGTTAGGAGTCCTCTAACTCCTGGATACTCTGGGCTCCACAGAACAGCAGCATTGCCACTCCCGGGGCCTTGTTAGAAATGCAAAATCTCAGATCCCACGCTAGACACCTGAGTCAGACTCTGAATATGAACAACGTCCCTCGATGACTTGAAGTAATGTTTTTTTTTTTCTTTTTAAAGATTGGCACCTGGGCTAACAACTGCTGCCAATCTTTTTTTTTTTTTTTTTTTCAGCTTTATCTCCCCAACCCCACCCCTGTACACAGGTGTATATCCTAGTTACAGGTCCTTCTAGTTGTGAGATGCGGGACGCCACCTCAATGTGGCCTGACGAGCGGTGCCATGTCTGCGCCCAGGATCCAAACCCTGGGCCGCCGCAGCGGAGCGCGCAGACTTAACCACTCAGCCGTGGAGCTGGCCCCTTGAAGTAATCTTAAAGTTAACTGCTTACCTGGTATAAAACTGGATATAAATCTGTCTGCCTTAATGTATATATAGATATATAAATATAGATATATAGCATGATATATATAGCAATAGAAGAGTCATATAGAAATGCTACCCTTGGAAAGAAAGAAAATATTATTATTGTAAACAATACTCAATATTAGTAAATGATAATATGTAAGATACATGATAACAAATATGAATTAGAAAGGAACATAGTTTAAGTCCATGAATACTGGCCCTTAGAGGAAAAAAACATATTTAAAGGAAGCCTCTTTTTAATTAAAGCAAAACTGAGCGGCTTGTTGGGCATCTTAGGGATTCTATCCTATTTTCGAGAAAAAAGAATACTAAAAGGAGCACAGAATGATATGGAAAGCACAGTAGTTGGCATCCATCTGTAAAAACAATGTGTTGAGAGATGCTTATTTCAACACATGTTAACATTAGGGGTCTTTACACACCCCCCCACACACACACTAGCTAAAGAGAATGGATTTGATACTCAACAGGCATATGAAGGTTGTGATACGTTAATTAAGGGAAATTGCTTTGGTGATCTTATGTTAGTAATAATAGACAATACTTTTTTGGAAAGCAAGGTAATAATGGAGTCTAAACATAGTTTATTATCAACACATATACCCCTCACGCCTCAGATAAAAGAAGGGACAGGAGTGGGAAATTCATTTCCCCTTTCAGAAGGGTGAGAGGTTGTTTTCATTTTACATTTTTAAGATTCAGACAAATCATTTCTTAAAAAGTGGCTGAAAGTTCAGAGCTGAGTTCCTTACTCAATTACTACAGCTTTCGATTGTCAGGATTTCTGCACATATTTTAAAATTTTCCCATTGCTGTCTATTTTTTTGTTATTATTTTTACCTTAGTAAAAATATAACGAGAACAGAAGAGAAAAGAAGGTTAGCGGATCAGGAGGGGGGAAAGGCAGGAAGCAAAGATGTTCCAGAGAGAAAGGAAATACTTACAAAAGGGGGGATAGTTGAGCTATGTTGAGAAAGATGAACTAAATTTTCTAGATAGAAATTTTTAAAAAACAATTTTGTGTTATCAAAAAGAAAAATAGCTTCTATAAAAGGACTTTTCTTACTAAAATTGAAAGACGACAGTGCTTATAAGTTTATAAACAGTGTTTATAAATTATCTATCAAAAATTAATGGCATTTTCATGAAATACCTAAAATCAAACAATTCATTTGAAAATTTTTCATGTGTAAATAAATGTTTTCCATTAATATATTTTCAAAATTATGAAGCACTGTTTGAAAGACAGCAGAGTTTCAGGTTATGTGGCATAGGGAAGAGATTTTTCCTAAAATTATACTAAAATTTGTGTATTACATCCAATATGGTTGATATAGTGACAAAGTAAAGCCTTGGATGACTTTTAATTGGCTTTAGGGTCCCAGAAGCATCATATTAGTATTTTCAAATGATTTTTTCTAACTACAAGAAACATCTTATTCAATAAGTATTCAAACACATATTTCATACATACACACACCCGCACACAAGATTGTCTAAATTGAAGGCCTGAATTTACATTGGGTTTAGAATTGATTGTGTTTATCTTAAGGTAATGGCGAAGTGTCCTTTGAGAATCTCGACTCCATGTGAACTGCTTCCTTGTGCTTACAAATAAGATGTACAGCTAGTTTCTGTAATTTGCCTGTTTTCACTCGCTCTTTACTTAGGTCTATAGTAAGAATCATATCCTTGCCACCTTGGCTGTGCTGCTCATAATTGTAATTGTGAATATGGAGCTCTCTGTGATGCACCAATGTTTATTATGTGATGAGAGTAGAATTCAGAAAGTATACAAGATTCTGAGATTAAACTGGGAGGAGAATTCTTGGCATTTGTATTAGGGATCTAGATTAGATTTAAAACAAAAAGAACTATATTCAGATGGTTTTCTTTCATGATAGCAACACATTAAAACTGCTTTATTCTCACACTTGACTGTGGGCTCTAGAAGGGCCTAGACCATGTATTAATCGTGTTTGAATTCCCAATGAATAGCACAATACTTGGCCCCAAAATAGACACTCAGATTAATTAACTAATTTAAGGGCCTTATAAACTGAAGTGCACAGTGTTTTGGGTACATGTGACTGGGGAGGTAAATGAGAACCGTAACATAAATAATCGCACATGTTGTCACAAAGTAGATCCCAGAGATCCTTCCAAACGTGTCACCATAGAACTAATTTCTTCAAGCAATAAGGCCAAAAAATAATCCATTCCTGATTCTAAATCATTTCTTATTTAACCAAATATCTATACTTATAATGGACCTGTATTAAGAGATTTTACCTATAACCTACTCACAGTAATTCAATAGGCAAAAGCCCAGCTGGGAATTAAGTGGCTTGTCTGTCAAGAATGTGTATTTCAGTTTTTCCATTCATAGACTTGCCATTTTTGTTTTCTTCCTAATAATTTCACCCAAGAGGTCAAGTGGGTTAATACGTCTCATAAATGCCTGTAATTAAATGATATGTACAAAAGTATAAATTACTTCAAGATACCTTGTCTCAATTTTATAAAAATTCAATGATAATGAAGTGAGTCTGAGAGACACGTTTAAGGGATGTCTGGCAATTTTCAGAACTGTTGTCAGGAATTCACTTAGAAATGATTAGCAATCATATATCAAAGTATATAAATATTTTGATAGGAAATGGATAAAGGAATAAACATGGATGTTTATCCAGGTATATTAGAGAAGTCAGAAAGATAAAGTATATGACTTCCTGATATAAAAGCTAAATCTTTAAAAAAAATTAGCGTCATATTTTCCATGGTTGTCCCTCTCTTTTACGTCTAATCTTCATAATTGATTTAAACAGTATTGTATTTTAGACAGGGTGATGGGTAGAAAACTTCTGAACTTACTGACTTCTTAGTAGTCATAATTTACCTACAAAGACGGATTTAGAGAGGAAATTAGGCAATGGTGTACTGGTAGATGTTTAACAACTGGTTCTCAAAAAAAGAAGAAGAAAAGGCCCTGATGTGTAGTATTTCCTGATTTCTATGGTGCAAATATTTCTGCCATGGCTGATTTCAAGCAAACAAAATGATGTCTCTTAAAAATGGGGTTCAGGAAGGGATAGTTTCAGTAGGCTCATCCAAGCTGGTTTTAGCCGGCTTCAGCACATCATTGAAATTCGGTCATATTAAGTTAATAAGTATTTCATGGAAAAAAATGATTTAATACATACATACATATAAGTTAATAAGTACTTTATGAAAAAATTGACACAGTAACTTTGGAAAATGGTGTCAAGTATATGCCCCTCTTAGAGATGCACTATATACGTTAGTTTTTGAATGCCCTGAAAAGTACTGTGTATAAGAAATCTATTTAACATTGTTAATATAGCATTCCTCTCGTATTTATTTGACTCCTGGATTTTTTTGTCCCAGAATACCTAGTAACATCTTCCAGAGTAACAGTGTTTCAGAGATTCCCATTTCGGAAATGTGGCTCTGGGGTTACACAATTCTAGTCTCACCAGACACGTAGTAGGCATTCAGTAATGACAGATTACCAACAAAAAGTACTCATTTGTTTATATAGGTCATAAGAAAGAGGTAAAAAAAAAAAAAGAAGATACATGAATAAGTAGAGGAGATTCTGTCCCGTCTTTCATGAGTTTGGATTATTTTTAGATAATTGTTTCATTGATGTAATCACAGGTTTATTCATTTAGTAGAGAGAGATTTATTGAGCAGCTACTATATTCAAAACACTATCAGACACTAAGGCCTTGAAAAGTTTCAGTCCTTTCATTTCACTTATAAGGGTAAATGCTCCATTAGGCAAGGCCAATTTTAACATTTCTTTTTTGATTTTGCCGTGAGGAGGGCAAAATATACTAATTATTCTAAAGTTTAATTCTAAGAAATATCTACATCTAACACATCTTGTTATATGAGTGGAGTTTTTGTTGCAAACCACGTGTAGTATGGACATATTACCCAACTATTTAATGTCTCTGATATGGAGAACCTTTCTTAAGGAAAGAAGCTGTCATTTTTTCCCCTAAGTACTCAATATTAAATGTCCTCTCTGCATATTAATGTGTTAACTTTATAGCATTTTAATAACTATCAATCTGATTCTATGAGAGCATCTCCAAGTGTTTACATACATCCACATTTGGCAAGTTAGTGTAATTTATGTTCACACATAAATATTCAGAAAACTGGACATGTTTTGGAAAACACAAGAGTAAGACTAATGGCTACATGTTAACTGGAAAAAAAAATCAAGAAACTAGCTAACTATTTTGCAACAGATTTCATGCCATAACCTCTTTTTCCTTTAACCACAACGCACAAATTAGCCTGCAATATGTAAACTTTAGTGCATTTACTTTTGTTTTGTTTTCCTTTGGAGAATTGGCAGGTAGATTTTCCACAGAAGAAATAACTGACACTTGACCTTTGGCAGCAAGTATGGTCTGTTGTTACATCAAAGAAACTCTGATGTTGAATTATCTTAGCAGTCTTTAAATTGTTTAAAGAAACTAGAACATGACTGCTTTAAGACAACGTTTATTTCTGATAATAGTGTATGAATTAGTATTATACTAAAATAGTGACACTTCAATAATTCATTTACCCCATATGCTTTTCTCACCATGAAAGCAGAGAAAAGAATGTATTTCAACACTTGAAAGTAACAAAACCACATGCATACGTTTAGCCATAAATCTAGCTCAAAACAAGTTAAAATTATGGAGGAATACATCGGAAAATTATCTCCTGATTTCTCGATTGAGGGCACAAAATTGTTGCTATCGCGGTCACCAACACTTAATTGCTTTTGTAAAGCTACAAGGTGATTTTCCTTCAAGGTAAGTATTTGCAATGAACATCTACATACAACAGGACCACATGGGGCTCATTTGTAGCAACATACATAGCTTCTCAAAAATAAATTTAATAAAAGTTGTTTTAGGCCTTGCCCTTTGAAGCATTCTTTGCTTTTTCGCTCCCTAAGTTTAACAACACACTTGCAAATAAAAATTGCTCAAAGGATGAATTGCATGGAACATCTGTAGTTAACTGTACGTCATTGAAAGATAAGCAAGTATGAGCTCTTTTAATATTGGGTTACGGTACATTGTTAGAGGAAAGTTTTATCTATGTTAATCATCTATATGTCTGCATTTTGTGTACTTATTACAGTAGGTCTATCCTGAATAATACAGAATATGCTACATTTTATATTTGTCAAAGTTTTATTCAAACAGCATCAGCTGATAGCGTATCATATCACAAAATTCAATTTCAACAGTAAACATCTCACAGAAAAGAAAAAACACTTTCATATTTGAATCTATAGACTCATTAATGTATCAAGCAATGAATAAAACATAAATGCATAAGTTAGAAACAGAACAGTTGTCAGAAGCTAATGGTTTTGACACAGATTTGAATTCACCGTAAGTATATTTCAAAACGCAGAGGAAGTCCCGCACTTCCTTACAATGGTAACACCACAGCGAAGAAGTTTCTGACCAAACCTTCCACCTCTCCTCGTGAGATCTAACCACAGAAATAACCATAAACATGGGGAAATCCAGAGTAAGAAATCAAAGAGAATCAGGTCAGAGAGAGAGGGTCATAAGAACATATATTCGATGTCATATTCCGGCACAAAAGGGAACTATTTTAAAATAATATCCATAATAAAGCTATATTAACAATAGATTGTATGATCCTGCCATTGGGGGTGAGGGGTATTATCTTGATCCTCAACCTCTGCTCGTATAAGAGCCCAAGAAATGAAAATCATGTTTATCATCGCTGTTTGTTTTATACAAATTTACTATGTTTATTAAAACTGGTCTAAGAGAAAAAAATTCTATTCTGAAATAGCCCAAGTCTGGTTCTTAACAGTCATGTGACTTTTTTTTTTCTGCCAGCCATGTGCTCCGTATCATTTTACTCTGAAATAACTATGCGGATTTCAGCTCAACCTGCCTTTGCTTCTAATACATGACATACCCCGTGAGGGAGCCTGAGAACAGACTCCCTTGAAAAGCAAGGTTCTCATAGTTGGCCTGTAACCATGGAAGCAGATGCCGGTTTCTCCTTACCCCTGCTTACCTCTTTGCAGCCTCGAGCTGCTCCCTATTGTTAAAAGGGGTACGCCTTGATTTTTCTTCATCATGACCGAACTTGCCTCTTCTTCAAAGGGCATGACGCTGCAGGTCATTGGTCTAGACTGTTTGCACGGTCCACAGAACAGCCTTGATGTAACCCTCGCTCCGTCTGAGCCACACCACCAGCCGTGCATCTGTAGACTGTAGGGGGACATTGGAGATCTGTATTTGAAAAGAAGTCTGTCTGATTTTGCCATTGTGCCTTTTCACTCATCGATCGAATGAATATCGAACCTTCTGTCGTTGCATGTGTGAAATAGATAGCTTAGCAAGCACTTTTGTGCCCAACCTGTGCGGTGGGCCAAAAGGTTTTCCTTTTAGTCTCAAGAATTTTTTTTTCAGACTTTACGAATTTCGTGTTAGCTTAAATTATTTATATGCTTTTATTTTCTCCAACTCTTATGATGACGGTCTGAGTTACTTCATCAGCAGTGACTTCCTTTTGGTACTAGAAGGAGTATTTTCTTTTCTGTCAATTACGTTTTTTTTCTTGTAGCTTTTTAAGGTCTCCTAGTCTAACTCATTTGTAACTAGAAGTGTAACTGCAAGCTGGTAAGCCAAAAATTTGAGGTATCTTTTTAAGAAGATGATTAGATGATGGCTATCATGTCACAGATTTAATTCCAGAAAGGTGAACTTGAACTGCCTCAAGGTAATTTCAATGATTTGTAAGAGTAAGTCAAATAATCACATTGATTTTAAGTTAAACAAAATGTTTTATAAGTTCTGTTAATGGAAAAAAATGTTCTTTGTTTTTCCCTTTTCAAAATGTGTGAAAATGTTAGTCTGAAGTATTGAAATATCCTTAAAAAGCACATAAATTTATTACTGCGATTTGGCATGTTAAATAAACACCATATATTTATAATGTGTATCTTCTAACATGATTTGATTAGAAAGTATACAATATGAAAATACGTTGTTTACATTTCATTTTTAATACAATTAGAATTCACTGCTTGTCATCAATAACTGATGTTAACAATAAACCAATGGCAACTATGCCACCTGCTCGTTCTAAAATGATTCTTTTACCAAGTTCTTAAAAAATCAGAGTCACTTCAACATGTCTCATATGCTTATCTTCAGGATATTGCTTAGCAGGCGTTGTCTGTGTGTCATCAGTTTTTGTTTTGTTTTGTTTTAAGAAACCACTATCTCATACTTCAAGGCATACCTATTTTCTCTGATTGCCACGGGCAAAGGGGAGGTCCATGACAGAATAAAGAAGGTTATTGTGACAGATGAAACATAATTCACAATGAGTACTCTTTTCATCCAGCCTTAAGTAGCGGAGGATTACTTCCAAGCTGAATTTGGTGGCAGAACGTATGAGCTGATTTTATTAACATATAAGGACAAGCCAAAGCAGAAATCCTATTTCTCTTCAGCTGGGTGGTGGCTGTTCTGTGTGTGTTTGTTTGGGGGTCTTATTTTGTTCATCTCAAATAGAAGATATGCTGGACAGAAGATAGTCTGAAGAAACGGAGGGAGAAGGCGGGGAGAGTAGGAAATAAGAAACTTGGAGCAATAAAACTTGGGGTTTGCTGTACTAGATAACGAAAACTGACGCATTAGATAGACTTCTACCTTCTTTGGCATGCACATGAAATAAACTCATACTTATTTTCAACAAACACATGAGCTGCAAAAGTAGGTAAATTTTATTTCATAAACTTCACTTACATTTCTTTAGGTAATGATTTTTTTGTCTTTTTTCATATTCTTAATTTCAAATGGTTTGTTAGATTTTCAGATGTCATTTATTTTGTATGAGGGCTTAATCCTAAACTTTAATTAAATAGGTATGTGTTTATCTGGATAGTTTACTTGCTTTCAATTGCTTGCTTTATTTTTAATGACAAAGCTTTTATTTGATCTTTATACAATTTTTAGATTCAAATATAATTTTTTTGCTTTCTCCTTCTCATGAGGCCAGATTTTAAATTAACCAAACAACAGGCAAAAAATTGTACTTGATAAATATCTGTGCATTGTAAGAAAATTCCAGACTACAAAATGTACTGCATTTTGTTGGCTTTAAATAGAGCTTTATTTACGTTAACCATTTGGACTTAGCTATTCCTGAGAAAATTTTTCTCTTTTGCTTTATTTTCAAATACTTTATAGGAGTTGTAGTTGCAGTGCTTTTCTATCTGTAAAAGGAAAAGTAAGTGGTTGTCCTGTCTGCTGGCAGATCTGCTATTACACAGCTTACAACAAAGTGCTATTTCTCTGCTGTGTTCTTGTCAATCATGGTTTGTTATTCCAGAAAATGGAAAAAAAATCTAAATTCGAAATTGAGGTCTTTCTCAACATAATGGATATATTTCATATTTCAAATATTGTAGTGAATAATTCAGATGTACAGAATTTTTGTAGGTATTCCCTGGAAGAAGGCATAAAAACTATAATCTACATCTATTTCTTTTATATATTTTTTACTAAAGTGCAATAATATGGTTCTTTTCTGTATATCAAATATACAACTCACATTAACAAAAATGATTTCACTTATTTAAGTTGGCTTTGTAGCTAAAAATTGAATAAAATATGCAATAAGATTCTTTCTTCCTAAAATTTGTTAACACTGTAATAAATACTTATTACTGCATTAAAACTTTGCTTCGATTAATCTATTTTTCATTTCTCTGTATGTTGTGATTGAATTGTTACTGTTCAAAAAGCAGTAATTTCAAAATAAAAGAATGTGATTACTCTGTAACTCCAGAAATTGCTAGAAATCATATTATTATTGTCAAAATGTTGATTAAAATATAAATCTCTCCTACACCCCTTACAAAAGAATGCTCAATTAAATCACATCAAGAGAAAATTTTGAGAATATTCTTTTACATGTTTTTGTTAATAAAAATAAAACATAATTTTTAAACAAAAGAAGAATTTCAAAGGAAAAGTATAAAAAATGCATATATTTACTATTGCCAGATCATCTACAGATTTCCTATTCACAGTTTTCATATGCAATTACTCTGTAGAAACATGCCAGTGCACACATCTTTTGCATTTGGTAAAATTTTCTACTTTTGTTGTTATTTCACAAATATTGCTTCATATGATTTATTTGAAATATCTGTGTAATCTGTTGTTAGAAAACATGAATGAAATGAATGAGGACTAAAGTGATATTTTTAATTAAACATAAGAGAAAGAAGAAAACTTTAAGAATAATGAGTTCATACAGAAATTATTTAAAAGTTGCAATTCACAGTATAAATTTTTAAAGAATAGGTTTTATTTGATTCATGGTTGAACTTAAAATCAAGTGGTGTGTGTTGGGTTGAGCATATCTAAAAGTAAAATTCATTTGCACTCACTGAATATTATAAAATATTATGGGAATATGATTGTATTAATCTGAGGATGAGATTTTGTTCTTTGCAATTACATGACAGCTTTTTAAAAAATAACATTATGCAACCCTGAAAGTGATATCATTATAAATATCTTTAAATTAACCTGCATATTCAGCATGGTGCTGCAAAAAAATAATAGAAATAAATAGAGGTAAGTATATGTGATTTTCATGTATGATCTTTGCAGAGTCAACCTCTGTTTTATTCAAAATTTATTTCCTGTGTTTCGGGCCAGAACACTTTTCATGTTGCCTTCTTCCTCCCTCCCTCCCTAAAACATATTTGCTATAAACTTCTGCACCAATCACTAGGAAAGACACAGACAGCAGTAGCAGTGCAGGAAGCAGCCCCGTGAATGTAAAAAAATCACAGACTTTGATTTTATAAGACAAGTTGGATAGGAGTCAAAACTGCCACATGCGGTGTGAAAAAATGCCACCCTGGTGTGAACAAAAGGTTTAAAATGGAGTCAAGAAGCGTGCAAGCTCGATGTCTAAGCTTTTCCTGTGAATTGTCTGCCACAACCTGCAGGGTATCAAGTGGGCTGGGAAGGAAAGAGAGCTCTTGGAAGCTACAACTGAGAAACATCAGCAGTCAAATGTGTTAGTTTTTTTTTTTTAATTTTGTTTTGTTTTGTTTTGTCTCATCTAGGCATCATTATACTAAACTGTTTTACCCAAAACATAAAACAAATCCCAAAAAAGTCACATAATGTGTGAAGAAACTGTTGCTTACAAATGAATTGTTAGGTTTTTTTTTTTTTTGCATTCCTTCATTTATAGCAAAGGGAAGTTACCAACTGTACTTTATATTTTAAATTCCTTGTTTTGTGGGGCTGAGTTTACTTACAAAAAGGTGAATAGGGAAAAACGTTTGTAAAATCCTGACTACTAGAGTCAAAAATGTAATTATAATGCTCATGTTTGATTATCTTCTAAATTATCAAGAAAAGAATGGAAGAAAGAGGCTAAGAGTTCACTAATGGAAACAAGCATTTCATATCTTATACAACGATAATTCTGAATGAATATTCAGCAGGCATAGTCCTTCAGAAAACACACGGCTACAGTATGCTACTACAATCTACTAATATTACGCTTTTCCTAACATATTGCAATGTAAAAATTTACTCCATGCCCAAAAATGTTTGTTAACCAAAAATAATCAGCTGAATCAGTTAAACCATCATCATTCACCTAAATAACTAAAAAAAGGCAATTCAATTTTAAGGACAATTAAAAAGTATGCTACTATGTTATAATCTCCACTTCAATAATCTTGATATGGTTATAAAGGCACATACGAATGCTAATTACATGATAAATTATGAATAGCATTTAAAGAAAGTAACATTTCCTAGGCGATTGTGATCTAATCAATACTACACATCTAAATGCAACCAGAAACATCTTTGAGGAGCATTGAAAAGATCCTTAAACTTTGAAGTCAGTTTTATTACATTTGCATCTTATCTCTTATTAAGGATTGGGTCGAAAGCCAGCAAGTCCCATCGGTTATGAATGCAGGTCAAGACAGGAACATTTTTCTATTTACTCTTTGTAACACTGGATAGAAATCAATGTGTTACTTTCATTACAACCACACAATCAATTCCATTTAAAGTATAATACAACAGCCAAGTCCAAGGACAATATGGATCCTTGGAAAAGCTCATACCATTTGCAGGGCTGTATTTGATATAGCTCCTGGTGAATTGTTTTCTTTGTAATTAGTCCTCATGGTCATTTAAAGCAACTGCCTAAGCTGGCATCACAACATAAGATCCAACCAAAAATTGAGTACAATCTCTGTCAAAGTTGCATTAAAAAGAACATTCTTTTTAAACAATAAAAACCTTATAAGGAAGGATTCTTTCTACATTGAGTATAACGTGAGCAAGACATTATTATACAGCCTTTTTATAGTTCAAGAAAAATTTACAAACACCGAAAATTCTACCTTGAAATACAAAATCCCTATTTCAAATGCCACCTTCCTCTCATCTCTCAATAAATGACTTTATTCTGATCAATCTTGTCTTGCTTCAAAATTATCAAGATTTTTGTTTGTAGGTATTTCTTGCACAAAGCATGGCTCAGTAAACAAAAGAAATATGTCCATCTCAACATAACAGAATCATCATGTCAATTATTTTTAAAGCTTTTTAAAACTAGGATAATCTTCATGTTTGTAAATTACTTGAAAACACAAGATAAATCACCGTATGCCAACACTAATGGCAGTTGAATGGATTCTTTTCCCTTTATTTTATAAATGAGGATATTTTCCATTTTCACATCAATTTTGAGCATTTCAATTTACATAGTCCCCTGATTTCCTCAAACATATAGTAAATGAAAGTCTTCCAGAAGAACACAATTTACAATTCTCTCAGATACAATTTTAAAAATACATCTGTCGCTCAAAATGCATTCTGCCCCTTTGATATAACAGGACTAATTCAAATTGAAATCAAGTCATTTTTGATTGTTTTATCAAAAAAAACTATGTCATTTATGAAAATTGCATGATCTTGAAATTTGGGAGTTTGGAAAATTTTCTCCAGTTAGAAAAATACAATTCCAAATTTAGTTTCAATATTTCGTTCTTTCTGCAAAACTGAGGACATGCTTCTCTGTCACTATTCAGTAAGGTGTTTAATGTAGCTATTATTAATGAAATTTCCTTTCTGGTGACAAGAAGCAGTTCCTACGGCTCAGCTTTCCTCAAACACAGCCTATAAATAAGGTCTGAGATGTGAAGGTGCTCCCACAGGTTCCAAAGCGCCCTAAGTGTTGCTGAGCAGAAAGGGGTGTCTTTAGTGCTATATTTCTTGCATAAATAAGCACAGGCCAATAAACCCAATGTCGAAGTCTCCAGACAGACAGACCATTCCTGTCTAGAAGACAGCCTTCTCCACTTCCAGAACTCAATTTCTGATGACCTTGGATGGCTGTGAATGGGGCTACTGTTTAGTTGTATTTCCTTGTTTTCAATGGTCTCTGCCACTGAGAACATCTCATTCTATTCCCTGCTCTCTGATTTACCTGCCAGGCTACCCTTTTTAGACTGAGCAGGCACCACACTCATGGATGACTTGCACGAATCATGCTCTGGCCCCCGCGAAAATTCAGAACTTGGAGGTCAAAGATAGGTAGGCCAAGCCTCTGACAGCAACTCAGACGACACCAGGATGGAGTAGGGCAGACAAAGCCATTTTAGAGTAAAGGTTATCTTGGGCCATTCATAATACAATCACTTCAAAAGCAGAGAAGTCATTCCAAGGAGGTGGGCCAAAACTTAAAAGGAAGATGGATGTCAGTTTAATGTTTAACGCAGGCAAGCAAACTAAGAAAGGTTATGTGCTAATTTTTATATGTTTATTAGGTTTGATTTTAACGGTCATGTTGTTTCTAAATGTTTAGGGAGCTACACAGGGAGTTCCTAAAAATTATGGCTTTTAAACTTGCATCTCTGACATGGTATGTAACATTTTCTTTATAAAGTTTTATATACAATTCCATCATGTGTATTCTCCTGAATGAGAGAGAAACTTCCTGAAAGTTGAGAACTGGGCTCATCCTTCATATTCTATCCAAGTTTGTCTGGAATGTAGGATTTCCTAAAGGAAGATCAGAGACACTAGCTGGATTTCCTTCATTTGATTTTTGTTTAACTTTTGAAAAATAAATGGGGCTAAAATGTGATTTCTTTTTTACATTAAAATTTGTTCACGGAAGCTCAGTCTTCATATATCAAATGATATACAGTAGTCCGCCCTTATCTGAGGTTTCCCTTAACTTACCACAGTTTGTTACCTGCAGTCAACCTTGGTGCAAAATAATTAAATGAAAGTTTCCGGAAATAAACAATTCACAAGTTTTAAATTGCACGCTCTTCTGAGAGCATGATGAAATCTTGAGCCATCCTGCTCTGTCTCACCCTGGATGTGAGTCATCCCTTTGCCCAGCGTATCCACACCGTACACACTACCTACCCCTTAGTCACCTAGTATATGGTGCTCATCAGATGGACTTTTGCAGTGTCACAGTGCTTGTGTTCAAGTCACCCTTACTTTACCCAAGAATGCCCCCAAAGAGCAAGGGTAGTGATGCCGGCAATTCAGATATGCGAAAGAGAAGTTATTGTTGGTAATCTCTTACTGTGCCTAATTTGTAAGTTAAACTTTATCATAGGCATGCATGAATAGGAAAAGACATAGTTTATATAGGGTTGGGTACTACCTGCAGTTTCAGGCATCCTCTGGGGGTCCTGGAGTGTATCCCCTTCAGATAAGGGAGGGCCACTGTAACACATGATACTTTCTATTTTGAAGGGATTTTAAAGAAATTTAATCAATATAATTTACCATTACTTTTCCATTGGATGTGTTACATTTTGTAAAAGTAATAAGCTTGGAATAACAAATTTAACCACTAAAGGTAACCATTTAAGGGACTAGCCATGTAGCATAGTGGTTAAGTTTGGCACACTCCACTTTGGTGGCCCAGGTACATAGGTTTAGATCCCAGGCATGGAACTACACCATTCATCAGCCATGCTGTGCTGGTAGGTAACCCACATATAAAATAGAGGAAGATTGGCACAGATGTTAGCTTTGGGCAAATCTTCCTCAGCAAAGGTAAATAAATAAATAAAAGTAAATAATTAAAATACATTGTTTTTAATGTCAAAACTTTAAACAATATTTCATGTGTCAAAAAAATCATAGGTGCATTTTAAATATACTTATAATGTATCTTCAGTAGGCAATGAAAACTTCGTATGCTTTCATTCTTGATTGGGGTGAAATCAATCAACCGGGGATTGGGGTGAAACCCCCACTATCAGCTATACTGTTCTCTAATTGAAGAAAATATGTGTTACTGTGGTTTTGGGAAAACAATATGTCTTAGTCAATATTATTCCTCAAAGCAAAGGCTCAAATTCAAATCTATAGCTAGGAGCCCAGTACTCTGGCTCACGCTTCTCAATTTCTACTTAATAATTTAAAAAATATAATTGTGGGGCTGGCCTGGAGGCACAGTGGTTAAGTGCACATGTTTCGCCTTGGTGGCCCGGGGTTTACCAGTTTGGATCCCGGGTGTGGACATGGCACCACTTGGCACGTCATGCTGTGGCAGGCATCCCACATATAAAGTCGAGGAATATGGGCATGGATATTAGCTCAGGGCCAGTCTTCCTCAGCGAAAAGAGGAGGATTGGCAACAGTTAGCTCAGGGCTAATCTCCCTCAAAAATAAATAAATAAATAAGTGAAATAAAAAATATAATTGACATACTGGTAGTAATATAATCTTTGCTATCAAAAGCCAATATACTTCAGTTGTGTAAATTTGATTGTGAAACATTATTTGAAAGTGGAAAAGACAGAACTGTAGGCCCATGTTTTGCTTTAAAAAAAGTTGATTAAAAATTGGAACATGACAGTACTTCTGGAGAGCATTATTTCTTCCATGGAGTTGGACCAAAAAAGTTATATACAGTTTGAAAGATTAATACAACAAACCCTGAAAACTTGCAGTAACTGCCAACTGTTCTTTGGGGATGCAAATCATTTAATAGAAGTCAGCTCTCAAAAAGACATTTCTGAAATAACTCATAAGCGAAACAGATACCGGCAATGTTTTATATCAAGTAGTCCTTTGGTCTTAAGCCTATTCATTCATTCAACTAACATTTTTAAATTACCTTTGTGCTTTCCCAGGTTTTGAGGACAGTAATCCATTCAACAAATATTTGTTGCCTATCTATTTAGCAATGTTTCATGGGCTAAATAAGCAATTACAAAGTTTTAAAAAATGCTTATGTGCTATGACAGAGAATAGTGAGAGTGGGGAGGAGAAATCTCCTACATAGAGAGGAGAGTCAGGAAACGTCATCTTGGAAAGGGCCCAGTGGTAATATGTGAAAGGAGATTTGAAAAATGAGAATGACCTAGCCATGAGAAGGACAGCACACAGTTTCTCCGCTAAAAGAACTAGCTGGTGTGAGGGATCCCGGGCGGAAGGAGACTCAGCATATTACAAGCACTAGTGGGCACGAGTGCTGCTGTGCTCTAGCAAAAGAAGCTGGGATGAAAGGGCAGGAAACTCACGGCTCAAAAACTTAGGGGCCACAGCAAAGAGTTTAGATCTTATTCCCAGGGCAGTGCACAATCAGGAACGAGATACTGAGATAAGAATTTTTTCTTTAACCTCTCTAAATTCTGGGACCATCAATTACAACCCAAGGTATTAAGCAGTAGTTCTTAAGAATACCAAAAAACAATTCCTGCGCCAGCCCTGGTGGCCTAGTGGTTAAGTTTGGCACACTCCACTTTGGCAGCCCAGGTTTGGTTCCTGGGTGCAGACCTACACCACTTGTCTGTCAGTGGCCATGCTGTGATGGTGGCTCACATAGAAAAGGAGGAAGATTGGCAGCAGATCTTAGCTCAGGGTGAATCTTCCTCAGTAAAAGAAATAATTCCTGTATCATTATTTGGTGAATAATTCAGGCCTCCTAATTTTTCTTGACTGAAAACCACATACTTGGGGATATTAGTTTGTGTTTTTTGTTCCCAGAATCTAATGAAACAAGCACCTCCCCAAAAGTCAACACTAACTTGGGTTACTTTAGTGATCGGGTGAGGTATGTGATTCTGGAAACAAATCTATGTAACATTCTCTATGAAGAACAACTGCAACCCAAGCTTGCCTCTTCACACAGCAAAATAATTCACCAATGAGATTATTTTATTTAATTATATTGGCTGCTTAAATATTTAACTGAAAAGTTTAAGAGTGTCACAACACATTAAAAGGCTTGAATCAGGTCTTTTCAGTTTATTAGCAACTGAACGAATTGAATCATGCACATATAGAGGTTACTGCTTTTAGTTACAAATAAGTAGGTATTATTTTCTATTGAACAATACCAAGAATATTCAACTAAAATATCATGTAAGTTTTAAGAATATTTTTAAGTTAACTGATTAGATCTATTTGGGGAGGATAAAATCTGAGCATTAAAACCAAAAGGGGTGCTAAAGATTGGATAAGCAGATGAAATCATTATTAACAAGATGTGGCCAAAACCACAACTTTGAAATTAATAAAACACTACTATAAAGCTAAATTACAAGGTGTTTCTGCTGACTGATCCTTAATCACACGTTTTATTGTTCTTTTTCATCCCCTTAAAGACAGATCATTACAGCACTGTAAATTCTAGATATTAAAACACATGATTAATTGCAACATGCTGTAAACTTAGCATGGAAGTATTGTAGCTGACATTTTTAATTGGGGCTTCCCTTTGGTGAATTTCTCCCCAAATAAATATGTTGCACGTCTTAAAAGAATAACATATAGATCCATCCCTTTCTGGAGATTTATGTTTAGCCATGTATAAGATGAAAATAAGGCTGCAAGGAATGCTTAATATGCTTACATGTAGAATTTTTCACTTAATGTTGAGAAGGCAGTTTTGTAAAGGCATTCAATATTTTGGTTTCCATTAAAAAGTTTTTCGGTATGAGTCATCTATACTTATGTTTTATGAACTGAAATGTCTTTTAAATGTCCAATTTGATAAATGGAATTTAAAACCAGAGAGTTAAAATTGTCACTTTATATAAGATCTTATCTATTTTATGACCATATCAATGCATTACACGAAAAGTTTTCTACTGAGGTAACTGTATATATCAGATCACAGAGCGAGTTTTGAGACAGATCTCCTTGTAGTAATTTCAAAGTAAGTGATTCTGAACACGCTGAAACTATAAAAGACTCAGAATGTGGAGTTGTTAGAGGGTTCTCTGAAGATTTCTTCGGGGAGCACTGTACCTGCCCCTCCAATTAATTTTAGTGAGGGGGTTTCTGTAGGACCATCTGGAGAGCTGAAGGTGGGGGACAGAGTGGAACTGCCTTTGACTCCTGCCTGGACAATATAAATGACACACGGATGAGCCAGTGGCTTCAGTGTCAGATCAAAGGAGAGCTTCCTACAGTGTTGTATCTGTTTGAATTTCCAGAGTTTGTTGGTGCAAACAATGCATGAGTATGGCCCGTGGACCAATGTCATTCCAAGCAGGAAGAGAAGCTGCCTACGGAAGCACTTGGAAAGATGGTGGACTCCATGAGAGAGTTTGTGTGGAGTATATTCCAAAAAATGCAAACTGAGGATGGTGCAGCTATGAGAGGAAAATCTATTACCCGATGTACAGGAAGTGCAGTCAAGTGTTCCCAGTGGGGACCGCAGCTGTGCCTCCAAAAGCACCCTAAGAGTTTTAGACAACTACTTGCCCTAGAGAGTGGGAAGCCCACTTACGACAATAACAGGGAAATGAGAACTTCCTGATACTCTTCCTTCTCCCTACAGCAGCTTTGATACTGTGCAGTAGAAACTGCCTTGGGAAGATGCTGGAAGAGGAATGTAGCCTGAGGTGGGAAGGAGAAAAGGTTCTCTCTTCCGCTTCCTGGGCCATGGACATTTTGCCTGCAGCAGACCTGCTCTGGGCAAAAGGAGAGATGAGTTTAGAAGGATAGGCAGCAGCCAGTTAATGCAAGGCGTTTAGGCCATTTTTTAAAAATAGACTTTATATTTTAGCGCAGTTTTAGGTAAACAGCAAAACTGAGTAGAAAGTACAGAGATTTACCAATACCTGCTGCATATGCATAGCCTCCTCCATCGTCAACAGCACTCACCAGAATGGTACATTTGTCACAACTGATGAACCTACATTGACACGTCACTATCACCCAAAGTCCGTTAGGGTTTACTCTTTGTGTTGTGCATTCTATGGGTTTGGACAATTGTATAATGACATGTACCCACCATTCTAGTATCATACAGAATAGCTTCACTGTCCTAAAGAATCCTCTGTGCCCTGCCTATTCATCCCTCGCTCCTCCCTAACCCTCGGCAAAGAGTAACCTTTTTATGGTCGCCATAGTTTTATCTTCTCCAGAATGTCATACAGTTGGAGTCGAACAGTATGTAGCCTTTCCGGATTGGCTTCTTTCACTTAGAAATGCGCATTTAAGGTTCCTCCATGTCTTTTCATGATTTGATATCTCATTTTCTTTTTAGCATTGAATAATATTCCATTGACTGTATGTATTTGGGGCCTTTTTCTAAAAAAGCAGTTTTCAATCTGTGTGCAATGGAAAGGCTTCAGAAAGTTTTATGAGAGAAGTGACATGATGAGATTTATGATTTAAAAATATTATTCCAGCTTCTTTATGGGGAAGAGGTTAGAGAAAGAGAAGGATAAAGTCCAAGAGAACAGTTGGTGTGTTATTGTATGATTCTGGTGTGAGAGGAGAGAGTGACATTTGGGGGTTGTAGCAGTTGAGATGAACAGAACAGGATGGTTTAAAAATACATTTATGAGGTAAAAGTATAGCACTTGTTGATGAATCAGATTTGGTGAATTATAGAAAGAGAGGTGAAGGATGGCTTCTGGATTTTTGGCTTGAGTAATTGGGTGGATGAGGGTATTTGACAAGGGTGGGTGGTAAAATAAGGCTAGAAGTCTAACTGGAGTAGGTCGATGCCAGGCCAAAACCCCAGCACCTCAGAAATTTCTATGAGAGGGGTATAAAAGTTCTCACCGAACATACATCTCACTTTCTTTTCTTTGCAGATTGTTGGTCACCCCTCCTAGACTCCAGGGATATGAATAATGCCCTTAATAATGTCAAAGAATTTCCATCAATCTTTAATTGACCACTGATCTGTTTCCACTGTCTTAACGACCTCCTTGCTGGTGTTTCCAGCCACTACTAAACTTGACATTTTACATCCAGCAACCTGGCAATACTTTTTCTGTTTTTTTTGCTTTTCTTTTTGTTTTTTATTTTCTGCTATTATTTGAAAATATTTATGTTGCCTAAAAAAGGTCAAAATTGTTTGTTGGAACCCTAAATAAATAGCATAAAAGGAATCCATGATAAAGTGCTAAGATCATTTGCAGTAAGTTGTGTTCAAAATCATCGGCTAGCAGTGTAGATAGGACACAGTCCAACATATAAGCTCTCACTGGCTGAAAGCTTAAAATAGCATTCAGAGAACAGAAATAGTAGGCGATAATATTTTTCTATTTACGTTTTAATTTTTATAAAGACGATTGAAAGACTAATAGCATTAAAATCAATCAGCAGCACCAACGTTAATTTCTTAGTTTTGATAATTGGACTATGGTTGTATATGATATTAACATTAGGGGACGCAGGGTCAAGGATATATAGAAACTCTGTGTACTATTTTATAACATTTCTAGGTCTAAAACTGTCTCAAAATAAAAAGTTAAAAAGTAAATCCTCACTGTGAGGGCAGAGTTAAAAGGGAAACACATATATAAGATATCTGAAATAGGTATTCAAATAACAGCCTTAAAGGGCTGTAATTCAGTGTTACGTCTTCACTTATTCTTGATTAAATGCATGAGTCCATTTACATTGTAAATCAAATTCTGATTAAATTATATGATATCAGATAAAAGGAATATGTGAATAAATATATGACTACATAAAATGTCTTGGAGCTCAATGAATAAACAAGAATTAATATTATCTTAACAAGTTATAAAGGAGTAAGAATCCACCATAAATCTGAATGGAGACTTGCTTACATTAGAGACCAGCTTGTCCTTGTTCTTAAGAAAAATATTTTATGAATTCCCTGAGTCCTAAGCATGTCTTTCAGCTTTACCTAATCTATTCCTCACAAAACCATTTTTCTATTTACTCAGGGACAAAATGTCAGAGTCCTCTTTAACCCTTCTTTCCCCATTTTTTCTTTCATCCAAACAGTTTCCAAGTCATGCCACATCTTCACATTCATTATTTTCACTTTTTTTTTCACCTTTTCTTTCTTTTTTTTTTTTTTTTGAGGAAGATTAGCACTGAGCTAACTACTGCCAATCCTCCTCTTTTTGCCGAGGAAGCCTGGCCCTGAGCTAGATCCATGCCCATCTTCCTCTACTTTATATGTGGGATGCCTACCACAGCATGGCTTTTGCCAATTGCTGCCATGTCCGCACCCAGGATCCGAACCCACAAACCCCGGGCTGCCGAGAAGTGGAACGTGTGAACTTAACCACTGTGCTACTGGGCCGGCCCCTCACCTTTTCTTTTCTTGAGGAAGATTAGCCCTGAGCTAACATCTGCGACCAATCCTCCTCTTTTTTGCTGAGGAAGATCAGCCCTGCGCTAACATCTGTGCTCATCCTCCTCTATTTTATATGTGGGATGCTGCCACAGCATGGCTTGATAAGCAGTGCATTAATATTTTGATAAGCAGGTCCACACCTGGGATCTGAACTAGCGAACCCCAGGCCACCAAAGCAGAGCACACAAACTTAACCACTACACACTGAGTGGGCCCCTCATTATCTTGACTTGTATCTTTAAGTCTTTCTTGCTTTGCTTCCGAAAGTACTACATAAGAATATCCTCCTAAATTCCATTCTTACTTTCCCTGACTCAAATGATCCATTCTACCTCCATAAGGTAAACCACTCATTATAAATTATAGACTTGGTCATGTTCAAAAGCCTTTAAAGGAAATATATTATCTTAAAAAAAGAAAGGAAAGCAGAAAAAACAAACCCCTCTGGAATCTAGTCTACTCATGACTCCTCTGTATCTTGTGAACCTCAACTCGCCACCTTCTTTCCACGTATGTTCCCTGCCCTCTTGCCAAAGAGGATTATCTACTGCTCCCTGAAGAGGCTTATGCTTTTCCATCCCTACTTTTGTTCGTGTTTTTCTCCCTGCAGCTGAAAATTTTTGTTCTTTCAGTCATTTGAAGGACCAGCCTTAATGCAAATAGCCAGGATATAACGTAAAATGACAGAGTGATCTTGCCCTTCATGGGCTCCAATGAAAGACCACTTCACCCATTAAACTTCTCTGACCCACCTGTTAGTGTGTAGACTTTTCCTCCTTTGACCTGCCTTCTTTGTCAGGAAGGCCTCAATATGACTGAACCCTGATACACACACTGATATTTGCTCCCAGCTGTTGCTTTCATAAGGTCTAAAACTCTTTACACATATTTTTTACACCTTGAAATGTCCACCAGTGAAGTGAGTGCTCAGTAAAGATCAACAGAATTCAATTAAACACTGAAGGCACTCACTAAGAAGCAGGCATTACTCAAACCCGGTTCCTGATCCACTTCTCCCTTTCCTACCCTAATCTCCTTTCCACACAAATTTATCTAAACATTGTTTTCACCTTAAATATTGATAAGCATGCTATTTGGGTAGCAATTTTTTTTAGTGTTTGGGTTAATAATAATCAATGATCCGTAATTAAATATGACATGATTATAATTGTTTTTCTGTTGTACAAACCATATGTTTCTTTTATTCTACATACTGTTCAAATTTCCAGCTGAAGGAAAACATAACTGAGCTGGAACCATGGACCTATCTTGGCTCACTCTATTCAGAATCCTTCTCTGTCATTGGATTCATTATCTAATATTTACAGGGGCCCTGCATGTGGCTTTTTGGGCTGTGCCGTCTAAAAGGGATACTGGCAAGGGGGGGGGGGGAAGTGAGGCTGAAATCCCACCTGTATTCTGCTTACCAAACCACAAGCATGAGTGCAATTACACCTGCACACGTACGTGTCCTCTGCACAGAAGAAAGGGCACCTTTTTATAATTCACACAAAGTGCAAGTGGGATGATTCTAGTCAATGAACTTTAACATATTGCATAGAAAAACTTTTCAATACTGAAATCCTAGGTGTGTTTTTTTAAATCCAATTTTGTTGATAGCAGGGCAATTTTCATCTAAGTGTATTCCAACATAGAAGCAGTGAAGAACTCCATGAATTAAACATACACATTGTCCCTAGAAATAATAAAAAGAGACATTAGGTCATTGGATCGATTTCTTTTCCAACGTAAGATTGTTCTCTCCTGTGTAGTTTTCATTGTTTTGTCCTATCTGAATTTAAACTATTCAAGCTGTAGCTCTCATTCCATTTCTCAAGGGGCATATTCAAGAGTCTAATAGAAGTTTCTGATAATAAATTGAGGGATGGGTGTTTTCATTTTACGCTTCTTTGGTGAAGTAGACTGGCCTATAATTCAAGACACAATCTTATTACTTTATTATGATTATTATTATTATCAGTGAACCTTTATTGGCCACCTATTGGTTCATGATGCTCATTATCTCTAATCTTTACAAATTAGCCTGATAGGTAGGGTTATTCCTATTTTTTACAACAGAAAATTCAGGTGTTTAGTGATTTCCCCAAGTCCAGAAGGTAAGCCTCTGTCCAAACTGAGATTTAAATCTAGGTCCCTCCTGGCTACAGAAAATGTTCTCCCTCCTTTAGATGAAGTCTTGCAAATAGTGTTCCACTTTCTTTAACAAATTCATTCAACAAATACTTATAGAATACTTCTTATGTGCCCTGCATTCTCCTAGATGCTAGAGACAAGCAAGAGAGACAATATTGACTCTTATGGGATTTACATGAGAGAAAGAGACAGTAAACAAATATATAAATATATATGAGTCCAGATATCGACAAGTTATGAGACAAAACAAATCAGAGTAAGGAAATAGAGAGTAGTGAGTTGGAAGTAGTGGTTGGGAGGTCAGAGAAGGTCCCTCTGAGGAAGTGGTATTTTAATAATGGCGTGAATGTAGTAAGGAGAAAGTCATATGAAGGTTGAGTGGAAGAGAGTCCCAGGCTAGAAGGATCATGACCTGCTAGGGGAGCTTCATGAAGGCCAGCATCACTAGGACAAGATGCACAAGTGGGAGAGTGGTAGGAGATGAAGTCAGAAAGTAGGTAGAGATCTCATAACGCAGGCTCAAGAAGGCAAGGGTAAGGAGTTGGGACTTTTTTCTAATGAGAAACCATCGGAGGGCTTTATCTAATTTACATTTTTGAAAAATCACCTTGACTGCTGTGTGGAAGATTAACTCCAGAGGGAGAAGACTAGAAACAGAAATACTAGTTAGAGGCCATTACAACAGCCTCCACAGGAGATGACAGTGGCTCAAGGAAAAGTGGCAGTTGTGGAGCTAGGGAGAAGTGGTTATATTGGAACAGAGCTGAAAATCGAGTTGGCAAGACTTGCTGATGGAAAGGATGTGGGTGTCAGAAAAAGAGAGAAATCCAAGATCACACCTAGATTTTACACTTGAGACACTGATGGATGTTGATGCCATTTACCAAGACAGGGAAAATTGGAAAGAAGCAAGATTTCCAGAGTGCATAAATGTGAAATTAAGAAGAATGTTTCATACATGTTTCATAGATATTACTTCTTACGGTGTTTTATAAATGTTTCTCTCTTGTTTTGAGTCTATAACATTTCAACTGTATCAGAAAAAATCTAAAAATTGTTGGCAGATAAATACTTCCGATGGATTTATGCAAGATGTGAAAAAAATGTCTCCCTACACATATCTAGTCACTCACAAATACAAAAGTGCCCTTATTGTTTTATATGATACCTACCTAATTATTTGTTGGGACACATAGTTTGATTTGGATCATCAAACCAGTAATTAAGTCCAGCCAAAGAAGAAACATGCAATGAATATTAATATTTTTTTTTGCTCATAGATCATCCTTATGAAGCCCAGGAGCAATCTTTAGTGGGGCCATTTTTTCCATCTAAAATGTGGTCTTTCCTATGGTCCTGAGGTTGGAAGCAGAAATACAGAGTTCACTGAGATGTTTTTGTTGGTTTTTCTGTCTTTCCTTCAGAACTACTCTCAAAACACATTTCTTCCAAAAGCCTTCTCTGATTGCTCTAGGCCATATAGAACAGAGCCCAATCTCTCCTGAAGTTCTAAAGAAGGTATCATCTGTATCACTTCTTGAGCACTTAGAACTGACTTACCATTCTTAGCTTTCCTTTTATCTCTACACGCTTTCTACTTAGTGGGATAGCCAGCTGCTTAAGGTAAGAAGTGATGTCTTTGGTACACTCATGTCACTCTGTGCTGAGCATGGTGCTCAGGTGCTCACATAAGATGTCTTTGATTCATTTTTGTTGATTAAAAAAACAAAATCAAGGGACCAGCTCAGTGGCATAATGCTTATGTTCCACTTCGGCAGCCTAGGGTTCATGGGTTTGCATCCTGGGAGCAGACCTCATCAAGCCACTCATCAAGCCATGCTGTGGAGGCATCCCACATACAAACTGGAGTAAGATTGGCATGGCCGTTAGCTCAGGGACAACCTTCCTCACCAAAAAAATGTGAAAAGCTGCCTTCCAAAATTCAGAAAGGATACAAAATAGTATAGTTGTCTGAGGACTTTTGTCATATAGTTATGAAATCATAAACCGCTAACTCTGGAAGCGATATTACAGATAATCTAATCCAACTTTATTTTGTATTTGAAACTTTGATAGGTAAACTGCTGCTTGCCAAAATCAAAACAGACAAAAAGGATCAGAATATACGTCTGTGCCAGCCAGTGAAATGCTTTGGTTTGTCGGTGACCGATTTGTTCTTTGGAGTTTTAGTCTTTTTAGTTATTATTTTCTATTTTGAAGTACATTAACATTCCTATTATTTATTTTACCTGTAAACAGTGACGATCCTGCATGAATACTAAAAGGGGAGAATAACATAGAATCTATTTGACAGAAGCTATTCTCCAACCAAGTTGAGGATTCCTCTCCACTTAATTGGAACTTTAGGTGATAATTATCTGGTGATAGTCATTAGGGTTAATTGCACCTTTTATTTTGATTTTATAATTTGTAAGGGTCATACAAGCACTAATATAGTTTCCTAAATTGTCTATTATACTGAGAAGGAAATCTTTTGACCAGCAAATATGTGTCCATGTATCCATGGTAGTTTGCTTTTTTCTATATGCAAGTCTGTTATAAACTTGAATTTGTAAGAGTTAAGCTTCAAGGACTTTATCATCTTTGAGTAAAATGATCAAATAAGTTCTCTGACCAAACACAACAGAGCCCTGGAACACTTGGGCCCATCTGAGGTGCAGATCCTTTTTGAGGTTCAGCCTAAAATAGCGAGCTTTCGTCTTTATGAACCTGTTTTACTGGAAAAAACATGAAAGGTCTAACATGACAGGAAATGAGGCAAGAAGTGCATGTCTATATTTTAAGACTTCTCCAATTACACATAGAAACACCAAAAGTCTTCTTCTCAAGTCACAAATTGAAAGCAGAGTGGCCCCATTTCTGTTTTACATCTATTCCCATTGATCAACTTGTCCAGATAATTCCACCTCCCTTTCCCACGCTTTTGATTCAATCTGTTATAAGTCCATCTTTTAGAATGCTTGCTGTGCCCAGTGCTCAGAGACAAATTTGGTTCAATACTAAACTGAGTAATTCAAGTGGACAGTCAAATAGCTGATATTGTACTCATTGGTGACTGAAAACAAAACAAAAAACCCACAGGGATAAATTGGATTTTGGTGAGAAAAACAGTAAAAGACCTTGGTGAAAGTATAGTAAGAAGGTTTGTCAACATGGAGAATTTCTATTTTTCTTCTTGAGTATGTTTTTGTGTGTATGATTTCGGGGTATATCTCATATTCTTACCATAGTATTTCTTAAGCTTCCACTACCAAAATGGCTTGTCAAATTCTGATGTGTAGCAGACCACCAGGAAATCTCAAAAAGAATCTTATTCAGCAAATGAGCTTGTACCTTCCAACATAAAAAGCAGGAGAATATTAATGCTAATTCTAACTGCATAGAAATAGTCTAAGGGGAAACAGAAAAATAGGGCTCTGATTCTTTCCTCTAGAGCAATAGAATCTCAATGAAGAGAGAATTGTCTAGACATAGTTATAAACATTTATACTTCTCTTCATGATCAGAAGAATGAATACTCAGCATATCTGTGTTTGGGAAGATGAAATTTAACTCAACTTTTGCTAATAATATTTTCAAATATGACATAAAGATTCACAGTTATTTCAACAAGTATTCATTGACCTCCTCCTGTGTGCCAGGCACCATGGACATAAAGATGAATAAGGCAAGGACCTATGCCCTGTAACTCCAAGACAAGATGATAAGGTTGATCCTTTAATAAGGCATCTAGATTTTTCCATAAGACAAAGACATGTCCTAAACTTTCTCTTTGATTTGAACAATTACAACTTTTATGGGCCCCAAATTCATACTGAGTCTAAAATTCCAATTTTATAACTTCAAAGAGTTGACAACATAATTAGAGAAGAAGACATGAGTAAAGTATGAAAAATAAAAGAGAGAGAGAGAGAGGGGGAGAAAGAATAAGAATAAACCAACATGGCGAATGGATTTAATTGCAGCTGAGTTTCAGTTGGAGCATATCAATTTGAAGTTGTCTTAGGCTGAAACCCTAACAAAAATACTATTAAGAAAGATTTTTAAATTGGAAAAAAACAATTTATTTAAGATATGTGGTAACGGACTGCTGAGGAAGCATTCTACACCATGTTGTTATGGCCGGAAAGCCATGCAGAAAGGATATTGTTTCTTTAAGAACCAGGAAGAAGAAGATAGAGACAAAGACCCAGAGAGAGAGATACAGATCAGAATTCTTCAAACTTAATGATAGACACAAAGTGATAATAAAAATCAACATTAACTTGTATATAGTTTACCAGTCTAAAGTTGTTCATACCCTGCCCTCAACAAAATGCCCGGAACATCATGTGAATTCGATAATAAATGTAGACCAGATGTTTAAGACTGCAGGCTAGTAAAGATGTCTACTCTGTAATCTGTGATGTTAAGTGTGAATGTTGAAGAGAAGGAGCTGCTGGGGACTAAGGATGGCATGATCCTTTAAATCCCTGTGATGAACGTAAAATAAGGATGGAGACAACACAGCAACATTCTATTTCCTGAGGACACCCTTCGTATCGAGTCAGCACGATTACTTCAAAAACATTCTCTGATCATCTGCGATGTTTTTTACTTCACAGTACTTACATTTTAATGAAAAGAGAACCTATAAAGAGATAGAAGGTAAACAACAACAAGGACTTCAATTTAGCTGAAGGCAGCAAAAAATATTTTGGAAGGAAAAAAATATCATTGACAGCTGGTGCTTAACTATCTCGCAAATTGCGATGAGAGCACTTCTTTAAGAATTTAAGAGAAGGCGCTATTGCTACAAGTATTAGGTTATGTGTTCTCCTGGAATTGAACATGGGAAGTTAAAACGTCTAGGGTAAAATCCCAGTCTTGGGTCTCTATTTCTGTAAATTATAATTACTTGCAATTTTTTTTTCTCTACCTTCTGAAATATTTTAAGTTCTTCCGTCAGTCATAGAATGTGGTGCATCTTAGAAAGTTGTTTCTCAGTAGCACCTCCTTGGACCCAAGAGAGCGGAAAAGCACCCCACCCCCAGATTAGACTTGACCTACCTCAGAAGGTAATTGAGAACACATCAGAGCAGTTCCTACCTTACTGGGGGTAAAATGAACATTACCGTAGGACGTCAAGGAGTACCTTTTATAAAATGAGTTAAAGGACTTGTATTACTCATACAAACACAAAACTGCATAAAGTCCCCTTTAATGCTGACTGAGTGCAGAATATTTGTGAGTCTGTAGGAATCTGTCAACACATTATATCGTCAACCAAAGCGTTGGTAGTTTTCAGAAAGGATGCATAAAGCAGCCTTAGCACACACAAAGTAGATGCTTGAAAAAAAAAAAAACATGCAAAATTTAGGATACAAGCTCTCTTTCACCAAAAAGACTGTAAATATTTATTACGTTTTGATCATGAAGAAAAAATCTTTTACTTACTACCTACTGTTTATAGATGTATTTTCCTTAAAAAGATGCCAATTATGCCCTGATGCACATGTGAGGGAAGCCTGGATTTATGAAGACGATTTTCTTGAAACACCCTATTTAAAAGGGCATGACCTCAAAAGGGGAAAAGAAAATGAAGAAAGCCAAATCTCATCCCACATATGTACGTTTAACTTTCAACAATGCCTATAAGGCTGTGCATGTACCAGAAATACAAGATTTTGGGTTTTTTAGCTTACTGAGTGGGTTACAGTGTGAGCTATCGGTTAAACTCCCAACGAAATCATTTCCTGGTGCCCTGAACCTTTGTAAAATTAGAAAATAACAGCTTTCACTTACTGCTGCTCTTTAACTTTAGGGTTTAAACCACAATAGTTAAAACATTTTTGAGAAACACCACTTAGATTAAGACCTAATACATGGAATTCCTTCCTTAAATGAAGTTCTAGGACAAACTCCTGGTGAACAATTAGAAATCTCTTTAATAAAATACCACACTGATTGGTAAATTAGCTTCTGTGCATTAGGATCTGGAAAAATTTTGACTCACCGTGGCAGGGCCCTACCGTATTATTTTTCTTTGCTTACATTCCTTTCCCAAATGACTGAGGAAGTTTAGAGGATCGAATTACTCAGTGTCAAAATCATAAAGGGGGGGGTTCAGGATGAAACTAACTATGTTTGATACTTCCCATGTGCCAAGTACACAGGACAAGCGTGAAGTAGCCACTCTCATATACTTAATCTTGCAACTCTGCTCTTTCACTTTTTCAGATAAAGAAATAAGGTTTAAACTAGAGGATGTATGTATCTTATCCATGATCACAGACCAAGGACATAGCGGAGGCTGGACATTATCATATTGGTCTGATATTAAAATGCCTACTTATATTTTCATTCCACACTGCCTTTCAGTTTATATTAATTATCAGAAGCCATAACCTTGATTAGAAAATCCTGAATGTCCATTTTGAATCTGGTATTGCTTTGGGAGAACCAAGGGAGTTTGCTCAGCATAACCTTTTATGATATGTGTTTGCAGTAACTATTTTAATTTCTTAAAAAAAAAATAAATCACTTTGCTTACATGAGCAGTTAGTTTTACAGATTCTCACACTCATGAATTACTATTACTGTCACTATAAGCCTGGCAGCAAATATAGAGGGAGTGATATAGTTAAGGACAAGCACGTCACCAAGAGTAAGGATTAGAATTTATACAGTTCTAAACGATAGCATACTTCTTTGTAGCACAGGCAATAATCAGAATGATTTATTTATAAACTAAAAAAAGAACTTTATGAATCATTTTCATTTTACCAGCTTTAAAATCTATTTGCAGAAAATCAAGCTAGAATCACAGGCCTCCCCCCCCCAAAAAAAAATGAGAAAAGAATTTCTCATTCTCTCAGACTTCAAAAATGGCATGAGTTGGACTCAAGTCTTTTTCCATGTGGCTCATCTTTAATTATCTTGGGCTAGTAGGTGGATGATGATAGCTCCTAAACCTTTGAAAATAATAAACAAGAATTGACCCTACCCTAAATTCTAGTAACCCACCTCACACATCAACAGAACTACTCTGCGTATGAGAAAATAAGTGAAAATATAAACATGGTATGCTTGACATTTTAGAGCATCCTTGGAGAGCTGTTGATTTGTAATTCAGATCACATAGCATCTTTGATTTCTCCCACTTGCCCATGCCCTTTCTCCACCCCTCCCCCCTCAAAAAAAATAAAACACAAAAGCTTTATCTGCAAGGGATGGAAAGCAACTCAGGAATCTGTGCAGAGACTATCCATCACATTTCTGTCTTAATTGAATGACACCAGAATGAGATCGATAAAATGTAACAAGAGACAGCTTTGCATTTCCACACTCACTTATTCCCCCTCTCTATTACTCTCAGCCACTACCGTGACCAGAAAGCCCAAGTATAGAACATGAACCCTGCTGCCAGGCAAGCTGTTAGGATATGAATAAACTTGTCAGAGAAACAACAAAACTTATAAACGTTCGAAGGGAGCTGGGGAGACAAAAGGTTATTAAAGGAGTATTGAATAGGCTTCTTTAAAAAAGCAATTTCATAGATGTATTCTCACCCCTAAATCACCTCCTCACATGCAATGTTTCAGTTAGATAATCTCAACAGCTCTCCCTGTGCCTCCAAGATTTCTGGAGAATGCATCAATGGCACAGGCTCAAAAGCGCATGTGGTGACATCTCAGCTCAAATCTGCAAGTCCCACAATAAATGCCAGGCAGCTGTGATGTCCGTGCGTACAAGGTTCCTGAGATCTCCAATGCATTATTGATAACCTCATCACTCTGCTAAAAGCAGGGGCTGACACTGTTATAATCTCAGCCTTCTCCTGAAGAGCTCTGGCTTTGCCTGGGAATCGATCACAGGAAGAAGTAAACCAAAGAGCAAACCTGCACATGTGAAAACCATGGAGGTTAAGAATTGCCTCCATTTGCTTTACTCTGAATGTGTTAACTACAATCACGTGGCCTGCTGTGGTGTTTTTATACCTTGGACAGTTTACAAGGGGGGCACACTCTATGCTACATGTTGTAATAATTCATTTAATGTCCCACATCTTGAGCTTATTAGAAGTTATCCCTACAATAAAAGTCTGTATGTTAAAATATAAATGTCTTTAACTCAATTTCCAAAAAGGCAGGGTTCTTTTCTTCATTCCAGTAAATTTTCTCTACATTATTCTAAACTTGAATTAGATATAGGTGACGGCTCTGTCTTCATACAACTTCTTTCCGTTGCCATGTGACACCTTATGAAAGATATGTACCAGCACAGGTACTCTATATAATTTTATTCTTTTAGATAATAATGCAAGATTATAGCATGTGTTAGTGCCCGACTTCTTTATAGTTTTTTATTTTATTTAAATTATTTTCAAAAATGATATATTAATATGACACAATATAAATGTCACATCTCATCCTAGGTAAAGAGAAAATCAGAGATATATCCAGAGCACGATTTAGAGCTGGAATATTTACTAGGTGAATACTTGGAGATAAAATCTTAAGTAGCCTGTCTTTGCTGTTAAAAAGAAGAGAACATTATTTTCCTAGCTGGTAGGTTGCTAGGTAATTTGCAAAATGATCATTAGTCACAGGTTACTCCTGGATTCTAGAGCAAATGAGCTTGCAATTCCATCATTATTTGTGAATGAAAACAACAGGTCATATAGAACAAAGGGCAAAACATATATAATTTTTCATTTTACCTGTAGACATTGGTCACCTGAAGCAGGAGTTGATGGCTGCCTGCCTAGGAAGGGACACGGCATGCATTAATGAACCTGTTTCATCCACTTTTTACTTGTTGAGGCCTGTGTTTGATATCATGTAAATTTCCTCCAGATGACAGATTGTGACATTGCACAACACAGAATAAGGCCCCAGAAAATGCGGACGGAATAGGAAGAGTAATAGACTTCTCTATACATATATGCACATATTGTAAGCCAAAAAATTGTCACTCAGTACATTCTAAAGTAGGTAAAACTTAAAGCGCCTCAAGGCTTACTATATTGTTTCAGTATGATGTATACTTTTTATGTAGTCATTGCCCACTTTTCCAAATGCAGCAGGAGCTTAACCCTTGGGAAAAGACAAGTTTCATGGAATATGGAACTTATTTAACCAACATAAACTAAAACTAGCTTGGAACAAATATGTTCTACCTCCGGTCATTTTTTATTTCGTGTATTGCTGTGTACTTCGGTTAGTGGGCAATACATTTAGCAGTAAGAGAATAAGGCTATTTCTGCTATGAACAAGCACATCACTGGGGAAAAAAAATCAAAATATAATAAACCACACCAGAGTTTGGTAGCGCCAGAGTGGGATCTGGCCATCCTGACACGCATACACCTCCCTTCGGGGAAATTGGTGTTAACCCCACCTATGCCATATAGGTCAGAGGCTAGGAGCTAAACGCAACTGTTTGTACTGAGAGTTCACACGAAGAACATAAAATGCTGTAGGGTGCTTCCTATTGTTGATGTTATTGTGTGGGGGTTGTTTTTAATTTTTAAAATAAGGCGATGGCTAATTAGGGGTGTTGGCACAGCTTGGACTGATGAAGAAACTGATTACAATTATAAAAGACTTCTGGGGCCAAAGCAGTCAAAAATGCTGACTGCTACCCGTGCTGGACCCAGCAGTGTCTACATGGTTGTCAAGGATGATTATGCGAGAAGCAGACTGGATTTATTAGTTTTTTTCCTATAGGATTCAAATGCCCATGGATGTGGCTCATGATATTACCAAAGTCCCAGTTCCTTCTCTCGTGTTTTCCCTGAACGTTTAGAATACTCAAGAAAGAAAAACCTCACCCTGTGGTCCTCTCCAGAGTCTATGATAAGGCAGCATGAATAAAAGAGGAAACTGATCTTCCCTAAGTAACTTTTATAAAACTTCATCATTCTTAAACCATAAAGACAGTCTCTAACTTGGTCATTTCTCACATTCTATATATTTGAAACTGACAAGAAACAAGAAAACATATTGGATATACACCAATAAGATGGAAAAGGAACAAACTGAATTTTACTTTGGGGAATTTATTTTCTAGAGTATAAAAAAGAAAAGAAGAGAAAAAGAATCTTTGTTTTATCCTATGGGGTAACCTATTGAAATGCAGCATCTAAACATAGTTAATGTTTGTGCATTGTCCCCTCAGAGTATTCTTCATTTAGGAGATGTGCATTTATTACAACATGTTACAAAAGAGCCTGAATGGGTATTCAAACCACTGCTGTAATCAAAAGATTCTTTTCTCAAGGAAACAACCACAGATTTTTATAGTTTTTGCACTTTGCTATGGACATTCTAAAATGACAGAAAGATTCTCATTTGTATGTCCCCCCCTCTGAAAGCTATTGAATTGTTCTGGTTTTGTACAGTGTAGAACAATCCTGTAATAATGAAACATTTCAACTTTGTACAAAAGGTGAAGCTTTCCATTTGAAGTTTTTCTTTAACAGAAAAAAAAAATAGAGAAAACGGGCTGACAGCTTTAGAAAATTTAAACAATTCCCCTTGCCAAGATCCGTATTTCGTGAGTTTTCTCTGATTTCAGATTTGGTGCGTATGTGTCGTGCTAACAATGAATGCTTTCAATTTCAGCATTCAGTTAGTTTCTTCTCTCTCTGCTCAAACTGATCTTCACCTTTTAATAGGCAATTATTTTTCTAAATCCTTCTTAAAAACTTTTTTCAGGATGATTGTGAAACACTCAGCCCCGAGTTAGACATTATGGATGCATTTGAAACAAACTGAGGACATTGTAAACTGCAAAATACACTTGATTGCTGAAACATCTTAGAATAAGGAAAACGTAAGAAGGCTATACTTCAAAGTATTAGATAACTTTTGGAACTTACAAATTCATAACAATCACAGAGGAATCAGTTGAGAAGAATTCTTTTAAGGAAAAAAATGAGCACAGCAGTATTGGCTACAATTGTTTTCGTGGGACAGGTAGTGTTATACTATTTTCTCTCATCAGCATTAAACCTCACTTCAAAAAATAGCATACTCTCTCATTTTCTCTCTTCATAACCTATGACCTACAGGAACATACTTCTCTATGTTGGAAAAAACCCATAAAACCAAGCTTTTATAACCTCAATTGTTTGTATATATTTTCATTTGAGATATAGTGCTTCAGAAACCATTCTCGTGTGGCAAAACAAAACAGAAAAAATTAGTTAGAAAACAAGAATAAATAGTATTCTATATTTTATGAGAATCAATGTAACTATCAGGCATGAAAAGAAAGACATGGCCATCTAGCCCTGTGACATCTTACAAAAGTGCTTTTAGCAATGCTAATTTCAATGTCGCAGACACAAATAGAATAATGAAAATGCGTGTGGCTAAGCAGTTGAAATTTGTAATTGTGATATTTTATAGATGATTCCAAGGGATTCAATTCAAATCACAAAGATCAGTTATGTTTCACGAAACCAACTAAACCTATAATAAAAGCTCCTTTCAATTTCAATGTTTTAAAATTAATTTCTAACAGGCTGTTTAAAAGACTTGTTTAATTATTAATAGAAACAATTTATCTCATAGATTCTTTTAAAAAGTTGCACTAGATATTATCTACCACTGATTTAACACAGAAGGTAAGACACAGAACATGGCTGAGCCAATACTGCAGAGATCCTAATTAGTATCATGCTATAGAAAAACAATGAAGTGATTTTGTCACCAATTACTGACAATTAGCCTAAGTACAACAGTTAATTTCATGGAAATAAAACCCCTATAAAATGAAAGGAACAAAACCTATCATAATTAATAGCATTTGCTTGCATTCCTCTACTGGTTATTTAATTCATGAACCATAAGTTTTGAAACAACTTGAACAGTTAAACACGTATGTAAAATTCAAGAGTCCATGTATCTGGGCTTTCAGATTTTTTAAGCATCTGTGGAAACATGTATGTAGCAACAGAATTATGTAGATCAAATTTTTATCCCCTAAACCTAAATACATCATACTTCCACAGTGTGCATTTGTTAAACAATAAAATCTAGTATATTAGGTTGCAGAGAAATATCTTGTGATAGCTTGTCAGTATCCTGTTGTAATACAACTAAATACAGCCAACTGCCGATAATTGTAGAAATGTTACAATGTTAAAAGTTCCTAGTCTCCCTGTGCACTTTTGTCTCCTCAAACTTTCCTCTCCACTTGCTTCTTTTTGTAACGCAGCACTGTGGTCTGTGCTGATGAGCATGGGGATGTCCGGGCTTGTGCCCCCATGTCAGTTTCATCTCCGGCATTAGCCCTGCCACAGGTTTCAGAGTTACAGTGTTACAGTCATCGGGAAGTCAAATCAAGCTTCCAAATGTGGTTCTAGCTGCTTCTAAAGCTGAAAAGGATTCATTTTGCAAGGTACCTACCAATCAATAAAGTAAAAACAATTCAAGGCCAGTGACTTTAAAAAGCTAAACTTCAGAAAATGTACCTTCGCAAATATTTTTCTAGTTTCAACAAGTTCCAAAAACAAAACTTTAAAACCTAACAAAACATCACTATAAACTATTGCCTAATAAACAGCCACATAGCTTTGCAAACTTTAGGTACACAAATAAACATTTTAGAGGTTTTTGGCCACGCGGAGATAAGATCCTCTCTGGGGAGACGACTAGAAAATGCTCGCTCTTTTGTGCAGACTCCTGGAATGTGCTTGCTTTTCATTTCTTTCTTTGTGTCTGGCACACTGGCCTCACAGGCAGTGTCTTAAGCCATGCAGGGTCAGGGCAAACAGAGAAGTGCATTCATGGACAGATCAAGTTGATGTGAGAATCTGCTCCTCTGTTGCCCTCAATCTCCATATGAATTGTTAATAAAATCTCAGCCTGAATGCTCATCACCCCAACCGTGGGGAAGTCATGCAGAGAATCCTCTAGTTCAGAAAAACAAGATTTCTTTATCTTTTTCATCCTTCGCCAGCATTCGTGGGAATTCTGCCATGTAACCTCCTCCTGAACCACCCCCCCACCACCCCCACCCCACCTCTCTTCACAACTCTCCTGGTCGCACCTGATCATCAGGGAAGGCGGGGAGCTAAAAGACAAAAGAAACATTCTGACACCCACAGCAAATCTACCACAACATCAACTTTGCCTCTGCAGTAATTTGCTGCTGTAAAAACCTTCAGGCAAAAGGAAATATCAATGCTTAATTTTTTCCAGTTTGTGTCAAACAGCTGGAAAGACTTTCCCATAGCTTTATGACACCACATGAACTAGAGAGCCACAGATATAATAAAAGGTCACATATAAAGCGAAGAACAGAGTCATACCCTAATTAACTGGATATCTCCATGCAAATACTGGACAGGAACAAGACTCGATGTGTGTTGCAGGCAATCTTGCGTGTGTCTTCTAACCTTGCTACAGGCTAGCTGGGCCTCTTGTTTCCTCTGCTTTTGCTCCTTGCAAACTGTTTTAATATCGAACGCTTTTCAGAGGGATGGGCTGATGAACGAAAACATGAATTTCCTGCTTGCCCTTTAAGGTGGGTTAAAGGGGGTGCTAGCAATCAATTACAGAACAAAAGAACAACAACAAAAAATGACTTAAGTACCTCAGGAGTGAATGTATTACATTCTTTGCAGTCTATTTTTTTAAACTAAGTGCTTCATTTTTATTCACCCTTATCATGAATAGTAAGCAATATCTATTTTATTTAAAAAAATGAAAAAAAGTTTACCCAGTAGCTCCTGAAGGAAATCTACTGTTTTCTACTCAAAAAGTCTTTAAATGCACTTAGCTTCCATTTCAGTTGATAATGGTTTTACAAGGAATAAAAAAGTTTGAAATAGCATCAGAATTTGTGCTTCAGGTTTTCAAATTGCTTTAACACACTCAGGTCCATTTCAGAATAAAAAGTTCTATTTTCTGCTCTAATTAACATTTTGGCCCTATGAAATCTTCATTTCCTTATTTTATTTTGGTCAACAAAGCAAGATTAACTTCTAAACTCTTTGCACATAAATTGTTCCAAGGTATCTTTCATTGGATTTTTCTTTCCTGTAACTGCATGTGTCAAAAAAGTTGAATACCGTTAAAAAACAAACATTTCTAAAAAATACATAAATAAATGTGATTTGACTAAATATAATGCAAATTTATTTCACCATATATCTAGAAATGTCAGTAGGTAATATTTGTGAAGATAAAAATACACAGACACACACACATAGAGTTTCTTAAAAACAAACAAAGTAAAAGGAACACAAAATGACTCCATCACTCACATAAATAAAGTCATATAAATGTATTATCTCATACAATTTATCCAAAACAAAGTCACATTCATATGCTCTATATCCACAGGTATAACTTTAGTATATGAAACACAGGAATCAGTAGTTCAAAGAATTCTCTTACATAAAATTTAAATCACAAAGTTTGATAAATTTTCAAAACAAAAGTAAACTTAGTTTTGTATTAAACATCCCAGTGTCTCACAGAATTCTATTTAGATATTATGACTTTAGAAATTCCTTAAAGACACAATGGAACTGCAAATACAAAATAAATTTCAGTATTATCCTTGGCATTGGCATAAGTTATATAATTAATATGTATTATACTGTTTCTGGAAGCAGAGAAATTCCTCCTGTTCTTCACAATATAACTAGATTAAATTAATCTTTAAATATATACAAGTCAGTAATTCAATGAATGTTAAAGACATACTTGCAAAGTTATACAAATACGTGAAAAGAGTTATTTTAGGAAATGGAGAATGATCTGAAATATATATTGCTCTTTTATGTAATAATTACTCAATAAGCTAATTTTGCAGTATTGAATTTAATTTTTTTATTTTTTTATTATTATTTTTTTAAAGATTTTATTTTTTCCTTTTACTCCCCAAAGCCCCCCAGTACATAGTTGTATATTCTTCGTTGTGGGTCCTTCTAGTTGTGGCATATGGGACGCTGCCTCAGCATGGTTTGATGAGCAGTGCCATGTCCGCGCCCGGGATTCGAACCAACGAAACACTGGGCCGCCTGCAGCAGAGCGCGCGAACTTAACCACTCGGCCACGGGGCCAGCTCCTTGAATTTAATTTTTAAGTAGGGCTATGTGAAACTCAATAATTTTTATTCATAAGATTGTGTTACTGAATTATATCACGTCAAAATTTTAATGTATTCATTTATTTTCATTGATTCCCAAAGGAATAGTAATATTTTAGCACACAATTTGTGTTACCAAACCTTGATTTCTATTGTGATGGATATTTTCCAAGAAGCATGATTTAAGGGTTTGGTGAATTCCTTTTAAGAGTTTGTTTTTCAAAATATGTGTTTTCAAAATATTGGTGTAGTTCTCGAGTAGGGTTCTTCATTCTTTTTCTAAGGAATGTGTCCCACTGATTTCCATGGGCTCCTGCACTCCATAATAGGGTGTAAGAAGAGGCCAAGTTGAACATGCATGTTACCAGGAGTCTTGGAAGGTGGCAACCATAGGGCTTTCATCCGCCTGGAAACCCTGTGAGGCACAGAGAGAGGACTTGCTTCCAATAAATAGCCTGAAGGTGGTAATGAGATGAAGCAATTGGAACTCGAATCCAGACATGTGTATTTACATTCAGAATATAGATAGCAATGTGGTTCCATGATATGAGGTTTAATAAGGCTCTTAGGCAGCCTCCAGCTAAACCCAGAGACAAGTTGGCGCTTCCATGTTGCCATGGATGGAAAATTTGTGTCCCTCCAAAATTCATATATTGAAGCTCTAACCCCCAGTGTGGCTGTATACAGAGACAGGGCCTCTAAGGAGGTAATCAAGGTTAAATGAGGTCGTAAGGGTGGGGCTCTGATCTGATAGAGTTAGTGTCCTTATGAGTCACCAGAGAGCTCTCTCTCTCTCTCCCCTCCTACATACACCTGTCAGAATGGCCAAGTGAGGACATAGGGAGAAAGCAGAGGTCTACAAGCCAGGAGGAGAGCCCTCACCAGAAATGGAATTTGTGGTCACCTTGATCATGGACTTCTAACCTCCGGAACTGTGAGAAAACACATTTCTGTTGCTTAAGCCACCCAGTCTGGTATTCTGTTATAGCAGCCCAAGCAGATTAGCATACATATTAAAACCAACAATAACAACAGCAAATTGTGATAAACCCAGAACTGCATTCTAAGGGTAGTTCTGCTTCACCTATCTTCTTTCCTCCAGAGCTAGGTGAGGCGGACAAGAACCTCAATCTGTATCGTGCTTCTGTTGTAAGGTGTTAAGTCTACCACCCACCTGCTGGACAGCTTGGAAATCTGTTTTTTTTTTTTTTTGGAGGAAGATTAGCCCTGAGCTAACATCTGCTGCCAATCCTACCCTTTTTGCTGAGGAAGACTGGCCCTGAGCTAACATCCGTGCCCTCTACTTTATATGTGGGACGCCTACCACAGTGTGGCTTGCCAAGTGGTGCCATGTCTGCGCCCGGGATCCAAACCGGCGAACCCTGGGCCACCGAGAAGCAGAACGTGCGCACTTAACCACTGCAACACTGGGTCAGCCCTGTAAATCTGTCTGTAACCGGCATTATTGATTATATACCGAAACTAGAGAGCATCATGTTTAATTTCTCACAGAGGCATTTTCCTTCAAAATACCTAGGTAAGAAAAAAATCTACAGTGTATTGAGGAAAAGCATGGATTTTAGAGTAAAGGTTTGGGTACAGACCAGCTTTAGCTACCTACTTGTTTTTTGAGCTCGTGTGTTCCTTAACCCATACAAACCTCAGTAACCTGGGCTGCAAAATGGCAGTAACATCACTGACATCAGCAGGTTGTAAACTGTAGATGCTGCTAGCAACGTGGTACAAATCTTCATCATTATTGTGGTCACTCTCATTATCATCACGCTTTTCCAGGCCCCCTAAACTTCTTTCAGTTCAATTAAGATACCGGAAGTCTAGATTTGTATTCACATGTTCTTTTTTAAAAATTTCAGCTTTACTGAGGTATAACTGACATACAAAATAGTAAGATATTTAAAGTGCACATTGTGATAATTTGATATATGTTTACATTGTGTAAGGATTCCCCCTGTCCCGCTAATTAACACATCCGTCACCTGACATATTTATCTTTTTTTCCTTTCTTTTTTGTTTTTGTTGGTGAGAACATTTAAGTTCTACTCTTCCAGCAATTTTCAGTTATCCAATACAGTGTTATCTACTATAGTCGCTGTGTTTTACATTGCATCATCAGACTTCATTCATCCTATAGCTGAGTTTGTACCCTTTTACCAACCTTTTATTTTCCCCACCCCAGGGTCCCTGGCAATCACTTTTCTACTTTCTGGTTCTCTGAGCTGACTTCTGTGTTTTTCAGATTCCACATAAAAGTGATGCCATGCAGTATTTGTCTTTGTCTGGCTTATCTCACTTAGCATAATGCCCTCCAGGTTCATTCATCTTGTTGCAAATGGCAGGATTTTCTTCTTTCTCATTGCTCAATAATATTCCATTGTGTGTATATATCCCATCTTCCTTATTCACATGTAGATTGTTTGGAATCTACACATGAATGAAAACACTTAGGTTGTTTCTGTATCTTGGCTATTGTGAATAATGCTGCAATGAACATGGGAGTGCAGAAATCTCTTCCATATCCTGTTTTCATTTCGTTTGGATTTATACCCAAAAGTGGAATTTCTGGATCATATGATAGTTCTATTTTTATGTTTTTGAGGAACTTCCATGTTGTTTTACATGGTGGCTGAACCAATTTGCATTACCAAGGATTCACATAATCTTAATTCCTTCCTATAATCACCTTCACAGAATGATTTTTTAATATAATGCCTGAAAATTTCTTCAAAGTTCAGTATGAGAAGGAGCCGTATCTTGTCCTGACGGTAGGCTGTTTCTGAGGACTCCTTCAGTTACACGATCTTTTAAAAGCAACGGTGGAGTCCTCCACTCACATTACAGGAGGTATGTGTGTTACCACAGTTTGTTTTCATCCTGACATCAGGAAGTTTACGATAAATGACTACATGACCTTTATGAGTGGCACAGCTCCACTTTTATTCTCTTCATTCAGTTTTTTCCTTTTTCATTTCTCTCTGTACTGCTCTTTCAGGAATGTTCAGATTTGGGTAGAGACACATATTTAGGAAGATGGATTTAGACAGTCAAAGGAAGTTAAAATCATGGAACTCTAGGACGAGACTGTGGTGTTCAGAGCCTGGCCTCTTATTAGCTGAGTGACCTTGGACAAATTGCTAATCCTTCTTGGTTTCTTCATCAGTAAAACAGGCGTAATCTCAACAGATTAGGGTGAGAATTAAATGAATTATTACACACTCTCCAGAAGAGTGTTTGGGATATTAATCAAGATATGTTAGTTGCTGTTAATACTGTGTCAAAATAGGCACCGTGCATGTGAAAAAGTCTAGCTTAATCAAATAAAACAGGAAAATGTTGACTGATCATAAGAGATATAAAGAAATATGAGAATATGACATTTGCACTCAAATATATTAAAATTTAATTGGTAGAATAAATCCACTTATTAAAGGACTTTTAAGGAAAAATAAAGACTTCTGCCACATGATTAATTTATAAATAAAACATACAGATGATAGAGTGATGCTTAAGGATTTTCAGAGAGTGTTCTTCAGACAGGAGACTGTGTTACTAAGTTATCGCTGATGCTCTGATAATGGACCAACATGGTTGTAGGAAACAATATGCTTCCTTTTGTTTAAAAATGGAAGTTGAAAGAAGGTTAAGGGTATTTTAAGAAAAATTTGAAAAGTGATTATTTGAGCCATAAAGATTATGAAGTTATCAAAATACTCATAATAATTGTCAAAAACACACCACATCAGCAGGTTCTAGATGGAATATTTTGAAGCCATTTAAAAATTCCATGGAGCCATATAAAAGAAGATATTCTATTTCTAGCTGCATTTCTGTCTTTTCTACTACTATACATTGCTTTAACAGTCATAGTGAAGGCTTTATAAGTGTGGCCCACTCTTGCTATTAATTTAAATATTGCCCTCTATTCTCATTTCAGTAAGAAAATACATTATATGTGAAAATATAAAGGGTCAGACAAAACCTCTAAAATCTTATTCTGGTTTATCTTCATGCATCTACAGTATACAATGTTAAACTAGTTATTTCAAACGAAACTCTATGAGCTAATTTGCTTATAAGATAGTATAACTATTATAAGGAAAAATGAGATATCATTCTTCCAAATTGAAGCTGCTGAACTTGGACTAAAATGACTAAAACTGTGCCTACTCAACACAAGCATCACATGAACTATACCCTTGCCACAGTTCCACAAAAAATTATTGCCTCTAAATTGTAATATTAATGTTGCTAATGTAATTTTATTCAATAGTCTATCACTTTTCAGAAATAATTGCATCTGCCAATGGAATCAAAGTACTAGTTTAGCTATAAGTAACATCAGAAGTGAATGCTGGATAAAATCCAACAGCAGGTGAGATGGTTAAAACACAAAGGTTTCCCCAAAATTTCAAAACTGAATTTTCACAGGATTTTTTTGTTGGTTGGAAAAAATAAACTCTCAAATTGTTTTCGAAATATTTTGAATCTTGCAGTTCACAATATGCATTTGTCCAGGATGCCACTCTTTTATTTTTGAGTATGCAGATAGTTGAAGAATTCCATCCCATCCGTGTGGCTTATTGAGCTTTATTTAACTCTAGAGATGTTTGCTTCCCAAGGAGTCCCAAGGCCTGTGGACCTCGTGTGCTGTGTCAAGAATAAGTAGAATCAGGTCACAACAGACTCAAATGCAGAGTCCAGGCAGCTCTGTTGGATTCTGTTTGACAGAACATATTCCCCTACACTCCCACAGCTACAATTCAAAAGTAAGCTCTAAATATAGAGGGTTCTGGTAAAAAATTCTTTAGCCAAAATTAAGGCAAAATTTTTAGATTATGGAAGAAAAAAGTATTATTTATAGATGACAATGACAAAGTTTCATTATCTTTATGAAATATGAAACTTGCTAAAATATGGGTTACATAGGTATTGTGTATAAGCTTATGGTGTAATTGAATGGCATATGTGAAACATAACAAAATAAATACAAGATAACCAGTTGAAGTAGAATTTAAGAAACAAAAGAATACACCCACTTCATAGAAAGGGTAGTTTAAATGATGCCTAATTTAATAAGAATAATTTAACAGGTGTGAACATAACTATCATCAGTACCCAAATCATCGCAGCTAACACTGAGCCCCTATATCCTGGGAATTATTAGTTGTGTGACACATAATATTTATTGAGGTTTTGACTGTCGCTTTTTACATGCATATTGTGTGCTAAGTAAATTATTTACCTCCAGGAAAAGATTAAGAAGACTCATGATAAAATCTTCATCTCAGATCATGAGGGAGCTATTATTTTCTCCAGATTTGGAAGATGTGAAAACTGAGGCTTGCACTGGGTAAGTGACTTGTCAAACATGGCATAGCAAATAAGAGGAAGAGAATGGATACTAATTCATTGTGTGGACCCCAAAGCCCATTTTTTCAAAAACCTGATGGATTGAGCAAAGAGGTGAGCATTATCAATTCAAACTCCCTTGCTTTCCTATATAAAGATCTTGGTCATTTATTCATTTTCTCCCTATGTTCTCTTGCCCTTCCGTGTGTGTGTGTGTGTGTGTGTGTGTGTGTGTGTGTGTGTGTGTTGGTGGTAATGATGATAGTTTCTTGGTATTTTCTTTGACATAAAAGTTTGGGAATTTGGTAGGTTGGAAAATTACTTGAAAGAAAAATTCTTTCACTCTATTTCAAGCATAATGATTCCTTTGCCTGCTTTCACAAATTTCTTGGTTTCTGTTACATAGTTTCTTAAGACCATGAGTCTTAAGAAATTGTGAGATTTTAATAAAATGAGGGGCAAAGACCCTTTTACAAGAAGGGAGCAACAAATGAACGATCAAAATCTTCTTTTCTCTTTCAGCAAATGATATTTTTGTTCAAAGAAATCTTTGATTTTAATTATAATACTTTCAACCAATCTTGACAAGAGCTTTCCCCAAATGTCTTTTTTTTAATAGCTTTTTCTCCCCAAATCCCCCCAGTACATAGTTGTATATTTTAGTTGTGGCTCCTTCTAGTTGTGGTATGTGGGACGCTGCCTCAGCGTGGCCTGATGAGTGGTGCCATGTCCACGCCCAGGATCCGAACTGGTGAAACCCTGGGCCGCCAAAGCAGAGCGCGAAAACTTAACCACTCAGCCAGGGGCTGGCCCCCCTCCCAAATATCTTTTAATGTGAGGCATTTATTTGCATTATAGAACACACCCAAATATGACCCTGCATTTCAGGTCAGATAATAAGGCCACTAGAAGGGGTGGTACCCCCAGTAGTAGAGCATAGTGGAGAACACATCACAGTTTGGTTTTAGGTTTCTTACAAATATGAAGAGCCATAGCCTACACTGTTCACTGGAGTTAGAATTGGTGTTTTTCCCCAAAACATTTAAATACAAAAATTTTACTACCATAATTTATGACTCCAAGCACGATTGAGATGTTTTTCCAATGTGAGATTCAAGCTCAACGTTGCACACGTCAGAAATGTGCTTGCTAAGAGGTTTGTCGAACAGTATCTTGGAAGGTCACCAGTGGAAAAAAATAAGTTAAAGGTTTGCACACACAAGATGAGCTGAGGGCTACTTGATTCAGCAAATACAGTCTTCATAAGGATACCCACTGATCTAGCAGTTTGATCAGCACTCATTCCTTTTTCTTTTTCTCCTGATGCTCCTTATTTACTAATATTTAGGGAAGTGTTGCATTTTCCTCACTTTTATTATTTTATCCTGTGCATTCTAACAGTTTTTGGGAAATATTCGTTGTTCTACTTGTACCGTGGCGGAGATACTTTCTAATCTACTTAATTTTGTTGCTTATCAATTTTTACTGAAACCCTGTTTTATCTTGTTTACTCAATGGAGGTACATTCAAGTACATTATATCTTACTGTCTTCTTTTTTGAAACCACTAATTATGACACATAATATTGGTATTTGTCTTCATAGCTATATTTACCAATTATTTAGTATGTTTTGTTACTGGCTTTATAACAATACTTACTGATTCTAACACTTTTAAAAAAGCTATCAAATCCACCAGCACTTCTTATTGTCAGATATTTAAAATAATTTTTAAATGTATCTTCTCAGTAGACATTTTTCTACTATTAATCTGATCCTTAGCATTGGCTTCTCATAAACCATCAAAACCCAACTGGAATTCTTCTCTCTGCCATTGTATTTTAGACTTGTATGTATAAAAGATCACTTACTGCTATAAACTTACGCTGTCCAAAATGGTAGCCACTAACCACATATGGCCTCTGAACATGTGAAAATTAATTCTAGGCACATATTCTTTAGAAAAATTAATAATTAAAGGGTGTAAAAAATAAATCTCTATACTCTTTTTCTTTGCATCTGTTAGTAGTGATGGTTCTAAATATTTTTGGGTTATAGACTCCTTTGAGAAAAAAATCAAAACTTGAGACCCTTTTCAGAAAAAAAAATGTGTTTTGAACACACATAGAATGTAGCACACAATGCTTGGGTTCTAGGGAGCTTCTGCAGCCACACTGTGGATCAAGTTAAGAACTCCTAGTATAAAAGTCATTTTGCTATGTGATCACAGTTTAGCACACCATTGTGTACGAAAGCCTGTTGGGATGTCAGTACCACGGTCAGGTGAGCCTGGACAGAGAAAGCCAACACAGAGCGACAAGGACCACACTTCAGGTAGAAGTTCCAAGTTGGGTAATTGATAATTTCATGCAGCATGTTCCAATGGGATTCCATGAGATTGGCCCAGATGCAACAGGAACTGGAGCCCAAGATCTAGCACAAGGGTTGAACATTGACAGGGGGAGGCTTCAGGCACAATGAAATTCCAGAAACTAATCATTGAAGTTCAAGTGATAAGAATTTTCTGGAACAGTTCTGTATTCAGGGATGAGAGGATAAAGGAGCTGGCTCTAGTCTCCCTGGAGAGAGCATAACAAGAATTTTAGTGCCCTGGCCAAGCTGGCTGTGTTCGGGCTCTGGTACCTATGAGGAAACTCAGAGTAACTGTATTGAAACAGCAGAAGTAAGAGGCGAAGCAGCTGAAAATGTCCTCCCCAGAAAAACAGTTGTGTATGGAGCTCAGAACTCGTCATATTATCCAAAACAGCTGAACATAGTCAGTGTACATCAATAACTCAATTGTTTATCTTAGCTCCATACTTCTCTTACCTAAGACCTTTGGAATATAATTAAAATCTATGATAATCACAGTTTACTTAGTAGTATAGCTATAGGTTAAGTGTACAGACTCTGGAGTTGGCTTGCCTGGGTTCATATTTCAGTTCAATCAACAACTAGCTATGTGACTTTAGAGCTTACCTTCTGGACTCTATTTACAAATTTGTAAAATAGAAAGGAAAATATACGACCCATTGGCAAGTTGTAACATTAAATGTAAGGCATTTAGAGCAATGCCTGACGTGTGGTAGGTGTTCATTTAATCTCTTGTAAGTATTACATTTTTCTCAGTAGATTACTTTCATTCTAAGTCTTTGAAAGGGCTAATTATACACAAACTCTCAATTTTAACGTTTTCACTTGATAACTAATGTATTATTAGACTCTTGCTGTGAGTTTTCAGGGATCTAGATTCTGAGGTACATGATTCTCTCATGACAAAGGAGCTGCGCCCACTAAATTATCATCCCATGTTGATGACAACTTAAGTGTTCTATGTGTAATCTGGGTGATTCTGCATTATGAATAGACTATTCTGTAAAACTTCAAAATTTTTAAACATGTTTGAATGGAAAACACATAAGACATATAACCAATCTCATTACCCTGGAGTTGCACATAGCTCATACCTGGTTGTTAGATAGCAGCCTCTCTTAGAGAGTGGCACAGTTCCACGAGAAATTTTCATTAAATTTTGTAGCTAGAACACAGGCATCACCATAAGAAAAAAAAAGATTTCTGAAGCGATCTCCTTGACCATCAATGTGCAATAAATTATAAACTTATTCTTTCCCCTAGAGCCTGAAGATACAATAAGCTCTAAAGGGAATAGTCTGTTTTTTCTGGAAACACTGTGCTCAGCCATCATCATATTTTCCCAGTCTTTATTTCCCTGCATGAGTATGATGGAGCTTAAGAAGATTAGACAATTCGATGCCCAGTTAGATTGCATTCTCTTTTGGGCTCATTACTAATAAGCACTAATTGAATTTCATCAAATGATCATAATTCCAATTAGAATAATGATAATACACTTTCTGAAGAAAAGAAATATTTGTTATCTTCCTGTCTCCCAGGAGGGCTATGACCTCAGATGAGACATATGAATAGATTTAAACTAGATGCATCAGCAAAATTTTAAATAACAAACATTGTAGCATTTCCTGGAGAAATTGAAGGCCAAATTTAATTTGTCTCTTTCTCAATTCTCTTTTAAGAGAATTTTAGTCCTGAATTGAAATCTCACTTTGCTATCTCCTTTTGTGCTTATGGTCTGACTTGAAAAACTAATATTTATATGTTGCTTGATTTTTTCAATTCTATTTATTGTGTTCTTCAGCATTTTTCTCTCTAGAGAAATTACCCATTTGGAATGACAATTGAGTTTTTTTCTTCTCTAAAATGTACATGTTGGTCTGTTTTATATGCGTGGTTTTTTTGCGTACTATATGATGATACCTTGACTGGAAAAGTGAGTTTTTTACATGATTTTGAACGACAACATCTATAAAGGTACAGGATACATTATAATGGTTCAGTTAAATTTTTCTGGCAAGATTGATAGTTATAAATATATGAAGTACTCTGACTTTCTTTTAATAAAATTAACACTAAACACTGAAATGTTTTCTACGTTAGCCCCACATTATTTTAGCAGATTTATTCCACTTGTCAAATAAGGAGTTATATTTATTTAAGAGGTTGGCATTTTGCAACGAAAATACAAATTTTGCACCATTTTTTAAAAATGGAAAGAAAGTTGTCACTAAGTCTTATGAAAGGGCTATCGTTCTTGGACATTCATAAAAATACCCAGTAATAACTGTAATAAGCCGTGTGATAAGTAATAACATGGTGATATTACAATTTGAAAATTGCTAAGTATAAGAAAATAAAACATAGAATATAATAATGTTAACCAATTAAATAATAGTACTGACCTTTCAGAAAGCCTAGTCCACAGGCACAATTTTGTCCTTTCACGTTTAGGTTTATATGACGTTGTTTATCTGGGTAGGTTTGTGTCCTGCTGATGTGCATGCATGCACGTACCCAGGGACTGGTGTTGTGTGGGCAGAAGGATGTAAAACATTTTTAAACCAGAAGATTGACTTTTGGGGGCCTAAAGTAAATACACTGTTTTTCTATGAGAATATGCATTCCTTGGAACCATTACAGATCTGCTTTTTGCAAGATATGTTTAATTCACATTTGAGAAATAATAAGAAAAAAATACGTCATCCACTGACTTGTTGCTTTAGATGTTCTACTCATGTAGCGCATAATCCCAATGATCCCCAAAGAGTCATTCATCAATGAAGGCAAGAATCATATCTGTTTTGCTCACAACTGTATCCCCAGCATGTAGCAGGGCTCTTCAATGGCATTTCATAAATATTTTATTAATACAGTCAAAAACAAATCATTGAATGAATGAAAGCCTTATTTTCAATAATTTTATAACAACCCTTCTTATGTGATAAAATAATATGGATATGCGCCTAAAGCATCATTTAAAAGAAATATTCCTCACATCACTTGAATTTTAGCAAATTTGTAACACTGGAGAATAGAGCTTTGGGAGGTAGGTGCCTCACAGATGTGTGTTCAAATTCTTGCACTGGAATCGAGAAAGCATCAGCTTTTTGAATATGTCTAGGTTTAAAAATCCTCGTCTGCAAAAAGGAGGCTCGATCACTCCCCCCAGATCACTGCTAACAGGAGTAAAGTGTATCACACAGGGTTTGTGCAAGCCGTTCACATGGTAGATAGCTTTTTTCTCACGTTATTGTCTTCCATATTCACATTGAGATTTTAAAGAAATGTCTGAAATTTGAGCTTCAACAAAAATAACTGGCAAAATTGGTGCAAAATTTATTTTCAAATAAAATTTTTAACAAACTGGGGTAGATTTTAGAACATTATTTGGTTGACTCCCATGGATGTCAATAAGCAGTGTTACTAGCTATAAAAATATATCCCTGGACCGGCCCGGTGGTGCAGCGGTTAAGTGCACACATTCCACTTTGGTGGCCTGGGGTTCGCCACTTCGGATCCTGGGTGCGGACATGGCACCACTTGGCATGCCATGCTGTGGCAGGTGTCCCACATATAAAGTAAAGTAAGATGGGCATGGATGTTAGCCCAGGGCCAGTCTTCCTCAGAAAAAAAAAGAGGAGAATTGGCAGTAGTTAGCTCAGGGCTAGTCTTCCTCAAAAAAAAAAAAAAAATATATATATATATATATATATATATATGTATGTATCCCTTTCTGTTGAGGTTATGCAAATAGACATACTCTGTCTTTTCCTCATTCAAAAATGACTTCCTATGTTTAAATCTCCTTACTGGTTATCTACTGCCAGAGCACAAACAAGCAGTCATTCCACAAAACAGCAACAATAATATTAATGACTTGAAGACAGCAATCTAACACTTTTTATTCCTACTGTTGAAAAAGTCCAAATTAATTTACCCTCTCCTCATTGGAAATATGTATGCTTTCTCTCAATATTGTAAATTCGATGGCTGACGTAGTTCAGTCTCTCCTTAAATTTTCAATCATTTGGTTTCCCTTAGTAAAAATCACATTAGTAAGAGCCCTTGCTTTTGCTAATTTCATTTCTTTGGGCACTTTGACATGACCTCCATTACAGTCCAAAAGTTCAGTTAGGGTCCTATGAATTGCCTTTCCAAACAATATCTAGTGCATGATGCCCAAATCCACCCCAATATTAATTCATATCTGATTTTCAAATGAAGAAATCACCTTCCTGATTTGGAAGTTTGGGGACAGTAACCGTAACACAATCCTTCCATTTAGTTCCTTTTATTTCAGTCCAGACAGTGACTATCACTTGGGGGCAACTTTGTTGAGACGCTTCCTTTTGAATTACAATTACAATCTTCCCCATAAGATTATCTAAATCCTTAAATTCTTGAAAGTCAATGAAATTATAACTCCAAATCTGTATAAAAGTCTTCAATATCTTACACCCGTTAGATTGGCAAAAACATCCAAAACCAAGAGCGACAAATGTTGGAGAGGTTGTGGAGAAAAAGGAACCCTCATAACACTGTTGGTGGGAATGCAAACTGGTACAGCCCCTATGGAAAACAGTATGGAGATTTCTCAAAAAGTTAAAAATAGAAATACCCTATGACCCAGCCATCCCATTACTGGGTATCTATCCTAAGAACCTGAAATCAGAAATCCCAAGAGTCCCTTGCACCCCTATGTTCATCGCAGCATTATTTACAATAGCCAAGACGTGGAACCAACCTACATGCCCAGAAACTGATGATTGGATAAAGAAGATATGGTATATATACACAATGGAATACTACTCAGCCATAAAAAAAGACAAAATTGGCCCATTCACAGCAACGTGGATGGACCTCGAGGGTATTATGTTAAGCGAAATAAGTCAGTCAGAGAAAGACGAACTCTATATGACTCCACTCATAGGTGGAAGTTAACATATTGACAAGGAGATCTGATCGGTGGTTACCAGGGAAAAGGGGGGGGGGAGGGCACAAAGGAGGAAGAGGTGTACCCACAACATGACTAACAATAATGTACAACTGAAATCTCACAAGGTTGTAATCTATCATAACATTAATAAAAAAACAAAAAGTCTTCAATATCTCTTGCTTATCTTCTTTTGAAAAATTTTTTCCTCTTTCAGGACTTCCTCTTCTGAGGGCCTGCTATATGAAAGAAGTGCTGTGACAAACTTAAGGCATTTTCCTGACACCAAAGGTTTGGAAACTATGGATAAACCATAATCAAAGGCAGCATTTCTCAGCAGTTTGTAGAACCATAAATTTCCTAGGAAACATTAAAGGTGTCTCCAAAATAGGATTTGTGAAGAAAAGAAAAAAGCAAACAATGGTTATTTCCTGCTTATATTGTATTGTATCTATGACATACAGACAGTTCAGGAAGCTACATGCAGCCTGGAAAAATTGTAGACAGTAAAATAGATGGACTCTGGGACTTTGGATGTCTTCATGGAGCAGAGCCTCGTGCCTGCTCTGGACAACTTACCTTCCTCAAGACATTTACATGAAACAGAAGTAGATTTCCACCTTGTTTGATCCACTATATGTGGGTGTCTTTATTACTGTTGCTCAAGGTAGTATGAAGTGTGCCTTCTAACACTGGAAGTTGAAAACTCTCCAGCTGATAGGATTTTCATCGCTAGTTCCAGCCCCCAACTACTGCACTACAGTCTTTGTAGTTCTACTGTCATTTCTCCTTTCTTCACCTGGAAAATTCCTTCTCTAAGCTCAATTATTATATCCTATGAGAAACCTTCCCCAACTCATTCTGACAGCTTTCCGCTCAATCCATTCAGCTCCCCGAGGACCAGTTATTTGATAAAGAACCCTATGATAAAATGTGATTTTAGGGGAGACAGTTCCAGAAAGCTTGAGAAGGGTGAATTTTGTTTAACTCTCAGTTTAACTTTGTTATTATGACACTTACATAATATAAACGTCAGTATTCTGTGTAAATTAAGTACAACTCAATTTACTTGAAGAAAATTAAGGCCAAGCAAAATGAAAAACATATTTGTGTCCAATCGCTCACTGTTGGGGTGTTTAGGCCCATAAGCCTATCTCATAAAGAAAAAACATGAATAAAAGACTTAAATAATAGTTCTCAGTTCAGAAGGAATGCCTTCTGTGCCTGGAGCGCAAATAGTCTGTCTTAAGCCAAGTGCTCATCGCTCGTCTCCATCATTCAGCATCTCTACTTAAAAATGGATCAGTTTAGCCCTGCATCACTGAGAGTTATAAGAATGACTCATGCTTTATCAAAAGAAAAATCAGTTCTTAAGAAAACTGCTTCTTAAATTCAGTTCCTTGTTTAAAATCAGCAGGTGTCTACTGCATATATATGGCATGTTTCATTATCAATAGTAGACACCTATATTTTAAATATATATATTTATATTATATACAAATAGTAGTATGCATATATATTTATACGTAGTTTGATATATATAGTGTTTTAAAATAGTGTGAAGAAAACATTTAAAAATATCAATGCTATTTCAAACTGTTAATTTTCACTCAACGAAGCTGTCCAAGGATATATGAAAAAAAGAAAAATGAATAACTATTTCAGCCAACCCAGAGCAAAGGTAAACGTCCAGCCATCTAAAAGCCTAGCATACTACACAACAGCCTTCAACCAGAATAGTAAAACAACATCGTAGAGAAAACATAATAATCTCCTCTGGCAGAACACAAAGAAAATGCAAGGAATTTCTTGAACCAATTGGGGATATGGCCAGACCTGGTATCGAAATTTACCTAATTGAAAGCACAATTAAAGCATTCTCAATTAGTGTAAGACCACAGACAAAACTTTGGTTAGTGCACTGTGCGTTACACAAATCTGAAGTTCCTAGAACATCTTCTAAAATATTTGAGGCCTCCTATTTAGGACTGAGCCAAAAGGAAGGCTTTTAGTAATTTGAAGTATGAACGAATAATTCATAAGAATAGTTAACATTTTGGAGTGCTTCCTTTGTGCCAGGCATTGCACTAATTGCATTATCTCTAATCACAAATCTAAAAAGTGGTAATAGAATTATTTTCACCTTTACAGATGAATAAACTGAGGCTTAGAAAGATCGTTCAAGGTCATCACACCATTTAGTGGAAGAGGTTGGTCTCTCTCCAACCCCACACTCTTAAGCTCCATCTTGTATGACCACCTGTGCTTAGGCATGGTAACACGCATAATGGGGGGCTAACATCGATAATATTAACATATACTGATATCTTTAAGGGCTTTCTTCCGAAGATTGAGGGTTTTAACGCTCTGTACAATGAAACATTGATTGAAATCTAAAATATTTCCTCTGGAATCCACAATTTAGTTTTAAGTTTCAAATTAGGTAAATGAAAACAAAATCCTATCAAACATAAATTGCATAGGAAAAATATAGTATTACTTCATTTTCTACACAGGCTGAAAAATCAAAAGAGGCTTTTAAAAGTCCACATTTGCAAACTCAATCTAAAATGTCCTTATGTGAATTACTCACACTTTGCACATTTTTATATAAGCACTGTCAAAGACTATGCCACTTTTTTTAAGGTGGAAATAAAATTGCAAACCTTGGAAAGAAGGATTTTATTACCAATCCATAAAATTTGAGTTTACAAGAGAGCTGGAGTATATACTCAGGTAACCTGATCATGCATAAAAGGGGTGATACACTGAGTGGCTCACATTACTTTAATTAAAAACCTGCTTAGGGTTTCTTCAGGTTGGAGAAAGGCACAGAAATAGAAATCACAAGGGAAGATTTATATTCTTGATTTTACCACTGCAGGAATCCTGCATAATATAAAGATTGGTTTATTTCCGTGTCAGAAAGCAGTCAATAGAAACTAAATGTGAGATATCCAATGTTTTCATTAGAGGGAAAGAATTGTCCTATCCATTCATAAAATTCCTTTCAGGCCTGACTCACTAGTTCCCATTCAAAGACTTCCACAAACTTATGAACTTTTATCTAAAAGTAATCAATGTATGCAGCAGTAGAACTTATTTTACTTAAAAATACATGGCGGGGACCAGCCTGATGGCGCAGCAGTTAAGTGCATACGTTCCGCTTCTCGCTGGCCCCGGGTTCGCCAGTTTGGATCCCAGGTGTGAACATGGCACTGCTTGACAAGAACCATGCTGTGGTAGGCATCCCACATATAAAGCAGAGGAAGATGGGCACAGATATTAGCTCAGGGCCAGTCTTTCTCAGCAAAAAGAGGAAGATTGGCAGTAGTTAGCTCAGGACTAATCTTCTTCTTCTTCAAAAAAAAAAATACATGGGAAAAGTACTCCAATGAAAGCTAAATATTTAAAATTATTAGAGAAAATACCATAGACATAGGCCTGAGGGGGTGGTAATTGACTAAGGGAGTGAAATTGGGAGCACCTCTGCAAAGAAACAGAATGTTACCCTCTAAAGTGAGAACCAAAGAAAACAGAGGAGGGAAGGAAAAGTGGAAATAGATTTGACTGGTGAAAGGGAATCATGGAAATAAGAAAAAGTTAGTATTTACCCAGATTTGTTGATAGTCAAAAGAACCTACTCTGGGATATAATTTTCTTTTAATCCATTCATTAATTTGTCTTATTCCTATAAAAACTCTCAGAGTTGCAAAAGGCAGATAATATCATCACCATTTTACAATAAGGAAACAAACCCCAAGAGCTCAGATGGCCCCTCACCCTTGATACAACGTTACAAATGGACTGCAGAGACCTTCAAACCCACAACTACTACTTGAAGTCAAGTACCCTTTCCAAAAAACAGACTATCTCATCAATGTAGTCTACTGACAAAAAGAGAATTGGTGTTGGAAAGTGAAAAATTAGTCAACTTTTTTCACTTTATGATGTGTATTAATGAAGACAGTTTCAAGTAACCTACGGAGAGTCCAAGAGACTAACAAGATATATTCCTTGTCTCTGCTAATAAAACACATGGCATATAGATTAATATTTAATATTGGTCATAATTATAAGAATTATCTTTTAATAGATTATTATAACAGTCTTTCAGTTACCCATTTAAGCTATAGTAAATTAAGATCAGGCCACATCCTTGACTTGCTTACAATTTGAAAATAATAGGCAATCCTGCATTGGAATCAATCATTTTCCTGCATTTGTCAATTCCACTTTCAACGAGCACTTATTTCACATGTGGTGGCACCCCACCACGTGACAGGACCTATGCAAAGAACTGGGACAAAAGGATAATAGAACAATTACCGCTCTTACTAAGTAACAGTATATCAATTCTAAATTAGGTATATATCAGTTTGTTGATATACTTAGGACAAGTTAATAAGGCTCAGAAAGGCGCATTCTATGTAAACATTGAAGACAGTTATTTCTAAAAATATTTTTTTAAGTACTTGACCATTTCTATTCCTAAAATGTACTTCATTCTCTTTCTTCCCAAATTTCGCTTCAAACTCAATAAGGTTGATAAATATTTCATTTGTGAGTACTGACTCCACACTTCCTCTTTGACATTAGACCATGTTGATAAGATAATATATGATGTAGAGAGGGGGTACACCTGCAAGCACTCTCCTTCTCAAGCATCAACATATTGGAAACTCCTGGAGGCTTTGCTTGTAAAGTTATATGGACTTACTTATTCTAAGCTATGTGAAATTTACTTTTCAAAAGGAAAAAAGAATTATACATGTTTCAGAAAAGTTTAAAAACTGTTGCAATTATAATGCATCTTATTTAGTCCTTTAATGTGAATATACTTTTACTGGTCAAAAATCTATGGACAGAAAAATCTGTGAATTATTCTTAAAACTCAGCCTTTTTACTTGACAGGAAATTAAGCCTGAACACAAGATAGTACGACCAAAATGATGATATTTTCTTAGAATGCAGATATTGCCCTAATGAATTCTATCCTCATGGAAAATTCCACCTCCTTTACTAAGGTTCAAAATCTGTTCCTTAAAGGAATGGAAATATCATTGGGGTTACTGACTAACAGGCAGAACAGAACCCCACATTATGAAAACAATTTGCTCAATTCTTTTTTACTTGGAAAACTATTTTTTGTCAATAGTACGTTCTACAATGTCTTATGGTTTGTAATTTTTAAAAAGTTTACATTTTCCAAAATTAAAAAGATATTGAATTGTACAAAGAAATAAACAAGTCATTCATCACACATATTACCACCACCCAGAATTAACCACCAATAACATCCTAGCATATTTATTAGCATTTATTTCTAAAGAAAAATAAATTTATTTTATTTTTTACTAGAAGTCATGCTCACTATAAAGAACTCAAAACATTATTTGTTGAGAAATAAAGAGTACAGCAAATTTTTCCAAATACCAAAAATTGCCATGCAGAAAGAGAAATCGATAGTAGGGTAACTTCATTTCAGACATCTTTCTATGCATTTATATGGATAGATGGGTGAATGGTAAATGTTATCTTTATGAATATTGAATCATTCTACCTGCCATTTTTTAACATATTAAATTTAATTTCAATGGAGTGTAACAAAAGGATGAAACTGACGTGAAACCAAAGACAGTCATGAACTTCTAATACTTCTTTATCAAGAAAGATATGATTTCTTTAAATTTCCTTTTCTTAAGAAAAAAATTATTAAAAATCTTAAGAAGCAAGCTGATTGTCTTTTTCAAAACTACATGTTAAAGGATACGTTTCTGTATGATTCTTTACTGTGAAATATGAAGATATTAGCAGTTTCTTGTGTACCAATCTCGTCTCTTCTTACTTTCTAAATTTTAAATGTGAATATGCTTATACTTACTCTTTCTAGGTTTTAACACTTAGTCATTTCTGTTAAAATATTACCCTTGGTTGCTAAGTTTTAGTTTTAAACTTTAGATAAATGCAGGGCTTACTATTATTTTTTTCCTTGTGATCTTTCCTTTTCTACATTCTTTATGTTGATTCAAGAATTAATTGGTTTAATTTTATTGTCACATAGACACACCTCTATGTATGTATATGTATATAAATATGTATATAATCACTTTAAAAGAAGACAAATAAAACAAATAAGGCAAGTAAAAAGAAAACAAATTTAAAAGAGAACTCCAAATACTAATAGGAGGGAATGTGTTAAAATTAACTTCTCATCTCATTCAAATTCTGTAAATGCTCTTTTACTAGCTAATTTCAAAATAACTTAATTAAAGAGAACTCTATCTTGAGAAGATATTTCTAATTGATTTCTAATGTTTGTTTAAAAATTAGTTACGTAAGTGAGCTATTTTTAAGAATGGTTTTCATACCTGTACTGTATTAACGCTGGAATTTTGTTTCTAATCTTCAACTCCTCTGCATTTATAGAACACATGCAATTAAGTTACTGTATCAAAATAATGATACTGAAATTGCAGATTCATCTTTTAATAGATGTACTAACTTGCAAAGTGGGAGGTGAAGAAAGCAAGACTGGTGGCATGAACACTAGAATTGTACAAAAAAAGCAGAATTTCCTGCATTTGTCACAGTTGATTCAAGCGGTTTGTCATCTGAACAGACTGCTTTCTTCAAACTCATCCCACAGTAACCTGACACAAGAGCAGGTAACAGAGCCTGCCCCACGGAGAACCTATGTGCCTCCACTGATTTAACGTATTTGCAGGGGCATATACGGCAGTCTAAAGCTCATACATTGGGCCCCAGGTTACTAAGGAATGAAGGTAGAAATTAGCTGTGACTTGGTGAGATCCTCATTTAAATTTCACAGGCTCTGATTTGAAAATTACGTATTCTGATTCAAGGGGTGTTATGGTTGTGACAAGCAACGCGACACTCTCAGCTGCTTGCCCAGCAACATGATAGTCACATGAAAGCTCGGGATGAAATAACACGTCTGACAAAATGGATAACCTGTGACAAAACAGCTCATTGGGAAATGTCACATTGTGCTTATGAATCACCCGTCATCAGACATGCTTAGTACCCAGGAGGCTAGTGGTATCACCAGAAGAACATTCCCAACCAAGAATAATTAGATTTCTCTGGAAGCAGCTTTCAGGATAAGCTTTCAGACTGTCACAATTAAGAGCAAAAGCTTACTATCAGACACGGTAGCATTACAAGGTAGGCCCTTTCAGAGTAAGTAATTGTGTAAATATCACATAGAAGTAAAGGGTTTGGGAAGTTTTCAAGATAATTGAGAAACATGGATTTTTCCTGTCCTTGGAACGATAAGACAATAAATAACGGAAACCCTGAATTCTGATCACTCAGGAATAGCACATGAGGGTGGGAGAGCACAAGTGTTCATGCTGAGTGGCGTAGGTTCCCAAAGGAGAGAGGGCATGGGTCTCTGACAGGACTAAAGGCAATATCCACAAATCCAGCCTCACTTAATCTGTCTTCAAGATATTGATAAGGGAGACTGCTACCATGTGCAATCATACAATTGAGGGGTGTGTGTTTCGCCACAGAGAGGTAAAGGTATGCACCAAAACTCCAAAGAGTATAGACAACTAGGTCTTTGGACAGTGCTATAAAGAAGTTGGGGCAGTGATAATTCATACACCCACACATACGAAAGCTTGATTTAATATCCAATATTTAGTACAGTTGATCAGGCCACTCTTTAGAAATTGGTCACCTATTAGGTATATTGCAAACGATGGGGAGAACTGCCATTCCATTTATGTTTTAATTCAGTTGGATTAAGAGAAAAAAGGCGAACACATTAATATTACTCAACTGTGAGTGCTAGCTTTCCTATAAAGCGATCTGTAGTAAGGAGGCATCTAGGAAATCTGTTAGGGATTATCTTTTAAAAAGGTCCCCTAGTCTCTACAGTCTTGGTCAGCAGAAATATTTAGAACTAAGCAGTTGAAATTTTCATAAATTATTTCCATATATATAACTTTTTCAAAAGGAACAATAAAAGATGGTCAAGATTAATTTAAATAATAACGTCATGTGAATTCAAAGATGCAAAAAGCTACAGTGGAATTTTTATGGAGGGTTCGTGTCCTAGTAAGAAATCCATTAAGGCTTGTGAGGTTCATCTATTTTTTTAAATGACATCTTAAAAGCAAATTAAAAAAAATCTTTTAATTTATTCAAATATAAGTACTTGCCAAAGATGAGTAGTTGGTTGAGAAGTTACTTATTCATATTTGAAAATACTTTTCTGACAAAAACTGTTAAAATCAATTACCATAAATTTAATATCCTGATCACTTATGCTGGAGGATATTTACTATAATGCTAGCGGTGAGGCTCCCATGTACCTTTATCTTTTCTGCCTTTAAAAAATGTTCTCAGCTTCAAGAACAGCCCTGTTAGCTTTAGAGATAAGCAATCATTCAAGAAGGGACTGACAATTGACCCCATGGTTTATAGAAAAGGCTTTTAGGTGCCAATTCAGTGAATTCTTCAGTTAAATATTTTTTTGTACAGATTTGTAAATGTGTTGGTGGAAGACATAGAAACGTGGTAACTGCATCAATATAAATGTCAATATATTTTATATCTATAAATTTGGTTTCATTTACTGACCAAGATACATTAAAATGGTTTTCACTTACCTTGCTCAATGTTTCCATTTTGGTACACTACCCCTCTCTTTCCCTTAAAAATATCTCAGAAGCAATAAAATCATCTTTAGTAAATCAAGATTTATCGTTTTCTGGTCATACAGTTTCACAGTACAGATTTTTAACTTACAGACAAAGACAATCAAATCAACTAGACATGGCCATCTGGAGTTTGCAATCCCCAAATAACGGAATAACTGTTAAATGTATTAGTCTGGCTCTCTGAGTGGCATTTTTCCCTTGTGTCATCATGCTAAGTATTCAGGGATGTATCCATCCCACAATTTGAGACATCTAAGCCTGCAGGCAAGAAGTAGATAGAAAGCAAATGAAGTTTAAAATACAGAAAATTGATTAGAAATAGAATTGAATTAACACCTAGAAATTAGATTGCTTATTTAATTATTTCATTTAGTTTTCATTTTCCTTCAATTATGTTGCAATCTTTTGTAATAAATGAAGCCAAATCATAGAAAAAGTTTTGGTTTTTCCTTTTCATAAAATTAGCCAACTGCCTGCACTAAAAATGTGAAAATACCTGGTTAACCATTAGCTTGTTTTAGGCCATATGATTGCAGCTTGAAGAAGACCCAGTTTAATGGAAATGTTTTTCTAATAACTTTAAATTTTTTCAGTTTTCACTGTAAAGAAACTGCCAAATGATCTAAAACAAATGGTTTTGAGGCAAAAGTATTTTTAAAAAGTCGATATCAACTGAGATGTAAAATGCTATTACAAGCGCTGCTATAATTCAAACTCTTGGAACTGATATGTTTAAATATGTCTTTGTACTGAAGGCATTAAAAAGAATGCTTTAGATATGTATATCTAGAGATAAACATAAATATATGCAACATTAGGGAAACCAAACAGGAATAGTAAGCAATATAGTAGAATTATCACGCATACAGTTAAACTGTTCGAGAATGACAGTAGAATACTAGATCAAAATTACTGCCACTGGTTAGTCTGTTTATTAGTAGGCAATGTATCATCTGAGATCAGATAGAAAGAAAGATTTTTGGTATCTAATCATAAAACATGGATGATCAAAACCTTTGCTTCCCCAAGACCAACATTAGGAATTGAAAGCATCCAGAGGCAAAGGTAGGGTGTTGCTTTTAAGGCTACTTTATGTATGTGTTGCCTAGAGGCTGGACCCAGAATCTCATAACTTAATCCAGTAAGCATGCAGGGACATGTGCCACTGTGATCTCGGTGGCAAGGACCAAAATGCAATGTGAGCCCCGAAATGCCTCCCTTCTTCAGGCAGCCACAGGGCCTGGAATTCTGTTATTAGTTTAGTCCATTAGGTTAGAGTTCGAGATTTGCTGTTCAGTAATTCCCTATTAAGTACAAAAATCCTAGGAGATAAGGTTCTAAACTACTACCAGTAACTAATACCATAGCTCACTGTTTCCCAGTCTTTTTCCATCTCACAATCCTGAGAGACATGACATACTTTCATCATTAACAGTGGTTCTCTATAGCAGAAATTCTCTATACTTGGGGCCAGCCCGGTGGTGCAGCGGTTAAGTTTGCACGCTCTGCTTCTCGGTGGCCCAGGGTTCGCCACTTCGGATCTTGGGTGTGGACATGGCACTGTTTGGCAGAAGCCATGCTGTGGTAGGCATCCCACGTATAAAAAAATAGAGGAAGATGGGCATGGATGTTAGCTCAGGGCCAGCCTTCCTCAGCAAAAATAGGAGGATTGGCAGTAGTTAGCTCAGGGCTAATCTTCCTCAAAAAAAAAAGATTAAGAAATTCTCTATATCATTACTACTATAAACCATATAGCAATATCCAGCAACAAAGGTTAAATGGTCTTGTGTTTTAGCCTATAACTACAAAATGCTAGCACAAATCATCATAACAAATAATATTTGCAAAATTTAATATCATCTTTCCCGACAATCTCTCCCAAAGTCATATTTAGCAATGCTTAAATTTAACTATGAAAGAAGAAAGCCACAGAATATTTTAAATAAATACCTGCTATTTAATTCAACAATTTTTTTTTACTCTAACTAGAAGACTTTTTAAAAAGAGTTTCATTTCTTTTAAAAAATATATCTTAGAAGAGTGTCAATATTTAAGAGGATAGGGTCACAAAATCATTCATATGGAACCACTTTTAAGGAATCAAAACATCATATGTGGGAGCTAGTTTATTTCTAGAAGCCTTCTGCCTTTAAGGAAATCTAAGTCAGTCCAAGATCAGGCTAGGACATAATGAATGAATTCCACGCCCCACCAAATCTCCAAACAAAGTGAAACAAATTCTATTTATTCTATGGATAAACTATTACATCTGCAGTGAAAGAAATTGACTAGCTTTCTTTCCTTGAGCTATTTTTGAAATCTTTCTTTCCATGAAATTAACAAATCTGACATTTTAAGAGCACTAATTTATGACAGGTTATCCATTGTGTTAATAGCTATTTTGATGTATCCCACGTCTGAGAAAACCTAAGTTTGAATCACAAAACTTTCCATTTTTAAGCCACTAATTGCCACTCAGAACATCCCAGAAGGTGTAAACTGAACTACACTTAATTTAGGTGTTCCACTGGAAGGAAAGCATAGAGATGATTTGGTACCAAGCACAATTTGACAAGAAACGATTTTTTAAGAAATTACTTAATAAAGATAACATGGCAAACATATTTGCAGCCATCTTGTTATTGGAACTATTTATTCTGGCAACTGTCACACACAAAGTAAGTTACATGGTAGCACTAAACATAGGAACAGAAACAGGAAATTTAAAAAAAATAAGTAATTTATCCATCTTTATAAAAATAAATAGAAGAATTGAAAAACTGCTTCTGCACCAGCAGTAAGAAAAATAACACAGAGAATAAAAGATCAAAGGGGTTTTTTTTAATTGGATTAATTTGGTTTAAAAAAATCATATTTTTTTTTATTATAAAGAGGGTTACCAACACAAAAGGTGGGGAGAAAAGCCATTTTTGTATGGTTGTATAAGCCATGCCTGTATTCATGATATGTCTCAAAATTATTAAAGAGATCTCAATCATTTCCCAAGTTTAATAAAAATTAGTATGCTAAAGCAATATTACATTTCATGCTATACAGAGGTGCACACACACATAACCTCAATGAATCAGTTCTTCAAAGTGATCTTTCATGAATTTATACACTAGAAGCAAAGAGAAATGCTAACCATAAGTGATACGTCCAATGCTCTTACCAATACATTTTTGGTGTGGAGACTAGAATGACATCAACTTGTAGAAAAAGCCTGTGATAGATACTGAAATCCCTGCAAAGGTGCTGGGTGTCTCCATCAGGTCTCTCAACCTGACAGTGAACCAGGATACCAATGGAAGGCATCCATAAAGCTGTCCTACAAGACCTACAGCTACAGATGCTACAGTCTGGGCACCTTTGTTTCCAAGAAAACAGAAACGACGGTTAAAGAATAATTACAATGGAGTCTGCTGCTCTCTAATGAGAATTTAAGAGAATATGGAAAGAAAATTCTTTTCTTTTCTTTACCCTTGAAAATACATATTCCCCCATGTGAAACAGTCCAGAGATTTAAAAATTGGTACCGAACATCTTCTTTTTAGCATTGGTGGTTAAAATATTTTAAAATGCAATGTTAAAGTACTATTCAAATGAAAGTTATGCTTCAACGGTACGTGATACACTGTGCTTCCCAAGGAGTGGTATAACTCAAATGACAAGCTAGTAATTTAAATGATTTTTTAAATTTTATCCTTGGAAATTACTAAGTATCTGTGAAGTCTGTGATCGCATCTTCTGTCTCAAGGAAGCTGGTAATTATCATCAGAATGGAAATAAACTTAGAAGTAGTAGATCTCTCAAAGCATTGTCTAGATTATATTTTAATATGAATGTCACATTAAAGAAAGCGAGTTTAAACTAAGAAGTAAGTAGCAATACCATGTTTTAGGTATAATTAGAATGATTTGAATTTAGCTCCAAATATTGACATTGTTAATATTACTTTAAATTATGTAAAACGAAAGAATGTGTAGTTTTGTTGGACACTCAGAAATAGTCTAATGCACTTTAGTTAATTTTTATCATAAAAGAATAACCCTAATTTAATTTCAAAGATTATGATATATTATCATAATATGAATCCCAGTGGCATGGAACAGGGATTGAATTACATGTTTTTTAATTGAACCAGTGTATCAATTCACGTTGGACCTACAAATGCACCAGAGTTTCTAGTAGACTTCAATGGTGAATCTAGTATGTACAGTCTTTCAAATTTCACAGAGACAATATTTTATAATCTTAGTTATAATTTAAATCAACTATAGCAGAGTGTTGAATCTCTCTGGATGGTACCCTAAAAATGATCATTAATAACTAAACTTCCATAAAAGGCAATTTATATAATCTATTATCTGTCAGAACTCCATATTCTAAAAAGTTAAAATAAACACAATATTCATGATATCATGAATCTCATTTTTAATTGGTATATAATGACAGTGAGTATTAGTTATTCATAAATATGCAGAAGCACATAGTGGGCTTTATTTATGGTTTTAAAATTTTCTTTTTGTTTTTCAGTTTTTAAATTTTCTCTTCTCTTTACTTTCATGTCATTGTATCATGGTTTTGTATTATCGTACTTAATAGATTTCAACATGAAATGTGTTATGAACCATTTTTCTCTCCATATACATATATACTCACACATTCTTCCCACCTATGTATATATATGTGTATCATGTGTGTATATTACATGTGTGTCATGTGTGCATATGGTATGTAGATACATGATATATAACATACAAATATGAAAATGTGTTATTGTGAGTGATTTGTTACAGCATTTGTTATACCAAAACTTTCACTACCTTCAAAACGCACTTAAGTTTCCATGAGGTACAAGGCATGAAGCAGAATATTTTGAATCTTTCTAAGAATTATTTTTGAAAAAATAAAAAATGCCTAAGCTGTTCCAAAGTAAAGATTCCATTTTTAGGCTCAATCTCAGACACAAGTTTATGGAAACACACATTTCTTTCTTCTATCTTGTACATAATTATCAGAGTCATATAAACACTACACATAAGTAGTAAAAAGTTAGAAGGCAATGACTAAATTGGAGTGAAATTCATAAAGATTAATAGCCCCCTTGTATGGGAAATGGTAAAATTATTTCTACACTATGATTCCAATATGTAAAATCAGGACATAGGAACAAATTAACGAAAAGAAACACCAAAGCAACTGTGATGATAACTGCATAGTTTCATAGATATTAATACTGCATATTTTGGAATGGCAAGCTCTTCCGGGTAAAGTCTTAGATTATTTTTCTTTTTATGATACACAGGGAATTAGATAAATAAGTCAGATTTGCTTGAAGCTATTGTAACGCTCCTGAATGTACAATGGAGTTTGGCTGACTTCTATAAGGGTGGAATGGAATTAGCTTGTGCACGCACGATCACGCCAACATTAGAACCCTCATTGTGTATCAGCTAATGAGGGTATCTTTGCCTCACTCCACATTCCATTCCTTCAGAGGTTAGTGAGATTCCTCCTGAGAGAAATGCAAAATCCAAAGTTTTCTGTACTTCCTAAGAAGACCCATAGATACTAAAGACCATATTACGTTTCTACCACGCACACCATGACAAACAGTGGGATCTTCAGCACTCTTCATAAACTGTATGATCGATGGGAATTTGACAAAACCGCTATTCCCCACTTGGTCCCCAGTACTCTTAGCAGTTGCTCCTAATTCATCAGGCTCTTGTTTGTGAAGTTGCATAGAGCCTCAAGAGTTAATGCAACTCCCAATGATCCCTTATTATTCTAGGAAATGGCTTAGCGCTAGTTAATGACAATCAGATGAAGAAAAATGCTAGAACAGCCCTACTACAATGATAAGAGAGTATTAAAATTAAGCCTCAAAAAGGTTTTTTTCAATCATCGATCGAAATACATAATAAAGGCTATCCAGTTGTGCCATAATGGCTCTTGCCTAGCCTGGTTATGTTATATAAGCTCCATGGGAGAAAATCTGGGCACTCTGGGATCAGCACAAATATAGATTTGAAAAATGATTGGAAAAATGTGTTCAAATGAAAATGTTTGCCATTTCTAGTCCAAATGATAATTATAGAATACCTAAAACTATTATGTAAAACATTGCCTCATTTTGTAGGAAACATAATGACGCAAATATGCACACACAATATCTATATCTATCTATACACATATATATAGATAGATAGATATGTCTGAAGTAAGATGATATAAAATTATGGCAAAGAAGTTCAACTCTTGTGTTGGAAAATCTGAGCTCCATAAAAGTAATAAACTGCATGCTGTCTGACAAACTGATAACGAAGACACAAGAAAAATCAATTAAGTACAAAGAAATTGCTCAAACAATGGAAAAACAATATCATCTGTTCCATTCCAATGTAAATATGTAATTAGGAAATGGAGTCTATGTTTAATATAGACAAGAGGTCTTTTTAAATGTTATAACGATCTGTTGTATTTTCCACAGTTATTGTGCTCATTTTCCATTAAGACCCTGTCTGTATATTCCAACTCTATGTTCCTTTGAAGCCTTTTTTTTAACCTTCATCTTTTCTATAGAATGAGGTTAGGACATATGAGAAACACAGATATTACATATATGAAAGTATGACTAACATTTATTTGAGTTTTTATGACTGTTGTGTAAAATATTTATAATGTTGATTTATGCATCACGCAAAATGACTTTTACATTTTATAGTGGAAAATCTCTCCTGAGAGATTTGTCAGTTATTCTCTTCAGAATAAGTGTATGCTCTCCACAGAATACAGGGTAGATGTCTTTCTAGGATTAGGCACAAAAAACATCTTAATCTATAAAGTAACTAAACTATGGTATAAAAGGAATAATCAAGATGAATTCCAAATTGATTAATTCCAAACCAGTCTGAATTCCAACAGACTGCCAGGGAGAAGTTCCACTCACCTCAGCCTGGTCCCTCTGTGCTGCCAGCGGAAGCTCTGCTCGTGAACACTGACACTTCCTTTTCCTGCAACTTCCTTACCACTTAGCGTAGACCACTACAGAGACACTTAAATTTTGGAGGTCCCAATGGTGACTAGAGTTGTGAGGAGAAAACGTAGTTGAGGGTTCCCATTATTTCAGCAGCTTACTATTTGTCTGCTGTTGGACAAGGGATAGCATATGAGTCACTCAGACGTGGAGTAGCTGCAACTTCAGGACTTCCTCAACGTCTGTTACATATTTAAACTGATAAAAATGGTACGGAGGTCAGTTACACAGTGATCTTCGTCCACTGACTGCTGCCACACTGAAGTGCCACTAATTAAACTTCTAGTGGTTTCTGTGGGTTTGTCACCATCTTTCATCCACCATTATACTCCCAAGATTTAACTGAAGGTTTTCACTTTTCTTATTAGTTTAGACTCATTTATGACAGTTAGCCAGCAGCACCCGTTTTATCGTCATGCATGGCTGAGAGGGCCACCATGAAGACTCATGACTATGTCTTCTAAATAATACAGACTACCAAATAGTCAATGCTGCACATTACAAGCAAATAATGAATGATCTCTTTACGCCTCTATCAATTGTTCTGAGTCTTTTGGATACATTTTTCCTTTAAACAAACACCAGCTGTAGCAGACAATTCCAGTTGTGTACACAATATAAATTCCTACTTTTTTCCTGTCAGATTTATTTTGGGTCCTTGATGTTCCCAGGTTCAATTACTCAATTCCTCAGCTTCTCATAAAAAAGCTTCCTCACTTTGCCAGAGCAGGCAAAGTGACACAGTTCTGGCCAGTCAGATGTAGGAAGAAGTGGACATCTTTTCCCCAATTTAAGGGAAGAGTCTTGCTTTTTGCCCATTTTTTTCTTTACTTCATTCCTGCACAGTCAAGGAGAACATGAGACCTAGATGCACAGCGATCTTCTATAACGGGAAAGGGCAAGCATGAGGTAAAAGTCCCCAGTATGGACCAGGGGGCAGAAAGAGGGAAAGAGTCTGGAATCCTAAGGATGTCCTTGAGCCTCTATATTAACCCTGCGGCCTAATCTCAGAGCTTCTTGTCATGTGAGACAAGTAAAAATGCTTCTGTTTAAGCCACTGTAGTAGGATCTTCTGTTACTTGCACATGAATTCCTAACTAACAAACGGACTGCTTTTAAACATGATTCAGTATTGCTTTCTGTGATATTTTAGGACATTATTTGTGCCCAGCACCTTGCTAAAGAAAGCATTCATATATTCACATTTTTTCATTCACATACTTAGCATATGCAACTTTAATCAATCAAAAGAAAAAGTCCTAAATGTACATGTGAAAAAAATCCAAACTGTTGACACAGGTTCGTTTTTATATATAGCTAAGTTCCCAAAAGCTACCTATATACAAAAGTTGCTTATACACAGGTCTGTACACAAGGGTCTATACATTTATTTACCCAGAATCCTTAGGTGTCACCTCTTGGTGAAGATATCAACTCTTCATTCACATATCCTACAAAACAGGAAAGACTGTTTCCAGGATTGACAACACTGTGCATCCTGTATTCACCCCATGAAGGCCATATTGGCCAACATTCTCTGAGACAGCCTTTTTTTCTTTTCTTCATTAAAAAAAACAAACGTTTTATTAGGGAAGATTTCAAACATGTACGGAAGTAGAGCTTAGAGAAATGCGTCTGCATGTACCCATCACCCAGTTTCGATAATGGTCAGTTCATGACCAGTTTTGTTTATTCATACTCCATACACTTCCCTTACCCACCCAGGTCATTTTGAAGGAACTCCATGTATCACATTATTTTATCCATAAGCATCGAAGTATGTATCTGTTAAACAGTAGGCTCCCCCCACCCCAAGCTTTTATTATCTAGAGAGAAGCTTTTACTATCAAGAGATGAAAAATTTTTATCATTGTTTTTGTTGCTGCTGTTCATCTGCAGACACTGAATCCTTGTCATATGGTTCTGGTTGCCACTGAGGCATCTTTAAGCTCTGAAATATTATGGTTCTATACTGGTTTACTTCTAGCTATTGTGATCACAATGTATGAATCACAAAGTGGGACAATTTGAAAAAGATTTTCATATAAGTGGGAGTCTGGAAAATATAGTCAAGATTCTAGAAGTACCTAAAATTTCTGTGACACGTCTATTATTATTTACGGTACTAGCAGGAAACATGGTCGAAATCTGAATCACTTCAGAAAAATCTACAATAGTGCATTCTAAAATAGTACTAGAGAATGACAAAAATTGCTGACAGAAAGATTGGTGCTCAAGTTCAAGAATGCGGCAGTCATTAAGTCTCTGTTTTTGAAGATGCTATTCCTTAAGAGATAATATGTGATTTTGTGACAGTTTAGAGTTTCTTTAAGTGTCTTTTTCTGTATAAAAGACATGATTTGTAATGATAAAAAAATGCATGCCTAAAGATGTATGCTCTAAACAATATTGTTTTTAAAAAGCATTGTCTTTGGAATACCTATATAAGAATCACACCGGGCTGCTAAGAAATGTAAATTTAAAAGACATACTCAGATATATTTAAAAATCTCAATTTCTGGGGGTTTGACTGAAGATTCTGGGTTTTTTTTAAAGATTTTATTTTTCCTTTTTCTCCCCAAAGCCCCCTGGCACATAGCTGCATATTTTTTTTAGTTGTAGGTCCTTCTAGTTGTAGCATGTGGTATGCCACCTCAGCATGGCCTGATGAGCAGTGCCATGTACGCGCCCAGGATCCGACCTGGCGAAACCCTGGGCCGCCAAAGTGGCATGCGTGAACCTAACCACTTGGCCATGGGGCCGGCCACAAGATTCTGTTTTTTGAGTAATTTGCTCTGGTGATTCTTATGCTCACTTTTGTTTGAGAAGCTCTATCATAGTGGACACAGTAGAATCCTAAGTCTCCTGATTTATGGTTTCGAGTTGACTTCTATCAATGGCTTAAAATGCTCAGTCTCAACCCTGGGATTCACATCGAATGCTTGGAATTCATTTCTTCCATATTTAATTTTAGTGTTAATGTCCCTAGGAAGCAGAAACCTACTGCATTATCTTATCTGAGGTATTTTAGCTATGATAAACTGATGGCATAATGAGACAAGCTCCTTCGTGATAATTCTCTTTAAATCCATGGTTTTTTGTTTTTGCTTTTAAAACAGACAACTGTATCCCATATAATTCAGTTGGCTTGTATGAAGGCAAGAACACTAACAATGTTGTAAAATGAGCTATCTGGAAAATTAAAGAGAATTTTTCCATTTAATGAAGTTTAATTTCACTAGCAATGTAGAGCTTGCTTGAGATAAAGCATCTTAAATAGAGAGAGCAAAGCAAAGACGTTTCATTCCAAGTGTTCTTGTAAACTGTGCACATAAATATTGAAAAAACTATAAGATTGACAAAGAAGAAACAAAGTTTGTGACGATTGTGTGTAAGGCATATAAAATAGATACTGCAAAATATAAAAAACAGCAAGCCATTGGAAAATCATGGGAAAAAATAGTTAATCTTAGTTGTATCAAAAGTGATGATACTTTTTAAAATTATGAGACTATTAAAACAGTATTCTTTCTTTTTTTAAATAAGAATTCACAGATTTGGAACAAATTTCTATCAGAACTGGCCAGCATAGTCAACTGACTTAACTCTCCAAGAAATATCTTTATCTGTTCAATGCATCAATTGGAACAGTTACACATTATTCATTGAGAATTACCATGAGGATGAGATATAGATCTATTCTACTCTTGGGTTTGTGGAGCATGGCTTTAGACTAAATGTTTCAGTGGAGGGACATTGTGATACAGGCACTATATTGACATTTTTGATTATATGATTTTCATCTAAGTAGAGCAAGTGATAGAAGAAACAAAGATGAACGGAAACTCTGTGTGTTGACTTGATGATATTAAAATTTATACTAAAGTTTTATATTAAAAGATAATGTGAGAGAAAATTGGAAGAGAGGCGAACTCTAAACATGATTGGAAAGATTGTTTGTGTAGGAAAACATCACAGAATGGAACTATAAGGATAAATTAAGTACATCAAAATTTGTCAGAAAATTGATGAATAATATCTAAAAGTGCCAATAAGAAAACAACTCTAGATGTTCACAAGTGACAAAAGACAATAAATATTAGATATAGAACTTCTGGAATGAAATTACAAATTTTAAAAAAGTGATCCCATCACAAATATTTTCTTTGTCATGTATTTCCTATCCATTTTTACATTCCAATAGTATAGATGTAAGAACTTTATCTTCTGGTAAAGGGCAGTATTTTCTTGAGATATTTCTATAATATCCTAATATTATGAAAGCCCTCAGAAAATCATGCCATACAAGATACATTATATTGCCACAAAGCAAATTGACAATATATATCTAAATAGCTAATGGTGTTAAATAAATTATACATCAAGTCATCACTAACCAGCTTGAGTATCAATAAAACATAAGTTTCCTGATGTGTATTCAATTGTTCTTGAATCAGTATCTTATACAGTACATATACAGATAGTCCTCAACTTACGATGGTTTGTTTTAATTTTTTGACTTCATGATGTTGCAAAAGCAATAGCATTTAGTAGAAACCGTACTTTGAATTTTAAATTTTGATCTTTTCCCCAGGCTAGTGATACAATACTCTCTCATGATGCTGGACAGCAGCAGCAGCTCCCAGACAGCCACACGATCATGAGGGTAAACAACCCATACACTTATAACCATTCTGCACCCAAACCACCATTCTGTTTGTCACTTTCAGTACAGTGTTAATGAATTACATGAGATAGTCAACATTTTATTATAAAATAGGCTTTGTGTTAGATGATTTGCCCAACTCTAGGCTAATGTAAGTGTTCTCAGCACATTTAAAATAGGCTAAGTTGAGTTGTGATGTTCGGTACATTAGGTGTATTAAATGCACTTCCAACATAATATTTTCAACTTACGATGGGTTTATCGGGACATAAGCCCATCGTAAGTTGAGGAGGATCTGTACCATTAATTGTGTCTTTGCTCTGAGAGTTGGCATAAGACAGTATGTCTTCAGGAAAGGAATGACAATATAGAGAAAACAACATAAATATGTTTTTTATTATTAATTCAAATTAATGTCCATCTTTCTAGGTAAAAGTATTAATTGTTTTTAAATTGATACTGAAATTATCTTATCCTTGAAAGAGCAAGAAAGCTTAATCTTTTAAGATTGCTATAAAATGAATTTTGCCATAATCTTTCCTTCTCATGAAACATTCAGAATATGGTCGAAAATAATTTTGTCCAAATCTGGATGTGGATTGTCACAGCATTTAAACCTACACTAACATGACAGAACTGATAAGATTGGGACTTTCACATTTCATTTACTTAAAACTCAAAATATCAACCTTTATAAATTGAGAATTTAACATAGTGAATTATCCTTCAGGGTTTATTTTTAATTATTTTCAAAATGAAAATGCAAAGTATCAATGTTTAGTGTACATGCTCATACCAAATCCTAGGAATACCATTTTGAAGTCCTTTATTATAATATTAAGAAGTCGAAGACTTGATGTTGCAGCTTGGCATCTGGAATTAGAAAATGGTACTGTGATTTCTTATCCAATCTTCTTATTTTCAGATGCTAAATCTGAGACCCCAAAGGGTTAAATGACATGTGTGCAGTTCATACACCTAGCTAGTGGCAGCTCACATTCTTAGCTGGGCAATAGAACCCAGCTAAATCAGTCTTTAGTTTGTTGCTATTCTCATTTTGCTTTTTAGCTAATTTCTCTATTGGACTAAATATATATTTTAGCTATCAATTATTTCTGCAAGATTATTAGTAACCAAAAATAAGATTATAGATAGAAATTTTTACAAATAACTAGGCAACTTAAAAGTTGAAACTTTTCAAAAGTTTTGTTTTTGAGACACCATATTTTGATGACTTTTATTTACCTTTACTCAGAGCAGAAAAAATGTGTTAAGAAAATTACAAATTTCCAGCAGAAAAAGAAAAAGCAAATTTTAGTTATTCAGCAATACCAAATGGATATAGAAGACATAATTTAGAAGGCTGCAATAGAGCCTTTTTAAAAAAATTACATTTTAAAAGTTCTTTAAAAAATATATTGATTGTTTTCCAAAACAGGAATAAACCTTTTATTAATGAACACATAGAACCTAAGCATGGGGGAGCAGATAACATCTCCTAAAACCTCTGCTTTCTGTAAACAGTAAGTTGTTCTTATAAAAAAACCCTCAGACTATCAAATAGCCAGAACCATCACTGGCAGCAGCAGAATCTTATCACTGAAACTCAAATTACTTGCCAACATTTCCGAGGTTACTGGAGTGGAACCATCGCAACAAAAGCATGTTTTTCATTAGGTTTGTGTTCTTGGATGCTTTATCTATTATATATGGACTTCCTTAAAAGATACAAGAAATTACATGCATGTAGAATAACCAAGTTGTTATGACTGGAAACAAGTTCTTTTAAACAAGAAGCTACATTAAAAAACAATCTCCAAATTCAGTAATAATAACCATTTCTTTCCTTTTGTAATAGTAGGAAGTGTAGATTCAAATATATTTAATTTTAATTCAACTGCTTTTGAGATTGGAAAAAGAAAATAACCACAGAGTCCTTTAATTAAAATTTCTTTTAATTTAGAAAACATCATAAAGGGCATTAAAATATCAGTTCCTCACTAACGTTTCAAAAGGTGTTTTATTCTTTTCAGGAAATGTCTCTTTTAGAGGAGTGACTTTCTATTTCTTTGCCCCCTGAGAAAACCTCAGAGAGCAGAGAATTAAACAAAGGTAGGCTTTATAGACATTGAATTAGAATATGAAATAAGCATGTCTAATTCACATAGAACAATGCCTTTTGAACAAAAAACAACCCCCAAACCACAGGACCATATATGTGTCCATGAAGTTTTCATCATTCACCGTGTAAACACTAAATCAGTATTTAAAACATTAGAACGTCATTAAAAGAACTAAATTTTGGAAAGTTGTTCTATCCAAGCATAAAAGTTTCTAACGATTTAGCAAATTATTGTTTTATTAATTTTTATTTTATAAAAAGAAACAAGCACTTAACCTTAAAGTTCAAAAACTATAAGAGAAAAATCATGCACATATGTTCACAGCTCTTCAACAGATGACTTCACTGGCAAATACAACATATTTGTTGGCAAATTCCACTTCAAAATAGTATTTTACTTCTTAATTGTGATTATTAAATCAATAAGTAACAATCCACTGAAGTGAACATATAAAAGTTATGAGTATTTATAATTAAAAATGAGAATTTACATCTAAATAAAAGTTGTATTTCATCTAAACATGACCTTTCTCTTATGGTGATAGATATTTCTATTTCATTAGGATAAAATATTTCTTTAAACAATTAATAATTATAGAATTTTCCATCTCAAAACTTTAGTTTCTCTTAATTGTTTCTTGATATGTGCTTTTTAGAGAATAAGATTAATCACTAAATTCTAATTTTTATGTCTACTCAAATATTTCAAATGCCTTCTATACTTTAAAAAAAATCCATTTTACTAAAACTTGTGAATAATCTACTAATTAGGTACTAGCTAGCTACCTAATCATTTCTGTTTTTTACATAATAGAAGAATATAATTTGTTCACAACTAAGCAAATGTAAACTTTCAGCTCTATTCATATACCCAAAAAATGGCATTGTAGAGGTTACATTTGAATTGGGTACTTTTAATTGTGTAATTTTAAAAACAGAGAAAGATTCAGAAATTCTATCTTAATCTTTAAGATAAAAATTCACTATTAATTAAGCCAACCAAAATCTGGTCACTTTTTCATTTATTCCTCATACCATTTCATTTATTCCTCATACTCATACACCACTAAGAAATATAAAATGGATTGTATCTGTAAATGTAAACATTATAGGGCTAATAAACTTACGAGTTCCTCTAAAAGACGAGTATTACAATAACATTTTGTAGCATAAGATATTCTTTGATACCTGAACCCTAAAATAAATATTCTCTAAATATTTATTCTGGATATTTAAATGCATTTTTATCATTTTCTTGGGGGATGTGATCTTATTTGAAAATATTATAGAGGAAAATATTTCAGCCAGGAGTTTTGACAGCACCTTACACGATTAAACATGTTCACAAAAATGAATTATAAATAAATGTAGGTCCTCTAAACATCTTCTGTGCCGTGGTAAATATTTATCCTGTTTTCTGTGATAAGGTCTATTGTCTGCAGTCTCACCAAGGCAGAAGGTGGGAGGGACACCTCCAAGACACCAAAGGTTGTGGAATGGGTGTTTCTGTACAGAAAACATTTAATTAAGATCACTCCTGATTTGGAATCTCCCTCTGTGCTGATGAAAAGGCACGCTGTATGGAAGAAAAGGGTCCCTGCTGGCTGTAAACAGGGTAGAACAAATACTCTGTGCTCCAAAACAAGGAAACATGGGCCCCCCTGCTGGCTAGCAATGGGAGGAAGTTATCTCCCACAGACTTCAGAGATCAGTCCAAGAAAGGGATATAGGTAGGAGAGTCCTAGGGGCACGGAGAAGGAAGAGGAAATGGAGCTAAAGCATTCCTCATGGTAGAGTTTCACTGTTGTGTTGTGATACAGTCAGATTCCTGAGTACAAAATGCCTGGGACTTTATATTTCAGAAATCTTGGCTGTCATATTTCTACAGTGAGGGGACCCTCTAAGACTTCTACGTTAGCGGCAAAATCTTGTACGAACAGGCGGCTCTTGTGCATCAGATGGTGAATATTATGCATTGTTACTATCTCACATTGATGAAAAACTGTTTTTCCATTGATTCTCAAACACTAAATTATCATAAGAAAGCACTTTATAAGCTGGCGTTCTTTAATGAGGAGAATAGAATGATGGAATCCACATGTTCCCCCAAACATCAAACATTTAAAAGAAAAAGTTTGGCAGCCCAATTTGTAGTTTTGAACCACATTGTTTTCATGGAAATTAGAATGGTGGTCTTAAAGAAAACCTGACTCATCCCTCATTTGACAGCTTCTTTTCAAAGTTATAGAAAATGAACTTGAAAAACCTGATACATTATGAATCTGTCCAACAATATTTGCTTCTGCAAGCTTTTATGAATGATCTCTGGATCTTTTAAGCCCATACTCACAGCCTTACATCAAAAATTATAATTATAAATCATATTTGATTCATTAGGTCTTCTGATTTATTCCTATTAAAATTAAATAATAAATGCCAATATTCCAGCGCAGTATAATTACATTAAATAACTCTCCCCATTGGTTGAGGTTCGCACACTGAAAAAACTTCCTTCCTGTCCCTTTAGAAACTATCCATTAGCAGGTTGTTCTTGTTTCTTTATATTGTTGGTTGAAATACTGGAATTTCAACCAAAATTAAATCTTACTAGTTCCCAGAGATATAACAGTGGTGCCCTGGTGGCAATAGTTTGCTTTGTTTTTGTCCTTCATAGAATATAATTTTCTAGTGAAAATCTAAAGATAGACTAAAGGCCAGAATAATTTTTGATGTTAAAAAAATGTCAAAAGGAAAATATAGGAGACAAATGAATAGTAGTAGTTACAAATTTATACTTTTAAACCTAAGAATGTGTGTTTATCATAAATTGGCTCTTTATTTGTTTACAAAAATAGGTTGTGCAAAAGGACCCAAGAGCATCAAGTAGCAGAATACAGCACAGACTCCATATCAATGAAACACGTGGAGAAACAATTATGCTGTAAAGATATAATAAACCTGATGTCCCTCTCACTAGCTGTGGGTAAACAGTGACCCTGTCCGGGCACTCTGGTTTTCAGCTTCTCTGTGTAAGAAGGAGTGATACCCTCCTTTCAATACAGGCTTATGTTGGAAAGGAAAGGATATACTGTCATCTGGGATCATAAATAAGTCATTCCTAAAAGAATCTCATCCAGTAGAAGATGATTGTGGTACTCGCTAGGGCTTGTTTACAAATACTCCAAATCTCCTCTCTCCCAGGCACATGGTAGGGATGTACCTTCTCACTCCTTTTGAACTAGCTGTGCCCATGTGACATGTTGGCCAAGGAAATGTGATCAGATTTGATGCTTTAAGAGTTAGTGAGCCAATCACCAGTGCCTCTTTCCCTGCTACATCAGCCAAGATGGTCCTCCATCAGCCTGGGCTCCAATAACTGTAACATGCAGAGTCCTCTTTGTTCTATAGCATGAGTGAAAAGTAAAGCTTTGTTGAGATAAACCGATGGAATGTGGCATAACTTATTCTTGCAGCATAACATAGAATATTCTGACTCACAAAACATATCAATTCCAAAAGGTTGAAATTATACAAGTTATGCCCAAAGGACTAAAAGTAAATACAATAACCCTTTTGCCGGCACTTTGCATGTTAGACACAAACTGTGATGGCCTCTTCATCTCAGTTATTCTCTGTTTTTGAGACTTACAGTTCTAACCACCAGTGTCAGCACTCTGATTTTTTCAGTTATCAATCTGTTTTCATAACAGGAAAATTAAATTAAATGGTAAATTAATTGCACAAATATTGTTGCACAGACAAAAATGGTGACACTAGCGAAACCTAACTGTTGTCTAGAAGCAAAACAACAATAAAATTGTAAGGAATTTTTATTCATAAATTGATTTTAAAGGAGTGAATCAGACATAAAAAAGAAAATCTGGGAATGTCAATATTAAAGACCATGCTCAAAATACAAACAGATGTTAGTCAATGACCATATGCCATATATGCGAAGGTGTTCTGTAAACTGTGACATATCATATAAAATAGAAATTTCCAGAAAAATAGATCCTTTAACCATTAATAAGATGAAAACTATGCCTTAAATTCTATACTTTAAATAGGTCCTTTGTCAATTTTTGTCAGTCTTTGTTCAAAATGGACCATAACTTACCACATAGATGTGGTTTTATGATGTGTCTTAGTCAAGATGTTTGCCTAAAGAACTGTGGCATATCTCCATTTTGCATAAGACTGTTTGGAGAATAGTTACTTTATTGGAGTTCCTGTGGCATAATTTATACACCACTAGGCTTTTCAATGTGTGCAAGCTTCATTACTTGTGAATGAATGAGAGAACAGGAGAAAGAAATGCATTCAATTAAACTACGATAATAGCTATTTTCAAGACTAACCCTATACAAAGTACTTTGATGAGTGCTAGAGCAGAAGAACCCAATGCTGGATTCACACTAGAATCACCTGGGGAGATGCAAAAAATACCAGCAACTGAGCCCCACCTAAAACCAATTAAATCAGGATCTCCCCAAGTGGGACCTGAGCATCCCCCCCCCCACACACACACAAATAGGTGGATTGGAGAGTTGTGCGGTGTGTATGTTTTACTTTTTTTAAAGCTACACACATTTCAAGCATAGAATTTGATCGTTTTGACGGAGGTAGACAGATGCAAAACATTACCACAGTCAAGTTACAATGATATTCCTGAGAATTTTTAAAACCTTCTCAGGTGTTTCTAATGTGCAACCAAGGTTGAGATACATGTCGCTAGAGGGAGAGAAAGATATACACAAGGATGAGCCCTCTCTGGTAGCACATCACTTGTGGGAGACAAGCAATCAGGTAATTCTCACGAAAGACAAAGGAGACTAAAATAAGTCTAAATACAGAAACAAGCATTATGTTTTGAGAAAGAAGTAATAGGAATGAGAAAAAAAATCTTTACATTAGAGTTAGTCATAATCAATTAAGTATAATCTGATGAATGACCTATTTCTATTTAAAATCACTCATATTTTACAACATTATGTGACAAAAGCATCATGTTCAACATCTGAAATAACTTTTACTCTGAAATAGAATTTTAAAATACTTCTTTCAAAGGACTTAATAGAAAGAGCTTTCTCTCCTTCGAATCACATAAAAATAATAGCATTTCCAATCATATTTAATATTCAAAATATATTGCAATGAAAATACATCATGGTTAATTTTTACTGTTAACTATAATTACCTATCTACACAAAAGTACTTAATAGAGGCGATTTCAGAATTTTATTTACTTAAAAATCAAGAAAGCCTACATTAAGCAAAATTTCATTTTACTTTTAATATTGAGAGAGTTATTTTAACTCTTCCTATATATAGTCGGATTTGACCCAGTTCCCTTGTTATAGCTAATTTGAAGCTATCCTGAAAGGCTTTGTCATGCTTACTTGTATACGTTTATCACTAGAGTCATAGTCCCTCTATCACTGACTAGCTCCATGAACTTGATAATACACTCAGCTGTTCTCGCACTCTATTTACAGAATGTGGGCATTAGGTTAGATGCTCTAAAAAAACCCAACCAGATATATAAAATTATAATTTTATGATTCTACATAATTGAAATCACCCCTTTTACAATAGAGACTCTCTCAACATTTCGAAAACTAGAGATATTTTAAGCTATTAGCGCTTATGTCATGTTTCTCAACCTTGAACAAGTAGGGCCCCTTTTTAGAAGAAAAAAGTGTTTTCAGACCTTCAGTGTGGCCCTAAATTATTTTTTCTAAGTTTAAATATAAAACTAAATGTAAATTTCTAGAGCTTATAACTCTTTTAAAACTATAAAATCAAGAGAAATTCATAAAATGTGAACAAAACTACAAAGCAAAATTCCTTCCTTGCCCCTGCTGATAGAACTAGGAAGTTGAAGATTGTCTTTATTTCCCAAGATACAGGAAAAGAATATCTTGATAGTGACTAAATCAATTGAGACTAATGTTTTCTTCATCAATTGTTGGTAAATCAGTGCAGCCATAGTTCACTCAATCTAGTTTCCTTAATTATTGAAACGATCAAAACAATCTATCAACTGTTCAAAGACTGTGTCATTAACAATATGCGTGGAATACTACAAATCACACTCTTAAGAGGAAAAAATTCTTGACACTTGGAAACAAATGGCTAAGACCAAGAAGTTAAAATTTAAAAGGGATAATTACACAGACTTACCATTTGGTTCAAAATTTTTAACTAAACAAAAGTATGATAGGGAAGATCTAGGTTGACTGCTGTTGTCATGTGATTAAGACAAGGGGACATTATTGCTATTTGAGCCAAGTTGTGTGAAGTAGCTGCTAAATTCATTCAATCTGATGTCAATTTCTCCATCTCAAATCTTCCATGACACCCTCATGACTCTCTTATTTCTAACCAGCTCAACCCTATCCTTTGAGTTGAATCATCAAGTATCCATTTACGTGCTTCAAAAAAAGAAAACAACAAAACACTGAAAACTACACATATAAACACTTCACCATGAACATTTGGGAAAAAATCATAATAATATAGCCTTGGAGATGAATTATTTGGTGGTACATATATACAACCATTTTGAATCAAATCAGAATAATATAATTGTATAATATAATAGTTACAGTTTATCACAGCTCTTAAACTGCCACTCAGGATGCAAACCATTGTTTACTTTAGCCATCACAGATTTGGAAGCAGTCAATCTCAGAGGATTAAAGAACTCTTACTATAATTCTGAATAAGTCTCTAATACTTCAAGCCTCAACTTAACACCCAGAAAACATACCTTAGACTAGGTCATTTCTAAGTCACATATATGGTTCCTATTTCTACGGTAATACAAAACTTCAAAGGCTTCTGTAAGTTAGCAAACCAGACAATATCCTCAGTCTGACCCACCCAGGAGATCACAAGCTCCTACCTATTACAAACCTGTGTCTTCTCAAAATAGTGATCAGCAAAAATTGGTTGAAACCATGCATCAGGAAATGGTCTAAATATGAAGAAGCCATAATACACTGTTATCAAAGGGGATTCGATTCAGGGGAGTAGGCACAGAGAATGGCAAATAAATTGAGAAGAGAGAAACTTGTTTGCAAGTTGTGAAGAAAATCAAATGGCACGCTGAGAGAGTTTGGGCTTTTTCCTCTAAGTCACTGAAATTTTTAAATGTGTGACTATCACGATCACATTCAAATTTTAGGAAGAACTCTGATGGCAGTGTGGTTGATGAACAAGAGAGGGAAGAATATAGAAATAATTAAGAGCTTATAAAAAAATTCAAGGAATAGATTTTGTGGTTCTAAAACTAAGGCAATAAATCCAGAGATAAAGAGAAGAAGTTTGGGATAAATGCAATGATGTGATCAATAGGAATTTGATGAAGGTTGGTTAGGGATAGGACAGAGTAAAGACTATGACATAAAATATTCATTCAATAAAGATTATACTGTATCTTGAGAGCCTATTAGGTATCTTGCATAGATTACTATCAACCATCAACCAGGACAGGAAATGGTAGGAGGTGCAGTTTAGAGATAAAGACTGAGCTCATTAAAGTTTTAGGTATCGTCAGATTATCAAATCAAAGATGTACTAATGCCAGTTGGAGATACTGAACCTTGGATTGTTCAAGCAGAAGACTAAGATGTCTTTAGCATAGAGGTGAAGGGTTCTAGCCGCGGTAGGGGGACAGCTTTTTCTACTTCTTAGCATAGTGCCTAACACATAGTTGAATTTCAATAAATGTTTGATGGATGGCTGGATAAATGCTGAATATTAAATTCTGGTAGAAATTTATCTTAGCTTTTACAAGTTATAGTAAAGTAGTTAAAAAGAAAGCAAAGGGCAACGATAATACTCGCCAGACAAGAAAGTCATTACATGTTACATTTAAGAGGTTAGTGTCACAAAGGGTCACAAAAGTACTGAAAAGGAAATCTGATGGGAGTAAATATGCTGGATGAAGGAGAAGTGGAAGATGGTAGGAATAGCCTTGGGAAAGAACAAGGACACTGAACACTTCCTTCTAAGACAGGAGGGTATTTCTAAAGCTCAGATTCCTGAAAGTGGGAATGCAAGATCTAAACAGATTCTTCTTCCCTCTGGCCCGAGTGCTACCCTTCTGTAGCTGATCTTCCTCACTCCCAAAAGAATCACCTTCCTGAGTAAGCTCTTCTCACATAACTCACTAGCTTATCTTTGGTAGCTTCATGCCCAGGGCATAAATCCAAATGGATCACTTGGGCTTTATACAAATTTTCACGAAGAAGCTAGCCCCCTCTCTGTCCAGAAGACCCAATAGACGAACATGAAACTTGAGCAATGTGATTACTTATATTAAATTGATAGGACTATATTCACTTAGGATAGGACATGAATTACATATTGTTTCCAAACATTCCCAAAATAATTAAAAAGTTGATCATGTTCAACTTATTGTAAACTACCAAAGACACATTTAGACACATTTTGATAGAAATAAATCTCAGAATTTAAATTGAATGAGAAATAGAAAAGATATTCAGCAGAATTACTAAATTAGAAAAAAGAAAAATAGGAAGAGAGTAAATCATTCCCGTTTTGGCTTTTTGAAGGAACCCATAAAATTTACAAATTGTTGACACACGTAATCCATGAAAAAACAGAGAAAAACACATGAAAATCAGAGACGGTAGTGTATCAGACCTATTTAGCAATAATTTTTCAAACCAGAAGGCTATAATTTATAAATACATGCTAATAAAATAAAAGGCTTAATAAAATAGCAATACTTCTGAAAATGTCAGATTGAAAATTACCACAATAAGTAGAATTCCAATAAAATTCAAAGAAAAATGGGTGAAATAATGTTTTAGAATTGCAAATACCACCTTCACAATGGAGTCTGTGGCCTATTTTACTGGTTTTTTCAAAACGATAATATATATAATATATAATATTCACAATATCAAATATATCCACAGAGAATACGTAGAGATTCCAATGTGAATATAACCTTATAATAGTAGCAAAAAGACAGCAAGCAATGGAAAACGCTGTAGAACATCCTCACTATGGAGCATTCTCCCAAATTCCTAAGTAAATAAAAAGGAATTGAACAAAGTATGCAATAAAATAATAAGCTTCCAGCTATGCAAGGATAACATAAAATTAGGAGGTCAACTGGTCAACAGAGGAAAACCGAACCATCCCCTCAAGAGACTCAAAAAAAATTTATATATTTCAAAATTTATAAACATCAAGAGAAATTTCTGATAATCTAATTTGGTTTATTAAGAATGGGATAACTTCTTAACGCGAAAAAGAATAAAATTTATACAGTCAACATCATACTTAAATGACAATCATCGAAGAACCATAAAAAAACCAACTGAAAAATAATTACAACTAATAAAGAGCTAAATGAGGCATCAGGATACAAAAAGAGACACAAATTAATACTATTTTTCTAACTTTACAAAAAAATTAAAATCAAATGGACAGTTTTGTAATATCTAACACTTATGGGCGAGACACTGTGCTAAGCACTTAACCTATGTTATTTATTTAATCCTCAAGACAACCTGATCAGCTAGGTGTGAATTAATTGATCCATTTTGCAGATGAGGAAGGGAAGGCCAGAGAGAAGGAAGGATTTACCCAAGGTCACGAAGAGAGCAGAAATTCAAACCCAGGCTACAGAGACATTTGGGGGCAGATGGGGTGAATCTAAATTTTGCATCATCCTCACTCTTATTTTTTGAATTCCTACAATAGGCTGTGGGTTTATATACTGAAAATATTCATCAGTTTTTACAAAGGATTAACTGGTTATGTTTAGGTGGTGGGAATATTGTCATTCTGTTCCTATTTGCATTTATATTCATTTAATCTCTGTTCATTGTAAAGATAATATCATGTGAAATGAGAAACAATAATAAATGCAATTTTATAGCCTCCAGTTGGGTCATGAGGTCAGATGTAGAACTCTGTATTTTAGACATCTCCCTCATATTCAACAGTGTTAAGAGACATAGGGCCCTTGTGGCTGACACCATGATTGTCACAAACTTGAGCAGCAACTTTCAAGGGTGATAGTCCTCAATTTCTGCCAAGTGGTTATAAACAAGAAGAATGACTTCATTTCTCTGATCTCAAAACTTGAAAAAAATAAACCCTTAATGAAGATGATCTCCAAAGTAATGTTAGCCTGGTCTACCAAGTTGTCAAAACGTATGAGGTACAGAGTTCAATATCATTTTAAAGTATAGTTAATTACATATTTACTGAAGCTCATAAATTATATTTTTTGTATTTTACTATAAGAAAATAAATACTAATAATTATCTGGGGAAAGAATTTTATATGTATATCCCTATATATAATCCTACCTACATATTGTTTACAAAATATGTTTGCTAGAGCAGATGAATTAATTTTCAGATGCTTTGCTTTATTCCAGATTTTAGAGGAGAGCGATGAATCGTCCCCAAGTTTACATGCCATATATTTGCATACAGTATAATAATTTAAAAATTAAACACAAATTCTTTAGTGACTCTGCTTTTTCTAAGACAAAATATGAGTGAAGAACAGTAATTCCTGTTTCTCATTTCAATACTCAGAAAATTCTACTAATTACCAATGAACAAATACAGTATGGCTATATAATAAGTAGTTCTACTTACCATTTGGATAGAATGCTTGAATTCCATCTGGACACTTATCCCAGTAAAATTCCTGAAGATGTGAAAAATTGAGGAGGATCAGTAAAACATATTTTATACATCATTTATAATATATTAACTCTGTCTGATCTTTGACTCATACCTATTTGAGATTTCCACAAGGATACATTCAGACTGGTAATTTTCATGTAATATGAATATTGTCTAAATTCAGGAAGTGGCATGCCCTTTTATTTGTTAATACACCACCTATAGGGAAAGGAGTTCCAGCCTGCTCTCAACCTCAGCTCTGACCTGCAAGAACCACACTGCAGATAAAAGAAATAATTCCTTCAGAACTCAGGCTTGATACTTCCCTTAAAACAAGTCAGGAGACTGCACCACTATGTTGCTATTTTTTAATGCAAACTTTCTGGGAGAGAAAATCCATTATAAGGTTTCAGTGTGATAAGAGGAAATGTATATCCTGAATTTTTAAAGTCCATATACTAGGAGAGCTAATTGATAAGTTTAGCAATTACATCACCGGGGGAAATGAATTTGTTTTAAGGCAGTGATTACAAGGTTGTTCAGATAGAATACTACAATTGCCAAGTGCTTTTTAAAACCAGAACAACCCTCATCAATCCAAAAAAATCCTTATTTTTAAAAGATGACAAAATGAGACCCAACGAAGGAGAAATGGCTTGGCTAAGATCTTAGCTTAGGGGCAGTACTATGACCAGACGCTAAGTCTGAAGGCGTCAGTTTATGCTCTTTCCATGATATTATTTTAAAACACATTTATTAAGGCTTTGGTATAATGCCAGGCACTGAATTGGGCACTGGCTAAAGAACAAGATCGATAAAGGACCTGCCTTCATGAAGCTTAATTCTAGTGATTCTGATTCATTAAATGTATTGAATATACGTTTCCATCCATGTAAATGATGCTGTTAGTGCCGTTGCATCGATCTCAACTCCCAGAGCCCCTGTGGACAGCAGAACATAACCCCACCCAGTCTTTTCACTCCATCCTCTCACCTTCCAGCACTGTATCAGACAATGCTCTGCTGTATTTACAGGGTTTTCATGGCCAACTTTTCGAAAGTGGGTCCTTCTTCCTAGTCTGTCTTAGTCTGGAAGCTCTGCTGAAACTTGTCCACCGTGGGTGACCCTGATAGTATTCGAAATACCAGTGGCACAGCATCAAGCAACACGCAGCCGCCACTGTAAGACAACTGACAGATGGGTGGTGTGGTTCCCTGAGTGGGAAACAAACCCAGACTGGTGGCGAGAGCCCTGAATCTTAACCACTAGACCACCAGGGCTGGCTATAAATGCTAGAGAACGCATTTATAACCAAGACAGTGGGATGTTAGAATGCACTTCCATAATGAGCCAAGCCTGGTTTCCAGTGAATGTTCTTTCTTTAACCTTTGAGATATATTTGGCCCACAAGACACTTAGCTAAACATCTGAATATCTTTGGCACGTAGATAGACATTTTGTGCAAAGATAAATCTTTCAATAATTGAAAGGAACACATATTTTTTTCCATTGAATGTTTTAAAAGGAATCTTTTATTTGCTTACTGATCTGAATCTGTGTCAACTTCTAGGCTGAGTGTGAAGCTCAAAAACATGCTGCAGAGATTAAAAGTTCCCCATGTGCAAATGAGTAGACAGATTCCATGTGGAAGAGCAGAATAAAGGCCTTGGGATCCATTCAGCAAATCATTTCTTAACTACTGTTTCATATTTAGCCCTGAGTCCAGCCTTCTGCTTATAGTAGGCATTTGCAAAATGGAATGATGTGGTTTAAACATAAAAGATTGAATTCGAGACTACTAAGGAACATTTCTCACGCATTTGTCTTCATACCTTCTACCAATAAGATATAAGCAACTGCTTTCCTCTTTAGTTGCATTATCTTAATAATGTTGGAAATGTTATTTTAGAATGACTTTCACATGAGGCAGTTAGGATGTTTTCTGCATTATAAAAATATCTATTAAAACATGGAAAACAAAGAACCAAAAATAATGGACTAGACATGAGCCCAAGTTCTGCCTAGAATTACAGTTCTGCCTAAAATTAAAACAGAGAGAGATGAAGAATGGTTACTAAGTACAAAGTGATTACCAGTTAGGCTCCCTTGAGATACTCCAAAGTCTGTGAATGTGGCTACTGTCTCGACACTCTGGAATGCTCCTGTTTTGGCACAGTTAACCTTCAGAGTCCCTGTAAACTCCCTCAATATGATATCCAATAGACTATAATAGCGAATCATTTCACCAAAAAGAATTGACTCATAGAATGGACCCATCAGAGGAGGCCTGAGGAGAATTGCTCCCTTCGCTTTCAGGAGGTAAAAGACCAGAGCTTGGCCCATGGTCACATGCTTGATTTTCAATAAAACTGAACCTGATTAATGTCCCTTAATTACAAGTCCATGTCTTTCACAACTTCATAACTAAGCTAAGAAAAGTTTATTTTATTTTTATATACTTAGGACTTAAGGAGCATTTTATGGCAGATATCATAAAAATAAAATCTAACATATATAGTACTATAATATATAATGTATTATTACATATATAATGTACCTCTATACTCACTAGAAATGTCTGAACTTGAAATGTGTGTCTTCTGCTTTTAGGGACCAATTTCACAATACAAGGATACCATCTTTTCAGAATTATAACATTTAAAAATCATAATCAATTGCACTACCAAGGTTTATAACCATTATCTTTGGCCAACTTCATCCTTCCTTCCTTGGAGTAAATTTTTTCCAGTAGATGAGATCTCTACAGATTTTTCTGAAGTGGCTTCCACTTCTAGAAGTAACTTTAGTGCCTTTTTTCCCCCAAGGAAGATTAGCCCTGAGCTAACATCTGCCAATCCTCCTCTTTTTCTGAGGAAGACTGGCCCTGAGCTAACATTCGTGCCCATCTTCCTCTACTTTATATGTGGGACGCCTACCACAGCATGGCTTGCGAAGTGGTGCCATGTCCGCACCAGGGATCTGAATCGGCGAACCTGGGGCTGCCAAAGCGGAATGTGTGCACTTAACCACTGTGCCACCAGGCCAGCCCCAACTTTAGTGCATTTTTAAGAAAAACTTCTGAGCTTATTGTCCTATGTTATGCTCTTATTCCTAATCACTGCCATTGCATAAATCTTCATCGTGAGATTTGAATTCTTCAGAATATCAAATATCAGGGTCTTCCCCCTCTATTCAATTTTTTTTCTTAAAAAATATCGCTGTGATTCATATCCTTGAAACACATGGTTCATGCATGAATATTATTTGTCATCTGGTTAGGAAAAATATCAAAGATTGCCTTTTCTAAGTATTATCTTAGTTATTACTGGGAATTGAGTCAAATAAAACAGAAGTGATAGAACAATGTTTTACCCCTATTCATTTCAAACAAGACTTTAACTAGAGGTCAAATGTTTATAACAGAAACAAGCCACATGGATGCTGACTATATCTGCCACAAATCTAGCAGTTACCTGTCTTTGATATAAGATGATCAATTTCTTTTAATAATGGCTTTCTATGATAGAGTTAAAGGAAGGAAAAGGGACAACTAAAAGTGAAAGGGGAAGGAAAATTCTAGTAATGATGACAGTAATCATCATTCACCACATGTCCATTATGAGTTATTGAGGAGTTTAAGCCAGAAAATGACGTGACTTGATTAACCTTTTTATGATATTATTCTGGCTGCTAAGTGGAGAATGGATGGCTGAGAGGGGGTGGAGTGGCTCTAGATAAGTGGGGAAAAAATTTAGAATGCTGCTCTTGTAGTCCAGGCATAACATACTGACACTTTCAACTAGCACGCAGTAGTGGAAGCGGACAAAAAGAGATGTTTGGATAATGAACTGTGGAAAAGAAAATTGAGGATGACTCAGGGTTTTGGCTTGAGCAAGGTGGTAGACACTCGTGCCCTTATCGGAAGGGTGTGTCTAAGGAGAATGGGAGGGAAGACTACTATTTTGGCCATTCTGCCTATGTAGATTTAAAAATTCTTGTTCTTGAGATCATAGTTAACAAGATGTCCTGTTTAATACCATAATTTCTACTTTATCTACCACAATTTGCTTGATAATAAAGATGATAGCCAGCTCTCCATTTCTGCTGCATCTTTCTTGTTTTTTCGAGGAAGATTAGCCCTGAGCTAACATCTACTGCCAATCCTCCTCTTTTTGCTGAGGAAGACTGGCTCTGAGCTAACATCCGTGCCCATCTTCCTCTATTTTATGTGAGATGCCTGCCACAGCATGGCTTGACAAGCAGTGTGGAGGTCCACACCTGGGATCCGAACGGGTGAACCCGGGGCTGCTGAAGCGGAATGTGCGCACTTAACTGCTGCACCACTGGGCCGGCCCCATGCTGTACCTTGTTGAGATGCCTCATGAGTAATTCTCCTATCTTCTATATTCTCAGCCTCTCACTCTACCACCTCATTTCACACAAATCATTAATAATTTTCAGGTGTCTCTTACTTTGACAATTAATACATCTCTCTACCCTGTGACTCTCTCTAGTTAATATACCTAAGCTCCTCAACAAAGAACATGAACTTGTTCATTTGAACTCTTGCATTTGTTTTTATTACGCTGTGTTCGGTGAGCTCCTTTACTGCCTCCTCTTTCTCTTAAATATTACTTTTCTGCACATTGCTGTTCTTAAGTTGATTCTCTGTCCTCTCAAGGTTTTGCCTTGAGTAATATTAACACTCCATTTATTAAATGCTGACGACCAACAAATCTATATTACTAATCCACTCCTGTATTCTGCCCTCCAGGCCCACATGGTCAGCTGCCTATTTGGCATCTCCACCTGGCAACCCCAGTATATACTTCAAATAAAACATAGCCAAACACTGAGCTCCTTCACTCCCAAACCTCCCCTCCTATTCCTACTGGTGAACAGCATCACCATCCACCCATTAACTTAAGACAGGTGCTTGGGAACCAACCCATACTACAGCATTTTCCACATCCTCCAAATTTGATCACTGACCCAGACTTGTCAAGGCTACTTCCTTAATGTATGCTGCATCAACTCGTCTTCTGTCCATCCCCACCACTCTGGCCTTAAGATCTCTTTCTAAAGCATACAACTCAGTTGCTTCCTGCTTAAAACTCTTTAAAAGGTCGTCACTGCCTAAAGGAAAAAGTCCATGGACTTTAATGTGTCTTCTGATGGTTTCCAAGGTCTGACCCCCGCGTTATTGCCTTCTCTTCATTCTTACCTCTCACCAAACTCTGTCTGCATGCTCCAGCAGAAGCATGTACCATGCATGTCATTTCATGCTTTTTTTCTCCTCTCAAACTGCTTCCTGTCAGAAATATGGCTCCATCTAAGCCCATGAATAATCCTGTCACTGTCCATCCAGATTCTGCTGGAGCTTCCCCACTTAAATGAACACTTTTTGATGGGCCTGGTAGAAGGGGTTCCTCTTGGTTATTTTTTTCCTGGTTTGCATAAAGTTCTCACATAGCAATTCTAGTATTTTATGGAACTCTTTGATTTCCTGCTTCTAGCCTCACTATACTGGGCTTGTCTTGATAACCCTGCTGACATGGTTGACGTTCAATGATTGATGCTATTGAAGAATGAATAAAGAAGAAGAATGAATGAATTACTGAATAAATGATTTATCCCCAAACCGTACAAAAACCCCTAATACTTCTAAATAATTGTTAAAATTCCCCATGATTTTCTAATCTCATTTTAAAGAAGAATCCACTGAAAAATAACATACCTACAATATATAAACAGCCTAGTATAACAAGAGCAAAGTATCCACGCAGGACAAATCTGTTAGGTCAACTATTGACAGACATAAGCCATTTCATGGACTTTGGCTATAGCTAAACTTGAGAAAAGAATTCCAAGTTAAACTTTGAACTTCAGAATTTAGGAAGAAAGAAAGTAATCAAAATAAATTGCATATTCAGTTTAAATTCAATCGGCACTATTTCTAGATACAGCTTAAATTTCTGTTAGCTGTCCTATTTCTTATTGCCAAAACTAATGATAGGCAAAGCATGTGAGCTGTTGAAGGGCTTCAGCAAATAGGGATTTTTAAAAACACATGTGAAGTTATTCATGTGGTTGAGTCAGAACCACACTTATCCAGTGGTACAGATGAAAATAATTTGTTCTGGAGACTGAGACGGCTTTATTGTTTTACCACTGTTACCTACAAAAATAAGTTCACGTGCTAGTGCCTATGAGGAGTCTCAGACCATGAAATACACCCAGACATATCTGAATCAGGATGCCATCACATTACAGCTATGAAATTTCGATTTGATGCTTTCACAGTTTACTTTGTACCTCTGTATTGATTACACTTGAGTCCCAGTTTTAATTTTTCAAGTACATAGCAGTATATAAACTCATCTTCATTGTAAAAAAATATCCAGTTGTCAAATTGAACAAAAAACTGTCAAACACATTTATTTGCTATAAAAAAGTTTCCTTCCTTCTTTTCCCCAGTTTTTATGCCCCTCCTCAGAGGTTAGTGTTTAGTGTAGGAGATGGTCCTCAACTTAGGATGGTTCAACTTAACGGTTTTTCAATTTTACAACAGTTTGAAAGTGATATGCATTTGGTAGAAACCATATTTTGAATCTTGATCGATTTCCGGGGTTGTGCTATGTGGTACGATGCTCTCTTGTGACGCTGGGCGCTGGCAGCGAGCCACAGCTCCCAGTCAGCCCTGTGATCACGCGCGTGAACAACCAATTCACTTGCAACCATTCTGTACCCAGACAACCATTCTGTTTTAACTTTCAGCACAGTGTTCAATAAATTACATGTGATAGTCAGCACTTTATTATAAAATAGGCTTTTCGTTAGATGCCTTTGCCCAACTGTAGCCTAATGTAAGTGTTCTGAGCACACTTAAGGTGAGCTGGGCTAAGCTATGATGTTCGGTAGGCTAGGTGTATTAAATGCATTTTTGACTTAAAGATATTTTCAACTGAGGATGGTTTTATTGGGACGTAACCCCATTGTAAGTTGAGGAAGATCTATACATCAGTCAAGTCATTATCCTACACATTTACATATGTAGTTTTTTACATATGATTAATAATATGTATTGTTCAATGTGTTGCATTTTCTCCTAAGTGACGCTTAACAAACATTGTTGGTAGAAGTATAAACTGTCAAGAAAATTGTTGAAGGTAATTCTAAAATTCAGCTTTTAACTAGTAATTCCACTTCTGCAAAAGAAGGTGTATATAGTGGTATTTATTTACAGGGGTGTTTAAAATCATGAAGGAGAGGAAACGATAGAAACATCCAACCATAAGGGAATGTTTTAATGTACTATGATATATCCATACTTTGGATTCTCATGTTGCTGTTTAAAAGAATGAGACAGATGTAAATGCAGTGAATTTATGTGCCTATAAGATATTCCATATTGTTCCTCTGGAAATATTAATTTAGCTTTATTTGTAAGCAATATCCCCCAAGAATAAATCTAATGAAAGAATATCAGTAATTGCAAATTCTTCAATGTCAGAGAAAACTCTTATGGGAATAAGAGATTTGAAAAAGAATAGCAAGTTTTCTTTTTCTTAGAAATCTGTCCTCCTTACGGTGTACTTACAAAGAGCAATGAACTTGAAAAATTAACTTTGAGCAAGGCACTTGATCTTTCTCAGCCTCAGTTTCCCAGTCTCCAGGTTGAAATAACTGTGATAATTAAGTATGAAAGCACTAGCACAAAGAGCCAGTCATTAAATGTGTTTTAAAAATATAATGAAAATTTCCCCTTCAACAATTCCTTGATGAACTCAACTAAATTCTGATCATCTCAGTTCTTTAATACCTACCAACTTAAGTTACACAGCAGATAGGAACAATTGGTTGGTAGAACAATAGATCTTTGGTTAATGATGAGAATTTATTAAATAAGACTACCCTTGAATACAGGTATCGGTAAAAAAATGAAATCTCTTTTTAAGTGACTTTAAGTTCATTTTCACTTGCTATACAGCACGAATGTATTTTTAAAGGGTAAAATAATTTACCTCAAAACAAATATTTAGTCTTAATAGATTAAGTACAAATAGAACTTCCTCAAAAGTCTAATAGTTCTTCATTCCTAATAATAGTTTGCAATATGTTTGCCATTTGCTCGTATCTTGCTTTCTATATTTTATATTTATTGCCATACTATAAAATAAAGTAGCTTACTTGTAGGATAGTGGTCTTCTTTTCCCTTTTATCACTTTATCTACCTCATCCTACTTCTCCTTCTCATGGAGTGTCCCAAATAAATGTGGGCTGGTGGAAAACAAATATCCGTGTTATATTACTGGAACCTCTGACCGGAAGTACAATGGTATATAGGGAGTAATGGCAGGAAGTTTCAATGACCAAATTGATGCTACCATTTGGTTCTCACACTTTTTTTCAGCCACATCTCAAGGATGTTTTTTCCATAAGGGTGCAGGAGGGCTAGATGGTGAGGAAGGGAATATTAGGGTGCTGACTATTTGCTAACAGGAAGGGTCATATTAGATAACACAGAGGGAAAAAAAGACCTAGTAATATAAATGTCTGGGCCTGTCAATCACCTACATACCTAAGCCAGAACTTATTTGCAGAAAGTAAGGGACACGAACTGATTTCAGGTTAACCATAGTACCTAGGACTGCTCTATATATATTTGCAAAGCAGGCCCATGTGTCAGGTCATGCAAATGCAATTAATAAAATGAAGGCAAAAATACTAGGTGTGAAATGCGAGAATAAAAGAGAAAACACTTTTCCAAATATTCAAAAAAGGGATTAGGAGAAGAAAATAATTGAGAAATACTTCTAGAAGTATGATATAAATATTTAAAAGTATTCACCTGCTCTCAGTGTTATTAGAGAAGAGATAGCTAAATAATTCACTTACAGGAGATAAAATGAAGAAGAAACAATTATTCTGTAGTTAAAGATAAATTCACAATCTTATAAATACAAGATAAATTCAAATGTGGTACTTTCCTCAAAAATGTCATTTAATCTATTTCATATTCTCTCCTTTCTTTGAGATGAAAGAAAACTTACCCTTCTACATTTCTTGTGAATTACCTTTCAAAATCAGATTCAATAAAAACATTCTTAATATAAATTATCTCGTTTAATTCTCTCAACAGCCCACTAGGGTAGGAATTATTAGCTTCATTTTACTGAGGATAAATCGAGGCTCAGAGAGGTGAAGACACTCGCCTAGAGATAGCCTGCCACAACACTTCAGAGCTGGAATTTGAATTCCCATTTGTTCACTCCAGATTTAACACTTTTTCCAACATAACAGTTGCTTTAAAATCCTTATATCAAAGTGCCATGGGAATGGACAGGAATACTTTACCTTCATAGTTTTGTTAGCTTTTAGTGATCAGCATAAACATTCCCATTGGATATTTTAAGGTAGTATTTATGAAACATGTAATGAATACCATTTAATAAACCTGGTTACATAAAGTTAGCAGATACATCACATTCTTCCCATCTAATCGGAAAGATAAGGGAGCTCTAAATGAGTTCTTTATTGTGTTTTTGTTGTTGTCGGGTTGCTCTGTTTAAAGAGACATTCTCTGTAATTAAACAGCAATCAGGCACTTAAAAGACAGGCTGATCTCAGTACCGTATTTACGTAAAGCAGACAAAGATTGCATTTTCCATTTTGTGGTCTGGACACCTGGTGCACAAGCTCCAGCAAGAGGGTCAGTGTAATTGAAACCATCCTTCTTGCTTCTGTCATGTAAACAAGACTTTGAAATCTGGAAACTCTATGTAACAAAAAGAGAGAAATATTCTTCTCACATTACGATTATGAGTGCCGATGTTTCTGTCCTTAGTTGAATTGTTCTTGTGGCCATTTCCACAACTTTTGAAACATCATTTTTCACTTAATAAAAGTACTTTGCATTAGCAAGACCTAATTATGTTATGCAAAAGCCACAGGGATAATTATAGTTCATCCAGACATTCTTAATCTGTATTAGTGGAAACATGTTACAGGCCTGATGAGAAACTCACATATCATTATCCAATCTCAACAGCTGCTTAGCTCAATCTTGTTATAATCAAATCTAAGTTATCATCCCAGCGTTTCTAGCCTGCCATCTTCTTCCGCATTTCTACTGATTTAAAGATATATTTGAAGTCAGCAGATCTAAGGCTTTGTACTATGACTAAATGTGTTTCACTAAAACAATATATCCTTTTCCCAACATAATTTAAGATTCCACTATATACACATTTACAATTCAACTTAACTAACATGTATTTGCTGAACAACTACTATGTCCTCAGTGTTAATGCAACTAGGAGGCCTATGGGTATTCCAGAACATGCTTTATATTCCTAAGCAGGCAAATCTCACCCAGGAGAAAATAATTTCATTTACTGTACGTGTCCAATTTCCATAGCTTGACCTGCCCAACTTACTTAAAACTGACAATAAACTCTCAAAGTTTCAGCCCAGTCATCCACTCATTAAATAATTAGAAGTGATACAGGAAGCATTCCTTTTAGAGCAGTATTAAATCCTTACTGAATGTCATTTAGCACTTCATCCAGCTGGATTTCACTTATCCAAAGGGCCTGTATTTCCAACATTTCCGTTGGAACTTTCCTCCATAATTGAACAAAAATGTCACTGCTAGATTGTATTTCCTGCCATTCAGTTCATCTTCTTCCTGATACTTATTAAGCTGGAGACAGTTACCTTAGATCTGCAGGTCCAAACATTAATTTTGCTTTGTTTTAGCAAACGAGGGGAGTCAACAGTCATTTGTAAATTTCCCATGAATAATAATCTTGTTCTTATCTGTGAAGTGTCAACATTATTGTAACCATTTCTGAATGATAGCAATATTATTGCTTTTGACAAACGAGGGAAAAGTTTTATAAAAGAGTACTGAAAATGTTTAATCTTTTCCATACACATCAGGAAACTTCATCCCTTTTTTGGAAAAGAAAACGCAGGTGAATGAAAATCCCACCTCTGGAAAAGAACCAGAAAATACCTCCTATCACTTAAAGGAGTTGCAAAAGGATAGAAAAACAAGCCAAAGCAAACACACACTGGCACACACACTCATTCATCCTAATATTTTCGCCGATGACCCACCAGATCATTTAGGATTTTTGAGACACTTGATAAAGTTTAATTATTCTTACTCTAATGTGTGCCTATAATTCTTAATCGAGAAATGTTTTATATTAATCATAAATCTGTTGGCCTCTTCAAATCATGTCTATATGAAATTTTATTTTTAGATTTATTTTTTTTATTTTTCCTTATTCTCCCCGAAGGCCCCCTAGTAAAGTTGTATATTTTAGTTGTGGGTCCTTCTAGTTGTGGCATGTGGGACGCTGCGTCAGCATGGCCTGATGAGTGGTACCATGTCCACGCCCAGGACCCGAACCAGTGAAACCCTGGGCCGCTGAAGCGGAGCGTGTGAACTTAACCACTCGGCCATGGGGCGGCCCTGAAATTTTCTTTTACATATCAAATCCTGTAACTACCCAATGTACTCCAAAAGATTCACCCAGTTATTATACACAGAAACTTAGCTTCAGAGCTTGTTTTTTCTCCTCATTTTCTATTGTTTTTTTTTTTTTAATATTTGCTGCTTTACTTAAATGATAAACTGTATACCCTAAATACTTAGCCCTTCTGTAGTATGATCCTACAAAGAAGGAGAAATGGTGATGAGGAATACCAAAAAAAAAAAAAAATCAACAAACAAACAATTTTCCCTTCAATTGCATACTTTTTAAAAGTCAGTGGAATTAACTTTATTTTACCAAAAAAAAAAAAAATTCAAAAGTATTCTTAGTTGTGGTTTTATTTGAACTCAGTAAATAAACTTTAAGAAGAGCACCTGATTATTACACATTTTCAGCCTAATCCTCAAATCACAGATTCTAGTACACGAGATAGCTTTGAAGAAACACTGAGTCAAATACCGAGAGATTTGTAAAGCATTAATGGATGATTTGAAGTAGAGCGGTATGATACAACGAGAATTCCAATGTGGGAAAAGGAAATCCTGTGGCAGCAACTGATTATAGGATAAAATCGATTTCTTTCTTTCCTTATCCTTATCACTCTTCCAGTTTTTTACTTTACTGAAATACAGAAACTGTATCACCCTCCCAGGTGGTGAAAATGGAGACTGGTAGACTGGGTACCAGGACTCCTCCGCAAAGAGCTCTGAGTGATCAGAAAGACGAAACACAGGCCATGGGGATGCAGTCAGTAGAGTCAGGCCATCATAGCACGAAAATACTGGGGGGATCTCAGGGTGAGTTACACTTCTCTCTCTGTGTGCTGAAACATAATAATTTGGTCCTCTGAATAACTCTATGCAGTGAATAGAGCAGTTATCATGGATAAAAACTAAGAACTCAGACAAGTTTTGTGGCCAATAAGAAAGTAACCTGAGCTAAACCCACATCTTCTGATAACAAATCAGCCCTTTTTCCACTCACTTCATCTAAGTTCTCCCTGCTCTCTGAATACCATCAATGAACATGAACTAATAGGCGCAACCCCAGACACTTTTAGGATGTCTATCCCTCTCTTTTTAATATTTTGAGAATTCATCCATTATTAAAGGGAAAGCTATACCTTAGATCAAAGCATTTCAAGAGCAAATACTACCCACTGTACTGAAATCCATTTGAGAATCATATTATGAGATATTTTTTTTTTTAGCTGAGGAAGATATGCCCTGAGCTAACATCTGTGTCAATCTTCCTCTTTTTTGCTTGAGGAAGGTTTGCCCTGAGCTAACATCCATGCCAATCTTCCTCTATTTTGTATATGGGTCAATGCCACAGCGTGGCCACTGACAAGTGGTGTAGGTCCACACCCAGAAACCGAACCAGGGCTGCCAAAGCAGAACCTGCTAACTGAACTACTAGGCAACAGGGCCGGCTCCTGAAATTTTTATTATAACTAACACACCTTCATTTGAATTTTGCTACTGTACTGTATTTCCAATTGGCAGTCTCAACTTATTTAAACACAGCATGTATGCTTAATTGAAGTAAGATGATGTCTCTGAAAGTTGCAATAATTTTAAGTAAATTATCAATCTAAAAGTTACATATTAATTATAACCCTATGGTTGTCATTTAAACTCTGTTGCCTCTTCTCTACAGGAATAGATGAGGTACTTTGTTGGGGTGTTGACTCCGGTTAGGCTATCTTCTTGGAAGAGTAATCTTTTCAGTAGCTATTGGAAAAATATTCTTAGGGTAGAACAGCTGGAAATCAGGCTTCAAATATTTTCCATCAACACTATTTGATGTTTTGCATCTGGCAAATTGTTGCTAGCAAGTCTGATGGGAGTTCAAGAGGCTATTTTACTCCTTAAACATTTAAATACTTCCTCTTCATCACAAAAGTGGGGAAGAGAGGCCCTCAAACCCTCATTCCAGAGAGCATTTTAGGTAATGAATATTCCTGAATGTACGGAGGAGACTTGCGTATGCCACTTGAGAAGCACTCCAGTCTTACCCTTTCCTTCACAGAAGTCTACCAGAACTAAGAGGACTCGTGAAACCTGCAAACTCTCTTCAAGTTTTTACCTTTCCCCATAATTTCAAAAATATTCTGACTGTAAGTCTAGAAGAGAATTCGAGTGAGGATTTGGGTCAAGGGAAGACACTTAAAGATAAAAGGAATATATTTGCCTAGTTAGAGCTTAAAGAGGAGGAAGTGATTTATCTTATGTTATTTCTTGTTCAGAAATTGTTTGTCAAATTATGGTAATTTGTGGCTGTAAGAGAAGATACCTTTGTTGTGGTTCTCTCAAGTTCAAGGCTTCCAGAGATTGCATTGCTCAAAACCAGAACAAGTTCTTGCCTTGGCAGGTTTTAACAGTCCCTTAGTTAACGAGATCAACTGTAAGTGCTCTTTGGAACTCGTCAAATAATTCCCAAGGATTAACAAGCAGAACGCTCTGTCAGTGAAATACAAAATCTCTGGATTACTCACCCATAGAAACAATCTCAAAGTCTTTTCAAATCCACTTTTTTCAAATGTTTTGCCTAACTGTTCTCTCATTTCCATTCCCCCTGCTTTAGCGCAAGTAGCTTCCTGCTACTCTCATCTCTAATTTCTTTCCATTCCGATGTGTTCTAAACACTGCTTTCTTTCTCGAACATATGCTGCAGATTTTGAAATGGCTCCTGAGCTACAAACAGGGTGTTTAAGGTCTGTTGTGTGGTGGTTCCAAAATATCTTTCAGACATCTTTAGCTCTGTACTTCTCATAGGCTCTCATCTCTAGCCATCTGATAGCTGTCTGTTGTCATGTCACTTTTCCCGCAGGACCCTCCATCTCTGCCTGGTGGTGAGCCCCTATCTATGCTTCCAGCTCTGCTCAAATATTGCTTCTTCCAGAAAGTCTTTCCTTTGGAAAAGACTCTTTATCTCTCTATTATAAAACCTAATACAACTGGCCTTGCATTAACATTTACTTATGTATAGTTCTATCTAAGAATTTGAGGGCAGAAAGTATGCCTTGGTTATGGATGTACCTTCCATAGCACCTGACTCAGAGCTGTATGTACAATAGAAGTGTGATATCTGAGTAAGCGGTTGGGCCTCTTCTTGGAGACACACATAGACCACATGTCCTAGGTTCACTTGAGCAAGGTATAGCCATGTGGCTGAGTTCTGAAGAGCAGAATGTGGATGGAATTGATGTATGCCACTTCCAGGGTCAAAATGATACCAGAGCTTCTTGACAGAGGAAGCTGTGTCTTAGTTGTCTTTGCATCCCTGTGTCTAGCAAGCAAGGGGAAGATTAGATGCTCCAAAATTTAAGGTGAATGCAAAATTTTGCCTATTTAAAAACTTGAATTCTTTGGCTATAAAAGCATCAAAGAAAGCTAATCTCCCAAATTTCTCTAAAATATTAATATTATTCTAAAGTTACATGATGCATTAGTAATCTTTAAAACAAATTCCAAGGAGTACACATTCTGGTTTCTTCGTTTTAATAATGTGTCCTGGAATCTCCAAATCACAGAATTCATTTTGACTTGATCTAATTCAAAGTATTTCAGTAATTTATGTGGATGAATATGAAATATAATATTCTATAATGTGTGTATCTGTATCTATATCTATCTATCAATCTATATGTATGTGTGTATCAAGTGTCAATATCGCTTTTCTAAATTTCTGTTTACAGCTAGTCATTTCTAATCACCCAATGAATAATTAAATTGATTTGCTAAATGCATAACAGTGATTAAAAGGTTAATAACATTTAGTAAGCATTGATCATTGTTTCTATCCACAAGAGAAAAGAATTCTAAATGTTGATTAAAGTGCTCTAAACCTAGAGGATTTGAGTCATATTCCTGTGACATTTTCCCCTATGTAATTTCTAGCATGTAAATAGTACAAGTGAATATTGATTGTACAAATCTTGCTACAATGTGTTGTGATCCTTGCCTTCAAGAACATATGAAATCTAATCTTACTAATTTTCATCTGACTGACAAGAAAATATTGATTGAGGAGATGAGAACAATAAGAAAGCCAATTATCAGTGGATATAAGATATCGAAATTTAACATAGAAAAGACTGGTGTCAAAGAATATCATATTTACTTTCGAGGGTCAGAGGTTTACCTCTTCTTTGTTGAGGGAGATATTTTACAGAAATTGGAGTGAAATTTCTGCTGAGGGGAGTCTGTGTATCTTTTAGGAGAACTTTAAAGCAACAAGAAACAGTAACACAAGTAGAGTAATGAAAGAAACATTCTGAAGGCAAATAAGAATTTGACTTTGGAGTAACAAACTATGAGATGTGAATGCAGAAATCGACTACATCTTCCAGAAAGAAAAATAAGAGAAGCCAGACAAAACAAAATAATGCAAATGAAAGGCCAGAAGAAAATCATAAAGACAGTTTGCACCCTTAGAAGAAAGACAAACTAATAAATAATAAAGAATAACATTCCGTAGAAAAAATAGAGAATGGACTTGCTTGGAAACAAGGAAAAACAAATAACAACATCTCAAAATGTCTAAATTAAGTATATCCTGGAGTCATCTGAGACCCAGAAAATTAACAGGAATGTGAATAGTTTTATAAAAAGCTAAAAACTAAAAGGCTTGAAAGAAGAGGAAATGTCAGGATGTCAAGATATTACTTTTAAAAGGCAAAAAATTGTGATAGCTCTGGCCATGGTTTCTTTATATATGATGTCATTCCAAATAAAAAGATGAGTATGGAGGTGAAAATATGCAAATATCCTCATATAAAGGACAAAAAATGGAAAAAAATTAGAATCGAGTTATCAATAAAAACATACTATTCGAAGAAGGGCTGAGTGCTGTGTGAGGTAACATCTATGGATGAATGGAATATAGAAGATGACCCATAGGATGCTAAAGGAACTCTATCCATAAATAGCTTATAAACTGTAGGTTGTTTTTTCCCCCAGAAATTTTCATTTCCCTAGTTATTACATGAAGTAAAAACAGGAAGTCCACTAGGGACTGGCAGATGTTAAAGGAAAACCAAATGAAAGAATGTAATAGGGATTCACTTAAGGTCTTAGTTTCTTAATATTTTTATGACTTGTCTTCCTAATTTCATAACAAATTTCATGACAGTGAATTTACAACCGTATACAACAACCCCCACAGAATGAAAATAAGAAAGTCAACTAAATTAAAAATTTGGAATTTGGAATATTGAATTAAAAAAAATACTTGTCCCAAAAAATATAATCTGAATCACATTTCTCAGTCACTTTACAAACTCAAGTATAATCTAGAACTTGGTATGTGGTTCCCCTGTCAGTTCTCTTCTTAAGGGCTATTGCTTTTGTTACGTGGAAAAGACATTATATATCATCACCAAACCCCTCTTGTTACCACCTTCTTTTGCCTAAGTGGACCCTTCAACTACCCACACCCAGAAAAATCCCAGCACAGATTCAATTTCATGAAACACTTCTTATCTTCTAGACTGGGGCTTCTCATATTTACTGGTTGTTTTCCACAACAACTCTCTACCTTCATAATTCTTATCAAGAACCTGACACAGCCCACACCACCCTCACTCTCCAGAGCATTCCTGACTTCTTATTTAGGGAAAAACGAGCCATCCCCTATGAACTACTTACACCATCATGCCTCTCCTTCCAGCACCAGGACCTGCAACAACCTCATCTTTTCGTGCACTCTCTCTTTAGGCTGTAATCATGGTCAATTTTCTCCCCAAACTCATTAAAATGATAACTCTCCTTTAACTCTGCTTCTCCTTCTAATCAGCAACTCTCCTTGTCCTATTTCAAACAATATTCTAGGCTTGCAACTCAAATGCAAATTCTCCTCCAAAGAGGGAAATTTCAATATTTTGTCTTTCAAAGGATCCTTTTCAGTTTTTAATATAAAAGATCTTCCCCGACTAATCTCTCTAAAAATAGCACTTCTATTCTTTTACTTTATTTTTCTTCTTTAGTACTTATTATTTCCTAATATTTTATCTCATATTTATTTGCTAATTTGTTTAGCACCTATATCTCTAGAATAAGCTACTTGGTAGCAGAGTTTTAAAAAATGTCTGTATTTTTATCACATAAAATAATGATGAAACATAGTAATCACTCAATAAATATGTTAAATGGACATATAAACCTATCTAATCACTAAGTATTTTTTTTAAAACTTAAAAAGTTGCCGTGGCAACTGATGGTTGTTCCCCCCAAATTTGTTCTCCACCTCTTCCTAAAAACATGGCCTCCCAGGTAGAAACTACATTTCCCCGCTTCTCTCACATTCAGTTGTGGCTGTGTGACTAAATTTAGATGAGCAGAATAGAGCAGAAATATCATATATAATTTCCAGGTTGTCTTCAACTTATAGACAGGCTGTTGTCCCTGAACTTTGGTTCTTTCTCTCTTCCTCTATGAGCTCACATCTGCCTGAAACCCAACCAAGGTGTCAAGGCAAAAGGATCCTGGGTTCCTGAATGACCTTGAGGAGCAGAATGGCCCCGTTAGCATCGATAGGCTGGCATGTAATATGAGAGAAATAAACTTCTGTTTTATACAAGGGACTTTATTTTGGATCTTTTTCTTAGAGCTACTACGCCTTTGACACACTTGGTTTCCACAATTTTCTCTGCTAGTTCTCTGCCCATTCTTTCTCTATCTCCTTTTGAACTTCTCTTCCACTATCTGCTCCTTAAATATTGATTTTCTCAAAGGTTCTTTTCTGGCCAACTGCTATTCTTTATTTCCAGTTTTACTGAGATATAATTGACATAATAACATTGTACAAGTTTAAGGTGTACAACATAATGATACGGTATATGTATATATTGTGAAATGATTACCACAGTAAGTTTACTTAACATCTATTACCTCACGTAGTTACAATTTTTTTTTTGCAATGAGAACTTTTAAGATCTACTCTCTTCACAACTTTCAAATATACAATATAGTATTGCTAACTATAGTCATCATACTGTACATTACATCCCCAGGACGTATTTAACTTATAACCAGAAGTTTGCGCCTTCTGACCACCTTCACCCATTTCCCCAGCCCCTCCCTCTTCCTCGAGCAATAACTAATCTGTTCTCTGTTTTATGAGTTTGGTTTTTCTGTATTCCACACAGAAGTGAGATGATATAGTAGTTGTCTTTCTTGATCTAACTTATTTCACTTAGCATAATGCCCTCAAGGTTCATCCATGTTGTTGCAAATGGTAGGATTTCCTTCTCTTTTTTGTGGCTGAATAATCAACAATTGTTCTTAATTTAACCTAGTGATAGTTGAATTTTTCAGTCAATGATAAATTTGAGAATTTAATGAATTTACGTGTATATAAATTGTATATACATTTAAATACTGCATATAAATATTGGCAGTTTATAGACAACCTGAAACCTATTTTTGAATCCTCTAAGTAACTATGGTGGCCAGATCAAGAAATCTTTTGAGAAATAGTACTGATTGTCATGGTTTTAACTACCACTCATCTCTCAGGATATTTTTCTATCTAGGTAAAGACAATATCTGACCATTTGGAAGCCTTACTAAACTCTTTCAATGGGTCCCTAGTGCCCTTAGGATAGAATCCAAACTAGGCCTTTCAGGAGTGAGCCCGTACTTATCTCTATAGTTTCTCCTCAACCATCCACCACCCCTAGAGCTCTGTGCTCCATGTGAGTTGAACTTTTGCAGTTCCTCAAACTCTACACTCTCAATTTCATAATATCACACATACTCTTTCATTTTCTGGAACATTCCCTGCCTTTACCTGGCTATCTCCACTCCTCAAACACACTGCAGCCTGAAACCCAGGCACTCTGTCAGTGAGTATGCTCTATCTCCCAGGATGCCCTTTTATACTGTATTCACTCTTTCCTAATTGCTATTTAACTCTCAGCCCCTATCTCCCATGAAATCAAGGATTATCTGCTTTGTTTGCTTTACTTCCCCATTAATATCTGTCCCAGTGCCTAATATATTATAGGTCCTTAACATTCATTTTATTTAATTACAAATTCTCAAACTTTCCGTGGCTATAGGAAACTTGATATTTAAGATGCTGGGTTAAAAAAAAAAAAAAAAAAAAAAACCTGTGGTGTAGGAATAAATTGTATCTCCTGATGCATAATTCTTAACAATTATGAAGAATTTAAATTTTCCAGTTGGAAAACAAGTATCTTCTCTCTGAATTTCCATAGGGCTTTATAACTCTCTCAATGTCCTATGTGAGACTAAGCTTTCAGTGGGTAGGCTGTGTATCATGTTCATGTTTTCATCCCTCATAGGATGTGGCACAGTTCCTTACATATCTTGAAATAACTCCACAGTACAGTACCTGACAAAAGCGTGGCTTAAAATATTGTAAATAATGAGAGAGGATAAAATTCTATGTGTTTATTTGCTTTACGCTAAAAAAAAAAGCTCTGTGAAGGTACCTTTGGTGAGGAAGGGTGGAGGAGATGGGAAGCAATGAATAAAGAACGCCAGAAAGTTGATAAGAAAAAGATAAACAAACTAGTTAGAAATTGGCAAAGATATAAGCAAGCAATTAACTGAAGAGGACATTTAAATCGGTAATAAATAAAGAGGTATTCACATAAAAAAATGAGTAGCACATAGTAGTCTCTCCAAGACTAAGGTCTCCATGGCTCACCTAGTTTCAGATATTCGTTAGAAATCTCTCTGGCTTTGTTAGGAATCGAAAAGATTCAAAATGAAAAATTGCAACATTCTGCTGTACTCAACAGATATCCCAAAGTTGAAACATTGGGCAATAATAAAGGTTGGCTAAGACGTGGGCAGAAGGGTACTCTAATAACTGCTGGTGGAAGCAGAAATTTGCACAGCACCTTTGAAGAGTGATTTTACTATTTAGTAGAGTAATTTGGAGAATTGTAACATTGAGACCACACATGTCTCACAACACAGCAGTTCCACGTTTGGATATATACTCTAAGAAAAATTCAATACTCTTCACAGGGGACATATACCATGATGTTCTTTGCAAAGTTGTTTGAAATAGCAAACACCTGGAAACAACTTAAATGCCTCTTAAAGGTACAATGTAGAGGCTCTTGGCCTTCTACTCATATACCCTTGGCATTCATATTGCCCTTACACATGGAGGGAATTTTACTGCAAGCACCTGCCACTCTCTGCCTGAGGGTGTTCTCTAGCCAAGAATATGCTTGGGCTTCCATGAGGTGAGCTAGAATTCCAGAACTAATGGCTGCAGGAGTAACCCTCAATGAATGCCAAATAGGAATTTTGAACACACACCCCAGCTTCATCGTCCTTGAGTAATACAACTCTGAAGTGGCTCACAACGCCAGTCAGATGATAAGAAATGTGTAGATGTGATCAGAGAAATGATTAGAAGTAGAAATGCAGAAATGATGAATATGAAGTACCTGTGGCTAACTGGATATACTGGTTTAAAATTTGACAGAGAGAAACAGGCTAGATATTGGCTAATAATGGTATCTGAAGTCATGGTGATGGATGAGATGAACAAAGGAGGGAGATGGTAAAAGAAAGGAAGGCCCAGGAAGAGCACGGAAGCTCATGAATATTTAAGGACTGAGCAGAAGATGTTCCTACAAATAGAAATGAAAGAGAGAGCTAACGTGGTGGAGGGAAACCAGGGGTAAGAAAGGAAAATAAAATGTTGATTTCATAAATGTTCTACTCGAGGACATATTGGCAATAGCTTTCTTAGAAACTTGTCTCTATTTTCTCTGTTTTCAGACTCACTAATTTCAAGTTGCTGTTGCTGCTTCATCTACATCCTCAACGTCCTTCATCTTTTAAAACCTGTTGATTTTCAGAAACTCATTTCTGACGCAGCCAAACATACCCTCTGCCAATACCGTTAACTTGAACCCTGGTGCATAAAAACAGATGATTTGAAAAGATACTAATATTGGAAAGATATTAATATTACAAATTAGCTACAAAACTATGAAACAAGACCATCTAAAACCCTTACAAAAGACCCCCCCCTCCTTTTTTCTCTATTACAGAAACCCATTATAGGGTGAAACTGTAGTATATATATATTTAGATAATATATAAATTATACGTATTATATATAATTATACATATTATATAAATATATATTATCTAAATACATATAATATATTATATATAACTGTTAATCAAGCAAAAAGAACAAGCCAAAAACACATTCTCATGCCACTTATCTTCACCACTCTCCTACTATGCGTAAGCTTTAAGGATTTAGAATAACCACAACAAAAAGGTCATTTTGCAAAACGCTTTCTGTTTTACTGAAGTTCTCTGAAATATATTCACTTACACTTACTAAGGTCTGTGATTAGTGTACAGAACGCTTACCTACCTGTTAAACACGAAAACTAGTACATTTGACAATCATCTTTAGAAATTTGCTTTAGCTATCCAAAATAATAATGTTGTGTTCACTCAGAATACAACAGACAAAGTCTATTTTGCACTTCTCTTGCCATTTATTCACTACCTAATTGGTAGCATCTGGTTTTGTTTTGGTTTTCGTTGCTTTCCCCCTAGAGTTTGCACACTTAACATGGGTAAGCACAGGACTAACTACTTTCCACCATTATCTCATTCAATGCTTAGAATGAGCAGTCTTACGAAATGGGCATTGCTGTCAGTATTTTTGATGGGAAGAAGTGAGACTTTCAAGAAATTAAAGGCTTTGTCTAAGGTAACGCAGTTAATAAATGAGTCAGCGTTTGAACCCACGTTTTCTGATTCCAAAGCCCGTGGTTTGGGAAACTTGTCAAAATGGCATTGTAAGAATTTGGTTTGAGCCCCTTGCCTTTGCTTCCAATGAATAACAATAATAGACAAAATATTTAATGAGATCATGTAAAAGTGATGTAAAAACAAGGTAAATACTTCTGTGGACAAGAGATAGAATAGAAACAGAGGGTGAGCGGCAGTGTACCAGCTGGTTTTGGGAATGAGAGGCAAGAATTTCCCTATATCTGTGAGGCAACTGGGGTACCACATTTGCCCCACAATGACTGAAAATCAGTGCCAAGTTCATTGATGGAAACCTGAGTGTAAGATAACAGGAAGCTCAACAACTTACTACCCGCCTGGAGCCATGGTTTATATGGCGCTGCTGACACAGGGAGGCCAGAAGCAGCTGCCATCCTCTGGCAGTCAGCACCTGAAACAAACTGCCTTTTGACTTGGTGGCTAAATCTACGATATCCCCGTTATTGGAGATTCTGAGCTAGGGGTGGAGAGCATGCAGGGCCAACTCTATGACCATAGGACTGGAATGCGACTAGCAGAGAAAGAGAATTTTTTCAAGTCTCTCTCACTCAACTTGAGCCTGAAAACAAAAATTCCAAGACATGAAATCATATAAAAAGATCGCCAGCAAAATTTTTCAAAAGTCAATGAAGTCATTCCAGGTAACAAAAAAATAATAGATCAATTTCAGAATTTCAAGCTTGTTAGTATCCTTGAAGAGACAAAGTAAGAAATAACATCAATACAATTTATAAGAAAATAAGTAGAGATGAAACAATAAAAGCGGTCATGAGAAAGGAATCAATTAGAATTCCCAGGAAAAAAATATGTAGTTGAAAAAAATTCTGGAATGGACATAGTCAAAACAAGAATTAGTAAACTGGAAGATACCTCTGAGTAATTTACCAAAAAATGCAGCACAGAAGGACATATAAAATAGTGTGAAAGAGAATTTAAGAAATATGTACGATATGGTGTAGAACTTCAACATACATCAACTAGAGTGTTCCAGAAAAAGAGATTAGAGCTAACGGTAAAAGAAGCAATATTTGAAAAGAAAGTTCTGGAGTTTTCCATAATTTAAGAAAGATGTGAGTCTTAAGATCAAAGTATCTAGAAACATGAACAACCACTATGCTCTCTTTCGTGTAACAAGAGTAATAAAAACCATCCTGCCAGTCTCTAGGACAGCCTTTTGAGGACTCATAATTTGTCAGAGATGATAGAATCTAACCTGATAGATTCTGCCCTATATTTTGATAGAATAAATCATCTTTAAAAACAAATGATGACCGTAACTGTAAAAAGAATACAGCAAAACTGATATTCATCCTCAATTGAGAAGACATACCTTCACCATGACAGATGTCTACTGCTGCAAGTGTACAGAAAAATCCTGAAATTTAGTGACCACAAGAATTAAGGAAGTAAGCCAAAGAGTGTCATAACGCTAGCATATGTCCAGGCCACTCTATTACCCTCTTTGTGAGCTCATAAATGCAAATGCAAAAGTGCGCACACACACACACACACACACACACACACACTCCAATCTGGTGTAATATTGTAATATAGTGGAAGGACAATGAATCACCAATAAGTTTTATATATAAATAAGAGAAGTAACCATATATTAGTTTGTGAACTTATTTCCATTGTTTCATATTAATCTACTCCATAATCTAAACTTCTGTGTAAAATTAGCCTTTTATAAGAAAACATATACCTTCTTAAAGCCATGGTTTTAAAATAATGCTATGGTTGATTTCAGTTTTTAAAAGATGGCTTCACCTCAGTAACGCATCAATAAGTAAATATGAACAGAAAAGATTGAAAATAGTAGTTTAAGATTAAACATTAGGAAAATTAAGCAGTAGTTGTTTTTATCTTTTGTTTATCACAATTTATGCACTTCCATCAGAGAGAACCCCATTCTTTTGCAGCTCCTCCCCACAGCGTAGTAACTTCCTGAGTTGTGGTCAGACTTTATACCCAAGGAAAATAATGAAGTTCCCTTTGATTTCTGGTCTCTGGATTGGTTTAGAAGGAAGAGGTTACCCCTTGGTAATCATTTTTTTTTATGATCAGGATACCAAGAGGAGAAATTTTCAAAACACTGACCTCTTGGCAACGCGTTTCATAAATCCTCAGCCACACCTTAACTTTACACACTGAGGCATATTAAAAGAAAAGCCCAAACAATTGACATGCCCTCTCTTGCCTGTTCATATCAAGATCATAACAAAAGACCTTATTAAGGACACGTTGGGAGATTTTGATGAGAATATAATTTTTAAAATCTCAAAAGGTTCATGCCAATGAAAACTTCAACATTTTCTCTCTCTCAAAAAACAAAAATGGTTTTCACTTCTCTGAAGCACTAATAAACAGCTAGGGACGGTGTATGTGGGCAAAAAAAGAATGAATGTAACAGGTGACAAACATAATGAACTGGTTCTCTTAAGAAGAAAAGGATTTGTCAGTCACATTTTGCAATTGTTGAAAGAAGCTTGTATCAAATCATAGGAAGAGCTGGACAATAATTATCTTTCTTTCTTATGCATGGTTTTTGCATTAAAGTCAAGACTGTTACTTAGGTCTGCAACAGTTGATAGTTTTCCATAAATCTTTGGAAAAGAAGAACTAAGCAACGCTACAAAATTGCCTTATAAGCAAAAACACATTCGCTCTTGCTTAAAAGCTTTCCTCCTTTTTATTGTAAAGTTTTATAGCTTCACAATTACTCCAATATATTTTTTCCGTTTATTAATTGACTTTAGCAAACAGAAGCTACAAATCTCAAAATATAAGGAGCTTACTTTAGCAAATTTTATTTTTTAAATGGTGATTCAAAATTGGTATTATAGAGCTGCTCTTTAAAAAGTTGAAATGAATACGAAACACAGTAACCACACAGACCTCGGATTTTATCAAACCATCAGTCTGGAAGACACATTTTTCACTTCATCCATCTAGTAACATCTAACACAGTCACCTTGTTAATAAAACTGCTTTTTAAACAAAGTCAACAACAGCAATAATATTTTGTCACTTATTAAAATCGTAATACTGAATTTGCAGTTTTTGCAGAAGGATCTCTTCTATAGCATTTCTAGGAATACTCCCTGTAGGCTCTGATTTTTTTCTTTTTAATAAGAAGCACATTTAAAATAGGATTATAAGTACGGCTAAACTAAGAATTAAGCACAATTTACTTTCTGAGGTATATTTTTTTTCGAGGAAAAGCAAACCTCCTAACTTCCAAGGTATTTGCCCTGAAATAAAAACTTCTCAGTATTGTTTCAAGATAATTAAAAAAAAATCCATGTTCAAAGTTTCTAAAGTGAAATGTGAGCTAACAAGACAAAAAGAAACAAAAGAAGTTTGCACACTGCTGCTCAAAAGAAGTTTACACAATGCTCTGCCAGGAATAACACACATAAACTAGAAGAAGGCAATTATTGGAATCAAAGCACACTTACTTTTTAATATGTAAAGATGCACGTTTTTTTCCTATTTTAGGTTAAAAATAAGAGGACACCCCAGTGAGTCTTGCTGGCAGTCAGATAACGCACTGGCCCTGACCCTTTAACTCACAGGAATTCTCAACAAAGCCCTTTTCATACAGACTCTGCTATATATTCCTGAGATAAGGTGGCAAAACATGGAGAAGTGACACAAAGTTGGACTAAATGAAATGTTTACAAATATTCTGTCACACCGTTGTTCCTTCATTATCTATTCCACACATGATTTGCCTGAAACAATATTTATTCAGGTTGAAGAGAAGCGTGATTGAAACAAAAGGACAATTTCAAGAAAAAGGACATGCCAGACAATGCAAATATTGTATTTCTCTGTGAGCATGGCCAAGTTTAATGTGAAATCAAGCAGAAACAAAACCAAATCACCTAAGAACTTCTAAGAAATGCTCCTGCTCTAATTTCCCTCAAAACCCAACAGATTTCTTGTTTTACAACAGAGAAAGTATCTTTTAAATAATATCTTAAATCTGCACTCACCATGCGAAAGCCACGGTTGCGTAGCGTAAGTGTGCTATTTTCTGCCCCTTTTCCATTTCAGTTTTGCCTATAGTTCTCCAACACCCAATAGCCCAGAGCTGCCACCCAGAGGCCCCTCCACGAGCTGGCTTATTTGCCTGTCAATCTGAGTGCTGGCTTCTGTATTATGCGGCTGTGCACTTTGCTGAACTTCTAATATCATTTCCATACGCTTCCCACCGCCTGAAGTAGGTGATTTGTTCTTTCGGTTCAATAAGACTCGGATCACTTTTCGGGGAACTCTCTGGGATCAGGCTTTCAGTCGTTCACCTTCAAGTGAAGGAGTTCTTGGTGAGAAGTGGGTGGAGAGAAAGAAGCTCAGTACAAGGGAATTCAGAGTGTAATGAGAACGCAGAGAAACTTCCTCTCTCTTTTCCTTCCTTGCTAGGCTGAGCTGCTAGTGCCTCTTTCACAGAACTTCGGAATGTTACGGGAGGACAGCAAAGAGGCCCCGCCAGACAAGCCTTTCTCAATCAATTAGCTTGCAGCCATTACTTGTGACCTTAGGTCACACAGCATAAGTGTGTGGGGTGTGCCTTCAGGGGTCCCAAGGCTGCTTATTACAGCTTAGATAACCCAAACCAAGCAGACACTGAAATCTAGAAAGATTTTTAATAGGAAATATGCTGAAGATACGAAATAGACAGAAGGTGAATTCTAAGTTTGTTCTTTGCAGGAGTAACTATTTAATTCAGTCAAAGATTTTTTTTTTCTATTAAACAATCCAAAACTATATATTTTTCCCCTGATGGATCAAACAGGATTTAGAAAGAAGCAGCAAAGCATTTCTTTTATATTAAGTTTCAAGCTGGGGATATAGAAATGACAAAATAACGAATCTATCATACACATGTAGATATCACTTAATCATCCGGGTTCCTAGGTTTTTAGTTTTTTAAAGACACTGACATTCTATCAAACTGCAAAGTTAAACTACCATAAACAAAGTTCTCCATGCCTGAGGAAGTCAAAATCACACCACTTTGGGAGGTAGGCATAACTATTTTAAACTCTTTCAAGACTGCATATATCTTAATGTCAAGATTTCTCTTATTCTCCTACTTTCATTAGAATTTCATTTTGCTCTCTCATTCAGATAAATGCTTTCTTTCTTTGATATATATCAAAAAATGAGAGTTCAAAACATCAGAAAATAAACAAAATGCTAAAGAGAAGCAATCTTTTAAAACTCCAAGTTTGTTTACAGTTCATACATTGTTTACCCCTTGAAAACACTTTAAAAATAATAACCACCATCATTATCAATAAGTTAAGGACACAGAAATATCAGGCAATTTTACTTAAAATAAATTCATTCTTTTGAGTACTACAACCCAATTAAGGGGCATATGCTTGTATAGTGATTGTAACACACAATCTTCCCCCCAAAACAGCCACTCCTCAGAAATGGACTTGCCACACCCACATTTCCTCCCCTTAATTATTTGGTGACACCACAAAACATGATCGGCGCAGCAGGCTACAGGAATGGAATATTCCATACAGATGCTGGACTTAGCATTTCTAGCTCATCAGCCTTTACTTGGCCAATTGAATTGTCCTCAAATTGGGTACTGACTTAAATAAAGCAAACAAACCAAAAATGCAAGAATGAATAAGACAGATGAGAGAAACAGGACTAGGTAATACTATCTGATAGAGAGGCTCAATTCTGAAAACTGTAGTAATAAGGGTATTAAAATCAGTTACAGGAGGGGGTTATGGCAGTAATTGGGGGTTTCCACTTTCTCCAATCTACAGTAGGAGTCATTGACAGGTTTGGAAAAGGAGATTGGCATTGCCTTTAAATAAGCTTTAAAAACAACATAAGTTAAATAATAAAAATAATAATAATAATAATAATAATTAAGATCTTTTAGTGATTCAGTCATGGCTGTTTTATATATTGAAAACAGGCATTATTCAAATCACTTTGGGCTCTTTAGCCAACAGATATGCAGAACATCAAGAATTCTAATTACTCCTTGAGAGATACGTAGTCTTTAGAAATTCTATGATTCAACGCCACCTTATAGTTCCATGTTCCATTTTCATCTGTTATGAAGAACAACAAGTTTTATTTTTTTGTTTCCTTCATTTAAGACTAAGAATTAACTCCTAAGAGTCAACAAGGCCACCAGTCTTATCCATTAGATGTCTACAGTCATACACCTCAAGGATCTGGCCTCTATTGCAACAGCACTTCTGCATATACAAAACAAAGGACTTTTTTGAGAAGTGCAAAAAAGTCACTAATAACCTACATAAAACATAAAAAATACACCAGCATTTGAAAGCACTTTGGTGATTTCATAGTCTGTAATGTATTTTTTTATAGCCAGTTGACCAAAACAACCACAGACATTTCTGAATTACACACAGGTTTTGAAAATAATCCCCTTTGTAAAAGTGTGGTATCTTACATTGAAAAAATCACTACCATGGGCTGGCTCCATGGCCGAGTGGTTAAGTTCACATGTTCCAATTCTGTGGCCCAGGGTTTCACCAGTTCCTGGGCACAGATCTAGCATGGATCATCAGGCCATGCCGAGGCGGCATCCCACATAGCAAAGCCAGAAGGACCCACAACTAGAATATACAACTATTTACTGGGGGGCCAGGAGGGTGGGCTTTGAGAAGAAGAAAAAAAGAGATTGGCAACAGATGTTAGCTTAGGTGCCAATCCTTAAAAGAGAAAAGAAAAGATCACTACCACAATGCTACTGAAAATAGGTTGTCTGCTTTACCCCACTCATTCCTATCTTCATTTTATGGGGAAAAAGTTTACTATGCTAGATATCAAGGAGATTGAATCAAACATTGCAGATAATTTTTGCTAAATTCATCTAATCTGAAAGAGATCTCAGTAGCTCAGATTTTACCAAAATCCTATTTTACCGCCAAAACCCTATTATGCTGTTTAGAAATGCTGTTAGACTACATAATAAATATGAAAATAATTTGAAATTATGTTTCAATGAATTAAAAAGTCATTAAAAATGATAGGAGACAGTATTTCTATATGAAGTTATAAAGACAATTTCTGAGCACTACATAATAACAAAACATTAGTCACTTATTATATGGCACTGACCTTTCTCACACTAATTCTGTTCTACATCTATCCATTTTTCCCTACTCATCTGCAATGCTTTGAAAGGTACTCTCTTTTGGATGGAGGAAGAGATGAACTAAAATGAAAGGCTTGAAAACATTACTATCAAACTTCTAGTTTTACTAGACATCTGATTAGCAGTCTGCCATCATAAGTTGGTTTCAGTGAACTTTCTGTTAAAACATCTACACAGAAAAACACACCTTACAACAATCCTAAAGCCTGCAATTAACTGAAGCAATTTCTTCATCATTCTCCTAAAGCTAACGATATTGGACTAAGAAAAAACATTAGATGGGGGTCTATACACAGAGACAAACTAGTTCTATTCACGTGAAAGTCAAGAAAGCATTTCAACATTTCTTTATTAACTGCCTTCAGATTCATGGACCTGTTCCACAGAAAACTTGGATTGCCGTAATTTCATTGGGTGTCAGTAGAAGGTGCTGCTTCTTGGGATACACAGAGTAGTATTCTCACAGCACCATCTCTTCCTGTTTTGGCATTGGTACCTAAAAACAGGAAGGGAGAAAAGGGACTGGCATGTGACATATTACATGCCCCCAAATTTAGTGAAAGCAAGGTAGGTGGTAGAAGAGGTAGGAAGATGGTGGAATGAGGTGCATAGGAATTGTGGCTTTTAATGCTTATGAAACAATAAGGTTTAGGACATAGGAGGCCACCTTACTTTAGAGAGAAAAGTTAGACTCCATGTATGCTTCCTAGTCTCTAGTTGGGAGTTCTGTACCCTACCTGTCACGCAGCTAGAATGACAGGAAGGGAATTTAACGAGCATAAATGGATTTTAGCTAGTAAGAAGTGGATGGTAAGAATACAACTGGTGTCATCCATGACATTAGATCGAGCTAGGCTAATTTAACATTGAGCAAATAGAAAACAAATATAAAATGAGGGCCTATAGGAAAATACGACAGAGAAAGTGGGAAAAGAACATTATCCAAAGAAGAGCCATAACTGAATATATCAGCTATTAAAATAGGTGACAACAGGCACTTTAAATAGAATTCAGGAAGACATGACCTCTATAACACTATACAAGAAGGAAGAAATAGCCTAAAATAAAAACAAGAAAATAAAATGGAAATACACACATTTAAAAAGAAAAGAGAGTATGATGGATAAAGAAAAAAGTGAAGTAAGGATAAGAAATGACACTGAAAAATCATATTGGTGATATGGATGACAAAGCTAAAAAAGTAGAGAGGCAAGGTTGAAGTCTATAGAAACTGTGTAGATGAGCTCGCTGGAAGGAATCCTGAAATATTTGACTCCATGCATTTTTTATCTAAGATGTCATAAAACATAAGGAAAATTGAAAGTATGCTATGGAAGAGGGAAAATGTTGATAATAATGTGAAAAAATTTAGCACACTATGCACATAAGCTCTTGTAGATTATTTTAAAGGGACAAACACCTTAATGAAAAATATAAAGAAGAGGAACAAATAATTCAAAGATGAAATAAAAGAAATGAAAACTAAAGCAACATTGAGATTATGGTATAAACTTTTCCTATTATTTGACAATTTTAAAATAAATATTCAAAGTGGCTTATTCTGTTCTTATGAGTATATAAATGGGAACAAACTTTCTGGAAAGCAACCAGTTTATATGTGCCAAGATTCTTGCATTTTCTTTTTATTTATCTAGTCACTGAACAAATATTTGTTGATCACTTATTATGTGCCAGGCACTGTTTGAGGCACTGGGGATAAAGTGTTTAACAAAACAGATAGAATTTCTGCTGTCATTTAGGTTCTAGGAGGTAGAGAGAGAGAATAAGCAAATACACATGTAAATGTAAAATATTAGGAACTATTGAATACTAAGATGTAAAATAGTGCAGGATAAGGGGATAATGAATGATTTTGGAGGTGGCAGAGATGACATTTTATGTAGGTGCTCAGGAAAATGTCTCTTTTGTGTGATAACATTTGGGCAACAATCAGAGCACAATGTAGGAATCCTACATGATAATGTGTAGGGGAAACTTCCAGAGCAACAGCTACCAGTGAAAAGGCTCTGAGGTGGGCATGATTTTCAGTAATATTATATCAAAAATAAGCTAGATCAAAGACTTTTTTGTAAGAAAGTCAAGGACTCTTTCGTAAGAAATTTATCAGCGAGAAAGACCAACATTTTTGTATCAGGTTGTTTATAATTGCCTACAAAACTGAAAATGAGTATATCAATTCTTATGATATAGTATTATATAGTGATTTAAAATCATCATTTTGAAGAATTATCAGATATGAGCTTTATGGAAGCCAAAGCAGGAATAAAACAAACTCCAGATGAGATATGATTCTAGATTTGTAAAAATGGGAGTCTTTAAATATAGTAAAAGGAGCAGGTATTGAAATGTTGATAGCAATTGTCATCACTGTATGGCAGAATCATGCATCGTTTTTATGCTTTTTTATTTCCTTTCTAAATTATTTAGAATTTAACTTATTTCTTTTATGAAAGAAAAATATTCTAGGTGTATTATTAATTCCAGCATTCTCTTTATCACAAATCTTGAAGCTTTTGACTTATTTTGGACTATTTACTCTCTCAAATCTAGTTGGTCAATACTTGAATGATTCTTCTTTTATGAATAATTGAAATTTTCCTCTTCCCTTTCATTTCCCTGCTTCTACGCTGTTACTTAGACCTATCGGAAGAATTTAAGAGAAGACGTAAAACCATGTGCATGTATGTATATAGCCTTTGTTTTCTCCTTTGAGAGCATATGGCAAGAGTCATCTCTTTCGCTCAGTGACAAACGCCCTCCCACAGCATCTACTACTTGACCCTTAATTAGATCTTCCCAGACTCATGTCTGAAATAACTCATGTCTGAGACCCTCCCTGTCTGTATGGGTCCCAAAGGATTGGAGCAGCAGCAGGAAAGCAAGAAAGTGTCTCTCTGTAGTTTAGGATGTGTGTCGCAAGATGCGTGAGCCAGTAAGGTGTTGAATGAGATTGAAAAAAGAAACAAAGAAAAAGAAGGAAGGAGAGAAAGAAAACAGAGAACTCTACACAGAGAATGGGTCATTAATGAAAAATGAAAGCTGAACACAGTGAAATCTCATGCTGAGGAGCAAGAGTCCAGGTTGGCCAAAAGCATCTAGTTCAACAACTTTTGCTCTTTCACTAAATATGTAAAGAATACGGTCTGGGTGCTATCATTTTAAGATCTTGTTAAAACAAAAACAATGAAGCAAGTAAAGGAAGTAAAATATGGGGATTAGAAATGGAAAGAAAAAAAAGGGAGATAGAAACAGAGAGAGAAAGAGAGAGTTAGATGAACTGGCATAATTTGAAAAAATAAACAAACGACCAGTATGGGAGCTGGGAAGAAAGAGAAAACATAGTTCCTGAAGAGGTGATACAAAATACATGTGTGTTAATGCTTCTGACGTGTTGCTATATTGATATAAGTAGAGGCGTTAGAATAGAAGACAGAAAGTAGTCTAATTGGACTGGAGAGGATGGAAGATGGGATTGAGAAAGCTAGATCGGTTGGAAAGTATGAGTTTGAATCAGATTGAAGAAATTTACAAATTACTGGAAAATGGGGACAAGTCACAAACTAAGACAAATTGGGATGGGTCGCGTGTCTTGCAAAGCGAGAGGTAAAAGCTGAAGTCTGATCCCATGGGAAACTGTATCAGGGGCAAGTGCTGAGCTCCTCAGGAGAAGATCTTCCGTGAGGCCAGGGCTAAAGTTATCACACAGGGGATACTGAGCAGTCCCCCTGAGCCCTCACTCACTGTAACAGATTCCATCCAACCAAGCCATGCTCAAGGTGGTTGTAGCTAAACCTGCCTGGGCCCCAGACACAGACCTAGGAAGAGAGAATGGTAACAAGTTCAGTCAAGGAAAAGAAATTAGAGGCATTAAGCAAATCTGCTCTAGCATATTAAGGTTCACATAGGGTGCCAGAGTTCAGGCAAGAACGCGAGTTGAGACTATTTGGCACTTACAGAGGAATGTCTCTGAGATAAACCAGGGCTTTCATGAGCAGGTAGTGAAAAACAGGCTACAGGCTACAGCTTGAGGAGTGCGGACAGCCAGCCTACCCAAAGTTATCTTTCCCTGTAGCCTTCCTTGGTGCCTCCTCCTCCTTGGAGATTTTGGTGCCAAAAACCCCTTTGGTACCAAGACACTAATTCTAATATGGGTGAAATACTGCATCTGGAAATTCTTACAAAAATAAAATATAGTACTCTTGAAGATTTCTCTCACCTCTCTGCAACTATCATCAGGCTTTAGATTAGGATATTTGGGACCATCCATGGGTAATTGTGGGTCAGAGGATATTGCCAAGAAAGGCAAGGCTGCTAGGATCAGGGGCGCCAAATTTAAGTTAATATTCTGAAAACACTGGCTCTAAAACCCTTGTGATACTGTACCCAAAACTCTGGTTGCCAGAGTTGTTATTAAAATTTATACTATTGAGTTAATCCTAAAGAGTTAATCTTAGACAGCATATGACTTTCCTGAGCAATTTGATCCTATATTCCAATAATCAGACCTCCAGTTAGAAGAGGATATCATGGGCTCTTGAACACAAAGGCAGATAAAGTTCTGTGATTCCAGTTCTAAAATTTTCAATAAGGAACTACTTTTCAGATGCTAACTGCTATTTAATTAGATTGGGGAATTGTTGCCATGTTTGTTGTTCTGTCCCCAATTCTTAGCTAAATAAATTTACTTTGAAGCTTTTAAGGAGAGGAAATTGATTCTAACTATGGCATGTGCTCCAAAAGTTATGTAAATTTCTGAGCTAAAGCACTTTGGGATATATTATACAGATTACATGTTACAAAGTTCATTCTTTTCTTGCTCCCTTTCCTTTCAAAAAACAAAGCTGAAGAAGAAACAGTCAAATGTTGCAGGATACTTGTAAGTGCAGAGAACTGTGAAGACCTGATATGAGGTGCTGTCTTTTTCTTTAACACTTGTCAAACCAGAGAACAAGTCAGTGTGCTTGAATTCCAATGGAAGCCATGGACAGGGTCTTGGCTGTTCCATTTTACTAGCTAAATATGTGAATGAATGAACGTTGTATTATAAACGGAGAAAACAGTTGGATATAACTTTTTAATGAGTAGAAACCTAAACAAATTTCTCCCAAGAACAAGAAATTGGTATGGCTGTCCTGACAGATAGAAGCTCTGAGTATATTTTAAAAAGAAGAAAATATAAGCAGTGGACAAAAGACTGTTCCAGACATAAAGGCTGGGATAAATGTAAGAATGAACATTTAAGGAAAGAAAGGATGAGGGAAGCTAACCAGAGGTTTCCATTGACTGGTCCTTCATACCTCACCTCCCACGAGACTCTCTACACCAGCAATTCCACACCACTCATCGCTGATCCAGCAGCCAATCTGTTTCTCACATCCATGCTTTTGCTCAGATCATCTCTGGTGTTTGGAGAGCCTTGCTGCCACAATCTGGTTCCCTGTGCCTCTTTTTCAAATAACTTGTTCCTTCTGTCTTAAGATTCAGCTTAGTTGTCACCTCTTCTGCCCTTGCCCAGACGGAAATGGACCTTTTCCCCTAGCATCCAATTGCACCTTGTGACTGCAAGCATTGCACTTACCACTTCTACTTGATGGTAGAAATTCCATCACTCTGCTAATTTTGCTTCATAATTATCTCTCATTCCATTCTCTTATCTTTGTCCATGACCTCTGCTTTGACTCAGGTCATTGTCATCTACTGCTCACGTGGTCTTTTACAAGAGACCCCTAACCCACCTCCCAGCTTCTCTTCATCAGCGGGATAATCAGAATGATCAGAATGCTGCCAGAGTTTTCTTCCTAATGGACCATGCCAATTACCTGCTCAAAGCCCATTTTCCCCCATTTCCAAAATAACAAAAACTGAAACTCCTTAACACAGCAAAAAAATTTTCATCACAATCTGCCTCCCAACCTTTCCAGTCTCATGACCCTCCCCTCTGCCATCCTTAATCTATGCTCCAGGCATATTAAATGTCTTGCCAGCCTCAAGCAATCCATGCTTTTTAGCATGTGTGTGCCTTCTTCGGAGGCAGTTCCTTTCCATAAAATGCCTTTCCCCTATTTAGCTCTTCATAAAACTCCAATTCATCCCCTCAGACTCTGCTCAAGGACTACTTAGTAAATCCTCTGAGCCTCTGTCAAACAGGGCTATTCACTGTTTTTCCACAGCATTTCACTCCTACCTCTAATTTAGCACTGATGGTGTCATATCTTAGCTGTTGATTTTCACTTCTGTTTTGGTTTTATGTCTTGCACCGGTCAAATGCTGTTTTTGTTCCTTTTCTATACCAATAGAAGGTGAGCTCGCGGAGGGCAGTAAAACTGCTTTATTGGTTTCTATATTCCCAAAGCTTATCACAGTGCCTAACACTAAGTAGGTAATTGATTGGTTATTGAAAAATGAAAGAAAAGGAGAAGGAGAGAAGGAAGTAAGACCTATTTGACAGGAGACACTGTGTAATAAGAAGAGAAGAGGAATAAATGGAGACACTGTTGAAATTCCATATCTGGGAAAGCACTAATACTTTTGAAAGTAGGCACACTCCTTACGGCAGGAATAAAATTACAAGAAATAAAACTATCCTAAGTAAAAGAATTAAAGGATTTCAGGTTCAAGAAGGTGAAATAAATATCCTTCTACCTCTTTCTCCTTTCAAAATCATCACAAAGCTTAAGGGAGAAAAACAAACTCTAATACAAACTGTGTACGTTTTCTGTGGCTGCCACAACAAATTCCTATAAACTTGGTGGCTTGAAACAACATAAAATTATTCTTTTATGGTTCTGGAGGCCAGAAGTTCAACATAAATTCCAAATCAAATCGAAATCAAGCTTTTTGGCAGGGCCGTGCTCTCTCTAGAGGCTCTGTGGAATCCGTTCCTTGCTTCTTCTAGCTTCTGGTGGCTCCTCTATCTCTTAGCATTCTCTGGCTTGTAGCCACATCGCTTTAATCCCTACCTCCAACTTCAAAATCACTCTTTGTCAAATCTCCCTTTGTCTGTCTCTTCTAAGGACACTTAGGGCCCACCTGGATAATCTCTTCCTCTCAAAATCCTTAACTTAATTACATCTGTAAAGACCCTTTTTCCAAATAAGTTAGCATTCACAGTTCTGAGAAAGAGGACGTGGACATATTTTTGGAAGCCGTTATCAGCCTACCACACAAGCTCAAATATTTTCTAAAACTAGAAGACTTTTATAACTCTAAATCACAATATATAAAGACAGAAAGTGCATGGAATAGTGGCATTTGACTTAGCAGAGTAAAAGGAAGATGAACCGAATATAAATAGCAGATACTAATTAAAAATAAACAAACACAGTCACATAGCAACATCTAAGAAAAGTTCAGACGTTGGAACATCCAGTTACTGTCAAAGGTGGGGTTGAGGCCAGGAGTTGAAAACAGAGAGATAGTTTGAAAGACTGTAAGAGGACCAGTTAGACACCTATCTATGGTCACCCATCTACTGGAAAGGAGCCAGGGAACTAACCCTTCTCACTCCTAAAGGAAAGTAATGGTATCTGGAGAAACTGAGTCAGAATGACTGCAATCTACAGCACAAAAGACAGCGAAGGGACATGTACAAACAATTGAAAGGTTACGTGACAGTCTACGTCCACTGAGAACTGTGTACACCTGCTGTCCCGAGCTAAGCCCCAGGGTGTTTATATCCCCAAATAGAAGACTAAGAATTCTTCTCCTGAGTAAATAACTCCCACAGAGAAAAGCAACCTCAGAAACAGATGTAACGTGTCATATCCACCAAAAAAGCCAACTGCCAAACCAATGGATCAAAAGTGGAGCCCAGCTGCCAACAAGCATCCCTCCCGTGCACAGAGATCCTACTTAGGTGTTTAGTGCCTCCCTCAAAAATATGACTGGAAAGTCAAGGATCACCACTGGGAATCCTTCAAGGAAAAAACAGATAGCAAAATAAGTGAAAGGAATGAAGGAACTCAGAGAAATAGAGAATATGCAGTGAGCAGAATAAAATTTCAGAGAAATAATAATAATGTCCCCAAATATGACAAAAGATATTGCCTTGGTGAAGCAAAGCAGGACACAATAAAAAAGAGTGAGAAAATAGAGAATAAGAAGGAAAATTATAAATTTAACATATGAGCACCAAAAATATAAATTTAGTAAAAGTGTTAACAGATAATAAAGAGTAAACTCAAAAAGACAAACACATAAATAAAGGTAAGTAAAGATGTTCTAAAAGTAGATGGTCAATGGAGATAATCTACTCCACAGAGAGTAATTTGAGAAATGGAGATTAAATTCTAGTAAAGAAATTATTAAGAGTATAATACAAGGAAATTTCTCATAATCGACATTATCAGATTGAAAGGATTCATTGAGGGCCCCAAGACCAAGGATGAAGAAAGACCCATACTAAGGCATATTCTGGTGAAATCTATAACACTATAAATAAGGAAGATACCTCAAAAGCTTATTAGTGAGAAAAGGAGGTGATAGAAAAAATGATCAGAATCAAAATGACATTGGTCTTCTCAACAACAATATTGGAAGCTGGAAGATAATGGAAGAATGCTTTTAAAATTCTGAGTGAAAATTATGTTAAATCTATAAGTCTATTTCCAGGCAAAGATTCAATCTTGTACCATGTAGAATAAAGATATTTCTCAACATGCAAGTTTCTAAGTTATTTATCACCTGTAGAACTTTTCTCCAAACATTACCAGAACACGAGCTCCAGCAAGAAGAGAGAGAACACCAAGCAAAAGGAGGATATAAATTCTAGAAAGAAGAGGCTACAACATCATAAAATGGAAAAATGAATTTTGCAGGATGACAGCCAAGGAAACCCTGAATGACCTCTTTTGATAGGACGCTTTAGAGAGCAGCCAGACAAGATGAAATGGGAAGGAGAGAGGCTCCGGAAAGGATTTCTCCACGGGAAAAGAAGAAGAAAAAAATATTACAAATTGCTAGATTGTTTGACCAACTTGCCTGTGTTGAAAATTAAATAGAGAAGAATTTTATAAAGATTTTGAAGCTTTGGGGAACACTTTGCAAAAAAAAGGAAAGAAAGAAAGGGAGGAAGGGAATAAGGAAGGAAGACAGAAGTAGAGCAGGAGGAAGAACTGGGCAAAACAATTAATAAATAAATGAAGCACTTACGAATTCAAGGAAAAACAAAAACTCTGCAATAAGGGGAATATAATTAAATCATCAGGCTCGGCAGTAAACACTATTTGTATAGTCTTAGTAAGTAAAAATCTAGATATGGATTTAAACTAAAGTGATATAACTACAATGTCAGAATCAAGAATTTTGGGATTTTAAGTTTAAACGTTCATTTGTAGCAACAAAAAGCAAATCAATAAAATCTAAGTTGAGGAATCATGAGATGGCTGTATGGACATTATTTGAAAACACAGACGTAAAATAGAACTGAAGGAAGTTGATGGTGATTGCCTTCCTGCAGTGGTGCCAAAGGGTTATTTATTTAGATTATTAATCTCTAAACTTATCTGCATTTTAAATATGTGTGCATATATTTATTTGGTAAAAATAAAGGTTATTTTTTAAAGACTCATTACATTTATTTAACCTAAACCTATTTCTTTTGCTTAAAATTATAACAAGTCAAATCAAATAGTCATATGTCCTCTTTTTCTTTAAAATATTTCCACAAAAGTAGATAATATTACTGATCTAACTTTAAGTTAATGAATTAATGCATGAATGCATGTTTTAGTAAAACATTCTTCTCTTCGTAGAGAAATGAAATGTTAATTGTAATATTTGTAAACAAATTATAAATTGAATTTGATAGTAAATATAGTTTCTTGAAGGAAATTCTAGATCAAACTTGATAAAGAGAATAGTTTTTTTAAATAAAGGGAATGTGCATTCCTAAAGTATTATTTTTACCTGGTTTCCAGGATCCTGAATTTTCTTCAGGTGAAGCACTGGATTGGTATTGCTATTCATTCCCATTTTCATATCACCATGGGCAGTCTAAATAAAACTGCTGGAGAAAAAAATGTTGACTTGTAAATTCCGAATTAGCATTCATTCAAAAACTTCCGCTAAGTATACTAATGTTGATTTTATAAACTTGTTAATAATAAGGTCTTATTTATCTTCCTTAACTCTAAAGCAAATTTAGTACAAAATAACATTTTTCACAGTATAATGGCCCTTTAAAAATAATATTCCCACCAAACACACAGAGAGCAAAGCACAAAGAGTTTACAAAACAGGAAGAGATTCTCCATTATTATTTCTGGAGAGCATCCTAGTCTGATGTTTTTCCCTCTGCCATTCTTAGAGAAAGTACGTTATCCACAACAGGTCAGCCCAAGTCCTGCCTATTTCCTCAGGAATAAGGGTCAGGCAGCATTCAGTATCCTTGGGAAAGTGGCCTAAAATTACCAAAAAGGCCATCTCAGTAAGACATCAGGAAGCACAACTGTTTCCATTGACACGAACATAATGAAAACAAAATGCTCTAGAACTATGTGCTTTGTGAACCATAGTTTGTAAAAATATCACACATGCTGTGTTTTGACCACCCAAGAGAAATCAAAGCCACTGGAGCCTCTACGAGCATCTCGGTCCTACTGATGTTTGTGATTCTAAAATCAGGAGCGTGTTCCTGGGACACAATCCATCAGTATCTGCTAAGGCAGTGTTAGAAAAAAGCTTTCAAATGCCCTCTTTGTTCCTGACCTGCTATGGGAATTCATGGCATGCGGCATCAAAGGAGAAAATTCAGGTCACCTCTGTTGGATGTAGCCACGTGGGTGTGTGAATTAAAAACATGCAACAGGGACCTGACAAATTCCTGTTTCAGTGTAGTCTCCTCTTTGACTCCTCTAAAGGTGATCCTTATTGATAATCAAAGGAGAGGCCTCAGACCATTTCTGAGATGTGCTGGTTCTCAGATAAGTGATTTAGGATGGTCAAATACTCCAATACTTTCAGGAAATGACCAATAAAAATACACGCCAAAATCTTGGTAGCTCAAAGGAAAAAAAGAATTTCTGACAATATTTCTGTTTCACCATGAAATGGATGAGAAATCAAGCTGTTCAGGCACAGCTGGAGAATGTGTGGAAGTGAACCGTGACACTCCTGGTTTAGCTTCTCAAGAAGCTGAAGGTTTTGATGCTATTAGGACATAGCCTGACAGGATGATGTTTCATGGTGAGGGAAGTGATCGGCCATCTAGCAGCTGAGATCAGTGGATCCTTTCGAGTGATCAGACCCTCAAAGGAATGGGTCACTTGTGTGCAAGAATTCAAAGCTTATATCTTACAACTGATAAAATGCAGAGATATTAAAGCATGGTAGTCTGGATTAATTAAAAACAGTGGTCCACTGATGGATGTGAGTGAGAAAAAGATAGAGAAAAATAAAGCATGACTTTGTGATTTGAACAAAGCTTCCATTTTAGTCATTCTGATGTTTCCTTCAAACATATTTTGCCTCAGCCACTTCTGCAACTTGATTTTTCAATTTTGTTCCCACCCAAATTGTCGTGTTGCCTGCTTTCCATCTAACAAAACCCTGCCCTTCTTTGAAGACTCCTCTCAAATTGCACCACCTAGGTAACAATTTCCCCAACCACCCTAGACCATCCCAGTTTCTACTGAATTCATCTGTGCCTTTCTGGGTAGTTCTCTTAAGCTATCTTGAGATGTTATGTATATGTGTATCTCTGCCAGTGCCTTGTCTCATTTGTTACAGCACAAATCCCATTAGACCATGAATCAGGCCTTCTGTATTTTGTTTTAATTTCCTACAGCTCTTACCTTAATCTTACACAATTAACATGTAATGGCTGACAAAAGAACCAGCATAAATTTTTTCATTTACCATAAGTAATATCGGAAGGCTCCTGCTTGTCTCATAATGTATTATAGAAGGAGATTTATGCTGACTTTGTGAAGAAATATTATCCAATCATCTAAAGCTTTTTTCCCCAGTTATTAGGAGTTTGGATTAGAATAAAATGATAAAGAATAGATGGACAATATTTATGGAGCAGCTTCTGAGTTGCTTGTCAGTAATTCTACAAGTTACCTCAATATTTATGGGTTCAGTAAAGAATTTCTTTCAATTTGTTCCCTCTACACAGGAATAGGCTAGGTCTGGGAATTATCTTCAGACATGTTATTTCATCTGAATTTTTTTAAACTGGATTTCTTTTTAAATGATCCCAAATATAGAGTAATGTATTAAACATTGACTTTCTTAAGTGCGTCTAAGTTTAGTTCAAGTCCATGTACTCTTTTGGAAGATTTTTTTTCCCCAATGAAGAATCAAATGGTCTGAGAAAAATGGGTCTCAGCCTTTAGGAGAACACAAAGCTGTATAAACTAAGAAATATTATCAACCATGCAGAGAATAAAATGTATTAAATAAAAATGAAACTTGGGAAACATAAACTCTTTTGTGTTCATGACCAACTCAAAAATAGAGCAAAATTTCCTGGAAGTGCCATCATTATCCACAGGAATATTTTCTTTTCTTTTTTGCTTACAGGGAAAAAATATACCATTTCCAATTATGAATATACACATCATTTTAAACGAGTAAAAATGGAAAAACATTATAGAGGACAACATCGCATTTGAGTTATTCAAGGACTTAAATGCAGGATTGAGGCCCTTTATGTGATCAGCTATGTGACAGCTACCTAAAAATTAAGAATTCTCGTTACAGAGTTCCTGCTGTCAGAAGGATGGGAAAACGAAATAGACACACACATAGGGAAAAACACCTGAGTGCACAAAACACAGGTTTTGATGTAAAAGAGAGAAAGATTTGAGCATGGTACTGGCATAAAAACAGACACCAGATCAGTGGAACAGAATCGAGAGCCCAGAAATAAACCCACACATCTATTGACAGCTAATTTTCGACAAGGGAGCCAGGAATATACAATGGAGAAAGGAAAGTCTCTTCAATAAGTGGTGTTGGTTAAATGGGACAGCCACATGCGAAAGAATGAAAGTAGACCATTCCCTTATACCATACACAAATATTAACTCAAAATGGATTAAACACTTGAAAGATCTGAAACCATTAAACTTCTAGAAGAAAACATAGGCAGTACGCTCTTTGACACCAGTCTTAGCAGCATATTTTCACCGTCTGACCGGGCAAGGGAAACAATAAAAAAAATGAACAAATGGGACTACATCAAACTAAAAATCTTCTGCACAGCAAAGGAAACCATCAACAAAATGAAAAGACAATCGAACAAGTGGGAGAAGATATTTGCAAACCATATATGTGATAAGGGGTTAATATCCAAAACATACAAGGAACTCATACATCTCAACAACAAAAAATCTAACAACCCAATTAAAAAATGGGCAAAAGATCTGAGCAGACATTTCTCCAAAGAAGATATACAGATGGCCAACAGGCACATGAAAGGACGTTCAACATCACTAACTATCAGGGAAATGCAAATCAAAACTACAATGAAATATCACCTCACTCCAGTCAGAATGGCTATAATTAACAAGACAGGAAACAACAAAAGTTGGAGAGGATATGGAGAGAAGGGGACTCTCATACCCTGCTGGTGGGAGTGCAAACTGGTACAGCCACCATGGAAAACAGTATGGAGATTCCTCAAAAAATGAAGACTAGAACTACAATATGATCCAGCTATTCCACCACTGGGTATTTATCCAAAGAACATGAAAACACGAATGCATAAAGATACATGCATCCCTATGTTCATTGCAGCATTATTCACAATAGCAAAGACTCGGAAGCACCCTAGGTACCCATCAAGGGAGGAATGGATAAAGAAGATGTGGTATATATACACGATGGAATTCTACTCAGCCATGAGAAATGATCACATCCGGCCATTTGTGACAACATGAATGGACCTTGAGTGTATTATGCTAAGTGAAATAAATCAGAGGGAGAAAGCCAAATACTGCATGATCTCACTCATAAGTAGAAGATAAAAATGACAAACAAACACATAAAGACAGAGATTGAATTGGTGGTTACCAGAGGGGAAAAGGGGAGGGAGGAGGGCAAAAGGGGTGACTAGGCGCATGTGTGTGGTGATGCATTGTAATTAGTCTTTGGGTGGTGAACTTGGTGTAATCTACACAGAAATCGAAATATAATGATGTACACCTGAAATTTCTACAATGTTATAAACCAATGTTACCGCAATAAAAAAAAAAGAAGGAAAACAAAAAGAGAGAGAGAGAGAAAGCTTCGAATCTATGCTCTGTTGCTTTCTCCCAGAGAAAATTTGGGAAAGTTACTTAAATTCACTAGGCTCCTGTTTCTTCACCTGTACAACAAGCACAATAGTTCCTTATTCCCTGGTTGCTATGTGAATTAAATGAGACATATAATATAGAACATCTAGCAAAATCCACGGAAAACTATGGTCATTCAATAGGTGTACCCTCCCCTTCTGCTCTAGCCACAGATGCATCAGTTTAAGACAGTAGATGTGTAATCTTATTTGAAAGAAAAAGACTCCCACATCCAGCCAGCTTTCATAGAGAAAGGAGGATTTTACTGAACCTGTAGGACAGGAGAAAAATTAGACAGTAAAGGGTGTGTTCATGAAAGAAAAAGTATAAGGAAAAATCCAAAAATTACGTTGTGGAATACACATAACTGGGAAGATGAGTCTGGGTGCAAGAAGGATTTATGCGAAAAAGTAATTATAGCTAAAAGACGTGAAAATGTAAGTTGAGGCTCAGACCGTGAATTCCAAGTGGAAGAGTGGGGACATCTTGGGAAGTCAAGGAAACTCCTGAGCAGGGCGAAGAGAACCCACTTTTCTGGAGGTAAGCGGTGATGTCGTTATCAAATTCAATTATTAATACTCTGACTATGAAACCTTTCCTATGGGAAATGTAAGTTTCTTTAATCATTGCAAATAAAACCTTACCCTTCATTTAAGTTTAAATTGAGCTTTTACATAAGAGAACTTTTCCTACAGAGCATTCTTATATTTTACTCAAATAAATTATATCGTGCTTTTAAGAAATGGCCCACAAGGCAACAAAAACCCTTTCAGATAATTATTTGTAAGCATGCAGAATTTGAACCAGGCATGAAATAGAAATGCATATTATAAGTCTAATACTGCATAAAATGAGCATGGTTTGGGAAGCAGAGCAGATCGCTAACTAAAAACACTATAATGGATTTTTAATGGCCCTCTGCGGAATTCTTCAGATACAATAAAAACTGTTTGTAATAACAATAAATTGCATATATTATACTTACTATTCAGTAAGAACTGATTTTATTTACCTGCAACATTTTCCTAGATGGAGAGTGACACAGTCTAAAAGGGGCCCCCAGACTTGATATTTTATTTATTCGCCTTTCCTATCACAAATTCACCCTATTTAAGGTAATGGGGTCTTTCCGTTGTTGGTGTATGACGCATCTATTACCACCCCAAAGCCCATATGTTAGTCTTGCAACTCTGTTTCAAATGATGATTTAACTAGCCGGAAAAAAAAAAAATTTCGGTATTCAGAGCAATGTGAAGGCCAAAGGGCCTCAGGGTCTATCTAATCCTGGAAAGCTATTCATGTTTGAAAAGCTCAGATAAATGCAATTTACTTTTACTCAATACAATTAAAGCATACTGAAAGCTCAGTTCAGATGAACAACCACAAGACTATACGATTAGCAATACTAACCCAACTTTCTTGCAGTAATGCAAGATGTGTTAGATTGCTTAGTTTTATTGAAAGAGGGGGCAAAAATCTACTTCCATAAAATGATGAAAACAAATAGTCTCTTAATATCTCATTATTTTAAATGATATTAATATTACTCATAATATTTCCATTTCAATTGATCTTGGCAATTCAATAAGATCAATAAAAAGCAATCACAGATTTTTCTTTTTGTTTCTGTCATTTTCTTACTTTGGTTTAAAATCCTGGATTTTTTTTTTGGTGAGGAAGATCGGCCCTGAGCTAACAGCTGTTGCCAATCCTCTTTTTGCTTGAGGAAGATTGTCTCTGACCTAACATCTGTGCCAATCTTCCTCTATTTCAGGTGGGATACTGTCACAGCATGGCTTGATGAGCGGTGCTAGGTATTTGTCTGGGATCCAAACCTGAGAACTCCAGGCAACCAAAGAAGAGTGCACGAACTTAACCACTACGCAACCAGGCTGGCCCCTCCTGGATCATTTTTAAATTTAGTGTAATATCAAGAATAGCTTGCATTTTGCAGTGATTTCCCTTCTAAAGCATTTTTTAGATCTATTTTATGCGTAATCGAGATAGGTCCGAAAAAACACCTCTGCCAAGGTTGGTGATGGAGGGAGCTACTGTAGCAGGAGACACAATGGCCTCCCAAACAGCCCATTCAAGTGAATAGAGGGCCAGGTTGTTTTCAGGGCTCTCAGCCTAGCCTAGGACTTAATGTTCTACACCACACTGCAACCTTCTAACTTAGCTCAACCCTAATCTGGTCTCCACAAGTTAAAAAGGAAGTGTAACTCTTAACTAAATCCAAAGACCCATAAAGATCAATAAAGTCTTATAAAAATAAGATGATCTATAAAGTAGCATTAATAAAAATGAGATTCTTTTTCTTTCAAATTGGGGAATGTGTTGAGATAAGTGAATGACTTGATAGTCCTTGAACTGCCAAACATCAGAGCATCCAAGACAATTCCTTGAACAAACGCATGGGCAGCAAGCAGATACAGAGAGGAAAGTTACCATTTTAAGAACAGAAAAGACAAGAAAATAGAATAAAAATGTCGGCATTTGGCAAGTGGTGATTTAACACGAGGAGATTTGCCGGTGTTTTCAGGTTGAGGTATCGAATCTTATCAAAATACAAATATCAGCAAAGAGAAGAATGTGTGCTCTTTGTCGCAGAGGCTGAGGAGGACCAAAGGCATTCCAAAAAGCAGAGCGTCACTTGATGGCGGCAGAAAGAAGGCATCATAAAGGGTGAACACAGCTTGTACCAACCTCCTCTGCTGTATAATAACAACATCAATGACAATTGATGGACTGCTTATTATATGTCAGGCCACACTCAATATTAACTCTTTCAACCCTCAAAACAATCTTGGAAGAGAAGGTAACATTATCTCCCAAAACTGGCTACTCACACTGTTGATGTTTCCTGGTTCTCAATACTATTATTATTATTATTATTATTATTATTTGCTTATAAAATTGGTTATAATTCTATGCCTTTAGGGTTTGTGTTATGGTGTGAACAGTACCTGGGCCCACAGGTGTATTTGCAAATCTAGAAACAATCAGGGGAGAAGAGAACGAGGGAGACCAAAGACATAGCAGAATCTCCAGAAAGTGGAAGGGGGATGTATCGTTTGAAAAGGCCTACTCAATGTGCTCCACGTTGTGGTTTAAACATCATAAATTACTAACAGAAAGTAAGTTACTTTAGAAGGTAAACACTGACTTCATTTCCTTGCTGAACTTGGATGAAAAAGATAGAGAATCTCTTAAAAGGTTTAATCCAGACCCTCTGGGCACATTCGAAGGCTCAGAAGTCGCAAAGACAAACTTGGTCATCTCACTCCTGTCCTCACAAACAACATGCTCCCCTTTATTCATAGTACTACTACAACTACTCGTGGTACGAAGTTTCAACTACTCAGCCTGGGATTAAGAAAAGTCTTGGCAATTTTGTCCCAGCCACCTTTCCATCTTCACTTCCTATAATCTGCAACACTTCCCCACAATACATACGTTCAACAACCCCAAACATTCTTAAACTGGTATGCCAGCTCTGTTTAAAATGTGCTTTTGAAATCTTATTTATTGTTGGAATGCCTACTCAGCTCAAATGTCAGCTACTCTCTAAATATTTTCATGACTCCTCTAAGCAAGACTTTTCCTACTCCTCTGCATAGCTACACATATATTATATGTAAATATATATATTTGTCTACACGTATTTCGAATGCTATGCTCTAATTGTCTCCTTCTGTACATTCATTTAATCATTGAACAAATATTCACTGAATAACTATTAGGTACCAGGCATAATTTAAGCTCCCTAAACCAAAGGCCATTTGTCATTTTGTTTTTTGGTTTTGTTTTGTTTGGGTGAGGAAGATTGTCCCTGAACTAACATCTGTGCCAATCCTCCTCTATTTCATATGTGGGACACCACCACAGCATGGCTTGGTGAGCAGTGTGTAGGTCCACAGCTGGCATCCAAACCTGTGAACCCCAGGCCTCCGAAGCGGAGAGCACAAACTTAACCAATATGCCACCGGGCCAGCCCCTTGTTGTTTTGGGGAGAGGGTTGTTGTTGTCGGTACTGGTATTTTCTAATGCCTTGCTCACTGTCCAATGCACAGTAGCCGTTAATTAAACATTTGTTGAGTGGAATTACTCACGAGAACCTCAATGAAGATTACAGTCAACAAATAATCATTAAAAAATAACTTGTTTGTATTCTCTTAGGGAGAAATAATTGGATATAGAAGAATATATATGTAAAATAGCAGGCCTTTACATTTGGCAGGGTCTCAGATCTGGAACTTTTGTAATGTTAATGAGAAGGGGAGTAATGAGGAACAGCACCGTTTCGCAGCTTTTAATTCCTTCCTTGAAGTTTTAAGTGGATTTTAATTTCCTCCAGACCACCAAGTTAGATTTACAGATTCTTAAAACTTCAAGGGCAATTCGAAGTCATCCAGGACAAATTCCATATTTTACAGATGAGGAAACTGTGTCCAGAGAGATTTGCAAAACTGAGACAAGAATCCAGGCCTCCTTTCCCAATGTCTCTCCCTTAGTATCTTGTCATCAGATATTTTTTTCTCTTTCAACATTATTTTTAAATATTCAATACTGGTATTGAATACTGGGAGCAACTTGTTGGTCCGTTGGGATAACTGAAAGATTTGATGATGGAGAAAATACTTCCTTCTTTTTACATCCCAAGATCTCTCCTAAGGTTCGAATCTTTTAGAGTAAGTACACGAAACAGGGCTGGAAATCTTTGATTAACAACAGAAGAAGAGAGTTCAGGTGAAATCTTTGTTTTCTTTTAATTCCATTATTGTGCAAATTTATGAAAACTTAAATCTGTTAATAGGATGTCATATATATAGTATAATTATACTCTCTATATGGTATATATTACATACTACATACAGACACATTTTTTTTCATTATGAGAAACCAATATTTTCACTGCTTGTACCTGGAAAATTCCCTGAAACTTCCTGTTTTATGGCTGGTTGTGATTAATTTATCAAATTCTCTTTTGATATAGTGCAGACTGATCATGATTAATGTGTTTATCTGCTAAACGTACAAAAAGAAAATTAGTATAGGCAAGCAAGTCATTGTGTGCTACTTATTAATAAATCATTTTTTCTACGAGTTTTTGCCTCCTGAATTGTTTACATTTTAAGGTGAATTCAATATTCTTTTGTTCCAAAAAGAAAAATACTTTAGATACTGCCATTTCAGTTTTCAGCCATTTTTAAAGAAGTCAAAGAGAAGTTCCCTCTCACTCTGGAAGATTATTGTAAGTAGAGTGTGGGAAAAGCACCTACCTTCGCTTGACGACTAATGAGTCTGTGAAGCCGCAAGCAGAGGGAAAGGGGTTACAGATGCGTTGGTCTGAGGCAGGTCTGACTTTAAGTATCTACATTTGAACTTAGAGCTAAATGTCTGCTAAACAATGGGCAAGGGCGTAGAAGAGCAGAAGTCAAGTGCAACATCGCATGGATGAATTGCTGGCTATATGCTTCCCATCCATTCTCAATGACCCAGCTCCCATGGTTTTCATTTCTAGGAATCTCACTCTGGATCTCATTACGAGACCACCGCCTTCTTCTACTCATCTTGCCTCTATCCTCTTACAGTATTTTTTTAGTACCAGTATTTACAGTATTTTTCGGTACTTGCTGAAAGTAGACAGTTTCCTCCTTGAAACCAGCCCACTGCCTGGCACTGTTTCTTGAAACAAATCGCTACGTCATTCCAGTCTAACAGGCAACTCGCAATTTCTAAACCAAATTCAGCTGCAACCACTTTTAAAACATCTTACTTGGTTACTTTTCTGTCTTACGTCATCCAGGTTTCCAGAAATCTACTCAAAATGCCTAATGAGGCAATAAATTCCTTTATTGACTGTTCAGAATGTGGAAACAAATTGGAGAGACTCACTCAGGGCTTTTCTTAACCCTCTTATTCAGCAAAACAGTTTATTTTACTGAAAGAATAGAAAAAAAGCTGACAGTTTAGAAATAAACTAAGTAGGCCGGCCCCCTTTTGTGGCTCGGACATTCAGGACTATCTTTTTGCACGAGCACATGTTACAGCTTAAGTGAGATCGTAAAAGAGCCAATCTTGACTTGTTTATTATCCTCGTGAAAATAATTCGTGTTTGCCTTTTCACATATTATGAATTATTACTCTAACTTATTTTTTATGAAGAGTTTTCCTATTTTGTTTTTGTCGGTTTTATGGTTTTGGTTTGTTTTGTTTTAAGGTGTAATGTTCCTCTCTTAGTAATTATCCCCAGGTAAAAGTTTACTTACTTGGGCATTAATCTTAAAAACAACCCTTGCTAATAATGCTTTACAAAGGATAGAAAATAACACAGGAAAGGCAAAGCACCTGAAAGGTCACATTTCTTTCTACAGTTTGCTTAAGCAAATATTTGAATTATTTGCATTTGAAATATGTGGTTAAAAAATATTTGAGGTATTTGCATTTCCTGACCATATTCCGGATAATAATGGGTAAAGGTGTTGAAAAACTATTTTGCTGATTAAAAACTTTGTAACTACGTGCAGAAAAAAAATCTATTTACGGGTGCATAATGGATATACATCCTGAATGCAATATGTTTACAGTTGAAAGTGAGCTTACAGTAAATTTAGCTCAGACTCCTCAATTTACAGATATTGAAAGAAAAGGTAGGGAGATAAAGAGACAGTGAAGATCACTGGAAAATTGGTATATTGCACTACATCTGGAGCTCCCATCTCCTAAGCCCTGAGAGTCTGTTCCAATATTGCATTCTTGTCTTACTTTTTATTCCTGAACCTGAAAATGCCATATGGTGTTAGTTTCTTTCTCCTGCACTCATTCAGAAAAAACAAATCTTAAGGGCCGGTTGTTGTGGGGGATGGAGTGGGAGGGTGGGGGCAAGATCATCTCTGCACTAAAAGTTGAGAGTCAGCTCTTTATTTTCTCCTTAAAAATAGTGGCCTTCCTCATAGCTAAAAATAGTGTTTCATGTTCCTCTTTTCTCTTCTTTTTAATTTCAAATCTTCTAAACTGCTTGCTTGATGGTTAGAATATTATGAATATGAGTATGGGAAGGAACTGAAAATAACATTGACCAGCAGCTATTACATCGTAGTTTCTAGGATGCTAGAACTCTGCTAAACCTTGGTTTTGAAAACCTTTCTTGAGTTCTTGGAATTCCACAAGAGGGAAGATACGAAGGAAAAAATAGAGGTAGCTTACAATAGGAGGCAATGGCATACATAGTTTGTTAATTTGAATTTTCAAAAGAATGGGATTTAGTTTTTACCTTCATCCAATAAGTTAGGATTTATGTTTATATATACAATTAACATTTATCATAGAAACATAAGCTATTAGAGCTAGAAGAGATCTTAGATATTCTTTAAACTTAACCTCTACATTTTATAGATAAGGTGTAGGAAAATAAAGTAGTTTAAGTGGCTCATAGAAACGTGGTAGGAGAGAAGGAGTTAGATATCGTAAGGCTTAATCTAATGTTTTTTTCTCCAACATTCAGCCTTTTGCCTGTATATGAGTACCCTTAAATGTCCTTTTTTTTTTTTTGAGGAAGATTAGCCCTCAGCTAACATCCACTGCCAGTCCAATCCTCCTCTTTTTGCTGAGGAAGATTGGCCCTGAGCTAACATCTGTGCCCATCTTCCTCTACTTTCTATGTGGGAAACCTTCTACAGCATGGCTTGATAAGTGGTGCATGGGTCCACACCCCGGATCCAAACCGAGGAACCCCCGAGCTGCCAAAGCAGAGCCCGTGAACTTAACCGCTATGCCACTGGGCCAACCCCCACTTAAATGTTCTTATGCAGGTAATTTGAGATGTTAAAAATAAACGTACAAATGAATGAATTCTACTCAAGGCCTTCATTTGCAAAATCACTTTTCTAAGCAGCACTGGAGTTACAGAAGAAAAGTTTACGGATCACCACAATGTGTTAATACCACCATTTAAGTGCCAATGCCTTACTGGAAACCATTGCCGCCATCACAAATCATCTATGCTTAAAATAGAGAGCATGAATAGGAAAAGATTTTTTGCTAATTCTAGCAAAAACATTTCAGCATTTATTCTTTTTATTAACTCACTATAATGGAAGACTTCAAAATCCAAGCTAAAGGCAACTACCAATAAATAAATCATACCAAAAGCATAATTATTCTTGAAAAGAAAGGGGCTCATCTTTTAATAATTTAACTGGTAAAGTAAGTTTTAAAATATCAATTTTCCATAAAAAAGAGTCATCTGGATGCACTTTATTTATAAAGCTATTTTGGGTACTCTGTGAAGTCATTTCTGCATAGTACTCACAATTTTCTTAATTAATGTAGAGCTGTGAATGAGCCGAAAACAGACTCCATGAGAAGCCTCCCCAAATTCTGATAGGTTTGTACATCTTTCTCAACTTCAGTATTTACCAGAAGTATTCTGAATCAGTAAAGCAAATGATTGTTTAAATTTTATATGAGGGTAAACATTACACTGATAATTCTTAAAGCCCCCAAGACTCTCTTTCCTGAATGGGACATCTCATTGGTAACAGCATGACAGATTTGTTTTTTTGTTTTTAATATATAGGACAAGCAGCTAACATAAGGTTGAGCATCAAAAGATATGGCTCCTTACCACAAGTTTTCACTCAATAGTTTCTGTAACTTTAAATAAGACACTTCACCCTTCTGAGCATCATTTTATTTATTTACACATATGAAGCTGTTTTGGACTTGATCATCTCTAATTCACCTTTTACATACTCATATTCTGAAAAACATTTTACCTGAAAAAATGGCATTTGTGTACCTTACATTTTACAGTTTACCTAATGCCGTTTTAAAATTACTTTATTGATATTGGAACTAGGACAAGTCCAAATCCAAAATTTACTTTTCCGCTTTTTCTCTAATGGTCCCTAAGCATAGTCAAACCAAAGAAATAAATGCCAATTGATCAAGTTATGGAATATCAAGATAAGAATTTCAGGATTTTCTGGTATAATGAAGTAGTTAATATAGTACAAGAGAATGTTTTTCAACGAACAAATACTATCTTATTTATATTTTAAAAGCTGCACTTTTTTTGGTACCTAACCTACTTGGCACGATGGGAAAATTAAATTACATTTACACTAACTGCTTATCTAACAAGGTTGTAATAAACATTGCTTGGGATGTTTTGTCAGTTGCTCTTCTCTTGGAATGGTCTTCACTGTGCACAGGGGTGGGTCCCTGGGATCTCAGTGACACTCTCTGTCCTAGTCACAGCTGACTTGACACAGCTGGACACTTGACCCAGGCTGGCTCAGTCAAATTCCTTCTCCCAGGAATTTAGAATTAAGAAAAATTTTTTTAGCTTAGCTCAGGTCTTTGAAAGTAGATAGAAACTTATGACTGTGGAGGGACCCTTTCCACTTTCACTGAGGACTGGAATCCGCAGTCTGGCACAGGAAAAATGATGAGACAGGTACACAGGGAGAAGCAGAGATGGAAGACAGAGAAAATATTTCAGCAGGCATTAAGGATCCAGTTCCAGCCTCTGCTAAAGATCAAGCCACTTTCTTGTTATTAGATTGCATGAGACAATCCAGCAGCTGTTTAATAAATATATTTTTGGCTTAAGCTAGCTCAAGTTGGCTTTTGTTATGACTGAACAAAGAGCCCTAAGTCTGGGATATTTTAGTAGTTTTGTATATTTTAGTAGTTTAGTAGCAGTTGTATAGGCTTCCAAAATAAATTAAAGAACTCTCAGAATTACCAGTGTGAAATAAGGTGGCACTGAAAGCATGATCTATACTAATTATAAAACTATGCTCGTGAAGATATAAAAATCTCTGGTAAATAGAAATACTGGTAGTATCATCTCAATAATAGTTACCATAAATTTAAAAGAATATTTTATTGTATTTTGTTTTTTTGTTTTGCCAGACAATTTTTATAGCCTTACTCACTTTGAACAGTTCAATTTTAATATTTATTATGTTAAAAAGGAAATTCATTTGCATGTTACATTTTGCATCATCCTATCTTTCAGAATAAAGGACTTTCTGCTCTCAGCCTCTTCGTAAAGTTAATAAGTGTTTCACTGCCTACTTTTTAAAGCAATGTTGAAATTAGCTTACCTACCCTTTCTATCACATCTTGTGTTTTAAGAGCTCTGTGAAGCCATGAAAAGAGTATAATGGAGCCATAGATCAAGGCACCTCATTCATTAACTTTTAAAAGATCACCTCATTTATTTAGTCTTCCTCTGGAGTTTCTCTTTTGATAAGTAGCAATTTTATTAAACATCCATTTAAGAGAAATGAGAAAGAATGACATACTTTGCTCCAATACATATAAAGGCCATACACTTACATCTAAATTTCCTTTAGCCAGGAACAGTACAGTGTAATCGCTGCATCTGTTTTTTGTATATATAAGAAGTGGGAGGACCTACTACTGGCTTTTAAATTTACAGCACACCAAATAGCTAATACAGATTTTGGCCATGTGGGAAAACTTTCATGAAATTACCCTGTCTAGGAGAACAAAAAGGGTGAAATCATTGGCTAAATGGCAGGCCAAAATATTTGAAAGGTGAAAGCACACATCAAGAAGTCTTTCAAAAGAGAACCCAGTTACCAAATGTAATTCATTAAAAGTAACAGTACATGTTGTCCGGTAATGGGTATCAGTTTGAGGCCTCCACTGAAAGTCAGAAACATTACATCCTTTGAATGGAAGACTAACTGTCATAGCAGGCAATACACTGCCTTGCAAATGTAATTTCTTTTGTAACGAAAATATAAACTCCCTCTAGAGAGTGTTTGAGGAAGCAGTAACTTAAAAAGGGTAATATGCAAACTTTTAGGCTTTTAGACATAATCTTTCTGGTAAAATATCCAGTTCACAAAGATGGGAAAAAGAATAGCCTGTAAGATTTTTGAGAAGAGTCTAAGAAAATCAAAAAATAACAAAACATTTTCTATTGTCACATATAATAAAACATTGCAGATACTAATTAATCCAATGATTATTTCTTATCTACTATGTTATTTAGTAGTAGCAAAAGCATGGAAAAACAAAATCTAGAATCAGAAATCCAGATTTTATTCTCCCCAAAAAGTTCTTATAAAATTATCTTTCCCTTCCCATTAGCCACTGTGACATATCTCTTCAAATTGAAATACTATGTAGTTTCTCAGAAGTACACATATAAGAAATGATATTTAGGAAGAAATTAGCCCCAAATTCTCAAGACAACTACCTTCTCTCTTTGCTAGAAAGTCTCCATTTCTTCTTTACTTAACAAGACAGAGGAGAGTTTTTGCCCATCAAAATACCTTCCACAGCTGGATAAACTTCTCCAAACTGTCTACATTTTCTTTTTCAGTTCACCCAGGAATAGGAATGAGATATCCATCAGAACTGAGAAAAACTTTCCAGCTTTATCCACATTCTGAGATTGTTTTTGAATCACAACTAACTTGCCCACTTTTGCTTGTGGTTAGTTTACTTTAATAAAACCTGGGTACAGAATTTTTAAAGTTTTACATACATTTGAGTGAAAAATTATTTCTCAGAAAAATTTATGCACAACTCAGCTTTATATTAGAAATGCCTCACAGGGGCCAGCCTGGTGGTATAGTGGTTGGGTTCATGTGCTCCGCTTCAGTGGCCCTGGGTTTGCAGGTTCAGATCCCAGGCGCAGACCTACACATTGCTTGTTAAGCCACGCTGTGGTGGCATCCCACGTACAAAATGGAAGAAGATTGCTACAGATGTTAGTTCAGGGACAATCTTCCTCACACACAAAAAAAAAAAAAAAAAAAAAAGAAGAAAGAAAGAAAGAAATGCCTCAGAGAGGGGCACTTTGCCTTTCTACGAAATAAGGTCAGGTGCAAACCAATAGCTAACCACATGTCTTCCCATGGCCAATTTCTTCTCTACTCCAGAAGGAATACATCGAAAATCTGAAGAAAGTTATAAACTTCTCTCTTCAACACACCAAGATGAAGACAAATTTTGCACAAAATTCAATTTCTTTTATTGAGAATTTACTCCTTTCCTATCAAATATAAAAAGAAAGAATTCTTCATATTTTGATTTTCAATTCAAAACTTAACAAAATGGATACTTTCTGAAAAGCAGGTTGAAATAAATTCTAACTGGGGGAACAATGGACAAAAATCTTTCAATTATTTCTCCCACTAGAGCAATGATTCTCAAACTTGGCTATCCACTGAAATTACCTGGGGAGATTTAAAAAATGCTACGACCCAGGGCCTACCGCCAAATGTTTACATTTGATTGGTCTGTGGTGGCCTTGTTATTTGAGTTTTTAAAAGCTCCCTTGGTGACTCTAATGTGAACGATTCTAAGGTTGAAAATCACTGCCTGTGAATACAGATTAGTGCTAGGTTATGCTAACCTTTAAGTAATTTGAAAAGTTTTACTGAAAATAAACAAGACTATAGGTTATTTGATACCATCGTAAAGTAACTGACATGCTCATAATTAAAATCAGAGAAAAAAGTAGATACTAAAAAATATTGGGTAAAGTCAGATTAGAATATTTAATTTAATTAATATTTAATTTTTTATAAATCCCTTCAAAGATATAGTCTGGATAAGAGATTTAATAAGACTGCAGATACACGGGGGAGCAAATCTAAATTTTAGAAGCATCTCTACATTTAAACTACACTAATTCTCCTTTGCTACCTGTGGAAGATCATGGAAGAAAACCCCACGTTTATTTCTGACAGTTAAATTGCCCTACATATTAACTTTTTCCAAAGAGCAGACTGAAATACTCTGGAGTCAACCAAGATATATTTTTTCAGAAGTACAGGATGATAAATGGCATTGGAGATGCCCAGATTGTTACACTTCTTCCTGAAATTAATGTCTACATTATTATATTTCAGAAATGAAACAAGGTCAATTAACATGCTTTGATTCTGAAAGGAGTTTAGTATTAATGCTGCAGAAAAATAAAGTAAAATGGATTGTACCTTGTCCACATGAAATCTGAGCAGATGTTCCTACACATGTATGAAATGATAAACATGTGATTATTCACTGTAACATTGTGGTAGCGAAAGACAGGAAGTGATCCAAGTGTCAACAATAGAGGAGTAGTTTCTCCACACGGTGACTATTCCATGCCAAAGAAAAAATATATAAATTATAAAAATTATTTATATACACACAATCTATGTACTAATGTGGAGAGCTCCAGGATATATTACACCACTTCTTTTAAAATACAGAAAAGTATTTATAGTTTGCTACCTCTGTCAGAGGAAAAAAAGAGGGAAAATATATATTCATATTTGATTATATTTGTATTACAAAATGTTGGAAGTATACAAAATAAACCAATAAACAGAGCAGGAGAAGAACTTTGGATATATTTTTATACAGTTTTGGCTTTGAGTGATTTAAATGTATTAAGAATACATTTTATGGGGCTGGCCCTGTGGCCGAGTGGTTAAGTTCGCCCGCTCCGCTGCAGACGGCCCAGTGTTTCGTTGGTTCGAATCCTGGGTGCAGACATGGCACTGCTCATCAGACCACGCTGAGGCAGCATCCCACATGCCACAACTAGAAGGACCCACAATGAAGAACATACAACTATGTACTGGTGGACTTTGGGGAGAAAAAGGAAAAAAATAAAATCTTTAAAAGAAAAAAGGTACACTTTACTGTAAAAAAATACTAAAAATTTACAAATGAAATAATGTGAATGCTCCTGCTGATATTTGGGGATTTGATTCTAAGTACTCATGGGATAGCATTAAAAAGGATCTGGTCCAAAAAAATAAAGACAATAAAAATTTTAAACAATAGAGGATGGTTTTAATAAATTATCTTGAACAACAAGAGAATACTATGAAATCTTAGAAAATGATATTGTAATAGAAACATTTGTGACCTAAAAAGGATGTTTATGGTAAATTTTTAAGTAAAAAAAAAAGTAGGTTAACAGAAACATAAGACATGTTCTACTTCGTTTAACATGGGAAAGGTACCTACAAAGTGATAAGTCACTTCAAGCTTGTTCATTAAAATCTCATCACTGGTTTGCCCCGGGATGTGGCAACAGAGTTTTATGTTCTATTTGCTTGATGAGGCTGGTTCTGCCCACCACATCCCTGGTGGGTGCTCCATTTTCTGGGCGTTACATTGAGCATCCCTCTTCCTCCAGCCATCAGGATGTTCCCGCACTTTCCTGCCCTCCTCACTTGGACTATGGAAGAAGCCTCAGGCTGCAAAGGCCCTGGGAGAGAACTTCAGGAGACAGATGCGAGGCCCATTTATGGTTCAGTGGAAAATCTAGATTATTCCTCCATAGGGTGTTCCTTTTGCACAAATGGGGGTCATCTTGGACATCTTATAGCAAAAGCCAGATTGGGAACTCTGGAATGAAAGCTGGACTCACTTGAAGTTAGCCATTAAATCCTCCGAACAGGATGCTGGTGATGGATGAAATGATAGGAACGAGCAGGATTAAGATTTATGCTCTTGTGTTCCTTTTCTCCTCTTGGACAGCTCAGCCACCATAATTGCTCTGAGACAAGAAGCAGCTTGAGACCCAGGTATGAATTAGGTGTTTGAAACAGGATTTCATAGCAGCACAGCAATCAGTAGCCAAGTCAGTGTGGCAATGAGGTGGGTACACAAAGTTTTGGCTTTGAGTTCTCCCAGTGAAAAAGGTTTTACTCCAGCAAGCACTTGACCCCCAGCCTTCTTCCAAAGCCAGCTCTAACTCTGACTCAGGAGGTAGGAAAGTCAAACAAATGAAGCAGTCATCAGGTTAACTTTTCTGACCAAAGGCCAATTAGGGAGAGTTGGAGGCTCAATAATATTATGGTAGAGAATGTCCTACAAGTTCCAAAAGCAATTTATCAAGGGCTCTTTAATAAATATTAAGCTTTCAAAAAAACCTTTGTGATTGCATCTCCTTGAAGACTAGTCACTCCCAATGTGAAAAGCTTTCAAATTTTTGTCCACATTGCAGGACAAAGTCAAATCTGCAACTCACACAGGTACTGTGAGCAATTGCTTAATGAGATTTGACCGTAAAATAATGAAACTGAATTTCTGCTTAGTTACAAACTGGCTTGGAGACAAATTCTTTGAAAAGAATTGAAGTAGCAGCAGCCTCACTCAAATAGGGTATTGTTTCCTAAGGTAGATGAAGGACAGCACTCATTTGGTGTGTAAGGACTGGAAAAGTAGTGGGTCTCATTAAGCGTGGTTCTCAAACTCACGCATATCAGCATTACCTGAAGACCTTGTTAAAATGCCGATGACTGAGTCCTACCCCCAGATCCTCCGTTTCAGTAAATCTAAGGTGGCTCCTAAGAATTTGCTTTTCTGTCAGTTTCCAGATGATGCTGATCTGCTGTCCTGGGGACCAGATTTTGATGACCTTTGCTTTAGAATATTATCCTGTCGTCTACATAGTTATGTTCTTAGAGGATTTCACATTGCTAGAGGAATTATTTAATGTTGTTGCTTCATTTTGATCATTTCTTAAAGCCATGTTAATATTTGCATTTTTTTATCCCAATGGCTAGGTTACAATCAGGTTTTTCTGTATGTTTTCAGTTGCAAGAATTTATATTTGTGTTTACAATCATTACTGAGCACTAACTACCATATTGTATTTTTAGAACAATGGTTCTCAAACTGGGTCAGTGGATGCATTCCAGGGGTCCATGAGTCTCTAACTTTTAGAAACACTGGTTTGTGTGCTCGAAACCTATGCTATGGTATAGCAAGGGTGCAAATGAATCTGCCTAATGAGGAAAATTCATATGAACATCCTCCCTCATATGTCTGTAGCTCATTGTTTTAGCAAGCAGAGCCAGTAGAAAGCGGCACTTAAAAGGATGCTTTCCAACGATTTCAGTCAAGGCATTAAAAAAAACAAATTGATTTAGGACCCTCTGGGGGAAGCAGTGAAGGTGCGGATGGCCTGGCCAAGGGCTCTAGCTGCCGTACCCTGCCTGATCGCTGGGGGGCAGAGGAAGTTGGTCAATGTCAGAGTGTTCATACCCTAGCCGTGGGCCTTAGCAGGTTGGAAAGCTCTTATTGAGGTAAGATTGTTCCAGAATTACCTAATAAGGATGCCGTATCTAGGTATTTAAGAAGGGGTGGTTACTGCAGGAGTAACATATCACAACATGTGAGGGAGGACAATTTTTCAGAATCCCTTCAGCTGTTACCACTCCCCTGGATTCTGTTCCTAAAAAGGAGGGATAGCTTCCTGTCCCCGGGGCCTCACCCCTGCACGCATGAACATGCGTAGTAAGCCTGAGTCATTGACAAGGTGTCCCCTATTCCTCAGTTACATTAAGACAGAAAATAAAAGTTGCGAAATATTAACCTAGTTACTAATGTCCAATGGTGATTGTTTCAAAATTGTTCGGTGAGCAGTGTGTCCAAAAATAACTTTATTAAACTCTCTTCTAACCAACATGGTTTGGGCATTTGAGTTTGCAGGATAATACATATTTTCACATATAAACATCCCAAAGCAAACACATATATCACAGTGAAATGTTGGAAAGTTTGCAAATAGAATTTACCTAGTTCAAAGAAGTAACGTAATTTTTCTTTGATGATTTGGGAGGAAGTCCAGGATTTTACAGAGCCTCAAGCTAATAGTTACCAAATACTAACTATATACCGAAACTAGTCCCCAAAGCTTTACATGTTTTAACTAACTGATTCTGCTCAATAACTTTGTCAGGTAGAGACTCTTATCATTGCCATTTTACAAACAAACAAAAAAATACATGAGATACAGCGAGGTTATGTAACTTGCCCGAGGTCATACAGCCAGTAGGTGGCAGGGCTGGATCCAGATCTAAGCATTAAGTAGGTTCCAGTCAATTTTATCAGACAGCCAACCAGGCAGGGGCAGTTAGTGAGAACGTGCTGATTAAAAGCATTTCTTATGGTCTACATCACAAAAAGCATTTCAGATGCTGAGGATGGTTGCTTAAATAATGGACTACAACGAAGTGTGATGCAGACGCTAAAAATTAAGTGGTACATCTGTATTTATTGATGGAAAGATGTCCATGAACTGACAGTGAAAAACAAAACAGGTTAAGATCCGTTATATAGGGCTGGCCCGGTGGCTCGGTGGTTAAGTGCGCAAGTTCCGCTTTGGCGGCCTGGTGTTTGCCGGCCGGGATCCTGGGTGCGGGCATGGTACCGCTTCACAAGCCATGCTGTGGTAGGCATCCCACATATAAAGTAGAGGAAGATGGGCACGGATGTTAGCTCAGGGCCAGTCTTCCTCAGCAAAAAGAGGAGGCTTGGCAGTAGATGTTAGCTCAGGGCTAATCTTCCTCAAAAAAAAAAAAAAAAGATCTATTATATAGAATGGTATTTCCTTTTAATAAAGGCATATGAGAGTTATATTAATAACGGACACATCTAGATGGTTGTATTACACTGGATTCTTTTTTTTTTTTTTTGAGGAAGATTAGCCCTGAGCTAACATCTGCTGCCAATCCTCTTTTTGCTGAGGAAGACTGGCTCTGAGCTGACATCTGCACCCATCTTCCTCTGCTTTATATGTGGGACGCCTACCACAGCATGACTTGAATGTTTTGAAATTTTTCATAACAGGTATATAAATTATTTTGTAATTAGAAATGGAAAAGGTGCTCTAGTCATAGCAATAGTAATTATGTATATAATAATGATAGGTAACATCCACTGAGCACTTACGGGCCAGGCAATCTCTTAGAGTTGTTCATAGGGAATCTCATTTAATCTACATTTAAGAAAATGAAAAAAGTGGAGATAAGTATTGTTAGCATTCCCATTGGACAGATGAAGAAACTGAGGCCTAGAGAGATTCTATAATCTCTCAAAAGATCTCAAATGCCAGCAGCCTGAATTCTGAGTAAATATTCCTAGACACTTTGATACAGGGATCTCACCTTCTTGAGGTATGCTCCAGAAAAGTCCCACTATGCCTTGCAGCATTCCTCCTTTGCTAAGGATAATCCTCAGGATTATCACGCTACGTATCAGGCAAGACATTTTAGAGTCAAATAATTCCTTTAAACTGCAAGACACCAAATGCGTTCGCTTTGATGAAACCAAGCTACATTTATATTTGAAATCTTGATGATTGATGAGTTAACAAAAAGGAAAAAAATAGTGTGGCCGAAAGAACTCAAGCCTGGAGGCCAAAAAAACGGAAAACTGTTTCCAAGCACTTAGAAAACTAATTTGGCTGTGTTTATTAGCATTCAGACAAAGAATGTGCTCATTACTAATGATGGGTATCCACTTCGTTTAGCTCCTAGAAGGTTTAGGAAATGCACCCAATCCCACGTTCTCTGATTTCCTTCCTTGCTCCGTTGTATTTTCTTATGTAATAGAAATAAATAAACCTTCATTTATGGAATGGGTTTATCAATTCAGATGTGTCCCTGACAGGCCAGTACACAAAATCTCTCTCTCACTCTCTTGCTCTGAATTTTCTCCCTTCCTTTACCCATTAAGGCTCAGCAGGGGCTGTACTGTAATCGCAGGACAAGTGCGATATCTAAACACATTCTAGCGCTTCAGGTTCTGATAAGCAAATAAAACACTGAAACTCTTCTTACTACTCTCCCACAATAACAAATCAATTCTAACAGAGGTACACAACTCCAAAGCCATCTTTTTTATTATTATTTTTTCTCCGTTCAAATTTGGCTGGCTTCACTGAGGTTTACCCCCCTCCTTTCTCTTCACACCCTGGGCGCTGTGAGTAAGCAGGCAATAGAGAGCAGAGACACTAGCATGATCCATACTATTCACAGCAGGTGGATGACGGACAGCTGGGCCCACATTCAAAAGCATCCCAGCTTTCCCCAACCTTTTGCTGAATCTCTTATTTAAATAAAAACATGCAAAAACAATACCCTGTATCTTTTGGACCACTAGATGCAATCATACTCAAAAGTACAAATTTCGTATAATATTTTCCAAAGATTTTTTTTTTTACTGTCTGTAAGTACTGTAGATGCTGGGAAGGTGCTCAGTAAAGCTGGCTTTGGTGGGATACAATTGTTTCCAACACTTGCCTCTTACTTCATTCTTTAATGAACATCTCTGGAATAAGTAATTACTGTGGGAACACATCTTTAGAGCTATTCTCAAAGAGCAAAATTGGCAGAGGTTGGTTTTATAAAGTTCACAAAATGAATGGTGCCTTATTGCCATAAACAAAGGGATTTTTAACAACCAGCTTTGAAATACCCAGCGAATTACTGATAAGTGAATCAGTGAATAAAGATAAGTCTTTAATTGACAAGAAAATGAAGGATTAAGCTAATAGCGTATTATAGCAATATGCCATGAATTCAAACTTAGGGCTTCTTCTCTATTTGGACTAAGTAATTATAAAAGATTTCTTTTTTTTCTTTTTTTAAACACAGAAAGACTATTTCTTTTGCAACATTTCTGCTTAAAATCTCCTAAAATGTATGCTACTGGTATTAAATCTTAGCATGAATCCTGCAAGTAACTATCCTATTCTCACAACTATCTCTTTAAGGGGACACATTGTGATTTTCTAAAGTTGTCTTTTGAAACCTGCGGCTTCTTTACAAAATATACTTATCTACTAAATACATCTGTGTAAAAATAACCATACTTTTAACTAAAAAAATAATTTGTATAAGTGCTTTAAATTTTTGATCTCAAGATTAAAATATTTTAAAAGGACAATTATATTTTCTATTTTAAGATGAGATAAGGAAAATCCAAGCTCCGACGTCAAAAGTATGAATAAATAATATGAACTTTAAGAGAACCAATGGAAAGGGGCTGGCCCTGTGGCCGAGTGGTTGAGTTCGCGCGCTCCACTGCAGGCGGCCCAGTGTTTCATTGGTTCGAATCCTGGGTGCGGACATGGCACTGCTCATCAAACCACGCTGAGGCAGCGTCCCACACGCCACAACTAGAAGGACCCACAACGAAGAACATACAACTATGTACTGGGGGGCTTTGGGGAGAAAAAGGAAAAGAATAAAAAAATCTTTAAAAAAAAAGAAAAGAGAACCAATGGAAGATGTAGAGTCAACTTCACAAGTGAGTATATAAATATATTTCTTTCCCTAGAGAATAAACCAATTGTACTAATCCATAAACTCAGATTTCGATTTGAGAGGTGAAAATTCATTCTGGTTTAGGTAGTACTATTTCTTTCTTTCTTTTTTTTCAGTATGTTTTTGATGAGGAATATTGGCCCTGAGCTAATGTCTGTTGCCAATCTTCCTCTTTTTTTTTTTTCTCCCCAAAGCCCCAGTATATAGTTGTATATCCCAGTTGTAAATCCTTCTAGTTCCTCTATGTGGGATGCCACCACAGCATTGCTTGATATATGGTGTGTAGGTCTGCGCCCACGATCTGAACAGGTGAACCCCGGGCCACACCACCGGGCCAGCCTCCAAAGCCTTGAGTTTTCATTTGTACTTTGTATTCACTGGCCTGCCAAAGGTCACTGAGATACCTTCCATCTTCTCTCTGGTAAAGAAATCTCTATGATAGCCCCAGGAAGGAAATGGAATGATACTTTTCTTAAGGAGGAAAGACCCTAGAATACAGAAATCCAAACCAAAGGCCCACAAGCAGACATAGATGTGGGGAATTAACAGGGCCTGGTGGATGGCCCCAGGAACAAGGAGCTGTGAGTCACTGAGAGTGAGCCTTGGTTTAATTCATTCCCTTTCTGAGAGCAAAAGAGTGACAAAAACAAAAGATCGCAGAGATTTTGCTTTTAGAACCTAAAGCAAAACCCAACATTCTGATTATGCATTCCATATTGTAGTGACCTAAAGACATCATGATCAGGAATACCTTCCTTATGTCACATCACATCTCTATATTCTAATTTAATTCCTAAAGTCTCTATCATCTCTCAATGGAAAATAAGTAATCTATAAATCCAGGTACTTTTAATGCAGGTATTTTATTAAGGACTCTCTACTTCCTTTTTTCCACATTGAATTAATTAATTAAATACATTGGGATATAGACCCTGTGTTACTATTTTTTTGTCATAGTTCTCCTCTGAACACTCTAAATTTGGGGCTACTTTTAAAAAAATCAACTTACTTATAGTGTTGTTTCACTTATTTATTTCTGCTTTTGTTACCTGTGCTTTTGGTGTCATATCCAAAAAATCAGTGCAAGGACAATGTTAAGGAGATTTTTCTGCACGTTTTCTTCTAGGATTTTTACTGTTTCAGGTCTTGCATAAGTCTTTAGTCCATTTTGAGTTAATCTTTGTGCATACTGTAAGATAAAGGTCTAGTTGCATTCCTTTTTTTTTTTTAAACATGACGAGTTTAATACAATGTTTCATTCTTTTACATGCAGATATCCAGTTTTCCTAGCACAAGTTATTGAAGAGACTATCTTTTCCCTATTAAGTATTTTTGGCTCCTTTGTTAGTTGATTGTATATGCATGGGTTTATTTCTGAATTCTCAATTCTGTTCCATTGGGATGTGTTGGTTTTTATGCCTGCACCATACTGTTTTGATTACTATAGCTTTGTGGTATAGTTTGAAATCAGGGAGTGCAATGCCTTCTGCTTCGTTCTTCTTTCTCAAGACTGCTTTGGCTATTCAGGGTCTTTTGTGGTCCTGTACAAATTTAGGACTTTTTGTTCTATATCTATTAAAAATGCCATTGGAATTTTAATAGTGATTGCATTGAATCTATAGATGGTTTTGGGTCATATGGACATTTTAACAAGATTAAATTTTTCAGTCAGAACATGGGATGTCTTTCCACTTATTTGTGTCATCTACAATGTCTTTCATTAATGTCTTATAGTTTTCAGTATACAGATCTTTCACCTTGTTGGTTAAATTATTACTAAGTATTTTATTGTTTTTGATGCTTCTGTGAATGGGATTGTTTTCTCTATTTCTCTTTCAGTAGTTTGTTGTTAGTGTTTAGAAATGAAATGGATTTTTATACACTGATTTTGCATCCTTCAACTTTACTGAATTGGTCAATTAGTTCTGAGAGTTTTTTGGTGGAGTCTTTAGGATTTTCTATATATAAGATCATGTCATCTGCAAACAGAGACAATTTAGATGTCTTTTATTTCTTTTTCTTGCCTGATTGCTGTGGCTAGGACTTCTAGTACTACATTTATAGGAGTGGTGAGAGTGAGCACACTTGTCTTGTTCCTGATCTTAGAGGAAAAGCTTTTAACTTTTCACCATTGAGTATGATGTTAGCTGTGGGCTTGTGATATGTTGCCTTTATTACGCTGGGGTACATTCTTTCTATACCAATTTGTTGAAAGTTTTTATCATAAATGGATATTGAATTTTGTCAATTGCTTTTTCTGCCTCTATTGAGATGATCATATGATTTTTATCTTTCATTTTGTTAATATGGTATATCACATCAATTGAATTGTGGATATTGAACCATCTTTGCATCCCTGGAATAAATCCAACTTGATCATGGTGTGTGATCTTTTTAATGTACTGTTGAATTCAGTTTGCTAATATTTTGTTGAGAATTTTTGCCTCTATATTCATCAGGGATATTCTCCTGTAGTCTTCTTTTCTTGTAATGTCCTTTTCTGGGCTGAGTATCAGGGTAATTCTGGCCTCATAAAATGAGTTTGGGAGTGCTCCTTCTTCTTCAATTTTTTTGGAAGAGTTTGAGAAAGATTGGCATTAATTCTTCTTTAAATGTTTGGTAAAATTCACCAGCAAAACCATCTGCCACTTGGCTTTTCTTTTTTTGGAGATTTTTTTTTGGTCTGCTTTATCTCCAGAAATCCCTCCTGTACATAGTTGTATATCTTAGTTGTGAGTCCTTCTAGTTGTGGCATGTGGGACGCCACATCAACATGGCCTGATGAGTGGTGCCATGTCCACGCCCAGGATCCGAACTGGCGAAACCCTGGCCCGCCGCAGTGGAGCATGTGAACTTAACCACTTGGCCACAGGGCTGGCCCCCTGGAGATCTTTGATTACTGATTCAATCTCCTTACTCATACTGATCTGTTCAGGGTTTCTATTTCTTCATGATTCAGTCTTGGTAGGTTGTATGTTCCTAGGATTTACAAATTGCTTCTAGGTTGTCCAATTTGTTGGCATATAGTTGTTCATAGTAGTCTCTTATGATCCTTTGCATTTCTGTGATATCTGTTGTAATGTCTCCTCTTTCATTTATAATTTTATTTATTCGAGTCCTCTATCTTTTTTTGTGGTTAGTCTAGCTAAAGATTTGTCAATTTTGTTTATGTTTTCAAAGAATTAATTCTTAATTTTATTAATCTTTTATATTGTTTTTCTATTTTCTATTTCATTTATTTCTGTTCTAATATTTATTATTTCCTTCTTTTTGCTAATTTTGAGCTTAATTTGTTCTTCTTTTTCTAGTTCCTTGAGGTGTAATTTAGGTTGTTTATTTGAGATCTTTTTTCTTGATGAACGTGTTTGTAACTATAAACTTTCCTCTTAGAATTGCTTTTGTGGCATCCCATAAGCACTTGTGCGTTGTGATCCCCTGTCCAGGTGGGCCATAGGATATGCTCCATGGCCAGTATGCCCATTGACTGGGGATACAAATCAGGCTGAACTCCCAAATGAGCTCCCTGGCCAGATGGGGTCACCAGCTCCTCTCTGCCAGTGAGCAGAGCTGCTGGCTGGTAACTCTGCTCAGGTGCTACTGCAAACAGGAGCCTAGTCTGCCACAGTCTGAGAACGACTGCTGCAAACCCTGATCTCCTTTCTCTGTCTGATCCCCACTGATCATGCTTCACAGCTTCCTCTAGTGATTTCCCTGAGATGAGACCTGAGTTGGTCTTCTTGGGAGGAGAACTGAAGTTGGAAATGACCTCTGGCACTATCTTGGTTACCTGTGTATTTCTTAAAAAGTGTAATACAATGTCTTTTCCTAAAAGTTTTCTTTTCAAATATAAGATTTCACTATTATTAACAATGAGAGATTTTAATCTCTCATGAAACTTCTCCCAAATGAAGATAAATCATTTATTAACAACTACAATTGAGATACTAATTAGACACAGTGGGACATTCACAGGACATTTAAAAATGAAGCATTTGGTCAATTTATGTGCCGATTTATTTTAGTTAATTTTACATAGCCAATATCTTTTTAAAAAGGACAAAAAATCTAAAAGACAATAGTGAAGGAGAAGAAGGAAAAAATAATAAAAGCAACAATGTACGGTTTTTGAGAGCTTATTGGGCTAGGAACTTGTGAGCTACAATCTCATTATTTCTGCACTACAACTCCAGGAGGTAGGTATTGTCTCCATTTTATGCACAAGAAAACTAAGGTCATGAGACACTCAGCAAATTTCCCTGAATTGTACAGCTAGCAGTAGGTGCAGTCAGATTTTAAATCCAGGTTTATTCAATTCACCCACTAACTGCCAGGTACTCTGCTAGGCATAACCACATACTAACTCCTTTACTTGAAGAATGAAAACAAAACCCATCTTATCAGCTTTCGGTATCACTCAGAACTCAAGGAAGACCACAAGAAAGCACTTGGGTGTGATGGTTTACCATGTTGTCTGGGCGTGCTGTTATCGTCACTGCCGGCCTGACAAATACGATTTTCAAGGCAGGGAAGGTGACACAGAAGGGACAGCTTTGCTAAGAAAAGAGATTCACATTCTTGACTTTGTCCATTTTCAAAGAGTAAAAGTAAACAAGAAATATCGGAACATCTAAATGTAAACCAATATTTGATGAAATCTAAAGCTGTTCTAATAATGATGGGGAAATGTTTCTTTAAAATCTTTATTTATTTTAAACATATGTAATGCCCTTATTGTTCTTATAGCCAGATGGTGTCTGGCTCCACTGGCTAATAAAAGCTAGTATTTATATCATATTCCTTATGAAATTTCACACAATCATATTTATGGTGGTGTCTTGTCATCATTCTTTTAGCACAATTTAAAATGCATTCTAAAATGGGCCTGTGATTTTCTATTCCATTTACAAATGAGCTTTTTCCATTTAAGTTAACTTGAAAAGCGAAAGTAAGCTTTCGTACTATACAAATAATATATAGTAATTTAGAAAAATTAGATAACGTTTCCTATCGAGAAATAAGCAATAAAATATTCTCGAACCTACCAATATTCCTAATATATTTATAAATGACAGAGTGCTGTTTACCTCAGCATAACAAGTAATACTGAAATAATCAGTTGGCTTTTTTCATTGATGACTCCAGATACACTTCTAAATGAAAAATAACATGATAAAATACATTTCAATATAAATAATTTGTTTTAATCAACTGTACAGTCAATGACCAAAAACGAAAGAGATAAATATTTGGGGGGAAAAGACACAATTTCATAATATCCTGATGATAGAGGTATGTTCTAAAAAAGCCAAAGACACTAAGGAAATTATTTTAAAAGTTGAATAAAAAAGGCTTAAATACATGATACACCAAAATTTATAGCTATTCTATAAGACAGCAGGGCCCAATTAGAAAATTTGAAAATAAAACTCACTCATTAGGATAATAAACAGAGAATACCCAGGATAATCTTACTAATAAATTATCCAAACTGGTTTAAATTTTAGCTTTATACTTTATCATAACTTAAATCTGAGTTATTGCATGAAAAGACTAAATGTTGAAATATTTTGTTTCTTCCCTAATTATGATATTTGACATTACAAAAATAACAACCCGCATGTCTCTGGTGCCGACCCTGTTCAAGACAGTGGGTGGAGCGCTTTAATTGTGTCACTTCATCTCATGTTTGCAGCATCCTTGGGCAATAAGTATTCTTGCTTTCCCCATTTTTCAGACAGGGGAAGTAATGCTTCTAGAGTGAGGTTAGGTCACTTGCCCTGGGTCACAGAGCTAGTAAGTGGCCAAGGTGGCATTCTAACCCAGTCTTATGATGCCCAGATACTGGGCTCTTAATTAGTAGGCTGAAATACTTCCTGATCAATCCTAGTCAAGTGCTTGAAACTGTTGGAAAAAAAAAAAAGAGGTCTAAATTTAACCAAAATTATGAAAGGCAAAAATATCATAGTACATTCTGCAAAATAAATAACTGAGAACGTACATATTAAAACAAAATAATTTGATTCTTTCTTTTATCCAAAGGCACCGGAGATATAACTCTAACCTGATGCTAATCTAACAAAATCCTCTCTTCATGAAATTCACATTCTGATAGGGAGGGATCAATAAAAATAGGGGCGGTAACAGCAGATGGAGATGAGCACAATGGAGGGAAATAAAATGGTGAGATATTAAGGGAGTTGGGGAGACCTGAGCTAGAAGGTGTGGCTACACAGGGAGGTCAGGGATGGCCTCACCAATGAGTTGACCCCTAAGCAGGGTCCTGAATGAAATGAGGGAGGAAAGCCTTCTTGCAGGTCCTGATGTGGTAATTTGCTTGGCCTGTGTGAGGAAAAGCAAAGGATAACTAGCTTCAAACGGTGAGTGACGGGTGAATGGCAAAAGAGAAAGTCAGGGATGTTGTGCAGGACAGGATGTGTGGGACCTTAGAGGTCATAGTGGACCTTTGGCTTTGATTATGAGATGGGAAGCTATTGGAATATTTGAAAAGAAGAATGCCAAGAGCAGATTCCCATTTGTAAGGTATCAGCCTGGTAACCAATTTATAAATAGACTAAAAAATAAAGGCAGAAGAGGAGAGACCAGCTAATAGGCTGCTGCAGTATCTCAGGTAAGTGATTACAGTCTTATGAACTAAGTGAGTGCTGAAGGTGGCACAACGTAGCAAGAATCTGGACATAGATTGAACATAGTCCCAAGAGAATTTTCTGTTGAATTGGATGTAGAAGATGAGGGAAGGCGAATTGTCAAGTATGACCTCAAAGATTTTGGACTGAAGAACTGAAAAGAAGAGGAAAATTACAGGAGAAATATTTCTGAGGGCGAAAATGATGAGTTTTGTACACTGTAATTTTGAGGTGTCTGTTAGAGATCTAAGTGCACAAGTTGAGAAAGTATACCGGATATATTGCATATAAAGTTGGACATTAAGGGTCTTGAGTTCTGGTGTCTAATATGGAAATGCATTATTTGGAAGTCATAACAGATGATATTTAAAGTCAAGAAACTGGATGAGTTCATAAAAAGTATAGGCAAATTGAAAAGAAAATATCTAGGGAATGAGCTCTGAGATACTCCAGCATTATTAAGAGGTCAGATGTTGAGGAGTGTGAAAGGTTAAAGATGGCAGCAAATTCTTTGATATTCTTCCTACTGAGTGATGGGTTCATTTCCTCTCCCTTTAAATTTGTGCCTGCTTTGACCAACAGAATACAGAGCAGAAGCGACACTATGCCAGTTCCAGGCCTGGGCTGCAAAGGGCTGGCCACTTCTGCCTTGATCTTTTGGAGCCTGAACCTCCAAGAATGAAGTCCAATCACTCTGTGGAGAGAGCACTGGGAGAAACAGCAAACTACAGTGACAGGGAGAGGTACCCTGCTGAGCTCAGCCTGCCAGCTATTCTCACCAAGGCATCCTCATGGAAGTGAAGTTGCCTTGAAAATCTTTAGACCAGATAGGCCACCAGCTGAATGGCATCAAGAGACCCCAGTCAATTCCATATGGAGTACAAGAATCACTCTAGCCCAAAGTCCAAGTCCAAAATTTTGCGAGATATAAAAATGTTTTGCAGTAGTGGCTTGGGAAACAATAAGATCAGTAAAGAAAAGAGAAAAAGAGGGAGAGGTTATGCAAATTATCCTAGGTTTGAGGACTTGATGAAGGCGGACATGGAGAGGGGAGAGGAGAGAGAACCACTCGCTGAAAATACCTCACCCAACGACAAAAAGCATTGTTCCTTTACGCTTTGGGATCTATGCATCTCACTCCAGTCGCATTCTCTCCAAACATGTGAGGCCTTGTCATGAAAAGTATTATGCCTTTCATGTAGTCATCACTGCTTAAAGGAAAAAGACAAGAAGTGAACACACAAAATGATCATATTTGTTTTGGATTGGTGGAATTATGGCTAAAGTTTCTATTTTTATATTTTCCTCACTATTGTAATATTCTTTAACCTTTTAAAAATTCAATATAAAAAATCGAGACTCACATAATTAGTACAAGGCCCTCAAGATTGCACAACTTAATGATTACAGCCGAGTTAAATTTTACTCCCTCCCGTGTGTTTATTCCTACCATACATTCTTATATTAATGTTTCATTTACATTTTGATTGCCATTGATTTTGATTTACCTGGAGTCAGACCAAGATTAAACCTTGGTTCTATTGCACATTAATAGTGTGTACTCATCTGGTAAAATGGAAATAACTCTCCCATGTATTCCAACAATCTTGGGAGGATAAAATGAGATAATGTAATGAAAGTGTTTTATGAGGTGTGAAACACCATGAAATATGTCTTTTGGCTATTTTTACACTAAAATATTAGCCAAGAGAAACCGTAGATTCAGTTTATAATCCAAATTTACTAACCTTTTTTAGAGCAAGACTCAATTCGAGGATCTTGTTCCAAAGGCAAATGTCAGAATAAGAAAAGATCAGAGTGGAATTGAGTATATTTAAAATTTAAGTTTTTCAATAAAATTTGTTGTAGAATAATTAAAATTACTGAGACCACAGAGCTTTCCAAAGCGTGGAGAAAGTTAGTATCTTACTTATCTAGGAATGATACATAATGATACATATATATATAAACTACTATTTCTAAATTACCTAAGCATTAATTAATAATCAACAAAAGCCAAATATTTTATTGGCTAAATTAAAGAAATATTACCTTCAAAATAATTTAAAATTCTTATTTATATGCATTACTATGCATAATTTTAAGGTATTGTCACTCAATGTTTAAGTTTTTATTAGATTTTAAAGTTTAATATTTAAAGTGTAATACTCAATATAAGACAAAACTTCAAAAATTAGGAAATAAGAGAATCACTTAGTCCCACTAATATAACATAAATATCATTTATTAGTATTGTTATCTTCCTTTCCATTGTATACACAAACAAAAAAACATATGTTAACATTATGGTAACCATAACGAACATATAATTTTGTATGTTGTATCTTCACTTATTTAATCATAAACTCTTTTACTTTTTGCTACAACTATTAAGTTTTTTACTTTAGGCACAGTAAAAAGGATTTTCCTCCCAAAAATGTAAAGCTATTAGATAACAATCAACATAATTTCCCTATCTAGAAGACCTGTCAAAATAAATAAATTTCCTAAGGAAAGAATGACAGAGTGATTTGGGAAATACAGCATAAGTCTGCTGTTCCTCCTGTCAGACATGATTGGCGAGCTGGAATTGATACTACTAGGATATCTCCATTCCATTTCACAGTGTTCACAATGCTTGGTGAATAGTAGAGTTTCCATGAATGGTAATCAATGCTTTTTAAACAATTGGATCTTGATGAGTTCCCATGAGGAAAGGAAGGGGAGATCCTTCAATTCTTACAAGATTTTACAAGGGGCTAATCCTGCAATTTCTTGCGAATCTTCTTAGGACCAGAGTCTCAACGAAACCTTCACTTGTCCTTTACAATATGCTTCTTATTCTATCTTGCTTCCCCAAAGACAAATGGAATTTTTCCAAGCTTATGTGTTTTCTGGATTTTTGAACAGTGCTCAGTCTCCACGCCTTTTAAAAAATATTGCTTATGCCAAAAGGTGATAGAAGAATAATATTTCTAACTTAGGCTTGCCATTTGATAGATTATCTAGAAGAAGTCCACAAGTCAAAATTAGCAGTTCAAGTGGTTTATTAAGGGCAATGTCTGTGAGGGAAATGGTCAGGAAGATACGTGTAGTGGGAAGGGCCATCACACGTGATGTAGGTCTGGCTGGATAACGTAGAGAGGGAAGGAAGGCAATTTGGTTGAAGCACCTTATACAGCAGTGCGGTTCTAAGAGTTTGGCAAGGTTTATTGAGGAGGCCTTGAGCCAAAGCTGCCTGATAGATGAGCCACAGATTTCCCAGAAAATGGCCTGCCTCAGTGCCCACTCAGTCACTGGCTGCAAGCAGCCTGTGGAAAGCCTGATGCAAAAGCAGTGATGGATTTCAAGGCATAGCAGCCGAGTCTCTCGATCAATCATGCTCCCTGTAGTTGGTGGCATTTTAACTTGCCCACCACAGCAGTATATGCCAATCTAAAGATGCTTTTATTTTGGAATTTGCCCTCCAAACTCAGTTTCACCAACTGAAATTCCACATGAAGAAGGTTAGAGGTTTATACTTAGAAAGTATGGCCTAGAGCTAGGTCAAAGCCAGTATTTGGGCAGCAATAAGTTAATGTCAACACGAAGATTCCAATAAGAGGAATAAATTAAGACCCAGCACACTGACCATTGTTCTTAGTATGTGACCTATGCATACGATAGAGCATTGTGAAGAAGGAGCCCAAGACCCTGGAGGAAAGAACCAGAATTCAAACACTTTTCTGGAAAAAGCAAAATCAGAAGATTCCAAGCTCAACAGAGATCATGATTAGGAAATCGAGAAGCTCTTCTTATTATGAGCAGATTTGATTCTAAAACATTATTCTTAATTCCATTTAATAGGTCCAAATTAACACTGTAAAACTGAGCTCTTCTTTGGCACACAGGTAGGAAAGTTTGTTTGCCAAACAACTAGAAACAGAAATGTTTCAGACCACTGAAGAGAAACAAAGCACCAATACAGAGCAATAGAGATTGAGCATGTGCAATTTGGGAAGAAAACATGTAATTGTCTGGTAGCATCAAATTTGCATGTTAACCATCAGTTAAACCAGGGGTCAGCAAAATATGACTTGTGGGCCAAAGGCAGCCTGAAGCCTGTTTTTAATAAAGTTTTAATGGAACAAAGCCACACCCATTTATTTACATGTTATCTACAGTTGCTTTTGCTATACGATGGCAGAGTTGAGTAGTGTTCACAAAACCTAAAATATTTACTATCTGACCTGTTACAGAAAAAGTTTACAGATTCCCGAACTACAGTCAAAGTGCCAAGATACACAAATAATAGTCACCACTACCCCTTACAGAATGCCAATACATCAAGCTTTATTTTGAATCTCCATCACAATCTGAAAGATAAAGCAAATGTATTTGTGTGTGTGTTCCTCACACTCACCAAATGAGGTAGATACTGTGATTTCCCCATTTTTCCACTGCGGAAACTGAGCCACCAACAGTTAAGTAATTTGCCAAAGCTAATACAGTCAGTAAATGGCAGAGCCAAGCTTCCAACTAGGCATCATGGCTTCAGAGTCTGTGTTCTTGATCTCTATCCTGTATTGCGTATTATTCTCCTTTCACGCAAAAGGAAAATGAGGTTCAGGGAGATTAAATATATTCTTCAGTATCACACGGGTACCAAGTGGTAAAGCTGGACTTCAAACCCAAAGCCAACACACCTTCCATTTTTCCACATAATTATCCCATTATATTACCCTAAGGGGAGAAAGAATTGGAAAGCTTATGGAGGAAAATTATAATCATATTGGGGTTGGAAAAATATACCAACGAGAAGAGGAGATTATTCAGTCCCAGGAAACTAATGATATGTTTTTTTAAAAAATAGGCAAGAGTGACATGGCTTCAGTTGCTAAGAATAACAATGCACAGAATATGGTTATTTTAAAAAACATAGTCCTTCATTTTTAACGTAAGGCAAATATAGACTATAATGAGTATCTCTGAGACTATAGCGGGGATTATGTTTAGAATACAATGGCGGCAAGGTACACTTTAGTCAGCATAATGAAAACAAAGCAAAAATTAGATTTTGCAGAAGTGATGTAGAAGGAGGGATTGGAATTAGGATTTGCCTATGAAACAGAGGAAGGCAGAAAGATTTCTAGTAAACGGTAAGAACATAAGTGACATAACTGTGTGAGCAAATTACAAGCCACAGTGAACTAAGATATATGGTGCTTTCCTAATGCAGAAAACCAAAATATCCCTGAGGCAAAATATAGTAGTGATAGAAGCTTTCACATACTTGAGTATCTAGCGAAGTCCAAATTATGCTGAACTCACTTTTACTTGCCTTCTTTTAGTGTTTATATAACCAACAAACAGTCTCTGTGTGCCAGGTCTTGCCTTTAAGATGCTTGTTGAGACACATACTTTATCCATCAGGAAAAAACTTGACAAAAGTCAGAGAAAAAACATATGTGACCCCAAGACAAAATTGTCGCATGGATTATTAAATAGCTGAATCAATAGTTGGATAAAAAATGCTCTTCGTGGTGGGGACTTGCCTTAGCCCACGGTCTTCGCTCAAATGCTTCCCACCTTTTGGAAAACTAAGAGTGGAACTTGTGGACTACCATACTCAAATCACATGGTGCTGCTACTCATACTCCTACTAATAGGGAAAATAATATTGCAAAGACTATGCACTTCCCAGGCAGGCACTGGAGGGCCTTACTCACTCTTTTACCTTGGGTAAGCCTCTTAACCCCTCTGAGCCTGGTTTCTCATCTTTAACTGGATAATGGTGGGTCCTGAGTAAACATATATCACCACATAATACACAGCCATATTCCCTAGCACCAAAAATGGCCAAATAGAAACTGGATATTGATATCTGGGGCTCTACAAGAGGAAAATTAGATAGGAAGTCAACTAGATCCTAACTCTCAGAGTCCATCATCATCATATTTATTTGTTTTACTTAACAAATACCTAGATATTATTAATTCTGTGCTAGGCTCTGTGCTAAGCACCATCCAGACATTTACTCATTGAATCCTCATTAATATTTATGCACGTGTATTATATTTTACCTTCTGATGCTTGACCATTGTGACTATAATCATGTCCACCCTGGCTGCCAAAGACAAGAAACTACCAACTCGTTACAAATGCATTAAGTTTCTTAATTCAAGTGGTCTGAAAATAGCTTTGAGGTGTACCATAAGGTTTTCATAAGGTTTTCTTAAAACTAAAGAGGGAGGTGGGATTTTTTTTGCCAGTTGAAAATAGACACAATATAATATATATCCTCAGACACTATACTCTGATAGATAAATCCCTGGGTTGAAAGTCAGGACCTTGAATGCTATTGCATCACAGAATGACATCATGTCTAAGTGAACAAAATCTACCAGAGAGGAAAAGAGTCAACTGGGCATTTTCTAAGGCCCAGTTTTAAAGGTCCCATAGTTAATCTCCTGGGCTGTGGGGAAATTGCTGGGGAATATGAATCAACAGGGTCTCAGAGAAGAACATTTGCAATATGACCCCGATCTTACTTTGTGACCTTAGTCAATTCTTTCCAAATCTCTCTATTCTTTCTCTTGTAAAATGAAGGCCATATGCTCCAAGAGAATCTCATGATTTCAATCTGGGACAGAGTCTAGAAGTCTCCAAACCCCTCAGTTTACTATGACTTCCAGACAAATACTAATCAGCATAGGATAGGCTATGCTATGGCATAAAACAACCCCCAGTTCTGAAGGGCTTGACACAACAAAGATTTACTTCTTGCCCATGTCATAATGAGCAAGAAGCTTTCCTCCACTTTTTACAACTCAGAGATTTCCTTGTCCCATCTTGCAACTTTGCCATTTGAAATCCTTCGCTTACTGCTTTGCAGATGACAGAGATCATTGAAAACTCACCCTGGTTCACTTAACTCCCTCACACTGGAAATGAGAAACATCCCCTGTATTAATGTCCAGCTTTTGTCGTGACTCCAAGCTCACCACAGGAGATGCTAGAAAATGTTGCTGAGCACAAGGAATGTTTGATTAGCATTAATGATCTCTTCCAAAAGAGATGAATGAGTACGACTGAGATCACATAAGGATCACATGACAGATTCAAGACAAGAATTCAGGCCTTCTAGCTCCCAGTTCAACACTCCCTCCAAATAATATGTGGGGTTAGCATACTAATGTCTCCAAAGCCTTTGAAATCGACAAAGGGACAGATATTTCTCATTATAATACCTTGCATTTTATTGTGATTTCTTAAAGGAAAAAAATAAAGTTTCTTCAGGCAATACAGAAATATATACCCTTAGTTAGCTTTCTAGGGAGGTCAAGAAAAGTCAGCCTATATTTCACTGTTTCACATTATTCCAGAAGTCCTATTCCAAAAGCCATTGCACTCTGGTTCTTGTCTGAAAAGATTTTATCAAAGACAAACACCAGACTATACCTATTTGCTAGTCCATCCTCTTCAAGTGAGAGTCCTTAGAGCTGAGAATCTCCTCGTGTGAATGAGATGGACTAACATGTTGAGCTACGAAGTATGGAGATACCTCACAGGTATTTGAAAAAGTTTTGTGAATCTTTCTAGGCTAAGATGTTTGATTTTTATGCTCCTTTCTTTAAAACCAGGATGAAGGAATGGATCCCATTGTGTTTCGGTGACTGCCTGCTTCCACTCAAGCATTCTTGGCTTCAGTGGTTGGTGTTAGAAGCCAGAGAAGCAATTCAGTCTACTGGACATTTTAACAAAGTTTAGTTATCCAAAATCTGGGTTATAACAAAATCCTGAGTTGATCCCATGACTTGGCGAAACCTTAAATTTTTTTAAGAGTAAAGCTTTTTATATAACTACCACCAAGAACAAGAGAGGACAGGAAGATAGTGTACAGTTGCTTTTCATCTCACTACACTGGTATGTTGGGAGGATCTTTCTGCCTTTAGAAAACCCAGGTTCTGCATCCTTTCATTAATCCAGCCAGGAAAATAAGTGGTCAAGTGCATACCTGTGGTGAATGCCATCAACACCTTCTGTTTCCCATGGTTACTCACTAGTGCATTTTCTTTATCTTGATGATCATTGCAGTTCTTGAAGACAGCATGTAAGTAGTTCCTGAGATGCACCCCTGACGCTCTAGTAAAAATGTTGGTGACTACCTTCTTGTTTCTTTTCTTTCAAGACAAGAAAATTCAATACAAAAAGCTTTTCATGTTCAAGTTTATATTATGCTATACGTCAAAAGAAATAGTTATATCAATCTACCTTCTGATGAACATGTTGAAATCTATAACACATATTCATTTCTTAAATAAACAGTTTCCATTTTTTATGCATTGAAAGAAGTACCACCTTAATTTTGCTAATGAGATTAATCTCATATCAATAAAATTGAGATTTACTGCTAACGAAAACTTGAACTGATAAATCTTTTATTGCACTGTATTTTGTTTATTTGCTTATTGTCTTTCTGTCTAACAAAACTGAATTTAACGTCAAAGCCTATATCTTATTCATCTTAAATTTCTCACCCCTAGGACCAAAACTGAGGTTTTGACCAGTATCTAGAAAATAAAACGAGAGCTCCTCAGCACACTTTAATCGATTAATAGGTAGATTTTGGTTTATAGAGAAGATAATATCTATTCATTTAAAAGTAGTAGTAAAATATTGAATAAACATGTTTACCAGCATAATTAGTTTTACTTCCTTCAAGATGAATTTAAAAGTTACAAGGTCAAAAATCATTACAAAATTGACATGGCATCATACTAGAAATATAAAGTATGTATAATTCTAGGCTAGCCAAAATAAGCTAAACCAGTAGAATGCTCAAGTTGGAAAGAACCATTGAGAGCCTCTAGTACTTTCCATTTGAGAAAAGTAAAGCCCAGAAAGAACAAACCCAGAAAAGACAATATAAATTCATGGCAGAACCTAAACCAAAATCTGCACAGTCCAAATACAAAGTCCATGCTTTTTTATCCCAAGCTATTTATTTAAATATCATGAAATATGTAAAGACTGTATTCACATGCATGCCAGATGTCACTAATTTTAATTTATGTCCCCACATAAGGTATTAATAAACAACCCTCAACAAAAATATTTGAGGAGGCTGTGGATATTTAAATCTTGGAATGCAATCCTTCAAGAGTTCAATTTTTTTAAAAAAACTTGTAAATATGAAATATTTGCTGTGTTAGAATGACAGAGTTGGAAGACACTTACTTAAGAGGTGATCTGTTCTTGGCTTCAGGGTAGTAAATGTTAAATTCTCCTATATTTTTGAACAAATGTATCTGCCAATTTTAAATTCTACAGACGTTATTTATGAGCAGAATGTTAATTAATTTCTCCGTTTGATACTGAGAATATAAAATAACATTATGACCATGTCCTTAACTTCCTATGCTTAATTTTTGTACATGTGTGCTGTATTTACAGCTGCAATATTTTTTGGCATAACCTTAAACAGATGATGGGGTATGTGGTGATGCCTCTAGGAAAAAGTCAATATGATCTGATGCCAGGAAGTCATGAATCTAAACAAAGAGAAATTTACATTTTCTATCACCAATAGCACTACTTTTGAGTTTGTTTTGTATTTGTCTTTATTGCCCAACATAGAATTTTTAACGATAAAATTTTAGGAGGCCAAAGGACTTTGTTGAGGGTGAAATGTATATTCAGAAAATATAGAAGAACTTACACCTGAGGTTTTTCTCTAAGGACTAAAGATCACATTTCCCTTTTTTAAGGCAAATAATATAGTTATAACCTCAGGGAGTGCTGCTTGATGTGCTGTTCCTTCTCCCTTCTCAAATGAATGCTATCCATTATTTTTAACTAATACCCAGAGATATTATACTGGCAGATTATTTTCTAGGTAATAAAAGACTTAGAACTTAAGTACATGGTCTCATTTAGACACAATGTATGATCATGTAACATTGAAATTAAAGTCTTTTATAAAGCAAATGAATCAAAATAGCCCCTGAACTCTAGAAGAGATGCTATTTTAAAATCAAATTGCTTTCCACGATATGCAATTGAATATAAAATGCTATTACAATTGCATAATTAAATGTTTCTCATTATTGTTTTGGAAGCATATAGACTGATTTTCATTTTGTTATCTAAGACTATAAGAGAATAAATATTCAAAATCATAACATGAGACAGTTCCAGATACAAATATCTCACTGTATGCATCCTGATTATGAAATCTTCTGGAATTGTCTTTGAATAGATATTTCAGTTCCAGTGAAGAAAACATTACACTCTTCCACACAAAAGAATTATTTTCTAACTTGAGAAACCCACATTTTTCGTTAAAGTTACTGGCCTGTCTGAAGGTTTAATTGAAACCAAATGAAGTCTAGTAAAACTAATCAAAACCAAATAAGCCTTTGGGTTACGTGAACGACTTACTGCTCGTAGGTTTCACCTCGAGTTACAGTTCTCAAAGATTTGGTTAGAGCACTCCAAAATCAAATTTAAAACGTTGCTAGGCCATGTGAACTAGATGTAAAATATTCTCCCAGGAGTTTCATGAAGGGTTAAATTACAAATATAACCTTGTTACCTACAGAGTCAGACTATGATCATTACGAAAGGCAGAAAATGATGAATCAATTCTTAGAAAGTAATTGATGGTAAAGAATTTACCTAAGACATTAAAATTATCTCATGTGCTACATTTATATCATTCATTCAACAGAAATTTCAGGGAATCTCCCCAAAACATCAATGCATAATTTGTATAGATCATTCCATATGAACTGAAATCTCTAAAGTAATGCAGGAGAGACAGAGAAATTGGTAAAAGTTAGGGGGAAAAACAATTGAGAGGTCCTGGGGGGGGAGCATCAGACCTGAAGCTGAACAGTCACGTGACTCTCAACTTCTCACCCTGAAGTTTTCTTACTACAAAATGAGAGAAATAATTCCAACTCTTAACGTGCCCATTTCTCTGATGTAGTCAAGTAAAGAATGGTGCAAATGGAGGTTACTGTGAAAGCACAAAGCAGACATCGGCAAATATCTGGAAGATAAGGAAGAGAAAAGATGACTGCTTCCAGGGGCTGGCTGGTGGCATAGTGGTTAGGTTCCCACACTCTGCTTTGGCAGCCTGGGTTTCACTGGTTTGGATCCCGGGTGTAGACCTACACACTGTTCATCAAGCCGTGCTGTGGCAGCATCCCACATACAAAATAGAGGCAGATTAGCACAGATGTTAGGCCAGGGCCAATCTTCCTCACACACATGCACATGAAGATGACTGCTACCAAATTACTAGTTCACGAATTAGCATTCCTCTTTGCATTTGAAGCTGTACAACGAACTGATAGAGAAAAAGTGACTTCAGCTTTGATATATAAGAGTACAAGTATTTTGATCTGTTTTATTTCATATGAAATAATATGAAATTTATTATTCCTCTGAGAAATGCATGTCATTTGTGACTATGCAATGTTTCAACAGACAGAATAGTAAATAGCATGGCATTTGCTGAATAGAATACAAATGTCATATATAGAAGTGACTTCAAAGATTTGGTGTTACAATACTGAATTGATCCAAGGACCATTTTGCATTCCATGCACTTCAGCTCCTAACAGGCCACTTTTAAAATTATGGAGTGTTAAAAAAACAAATAGACATAAAATAGAACAGGACTAACAAAAAATCAAAAGGAAAAATCTCCTTTCAGGCATTTAGATAACCTACATTTTGATGAAGAAGAAAGAACAAAGAAAGACGATTAAGATAGATAGTAAAATTTATTATCAATAATTTGGTGTTGTACTTAATTGAACCTTCTGGTTACCTGAGGACATACTATGTAATTATTACTTTTGTTTGTAATTTTAAACTGTTGACAATCCAAATAATTTAATAATATGTCTGACTACCTTCTCACATAAGTGAGTTAGTATTTAGTAATTTAATTTTTGGTAATTTAAAATATTACCTTTCGCCAGTTAACACTGTGTGTACCTTGTGGTCAAACAGATTTTCACCAGTTGCCTTCCAGTTTCTAACATCTTGCATAAATTTAAAATTACTAAACAGTCTCTCCAATGATGTACTTGACAAACTCAATTGCATTTCCTTAAAAAAAGTTCTCTGCCTTTTTGGCAAGCATTGTGCAGGGGAAACAAACAAAAAGTCTGTAAATATTTTATTGGAAATAATATGATAAAACTTATAAAATTCACACTTTTATATGCATACAGAATACTGACTTATTCAACAGCTACATTTGATCTTAAGTGAATAGATTTCATAAGGTAACATCTTTTCTGAACTCATTATCATCAGTGGGACTAGATTTATCCCCTGATGTGTATGAGGACTAAGGAAGTGGTAATGTGCTCCATCCTCCTTGTTCCAATGACCCATTCTGTGGATGTGAAATCACTCGGAAACTAGAGAATATCAGAAACCTCTGCTGAAGATGGCCTAGTTAATTTGGACCAGCCTTTTAGTTGAGAACAACTAAAAATAACTAGATAAAATATTAAAAATAAACCTTATTTAATGCGTCAATTAACCTTTAAATTCATGAAGAATTACTGGGCTGAGACCCAGGAGGGGATGGGAACTCATAAAATCAAACCCAGCATTCATGGCTGCTTTTGGATTGCAGCTACTTGCTACATGAAAACAAAGAGCTGAGACACTAAGTTGCAGTTTAGCAGCCTTGCAGGGATCAAAATACAAACCCTGGAGCTCAAGGTCCCAAAGGTTGGACTGTATTGGGCTAAGAAGCGCTCCCCACATCAGATTGCAACTCCAAAGGACAACTCCCCAGGAGTACAGGTGAACCAGAAATAGCCCAGCCCTTGTACATACCTGCGGCTCAGCTGTGCGTTACCAAGAGCCCAGAAAATGGTAAGCCTTAAAATTGAGTTAGAGAATCTAGGGTTTCTAGCACCCCTAGACATGTAGCAAAAGCCAACCAAATTCTCTGTGTAGGAGACAGTATTATATTGGGCTGACAACTGTCAACATTTGTAGATGATAGAAATTTTTACACAGAAAATGGAAACTATCTACAAATTGATGGAATTCATAAGAGTTTAGTAAGGTCATTCTCGACAAAATCAGCACACCAAAATCTTTTGTTTTTAAATATCAGCCATTAAAAAACATTTTTATAGGGTACAACTTACCATAGCATCAAAAATATTAGGCAATAAGGAATAAATCTAAGAGAAGATACACAATAATCCTCTGGAGCAAATGATGAAACTTTATTGAGAGAAATTAAAGATGATCTATATAAATAGAGAGATATACTATGATCATAGAATAGAAGATTCAATATTATAAACATGTCAATTCTTAACAAATTGATCTATAGCTTCAATGTATTACCAAACAATGTCACAAAAGAATTTTCGACTATACAGCTGATTCTAAAATGTTAACGACCATGAATAGCTAAGCACGCTTGTATGAAAATAAACCATGGCAGGGCTTGCTCAACTGACACTTTTTTTGAGGAAGATTAGCCCTGAGGCAACATCTGCCACCAATCCTCCTCTCTCTCTCTTTTTTTTTTTTGCTGAGAAAGATCGGCCCTGAGCTAACAACCGTGTCCATCTTCCTCTCCTTTTTTTATATGTAGGATGTTTGTCACAGCATGGCTTCATAAGCACTGTGTAGGTGCATACCCAGGATCCGAACTGGTGAACCCCAGGCTGCCGAAATGGAGCATGCAAACTTAAGTGCTGTGCCACTGGGCTGGCCCCTTGACTGATATTAAGACTTATAAAATATGTTAATAGTAAGACACTGTGATATGAGCACAGGGAGTAACACAAAGATCAACAGAAAAGAATAAAGATCCTGGGAACAGACTGATACATACACAGACCCTTTATGTAGCTGCCTTGCACAATAACCGGGAACGACCATCTTCTCAAAGTACATTGCTGGGGCAATACTTCGGGGGACTTTTTGTTTCTTAATGAAAATGGTCTTTATAGAACCTCCTTAGCAAGTGCCAGCATTTCCCTAAAACAGCTTTTTCATTGTGCTATTAAAATTAGGTAAATACTCCAAGTCATGATAACACTGTCAACATAAATCAATTATGTTATTATCAAAGGATAGAAAGATTGGCAAATCATGATGATGCTATCTGGTATAGATTATTGTTATAAAAGTATTTATTGCTATAAAAGTACTGAATAGGTGCAACTTACAAACTGTTTAATGAATGTAAAACTATTTCAAATATGATTTTATCTTTTATCAGACTGCTTAGATTTTTATCAAAAGAAGAGCTGTATTTAAACTTCTTTTTTTGAGGAAGATTAGCCCTGAGCTAACTGCTGCCAATCCTCCTCTTTTTGCTGAGGAAGACTGGCCCTGAGCTAACATCCGTGTCCACCTTCCTCTACTTTATATGTGGGACACCTACCACAGCATGGCTTTTGCCAAGTGGTGCCATGTCCACACGCGGGATCTGAACCAGCAAACCCTGGGCCACCGAGAAGCAGAACGTGCTCACTTAACTGTTGCACCACCAGGCCAGCCCCGAGAAGAGCTGAATTTAAAACTAGATGTTGCATTCCTTTTTCTAATACCTAATGGCCATTGTAAGGCAATCTGAAACAATGCCTCAAAGTTACTCTTAAAAAAAATATTTTATTGCTTTGTTTATAAAACCTTGTAATGAGATTGCTTCAAATTATTAATAATATTAATTGTTTTTATTAAGGACAAAATGTACTGAAATTTAAAGTAGGCATGTAGGTATTAGAAACAGATACATTTTGAAGAATTGTATTTTCATTATATTTATATTAAATTGCACATTTGGTGACTCAGAACTAGCAGTTTCAAACGGAATATGTATATAAATTTTTCAAATGTATCATATATGTTATATAGATATAAATTGTATATAAATATATAGTGCATATGTACAAATTTTTATTTCAACATAATCATTCTTTTTCTCTCAATTATATGAAAATGTTAAAAATTTAGTTAACTTTGCAAACTTACGAAAGAAGTGAACTTCCCTCATTTTCTATGAACTAAAACAGAATGCCGACTTTTACTTTCTAATATGCACGATTTTCTATTTTCAGTTCTTTTGATAAATTCTACTTTTATAGTTTCCAAACACAAAATACCCAGCGAGCTTGATTATAAATTTTATTTTTATATATTTAATCATTAATTAAAATCTATTAATAAAACACTACAACAAGGTAAGAATTTGACTGAAAAATATTGGAAATTTGTGAGTCCGATATTATTTGAATCATAACAAAAAATTTGCTAAGAAGTTGTTGATACTAGAACTGGTCACTGCAGATATAATGCCCTACTTTCAGGAAAGAGGTACACAGTTAGAGCTCTCTTCACATTACGGAATTAGCACAGAAATCTGCTTTCAATTAAAAGAGCTCTGAGAGAACCCAGCTGTATTTGGGATTTGGCAAAATGTATTGAACTATGCTCCAAATGCTTTGGTTTCAGCAAAGCCTATAAAGTATTTTCTCGTGTCTTTTCCTCATTAACTTTCAAACACATGTACAGAGCATGGATCTGCAGTCTCTCCCCCTCCAGTTTTAATGATTAGAAAAAGGTTTAACGTTCAATGCCTTTAATATTTTTCTCTAACATACAAAGGGTGAAAAAATATTCATGAGGTCACCTGTTTAAACTAAAAGATTTATACCCTGGTTGTCAGAGTGTTTAAAAAATGATTCACTCTCGCATAGAACTAAGAAGCTAAGTTGTGCCAAAGGCTGATGGCACTCAGGCTTGGATTGCTTTGGATTCAGTTTGAAATAGAAAAGCCAAGCAGGCAACGAGGTTGTTTCAGGATAGTTTTCAAGTTCCCACAACTACTTCTCATGTCCTGTGCACCAACATTTTGAAAACTAGGGTTCTAAAGCAACTTTGTTATAGGGAGAATGTTTTCTAGGGATATTAAATCAAATTTAGAGGATATAAAAAGCAGAAGGATTTTTGAAATAGGAATGAATGGAATGGATATAGGATGGAAAACCACCATCATTAATCTAGAGGATTTTTTAAAAAGTCATAGCATGATGGCCATCTTCAGAGATTATGTGGTCTATCTCCCCCTGAAAAGTAAAGTGAATCAGAGTGTTTCTCTTTCATTAGCTCACTCAGTAACAGTTCTTCCATGTTCAATTCTTAGTCATAGAAAGTTCTAGAAAGACAACATGAAAAGTACAAATAGACATCAGACTTTCAATGTCCCACTTTCTAGATTTAAAAGACCTTTCATAAGAGGAAGTGACGTCACTTGTCCCTTGAGATAGGGCAGTAAAATAATACAATTAGCAATGACTTAGTGTATGTCAGAGTGTTCAAAACCATTTACTTATATTAATGTATTTAATCCTCTCAACAAATCTATGAGATTAGATACTACTATTATCAACATTGTACACACAGGGGAAGTGAGATACAAGGAAATTAAGTAGAAGGTTATACAGCTACTGCATTGCATATATGTCGGATTCAAACCCAAGCAGGAAGCCTTGATAAACAGTGCCTTTAACTACTGCATGATATGATAGGGAGCAGGACAAAAATCAGACAGTTTAACTGCTAGGATTGTCATTTATTAAGTGCTGGGACCTCCAGGATGTGATCTTTTGTAACTTTGGCTTTCTCATATGTGTAATACCAACTATGGCATAGAATTTTACATATTTTTAAAGGATATAAGTTCATGGCACATAGTAAATACACAATATATGTCAGTTCCCACTGATAAAAAATTTTAACTTGCTTGTTATTCACAGCTCAGTGATAAAGTAATGCAAGATTCCTGGTTAAACCTGGAGTAGTGAACATGTTTATTTACCTCCTCTCCCTTTAAAAATTCCAGGGCCAGCCCAGTGGCGCACCACTTAAGTTCGCACATTCTGCTTCTCCGCGGCCCGGGGTTCGCCGGTTCGGATCCCGGGTGCAGACACAGCACTGCTTGGCAAAAGCCATGCTATGGTAGGCATTCCATGTATAAAGTGGAGGAGGGTGGGCATGGATGTTAGCTCAGGGCCGGTCTTCCTCACAACAAGAGGAGGATTGGCAGTAGTTAGCTCAGGGCTAAACTTCCTCAAAAAAAAAAAAAAAATTCCATTAAATGTCTATGAAAGGGTTAAAAAAAGAGGGGAAGATTGCTGAGGTGGACAAAAAACTGGAGAGGAGAAAGGAGCAGATAGGAGATTTCAATGAAAAAAGGAAGCTGGAAAGAAAGCAGGCAAGCGGTGAAAGGGAACAAATAGGAGAAACCTGAAATGGAAGTATCTGAAAGCCAAATATATGTACCAAATACCAAGTGCACTGTATGCCAAGAAAAGGCTCAGAAACATCAGACCTCGTGAACCCTGAGACGGAGAGGGAGCGAGAACAAAGATCGCTGAACTGGTTGAAAGTCTATCTGAAGAGCAGTTAGATTCCTAGACGTCCCTTCTGTCTCCACACAATCAAGTGATGAACTCCCACTAATTTCTCCAAAAGAATGGAGGACTGCGCTACAGCAAGGCTGAACTAGAAGGACAGGAGACCTAGAGACACCACACACAGTAGAATGCCTGGGTGCCATCTGAAACAGATTAAATAAAATTTACCTGCCGAATGGTGAGACACGTCCCCCACCCCACCATGACCAAACTCAATCCTCACGGGGATTTGATAAAAGTGGCATCCTTGCTTATACCAACAGGGGAAAAATAATATAAGAATTTGTCTCCTGAAACGTTGACATTCAAGAAATGGTAGTTTCTGACAGTTAACTCTCAATAAAAATGATATATCCTTGGCCAATTACTCTAAATTCAAGCTCTTAATGTAGCAAATGTTGCCCACTGAAAAGCTGGTGACTCTTTTTATGGTAACCATTTGTTAAAGTTAGGAGGAAAACTACGATTACTGAATCTATAGCTTGAGAGCAGCACTGTCTAATACAACTTTCATATAGATACAGAAAATGGTGGAAAACTTCTACATCTGTGATGTTCAACGCAATAGCAATTAACCATCTATGACTATTGAGCCCTTGAAATGTGGCTACTGCAACTTAGATACTGAGTATTAAATTTTGTTTAATTTTCATTAATTTACAGTTAAGCAACCACATGCAGTTAGTGGCTATCTCACTGGACACTGCAGCTCTAGAAAAAGTCATTAGAAAAAGTCAAAATGGTAGTGCTTGTTGGCTCGTCCTTGCCACTTTAAAAGAGGCCTAAGAGAAATAAACTTAGCAAGAGTTACTCTATTTGAAAGAAGAGACTGAAGAGAATACAGCTTTACTAAAATGTGTTTCTCTCAGTCTGCTACCTTCAACTTACATTGACTGAAGAGAACTTAATTAGGGCCTCACTTGGTTTGGAAAAGCTGACCACCTCTTGTGTCTCAAACAGCAGGAGGCGGCCCTCAAGTTTCTTTCAGTCACAATCCAGTGTGTTCTGGGCAGGAAAGACCAATTAAAAAGGTTATTCTGCCTCTGTTGTTCCAGATGGCTTCACAGTAGCTTTAATTAGGTTATCTTTTGACTGTGTTAACACATCTCTTACAAGCTTATTTGATTTTATTTTTAAATTCTTTTTTCTCTCCATGTTATTGTTTGGGTATTTTCTATTGACTTGCCTTCTAGTTTACTATTCTCTCATTTTTTCCCAAGATGCTGTTAAAACCATTCATTAATATTTTTATTTTTAGATATTTTAATTGCATTTTTCAGCTCTAGAATGTCCATTTGAATCTTTTCATAGATAACAGTTCTGTATTGAAATTCTACATCCTTGCATTTTATTTCTACCTATTCCTCAGTTTTCATCAACATTTTAATTATAATAAATTTTGCATTACTGCCTATATCTAGATTATCTCTGCATCTACTTGGATTATCTATTTTTTCTCTTGATTATCAGTCATTCCCTGCCTCATTATATGTCTAGTAATTTTTATTATATGTTGGAAATTGTGCTAAAAGAACCACAGAGGTTTCAAATGATGTTATCTTCCATCAGAAAGGGTTTGCCCTTTTCCTTTGTTAGGTACATTTAATGAGGAACTGATGATCTCAACTAATTAGAAATTGAACTCTCTCGTGGTTGGGTTGAAGTTTTGCTAAGACTCAGTTTACCTCTTGGTTGACTCCTCCTCAGGCATGGCCTCCTTGGTTTTTTGACAGAAAGTTGGCAAATATTCTTCCTTCATCCATGAAAGAACTTGGGAGATCAAGCTCTGCTCTCAAAGTTTTCAAGGTCAATTCTTCAGCCACTTGACCTTCAAATCATTACACTGCTATTCAGGGGAAGGTTAATTGTGTGTTTGAGTAAACCACCCTCTCTCTTTGGTGGTTTTTTTTCTTAATCTCCACAAGTCTACAGAAAATTTCACTTTGCCTTTTGACCTAACTCCTCAACCTCTTCTATAGCCTTGGAACTCAGCCATGTATTAGAATTCTCTCAAGTTCACAGTTTGTCACTTAGCTTTCCATGATAACTAAAAGCTTTGTAGATTCCTTTTTCTCTCGCAGAAGCCCTCTGCTTGGGCTGGGCTGGTTCTCCGACCTCATTCAGAATCAGCCAGTGCCCCTAAGGAGTTAAAAGCAGGTAGTGGTCTTCAGATCACTTCAGGATGGTTCTACTCTCTCTGATATCCAGTCCTTGTTATTCTGTTATACCTTTAGAAATATTATTTTTGTAATTTGTCTCACTTTTTATGGCAGCTGTAATGTCAGCTATGGGTTGGGACCCATACAAGACAAGCAAGTGAACAAGAGATTTCAGGTTTAATATCTATGGTGAGATAAAATCTCTGCTTGTGCTTACTTGCACATGGAACTGACTCAGACTATTACATTTTTATGTAAATTGTCTTTTAAAGGGAACCACAAGGGATTTTTACCAAAAGGCTGTGACTTTTCAACTGTCAAAGCAACTTTCAGGTCTCCAAATCCAAACTAGTAGGAAATGGACTGTGAAATCTGTATTTTTCCAAAGAAGGGCATTCATTCCAACACTCGCCTGAGATGTGGCCAGGGGGATTAATGGACAAAAAATTTCACAGATGGAAAATCCAGGAGCCATGGAGGACAATAGAAAAAAATAGTTACCCCAAGAAAGCAGAATAGCGATGACCAATTTAGGAAGATCTACAATTCTTGCTTAGCAGGATTTGATACATCTAATGAACCAGTGACTTTATTTGTATAATATTTTTTGCTTTTCTGAAAAAAGAAGCTTTATTGGGGTATCGAGCCCCACTGTACAAGAGTTTGTCTGTGGAGTCAGGAAAGAATGATTAATAACTCTTCCTTTAGTTTATATGTTGCCAGATCATAATTAGCTTTATCTGACCCATGGAGGGAACTATACATCTTTTGAGCTGGATCAAATAACTTAAAAAGACTTTGGATTATCTTATGTGGGGATGGGAAAAGCATATTTTATTTTTATTTTTCATTTTTCATTTTTGATGGAGATTAGCCCTGAGCTAACGTATACTGCTAATCCTCCTCTTTATTTTGCTGAGGAAGACTGGCCCTGAGCCAACATCTATGCCCATCTTCCTCTGCTTTATATGTGGGATACCTGCCACAGCATGGATTAACATGCAGTACTTAGGTCTACTCCTGGGATCTGAACTGGTGAACCCTGGGCTGCCGAAATGGAACTCTTGAACTTCACTGTTGCGCCACCAGGCTGGCCCCAGAAAAGCATATTTTAAATGTACCAAAAAATAAATAACATAGCTCATGGTTATATGGGTGATCAGGCAATGAGAGAATGGTATTTGTCAACCAATATCCATCCCCTCATTCTCATTTAGTAACAGAATCCCCAAAGGTTTAGCTGAATGCATGACAGTTAAGAGAAGTCATGTAAATAAGAAACAGCCTCCTGGAAGTGAGCATAAATGGTGTGAAATGTAAGCAGAAAAGGACACACCCTTGAAAGGAAGCTATTTTTCTTCAACTTCTTCTTCCTTTCCCTTGTACCAGAGTGTAGATACAATGGTGAGCCAGTTTTGACTATGCAGACAAGGGGAACACTCAAAAGGATGGTAAAGTCAAAATACAAAAGAAACCTGAGGCTCCAGATGACCTCAAGGAGTGTAGCTTCTCTCTCCATCCCCTCCCTGCAGCCGCCTTCTCTGCTCTCTCTGTCCCCACAGTCACAACAGATTCTCATCTTGGACTTTTATATGAGAGGGACATAAAGTTTCTGTCTTGTGTAAGCCATTGTCCATTTGGTCTCTGTTCAAAGCAGTAAAATCATGGTCTACTTAATACAGAAGCTTTTCTTATCTTTTATTTATTTATTTATTTTTTGAGATTGGCACCTGAGCTAACAGCTATTGCCAATCTTATTTTTTTTTTCCTTCTTCTTCTTCTTCTCCCCAAAGCCCCCTAGTACATAGTTGTATATTTTAGCTGTAGGTCCTTCTGGTTGTGCTATGTGGGATGCCACCTCAGCGTGGCTTGGTGAGCAGTGCCATGTCCCGTGCCCGGGATCCAAACTGGTGAAACCCTGGGCCACTGAAGCAGAGCACTCGAACTTACCCATTTGGCCACAGGGCTGGCCCAAGAGATAAAATTTTATAAGAAAAAAAGAGAAATGCTGGCCTGTAATAATTTTGAATACAAGTATTTCTAAATTATATATAATTACATTAAGGTTATTTTGCTAAACTAAATACCATTATTATGTTGTGTTTGTAGAGATGTAATCCACTTTCACATATGCCTACTTTAATGTGCATAGTATCATTTATCAAGAATTATGATATTCATGGCCATATTCAAGACTGATAAGCTTGAGAGAATTCCTTCTTGCAGAATACCTAAGTTTCAATTGCTTTAAAAGGTAACATGATGTTAATCGAAAGAGTGAAAGACTTGGAAGTCAAAAGAACCAGGCAAGTCCTGCCTCCAGCTATCCCACTCTCATCAGCAGTGTCCCCAAAGGCAAGTCGTAGATTCTCTTTGAATGACAGTCTCCTTATCTATATATTGAAGATAATAATCTCCTATCTTTTTCACAGAATGAAGTCCTGACAGTTCAAATGAAAAAATGCATATTAATTTGTAAAGTGTTGTAAATCAAACCCATAAACCTTAGAAAAGGAATGAATAGTAACTCATCAGATGATGAGTCTAACTTTCAGAGCAAATTGTTCTAGAGTCGAAATGAGAGATAATTCAGGGTAGAAGAACCAGAACAAGCCGTCAATAGAGCTAGCTCTAATAGCAAAAAGGAGATGATGTCTAAATTCAGACTAAAATTATAAAAAAAATTTATTCTAAATAACATTTAGCCATGTGGAATTAAGCTTCCTCAAAATAACATGGATAAGACATTTTAATCAATTTTGTTGCATATCAAATAAATATTCCAAGATTTGGAACTTGCTGGGAAAATACTGCCATTTTCCTGAAAAGCCTTGATCTAAGACTTAGAAGCAGGTTACTTCCCAGCAGTTCCTTCCCTCTCTGGATAAATCATGGACGCCTTCTTGAACTGCTTCTGATCCCACAAATAATCAGTCTCGATGCTGACTCAAGTCTTGAATCTCCTAGGATAGGAATACCTGCCGAGGTTTCCCTGCTTCTTCCTCTCTCATCCCACAGCTTATAAGAGCTGGTAATTCTCTTATGAGGGCCTTCCTCACAGTGTTACAAGTTCCATTTAAGTGGACAAACAGGCGTCCTTTCAACTGCTGACTCCACTCTAACATTCTCCTGACATTCTCCAACCTAGTGAAAGACTGTGTCCCAGTATTTGCTGCTGAAAGGCTAAGTCCAAAATGGCTGGTCAACTTTTCTTCTTAAAGGGTGTGGCATAGGGGCCTAAAGGGATATCCTAGTTTCTTTTAGAAGGGAAGTTAAAGAGGGAATTGGAAATGGTTTCCACTCCCTTGCTGCTTTGGTTTCTTTCCTCAACATGTCTTGTTTTCAATTTTGACAGCTGAGCTCTCGTAAGTACTTGATAACTTATGTTAAAAAGCAACTAAGAAAAAAGAACCTGTTAGGAAACTACCATTCTGCGCTAAAAATATTGTTCCATTTATTTAGCCAAAGTAAATTTGGGGTTAGACACTTAGTGAATTCCGATGGATTTTTTTCCCTTACTACAAAAGAAATGAAATATGATGAAACAAATAAAAAACATATATGAACATGGAGAGCAGAATACAGCTTTGGAATGCTGGCAATTATGATGAAAATCATCTTATAGCTTAGCAATCTAATCCTCTTAATACAAAAATGAGTCACAATCATAATTTGAGATAAGAGAACAAAGGCAAATTTAAGACTGTATTTGGTTCCTTGTTAAAGCAAGACATGTAGATTGCATTTAAAAACAAAATGTGTGAATTGAATAAGTAGATGAAAACATCTTTCTCCTAAAAATCGCCCCAAGATACTATCTAACAAAAATATATTTTTATTACTTCAAAGTGCAAATCCAAATAATGAAATCGAGTACTTTAATAGCACAACTAAAATGGGCAGAAATTACTTTTTGAAGCACATTTTCTAAATTACGTAATTATCATTGAGTTGTTTAGACCTTAAAAACAATAAGCTTTAATATACAATGCAAAGAAAGTTTAGCATATTTATTTTGAACCCTTTTGTTCCCTAAAACAGACTTAATATCCAATAACCAATTTGCTTTCAGGTAATTTTAGTCATGAATACAGTAAATATATCAGTAAGTCTTAAAAATTAACTCGTACTCACTCATTCCTGAATTTAATTACAGTTTGGGCAATTAAGTTTGATTTCTTCTTAAGAGAGAACCATAGAAAACAATATTAATAAAGAAATAAGAAATCATTTTTTTCCTTTTAACTATTTTTAACTCTTCAGAACTAAGTTTTCCTCACCAAATTATTGAAACTCAGACATGAACATTCAGATTCTGTATTATCACAAACAGCATCAGAATATTTCCTAAACAACACCATACTTTTGTGGATTACTCTGGAAATGTTTCAATGATGTAACTAGGATGGTCTCTTTTCCTTCACATTATAAGATTTTGGTTTTTTCTTCAAAAAAATGATACAACATGGAATAGTCGGAGAGAACAAAATAGGGGAATATTTACCCATGAATGCAAACTTCTGTCTTTCTATTCTCTAACAATTCGTCTCAGCTCTGCTTTCAAAATATATCCCCAATTCAACCACATCTCACAAAGTCCAAGCTACCACCACGGAACACACGCCTGGTTCAAGCTCCTGAGGTAATTTGCCTGACACATATCCTGTTAGTCTGCTAGGGCCGCCTGGAAGTCTGAGATCAAGGTGCTGGCAGGGTTGGGTTTTCTAAGACCTTCTCTCCAGGGCTTGCAGATGGCCAGCCTCTTGCTGCCTTTTCATACATGGTCATTCTTCTGTGCAAGGCCTCCCTGATGTCACTTTTGTGTGTCCTAATCTCCCAATTTTAGGACACCAGTCAGATTGCACTAGGGCCCGCCCTAATGGCCTTGTTTTAACTTAACTACGTCTTTAAAGTTCCTATCTGCAAATGCTGTCACATTCTGAGGTACTGGGGGTTAGAGTTTCAACATATGAATTTTGAGGGGACATGATTCAGTCCATAGCACACACACAAATAAATTTATATAAATAAAATACACACATACAAACACACAAGCACATACATACACAGAGCTGATTCTCATTATTTGTGGTAGTTATGTCCTAAAAAGTCACTGTAAACGCTGAATTAGCAAATATGAAACCATTGCTCCTAGGGGAAACACACAGTTATGTTCCTACCAGTTTCTGGTCTCATTTTTGTCACCTGATCAATACATACCTTGCTTTATGTGTGTTTCTGCGTAAAGACACCTTATTTAACATATATTTCTTACAAATAATGAATTGCTTGGTCTTTGAATGACATAAAGCAAGATGCTTGGGCAGACACTTGCGTTATCTAGGTTTGTTTGTCAATGTCATTGTAAAACAAGCCAGTCTTGTCAACATAGAGAAGCTACTCTTCTAGATAATCCTTTTCTACAGTGTTTAGCAAGTGTTTTTAAATTCCCAAGTCTCCTGATCTGCAGAAGTTGCCTTGCTTGCAAGTTTAATATTTTTCGCACCATGTTGCCTTTTGAAATGTGTGAGCCAGCCAACGCTAGCTGAGAAGGGTTTCACGTTTTCCTGACCCTGGATAACGTGACGGTAAATTTCTTTGGCCTTTAGCCTCGCCACAGTGCTGTCCACTAGGCTTTTTTCTATTGGTTGTCATCTCACAAATCCACAAATTTAGTCACTTTTCCATCTTTTCCGCAACTTCAACCCTCACTACAGATGTTACTTCAGCACTTTCCAGAGCAGCCTCGTGCACAGATTGGGGAATTTCCTCTTCCTTTTTCTGGATGTACCATACTGTTGATTCATTGATACTGAACTTACAACCAACAGCAGCATAACTCATGCCTGAAGGAAGCTGATCTGACACATTATTTCCTCTATAAGTCACATCACAGCCTTCTCGCCCTTAGGAACACTGGACAGCACTTCAGCACGAGGCATGGGGATCATTTTAAACAATAAACTCACTAACAAAAAGCACAAAAGTGCAAAAAACATGGCATCAGATAGACCACCAAAAACCCCCATGTGTTTGCTGTCTGAGAGCCGGAAGAAGAAAGCAGAGAGCTCTCTTGCTTGATCTCAGATGGGAACAGGCACATCGTGACTCTCAAATTTTTTGTGACGCTGAACATGCTTATGTCTGTGGATGAGTTGGGGGTTACGAATAAATTTTACCAAGCGGGCAAATTCATAAATGTAAAACCTGAAAATACGAAGGATCAACCACATATATATGTATATCTTCCTAATTTTACTCTTGCTTTTGCCCCTGTAGTCTATATTCAACACAACAGCTAGAGTGATTCTTCAAAAATATAAGTCAAGGAAAGTCACTCCTCAAATCCTTCAGAATAAAAGCCAAGGTGCTCACAATGGCCTACAGGATCCTCCAAGACTGGATCCTGCCTACTGCTTGAGCCCATTTCCAGTTGCTCTTCTCTGTCACCATGCTGGCCTCCTTGCTGTTACTTAGACTTGCCGAGCACCCTTTGGTGTCAGATCGTGTCCTTGCTATTCCCTGTGCCTGCAAAAGCTTCCTCCTGAGAGCTGCATGGCTCTCATTCATCTCGGTTAAGTCTCTACTCAAGTCTTTCCAAATCACCCTGTTTGAAATAGCCCCTGATCCCTACCCCCTTCCCTGCTTTATTTTTCTCCAAAGCACTTATCAGCCACTGACTCATTATATGTTTATTTTTGTTTCCTGAGGAAGATTTGCCCTGAACTAACATCCATTGCCAATCTTCCTCTTTTATTTTGCTTAAGGAAGATTGGCCCTGAGCTAACATCTGTGCCAATCTTCGTCTATTTTATATGTGGGATGCCGCCACAGCATGGCTAGTGAGTGGTGTAGGTCTGCGCCCAGGATCCAAACACAAACCTGGGCCACTGAAGTGGAGCACACGGAACTTTAAACACTCGGCCACAGGGCCGGGCCCTTGTTATATGTCTTACTTGTACATGAGATCACCTTTCTTCCTCCTCTTTGCTCCATGAGGACAAAGAGTTTTCCCTATTTGTATTCCCAGTGCCTAGAACAGTGCCTGGCACATTGTGGGTGCTTAATAAATATTTGTTGACTAAATGATTGAAGGAATGAGATGTATTTAATTAAGTTAATTTAAAATGTAGATGAAAGAAGAAATAAGCTGTGGAGGGGCCAGCACCACGGCATAGTGGTTGAGTTCGGTGCACTCTGCTTTGGCGGCCTGGGTTCGCAGGTTCGGATCCTGGGTGCGAACCTACATCACTCCTCAGCCATGCTGTGGCAGTGACCCACATACAAAATAAAAGAAGACTGTCATAGATGTTAGCTCAGGGCTAATCATCCTCCAGCAAAAAAACAGGAAGGTTGGCAACACATGCTATCCCAGAGTGAAACTTCCTCAGCATAAAAAAAAAAAAAGTTGTGGAAAATACACAAACTCTCATAATTTTGTCTACATTCGCTTTGGAGTTTTAAGTATTCGTTAGATCAAAATCAAGTCCTTTTCTGGTTAAGACAGAAAATTAAAAAGTCGGAAAATATTGGCCATAAAATATTCATTGAGTTGTTGGACAGGTTTTGGCTTGACTTTCAAATCAAATAAGAATGAGCTCAGATTTTGCTTGAATACCATATATTCCTCACTTCTCCCTCTTTCTTATTGTTAGAGGAGGATAACATCTTCTAAAGAACTTTGTTCTTTTTTTTTTTTTTGAGGAAGATTAGCCCTGAGCTAACATCTGCCTCCAACCCTCCTCTTTTTGCTAAGGGAGACTGGCCCTGAGCTAACATCTTGCCCACCTTCCTCTACTTTATATGTGGGATGCCTACCACAGCATGGCTTGCCAAGCAGTGCCATGTCCGCATCTGGGATCCAAAGCAGTGAACCCCGGGTCACTGAAGCGGAACGTGCGAACTTAACTGCTGCACCACTGGGCCAGCCCCAAGAACTTTGTTCTTACAACCACTAAATCAAACAAGGAGTCTCCCAGTTTGTAATCATAATTAATGTATTTAATTCCTACTTCTTACTCAACAAAAACACTAATGGAGAATGAGCTAATTCCCTAGACTTTTGGAAAAAATATTTTTCAAAGATGGTATCCAGATTGAGATATCCGTTATGGTTTATCATGACATGTGCTTTCTAAAACCATTTTGTTAAACAACCTGACTATAGTGTCTCTTCAATTAAATTGATAAATATATCTTAGTCTCTCTTCCATCTGATTCCTGCTTTCTTTACTTCAGGTTCTATAAGAATCAAGGCAATCTATTTGCTTGAGTTCTATTTAAAAATGAACAAATAAACAAACAAAATGAGGTACTATTTTATAAATGTAGAATAAAAAATAAAAGGGGCCGGCTCCGTGGCTGGGTGGTTAAGTTCGCGCGCTCCGCTGCGGTGGCCCAGGGTTCGGATCCTGGGTGCGGACATGGCACCGCTCGTCAGGCCACGTTGAGGCGGCGTCCCACATCCCACAACTAGAGGGACCTGCAACTGGGATATACAACTACATACCAGGGGGGTTTGGGAAATAAAGCAGAAAAAAAAAAAATAAAAAACATTGGCAACAGCTGTTAGCCCAGGTGCCAATCTTTAAAAATAAATAAATAAATAAATAAAGTACTCAGAATACAAAGTGCTTTATGCAGGAACAGAATATCATTAAAAGGGGTTCTTAAGTATATGTTTGTAGAAATTTGATAGGAAAACCAACACTATATATGTCTGATATTGTCTGGCCAAGTATTTTAGATTGACCTGCTGAGTTTCTACTACATTTTTCTGGTACTAATAAATTTTTATTTTATTTTGCTAGGAGAAGGGACTATAGCAAGAGGAAGAGTTATTCTCATTGCATGGCTAATTGTTCATGTATTAATTTTTCAAAAAAATCAAAAATAATAAATCAGAAAATAAACAAGGCTCTGAGATTAGGTGCCTTACAACACTTTTTCAGTTGATAATAAATTGGCGTATAATGAGAAAGTAAGTAAAAGTTTTGAAAGAAAAAAGACGATATATTTAACATGTTTTTCCTCATACTATAACATTGAAAATCTCAAAGATTGACTATATAGTAATAAAAAATTTACAATTCTACCTTTACCTTGGTCTCAGAAGTCACTGAGCTATGAAATGAGCAGAAAGCAAAGTCAAGATGAAGAAGGTCAGGTGTCAATTTTGCTGCTTCCCCAAACTGGGAATTGAATGAAAGCAATTGGACCATATGACAGCACAGGGCACTACGCGTAGAATGAGAATGATCAAAGAAGGTGGATGAAATGATGGCCCAAATTTTTACCTGTGATATAATTTTGACCACATTTGAGCTCATGGAATAAAAGAAACACGAATTTTAGCATAAAGCTATTATGTCGTCTTAGGTTTTATGTTACTCAAGAAGGGAAATTCATTCATTCATTTCATAACAATTATTCACCAATATGTCAGAGGATAAAGAAATTGAAAGCAATTTTAATTCTGACAATATGCCAGGCATTGTGCTCTTGTCTTTGAATAGAAAACTATTACTAATCCCATTATTGGTATAGAAATTTAGGCTGAGAGAAGTTCAGGAGCTGGTGCAGAGGACTAGAAACAGGATTGGAAGTCAGCTCTGTCTGACCTCAGAGACAAGGTCTACTCCTAGAGCATGCTGTACCCTCTGCTCTGTGCAGCAGCATTGGGCTTGATGTCAGGCAAAGAAGGATGGCCACATTAAAATATCGACTTCAAAAGCTTACGATTTGCTAGGGAAATATTATGATCAATATGATCTAAATTTCAGAAAGATATTTAATCATTATGTTCTTGTAGACAAGATTGCGCAGTGTCAGCTTAATAAGAAAACAGACAGGCAAAGAGAGAAACGAGGAGAGCTTAAACTCACAGAATACTTACTCTATCCCAGGCATTTAACTAACTTATCTCATTTAATCCTAATAGTAGCATTTCAAGCTTCACGATGTGATTCTGTTTTAAAGACCAAAACAAAAACCAAAAAAGAAAAGCTATAGATAATGCGCACAAGTAAACCACAAAGCAGTTCATTAACTCAATGGGCACATTGCTTTTTACTCCATCAAATGTGTAAATGGCTGGATGATCATTCCTACGAGTGTGGGACCAATGGGCCAGCAGTCAGTGAGATCTTTCTGGAAGCATACTGCCAGATTTTGTCTTTTGCTTTGGTACATTTAAGAGTTCATTAGTCCCACGAAGAGTTCATTAGTAGGAATGGAGGAGAGCTTAAAGAGGGCGAAGAGGGAGACAAAAAAATTGCTTATTTGATAAAAGAGTTAGGACCTGCTTAGATTCGATAGTCAGAACATTGATTCCAATCTAACAAGATGAAATTTAACAGGAAAGATTGTAGAATTCAACTACAGAATTTGAAAAACAAAGCTGCAAGGGAATAGCAAGGCACAGTAGACTGAGCATGAAAAACAGTTTATAGTGGATTTCCAGTTCCACATTGGTTAGTCACATGATGTGTGATGAAAGGGCAAAAGTATCTAGTGAAAACTTCAGCTAAATAAATACAGAGTGGCCAGAACGAGGAAGGTAAAGACTCCATGTTCATAGGTCTTTGTGAATCTCTCATGAAACATTTATTCATTCAAGGAATGAGCCTTCCTGTTATAGAAGAGACTCATGCATTCTGAAGATGTTCTAAATCTATGATTTCTGAGGTCTTTTGCAACTCATAATTGTTTGAAACTCTTATCCTGTGGGAAATTCTCTTCTCTTATTATTGGGATGCTCACCAACATTTAAAATGTTACTTCTGCAACTCTAATCTATAAGCAATTCCTTGTTCGATTTCAACCCACTCTTCAATCACTCTGGATTTACGTGAGGTCTGAGAAAGGAAAGTCCTACCTCCTGAGAATCTGTGCAGGTCAATTTGGGGAACAGACTTGTATTAAAGCCTATTTGTCAGTTATCATCTGAAGAAGATGAATGACTTAACAAAGATGATAGCAGGATGGGATTTTCTTTAAATGTTATATAGGCTCATTATGAGTAAAATATTTAAGAGAAATTAGTTTCATCTTTAATTCTGTATAGTGGAACAATATTTAAATAAAAAACAGAAACTCTTTCAAGTCTTTGCTCAAATGTCATCTACTGTGATCATCTACCCTATTAAATGCTACAAACATCCCCTCCAAATCTTCTTTCTTAGCTCTTATCATCTTCTCACAAGGTATAAAATGTACCTACTTTTTTCTGTTTATTGTTTATCGTCTGTCTCGTTCCATTAGCATATAAGTTCCATGCGAGCATGGTTTTTGTCTGTTTGTTTACCAAAGACTCTCAAGCACATATGAATAATGTGTATAATAATTATAATATCACCCAACACGTTTCAAGTGCTTACTACGTGACAAGCAGTATTCTAAATGCTTTACTTATTGTATTTGTTACGATTCAGTTGCAGAGAACAGAATCCACACTCTGTATTTTGAACCAAATGATTTATTACAAGGTGCTAAATTGCTTACAGAACCACTGGGAGGACTGAGAAAAACACCCTAGGTTGAACTTTCAGGAAGAATTCATAAAGCCACACTTCAGGAGTAGGCCATGGAGGAAACCACCGTGCTTCTACAATAGGAAGCTGCCTGGTGAACTGGGAAGCTTCCAGTATAACAGCTAGCCCCAGAAGCACGTCATCACGAACATAATGTGTTAGCCACCAAAATTAGTAAACTGACAAGATCAGAGTCATTACCAATGACTACAATTACCACATCTACTGCTGCCCAATTCAAGACTGTCTCTTATTTGCTAGATTATCCACTCTCAAGCAGGGACTCATTCTCCCTTTCTGCACTTTTAATATTGCTCATTTCTTCTCCTTTCTGCTCATTTGCTTTCTGTTCCTCTTTGCCGTAGACTGACTTTTCCATCTCCAGTCTGCCTGTAAGAAACTATAGCTTTAGACAGCCTCTGAATTTTACATGTCCCAACCCAGGTACTCAGAAAAATTGAAATGGTCTCAATCTCAATTTCATAATCGAGGAGAAGGATATCAATTTGGTAAGATGTTCACCACTGACGAACACTCATCACTGTGTTAACAGAGGCCATATGGTGAGTGGGATTATATCTTACCAAAGTGCCAATATGAGTGGAGGGGAGTGGAAAGGGGAACTTCCAAGGCAATAAGACACAGTGGTATACAGACGAAACACATGATGTCTACACAACGACATTTGCCAAAAACCGCCCAATACTACTTAGTGAAGCCACAGGCTGCAGAGATAAAGTTTAGCACACCTTCAAATAGAAATACCTGAGATTTTGACTTCCTTTTTCTTAGATTATAAGTAGCCTAGCCCTTTCTCTAAATGACTTGACCCAAGCTTACCTCTTGACACTAAGTGGCCAAGACTTCTACATGCTTCAAGGATAGCACTAACAATGTAATCTAACCCAGGAGAGGGTCACAAATATAAGGCATTTGACTGAAAAAAAAATATTATTCCTATACATTCCTGAGAAGTAAAAATTAAAACCATCTTTGGGAAATAGAAATTTAAGGGCTGGGCAAGAAATAGAAAAGTATGCAATAAATTCTTTCAATTTACGTAGACAATTTTTTCACAGAAAAACAACCTTTGTTCAAGAATTCTTTCAAATTTTCATAGTTATTTTAAAATTTCTTCATTGCAATCCAGTTGATTCTTAACTAATCATTCGTGTCATTTATGAGTTCAAGGGTTGAGTAGCAAAATGCAAGGACTGGATCCCAACTGGATCAATTTTTGAGTCTGTTTTCCTCTCTATCTTTTCTTTACTTATAAAAAGCACTGAGAAATAACCCTATTTTTCTTTTAAATGATTTTGGAAGAGACAATAACCACAATTGATATCAAGAAACACAAATAATTCATGACTTTAGGAAACCAATCTCCACATCTGCTATGTGCTGCCGTCTCTGAGGATTAGAATGATGCACTTGCCTTTGTTCAAGTCCTCGTCTAAAGCTGGACTGTATGAGGGCCACCAAATGGTTAATATGTGAAAGCATTTGGTTTTAGTGCTTGAGGTTAATATAAATTATATCCAACGCTGAGAGCTAAAAGGCTCAACAGCCAGCTCAAATATCCTAGGTAGGAAGTTCATGCAATCCCACACCAGTCACAAATACTAGATGGTTTTATCAAGCATCACAATGACTCTACCTTAAACCCGACCCCGGTACGTCCTCAAATTTCCTGAATCCTACCTGTGCAGCCCAGAGTCCCATTTCTTCAGCCTTCCAAACATCCTCTATTGACACCTAAAGCTTTTACACTCTCAGTTACTGCTTAATGGATTTTACAATGATGAATCTTGTCTAATAAATAAAAATATATCTCTGTGTGGAGGCAGAAGAAACGTGATTCTCCTTGAAACAAAACAACACATAAATATTTTCAAAATGTAGCTTGTTTCCTTATATCTTGTACTCTACACTAAAATGTCTAATATGTGAGCCTCTGTCCCTGAAATAGCTACTATTACAGATTTTAAGGGAAAATTATCACAAGTGTGAATTACTTGTGGTTAACACATAAAATGACAACATCTATAAATAGAATTTGGAAACATGTTCTGAGCCTTACTTTGCCTTTAGAAAACTATTTCATTGCAAACTACAGGGAGAAACTTCTCTATAACATGGTTTTACAGACGTTGCTTTAACTTATAGCTTCTATTTAAAATATAACAGTAAAAATTGGGAAAAAAAGGATTCTTTATGTATTAAAAGTAACTCAAAATGAAGTTCTTTAAAAATACAATAGAAAGAAGAAAAGCAATGAATGGACTTTGTAATACAAATTCCAAGGGCAATTAACAGTCAGCTTGCTAAGATATATTTTGACAAAGACTTTCACCAAATCAGACTTCAAAATTCAAAAGAAATATTCTTGATTCATAAAGACATCAGAGAAAGAAAGAAATTTAATTGTATGGTCTCCCTAGATAATTTCTATTTAGCAATTATTCTACCTAAATATCTGAACTTATACACCAAATCAGTGTCACTGAGTGGTATTTTGGAGATAACTGTTTCCTGATAAAGTTCAAAGATTAATATATATTCACTCAAAAAATATACCATGAGTGGGGCTGGCCCAGTGGTGCAGTGGTTAAGTTCTCGCGTTCCTCTTGGGTGACCTGGAGTTTGCTGGTTCCGATCCTGGGTACAGACCCATGCACCACTTGTCAGGCCATGTTGTGGTAAGCTTCCCACATGTAAAATAGAGGAAGATGGGCATGGACGTTAGCTCAGGGCCAGTCTTCCTCAGCAAAAAAGAGGAGGATTGGAGGCAGATGTTAGCCCAGGGCTAATCTTCCTAAAAATAAACCCATAAATCCCTGAGTACCTATTCTGTGCCTGGCACTTTTTCTAGGAAACAAGGCCGTACACAGGTAGAACAAATATATTCCCTGGTCCTGTGTAGTGAGGGAAAATAGATATTAAATATTCACACATACATGAAATACATATGACATGTGTACGCGTGTGTGCCTATGTGTGTGTATAGAAAAGGTGAGTATTTTTTGTAAAAGTTTTGTTTTAGGCACGTGTGTGTGTGTTTATGTCTGTGCATATCTACTGAATGATGATGCAAATGCATTCCTTACTGTGATCAAAAAACACAAAGCTGCTGATCTAGTAAATGAATGTAGCTAAATATGTTTGCAGGAGCAAGATCATAAAGATTAGACACATTATGAATTTCAGGCAGATACCAAATGGTTTTAGGCAGGAGGCAACATCATGATCATATTTCCATTTCTGAAACTTTGTTTGGATGTTGTGTAGAGAATGGATTATAGAGGAAGATGAGCAGAAGTAGAAACACCAATGAAGAGGTTACTATTCAAGCTGAAATGATAGAAGTTAATAGAAACAGTAGAGATGGAGGGAGGGTGATGAATTCCAGATGCATTAGGGAGGTTGAGACGAAAGGACGTTGCTAAGAGATGCACACACACTGAAATAGACACACATACATGCATGTGCACACACATTCCTCAGGAAGGAAAGGAGAGAGGAAAAGAATGATAGGAAGTAAAAAAGGGAAGAAAAATGGCAAATCTCAAGCATCATACTTCCCAACTTTGTTTAGGGTCATTGGACCACAGCCAAGACCATCCATAGTAAAGATCCTCTGGCTATAGAGGTGTAATATTAATCATCAGCTGTGGAATAAGCACAGCAACAGAATTCTTTTCAATTATGTTGGAAATTACTTATTTTGCATCACAATGTAAATATCTATCCTTCCATTCCATTAAAGATAGCGGCGACCATAGTTTTGCCACAGCTCTCTCCATCCCAGACAAACTCACACAGTGAAAAACGTTGCTTGCAAGAGAGTTAGAAAGAAAAAATGACAATATGAATAACCACTTCTATTTTCACAGTTATTGATGTCCTCACTACAGATAATAGCATCAAGCCTCAAGAAAACACTGGACAAAACCCAAAGCTATTTCCTTTTCCATTGTCTTTGAAAAGAGAATCCAAAGAGGGGCAAGGAGCCAGACTTTACCAACTGGGAGGAAGAGGAGCATTAGAGGGAGAGATCTTCCCAAGAATTGGGCCTAAAAATTGTACACTGATTCTCTTGCTCTAAAACTATGCATGGATTTCAGGATTTGAGATGGGAGGGGTCTTGACTGGAAAAATAGTGAGCATACTGATTGCTACAACAATTTTAAGGAAAAGTGATCTACTCAAAGAAAAATTTCAATTGTATTATGTAACCAAACAACATGTGCCAGGTATTGTCACCAATAAGGCTACTAAACTGATTTTTCATAAGTGGCTAAAATAAGCCACTCAATTAGTGATTAAGACTGGATTCTGGAGACAAGCTGTCTACATTAATCCTCTAATTAGCTGTATGACCTTGGGCAAGTAACATGTTTCTAAACCTCAGTTTCTTCATCCTTAAAATGGGGATAAAAATCGTTGCTCCAACTTGGTTTGTTGTGAGAATAAAAGAGGTTCATTCATAAACACATGGTTCATTCATAAACACATAGTCTAGTGCTCAGTATATAGTAAACACTCATGGAATGTTAGTTATGATTAGTATTATAGTTATTATTTTTATCAAAATAGAATATGACATTTGTTCATTCAACAAATACTTATCAAGAATCTGTGATTGGGAAGAGAGCTAAACAATAAGTTTAGCTTTAAAAAAATATTTAGATATGTTTACTAGGTATGAATTGTTCTGTGATATCAGCAGAACAAGTAATGTATTCTAAATTATTTTTTTAAAACAAAATTAACCTCAAATCATAACCACAATAGCTGAGTCTGTGGGAAGTCCATTAGTGATCCAGGTCTTGGGCTTTCCCCAACCTCCCTGAGATTGTACAAGATCATAAAGAATCTCAGGCTTGTGTGGTCCGGGAGCTAGGGAGGCCCACAGGTCTCAGACTACAGGTCTCACTACTGCCAGTACTTGACCCAGATCCATTGTCACTTACATTTTGCCAATCTCAGCCTGGAAGGCCATCAAAGACAGGTACACATGATGTTATGTTAACCCCATAATGGGTTCTACCATCTCCATGATACCTTATTCAAGCAGGTACACATTGCTTCTAAACACCTAAAACCTTTCTTTACCCGCCAGCCTGGAGAAATTTATATTCCTCTTCTTAGTAGTGGGACTTCTGTTCTTCACTTCTGGAAGATTCGCCTGCTCCTGTTCTATGGCAAGATGGCTTAATTCTCCTTCAAGAGCTAAGAAATTCAAAATCAAAACCTGTTTGGCGTTTTCTCTCAGGTGGCCTAGCCTGTCCCGCAATTCCTTTTTTTCCCCCATGCTGGAACATAAAAGTGATTTTCACTTCTCTCTGGGAGTGAGGAGAAGGAGAGGTGAGCACCCACCTAAAATCGGTTGGGAAAGAGGGAAATATCATTCTGTTCCTCCTGAGAAGACAATAGTGATGAGCATCAAAATGCAAATATACTGATGGGAAATCTTATTTTAAAACAACCATTTTTAATGCCTTTAGATATGTCACATTCATATGTAAAATAAGGCAGTTATGAAGAAGTAAGTAAAATAGTGTGTGTACAAGAGTTTAATCAATATTAAAGCACTAAATAAACATTAAGTATGTATATATGGCTAGAGTTCTTTACTTCCTTGATAACAGAGCAAATACAGTAACAGTCAAAAGAGAATTTTACCAAATTGTTTCCACCAAATCTTCTGAAATCTATCAGAGAAATACTGATGTCTAAAGAGCTAAATGATTTGGAAAGAAAAAGAAAATTATCGTGCTAAATATATTTGAATGTGGAAAACTATAGTCATGTTTCACAGATAATTGTTCCTATCATTTTTTAATTATTTTTTTAAATTCACTATGGATGATTTGGGGCAACCTAAGAATAATTTACTTAAAAATATATTGTAAATGATAAATAATATCTCTTAGGAACTGATATTTCCATAGGGTACATAGTTTGTACTCTTTGATTAATAATAATAATGATAACAATAGCTAACATTTATTGAGTACTAACCATGTGCCAAGCTCTATTCTAAGTACTTTACATCTATTAAGACAATTAATTCTCACAAAACTCCTATGAAATAGGTCCTTATATTTCTCCTTTTTACAGATGGCAATGTGCATGTGCAAAGGCAGGGAGGAGAGAGCAAGCAGGAAGTACCTCGTGATGGCCGAAGAATCAAGTGCAATGTGGAATAGGGCATGAGATGAGGTCAACAAGCGATGATGGGGCAAAGTCATAAAGATGTACAAACATTTCTAATGACCTTGGAGGTCACCTTGAGGGAGTCATTGACAGATTTTAAGCAGGGTGGAGACATGACCAAATATTCACATTAGAAAGACCATTTTTACAGCTACATGCATAACACATTAGAGGGAAGAGACATGGACGCAGAGACACCAGTTATGAGGATGTATCAATTATAAGGCATCTCTCACAAAGTGTAAGATGGATTATAGTACAGGAATCGACAGTTTATGAAACTCTTTTATAGGACTTTTATTTCTGACCAAGATAACAAGAACTGAATTTGTCTTCCCAAATTAAACAACTAGAAAACTAGACAAAATATATGCTACAACAATTTTTTTTAATATATAAAATAAGAGGTAATGCAGGATTGTGATACATAAGAGAAGGGAAACATTCAAGGTGAGCCTTAAGATTGCTACAGTTTACAGCTCAGAGGTGGTTTCCAGGCCAAAAGCAGGAAGGATAAACCCAAAGGGAGCCTGGAACTTTCTCCAAGTTGAGGCAGCGACTGAATTTGGAGAGGCCAGAGAGGCTAGAATTTGCGCAAAGAGTTACATGCCCAGGGAGATATGGAGTGTGCAAATGGATTCCCTGTGAGGTTTTGGCTAAGTACTGATCTATGCACTCAAAAGAGGAAACTATCAGAGACTGGAAAAAGAACCCCACAGAGGATTAGGCAAAATAATTCCTAGAGTTCACAGAGAGCTGGGAATAAATTGTGTTTCTGCCAGCTAGAGTGAAAATTCCTCATGACACTCATGACACGGGGTAGAATTCTCAGATTATCACCTTAGTCGTGATACATACTGGTCCGAGAATAAAGCATCTAACACAGCTTAAAAGCATACCTAGGTAGGATCCAACTGATTCTAAGTAACTTAATTCTATGCCAAAATAAAGATGTACACTATTTAAAGGAGTGCAACAAAATCAAGGTACAAACAATATAAAAAGAACAATATTTAACATGTGCTGTGGACTGAATTATGTACCCCTCCTCCCAAATTCATCTACTGAAGCCCCAACCCCTAATGTGACTGTATTGGGAGATAGGGCCTTTATAAAGGTAATCAAGGTTAAATGAAGTCATAAAAGTAGGGCGCAGATTTAATAGGACTAGGGTCTTTATAAACGCCAGAGGAGACAGGAAAGCTCGCTTGCTCTCTCTCTCTGCACACACACAAAGATGCCATGTGAGCACACAGCAAGGAGGCAGCCATCTGCAAGCCAGGGAAAGAGCCAAAGAGCCTCACCAGGAACCGAGTCTGCCGGGCTTTGAACTGAGACTTCCAGACTCCAGAATTGTCAGAAAATAAGTTTCTGTTGTTTAAGCCACTCAGTCTGTGGTATTTGGTTATGGCAACCTGAGCAAACTAATACAGCATCCAGTAAAAAACTGCCAAGTGTGTAAAAAAAAGCAGAGAAATATGACCATATAAAGAAGAATAGAAACACACTCATAAATGACGTGAATTTTAGAACTATTAAAAAGTACTTTATAATAGCTCTATAAATATATTCCATATGTTCAAGAAGATAAAGGAAAAGAAATGATAAATCTTATAATAAGAGAAATAGAAGATACAAAAAAAGACATGAATGGGACTTCTAGAGATGGAAAATCCTATATCTGAATGGAAGTAACAGCAGATTACACATTGCAGAAGAAAAAATTAGTGAAATTGAAGACATGGCAGTAGAAACTATAAAAGTGAAGCACAGAGAGGAAAAATACTAAAAAGAAAAAAATTAAATAAATGAGCAGAGAAGTGGCCTGTGAGAAATTATCATATATTATACCTTGCATGTCACTGTTGTCTCAGAAGTAGGAGAGGTAGAGGGAGCAGAAAATATTTTTTGAAGAAATAAAGACCAAAACTTCTGAATTTGATAAAATTTATCAACCCACAGATTCACAATGCTCAACAAATCCCCAGTAAAGAAAAACACAGTTAGCATAACAAAATCAAATTGCTGAATGTCACTGAAAAATTGAAAATCTTAAAAGCAGCCAAAGAAAAAAAAGACATATTACTTACGAAGAAACAAAGATAATAATTACAACAGAGAGAAATATTTAAAGTGCTGAATAGGAAAAAGAAACTGCTAACCTATAATTCTTTACTCAGAGAAAATATCTTCAAAACTCAGGAGAAACTAAGACTTTTTTCAGAAAAACAACCACCAAGGTAATTAATCACCAGCAGAACTACACTACAAGAAATCTCAAAAGACGACCTTTAGGCAGAAGGAAAGTCCCACCAGAAAAAAATCAATATCTGCACAAAGGAATAAAGAGCATGGGGAATGACAATCAGGTGGACAAATATACATATTTTTGTCTAAAAAGCAATTTAGTGCTTTAAAAATATATTGTGGTATTTGTAGCATATGGAGAAATAAAATGTTTAACACAAATCACACAAAGGATGGAGCTGGGAAATAGAAGTATGCTATTGTAAGGTTCTTATTATGCACCAAAAGTGGTATAATATTATTTGAAAGTAATATTATTTGTAACATAAAGATCTAAATCCTAAACCCTAGAGCAAACAGTAAAAAATAAAACAAAGAGATAAAAACCAATAGTGAAATAAAAATAATTCTAAAAAATTACTCAATTAACCCAAAAGAAGGAAGAGGAAAAGAGAAAAACAGAGGGGAAACAAAGAACAGATGGGTCAAGTGAAAAAAAAGAAACATCATAGATAGAAACCTAACTATAATAAAACTATATTGTGTCAATTGTCTGAATACTTCAAAGTAACGAAAAAGCAGACATTATCAGATTGAATCAAAAAGCAAGACTCAACTATGATATTGTCTAGAAGAAACTATAAGCATAAAAACAAATATATTTCAAAAACAAAAGGATTAAAATATACTATGCAAACAAATTTTTAAAAGAAGCTTGAGTGGCTATAGTCGTAGCAGTCCTTATAACAAGGACTATAATTTAAAGAATTTATAATGATAAAGCAATCAATTCATCCACATATATAAACAAGCCTAAACATGGACAGACTAATAATAGAACTTTAAAAAAAATGAAGAAAAATAGATAGAACTTAACATCATTTTAAGCAAAAACAACACTTGTAGAAATTTGTGGGATGCAGCTAAAGCAGTGCTTAAAGGAAAATGTATAGCACTAAAGAAGATATAAAGTCAACGATTTAAGCCTCCACTGTAAGAAACACAAAGTCAAAAAACAAATTAAACCCAAAGTAAGGAGAAGGAATAATAATAAGAATAATAAAGGTAGTAAATAATAAAATAAAAATAATAGGAATAATAAAACTATGTTTAAAAATCAAGAAAAAGAGAGAAAAACATACAGGAAATTAAGGAAACCAAAATCTGGCTCTTTGAACAGAGCATTAAAAATTAATAAAGCATTAACCACACATAGGAAACAAGAGAACATACATAAATAATCAATATCAATAATGAAAGAATGGACATAAATATAGCTCCTACAGAAATTAAAATGATGAGAAGGGAAGATTATGAACAAGCTATATGCTGGCTGACATCTTGGAGGACATGGACTAACTCCTTGAAAGATACAAACTACCAAAGCTCCTTCAGCAAGGAATAGATGACTGGAGAGCCTTCTAACTATTACAGAAATTGAAGTCAATTAAAATCCTTCTCAGAAATAAAGCTCCTTGCCTAGATAACTTCATAGGTGAATTCTACCAACAGTTAAGGAAGAAATAACACCGGGTTTACACAAATGCTTCCAGAAAATAGAAGAGGAGAGAATACTTCTCAACTCACTTTATGAGGCCCAAATTCCCTGATATGAAAACCAAAGACAATATTTAAATAAATGAATAAATACATACATGTATACATAGAATAGACCAATAAGCCTCCCGAACATGGACCTAAAAACCCCAAACAAAACATTAGCAAACAACACCCAGGGGCTAAAAGTTCTAAAAATGACTGACAATAAAATTTTAAGGATATGGAGCCATTGGTGCATATATCGTGGGAAGGATTGCAAATGGTACAGTCACTGAAAAAACACTTCGGAAGTTACTTAAAAAGTTAACCGTGGATTTACCAGCAATCTCATTTCTAGGCATTTACCTAGGGTAAATAAAAACTATGTCCACACAAAGACTTATGCAAGTACTGTCTATTTGTCTATCTTCTTTGGCTATGTGTCTGTTAAAATCTTTTGCCCACAAAAGCTTTATTTCTAATTGCCCCAAACTGGAAACAATCCAAATGTCCATCAAGTGATGGTATATTCATTTAACACAGAATACTTCTCAGCAATAAATAGGAATGAACTATTGACATCTCAAATCTCAATGGCGTAGATGAATCTCGAAAGGATTATGCTGAGTAAATAAAAGCCAGACATAAATTACTACGTACTGTATGATTCCATATATATAAAATTCCAGAAAATGCAAAACTATCATGAGAAAATGCAGATCAGTGCTTGAGAGAAGCTGAAGGTGAGTGGAGGGGACTGATCACAAAAGGACACGAGGGAACTTTTGGGGGTGATGGAAATGTTCTATCATGATTATGGTGTTAGTTACACAGCTGTACGGATTTGTCAAAACAACAAAATGTACGGCTAAAATTTGAGTATTTTATTGTATATAAATACAAAAATAGAGCTGAGTTTTAAAAAGTCTCTGTACATAGATGATCCCATTTAATTTTTATAGTGCCTTTATAGGTTAAATGTTATTACTACCGTCACATGTTTAGAGAACCAGAGTTTGACCTTAGTTATATGGCAACTACATGGTGGAAACAGGACCAATCCCTTTAATATGCTGCTTACATCTGCTCTGGGATCTAAATCAAATGTTTAAATTAAGTTAAATGTCACCTACATGCCATTGATACAAGAGACAAAAAAAGGAAGACTAGTAATCCATTAAGATAAACCTTTTTTTTTTTTGGTGAGGAAGACTGACCCTGAGCTAACATCTATGGCAATCTTCCTCTATTTTTGTATGTGGGATGCAACCACAGCATGGCTTGATGAGCAGTGCATATGTCCACTCCCGGGATCTGAACCCGTGAACTCCGGGCTGCTGAAGCAGAGCATGTGAACTGAACCACCATGCTTCCAGGCAGACCCCAAGATAAATCCTATTTTTAATGCTGCCCCGGAAGCAACACTATTCTATCTTCTTAATCATTTTCTATCATTTGCATACAAAAAAACCCCACAAATATATGAATTCAAGGAAATTTATACAATATATAAACCATCTATTGCAAACTTCCAAATTTCTCTAATTTTGTTAAAAATATACTCTGGACCAAATAAATAAATTCCTTCCTTTTTTCTTTCAATTACATACTTGCTAAATAAAGAAAAAAATGTGGTTTGTCTTTCTCTTTTTAAACAAACCAGAGACACAGTTTAATTATATTCTAAAGTACGAAACAGAAAGGGAAAAATTTTCCTTTCCTACAAATCCTGCTAAGTCTATTAAAAGATTATACGGGAATGATTTTAGCACAAAGAAAGTGAGATTCATTTATAACATGCGGCTGCTCCCAAGTGTCAATAAACAGGCCAATAAAAGGCATTTTTGAGTCCTCCTAACATTGTCCGTGAGTTCCATTTATTAGGATTACCTTTCTTGAAGTTAACCTGTCAACCTAAGGTATTCACCTCTTCTTTGAAGAGCAGCCCGCTTAGTTCCCGGGAAAGCTAAGTTCCACTGTTATCTGAAGTGTCAGAGCGGAAAACTTCAAAGGGAGACAGCTGCGGAACACATCTTCACAGCTCCTTGATCTCAGGGCTGGAGTGTGTACATATACTGCTAAATTGTCTAAAGGGAAATTTAAAGTTTACTTTGCGAATGTTTAAAGGTAATTTGTTCTGCTAAAGGTGAAATGGGGAGACCGTTAGTCCAAGAGATAGTATCCATTTAGTGTGGCTCAATGCCAACATGTTCAACTTCAACCCAGACCTATTTTGAGAAATAGCTGTTAAACATATACTATTATATAAAAAACACATAAAACCACATTTATCAAAGAGTACTTATCATTTGGAGATAAATGCTAAAATGTGTAAGGAAAAAATGATATGATGTCTGAATTTACTCGAAAGTAATATAAGAGGAAGGCATTTCATGGGGTTATGGACAGGATGGGACTGGCCACCGGTTGATGGTTGTTTGGACTCAAGCAACAGCTACATGGTAGTTTAATATACAGTGACTTACTTTTCATATATTCAAAGTTTTCCATAATAAAAAATAAAATATTAATACTGCTAATAATAAAAGCTACATTTAAAAACCACTGTTTACGCCCAAATGAAAAAGTAGCTGTGTTCTAAAGCTCCTTGGTAAGCTAGCTATTGGAAACTAGACCACATTTTTCATTTAATGAGGTGTTTTATGTACATGATGATTAGGAGCCTGAGCCAATCCACAAAAACCTGTAAATTTTTATTTTTAATTTACTAATCTCTATGGGTTAGCTGAGTTATGGATTTAAAAATCTTTTGTGGGCTGGACTTGGCATCTAACATCCCCATATATGTTCTTTTCATGCAGTGATATATTCCACAGAACTGAGAAAGGAAATTTAGCTGCCCCAGATACATGTATTCCAAACTATTGTTCATCGGTCTTGCCCAATGACCATATAATACAATATATCATTCAATTCAACACAGGCTTTTAATGAAAGGAGATGCTATCGGGAATTACCAGACGCCGTGCTTAGACTGGGTCCAAGCAAACCCGGATGACTATAAGATAAGCAATTAGATGTTCTTATGTTGAAAGAGCTTATGTGTCATAGAAACTTCATTAGTTTTCTAGAGCCACAACACTAATGTTTTACAAATAAAATCTGAGAACTATAAAATTATAAACTGATCTTTTAAACCACAAATTAATGTAAAGGTTATATTACAAACATAATATAAAATATTGTAGATTTTTCCTTCTCTTCTTATAAGGATTCTTCTTATAGATTATATTTGGTGGCTAAAATAATCCTACAGGTTCTGGATAGTTTTCCACATTTTAGTCAAATTAAAAACTACTTTATGATAGTCTAATTTCATGACTATTGTACTTTGAAGTAATGACCTCTCTCACTCAATACTTGCTTGACAGAATCTCAGTTATGGTAAGGACTGAGCTCAGTCCGAAAAATAAAATTAAATTACAAAACCAAACTTCATATATTCCCTATGTTAGTCAAGAAGGGCCAGGCTACACTATGTAGCAAATGAACTCTGAAATTTCAGTGACTTTTGACATAAAAGTACTTCACTTAGTACTCAGAATATTTCACTTCACTCTACTTCACTTCGGTATAGCTCCTTAGTAGGCAGAGTCTCAGGAATCCAGGCTGTGTCCGCCTTGGGGCTCTGCTGTCTCAATACATGGTCCCCACTACTATGGCTGGAAGAGTATGGGGAGTGGGCACACTGGCTCCTCGAGGCTATTCAAGGAAGTGACTCTGGTGACCTGATCACACTCATTGGTCAGAACTAGTCAAATGGTGCCACTTAATTTCCAGGGGCTATGAAAACTCTTGTTGGGGCTGGCCTGGCGTAGTGGTTAAGCTCGCAAGCTCTGCTTCAGCGGCCTGGGGTTCATGGGTTTAGATCCTAGACGTGCACCTATGCAGCGCTCATCAAGCTATGTTGTGGCCACATCCCACATACAAAAACTAGAGGAGGACGGACAGAGATGTTAGCTCAGGGCCAATCTTCCTCACCAAAAAAACCATTTTCAACCAAACAAGTAGCTATTTCTATAATTTATCTACTCAAAGTAAAACAGTAACATTTATGATGCTGTTTCGTTCACTGCCCTCCTCTCAGCAGGATGATGTCCAAAAGACCATAAGTGAAATAAATGATTTGCAGAGAAAAAGCTGTGTACAAAGGTCTTCAGGAGCCCAGTCTGATAGCAGAGAAACAAAGATTCATGAAATTCTTCTAAACAAAGTGCCTCAGGTTATACTCTAATCTCTCTTTCAGGTGTTCTACATACAGATAGGCAAAAAGCTCCTCGCAGCCCTCTCTGAAAAAAACTCTTTACATTTTGAAAGGCGGCACTCAGTCTCTTTGGTGAAACATTTCAAACAGTCACTTAATATTTGTTCATTATAAACCTGTTCTGAGGGCAAAAAAAGGCTTTGCAATCTATGATTTGCTGTATTAACCGTATTCAATTAAAATGAGAGAGGACTAATGTGGGGAAAAGAGCATTTAAGGATCTAAAGATATGATTATTTAAGAGAATTTGGGGTAATGACTTCGATGGAAAGATAACTGCGTCCCATACATTTAGTGATGATGTGAATCATTATTGAGTGATAATTAAAAGACTCAATCTACGACTTATGCATAAGAGATTGTGAACTAACCGTCTTCGGAGCTCTAATTTTGGATTTTTTTCTGATATTTATAATGTAATACAGGCAAGCCATTTAAATTCTTTTCTGGGTTTACAATATCCTTATTAACGAAAATCATATTCTCTTTTCCACAATGCATTAAAAAAAGACTGTATCTAGCAGATAAAACTGAACTAATGAGGTAGCAACTTGAATTTAAAGTTAGCTTTCTTCTTTAAATTCTCTTTTCTTTTCTTCTAAGGACTATGTAATTGGCAGTCCATACAGCTCTAGATGCCTGTGCCCCACAGCTCCTTCTTAAGAAAGTATCCTCTGGCGGTTCTTCTCAATTAGCTAAATCTTGGGCCACGTGACCCTGGCCTGAAGAACAGAAATTAGTGCTCAAGGCAAAGATGGCTATGTATTCAGGTAATCATGTAATTTATCATCCTAATTGGGAAAATTCTGAGAGTAAAATGGAGAGCTATTATTAATTTCACCTGGAAAACAGGCAAAACCTTTGATCTTTTACCTTGACCTGTCTATGTATGAGCTGCCTCCAGTAGGATCCAATCAGCTTTAAGGAAATGTAGTCAAAGACTCTCCATAAAGAGTGATCTATGTAAGATTACAGGGAATTGACTCAACCACTTCTCTCCTGGGGAGTAGAAAAGTGATGCCAAAAAAGAGGAGTAGAGGGCAACTTCGGGGGCTGTTGGGGGGCGGGGGGTTGGCTCAATGTTGGCCTGAAGTTACCAGAGCTGTTAGTCCTGGAAAGCCTGCTGAATCCTGAAGGAAGGAGTCATTGTTCTGTCCTTCCATAAGCTACTAGACATTCAACCTTGCAAGCACGAATGCAACCTCCTAAGCTACCTCACTTCCTGGTTACCCTTATCACGAACACCACCACCTAAGAGAATCTGACAGCACCTCCTCAGTGCAATGTTAATACACCGCCCAATGCAGACTGCCATTATCCTCGGAATTTCAATGCTGAGGAAGAGGGTAGGTGGCATGGGACAGGAAACATGAGCAACCAGGTCACCATCACCTTTGGGCTAAAGATTAGGCTTCTAGTAAGTTGGAAAATCAAAAGTGTCTTACTAATAAATTTAGATGCTCATGTAAATGTATTATTTGAATATTATTCAATTTTTAAATACTTCCCATGACCAGAGCAAGTAATATTTTTACCAGGCATCATAGAGACTGGACTAACCAATAATTCTACAATGTCTTGAACACAGGACACCAAGTGAGAGCAAAGTAAGAGATTGAAAAATAATTTTAAAGTGTAAAATATGAGAAAATGGCATTCTTCTGAAAGTTTTATAAGTAATCCAAATATGTGCTTAAATATTGGACTGAAGATTGTTGGTTGAAACTATTAGAACAGAGATTTGATCTACTGCCACCTAGTGGAGAATTAATTTCTATTTATTTATTAGCTGCTAACGAAAACAAAATAATAGTCTAATTTCAAGTTCTAGGGAACCTAAGCGATTATCGCCTCCAGTGGCTTCAGTCCCACGGAACTCTCAGGCCGCCACCAAATACCTGGGGCACCACCTGAAGTGTGAGGGGGTGAGTGGGTAAGGCTTTAGGGTCCCATCCCTAATCCCACAAAAGCTGTGGAAGTTTTGTCTATTCTATATTTTAGGCTTCTGACTCAATGTTATTTGAAGAAAGGACTCCACTTCTAACAAGGAAAAAACAAATGTTGAAAGACCTTATCTGGTCTCATTTCCATCACGGTACCAATAAACATTGGTTTTCCAATGTCACGTAAATGGCCAGCGTCATAACTAGCAGTAGAACTGAGTTCTTCTGATTCCTATTCTCATTCAAATAATTTTGGAGTAACTTCAAGTTTAATAAACTTTAGGTCCAGTGCTCAAAACACAAAGAGCTTATTTCATTTAAAAACAGATTATTTCCTTGATCTTATTTAAAATAACTTGACTCTACTACCTTCCTTGCACCACTAAACCTGAGTGGAAACAGCTCAAAATAAGTTGTGGAAATGAGATCACGGCTGCAAATTGCAGTGACACTATGTCAAATACACATTTAGAGTTAGTCTAGAACTCTCTAAAAATAATAACTAAAAAGTGCTTGTGAGGGCTGTTTCCTCTCTTCTCCCTCAGATTCGTTTAATTTTAGAGGTGAAAGAGATCATAAATCACTTAATAAAACTATCAGTTTCTAAATCATTTTATGTTTTCTAAAAGATAAAACTGTCGATTCTGCTACGATAGAGAGAAGTTACACTACTTGTCTCAAGTCAGTTTGACTGTTTGTCCAGCTCTCCTCACCTCCCGTCCAGCAATAGGACAGGTGAGTGAGAGATAAGGAGGGGGTAGGTTTATGGGAGGTGGGTGTGGTTGTTTTGTTTGTTTGTCTGTTTATGATGGGTGAAAGTTGGGCATTTGTGAACGCTAAGAAGAAAGAGATGGTCGAAAGAGAGATGATGATAAAGGAGAAAATTAGTGGAGCAAGTTCCTTGAGGATGTAAGAGAAAATATAATCCAGAATGCATGTGGAGAAAAGACATACCACTCCTCAAAAGTGTGACCCCGTGTCTGCGTCTCTAATAGCATTGTCACTTTGGTATATCTCACTTGAATTTACCACAAAACAATTTTTTTTTTGAGGAAGATTAGCCCTGAGCTAACATCTGCTGTCAATCCTCCTCTTTTTGCTGAGGAAGACTGGCCCTGAGCTAACATCGTGCCCATCTTCCTCTACTTTATATGTGGGATGCCTACCACAGCATGGCTTGACAAGTGGTGCCATGTCCACACCCGGGATCTGAACTGGCAAACCCCGGGCTGCCGAAGTGGAACGTGCGCACTTAATCGCTTTGCCACCAGGCTGGCCCCAAAACAAATATTTTTATCAAATGACATTTAGGTATTCATACTTCTAAATTTATCCTATATCATCTCATTAAAATTTATAAATTTGTAATTCAAAAATCCAGGATTTTTTCTATATAATCTCCTTCTTTTATTTTTAATCGAAATGTACATTTCTCATATAATATCAGATAATATTATGCTTCTTTTGGTGTTTAAAAGCAAGATATAAAATTGTTTATAAAGTGAAACTTCAATATTATTCCAAAGATGTATAGATTTTTAAATAGCATTTGTGTGACCATGGTAACTTATATGGAGTAAGTTAGCTATATATTTTAATTTTCTTTCATATCTTTCTTGAATTTTCAAAATTTATAATGGGAAAATATTACTTTTATAATCAGAATTCTTTTTAAAAAGCAAAATAAAAGAAATCTTGATTCTTTTTCTGAGTCTGCCACGGACTACTCTGTGAACTTGGGCAAGTCAAACGCCCCTTCTTTTCCATACGGCCTGTGCCCGCTTGAAAAATAAGGGAATTAAACTAGATCATCTTAAGCTATTTGAAGCACTAAATGGTCCTGATTTTATGATACGATTGTTAGATTGTTCTCATTTTGAATAAGTATGCTTTGGTATACAAATGGCTGATTATTTCTTCTATGCCCATAAGTCATTAAAATTTTAAAATATTCATGGGCTTTATGAAGAGCTGAATTAACCAGAGAAGGTGCTTTCTCTGAAATCATTTGAAAAGCTCCAGGAAGCATTTGAAGAGATGAAGTATATATGTTGGTTATGTTGTAGAAAACGACGATAACCTGTCCTTCTCAGTGAGAAAAAATAAAAGTTTTCAAAGCCAAATGAAGTAAGTTTTCCATGTACATTTACGTGTTGGGTAGAACACAGGAAGATATCAAGACTATGAGGAATTTGATTTTCTGAGCTTCTTCTTTACTAAATTGTGACATAAAAATCATGGGCGACTGGCACCATCAACTCCAGGAGGGGCTTAGAAGTCAGGTAAGCTATTGAGCGAAGACAAAGAACATATCCAATAGGAATTCATGGTAAAAAGTCAGCCTACATCCTGGAGTAGTCTTACCAAGAACAGCTGCTTTTTAAATGAAGCCTTCCTTTCGTCAGAGAAATTTGTATAAGAGAGCCAAAGCTTATCAGTATAAATTAATAAATATATTTTATTACTCTACAAAGGACTTCTAGAACAAAGGCTTCCTGAGAGCATGGGACTCTGTTTGCTTTACTGCTGCGTCCTTCACTACTTATAGCAGTGATTGGCACACAGATAGTGCCAATATTCGTTAAATGAATTCACATCCTAGGCTCCTTCCTGCTACTCGTGGAGACCAGAGCACTAATGAAACCTGATGTTCAAATGAGAGAGTTTAATTCAGGAACTACTCATTGCGTGTCTAACACATGTCAACAAAATTGCCTATCACTGTTGCAACCATACTTTCAAAACCAAACCTCTGTTTGCATGATCTACAAGGTACAAATAACTTTGTACAAATGTTGAAGACAACAGATCAGAATATCTGTTATTGAAAATATAATTTTACCAAAAAATTCAGGAATTAGCTTTATATTATAGAATGGCCACATAATTTCTAACCTAAAATGAGTCACTATGGAAAATGGAAGAGGGCATCCTCAATAACTACCCTGGGGTATCAAGCATTAAATAGAAGTGTTGCTGGGGAAACAGGGTGTATGGCCTCTTTAACAGACTCCATGCTGAAGTCTATATCTAGTGAAAGGATGTGTTTCTACGGTGGCAAAACCCCAGTCACCTCCAGAAAATCCATTATTAAATAACAGAGCTAAAAACATAACTAAATTTAATGTAATTTTTAAAGAATCTGAGACCACCAGGGCTAGCATGGTAATGGCAAAATTTGACTCTATTGCAAAATGAACAGCTTTTAAGAACTGAAAAGCTAATTAGATCCTAATGCACAATGACACTGACATTCAACACTATTTTTGGTGGTGTTTAGTGGGATGTTAGCTAATTACTGTTTAAAAGGAAAAGGGGGAGCAGGACTTATTAAAATATAATATTACTATAAGGTATCCAAAACCAATGGGTAATTTCTTTGTTTTTCTTATACACACAGTTTAACCAATATCTACACCTACAAGATATCATGACAAAGTTCATTTAATTACCATCCTTATTATTGACACCATGAAAAAATATGGATAGAGCTTGAAGGAAGTAGTAACAAACCTTAATAGATGAGGGGACAGCCTGGTGGCCTATTGGTTAAGTTCATGCGCTCCACTTTGGTGGCCCAGGGTTCACCGGTTGGGATCCTGGGCGCGGACCGACACACTGCTCATCAAGTCATGCTGGGGCGACATCCCACACACAAGAACTAGAAGGACTTACAACTAGGATATACAACTGTGTACTGGGGCTTTGGGGAGAACAAAAAGAGGAAGATGGCAACAGATGTTAGCTCAGTGCCAATCTTCCTCACCAAAAAAAATACCTTAAAACAAAAAAAACTTAATAGATGAGATAAAATTATAGACCATCATAAAATTGGCACATGGGAGTTCAAATATGATGCTCTGTGTGGTATCATTTGCCTTAATGATACTCCTGACAATCAGTTGCACCTAAAAATCTGTATGCCTCTGAACTTCCCTCTGCATCAATTACTGGAAACACTTTCTGATTCTCTTCTCTACTCAAGTACGGTAGGTCCTCTGGAGAAAGAGAGAGAGAGGTTCTTGCACCTCCTTTTAAAATGCAACTATCTTTATTCTCAGTCATTCCCAGGTTAGGATAACAATCTGATTTAATTAACTGGCATTCACACTCCTCTCAAATCAGTCAAATTAATGGGGGTTTTGATTTGAAATGTAAATAAAAGCAAGCTTATTCTCTCGTCTATAGAACACATAATACTAGAGGTTGTCCCCTTAGAGGTTGACATTTTATTGAAATCATGTTGCTCTTATTGACATTGAAACACATGCTCAAACAGGCTTTACAAAGCCACCAGAGAGAGTAAACATACCATTATTCCACATGTCCCCTTATTTACCCCACACAGTTATCTTTCTTGGTCATTATTATTAATAACTATCCCTATTTTATAATAAGAAAAGTGAGGTTTAGAGAAGTTACATGGGGTTCTAATCCAGGTCTTCTGATTAGAATCCATTTCTTTTCTTCTTGAGCGTACGATTGCTATAGGAAAGCCCTCTATGTTTCAGTTATCTGATTCATGAGCCTTAGACACTTGGACTGTGGGTTAAGCTTCTGGATAGAATGCCACTGACTAGGTCATTCGAGGGTACCATGGTCTGAAATATTAGCTCTACTACAGAGCTCTGAAAAAAAACAAAGTCAGTGGTTTCATGCATTTTTGCATGTGTCTTAGGACATTTGTTTTTCCTGATGCATCCAACCAGTAAGGGAAGAAAAAGTAGAATCAACGAATTGAACACTGTTAGTTGCTAGTAATTGTAAAATCATACTGCTATCACTGAAAGATTATACAGTCTTTTTAAAAACTTGGAAAATGAAACCAATATTTGGTAGAATAAAACTGATAATTATATCATAACAACAGTTTGATAACTTGTTCAAATAAGAGAAAAAACTGATTGAAGAGGTGGAGCAGACTCAATAAACAAAAGTATTTACACAAGCCTGAGCACATCTCTATTATAGCACGGAATTACACCATGTTGATATTTATTTAAATACACACACACACATACTCCCAACCATCTTCTGCACTTTGAAGAATAAAGACTACCATCTCTATATTACCTTCCTTTGCAAAATACACAGAATTCACAATCTTGTAAGGTAGGTACTACTGTACAGATGAGAAAACCAAGGCACAGAGAAGTTACGTAGCTGTCCCAGGTTATGAGTCTAGTCAGTGACAGAGTCTAGGTTCAGATGCAGGCATTTGGCCAGAGATTCCTGTGCCCCAACCCTTCCATCCTGACCCGTAGAGCTAAGTCATCACAAGACATAATTGGCATTGTTTTCCTCATTATCAGCTCTGGTTTTCATTGTGTGAAAATAAACATCTTAAGCACTTTACTAGTGATGTACTTTCTAGGGAAGTTCAGAAAGCAATGAGAGAAGCTGCTACATGGACCTTGATTCTTGCCCACAAATAAAAAAATTGTTAATAAGACTGAAGTAACAAAGTCTTGGGAGGAAAAAAAATAATTATCAAGTTCTAATTGCAGCAGAGGATAATGTAGGGCACAGGCAAAATCACGATGTGACCCTGAAAACTGCTAATGAGCCTGGAAAGCACATCAGTGAGCCCAGTGTCTTCTGAGCACAGATGGTCCTGCTTCTGCCTGCATTTGTTAGACCTCCCAAGGAGCATCCTCTTGAGTTCTAGGTGTCAGGATTATGGAAGAACCACAGATAAAGTGCAGTAGACTCAAAAGAGAAGCATAGAGCTCAAAATTATTGCCTTTCTAGATTTTTTGAGGAGATGGGACCATAAATTATACAAGACTAAACACTTTAAATGTAATTATGTACTAATTTATACTGATATGTAGTATTTCCATTATCAACATCAATAACACTGTTGAACTAGAGTTCAAGAGGCTAGGTTTATTGTCTGCAGAGTTTTTAGCATACAGTAAGCACATGACATGTTTGAGAAAGAAACGGTAAAGAAATTGAGGAAGAACGTGGACAATGATTCATCTGGAAAGGGAAGAAACTACCCACACTTCTGTTTTTCCCTTTGCCTTTGCAAAATTAAACTGATTCAACAACTTGTTGACTATGTCCCTTAGTCCTTACCACGAGGTAAAAACTAGAAAATGTAGCGTTAGGTATAGGATTTATTAGTAAAGAGCTGCAAGACTCCTCTCTTTCAGCATCCCATGGATTACAGTGGGTTGCAGACACGAGATGTGTAACCAGGACAGAGATGCTAAGATACCTTAAATGTCTGGATAGTCAGGATCTAGTGAGACTGTTAAGTGACATTCTGTAATTGCCAAATCAATAAGCATTAATTTTCTCATAAAACAGGTGACATATTTAATAAGCCATATATCTAGAGGAAAGAGGAAATGGAAACATTTAGTCTAATAATCATTTTTAGTAATTCAGACTTAAAAGGCACTTTAATAATATCATGACCTTACATTCATCTAGCACTTTACTGTTTCAAAATTGCTTTTGCGTGCTCTACCTTAAGTGCTCTGAATTGTTGCATAAATAGAAAAATAGAAGGAAAATATGAATCTAGATATTATAGCTAGGGCCATAGCTTTCAAGCTCATTTACAAAATACTAAGGTAAAAATATATGTGCACATCTAAAAAAATGAACCAGATAAACTATTTCTGGATGTAATATATGAAAAAAATTTTGTTCTTACAGCCAAACAGCAAACTCGCAAGTGCTGATTATTCAATTTGAGCCCAATGATTAAGAATATGAGATCTCAAGTCAGAATCTTTGTTTTCCATCCCAGTTTTGTTGCTTTTCAGTAATGTGATTTTGACAAGTTCCTTAACCTGTCTGAAACTCAGTTTTCTCATCTGTAAAATGAAGACGATACCAATGGATTGACTTGAGAATTAAATGAAATAATGCCTGCATATGGCGTATAACTCATCCTCAGTGGATATTAGCCGTTAACCCATATCCTTTTGTTCCTCTTCTTGTGCCAGCAACCTGTTATACAGCAGTGCCATTGTCCACTAACAGTGACATGTTATCACCAATGTCATGAAAATACTCATTAAGCTCCTAAACGTACTTGATATTGCTCTTGATATTGAGCATGTTTTAGGGACTAAGTAGAATAAAAAGCTAGAATATTTAAACTTCTTAGGTTGGATTCATCTATTCCTTTGCCATCTTACAATCAAAAACCCCATAGTGTTATTGCATAAGCATAGGTCCCAAGTTATCCCCACTTTCTTAATTCAAGAGTTAATTTTGGAATAAGGATCATATGATTATAATACAAAAAATGGTCAACAAAAAGGGAAGGATTTCATTACTTTAGTCTTATTTATCACTACTTTAATAAGTTTAGAAAAGACAACAATATTATTCAGATGCAAATGGTCTTCAGTTACCCTGTCTCAAACCATGACATAAAGTAACATTTTTCTTTAATTAAGATGCTCCACATTTACTCAATTATTCTCTGAGTTCTTAAATATCATTTTCTGAACACAAGAAGCTGGACAGCCTCCTACTATTTTTACTGTCTTTGAGAAACATTTGTTCCCTAAGTGGTCACACTTCATCTCTCAGTATTCATAAGGTTCAGAATTCTATTTTTAAATACTGGGCTAGAAGGAAATACCATCAATGAGATAACTGGAGACTTCAACAGGAAGAAAAAAAAAAAAGACCACTAATAACAGCACGATTCATTGGTTAACTAAAAGAGTTCAAACTGGCCCCACCCAAATCTATTTACTCAATTCTGTAATTTAAGATACAACATTCGTGTTAACTGAAGTCAAAGCCACTACTAAGTGAACCCACATATCAGGTTTCCACCTTTCTTCATCAAAACCAAAATTATTTTAAATAATACTGATATAAATGATGATTATGTTCTTGTAGGGTAGTGGGAAAAAATACACCTCAATAAGCTCCAATCTCCCTTGTTTTCAATCCTAAAATAGGAATCCTACACGTGAATGTAATTTATATCAGCACCATAAAATTGTATGATCCTATGTGGCTGCTTTTAAAAGTACAGAGTATTTGGTCAAGTGGAAAGAATATTGAACCGGTCTTCCTGAATTCCGGCCCCAGTCTCAGATGTCCCAGGAAGTTGATAGAACATACTTTGGACAATACACTTTTCCTCTCTAAGACTTTTATAAAACCTGGACGTTAGCTGATTTCCAGTGCTAAAATTTTTATTTTCTCAGATACAAAAAGTAAAGATGCATATATTTTCTAGTTATTTCGTTCCCTTATTATAACATGTACTGGGCAAACAGAAATAGGATTTTTAAAATCTAAATACAACTTGTAAATATATTACGAAGAATATCATTGTCTGTAAAGGAATGAATCTCCACTTAGCAGTAGTACAGTAGCCAAGAGTATAAACCTCAATAGATGAGTAGTATCAAATCAACCATATTTTGGCAGGATGTTATCAGATTATATCAAAAACATATAGAAATACACTCTTAAAAGGTTATTGTATTAGTTTGCAGATTAAAAATACCCATCTCAATTATAGCACTAAGAATAAGACTCGGGATTCCATATTTCCTGATCTGTTATGCTTTATACAGCATTACAACATCCAACATTAATTGCTTACCTCTTCCAAGTACTTAATTCTTCCATATCATTAACAGTAGAGCTTGATAAGGTAATTTGTTTATCATGGCTGCTTTGCAATTAATCTACATCAATTTCACTTATTTTTAAGTTTTAAAACACCAAACGGATTTGGCTTAATTCCGGGATATTTGATAAATAAAAAGAGTTACATTTCTCTACAACTGGTTATTTAGGAAAAATAATGCAGCAACCGTTTATTCTGAGCTTTATAATGAAAGGCCAGTGAAATGAAAAGCATAAGATCAATAAGGCAAAACTGACACCAACTGGTATCCAGTGGTAATAGTTAACAACATAGTTATCTCTGGAATTTGCAAACCCTTCCTCTACAATTCACGATGTCCTTTGAACTCATTAATTAGAACTTTGATTTAAAACCCAGGAGCACAACTCCTTATTCCTAGAGCTGAGGGTAGAGGGTGAATTCAACGTGGTCTCTGTCCCCAAGGGGCTTTCAGTCTAGTGGCAAAATATGCATGCATGTGGCCTACAGCAATGTTGAGTGCCCCACACAATAATGGAGGCACAAAGAGAATGACGGAGAAGTGAGAGATTCTGGCCAAGACGATCTGAAAAGATTTCACAGAACGAACGTTTAACCTGGCCCTTGAAGCAAAGAAGGATTTCGAATGTTAAATAAAAGGAGGAGGGGAAGGGTATTGCACGCAGAGAGAATATCTCTGTGCTGGCTGTGTATTTAATTGTCCCAGATAAGGAAAAACATGAAATTACACGATCTGATCAAAGTCAGAACAAGAGAAAGAGTCAGAGCCATTCCTTGAACTTTTAACTCCAGGGTCAAATGGTTGCTGATATATCACAGTGCCGAGACAAGGTTTCTCTGCTTTCACAACCATTGCCTCCCTCCACTTATCCCTCCATATTGCCACACCCTTCACAGAACCTTGCTAGGATGTCCAGAGAAAAACACCAAGGCAGCCATGTCTTCATAAAACACATTACGTTTCAGCTTGTGTCTAAAAACCAAACAAACACATCTAGGTCTATTTTGGGCCCCCATTCTTCACTATTCTCCATCATTTCAAAAAAATGGGCTTGTGCTTTCGCCACATGGCATGCTTAATAAAATTGCGATCCATTCCTTTAAACCGTCCATTTTTCTACTTCAGATTTGTCAAGTGGTCCCAATTCCAAGAAATCATAATTCAGAATGTGGGGGAGGTTGCAGATTTTTGGCTCAGGAGGTCGTACAGATGTTATTCCTTAAGGAAGACGATCATGATTGCCTCTGTGAGTAATGGCTGTGAGTCGGCGCAGAGCCAAAAGTTCTCTTATAGCAGAATGTATAAACCATTCTCCTACTGAAAGAAGGCCCCCAGTAGGATAATATATTATTACACATGATTCAAATTACAGGATCTGCAGCAGGGGAGCTCATGACTGATTCAGGACAGTCGCTCCCTGAATACTGATGACGGGATGATGGAATGCCTCATGAATTAAAAGGGCCGTGGTTTAGCGTCTAAATCCTTCACATGGTTTAAAAAGTGTCTATGTCTATCATTGTACTCTTTAAGCTTCTTAAACGAATCGTGCCCTGTTATGAAACTCTTGTCGATGTTTTTAAAATTCCATGTCTTTGAACAATTAATATTCAAAATATTCTTTTAAAAAAGACAATGAAACTCTGCCTTCTCTTCTAGATACTGTATCCCTTTAACGCCAATATGCAATAAAGATATGGTTTAAGAGAAATCGCATTTAAGTGTGACCCAGTTTCTGCTCTGGGATTCTCTCAAGCAACCCGAAAATCTTCACATGCCACATGTTCCAGCCTTTGTAAGTTATCTACAGAACAAATGAGTTTATCCCTGACAAACTAAACACAAACGTACAAGACAAAATTGTGTTCCCAAAGGTTTTCTGCTGATAAATGAACTCATTCGTGAATATTATTTCATTTGGTCTGTTTTGGTTATATAACAAACCGATAAATTTGCTAAAGTATTACATTGGGAATGGAGATCAGGCATTTTTACAGAAACACTAAGGCAGATGTTAAATATTACGCATTCTGAGAAATAACTGCTGAGACATATTTTGAAATAATATGTAAGCTAGTCCCTTAACTTCTTTTCAAGCTGGTTCTTGTATTCAGTTTTTCTAGTAAATGGATGCAAATCAGGTGCATTGTGCTGAGATGGGAAGAGAGAGATTTGTCCAGAAATGACCTCAGTTCTATTCATTAATGAAATGACATGTTGGCTGAGAGCAGTGAAGAATGAAATATAACAAGAGCGAACTTTCCTCCGTGTGACAGATGCACATAAGCACTTTTTTGGATAAAACACTGTATGTAAAATGGCCGCTGCAGCATAAAAATCTGGAAACATTACAGGAAGCTCTAAGATGCAGATTGCTTGGAAAAATCGCAACTTCCATGGCAAAACACCCCCTTATTCTCTATTTCCTTGTACAATTCTGAATCCTAGCTTGGAGAAAGCATGCTATTCTTAAGAAGGGAGTGGCGTCAGAAAAAATAAACAAAGATTTCACTTTTTCTAAGATTTTTTGGAAGAAAGAGAAGATAATTTTGCAAGGTGAAAGCAAAATAGAATTGCACCCAGACACTTTCAGTGACAGCAGACACCAATGGAGGGAGAAAAAAGGTAAAAGTCATTAGAGAGAAAGTAGCCACATTTTTGCGTAGTGGTTTAAATTATGCCAGCAGAATAATTAATGGAAGGCTCTAATATGGGGAGGGGGTAACAGGAAAGGGGGAGGCTATGTTAAACAAAGTTCATTACTGCATGATGTAAATGAGTTTCTCACCAGTGATGTCACTGATTGGCTGAGCTGCAGAACTGGCTTCGAGCATGGCCGGATTGGCTGCTAGCTCTTCTGGTGCCTGCCTGCTTGGGCAGCGGTTGAACCAGATACTTTCTGTCTCCCTTGTTGTCGTTTGAAGCAAATCTTGTTCAGCCCAGCTGTGTCTCCATAGTAGTGGCACCCTAAGAGAGTGTCTCCCTCCTGCTTCCCACAGCTCGTCTGTGAGGCGGTCGCTGCTGTGAAATACCAGCGCTTGGCACCAAGCCCAGACAGCGTTCTCAGATCCATCTATAACACACACATACAAAAAGAAAAAATAAAAAAAAAAAGCAGTTCTTTCATCTGAATTGCATCCTAAGGAGGATTAAGAAGGCTTCTATTGCTACTGATTTGTGTCCTTTCAATTTGATGGCTAAAATAGTTTTTGAAATACAGTATCCTCTCATCTGCAGTAGAACATCATTGGTTAAAACTGGTTAAAAAGATAAGGGGGAACCCCCCTCGCCCATGTTTACCTTGATTACAGAAAAATAATTCTTCATTTCCCTCCTAAGCACCGTAACTGATGTTTTTGGTCCCTTACCAGAATCTTAAACTCTCACCGGATTTCTAATTATATCCGAGTCATTATTTTCAGGTTAAGACAAGGGATCTTAATTAGCATTCTTTTTTAGCTATGCGAAATGAGACAGGGCATGAAACAGAAACGATCTATGGAGAGGCAGAGAGAGAGAAAGAAAAAAAAAAATCTGTGCAGCTTTTACAGTTGAGCTGACACCCCGTCCTTCCCCGCTCTCCCTCCACCCGCCTTGCAAAAAAAGAATGCAGTCATATGAACTTTACCAGACAATGGAGTACCTACAAGGCTCTCCCCTAGACAAGTCCTTTATAACCAGCCAGTGTTATGTGCTGCAGACAGTGGCCAATCGGCAGGCTCCTTTCTGCAGCAGGGACACAATAGGTGCATTGGCCACACTGTCCCCCTAGCCCCTGACAGCAGTTCAGGTTCATTTATTGTACACTGGAAGGCACATATGTCTTTAATAGTCACTGTGAAATTATCAGTGTGGCTGCCTTTATTTCACCGTAATTACATCAACCTAATTACCGCGCACAAGCTGCGGTAGCACCGTTTGCACAGAGTGGCGCGCATAGGCATGCATGCCGTAAAAATATGCGAGAACATGCTTGCTTATTTCAATAATAAAATCCCCCAATTATTTCCTTCCCAAAGCTTAAAGCTTCCTCTAGAATACTTCAGCGAATATAGTCGCCATTTCTCCCTTTCAAAATAAAAAAGTGTGTGTACGACTATACGTGTGTGTATGCATGTATACATGTATGCATGCATAATTTAAACACTGTTTTAGTCATTTACTGGGGTGAGGTATGGGAGTTGAACCTGGTCAGCGAAGAAAAGGTTAGTGAGGACCTAAAGCATTTTCTCCTTGTCACTAGGCATCGGGGCGAAGTCATAAATGAATCTCCAGGCATCACCATAGCCATGCACAGATGACGAGGTATCAGGAGCCCAACTGTCCTAAGCACCCGCGTATGTTTCATTTACGTATTTCCATGTTACGTAATTATAGCATTCCTTGCAACGCTGGCTCAAAATGCTTGAAAAATTAAATCTTTTGCTTGTCGTGTGTTAGTTAAACAGAGTTGGGTATGATCTGCAGTGGAACCGCCCACTAATTTTTTTTTATTTTATGCATGTTGTATTTACATATTCATGAACGGAATAGCTGTTATGACCACTGATTCTGCAGCAGGAGATGAAAAGGCAAGATTCAGCATACAGAGTGTGTTAATTTCTGGGGGGAGAACGGCAGCATATGATGATCAGGAAAAGAAGATGTTTGGGGGATTCATTGGGGGTTTACCTCCTTGTGTAATAAAGGATTTGGGTAGACAACCTATCAAAAAATGTGTAAGTATAATGAACTTAGAAAGTCATACTGATTTGCATTGTTCATGGCCATTCAGCCACACTGTAAAGAAATAAGCATTTCAAAATGGAGATTTCTGGCTCGAGTCTTTGCAGATAAATAAAATTGTATTTTGTTTTATGGCTACATAGAATATCACCCAAATGGGATGTGCTTAGCTGCTCTGTATTTTGTCATTTTTTATAATTTACATATTTCTTGTTCCAAATCAGAATGCTAAGCTTTAAGCATTGATTATTTCCTCAGGTAGAATTTCACCAATGTTTACCTATATGTGTTGGTATATTTTTATTTTTAGCTCATCATCTCTAATCAGGAATGGAATTCATCATTACAGTAGGCACATTAAGACAACTAGTAATTCATCTGCATCCATATGGACACATGTATGTGACACATAATTCACACATACTAGAGAGAAAGAATCCCAATAATGTTATTTTTATCAATTTATGTTTTTTTAGTATTTGCAAGATTTGTATCATAAAATGTATTCAAGTTGATTCTGCATTTTATAAGCACGCTTTTTTTAAAAAGCACATCTCTTCTATCTATACCTTCCAAAAAATCAAGTTTCGATAGGAGGGATGGGTGAAGCAAATTCCTACAAAAAGAGATCACAAGGCTCAGCAATAAAAGTACACAAAGAATATAAGAAAATGCTACATTTGTATTCCTGCATTGCTACACACATTGAAATCAAAACACCTGACATTAAAGATGTAAATTAGTTACTTTATATGTAATGTAAGATGATTCTTCTCTAGATGATTGAAGAAAAACCTAAGAAGCTACTTGTCTCACCTTGTTGATAGTTTTCCTATCAAAGGCTAATTTTTCTAAATCTTCAAGTAGATCACAAAAATTTCACTGGTAATCAAATTGAGATACATAGACCTCACAAATCGCCTTTCTCTCTCTCTCTCTCTCTCTCTCACACACACACACACACACACATATAAATACACACATACACGATCATGGCTGTCCGTTTTTTTGGTAAGAATGTGCAATTCTTCTACTTAGTCATCCCAATCCTTTGATCTGACATTGCACAAAAAAGCCTAAGAAAATCAAAGAGTTAATACTTGATTGCTAGTTATCCATTTTGTTAAGTAAAAATCAAAACAGAGGACAAACGCTCATAAAATCATATACAGTTAGAGTCTACTAACATATAGAATGCACTTGGAAATTCGCTGATATACTAAGGATTTTGATGAATGTATTAATTTTATTAACAAGGTTAGTGGATGGTCCGTATCTGACCTCCTTAAACAAACAGGGATTTGTAAACAAAGAGCACTAAAAATAAAGGGGTCTTGCTTAAGTAATACAATTTATTAAATCAGGCAAGTTAGGCTTCCTACTTCCCACTATAACATTCTGTCATAGATTGAGTTATCAGATATATTTAAAAACAACATTGTGTTTTTTGTAGTATTTTAGTATTAGGCTTTACTATTCTTCTCACATCCCAAATACAAAATGCAGTTGTGAGATTTTAGTATACTACTCAAACCAAAATAATTTTGGAATAAAACCTTATTTGGAATCATTTTAGTGGAGAACTTAGACCTAAGCTATATCTTAGAAATTGAAACCATTAATTTTAGACATGACATCCAAAGAAAATTAGTAACTAGTTAGTGTATTTCCACCTTTCACATTACCACCTTTTATTAAAAATACAGTTCTGACTTGCTGTCAGCGTATGCTTAATTGGTTGAGTTTTACTAAAGATAAGGAATTTATGGTCTCCTCCCATGGGATCAAAGACATGCATTTATAAGATAACTGTATGGAGAATATGAGTGCTATCTGTGTTCCCAGGATGGAAGTAAGCAAACTTCTTTATAAAGATCAAAAGCATAACCTTAGACTTATAATCATGATGATCTCACCAAAGAGTCAAGTCAGCACAAACTGGCTGTAAGAATGTGGAATAGCGCCAATCAGGTTAACCTTATAAATAATACAAGGCATTTGATACGGAGGGCCATGTTGGAGAGAGATGCAACCAATAAATTAGAAAGCAACTTGTCACAGTCTCTTGATTTAACTCATTCTTAAAAAAAAAACACAAGCCATTTTAATAAACTTGGAAAATATTCATAGTGTAATCAAAGTCAAGAAACCACTGTTTATGTCTCTGTCTACACAATGACAAGCACCTAGATGACAAAAGAAGATGTTAATTATCAGAATAGTTCTAAATATCTGACTGCTTTTGTGCCCACAAACCCACTGCTTAAAAGTTCAGTGTGTATGTTTTGGATTCCAAATGAGCAATGCTTGAACTCTTTCATAGTGATCATCTTTATGGGATGCGAGAAACATAGGATTTTGAAAGGTGCCACTTTTGGATCACCCAGTGTACAAATCTGTTTCCAAAAGATACTCTTTAGAGCATAGTTATGAGTGATTTCATTTATATTAACCTCAAAAAAATTAACAGTGCATCCTCTGTGAAATGACACTTAATACTTCAGTTTTTAAATAGCTTGTTTCTCTTGCAAAGTTCCCAATTATTTTAATGAGGATTGTTTATTAAAGGTGCACTTTATGAAAAAAATCATAATAAATCATGACATCTAAATACCAATGGAAAAGAACAAGCAGAATAATCACATAAAGAGAAATGTTCTATTAGGAAAAAAACAGCCACAGGTAACAGCAACTGTTAACAGGATGCTCTATAATTACTATTATTTATCTTTCTATATACAAGGAAGAGCAGAAAACTTGGAAAGTAAAATGAAAACTTTCCATCTGAGAATGGTCACCAAGCATGCAGAGCTATCTCACTGTCTTTGGGTAATGATTTTCATCAAAGTAAAAACTGTTTTGAACATCCAGGATGAATAAGAAAGAAATGTTCTACTTGAGCCATGGGATAAATCCAGAATTATTTGAGGCAATGGTTGTTAAATCTGTGACTAATAAAAAATTATCAGATTGCATCTCATAACCTGCATGGAGTGAAGTAAAAAATTTATTCACACTACGGAACAGATGTCCAAAGGAAACATGGCTTCTCCGTTTTAAAAGTGATCGTTTCTTCATATGCCCATCCCACTGAATAGTTGGGAGTAGGGAGGGGAAACTAAATTTGCCAATTAATTTATCTCATTCTTTTATGGTTCCAATAGTCTCTTTTGAGTTATTTCCTCTGTGGTAGTTAGTATCACAGCTCTCTAAAATTATCCACATCCTAACCCCCAGAATGTGTCAATATGTTATCTTACATGGCAAGGAGGAATGAAAGTTGCTGATGGACTTAAGGTTGCTAGTCAGCTAATCTCAAAATGGGGAGACTTTCCTAAATTATTTGTATAGTCCCAAAGTAATCACAAGGGTCCTTCAAAGTAGAAGAGGGAAGCAGAAGAAGAGACTTAGAGGGAGATGTGACTACTGAAGAAGGGTTAGAGAGACGCCATGCTGTTGACTTCTAAGGTGGGAGACAAGGGCCATGAGCAAGGATGGTAGGCAGCATCTAGAAGCTGGAAAAGGAAAGGAAGTGGATTTTCTGCCAACACCTTCATTTTAGCCTGGAGATACCCATTTTGGACTTTCAAGCTCAAGAACTGTTAGATAACATATTTGTGTTGTTTTAAACTTAAACCACTAAGTTTGTGTTGCAATAGTGATAGAAAACCAATAAACACCATCTTTTGCAAAAATGGAGGTTTTAAATTTAATCCTTCTCTCCTCCAAAATGATGAGAAAGGGATGGACTTAGAGATCTTGTAGTTTTGAGGAATGGGGAACTGTGTCCTTGGTGGTCTCTGGTTTGAATGTGTGCCTTGTCTGGTCTCCGGACCCCTGTGTAGGATTCACCGAGGTAGGGTAGCTGATCCTACCAGGCCTGTTGGAGCATTGTATTGGCTCCCAGAGTGGAGGTCCGTGCATGTTACCACTCTTCCCTGATCACAATATCCTCCTGCTGTGGAGCCTCTTAATGCCTGCATCAGGCTTCTGTTGGAAAAACAACCCTCTCAGCCTCACCGCATTTATCCACCATGGTGTGTGAAAATGCCTACATCTTCTATCTGGTCACAAGTAATTGGTAAATTATCTCCAGACCTTCATTTTTTGACACCTCACTCAAGGATTGCTGACGTCTTCCGTGTTGTTCTGGCATGAATCCGAACATGAATCTGAGCGTTCAAAGGGGATTATAATTTTCTCAGTTCATTCCAGTCAGTTTCTGCAGCTGTGGGAAGTTTCCTCCCCTCCCCCACAATGGCATCACCAAGTTTATCTAGTGGTATATTTAATAAACACCTCCCTTGGGACTTCAGCCCAGAGGAAGGAAAACAAAGGCAAACACATACATCTGATCACTTGCTTCTTCTTTCATTTGTCTTCCTCTTCCCATACTTGCGGAGGTCAGATGGGTTATTTTTTTTTGTTCTTATATGATAGAGATTTCCTTTTATATCATATCCTCCTCCTTCATGAAGTGGCACCCACAAATCCTTCTTTCACTGAGGCCAAGAGGCAGAATGGCTATAGAGGAACATGGCAAATATGGTTTGCAGAGATAAAAATGTATTTGTTTATTACTTTCAAAATATTATACCCATGGACTTCTGGTTAAAATGGCAGATTTGATCTCAACATCTTACTAACACTACAGAAAAGGCATTCTTTTTTTCTTTATGGGGGTAGCAGAGAGAACAAAACAGGAAAACAAAACAAAGTATTGAAAGCTGGAAAGAAAACAAAATATTGAAAAGTGGAACTAAATTTTGAAAGTTGGATAATTGATGACTGACTCCCCAACCTAAGAAAACTGGATCCTAAGCCAGCAGTAGATAAAGCCAGAAGCGATCCTAAGAAAGTTTTAAGAATCAGAAGCACCAGATATTTTAAGAAATGGAGATAGAAAGGGGTAGAATTAAGAAAATGTCTAGATTATGTCACAAAGAAGTTAAATCCGTTCATCTCTTCCCCTACTCCACATGTGTGTGCAAATTCCCCCCTCAATAGAGCAGAAAACTGAAGGCTTATCTAAAGAAGGTAAACCAGAGTTGGCACAATTGAGGCTGGGGTTCCCATACCCTAAAGAGGAGCTTTAAGTCAGTGCATGCATTCTAGACACTGAGATTCTTCTCTCACTCTTTTCTTCCCTAACTAGGTTGTCTCTCAAAAGGCTAGCTTCCATGTCTTATTTTCTGAGCAAACTGATTTAGCAAGAAAAATAAAATAAAATAAACTACACTGTAGAAGTGATGGCTAGCTATATCCCAAAAATTATCATCTGCTTCCCTGGTATGGATTTGTCCCTGGGATGTGGCTGCCCAGAAGAGTCTGTATTTACCCTCACCCTATAAATGTATATGCAAAGTTATGGTGATGGGGTATGGGTAGAGCTGATATGCATCTTTTCTAGGCATGGCAGGTCCGTAAAACCTTTTCACATAGTTCTCCTCCATGTTCCTTTCCCTTTTGATCTGCTTGAAATGTAGATGACCTCCAGGGTGACCTTGAATATCATATAGTAAAGATGGCAAAGTCTCTGTTGGTCTAGGCCACTAAATGATTGTGTGTGGAAGGGATGCTCTCCAACATAATTATCAATTCAATACTGTTATATGAGCAAGAAAAAATTTTTAAGTGTATTTCAGCAGTTAAACATTTTGGCTCCACTAGGTATAGCAGATAGCATAACCTAAGTAACATATATAACAATAGCACTAGCCAAATATAATTTCACCAGTCACATTACATATAGTAAAACTCACAGATAATAAGACTTATTCATGTACTCAGAGCTTCCAACAGCTTTGTAGTCCCTATCTCTTACTCTTAAGCAGAAAATCAAATATATAAGACATGGACAATATAGCATTGAAGACAGAAAATAAAATAAGCAACAAGAAAAGAAGCAAATGGAAGAAACAAGACTATGCCAGAGCAATAAAACTTTTTAAAGGACTATCATTAATGTTGTCAGAAAAATATGAAAAATGATTACATCCATGAGATAGTAACAAGATGCTACAAAAAGAATGTCTATATAACACCTCCTAAAATATTGAAAATTAAATTAAGTTCACAATAATAAAAATGAAAACTAGGGGCTGGACAAGTAGCATAGTGGTTAAGTTTGCACACTCTACTTCAGTGGTCTGGAGTTTGCAGGTTCAGATCCCAGGCACAGACCTAGCACTTCTCATCAAGCCATGCTGTGGTGGCATCCCACATAAAATAGAGGAAGATGGGTACAGATGTTAGCTCAGGGCCAATCTTCCTCTGCCCAAAAAAAGAAATAAAGAAAAACTAAAAAGACGTTGGAAATTAAACTTGAGGAAAGGCTTTCACAAAGTAGATAAAAAGACAAATAAATGTACAACAGAAAAGAAACTATGAGAAAGTAAGAAGAGAGTTTCAGGAAGTGCAGAATTCAAATAATAGGAATCCCTAGAAAGAGAAATAAAAACAAAGAAAAGAAAGACAACCGTCAATGACATAATTCAAGAAAATATTCTTGAACTAGAGAATATGAGTCTGCAGGAAGAGTTCCCTAAGTGCCCAGCAAAATAAGTGAACATGTTTTCACACCACAGCATACTAGTGCAGAGCTTCTAAACACTTAGGACAGGAACATCTAGTTCTGGCTCTGGATGGAGTAGCTGACACTGAACAAATGCTCCTCCTGAAAATAATTATAGAGTTGAACAGAATATAGAAAGTCACTGTTGAAAGCATTAGAGTAAAGCCAACATATATAGGAATTGAGGTGCCATGATCCTTGAGAAAAGAGAAGTGTATACTAGAGGGCCTCCATATTCACCACAGCTTTCTTTTCGAGTGTATTTCTTAATGTGTGGTGCAGTAGATTAGAGCTCAAGGAGAAAATAGTAGTCTTACTGGCTAAGGAAGTGTAATTCAAGGTTAGAGCTGATAGAGTCACTAAAATTTGAGGAGTATGATCACAGAGAAGAAAAAATAACAGATAAAAGAGCTTCAAAATCCAATTGCCCTTTGAGTCATTGACTGACATCTAGACCATGCATGTACATGTGAAAGGTGAAAATTCAAGAAACCCAGAAGAAAATAGCAGCTGGGAAACTGAAAATCTGAACAGATATTTCAGCCAATGAGTGATACTGGTAAGACAAAGTTGGAAGTTCAAACTCCACTAACATATAGGATTTTCAGTTTTCTGTTTAGCATTCTGAAGGGTTATGATCTCATCTGAGGGGTACAAGCCATGACCTAGAACTAAGGGTTTTTCCCTAAGATTAAGGGTAAAAATAAATATAACAGCCATAATAAACCCTAAAACTAACTTTAGATCAGACCATGGTGATCAACAGCTCTATTTCTCACCCAAAATGTCCCACATCCAATAAGAAAATTACAAGACATGTTTTTAAAAATATAGGACAAATTTACTAAGAAAGAAGAAAAAAGAAACATAATATAGAAGCAGACCCACAGTTGATTCAGGTGTGGAATTAACAGATAGGTGCTCTAAAACAATACAATTGATATTTTCATAAAATTAGAGGAAAACATGGAGAATTTCACCAAAGACAAGGCATCCATTAAGAAGGGATTAAAATGGAAATTCAAGAACTGGAAAAGATTGGAACTGAAATAGAGAATAAATTTGTGTTTAATAAAATATTAGAAACAATAGATCAGAAGATTAGTGAACTGGAAGACAAGTCACAAAGACATAAAGGACCAAAACTGCAAGGAACATAGGAGGCACTGAAAACATCTAAGATAAAGTAATAGGAATTCCAGAAAGTGAGGAGAATGGGGTGGAAGCATTGTTTGAAGACATTCCAACCAGGTATTTTCCAAACTGATGAAAGAAGCCAATTCATAAATTCAAAAAATCGTACAAAAACTAAGCATAAAAAATACACACAGGTACATCATAGTCTGACCATTAAAAACCAAAACCAAAGAGAAAACACTTTCATTGTAGTGCCAAAAAGGATTACAGCTGACTTGTCAATTGAAATAATGAAAGTCATAAGACAATGGGATGCACATTTAAAGTGCTGAAAAAAAGAGAAAAAACTGCCAAATTAGAATTCTATATCTGGTGAATATATCCATCAAAGAATGAAGGCAAATTAAACACCATTGAAGATATACAAAAGACTTTGACATCAGCAGATATGTACTAGTAGAAATACAAAATGGAGTTCTTCAGGCAGAAGGAAAATCATCATTGATGAAAGAACTGGGAAGAGTAATATGTGAATAATTATAAAAGATAATTGGCTGTTAAAAACACCAACAATAATGGCTTGTGGAATTTAAAACATTTGTAAAGTAAAATGTATGGTGACAATAGCACAAAGGTAGGAGGGCATAAATAGAATTAAACGGTGATAAGATTCTTGCTTTGATGGAGGAAGTCGTAAAAGTACTAAGTTCATGTAGACTGTAATAATTCAGAGATTATATTGTGATATGCAGGACAACCTACAAAATGTTAATACAAGAATGGTAACTAAAAAGCTAGTCAAAAGATGAATGAAATAAAAAATCACAATTAAGCAAAAGAAGGAATAATAAACAAAGTGAACAACTAGAAGACAACTTCAAGATTGTTGATTAAAAACCAATTGTATCAGTAACTGCATTAAATGCAAATGCACTAAAAATTCAACTGAAAAATTTCCAGATTAGACATAAAAACATGCTTGAACTATATACTGTTTATAAGACATAAACTTTAAATATAAGGATGGGGACAAATTGAAAGTAAATGGATAGAGAAAGATATCTGGAACACTAAAAAAAAAACTGGTGTGACTATAATGATATCAAACAAAATAGAATTCAAGGGAGACAAATAGGACATTTTATGATAATAAATAGGTCAATTCAATAGTGTAAGGGAGGAAGACATTTCCTCTTCCCAAATGTGGGTTCATCTGGCTGGAGAATGAATTAAATTCACATGAGACAGAATAGCAAGAGATAATTAAACAAAGCTTTATGAGGAACCATGGCCTGGGGCCTTTCTTTCCGAAGGAAGAAAGGGCACCGAAGAAGTGGGGTGCACAGAGTGGTTATATACCCCCAAACAGGGTGTTTCACATATGATTGAAATGTCACTTTTACAATAGCCACGAGATTGCCCTGCGCTTGATGGACACAGCAGATAGTGGTCTGCTATCTCGGAGGGCGTAGCAGGAGGCGTCTATTGTCTTGAGCTGGGTGGTCACAGGTGAGTGCAGCAATCAGTTCCTAACCTAAAGAAAGATGCTTAATCCTTAAAGAAATGCCAATGTTGGGAGGGGGAGGGAAGTCAGTTACAGGAGGTTACCAGACAAGCACAATAAAATGCAGATTTAAGTCCTTGCCTTTGGTATTGATTAAGAGTTTCTAGAGACAAGGTCATCTCCTTTCTTCTTCCTGGTGCAGAGAGGGAGGCACCTTTACAGATAGAGATTTACCTTACAAATGTAAATGTGTCCTAACAAAGGGCAGAGCCTCCTTCCCTGTCCCAGTTTATCAAAAGCAGTCAGCCTCAAATAAGCCTCATACCAAAGAGACATATCTTGGGGTGGCCAATTCTAGTCTCCCACAATAGGAAGATACAACAATTCCAGATTTATGTTAATCTAATATCACAGTCTCATAACATTTACAGAAAAATGGACAGAATTAAAAGAAGAAATGGATGAATACAAAAATACAAAATCACAGTGGATAATTTTAATACTCCTTTCTCAGAAGGATTTGAGCTTTCATTCAAAGAAGCCAGAAAAATAAAAACAAATTAATCCCAGTGAAAGTGGGAGAAATAAAGGAAAGAAAGAAAAGAGAAAGAAAGAAATGCAGTCATGAAATTGAGAAACTCAACAAAGAAAAAGGTTGACTCACTGATAATATTTAAAATTGATAAAGCCCTAGCAACATTGACCATGAAAAGAGAGCAAGAACATAACACCACCATTAGCACTGAGGAAAGGAACACAGCTACAGATAATAAAAGTATTTGAAAGTTATAAATAGGATGTTAGAAATAGCATTATACCAGTAAATTACAAAACTTTCATGCAATATATACAAAGAGTCATACTCGAAATATACAAAGGACTCCTCCAAATAAATAAAGAAAAAATACAGGCAATTCAATTAAAAATGGGAAATAGATTAGAATAGGCAATCCACAGAAGAGGATATACTAGTGGCCAAAAAACATGAAAATTCTTCATCATCATTTCTCATCAAGGATATGAAAATTAAAACTATAATGAGATATATTACAATCATGTACCACATAATGATATTTTGGTCAATGATAGACTGCGTATATAATGGTAGTCCCATAAGACTAGTACTATATGGCCTAGGCTATATATAGCCTACCATATATAGCCTACCATATATATAGCTTACCATATATAGCCTACCATATATATAGCTTACCATATATAGCCTACCATATATATAGCCTACCATATATAGCCTAAGCTAGATGGTAGGCTATACCATCTAAGTTTGTGTAAGTACATTTTATGATGTTTCCACAATGACATAATAGCCTAACAATGCATTTCTCAGAGTGTGTCCCCATTGTTAAGAGACACATGACTGTACACATCCACCAGTATAGCTAAAATTAAGAAGACTGACAATACCAAGTATTTTCAAGAATGCAGACCAGTGGAGACTATTGTACCTTACTAGCTGGGGTGTAAATAGGTACATATACTTTAGAAAATGATCTACTAAATGTAAACATATATCTATCCAGTGATCCCATAATTCTACCTCAAGGTATATACTTAAGTGAAATAGAACTGTATATCTACCAGAAAATATGTACAAGAATATTTGGGAAATAACCCAAATGTTCATAAATAGTATAACGGACAAAATAATTGTACTACACAGCAATAAAAATATACGAACTACTGCCATGTTCAACAACACATATGAAATGTTGAGTTGAAGGAGTCAGCCATAAAAATATACATACTATATGGTTCCATTCATATGAAGTTCAAGCACAAGCACAACTCATGTATAGTGATAGAGGTCAGAATGATGTTTACTTTGGGTGGAGAAGGATATTAACTAAAAAGGGACACAGAGAACATTCTGAGTTCAGGAAATGTTGTATATCTGAATCTGGAAATTTAAGAACATGTGAAAATTTACCAAGATGTACACTTAAGATTTCAGCAGTCTACTGTATAAGTGTTACACACCAGTAGAAAAAATAAAAGTGAAAGGTAAGCTTCATCAAAATGAAAGAGAAAACCAAAAAGAGGATAATATGAGATGGCAGAGTCAGGGACCCCAATACAGAAGAGAAGTGAAGGAAACCTATGAAAGTAGGTGAGGGGAGATCCCAGCACAACAGCCGCACTGTAGATATAGAGAAGCAACAAGCCAGCTTCAAGCAGGATGACTCAACAGGTAAAGAGATTGAGGGCAATCATCTCAGAGATCTCTCCTGTCATTGCCCTATTTTCTTATATTTCAGAAATAATGTTGGGTTGAGCCTTGCTTTGACATGAGGTGAAGATTCTGCTCTCCTTTCTATGCCCTGTGCCTTATAAGTTGAATATCCTCACTTCACCCTACAGAAGTATCCTGCTTTGACCTTCTCCTGAGAAGTAGAGTAGGTCCTTTTGGGCTTAGAAGATGACTCCTTGTATCCACTCTCCTAGTTCATATTTCTGACAGGTGTTCAGTTGCTGGGCCATAAGTAGCTTCTTATAAGATGAGAAAAAAAATTCTCTTAACTTTTTAAAGTCACAATTTATTATGTTTAATAAAACACAATCTTTACTTATGTAATCCTAATATCAGCCAATAAAAACTTGCCAAAAAATAAACATTAAATGTAGCACCATCTTTAGTAGCATTGTAATTCATAAGTGAATTTGGAGATGAAACATTAAATAAATTATATGTACTTCTACCTTTTTACTCATCTTAACATTTTCTTGAAATAGAACAAGATTTTGAGCACACTGATGATTTCTTCACAATATTTACAAGATTATACCACCTTGAAATATAAAAATATCAACATATCATATATAAAAATATCAACAAAATACCCTAAAGTGGAAATCAAAAGCAGACCGTAGAACTATAAGCAAAATTCCAGTTGTGTGTGCGTACACTGTATTGATAGGCATAATTTTTTAAATATCTGGGAGGATACCCACCAATGTGTTGAGTAGATAAAACTCTTTGATAAGGCAATTGGGGAAAGGAATGAGAACTTTTCCTTTCTTAATTGTATTTTTAATAACAAACATAACCAAGTAAAATGTTAAAAAACTAAGTGACACCAAGCATATGCGTCATTTAGCTAGATGATGCCAAATGTACAGGTATTTGGGAACCCTTGGCTGATTCACTTGTTTTCCTCACATTCTTCCGGATGGTTAAGATCATGTAGACACTTCCTCAAACAGTATTTAAGAAGTGTTAAAATTTCTAGCATCCCCCTTCAATATGAAATTACAGAGACTATAGTATTTCTCCACATTTACTTCTCCCTAAAATAATTAGCAATGAGTATTTCTTAAATGGAAATTAAATAAAATAGAAACTAAATTAATATAATGGGAGAATCACAGACATGGGAAGGAAGCACAGGTTTGAACTTCGGTTTCTCTGCTCTGAGGTGAAATTTATTCACCTATGAAACAGAGAAAATCAAACCTACTTCAGACTGTTGTTGTGATGATTAAAAGATGTAACATGTTAAAATATCTTTCTTGGTGTCCAGCCCAAAATATGTACCTGATGTATATTTCCCTCAGTCTCCTGATAATCAACGCACTAATCTAAATAGCTTATAGACTAAAATCATTTTTTTCTATTTACAAGATTCAGAATTTCGAAGGTAAGTATACCATGGTGGTGGGAAGAGGGAAAAAAAGGCTGAGAACATTTTTAAGTAGGTAGGGGGATGTATTAGTTTCTAATTGCTGCTGTAACAAATGAAACAACTGAGATTTATCAACTTACAGTTCTGGAGGTCAGACATTCAAAATGGGTCCCAGTGAGCTAAAGTCAAGGTGTTGGCAAGGCTGTGTTCCTCCTGGAGGCTCTAGGAAAGAATCTATTTCCCCCCTTTTCTAGCTTCTAGAGGCCACCCACATTCACTGCCTCGTGGCCTCTTCTTCCATCTTCAAAGCCAGCAACATTGCATCTTTCTGACCATTCTCTAATCACATCTCTCTTAGACTCTGACACCTTCTATCTGCCTCTTCCACTCTTAAGGACCTTGTGATTCCATTGGCCCCAACCAGATAAACCAGAAGAACCTCAGCATCTGCTGATTAGCATCTTTAATTCCATCTGCAATTGTAATTCCTCTTTGTCATGTAATGTAACATATTTCTGGGTTCTGGGAATTGGGACATGGACATTTGTGGAGTCCATTATTCTGCCTACCACAGGGACAAGTCTTAAATTAACAATGGAGAATTAATACTCACCAAATCAAATCTGAGTTGGGAATAATCTGGGGTCAAGAATGACAACCAAAATCCCCCCAAAAAATGAGTGAGTAGCATTTGAGGTGAGATTATCAGACAGAAACCATCAACCTGGGGATGGTCATGGGAATGGAGGGTGCACTCAGGCAGAAAGCAGGAGATGTCTGGGAAGCACGCCATCAGCTACTAAGAGAAAGAGACAGACATCAAACTCCAGGCCACTTCTCTGGTCTTCCTCTCCCACCAGACCCAAGCCTTTTGACTCTCTATGGCCACAGCTCTCTCACTGGCTTTGACTCTAGGTCTCACTATTAGGTTGGCCTGGGATTGAGGAATGTGAATGCAGATACTAAACAAAGCACCTGAGGGAGGCCTTCACCCAGAGCACAAGGGGCTACTCAATTGCTGCACTTAACTAATCACAAAGTGCTTAAACTGAACCTAAGTACTCAGACTACCAGATTAGAGTATTTACTCATTTACCAATGACACCACTGAATCCAAATATAAAAACAACTCAGATCTAAGGGCCAAAAATATGTCCCTATCACGGAAAATGTATGGCAGACTGCTAACAGGCTGAATATTCATTCCTCCCCTTTCCTTAGCAAGCGCAATAGTTTCCTTTTGTTGTTGGAAAAATTTACCACAAACTTGGTGGCTTAAAAAACACAAATTTGTTCTCTTACCATTCTGGAGGTTAGAAGCTGAAATGAAATTTATGGGACTTAAAGTGTTGGTGGGGCTGGTTCCTTCTGGAGGCTCCATGGGACATGCCATCTCCTTGTCTGTTTCAGCTTCTAGAGTCCACCTGCATTCTCTGGGTCCTGACTTCTTCCTCCATCATCAAACACTCCACTCCAACTCATGGTTCTGCCATCCAACTACTTCTTTGAACTTCTTGTGTCACTTTTATGAGGACCCTTGTGATTACATTGGGCCCACCTGGATAACCCAGGATAATCTTCTGGAGATCCTTAATCACTTCAGCAAAGTCTCTTTTGCCATGTAACGTAGCATATTTATGGGTTGTAGGAATTCAGACATGAATATTTTGGGGGCTGGGGGGCATTATTCTGTCTACCACAGTAAGAGAATCTTGATTTTTGGCTTGATTTGTGGTCAGATGGAATAAAGATGGCATTTCAAAGTCTCTTTTGTAGTCAGGTGTGACTATGTGGCTAGGTTTGGTTAATGAGATATGAGATGAAGTGCTCTACGAAAATTTCAGGAAGTGCATCTAAGGGAAAGTGGTATGCTTGGTTGCCTCCTTCCACCCTGATGGTTGGAATGCAGATAGAATAGCTGGAACTCCAGCAGCCATCTTGGATCAAAGATTTAACCTTCCATTGGGAAGCTATATACAGTGAAACAACAAGCTAGAAAGAAGTCAAGTCTTTTTTGGAATACCAAAACAAACCTGAACTGACCTCTAGACTTATTGAATGTGAGAGAGAAATATATTCCTGTCTTGGTTAAGCTATAATTATTTGGAGTTTTCTGTTACTCATAGACAGATTTAACGCTAACTAATACAAATATATTTTTGCATTATATAGATTAGTATTGAACTTTCATCTTTTTAATAATTTATAGCATTGACTGTGTATATAAAATATTTTTCATACATAGATTTTTTCACAATAAGAGCTAATGTGCTTATAAACAAAGAACCAAAAGGAAGTCTCTAGGTAAAGTTAGTTTTAGGAAGATGAAATATAAACTTATATCATTGGTTCATTTCTTTATCACTATAGAGAGTAAAGTAAAATCCTAACAAATTTATAACTTCAAAGGATTACCTAAAAAGTAGCACTAAATATTGACCAAAGAACACTACCAATTTAGAAAGCATTGTTTTAAGGGTCTTTGTGAACGTTTTCTGTCTCCTTGATAAGGAACAGCCTAATTCATCTTTTTAATCTGTGTGCTTAAAAACCAAGCTATGATTTAAAAATTTAAAAAGAAAAAGCACACCAAACATGATATATCTTATTTTCCCTTTACCTAGCAAGATGTGAATATATACTGCCTCTAGCATTTTACACTCAATTTATGAGCTCATAAAAGAAAAATTCTATATATGAACATGCCAATTTAGGACACATGTGTTCCCAGATAGAATTTCTCAAGCCAATTATTTCTATATTCTATATTCAATTTTATACACACACACATATACACATCACTTCACTGAAATATGTATTGTCCCCAAACTAGATGCAAGTGTGTAATAGAATCCTTTCTGCTACATATTTACCCCATTTCTACTCATTCTAGCATCACAGGAGAGGGGAATAGCTTGTTACCATCTTCTGAATAATATCTAATTTCTACATCTGTATGTAACAAGTGTAATATATATTAAACCTAATATATTTAAAGGTGTGAATACATAAATTTCTAGTAATAGTATTTGTGAAAGACCTACTTCTACTTCTCTATAAATAAATTCTTCAAATATTACATCTACATATGAATAACATTTTAAAGGCAAATTATACAGAAGATAATATTTAGGAGAAAATGTAATATCATAATTAACCCATTTAAGCAAACTCAGAGTTAAGATAGCAAAAAACATGCAAGAGAGTAAAACTATTATATGTTATAGATTGACTTGTATAACCCTTAATATTTGACTATTTTGCAGCTACATAGATTATACCAGAGAAAACAATTGTAAAATGAACGATCATGGAAGATATACTGATGACCTTCACTTACAAAGAAATGATGCTCTGATAGATTGTGTGTAAGTCAGTTGATTATCCAAAACTCAGAGACTATTTTTGTCATTTTGCTCCCAACGTTGTATCATAAAAAAGTTAAATTTTACAATGAATAAGTGCATCCTCCCACCTGGATTCTCTCTTTAACATTTACTATAGTCACTATATAATATCTCAAAATAATTGAACAGCTACATATTCCTGCTGGCAGCGGGCTGCTGTCCGAGGTCGCGTGGATTGGATCAGCCTTACAGCATGGCACTGATTTACATTAAGTTGTTAAACCTTCTCCAAGACAATTTACATGGTAGCGTTACTTTTGCGTAACAGAAACCTGCAAAATGAGAGAAAGCAGGAGAAATAGACTATCCATAATTTTATTACCCAACATAACCACTGTAAATACTTTATAAATTTTTTTAACATTTTTATTTTGCTTTGCATAGATCTCATTTTTATGTAATAGTAAATATATTATATTTAGCATTTTTCATAAAATTTACATAATTTTGCTGTCATTTTAAACGAGTAACTAATAGCATATTAAATACATGTTCCAAAATTTACTTCACCATTACTTAACCATTCAGTTGTAACATTTGAGTAGTTTTCGCTTCTTGCTATCGTAAAGATGCCGCAATCAATTACTTGTGTTTCAGTTTTTCTCCCTTACGTATTTTTCCTTAGATTCAGAAGTGGAAATTCTATGTTAGTAGGAGGATAAAATATTTTATTTACTCAGTTCGTGTTATATATTAATAAACACTCTACTTTTTATTTGTTAATAAGCATCCACTTTTGATACCTAAGCATGAGGAAGAACAATGACATCTTCCTTTCTGATATTTACATCTGCCTCTTTCCCATTTCAACAAAAATTTTTTATTTCATACTTCTTTACAGTGGGAGGTCTCATAATCCAAAAATATAGTATGTTTTTGAGGTGTGCAGTGAAAAAAAGCTGGGGGAGTATCTGTTGCTACAGACGGAGATTATAAGATAGGAAAATGGCCACTGTCTTCACCGGAGAGCCGTCCATATGTCACAAGAGATAAATTAAGCTAACCTGTACTGAACTCTAATGCATGAGTTTCAATTTGACTTAGAGTTCATGCTCACAATCTGTTAAAAGTATGGAAAATAAAAATATGGAAAAATTAAAAGTACTTTATGGCAGCTTTTAAGTTGATGCTACCCTATAAAAGCTGTGTAAGAGAGCAAAGAGGAGTAAATTTAAAAGGCTAGGAAACAAATTATTGGCTAAGAAATAAAAGGGAAGAAAGTATCTGGTAGATTCAATGCTATAGAAAGAAGTACTTTAACAACTAAAGGCAGAGAAACATCAAAACCTGTCTGAGGTTACACATTCTAAGATTGTTACACCATTATAATCTCTGCCTTTGATTCTATAACAATCTTGTACCTGTGATTAAAAACAGTGTTGTTTTCATAATGGAAGAAGATTTCTTCAAACTCTTATTAATAAAAAGCATTCTGGGTCCTGGACACGTTCATCCAATTCCAAGGTCATAAAGCAACTTTTGTAAAATCCTTCAGGGACGACCATCAGAGAAATGGAAAGCTTATTTTATACTCAGCTCGCAGAGAAAGCTCTCCTTTCATTCCAGTGTCACAAACACAGGCTCAATATAGAATATTACATCATGAAATATAACATTAAAGCCTGGACACAGCCTGCATATGTCTATCCTCAGTCCCAAGATACATCATTAGAATTCAATCATCACGACCTAACGTCTAAATTTATTTTTTTTAACATTTTATGAATGCATCACATGGACGTGCTGTTAGTCCCCTTCTCTGTGCTGCATATCCCCATTCTTAATGGAAATTATCATCGATTCCTTAATCCTGTTATGCTTTTGCTAAGTGAATTAATATGTTTAGGATGTTAAATTGAAGGATCCCTGCTCAGCTGGTCAAACTTTATATTTTCACCAGGTTGACAGGTTATGTTCCAAGAAAAAAACATTAGCAATATTCTCCTCCCTGCCGTTAAACATGACATATGAAATGAAAATAATTGGAAACAGCTGGAGCAAGACTTTCTGGAGTAATACTTAAGGACTATGCCCGGCGAAACATCAATCCTCATTATTATGTTGGAATAAGGTTTGCTACACAGTTTAAATTTGACGTAACTTTTGGGGAATTGTCACATATCACCAGAATGGAATGTATAGAGACGGAAAGGAGTTTCAGCTCTCCGCTGATCTCAGCCAAGTGCAGAAAAAAGAGACTAAAGACTTGGAAGAGACTAAGAGGATAATAAAAAGATATTTGATACACTTTAACTATAATTGCCTTTTTGCTACAAATCACTGCCATTTTCCTAAAATCAATCAAATTTTAGTTTTTACATTTGGAAATTGCTAAGCACCATAGCTAAAGTCTAAGTATTTGAAATTCACTTCCTGGGGCTGGCCCGGTAATAATAGTAGTTAAGTTTGCTGGTTGAGATCCTGGGTACAGACCTACACACTGCTCATCAGGCCACGCTGTGATGGCATCCCACGGAGAAGAACTAGAAGGACTCACAATGAGGATAGACAACTATGTACTGGGGCTTTGGAGAGAAAAAAAAAAAAGAGGAGGATTGGCAGCAGATGCTATCTCAGGGCCAACATTCCTTACCAAAAAGCATTAAAAAAAAAAAAGAAAGAAAGAAAGAGAAGAAATTCACTTCCTAATATTTAAATTATTACAAACCAATGTGACTTTTTAAATCTTAGAGTCGCATACTAAAATTTTTAGATAACTTGATATGATGTCTCAGATTTGTTTATTTCAAATAATCCAGCAGGGTGTGAGGAGTAGAGAAGGTCAAATTAGCCAAGTGTTGATAATTATGGAAAGTGGGGGATGAGTATATGAGGGTTTTTATATTTTCTCTCTATCTCATATACTCATCATCCATAAAATAGGTTTTTGTAAAGGAAGTAACTCTAGAACATTTATTTAAACCACCTCTAGTGATAACATCACTCTGGTGGTCTAGTGGTTGAGATTTGGTGCTCCAACCATCACAGCCCGGGTTCACTTTCCAGTCAAGGAACCACACCACCCGTCTGTCAGTTGTCATACTGTGGTGGCTGCGTGTTGCTGTGATGCTGAAAGCTATGCTACCAATATTTCAAATACCAGCAGAGTCACCCATGGTGGACAGTTTTCAGCAGCGCTTCCAGACTAGGAAGAAAGAACTGGCCACCCACTTCTGAAAAAATTGGCCATAAAAACAGTGAATAGCAGCGGAGTGTTGTGTGATACAGTGCTGGAAGGTGAGAGGATGGCACAAAAAGACTGGGCAGGGTTCTGCTCTGCTGTACACAGGGTCGCTAAGAGTCAGAATCAACTGGAGGGCACTAACAACAACAGTAATCACATATGTAAACATGTGTGAGAGAGAAACAAGGAAAGAATATCCAAAATACTGAAAACACTTTGTTTCCTAATAGACAAGAAAGTAACACTAAAGACAGGAAGAGAAAATTCAACAGATGTCCAGGTCAACAAAAGGAACCTGGAGATCAATGGTAAAACTTTAGAAGTAGTTGAAACTTTAGGAATTCTCTGTTCAGATTCCTTCTGAGCAAAGTGCATCCAAGAATTGCAAAGTGACTTGTATTCCACATAGTGGTGGTTAGTCTACTGGTTAACAAAAATTTGTTGAGCACACATTGTGTGCCAACCACAATCCTAGGTGCTGAGGACACTAAGAAGAGAGGAATGAAACCATCCCCTTTTGTGAAAGAGAAGGACAGTAAAATAAACAATTGCAGTGTATAGAATAAGTAAAGTAGCAGGGTTATGAGTAACACGATGGGAAGAGAGGGAAGAAAAACCTAGCTCTTCATAGTAAGACCATAGCAAGTTTATGACACAGCTGGGACTAGAACACATGATTTCTTATTCCTAGTTTAAGGTTGTCCTTGTCAGAAACCATTTGGTTTGGAAAGAAAAAATCCTACTCAAATTAGATTTTCAAAAAGATACAAGGATACAGAGAAGACGATTGCAGAAAATATAGGAACACAATTGCAAAAAATAAGAAAAAATATAGGAATTTATCAGACAGCAAGTCAGGGACCACCTAGTTTCTCATCTCCACATCGTTTTCTGCATTTGCTTCCGTTTCTTTCTACAAAGCAGCACTGCTGCTCACCTAGGTTTTTATATGCACCATAACATGGCTATACTGAAACGAAGGAAAATCTGCGTACGTCTAGGCCAACCGCCTACAATTAACGGACTTAGTCTCTACCTGATTCCAAATTCCCTGGAGAGGAAATTTTATGAATCATATTGGCATCAAGTGCCCATCATCAGATAATCCGCTGTGGGACAGGGAGCTGTGGCCATTGGAGCTAAGCCCTTTTAGGCTGTGAGTGAGATGTGGTCTCAGAAATGAGCCCTGTGAGGGGTGGCTGTCTCATGTCTCATGTCTCAAGGGCTGTTTCCACTACTTCCTTGATAAGTGTGTTGTGGGAATCAATGCCACCCTAACATAAAAGTCTTGGAAACTACTAAACAGGAAAACGCCCTGGTAATGTTAACTTACACCATGTTAAAATAAGGTTGTCTTTTGAAAAAACTCAAATTGTAAAACACCATAATTTAAGAGAGGTATAAAGTTCATTGATTTACCAAAAGGAGGCTGGATGAAACTTTTTCAAAAGTTACCCAAAACAAAAACAATAGCAACAACAAAAACAGGACAAAGATGGGAGAAAGATTTGACTCATTTTAGTGAAATTTCCCCAACCACAATTCCTTAGTGTTCATAAAGAATTAGAAATTAATTAAGATACAAATGCTACTGTGTTATTATAATCTTTCTTAAATCCACAGAATTATATGATATTGTGTTCAGAAAAGACAATGATTTTCAATGTAGAAAAAAGTCACAGATTTTGCCTATACGTATATTGATTTCAACAAAATAGAGCATGTAAGCAAAAAAGGGTGAAAAATTTTAAAGAGTATTCAAATCAAATGTCCTTCATTTTCTTTGCCAGGAGCAGTTTGGTTAACACTTCTCTAACACTTCAGACTATAAAATATTTATTCTAAAGTAGTTTGCAGCAATAATGAGACCCACGAGGGATTATGTGTGCAAGAAATAATCTCAGACCAGCAGGGAGGGGATTAGGAAGAATCCTGGTGGGGATGAGATAACCCTGAAATATTGTCTTGCCAGTAGAGCATGGGAGTGAAGTGATATCGAATGCATTTTTTTTCTCATTTACTTCTCCTTTCTCGTTCTTACTCATTTATTTTGACACTTAGTAGTAATTGCAAGATAGTAATTAAAGAAAAACAAACTGCATCAAAAAGGACACCAAAAAATAGGAACAGCAATGACATATTTGAGATAAGCCATCATCCAAAGGTGTCCAGCTACGAAAGTTTCAGAAAGTTGTTTAGGTCACCAATGAAAGGAATTCTGGGAAAAACAGAAATTTAAGAACTGGCTTACAAAAAACCTTATGCCAAAAATTAACTGAAAAGACCAAATAGAAGCCAGAAGAGCAAGGGAAACCCCTCTAATAGTGGAAGGATTAAAACCACATGCCACAAATTTACAGGAGATTTTATCAGGTACAGCACAATTTGGATTAAACTGAAAAAAAATAGGGGAAGCTGAAATGCAACCCCTTTCTTCAAGAAAGGATTTAAATTTTATGGCAAATAAGTAGAGAAAGTTGTAATGAAGCTCACTAATATTCACTAGCTTGGAAAAACAAGAGAAGGGGATGTTACACAGGACGTAGGAGAGACAGGCCCCTCTTGACCACCTCTGACCAACAGCCTTCCGAAGGCAGGGCACAAGAGGAGAATGTGCCCATTCTCTAACCCAGAACCCCAGCAGGAGGCTGGATTTGTCTCATGACTGTGAAGGAGCCATGTTCGCCTGAGAGGAAAGATCTGGGGCAAGCTGAAGTCTGAAGTCATTAGAAAGAAGAACCAACTTGGAGAAATTTTACACCTGCAGGCAAAGAACAGAAAAAGACATCGGGACAAATACACGGGGTCTTAAACAAAAAAGATAATCCATAAACTTTAGGGGTTTTCTCTCCAGGGCAGTCAGTGAAAGAACTGGAATCCAGAAAATCACCCACTAATGAGATAGCTACCCCTCCCCCAAACTCAAGACATCTGAGGACAATAATTCCTGTGAACACAGAGGAACAGTTTTCAAAGCCCAGCTTCTTCACCTGTGATTACCCATGGCTGCACTTGCTCCCCATGTCCCACAAGCTGCGAAATGATTAAGGAGGATCCTCCAATGACCTTGGAAGAATAGATAAACAGGGACAGTCATCAAGAAGGTTGACTAACATTATTTTGGAGACAGATAGAACCAAATAATCCTGAGCAGTGCAGGTCCCCAGCAGAGAGTGCACACAGAGAAAGAGTAGGACTGACACAAAAATTTTGCAAAAGGTGTAAAGAACTAGCATGCCCTGCCAAGTGGTCTCCAATAATTAAATGCTGTTTTTTCCCTCACAATTCTTCATCAATCCAGATGTCAGAGGAAAAAAAAAAAAACACTGTGGAAGGCAGCGACCCTCCGGAGAGGTGGCACCCTCACTCCCCAAGAGTGGCCAAACCTAGACGTATGTGTCTGAGGGAAGGGGGTTTAACAAGACCTTTTGTCCCTGAGAATAACAGATGAGAGCTCCTCATCTAAGAAATCATTTCAGGACAAATAGTTTCCTCTCCTGGGTTATAAGAAGTCCATTTGTGTTTTGAATTTTCAAAGGAAAAGTTATTTAACTGTGCGGTGGATCTGGGGGTTGTAGGAAAGGAGGACAGTGGTGCTGAGTCCACAAAAGAATCCTATGTCAACTCCAACACAGCACCCTAGAGCCCATCACTGGAGGATATAGGGCTTTACAGGCAAAGCGAGTGAAACAATTTCTGTGAGTGAGATTGTGGTCCAGGGAGCCCCAGTATTTGCCTTAAGCAGCTGCAACAGGGAAGATTCTAGTGGCTGGTCTTGAACTCAAGATCAGAATGCAGTGGGAGAGACTGGATCCTGTACTCCACAGTCCACTCTGTGAGACAGGGAGGGTAACCAAGATGTGGACACTGGCCCCATGCACAGGTAACTAAAGTCAGCCTTCTTTGCAGTTGCTGCAGAAAAATATACAAACCATACATAAATAAGATTGCACTCAATTCCCCTGCCACCCTCAGACACATAATAGATGGAGTGTTATTCTGATCATGCTTCTTACAATTACCTGAAAAGGGGAAACAGAGGGGGTAGGTGGGGCACACACTTTTGAACTGAGGCAGAATTAGGAAAATTTAGCCACACTTTTGGTTACATGGATTGTCTTAGTCTGTTCTGTCTGCTATAACAGAATACCATAGACTGAGTGGCTTGTAAATAATAGAAGTTTATTTCTGACATTTCTGGATGCTGTGAAGTCCAAGATCAAGGCACTGGCAGATTCAGCGTCTGGTGAGAGCTCTCTTCCTGGTTCATACATGATGCCTTCTAGCTGTAACCTAACATGGCAGAAGGACAAGACATCTCTCTGAGGTCTCTTTTATAGGACACTAAACCCATTCTTGAGGGCTTCACCCTCTTGACTTAATCACCCCCCAAAGACCTCACTTCTAAACACCATCACATTGGTCATTGGAATTCAACATATGAACTTGGGGTGGGGGGAGCAGAGCACACACATATGCAGTCCACAGCTCGGCTACGGTGGGAGGCACACTGTTTACAGGTACAAAGATGAAGACTTCGCCTGTGAAGATGTAACCCCAAAAGCAGAAGGAATCGCAAATAGTGATTGCTTTGATCTTTCAATGCAGTTAAATATTTTAAGGGTCCTGTATAAATAAGATATGGAAACCGAGATAATAAAGTATCTCACAAAAAGGGAGAGCTAGAAAGAAGAATTTAAGGATAAAGAACTCATTCAAATCAATAAGAAAAAGACAGCCCAATTAAAAAGGGAGGAAAAGGCTTGAACAGACACTTCACAAAAGAATATATCCAAATGGTGAGTAAAAATATGACATCTACTAAACATCATCATTCACTGGGGAAAACATAAAACTGCAATAAGCTATCATTACACACCAAAAGAATGGCTGCCATGGAAAAGATCACTGATGAGGATGCAAACCAAGTGGAACGCTTATACATTGTTAATGGGGAAATAGAGTGCTATGGTTACTTTGAAAGCTGTTTGATATTATCCACCAAAGCCGTATGTACATATACCCTATGATCCAGTCATCTCATCTCTAGAAAGGCACACACATGGGCAGCAAAACATCTCAAGAATGTGCATAGATTTGTTCTTAATGGGCCCAAACTTGAAACAACACAAATGCCCATCAATAATAAAATGGGTAAATAAATTCATACAAAAATACTAGATGTCAGTGAGAATAAACTATTTCTATATTCAAAAATCTCAAAAACATAATAATAAGCAAAAGTGGCCAGACACAAAAGAGTACCTATTGTATAATCCCTTTTATGTGAAACTCAAAACAGGCAAAACTAGGGGCCGGCCCGTGGCCGAGTGGTTAAGTTCACGTGCTCCGATGCAGCGGCCCAGGGTTTCGCTGGTTTGGATCCTGGGCGTGGACATGGCACCGCTCGTCAGGCCACGTTGAGGAGGCATCCCACATGCCACAGCTAGAAGGACCTGCAACTAAGATATATGACTATGTATAGGGGGGATTTGGGGAGATAAAGCAGAAAAAAAAAAAGATTGGCAAAAGTTGTTAGCTCAGGTGCCAATCTTTAAAAATTAAAAAAAAAAAAGGCAAAACTAACCTATAGTGATAGAGATCAAAGTATGGGCTGTCTTTAGGTGGTGATTCCACAGGTTTACACCTTTATAAAATCCATCTGGCTATACACATAAGATTTGAGACCTTTACTGTAACTCTGCCGTACTTAATAAGAAAATACTTTAAGGAAGTGAAAAAAAACTGTATTAGAACTGAAAATAGCCATTGAAGTATAAAAAGTACAGAGTCAATATTGCATAAAATCTAATCCATTGAACCAAATCCTCTACAACACAAAGAGGAACAAAAATAAAAATAAAGACCTATAAGAAGATATGAATATGGAAGGCATAAAGTGGTGACAAAAATTACCATTACTGTTTTTGAAAAAAAGAATATGACAAATGGAACTGAAAAAATAATCAAACATATAATAGATGAAATCCTGACTAGAGTGAAAAGTGTATGAATATTCAGATCAAAAGCATTCTGGTATAGTAGGTAAAATTGACAAAATACAAAATCTAGAGAGTCTGGTAAATTGTTAAATTTTAAGACTAAATTAAGGATTCTACAAGCTTCTGCTCTTCAGCATGACTCACCAGAAGTCCACATTCACCCATGCCCTTTTCTGGAAACTTGGCAGAACAAAAAAACACTCACTAAGGACAAAAATCAAGCAGGGCCCAGACTCCCCCACATATGATATCAGGTGCCAGAAGATAGAATAGCAACTAGAGATCATTGACAGAGAGAGTATGATTCCAGAATTCTATTCTCATCCCAGTTGACATTTACTTAATAAAGCAACAGAAAGATTGAAACATACAGGAAATTAGGAACTATATATCTTGTATATATCTTGAGTATTTCCTTCCTATGGGGGGAAAAAACCTCTGTGAAGAAATCTAAGAATGAATCCAAATACAGAACTAATAATTTTAGAAGTTGATACGAAAACTATCTGTAATAATTTGCTATATAGAATTGTTTGTTTAGATTTTAAGGCAGGAGTCCAGGAAAATTAAATCAGATATTTAGTGTAAATCGTGTTGTTTGATATATAAATTGAGAAGAACTTAACAATTCAGTAGTATGAAATGGTGGCCATGGGGTCACTGGATAGAGGCAGGAAAGAAAATAAATGTGTTGCAACTATGTCGACAGGATGGAGCTCGAGCTTACTTCCAGGGAATTTAATCTACAAAATCTAAAGACACGGGTGGTGGTTGTCTCACAGGTGATAATTTCCTGGGATGTCTGTAGTTTTTTAACTTGAGGGTAACAACATCGACTTAATGGAAAGGATAATTCTTCAGGCTCAGAGGACCTTTGAGATGCCCTGGTCAGAGAATGCCATGATTTACCGAAGAGTATAAGTGACCATCCTCCCAATTACCCTGTGCCCACCCCGTAGCTCTGCTCCCTTTATCATCTATTTATCACAGATACCTCTCAACAGACAGGGCTGACTTTTTATGTCTTATTTCTACCTCCCCATAGGATAAAATAAATAAATAAGCAAAAAGAAATATTTACAGTGGCAATCAAGTATTGATTTCATTTTTTAAAAGTAGTGATCGTGTGAAAATGGTTATAATATAAAATGCTAACATTAAAAGGGTACATTGTATATTATAAAATTTAACTTGAAAATGATAATTTTAGCTGGATAAACTGAGGCTCAACTCTCAGAGCTTATCAACAAAGTTTGAGATGTTGCGGGAGGGAGGGGCAGATAAGAGGAAATATAAGTGTGCTTACTGTCCAAAATTCCATAGAGCAAATTAATACTATTTATTTCTGAAGTTGGGAAGCTGCTAAATATAAGTTTAGGCATGTTACTTAAATCTATAAAAGCAGCCATTTATAGAACAACAATAATGTCAAAAGACTTTGCACCTTCCATTAACAGATGACATCTAAACGCAGATCTGTGGCAAAAGGGCGTGTTCCAGGTGTGCCTGGGTTAGCTGAAGAAAAGGGAGGTTATTTCTACCCTCCCAAACCCACATCATGGAAAAATACTTATAAGACCCTGAGGCAACAATATTGAAATCTCAGAAATATTCATTAATCTGACGTAACTGGCAAGAAAATAGTCACTTTCACCACACCAAGAGCTAACGTTGCTCACAAATCAATGTACTTATATAAAAGGGATGGTGCGTAGAGCATTTCCTTGTGGCTACAACCCAGGACAGGGAATTACTTGGGCTCTTTTCTGACTCCTTGTGACCTCCTTCTCCCACTAAAATATAAAAATACAGATTACAAACAAAAATAAAAACTCTGTATTCCAAGATAATTAATTTCAAAGGATTTCAAAGAGGCTTTTCCCCAAACTCCGCCCAAGTACATCATCATCTTTCAAAGAAGCAGTTCTGCTTTGCAATTTACACAGTAAACTAAGAAAGAAAAAGCAGCAGTAAACCAAGAGGGGAGTGCTGGAGCCAAATGGCCTTTAGAGGGTCCCCCGTCTCCCAGGAAGGAGACTGGTAGCCCTGTGCTGCTCAGTCACCGGCTGGGGGCAGCTCTTAGGAAGCGTGGTCTCATCACAGACGTGCAACAGATTTTGCTGAAGCTGGCGCCCTTAGTCAATTGTACTTCCTATAATCGGAGATCTGTGAGTCCGTGACCACCAAGCATTTAAGGCTTTTGGGAATAAACAAGCTGCATGAATAAAAACTTAGGCTAGTATTTACAAAAGCTCCTTCTGTTAGGAAATTATTTCAAAACAAGAATTTAAGTCTCTCTCTCTCTTTCTCTCTTACATACACACACACACACTGACTCACATACATTATTCTGACACTATATCGCCCACTGAAAAAGTTAACCCCTGAGGAAGAGTGGAGAGGAGATAGATCTGATTCTACAACTTTACCATCCCTAAAAGGATTATACTGATAAAAATATGCAGATTGCTTGCCCTTACTTTAAGGTTATTTGAATCTAAAGGGGGAATGGACCTAGCATTTTTTTTCTAGATATATTACATATATTATCTCATGCCTCTTCATCACACTATTCTGATATATGTATAATTACCTCTATTTTCAGAAATGAGGAATTAGAGCTCCAAAGATTTTTAGCTTGGCTGAACACAGTCATTAGCTTTTGAATCTATGTCTTCTGGAAGCCTTGAAGTTTATTCAACTGTACTCCCTTAAAATCTTCCAAATAGTTTTAACTTAAAAGAAATAGAATTTAAATTAACAAAAAAGTAAAATTTTACTAATCGAAATAACATCCATTTCTAAAAGATACATAAGAAGTAAAATTCACATAAGCATTTTGCTGCAAAAATTCTCAAAGACTATGAAAAGGAATTCATTACATAAACCATGAAAAAGCAAAGTGGTGAAATGTAATATTTAGCAATTATCAACATGCTATTTGTCCCAGAAGCCTTATTAACCTATGTAAAAGAAGAATAATAAAGCCTTCACACCATGGAACTATTAAGAGATTGAATAGATATGTGCAATGACTTGACACTAACTACCAGGAGTTAGGCTAAAGTTCAAAGGTTAAAGACACAGTCCTCCACACAACTCTTCTCACTTCAGATACCAGCTATGAGCTTGAGGGTTCCCAGGCCACCCAGACTTCTGACCAACTGGTTAAACATTTGGGGATTTCCAATACTCCTTCAGGTTCAGTAATTTGCTAGACTGACTCACAGAATTCAGGAAATTGTTATATTAAAAATTATAGGTTTATTATAGCAAAAGGATACAAATCAAGATCAGCAAAAAGAAGAGACACATGGAGGAAGTCTGGGAGGGTCCATTCCCACACAAAGAAATGAAACTTCCAGAGTCTTCTCCCCATGGAGTCAGGACACATCATCCTCTCAGCACATTGATGAGTAACAATGTTTGTCGAATATCATTACCCAGAGAAGTTCATGTGAGCTTCAGTGTCCAGAGATGTTATTGGGGTTTCATTATGTAAGCATAATCATTGAATCATTGGCCGTGTAATTAAACTCAGTCTCCAGCTCCTCCTCCCCTCCCTGGAGGTCAGGTTGATATGATGTGGTTCAAGGCCCCAGCCCTCTAATCCCATGGTTGGTCTTTCTGGAGTGGCCAGCCCCTAGCTTGAGTCATCTTGCTAGCACAAATTATCTAGGGGCTCTCCACAAGTCGCTTCATTGGCATAAATCATCACTTTGTTATTCACCATGAATAACAAAGCCACTCTTATCACTTGGGAACTTCCACAGCTTTAGAGGCTAGCCCCCAAGAACTGCAGACAAATGCCAGTCAAAATTTTTTTTTTTTATTTTACAACAATATGTACAGCACTTTACTTGGTATCCAGCATATATTGTTGTTGTGATTTTGGTTCTTGTTGATATTCATAGGACACTAATTTGAAGGAGAAAGTTGAAAAAAGCTCTATGATTTATCTTCTAGCCTCAGAGACAGCTGAGGATTTAATCTTTATTAAAATCCTCCTTGCACTGTAACTCGAGAAATCATAGAAGTATACTAGACCCAAGATCAATGAGGATTCATCCGAGGTTATTATTTTCCAGACCATACACTTGCACCTCATTGTTGGCATTGTTTATTGAGTAACAAGTAACAGTATCGAGATTCTGATGCACTGGTGAATGGGGGCCAGTCATGTACATCTGAGGAGGATGTCACGTATATCTGAGGAGGACATCATGTACATCTTCAAGGTATGAAAGCTGAAAGGATCCACAGATCATATGGCTTTCCTGAAGTGAGGTGACCACATTCATTCGGCAATTCAGTAAGCATATCAAAAGACACACCCAGGAAGCCCAAGGCCTCTAATTTGTTGTCGCCACTCATGCAGTGTGGCCTGCCACATAGCTTGTCTCAAAGCTAAGCAAACTTAGTCCTGGATGAAACTCATTTTGCCTAGTGAGTTAATAGTCAGTCGGAACCCTAGAGCAGTGTTTCTGCTGAAGCAGACTGGGCATTACACTAACATTCTATAAAATGCTGAGAGGTCACATTTTCACAAATGTGAAAATTCTGCAGAAATCTTAGAAAAGCAAATTCAACAGTGTAATAATATTTTTAATGGTGAGAAACGACCTCAAAGGACTGAAGCATAAAAAGAAATTTATTAGCCCACATAAATCAAAAGTCTAGAAGTAGTGTGAACCTCAGGTAGAATTCCATCTGGGTGCTGTCTCAGTTCTCTGATCTGAATTCCTCCTTTATGTGCAGTCTGGCTTTGTCATGGGTACAAAATAGGTGCAATTGGTCCCAGTATGATGTCTTCTCATAAAACCAACCAGAGGAAAGGCCAACATCTCTTGACTAAAAATATCAAAAGAAATTCATGGTCCTCACTCTATAGAAGCTTAGATGCTGCACGACCCTGATTAGCCACGTAGACAAAGGAGTGCCATACACTAATGGCTTAGAACCAGCCTCTGTGTCCATCACTAAACCAAGCATCGCTACATAGGGGAATAGGAATAAACTGATTGAGTTCATTTTCTTTGTTGTTTAAAGAGTGGGGGTAAGAGTTGATATAATGTACAACAGCTCTTTCTTTCCAAGTTCAGAAACAACTGAAAGAAAAAAAAAAAAACCCAGAGGACAGACATATGGAGAGCAAAATATCAGTCCCTTTACTGATAAGCTGAATAGAGAACATGGCTTAGATTGTAGCCCAACAGGTTTGCTCACAGTTCAACATAGATCTCTGGAGACCCTTGGTAAGGCAAAGCTTGTACCACTAAGTTTATCCACGTTGCCCTGCGGCAGGGGGGAAAACAATCTAACAAGAGAGAAAAGGGTCCAGTTGAGAACACTCCGTTTCTTCTTCCAACTCACAAGCAGCTATCATTGTTTTTCCATACGAAGACTGAGTGAGGAGCAGAGAATCTGCCTCCACCTGAAATCGCTCCATATGGAGAAATAAAGCCAAGAACTGGAAGATTCTTCACTCTCTTCGCCATCAGTGATGATGATTAGTTTGGGTCAATAAGGGCCTACTCCTTCAAAACCACATAGCTGGTAAATCGGAAGTTCTAACAGTGGGTAAATTCCCTGATGCCAGGGAGTTAACTGGCTCTGTCCACCACAGACAGTGTAAGAATACGTCGTAACAGAGACTTCCTGAAAAACATGGTAGAGACATACTTTCTCTGTTTCCTCGCCAAACCTGACTAAAAAGGCTCTTACACAGTTTAAAAAAATAAAAGCATTAATCCACAAAGACAGAGAAAATGATAAAGGAAATAAAAGCACTCTAGTAAGGCAATAAAATTTTGGAAGACATATGGATGGAATAATAGTAACAGAAAGCTAAGTGACTTCTTGGAGAGAAGCCAGGATAAATCAACCAATTCACATCATAAAACTCTAGAAAGACTCAGGAATTGAAAGTACCCACTCTCTCTAGAGGAAGGGGAGTAGGGACATGGGGTTAACCCATAAAACAGGAAGATTGGTAGAAAGTCTCAAACGAAAGTATTAGAACTGTAGATGCCCTTTTGAGGCTGTGATTACCCATCCCTCGCCACTAAAGTTTTGATTTCTGAAGAAGCTGCGTCATAAAGCAGAGAAAGAGCTGACAACAAGGATGAGATGTTGTATGGTCAAAGAAGGAGTAAGTGTAAGTGTGCAGGCTGAACTATGAGAACGCCCCTCCAAATCCCATCAATGCCCTGACAGCTACTTCAGGCAGAAGAGTGTTGGCAGAAGAGTGTTGGGAAAACTGACCAGGCCATGGGAAATGTTGGGCATCCCTTTCTAATCACCCTTAAGTAAATGCCAGAAGTCAGCAAGCCTTGCAGATAGAGCTTGTTGCAAGCATTTTGGCAAACTCTTAGATATAAATAGATTGCCTAAGCTGTTAAATATTTGAGTAAAGCCTCTAACTTTCATTGCAGCTATTTTCCCTTCTGCTTCTTTTCAAATTAGAAAAAAAAAGCAGTGTACAGGATTGAGTAGACTGGTAGAATAATTTACCATGATCTAGAAAATTTAGCTCAGAAATTCTATAGTTGTTCCATAGAGGGATGTCAATTCAGAATTTAAGAAATATGTGCAAAAATGTAATAATCTCGATAAATATCTTTAAAAAGAAATTTGTTCAAATTCAAAGCTTATTTGCAAACAAAAACCAATGAAAATGGAAATAAACATCTGATTATTTGTCATGATAAAGAATGTCTATCCTGAAGCAGCTGTCACCATATACTGAAAGGAAATGAAACGAAGAGACACATCACTATCAAGAAATCAGGGGCTGCCCTGTGGCCGAGTGGTTAAGTTCCTGCGCTCCACTTTGGTGGCCCAGGGTTTCACTAGTTTGGATCCTGGGTGTGGACATGGCACCCTCATCAAGCCATGCTGAGGTGGTGTCCCACATAGCACAACCAGAGGCTCTCACAACTAGAATATACAACTATGTACTGGGGGTCTTTGGGAAGAAGAAGAATAAAACAAGATTGGCAACAGATGTTAGCTCAGGTGCCAATCTTAAAAAAAAAAAGAAATCAAATAATAGATGTAATTAAGTATAAGAACGAGACAGGATAACAACATAATACTCAGCAGCATTCCTGAATAACCAAGGAGGATAGTAAAAAACAATGTGTCTCATCACAATATTAACTAAAATTATAATCATGGTTTAAAAATCCAATGAGAAATACATATGACGGTCTTTGCAAAAACTAGAAAGCCTTATTGGAATAAAACGATATTTGACTAAATGAAAAGACATATCACGTTCCCAGATGGGAAGAGACAGTCTGCGTAATATTGGTCCTTTTCTAAAGCAGTATGAATGCTTAATAAAAAACTCAACAAAATTGTCAGCTCGTTCTTGAACCACAACATTTAAATGACAAATTTTATTTGGACTATTAATTAGTAAAGAGTATTTCTGAATAGTCTCAAAAATGAGAGGACTAGAGTTATCAGATATTAAAATATATGGCAATCATGCACTCAAACAGTATGGTACAAAAATCAACACATTACAGAATATTGAAAAATTGGGAAAACGAAAAACTAAACCATACATTAAAATAAAAGAAAACGTTTTTGATTAAGATATGCTTAGATAATAGTTTTGCAAGTCTTGGAAAAAATTTGTTCAGATTATCACAAAAAATATAGTCCATCCCTGAATACATCTAAATACATTATATATTATTATACATTAGCAATATCCACAATGCCTCAAATAACATAAAACCAGACAGTTAGGCCATCATGGAGTGGTGAAAGGAAGGGGCAGTCAGTAATGTTTGAACTACCTAAGAAAAAAGGTATTTCCCCCTCAAAAAACAAATGAAACTATATAAAATTTTGAAATTTCTGAATCATAACCATAAATAAAAATCCAAAAAGGTTTTAAAAAATCAAGAGGGGAAAGTAACAGGAATAGATTAAAATTTAATGATAATTATTGTTTTACAAATTAAACTCAGGCTACCAATGGGCAAAGTCATAAGCAAATAATTTACAAAATAAAGAACGCTATTTTAGTAAAAAAAAAAAATTAAAATGTTTAGCCTCGATTGTATCTGAAAGGCAAACTGTAAACTCAGTGATATAATTGCTTATGGTCTTAGTAAAATGAAATTAAGTAAAAATTAAATAAAAAATTAAATTGGCAGAAAACATCTTTAAATTGGTCGAATCTGGAGAAGGTAACACAGAAGGATGACACATAAAATCATGCAGCATTTCACTTTTTAAAAAATACACTAAGAATAGGGAACACAGGTCTCAGTTAATTAAAAAAAATGCTAAAATCACAATGAAACGATTCGCCAAAACATGAAGTAATTTGGCATGTCCTGTAACTGTGAAAAAGATTTCATTATTAATTCAAATCATGCAGCAAATATTTACCATTTATGAGCGTGTGTTAGGCATTGTCCTAGTGCTATAGAAAATTAAAAGTTGAGCAAAAAATACATAGTACTATTTCTCTAGGAGCTTATGATCTGCTGTGAGGCTAGAAGTGGGACAGTAAAAAACAAATACATTTTAATTAAATGTAATACGTAATGCTGGAGAACAACAAAACTAATAAACATACTGTATTATGAGATGTAAATTGCTTAAAACACTTTTTTTGAAAGTTTGGCATTTCCTATAATGAGCCATAAAACATTTCAGAACCTGTTATTCAGTAATCCTATTTCTGGAAATTTAGTCTAAGGAAATACATTCAAACGGAGAAGAGAATCTTAATGAATTAATTTGTTTCTTGCAAGGTTATTAAGGCAGTAAGAAACTGAAGGATACTCCTTGAAAGATTGGTTACTCTTAATAATCATTATGAAGATCATAGCAACCAAGAAGAAAATTTTAAGACACACATAGAGAAAATTTGAGGTAAATTATTTCAGTATTCTTTTAAATATGTTTAAAAGTATAAATTTGCAAAAAGTCCGGAAGGAAATCACGTAGTAGAAATGCATATGGTTGAATTCGGGGTGATTTTCATTTGTATCCAACATTTGATAGTTTGCTAAAAATATGGACTTCTTCTGGGCAAACATTCTCTAGAGCTGCTTAATGCTGTTGATTCATTTAACAAAGACAATGTAAACAGAGGTGTTTTAGACTCTTTGCTAATACAAATTTTAGAACTTCAGATTCCCACTGTTTTATTTCCACAGGAGGTCTTTTAGATTTACATCTCAACTGGTTAACCGGTTAACTGCTGGAAAACTGGGTAGCAGAGAAAATGGTTAACAGAGGGAGGGCCCCCAAGGCTTTGGCCAGCCCTACACTTCATTTCTTGAAACTTGACTCTTGTCTCTCAATACCTTCACACCTGGACTTGATTGGGGGGGTGAACTTCACCCAAGATTAGAGAATCGGAGGCAATATGGTTTTGTCCAATTATGTGGGGAAAGAGGAAGCGGAACACCATATTTGGTGTTGTGTATATAAAAAGAGGAAGAGGATAAAAAATTTTACATATTTTTAACAAGGCATTCATTCAAAAATTTACTGTGAATGACCTGAGTACCAGACAGCGGCATGGACTGCGCTATACCTAGAAGTAGCCCCCTACCGCACTCCTAACTAATTCACTCCGAGAGTGGACTCAGTTCTTCCCTGGACAACCCCTCCAGCAGGACAACCAAGTGAAACTCCAAAGAAACCTCAACAGTTCACAGCCTACTTCTCAAAGTTCTAGATGTCCCATCTTTAATATCCCACATTAGGCACAGTTAGTACAATCTCAATTTCCTTCTTAGGAAAACCATTTTCTACTTATTCAAGGAAACAATTGAGATTAAAACTCAACTCGATTGACATTACTAAACCAAGCATTTAATATCCTGCTCGCAGATCTAACTGACCTTCGATTTTTTCCAGGCGTAATTTATTTCACTTTGCATAATTAAAGGGTTTATCTTGTCACTTTGAGTCGTACAGTCTCAGATCACAGAGAAAATCAACTTCATGACAAGAGAGGGCATGCGGATTTTGATGGGTTGGAAGTGGAAAGCATCATTCCAGGTTGAGGTGACTTAGGAAAAAGGGCTTAGAAACTTTATTTTGCCCTATTGGTTCAGGGAACTGTACTTTGTTCAGAGTGATTTGGGGTTTACTGTGCCCAGAGAAATGCAGCAGGGCACACAGCTAGATATTCGGAGGAGGAGCTGGCCACAGAGAGTTAAAGGTGCTCCAGGATAATCTACATTGTTTGCATCGTATAGGACAAGCGGCTGTTCCTAACTCCCTATTCATTGGAACACCCAGAGTGCAGGGCTGGACCTGTCCAGCCTGGGGGCATGCCGTCCACTGACCCAGGGCTGGTTCAGGAACTCAGCCTTTGCCAGGATGCATATGACATCCTCTGGCCAAGGAGACCATCTTTGGAAGATGCATATGACCCAGTCTGGAACAAGATGCAAGGGTTTCCCATGGACTCACGAGGATGATGTTTTCTTGCTTCCAAGAGAGAACCACTGGAAGATACTCTCCCAGGTTGTCGTGGTGCAAGGATGACCACATGGGATTGCTTCCACCAGTCTGCTACCAATTGGGAGCTCTACTGCTGAAGGACAAAGTCCATGTAGAGGAGAGCAGAACCAGAGAGAGAAACAAGTGGAGACACTGGCTTACACCTGCCCCAAATCCCTTCCTGTCTCTGGACTTCCAGGCACAGGAGCCGATCAGCAGAGTGATACTCAAAGTATGAAACAACCTGTATGCTATAATATACATGTATGTATAAACCAACATATAAACTATTCATATATAAATATGTATATATTATGAAGCTGCTTATTAAGTGGTATACATTTTAACATAAATATAACTCACAACATGTCATTCATAAAATCATTCTAATAACTTCTAAATTGTTTCTTGATTTTTAGAAAGTGCTGTCATGATCTTTTCTTTGATATGGCTGCTTCTAGCTAAATGATGCCTCTGTTCGAGTCATAATTTGACGTAAGAAACTGTACCAACTTCTTCCCAAACTTCCCCACAAAGTTGGTGGTTATTATGTGACATCATCTAAACAGAGAAAGATAATTTGGTATATTGAATCCTCTCTATATTTCTGCTAAGCTAACAAAAATTGTATTCAAACTATTTCTAGCTTATAATACACTGTGGTTTTTATGTATTAAATGTTTATTACTAATTCATGAAAATTATTTACTGAAATATAATATTTAATTATTTAGCCTAATTTTCTTTTATTAATCTTCAATCCATAAATAAACCTAATATCATTTGAAAAGAAGTCAAGACGTAATAAATTGAAAGAACTTGAAGTTTATTAAATACTTCACTTGTGATATCAATTTTATGTGACTTATCGGTGAATGTAATAGTCTTTTCATTGGAATTGTTTTGCTTCAAATGCTATAGCACATGCCTTCATTTCTGTATCTTGTTCTCTTTCCCAACTTTCTTTCTTTAGTTTATAGATTTAGTCATTGTTATTGTGCATTACTCTGCCAGCTTTAACAAAACAATTTTTTTCATGTAAGACTAAATAAAGTAGTGAAAGCTGTAAGACTATCATTATTCAAACCTGAGTCTATGAAAAAAAGTCTACTTTCCAAGTTCTTAATTATTCCCATTTCACAATTTCTATTATAGTGAATATTCAATACTTAAAATTTCCAAATCACGTTTGCTGTTCTAGTGGGATAGACTGCCAAGAGAGGTGCAAATACTCTTCCAGTTTTCATTATGTCAACTCCCAACAAGTTAGTAAGTCATTTATTTTCTCTGTTTATCTAATAAATGATAATAAAGTTCAAGAAAAGAACTTAATGAGGTGTTATTTAAATATTCTATTACTTCATCCAGAAATAGTTGACTGTGACAATGTAGTGCCAAATTAAAACATCCAGAAATTTTTATAAAATTTGGCTTAAACTCCAGGCTTTCTCCTTCATATTACATTGACTCAATGATGTGAAAACACATCAGAAGATTTTCACGCAGTTATTTCTCATTTAAGTTATTTTTCTTGAGCACCAACAGTAAAGATTGATTTGGATATTCCTTCCAGTTCCATGATCAATGGAAACCATAAGATTACCTTCAATCTTGAATTTTATATTTTAAGTAACTGTTTATCACTTTTATGTGAAACAATTGAAGCCTCGTCAATGATGATTGAAATTCTATGGTCTGCTGCAGAGTTTTCCAAAAAAGTGGCAAAGTTCCAAAATCTTTCCAAAATAATTGTTTCCCCACAAGTGCAGCCATAAATCTAGATTACAATAACATGCACAGATAGTGTTATTATTTTTGTGAAATTATATTAATGCTTTCTCTCTAGAAATGTTTGAATATTTCTAATATAAAATAGACAAACTTCTTATGGTACTTTCTAAGTGTTTTTTATTGATTGATGTTCTTTGAAAAATATGTTTGGAAGTTGATATTATTTCAAATGTTTTATTACATGATAATTATTGACGTGATAATACGTGAAACAGAACTGATGACTGATTGATGACTTTCTTCCTTTGATGGTTGCAAATTTTCTTTATTTGAACCACAAGCTTTAATGGAACATGATTAATATTCTGGTGAAATACATATGTTTAGCACTTCCAACTTTTATCGACAAAAAAATTTAACATTTTTTCAATGCTCCAAAGCAACTATAAGCTGCAATCATGTGTTGTTAACGACAGGGACATTTTCTGAGAAATGCATCGTCAGGCAATCCAGTTGTGCAAACATCGTTGAGTGCACTTACACAAACCTAGATGGTATGGCCCACTACACACCTAGGCTCTATGGTATAGCCTATTGCTTCTAGGCTATAAGCATGTACAGCATGTTACGGTACACAATATTGTAGGCTATTGTAGCCCAATGATATGTATTTGTGCATCTAAGCATATCCAAACATAGAAAAGGTTCAGTAAAAATATGATATAAAAGGTAAAAAATGGTGCACCTGTGTAGGGCGCCGACCGTGAATGGAGTTTGCAGGACTGGAAGTCACTCTGGGTGAGTCAGTGGGTGAGTGGCGAGTGACTGTGAAGAACTGGGACATTCCTGGACACTACTGGAGACTTCCTAAACTCTGTACACTTAGGCTACGCTAAATTTATAAAAAAATTTTTCTTTCTTCAATAATAAATTAACCTCCACTTACTGTAACATTTTTACTTTACAAACTTTTAGATTTTTTTAACTTTTTGAGTCCGTGATAATACTTAGCTTAAAACACAAACACGTTGTACAGCTGTAAAAAAATATTTTCTTTCCTTATATTCTTATTCTATAAGCTTTTTTCTATTTTTAATTTTTTTTGACTTTTTAAACTTTTTTGTTAAAAACTAAGACTCAACACACACATTCTTCTAGGCCTACACAGGGTCAAGGTCATCAATACCACTGTCTCCCTCCTCCATGTCTTGCTCCATTGCAGGGTGTTCAGAGGCAATAACACACACGGAGCTGTCATCTCCTATGATAGCAAGGCTTTCTTCTGGAACACCTCCTGAAGGACCTGCCTGAGACTCTTGAGGCGGTGTCACTCTTTTTAGAAATATGTCCATGGTGGTTTGCTTGGTTTGTTTCTCTTTTTCATCATAGATTTGCTTGTAAGCAGATAACGCACCATGAACATTCTTCACTATTAATGAAAACTTTCCAGCTTTGGGGTCTATGTTTTCAAAATTTTAAGAAGCTTGTTGAGGCTGCAAAAGCTTCTACTAAATCCTTCACTGTTGGCTTTCTTGGGGTTTTTCTTCTTTTTCTTCTCCTGTAGTTTCGTTTTCTCTTCCATCTTTTTCAGCTGTGTTTTCCTCTTCCAGTTCCCACAGCTCCTCAGTAGTCAATTGTTCTGGAACCACCTCTTGGAGCTCCTCAGTGTCATCCTCATCCACACCCAGGTGTGATGTTATGATGCCTATGACGTCACTAGCCAATTTAATTTTTCGGCTCCAGTATAATCTTATGGGACAAACACATGCAGTCCATTGTTGACCAAAACATCATCATGCAGCGCATAACTGTTCTTATAAATTTTGTTGCAGTACTCACGTTGTTCTTCATTCAAGAAATATGAATTATTTGTTTTCTTTTGAATTAATTCTTGCACACTATAAAAATACTTTCTGGGATTTTCTAATTTTGCCCAGCATCAGAAGATGCTCCAGGAGGCAGTTAATTATTTTATTTCATAAAATCTTTGCTGTGTCTCATAGGGCCTGAAGAAGCGTGTTTATAAAACAAATGTCTGTTACGATCCAAACTCTCACTATCCTTGTCGATGCCTATAGTAAGGGATGTGTGTATTTCAAAGCAATGGTGACTCATTAATTAGAAGACAATGATAAAATGCTGATTCTCCTAAAACATAGAACACTTTTTAGAGAATGCACACGCTGCACACCATGACAGAGGTCCACCTGGTAGGTGGAACTGCAGATGTTTTGGATCTCACAAGAAAAGGACTATTTGTCAATAGATATTTTGGCATCTTATGACAATTAACTTGAATTCATGAGTTTGTTGTAGTTTGATTTTATCAATGGCCTCACTATTTCTCCAGTAACTCACCACTCTCCATAGCTGTGTGCCTTTGCCATGTAACTTTGTATTGCCATCCCCCTCTGTCTCTGGGCTCCACCAAGTGACTGGCTTGAGCAAATGTGATATTAGTAAATGTGACTCAAGTAGAGGTTTGAAAGCATCCGTGTGATTGGGCATGTGCTCACTCATCTGTCTTCACCATGAGAACATACCTAGGCTAACCTCCTAGAGGATGACACATGTGTGGGACAGAGCTGAGTCACTCCAGTTATCAAAGCCAGGGCCATCCCCAAGAGATGTGAGCGAGACCAGGCAAGATCAGAAAAGATACCTCGCTGACATGTAGCTGACAGCAACCATGTGAACAAACGCAGCTGAGATCGGCTGAGCTCGGATGAGATCATCTAAATCCTTCAAAATCATGAGATAAATAAAGTTTATTCTTGCACACCACTGAGCTTTTGTGGCCGTAGAGAGCATGGACAAATTTTATAGCAAATTTCTCTTTGTTAATTAATTTTACTACTTATGGTCATTACTATTGTACTTTTTAGCAATCAATGAAAACATATTTCAAGTTTTAAAAAACTAGTATAGATATTCTGTATGAATTGGCTAAACATCAGCCAACCAATGAGTCTGAGAATTTAGTGCTGCTTGAGTGGGTTTTCTGTTACCTACAGCCAAAACAACATAAATGATGCCATTTGTGCTTTCATTCTGGAAGCAATGAGAAAGCATTGGGCGATGACAACACTCAAGTCTCACGAGTATAGTGGCCCTACTTTCTCTATATTTTCTGCACATCTGCTTGACCCAGGAGCAAATTTTCTAATTTGAATATAAGTATCTTACCTTCTTGCTTTCTATTCTGAGCCAAGAATGACCACCTGACTTAACAGCTTAGAGTAGTCGTAGTCTCTAAGATTAACGTCTAACACAAATGAGGCTAGGGGAAACTTCAATATAACAAACTTAACTGAAGTTTCTGAACTGAAAATATTGAGAGGGGAGAGGGTTATATCTTAAGAAACTTTTATTATCCAGTAAATTGAAAATCAATATCGAGGCTGCATTTCTGCACCCTTTAAGAGGAAATAGACCTGACAAATATGTCAATTCGAAGAAAGTAATTTGGGAAAAAATTCACTCTGAAATATGATTTGTTTCAATGAAATGACATCTAAAATAGTGACTATATCATCAGAATGAGGAAAAAATAGCTTTTAAAATGTTGCACTTAAAATTAAAAACGCTAATTATCTTTTATCCAACTAACAAATATTTACAATAATGATAACCCTGGCTGGAGAGGGTAGAAAATTGATACCAAGGTTTTGGAAAACAAGTCTTCAACACGAATTACAAGGCTTCAAAGTGTTCATTCTTTTTGGCCAAATAGATTGTATGCATTAGTTTTGCGGTGAAATACCACCCCAAAACTTAGTTATGTAGAATGACAACCATTTATTATCATTTTAACTGGTTAGTTCTGTGGTCATGCTGGGCTGCTCTGTGCATCTGCCACAGCTGCCCGTCAGTGAGGCAGCCCTGCTTCTAGAAGCAGCTGCCTGGCAATTGGCTAGAGCAATAGGGGCAAATGGTTAGGTGCCTCTCATCCATCAGCAGCTAGTTACAGCAGCTAGAGGATTCCAAGAATCAGAACAGAAGCTGCAAGACCTCTTCAGACCCAGGCTTGGACCCGGTGCAATTATTATTTCTGTTGTATTTTATTGGTCAAATCAAGTCACAAGTTCTCTTTTTTCCCCACTATTGAGGATATAATTCTTTTCCCAAAATTTTTGTAGTTTTAACAATTACATTTAGGTCTATGATCAATTTTGAACTAAAATTCTTTTTATTGAGGTCACATTGGTTTATAACATTATATAAATTTCAGGAGTAAATGATTATATTTTGATGTGTAGACTGCCTCGTGTTCACCTCCCAAAGACTGATCACCATCCATCACCATACACATGTGTCCTGTCACCCTTTTTGCCCTCCCACTCTCCCGTTCCCTTCTGGTAACCACTTATCTAAACTCTGTGTCTCTGTGTTTGTGTGGTGTTGTCTGCAGCCGCAAAGGGCGAGGAATGACAGGTACTGCCAAGGCTACCTGGTTGTTTAAGCAATCAGAGTTTATTGATAAAGGGGAACAGAAGAAGGAGCAGGGATAAAGGGGAAAGGAACAAGGAGCGGGGAAGCAAACAACAAACAGGTACTTACAACATCCGCACTGCAATCAGCTCGGGAAGTCCCAACAGTTTGTACGGCGGGCGGGAGTGCCAATTGTCCGGGTCTAAGGCAAAGCGTCCTCTCTCAGTGAGACTCCCAATTGTTCTATGCTTGTGACTCCCTTTTATTCTAGTGTTTTCTGGGTTTTGACTCAGGGTTTCAGACATTTAGATACTTTGAGTTATTTCTTCTTGTTCCCATGGATGGGATGTTTTTTATCTTTTTGTTCCCACCGATGGGATGTTTCCATAGTCCGGTCAGGTGCCTGTCGGGGTGGCCAGCCCAGACAAGGAACATGATGTAGGACATTGTCTTAGTAACTTGTGTCTTGGGGTTAGGGTGGAAGTAGCCATCTTTGGCCCCAAACCCAGACATATTCTTTCACATAGGCCCTAGATCCCAGTGTCCCTGGAAGGCTGGAAGGTCAAGGAACTCTGTACAGTTCTCGTTGTTTTTTTCTTCTACTTATGAGTGAGATCACATGGTGTTTAACTATCTTCGTCTCACTTATCTCACTTAGCATAATACCCCCAAAGTCCATCCATGTTGTCACAAATGGTACAATTTTGTCTTTTTAAAAGTGAGTAGAATTCCATTGTGTATATATACGATGTCTTCTTTATCCATTCATCCCTTCATGGGCATTTAGGTTGTCTGCAAGTTTTGGCTATTGTGTATAATGCTGCAATGAACATAGTGGTGCATGTATCTTTACACATTCATGTTTTCCTGTTCTTTGGATAAATACCCAGCAGTGGAATAGCTGGATCATATCATAGTTCTATTCTTAATTTTTTTTTTTTTTTAAGATTGACACCTGAGCTAATAACTTGCCAATCTTTTTTTTTTCTTGCTTTTTCTCCCTAAATCCCCCCAGTAGATAGTTGTATATTTTTAGTTGTGGGTCCTTCTAGTTGTGGCATGTGGGATGCCACCTCAACATGGCCTGACAAGCAATGCCATGTCCACGCCCAGGATCCGATCCGGGGAAACCTTGGGCCGCTGAAGCAGAGTGCGCAAACTTAACCACTCAGCCACGGGGACAGCCCCTATTCTTAATTTTTTGGGGGGAATCTCCATACTGTTTTCCATAGTGGCTGCACCAGTTTGCACTCCCATCAGCAGCGTATGAGGGTTCCCTTTTCTCCACACCCTCTCCCATACTTATTTTTTGTCTTGGTAATTATAGCCATTCTGATGGGAATGAGGTGATATCTCATTGTAGTTTTGATTTGCATTTCCCTAATAATCAGTGATAGTGATCGCCTTTTCGTGTGCCCATTGGCCATCTTCTTTGGAAAAATATCTGTTCATCTCTTACCCATTTTTTCAATTGGGCTGTTTGTTTCCTTGTTGTTGAGATGTATAAGTTCTTTATATATTGTGGATATTAATGCATCCTTGGATATATCTTTTTTTTTGGCAAACATCTTCTCCCAACTGTTAGGTTGTCTTTTTCATTGTGCATATAGTTTCCTTTGCTGTGCAGAAGATTTTTAATCTGATGTAGTCCCATTTGTTTATTTTTTCTTTTGTTTACCTTGTCTGAGTAGAAATGGTACTTGAAAAGGTACTGTTAAGACTGTCGTCAAAGGGTGTACTGCCTATATTTTCCTCTAAGAGTTTTTTGGTTTCGGGTCTTACATTCAAATTTTTAATCCATTTTGAGTTGATTTTTGTGCATGGTGTAAGATAATGGTCTATTTTCATTCTTTTGCATGTGGCTGTCCAGTTTTCCCAACACGTTTTATTGAAGAGACTCTCTTTTCTCCATTGTTTGTTCTTGGCTCCCTTGTCAAAATTAGCCATCCATAGATGTGTGGGTTTAGTTCTAGGCTCTTGATTCTATTCCATTGATCTGTGTGTCTGTTTTCGTGCCAGTACCATGATGTTTCTATTGCTATAGTATTGTAGTCTATTTTGAAATCACGGAATGTGATACCTCGAGCTTTTTTCTTTTTGCTCATGAATCCTTTAGATATTGTGGGTCTTTTCTGTTCCATATAAATTTTAGAAATCTTTGTTCTATCTCTGTGAAAAATGTCATTGGGACTTTGATAGGGATCGCATTGAATCTGTAGATTACTTTAGAAAGTATGGACGTTTTAACTATTTTGTTAATTCTTCCAATTCATGAGCATGGAATATCTTTCCATTTCCTTGTGTCTTCTTTGATTTCTTTCAACAATGTTTTATAGTTTTTAGTGTACAGATCTTTCACTTTTTTGGTTAAATTTATTCCTAGGTATTTTATTCTTTTTGCTGCAATTGTAAGTGGCACCATATTCTTAATTTCTCTTCCTTCTGTTTTTTGGTTAATGTATAGGAATGCAACTAATTTTTGTATGTTGATTTTGTATCCTGCATCTTTGGTGTATTCATTTATTATTTCTAATAGTTTTTTGCTGGATTCTTTAGAGTTTTCCATATATAAAGTCATGCCATCTACAGATAGTGACAATTTTACTTCTTCATTTTCAATTTGGATCACTTTTATGTCTTTTTCTTGCCTGATTGCTCTGGCTAGGACTTCCAATACTATGTTAAGTAAGAGTAGCAATAGTGGGCATCCTTGTCTGGTTCCTGTTCTTAAAGGGATAGCTTTCAGTTTTTCACCATTGAGTATATTAGCTGTGGGTTTGTCATATATGGCCTTTTTATGTTGAGGTACTTTCTTTATTTACCCATTTTACTCAGAGTTTTTATCATAAATGGATGCTGTATCTTGTCAAATGCTTTCTCTGCATCTATTGAGGTGATCCTGTGATTTTTATTCTTCATTTTGTTAATGTGGTGTATCACATTGATTGATTTGCAGATGTTGAACCATACCTACATCCCTGGAATAAATCCCACTTGATCATGGTGTATGATTTTTTTAATGTGTTGTTGAATTCAATTTGCTAGTATTTTGTTGAGGATTTTTGCATCTATGTTCATCAGTGATATTAGCCTGTAATTTTCTTTTTTTGTGTTGTCCTTGTCTGGTTTTGGTATCAGGGTAATGTTGGTCTCGTAGAATGAGTTAGGAAGCTTCTCCTCCTCTTCAATTTTTTGTAAGAGTTTGAGAAGGATAGGTATTAAGGCTTCTTTGAATGTTTGGTAGAAATCACTGGGGAAGCCGTCTGTCCTTGACTTTCGTTTTATGGGAGGTTTTTGACTACTATTTTGATCTGCTTACTGTTGACTGGTCTATTCAAATTCTCTATTTCTTCTTGATTCAGTTTTGGAAGGTTGTATGATTCTTAGAATTTATTTCTTCTAGATTATCCAATTTGTTGTCATATAGCTTTTCATAGTATTCTCTTATAATCCCTTGTATTTCTGAGGTGTCCATTGTAATTTCTCCTTTTTCATTTCTGATTATTTATTTGAGCCTTCTCTCTTTTTTCTCGGTGAGTCTAGCTACAGGTTTGTCAATTTTGTTTGTCTTTTCAGACAACCAGTTCTTAGTTTCATTGATATTTTCTATTGATTTTTTAGTCTCGATTTCACTTATTTCTGCTCTGATCTTTCTTATTTCCTTCCTTCTACTGATTTGGGGTTTTGTTTGCTCTTCTTTTTCTAGTTCCTTTACGTGCACTGTTAGATTGTTCACTTGAGACTTTTCTTATTTGTTGAGGTAGGCCTGTATTACTATAAATATCCCTGTTAATACCACTTTTGCTGTATCTCATAAACTTTACACGTCATACTTTCATTTTAATTTGTCTCTAGGTACTTTTTGATTTGTCCTTTGATTTCTTCAATGACCCAATAGTTGTTCAGTGACATTTTGTTAAATCTCCACATATTTGTGGCTTTTCCAGTTTTCTTCTTATAGTTGATTTCTAGTTTCATACTGCTGTGGTCAGAAAAGGTGCTTGGTATATTTCATCTTCTTAAATTTATTAAGACTTTCTTTGTGGCCTAATATGTGATCTATCCTGGAGAATATGCCACGTGCGTATGAAAAGAATGTGTATTCTGTGGTTTTTGGATGGAATGTTCTGTATATATCTACTAAGTCCATCCGGCCTAATGTATCATTTAAGGCCAATGTTGCCTTACTGATCTTCTGTTTGGATGATCTAACCATTGTTGTAAGTGGAGTGTTAAAGTCCCCTACTATTATTGTGTTACTGTCTGTTTCTCCTTTTATGTCTGTTAATAATAGCTTTATATATTTAGATACTCCTAAGTTTGGTGCATGGATAATTACAAGTGTTATGTCCTCTTGTTGGATTGTTCCCTTTATCATTATGTAGTGCCCTCCTTTGTCTCTTGTTACAGTTTTTGTTTTAAAGTCTGTTTTGTCTGAAGTAAGTATTGCTACCCCAGTTTTCTTCTCATTGCCATTTGCATGGAGTATCTTTTTCTGTCCCTTCACTTTCAGTTAGTGAGTGTCTTTAGGTCTGAAGTGTGTCTCTTGTATGCAGCACATATATGGGTCTTATTTTTTATCCATTCAGTCACTGTGTGTCTTTTGATTGGCACACTTAGTCCATTGACATTTAAAGTAGCCATTGATAAGAATGTACTTACTGTCTTTTGTTATTTATTCTCTGGTTGTTTTAGTAGGTCTTCTCTGATCTTTTCTTCTTCTCTTGCTCACCTCACTTGTGATTTGATGGCTTTCTTTAATATTATGTTTTGGTTCCTTTCTCTTAATATTTTATATATTCATTATAGGTTTCTGGTTTGTGATTACCATAAGGTTCATATAGAATAACCAATGTAAAAAGCAGTCTATATTAAGTTGATGGTCTCTTAAGTTTGAACTCTTACTAAAAGCCCTACAGTTTTAGCCCCTTCTCTCCAAATTTTGTGTTTTTGATATCATATTTAACCTCTCTGTGTGTGTGTGTGTATTCCTTAAACTTTTATCATGGAGATACATATTTTTAGTGATTTTGTCTTTTGACCTTTGTATTAATTTTTTAGTTAGTTGATCTGCTATCTTTACCGTATTTTTCCTTTACCAGTGATTTTTTTCTTTGATAATTTTCTTATTCCGTTTGTGGTCTTTTCTTTTCTACTCAAATAAGTCCCTTTAACATTTCTTGTAAGGACTGTTTATTGGTGAAAAAGTTGTTTAGTTTTTGATTGTCTGGAAAACTTCTTATCTCTCCTTCCATTCTGAGTGATAAACTTGCTGGATAGAGTATTTTTGGCTTTAGGTTTTTTCCTTTAAGCACTTTGAATATATCATGCCACTCCCTTCTAGCCTAAAAGTTTCTGCTTAGAAGTCAGGTGATAGCCTTATGGGGTTTCCTTTGTATGTAACCTGTTGCCTTTCTCTTGCATCTTTTAGGGTTCTCTCTTTATCTTTAATTCTTGACATTTTAATTATAATGTGTCTTGGTGTGGGCCTCTTTGGGTTCATTTTGTTTGATATTCTCTGTGCTTCCTATACCTGGATGCCTGTTTCTTTCCCCAGGTTAAGGAAGTTTTAAGTTATTATTTCTTCAAATATATTCTCTGCTCCTTTGTCTCTCTCTTTTCCTTCTGGAACACCTATAAAACAGATTTTACTATGCTTGATGTTGTCCCAGAGGTCCCTTATACTGACCTTATTCATTTTAATTCTTTTTTTTTCTTTTTTCTATTCAGCTTGGGTGATTTCTTCTATTTTTTTGTCAGCTTGCTGATCTGTTCTTCTGTGTCATCTAATCTGCTGTTGATTCCCTCTACTAAATTTTTCATTTATGTTATTGTATTCTTCAGTTCTGATTGGTTCTTTTAAATGTTTTCCAATTCTTTGTTGAAGTTCTCACTGTGTTCATCTATTCTTCTCCCAAGATCAGTGAACAGTTTGTACTCTTTATCAAGTAGATTTTTTATCTCTATTTTATTTAGTTCTTTTTCTGAGGATTTGTCTTCTTCCCTTATTTGGAACATATTCCCCTGTCTCCTCATTTTGCCTACTTCTCTGTGCTTATATCTATGTGTTAGGTAGATCAGCTACACCTCTTGATCTTGGCAACGTGGTCTAATATAAGAGATGTCTTATGGGGCCCAGCAATGGGCTTCCGTCTTGTCATCAGTTCCAAATGTTCCAGGAATTTCCTGTGTGGGGGTTATGTGTGCCCTTCTGTTGTGATAGTGTTGCTTTAGCTCCAGGTGCACAGATAGGCTAGGCTATCCCCTGGGCTGGCTGGTTGTAAGGCTGCATGGGGCTGCAACAGTCACTTTAGTCACTTTATTGGGCAGGACAAGCCCCAGCACAGCTGTCTGCAAGGCCTATTAGCACATGCCTGCTGCTGTTTCACTCTTAACTGACTCAGGCTCCCAGCATGGCTGGTCACTAGACTCAGGGCATTTTTCTAGGCATTTAGCCTATGATGCTGTTTTCAACTCTCTCAGGAGTGCAGCTGGGTGGGATTGGCCCAAGGCATGGCAGCACACACTTGTTTCAGGTATTGGAAGTTGGGGCAGATTCTCTGTGTGGCTGTTTGAAATGGTCAGTGGTACAAGTCTGCTCTGGCCAACACACCCCACTGCCCATGGGCCTACACACCCGACCAATGCAGTGCAGCCCCTTGCACACACCCTGCCCTGCTGAGGCAGAACCATTTGCCACTCTGCAGAGGTCCCACACGCCCTACCTATTTGGGCCCACAAGTTCCGTGAGGGCTTTCTGGTTAGCAGGGCCAGTCCCTAGGGCAGGCTACCGGACCTGGCTTACCTGGATTAAATTGGGGCTCTAGTGGGTGGGGCAAACCCCTGTGCTAATGAGCCAGAGGTAGTATCCAATGGCGTTTGCCAGCATCTGTGTCAGCAGGCCTGGTCTGGGTCACAATAATGGCTGCCACATGTGTCTTTGTCCCTGGGAAGGCAGGCCCAGCAGCCTCCTACCTCTCTGAGATATGCTTAGAGCTTACCAAGTGAGTCTTTTTTACCAAAGGACAATGCACCTTTCTTTCTGGTGATTTTGAGTTGGTTTCGGGAATGGGTAAATCTGTACGTGGGCCCTTTAAGAGAAGGCTTTTCTGTCTCTTATGTTCAGTAATTTTTCTGGGCGTATTCCCTGTTAGTTTTAATAGCTAGCAAAGCCAAGTAATCCAGAATTCACCTCAGGTGTGCTTAACTCAAAGCCTTCTTATTGTGGCCTAGATCTCCCACTCAGATCCCTTGCTCCTCCAGGAAAAGCTTCATATCGTAAGACTGCTCCCATCTCTGAAGCGCTGTGGCTAGAATGTGGTATTTTTTCCTCAGCAGAGGGGTGTTTCTGCCTCTTCCACCTCTGTCATTGCTGTCCCTTGTTGTGGGGGTTCTTTTTATCCAGTTTCCAGTTCTCTCTCAGAGGTAATTGTTCCACAGGTAATTATAGATTTTCCGTATCTGTGGGAGGAGGGGAGTTCAGAGTCCCTCTATGTCACCATCTTCCTAGCAATCCTCTGTATCTTAATAGTTTTTCCTTTTTTTTCCTCTCTTTTGTTTTTGGTAAGAAAGATTCCCCCTGACCTAAAATCTGTTGCCAATCTTCCTCCTTTTTAGCATGAGGAACATTAGCCCTGAGCTAACATCTGTGCCAATCTTTCTCCACTTTAGATGTGGGTCACTGCCACAGCATGGCTGACAAGTGGTGTAGGTCCATGCCCGGGATCCAAACCCACAAACCTGGACCACCAAAGTGAACACAATGAACTTAACCAGAGGGCCAGTCCCTTCTGTGTCTTAATTTTTAACACAAAAGTTTTTTTAAAGTTTGTAGTAAAAAAAAAAATCTTTTTAAATAGAAAAAATCTTATAGATTAAGGATATAAAGTTAGAAAATATTTTTGTACACTTGTATAATGTATTTGTGTTTTAAGCTGTGTTATTACAAAAGAGGAAAAAAGTTAAAAAAAATTTAAAAGTTTATAAAGTAAAAAAGTGATAGTGGGGCTGGCCCCGTGGCCGAGTGGTTAAGTTTGCGTGCTCCGCTGCAGGCGGCCCAGTGTTTTGTCAGTTCAAATCCTGGGCGCGGACATGGCACTGCTCATCAAACCACGCTGAGGCAGCGTCCCACATGCCACAACTAGAAGGACTCACAACGAAGACTATACAACTATGTACTGGGGGGCTTTGGGGAGAAAAAGGAAAAAAAAATCTTTAAAAAAGTAAAAAAGTGATAGTAAGCTAAGGTTAATTTGTTATTGAAGAAAGAAAATTTTTTTTTATAAATTTAGTGTAGCCTAAGTGTACAGTGTTTATAAAGTCTACAGTGGTGTCCAGTAACGTCCTAGCCTTCACAGCCACTCACCACTCGCTCACTGACTCACCCAGAGCAATTCCAGTCCTGTGAGCTCCATTCATGGTCAGTGCCCTGTACAGGTGTACCACATTCTGCTTTATACTATATTTTTTCTGTAGCTTTTCTATGTTTAGGTATGTTTAGATACACAAATAATGATTATGTCACAGTTGCATGCAGTATACAGTACAGTAATATGCCATACAAGTTTGTAGCCCAGGAGCAATAAGTTATACCATAGAGCCTCGGTGTGGAGTAGGCTATGCGATCCAGGTTTGTGTAAGTGCACACTATGTTGTTTGCAATGAAATAACCTAATGATGCATTTCTCAGGACATATCCCCATGGTTAAGCTATGGAAAGCAGCAATATGAAAGGAATACAGCTGTCTTATACTCCCCCAAACTGCCACCCTGTCGTCCCCAACAAACATAAACATCCCTTTTTCCATCTTCCCAATACACGGGGGTGGGGAGGGGCTATTATTCCAGAATTTTTTCTGGAAGCCTCTTTACACATGTTACTTTGCATCTTACTGTTTGACTCATTACCATATTCTGGACTTCTTTCTGAGTAGTAGTTTTAAGTCTGTTTCACTCTTTAGGATTGGCTTGGTCCTTGGGAAGAAATGAACGTTTCTTGAACCCGTTTTTTATCCTTGTTAAAGACTAAATACTTGCAGCTGCAGAGTTGCCTGCTGCTGCCATGAAAGGAGTCTGACGTCCTCTGGGAAGAACTGCTGACCCCAAACCCACATTGTGTCCTTTCAACAACCTTAGGGGTGTTGAGCCCTGATATCCTTCAACACTTTCAAATAGGACTTAGGTGACTATTCTCTCATTTCCCTTTGTATAAAGAGAATAGGGGCCAGCCATTTATGGCAGAACCCCAGGGATGGAGTCGATGGTCTAACCCTGGGCCTGTCAGGAACACTATGGCAGCAAGAAGTGGTTTCTTGAAAGAAAAGGTGGCGAGAGAGCCAGAAGAGGACCTGCGCCTTCTGCAGAGGCCCACCTCTGAAGATGACATGGTGGATAGGACCCTCCTAAGGGCCACCTTGGGAGGCTTATGCTGAAGATGGCACAGCCACATGAGGAAGGGAGTCCTGGTCACTTTGTCACCCCAAGAGAGTCACTCCCACCCAGGAACACTTGTATTGAACAGGGACATGTTGGCTCCACCAAAATCCATAAGATGTTAAGATTGACACTTCCTATTGATGACTCTTGAGTTGTTTAGATTGGAGTCCTTGTCTCTTAGTTCATACCCTTGGGGACACCCTTCAGTCCCTGCCCTTGCTCATCCCCAGTGACCAAACATAAGGACAGAGGGAGCCTCAGACTAGGAAGATTGGGGAGCTGTGTGGGCAGTCCCAGGCGTCCCTGCACAGAAGGAAACTTGAAAACAGGAGGAGAGCGGGCCTCACCCAGGGACGGCCCCACCACTTTCTCTTGTGCACAGAAAGGGACATGGCCTGGCCCTGCTTTGTGCCCTAGGTGTGCTGTAGGGCCAGGTGGGCCTCGACTGGCAGAGCTCCAGGCTGCCATCAGCCCTGTCCACCTCCCCCAGTGCCTGGAGAAGTGAGACCCCTTCTACTTTCAGAGCTCACTTAGGGGTCTGTTTCCTAGACCCTAGCTGGCCTCCCCTCCCCCAACCAACTGACACACCCTCGTTCTGGCCACCTGTTTACTTTCGAGATGGAACACTCCTCAGGGTTCCGAGCGGTCAGTTGTGGCCCACAGGACACTGGCACTCAGAGGCACAGCTGCGGAGCTCTCCCCAGCCATGGAGGGCCTGCTGCCTGCCATCGCATCTGCTTTCCAGCTGATCCTGGGGCACCTGTGGTGTGCTCTGCTGGTGATTTCGGAAAGCTTGAGCCAGAGGCCAGGTCTCCCTGCGTTCCCCTGGGAGATCCTGGTATGTACTGTGGTGGTGGCTTTGATAGTCAAGACAGGACACACTTTCACAAGAAGGAAGTCTCCAGGCGAAAGGTGTCCTTCCCGCGGTGAAGTCAGTGGAGAATGTGGGGAGAATACGGGACCTGAGAACCCAGCCGAGGAAGCCCTTCAGTGCCCTGGGGTAGAGACCAATCCTCTCCCTTTACAAACCTTGTGCTTGGCAGCGATGAATACAATGCTGAGCACATTAGCACTTCAGGACACTGTCGACCTTCTGGAAAAGGTTTGGAAGAGCCTGCCTCTTAAAATTCCCCAAGTGACTGACACAAAACCCATCTTAAAAGCGTCAGAGAAGGATGATGAACAACTTCAGAAGGACACAACGAATGATTTGAATGAAAACACTCATTTTCCAGCAAGACCCCTCGTGCTCCACCAAGACATGTCAAGATGGGAGAAGACGGCACAGGAAAAGGAGGAGAAGAAAGGAAGGCTGGAGCAGTCGAACACACGAACACTGTCCATCCTGAAAGATCAAGTCAGCCAAATCCTGTCAGCGGTTGCAGTCCCGCTGCACACCATCCCTTTGCCTGACCTTCTTGCCCAGCAAATGGATGATGGGAATGCGGAAGTCCAGCAAAAGAGGGAAGCAAGAAAGGTGGAACCCCCCATCCCTCAGTCAGAAGTTGGTCTGAAGGGGGTCGCTGATGATGCTGACCTCAGTGTGCCCCTTCAAAGTCCCGAAGAGGAAGATCAAGAAGGAGCAAGACAGTTGTGGCAAGAAAAGCAAATGAAGGAAGAGCTTCCAGGAGAAATCCTCTCCCTCCAAACCGAGGAAGCAACTTTGCAGCACGAAAACGCCGAGCTTGAAAGTGAGATTCAGAAGCTGAAGCTCAAACTTCAAATTCTGCATGAGCTACATGATGAAGAAGTTGGGCCACTTTACAGAAAATTCTTTGAGGAGGAAAGGGTCTGCTCCGAATTGGACAAGAAACTCCTCAACGTGTGTTGGGACATGAACTCCACATACCAGCTTCGCAACCTCTACAAGAAGATGGTTGAAGACCTGGCCCAAGAAGTGGAGACGTGCACTTCCTACTATCACAAGGAGAACCTTTTCCAGATGCAAAGAGCCGAAGAAAGCTGGAGGGCAGCCATGTTGGCGGAGAGAAAGCTCGAGGAGCTAAGAAGAGAAAATGAGCACAACAGGCAGAGGCTGGCCATGTTGGAGGCCTCGTTCCAGCCTTCGCCAAGGGGCAATTTTCCTCCAGCTGCTCCTCCCATGGCCCCCAGAGGCCCAGAAGTGTGGGTAGGACCCCCCAGGAAGGAGGATGGCCCTGCCACGAGGCCTCAGGGGCCTGGGGTCACCTGCAGATTTGACTCAGCATCCACAGCAGCTGGGCCCTCAGCACCCCAGCCACGGCAGGACATCTGCACGGGTGTTCTCTTTTCAAAGGAATTTTGATTTTTCTCTTTTTAGTTTAGCTATTATTACTTAATTGATTATTCTTATTCAAGTAGATAAAGCATTCTAATGTGTAAGATATTTTTTCAAATAAAGTTTCATTTAATACATTTCTTATCAAGAATTGCTTTCTCTGTCCTTGGACCCTCTAGAATGAGACAGTAGGAGGGTTGAATTTAGATTTAAATGAAAGGTCACTATTACTTAAGCCATCACTGAAGTTGGTTATAGAAAGGCAGAATACAGTAAAGACCATTTCTGTGTGCTCTGAGCTCTTATTAGAAATCTCCTAAGTAACTGAATATTTGCCTGAATAAATTAGATTGGTATTAAAAACCATGGAAAAATAAGAGAAAAAAGACCTCAACATACCTTCATTCATATTTCATAATGTTTTTGTTTACTCCTAAATTCATAGATTAATTTAGAGGATAATTTTAGATAATTGACACTCATTGTTTTTGTTCTGTAATTTTTTTGTTTTAGTGTATACAGTATTGTGTAAGGTAGTGTTTGTTCTTGAAACTTTTCTCAATTTCATGCAGTCAAAATAAAAGTTTTCCTTTGGTGGCAATCTCATACACACACACACCCCCTCCCCCCCACACACAAGCACAGGGCAGGTACAGAATAATTTGTTATTTTAGTACAAAAGGAAAATGTAATGTAAAAGAATTCAATTTTGGAAATTATTTTAAATAAACAAAAGTAAAAGATCATGCAATCCACCGCAATGTACACAAAAGAATCCTAAGTCCTGTACACAGAAAAGGAGAGGTGCCTGATGTATCCGACAAAATTCCTGCTAGAAACGCTTCATCCCAATGGTGCAGATAAAGAGACTGAGATGCAGCGGTTTCCGGAGCTGAGACAGGGAGGAGGGAAGGGCCGAGGATGCGGGGCTCCCAGGGGCCAGCGAGAGGGAAGCTGTTCCCAGCCCTGGGCTGGAGGGAGGAGGGGAAGTGGTGTCCTCTGGGCCCATGAGGGGCTGTCAGGGGAACAGGGAAGACTGCCCCCACCCTCTGTCCTCCTGTCCTCCCACCTCCTGCTGCAGCCTGGGAGCCCCCCAGAGGCCTGGGCAGTGCAGGCAGAGGAGTCAGCCCGGGAACAGAGCCGGCCAGAGAGGGGCCCTGAAAGAATCTGGAGGTTGACCAGCACACTTGACTCTGTTGAACCCGAAGTGTGAGGGTGTTATTGCCTTCCTTCCCATCCATTCTTTGTTACACGTGGAGGTTCTGACACCTCTTCCATGCTTTTGTTACATTTGGAGCTTCTGTGATGTCTTCCATACTGTTCCATGTGTTGGGGATACAGTGATGGACTAAACAGTCTGATGAAGACTGGGGACCCAGAGCTTACACTCCAGTGAGGGGCAAGGTCAGATCATAAAGAGAAAGAGATGAAGGATGGAAATACATGCTCTACAGACAATTCCAATACAGGGATGGTAAGGCAGTGACAGGGTAACATCCAGGAGGTGACATTTATGCTGACATGAAAGATAGAGTTATCCTGGGAGGTGAGGGGCAGAATGTTCCAGGCAGAGAGAACAGGAGGTATAGAGGCCTGAGAGGTGGCTTCTGGGGCAGAGAAAATGGGACTAAGATGAGGGGGAGGGGGAGGGGTGCAGGAGCAGGGTCCACTGCACAGATGTCTCTCTAGTGCAGGGGAGTGACACGGAGAGAGTGTTTAGACCTGGAGGGGATAGGGTGGGTGGCTGGGGACATAGTATGATGTGCTATCTACATAGATCTCTGTGGCTTCAAGACAGTGGAATGCAGGGTGCCGGGAGAGGGGCAGCATTTTGGTGAGGGGTCTCACAGGGGTCTGCATGGAGCTCTGGGGCTGGCACTGGGGTGGTCATCATGGAGATGGAGCAGCGGGACAGATGGGGCTGTGTTTAGGCTGTTGGGTTCCGAGAAGAGGAATGAAGAACAACCCTTCGAACTTTTCTGATAATCTGTGTATCGTCTGTGCTACTTTAAGTAAATCATAGTAAAATTTCTTCAGGGGAACCCAAAAAATTGTCAGCTGGGCATAAATGTAGCACACCCAGTGCGAAGCCTGTTTTTCGAAGGAACAGAGCGGGGAGTAGGCGTGTCCATTTGGACGTCCATGAGGTCTCGACCGTCCCTGAAGGCCCTGGGGATCAGAGGGTCTCACCTCTCAGGCGCTCCCACAACAGGGGCTCCCAGGGCAGCTCCAGGAGGGGCTCGAGGGCAGGGTGAGGATTCCCAAGGGTGATGCATCCACTCCCTGAGTGGAGCCGATACGATGCTGCTCGTGGAGATGCCAAGATGAACACTCAGTGGACCCCAGCAGAGCGCAGAGCCAGTGGAAGAGGAAGACTCACTGACTAGAAGTGCTCGTAGAGGTGGCGTGTGCACCCACTGCTGGCGCTGTGCCCGGCTCTCTAACTGTCCCTGCAGCAGGCTGGGTGGCAGGTGGGAGGTCAGGGAGGGCTCTCTGGAGGAGGTGGTCCTGAGCTGAATGCTGAGGGAGAAGGAGGAGTTATCCACAGTGCTTTACACACTTTCCGGGGCACAGGAATCACTTGGAGATCTGGTGACAGGGGAGATTCTAATTCCTCAGGTCTCAGGTGGGTCTCATTCCCTGCACTGCTCCCCAGTGATGTCCTTGCTGGGAATAGATCTTTCAAAGTTTATGGGGAAAAGGAGGCAGGGATGCTTCTGGCCAAGGTTCGCCCGGGCACAGACACGAATCTACAAAAGCCTGGTGGAAGTGACGTATAACTTGTGCAGGGACCTGCTCACAATTATCCTCTCAAACGCTCCTAACTACAAGGACGGATCCTGTCCCAAGTACAGGACCTGTTTCAGAGGAGCATGAGGAACCACAGACTTGGGGTCGCTCTTGGAGAAGCCAGCCATGGAGGACTTGCTTTAGCTTCAGAATGCTCTAGTCAGTCCACAGCCCCACGTCCCCTCGCTTGCAGCCCAGACCTGGAAACCCCTTCTGACCTGTCCTTGCTCCTCACCCTCTGCATCCAATGCATTGGGCCATCCATAGATTATTCCTTCAAACTCCCTCTGTTCTCTTCTCTCCATCTCTGCCACCACCCTCCAGGGCAAACCACCACTCTCTCTTCCCTGGGTCATTGTCACTCTGCTGCATGTCCTGCCTACTGGGCCCAGGTCACCATGCTTCCTCCTGTCGACCTCCTCTCGGCAGACACAGGAGAATCTTTCACCCATGACCCAGGCAGAGCCAGACAGAAGCCAGGCTTGGACATGCATGTGATGAAGGTGTGACCGACCCCTGCCCTCAGCCCCCTGTCTCCTGGTTCTGGGTCATGGACGGCAAGGGTGAGCACACATCCCAGTGCAGCCTGGACAGCTCAGGCGGTGCTTGGTGTGTGCCTGGCATATTATGGATAGCTCCCCTTCTCACTCATAAAATGGCTTCAGTTAATGACAATAAATTAGATGGTCACAAAATGAATGACTTGCTTGAGTTCAAACTTTCCAAACAGAAGTACTCCATTTGTGAAAAATGTATAAGCTCATGAGAAAAATAGACAACATGATTTCAATCTGAATCTAAATGCAGCCTTGGACAGTTGAAGAAACACCACAATTTTGTCAATTTAACCACAATGCAGAAATCACGTCTTTGGTTAAGAGGATTCCACATTCCTTCTTGCAGGCCAAATAGAAGCCATCTTTGTTTTGAGAAGGTCCCAATAAAAATTGAATGGTGTGTGAGGTAACATAATACTGAATATATTGGATTAAAGTCAAGGACTTTCCAATTTATGGTGGAACCAGAAGGGACCGTTCTTGAAAATGTTTTCACAAGTCCAACTAACGCAAACTTCAAGGATTGAAACCATCTTGTAATCATAGACAAATGATTCCTATGTTTAATTCTGATACACGCACATGTTGTGGTGAAGTAAGACATTGAGTCTGAAGCTAGAATGTAAAGATATGAAGTTGCTATGCCCAGACACGGCTCCAAAGACAACACAAGGAGGAAGACAGGGTGGTAGTAACATCCTCCTTTGGGGCCCTTCCCTGCCAGGCTCTGATTCAGTGGCTCTTGGGTGGAGCTTGGGCTTCTCTGTTTTTTCCAAGTCCCTCTCATGAGTCTGATGCTCAGTAAAGATGGGAACTGCTGCTGTGTGCCATCAACTCCAGACCTATGTTGAAAGGACCTGTGTCCTCCTCTGATCCAGCACTCGGGTCCCTTGCTTCTCATAGCTCATGACCCACTGGTCTAAGATGTCATCAGTTCGTCCTTTCATATCCACTCTCTGTCCTTCCCCACCTGCTATCTGCTGCTGACCTGTAGGATGTTGGCCAAAAGCAGATTCACATCCCTCCAGCTCCCTTTGGATTCACCAATGGGGAAGCCCTGGAGGAGACTGGAGGGGGCAGGAGTGTGAGCCCAAGCACTGAACCTCCAGGCTCCTTCCTGAAAACGTAGCCTCACACTGGCTCTGTCTCTGGCTGGAGGCCCAGCTCCTCTTAAGAGCTGACTCAGAATTCTCTTAGTTCTTTCCCTGGCTCCTTGAGGCCTGTAGGTAGTGACAGTGGGACGGTAAGGACCCTGTATTACTGCCTATTGGTTTTTATTGATGCTGTAAATAATTTCCACAGACTTGGTGGCTTGAAACAACTCAGATTTAATATTTTGCAATTCTGGAGGACGAAAGTCCAAAATCAGTCTCACTAGGCTCAATTCAAGGTGTCAGCAGGACTGGTGCCTTCTGGAGTCTCCTTCTGACTCTCCAGAATCTTGATGCCACCTACATCCCTTGACTTGTGGCCCCTTCCTGCATCTTCAAGTCCAGCCACCTTCTGTCCTCTCTGATCTCTGCTACCATTCGTCACCGCTCTCCCTCTATGACCCTGCCGCCTCCCTCTTTCACTTATGAGGCCCCTTGTGATTCCTTTGGGGCCACATGGATAATCCAGGAAAATGTCCATATCCCAAGACCCTTGCCTTAATCACCCCTGCAAAGTCCCCTTTGCCATGGAAGGGGACACACTCACAGGCTCTGGGGATTGGAAGGTGGACATCATTGGGGCCATTATTCTGTCTAGGGCACCATGCACCATGCCTTGATGTTCTCCTGCACCCACACCTTTGTAAATGGTCCTTTTGTACATAAGCCTTCCTCCAGTAACCTATTTCCAGCCTCACCTGATTCCCCGATTCTGTGCACCATCCATGGTACTTTTTTCAAAAGTGGTTTGAGAAGACAAACTCACTAATCATTTAAAAGCCATCTTTGCAAGGTAATGAATATATTATAATGGTCTACTGACAACTGAGAGGTAAGTGAGTGGAAACATTAAAAGTGCAAATGGGTATCTTGGTGGTTTCTATGAACAGAAGCTTTCTGAGATGGCACTTAAATGAAGACAGTATCTCCATAAGTTTATCTAATTTTGCCTATTTCTGTTAAGGTTTTGGTATAATTCAGTTTTCCTTATTGTGTGCATGAACCAAACTAATTTTTTCATTCAATAATCATATTCCGGGGTAAAAGGGCACAAGCGGATGGTGACAGATGGCAATTAAACTTTGGGTGGTGACACGATGTAGTCTTCACAGAAAACAAAATATAAGGATGTACACCTGAAACTTACAAGGTATCATAAATAAATGTGACCTAAATAAAAATATCAATAAATCAATCAGTAATACAACACCATCAAGAAAAGGCTAAACTTGGTGACTAACATTATTTTCCCTATTTTTGTGGGCAATAAAAATCTTCTCTATCTACCCTTGTGGAAAGAGGCTGCAATCTTTACTCATTTGTGGTAACCTTAGTTTCCTAAAGTTACAGGCTTCTCAAACATGGAAACAATATGATAATTAAATAGCACCAATTTTCCTTTGTCTTTCAGGAGAAACAATACATTATTTGTGATTTTAACGCTAAATGTTTTGGTTGTGATATTCATTAAAAGAACCTTTTCCTTACTGATTGGAGATGTGTAATATGGAAGATTTGGGAACATTAACAAGGAAGCAAGTTTTGTGATTATTATTAGTCAATATTAAATTTCTAATAACACATGTAATTCTTTAAACATGTGTTTTACGCTTTTTTAGCATGATTCTTTTTTCTGAGGCTCTATTATCACAGCATTCAGTGGTTAGAAAGCCAGAATTTAACATGACGAATGTTCTGGAAATGCTTCTACAAAACCTGAAAAGAAACTCTGAGAAGAGTGAGTGTGACTCCTGTGTCTATCTCAGCAAAATATGCACATCCTGAAGCAGTTGCTCTGACAGGACCTAGGGTATAAAGAAAAGAAGATGTGTCTTCTTTTCCTTGTGAATATTCGCAACATAAGCTACTAAAGATATTGTATTAAATGGCTTTTCCAGGGAAAAAAAAGTTTAAGGATTTGGTATCATTTAGTTTTCCTTATTGTGCAAGTGACCTTAACTGATTTTTTCATTCAAGAATCCTACTCCAGTCAACTGAGAACCTCCCAGGGTCCAGGGGCTTGTGCTTGGCTGTGCAACCACCGTGCCTTGTTGCTAATTTAACAACCTTGCATGTAGGGGGCTGAATAATCCCCTCTGTGCTGCCCTAAGGATGGCCAGGTCCTAATCCCAGGGACCTGTGTGTACGTTCTGTCAAATGGCAAATAGATGGCAGATGGATGATGAAGGTTATGGACCAGAAGACAGGAAGATTATCCTGGATTCTCTGGGTGGGCCCCGTCTAGTCACGTGAGCCCCTTGAGATAGACAACTTTCTCAGGCTGGAAGCAGAGGAGAGATGCAGCAGACGGAGAGTCAGAGAGATTCCAGAACAAGAAGGATTCGCCCTGACTTTCCCGTCTCTGAGATGTAGGAGCGAGTGCAAGGATCAGAGAGAGGCTCTCGAAGCTCAGGGAGCCCCCAGCTGACAGCCACAAGGAAGCTGTCTCTATAGTTTTGTGTTTTCCAAAACATCCCATAGTTGGAATCATACATACGTTGTCTTTTCAGATTAGTTTGTTTCACATAGGAACATGCAATTCAGTCTCCTCCATGTCTTTTTTTAATTTTTGAGAAGACTTCATTTGGAAGCTTATAAAAACTCAATATGTTATAGCATTTATGATATGTGTATGTTATTTATCTGATTATAATGATATGATATAAACAAAGTAAATGTTTTCACGAAGCCCTGTATAGTTGCTTCCAAACCCACTTTGATTTACCCCGCTGTGCTATAAACATGGCCCCGTTTCTCCAGAGGCCGTGATGTGTACAAGGGTTGAGAAGCACTGCTGTCCACTGTCAGCCCCTGGAGGAATTTCAGAAGGTGTGTCAAGGACGCAAGGGCATCTTTCTGGAGAGATGGTCCAGTTTTCATCTGGTTCTTCCACGTCTTCTCAGGATCTGACAGCGCATTTCTTTTCAGCACTGAAATATATTCCCTCTTGGATCCCGCTTGGATCTGCCACAGTATCAGAATGCAGCCAAGTGCAGAAGACTAGACGTGTCGGTGTTGGCTGCAGCTTTGTGGTAAAAGCACTGAAGGTGAATGATGCGTTTTAGTTATAGGGACAAAGATTAATTTTTACAGGCAAAACCCTTAATGATGATACTACTCTCAAAAATTATAATCCCGAAGCAGCAACACCACCAACCCCAGTGACAACCCAGAGGTCAAATCCTGCCACCACTGCTCCAGCTGTTTCCTCCCCACCAGGAGCTGTGGCTCAATCCCTCACCTCTGTCCCTGCTCTGGCTCCCACTTCTGCTCCTATACCCATCACTCCGGCATTAAGGATGGCATCTTCTGAACCTGCACCTACTAGTGCAACTGAACAAGAGAAACCTGCCCAAAAGCCAGTGGGGACACCAGTGACCACTGGCCCAACCAACTGAGGGCACATGAGGAGATTCTTCCCGGCAAAAACTGTTCGGAAAATGCAACAAGAGCACTTGTGACAGGTTGATCTTATGAGAATATGGTAATGAGATCATATCATGAGCTGATTTCAACAACCCGAACAGAGCAGCAAAGCATCTTTTTTTTACCTTACCAGTTATTTTTAAAAGTTGTATTACTAGTAGATTATTTTTAGAGTAGACTTAGGTTTACAGAAAAAATTGAGCAGGGAGTACAGAGAATTCCCATATCCGCCCACCTCTTTCTCCCTATTATTACCATCTTGCATTGGTGTGGTCTATTTGTTACAATTTATGAACCAATATTGACACATTCAACGTTATGAGCTCAAGTCCTTAGTTTTCATTAGGGTTCCCTCTTATGTCAGATGCTTCTGTGGGTTTTGACCAATGCATAATAGGTATTCACCATTACATTATCACAGGGACTAGTTTCAGTGCCTCAGAATCCTCTGTCCCATCTGTTCATCCTTCCCCTCTCTCCCTCCCTCTGGGAACCACTGATCTTTGTACTGTCTCTAGAGATTTTCTTTTCCAGAATGTCATATATTTGGAATCATACAGCAGGAAGCCGTTTCAAATTGGCTTCTTTCACTTAGTAATATGCTTTTAGGACTCTCCACATCTTTTTGTGGCTTCATAGCTCATTTCTTTTGATTGCTGAATAATATTCCATTGTCTGAATTACCACCGTTTATTTATCCATTCGCCTACTGAAGGACATCTTGGTTGTTTTCGATTTTGTCGATTATAAAGTTGCTATAAACATGCACATGCTGGTTTTTAAGGAGACATAAATTTCCAACTCTTTTGTGTAAATACCAAGTAGTGTGATTTACTTCTTTATGGGAGAAGCTGTAAAATGACACTGCAAAGGGGTTTCAGTGCAGGAGATGTGGAGAACTCTGGCCAATTTTGCAACCTACCACATAGATTCTGACACTATCTTCTAAGGAATTATCCTAACTATAGGGGTAGGGGTACTCAATGCATAAAGATGGTTATAGAAGTAAAATTAGGAAAACAGTATTTCCAACTCTTGAGGAAAATGACCATATAAGTTATGAAAATTTTACTTCATGGAGTAACATGCAGACATTAGAAATATAAGGAATAGATATTTGTGTTGCAAAGTTGAAAAACAACATAGAAACTCATGAAAGTATTAAGATTACAGTCAAATCAAACACTTTGAAAGGAAATATGTTAAAATGTGAAGAGTAAAATGTGTTTGGGGAGCACGACTACAGTTTTTTTAATCAGCTTATTTTTCTAAATTTCATATTTCTCTATATTGAGCACATAAAGCCTCCAGAATATTGGACATAAAGTGATCACATGACAACGCCCCCTCTGCTCTTCTTTCAGAAGATACTTTAAAGATGATACATGAAAAGTAACATCACACCGTTAAGTGAGGGAGGGATGTTTTTGATTTATTTTCCAATTAGGAAGTGACCCTCACGACCTGGAACACCAAGCCCATCGTGAGATTGAAGCAACCAGAGGGAACACAAGTATAGACATAGTGCATTCTGGGTAGAAAGGCAGAGAACTTCAGCAGAGAAGAACCACGATATTCATTGAACACATGAGCAAAACGTCAATGCTATTAGCTGGTAAAGACTTGGTGCTTCAAATTCTACTTTGAGGGAGCGCAGAAGTAGACTAAGAAGTTCTGTCATCAGTAACTAGGGTCTTGAAGCCAAAGCACTCATTCAGCCCAGAACAAATTACACAAATTAGTAGCAGAGAAAGGATCAGAGGGATAGAAAAGTAAGACTTTGGCTACTCCAGTTAAGAATTATAAAGGTATATTGTGAGAATGATATAAAAATTCTTTCTATATGCTTCATAACCTGTTGACTACAATTACATATAAATAGTATATAGAGTCCATAGTCACAGTCACAGTCAACAAGTTAGGAACTTTTGAGGACACAGAGGGTGGGAAATAGCAGAGCTGTAGCTTTGCTATTGTGTGTCCATTACAACGCTTAATTGGACCCTGAGCAAGTCTTTTTTTCTTCCCTAGTCTGCATGTTCTGCACAAATTTAGGACGATGGAGAAGATCGTCTTCCAAAATCTCTTCTAGCATCAAACTTCTGTAATTTGATGATTCTGTGTTGAATGGTGGCTCACTAAACATTGGGTCCTATGGGGACATCTCTTTCACTCCTTGGCTTGCTTAAATTAAGGTCTATGATATGAGGGGTAAGCACCTTTTCCTAGGGATCTTTCTCTCATTCTGAGAAGAGTCGTCAAGTGCTTTTAATAGTTCTAGAAACAGTCAACCACAAACATTAGGCTCCAGGCCAGAACGGAATTAGCCATCACGTTATGTTACCTTTTAGTCAGTCCTCCCTCAGGGTTTTCCCCTTTAGTCCCCAGACCAGACACTGACAGCTCCTACTTCTCAACTGGACAGGTATTTTTTATACATGGCATTGATCTTGATGCTCTCAATTCCAGGTAACCATAGTTATCGTGACAAACTAATCCATCCTAATCCTTGGCCTTTCCAACAGGGTGACATAAGTAATTATGAACGTTAGAATCAGACTGATTTGTGGTAATTTGTTATGGGACGAATAGGAAACTAATACACATAGTACAAAACCGTAATATAGCTGTGGGTTACTGAAGTGCATATAGCCTCTATATTTCTGCCTACATTTTCTGTTCAGGCCTTTGGAATGGACTGGGCCAAATTTTAAATTCACATAGAGCAATATTTTTTCCTGATGCAACGTGTTAGAAAGAGTTGTTTGCATTTTATTACCCTGAACATAATTTTATTTATGGGAAAAAACATGGAAGAGTGACAGAAAAATAATAAAACTTCATAATTCAGAAATACACAAAACAAACTAAAAAATCTTCTCAGGAAATGAAAATAGCTAAGAGCAATCAGACTTAAAATATACATCATGATGGACAAAGGAGATATATAAAATGAAAAAATAAAACAAGCAAACAAGAGAAAAGAACACACTGTTTCCATTTCTGCTTTATGTTTTGATTATATCGTCGTATAATAATTCATTTTTTATCAGATAGACCTTTATAAATAGACATATTTTGTCAGATAGACGGAACATCTTTAGTTGTTTAACTTTTTTAAAGGTTTTTGCATAGCTCACTTGATAAATTATACTATTTCTAAATGAGAATCTGGTCAATTCATTTTTATGCCAGCTGAAATAAACGAGATTGAAATATTGACCTTTTCTCCCTGCAACCATTTTAGTGATTGTTTTATATGTCCCAGGGAAGAATTTTTTGTTTGCTGTGAAATGTTTACTTTAGAAGAACACTAATCATTTAAAGTTTACCAGTTATGTAAAGTACAAGGCACTGAATAGGAAAAAAATCTTAAAATTAATTTGGTAAATTTTAATAATCACTCTAGCTAGCTACATGGGACTTATATGATAGAAGAGAAAAATCATATTTTGATGACATAGTAGAAACAGAACAAAGGCATCTGTAAATAGTTTAAATTCAACTTCTGACCTTTCTGACAAACCATCTAATTCAAAATCCTACACACTTAAGACCACAACTATTTTTCTCATCCAATCCATTTTTTCTACCAATTCTTCTTACAGAGCCTGCCATTAATTGGTATATTTGCCTCCCAAATAGCCTCTGATGTCAGCAGAAACAGCACTGAAATGTTGGATTCCATTTAGTTTTTTAAACATATAGTGCCTTCTTTCTTTTAATAAGCAACCTAAAAAAAGTCAATTCTTAGTTAATATGAGTACACGTATATTGTTAAGATTTGATCATATGATTCAAATTACGCAGTTTACATCTCTTATCTATTTCACAGATCACAGCACAAGTACATTTTCTTCTTCATTTAATCAATTGAAAACTAAAAGTACATGTTGCCCCTTCTACTGGCAAGCCAGATATTATGGTAATCTTTAATAAAAATATTCCTCTGTGTTTTGCAAGAGGCAAAAATTCAACATAGTTTATAGGCGACTAATATAAAATTTTTAAGGTGGAAATTTTAATTTGCAGTCTTCATTGGAATATTGAAATATTGGATTTTATTTAATCTTCTCTAGAAACCAAATCTTCTTACTTTATGTGCGTTTATATCAGGCACAGATGAGGGAAGGAACATGTGAAAGAGAAGGATAAGAACAAAGGCAAGAGGAGGAATCTGATCACTGACAATCTTTGATGCCACATGAAATGAGTGGGACTTTGATTCTGTAGGCATTGGGAAGCTATTAAAGAATTTTAAGTAGAGGAGTAGCGTGACATATTTATATTCTACTAAATTCACTCTGGCAGCAATAAGGATTGTAGAATACAGAAGAATGATCCTTAAAGCAGGGGAAAGAAGTAATGTGAAATATGAGAAAGTTTTAAACTATGGTAGCAGTACGTAGACTAGGCAAGAGGATGACTGATTCATTCTGGGGGTTAAGAGAGAGAAGTAGAGAATCATTCACTCTTTCTGACTTAGTGGCTAGTTAGAACTGCTCATTGGCATAAGAAATACAAAAACTAGAAGTAGTGACAGGGTTGAGAGATGGAGACAAAGAGTTCTACTTCGCAAGGCAGGATTGTATACACCTGTGTGTAGCCAACTGGAAATGTCCTGTAATTTGGAACTTAGTATGGAAGTTGAGGATGGAACATAGATTTCATGATTACGGCTGATTGATGATCCCATGAGAAAGAATGATGTTGGTTAGGATGGTTGTGTAATTGAGAACACGTCCAAGAACAATAGCCTGAATGACACAAATACTTGGAGAGGGGGCAGAAAAAGAGAATCCAACAGAGGAGTCTGAGGAGAAATAGTCAGAGAGGAAAGAAGAGACAGGGCAGAGTGATGGTTAGAAGCCAAGAAAGAAGAAAGGGTGAAGAAGAGAAGAGTGGTCAACACTGTCAGATACAGAAAAATCAGTTATGATAAGGACTTAATAGAATTCACTGAGTCTATTTTCCATGTTTTAATAACATAAAGGCTTCCGATAAATTAAGTATCTTGCCAATGGTTCAGGCAGAAATACTTCTATTTCTATTTCAAAGAATAGTAGACAGCATTTTTGCCCCAATGTTAAACCCATTTTGACTAATCATTATGCTCTTTGTCTCCAGCTTTCTGACAATCTTTAGCAGAAACAGAGATCCTGGACACTCTTTTTAATCTGTACACACACAATATAAACAAGTATAATTGTTTATAAACAAAATATTCACCTTCCACTTATTAGGCATTCACAGAGGAACCAGATCTGCATTACGGTCTTGCTTCTCTAATTAGAGATGCTGATCCGAGTGCCAGCGATGATGAAAGCTACAGGACAACTGTACTGGAGCATTCCCTAGGCTTCCTGTGACTCCTGGAGAGGCACTGCCTTGGAGAGGAAAGCACTCAGCCTTATGTTGGAAGTTAGAAGCAGAAACCCAGCAGTAGGGGCAGTAAGGGAGGATGTGGAGAAGCTGAGCAACCGGTCACCAAGGCCATGGAAGTCAGAAAGAAGAGGAACAGAAATGTCAAGTAGAGAAACCATTGAGCCCCAGGGCAAGCTGGAGAAGGAGCCAGAACGCCTGATCTATGCCTGAGGAGATTCCCTTTCCAGGCAGTAAGGATTCCTATACAAGTCTCACCTTTACTTTTAGATGACCTGAATGAATTTGTTTCTTGCAACCAAACCTTAAAGATAAAAACGACCATGAAAGTTGACAGGCAGAGAAGAGGCTTTTCAGCTCAGGAAAAAAAAAACCAAACCAGTGAACCAGCAAACAAAAAGAATAGGGGAAAGCTGTCTGGAGAAGGTAATATTTGAACTAAGCTTTAAATATACTGATCTGTCTGACAAGTCGCTTGTGCCAAAATGTCTGTCTTTCAGATAGGAGTTCGAGAGCCTTGAGACCAGGCCTATGGTCTCCAATGAACGGTGGATCACATTTATGAGCTCGATAAATATTTCCATGTTGAATAAAGACTGTGGAAGCATGAGAAATTGTCGCAAGAAGCTCACTTCACAGCAGCTCAATATAAAAAGACGTGGTTCGGTTATAAAGACAATTTAAGAAACTGCTAACAAAGATGTTTCCTCATATTCCTTCAGTTCTGAAGTTAACATGCCATTTTCACATAAGAAATGTCCTGACACCTATCTGAATGTTGTTGTGACCAAAATTTTATTCCACTGAAGACAGGAAGAATAAAAATGTCCCCCGAATCTTTTGAAATATGCATTTTATTAATGCTGTATCCTGGTATCCCAACGTTTTAAAACCAACCAACACTTAAAGTCAATTTAATTTTTTTAATTCCATGTTACTTGTAAGCTCCTGTTCAACTAGTAGAAAGATTTGCAAAGCAAAACACTTATAATGGAAATATTTAGAGTTGCTGGTTGGTAATGGTGTTACTATTGAAAACACTAAGAATGTCTCACAAAGGATTCTAAATATATTGCATCACATTCAATAAGCTAAAGTATTTTATTCTTACTCATGATTCCTTGGCCAACAACCTCATCCCCAAATATCATGGCGTAGGGGAAAAGTGGGGTTGCCTTAATTTAGATTTGATTTATGCGCTTATCATCAGGAACAGATAAACCTGCATAATACACAGCATATGTTGGCCTTAACCAAGCATGTGGATTCTGTTATATGAAAAGCAAATGTTCAAGCAACAAAATTAATATTAATGTGTTTTGCAAAATCAAAGTCAAGAGCTACTTTTGGAGGAGCTGAATAACCACAGACCCTACCGTAGGCTAAATCCCCTTTATTTCACACATTAAAAGAGACCCGGTGGTCTCCAGGACTGAAGCCCACAGGTCTAACACCCAAAACTAAGCTTTTTATTCTTCACATAGAAGGTTTATTTGTGAGAAAGAGAAGTTTTATAAAAACTGCAATTACAGTCTTTGACAAGAAAAATGGAATTATGTAGATGATAACTGCCATGTTGCAAAATTCCTCCGGGCCACATTCAGTTACTCTGTATTCTAGTGGCTTCGCTTCATTTTGGAATTCTCAACTGCAAAGATCATAATAAGCTAGGAAACCAATTCCCTTTCAAGGACAAGGGACAGGGCAATCAACTTCAATTTTGCCCAAACCTTTGCTACTAGAGACCTATTTGTGATCCTTAAAATTCCTACAAATTAAAAATGAAGGTTTAAAAATTATTCAGTAGCTATCCCAAGAGGGTGGTTTTCCTGAAATTCCATATTGTGATCTCACTTTTGATCTCTGGAGTCACATTTATTCATACACTCCTACATCATATATACACTTTTCCATATTTACTGACCCTCTACCTGGGTCCGTCTTTCTGCATCTCTTTCCATCCACCATGACAAAGGACAGTTGTCAAGGGCTCCATTCTCCCCACTGATGGAACATAGAAATGCTTTTTTACTTTTTATTGTACAACTCCTTCCGACAATAGGCTTACAGCCAAATGCATAGAACGAAGTGTTCCATTGTCAATAGTTCTCTGAAACAGTCAGAAATAAATCTGTCCATTTAATATTAATGTGTACTCATATCTTTAAAAGATCAGAAGGAAGTGCCATGGAATTCTGTCATTTGATCTAGCAGAGAGGTTTCAAATATATCCTGTGGCTTTCTCCATCATTAAACCACACAAACAAATCCTCTGTCTCAGAGATTCGAAGTTCTGTATCTCTGACCTCATGTAAGCACAAAGGGTAGACAAGAAGTAAACTGAGAAACTGCGGAAAAGTTCCTGTGCTTAGTTATTTACAAAGAAACCAAAAAGAGGCCACTAGCCTAAAAGGCATTGTTTTTTATCACTCCGTAATACTGAACGATTCTTCTAAGATCATCTGCTCAAGATTTTAAAAACCTGAAACACGGTCTACGGCTGAGGTCCTAAGCAAAAGTCCTGCTATTGATAATGATGCCATTCGCTTCTTAAAATAATTTAGTTTTCTCAAATAAAAAAAAAATGTGCATCCTACAAAATAATTCATAGAAATAAAGAAAAGTGTGGGGAAATAAAGATAGCCTGTGATTCTTGACCCAGATATAGCTGTTGTTAATTGTTTATTTATATACTTTTATAATATGTATGTATTCTTGCATATGTGTTATTAAAAGATAAAGGTGTATTAAAATTTTTGAGTTTACTTGAGCAAAAAGTGATTCAAATTGGGCAGCGTCCAATCTAGCAGCTGGAAAGGAGCTCCAAGGATCTGTACAAAATGAAAGACTTTTATAGACAGAAGAGAGCAGGAAGAAGGAAATTATATTGGCAAAAAAGCAAGTTGGTCATTGCAAAGCTGCTTTCCTTTAGGGGATGTCAGGGGTCCATCAGGCAGATTACCCAACTAGTGCTGATCAAGCGAGTCCTGATTGACAGGGTTTAAGATTCCATTTCTAGGAGAGCCAAGACTATAGTTAGGCCTTGGTTCGGTGATGTGAGCTCAGCACAAGTGACTCCATTTTGGGCCTGCTGTGTGTGTGTATTACAGAAAGAGGATCATATAGTTGCACAACCAGTTTTTTACACTTGTCAACAGATAGATCATGAGACTCTTTCACCACTAAGTGCATTTGTACATCACTTTTAATGACTATACACTATTCCTTTGTATGCCTGCTGCACAATTTTTAAACTGACAATTAGAACATTTCCAATTTTTCCCTATTGAAGACAATGTCTTGATGACTATAACTGAAAATACATCTTGGTACACAAGTGTCATTATTTCCTTGGGATACATTTTTAAAGAAATGAAATCGCTGAGTCAAACAGCAAGTCTATTTTAAAATCCAAACTGCATTGTCCAACTGCCTTCCAACCAACAGTAGAGGGATGTGCTCCTTGCTCCAGCTCCCACTCGTTTTTCATAGAGGCAGCAAACATTCATTACATGTTTCCTATGTCCTGGAGCATGTACTAGGTGCAAGATAAGGAGACATGGAAGGAATAAAATAGGGTCCCAGCCAATTCCTCCCAGAGCTCATAGTTGAGTAATAGGATATGCGCATAATTTAAATGCAATGTTATAAATGACAGAGTTTGAGCAATATGTGCATAGTTGATTAAGGAGCATAAATAATATTCATTAAACGTGTGTTAGGTGCTTTCACACGTGTTACCTCATTTTCCGCTAGAAATATCATAAGAGATGGGTCTTATTATCTTCATTCTATATAGGAAAAATCCAAGATCCAGAGAATTCAAGTAATTTTTACCAGCCTGGCTGCTCTGGTCTCAGCTCCATAACCCTCTAGCGTGATCTCGGACACGTGAACTTCTCTAAGACTCAGTTTCTTCATCAGTAACATGAGGATAAAATGAACTTCAGAATTGTGATAAGGACTGAATTAAATGGGAATTCTTGTAAAGCATTTATCTCAGCGCGCAGCACACTGCAAACACTCGATAGACGTTATTACACTAATACCACCACTGCCTCTACTAATACCCCCACCACAAACAGAGAGAAAGCACACCCTGCTCACAATCCATTTCACAATCAGAAAGATTTCTTCAATGTTCAACCTAAATCTCCTCAGCGCCCTTCAGTGACATCTGGCAACATAAACTTGTCTTCCATAAACTAAGTAATTGAAACGTCTCTAATGTTTTCTTCCCGTGTATTATTTACTGATTCTTTAGTTATTTTTATGAATACTCTGCTGTGTTTTAAAGATGTACCACAACCCTGCACTTGGTTTTAAGCATCTAAAAAAATTATCAATTGAATTCCCAAAGCAATCTAAAATACATTTTTCAAAATGTCTCAGCAGCGTGAACGGTTAGCTCACATGATTATCTAAGAGCAGGAAGAACACATTGCAGGGAGTCAAGTATCTTACGGAGGTAAGAAAACATCTTTTAGCTACTTCAATTTTAGCATTCCTCACTCACTTAAATATATCCAAACTCCTAAGTGACATATTCTGAGCCTCTCAAGTAATCTATTAAACCAGGTCATTTTTTCCATTAATTGTTTCAGAAATGACTTCTAGTTCAAGGAACAGTGGCATTTGGTTCACTTGTTTTAATTCTGATAGTGTTTCTAAATGAAAATAAACATGTTGTTTTTGCTTATTTTTGTTAGTTGAGTGGAAAGATTTGGTTGTGAGAGAGAGAGAAGTTTTAATTTGTATTTATGCTTTCAGTATTCAGGTTCATCAGTTAACAGGCTCTATTTGGGGTTTGGAGCACGGATAAAATAGCCCTCAAAGGGAAACTATCTCGAGTATCTTAAAAATATAGAGATGCTCCTGGGGCTGGCCCCGTGGCCGAGTGGTTGGGTCTGTGCGCTCCGCTGCATTCGGCCCAGTGTTTCATTGGTTCGAATCCTGGGCACGGACATGGCACTGCTCATCAAACCACGCTGAGGCAGCGTCCCACATGCCACAACTAGAAGGACCCACAACGAAGAATATATAACTATGTACCGGGGGGGCTTTGGGGGGAAAAAGGAAAAAATAAAACCTTTAAAAAAAAAAATAGAGAGATGCTCCTCACTAAACACACAAAGATGCAGAGAAATTAGATAAGCTCAGGTGATTTCCACAGAGTGTTTTTTTTTTAGCAGACTCACTAATTGTCATTATCTGTTGTTTTAATTTCAAGTTTTAGGGTAAAAATGTTGAAGGAATATTTGTCCCAAATTCCACTATATTTCGCTTTTGCTTTCAATACTTAAAGACTGTGGATCACTAAGCCTTTATTACTCTAACAAAGAAATTCATTTAAATCATCTCAACAAAATAGTTATTCTTAATGAAATATCATTACATCGAGAATTTGGGGCATGCCAGGAAAAGGAAAGAAACATCCCACCTCACAAGAAAATACATTCAAATGACTTGCAATTAATGTAATTCATGGAATAAAAAATAATATTGTTGGTCTATTACAATAATCATTATTAGCATGGATATTGGGATTATAAAGCCATTTATGAATTCAGATTGAAAAGCAGCAATACAAACCTACTCCTACAAATGAATGATAATCACTTTCCTTTTTACCACATAAAGTACACTTTAGAAGGCCTCTCTGGCCAGAAAAGTACCATATAATCCAATTGTAGTAGACATCCTTTTCCTAGAAATGAAACATCAACCTTGCAAATACAGTATCAATAAATTCGCCATTGCATGGAGTTTGAAGGCCAGAGAGCTCCAGCTGGATGAAAAAAAAAAGATTTATTTTCTCTAAGTGTCATATAGTCCTTCATTGACTTCAAAGTAAGACCCATTTTCAGTCCTCTAAGACGTAAAATGCAGTACTCACGTCAAGTGGATTTTCTAGTGGGTTATTTATTTCCATCTGTCTTATATTTGTGGGCAGGTCGAGTACAAGATCTGAGTCTGCTTGAGAGAGAGATGAAAGATAGACTACTCAAGAAGGAGCTGAGTTTAAACAAGAAAATAAGACTCAACATTAGCAAATTAAACGGAAAAGCCTGGGGAATATCTATTATTCAGGCAATTTCATGTGCTAATTTTATTTTGCAAATATGTAAATTTGACATTCTTCACATTGTCATATATGACACAGTTAGAAATGATAATTTATGTAAACAAAAATATGTCTGTGTGTGCATTTCCTAAGAAACACAGTTCAGTTTCATCTGTTGAATCTTTCTTTGTTCCTATAAAACTAAGTTTCAGTTTCCCAAGTTCTCCTTCAGTGAACACTCTCCGTTTTTAGCACTGTCATTAACCTTTCCTATGAAACCCCATCCTTCATTAAAGTTTGTACCAATAATTAAGCAGAAAAATAAATATTCTGGTGTAGTCATACGTTGCATAGAAGTCCTTGACTCATCATCGCACATTAAAACTGCACTCATTTCATGTTGGTGTTAACTGCAGATTCATGTCCTTTGAAACTTTTAAATAAGAGAATGGTTTATTTCCTTAACGTAAACACTGCTGTTGTTCAGATTCTTGTAAAATATTTAACAAGTTACTGTGGTGTCCCTAGGTAAAAATCTATTAACTTCGAAAATGAGCCCAGCCTCATTAAGTCAGGGGCTATGTAGCTTTCCACCTGTCCATAATTATAGATGAAGCCAGGATCTTGTACTAAAAAGAAAATACACACAGTATTAATCAGTCTTTTGGGGTGGTTAAAATGTTAAAAATGGGATGTGTTTTGAATCAGATAATTTACCTCTCGTGATTTAGGAGCAATTGTTTGGGGCATGAAATACAGATTTAGGGCGTCAGAATTTGCTGAACAGAAGCTTTTAGCTCTCTCTTCGTTTGAACCTATGTTAAGCTGTCTTTATTCTGGATAGATTTTGGTTTCTTATTTAAGTGGTCTACACCAATGTTTACTGCAAAAAATTCCACGGAAGCTTTTCAAAATAGAAAACTTTTTATAAGGTTGATTAAAAAAAATTAACTCCAAATCTCAAAGGTTTAGCACAACGAAAGTTCTCTTCTTGCACAAAATAAATGTCTGACTTGGGTTATCAGAGGTTTCTTCTCTATACGGGGTTTTGGGGACCTGGGCTGATGGAGACCTCACTATCTTGTGATGCCTCATTGTTGCCATGGCAAGGGAGGAGAAAGCTTAGAGAACTCATAGCTGCTCTGAAGAGACGCAGAGTTCACAGTCCATTGGCAACTTACATCCCCAACATAAACTCAAGGGATGTTAGGAGAGTTGGAAGCAAAGGAAAAAGAATCAATTATGGTGAAGATTAGTAATCTCTATCACTTTCTATTCCATCAATATTCAGTTCCCTCTTCTTCCACACATAACACATACTCCCCCAGTCACATGGAGACGGCCCGAAGCCCACCAGTCAGGGCCTGAATCTCAATGTCCACCGTATCTAGGTGAGGTTCAATAGTCCTTAACCAAACTCAGGTATGGCTTCTCTTGGTCTCAAGACCTATGAATTTAAAAGCCAAATTTCCTGCCCCTACACACACACACACACACTCTCAATAAACGAAGGTGTGACCGGGCCAGGATAATTACAATTATATACTCACTTTTAGAAGGACAAATGGGACAGAATCAGCAGCCCATATAATTCTAAAGTCCTGCTGAGCACACCCGGTGATGGCTCCCTACCTGCGTGTGGCTTCAGTCCCCTCCCAGGATGGTTCTTTCCTTTTCCATTCTCTTCTTTGTACCTCTTGCTAATTAGTCTCCTCAGGGCTGCACAGCTTCCTCAGGCTCCTTCTTGCTCATAGAAGGTTGTGCGCACAAAGGCCATTTTCAGCTTCATACAGTCAAAGGCCCCTTTGGTCCAGGCTTGTGGTTTCTTTGGCAGTACATTTCTCTCAAGTACTTAAGAGCCTTCTTCTCTGTTTCCAGTCAGTTCCACGTGCCAGTAACCACACCCACCCTTTTCAATACCTACCTCTCAAGTTTCCAGCAGCTCTTTGTTTTCTCAACCCCTGTCCTTTTCACTCAGTTTGATGGGCACCACCTGAAGCTTATCTGGAAGAACAGGTGCGAAGACCTCACTTTTCGAACTTTTTCTGTCTTAATTACTGTCAACTGAAATGTTTTGTTGACTGTTGCTTAAAGCCTCTGTAAGATTTCTTTATTTATAGTTTGGGTCTAGAAGCAGTTGGCTTTTCCAATAGTGTAGGCATCCACATTTCTAGATCATCTCTATTTCTTCTCATTTTTGCTTGTGAACCAGCCAATTCTTCCCCAAATTCATCTATATTTTTTTAATACCTTGCCAAGCATAGCCAATGCAGTCCGCCCACGACTGTGGCTCTGTTTTCTCCCTTTTACTCAGGAACTAATGGTAAGCTAGGTGTATGATCCTCCTTCCGAATTCTGACATTCAGTGGTTTCATCAAATGTTTTACTACCACATAACATACATTTTCTTTTTTCTTCCTGATCTCCTCCAGGATCATTTTTCTCACTGCCTGTCCATGGTCTTTCAAGTAGATAACAAGTATTTTATTATAGCAGAGCTCTCATTTCCAAAACTAATTTCTGTGTTAGTCAGAATAGATGAGGTTATACTGTAGTAACAAATTAGCCACAGAATCTAAGTGGCTTATCATAACACAGATTTATTTCTCGTTCACATGAATTGTGTAAGTTATGAAGGAACTCTCCTCCATATAGTCACTCAGGGAACTAGGCTATTGGCCCCACTGTCTTCAACCTTGCCATCTCTACCTGTGGCTCCTAAGATTGCCATGTCAAGAGGAACTTGTAATCACACTTCAATGCCTCAGACTTGAGGCAACACATGTCACTTCCTCTTACAGCCTGAGTCCACATGGTTAACTACCATATGCCCTACTGTAATGGCAAGGGAGATTGGAAAATCTTTACACATGCCTATGAAGGAAAAGAAAATTGAATATTGTGGGGACTAGTTATTTCTGTCTCCCTGTATTTTTAAAGTTCAGATAAACATGGAAACATAGATAAGCCACAGTAACATTATTTGGTCACCATGATGGAGAAACATTTGTCAAATGAAGAATTGGATTGTATCATAAGTATGAATGGCGAGCAGGAGTTTGACCCATTTCTTCAATTATGAAAACAGCTAATGACTAATAAGATATAAAGGAAAGCTACATACAATCTAATTGGCTCCTAATTAAAAAAAAACTCCCTCATAACTGATGATACCACAGTATCATCCAGTATCACAGAAAAACAGATTATTAAACAAAGAAAAGTCACTAGCAGGAAATAGTAAGAAGAGGGGCAGGAAAAATGGAGGAAAAAAGCTGAGTACAAAGGGGAAAGGCAAGTGAAGCCACATAAAAATACTCAGGAAAGATTTAAAATGTTATAAAACAGAAGGTATCATTTTAATAAAGGTCAGTTAAGAGTCCATATAAGGCATTGCCTTACAGCTTCAAAGCTTTATCATAACTAGGATATCAAGGTTCAACTCAAATAGAAGCATCCTAAATGATTCTCAGAAATGGGTATTCTTTAACATCTAGGTCAAGAATGAGGGTTATAAGCATTTTGGTGAGAAATTGATGACCCAGATAATAAACTGGCCCCTCCATTATTCACAGTAAAACGATGGTGGCAGCCGTTCTAGGTTAACGACCGCTATATTCATCATTCCAGCGCCCCAGGTTCGGGGGTTTGAAAAGAGGGAATAAGAATCCCTTAGAGAGGGAAATCATCAGGGCCTGATCAGGTGAGGAAAGCACTTCAAATAAAATATTTGTAAGAAATATTTCAAACAAGAGTTAAAATCCTCAATACATAAATAGCGCCTTCAAATTGATAAAAGCATTTTTTAAAAACCAGCTCTCTAAAACACCAGTAGCAACCCATAAACTCTTTCTATAGAGAATCAGAGTAAATATTTTAGACCTGGATGGCCACACAATTTCTGTCATAACAACTCAGCCCTCCTGTTGTAGCAAGAAAAAACCATAGACAATGTGATACATAAGTGAACGGGCATGGTTGTGTCTCAATAAAACTTTATTTACAAAAATAGGTAGCAGGCTGAATTGGTTTGCAGCCCATAGTTTGCCAACTTGTGCTATAATAAATAAAAGGGCAAAGAATTGTAACAAAAATTTTAAAATAAATTGGTCCAAAAAGGAGAAGAAAACAATGTTTAACCATGCTAGTAATCAAAGAAATGCAAAGGAAAACAATGAAATTCTATTTTTCCCTACAACATTATGAAATAAACATCATGATACATGACTAGAGGAAGGGAGAGCATATTGACATAAACTTCACAAATTTTCTTAAGGTCTAATGCATATATGTGTTTGTGTGTCTATACGGACATATATCTTTGTGCTTATAGATAGATATATAAAACCACAGATTTAGAATTAGGAGTTCTTACCAAGGATGTGTCGTGTTTGGTTTGAATTTTAAAACTCTAGTTAGTCCAAAAGCTATTTACAGATGAATCAGGAATGAGACAAGGCTTCTTGATGGCCATAATAAAGGTTTTAATGATATATATGCACTGCCCTAGCCCCATAGTTTACCTGGAGAACAAGAAAAGGTAAGAAGTGGGGAAAGTTGTATAACCTCTCTCTTGGTTCTAGGATTTCTTAACATTGGCAACATGAGGTCTCCTACTCAATCTCCTCCTCCTTACCTTCCTTCATCCCATGGATTGAGCGGCTTTCTGGAGAAATCATATTAACCAATAGCTAGAAGCATGTACTTCTAGCCTTAAGACTGTTGACCCTGTATGAGCGGTCCTAATATCCCTATCTGTCCGTGGGTCCAACGATTTTTGCATAAAAATATTTCCCTACTGCCTTTGAACTGTAAGTATAATAATCACAAAGCTTTGTGGGTATTAAAAAAAAAAAACAAAGATTCCACTAAGAAATAAAATGTTTCCAATACCCTCTCCACTTTTGTAAATAAGCTGACACAGATATATGACGAGGCTCATACCTAACAAATCCTTTGCTTTTCCTTTTTGTAATTATCTTTTTTCTTCCCTGATCACACAAGTAACTATGGATCACTGGCAAATGCCACAAAGAAAAAATTAAGAAGAAGCAGTCGCCCACAATGCCAGTACTTAGAGATAACTACGGTTGGTATTGTGAAGTATGTCCTCCCAGATTTTCATATTCGTATATATGTGTGTAAACCAAACTAGGACCTGGTAAACAATTTTTTAATTTGCTCCATTTTACTTAAAACAACATAAACAATTTTAATGTACATGAATAAAAATGAGCCCCTTCACTTTTAACCACATTGCATTTCACTGGAAGTACGCACCGTAATTATTTATGCAATCTACTGCTGATGGACATTTAGGCTGCAAAATTATTTTCATTATTATACATTCTAACGTGAACATTTCAGTACACATATTTGAGTGAGTTTGCTCTATTATTTCTCTTAGGGAAGTTCCCAGAAATGCAATTTTCCATGTTGAAGAGTATCTAAATTTAATATTTTGAATTCTATTAATAAATAACCCTCTAGAAAAGTTGTAACAATTTGCTCTCTCTCTCTAAGTGTCCAATATGAGTATGTTTAAATAAATTATGGTATTTCCGCAGACTGAAATAATGTGTTGCAAAAATCGACGACATGGCAAACTATTTATAGGACGATATTGAGTAAAACAAGATACAGGACATATTAAAGCATACAATTGATGTGGTATATTACCATATAAATTATAATATATATATACAGAGAGAGGAATATATATATGTGTGTGTGTATATATATATATATATATATATATGACAAGAAGTGCCATAACCAAGGGAGAAAATTTTTTAATTTCTTTCATGCTCTTCTATATTTGTTAAATTTCCTAGAATTTGTGCATGTTTTACTTGCAATCTGGAAAACAGTATGTTAAGAAAATACTGGAAATCACAAAATTGACGAAAGAAGTCTTTACATATTTGTAGTTCACCTGATTTTAGACATACAGTTATAACACAGAAAAGCCATAATGTGCTCCCGTCTAGAATGTTTAGACATGCTGGACTGAAATACTTTTGCCCAACAAGGAACTTGTTTTAACTCATGAAAAGTCTTCATGCCCAAGAGCAAGCAGGAGAAAACCTTTCTCTTCTCCACTGAGAAACCAGTAAGAGCAAAACTGTGAGCCCTTGCAAACGGAGAGGAAAGACTCATAGAACGAGCTCAAAGTCCCTGGCTGCAGGCATTTTGGAAAGCATTCTGGAGGGGAACAAACCATTAACAAAGACTCAGTACTTACAGTGACTTTTGAGCAATTCCAGATGTAGACACGGAAACTTTTCCACAAATAATAAGGAAGGGTCGGCTACAAGAAGGGACAGTCAGAACAGGCTTGCAGGCGGCTAGAATTACATGGGACACAGAAAAGAGACTCGCAGAAATGAAACGACGCAAAAAGAATCCTGATTCTTGAGCAAACATAACCAGCGACTGACTCTCTTACAAGGGTTTTTACCAATTCCTTAGTAAGGAGGAAATACACACTATTTTATGTTTCCTGGATATGATTATGGTTTTATTGGTCTTTGAGATGTACTTATTCCCCATCCTATTATGATGCTAAGGTTTCATACAGAGTAACATTTAATCCTCACATAAACCCAACTTGGTAGAGGCTATGATTCACGTTTTAATTAGAAAAGTGAGACCCAGAAACTCTTAGGGAGCTTGGCCAAGATCATGCATCTAGAACAGGGATCAGCCAACTTTTTCTTATAGGGCCAGAGAGTAAACATTGGACTTGCCCATCATAAGGTCTCGGTCACAATTACTCAACTCTGCTGTGTAACGCAAAAGCACGTACAGGCAATACTTAAATGAGTGAATATGATTGTGTTACCCAGAAGGGGAGGGTGGGTCCACTGGCTGTGGTTTGCCAGCCTCTGATCTAGAAAGTGGTAAAGCAAGATTCAAACTCAAGTCTATGCCTTCAATAACTAAACTGCCATAAAATAAGAGAGAATAAAATAAATGTGGTTCTTCTTCCATAGTGTGGGCTGGCTCGTTCTCAATATTCTTTTGCCTCTCTCACAGTCCTGCTCTAAAGAAACTGATCCATTAATGTGAATTGTCACTTATTACCGTTTTTGGGCAAAAAAATTTGGATGCCCAGAGAGCATAAACAAGGTATACAGATAAGATAAGCTGGATACATGAAACATACGATTTCAGGGATAACATTAGATATGCGTTGCAATTTCAAGAAATTATCAACACAGTATCAAGGATACCCTGCCCTCTACTGTCAGAATTATAGTTTTGCATGTTTAACTAACAGTTAAATCACTTCATTTAAAATCCAAGTTTTTTTCCCTCCACGTTTTTGTGTTTAAACATTGTATTTCTACTCTACTGGCTGTTTTCTTAGAAAATGTAACGTGTCTTTCACTTAAATACTAAAGTTAGTCAATATTTTTATATTGCTCCTGAATAAAGGAACTCAGAATGCTTTCATGCTAAGCAGTCATTTCTCAATTTATAATCTCCTGTTGTTCCATACTAATTTCTCTTGATTTTCACCCCATCAATTAGAAAACGTTGTAATCATTTCGTATGGCAAATGTTTGCTTAGAGTTGCACAGCTATTTTCCATTTTATTGCTCACCATTCCTTCTTGCATCTTAGATCTTCCTTTGAATTCAATTCATCTTTAGTGCAGATCTACTGGTGTGAAATGTTCTCCATTTTTATTTGTCTACAAAAATCATTAATTTGTCCTTCTCCTTTAAAGGTTAAGTGGTATGTAATTCTAGATTAACAATTATTTTCCCTCACTATTTGAAGTTTATAGTCTCTTGTCTCCTAGCTTCCACTGCTGCTGTTGATAACCACTCATCTCCACACCGCAGCTGGTCCCTCCAGCTCCGTATAGCCATTTTCCAATAAATTGTCCCACTAACACCCTCACTAGGTCTAGGGAAGCCCTTGTCAATGCTGATTTGGTGAGTTATCCAGAGTTTTGCTGAGAAATCTCACTTTTCATTGGCTTTCTACTTCGCCTGTGTTGTAGGTTCCTCAATTCTATTGGTTTCTCTGTGTATCTGTGATTTCTTATAGTTTCCGGAATTTTTCTACAATTTTATCTCTATAAGTTAGCTCAAAACACATGCATATTTAAAATGTATGGTTTACATCATCTGCATTTATGTCAATGAAGAAGTAACACGTTTCAAGCATCACAACTTAGTATTTCACATCATTTTGCTATTCTGGATTTGTATCAATGGTAGTCTTGTACAGCAACATTCAAAATTTTTTACATCACATATTTGTATTTGTCACCAAAAATGGAGCACTCTCCCAATGTATTATACTTATTTTCAAGTTACGCACATGTTCTACTATCCATCTTACATTAAATAGTATTGAAATATATTTGTATTTTTAGACCAATAAATTTAAATAGAATATATGGAATAAATTTTGCATATATTCTGAAGCGCATGTCCCACTAGTATCATAAAAGGTCTCAGAAGCTCTTACACATGCAGGCTTTCTGTTGATCAGTCCACCTTACAGTAGAGCTAGCTCTGTCCTTTGGACACTCTAGATACTGTCAGAGCTTTTTAGATAATTTAAGAAATAAGTCTAAAAAAAATACACACGAAGTATTGTTGTTTTCAATGACTAAATATTGTATTATTGAAATAACATTATGTTCCAACCACCATACAAATGAAATAAGTGAAATCTTACCACTAGTCAAAGTACCACTCCTTAATTCAGCAATATTTGCTTTATCCCTGTAATGTGCTTGGTACTATATCAGGTGCAAATGACAGTGCAATGAAAAGGTGGCCCTGGTCTGAGGTCGTAGATGATAAGGGCCCTTACGAGAGACTAGCAATTATCAAGGTAGTCCAGTAAAGTGTGATGAGTGATATGATAGAGGTACAGCACACTATGTGAGTCCTGAATTTCAGAAACATTTTGAAAAGATTCAGGCTGTTATGATTTGGCTCGAGATTACACCATAGACAGAACCTTGAAAAGCATCTGTTTTATTTCTTAGCCCTGAGAATCACATCATAACTCATTTGTTCTCCCCGCATTATTTGAAATCCTAGATGGCCACTAAAAACAGTTCATAAAAAATTAAAACTTACTAAAAACGTTAGTAATGACTTACAAACAAAGCTTGGTACAGATAGTTGCAAGTCAATACAACTTTGAAAGGGCATCTTCTGTGATGGATGGGTTCATTCCAAGTGCAGATTATTAGAGATTCCGTGAATCATATAAATATATCTGGGTTCTCTGAAATCAAGACAGAGTAAGAACATAGCAACTAAAATGGGTAGGAGATGATATACGAACCAAATATACTTTTAAAGTGTACTGTACCAGTTTAAAATTTAATTTGGTTTATCATGATCCTGTACAAATTTAAAGAGCACCACGCGATACAAGGTTGACATGATTGAGACTGGAAGTTCTATTTTAAGCACAACAACCCAATAAGTGTCATCTTGCAATGAAGTGAAATGACTAATTTTCTTTTCTTTTGTCTTCTTTTAACACAGAGAGGTTAAGGTAGCAAGAGGTAGAGCATATACATACTCTTAGAGGTATGTGGTGATGTGTCTGAGAGCTCACCCAATCAGAGTAAAAATACAGCTCACCTCCCTGGCACATAAGATTTACCTAATTGTATATAATTGAAACATTTAGATAGATTATGTAGAATGCATACATTTGTATGAAATTTCGTGATTGGATATATAACTACACGGTTGACTTGTGTTTGTGACTGGCCATGTCTGGTTGTGGCCTTATCTTGGGAGCACATGATCACAGCCTATTTGGGTATATTTCAAGAGATCTGAAACAACTACTACTACTAGAAGAAACACTCAAACAGATATAGAAGCCCTGGGTTGGATGATCTCTCTTCCACCTAGTCCGGAGCTGTGGCTAAGGCCCTGAGCCTCTGGGACGTTGGTCACAGTGTCCAAATTCCTAAAATGGGGTCTCAGGCTCCTCACATTCTCACATTCTGTGTTTCTGTGTGGTTTCTTTGGATGTTTATTGAGTCTCAAGAGCACAGGAAATCCACCGTCTGAGCACAGTCTTTTGAGTACACCAGTATAATAATGGATTATGTTTGCTCATTGCCAGCACATGTTCAAGGAATTTATGAGGTTGGTGGCAATTGGGAATGGTGGACCAGGGCTAATGAAGGGTACATATTCATAAATATCTATACTCAATATTGTCTTGTAGTACTTAGTCTTCTAATGGTTATTTTGCATAAAATTATTTCATCCCAGATTGCAAATTTACATTGTAGGAATTACAGCATACTGTTACTCTGCCATCCAGACAGCAGGTTCTCAGTAACTTCTTGATTATCTCTAAGCCAGCTTTAAAAATAATCACTTATTTGGCACATAGAGTTTTTACCCACTTTACTTTAGACAACACTCTGAAGTGGATTTCTTAAATACAAAATAAGAAGTTAAATAATACGTCTCACTTCTGTTCTCACAACAGTTACTGGGAAAAAAGGTAAAGAAAAAAGAGTGAAACATGAAATTCCAAAATAAGAGTGGGCAACACTCTAATTTTATTGATATAAGACCGCACCCGGCGTTTTCATGTTAAACATTTATTAGTAGTAAGTTGTACATAAATTATTGCTAAGGAACTTTTTCGTGATGAAAACGGCCTTTAAATACATCTTGTGTAGGAGAGTGCACGGATAAGGAGGTGGAAAGCAGCTCCCAGAGGAGAAAGCTAACGGGCTCTTAGGTATGAACGTAAAAATCTCCCCTCGTTTCACCTCTTTCCTGAGGGCCGGATTGTTCTGTGAACTGAACCCATTCCAACCTGAATATACTTAATGTGAATGAACATTATAGCAAATGTGTTAACAAGGCCAAATGTGCTACCACAAAAATTTTAAAACAAATAATCACCATAAGGAAAATAGTCATAATCCCTGGCTTATGGCCCATGCTTGGTTGAGTTTTTAAAACATGCTACTCAAAATGATTCCACACAATTTTATCAAGTCCTTAGCACTCATTACTCCAGTGGCGTTTAATTTTTTACTGTGACTACGTTTTACATGTAGTCATGTACATTTTACAACAAATACATTTTACATCATGGTCAAGTATATATATGTACATATATATGTACGTATGTATCTATATACATGTGTATGTGTGTATTATGCACAGTTATATACATGTAAACATTATATATTTACGTATGTGAAATTATAAAATGGAAAAAAGTTTCATAAAACAATAAGTATCCTTACTACATGCTATACACTCTGGTATTTTATATTCTCTTCTATTTCTTTTTAAAAAATGCTGTCTGAGTCTCAGTTAGCTGATTTTGCAACTAAGTACATCATGGACCAATGCACAATAGGAAATAAATAGGGGCAAAATCTTATCTCCAAGAACATGGAGAAACAGCAAAAGGAGAAAAAGGAAACCGGGTAGAGAGAAGGGAAAGAAAAGAAGAGCTGAACACCGTAGCGAAGGGAGTCACGGCACTCTGGAAATGGATATGGTTAAAGAGAAAAAAAGGTCATCAACCAGAACAGGAGGGAACATTACAGAAATTTCCAGGGTTGATCTTTAGCATTTGGAAGATGAAAACAATCTAAACATTTTCCTCCCAGATATATGAAAATTCACAGTTTCACAGATTAACCATCACATTCATTAGATGCATAAACTACATCCAAGCTAGAGGCCAGATGAAAATTGAGGTACTCTTGTAGTTTTTAAAATTATGGCATATTAATTTTTGTGTAATATGGAGAATTCTTTATGATTCCTGAATTTTGAGTTAAGAATACATTTCGTTCAGGAACTCTGAGATGTCCAGGGCTTTCAGTATAATTGATAAATTCCCTATGGCCTCAACTGGTGCTTAGTTCATCAAATTAGCCAACAACTGTGCGAAGAGCAGAGACTTCAGAGTTGGAAGACCAAATCTGCGTCCGAGTTTTGCTATGCTGGAAAGGGGACTCTTCCTATGGCCAGATTTCACTTCCTGGACAGAGAACCATATCACCCATCTCTCAGTTGTCATACTATGGTGGCTGCGTGTTGCCATGATGCTGAAAGCTATGCCAATGGTATTTCAAATACCAGCAGGGCCACCCATGATGGACAGGTTTCAGTGGAGCTTCCAGACCATGACAGACTAGGAAGAAGGACCTGGCCACCCACTTCTGAAAAAATTGGCCATGAAAGCCCTGCAAATAGCGGCAGAGTATTGTCTGATACAGCACTGGAAGGTAGAGGAGGGCACAAGAAGACCGGGCAGGTTCTACTCTGCTGTACACAGGGACGCTAGGAGTCAGAGTCAACTGGAGGGCACTAACAACAACGGCAACAAAAACAGGTAAATAACAAAATATGGTAGAAACACTTTGTAAATCAGATCCCCAAAGCAAGGTAGCTAATCGTCAACCAATTATAGCACAGTTATATTTCTATAATTGTTCAGAGTTAGAAAAACTTCTCCATAGATGAACCCATTTATTATATGGATCTATTTCTCTTTTTTTTCCCAACCTTTCTAAAATCCTCCCATTTAATTTCCCTGCTGCAAAATAGTCTGTCCAGAAGATTTGACTTTTTAATTGCCTGTTGCTTTTTCAGAAATTCCCTCTTCTGAGCTGCAAAGATTCAGCAAATATCATCTTGAGATCTTCCCTAATGAAAACAAATGTTTGTTAAATTATCTTTGGAAATTAAATAAATCGGGACATGCTATGCTGCACGTATTTCAGTGAAGCAGTGGTCTTCTTCTCCTAGACTGGGTTCTATTAGGGTTCTATTAGACTAGGGTTCTATTAGACTGAGACACGGTAAAAAAAAGTCTATGCCCTAGTACACTGTAATATCTTCACTGTTCATTGTTATCTAGTTACTCTACTTCTGTAGTTCTCAGGCTAGTTTTAGGTTTGAAGCCCCTAGGGAGCTCTCAAAAACTACAGAATGAGTCAGACAGTATTATTTATCTGTCCTGGATGGGGCTTGGGCGTTGACAATTTTCAAGTCTGCAGGTGACTCTACTGGGCAGCCAAGACTGAGAACAACTGCTTTAGTTTTTCCACTAATCAAAAAGCAGCTAAGACACTCAAAATTCAGTCAAGAGACTGAAGATGGATTCAGTCAAGAAACTCAAAAATTACATCCTTCCATTCCAGTGAAAGAAAGTCATGACCCTATTAAAGATAAACTGGGAGCATTCCCAGTCCTGCATCGGTGCCTTTTCCTTTAAATATTCAGGACTGCGTAAAGCCCCAGTAATCTGTGTGGCCCCACGTTAAATGGCCAGTTCCAGGGCTTCATTTTCTTCGGTGCTTCAGCAGAATTTGGCTGCCGTTGGCAGTAGTGCGATCGCTCCTCCCTTCGTTACACACTTTCTACACTCACTTCTAGGCTAAAGCTTTCCGGGGGCTAGTCCTTCTCAATCCCCTTCGCTGGCCTCTCCTCTCTAGCCAAGCTCCAGGCTCCGAGCAAACCTTGAGCACTCAATCTTTGGACCTCCTCTCTGTGCTCCTTCCCTGTCTGGTTCTCAATCTATCTTAAAGCTTTAAATATCATCTATATATTGCGGACCAACTAATTCAAATCTCCAGCTCTTCTCTCCTCCCCAGTGTCCTCATACCCAACTGCCTACTTTACATCTCAGCCGAACATCCATTAGGCATTCCAAACTTAATGTGTCTGAAAACAAACTCTTGGTTACAGCAGACTTGCTCTGTAGACTGTCTTCCCCATCTCATCTTCATTGTCTTTCGAGCTATTCAGGCCCAAAACCCGAGAATCCTCTAGGACTCCTCATTCTTTTATACCTCACATTCATTCTTTCAGCAAGCCCTATTAATTCTACCCTTACTAATATCTCCAGAGCTCAACCACATCTCCCTGCCTCCGCTGCTTCCTCCCTAGTCCATGGCACATCACTGTCCACCTGGGTCATTGCAACAGTGCTCTAAATGAATCTCTTTTCTTCTCTCACTGTCTATATCCAAGTAGAAGCCAGAGGAAGCATTTTAAAATATATATCATATTTTACCTTTTCTTTACCCAAAACAATTCTATATTCCATTTCACTGAGAGCAGAATTCACAAGATTTACAATTGTTTATAAGATCCTGTGTGTTTTAACTCCCCGTTTTCTGCGTAACTCTTTTTCTATGCTTCCCCATCATGCATGCTTCTCCAGCCATACTGGCTTCCAATGCTTTTCTTAGAAGCTACAGATAAGATGTCATGTCAGGGTCCTTATATTGGCTGGAAATGCTTTTGTAATACTCCCCCCAATACACTCAGATATCTCCAATGGCTGCTTTCTCAATTCACTCAGGTCTTGCTCAATGGCCTTATCTGGCCAAATTATTTAAAATTGTAATACCCCTCATAATCTCTATACCCATTTCCTGTATAGCTGATCCCTAGCACTTATTGACTTATCAGCATCTGATGTACTGTTGGTTTACTTGTGTGACTCTCATTTCCACTAGAATGTAAACTCCATGAGGGCAGGAATTTTCTGTTCTGTTTTGCTTTTTGTCTTTTTTTAAGTTCTAATTATTTTTTCAGCTTTACTGAGGTATAATTGACAGGTTGTAAGATATTTAAAGTGCACAATGTGCACTTTGAAAGGATTCCCCCCACTGAAAATACATCCATCACCTCACATATTTACCTATTTACCTTTTTGTGGTGTGAATACTTAAGCTATACTCTCTTAGCAAATTTCAATTATACAATACAGTGTTATCAACTGTAGTCACCAGATTATACATAGGATCCTCATAACTTATTCATCTAATAACTGAAAGCTTGGACCCTTTAACTCACCTCGCCCTGGTTTCCCCACCTGCTGGCCCCTAACAACCATTTTTCTACTGTTTCTATGAATTCAACTTCTTTTTTAAGATTCCATACGTACAACTTGTCTATTTTGTTGATCTTTTTGAAAATCCAGCTTTTTTTTTTTTATTTTTTCTACTGTCTTTTTTAGTCTCTATTATTTCCACTCCGATCTTTGTTATTTCCTTCCTTCTGATAACTTTGGGCTTAGTTTGTTCTTTTTCTAGTTCCTTGAGATGTAAAGTTAGATCATTTATTCAAGATCCTTTTTTTCTTTATGAAGGCATCTATTGCTATAAACTTCCCTCTTAGAACTGCTTTTGCTGCATCCCATAAACATTGGTATATTGTGTTTCCATTTTTATTTGTCTCAAGACATCTTTCGATTTCTTCTTTGACCCAATTGGTTGCTCAGGAGCGTGTTTTTGATCTCCATATATTTGCGAATTTTCCAGATTTCTTTGTAATTGATTTCTAGTTTTGTACCATTGTGGTCAAGAAAGATGATTGGTATGATTTCAGTTTTAAATTTACTGAGACTTGTTTTGTGGACTCACATATGATCTGTCCTGGAGGATTTTCCATGTGCACTTGAAAAGAATATGCATTCTGCTGCTGTTGAATTGAATGTTCTATAAACGTCTGTTAAGTCCATGTGGTTTAACATGTAGTTTAAGTTCAATGTTTCTTTATTGATTTTCTGTCTGAATGATCTATACATTGTTGAAAGTAGGGTATTGAAGTCCCCTACTATTATTGTATTGCTGTCTATTTCTCCCTTCAATTATATTAATGTGTGATTTATATATTTATGTGCTCCTATCTTGGGTGCATAAACATTTACTAATGTTATATCTTCTTGATGAATTGATCCCTTTATCATCGTATAATGACCTTCTTTGTCTCTTGTCACGTTCTTTGGCCTAAAATCCGTTTTGTCTGATGTAAGTATAGCTACCTCGGTATTTTGGTTTCCATTTAGATGGAGTATTTTTTTTCTATCCTTTCACTTTCAGTCTATGTGTGTCCTTAGAGCTGAAGATAGTCTCTTGGAGGCACTGTGCCAGGGCTAGGGTTTATGATGAGAGTGTGTGTCAGCATTTCCTACCCATTTTGATGTGGGTATTTTCTCGTTCACCTAATGTGTAGGAGTCACTCAGCTAGTTTCTGGATTTCTTTCACAGGTAATTACTCCACGTGTAGCTGTACATTTGATGTATCTGTGGGAGAAGGGTTAGTTCAGGAGCTTCTTTATCACATTCTTAGTCCAGTCAGCTTGTTTTTATTTGAACGGTATTAATCTGGTGCCTAGAGCTGTGCTGGGCACATAGTTGATACTCAATATTTATTTGTTGAATAAATCAGTGAAAAGTTTCAACTTTGTACTGGGCACTTTAATCTTTTACTTTTAAATTTTTACCTAATCTGTAGATTAGGTAAATCCCCTTCCAGTTCTAAAGTTCTGTGACTTTAACATGAACATGTGCTCATTAGGCTTTCTGACTCCTTTCCTGATTCACTCAAGCCAGGTTAGTTTATTGCCCACCTCTTTGCTCCTACAGCACTGTATTCCTGCTTATAATATCAGCATTTATCATAATATTTTCCCCAAATCAAGGCAAGGTGTGTTTTTATCTGTTTCTTCATATCCTTGCTATAATATACCATGGCATCTGGCACTCACAGTGTTAGGCTTTCAATAAAAATTTACTGATCGAGTGAGTGAGGCTTGCATAAAATAATTCTTTGGGGGCAGGGAGAGGGAGAATTTTTTTTGCTTATTGTTTTAAACATCTAGCTGAAGAGCAAAAACTGGAGGGAAATATCTTTATAGTGAGTCACTAAGGAGCTTTTATAGATTTTCATTATTCCCCACTCTTGAAACGTGAGCCTTCATGGAGCATATTTTTTTCTACTCTATGATGGCTTCTTTTGGGTGAATTCAAAAGTCATCATATCTTCTACTGGGCTGTTAGGAAATTAGAAGTCTCATCTAGAAGGACAGAAGCATATCTAAGTCTGCCCAAATAAGCGAGAACCAATTCTAAAACTTTCCAGAAACAGATATTGCCTGAATTCTCCATTTTTATATTTTGTTTCAATAATTTTTTAAAAAGAAACAAACTGAGAAATACATATCGCTGAATGTCATTTTAACCGTATGCTCTAAATCACAATATTTAAAGTAAATAAAGAGAAAGACATAACTTTGTATAATAAGACAAATTTTAAAGAAATTTTGTTTGATTTACATGTCTAGTCTTAACAAACGGCAAGAAAATTTACATATTTAGTTTAATTGTACATCTGCAATATGAATTCATACCTCACTAGAGAGTGTAGTACAAAATATCATCGTTCTGTTAAACAAATGAGGTTCAAACATGTTGAATTTGAGTTTATCATCATTCCTTTACTAAAACTTATTTGCTATGCATACAGAACAAGTGAAATTTACTCACAGTATGAGTTTTCTCCTCTTTGAAAATGAAAATATCTCACCTTCATTGAAGCAAGAATCAGAGCTCTCTTTAGTTCATGTTTTTTTTTAACTTTCCATAACTGAAAGTACCGACTCATCCTAATTGTAAAATATATGCAGATATATTCAAAAAGTAGAAGAATAAATTACAATACTAATAATACCCACATCTAAACATATTCTTAAGTTAAAAGAAGATCTCACTAGTGTTCCTTTGGAATTTGTACTCCAAGTCAAAGGAAAGTTGAAATGTAAGGCTTTTTCTGATAGACAATTCTTTTCACATTCAAAATAGTCATAATTACTTTTGAGATAGAATTTTATGTCTTTAATCACAACTGAAATCACTCTTAAAGATGTTTTCTCTAAGACAAACAAGGCTATGCTTTCATTGGAGGATTTGATTATCTATACTACTCAATTTTCTAAAAATTCCAAAATGCTGAATTGCTATATATATATATATATATATATATATATATATATATATATATGTTGGTTCTGTTTCTCTGGAAAACCCTGACTAATACAACTGATATAAACAAGACAAGAATTCCATAAGGTAGCTAAGAATAGAATGTAGTATTCATACCTACTCAGTCCAGTCTGTATGTTTGACATGTACCAGTTGAGATATGGCATAGGGAGCAAAGGCAAATCCAATCTATAAACATACAATCATGGACGTTAAAGTCGGTCCACTTTACAGTTAAGGAAAATGGAATGCAGTGAGATTAAACATTTTCCTGAAGACATACAGCAAATCAGTCGCAGAACCGTCAGTAGCACACCTTTTCTGAATTCTAGTCTAGAGTTCTATCCTTCACACCAGGCTTCCAATTTCACACTCTTTCCACACTTGAGTGGTTTAACATGTACAATGATCTCTGAAGCTAATTCATACACCCCCTTTCATTTATTGTGCACCAATCCTTTTTTTAGAATGAGTGTGTTTGGCTGCATAAGACAAGTTGTTGTGCTGGACAAGGAGTATACTTACGTTTTAGAGAAGGTATGGCACTGAAAGGCCAGGAGAGATGAGCAGAATGCCTCTGGCTCATGAGGGTCAGTCACAGAGAACCCTCTGTAGTCCACCCCAAGATGGGAAGGGAGTAAATACTGGGCTGGTGCCAAGGTACTCAACTGCAAGGAGGGTGGGGAGTAGAAATGCCAATGCCTACAGGAAGGCATTATCCTCATGGCCTTCTGAAGTAACCCATCACCAGAGAGCGCTGGGGTGACCTGAACATGCCATAAGCAAAGCTGACATTGCCCCCACTAAGAAGCACAAAAATTTGCTTCAAGGGACTTACCCTGAATATTCTTGTATGAGGCCCTTGCTGTCCATTGACTACCTGCTTTTGGTAATCTTCACCACTACCCTAATGCAACTTTCATACCCTTGGAAGTCTCAGTCAATATTTAATGATACGCTGGGCTTGGCAAAAGAAAAGAAACTGTAGATTATTTTTGCAGAACACATCTGCTTGCTATAGAAAAAAGTGTGGAAAGAAAAATAAGACATTGATTCAAATTTCCCTGGACAGCTTTTAAAGCCAGCTGAAAAAAACAAATCATATGAAAGAATACTTTCTACTTTTTAGGAAAACAAATAAAACAGTCATTTAGTAAGTGTTTATCACAGCTAGCTGTACGTTTTTAGTCAAATCTATAATAAAAGTTTTATTTATATAACTGATATGTTCAGTATATTTTTCCCTATTCTATGATTTTGAGCAAGCTTTTGCTAGTTTAAATTATTGTAGACTTTTATAGCTGTATATTTGGCTCTGATTAATTTTATCTTGGGTCCTTGGTCAGAAATACAACACCTACTCCCTATTACAATTGTCCCCATGGGAAAAATCAATCTTTTTGACAATGAAATAAGTTATGACAATTTCCATGGACATCCTCTTGTGAAAAGCAAGGACAGCCTGTTATATGCCTCCACCACGTAGAAAGGACCAGAGGGGGCAATATCCTAGGGTTTGCTTTGGATAAATCATTCAGATTTTATGAGTCCTTGCATAGATCCATTCGCTATGTCAGAACCAGCCACATGTTCCTAAAGGGGTTTTATAGACCTCCAGGTACTGCTGAGCTGTAGTCTGCCTGCCCATAGACAGGAAGTCAAAATCCAGCGCTACTTATATGAAGTGTTTGACATATTCTATAGTCGGTAAGCTGTGAGCCCTAGGATACATTCAAGAGCTAGTTATTAGTGACCCTAGTGGCATACTTCTCATGCCTCTCTCTTTGGGATTGGGGGACGGATATATTTGAGTGGGCTCACAAATGAAATCAAATGCTTAATCTGGATAGTGGTGAGATATCCAAGAAGAGAAGCAATTTTATTAGAATAAAATATTCAAATATGAAGAATAAATTACATTACATACACGTTATTTTTCCAGAAGGACCTGTGATGTAAAAGGTGTCTGTGACATCTAGATGTTTATGTTCTGACCTACTACTGTCAGCAAGCCACACAACATGAATAAAATCTTCATAAAATTATGACAAAAATCAGGGCCGGCCAGGTGGTGCAGCCATTAAGTTCGCACGTTCAGCTTCGGCGGCCCAGGGTTCGCTGGTTTGGATCCAGGGTGTGGACGTGGTACCGCTTGGCAAGCCATGCTGTGGCAGGCGTCCCCCATATAAAGTAGAGGAAGATGGGCATGGATGTTAGCCCAGGGCCAGTCTTCCTCAGCAAAAAAGACGAGGATTGGCAGCAGATGTTAGCTCAGGGTTAATCTTCCTCAAAAATAAAAACAAAAGACTCTACTCAAAACTTTCCTTCCCACCTGATGCTAACTTCCATTTTTACCCATCATACCAACCACTTAATGGGACCAGTGTATCAATTCCTTTTCAGGAGGCATGAAAATATGACAGTGGAAATTGATTGCTAAGTGAAATTATGAATTTTGCAAAAGATGTGAGATTTCATTAAGTCCATGAAAGTAATTTTGGAGGACTGCATTTACTACACGCACAGAAACTGACAAGGAAAATTTTGCGAGTTTACTCTAGTTAACAATTGAAGAAAAGACAATTGACTCCAAAGCAAATGATGAAGTATCAGAAGATCAGGAGAGGACTTCGGGAAGAGTTATGAAGCTTCCATTTTTTTTTTCAAAGATAACTCTTAATAGCCATCAAAGTCAAATGTGAAGTTAAAGCCCACTTGTCTTCAAGAACATGTCAGAGATCTGTTATCGTTGAAAGAATTAAATCTTCTGAGAGTTTATTCCCATTCTTATTGTGATCCAGTTAATCCACAACAATCTGATTTACCAAATAACTCTCTTCTACGCAGACTTTCTGTTTTAAGTTTGCTCATCTAAAAATGGAATGTTTCTTATGAAAATGAAATGAGAACAGAAATTTACTGTCTATCCTGGAAAGAGTCACATTCAACTGGTGATTTGTAATATAGACTATCAGGGTGAAAGGTGAGGGAAAGAGAGGTTTGTCGTTTGAAAACCATATTTAATATGATATTTATTTGAAATTTTACAAAGCAAACAAAAAGTAATTTGTCATATCATAATAATAAATAATACAAATCATAGAACAGAAAGCTTATGAAAGCTTCTTCGTAAGTAGTAAGATGGATATGATACAGCAACTTTAAGATGGTTTATCATAATCAGAGGGAAGGGAAATTTGAGAAATTTTTTTGAGATGCACGTGTTTACAAAAAGGAGAAGAAACACTGATCTTTCTAAATAGGCAAAAAATATTTTAAAGTTGGGGATAAAATAAAATCCATTTGGTCATTTGAGGTTTGACTAAATCTATTCACTCTAATCTTTTCTTCTAATAAAATAACAAATGAGTTGATTTAAAGGTGGTGGGTCTTTTTTTGATGTTCTCTCTCCTCCCACCTGGATACAGACCTAGGCTCCAGAATTGACTCCTTTATTTGATGAACAAGGATGGCCAGGTGAAGGGAAACACACACGCACCCTCTCTGAAAGCTCAGTCTATGGCTAAGACACCCCAGTGCTTAAGGCAAGTCATGTATTTACCTTGGTCTTAACTATATTTATAAAAGCAAAGCAGAGCTCCTCCCTTGATTCTATAACTTATTCTGAGTTCTGGAAGGTTTGTATCAAGGTCAGTTGTCATAATTGTTGATTTATTTGGGAATGTATTTTAACATTTTTATTGGGATCTTGAGATTCCAAATATAGGGATATAATTTTTTTTAACTAAGCCTTTAGACAGGTTGTGAAATAGTACAGAATTTAAGCAACAGAATTTCGAAGCTAGAACAGAGCTTAGAGGTCATTCAGTTTCTTCATTTTTATAAATATGAAAACTAAGCTCCAGAGAGGCCCAAGCTCATGCTTGCACAGTGATGCTGCAGAGTAAAAAGGAAGTTTGCAGGATTTGTAAGCTCAGGCATCTGAACTCAAACCGTTACTTCACCATTTACTACTGTGAGATATTGGGTGAGTCACTTAATCCCAAAATATTTTCAGATGGTTAAAGGTAAATAATGTATCCATGCACTTCAGTTACCTCATCTATAAAATTAGGACAATAATACTTATTGATAGGGTTACTGATAGAAATACAGATAATGTACAAAAACGATTTACTAGAAGAAATTCCAGAAATCCTGAATCTCAGCCCTTTGCTCTTTCTAAGAGTATGATGTCAGCATGAGCTTTAAAATTCTGATTCATATTTTTTAAAATTACTTTAGTGAAAAATCTCCTATTTCTTGATACATCTTCTAATCATGTCATAATTAGGGCTAGACTATTGTTTGACAAAGAACGGATCTCAACAGTAGGCTCAGGATGCTCCACAAAAAATGAGGCAAATAATTCAGGAATGCTGTATACCATGGCTCAGATTAAAGAGAAGCAAATTTTATTATCATCCAAAAGGTTTCTGAAAATCCTGCCAGAAGGAAATCTGTGTATACTAGCTTAATCAGTTTCTTTGGCACACTTAATAAATAATGTCTATTAATACTCCCATAAATTTGTGTTATATGGACAACTTCCTCCCCCAAAAATGAAATGATATGGATATCACTTAGAAAATGCTGCTAAAGGCATAAATAACTGAAACGATATGGATAACTCAAAAATAATGGCTTTAATTCCTTCTAAGTGTTAAATAAACAATATATCAAGTCAATTAATTTATTTTCACTTTGAAAATTTCACACATGGGGCTAGGAGACAAGGAGAGTGAGGAGAAACCACTGAATGGATACGAAGTTTGATCTTGGGTGATGGAAGTATTTTGGAACTAGTTGGTGGTGGTGATTGCACAATACTGTGAACGTACTAAAGGCCATTGGATTGTTTACTTTAAAAGGGTTAATTTTACTATGTGAATTTCACCTCGATAAATTCTCTTTTAAAATTTTACATGCTCATAAAAAGTTCAAAGTATTAAAACCTAAATATTTCAAGTGGTAAATGAGAAACCTCCTAAAAGTTTCACAGAGTTAAAACATGTATTACCACAATATTGAATCATTGCCTTGTACTCCTGAAACTAACAGAACATTATGTCAATTCTACCTCAATTTAAAAAAAAAAAGTATCACCAAACAAAAGAGCAAGTTTTCTTAATGCTCTCTAAATGTATGTATTAGTAAAAATAAAAATCAATATTTCTTTTACGCTCTGAAATTGCAGAAGCTATACAATAAAGTCAATACCAGAAAAAAAGCTATTTTCTACAGGTAGCTAATATTTTACAGGCAGATTACAAACCATCACAAGACACATATTGACAGAGATTGACTGCGGCTGCTGTAACTTAATCTCAGCATTCGTGATCTCAAACCTCTGGAGTCTCACTTCATGGTTTATGATACAGTTACATCACAATCCCTCAATAGAATTACAGCTTTGTCACTAATCTCTCCCTATCAGTTATCCTGTAAGGAAGGAAGCTGGAAGGCACCACGAGAAAGAGGCAATGGCATGAATGATTGCATTCAGTCTCTTTCCACAACAATATCTGTAAGTCTGGGAGTGATAAATGGCACCCGAGTTATAAACGAGCAACAAGGTCAGTAGCGCCAAGCAGCCAGGAGTTCAAAGAAAAGTCACAATTCTGACGAGTTCAAGAAAAGGCCACATACTGCTGGCGTGCATCAGTAGAGATAAATCCTCAGAGATGCCTTACTGCAATTACAAAACAGAATTAGAAAAGCCTGTTATTGAAGAGCTAAGATTTTTGTCCAGGAATTGAACAAAGAACATTGATTAGTGTAAAATTATTTTTTTTCCAGCAAAATGATGAATTTAATAACATTCCATGACCAGTCAAGACTCCTGGTAGAAAATACCTTCAAAATGTTAAATAATTCTTTGACACTAAAAGATCTGTAGCTGAAGAACACCGATTTTCTTCTTGGTCTTCTCTCCTCAGTCTCTTGAATATTTCTATAGAGTCCAGAAGAGACATGGAGAAAAGTGGCCTAACTTTCTAGAATTGTTTTAGCCTGAGTCTTAATCTCTCTATAAATTTCCTTAGGTGAACTGCACAAAACAAAAATGTGATCTTTTCTTATAAACTAAAATATACAATTCTTTTTTTTTTTTTTGAGGAAGATTAGCCCTGAGCTAACATCCACTGCCAATTCTCCTCTTTTTTTGCTGAGGAAGACTGGCCCTGAGCTAACATCCATGCCCATCCTCATCTGCTTTATATGTGGGACGCCTGCCACAGCATGGCTTGTTAAGCAGTGCAAAGGTCTGTGCCTGGGATGCGAACCAGTGAACCCCACGCCACAGAAGCAGAGCATGCAAACCTAACTACCGCACCACTGGGCCAGCCCTAAAATATACAATTCTTGTAACAATATAATGAATAAAAACCACTCACAGAATGTTATAATGGAAAGTTTCCTGAGAAATCTCCTTGTTTGATTCTCCATGTAATGGAGACCCAGAAAGGTTGATGATCTTTCCTAAGGTCATGTCACTGGCAATTGGCAGGTTTAGGATTAAAATCATCAGGCTCCTGATGCTTACTCTTATCTTCTCTCCACTGAATAAAAGGTCCCCTCAGATAGCTTCTGAAGGTCTCGTAGCATCTAGGTCTCTCACTGGATGGGCTGTAGTCCTCAAGTTTCATGCTCTATAGATTTGTAATAGATTGCAATAATCTTTTCTATTCCTTATTTATTTGTTCACGAGATCAAGACAAATTGTATCATATTGGAAAATTTACTAGCCTATTGTGATGCAAAGCTGGGGAAGAATACAAGAAGGGACAGTCATTGGAATCTCCACTCCCCTCAGAGAAGGAAACCTTAAACCCAAGGACTCTTGAAGATACTGAAAGAGCTTCTCACCACTTTCACTCCACTTCCTCACAAGAAGACTCACCATCCTCCTGAGACAGCCGTGGAGATCTTCCTCCTTACTTTAAACCTGTTGGAAGATAAAAAATATTGTACCACATCTCCCATGAGTGGGTAACATTAGGGCTATGATTTGTACAATGCTTTTCTCTTAAACAAGAAAATATGAAATGTTAAAATGCTGCTCATTGCATTAAGCAATGGAAATTTAAGGTACATTCTGTATACCTATGCTTTTAAGATTCAAAGCGATGTTACAGCACTAACGACAGGACACCAACCAATGAGAAACCATGCCATTTCAACAATGGCATAAAACTGTAATCAGTTCTAATCAAAAGACATAGGAGCATTAATTATCCAAATTGGTGGACAACCCAAGAATTACTTGCTTGTCTTTAAAGACCATTTTTACAAGCAGTTATTTTGAGCATGTCTGTTGTTCTAGAAATACTTCAAACTAAGTATTGAAATTTTTCTATGAAGCTTTGAAGACTGGTTTTCTCTATTGTGTTGCATAACTGTCTCCACACCATTTTCCAGCTTGCTGTGAGAGCACCATTCTGACTAGCACTGCGCTCAGGCCCAAAGAATTCCTGCACACTTGCTGACTCACGCCTCTCCTCAATATAGATAGGAATGGTTTTGCTTCCAAAGTCTCTCTTTCCTTGCTATGCTAAACTTGAAAAACATAAGATGACCGTTTCAATTAAGTACAAAATGAAGAAGCCTAGAATATGAAAGTGAGACTTTTTAACAGATAATGAAAAACACGAGGGATCAATAGAAAGCCACACAGCTTCAAATACACATGAGAATTACAGAAAGTTGTCCTCTGATGGGAGAATAAGATCAATAGAAAACACAGTCACTGAAGAGTTCTGTGTGCTCTAGATTCTAGAAAAATTATAGTCTAAGGCAAATCTTTCTACAACCACTTCAAAGATTGTCTAAATTCTTTCCTGGTGCTGGAATGTTCTAATTATTACAGCTAGAAAAACCAAATTGCAGGATAATTAATCACCTCCTCCGTCAGAATCAGACTAAAATAAAACAGACTTCAACTGCTCCCGGACTTGTGTTAGCACCTTTTCCTTAGTTTTGGTAGGTTCCTTCATAAATATGCAAAATACAGAATTAGTCATCATTTCTTTACTCCATAAAATAAATTCCTAGTGCTAATTTATCACCTAAGTGTCGCAGCTTACACTGCTCTGCTTTCCTCCTTTGCTGTGGGCTTCCAGAGAAGCTGTTTACCCCTCCTCACCTGAGTGTCACAGAAAGAGCTTCCTTTGGTCCTTGCTGAGCCAGAAAATCTGTGTTCTGTTATCATAAGGGAAGATCACAGAGACATCACCTGGAGAAAAGCACTTTTTAACTTAATTAAGACTAATATTGTAATGAGAACATTAAAGCAAAAACATTGTTGGCAATCGTCTGGAGCTGAGAGACTTTTTAAAAATCTGTGGTGTGTTTTATTGTTACTATAATGGTTTTTACCATAACGAAATTTAATGCATTACCAGGAAAAAGCCGTGCCCTGTGGTAGGGCTCTGCTTATATTTCAAAACACGTTAGCATGAAGCTACAGTGAGATCTAATAATAGAAATGAACTTACCTAAAGATGCATTGATTTTTATATTAGGTCATGTTGAGAATTTACAAAGAACATCTAGTCCATGAAACAAAAATCCTCTTGAGAACAGCATTGATTGCAAGAAGGGTAATATTAGGAAAATGGAAATCCTCTCCTCCCGGAATGGTGTACATTCGTATAATGGATTAAGTGCACTCGGTAGTTTAGAAAAGGTCATCTTTCAGACAAATGATAAATTTGATGAATTTCAGTAGATTTAATCACCCCTTGAGATTTGATCAAAACAACCCTGGAGTAAGACATAACATCCATCTCACCCATATAATTTACTTATTAAAAATAGGATTAATTTATTGTAACTTCTGAAATTATAAATATTATTTTTATTATCATGCTCTATTTAGTAAAGTTACTCACAAAATAAATTTCTACCGTTTTAATACATCCACTGGATGGATGGCTTCAAAGAAAAGGCGATTCCCTCTTGGACAAAAGACCTGGTAAGAGAAGGAACAAGAATTAAGACAGAGTTAGATTATATCTTTTACAAAACCAGAGATCCTCCCTAAGACATAAGAAACTACAAAGGGAAGCTTACTTTCTTATGCTCACATTATTAGACAGTTGAAATCAGGATTCAACAGTTTACATACATATATTCGAAAACACTTTGCTATCAGTTTTCTTCAGAGTAGTGTATTTCTCCATTTTCGTCATTGTAGCTTATGCTGTTTATTCATATTCCACATTATAGTCCTAATGTATTTTGTTTTGAAATAAGTTATGGTTTCATTTCTTTGAGGGCTTCTCTCTTATTTTCCTTGTCTGTAGGGACGGTCTGCTACTCCATACTCTCCTTTTTCCTATGTTAAATTGGTATGAGATTCAACTTACTTTTTCTAACACCTAATTTTAAGTAAAATGAGTTCAGGTCCTTTCTGAAAGAAGGGATGAGCTCTACAGCTCCCTCTTTTGTAGTTTTTGCAAAGTGCCTACAATAATATGGGGTCCTACTTTCTGAGATGGGCTTCCTTTGCTTCTCTTGATCATTTAAACCTAGATTAAGACAGGAAAACCACCACCTATAGAACAAATATGGACATCAAGCTAAGAATGTTTCTCACATTTTTAAAACATTGTGGGGGGAAAAAAAAAGAAAGAAGGGAGGGAGAGAGGAGAGAATGAAGGAAGACTATGTGACAGAGAATGCATGTGGCCCACAATAAAGCTTGCAAGTTTACTATCTGGCACTTTCCAGAATAAGTTTGTCATCTCCTGAGTCCTGCAGCAACATTTTCCTTTGGACTTGTTGACTTTGTCCTGTTCAGTTTGGATTCTACTCCCAGAATTTCCTTCTAGTTCAAGGCTTTGACCTAGAAGAGAGATTCCATGTTTTAGTGTCAAGAGTTCGGAAGGTCCAGACCCTACAGCGGTCCCCAGGCACTAACCGGGAAATTAGATCCCGAGAAATCCCTCCAGCTTTGATTTCTGTTTTCAGATTGCCACATTCCAGTTGGCTTTCTTTCTCTGTATTGGTGGGAAGATTCAGGGAGAATTAAAATTTAGGCCACTGCCTCCATCTTTGCAAAATCTCAGGCTAATTTTTTTTTTAACTGAATGATGAAGAGGACCTGGAAAGACAAGAAACATTCTGTATTCTCTTTGTAAACTGGAATGTGACTTTTTAAAAACCAGTATGCATTCAGTAAATGATTATTAGCTTTATTTATTGCTTTTTTCTTTCTGATCTTTAATAAAAGTCAATTATTTTTTACATATGTTAATAAAACTAATCCAAAAAAATAGCTAAATTCTAATTTATATACCAATCACAATAAAACTAAATTTTCCTCAGTGAAAGCAGAGCATTTCTGCTGGGTTAATTTTATATCTCCTCTAATAATAAAGTCACTCACAGAGAGTTTAAGCTATTTTACTCTCCTTGTTTCGAATTTCCTTTTCAGGGATGAAACACAATATGAATCTTCATAAATAAATTTATTCTTTGAGAATGATGGAGTCACTTATATTGGACTCATCTACAGATAACTATTCAAAATTCTGAACAAATATAAAAAATAACTCTGAGGAAAATCTGGAGGGTGATCAAGAGCAGGAAGAAAGTGGCGAGCGTCTGACTCTTTCATGCAAGAAAGGAGCTGCACCAGGTAAGATCCTTGTTGACACAGCTTTTCATTGAGGACAGTCACAAGGTGACACTAGGGGTGGGGTATGATGGTGCCAAAACTCAAGCAAAGGCTCAGACTTGCTGGCTTCAAAAGTCAGAGAATGAAGCTTGGGATGCCAAGTAGTTGAAAATTGAGAGGGGAAAAATCAAAGACCACCGAATGGGAGATCCTCAGTATTGCATACATACTTTACCAAAATTCTTGGCTGGTCCCTGGGTGTGCCTCGGTGCGAGATGAGGAACTGCTGGCTCACAACCTCAGGAGTTCCCGCGGTGAAGTCCAAAGCTGGCCCCCATACAAGGAGGGGAATGAGAGACGGAAGAAAGAAGCAGATCTCTCCAGGTTGGTGGATGGCAGTTTTAACGAACATGGGAACTTAGGAGGCTTGTCTTGGGTGCTACAAGATGAGTAGATCTCTGCACCGCCATCCAGAATCTTGAGAGTTTATATAGAGGCCTTAGCTGGGTTCAGTTGCCTACACTGTCCAGATGGTCCCAATAACACATTGTTCTCTCAAGGCTGTGTCTGTCCTTGTGGTGGCTCCCAGTGCAGCAAAAGCGGGCAGGACACACATTCCAAAGACAGGGGAGACGGTGAGGAGCCTCCCATTGCCCAGGCCCAGCTCATGGGTCAACTCGTGGTCACATCGTCTGGATGACCTCCTCCAACATGGAACGTCAAGGTTTGTGTCAAATGTAGCAGCTGGGATGGCTAAAAGAACTGAGCTGTCCATTTCTGGGAAGACAGATTTTGGAATTCAAATCCAGTCAAGTTAACTAACTGCCTACTGGAACAAAAATCAGCACTCTCCAGAAGAAGATTACAGAACCCAGAGTCTCTGAGGAGAAAAAGCAGATAATAGATTAATCCCCCAGCCCAATAACCCAGATGTTGGAATTAGCAGACCAGAATTTTAAACATCTATTATAAATATGTGCAAGGACTTAAGGAAAAATATGGACATGATGAATGAATGGGGGAAATCATAGCAGAGAACAGGAAAAATCTAAAAAAGAATGAAAAGGAATATCTAAGACAAGAAAGTACAATATTTTAAATGAGAAAGTTACTGGATAAACGACAGCCAACTGGAAACGGCAGAAAAAAAGAGTGAAACACATTTACGTCTCTGGCTTAAAATTATTATTATTGTCGTTATTATTATTTACTGGACTGATATATGCTGAAATATAAGCATTAATGATGAAAGTTGCCAGCTAAGGTAAACGTCTGTTTCTTTATAAATACCAGGTGCTGGCATGCTACCTGGAACCCGCTCTCCTCCATATATTCGCTGAGCAAATCATCTAGAAAAGATTAGTACAGAGAGAGTCAGTTATTTGTCTGCAAAGCCAGGAGGAAAGAAAGATCATTATCAGGCTCTCATCAACAAAAGCTTTCCGTAAAAAGTCAGCTCAGACTATGAACTTGGACCTTTGATCTTAAGGCCTAAAAGTATCATAATAAGAATTAATCTAGGTTAGAGGAATATGACTCTTAAAGCAAAAGTATGGAAAAAAATTTTAAACTGCCTTAGCATCTTCAATTTAGTATTTAACTACTCGCAATATACGGAATTTTACCTGTGGAAATCCTCCAATATCTCATCATTTATTTATTCCATAACTTTGGTGAAGACCTGTCACATGCCCTGAGATGGGCACCACTGGAGACAGGAAGTGAATAAGACACGTTCTTAGCCTTGAAAAGAATTTACAATCCAGATTAGACAGTAAGATGTACATATAAATAAACAGAAAAGCAAAGTAGACTATGATAAGTAAGTCAGGAACAAAAGAACCAGGGAACTGTGGTAGTTCGGAGAAGGGAATATTTACTTCTAGGGTATTGTCTAGAGAAGATAGTATTTTAGGCAGCTTTCAAGAATGAAAAGTGTGCTCGTTGAGTTTTGACAAATGGATGTTTGTATAGGACATTCTAGTGGATAAGATCATATTAATAAAGGTTCACAAGTCAGATAAAAGGACAGGTTGCAATTTCAGACACTCTATTTTATACCATCATTATTCTGCCAAGGCTTATGCAATTTGAATTTTATGTAAGTTAAAGACAACTGACTTTTAGATTCAGTCACAAACGAATCTCAGTACATTACTAATATTATTAGAACGAGAAAATCAGCTTTTAATCACCAGCACATCCAAGAAACTCCTCATGATTGCAATTTGAATTTTATATGTTAAAAATCTATTTTTATTTTCAGTCATGAACAAATCTCATACTTTATCAATATTATTAAAATCAAAGAAGTAGGTTTTAATCCTCAGCAATCCAGGAAATTCCTCATAATTTACTCTTTTTAGAAATAAACAAAACAAAACAGGAAAATAAAATCATACAAAGACATGAAATTTATGCATGCTACAATTTATATGCCAGCTCTCAAGTGAAAAGAAACCGAATTGTTATTGAGTATCTTCTATATATTAAGTGTAAGGGGAAAGCAATTTATGTGTACCATTATTTCATTTATATCTACTCTGTGTAAAGCACTGTGCTAGATATTATAGAGAAAGAAGATGGGTTTCCATTCTTTAAGGAGTTTGCACATGAATAACGGAAACACATGAGCTCAAGTATGCATGATTGAGATCTATGCATTTATCAGTCCAAAGTCATAAATATCCCTGGCTATTCAGAAAGAGGAAGCATTTTTCCCTTACCTCTGTCTGGCTTACATCCCTTTCCTCAGAGTCTCCCTTATAGGACTGTTCCTGTAGTACAGCACTTCTTAGACTGCATTTTAATTGTGTCCTTGACTTGCTCTGATGACAATGATGAGTTATTAAAGGCAAACACTGAGCCATCACCTCTTTTTTTTCAGTGAGGAAGATTGTCGCTGAGCTAACATCTGTGCCGGTCTTCCTCTGTTTTGTATGGGGCACACCAACACAGCATGGCTTGATGAGCTGTATGTAGGTCCATGCCCAGGATCTGAACCCACAAACCCTGAGCCAGCAAAGTGGAACGTGTGAACTTAACTGCTACGCCACTGGGTTGGCCCTGAGCCATTGCATCTTTTTGCCTCACAAAATCTGGGAAGTCCCTGAGTATTCCATTATTCAATAAATATTTCATTAGAGGAGAAATAAATAAATGAATAGTAACTTTGAAATAAATCATTTTTATTGTAAATCTTTATTTAAGAAAAGAGCACCATTGTAACCACAGAAATTATGAGACGGTGCCCAAAGAGATCAATCCTTTCATTTTCTCAGCCTGACTTCAACAATCCTCTCCTAGAACATTTGAAACATCTAAATTATTTTAAATATATATGCTGCACAGGGTAACCCATAATATGTTTTGGTATTATATGTTAAAGTCCAATTAAATATTTGGGTTTATATTTAACCTAAATTCTCCTCATAGAAAAGTTCTCAGAAATAGAAATCTATCGTGATATAAAACTTTTTTTAATAAAAGTTCCATGCCTTCCTTTGAGTTTAAAATAATAACAAAGCTTATCAGTTCTTTCCTACTTTTTCTCTCTTTTTTGAAAAATAGACTTTATTTTTTAGAGTGGTTTACAGCAAAATTGAGCAGAAGGTACAGAAATCTTTGTAGCTTTCCCGTATGCTTCCTGCCCCACATACGCACAGCCTCTCCCACTATTAAAATCCTGTACCAGAGTGATAGCTTTGTTACCATTGTTGAACTGACACCTAATTATCATACTTAGTCTATAGTTCACATTAGGGTTCACTCTTTAGTGGTACATTCTGTGGGTTTGGACAAATGTGTAATGACATGGATCACCATTAGAATATCATACAGAATAGTTTCACTGCCCTAAAAATCCTCTGTGCTCTGCCTACTGATCTCCCTTCCCCCCTAGCCCTTGACAACTACTGATCTCTTTTTTACGCACTTTATTTTTTAGAGCAGTTTCAGGTTCACAGCAAAATTGAACGGAAGGTACAGAGATGTCACCTGTACCCCCTGCACCCACGCACACACTTTCTCTTTAATTATTTGCATTGCACAAAGAAAGATAAACGCAGAATCAGAAGCCAAATGCCCCAATTCTATCCTGTGTTCTTCCTTCCACTTGACAGCAAATCCACTTCTCTAAACATAGTCTGCGCTGTAACCGGCTGGGCCTACATGTTCATTCTGTACAGAGTTCATTCTGGGGTGATTATGACCCTAAAGACTTTATTAAAAATTCTCCTGAGAGAATCCTAAAATTAACTCTTTCAATCTTAACCAGATTTTAGTGAATACTCATAATTAGCATTCAATTATTTGTGAAGGCTTACCCTTTGGAAAGAGTTTTGTGCATTCAGTTTGTGCTTTCCTTCAAAATTGCATTTCCTGTTAATAGTTTCATTAATAAATGAGGAGTAGTCAGTCACCTAAGTTCCTTCATTTGTAATAAAGGGCCTTTGGGACTAAATGACTTGTTAGTTTGTTTCCAGGAATAGAATTCAGTGATCATATGATCATTCCTTTCCCTCACAGAATCAGAATCTCTCAGAAAAAGTTTATTAATATAAAAAATTTAAATATATTAATAAAATATTTTTTATATTCCAGAAGTGATCTCTTCTTATAAGATTTAACATCTGGGATAAGATTATATGGCAACAATTTAGTAATGTGTTGAATGACATTAAATAATCAAATTTATTATTTAGATACTAATTATAATTATAGAAGTGATTATGATAGTTTCATAATGTTGATTATTAATAATAATAATTATTGTTATTGTTATTAAAATGAATTGATGCCAATAATAGAGAATAAGTAAAAATATTATATGGATGGATAGCATTTATATGCTTGTAGAAAAGATGAGAGGACGATGGGAATCTGCCAGGAGACGGAACGTCTGAGGATGTTTCTCAGTATTTCTCATCAAGTAACAGTCTTCTGGAAACGGAGTGATGAGCTCAAATTCCAGCCTCCAGAGAATTATTAATCGGGGAAATGACCTTGAACACACTGCAGAATAACTTTCCCTGTAAGCTGTCGATAAGTCACCTCAATGGGCAATGCACCTTCCGAAACAGGACGCGAGGCCGAAGTACAAGCCCTCCACCGACAAGAGAGACCAGTGAAGTCCCCCTGGATTTTAAGAGAAGGTGCTTACAGCCAGAACCTTTCAGGAGCATTCTATTGGCACCACACCCAAGGCTGACACTTCCTTTCCTGTAGATTGCAGAGTCCACTTTGTTGAACTAATCCAAACCCAAATGAGAAAACACGTGGATGGGAGGCAGAGGAGGAATTTGAGGATGAATAAATTTCTTTAAACGGTAATTTTGTGTCCTGAGATCTCTTTCCTAAACTGTGCCTCTGAGATTGCACACTGTAAAAAAGAAAACAGTAGTGTGGGTTTTTATCTTTAATTAGACATACTCCTTCATGCTGGTTTTTCAAGATGCTTACATTTAGGAAAACTGGAGACTGTCTGTAGTTTGACTCTATGTTCTTTGGAGAAAAGCTAGAAGACTTTACAGGTTAAAATGTGCAATGAAAGATTACATTCAGGCTACCATTCCAAATGTGAAAATGATGATGGAACCCTCTAAAAATACTGATTTTCGAAGTGTTGTCTAATGGTTCCTATGACTTTTCCTTTTGTGTTTTTCTTTTTTTTCAGTGAGGAAGATTGTCTCTGAGCTAACATCTGTGCCAATCTTCCTCGATTTTGTATGTGGAATGCTGCCACAGCATGGCTCAATGAGCAGTGTGTAGATACATGCCTGGGATCTGAACCTACAAACCCTGGGCCACTGAAGCAGAGCACATGAACTTAACCACTCTACCACCGGCCAGCCCCTGACTTTTCCATTTTTAATTGAAACTCTCAAATGATTAAATTGGTTCCATAGAAACCAACTTTTGGCTTATTAGGAAGATGATCCAGTAGTTCATAGTTTTCTTCCTGAATAGTAAGATGTCACCTCTCTATGGGCGATCCAGAGATCTGGCCCTCTGAAGGACTAGAATAACAGTGACCCAAGAGAAAAGGAAGAGCGAAGTCGACCACTGCCTCTACTTTCAGAGAGAAATCTGCTCCTCGTTTTCTTCCCAGGGCAGCTCCTAAAACTTTACAGGATGATAATTTACACTTCCTTTAATTTGAAGCTAGTGAGGTTGATTAGGTGATTGAAGTAATTGCTTTTGCTGAAATAATAATATGCTTGAATGCTGATAAAATGTCAAAGGACATTGACTAAAACAGTAAAGATCGTAATTTTCTGATTCTAAAAAAGCAGCCTAAGGAAAGCTTCCTTCAGCCTTTGCTTCAGTTAACTGTCTACTTTGCTCAATCATCACGAGGTCAGATATTTGTCCGTAATTGATGGAAACCAGGAAGTTCCACTAAGTTCAAATAAGGAATTTAAACAAGAAGGAAGTTGAGAGTGTGCATATATGACAGAGTAGATTCAGTTAAACGTCTTATATTTTCTGTATCTAAAAAAAGATAATAACTGATTATAAAGATCAACATTAAAAAAATAATAATTAAAATTTACATGTTTTTGTGAACATATATAGAAAGATTTACAACACTTGTGGGGAGCCAGCCCTGATGGCTTAGTGGTTAAAGTTTGGCCTTCTCAACACTTCAGTAGCCTGAGTTCATTTCCCAGTCACAGAACCATGCCACCCATCTGTCAGTTGCCATGCGGTGGCAGTGGCTCATGTACAAGAACCAGAAGGACTTACAACTAGGATATACAACCATGCACTGGGGCTTTAGGGAGGGAGAAAAAGAGGAAGATTGGCAACTGATGTTTCCTCAGGGTGAATCTTTCCTTGAAAAAAAAAGGGTGGGGGGGGGAGGTTATCTATCTAAGAAATCTAAAGGACGCCAATATTTACAGGGTCAGCTAGGGAATAATAGAAATTTTTAGAGCTGGAGTGTGCTCTTATTTATCAAGTCCTCTCTCAAAATTTTAATTATTCACATCTCATTTCTCCAATGAATGAAATCATTTTGAGTAAATAAAAATCCCAAAGTGAATAAAAATAACCCCTATAGCACAGTGACCTAAATTTGTAGAAAATTAAGAACTCTCAACAGCAGAATTTTAAATCACTTACCCCAACTTTCTGAAAATTACCAGAAGTAGGAAAGATGATTATTTTCTAACATCCACCTTCTATTGCCCTTTGAGTGGTATTAAATGGCAACATTAATATGGACCAATGAACTTTCACCTTCAGTTAGATGTTGAAGGATATGGAAGACCTTTTCTCCAACGGTAATAACAAGAAAAAACCCCAGATAACATTAAAAACTATATATTTTGATGGGGCTAGAGGAGAGCAGTGGATGCAAGAAAACCTTAAATAACTGATTCCATGAAAAATGAGCCCTTCATAGATGACCAGAGAGTTGCACCAGCATCAATGAGCTCTAGAACGAGTTCATCAGCCTAGTATATGTGTATGTGTGAAGAAGGGGACAGAAAAAATATTTGAAGAAATAATGGCTGAAGATTTTCCAAATTTGATGAAAACTATAAACCTACAGATCCAATAAGCTCAATTCACTCCAAAAACAAGAAACAAAAAGTATACCAAAGTATAGCATAGTGCAAGTCCTTAAAACTAGTGATAAAGAGATCTTAAAGCAAGCCAGAGGAAAAAAAAGAAAAAGACATCACTTACAGAGGAATAAAGTTAAAGATGACAGTAGATTTACATCAGAATCAACGGAAGTCAGAAGACAGTGGATCAATATCTTTAAGGTCCTAAAAGATAAAACAGCATAGAAATCTATAACCAGTGAGACTATCTTTCAAAACAAAGTCGAGATAAAGACTTTCTCAGATGTACAAATGCTGAAAAAATTTATCACCTGCAGATCTATAGCACAAAATCTATTAAAGAAGTCCTTCAGGAAGAAGAAAAAAAAAAATCAGATGAAACGTTGTGTACCCATAAGAATGAAGAGTGCTGCAAGGGTAAATTTGTATGTAAATATAGAAGACTTTATTTCTTGTTATTATTTAAATCTCTTCACAAAATAATTGACCTATGAAGACTCACCAAGTTCCTTGATAATTTGGTCAACAGCTCTTGTTTACAGTCGGAGTCAAAGTAAGAACTAATAATAATAATGCCCTAAAAATAATTCATTTTGAAGGCTTATTTAGCTATTTTAGTTCATCAGTTAGGAAGGCAATATGCTAGGAAAGAAAAAAGTGGCCCAGATCACAGTACCTTAAACAGAGATTCGGTTATGTCATGTAAGAAGAAGTCTGTGCGTAGATTGATGCTGGATTTAGGCTGGCTACTCTAGGATAACATCAAGGCCAGAAGCTCTTTCCAGCCTTTGTTCTCCTATCCTTAGTACAGTGAGGTTTTTCCCCTCATGCGTGTAGCCTCCTGCTGCACAAAATGGCGGCTGCAGTTCCAACAGTCGTGCTTACATTCTAGGCAATGAAAGGGAAAAGGAAGGCAGCATCAGATATACCTCTCACTTTCAAGAAAATCTTTCCCCAAATTCATCAGTGGATTTTCCTTATATCTTATTTGCTGAAATTTGGTCACCTGGTCTCTTTTAGGTACAATAGAGTGCTAAAACTCAGTATATGGCAAAGGGAGAAATAAGTGCTATGTGTGGCTTAGATAGATAATGGAGCTGGGAACATTGGCATCCTCCACAAATCAGGGTTCTAGTCACATGGAAGAAGAGAGAAATGGGTATTGAATAAGCCATTGTGCTTACCAGTCAGTGACTACAAATTATTCATTATGAAAAATCTTAAATACTAAAATTTACAGAAGAGAAGAAAAAATGAAAAGTTATATATTGTTCTTTGTGGATGACTGCCAATGTTTTCACATTTCTTTCCTCCAGTGTATTATGTAATAATTTCACGGCATCTATGAAACGTGGCAAAAGTTTTTCTAAATTTTTGGAAAGTTTTGATTAAAGAAACGTTCACTGATTTCATCAAAGAAATTGCCTAACCTGAGTTCCAATGCTTCTAGTGACTATCTCCCAAAGCAATCTATTACATATTTGGAATATGGACAGCAGTTATTTCTTATCTTTAACCAAATGAAAATGTGGCAATAGAGTTATAGCTGTGCATAAAATAAAATGTCTATATTTTCTGACAGAAAGTAGAAGCACCTCTTGTAGGAGTTATGAGATTGAATTATAAGCACTGTATGGAATAACTCCAATTTTTTACTCCTAAAGAATAAGAAGCAGAAAAAGGTACTGTCGTAAGATTAGCATGAGTCTCGCAAATGCCAGAGAGGCACTAACACTGATTGTTGATGAGCAATCAACAGAGACCACACATGTAACCACCCCTCCCACCTTCACCGGGAAATCCCAGCACCACGACCACCAGATGAAGCAACTATATTAAGAAATAAGAAATAAGATGCTATCTTATCTCTTTCCATCACAACTTTAAAAAGTCATTATAAGAAAAAAGTCTCATTATATGAAGTGACAGGAATCACGTGGGAAAAAAATTAAATGAGAAATCTCGTGTCTTATAATCTCGTAACGATTTCTCTTTAGTTAAAGCCCTTTAATTCTCTGGTGATGCCATGATTTGATATATTCCATTTCTTTGGGAGCTATTATATCTAACGGAAAAATAGTTTTCTTGGCAGTTAAATAATAGTACTAGAAAAGAGTGAATAAATAAGTTATATAATAAAATCCTTCATTTAATAGCTTTCTATAACTTCTTACAGAGTTCTTTTAAATATGCTAAGGCTCTTTGAAAAAATAGGAACTTCTTTGCCTAATATTATTATGGCTGGGAGCAATTAGGTAACAGATAGGAGGTCAGATTCTTCTCGTAGTGTCACTACAGCTCTAAAGGTAAAGAGCATGGTCACAGAGAAGCTAAGTGAAGTCTTTTAAGTTAAGGACCTGTCATTTGCTTATAGCCTTAAGCATGGGGGTGACAATAATGCATCTCACTGCCAGAATTAACCCAATTTAATCAACATACAATGACTAAAGTTGGCTGTATGTTAACTGATCAAACTAAGCAAAATGTATAGTTGACAGGAATTCACCAAACACCAGTGTTCTAATCAAGAGAGGAATTCTATGACCAAATTTGAGTTGAGAATAGACAATATTAATAACACAGTTTTAAAGTTATCAACAAGAGAATTAGCCAAAATAGACTATTTTTTTAAAAGAGTGGGGTAAGAGATACTGAGCCTGACCCAGAGTCTTCAGTAGAATCTCGCCCTTCGGCTAGAACACTAGGACCACATTAGCAAGGCCCTGTCTACAGGGGAGAGGAGTATTTAAAGTTTTCTTGTCCAGGATAAATTCCTTATTCTGACTCTATACTCACTAAGCAAACTTCCAGTTATGTTTTGGCTGCAGGTGCCTATATGTAAAGAACAGGATAGCCTACCGACATCATATCTGGTTCATACGGAAGGAACATGCATCTTTTAAAAAGAAACAAAACAATGGCATTCCAGTCTATGCCTTAGACTCCTGTGAATTTAGTTTAGTTTAGATAACAGCCATTATATACATTCTAGACCTCCAAACTAGAACATGGTGACCATATCAGAAAACTTCCAGAGGGCCAGCTGTACCCCTTTTTCTACCTCTTACAAGTCCATTATCCCACACTGACCTCTGAATATGAAAATTACATCACTAGTCCACTCTTAATAAGAGGCATCTAGTAATTTCTCCAGAATTTGGGGTAGATTGTGCTGAACCATCAATACATAGCCTTGTACCAATAGAATATAATTTAAACTCAATTTTTGGAATAAGGGTATAACCTATGGTCAATTATGGGAGAATGAACCCCTAACTTTAGCCTACTTAGTACTTACTGCCCACTCATTGGGTTATGAACCCAGACGTTATTTACAAAGGCAGCCTCTCTTGGCTACCAGGCAGGACCTGGATCCCTGGGTAATGCTAGCAACACATTGAGACAATACCCCTTTAATATTCTCCCATGTATTTAAAAAATTTGATCATTGTCCTTTTTCTATTGTTTTTCTTCTACTTTGACTACCTGCTACACTAATCGTAATCATTATTACATCGATTTATGTTTTTCTTAGCAAAAATTTCAATAATGTACATCAAAATGCACAGCATTTTATGTCTACATGATGATCTAAAAGATTAGTCAACACCAATTAAGGCATTTGTTTTCCCTTTGCCTGGTACAATTTGTCAACAAAAATAATCCATAACCAATCTATAAATCAAAATTGGGGTGAATTTATTAGGAGCCAGATCTGAGGACTAGCTTAGCCCAGGGCCTTCCTTCCGCACGGAAAGAAGGGAATCAAAGAAGTGGAGGTGTACAGAGTGGTTGTATGCTGTCCAAGAGCATGTATCACACATGATTGAAATGTCCCTTTTACTATAGTCATGAGGTTGCCCTGTTGGAACAAAGATTGATGCACACAGCAGGTAGTCAATCTGTTGTTTTGAGCTTGGTGGTCACAGGGTGGGCACAGCAATCAATTCCTAGCCTAGGGAAAGATGCTTATCCTTAAGGAAATACCAATGTGGGGGAAGTTGCATCTTTATCTTAAGGGTATTTGTTCTTGTCTTTGGTACACAGCAAATGCTTAAAGCGGAACTACATGCACGCTCAACTGCCACATCAGGCCCTTTTGGAAAAACAAGGTCAGGAAGAATTAGATTTACACCAAATGGCTTCCTCATATACTCCAATATATCCTATTGCTTGCCATTTTTTTTATCAAAATGCATGGGTTCAAATTCAGGTCATTAAGTACTTTACAGAGACCATCAGTGAATGGATAAAGGGAAGGATTTCTGATGTTTCTGAGACTTAACTCACATTATGGCCTGTCCATATCACAATTGAAGCAATATTTGGGGTAGTGAGCCAGCTGAAGGAGAACCAGACTTGAATTATAATAAACCCAGGAGAGCAGGCCCACAACAGGAAGCTGGAAGCAGGACAGTGTTGGCTAATGCCACACTCAATCATCTGCTAGATTAAGTTTTGGCCAGGTCAGCTAGTGGGAGGAAAAATGTGAGGGAGAAACTTGCTCATTATAGAGGTGCGAGTTGACTAAAAACAGAGTAATGCTACTTAGTAATTATCACCTTTTCCCTAACTGTCCCCTGCCCCCACCATCCACACACCCAACTAATGAGTGGATATCTGCCATGAAAGTCTTTGGCCAAAAGACAAAAAAGCAGAGTTCAGGAAATGTGCCCCAGGAAAGAACCCTAAAAACAAACACTGAAAATCTTCACTTTGCTTCTCTATGCTTATCAACGATGTTGTCCCCTAAGGACCAATTAAGATTTTCCTCCCAGGTCCAAGAATTCTTCTAGGTTACCAAGAGAAATTCTCTTTTTCCAGACCAAAAACAAATGTTTTAAAGTACTTACAGCTAGGAAGGGGGAAAAAAATGTCCTTTTTATTCTAACTCTGTAAGTATCTGTATGCATTCATATTGTGTGTCCTTAAATTCTTGACAATGCATGGAAAAAGTAAAACAATAGGAATAAAACAATGCTTTAATGTCAATATAACAAAAGCTGTTTGAGGGATGGTGCCCTCTTCCATCTCTGAAACAGGAAGATATTGACCCTGATATACACTAAATCAAGTATGTCACTGCATTGACAAGGGGAGAATTGGGATATTTCCTAGAGACAGAAGAATTTAGACCAGACATTTGTATTCATATGGAATGATTGAGGAACTGTTAGGCTTTTTTGTTTATTTCAAATGAGAGCCAGAAATTGTTGCCATCAGCAGTTGCACGCAGCTGAATTTTTGTCCATAAATTGCCATTATTACACTTCTGCTTTCTTTGTCTTTCCATTCTGTAACTGACCCTAAGATATGGTTTTAACCTGTTCCCTGCCTAATCCCCCATGCCACCCGTGTAGCCTTCTATTGCCTAAGGACTGAAGCCCTGTCCTGAACCCTGACTAGCAAGGAGCACCTAGGCCTATCGACAGGTCAGTTATATGAACAATGACCACCTCTCCACTTGGCTCTCAGTATTTGCTGTTTTCTTGTTTATTCTATTGATCCAACTGGAAAATGACATTTTTCTGCAATTAAAATTAGACTGTAGCACTCCTCAAAAATTGGGCCCTCCAACGTATCATTCTTTTACCATCAGCATCTGTATCTGAGTCATTTCCCCTATGTCAGCTCTTCCCTAGAGAAGGGTTTGTGCTACCACCTAACCCTATGGAGGACTTTTCTGCTCTGTCCTGCTGTAGAAAGGCCATTGATATTTGGGCATGAATTATCCCAAGATGTGACATTGAGGTAGACATAGTTCCAAAGATTCCCCCCCAACACAAGATTCCCATCCCATGGTTATTCAAACGCTAATCTAGGCACTGCTAGCAGATGCAATTAAGGTTATGAATCAGTTGACCTTAAAATAGGGAGTTTATCCTGGATTACCTGAGTGAGCTCAATACAATCCCGCGAAGAGAAAGATAGAAGATCCAGTTATAGAGATGCATTAGAGAAGGAAGAAGAGAGATGTAGCAGAAAGAGGAAGTTAGAGAGATTCCAAGCAAGACAAGGATTCAACTGCGCATGTTGCTGGCTCTGAGATGCAGTGGCCCACAAGCAAGGAGCTGAGAAGTGTCCCTAGGGGCTAAAGGAAAACTCCAGCTCACAGCCAGTAAAGAAATGGAGACTTTGGCCCTACAATCTCAAGGAACTGGATTCTGCTAACAACCTGAATTTAGAAACAGATTCTTCCCCAGAGCTTCCAGATAAGAGCCCAGGGCACTGACAACTTGATTCAGTTTTGTGAGACCCGGAGCAAACAAACCTGTTAAGCAAATCTGGACATAAGACCTGTAGATTTGTGAGGTCATAAAATTGTGTTGTTTTAAGACATTGATTTTATGGTAATTTGTTATGGCAGCAATAGGAAACTACTTATAGATGTATAATTCACTCATAAAATTTTTTGTGAAAAAAATTCTGAGGAAAAAGACACCTCTGGTTGAGGTTAACATCAATATTCTTTTTTGTATGCACGGTTAAGAATTTACATTTCTTATAGTTCCTCCACCTCTTTCTTATTAGAAGGTTTCTATAACCAAGCATGTCTTTATTCATTAGACATTTATTGGGCATCTCCTATGTCCAAAGGTCTCTAGCGGATATGAAAGATCCCCATCTCTGGACTCCTTGTATAGAAGATGAGCTGACCCTCACAGAATAAAGTCTAAACGCCTTCACGTGGCATAAACAATGTCCAATCATCTGCCTTCTGCCTGTAATTCTTCCATTGCCCCCTAAGATCCAGCCAGACACGACATCAGCTGCTTTTTAACCCTTGGGTTCCTTTCATACCTTTGAACCTTAGAACTCATGGTTCCATACTCCAGGACACCTTTCCCTCTGTCTGGAACTCTCCTCCCCCAGATACCCAGATGGCTCTCTCACTCAACTTCTTCAAGTCTTTGCCACATTTTGCTCTTTAAAAGACTCCCACTCTGACCATTCTATTGAACACTGCAAACTACCATCGCCTCCATTGCCTTGAATTGCCCCATCCCTGCACGATCCCTATTCCATAACACTTAGCAATTTCTAATGTACTATATTATTCATTTATTATCTCCGTTGGGTGTTGTCTCTCCCTTTCCCTATTGAAATATAATCTACACAAGAAAGTGACTTCTATCTGTTACATTCACTGAGTTATCCCAAGCACTCAGAAGGGTACCTGGCTCCTAGTAAACAGACCCTTTATAAGTATTTGTAGAGCACTGAATGAATGTTATCAAGATCACATATTTTCAATAGTTATTTATAGAGTAGAGTTTGGCATAACTCATTTGATGTCCATAAAAAGTGGAAGATTTGCTGGTAGATCCCCAGGTCACCTTGCTAAGAACAGGAAATGGGCCTAGGACTTCACAATTGTCAAGTGTCTGGTAAGCCCAGCATTCTTCTAGGACTAGTCTGGATATATGGGAAGTACGACTAGATAGGTTTTGGTGAAATGAGTGTCAACCTTGCGTATATAGGATGCCACCAAAAATGAACATCTTTTGAATTCTTGAGAGAGAACAGAACAGTTTATGAGTCATACTCATAAAATCCTTTCCCTAACTGTCCCTTTATGTCTCAATAAAGACACAAAACTAATTCTTAATTGAATGCAATATTTATTACTTCCCCAATGCCATTCCTATTTGCTGCCAGTCTACTTTCTGGGAAACCCTTCAATACACTAGTGACATTTTTTCCCTTGTCTTTTGTTTTAAACCATTTTGACCTTGGCATTCCTATACCAGGAATACCAGGATGAAATCTGTAAAAGTTAGAGAAGACTTTTTCTTTCTCATTGTTACAAAAAAGTTGTTCACTTTGAGCTTATCTTTTAACATTTTCTACTTGTTGACTCATTATTCTAAGTTGTACCTAGAAGAAAAAAGCTTGCAAACAGCTATCAAACACCTATGAAGCCACATATGGCTCCCCACACATCAGCCAAAGCCAAAAATTAGTATTTCTAAAACTTCAAAAGTTTAAGGAGGTTCTTCTGGGATATGTGGCTGAAAAGTACTGACACTGTCAGTGACAAGGAGCTAGTGTGCTCACTGGTAAAGAAATTCTAGCTCAAACACGCCCACCATTTAGTAGGTTACACTTTGCCAACTGTACAAAGGAAAGGTTTATTAAGGAAAAGTTTCAGCCTCTCCTTTAGCCTTCTGTATCTTGTCCAAAGCAGCTTTGCCAAAGCCAAAGCTTTAAGGGCTGGGCTCAATTTCTCCATTTTAAATAGGGACCACAAATAAAACTGTCAACCAGTAAGAATAAATGTAGTGAGCTTCTTGCCCAAAGTGCTAGTCTTAGTTTGGCTAGCAATGCCAGAGCAAATACATCCATCGGGCTCATTCAAAGACAGGCAAATTTTGACTTGGTCCCAACAACAGCAAGTGGAAAAAATCAGTCCTCAAATCACCTCATTGTGGGTTTGCATGTTTTAAGATATGCCTGGGGCTGTAAACTAAATAGCAGCTATTTCAGACATGTTTTCATCCCCCAAATCCTAAAATGGATGTAATCACATGGTTTCATACTTAAAAACACAACAAGCAAACATGACCACTTTTTCTTTAAAGCTGGAGGCGTAGTAGATAAACAAAGTTAGTTTGAAACTCAGCATGTTAAGGCATGAGAAATGAAGGAAACAGCAATTTATTTCAAAAAACTATGAAAAATCATTTTTTAAAAGAACTTCAAATTTTCCTGGCAAATTTCAATTTTAAGGCAATCTCAGTCTGAAAACTCTATACTAGATGCTCCAAAGGATACTCCCAGTAGAACAAGCGCTATGCCTACAAAAGCATCTGGTATTTGCATTTCCTAAGGTAATGGTTGTTCAAACTGACTGAGGATTGGGATTACCAGAAGAGTTTTAAAAAAATTCCCATGCCCAGGCCCTACCTCAGACCAAGGGAGCTAGAATTTCTGGGAGCAAGATCCAGGTGATTCTAAAGTCCAGCCAGGGCTGTAAACTGAGGTCTGCAAACAAAGGGAAGGTAATAAGAATTGTGAAAAAATGTTTCCCAAACTTGCCTGATGATCCATGTCTCCTGGGAAGCTCCTAACACCCACCCAGACCACTATATCCCAATATCTGGGAAAAGTCTGGGAAATGTATTTCTAAACAGTAGCACAATGATCATTATCATCAGGAACGTGGCGTCCTGGAAGGAGAAATGCAAGTAACTATATAAAGGTTTTTGCAGAGATCCATGGAAAGCACGCGAGAACAAACCATTATTTAACCTGACTTCCAAATCACAACCTGAGCGTTTTTCAGGTAAGGTTTAAGGTCTACATTAACCGAGGCACACTGTAGAGGATGCTCTGGTTTCCCCTAATATTCTCATTGCACCCCCAGGGAAAAGGAGATGTGAAAAATGTCAAAAACAAGACAGAGACAGCTGGGCCACAGTGTTGGAGAAGGGGTGGAGATTTCAGTGGGAAGAATTGAGTTGGGACAAATTCTCTTGTGTCATCTCCTTGTCGTCACATAGAGTCCCTCTCTTCACAACACATGAGTGTTCTGCTCACTCTCTTCTGCTGTGTTGAGTCAGGGCCTGGAGCACCTTCAGAGCAGCAGGTGCCTCCAACTTCACAAGGCCTGAGGATACACGTGATTCGGCCATTTAACAGTATAAAAGGCATGGTCATGATACGTATCGGTTTAAATGGCTGCATTCTATCCAATGTCTTTACTCTGGATTGTTTACCATTTCCCTCTCACAGCCCTGGGGTAGAGCAGCATTCTTTTCATATCCCTCTAACAGACCATAACACAAAGAAGGCAAAGGCAGACTTTTCTGCTGTGCCATTGAACTTCCTGCATAATTTGCCCTGCAAGACCCCATGACATCAGTGGAAATGCCCAGTGGAGCAATGGAGAAGACTGGTGGGCATAGTAATGCTCTGCAACAGTCTGGTGGGATACAGTAGTACCAGTAGGACACGGTGACACCAGAGACTGCACAGCAAGGAACGCCAGAGAACATCTTGGGAACAAAGGGAGTAACCACTACAATATTCTCAGACACGACTTTGTTGCAATTTGAGCAAGACTTCAGGTTCTATGAAGAACGTGAAGCCAAAAGCCAGAAAAATGAGAGAGACTACCGTATCCACATCTCAACCCAAAGGCAAAAGAGGTCCAGAAATACTTGAATTTAATCAAAGTTTTTTTTTAAGTAGGATATAATAAGATATGTACAAAACTTGTAGTTTTGTTAGAGAGATGTGGGTGCATGTTTTTAAACTTCAAAGATATAGAAGACATGGTTAACAGTCATTATCTCTGGGTAGTGGGATTATGGGCAATTTTAGGGATTTCTTTTGCTTAATTTTATTTTTTAAATATTCTACAGTGAACATTTATTTCTGCAAAGACAAAGTATTAAAGTTATAAAAATATTTTGATTGTTCAAAATTTATTTGTACACTATCTATTTGTGGTTTAAGGAAGTTAATGTTTTCAAGCCTCACCATCTGAGGTAATTTGTTGGTTTAAGCCATTCTCATAGCAACAGCCTGTTAAAGAAACAAATACGTATTTCATGGAACTCAAGTTATACCTCAAACCAACATGATAGAGGAATAATAAGTATTCATGACCAAAACACAAGAAAATGTGTAGTATATTTTTGTTGTTAAATACAAAGATTTTTCTATAATAACTATCCATCGTATTGGTTAATACTTTTTCTCTCTGAACTTACTCTGTTAATCTAGCCTGTCTCACAGGCATCAATAGTGTCAGCATCATCATCTGTGAATAAATGCAAGACTCAGGTTCTTTAGTCCCGGCTCTACTGTCCAGCATGCTTGCTGATAGGGGAGGGGATGAGATGGGTTGAGAATAATTGTTTTAACTAAAAGTCCTACTTTTTTAAAAGAAGAGTAGAAAAATCTCTGATTCTATTCAGTTATTCCTTGAAGAAAAACAGACAGAATTTCATAATATACTCCATTACAATCAATCTCCATTTACATTAAATTTAATGTATTATCCTTTTGGCCTTAGTCAAAAACAATTAATGTATTTTAATGAGTAACTATTAACAACAGTTTGAAATATTCAACTACTTCTTACGTGCAAGGATTACATGCAAGGAATGCCTCATATCTTGAGGGTTTTCATTATAATTCATATTTTCTCTTTGGTGAGCAAACATTGAAGTTTTTGTATTATTCACAACTCACTATATGTTTTAGGAGAGAAGTAACAATAAGGTGGTTGGATGACAGCACTGCCAACAGAAGTAATCTCCCACAACCCTCAGACCCCAAGTGGGGTTGTGGGTGGTGGAACGGGGGGTAGAGTTATCATTTACCAGCATAGCGTCATAAAGTGAAAACTACTAAATTTGCTCCTCTCCTCTCTTTCTGACAGGGTACACTCTGAAATGGAATGACTTCATATTACACCCGGTAGGATTGAATTGTATATTGATTTAAGACAATTATCTGATGAAAAATTTAATTTGTGCTAATTTTATTAAATAGAGATAGATATAAAGGCACACCAAAAATGTTGCCATTTGAGACAATCAACTTATAATATATAGCATGCATTTCCTTATTCTGGTGTTTGCTATCTATTTTATAGTTAAGTTTCCAGAATAGTGTTCTTGTCTCTGTCATTCTGAAAAAGCGTTTCCAGGATGCCATTCAAGAACAACATGCCTGTACTCCTCCACAGCAAAAGCCATCATCATCATCAACATTATCATTATTATCATGATCATCCTAGTTAGAGCAAATAAACTATAACCAGGGAGCCACCATTTTGAATCTTACCTTTGGCTTAAGTCATGGCTATCACACCCTCCTGCCACATAAGTTTAGCCTTTTAAGAAAGAACGTCCAAAATTAAAGACATGAAATGATAATGAAAATCAGCTAAGCTTTTTAAAAATTATTTCATATAAGTACTTTAAATCGAGAATATAAGAATACAATGAAAGAACACACAATTTTCATGTATATTTTATTTTGTATTGCTTATTGAAAAGAAAAATGTCATACTGAAGCCCCTTCCTCTGTGACCTTATTCAGTATCCTTCATTATTATCATTTTTAGTCTATAATAAGTTAAAACTATGGAGTTGGACCTATAAAAATGTTGGCAGTAAGAAAAATATCAGTTGTAGTATTGAGAATAAAAATGAGTAAGTGAAACTAGAGAGGAAAAGGCCTGTGTAGAGATCCACTGAAATTCAGTAATAAGCAGTACGTAATAGGTGGAAAATCACTACTGCCAAGAGAACTGAGTGTTCTATAGCCATAAGAAATTTTATCGAGCTGTATTTTTAAGCAAAGACTAAATATGTGCCCCGGAGGCATGTACCGATTGTGATGGACAGTCGGGTAGTGACTATAGTGACAGGTATTTGGAGAAAGACTATTGTGACAATCCAAAGCATAACAGTCATCTGTGAAAATTGACCTTTTTAATCCCCTTGGAACATGCAGTTCACACTTTCTATTCAAACCATGCCCATAGTTACAAAAATGGGAAGATAACAGGATGTAAGGGGCTAAAACACAGCTGTGTTGAACATTGTTCAAACATTAATATTAAACTAATCTGTTTTAAGGGGACAGATAGGCAAGAAAGAGTCAACCAAGGATATACAGGTGGAGAATCACTTGATGTATGTCAGTGACTAAAAGACAGCTTAATGAGAGAGTTAAACTTCAGGCAATACAAAGGAATCAGCCCTCCTTTTGACTCAGAGATACCAAACAAAAAAGAAGCAATCATTAAAGAAAACAGACAGAGAGACAGTATCTATAGTAGTATTCCCCATGGGCTTGTCTTTTCAATTTCTTGATGTCATTTAAGGTTTATTTAGTTTTTTTATGTCCAAGTTATCAAATTTTCTTTATTATGAATTATGCTTTTGATGTTATATCTAGGAAATCTTTGCTTAACCTGAGGTCATGAAGATTTCCTCTTATGTTTTATTCTACAGGTGTCATAGTTTTAGTGATTGCATTTAGGTCTGTGGTCCAGCACCATTTACAGAGAGGACCAGACTTTCCCAGATGGATTACCTTGGCACATTTATCAAAAATCAATTGGCACAGATTTAATATCGTTAAGATGGCAATACTCCAAAAATTGATCTACAGATTCAACACAATCCCTATCAACATCCTCGTTGTTTTTTTCTCTTTTGGAATTTGACAAGCTGATCATAAAATTCATGTAGAAGTGAAAGGAATCCAGAACATCCAAAACAATCTTGAAAAAGGAGAACAAAGTTGGAGGAATCACGCTTCCTGATTTTAACACTCACTACAAAACTACAGTAATCGAGACAGTGTGGTACTGGCTTAAGAATAGACATACATATTGATGCAGTAGAATTGAGAGCCCAGAAATAAACCCTTACATTTATGGTTCATTGATTTTCAACAAGAGTGTCAGGATCATTCAATGGAGAAAGGAAAGTCTTTTCAACAAATGGTTCTGAAACAACTGGATATCCACATGCAAAAAAGTAAAGTTGGAACCCTTCATTACACTATACATAAAAATTAACTCAAAATGTATCCTGGACCTAAATGTAAGAGCTAAAACTGTAAAACTCTTAGAAGAAAATATAGGAGTAAACCGTCATGACTTTAGAATAGGCAAAACCTTCAGAAATATGCCATGAAAGCACAAGACAGAAGAAATATTAGATAAATTGGACTTCACCAACATTAAAAACTTTTGTGCTGCAAACCATATCACCAAGAAAGCAAAAAGACAACTCACAGAATGGGAGAAATATATTTGTAAATCATGTATATGATAAGGGAATTGTATCCAAAATATATAAAAGCTGTTATAACTCAATAATAAACAGACAAATAACCCAAGTAAAAAATGGGCAAAGGATCTGAATAAACATTTCTCCAAAGAAGATAGATACACAAATAACCAACCAGCACATGAAAAGATGTTCAACATTAATAAGCCATTAGGAATATGCAAATAAAAACCATAATGAGATACTACTTCACATCCACTAGGATGGCTGTCATGAAAAAATCAGATAATAGCAAGCATTGGTTAATACGTGGAGAAATTGGGACCCTCACACACTTTTGGTCAGAGTGTAAAATGATGCAGCCTCCTGGAGAATTGTTCGGCAGTTCTGCAAAATGTTAAACATAAAGTTACCACGAGACCCTGTAATTCCACCACTAAGTATATGTCCAAGAGAAGTTAAAACACATGTCCACACAAATACTTGTACAGAAGTGTTCATTGCAGCATTATTTGCAGAAACAAAATGTGAAACAGCTCAAATGTCCATCAGCCGATGAATGGATAAATAAATGTGATATATCAATATAACAGAACATTATTCTGCCAACTAATTTTTTGCGAAGGTACAAAAACAATTCAATGGAGGGAAACTTTTCAACAAATGGTGCTAGAGCAATGGGGCATCTATTATTAAAAGTTTGAATCTCAACCTGAACCTCACATCTTATACAAAAATTGTCAGAATAGGTCACAAAGCTAAATGTAAAATTATAAAACTTTTTAAAAAACCTAGGAGAAAATCTTCAGGATCTGGGACTATACAAAAAGTTCTTAGACTTGATACCAAAAGTAGGATCCATAAATATACAAACTGATAAATTGGACCACATTGAACTTAAAAAAAGTTTTGTGTTAAAAAACCTTTCTAAGAGGATGAAAAAACAAGCTATGGATTAGGTGAAAACTTTGGTAAAACACATATCCAACAAAGGATTAATACCTAGAATATACACACAACTCTCAAACCCAACAGTAATAAAACAAACAATACAATTAGAAAATGAACAGAAATTTCACTGCAGAGCATATATAGAGAGCAAATAAGTGCATGAAAAGTTCAACATCATTTGCAATTAGGGAAATAGAAATTAAAACCAAAACGAGATATCACTTCATACCTATCAGACTGGCTAAAATAAAAAATAGTGACAACATCAAACGCTGATGAGGATCCATGGAGAGAATCACTCATGCATTGCTGGTGGGAATGTAAAACGATACAGCCACTCTTTAAAACAATTTGGCTGTTTCTTATGAAACTAAACATGTAACTCCCATACAACCTAGCAATTGCGCTTTGGGACGTTTATCTGAATGAAGCGTGGTACATGAAGGGCCATACGAGGAATGATGCTGAGACAGAGGCTTCTTGTCAGCTGTACCCTTTCTACCTTTCTTCTTCAACTTCAGTTCAGCCTGAAGGCTTTTTCTTGGAAGGATTTGGACAAAAATATATGGATGGAGAAGTGAGGAGGAAAAGAAGTGAACTTTATCTTGGATTGCCCAGTGAATTTCATAAACTTCTGTTTTCCACAGCATTTATATTCTGATCATTCAGTAAATAAAATACTACATGGAAAAAAATAAATTGCAAAGTACTGTGAATGGATATAAAGGTGTTCTTCATCAAAACAATACTTTTTGCTAGAATTTTATTAAACGGTATCCATTAGTTCAAAGGTATAAGATTTCAATTGCATAGGATATTGTACGAGTGTTTGGTTATTGAGATTTGCTATTATGTTTATAAAACAGAATTTTATTAAGTACAACAATGATATGGTATATTCTAAACTTATCAGCACTGATTCCATTAGGCACGCAGTTTAATGGTATATTTCTAGAAGAGAAATCTCTTGGGACAAAAGTGCTGCTTTCGAAATTGCCACCCAAACGGGAGGGATTCTTATCCTAAAATCCAACAAAAAACGTTACGTGAAGTGACTCACAGTTGGTCGAGATAGCAGTTTTACACTTTGATCATTCTCACTTTATATTTTGCCTGAGCTTTAGTTTCAGAATAGCACACATTTCTTTTGCTTGTTTTTGTACTGTTCATTCTAAATAAGTCAGTTCCATCAACATGTCTGATTTTTGTTAGCTTTATAAAAATGCTTTCCTAACAATAGTTTTTGGGTTGAAAGTGATTGTGGAGGAATTTTAATAAGCCCTCCCTTGTATTTATGAAGAAACCATTCTAATCAATAGTTCAGACAATGCTAGATAGGGTAACCACTAATCACCCTCTTAAGCATTAGTCATCTCCCTTGTCCACGTAGATATTGATTAATTACTTGGATCATTTCATTACCTGTCACCACATCCTGAACACCCATAAGAGACACATTAATGCACACTCTTTTCTCTTACTATCCTTTGCAAACTGCTCACGTGAAGCTGATAATCCTTTTACGTTTATTAAACTCCCCAAGACTTGTCCACCTTTGAACACTTGGAATGGAAGGAGTTACTCTCAAGAAGTGTGTTTTCAAAGGCAGCAGGACGGGAAGGGCTAAGCTGCAGCCTGGTGAGCAAAGTGCTGAGAGTTCCCTTGTCATCTCGACCCTCGTGACCCCTTCACTTCACTTCCCTCAGCTGCAAAAACACAGAGAGCTGTGTTACCCTTGCTTACTCGGGGACATGAAAAGAAAGCCATGCAACAAGAATGAGTGGAGGTCGGACTTGGCAGTGAAGTCTTGTGGAAAGAGGCGAGCTGAGAATCAGAGGACCTGGACACTCTTTTCCACAAATCAGGACTATGTGACCACAAACAGGCCAACACTTTCATTTCTTTGTGACAAAATGGCCATAATCACAACAGAAAACTTAAATGTGTAGACTTTTAAAAAAAGGAACACTTTCGAAAGTATTTTAAAATCTAAAAAAGGCTGAATTAATTTGATATATTATTATAACTATGAAATAACTGAATAAAATCTGACTTCATAATTCATTTTTCTGGGTTTGAATAGGAACCAAATAATTTTTTAGTCTTATGGTAAATGTCCTTTAGTGAAAGGAGTTTTAAGGTTTTACTCAATAGGAAAATAGATTACCAAAAAACAAATAAAAAAGCTTCTTAAGAACATTGGTTCTTGGATATTAAATAACCTCTAAAAACAAGGTTGTGATAATACATTGAAGTGAATCAGAACCCAGTGGACTGTGTTCTGTCAAATGATTTTAGAAAGAGAGAAAATATTTACTTAGATATGATTGGAATTTCAGGAGGGACAAACAGAATATATTTTATGCTGTGTTTCTGGTATTTAAAGTTTGCAGTAATGTGTTTAAAACTGTGTTAAACAAGAGAAGATTTTTTTAAAAGACACCAGTAAAAAAAATGTAGCCATTACTTTTAACCGGAAAATACCTATTAGCTACAATTCGGTAATTTCCTTTGTTATTTCTCAAACTCAAGGATTTTGAATGACTCTAGCAAATCAATAGCTTAAAAGACACATCCTTATGTGTGCATACTATTTTTACATGGCAATTCCAACAAACAACACTCAAGGTCAGTAGGAGCTAAGAACAGTATGTGAGGAAGCTTAGAAATGCAAGACAAAAACTTTCAACTTATCGGCCTCTTTTCTTGATCAAAGACTACAAAATACCATAGAGCTATTGGCCATCCTTCTGAATATTAATCATACTATAGAAACACCACCTTGTTTTATTCTCCTAACTACCTAGGGAGTCTCATTCTCCTAAATACATTAAGGATTTAACATTTTCAATTTGGATGGTGTTCACATTATGTGGGTAAATTGACACAAAATTGTTTCCAGGAAGAGTTTAAGTGACTTGAGGTCAAAGCAGCGCTGAAAGGGAAGTGCCTCTCGGTTTTGCCCACACTATCTAAAAATAAAGGCTGCTATTGTAATTCTCTCTTCCTTGCCGAGCTGTTTGCTCTTTCATAGAAAATGAAATTATGCAGAAATTACATGAAAAATTGTGTATTGTGACTTGGAAAAGGGGGGAGGGGGACAGAAAACGACTTATGGGAAGCAGAAACTATAACAGAAAATCAGAATACAAAAACCCAGAAAAAACAATTGCTGTACTTAGCTCAAACATTATATCTTTTACCAAAGCAATTATATAAACTGAAATCATAACCTAATTTTTGCCTAATTACACCTTATAATATAAGACACAATTATAATTGAATTTGTGCCGTGGTTAAGGGATTGCTCTTCTCCCTTACCCTGCAGGATCCGGACTGCTCTGAGGCACTTATGCCCAGTCAGTGTTAACTCTATTCGACGGGAGGAAAAGTCTTCGGCAGTCCGCTCATGCAAGTTTCTTCAGCTGAGTGAGTTAAATGGTGCCTGGAAAGTGTTTGAAATAGTATCGAAGTGGGGATATCCAAAATAGGGCTTATATCAGTGAAATTGTCCTATTATGCCATTAAATTAATAAAGACCTTAAATAATTTTTAAAAATACACACAAAACTTTAAAATTCATCCATTCCTGAATCTGTAGAGACAAACTCTTGATTACATCTAACCAAAATCAGGTAAACCATTTTTTTCTATTACTTACCCACTAGTGTCAAAAAAAGAAGGAAACTAATACTTCTGGCATCTTCTACGTCACAGGATCTTTCAAACGCTTTCTCTTTAGTCCTTACAACAATCTCATGAGTCAGGTTTTATTATTTCTGTTCCACAAATGAGGAAACAGAGACACATAATTTTCCTGAGTAAATGACAGGGCAGTGATTCAAATTAATTTAGTTCAAAGAAATTTTATGGCAAAAAAGCTGAGAATGTGTAGCAAAAAGATAATAAAGTGGCATTATTTTTTCTGTAGGAGTGATTTTCATAATACAAATCGCACAACCTAAATAAGGGTCAGCAGATGATTTACCAAGTAATTAGTATATTTCAGAATCAGATCAGTGCAAGGAAAGACTGACCATTCCATGTAGACAAACGCTCTATGTTCTGCTATAGACACCAGTGCAGTCTAGGTCAGTTTTTCAACAACAGAGCCCCTGCGAGTTCTTTAGACTATTTTAAAAGTTGCTTTATTTATTAATTGTTTTATTATCCTATTGTTGATACTCTAAAAATCATTAATTAATTGCACAAGCACCAATACTGCCTTCTGATCTCAGTGCTTGCATTTCTCATATGTGAGTTCTAATGATACCACCTTCCTTGTACAGACTAAAGAGAAAACAGAAACCAACATAACGCTTAACTGATGTGTTCCCACTAGTAAAACCTAAAAGATATCAAGTTATACTATATGAATGAAGTCTCCTGGAAAGAGAGAAAGACCTGGGAGAATTTATTTATCAGGCAGTACATGCAAATAGAGACACGCTAAATATTCTTTAACATACTATAGGAGTCAGAATTATACTCTCGTAGGCAGCATTTTAGTTTCAGGAAAAAGAATGATCTGTCACATTAAATTAAATAATGTATTCTGAAATAGTTATCACAAAAAAAATACTTTGGGAATAATTTAACAACACATGAGCAAAACCCAAATATTGAAAACTGCAGAATACTGACGTGAGAAACTAAAGTCCTAAATGAATGGAGAGAGAGACTATATTCATGGGTAGGAAGAATAAATCTTGTCAAAAGGTCAATTCTCCTCAAATTGATGTATAGATCCAACAGAATCCCAAGTAAAATCCAAGATGACTTGCAGTGTGAGGTAGAAATGGAAAAGATTCTAAAATTTGTATTAAAATACAAAGGACATAGAACAGACAAAACAATTTTTTTTTTAAAAAAAGGGCCACTTTGAAAGATTGTTAAACTACCTGATTTTGGTACCTACCAGAAAGCTAAGGAATTAAGACAGTGTTGTATGCAGAGCAAGAAAAGACAAATAGATCAGTGTAATAGACTAGAAAGTCTACACCTGGATCCACATATATAATCGATTTATTTTAAGAACGATACCAAGGTAATTCAATAAAGGATCGTTTTTTTCAACAAACAATACTGAAACAACTAGGTATCAGTTTAGAACAAACTACTCTCAATGCTCACCTCACATTATGCAGAAAAATTAACTTAAAATAGATCATAGATATAAATAGAAAAAGGCCTCATCAAATGTAAAAGCATTTGCTCTCAGAAAGACACCATTATCAAAGTCAAAATGCAAATCACAGTCTAGAAGAAAATATCTGCAATTTACCTATCTAGCAAAGCATGCCCTGAATATAGAAAGAACTCTTGTAACTCGAGGGTAAAATAAAACTATATATTTTAAAAAGCAGCAATTCGAATAAACTGTTCATAAGTGAAGATATATGAGTGGCTGAATAAACACAAAAAGATGCTCAACGCGATTAATCATCAAAGAAATACAAATTGAAACTTTAATACAATATCATCATACACCCTAAAAAATAGGTAAAATTTAAACTGCAGACAACACCATGTGTTGACAAGGAGGTAGAACAATGAAAATTTTCAAACATGTTGTAAAAGTATAAAATTGCACATCAATTTTGGAGAACTGCTTGGCAATTTCTTATAAAGGAAAACGTATATTTACCATGTTACCTAATAATAAATAAAAACACAGATGTCTGAAAAAGACTTTTAAATGAAAGTTTATAACAGTTTTATTTAAAATAACAGCTTGAAATCATCCAAATATTCACCGACTGTTGAACAGATAAACAAATAATGATTGTGCATGTGTCCAGTGGAATTCCACTCAGAAATCCAAAGAATAAGATTACTGATATGCACAACAACATGAATCTCAAAAATATTATGCTCTCAAAAGAACCCAGACACAAAAGTGTATATACTGTATGATCCCATTCATTTGTAGTTCTGGAACAGGCAAAACTAAACTATAGTGGCAGAAAGCAGATCAGTTATTGTCTGGGGTTCGGGGTGAATAGGGAGAAATTAACTGCAAAGGGACAGGAGGGAGCATTTTTAGATGATGAAGATGTCCTATATCTTGATTGCAATGGTGTTTGCATGGATATATACGTTTGTCAAAACTCATAAAACTGGGGCCAGCCTTATGGCCAAATGGTTAAGTCTGTGCTCCTGCTTTGGTGGCCCTGGGGTTTGCTGGTTCGGCTCCTGGGTGTGGACCTACACACCACTTATCAAGCCACGCTGTGGTGGTGTCCCACGTAGAAGAACTGGAACAACTTACAACTAGGATATGCAACTGTGTACTGGGGCTTTGAGGAGAAAAAAAAAAGAGGAAGATTGGCAACAGATGTTAGCTCAGGGCCGATCTTCCTCACCAAAAATAGCATACTTTAAAAAAAAAAAAACTTCATAAAACTGTATACTTAAAACAGGTGCAGTTCGTTGTATGTACTTATTTGCCAATAAAGTTTATTTAAAAAGTCAAAATAGTACATTGAAAAAGGTAAATATAGAAAGTCATTGAGACTTGTTTTCTTGGTCAGAGTTGGAAAACTCTATCGTGGTTCTAAAGTGCCTTCCAGTCCCCTATTATAGAACTTTTTGTTATAATTGTTTGTGTTACCATCTGTTTCTAGAGTCTCCGATGTTGTCATGCCCTCCCTTTAAGGCAAATCAACAACAATGGTTTGCCCCTGTCAGTGCCCTGTGTTTTCTTCTGAAGCTTCGGCTTAGGAAGGACAAAAAGAGGGTTCGAGAATAAAGACAGCCCAGACTCCAGAGGAAATACTGATTATTCTGTAGTCGTGGGAACATATAAGTGCCAGAACTGGTTTTAAACTTGTCTGATCCATCAATGACAGTTCTACAGCAATGGTAGCGGCAGAATTAGTTTTCAATCTGTCTCCTTGATCAGGGACAATTCGCTTCAGTGAACATACCTCTGCAACAAGACAAAACAGGCTCCAGGAATGCTACCGCCCTACTTCTGCTTCTATCAGCAACATGAAATTAGCTTCTAAGATTGACTCCAACCCACTCCCACTTCTATAACAAGCACAACCCAAAACAAAGTCTTCCTAATGGCTATCAATCTGCTTTGTTCTACAAGATTATGCCTAACCATCAGAGCTTTCCCCTGCTTATGCTGTAATTTTGGCACTTATTTTGCAGATATTGAGTGGTGGTCTTATCTTTTGGCAATTCCCAGATCCTCTTTTACAGATGGAGAAAATGAGGCATGAGAAAATTGAAGGTTTTTAAAAATATGTAACTAACAATCATATAACTAATATAATCCAGTAGGAACTAAACATCAGTCTGCTGATAACAGGTCTAGTACTCTTTCTCCTCTGATATTCGTATATGCACACATGGACACACACAGACATACATAATTGACATAAAATTCTTTAAGATAATAGATGCTATATAATCAGTTTCATGGTTATTTAATCCTTTTTGACTTAGACATTAGGGATTCAAAGATGAATAATATTCCTCCTAATATCAAGGGGATCACAGAAGGAGACATCCAGGCAAGAAATAATAGCAAGGTGATGTGATAAATAGAAAACAAATAACCTAGATCTGTATTCTAGATTTACTGCTCATTAGCAATATAATGCTGGATAAGTTAGTTACCCTCTCAAAGTTTCAGTTGTATTATCCATAAAATGCAAACAATAAAACATAATTGAAAGAGTTTTCGGGAGTTTGAAGATTCATGATAACGTAGTTAAAAATCAGTGATCAAAACAAAAATAGTTGCTCTTCTTATTTCATCAACATCATCATTCCCAATAAAATAGGTAGAAAGTGGTTTATCAACAGACAAGAGAGAATGGTTGTCATTTTGAAAAGAAGGTGATATATGGTATGAGTTTATGAGAGTGGATGAACAGGAATAATTTCAGCAGAAAGGAAGACAGGTGGGAGTGGGAGGTGGCAATGAAAGCATTCCAGGCAGTGGCTAGAGCACACATAAATCTCTAGAAGTACAAATAATCATAAGTAATATTTACGGGATACATACTCTCCACTAGGCACTGTGCTGTCATTAATATCTGACCTCACTCAATTCTCACAACAATCCTAAGAGTTAAGTATTTCAATATTGCCATTTTACAGGTGAGAAAACAGGAGCACAGAAAGGTTTTGTAACTTGTCCAAAGTCACAAAGCTATTCCATAGTAGGCGTAGGAATTGAACCCGAGTAGAACATGACAGCTTACATGCTACTTATTATGCAATAAAGAACGTACTTTCAGGGAGATGACTATTTCATGTAATTTTCATGGCTATTTATGTCAGTTAAGTTTTTCAGAAGCCAATGAAGGCATTCGGAAGACTAGTGTATTCAAAAAAAACTTAATAGAGCCTTAATTTCTTTTGCAATATGATTTAAATGATAATTGTAATACAAAGTGCAGTATAAAAATTCAGGTGTGAACAAAACACAATTTTATCTCTCTATTACTCCATTTGTTTTCTATCATAAGCTTCCAAGCAATCAGGTCACAAAAATTTAATATCCATTAAATATCCATTTGTCTTATTATTGGATTTCAAATCCTGCGATGGGTGGGAATTACTGGGCATATGGCCCTTGTGTTATAATCTGTATGTGCTGGCATCTCCTGAGATCACCTGAGAAATCCACATTTATATGTGGATTTCTGTCCAGGTAGCTCACTGCTAAGTCATTGGCCCCTCCCATCCAAAAGGCTCCTTCATTCATGCTCTCTCTAGGCTACCTCCCATTTCCTTTCAGAGAATATAGGATCTTTCGGGTGTTCCTCGTCACACAAGTCACAGAGACTTACAGGATGAGAGGCTATCATCTCTGTTACTTTCTGGATCCTCTTAGTTTTACGGGATATTTGTACTTCTCAGGTACCAACGTGGGATGTGAGGAAAGAGTGTGTTATCATAAGTTGAGCAGAGATGTTTCCACCTAAATCCATTTTGTTTCTTTCCTGGGCCAATATTCCATCCTCTGTTGCTGGGAGACGCGGCCACGTAACTGAGTTTTAACCAATGAGATACGAGCAGAAATAATACAGGCCACTTCCAGCCTGGCCCCTAAAACTGCCACTCCTGCTCCTCTTTGTTCTTTCCCCCTCCATTGTCATGACACAGACAAATGAGGCCCTAGAGGCTGCAGAGATACAAGCTGGGAAAGACCTTGCTTCCTGAATGATAGAGTAGAGAGTCATAATCTGGAACACCCACAAGGACTGTTATTGATCAAGAAATAAACTTCTGTCTTTGTCTCGCCATTAGTAGATTGTGTGTTTCTTAGCCACAGGCTAGTGCATCCTCAATAATACACAGACACATCTGATTAGGTATGTTAAACAGTGGCTTCTTTTCTGTAACATTGATGCCTCATGGGGCGCACTTGGGGAAAAGAATACAGGCATCATTTGCACTCCAATCCCCCAAACCTATCTGGAGCGTCTGAATGACCCCCTGAGTTCACCCAGGAGAGAGGTCGTCCCTCTTTTCTAAAGGACTCCCCATATTTATCCACTCATTGCTTCTCCATCTTGCTCCCCTCTTTCCCCCAGCTCCAAGAATCTTTATTATTTTGGTGGGGAGGCAGAAAGTCTTGTGTTACTCATCAAATACTTCTTTTTTCTAACCATGTTGAAGAGATTAAAATATCATTAATTGAGTATTTTGGAAATAAGTAAGAAAATAAATAAGCAGTGCTCTAGCTGACTGAGAGAAGAGCAAAGAGTACAAACCAAAGCAAAATTGGAGCAATCTTTATTAATATTTCCAAATATTATCTCCCAACATTTGCGGTCCTCCATCAAATGGACCACATGCCTAAGACCTGCATTATCTCTTAGGGTCTCAGTAATTAGCTTGAGTCCTACTCAGAATTTTGGGAACTATGATACTTGAAAATGATTTTTGATAGTGAAGAATTTGGTCAATGCACAAATGTTTATTGAATACCTGCTACATATGCCAGTCAGTGTCCTAGGTGTTGAAATATCCAGAGGTACAAATTCTTGTAGGGCAGGACCAAGAATCTCTATTTTTCTCCCAAGATGCAAGTACCCAGTGGAGCTACCCTCCCTCCTTCAAGCAGGACCCATTCTGAGATAGCAGAACAAGACAGAGACCACGGCAAGTTTCTGTAATTCTCCACAGATATTTTCATGAAGTTGCTCATGTGCCCCTGGAACCATCTAGGTGTGCTAATATGTGAAAAGACGAGTGTAGTTCCCCTTGCATTGCTTCTAGGAAGTAGTTAGTGCCATGGGCTGCTGAAGTCCAGTTCTTGTCCTGAGACACATTTCCTCACCTCCTCACTGTCTGCAGAAAGTAATCACAAGGGTTTTTGATGTAGGACACAGATACTTAGGAAAATGGCCAACTGCCTCAAATTCTTCTGGGGTCTGCCTCACTCCTTAAACTGGAGCATAGGAGCACATATTCAAACCATATACTTCACACATGCTTGGATAAACTATAGTTTCCTGATTAAATATGCAGAGTAAATTCCAACATCGGTCCCAGGTGATATGTTGGGTGTTAAGTTTCCTAAAATAATTTTTTTACTGGTTTCTCAGTCATGATTCTGTCTTGGTTTTAAACATCAATCAATGTTGTACAAAGTCTCACTCTAGCTGGCCAAGAGAGCAAGAAATGAAAATCAGACATAATTCTCATGTAATAAATATGAGAATTGTGACTTCAATGATGGAACATTGGAGAACTGAAGGATAGGGGATTTTTGGGCTTCTGGAGAACTTCCTTCTTCCAAAAACAACTTGATTTGCACGGGTTGGGATATTTTGAGGTTACGGGCTGTGGGTTAAAATAAAATCTCAGGACTCACAAGTCTGGTAAAACCACAAAGTTCTGTCTTAAATGGAATTTCTGGCAACACCAAGCTTTGCATTGCTTTCATCTGAAACCATAATGAGAGAAGTAAAGTTTGCATATGGGTAGAAAAAAGATAAAATAAACAAATGGCACTTGTTTATCACATAACCAAGCAAGCAGGCAGGCACACTGGTGCCGGGTCTGCCCAGCACTTGGGCAAGAATCCTGGAGGAAGGTCTAAGAAGCCAGACTACTATTGCTTCAAACACTTTCTCCCCAAAGATTTGTGCATTCACGTCTCGTCGTCCTAGGGGAGAGCATGGCGGTAAGTTTGCATATTTGTAGACAGTATGGCCGCAGCTGGGAAATACTATTGTGGGAACATGCTGGTTACAACAGCCAATGTGCTGTTTCACCAGATTTAGGCAAATTAATCCCTGTCTCCCCTCTCCCACTTCTTTTGGCTTTCTTAGTAACTTGCTTCCATCTCACTCCCATGTACTCAAGCCTTTTCTTTCTTTCTTTCTTTCTTTCTTTCTTTCTTTTAATCCCTTTACTACTGGTCACTGAAAAATCATTCTGAGTTTTGGAAAGATGGAGGAGAGGCACATTTTCCTATTTCTCCCACCAAGGACAGCCAAATATCCTGGATGCTTATATTAGACAAACAAAAGAAGGCTCTGAACAGTGGAGAGAAGAAGACAGACTGGCTAAGGACTATGGACTCAAGGAATGACACCGTGATGAGATCCCTGGGTTTTCTTTCTGCCTCATTTATCCCAGATTTGGAGCTAAAGAAGCCAGCAAGCAGGAAATGCTAATGGATATAGATAATTAAGCCTCAATAAAAAGTCATTTTTCTCTACCCAAAGGACCAGGAAAGGGGCAGCCTACACAATAACAATTTAACTCCAAACAAACACCACAGAAAAAACTGCTGCCCCATGCCACCCCACCTGCCAGGTCAGCAAAGGCCTAGTGGGAACTTTAGACTTCTCCCCTGACCCAGGCGAAGATGCACCCCTCCATGCCCCACATCTGTCGGTACGGCGGCACAGAAGGCTGAGTGAGGAGTTGGGAAGTCCAAATCCATGAAGCATTAGTGAATCTCACCCTACTCCTCTATCAGTGGGTACCATATGAGGAATCTAAACTTCTACCCTTACGTTGTGTTAATAAAGCCCCCCTCCCTGTCCATGCTTCAGCGGTGTCAGACAAGGCCTGGTAGAGAGTCAGAACTCTTACCACTGCCCAGAGGCAATGAGGCTGCTCGTACCCTTGCCCACATGTCAGTGGAAGCCATGTAGGAAGCAACAAACAGGCATTCTAGCCAGGGAGATCAGTGAAGGTCTAGTGGGAAGCTTCAATTCTCACTTCCACCCAGAAGTAATGCGGCATCCCTCAACAACCCACCCGACATCACGCTGTCAACAGAGGCCTAGTAGAAACCTGGATTTCTACCCTCTCCTAGCAGCAATGAAGACGTGCTCCCACATCCTTTGCCAGTTTCAGAGGAGGCCTGCTACAACAAAAGATTAATATAACATAATACACTCACACACCACATAACAATGTTTGGGTCAATGACGGACCACATATATAACTGGTTCCACAAGATTAGTACCATATAGCTGAGGTGTACAGTAGGCTATACCATCTAGGTTTGCGTACACACACTCCATGATGTTTGCACAATGACAAAATCAGCTAATGATGCATTTCTCAGAATGTATTGCTGTCCTTAAGTGACACACGATTGTACTCAAAATGTCCAGGATGCAATCATAAATCACTCATCATACTGAAAACCAGGAAAATTTCAACTTGAATGAGAAAGGAAGATCTATAGATGCCGACTCCAAGATGGCACAGATGCTGGAATTATCTGACAAGGAATTTAATATCATTCTTATTTGGCAGATTTACTATAACTGTTAGTTTCTCAGTGAAGTGGAAAGCTCACGTAAAATACATCTAATGAATTATAATCCACCTTTAATGAAATGTATTTATGAAAATGGTCACTTAACACCAAGAACCATAAAGAAATTGATGACCACAAATACTGATGGCTTTTTACAAGTGAGACTGGAATTAGATTTAAAAAATTAAGAATCAGGTGATAAAGCATCCATGTTTCACTCCGTCTACACATGAAACCACTGTCAACTGAGTTATGGATTGGGGTTCATTTGTCCACAAACATTTATTTTCATGTTCTCCTTCACCATTCTTTCCAAGCCCTGCACATACACCTCATAATCACTTACAAGTGCCTACATACATAATTGCTTATAAATTAGAATTATTCAAATATAGTCAAACATAATTATGAATATTATTTGTGAGAATGGAACCTAGTGAACATATGTTAGGGTACTCCAGAGAAACTGAACTTATAGGAGATACTATAAATCTCTCTATATACCTCTATCTATATCTATATAGCTGTATGTATGTATATCTATATGTCTATATCTATATATCTGTATATATGTCCAGAGAGAGAGAGATTGACTTATTATGAAGAATTAGCTCACAAGATTATGGGGACTGAGAAGTCCCACAATCTGCCATCTGCAAGCTGGAGACCTGGGAAGCTGATGATGTCGTTCAGTCAGAGTCCGAGGGCCTGAGAACCAGGGGAATCTGTGGTGTAAGTCCCAGACCAAGGGCAGGAGAAAACCAATGTCCCAGCTCAGCAATCAGGCAGAAGGGGCAAATTCTCCCTTCCTCTGCCTGTTTTGTTCTATTCAATGGATGGATGATGCTCATACACTTTGAGGAAGGCCATCTGCTTTACTGAGTGCACCGATTCAAAGGCTAATGTCATGCAGAACTGTTCTCACAGACACACCCAGGAATAATGCTTAGCCAAATATCCGGGTACCCCACACTCCAGTCAAGCGGTCCATCAAACTCTAAGTTAAATAATTAATTTCTATTTGCTCTGAATTACTTTCCTTCCTTACAGGGTTCTCAGTATCTAGTTCCTTGAAAAACAAGCCCAAAATTATTTTACCAAATTTGATAGTCTTGAAGATACCATTTCACTGCAAATGCTGTTTCTTCTCTCTTGCTTTTTATAGTCAAATTTTATTGTCTTTATTTATGAGATAATATCATGATTCAGAAGCAATACAAGGCTTTTTATAGAATTTTTTTCCTCTGAGATAGGACTGTAAAAGTTCTCATAAACCTCCCACTCTTAAAAGGAGGAGTTGGCAGATCCTTCTAGGGTTTCAAAACCATTGGACAGCTTCAACTGTGTGGTCATTTGTCTTAACATGATACCTTTCACCTGGTTTCTAATCTCAAGAGAAAAAAAAATCATAGATGACTAACTTTTCCATTTAAACAAATGTAAAAAGATGAATTTATCACTTTGCAATTTTATTGGTTTTATTTGGAGATTTGTGAATCTCACAGATGAGTCTTCTTAGATTAAAAAAAGGAGGGTATTCAATTTGGATATAAAATAAAAGAAGGAAGAAAGAATGGAAGAAAAGAATGAAGTTCTTCTCTGACGCAGCATTTCTAACGTTACCATATTTGTAAGGAATTGTTCCTTGTCTTATAAAACAAATAAAACCATCTGACTGTGTTGTGAACAGGGTTTTTGAAAATTGCCCAAAACACAGAAAATGGGACTTTTCTACCCTGGACTTTGTAGTATCGCAGAGTTATCTGAGGTAGAGTACAATAATTATAATTCTTTCCAAATGAGTAAACCACAAAAATGTAGGAAGCAGAAAATTACTTGCAAGCAAAATGGAACTAGTATTTATAGTAATTAAGAGATGAAGAGTTTGGGGAATTAATTTAAGGAGGGGGAATCTACTTAATTAGATAACACAATTGTAGAAACTTTACAAAAACATTATATGCTAAGCAGCCCAGCTCCACTCTCCAGTATCTGAGACATCTACCCTTTCAGCTATATGGTTTCGACAGAAATGTGAGATGCAAACATTTGAGCTTCACCCATGCTGTATTTTCCTTTCTGCTTAAATTACAATTGATTGTGCATGATTGGAAAACATGGTAATGATATTTGGAAACTCTTAAACCTTTATAAATTAACTTTGAGATATGGTTAATCTTTATGTTAGTAGGTAAATTCTAGAAATCTTAGCACAAAAATAAGCTCAAATGTATAAAACCTTCCTTCAGATTTTTAGGATTCAGTCATATTTCTGTGTAATATCCTGGGAAATAGCAAATTCTTGCTCCAATTTAGTTCTTCTTTGCTTGGTTCTGCAAACACCACAAAACAAACTCTGGACAATAATGATTCAGAACATTACAAGGGTGGTATGAAATGCCAGGATTTCTGGAGAAATGCCTGGGGGGTAAGAGCTATCTGAAGTTCTAATAATGTTCAGATCCACTTGGAAAGGAGTTAGTTTTCTTACAGATGATATCTCGAATCTGTTGTTTTATAGTAAACTCCCATAGTCAAAGAGTTATAAAAGAGTAAATTGTAAATTGGCCCACCTGTTGTGCTCTGCCATGGCACTTCAACAGCTTTTGAGAATTATTTCTGCAAGTTGAACTGGAAAAATGTTATGGGAGTTAAATGACATTAGAAAAAGCAAAGTCGAAACAGAAATCCTTCTGGAACAGCTTTTACACACTACTTTACAGTTTACAACGTGTTGTACATGCAGCCTCAGAGATGGCCTGTTCATTCCCATCCAATCACGTTGGATGGAATACAATTCCATGTCTTAGATGATTCAGCAGTACATAAAACCAGCTTGGCTCTAACCATGCAAATACAATCTGAACTCAATTTTTAGGAAACCACAGATTTTCCCCTTAGGAAATGGACTGTTTGTGGGCAGGCTGTCTCTTTTATAAGAAAATTATTTTCCAACGGAGCATTTTCACAGGCTAAAACTGAGAATTCCAGTACTTTCACTGCATAAATGTACCTAAATATTTCAACAGAATATTCCAAAGACTAAACATGAACTATCTTCTTGTTTTTGCAGTTTAAATACCTCTATGAAGCCCTATGTAAGATTCTACTTGAGGACTGATTTCCCTTATGGATGAATCAGTGGATTCCAAGTCTTGCAAAATCCCTTGCTTTCACTTAGAAAAAAGAAAGTAATCTCACTTACCTTGCGCCAGTTATCAATTGATTACCTCTCATCTTCAAATCCACCTTCTACTGCCTTGCTTGTGATACTGGAGCTGGACCCTGTGAATATTTCTCTTTTTTCAGATGGCATAATGTTAAGTGTTGTCAACAGATGGCTCTAGAAAACACTGCAGGAAAAAGAGGCTTTGTTCCAGGATGGTTTTGTCTGCTTGATACTGTGGTGCACAATATCCAGCAGTGAGCTCTGGTGAATGGTACCTCCCTGTGGGCAACTTCCTCTGGCACTTCAGAGGGCAGCTTCCCAGCAAATTCCATGAGGCAGCATTTCCCTATGGACAGTCTTCCAAGCACCCGCAAGGTGGCTTCTTAGCAATTTCGGCTGGCGATGTCCCTCAGAGAGCTTCACCATCCAACGGGCCATGGCCATGGCCACACCTTCTCCACTGGAGGGGAGGAGTACCTCTTCCAGACTTGTTCCTTCTTTTGGTGCTTTGCCTCAGGACTAGAGGGAATGGCTTCTCCTTATATCTGTTCTTCCCTTATTCTTTAGAGTTTTTTCTGTTGGTGGTAATCTAGATTGGTTATAGTTATTAATCATTTATATTAAGTTTTCTTTGTTAAAATTGTGATGTGATTCCCATCTTCTGATTGGACCCTGAATAATGATACCTTCAGTTTTAAATTCAATAGTAACTGTCAATACAAATACAAAATTGTTTCAAAAAAAACTCATGACATTATAATGTAGGAAATTCTAAGCAATATCTCGAGAAAATATGATCCCACAACTTTTCTTTAAGTAGATATTATTTTTAAAGTACCCACTTACTGCCAACATAAATAAACTATCTAAGAAATATTATCAAACTAATTTGTTTATCTCTGCTGTTTGAAACGAAATTTCCTTCAGTGGAAATGCTACTGAAATATGCATGTAGGTATCGATCAGTAAAAATGCCAAATGAAATGAGATCAACTACGTACTTTTAAAAGAAGTAGATTTGTATACACGTTAGATTACATAACTTAAAACACCTCTGAACTTACCAGAACAGAAGGCTACTCCCTATCACTAATGTAGACACTTAAAAGCGCTTGGATCAAAGGAACTGAGATAATATTTAGAGATATTAAGGGCCACTTTTGCCCTTAGCCAAATAAATATGTATGTAGGGTAACATTCCCTTTCACAACTTTCCCATTAAAGGTGCCCTCCCTTCCCCTCCTCCAGGTGCAGAATACTCTCAAGATGTCAGAACTTAGTTTTATAACTTCCTGTAGATTTAAGGTTATTTAGTTGCTAGCAGAAACTTATGATGTCCAACTTAAGCAAGTATGAAATTTATTTTAATGTTATTGGGCAGCTTACAAAATTGGCAGGAAGTCGAGAGTCAGGCTGAGGAAAGGCTTGGAACAAGAGCTTCTCTGGAGTTCCATGCAGCAGGCATGCCATCCATCATTCTGTCAAGGACAACTGGAAGAAGTAATGAGCTCTGAACTCTCTTCTGTCCTAAGTCTCTCAACTCGAAAGTCGGAGTCCTCAGAGGGCAAGCCCAGTTTCTCCAGCTGACTCACATGCCCATTCCTTGCTTTGAAGAGAGAGCATTGTGATTTTCAGTCTCACCAAAATGGCAAAAATTGGGAGAATTAATTAACTCAATGGAAATCAGGATGATATTAGCTTAAGTAGGGTGAAAGGATACTGGGAGCTCAAACCACTTTTCCACTACATAGACCACTGAGATCAAGTCTGTCATTCCTTAAGCACCACAGCTAGCAGGTAAGTATTAGATGAAATACACTCAAACAATAATTGACTACAATAGTTGAAAGTCTGATAAACTTAGTCTCCTGTGAGCTAACTATATGTTAAAAGGGGAACTTGGAAACTCCAAAGAACACTGAAGAGACAGACCTACTTTGTATGTTCCCCAGTGCATTTCCCATGGTGAACTACTATCAACCTTTATCCCACCAGATCAAAAATATCATCGATGGCAATGTGGCATCTATGGCTAAAATGTTCTCTCTTCTCCAAGAAGAAAAAAGAAGGTCTGGTGACTACTTAATTTCTTTCACTGTCCTTAGGACCCACTTAAAAAAGATGCTCGAATGGTCGTGAGGAGTTGCTGTCTGAGTATATTAGTTTCCTGTGGCTACTGTAACAAATTACCATGAACTTGGTGGCTTCAAATAGCAGAAATTTATTCTGCCACATTTCTGGAGGCCAGAAATAGAACACTAGTTTCCCTGAGCTGGAATCAAGGTGTTGGCAAGGCTGTGCTCCCTCTGGAAGCTCTAGGGGAGGACCCATTCCTTGCCTCTTCCAGCTTTTGGTGGTTGCTGGTATTCCTTTGCTGTGACCATTCACTCCAATGTCTGCGTCCATCTTTATATGGCCTTCTCCTTTTCTGTCTTCTCCTCTTCTGTCTGTCTCAATTTTCCTTCTGCCTCTCTCTTACAAGTATACTTGTGATTGCATCTAAATCTCCTTCAGATAACCCAGGATAATCTCCAATGGCAAGATCCTTAATTTAATCACATATGCAAAGACCTCTTTTAAGGTAACATTTGTAGGTTCCGGGGATTATACCTGATATCTGTTGGTGGCCATCATTCAGCCTACTGCACTGAGCATCACCCAAAGAGCTTTGACTTTTCTCTGGATGTAATGCTGAATGACTTTGGGCTATTTCCCTTGGTGCCAGGGCAAATGTATTCTAGAAAAAAAATGATGTATTCTGGAAAGAAAAAGAGAGATTATGGAGCACCTGCCCCACTAGCATCTGGATGTAACCATGTGACTAGGGTTTGTCCAATGAAAGTGGGTGGAAGTGACTGATATATGTCATTCTGGGCCAAATTATTAAGAAGCTAGTGTGCCTCCACAACAGTCTCTTTTCCCTTCTGCTGGCTGGATTAAGACTATGAAAAGTGGTTCATTGAGACACAAAAAGGAAGAACCTGAGTCCCTCAATGGTTGTGTGAAAGAAAGGTATCTGCCAATATATCCCAAACAGGAAAAATACAAGAAACATAGAACTGGAAGAATTATAGTGAAAATGCAAACACCAAACACATAAAGAAGATCTTAAAGACATCAGAGAGAAAAAATAGACCACCTACAAAGGCATGATAGATTGAATGATGACAGTTAGATTAGCGATAGAATTTTCAACAGTAACAAGGGAAGAAAGAAGACAGTAGAAAGACCTTAAAGTGTTGAGAGGAAACATGTATCAACTAAGAATTATGTACCCAGCCAAACTCCATTACTGGAACAAGAATGAAGAAAAGGTATTTTAGAAACCAAAACCTTTGAATGTTTATCACCTTAACTAAAGGAATTTCAGATGTACTGCAATAAGGAGAAAATGGATACACGTTGACAGTTGGAACATAAGAAATATTGAACAAATAAAATTATAAATTTGTCCATAAATATAAAACAATTTGTATGTATGTTATTAATGATTAATATTTAACTTTGAAAGTTAAAAAAAAAGAACAGAACTAAACTACTGAGTAGCTAGAGTAGTGGAGTGAGCTGTTAGACTGTTGTACTTGAGCCAACTGCCAATTATTAAATTTGACTGTAGGGCCGGCGCAGTGGCGCAGCAGTTAAGTATGCACGTTCCGCTTCAGCGGCCCAGGATTTGGATCCCGGGTGCAGACATAGTACCACTTGGCAAGCCATGCTGTGGTAGGTGTCCCACATATAAAGTAGAGGAAGATGGGCACAGATGCTAGCTCAGGGCCAGTCTTCCTCAGAAAAAAGAGGAGGATTGGCAGCAGATGTTAGCTCATGGCTAATCTTCCTCAAATAAATAAATAAATTTCAGTGTACACTCTGAATTTAGATTCCACCTCAGGTTACAGCAAAGACCCATCTGAGGATGCCTATTAAAAGAAATAATCAAGAGATCTCGTCAAGATGGCACTGTGAGCAGATGTTGAACTCGCCTCCTCCCACGAACACAACCAGGTTACAAGAATTTTGGGAAGAATCACCCTGGATTGAAAACTGAAAACTGGATAAAAATAACCCCCACGACAAGGGACAGTCCTGACGAAAGCAGAAGAGGCAGTAACTCCAGCCGGAGAGGAAAAAAGCCACCTTTGGGAGCAGCGGAGCTTCTCAGCTGGCCAGGCGGGAGCCACCCTAAGGTACGCAGCCCTCCCTGGAGGAGTCAGGTCCGGAGCGGGGGCAGTACTGCTATAACCATCCTTCGGACTCAGCCCAACTGAGAGGGGTATCTTACTGTCTGGCTTTGCTGGCTATTAACTGCAGCGAGGACACCCCAGAAAAGCTATCTATCGGCGGAAAGCCAAAAAGATCCGGGTCTTAAAGGGCCCACGCACAAATTCACTCATTGCAGCAACCTAAAATCACCAGCGAGAAGGCTGACTGTCCTTTGGTGAAACAAGACTCATCTGGTGGGCTCTGGGGGCATCTTGGTGAGAGGAGGATCCTCTCCTGAGACTGAGACATTGGTGGGGGCTGTTGTTCTGAGCTGGCTCAGGTGTGCTGATACAGACACAGGTGGGGGCCATTGAGGTGCATCCCTTGGGCTGTTAGCCCAGGGGTCTGCCACACCCACTACAGCACAGATTTAATCCAGTTCAGCCAAGGCAGGCAACCCGCCCTAGGGACTGGCCCCACCTAACAGCAAGCCCTCAGGCTACTTTTCAGCCTGCATTGACTGAGTGCCTTGATCCTCTACAGGCAGGCAAGGGTGTCTGCCTCTGTGGGGCAGGGCTTGTGTGAGGACCAGGTGAACTGTGGGGGGCATTGGGGCAGAGGTGGGGGCCTCTGCAGTGTGGCAGTGGGGTACGCTCCAGGGGGTGGAGAAGTGTGCACGGACCAGGACTGTGTTGACAGTGTATGTGGTCCAGAGTGGGGTGAGGCTTATCAGCGGTGGAAGACTTGTGCTTCACAAATAGCCATAAAAAGGATCAGCCCCACCTTCCAAAGCCTGAAACAACTGAGTACCTCCCTGCCAAGGGCTAGCCCCACTCAGCTGCACTCCTAAGAGAACTGACATCAGCCTTGTTGGCCTCAGGCCTATCACAACTGTAAGCCCCTGAGCCTAGCAACCAGCTACACTGGGTACCAACCCAATTAAGAGGACACTTGCAATAAAAATGTGCTAATAGACTTTGTAGCCAGCAGTGCTGAAGTCCCTCCAAACAGGATTTACAAACAGCTGGCCAGGGAAGGAAAGATCAGACTCCCTGGGTACCTGCAGTGGGAGCAACCCTGCCACAGCAGAAGAACACAAGTAGCCCACAAAGGGGTCACTCCTGGTTCTTATGGTCTGGTGACGAGAGGGAAGCACACTGTTGGGCCTCATAAGGCATCTCATACATAAGGCCACTTCTCCAAGATCAGGAGACATAGCCGACTCACCTAGTACAAAGAAAATAGCACAGAGAAAAGGCATAATGAGGAGCAAAGGAATACTTTCCAAGCAAAGGAACACTACAAAACACCAGAAAAAGAACTAAGTGAAACAGAAACTAGTGACCTCCTTGACAAGGAATTCAAACAAAATGTAATGAGGATGCTCACAGATATGCAGAGAAGAATGGATGAACACAGTGAGCACATCAGCAAAGAATTGGAAGATATAAAAAAGAAGCTATCAGAAATGAAGAATACAATACTTGAAATGAGAAATTCACTAGAGGGACTCAATAGCAGAGTAGAGGAAGCAGAAGAATGGATCAGCGAACAAGATGAAAGATTAGAGGAAATCACCCAAGCAGAACAGAAAAGAGCAAAAAGAATTAGACAGAATGAGAACAGTGTAAGGGAACTCTGGGACAGTATCAAGCATGCTAACATTGGGATTATAGGGGTCCCAGAAGGAGAAGAGAGAGAGAAAGGGGCAGAAAATTTATTTGTCGAAATAATAGAGGAAAATTTTCCTCACCTGAGGAAGGAAACAGACATCCAAGTTCAGGACACACAGAGAGCTCCAAACAAGAGAAGCCCAAAGAGGCCAACACCAAGACATATTATAATCAAAATGTCTAAAATTAAAGACAAAGAGAGAATCCTAAAAGCAGCAAGAGAAAGGCCACAAGTGACATATAAAGGGAAGCTCATCAGGCTGTCAGCAGATTTCTCAGCCTAGACCCTACAGGTGAGAAGAGAATGGCATGACATATTTGAAGTGCTAAAAGGAAAAAACCTACAACCAAGAATACTCTATCCATCAAGGCTCTCATTCAGAATGGAAGAAGAGATAAAGAGCTTCCCAGACAAGCAAAAATTAAAGGAGTTTATCACTAAGAAACCAGTTCTACAAGAAATGCTGAAGGGACTTATTTAAGTGGGAAAGTAATGACCACAAATAGAGATAAAAGAAAAAAAAATTATCAAAAAAATCCAAAACAACAACAAGAAAAAACAGGCAATAAAATCACTTGTAAGGTAAAAGTATAGTAAAGGCAGCAGATCAACTACCTGTGAAGGTAATATGAAGGTTAAAAGACAAATGTACTAAAATTACCTATTTCAATGACAAGAGGGTAATGGATAGACACACACTAAACAAAAGACTATATATGATGTGAAAAACATATAATGTGGGAGGAGGGGAGTGAAAAAGTAGAGCTTTTAGAAAGAGGTCAAGCTAAAGAGTCTAGCTACTCAATATAGACTGTTATATGCATAGTATATTAAATAGGATCCTCATGGTAACCACAAACCAGAAACCTATAACAAGCAGGAAAAAAAGTAAGACAAAAGAAATCAAACATATTACTAAAGATAGCCATCAAACCACAAGTGAAGAGAGCAAGAGAAAAAGAAAGGAACTGAGAAGAACCATTAAAATACCCAAAAAAAAGAAAAGTGACAAAATGGCAATAAATACATATTTATCAATAGCTACTTTAAATGTCAATGGATTAAATGCTCCAATCAAATGCCATAGGGTGGCCAACTGGATAAAAAAACAAGATCCATGTATATGCTGCATACAAGAGACACACTTCAGACCTACAGACACTCACAAACTGAAAGTGAAAGGATGGAAAAAGATATTCCATGCAAATGGCAAAGAAAAGAAAGTGCAGGTAGCAATGCTTATATCAGACAAAATAGACTTTAAATCAAAAACTGTAATAAGACACAAAGACGGGCACTACATAATGATAAAGGGAACAATCCAACAAGAAAATGTAACACTTGTAAATATCTACACACCCAACATAGGAGCACCTAACTATATAAAGCAATTATTAACAGACATAAGAGGAGAAATAGACAGTAACACAATAATAGTAGGGGACTTTAACACTCCACTTACACCAATGGATAGATCATCCAAACAGAAGATCAATAAGGAAACACTCGCCTTAAAGGACACATTAGACCAGATGGACTTAGTAGATATATACAGAACATTCCATCCAAAAACCACAGAATACACATTCTTTTCAAATGCCCATGGAACATTCTCCAGGATTGATCACATATTAGGCCACAAAACAAGTCTCAATAAATTTAACAAGATCGAAATAATACCGTGCATCTTTTCTGACCACAAAGGTCTGAAACCGGAAATCAACTACAGAAAGAAAACCAGACAGGCCACAAAAATGTGGAGATTGAACAAAATGCTACTGAACAATGATTGGGTCAATGAAGAAATCAAAGAAGAAATAAAAACATTCCTGGAGACAAATGAAAATGAAAACACGACATGCCAAAATCTGTGGGATACAGCAAAAGTGGTTCTACAAGGGAAGTTTATGGCAATTCAGGCCTACCTCAAAAAAGAAGAAAAATCCCAAATAGATGATCTAAAAGTGCACCTAAAGGTACTGGAAAAATAACAACAAACAAAGCCCAAAATCAGCAGAAGGAAGGAAATAATAAAAATCAGAGGAGTGATAAACAAAATAGAGATTAAAAAAGCAATAGAAAAAATTAATGAAACCAAGAGCTGGTTCTTCAAAAAGATAAACAAAATTGACAAACCCTTAGCTAGACTCACCAAGAAAAAAAGAGAGAAGGCTCAAATAAATAAAATCAGAAATGAAAGAGGAGAGATTACAACGGACACCTCAGAAATACAAAAGATAATAAAAGAATACTATGAAAAGCTATACGCCAACAAATTGGATAATCTAGAAGAAATGGATAAATTCTTAGAAACATACAACCTTCCAAAACTGGACCAAGAAGATGTAGAAAATTTGAATAGACCGATCACCAGTAAGGAGATCAAAACAGCAATTAAAAACCTCCCAAAAAATAGAAGTCCAGGACCAGATGGCTTCCCTGGTGAATTCCACCAAACATTCACAGAAGACTTAATACCTATCCTTGTCAAACTCTTCCAAAAAATTGAAGAGGGGGGAGGCTTCCTAACTCCTTCTACGAAGCAAACATTATCCTGATACCAAAACCAGACAAGGACAACACAAAAAAAGAAAATTACAGGCCAATATCACTGCTGAACATTGATGCAAAAATCCTCTACAAAATACTAGCAAATCGAATACAACAATACATTAAAAAGATCATACATCATGATCAAGTGGGTTTCATTCCAGGGATGCAGGGGTGGTTCAACATCTGCAAATCTATCAACATGATACACCACATTAACAAAATGAAGAATAAAAATCACATGATCATCTCAATAGATGCAGAGAGAGCATTTGACAAGATACAACATCCATTTATGATAAAAACTCTAAATAAATTGGGTATAGAAGGAAAATACCTCAACATAATAAAGGCCGTATATGACAAACCCACAGCAAATATCATTCTCAATGGAGAAAAACTGAAAGCTATCCCTCTAAGAACAGGAACCAGACAAGGAGGCCCACTGTCACCACTCTTATTTAACGTAGTACTGGAAGTCCTAGCCAGAGCAATCAGGCAAGAAAAAGAAATAAAAGGGATCCACATTGGAAAAGAAGAAGTGAAACTGTCACTCTTTGCAGATGACATGATTTTATAACTAGAAAACCCTAAAGAGTCCACTAAAAAACTTTTATAAATAATAAAGGAATACAGTCAAGTTGCGGGATAAAAAATCAATGTACAAAAATCCGTTGCGTTTCTATACACTAACAATGAAGTAGCAGAAAGAGAAATTAAGAATACAATCCCATTTACAATTGCAACAAAAAGAATAAAATACCTAGGAATAAACTTAACGAAAGAGGTGAAAGATCTGTACACTGAAAACTATAAAACATTGTTGAAAGAAATCAAAGACTACACAAAGAAATGGAAAGATATTCCGTGCTCTTGGATTGGAAGAATTAACATTGCTAAAATGTCCATACTTCCTAAAGCAATCTATAGATTCAGTGCAATCCCTATCAAAGTTCCAACTACATTTCTTACAGAAATAGAACAAAGAATCCTAAAATTTATATGGAACAACAAAAGACCCCAAATAGCCAAAGGATTCCTGAGAAAAAAAGAACAAAGCTGGAGGTATCACACTCCCTGATTTCAAATTATACTACAAAGCCATAGTAACCAAACAGCATGGTACTGGCACAAAAACGGACACACAGATCAATGGAACAAAATTGAGAGCCCAGAAGTAAACCCACACATTTATGGACAGCTAATATTCGACAAGGGAGCCAAGAGCATACGATGGAGAAAGGAGAGTCTCTTCAATAAATGGTGTTGGGAAAACTGGACAGCCACATGCAAAAGAATGAAAGTAGACCATTGCCTTACACCACGCACAAAAATTAACTCAAAATAGATTAAAGACTTGCATGTAAGACCCGAAACCATGAGACTTCTAGAAGAAAACATAGGCAGGACGCTCTATCACCTTGGTCTGAGTAGCATATTTTCAAGTCCCATGTCTGACCGGGCAAGGGAAACAAAAGAAAAAATGAACAAATGGGACTACATCAAACTAAAAAGCTTCTGCACAACAAAGGAAACCATCAACAAAATGAAAAGACAACCTAACAACTGGGAGAAGATATTTGCAAACCACATATCAGATAAGGGGTTAATATCCAAAATATACAAGGAACTCATACAGCTCAACAACAAAAAAACCAACAATCCAATTAGAAAATGGGCAAAAGATCTGAACAGAGATTTCTCCAAAGAAGATATACAGATGGCCAACAGGCATATGAAAAGATGCTCAACATCATTAGCTATCAGGGAAATGCAAGTCAAAACTACAGTGAGATATCACCTCACTCCGGTCAGAATGGCTATAATTAACAAGACAGGAAACAACAAATGTTGGAGAGGGTGTGGAGAGAAGGGAACCCTTGTTCACTGCTGGTGGTAGTGCAAACTGGTGCAGCCACTATGGAAAGCAGTTTGGAGTATCCTCAGAAAATTAAGGATAGATCTACCATATGATCCAGCTATTCCACTGCTGGGTATTTATCCAAAGAACTTGAAAACACAAAGAAATAAAGATACTTGCACCCCTATGTTCATTGCGGCATTATACACAATAGCCAAGACTTGGAAGCAACCTAGATGCCCATCAAGGGACGAATGGATAAAGAAGATGTGGTATTTATACACGATGGAATACTACTCAGCCATAAGAAATGATGAAATCCAGCCATTTGTGACAACATGGATGGACCTTGAGGGTATTATGCTGAGTGAAATAAGTCAGAGGGAGAAAGTCAAATACCATATGATCTCACTCATAAGTAGAAGATAAAAACGACAAAAAAAACACCACAACACATAGCATTGGAGATTGGACCGGTGGTTACCGTTGGGGAAGGGGGGAGGGGTGAGGTCAAAAGGGGTGATTAGGGTCACATGTGAGGGGATGCACTATAATTAGTGTTCGGGTGGTGAACATGATGTAATGTATCCAGAATTTGAAATATGATGTACATCCGAAAAAAATAAAAATTTAAAAAAAAAGAAATAATCAAGAAAATAACATATTGCTACAAAATACGTTTATTTTGATTCACCAAGATAATTAAGCAATCAATCAATTAAGCAAACAAGGTATGACAGCTGATAGACTGGGAAGGGATGCACTACCTTGTGCCCATTATTTGGCCAGACATGCTATTTCCTTTGGCTGTTGTTTATTCCCAGCTGATCCATTGTTCACAAGTATTCTCTACCCAAGCAGCAGCAGGTGGTTGTAATGACCTCACATAACTGTTTACAGCAAGATCAACGTACTCCAGAGAGAGGCAGGGAGTACAGTGTTGTTCTTGTCTATTGGGTGGCAGGCTAGGCACTTTATGCTAACTTAGGGACCTGGGCATATTTTATGTCTTACATTCTATTGGTTCAAATTAATGTCAACCTTACCAGTACCTTTAGACTCAGAGTAAATAGAGTGTATACTACAGATGTTACACGCTTACAAGTTAAGTATCAATCAGTATCAACTTTTTCAGAACTCTGGAGATTATTCAATCAGAGGTTTCCATTAATGGTGGAATAATGGCATATCAGAGGACTCACCTCCCAGGAAGAAACTGTAAAACTTGGACTAATACAAAAAGGCACTGGAAAGTGAACTGAAGCAGACAGGTTTAGATGTGGAATACACCCTCAAGGGAAGGTAGTGGAGCTGAATGAAGTAAGCACCTATTTCTATCACTTTTAGCCTAAAGTTAATTGCAGTCTTTGAGGCCATCCAGTGGTGGTGGGAGGCACTTGTGAAAAATCGTATTGTTTATGGGGGGTGTAGGGCCAGAAAACTGATGCCAGGAAAATACCACTGAAGCGAGAAAAGACCATAGAAGGGAAAGAGCCAGAGAAAGAAGATAAAATCCACATCTTTCCTCTGAACAGACTCAAAATGTCCACCTCCTCTCAAGTATCTGCTGCCACAATTTCCAGCCATTCAGCCTCTGTGTACTCTAATCCCTGTCTTCTCAATTTAGCAAGACCACTATACTCGGCTTGGTTTCCTTTCTGTGAGAGATTAGGAACTTCTTTGGTCTTTCCTTGTCTGGGCACACCACAGCCCTGCCACACGTGTGACCTTTTAGATCCCCAGGAATATGCCAGGACTTTTAAACACCCCATATGGACATCTCATTCTCCAAATTTTTCTTTTACGTTTTTGCGCCAGCCTCTTGTTTGCCCCAACTGGTATTACCACCTCTGTCAGCTACCTGGATGTTAAATAATTGCTGCTGATTGTTCTTCACAAATGCTCTGGGCATAGGACCTTTCCCATTGAGCAAGTCCTGAGTTCGTTCAAATAAAGATAAGCCCTTTGAAGAGGGCTTTTCCAGGAAGCTGCCAGGCAGGTGAAGTAGTAATTATCTGGGGATGGGGCTTTTTGGAGAGTACCAAACCCATTCTTTCTCCTTTAGGAGTTATTAAGTTGCCCGTTTTCAAGGCTACCATGGAGCTAGGGGAGGAGATAGGAATAGGTCAAGTTAAAATGCAAGAGAGTTCACTCTTCTTATCAAGATTGTCATTTTTCATGAATAAACACTTGTCAGATTGTCACAATCTTTTGATTAATTTCAAAAATTTCAAAAGAGAAAGTTGTTTCTGATAATTTTTTCTAAAGTTCTCATAGTTTTTATGGAGAAATATATTTTCAGAGGTCTCTGATCCACCATTCCAGAAGTGCTTCTTCTCTGATATATTTCCCTTTTTTTTTTTGCTCTCCATTTTTCTTACATCTCTAACTGCCATTGGAAATTTTCTATTTGATTCCTTGAATTTATTTACCACAGTTATTTTAAAGTCCTTGTATGATCATTCCATGATCTGGATCTTCCGTGTATCTTTTTCTAATGACTTTTTCCTTGTCATTTAAATTCAAAGTCATGTCTTCTCTTACACTAGTTTTTGTTGTATTTGTTTGCTTTGTCTGATTTGGTTTGCTTGAGAGCAGGATATTATATGTAAAGTTTGAAGAGACCATTTCAGGCTCTGCATGATGTATCTTTACCCATGGAAGATTTACTTTTATTTCTGGCAGGCAGCTTGGCTAGGTGTGGTAGCAACTCCAATTCACGGTAATCTCATCAGTCATTGAAATTATTCAAACCTGGGCTTTAGTCCCTTTGAGGGCCCATTTTTGTTTACATTTGTTCTTTTTATTTTAAATTATTTATTGAGGTCACATTGGTTTATACCATTGTGCAATTTCAAGTGTACATTATTATATATCACTTTCTGTATAGACTGCATCGTGTTCACCCCCAATAGCCTAGTTTTTATCTGTCACCATACATATGTGTCCCTTTACCCCTTTTGCCCTCCACCACACCCCCTACCCCTCTGGTAACCACTAATCTGTTCTCCTTACCCATGTGTTTATCTTCCACATACGAGTGAAATCATATGGTGTTTGTCTTTGTCTGGCTTATTTTGCTTAACATAATACCCTCAAGGTCCATCCACATTGTTGCAAATGGCATGACTTTGTCCTTTTTTAATGGCTGAGTAGTATTCCATTGCATATATATACCACATCTTTTTTATCCATTCATTAGTTGATGGGCACCTGAGTTGATTCCATGTCTTGGCTCTTGTGAGTAATGCTGTGATATAATTAACAGCTCAGAAAATAGCTAATGTTGGAGATGATGTGGAGCAAGGGGAACTCTCATACACTGCTGGTGGGAATGCAAACTTGCGCAGCCACTATTGAAAACAGTACGATTTCTCAAAAAATTGAGAATAGGAATACCATACAATCCAGCTATCCCACTATTGGGTATTTATCCAAAGAACATGAAATCAAGAATACAAAGAGATTTACTTGTATTCTTAGAGTATAACGCTTCAAGGTGACAGCACAAGGTTTCTTCCAAAGTCTCTCTTCAGATATGGGTCCTGAACTCCCATCCCTCCACCCCATACCTTCATCCCCATGAGTCAGCTGCTCAGCTTCCCCATATCTGTGCTGCCTCTTTAGGAACTGGTAAAAGCATTGAAGAGAAAAGCAGCACCTGATTCTCGGCTTATCTACCTTGGCTTCCATTCTTTCCTGGATTCAAACGTGCGCAAATCCTCAATCCTCGTTCCTTGGCTACTTCTTTAATGCCTTCACATAGATATATGTACTTTATTTTGTGCAGCTTTTTCTTTAAAAAAGAAAAACAACAGAAAAGATTGCTCCGAAGCAACTGATTGTACCATTCCCAGAAATAAAAATTCCACTCAAAATTTTAGTTCTTGACCTTGGGTTTCTGAATCTATTTGGGGGAATTTATTTTTTTTAACCTCAAGGAACCTTCACTTCCTACTAGGTTTCTGGAATTCAAAGAAGAGTATATTGGACTCCTCGAGCTGCTACAGACCACCTTGATTAGAATCAGGACTGCTGAGCCAACCGCTGTGTGTAGTGCCCAGATTTGCATTCTACAAAATGTCACTTTCATTTTTAAGGAAGGAAAGGTTTGAGAACATTTTCACCAATGGAAGGGACCAAAAGCACCTCTATCCTCTACCATATGACTACCATGTTAGTTTGCTGGGGCTACTATAACAAAGTACCACAGATTGAATGGCTTAATAATGGAAATTTATTTTCTCACAATTGTGAAGGCTAGCAGTCCAAGACCAAGGTATTGACAGGATTAGTTTTTCTTGAGGCCTCTCTCCTTAGCTTGTAGATGGCCATCTTCGGCCTGTGTCTTCACATGGTCTTCTATCTCTACATGTCTGTGCACAAATTTCCTCTTCTTATAAGGTCACCAGTCGTACTGAATTAGGGCCCTAATCACTTAGTCACCTTATTTTAATTTCATTATTTCTTTAATGACTCTATATCCAAATACAGTTACCTTCCGAGGTACCTCGGGGTTAGGACTTCAATATTTGAATTTTAAGGGGACACAATTCAGCCCATAACACCTAGAGTAATGGGTCTTGGCTCTCAGAGAGAAATATTATTTTTATACATTGGAGGCCATTGCAATTTAGGGTCAAACTAGAGAGCTCCTACAGAGCCTTCAGGAAATGGCTCCTCAAACCACTACATTCCATGATAAAGTGAAGAAGCAACTTGCCCAGGGAAAGTCAATGGATTCTTATTGCGAAGTCCCTGAGATTCCCATACTTTCTTCCTTTTCAAAGGCCTGAGTGTTTAACGTTTCCTTGAATTTAATGAGATGTCTCAGTATTTGTAAAGCTATCTTTTTTTAACTTAAAACTATCTCACCTTAATTTCTTAATTTTCAGAAAACAATAGAAAGTTAAAAATGCTTCAACTTCTTTAGCACAGTTTTAAAAATAAGTAAAATATGTATAATATTTTCAAGAAAACTATATCATTCCATTAAAGACTAACCCCATGGAGAGCACACGTCTTCAGGTTCCAGACTGCTGAAGTATCACAAGCATCAAATTCCCAAAATAATAGATCTCACACTGTAGACACCTAATCTCTAAGGTGTAGGAAGATTTCAAGGAGAAGCTAATTATTTAAACTTAAATAATAGCACATTTATTCAACATACATTTACCAAACATCTACTATATAATTTTGTATAGTAAAACAGGCATTGTGGTGGTAACGAAAAACAAACAAACACAAATCCATGGGCCCTATCCTCAAAGGGTATATAATCTAGCTGGGGAGACACTAAAAACATGGAATGTTGACAGTCATCCTTACACAGAGGCCCTACTATCCTCTGAGTTATAACTATCTTAGGGTGTGTATCGTATTGCCAAAGCAAATACAAGAATTACTGACATGTGAGGCAAGAAAATTAAGACTACATTCAGTCCAACCAGAAATAGCTGGATTTCCAGCAATGTCAATTATTTATGACATAGGTAGTTCAAAAGAAGAGTTAAAGGGGGCCGGCCTGGTGGAGCAGCAGTTAAGTCCACACGTTCTGCTTCGGCAGCCTGGAGTTCATCAGTTCTGATCCCAGGTATGCATCTATGCACCGCTCATCAAGCCATGCTGTGGCAGGCGTCCCACATATAAAGTAGAGGAAGATGGGCACGGATGTTAGCTCAGGGCCAGTCTTGCTCAGCAAAAAAGAGGAGGATTGGCAGCAGATGTTAGCTCAGGCTAATCTTTCTCAAAATAAATAAATAAATAAATAAAAGAGAATAGCTAAAACTAGAAAACACTTTGGGTGCAAAATAATGGTTATATAACAGGTCCTACATTCCTGTTTGACTTCCAGGACAAGAACAGTTTTTGTTTTTGTATGTCTAAGATATGAGAATAAAAAAAGATCCTGGGAAATTTTTGGGGGAAATCTTTTGGTAATCTTATTCTTCGACTGATTGTGTAATATTGTATAACTCTAGAGAATAAAAGAATAAAATGTTGTCACTTAGTATATACTTTCTTGTAAAAATGTGAATTGAAGAAACGTATTATAGATAATTAAGGCATTTATAATAATGTCATCTTAGAAGAAAAGTTAGAAACTTTTAAAACGAAAATACATGTATTTGAGCAAGCATGTTAGTGTTTTCTTCTTTTTCCACTTTATTAAAAAAACCCTCTTCCCTATATACAGTATTATGACACCACCTACTGGGAATTTAGAAGACAACAATCAAATTATTTCAGTGTAACTATTCCTTCTTCAACCATAAGCATTTTTTAAATTATCAATAAAGTGATCATGAGAAGGTCCAATATACACACACTGGTGACGGCACAGAGACATTTGACAAAATTATTAGTAAATTTTCATATTAGGGGAGCCTCTAGTTCAACCATTTTTCTCTGCTATTTTGGGTACTCACTATTAGCCAGGATGACATACCTTGATGAACTAGTTTGGATCAATGAAACTGATAATAGACTTACTTATTAACTAAAACACTAATTTGTTAACTTATAACGAGACGTAATTACTTATAAGATGAATTTGGTTCTATTTTTGCATCCATATACTTGAGAAACCCAGTCAAATCTAATTAGATGAATGTGTGTCACAGATTGGGTTTTTCTGGAAGCCCACACTGAGGCCGAGTTGGTGTGGAGCAAAGTCTTGGCCAATCCGGTGGAGAACTCTGCAGCATATACAGCCCTGCCTTGGGCCAAAATGGCCTGACATTTACTCCATGCATCCATGGGATCTCGGTTGTGGGTGACCCCAAGAAGGGCATGCCCTTGAGTGAAGGAGCCCTCTGCACCGAGGCAGACCCTGAAAGACCTGCCAGCAAGCATCCCCTAGAAAGGAGATCTGAGGGCCTCCTCTCTGTGTCCACCTCAACCTGGGAGTAGAGAGAGGTTCTAAAGGTATCTTAAGGCCACGTTTATTGGAAGATTTATCAGTCTAATAAATGTGATCCAATCTATCATTCTACTTCAATCCTTCTGCCTTTCTAAAATTCTTCCTTGCCTATGTGTAACTGCCACAAAAACAGAGGAAAAATTGTTTTCCAGTATCAACATCTGAAAAGACTCTTTATGCCAATTTCTGCAAACATCTGTATTTACCTCTTGGTCCATGGCTTATATAAAATCAATTTAAAAACCATGTTCCTCAGGGACTTTTCATTTTTTATTTTCAATCTTTCTGGGTGTAATGTAAGTTGCTTGACCTACAAAGTATTCGATTTTGCTACTACCAGATTCCTGCTCTTACTACCAACCTGGAGTCATTTCAAACGAAGAAGTTTTCATCTTGAGATTTTTTAGAACATGTATGCAATGGCAGTTCTAGCCTCAAACCCAGATCCCCAGGTCAGCAGCTTGTGGTTGTGAATTCCTCCCTCCATCCACAGGAAAGGATGAAAAAGACGTTTCTTTACTGTCTTCATTGGGAGAAGGTTTTCTCCCTTTTTCCTGATGCTTTTTCTTTTTGCCTGGGTCCTGGGTTTTATGTTCTTTCCTCTGCTTACTGGCCGAGATTAAGTTTTACAGACCCAAAGATACAGTTTATGGTGGAAGGAGGAATTTCTAAATGAAAAATATAAAATTATGTAAGAAAATTAATATTTACTTAGAATAGGAAAATAAATAGCAAAAATTATAAAAATATGACAAATACCAACAAATATAATTAAACCCAGTCACCTCAATAATATTTTTTCTGATATTTTTGGCAGCATCCCTTCGTATGTTAATGGTTTTGTAATATTTTCTATGGGGAGACTAGAAAAGTAATTCAGTTTTCTTTTTGGCATAGTTGGTCAAAATGAATTCAGGCTTTCTTGATTCTTGGCTGTTGAGAGTATTCTTCGTTTCCTTCCCAGTCTAAGGGATGCATTAAAACTTTTAATATTTTATCCAATATTGTAAGTATCTTGTTAATGGGAGTGTTTTCTAGCTGCGTGGTCAGCCATGTTCCTGGAAGTCTAAGTCCCCGCTGAATTCTTGAAGCCATTTCTGCATGCCTCTCTCTACACCACCCCACTGAAATGACTTTTGTCAAGATAACCTGCCCTCTGTCCTCATTTTACTCAGAATCACTTATTATAGGTGACCATTTCCTCCTTTTAGAAAAATTCTTCCGTCCTGGACTGAGACACCAGACTTTCCTACTTCATTTGATATTCTTCTCTAAAGCCTTTGCTGGTTTTCCCTCCAACATAGCACCTTTTAATGCTCCTCAGAACTCAGTCCTGGGCCCTCTTCTCTTCTCTCTACATCATTGTATACATATCATGAATTCCCTTGACTTTAACTGCGTCTCAGAGCTGATTACTCTCAAGTTTATATCTCTAGGGGACAATACTGCTTCAAGTCCAGACTTACATTTCCAGCTGCAAACTTATAGAAATATACATATAGAATATATGTAGAGAGAAATATACATATAGAAAATTAAAACATATCAAATCATGTGAAATTGGAAGCAAGTCCAGAGACCTCCTAGATGTCCCTTTCAAATCACACCTTTCCTCCCTATGAGAAGTTATCATTATCCTGCCTTATATGGTAATCTTAGTTGTTGGTAGTATAAATAATGCTTTTAAGAACATTTTTGTGTGTGTAAACTAATACACATGTACTCAAATATCTTTAGCAAAAATACTTTGGAATTGCTGAATAGAGTACTCATAACTTCAGATGTTTTAAATAATGTTAAACACTTTTCCAAAGTGGTTGTACGAATTTACTCACTCCCGAGTATAATTTGAGGGTTCCTAATGCTACATATACATCCCAGCTGACATTTGGTAGCACCAAACATTAATTTTTTAGGGCCAATCTTGTGGGTGTTTGGTGGTACCTCATTGTGTTTTTAATTTGCATTTTCGTGATTACTGATGAGGTTGAACACTTTTCCACGTTTATCAATCATTTGGATATATTTTTTTGTAAAGCCCTGTTCAAGTCCATTTTTTAATTGGATTCTAAGGCATTTTCTTATTATATATATATATACATATATTTGTGTAAATATATATATAATCTTTTTAATCATTGCTTTTTTTTTTTTTTTTTTTGCTTTGTGACTATGTTTTTCTTCTATGCCTTCATCATGGCCTGAACTGTGGTAGCCCAAACTGGGTCAACTGTTAAAGTTGTAAGTTCATTTCCTATAATCTCCTTTTCTGTATGATTGCTAGCTAGCATTGGCCAAAAGAATTGCAAGATAAGGAAATTAGAAGTAAAGAATTAGCCTTTGTTCCCTGAAGGCCCTTAGTTAGATGTGGTGACTGACACATGCAGAGGTGCCAATCGGTTCTAGCTGGTACCTGCTCTCCTCCACTCCCCACCTAGACCTTTGTCTGACTGCTCACTCTGCTGACCATCAGTTGGCCCAGGCCCATCCTCATGGGAGGAGGAGTAGCTATGCAGGGCACACATGTTCACAGAGCTCCCCATGAGCCTCCTCTTGTGAGTCCCACGTCAGCAGTTGGGCATGCTTAGCTTCTCAGGCTGACCGGTCAGTGACAACTTCTCTGATTCTCCAACTTCAGTCCTAGAACTTCATCTCTCAGCTCCTCCAACAATTGTGTAAATTTTATTTATTCTAACTGTCTTATTTCACAACTCACAGTAGCTCTGCTTCCCTCATTTAACCTCATGAATGTAGTTATTGGTATCAGAACTGGTTACAGGGTAACAGAATCTTGAATATGGTAATCTATAACTTTTATCTCCAATCTGATTAGATAAAAATGAATTAATGTTGCTTATCATAAAGGGGATACTGGTAGTCCATGGATTGCAGTGACAAAATTGGGACTTAAGTTATCACCTGAAATCACCTGTGATTAAATGCCTATAGAAGGCAAGACTTTGAATGACTATGTAGCTCCTGCCATATTTTATTGAAAATTGGAATATAAACGGATTGACTGGTTGCTTCAAAGTGCACTGAAGAATTTGAAGGAAGAAAATGATGAGCTCAAGTCCTTAAATTCCCATTTCAAAGTTGGAGTAAAGAATAAGAAAGTTTCTGCAACTGTCCTAAATGAAACCCTTGTCTCTTAACCACAAGGGTGTTTTTAAAACCATACCCAAAGTTTAATTCTGTGAGTGGCTGAATTAAAAAAGAAACTGAATTCATAGTATTGCAAGATCTCTTGCATTAAAGTTAGGTCACAGATTGTGAAAGAGTGGGGCGTTGAAAATTGGAATGGGAACACATGGGCAACTGCCAATGAAGCTGAGGATCTTTAACCCCAAAGTTCTGTTGAACCTTGTCAATAACAGCAGCCTTCCTCTCCTGTCTGAGGTTAGATTTCCCTTGCCTGAAGAACCAGTAATGGCCTCACCTGAAATAGCTGTCCTGTAGGGAACTGATCTTCTTCAATATTCCCACTTAGCACTTCTCATTGTTTGTAGGACTACATTCAGACTCAAGTCACAGCAGGCTCCAGGGTTAAACTACAAAGTGTGACCTAAGAGGAGACACCATACACATTGAAAGTAATGCAAAATTCTGCCAATTTATATTGAGAGAAATCTGAGGACTATGTGTGAGAATGAATGTTTATCAGGGTAAGGGAATATGATGTTGGATTGGGCTGAATCTACTGATACGGAAGCACAAGCATAGACTCTATATTCAGATGTTGGCTTCAATGGCTAGCAGCAGCTCTGTCAGTTTTCATGGTTGGTTGACTGAAACTTGGACTCATAAGTGGCTGCCAATGAATGAAGTTGAGATGCAATAACTTGCTTGGTATACCATATATGTAGTCATCCAAAAGTTTATGGAGATTGTAATGCTGGAGTAGATTTATTATGTAAGACCTGCTCGCCCACTTGCTATGCTCACTGGAGAGTGCAGAAGACACTTGCTTCATCAAATCCTTAGGAAATATATTGGTGATCACCAGCATCCTTGAAGAGATCTTGTAGATATTCCCTGTGCACCAGGAATGACAATGGGAAGTGCTGCCCTCAAAATCAGTTCCCAGAAATTCACCAGGAATACCAGGATCCCAGAGAGGTAGGGGTCAAGTAGTACCACTGAACTAGCTTAGACAAGGTGGGCATGGTAACTTTAATGGCAGCACAACTAAGATAACTGGAAGGTTTAATCTTTGGCAACGTCTAATTGTTATGGTGCCCTAGGAAGTAGCTAAGTAACCTATTTAAGAAGAAAAGCTTGTAAATCTGTTGAATAGAAGTTTGACTTGAATCATCAAAATGAAAAGTCATGGTGTCTCAACCAATTCCAAGACTTGAGCCAGTTTGCAGCCCCAGAGCCTCTTGAATGAAAGGGAGAGCTAGTCCCTTTGAGAAAATTCCCAATTGTGCAGCAGAAGTATCCATACTCTTAAGTCAAAACTTTTCCCTAAAGGGACCTGTGCCCATTTACCAAGGTGACTGTGCATTGGGGAAAGGATATAATCAGGCATTTCAGGCATGATGGACACTGTATCTGAACTGATACCAATCTCTGGGGATGCCAGGAATGTATGATACAACAGTAAGAGTAGGAATTTATGGAGGTCAGATGACTAACAGAGTTTTGGGTTAGGTCCATTTCAACTACTTTCTATTCCCAGCAGCTTTTTCTTCAGGAAGATACCTGACCTTCTGAAAACTTTGCTTTTAAGCATTTTTAAATTCCTTGAGGGTTAGGCTGTCTCAGCACCTTCTGATTTTTTGCAACATCTTCGTGTCATGTCTTTTTGTATTCATCCACAAATTGAAGCCAGAGGAGCCTTCTGTTTTGCTAGTTGTTCTCAGACCTACTTGCAGAACATTCCAGATTGGTGTCTTCTTGCTTTATGGATATTTACAATTTCTGTTTTCTTAGGGTCTTAGGACGCACAGAACTTCCTTTTATTTACTCTGCTACCTCCTCATATCTGCTAAACCTGCCAAAGTCTTGCAAAAATATTATAATTATTTGTAGTTTGGATCCATCCACTTGTATTTTGTGGCTTATGAGAATGCCCTGTTATTAATTTCATTGAAAGATGCCATGGGGTTTTCTTCAGCTACCCTTGTTGCTTTTTCCTTAAATGAAAAAAGATCTGGGAACATTTCAGAAAGCATGTCATCATAATTATCTCATGCAAGCCATAAGACTATGCTTTATATGATTTTATTACTGCCCGTTGCAAATATCTTCTCCCACTGCACTGCCTTGTCTTTTTAGTCTCTTTAGGGAGTCTTTTGATGAACACAATTCTTTTTCTTTTTTAAAGATTGACACCTGGGCTAACAACTGTTGCCAATCTTTTTTTTTTTAATCCTCTGCTTTATCTCCCCAAACCCCCCCAGTACACAGTTGTATATCTTAGTTGCAGGTCCTTCTAGTTGTGGGATGTGGATGCCGCCTCAACGTGGCCTGACAAGCAGCACCACGTCCACGCCCAGGATCCGAATCCTGGGCCGCCGCAGCGGAGCGTGCAAACTTAACCACTCGGCCACGGAGCCAGCCCCCGAACAGAATTCTTAATGTGGTTAATTTCATCAAAAATTTCCTTCATGTGTAATTCTTTTTCTGTTAGAAATGTGTTAAGAAATCTCGTTATTTGAAGATCTTAAAGAAACTCCCCTATGCTATCTTCCAAAAGACTTCTAGCCTTCTATGATTTAGCCCTCACAGAACAGCTGGCATCAGAATAACCTTCCCGTCATCAATGACCAGAAAACTGGATAAAAATATGTGAAGCAACTCTTTTCAGTGTTTGACAATGGACAGTGCAAGGTTGAAACACTTAAGGGCAGTGAAGCACACCAGGTAAATTTTCTTCCTGGAGATATTTCCAAAATCTGGTGTAAGGGAAGTGCGACCCAAGCCAAGAGCAGGTGTCAGATTGGGTGAAATTTCCAGCACTACTGAAGGCATACTGGAGTTCCACACTGTTCCACTTCGACCATCTTTATTTTTCTAAGAAATTAAATGACTACTTTGAAAAATGATTTCTCTTTTCTAAATAATCAATTTTTTAGTGCTTGCTCGCCCAAATTTTAAGTTAATTCTATGTGTTGCATGGAAGAGTACAGCATAATTTTCATAATTATTGTAAGGGGGGGAGTTATAATTAGTACTTTATGTCCTTTCAACACTCAGGCTTGTGATTTAAGCACACCAGCCTCTAAAAAGACCAGGTAGAAAATTTAGCTATTTTTCACTTAAAATATATTATTTTTGTTAACACAAATGTTATTTTATCATTTTAAAATTACTGTTTTCTACAATTGCAACTTCTAATATGGTAATATCAACAGAGATAACCTGCCCAAACAAAAGCTTTTTCAGGTCCTAAATAATTTTATTGTGTGAAGAGGTCCTGAGACCAAAAATCCAGAGAGCTCCATTCTATACCAATAATATCACATTAGAAAACAATTTTTTTAAGTGGGAAAAAGAAACTCATTCATAAATACCACAAAAACATTAAAACACATTAAGATACCTACAATTAAAGACAAATGAAAATAACTTTGAAACTCTACTGAGGGACATATGAATCTAATAAAAGAACATAAAACTTTCTTTTGGATAGGAAAATTCAATATTACAAACGTACCATGATTTCTCCATATGCTAATCTATGTAAGCCAATGTAACTACAATCAAAATGCCAATAGAATTTTTATTTGAAGGAAGATTAAACAATTCTAAAGTTATCTGTAAAAGAATACAGAAAATTCTGGAAAAAAGTATTAAGGGCATGTGTGTTAGGAAGTAACATGAGGTATTAGGAGAATGAGTATTGTTATAAAACAAATATTTCAAATCAATGTTAAAACAACAGTAATTAAATTAGTAATGGTAGCCAAACAGACAAAAACATAAATGGAACTGAATAGAGTGTTTTATAAATATCAAATATAAAAATTTATTATCTAGTGGAGATTACATTTTAGATCAGTAAGGGAAAAGAGAAATTATTTTATAAATGGTGGTAGACAACTAGATCATCTTGGCAGAAATTTGTGAATCTTTACCTCACTCTTTTAAATTAGCATAATTTCCAACTGCATTAAAGACTTAACACAGAAAGCAAAATCATAAAAATAGAAGAAAACATGCATATTTTTGTAATCTTGGACAGGGAAAATTCTTTCTAGATGAGATATTGAAGGCAGAAATTATAAAGCAGGTCAACAGATTTGATCACATAAGAAGTCATAAAACAATATCATAAGCAAGCTTAAAATGACAGATGGAAAAGTACTTGCAATGTGTCTAATAAATGATTAACGATTCTTAATATGAGCTACTGCAAATTTATAAACAAGAACACCTAAAAGAAAAAGTGCAAAGGGCATAAGCAGGTAGTTAAGTACACAATAAGTACCAACAGCCATTAACATATTGAAATATACTAATGCTTACTAAAGACAAAACAAAATACAGTAAACTTTTGGCTGTCACTGAAAAATATTAAAGGCTGATAATATTCTATGTTGTTGAACCTGTGAAGAAACACATTTTCATGCTCTAGTGGTGGCAGTGTAAACTGGAACAGTTTTGGTGAAGGACAGTTTGAAAATTTAGCTCAAAATTTTAAATCTGTATACTCAGTAACTCAGGCAGAAATTACACATCTAGAAATTTAGCAGAAAGACAAAAGGCATAACAATAATAAACATATAGAAATAAGTAGCAGCCTACATTGTATGTCCAGGAATAAATTGTAGTACATTTTCCTTAAATTCAAATACTGTAGAGCAGTAAGACAGATCTAAACACACTTTCCTGGAAATACGTCTACATTTACTATATTTTAAAAATTTTTATGAAAGCCATTTAGGTATAGTTGGGGGTGTGTGTGTGTGCGTACGTGTGCATACACATAGAAAGACGTCCAGAGGCATCAACACAAAAATGTTAACAGTGTCTAACTCTGGGTAGATAAATGGATTTAGATGGATTATTACTTTGGTCTCACTACTTAAGTTTATTTTGTTTTATATATGTACTATCTGGCAGATTGTGTGGCATGCGGCACACACACAAATGTGTGAACAAATGGATGGGCATGATGCATATTATATATATCTATACTTCCCTTCACTGCTGATTTAAAAAATAAAGCACTAAATAGCATCATTAACAGGTCTCATTTGATAGAAAAGAGCAACGAGATTTTAACCAGAACTAGTGCATTTACTCTTGAGGTCCCAGAGATAGTCTACAAATACATTCCTCAGTAGTTAGCATTTTAGGAATTAAGATCTTTGGATAGAAAAGCAATCTGGAGAGGAAGCTAGTGTGTTGGTTTCTTTACCTGTTGTCTCTCAGCTCCAATGACACTCTAACCCTCCACTCCGTGATGCTGGGGCTGGGACTCCGCAGACTGCGTTTCCCTGACCCCTGTGACCGCTGCATCCCATTTCGGCTCTGCCACTATGAAGCGTTACAGGGAAGTTGGAAAGCAGGAAGAGATCAAGACTGACTTCTTCATCTTTGCGTGCCACTCCTACCAGTGTTGACCTAATAATGTCAGTTGATTCCAGTCTTCAACTACTTTCAGAACTTCTAGAATTATCTTCATTGCATCCCTCAGAAGTAGCAAGAGCAGTTAGCTGGCAAATATCCTCAAAGGTCTGAATACTAACTCCATGGGGACCCCCTTTGTGGAGCTCCAAGGCTCTGGTAAGCCCAACTTTTCCCCTTTTGTTTCCCACCCGCAAGAAGAGCAGCTGCATCATGCACTTAGGGTCTCTGGGTCACCCCCTAGTGCCTCTACCACAGCTCTTCTGCTGAAATACTTAGTGTGGGCTTTCCTGACTGGACACGTGCTGCTAGAGGTGCTATCTGAAGAGCAGATGTAGTAAAGGGGTTAACAGCAGGATCAAGATAAAGAGACATAAATGTTCAAGATCGATTTGCTCAGATTAGCACTTTGGAGGGTGTTCGAATATTTCGGGAGTGTTAACAGAGGAAGATGTCTATATCAGCAAGGATCTGGGGCAGCTCTGTTTAACAGAACTTTCTGCAAAGGAAATGTTCTAAAGCATGTTGTCCAGTACGGTAGCCAATAGCCACACGTGGCTATGGAGCATTTGAAATGTGGCTAGCATGACTAAGTCATTTTAATTTTACTTGGCTTAAATTTAAACAGCCACACGCAGCTAGCGGCTATCATACTGGACAATGCAGGTCTAAGGTGACTGGAAGGCCAGCGAACCCGCAAGATGGCACCTCTATTAAGTTGCCAGATATTTAAACAGGTGCTGGGGTTACAAAAACGAGACACTATTTCCCTCGAAAGGAGCTCAGTCCAGCAATGGAAGACAGACATGTAAAATTTCTTTGAAAGATTACTCCGCCAACAGTGTGGAAGATGGATTGTAGGGGCAAGAAGAAAGACAGAAAGGCCACTCGGGGCCGGACTCAATTGTCCAAATTAAGAGATGAGAGACCTCATCAATAACAGTAGTGAAGGGATGCAGTAGGAAGGTATCAAAAAACTGACTTGTCAACACTTGTTAATCAATGGGAAATAAAAGTAGAATTGAGAATAATTCCCCATTTCTGGATTATTATGTCATTCACCAAGGGAATATAAGAGAAATAGGTTTGGGAAGAAGTGGTGAAGTCAGTTTGAATGTGCAAAGTTTAAAGTGCCTGTGAAACATCCAAGTCTGTACGTTGAACAGGCAGTTGGAAACACACAAGTCTAGAACTCACAAGGGAGGTTTGGTTAGACACACCAACTTGTGAATCATCAGCATGCAGGCAATGGAAGACGAACTAGTAGACATGACCATCCAGGAAAGGCGAAGAGTTAGAAAGGGGCCAACTACAGAACCTCGACAACACTGATGTTTAAGGAGCAGAAAGCAAATGACAGGGACTGCAGGTAGGAATGAGTGTAGCCCAAAGAAGCCTGCCTCAGGATGGCAAAGACTGAAAATCAGGAGTAACCAATAGTGACAAATTGTAAAAAGGGCTGACAATCATGGAACACTTACTAAGTGGCAGACGTTTCCTAAGAGTTTTATATATAGAAACCCACTTACTATACAATCCCCTCCCCACAAAAAACTCCACCAAAGAACTCTGTAAAGAAGGTTATACCGTAAACTTATGAAGAAACTGTGACACAGACAAGCTGAAGAGCTCACTCAAGGTCCACACACAGGTAGGAAGTAGCCAGGACCTGGACCAAGGCAGTGCAGTTCTAGAGCCTGTACTTTCAACCTCTCAGAGGAGAGGGAGAAAAATCCAGTAAGTGAAGGACTGAAAACCCTCTGAGCGCAGCTTCAGCTGGAGCACATGACAAAATGGGCATGCGCCACAGCTGAGGGGGCCATCTGCAAATTTAACCCCTGCCTCTTCATGTGATGCCCAATGCTGCAAAAAGCAAATTTCTCCACCCTACTTTAGCCAGGCTCAACTTGTCTCTCAGGGTAGAGCTACCGGTGATTCTTAGAAAGATTAAGTTGGAGAAACACCTACCCAATGTTCTCAAACCAGTTCTCACTTTAAAAAAAGCCTTTAGGAATCCACACAATAGGACCTAGACATCTTTTTCAGAAAACACCCCTCATGTTTTTGATTCACAACCAGGGTTAAGAATACGAATGCAGCCCAAGATTACTGAAGATGTGAGAACCATTTGCTAAGGGACAATCTGATGGTGTACAGGCTGTGGGCTAGTTTAAGGCAAAAAAAGTGAGCTTTTTGAATGAATTCTGTATGACAAATATGTCCCCCAAGCAATGGATGAGGTTTTAACTAAATTTATGTTCATTTTATATTTGATTTTATTTATATTTTCTTCATAACAGTGGATTATCAATAACGTGCATCTCCTTATTGCATCCTGATTCCTAATAATTAACTGTAAATTTACAGGTATGAAGGTGCAAAGTTAAAGGGGATCATACCCAATACCACCGATTTTGTTGGAAAGGCAATGAAAAAACAGGATCATCCTGTTTTACGAGAGCTGGCATTGAATTGGAGGTTGAGGATGGTAGTAACGGTTTGAAATAGTCATTGAGAAGAACTGTGCATGGAATGAATATGGCTGTTTGAAATTCTGGCATGAGTGCACGTGTCTATTCAATTGCATACACAGTTCCTTCAATCATGGCTCATTTACTTTTATTATTAGTGTTACAGTATTTATTATTATTTGATTATTGTAACTCGCCTCTATCAAAGCTAATAAGAAAAAGGAGGAACTGGAGGCTAGAAAGTACAGAAGGGTGAAGGAGAAAAGATGTGTAAACTAGACGGTTATTTCCTTTTTGTAAAAGCAGTGATCCTCTCCCCTTCTGCTCCACTTCGCCCATAAAAACCATGAACCACTGCTTACGTGTATACGCTGTATAACATGGAAAATACGCAGCCACAATGGTTAACAGTACTACCTCCAGGCTGAGGGTGGAATGGGGGATGGAAAAGGGATGTGGAGTAGGTAAGAACAAAAACACTAGCAAAATAAAACAGATCCATGGCATAACGTTAAGTGAAAGCGATGAAATAAACACATGAACAAAGACAAGTCAACATGGACCACTTTATTCATTCAGCAAAGATTTGTTCAATGAAAACACAGTGAACTGATTAGATGAATGTATTGTGAGTAATTTCTAATTTGGTATACTATAACTTTAATACAGTTTTTAGAATAAAGTGAAAGTGAGAGAAAACAATAAAGCAGGTGTAAGAGCAGAACTATAGAGATTTGCACTCTAACCTTGAGGCTAAAGGGAAGATGCTAACAATCATACTTTTGTGTCTGGAAAGGAGATATATAAAGTGGGCCATTACATACTGTGGACTAATTGTGTTACCCAAACTCAAATTCATATGTTGAAGTCTTTACCCACAATGTGACTGTATTTGGAGATAGAGTCTTTAAAGAGGTAATTAAGATTAAATGAAGTCATAAGCACAGTGCCATAATCCACTATGACTGGTGTCCTTTTACAAAAAGGAAGAGAGGGGCTGTCCTGGTGGCACAGCGGTTAAGTTCGTACATCCTGCTTCTCGGCAGCCCAGGGTTCACTGGTTCGGATCCTGGGTGCAGACATGGCACTGCTTGGCAAAAGCCATGCTGTGGTAGGCATCCCATGTATAAAGCAGAGGAAGATGGGCACAGATGTTAGCTCAGGGCCAGTCTCCCTCAGCAAAAAGAGGAGGATTGGCAGTAGTTAGCTCAGGGCTAATCTTCCTCAAAAAAAAGAAAGAAAAGGAAGAGAAACAGAGAGGGACAAGTGCACAGAGAAAAGGCCACACGAGGACAAAGCAAGAAGGCTGCTGTCTGCAAGCCAAGGAAAGAGGCCTCAGGAGAAACTAAAACGGCCAAAACTTTGATCTTGCACTTCCAGTCTCCAGAACTGTGAGAAAACAAATTTCTGTTTTTTAAGCCACCCACCCAGTCTGTGGTATTTTATTATGTCAGCCTGAACACACTAATACACATACTTTGGATGAAGTTATGATGGACACAACAAATGATATTTAATTTGCTTAATGACACAAAATAAATTTTTAAAAAAACGACTAGATAAGGGCATCCCAACTCACTCCCAAAAGCATCTGAGTGATTGCACTTTTTGGGGATGACAGTAGGACGGAGAGGCAGAAGTCAACAATTCTGAATCATAAACAAAGACAACTTCTGGAGAAGCAGATATAAGAGGAGAAAATACACCTTAGTCTCAATAAATCTAAAACTAAGCAAAAGAATTTTTAGTTACTTCCTTGAAATTGCAAGTGAGGGAAATACTGAAGAGCTTCCAACAAACAAGGGATAAGTGAATGGAATTAAAACAGCATCCGTGGAAGGTGTATAAAACGCTACTGAAAGTTTTATTTAGTGGGGTGGTTCCAAGAATTGAGCAGACGTCAGTCCCCTGAAGGACTTGCTGAAGCCTGTTAAAACACTTGATGAAACTTGAAGTTTCTGAATCCATAGTTTTGATGTGGGGCTCAAAAATTTTCAGTTCTAACACGTTCCCAGATGATGCTGCAGCCACTGGTCAGGAAATCACATTTTGAGAGCTACTGATTTAGTGTATGCTCACTATTGTATTTTAATGAATCTGAAAAGTAATTACAGGATCTCAGGGGTTCACTCCTGGCTACAGTCTCCTGAAACACAGTGTTCATAAGAAGTTCCTACAAGTCTTAAGTTTGATCTATTTGAATTCTGCCCTAAATTATTTCAAAATGTAACTTTTGTGGGGTGGGAAGGGGCTACTGTAATAATCAAAATGAGAGTCATTTAAATCAAAGTGAGACCTGTGTGGTCAACAGTTCTATCAGGTTTCAATGTTTAAATTCCTAGCTATGTTATATTTAACCCAGTAAATAATGTAAGGAAATTTCACTGACCTAAATCTCTAGATTAAAAGCTGATATAAAAACAAGTTGTTTCCCTAGGTCTTGAAAAAGGTCACTTCTTCATAAGGACTTCAGACTCATTACTAGCAATGAATACAAAGTAAATATAATAAGAATACGTACCTTCAGCACAAGAGCCACATATGTTCCCTGGATGTGCCTTGTGAAAGGAGAAATTTCCATGTGGTGTTTGAGCACTTGTGTCTCAGTGGTCAATTATACACACAAACACAAACAACTTTGCCGTTATAGTAGAATATCATAAATACTGAAGACATTTAACAAACGTTTTGATGATACACGTGAATAAAGTTTTAAAATTTTTGACAGAAGTTGAAAACCAATGCAAAATACTAATTCTACTCAGGGGAGAATTTAAAATATAAACCAGAACACATTTTGACAGCTATATTATGCAAAAATCTAACTTTACAAAAGAAATAGTATCAATTCCTTGTCAATAATACCTCCGCAGTACACTGATACCTTTATAAGGAGCATTATATAATAGCTTAATATTTTCTTCTTCCTCATCCATCCAGGATCTTTTGTGAGAGGCACTTATAAAGAGCACTAGTTTTGGCGACGCTATAACAAAACATACGCATAATATAATGATATATTTTACTATGCTAACAAAGTATCATTTATAAAGAAACTTTTATAAATTCAAAAATAGGCTGTTGGTAACATGATTAGCTTTAAAGCACTGATTTTCATTCACAATATTACTTCATTAATCTTAAACAGCAGTTCCATCTACAAAATGTTCTACAGCTTTTCCCTTTATGAAAAGCAGGTAAGGTACTCTTGGAACCTCTAGTTCAACAATATCAACTTCATTTCACAGCATTGATTAGTAGAGAACATTTTCAATTAAAGTGGTATACAACTTACAAAAATAGAATGATTATATAATGCAAAACATTGTCCTCCATTATAAAGAATATGTGTGTGTGTACACGTGTGTGTATGTTTGTGTATATATACATATATATGTTTCTTATAAGTTTCACTATTAAATAGCCCTTATTCAAGTACTTTTTTCTAGTATCTCTTAAAATAATCACCTTGCTATATTATCTGTAAATACATAAAAAAATAAAAGATTAATCTAAGAAAAGGTTAAAAGTTTCAGTGTGGTTGACTTAAATATCAGCCGCTCACTTCAGTGAAAACCTGATTTGAACACAAAACAGGTTTAGGTGCCATACTAAGTTTAACAACTTAGTCAAAAATATAGATATATTTAAGTGTCGAATACTTAGTAAATTTCCAATGTGCTAACATTAAAGCAAAATGAAAAGTCTGTATTAATCTACTCATCACCCAATCTTAAACAATCCCCAGACAAAATTCATTTATAACTAAAATAATATACTAGCATACAATATACCTGCTTACAAACACGTAGGTAGCCATAAATAAAACTTTATTCTTTCATTTCATTTACAAGCTACCAAATTATGTATCGTACACAGTGCTGAACACTTAAATGGCTGTAGTCGTGGAAGGATCCAGACTGAATGGAAAGCTGTAGATAAAGAAAAGATAAAAGCAAGGTAATACTGTAACAGAAAGGTGGCAAAAGCATGGTTTTGCCATAATAAGATCAATCAGATTTGTAATTATACATCAGTTCTGGGTAAAACAAAGTCTGAGCGCCATGCGATTCTCAGCTTTATTGTTTGCAGTCTGGCTAAAGTCTGTATAGTCATTTTGTCTTCTGCAGTTATTAAAATAAAAAAAGTTAAAAACTATAGCAGCAACAAGCAAACCCTGTGACAGGAAGGCAAGGGTTAAGAACTAAAAAATGTTTATACAGTGTGTTTAGGGGAAGTGTGTGTGCAGTTTATCTTCCATCAGCAGGAGTTCGACTGAGGGACAACATGATTCGGGCAAATCGCTCACAGAGTTCATGCGTGGAATAGGAAGGTAACTTCGGAGGCTCATGGAAACCTTTAATCTCCGTAGAACAATCAAGCAGTTTGGGCAGAAAATCTGTCAGCTTCTCTTGGAGGTTTGCTGCAAATACAAACAATCAGATGTAACTGAGATGGAGAGAGAGGGAGCATAATCACCATCTTCAAAATGATTTATTAACTTGGAGTGGTCAGTTGATGTTTCATTTCAAAATATGTAAAGTAATTACCATTTAGGGGGAAGAGGAAAATATAAATGGCAACGGCAGCGTGCACAACTTCGTTTGTAAATAAGAAAAACAAGTAATGATGTGAATGTAAAAATATTACAGAATATAAAAATGATTAGAATTAATAACACCTAATTTTAAACTACTTTTAATCCCAATAACTCAGGTGTCTACTATCATTGTTTAAACTTACATTCCATTTCCTGTCCAAGATAGGAACACCATCGATTTCGCATATCTTCCACAGCGAGTATATCTTTCTCTTCCATTTCATCCACCAATAACAAGGGCAACACTGGGACAATAAGCTCATTCATGATAATCAGACCATTATTCACCTCTCGATCCTCTCCAGATTCAAACAGTTCTGCAGCTTGCTCATTTAATTTCTCGATGCAATGAGAAAAAGAACAAGTTTGTTTTCTTTTTTAATTAAATAAGAACACTTGTAAGTGTTGATACTGAAGACAACATAATATGTATGTTCACAAACAGTACCAGAACAAATGACAATCAGGAAAAGCAATCTCAGCTATTCTAGCACAGAAAGTTTCTTAGAAAAAGCTATGCACAAAGCAAGAGAAACAAAAGCAATGAAAGTGGGGAAATGTTGTCATGTTTGTAAAGTTCATGTTCAGCTTATATTACTTTGATCATCCCTAAAGGAGTCACTTTTTATTTATTCTCGAGGGGTGAACCTCCCCTAGTTCTAAAATTTGATAAACACTCAAAGTGATTTTAAAAGTAAAGAAATTCATACTCCATAGTAATTTTGAAAAACTCTTCATCAGCATCTCCCTAAATGTCAACTGAATAAGTACTGTCGTATTTCTTGATACAAAAATATAAAAGTAATCAATTAATTCATTTATTTCTTCAAAAAATTCTGAGTACATGCCATGGGCCAGCAACTATTCTAGAGGCACGGGTACCCAGGTAATTAATACAAAAAATTCTCATGGAGCTTACAATTTGGTACAGGGATCGGCAAACTTTTTCTGTAAAGGACAAGATAGGAAATATTTTAGGCTTTGAGGGCCATTATAGTTTCCATTGCAACTACTTAACTCTGTCATTGTTGCACAAAGGCAGCCATATATAACATGTAAATGAATGGGGATGGTTATGTTGTAATAAAACTTTATTTACAAAAACAAGTGATAGGCAGAGCAGCAGAAGCCAAGTGTACTGACCCCTGATCTAGTAGAAGAGAGAAATCCACGAGATAAGAAATATAGATAAAAGAGATAGATAACGAACACAGGTATAATAAGGGCTATATTATTTAAGAGTTTATGTCTGAAATCTTACATTTATAGCATGATAAATATGAATTTTTATTTTTTAAAACTAAATCAGTTTTAAGCCGTATTTCAAATACAAAAATTATATTCTTTCTTATATTTATATTGAATCATTCTTGTGCAATTTATCTTGACTTTGTAGAGAGGCTTATGCTCAAAGTCCAACTAGTCACTAAGAAATTATCTAATTTTGGGCAAATAATCTCTTAGCTTCAATTTTTTTATATGAAAAATGGGATACCATTACCTTCCTTACACAGTAGTTAGAGGATTAAGCCATATTTCAGTATCTAGTATAATTCTCACAATACGCATTCGAAGACATATTAACTGCTATTCTTATTAAGAAATTTAATGTTAAGTTCACTGAATCAAAACCTGTCCTGAAATCAACTTAAATATAGTACATCCAAAGCCAACCTTAGTCATCCTCTTTTTAGAGTCCCTAAAGCCAAACACAAAACTAGAATGTCAGGCAGATTTGATGACTCTGTTTCCTTCTTTCCGCTCATCCAACAGCTACCAAGTCCCTCGACTTCATTTCCCTCAGCATCCTCTATATCTTCTTCTTCATACTCATTGTACCTCTGCCTCAGTGGAGGCTCTCATCCTCGTTCCCTTGTCTGTCTCCTCTAGGGTGCTCGACTTCAGTCTCTACTCCTTTCCAGTCCATCTTCTAGTATACTAATGCTAGAATTATTTTCTGAAAACTTGATCATGTCAAATCTAATCAAATTTACAATGGTGCAAACTCATGAGAATGGCACATAAGCTTCTTCAGAGTCTGACATCAACAAGTATTGTCAGCTTCATCACTTCCACCTACCCTTGCTCCTCATAACATAGTCACATGCATTTATCTTCATTTCCTGTCACATACTTTCCTTGCCTTTTCATATGGTGTCCCTTTGACTGGAATGTTCTTCTCTCTTCTCTATAAGGCATAAAATTCCTATTTATCCATCAAGATCCAGATCAGTGTTCATCTTATCTCTTAAGGTTCTCCCCAACAATTCCAGGAATATTATTTTGCATATTTCTCATAATGACACTTATTATGAATATAAAAGTTATTTGTGTACATCTCCCACCATATTGAGTTCTCTGAGTATATGAAATGGGTCTTACATATCTTTGTATCCCTTAGAATCTGACACTCAGTAAATACTGAATATGAAAAAAACTGAAAGGAACACTACAATAATCCTCAAGAGGTTTCATTTAAATCCTTGTGTAAAACAACAAACTACGTGTCGCTGGTTTAGTATAAAAAAATAGTAAGAGAAACTGCCTACTATTTTTTAAAATTTTAAAGTAACCATCAAGCTTTCGTTGCATTTATGTTTAAAACAGCTTTACCAAAATATTTCCATATCCCAAGCCTTCAATGCTTTTAGGTTAAAAATTGCTTTAATTCATTCAATGTAAGATTTTATATGTTTATATAAAACTTCACATTTTTTTAGGCTGAAATATATATAATTCAGGTCTTCCTTCTCGGTAGTTGATTAAAAACCTTTTGAAATTGGCCAAATTAAGAATGCCACCCTCGATGGAAACAAACCACCAACAATTAAAGTTTTAAAATACACTCTTGGAAACTAATAAAAAAATTCTTAACTGAATTGGAGTCGAGAAGGCCCCTAGGGGGAGCTCTCACACCCTTTCATATATTGTCAATTACACCAACCAGGTAGAGAGGGAGGCTGGGGTCTTGGCAGGAAGTAAAACTACTTTACTACTGAAAGAATATTTCTCTCCCCACTAGCAAGAGCCCAGCCAATGAGAAATGCCACAGCTCAGCCAATGAGAAGCTGTCGCTGCTCTGAACTGTTACTTTCCCCGAACAGACTTTCGTTTAGAACAGCCCCTCCCTATCCTCCCTTTCTCTCTATAAAGACAGCTCCCCTGCTTTGTTTGTTGAATTTGCCTATGGTTTGCCATAGCACGCAAATCCCAAATTGTAATTCTTTTGGCTATTCCCAAATAAACTAATTTTGAGATAAAATAACTGGCAAATTTGCTTTTGAAGTTGACACACTCAAATGCAGTAAAATCAGATGAGAAAAAAATAAGCTCACAACCACCTAATATTCCCATTTAAAAATTTTAAAGACGTATTATAGACTACAGTTAGCACATACTATATAGTCTTATTGAAAGAAAACATTTCACCAGCATACCCACTTAAAGTACACTTAAACCAGGTAACTTATATAGTTTCAAAAATCATACACTCTTAAATATATGTCTCTATTTTTTTAATGAAAAAAAATCGCAACTTAGGAGTTCACAATGTAGAATAGAGTGATTTTAACAGTTACCTAAGAATGAGATCTAATCAGAAAAAAGTAGTATAAAGACCGAAGCTGTGATTTTTATACATAAAAGTTAGCTGACTCAAGGAACACTAACAAAATACTCCAGACATCTAGAGAGTAAACTGGTGCAAAAAAAAACTGCTAAGTAGATTTGTTAAAGTTTATAACAATAGTACTATTTCAGCACATAGACAGTGAAAATATTTGAGGAAAAAAAATACCAATGATTAGGTGAAAAAAAGGATACTGTATTTCAATGAATCCTTTGACATTATGTACACCAAATACACTGCTGTTTATAAAAACTCAGAAAAATCTATCATTTTTCTGGAATAATAATGATAATTCTCCATGCTTTGTGCAGCTTCTCCTCTCCTATCAAAAAAGGGAATGGTAGAACGAAGAAGAAATCTAAATATAAAAATATAATCATTCTGATCCCATCTCAAGAACATTTCTGGTTTATCATCTGCAATACTAGGATCCATAAAGAAGGGGATAAAGAATTGAGTGTATTCTCCCATCTTAAGGGAACAGATCCAAATTAGAGACATCATCATGACACTTACCCCACCAGAATTTAGAGTCAATCACTTATATATGAGTCTGGAAAATTTGCCCAATTTAAGACAAAATGACAAAGCAAGCACATACTGTGTACATTAAACTTACTAGTAAACATTCTCTTCTATAATGTGATAATAATTCTTCATCATGTCCTCTGTATTGGCCTTTGGACAAGAGTTCTTTGTTATTCTGATAAGCATAGATAAGGAACAGCAAGGAATCTATATACCTTAAAAATTGAGAAATACGAAGCGTTAGTATTTCATCTTCGTAAGAAAAAAGTCAACTACAATTATAAAACATTTTAAGTATAGGTTTAAATTTTGATTATCCAGAACAACATTACAATAAAAAATACCGTCTGATGCGCTATATGCCTGAGAGTATTCTTTAGCAACAGCTGCATCTGAGACCAGTCTTAAAAGAAAAAAACAAACAAACAAAAAAATGGAGCCAGGAATTAAGAAAAGACAGGGAGAAAAAGGCCCTAATTGATGAATTCAAATAGTTCCTTCTCTTTTCTTTGATATTTATTTTCCTGATGTCTTCCTTCTAGACTCAAAATTAAGACTGATGTGAAGGTCAATAATCTACTTTTTTAACAATATAACGTCATTTTTGTTTGAAGAAAAGATTAGGTTAACTTGCTTCTTTATCACAAACACCATTTGGGTAATTTGGTGACCATTTAGTCAGGTTTTTTCTATGTGCAGGCTCAGTTCTAGTCACCGAGAACAATGTAACAGACAAAGGGGAGAATACCCAGAGGAGACAGGAGGAGAAGGGGAAAGAATGCTCTTCAACCTGGGAAATCCGGTGAGACACAAACACACAGAAGAAAACACTAACACAGAAGGCTCACAGGGGTAGGCCTTTGTTTTATATGGAATATAAGTAATATTAACAAGCTATATTAATATAAGTCCAGACGTTATGAAGTTCAAACTAGGCTTTAAAGCGGGAGGAGGGGAAAAATGTCTGAGTGTTATATTTGCCTTTAGAATACTTATCCTTCTCCTAACATGCTGTCATAAAAAATATATACAGCTACATATTTGTATAACAAATATAAAAGATATTTTAAGATATCTCCTTTGTGTCAGTTTTTCCAATTATATCTTCTCATAGATTAATTCAGAAAAATGTAACTTCCTAAAGGTAAACTGTTGTAAAGAAACAGTATTTTAAAACTCTAGGTTACCCTGCCAATCAGTGTTACTGTTTGTTATTTAATTTCATGTCCTCAGATATAAATCACTTTTCTACTCCAAATGTTAACTACAGAATTATAGGAACTTAATGTACACATTTGTGACAAATCAAACTACACACCTGAAACTATTTCATGAAAAATAAATTGTCAACATTTTAAAAAATGGCTTCTGCCAGGAATTTGTTTTTGAGAAAACTTAAGAGCATGAAATTTTATTTTGAAATAATAATGCATAATCTCAGCTAAGGATTGTTTTATTTATGAAGGAAAAAAAATGTAGGGTGTGAAAATAATGTTACATGTTGTTTTCTGCTACTCAGTCAGGCAGTCTGCTGGCACGTCTACACCTTCTCTTACAGCGATTGAGGTTCCTGTTAGAAGAGCTTTCCCGAATGCCCTTTGTGCCTGCCCTTCTGGCCCTGAGTCGCCTCTCTGAAAACAGCTCTGAAACCAGGACTTCGTCCCAATCATCTACCAAGGTACACAAAATGTTCCATATTTGTCAACCTTAAATGTGCTTACAAACATATTTTCACAGAACTCAGAATAAGACTCAGCATTCCTGTTACCACTTTCTTACTTAAGATAAAATAAGACCATGTACGTCTGGGAAGACTATCTTCACTTACACTACTGTAAAATCATGGTTCCTTAAAGCATGATTTCATGTCACTACTCACAGACTTGACAACGGCCCATCAATAAATATTCTATTCAAGGCTTTCAAGTGTTATGTTCTCATTAAAAACAAGTTTGGCAGAACCTTTTGGCAATATTTTCTATGCTGCTAGCTATGCTAACTGCTATATTTAAAGTATAACAACACTTCTTTTTACAATATTCCATAAATATTGTCACCATTACTAATTTTCTAGTTGATTTTTCCAATTTAATAAACATTTGCTATATTAGAATGTTCCCATTCCAAACAAGTATATTTGATAATAAGCAAATTATGAAATTTAATCTTACTTCCAAGTTATGTCTTAAAGTCCTTCAACAAATGTTAACTAGGAAAAGCTCATGCAGAAGGAGTGCAGAGAGCAAGAAAGTGACGGTTTCATCTTTTTAATTTTTATTGAGATAAGTGAATGCTTTTTGTAATTACCTGATTTCATTCAATTATACAATACAGAGGTCTCCCTTTAAATTTTCCTCCCTAGTTAGTTGTGTGACTTTCACAAAGTTATTGCATGTCTATAGATGCTTAGTTTCTTTATCTATAAAATGGAAATGCCTTTTTGATCTTAGACATTCTGTTTAATTGTCAGATCATATTAATATTTTTCTCAGAAAAAATAATCTTGGATATCCTAAAGTGAATTTGAATATTCCTATTAAAGAAACAAAAGTTTGACCAAAACAATAACTCATAAATGGAGCTACTGATTAAAACAGTTTTCTATTTCAGTGACCAAAGTGAATTATCTTATAGATTACAGAATGACTAGGACTTTAATAATTTGTATCCAAGTAATAACATTACTTTTAATTTGTGTGATAAAGTTAAAATTTTGATAAGTGTAAAAATGATGGCATTGTGCACTGTCCAATGAACAGAGCAGCAGTATCCAAACAGAACTTGCTGCAATGATGCAAGTGTTCTATCTGTGTTGGCCACTAGCCACATGTGGCTACTGAACAGTCTTAACGTGGCTAGTGTGACTGAGAAACTAAGTTTTTAGTTTTAAAATTTTTAACTAATTTAAATTTAAATTGTCACATGTGGTTGATGGCCACCATGTTGGACAATATAGCTCTAGGAGTAGTAGTACATATAGTCATTAAAAAAAAAAAACATAGCATTATTACCTCAGTGGAGGTTTCTTACACTTTATAACAAAAAAACACGAAAGAAAAAAGAAAAGAAAAGAAAAAAAATTCCTATCTCTTTTACCTGACTGCAATATTACAGTATATTTGAAATACAGTACTTTCCAAAAAAACCCCAAAATCACTAGTTAAGTAAATTAATGCTAAAGGATATGAATTAAGAAATATGTGAATAATAAGTAAATGCAAACTAGTGAATAATCTGTAATGGTAAATTACAGTCTTAACAACAAAAAATACTAAATATCAATAAAGTAACAATATTATAGTTTAATAAGCAGAAATTCCTTTAAAACTTTTAAAAATATCTGTAATTTAAATAAAAAATAACCTAAAATGTGTTTGCAGTCAGAATACTTAAAAGACGTGATCAGTCTTCTACAGCTATATTTTTTGTAGTAACTGGAACTTTGGACAGAGAGACAGAATGGACTATCTGATCTGAAGCCAAGATTAGACTCAGAAAGAGTATGAAAAAGGCTGGTGACTGAAAGCAGACGGTGGGGAATACAAAGACTTCCATGTGCTGGGCTAACAGCTTCTTTGGTCCCCAGCAAACATCCAGGTTTCAATCTAATACCATTTCATCCTAAGCTTCAACTGTAGTGTTTGAGAGCTATAAAAACAGACACTAATGTCAACTCTACAGATTTAATTTAAAATGGAAAATACATTGCATGTGGGGTATATGGGAACTCTCTGCATGAACTTTGCAATTTCTCTGTAAATCTACAACTTTACTAAAATAAGTTTTTAAAAAATATACACTGTGAATAAAATCTTTTCTACAGATGAGATCATATCTAAATACAATTAAGTACAAAAATTAAGCTCTTTTCATATTTGTCCATGCTGGCTTACCTTTCTCCTTGAAAATATTCCAGCCCAATTATGAGATACATGGTCGTCTCCCTGAACTTCCTGTAATCCTGATGCCACTCCTGCAGGTGAGAGAAGTATCACAAGTATGCAGAGTAAGATTTAAAACCGTTTATAAAGTAATACATGGCTCTGATAACTATTCGAAAAGAAGAAAAGAGCTCAAAATTAAGACAAATTAGACCTAAATCAAGACTAATTTCTGACAAACGAGACTATTTATTAGTATAATAATAGACATAAAACTTATTAGACATTGGTGAGGAATTAAATAACAAAGATCTCACTAGAAGACAACAGAAATACAAAGTCACGATAATCAACCAGGTTACCTCTCTTTCAAAAATTCTTCGGTATAAAAGCATATGATTAAAATATCATTAGAGATCTACATCACATTGAATGTAGGAGGTAAATGGAGTTACTACACTAATATGAATCAACTTGGAAGACTTATCTGATGCAGAATTTTTTAAGGAACTAAAAGAAAAATGTTATATCATAATAAATTTATTTGACCTTTTAATTTTGCTAAATTTGATTTTAAATGTGGCAGCTGAATAGTTTATTAACCTGACATAAGGTGAAAAGATAGAAGCATTTCACATTTCACCTGCCTCTCCCTCCACAAAAGCCAATTATAGGGCACGTTAACAGGGCTAAAACAATGCAGAACTGACATCCTATAACTCCAGAAAATAACAAAATCAAAATTTTTCTTAACGTATTTAATAAAAATTGATTCAAGGAAAATCATAACTAAAATTCAATAAAGGATTAACCTGAAAGAGACACTCATAAGAAGTGTTAAAGCTTTTACATACACATTATTATAAGGAAATGAAAGTAAATAACATATAGACCTGTTACTGGCCAACCTCCTCGAATACAAAACATTTTAATTTTTTAATTTTTAATTTTAATTTTTTGAGGAATACTTTTCACACTATTAGTAAGCCTCAGTAACACATGAAGGTAAAATTTGTCTTGCAAGTATAAAGTTAGCTTCCCTGGGTCAAGTACTCAAATTGCCACTCTCTTGTCATTCCAATTGCCTTAGAAGTTGTGAGAAGGTAAACTTTTACTTTACTGGACTAGACAGTAAATGTTTTAGGCTTTGGAGGCCATGCAGTCTCTGTTTTAATCACTCAGCTCTCTGTAGTGTAAAAACACTCATACACAATATGTAAACAAATGGCTGTGTTCCAATAAAATTTTATTTATTAAAACAGGTGGCGAGTTGGATTTGGTCTATGGGCCAAAGTTGCCGACCTCTGACTTAGAGCAAGGCAAAGATATGCAGGATATACAGAATCCAAAAACATGTAAATCCCTGTAGATTTAATGGCTCTGCAGTTAGAGCATGACAAGTTTTCAGAATAAAAAGAGGGTGAATCCAACCTAATGAAGCACCTTTGGGGAAAGATTGAAGAATCAAATCATAATTAAAAATCAAGTCCCACGAAACCTGAATCTTGGCGACAGGGGTAGAGTGGGTACACAATTAACTTGCCATCCCTGGCACATGTCATGTGTCCATTTATTTGTAGATATGTTCCTAGATTTTCTATTCTAATTTACCTATTCTTATGCTAATATTATTATGAAGCATAATAGTTAAGATTGTATGTCTTGACTTCTAGTAGAATAGGGCTTTCTATCTTGTTCTTCTTCAAGAATGTCTGGGCTAGACTGAGATGTTTGCATTTCCATAAAATTTTTGAATCAGCTTATCAAGTTCCATAAAACAACTTGTTAGTAGTTTGACAGGACTGCACCGAATCAATAAACCATTTTGGGGAAAACTGGCATCTTTACAACACCAAGTTTTCCAAACATGATATGTATATCCATTTATTTAGCTCTTCTTTAATGTCTCCTAAAGTCATGCTCGTCTTTTGTTAAATTTATTTCTAGGTACTCCATAGTTTTGGATGCTACTGTAAATGGTGTCGTTATTTTAAAATTTAATTTTCTGATTGTTACTGGCATAATGGAATAAAATTGATATTTGACATAGGTTTGCATGTTGCAAAGCTCTCATTGGTTTTAATAAATTTATCTGTAGATTTTGTTTGTATTTTCTAGGTATAAAATCTGCAAATAATGATAACTTTATTACTTCTTTTCCAATCTTTAGTTTTTGCTTATTTTTGTTATCTTACTGTCCCACTTGAACTTCCAGTACAATTCTGAATAGAAGACGTCCCTGTCTTTTTCCTGATCACAAAAGGAAAGCTTTCAATATTTACAATTCTATGTATTTGCTATAGTTTTGTTGTTGAGACACTCTTCGGCAGATTAAGGTAGCTACCTTGTATTCCAGGCTAGCTAAGGGTTTGCATCAAAAATGAGTGTTTTCTGTACCTTTCTTATTTATTAATGTGGTGAATTACAATAATTGTTTAAGGAAATCTAAAGTAATTAAGCTTGTAAATGGGACCAAACATTAATCAAAGGCATTCATGAAATCAACTAAAAATTTACTAGATTTATAAATTCAAAAAGATAATGTGTAAAGTTAAATTTAAAAGTTAGAAGAAATATTAGGTATTTGAATCCACAAATTTTTAAAAAAACATTAATTTTAAAGCCAAAGTTAACACAAAGAGAATTCTATGCAAAAAAATCACCACGAGCATGAGTGTTCATATGTATGCTCTCTCTCACACCACAACACTGTCCAATAATGACAAATACACACGGCATACAATGATTAAAACAAATTTTTAATTTCCCCCCAAAATATCTGATGAAGCAAACAAAGAAAAAATAGAGCCTGGCTTCAGTGTACTATGGCATTTAAGAACGCAGGCTCTGTTAACCAAGTTGTAACCTGCTGGCTGTGAACACTTTGGGCAGGTGACTCCACCCCTCTATGCCTCATTTTCTCATGTGCACAGCTGAGCTGAAATGAAAGTAAGATCAGTGAACTACAGAATTCCTCAGTCTACAGTTCACTCTCTCAAAAGGCACATTACCTCATATTCCTCCAAGTTTACTTCTTCAGGTTTGATCATTTCAAGTTTGGCTTGAGCAACTTTCATTATGTTGTGACACCTTCAAATAAAAGAAATGTATTATTCCTAAATCAAAAGCAAAATCCATCAAAACTTAAAAATGTATGTGGCATAAAGCTAAACTATCCAACACTTATGACAATGAAGTTCACTGTCACTGAGCAATACATACTTTTTTGAAGAGATAGCTCCTAAATAACCTTAAGTGAAAAGTGTGCTTATTGGACCAATGTTCGATAGTTACAAAGTATATAAAGAAGAAAGCATCGATAATTCTAATTCAAATTTGCCATGTTATATTTACATATGGCTTTTAAATTATATTCTAATAATAACAACCGCATAAGTAAAAAAATGAAAATTTTTAAAAATATATATCCATAAGCAAGCTCAAGAGACATGAAATCTTATTTTCCCCCAAAGGCATTATTCATAAATAGTAAAAAGGACTCCAATATGTGCCGTCAATTTAGGTAAGAAAGGAAACATTCTAATGGATTTATGATCAGAACCATTACTAAAGAAATCCACACAAAATATATTTAGTTACCACATGTATCTTAAGCTGTCTTTTAAGTATAAGAGAAATTAGGTTATCAAAATAAATTGACTATTTGCAGTCCCTAGAACAAATAATTGCAAGACTTTGAAAAGTCAATGTGATAACTCCATAAATATCTTCCCCAAGTTCAACAGCATATATTCATTGGAATATAGTGCACTGACAACCCAGATAATGAGGGTCATAATCTGTCACATTTTTGAGCTCCCTGTAGTTAAATGTAACAAAATAAGTGATGCCCATACTACTAATAGTGAAAACAGCAATAGCCAACATTCACTGAGCTTTTCCTGTCTACTAGATCTTACTCAAAACTATCTACTTGCATTATTTCACTTAATCCTAAACTTCACAGCAGATACACAGTGAGGCAGGAATTATTCTTACATGCTTTGTTTTTCCCCATATTCTCTTCCACTACACATATTTTTAACTCAGCATTTTTAAGACATTCATATAAGGATAATCATTTACTTCAGAATTAAAATGTGACTACAGTGAACTCCAAGATAAAATAAACGTTTCTGTATTCTAAAATAACTCTTAATACTTTGGATCTTTACCTCAGGTCTAATTTTCTTAACCGTATACTAACTAGATTTAATTTTAATTTTTAACATTAGTAAATAGTTTTATAGGAGTTTCTAAAAGAAAACATTTTTGGGTAAACCACAATTAATTTCAACATTCTAAGGCTTCTCTTTATGTCAGAAGATGTTTAATTACTTCATTTGTACATATGATTAAATATTTTTCTCCAGTGATTCTCAAACATAGGTGGTTTTGCTCCAAGGGAATTTTGGCAATATCTGGAGACATTCTGGGTTGTTATCACTTGGGGGAGTGCTACCGGCATTTACAGGGTAGAGATCAAGAACACTGCTAAATACCCTACAAATTGCAGGACAGCCCCCACAACAAAGAATTATCTCACCCCCAAATATCCATAGTGCAGAGATTGAGAAATTCTTTATTTCTGTAAAATACTGAGCCCCTTTTAAATGACAGTGATTATATTATACTCTTCTGTGTATCCTTATATTGCTTAGCTCAGCACCTTGGCTTGCAATTAAAACGTACTAAAACAGTCTAAATTATTTGCAGTCAAACTTTTAAAGGTCATGACTATAAATTCCAGAGGAATTAGACAGCAACTGCTCAAATTAAGTGAAGTCAAATTTTGTGCTGTATTTATTGAAATTATATCTTTGTATATACGTAAAATGAACAGTCAAAAATTGTATTGGGAGCTATAAAAAGACAAGGACAACTTGAGCATACAAATCACATTCACATTTTCAAATTACCTTTCATCAAAACTTAAATTTCTATCTCCAAATTGTTCTAGCAAAGTTTTCTCAATGATTTTCTTTGGTGCCTCGTTCTGGATAAAATAGACCACTACATGATGTAAACGATAATCTGTTTCTGGTGGGGTGTCTTCTTGGCTCAATTTAACCAATCTTGAATACTCCAACTTAATTGCCTAGAAAATGCAACAAAATGTCAATTTTGGTTAATTATAATGATTAAAATCCTTCAATATGATAACTTGAATTATTCTTGCATTCAAACGCGCCTTTTTCCTTTTAATGTATTACAAACAAGGTAGTGCACCCAAGAATACTGTCTCATGTTCCACAGTTGAAAAGAATTTCTAAAAGCTAACCACACATGCCCTCCTTACCCCTTCACTGTATAAATGATCTTTTTGTTTCCACACAGAGAAGTGGTAAACTGAACGATACATAGAAGCTCACCAGGCGAAGTTGCGTAAAACTTATCAGAGTCTGGTCAAAGTCTGCTCAGAGGCATCCTAAGACTGAGATTCTAAGTACCTCCTATCAGACGCTTTCCAGTGTCAGTCTGATGTCTATCTCTAACATTCCAATTCCAGGGCTGAAATACAGCTCCCTAGAATACTCCTATCTGAAAGAAAATGGCTGGCTCTTGAGTGCATAATACTACTACAGTTAACTTTTAGCTGAATAGCCCAGGAATAAGGGATGAAAAAGAAAACCCTGAGATTGTAGTTACCACAGGATGAATTCCCTGTTGCTTCAAAAATATTTGCATGTTATTAGTGTAATAATTATTAATGAATATTACCACTATTACTACCTTAATGCTTGAGCTTACTTTTTCTTTATAAACAGAAACACCTCAGAATTTACAACTAATTATAATGGGAAATAATAAATACTAATACATATTTCCACACATGAGCAAATGATTTGGAAAATATTTGTTCACATAGAAATATATAGAGAGTTATACATCAAATACCGCTGTGTACAAGAAGCCCACATGATTAAAGATAATACTTTAAAAAAAATTCATTTATATTAGACTTATATCTAAATTCAAATTCTATTAACCATAAAACACTTTGGGACCACATGCAAAATATATTACAAAAAATCCATTCTATTGGAAAGCGTTTCTTTAAAAAATGCATGCCTTTCTTAAGTAATTATTGGCCATCCAAATACACCTATGTGGCTGTATTTTATAAAAGAAAGAGAATGTAACTAACAAACATTAAATGAAATAATCTAGTTATATACTCTTATATTTCATTAAAAGGAAGGCTAATAAGTCTATATAGTTTAGCATTATAAATAGAGTAACAAAATTACTTTACAGCTAAAATAAATTATTCCAACTTTTTTTTTTAGGATATACATGTCATTCTTAAGTCTTACTGCTTTGGTTAACAACGGCCATGAAAATTAACTATATTTTGACACATAAGGTTATCAAGGCTCACGTGCTGCATACCTAATTAGCACACATAAGCTTTGCTTAGAACTCTCTGAAATATTCTTATTTTCCCAATTTGAAAAATAAGGCACATATTCATTTAATAACCAAACCAGACTGAATTTGAGAATAAACGTAAAATAAAAATAATCAATAATTGTTCTTCGTTATTATGGCCCTTACAATGATTGTCATAGGCTATTACAAAATTTTTTGAATATTCAAATATTTCAGGCATCATGCTTTTGGTGAAAATTAGTATGACCGAAACAAAATAAATTTGTATTGAGTCTCTTAAAATAGTATTGTAGGTTTAGAGATAAGGAATTACACTAAATGGTTATCCATTTTCCCACCTACTTTCAAAACAGTGGCGGTGGTGTTTTTATAAATAGCAAATAGATTTCTATTAGAGAGCTGGAAAATATATCCTCTTTCACTCTAAGATTATGTTTATCCCTTGATTTTGCTCTATTTAAGATTCTCCTAATTTTCACAAGTAAATTCACAAGGTTACATTCTGTAAGTATTCAAACCAGCAGAGGTAGAAAGGCATGTCTAAATTTCGAGGAGTAAAAAAAAAACAACACTTTTTATCAACATAAATTCATTTCTCAATATTTTTTTATTTATGAACTTTCTTCTTAAGAAGTTTTCAAGATATACTGCAATCATATCTAGTTCTTCAAATTTTAAACAGATGTTTTATGCTGGTATATTTAGCAGAGGTCTACACTATCTATTGTTCTGACAGAAGTTAACATTGTTGAGTTGTTAAATCTGACTCATACTATTCCCTCAGAATCCTCTTCTAGAACTACGTTTGTCCTTTCCATACCTTGTGGCTGCCTATGAAGGTAATTATTTAAGTCACCTGTCACAGATACTGCAATAAAACCACCACACATTTACAAAACGAAATGTAATACTGGTCATTAGGTGATGCTACTGCTTTGCATTTAATTTTTTAACTTCTTTTTCACCAGACCTTTAACAAGGTCCTACTAATCAGACTCTATATGTTACCTATTCAGTCTTATTTCCTGTTCCTCTTCAACAAAGACCTCCTTCCACCTAGGTGAGGCTCGACCCCACACAGATGCACAAGCGTTTTTTTTCCTTAAGTTCTCTGGATGCAGGATGCCCTTTCTTGTTCATTCCTCATCTATCTACAGATGACCAATTCAATAAGACTAGTTTAAGTCCCTCTCTCTTTTGAAATCTTCAGTTCTAAAGATCCAAATGAGATCAACCTAGACTTTTTCAACTTTTCCAAATCATATTCTAAATTTGTAACTCCTTACAAACTTTATTGTGATATAACCATTTGTATACATTAGAAGATAGGAAACATACAAACATACAATATACTCTGGAGGCAGTTAGATCTAAGGAAAAGTTGACCAGACTAAGATTCAGAAAGCTAGGTATACCATTTACTAATTGTGACATAAAACAAGTCACATAATTCTCCAAACAGATAATCATCTAGGAAAATATGTATTACCAAAATTGCTTTAAGAGTTATAAAAACTGCAGAAACCCAGAAAAACTACAGAACTGAAAAGGTTGCCCAAGATCTGTACCCAATAAAGGAATCAGGCCCACACTGTTTTAGAGCTGTGCTGCTATGTCAAATCTTCAAGGACCAGATGATTTCTATGATATCTAAACTGCTCCAAAGCCTGAAAAAAGGGGATATACAAAGCTAGTATAATCTGAATATCAAAAACTGACAAATATAAAAAAAGAAACTATAGATCAATTTACCTATGAACATAGATGCCAACACCCATATCTATTTTTGATAAACTAAACTGTGTACAAAGAAGTATATACAGGAATAGTGTTTACAATGATTTGCAAAAAACAAACAAACAAACAATGATCTTTACAGTCCAAGGATTACGGAGAAATCTGTTCAGCATCTCAAACAGATGCCTTAAACAATTTCCAAATTCCAACATCAATCAGTTTAAAAGAAAACTCTTAACTATGAATTTAGGAAAGTGTTTTTAAATTTATAAGAGGGATCTATAAAAAACAAATATTACACATCATATTTAATAATAAAACACTAGAGATATTCTCATTAAAATCAGAAACTAGACAAAGGAGCTTACTACATTCTTTTAATATTTAAGTATATTCTGAAAAGTCGAGTCAACATTAATAAAACCAGAAATGAAATAAAAAGTAAAATGAAAATTATCCAAATAATGAGGTAATTATTGGTAGACAGTTTACTGAAATAATCAAGAAAGTCAACTGAAAAATTATTAGAAAACATAGAGTTCAGTAAGGTAAATGGGTACAATATAAATAAAACTAACTACCTCTCCCACTACCTACCGTACGAATAACCTAGTAGAAAAAGTGGGGATTAGTGACTCAATTCATAAAAACAAACAAGTTTTATACATCTAGGAGTAAATTAAACAAGAAAGGTATAAAACCATTGTGAAGTAAAATTATAAAACCTTAGTAAAGGACATAACAAAGGACCAAATATTGAAGAAGCATAATCATGTTCCTTTTGGGGAAGATTTAAAACACTAAAAACCTAATTCTCCACCTCCCCCTAAATTAAAGCATAAATATAATGCAAGTACAATCAAATTCTGAAAAGACTTGGGAAGGTGGCAATTGATTCTAAAAGTCATCAAAAAAGAAAAATAAGACTTGCCAACTTTTTGTTTATAAGAGCAAAATGAGAAAGTGTTTTTCCTACAAAATGTCAAAATACATTACAAATGGTCCATAATGTAAATAGGTGTTCAAACATAGAAAACATCAGTGGAACAGAGAGACCCAAACAGACCCACCTATAAATTGGATTTACTGTGTGATAAAGATGGTATTTCAAGCCAGTGTAAAAAGGATGGCATTAATCAAAATTTTACGTTTGCAGTATTTGAAGATTTCTCTATTTGGAGAAAAGTAAAATCCCCTATCTAGGAATCTAAACAAAAAGTAAAATCATGAAAATACTAGAATTAAAGACTTGAATAATTTTAGAAGCAAACAGCCCCTCAAATCAATCAATAAAGAAAATATTGTTGTTTAATAAGATTTTATAAATTTTTTATAAATGTTTGATAAATTTTACAAGATTTTAAAATTCTGCACAAAAAGACCAAAAACAAATCTAAACAAAAAACCACAAAATACAATTTACAAATTATAGATGAATCAAATTTCTTAGCAGACCAAATGCTCATTTAAACAAAAATCCCCTCAAAATAAAAAATGTACAAACATGATGAATAGGCAGTTAACATAATAAATATCAACTACCAAAAAACTTACAAAAAGATACCCTCAGGAAAGATTAAAGAAATACACAAAATAGTGGGATTTCAGATAACCATCAATGGAAGTACAAACTAGTATAACTATTTGAAGGCAATTAGAAAATACTATCAATATTTAAAATACATAAGCATTTTGACTTGGCAATTCTACTTTGCTATGTTTACATAAGTTTTCAGTAATACATGTATAAGAATGTTCAGAAAAATAGTGGAAATGACCCAAATATCCAGCAAAAACAATGGAAATGATGAATTTAATAATAGCTAACAATTTTGAGTGTTTCTTACGTGACAGACACTGTTCAATGAGCTCTACATGGATTATCTCATTTAATTCTCAATAACTTTTCATTTATAAATGAAAAAATTGGCCCTGATAATTTAAGTAAATTGCCTAAGGTCACACAATTACTGAGTGACAAAGCTAGGCTTTAAACCTAGGCATCTAACCATAGAGCCCTTGCTGGTAACAACTAGTCTGGGACAGAGCTTCCTAACCTAGAGCATGATTAAGTTATAGGCATACTGAGACACTAATCCATCAGCCTTTATGGTGCCTAGAAGGTCCATCACTTTTGTACATACATTATCATTTCCTACGTTTGTCATACCATGGAAAAAACTGGGATGCCCTGCTTTAAAAAGAGAATGTTTAAGTAAATTTTAGTAAGCTCAATAGGACATAAAATGGAGCCATGAAAAATGAGATAGATCTACAAATCTTGAAACGAATAATCACCCACCATATTATATGAAAAAAGAAGTACTGAAGAAGAAAGCAGTGGAAAGAGAATACTTCTGTTTTTATGTAAGCTATAAATGTATGGATGCATACTGAATGTCAGTCTTTTCTATGTAGGAGGCTATACAAGAAACAATAGAAGCTAACTACGGAGTGAGAATTACAAAGTGAGAAATAAACGTTTATACTCTTTGTTTTGGTATATGTCTATTTTATTAGTTTAAACATCAATTTCTCTAAGAATCTCTCGAGATACCAGCTCTGCTTTCCCATCATATGTTCTCCCACGTCAAAGAGTTCCTTTAACGTACTGACTATATTGTAACTAGTGTGTTCTTCCCCACTAGAAAATAAGCTTCATTAAGGCAGGAACTCGGTCCATCATTTCCCCAGTTACAGCCTCTAGATTTAGGACAATGCCTTGACATAAACAGGTAATAAATACCTCTTGAATATGTCCATCAACGGCAGAATGGAAAAAAAAATTATAGTGTATTCATACAACGGAATACCATAATGAGAAAGAGCAAACTACAACTCTACCTAGTAACAGAGATGAAGCTCTAAACATGTTCTTGAGTAAAAGCAGCCAGACAAAAAAGGGCCTGAAGTAAAAGATTCCAGGTGTATAAAGTTAAATAGGAAAACTTATTTTTATGTTGTTACAGGTCCACAGAGTGCCAGCCCTGTTAGCCTAGCGGTTCAAGTTTGGCGCGTTACGCTTTGGCAGCCTGGATTCTGTTCCCGGGTGTGGAGCCACACCACTCGTCTGTGAGTTGCCACGCTGTGGTGGTGGCTACATAGAAGAACTAGAAGGATTTACAACTAGAATACACAACTATGAACTGGGGCATTGGGGAAGAAAAAAAGGAGAGAAAGATTGGCAACTGATGTTAGCTCAGGGCGAATCTTTCTTAGCAAAAAAAAAAAAGGTCCAGATAATGTCTACTTTTGAGCAGGGAGAGAGTGTAGTGACAGGAGGAAGAAACAGAGGTAGCTTCTGCAGTACTGTAATGTTCTATTCTTTGGCCTGGTTGGTAGCTACATGGATATGTTTATTCTGTGATAATTCACTGAGCTGTACACTCACACACTGTGTACTTTTCAGCATGTTTTATGTTGTAGTAAATATATTTTAATATCTTTTGAGTAAACAAAGGGGTAATAATAATAGGCATTTTGAAAGTAAAAAAAGTGATAAAGTTATGTCAACTGGGAACAACTGTTATGAAGCACTAAAATAACCAGTAAGTTAAAGTCTCATTAATATAAAAATATTATGACATTAAAATTCTAAGGGCACTTTAATAGGTATAGACCAAAAAAAGTACAAAAAAGAAATTTTAATGTTTTTCAAAGTAAATGAAAAAAGTTACACTAATGCCACAATTATGATATGACCGTCCCTTTTCCACCCCCAGATACACACACACACAAGCAACTACTACTTCGAGAACATTCATTCCTTTTTTTTTCTTCTGGCTTTTATTTTTGCTCATCATAGCAGCCCTGTACTGCCTTTCTCTGGATTTCATTTTTACGTGACAAAAACTTCTCTCTTTAAGCCACTATTACTTGGAGATTTTCTGTTAACAGTGGAAACTAATCCTAACAAATAAAGTCAATTTGAGTGAAGAATCCAAGTCAGTGTCTTTCTTCATTTATTTCTCCAGATCTGCCTATCTATTAACTCTTCTATATTGTATCTTTATGGGGCAGACTTCCATGTGGGAGGGCTTCTGATGGAAATAGTAACAGTGCCTGAGCGGTTGGTAACTCTTCCTAATGGAGGGTAAACCTCAGCAAGTCCACTTACCCAGATGTAAGTTTCATTCTCCAACTTATCTTTTTATTGGTAACAAAGTTAACGGTTTTATCACTAGCAAACATACGTAACATTTAAAAAATTGGTCTAATCATAATACATAAGGAAATCCATATTTAGAAACAGGCACAGAGTTGAAAAGCTTCTTCTCATAGCCAAAAAGCTAATACAAAATAAACTCAACAAGGATTTTTTTTGATAATGTGACAGAAGATACATAAACTCTTTTCCCTCAATTCATAATAAACTGAGCATTAAAAAGAATAAAAACTAAAAATATATAATATCTAATTTAGGGAAATAAGAAGACAAAAGCAGCCACATAAGTTAGATATTGTGCTATACATATATTGTGTATTAATATTGAATGCTGATATTGATTAGAATCAATTACCAAGAAAACATAAAACATTTAAATAGGCCAATCACTGTAGAAGGAACCGAAAAAAAAATTGTCAAAAAATCTACAAACATGGGCTGGCCCCATGGCCAAGTGGTTAAGTTGGCACGCTCCACTTTGGCGGCCCAGGGTTTAGTCAGTTCAGATCCTGGGCTCGGACATGGCATGGCTTATCAGGCCACGCTGAGGCGGCGTCCCACATAGCATAACCAGAGGCACTCACAATTAGAATATACAGCTATGCACTGGGGGGCTTTGGAGAGAAGGAGGGAAAAAGAAGATTGGCAACAGATGTTAGCTCAGGTGCCAAGCTTTAAAAAACAAAAACTGCAACAAAAGAAGGGGCTAGGCTCAAATAGTTCTAAAGTGAGTTCTAACTTACTCGTATGGAACAAATAATTTCTACGTAAACTACACTAGAGTATAAGAAAAACAGGAAGGCTCTCAAATTCATTTATTAAAGTTAACATAAGCATAATATCAAACCTGATGAAGACAGCAGAAAAAAGAAAAAAACACATTATTCTATTAATACAGAATGCAGAAAGCTCAAATAAAATGCTAGTGAGTTAAATGTAAACAGTGTGTACATCTGAATTTATAAAATAAAAATTTACTAAGAAAAGTGTTTTAAGAAAGTAGTGCAGAAAATTTATAATACTTTGGGTTGAAGAAAATTTTTTATATAGCAATGAAACTCTAGAATTCAGAAAGGAGGAAAAAGATTTGAAAGCAAAGTATTTTTAAATCTTCTTTATGGGAAAAGGTACCATAAACTAATTCAAAGAGAAATGGCTGACTAGGAAAAAACACAGGACATACGTCCATAAAAAGGGTAACATATAACAAATGAGACTACATTTATACCATGTAATATTAAATGCAGGTAGTAAAGGTTATGTGGTAGATATACTGTCTTAACATTAAGAATGCCACAATATATAAGAGTGATATGTTACAAATAAAATGAATAGTGAAATTTTAAAAATGAAAAAAATTTCTCTATATATGCATATTTGTATAAACAAAAGGAAAACCTGAGATGCTACACAAGTGTTAAGAGTGGTTATAAGAAGGCAGTGGCAGAGACTGCGGTTATTTAATTTTATTTTAGATACCACTGTATTACTGAACAACTGCATTTTGTATATATTACTGTTATTTACATGACAAATTTTCTAAAATCATATACTACCAGCTAGAATTTTTCAAAGGTTAATCATTTACCTATATGAAATACACACATTAATTATAAACAACTGATAATGTTTATGTAAGAATACACACACATATACTTCTCAATTACAGATGGGTGAGAATGTGCAGATATAAACTTCAGAGAGATCTGTGGCTGTCTCACAATCAGAAAGTAAACCAAAAAGAGAAATAAATGAGATACAGAAAATACATAAAGAATGCAAAGGGCATCCCCCAGGTGATGGTGAAAGAAGACTTCAAGATATTAGTTACACACCAGGAGGCAAGGAGAACCAGTGCAGACTGGAGCAGGTCACAAAGCTCCAAAACAGACTTCCCCAAGAAGAAAAATCGACAAAGAGCAGAATAAGAGGAGATTTAGGCCAATGGTGGAGAGTCTGGAAGTGAATCAGTGATACACACAGAAAACTAAGCAAACCAAACACCAAAACAACTAACTCCAAGGAAAATGAAAACTGTGGGAAAAAAATTAACAGTAATAATGTTTATGAGTTTATGATTTAGTTCAATTTTGAGTAGCATACACAGAAATAAAAATACAAACTGAGAATTGTGATTAATCAAAATGACAAGATTCTACATGTAGGTCTGAGTGTGTGTGTGTGTGTGTGTGTGTATGTAGAGGGAAGGATGGGAACTGTGTATGTGTCAGTGTGTCTATGTGGGCAGGGCAAGACAGAGGGCTCATCCTCATCGTTCACATCCCATAGTAGGGAATTCAGCAGGAAATATGTAAACTAAGGATCATAAAAACAAAGCATTCTACTTAAAGATACAGAATTAACTTAACAGCAGGAGGATTAGATAAAATAATGGAAAGCCACTACCATGGCGGGGAGAGGCGGGGTGACTGCTCTTTGTAGTACGTACAATTAGTTGGCTCCTTATAATAAATGCAGATATTAATTTAATAAAAGTGAGATTTCCAATTTAACATCATGATGCCCAACTTGATAAAAAATAACGGCACTGTAAACAATAGATAACCTTTCCACAAAAAATAGATGAAAACTTTAAAAGACATACATTCAGTGCTGTTTAAGGAAAAAAAATGTAGACTATCTGGGAATAAGGATGAATTTTTAAACAGAAAAGTTTTTTTTTTTAATAAGATAGTGTTTCATCCTCTCCTTAGGAGATCTTAACAGGGTGGTCAACTCATCCTGGGACCAGAACTTCCACAGTTTCACACTGAAAGTCCCATATCCCAGGAAATCCCTGAGTCTCAGGCACACGAGGATGGTTGGTCACTGGAATCCTAACAAGCTGAAACGTTTACTGTAGGAGGCCACGATGCACAGGGCCTTTGTTCTGTACTACGTACTGAAAGAAATAGTGAAAATAAGCAGTGTCGTGAAGATCAAGTTGGATGATGGCAAAGTAAAGAAAACTAAGGGAAAACTTTCTATTTTTAATGTCAAGAAAGGGAGCATGTTGCTTACTATAGTGAACTATACCTTAATAAAGCTGGGGGGATTTTTCTTAGAAAAACAAACACTGAAAAGTGGGAAAGAGTGAAAAAAACTTGGAAGATTTTGGTTAATCTAAATAAAATGACAAAACATAGTGTTTTCATCTTTTGAATCTGTAAAAGCAAATGACATTGTATTCAAAACAGTATAAAGATCTGGTTTTAGAGAGAAAAAAGATCTAGCTATGGAATAATGCATCAACTTGACGGTCTCACATATCTTGAAATGACTAGGTATCAAAAATTAATTATGGGGAAAACAGTGAATATGAAATATGAAAAGGTTATAAATAAACAAATTATTTTAAAAGCAATCAAATGAAGAAAGCAATTTAGTACCAAATGATAAAAAAATTAAATAAAAATATTGTAATATATTTTAATTAAATTTAGTTAAATTTAATTAAATAAAAATATTGTATTTTTTTTTTTACAATTACAATTGTAATTGTAGACTAAGAGTACAACCAATGAGGAGAAAATAAATACTACCAGAAGCAATCACTCAAGTTTGTACTTTGGCTCATCAATAGCCTTTATTTCCTTCAAATAAAAATACAATTTAAATTTCTGTTAACAAATTAGAAGTGCACTATTAGGGTAACTAGAGCAAAATGCTTTGTTTTGTTGAATGATCTGGATTAAAAAAAAAAAATCAGTCAAATTCATGCATAAAAGAAACCCCCAGAACATCAGGTGGCCATGGCTACAAAAGGAAAACAGAAATTATACACAAAGTCAAATTTAATTCAAGGAAATAAAACATTTTAAGAAGTTTAATTTAAAAAAACTAAGAAAATAAAACGAAAATGTTAATTGTACCTTAAAGAACCCTGCTTCAGGGCCACACCTGTCATATACATTCCTGGATTTACCTATCGCCATGATAATACCTTGCATGTTCGGTGTCATCATGATCTGCCACAAGGGATTTAAAGTAAGAGTTTTTGAATGGTTAACATAAAAAAAATCCAAAATCAAAAATAACTTCTTTACATGCAAGTTAAAAGTCTTCTGTTTTTCACTATATATAAATCAAACGTTGCATTTGTTTATAGCAAATGTGATCTGATATGCATGTAAGTATCTTTCAAAATCATCCACACAGGGCCACAGCAAGCTCATATGGTGCCTTTGTGCACAATGCAAAAAGGCATCCTCTCAGAACTGAAGAATTTTAAAAAGGTACCCCCTTCTTGATAAGCAAATTAGAAAAATGTGCTGCTTTCTGAGAGAACCATTTAGAAAAAGCAACACTCTTTTTATTTACAAAGATGCCTCTTCTTTAAGGCTTAGGGAGCTCAGCATGAGCTCAATTTCAACTCCACTTCTGCCTGATGGCTCATCACTCCTGCACAATCATACAACCTAAACATCCAGAAGCAGCAGCCCCATATCCGTGTGACTTATTTTCAAAAGTTCCAAGGCACATGCACTGTTAAACTGTTGCTCCAACAAATCAAAAAAAAAAAAACAACACAACAACACAGAACTCTGCCAACAGCATAAGCACTTGCACAAAAGATAGTGCTAAATGATTAATCACAATTTTACTTTTCTTTTTTTTTTTTTGGGGTGAGGAAGATTAGCCATGAGTTAACTACTGCCAATCCTCCTCCTTTTGCTGAGGAAGACTGGCCCTGAGCTAACATCCGTGCCCATCTTCCTCTACTTTGTTTGTGGGACACCTACCACACCATAGCTTTTGCCAAGTGGTGCCATGTCCGCCCCCAAAATCCGAACCTGTGAACCCCGGGCCGCCAAGAAGCAGAATGTGCACACTTAACCGCTGCGCCACCAGGCCGGCCCCTGCAGTAACTTTTAAATATCTGCAAAGTGGCAAAACTGAAGGCATTATGAAGCTATTGTATCACAGCAACCAAGAGACTGCATCCATTACTTCTGATTCACTGAACCTATTACCCCTATTTTGGATTATACACTGAGAGTTGCAATATACCTAACATTCTCTGCTTCAGAACATCCTTCCGACCAGTTCCTCTCTCACAAACCTGCTACTTATCCCCTTTATGGCCCGTGCTTTCTCACACTGGCACAGTAACATTAATCACCTTATGACACCTCCAATTTTGGCGATTAACTCTTATACAATAGCTTAATTATAATCTTGGAATAAGTCTGAAAAAAAGTTATTTGGAAAAAACTATTTAATATATATTCAATTCTCATCCGTGCCAGTAAAAACTAACAAATGATAGAATCCAAGGTCTTCTCTGTTGTTACTCTTCAGAAACAGCTTTACTGGCCTGCCCGCAAATATGGAAAAGATCAAACATGAGAGTCTTAAGGAAAAAATGGAAAAGGAGGAGCAAAAGCTGATGAGACCAGGACAACAGCACATGTTCCTCTGGATTTTCAAGAACATATCATGAGAAGCAAAAACGCCTCCACACTATTAGAAAGCTAAGCAGATGAGAATTAACAGTGAAGAGATAAGAATAACTGAGATGGAGGTGCCACAGTGTATAAAACACTGGTAGACATTCAGTAGTGCTGATTCAATTCACAACTCAAGGTTGCAGGAGCAACAATATCCATTATCTGTTTGCAATCAGGCTGTAGGATCTTCCGGCAGGAAATGGTGGGCAAAGTATTATAATTCAAGTAAAACAGAAAAGGAATATAAAAATTATTTTTAAGTGCTCAAACTTTTTGCTATTTAATTAAACCTTATTGTAATCTACCAACCTGAGAGTTAAATGATCCTATGTCTGCATAAAAGAATAAACTCTAAAAACACAAAATTATTCTTTTGAAAAATTCCATAAGCTTTCTACTTAAATTTTCATTTGAAATCCAAAGTTCTGTTAGCAATCAGTAAGGTAATTTCAGACCATGGGTGGCAAAGCTGAATGTTATGCAGCAAAAGACACAAGTGTGATGGTGCAGACATGCCCGAAGTACTTGTGTTAAACAGCAAAAAATAAGCAGGGCTAGTGCAGAGGGCTCTGACTAGTGCAGAGGGCTATAATAAAGATACCTCGTCATCATAACCCCCCTCCTTCGCCTCAATCATAAATTTCCCTACATGAGGGATCGCCACCTCTACAACTTGCTGGTTAGAAGGTGGTTGGCTTGTGGTATTTTCAGGTTTCTGCAGAAGAAAATCATTAGTATGAACATTAGAAAGGAGAACAACGAAAGCACCAAGTTTAAGTGTATAGACTCGAGTCTTTTAAAAATACCTGCACCTGCTTAGCATGAAAGTGAACATCAAATTGAACATCAGGAGCAGATGCACTAATCAAGTAATAATACAAGATTCACATCTCTCCCTTTACATCGCAACCACTAAACTTTCACTTTTTTCTACAAAGCATTTTGGACTCCAAATCCTTAAAAATTAAAAAACACTAGAGTCGTATTTCCTACTGTTGTCTTTACAGCTGAAGGTTTTATTCTTTAAAAATTCCACTACCTCCATAAAGCCTTTCTTGATATCTCCCTCAAATAAGATATGACCTCCTCTGAACCCAGGAGAATTTGTAGGTTTTCTTATGATTTCACCTATCCTTTCTAGTATTCCACTGTATATCCACTTATTATACATACTCTATTGTGTTACCTCACTCTGTACAGCCTATGAGATTCTTGGATGATATATTTATATCGTAAGTGTCCAATGAATAACTCACTTTTGGAAAAGCTGTTGGAAAGTGATCTCCTTTTTAACAACTCAATCAGCTTTATTTCATTTTTTCTTTGTTAACAAATTCTACGAATTTCACTAATCATTAGTACAGTGGAAGCCAGTATGAAATCCAGCAAAGTCCACTCAAAGACACTAATATGGTTCATTCAAAATACTGTTCAGATTTCAAAAGAACTTATTTTACTGAATAGATTTATAACTAGCAGATTCACTATTTACCTATAAACAAATTTTGAAAGTACTTAAGGTGCTTGAAAGCCGTTTGCTTAATTTGAATCTGCATCATAAAAGTTTTCCTAAACAAAATAAACTTCAATTTTGACAAAAGGGGTTTTATTTTAATTTGAAATATAGGTAGATTTTAGTGATGAGAACATTTTCTTACTTTCCAAAAGCACAAATGCAGAAAGAGTTTAATTAAACCATAAAGTAAAACTAGCGGTCAAGACTGACATTATTATTTTTAAAAGAAATGCTAACCATAACATATTTAGACAAGGTTTCCTTACTTTGAGTCCTCAACTTTTCAAGAGGAAATAACCAACTTGCATGTTTGTTGTGATCACGAGAGACAATATTCTGCTAACTCAATACCTGGTACATAACAGCTGTTCTACAAACGACAAGCATTACCAATATTATTATATGATGATGCTACTTTAAACTGCTTACATTTAAATAGTTCTAACCCAATATTACTATCAAATATATCCTATAGAGATATGCTTGGCCTATGACATTTAATTAAGGATTTTTAATCCTTCTAGTACAGGAGAGAAGAATAATTGTACTAGGTCTCCATTCACAGGAGTGAAATATAAGCAGGTAAATTAAGAAATTTGTCTGGTCTTTGTGGTGAAAAATTTCTCACAAGCAAACCAACCTAAAACAATACGATCTTAAGAAGAGAAAATATAAATTTAAGCCAAGTAGCAACTGGAAAATGTATTACTTAGAATACTGATCTTACAAAACAACATATTCCCTTTGAACAAAAAATGCACTTAGGAGAAATAAATGTCTTATAAACCTTTCCAGTTACCACAGAAGAGTTTCAACAGCATAATACTGACAAGTTATATGGGTGAAAGTTAAAAAAGGGAAGAAAACTTTTGGTGCATATAATAATTCTGTTGCATCATTTATCAAGTTTAGATACCCTAAGGTACCACAAAATTTTTTCATATAAAGAATTTAAGGATTCACGGAAGTAAAGTAAATGTGTATTTATCTTTTTCTATTATTACTGGGCCCTAGATGAACATCTTAACAAAGGCATCTTTGAACATCTTGAAAAAGTTAAAAATAAGTTCTAGAGTTAATAGTTGCAAAAATTATTAAAATAAAAAGATTTTTATTAATTGCCTAAAATCCATTAAATATGCGAGTTTTAAAAAAGTGGTCTCATAAAAGAACTGTTAGAAAGCTTAATATAACTACATCCCTTCTGGCCCCCTTAATATGCTCAAACCAGTAATTCAACTATGCGGAATCTATTTCTAAAGAAATAACCTGAAATATGGAAAAAGTTTCATTTCTAGCAGCCTATTTATAATAATGCAAAAGTAGAAACAAATATACAACAGGGAAATGGGTAAGTAAACAAGAATTTAATCACTCAATGGAACGATACTCAACCACTAAATATTTTTTACAAAGAGTTTTTTTAACATAGGGAAATGGTTACGTTAAAATGTTAAGTGATTAAAAGAAGAAAAGGCAAGATATAAAATTTTATATGCAATAGTAACTCAACTACAAAACTAAATCCCGAACTCATATATAAAAATAAGAACGAAAGAAAACATATTAACAGTGATTAACTTTGGGTACTGGGACTATGCATGATTCTTTCTTGGAGTACACTCTTCTACATTTTTCAAATTTTCTAAAATATTTCATTTAAAATTAAAGACATTCTTCTAAAAAGTAGGCTGTCTGAACATCTGGAGAGTCTCTCTCCATGGTTTCTGTGATTCCATGCTTTCCAGGGAGTTCTTCTTACACTAAGGTTGGAACTTAATATATTGGATATTTGTGAAATTACTAGGATTTAAGTAACAGAAGAAAACTAACAGCTACTTAGTGTCTACATTACATGCTAGGCACTTTCAAAAAAATGATCTTAATCCCACAATCACCTCCATTTTATGTAAAAGAAAAGTGAGGTTTAGAGAAATGAAGCAACTTATTAAAGTCTGCATAGCTAGTAAGAAGTAAAACTAATATTCAAAAACCCAGGACTATCTAATCCCAAAGTCTGAAGACTCTTTTCATCTATGGAATTAGTTTCTAAACTATACCTTTAAATGAGAAAACGCAGTAAGTGGTTACCATGCTCCTAAGCAACTGCCCATGAGATCAAGAACCACAGGCTGCTTCAGACAGCCACGATTAACAGGCAGCCATGACTAACGTCTTCTAAGACATGTTGCAGGATTTATTCCGACAGTGGGGCCAACTGTTCTGGTGCTTCTCCAGAACAAAAGCCAAATAGAAAACGCTGTCTGTCATATTCTCTCAATGCCGTCCTCCTTTCTCAAGGAAAGCGCGGAAGGTTGCTAGCTTATAAAATGATGTCCATATTAAAAGCAATCAAAATTTAAGCACTGATTTCTACAAATTTAAATTACACATGATTAGCCAAACTAAAAACATCACGATTCTACATTAAGCTAAGTAATGCTTTTAGCTTTCTGATGCCAGTTAAAAGAATGATACTTATTAACCATTATGCAGGCCTAATTTTAATTTGCAAAGGTCCCGGCAAATTAAAGTTTCTATTAGGCAAAATTATTTCTCCCTTGTATCTTCTTCTCTGCTTTTCTCTCTCCCTAGGTCTTCCTCTTCTATCACCCTCAAGAAGTAGACATCCCAGATCCGGGAAAAGAAGCATTTTCCAGGAGCTGCTTTAGAGTTAGCAGGCGTTCACCTCAAGTTCACTTAGAGTCTCTAGAGCATTTGCCAAATTCGGAATAATCAAAAAAACCTACTCTACATTAACATATTGTTTTTTATGGTAAGATGATATATAATCAAAAATTTTCACACAGCAAGTAAAATAAAAACGTAATTTCTGATTATTTCACTGATCAAAACATAATTAACAGAATACCCTATTATTTGAACATTTGGTTAACAAAGGTTTTATCATATTAAAGACTTCATTGCAATTAGCAGGTTATTGTTGGGATTAAGTTCACTAAATAGAAAATTATGTGTTGAAAAATTATACATCCTGTTCTATTTAGGTCTCCAGGAGTGCAATCTTCAAATACTAAAATTGGCTATCATGAAACCTGCATTAGAGCTGCTCGTCGTCACTAACAAAATTAAAAAAAAAAAAACTACTAAGCAACTGAATGGTTTTGCCGTACAAAATTCTTGAAATAACATCTCTCAGAATGTCATACTCATTGAAAACATAGTTTGATAGCAACGTGTTCAATTCATTGCTATAAAAAGACACACTTGAGAACTATAATACCGAAGGATTATAATGACAATTTTGTACAGGTTGCTCTACTGAAATATGGATAAACCATCTTGTAAGATCATATTTATCCTGCTAATAATACTCTAACATACAGTATCTAGTATTTTATTGTTAAACACACTCCATGGAACAATGAAAATTATACCTTACATTTCCAACTATTCCAATGTAGTATGACTAAAGATGGAGGGAGGGGTGAGGGAAATGAGAAATAATGCTAAATTTTATACTTCTAAGTTCCAAATCAAATGACCAATGATTATGATTTTTCATAATTCTCTAACAGGAAGACAGAAACTTATCTCAAAAGAGAAGCATTTTAAAAATTACAGCTGAGGAAACTACAGCCTAGGGGTTAGGTGACACCCCCTGTCATTCACTGGTCACGTTCACGGCAGAGCCACCCCCAGGCCCCCCGTCTCCTGATTTCCAGATGGGTAGTTCTCCATTACACTGCTAGGAAACGTGAACATGACTATGTTAAGAGAGCTAAAAGAAAAGTTCTTACCGACTGCAAAACTGTTTCAGGACTTTTATCTTCATGCTCGTGTGATGCCTTGGTAATTAATCGAACAGTTTCTTCTTTCAAGTGCTTTGAGAAATCACTTCTTGATGGCTGCTCTAGATATTCTGGCTCTCCTGCTTGTGCTTCACAAGAAAAGAATCAATTGTATATCTAATATAAATCACAGAGGGTCTATACTAAGATGAATTTGTTATTTATTTCTAATTCGAAGTCATACAATAATCAACTTTAATCTTCTATTTAAAGTAATATATCCTTCAATATACAACACCTTCCCCAGAATTTACCAAATAAATAAATAAATCACATCCAAAAGTAGTCAAATAATTACTGAAGAAAGTACTCATTACAGTATATAGTAAAGAATTCATAGTAAACTTTTCTGCCATGATAAGTACCAAAATCTCATTTTAGAAAATCATTAGAATTCTACCAAAAAAAAAAAAAAATGTGGTTTGTACAACAATCCTAGTCTGAGTTTCCACAGAGAGCACAGGAGCTGTTTTTCTGGCCCCGGTGTCCTTTTTCACAACTAATTGACAAAACCCTAACCCTGAATGAAGCCAACTTGCTGTTTTTTCTGAACTTCCCTCTGGTAGCTGAGCGCTGTTAGGGGAAAAAGAACTTGGCAAAATGGTATCAGTATAAGTTCAAGACTTCAAATACCAGCCCTGCAAAGAACTCACAAAGTTATACCAACTACCTGTGTTCTGAGGTCCAGAGCCACAGATGCAACAATGTATGCTGAACGTCCACTAGGTGTTCTCTAGACAATCCCAAAGGTTTTACATAAGTGAGCTTCTGCCTATCTCTCCAACATATCTTCTGTCCTTTGCCCTTTGCTCAAAAAGGGACATACACTAGCTTTTCTTCAGCTTATCTAAAACACATCAAAGAAGAGGTTTACCTTCCAACCTTCAGATCTTTCCTCATTTTCTTCCCTCTGCGTGTATGCTCACCCACTCTCACTCCCCCAATTAATAACTTCAATATATCCTTTTGTTTAAATACCAGTTCCTTATGGAAGCATTCCTGATTACACCACCTCTAGTGCAGGGTTTCTCAGCCTCAGCACTACTGACATTTTGATTCAAATGATTCGTTGGTGTGGAGGGCTGTCCTACGCATCCCGGCCTCCACCCACTAGAAGCCAGTAGTAGTGTCTGAAGTGGTGACACCCAGAAGTTTCTCCAGTATTGTCCAATGTCTCCCGGGGGAAAAATCACTCTGAGATGAGAACCACTGCTCTAAAGTAACATACTTTCTTTTTAATAGCACTTACCACAATTATGACATAATTATTGTTCTAAGTATTTGTTTCAAGCCCATATCTCCTGCTAGACTGTAAGGATTTTAAAAGCAGGAATGCTTTCTCCCTTTTCTTTGCTATTTCTTCAACACCTAGCATATAATAAGCACACAACAGCTTAATGGAACAAGTGAATTTTATAAATAATTAATGATTGGATATGATGAATAAGAAAGTGCACTAAAATGTTCTACAATGTTACTGGGATTCATTAAGTGAGTCCTTAAGCTCAATCAACTGGTAAGTCCTTAAACTCAATCAAATGGTGGGACATAACAGGGCCCCTGTCAACTTTTCCAATAATGATTAATTTAAAAAATATCTCAAAGAGAAATATTATTCAAAGTGAAATACTATAATTTCAACATGCATTCATGGTCACTAATCTATCCAATAAATTTTAATTAAGCATTTAACTATGTGCCAGGCACTAGGCTAGACATGGCGACTCTGAGGTAAATGAAGCAGCCAGTCTCTGCCCCTATGAAGCTAATAGTCACCTATGGAGAAAGTCACTAGCCAAAGAATCACACGTATGAATTGGGACAACATTACAGTAATATACTCTAGGAATCAAATGGGGGAGGGGTAATTTAGATTATGTGATATGAGATAAACTGACATTTTAGCTGAAAGATGATGGGTTGAGTTTGCCTAATGGAAGAATGAATAGCCCATGTGGTGAGCATGAGCTGGATGTGAGCAAAGGCCAGTGTGGCTGGACTCCAGGACAGGAGGAGAGAGACACCAAGAGATGATGCAGGCTGAGGCAAAAATCATTAACGGCCTTGTAGTCACATAAAAGTTTTGAGAGCAAAAGGAAGTGAATAAACATTTTAAATACAATGCCAATGTGGCAAGTTTAAAAAAATTATTCTGGCTACACTGTGAAGACTAGATTAAGGAGGAAATTAAAACTAGAAGTCAGTGAAGGTACTAGAAAGTACTAGAGCAATACGAGCAAGAGATGACTATGCTTTTGGATAAGTGAGATAGCAAGAGAGGTAGAAAGAATTGGTTGGATTCGAGATGTATTTTGGACATAAAGCTTTGGAGAGTGATGTGAAGATGACTCTGAGTTTTCGGCATGAGTAACTAGGATGATGGAGGTGACTATACCATGAAAAGGCAAACTAGAGGCAGGAATGTTTACAATGTGAGTATCAAGGAGAGCAGTTAAAAGATGTTAACGTCTTCATTTCTGTATTTCCTCACTTTGGAATACAATGTTCTTTCAGGGCCCTCACATGATGAATAAGATAAAAAAAATTTGAGGCTACTCCTTCAGCTTAGCAGGCTTCTTGCTTCGTGATAAGTGGCTTAAGCCAGCTGCTTTCAGGCTTACCAGAGAGAAACTTCTTGGAGATAAAGTTTTTACTTGTATTTGCCCTTCTTTGTCTCTTCTTACTATAACAGATAAAACATCAATGTTGATAGTAAGATGTGAGCTTAATGCAACGAGGGCCAAGAAATCCATCTGGACTGACAATGGTCTAACCCACTGAAATCTGGACAGTCTACGTAAAAAACGTCCTTAGGAGCAAAAGTAATTTTATCTGATCAACACAGTCAAATACAACTTAGGTCACCAGGGTCAAGGTTTCCTTCCATATAGGGATTTGAGTACAAAAACCTTACGAGTAATGCTGAAAGGCTTTGCCTAAATGCCATACAGAACTATTTCTTCTTGAGCTTTCCCTGTGTAATATCTTTCACGGCTTATTTGAGAAATGCTATAGTCACAGTAGGTGAAACTACAATGATTCAAGATGTGGGAATTTGGAAACAAAAACCCAAATTTCATTCCCAAAATGTTTATTGAGCATGTGCCATTGTCAGTGCTGTGCTAGGTCTTAACAATGTAAAAAAGAAGTTGACATAAAATTCACTCATTTTAAGGAACTCTCGAGAAAATCAGGTAAATATATACTCCACTACAAAACAAAATACCTAATGCAATATCAGAGTTATGCACAAGGTTCTACAGAAGCACTGTGGACCCAATACACACACGTGAGATGATGTTGCCTGTTAAGAAAGATTTTCTAGAAGAAATGCCAACTGAGCTGAGTCTTGAAGGATTTGTAGAGAGGATTATCTTGGAGATGAGAAAGAAGAAGATTCCAAGCAGAAGGAATAGCATATGTAAAAGCACTGTAAGGACAGACAAAAGATTAATAAAATCCTTGCTATTAATGAGCCTTTACACTAGTAAGCAAGTCAATATAAGAATAATATAAATTTGGTAGTGAGAACAGATTAAGAGAAAAAACATAACAGTTGCTATAGGGGTAATATTAGGGGATTGATAAAGACTGAAGTATGAGGGAGGTCTTCAAGAATAGGCAAAATGTGAAGAATCAGTGACTAGAGGACATTTTTTAAATGAAAGATACTTCATGAGCAAAGCCATAATTACAGGAAAGTTCCCGATAAGCAAGAGCAATGGGGAATAATTCAGTTTTGATGAAATATAAGATACTCTCAGGAAGGGAAGTCATCTTGGAAGATTATAAATAGAGGGTCTTCACAAAAAAGAAAGGAGGTTTTGGCTTCATTTTGTCAAACTGGAAGAGTAAAAAAGAGTAGAACAGACATATAACCAAAATGAGGAAAATCAAAAGCTCTTTCCACTACCCAGAGATAAGCACCATGAATATTTTTAGTATTATATACTTGCAGACTTTACCCACACACATTTTTCAAACAAAAAGAATTAGTCTGAACACACTGTTTTTAACTTAATATAACAGACATTTTTCATGTCAATATAACTTTTACTGGTTATATTGTGTTCTTCTGTTTGGAGGGCTCATATAACTAATACTCTACCATACATTTAGGCAATTTCCATATCTTTGTTAAAAACAATAGTAGGACAAAAAGTTTGGCTTTTTTGTGTGTGTGTGTTTTTATTCATCCTGTCACCCTAGAGAAGCCTGATCATTGCCGGCCTGTATAAAGGGTAGGGACTCAAGAGATCACACCGTTTCTTTATGTTCTAACTGATACTTCATATACTAACTAGCCTCTCAGTTTAATGTACTATTCAGGCTTCAATTTGGAATACAAATGGTGATCACATTCAAGAGGCATCCACCATATCTCATTTATTATGTTAGATTCTGGAAATATAGATAAAATCATCACCCAGTCCTTGCTTTACGTAACTTGAAAATATCGAAGATACTGTTCATTCTATCAGTCTCACTCTCAGGAAACAACTGTACTTTCCTGGAACATCAGCTTACTTTTAACTTGTAGACAGTATTTGTAGAGAAGACTCAGAATCAATTCTGCATGCCACCTTTTGCCAAGTTCATCAAATCTTATGGAATGCATTTCATACCAACATTAATGATTTTTACCCTATTCTTTTCTACCCTGATTTTTTTTTTTTAAATCTGGGTATGCTATGTATGTTGTAAGGACTTCAAATAGTTTTTGAAAAAGAGAGGAGTAACACAAGCAAAATCACTCCGGCAAAACTCTTCTCTCCTTCTGAGTAAATTCTCTGTTTTATAAATACAGCCTAGAGCCATGCTGCTTAACCAGAAGTACACTTCAGAATTATCTGAAGATCTTTTTAAAAATATATATTCTAGACCCTTCCTCCAGAGATTCTGATCCCAGTAAGTCTTGTGGTCTTACCTGGGGTGTGCTGTTTATATACAGAAAAAAATCCCCCAGGTATTTCTGATGTCTACACCCATAGTAGAGAATTGCTGGCTAGATCTCTAAGCATACGGGTTCAGGTAAGTGTTCCTTTGCAGGAAGTAGGTTTAGGGAGGTAGCGTGAGATGGACCAGACAATACTCTCTCATCATCTATTACTTAGTTTCAGTAAGACAATGAATGAGACTAAAGAAGTGATGCCTGTGGGCTTCTTGGTGACATGTTAGCAGAAGAGGAACAAACATTCACTTAATTAATACCATATAAATTAATATTCTTATTTAGAAGTGTCACTCAGAAGAAATTGGATTTTAGTGGTTTTTATGTTACAGCTTCACTGAGAAGATTTGCAGAGAGAGAAGAAGAATCACTCTGATTTTATGAACAAGATATCCTTGTATTATTTACATTAGTCACTCATAATCCTAATGTACACCTGAGGGATTTAAAGATAGGTTCTCTTTGATATTCTGAAAACACTATACTAAATTAAACAAATTACTTTTTTTTTAACTGTATAGAAAACTGTGAAGAGAACTAGGAAGAAGATGACATGGGTATTAAAGTAAAATTTCTCTACTAATAATAAGGGATAAGTGGTTCCAATAAACATTATACTAAGTTCCCTTATTCAATTGTGATCTGTTAAATTCCCCTGCAACAGAGGATGGATTTCTTATTATGATATGTATGATAATATAGTAATAGAAACTAACCTCCTAAACGATAATCTCACACCCCAAATTTATTGTCCTAGCACATACTAATTCCACTAACTCAAACAAAGTGCCTACTTTTAGCAATTCTATAGAGCATACAACGTTTCCAACTGAGGCAGCATTGCCACTGCTTTCTAAAAACCCAGTCTGGAAGACGGTCATCATAACAGCTATATGTGAATTGACCGATTCCGTCTATTTTTTAGTTGTTTTGGCCCCTTTCAGAAGTATTTCTGCATCTCTTCAAGTTTTTTTTTTAGATACTAAAAAGAGAGACATAAAAATATACACCTTATACCTACTGCTGAATTTTTTTTAAATTACAAAGCAGCATATCAAGTGTACAGTAGAAAGAAATGATCAGGATAAAAGGGTGTGTGGCATATAGACGAGGTTCTTTTTATACAGAGGGAGTATAAGACAGACAAACGTAAACGGTGGGGCAAAGTTAGCTAGTCCTGGCAGACAGGAATATTAGTGGGGAATAGTATTAGTTTGACTTAAGATGTAGAAATAACATATGTTAAGTCTGTAAATTTAGAAAGTCTTACGAGAAACAGACAAGATGAAGGGGAAGAGACTGTATAGACAGAATTTAATATTTTGTGTCACAAAATACAGGTGGGCCAAGAATAGAGTTGGAGCTTAGCCAATGAAAAGAGGATTCACCTTCATCTGAGTGCTTAGGTATCACTACCACTTATGCCAATTATGCCGTTCCGTCCTCCTACCAATAGTAAGAACAGCCACATGCAAATAGAGTACATAAAAGTCAAGGTGGAATAACACCGTAGCTCCATCTTGGAGCAAGTTCTAGGGACAGGTTTGGGAAGGATATGTACAGAAGACAAGGATGAAAGCATGAAGGGATGGAATTAGCTCAATAATGAAAGGAACTATAACGTAGTTACTACACTGCGATTTGAGCTCAGGAACCTCTTGATATCTGCCTAGCTATTTCATTTCCTACTAATGTGGACAAAGTCACTGTAATGAAAGTGCACTGTTGTGAAACCACAGAGCTCACTTGTTCTATGTGGTGGTCCTTGATGTATGAGAAGAAAGTGCAGCCATGCATAATAATAAAGCTCACCAGACTACTGTATTGCATTTAAGGTTCAAAACGTTGGTATAATACCATTGTCTTGGTCTTTTAAAAATTCTGAATCAATGCCTCTTAAGACTGAGATCAAAGACTCAACTATTCAATTTACATGAAAACAAGTTACAGGTCTGGAGAGATGTGTGCATGCCTGCATCAGTCACAATACCGTACTGTGGTACTGTGAATCTCCCATTGAAAGAAAAATTCCTTCTAAAGTTCAAATGAAAATGCTGAGACCCACCTAGGTAATGCTGCATGGGAATCTGTCAGTAAAGACGAAATTAAACCAATACCTAAAATGCTTCCTTAAACCAACAAAAAAACATGCAAACGTTGCAAAAACCAAAAAAGGATATCCGAAAAGATCCAGTCAGTTAAAAAAAGAGACAAAGGAATTTGAGCAAAATATTTGTGTTTAATTTATCTCTTCTCATTTCCCTAACTAGTACAGAAAAATAGCACTTTTTCTACAGTAGGAAATATGTTGCCTTAAAATATATTAACAACTCAGTGATGATGAAATTAATCTTTAAAAAAAAAATCAGTTGACATTCTATTTTCAATTTTGCTAAAGCATATTTTCTCTATTTTTTACAGTGTTTATTTTATTGATTTCATCAGCCAAAAATTTTAGAATTTTCTTAATATTTATATTTTTATATATTTATCTGTTTTAAGATCTGCACACATTTTAAATTAGAATATATTAAATATTTAGTTTTGACTAATTTTGTTAATTTTAAGAATTCTGAAAAAATCAAATAAATCCTCTATATTAATAATAGTATTACACAAAATATACACGGATATAACAGTAATGCAATTTTGCTCAAACACGAAATTACTACAGTTCCTTCCCTCGATAGCTTTAGTGAGCTGGCTTTGGTTACTTGCTGGTTTCACAGCTTTTCCAAGCTTCCTGTCAAGAAGGGTGAAGACCCATCAAACTAGACAGGATACACAGAGGAGGAGTTAACAGAATTACCTCATTTAATTTGAAAAGGTCTGTATGTATACAGTGGTGTCTGGCAAAGGGGTAAACTAAATTGTTACCTGTGGTTATCTCTGAGTGATGGAATTTCAAATGATTTTTACTGGCTTCTTCATACTTTAAGATAACTAAAGTTTTTTTTCCCCAATGAGTATATCTTATTTTTATAATAAAACATCAATAATAAATATGATATTAATAACAAAATACAATTAATAAAAATGGACTAACCTGCTGTTATAGAAGATTCTGACTCCCTCAACTTCTGAGATGCTAAGAGTTTTTCTTGCAAAGCTTTCTGGGCAAGTTGTGTATCCCATTCTTCTAGTTCTTTTTCAAATCGCTGGTTGTCTTCCTCAACAAAATCTCTTAAATCCGGTGGTAATGTTTCTATTCCAACAAGGGCCTGCCCAGTTTCTTTATTAAACTCCTCTGCAAATCATATTTCAAAAACTAATATAAAATTAAGAATTAAAGGAAAACTGCAAAGCTCAAAATTGAATGCATTTCAAATGGGATTTAAAGTATGAATTATTACCATTTGGTAAAGCAATATTACTCAAAAATTAAAAGAAAACTCCAACAAATACTCAGGAAAGCAATGATGCAAATATTTGACAATCTAATATAAGTAATGTTCTCAGCTTTTATTTTTAATCTGAAGAGTAAAAAATGGAACAAGATATAAAACCAAAATTGTTTGCTATTCAAACACTGACATAGTACTACTTTTTTAAGAAAATACTAGATGTTTGGTTATTCATTAAGTAAAACTTATCACAAAATGAGAATAACTCATAAATTAAGCTGAAAATAGAACTAAAATTCTTTTTTATCTGAAGCAGTTAAGCAGCAATACCATACTTACATGCAATTCTAAATCACAACTAATGAGTACAGCAAGATTTTTTAAAACATTGCATAAGCAGTATTTAAAAGAGTTACTCAACTTCTACTACACACATACAAAATAAATTTCAGCTTTCGGTCATAAGTCCACTGCCTCATTAGTTCTGCTTAATTGTTAAATACTAAAGGAAAATCAACTTTATGAATTTCAAAGAAACTTTTATTAAGTGTTTTCTTTATGCAAAGCCCATATTAGAATGTGAGAAATAAAAAGATTAAGACATAGTATGGTATGGTGCCCAGCTCTGAGCAGATCAGAGTAAAGCGGGAAACACAAGCCAACATATAATCCCAACGCACAATCAGTGCCCGAAAGAGCTATGCTATGAGAACACAGGGAGGGAGACTGCCTGCCAGGTCAAGAAAAGCTTATCAGCCTCAACTGAATCTTGACAGATGAGCAGGAATTAGACAAAAGAAGAAAGAAAGAATAATATTACCAGATAAAATAAAAATAAAAAACCTAAGAGCATATAGATATAAATATGTGAAATGATTTGGTGTAAGCAGAATACAGCAAAAACTTCAAATGCAAGTAAAGTACAAAGGTCTGAAATGGACAACGGTTATAAGTGAAGCTGGAAAGACAATCAGAGGCCAGAAAATGGAGGCCTTATATGTTGGGGTAATGAGCTTGAATATGGATTAACGCGTGATGTAGTCATTAAAAGGATTTTAGCAAGAAGAAACAGTCAGATTTACATTTTATAATAGTTACTAAATAAACTTTGAATACAAAATATATTCCAATTCTCAGTCCTGGTCATATCACTTTTCAATTCCAGTTTTTGCACTTAACAGAAGAGGGCTTCCTAATGATATCTCTCACCCTCTACGTGAATTATGCTTAACTAATCACACCAGAGAAGAGAGTCATATTATTTAAAAATATCTATGTCACCCTATATATTTCATATTCTTACCTTGTATTAAGAATTGTGCTTTATCATTTATGTACATTAAACAATATGCACTGGCATTTCTATAACCACCAAAAGAGTCCCTCACTAGCTCTTCCCATGATGATTTTGTCACAGCAATATCATTGTACTTCATCCACCTGTTTTCATGATGATCAAAAATGTAAGCCCAGTAGTGCCCGGCATTAGCTTGGCCTTCATGAACTAAAACAGCATGTAAGCGATAAGGAACCTAAATATGAAAACAGAAGAGTTAAAGTGCAGTTAAGTAGTCTACGAGACCGCATTCCATAAAACCCACAAACTCTCTGATTAGAGGATACCATAGGATCATCCAGCTTTTAATGGGAGAAAATTGACTGAGATTAAAATTTTGAAAAACTTAAATTATGAAATTAAAAAAAGGGGGAAGGTAAATAAGCTAAAGACATGTAAAGTAGACAGGTGTGTAAGCAGGGTGATTTTCAAAACTTTGAAAATGTATTTCTTATGCATCTATTTGTTGACCTGTTTATTTTTTGCAAATAAAGAACTTATAATGAACATGTTTATATATAGCACATGATTTCTCTAAATGTTCACAATCATAAATTGATGGCTGAGTTTTGCAAAATGGCTGATATGATGTATACCAAAAGTTAAAATGTTACTGAGCCCTATACTTTCTCCCATAATCTTAATATCCTTAAACAACCATATAATTTCCCCCATCGGACTTTTTCTTTTAAATATTAAGGCCTTTTGGAAAATCTTGATGCATTTTATTGTAAAATAATAATAAGAGTAAGCAATAAATACAGTATGAGAATATAACTGAATGGGGTATATATTAATATGGAATCTTTAAGATCAGCAATTTTACAACAAAACAGGTAAGGACAATTAAGATAAATAATATAAAGATAAATAAAAATATGTATATAATTTTGATAATACCAGCTCCAAATTTCACTTACTTGGATCATAGATTTGTCAGAGTACATTAGTTCAATTGTTCGATGGATTCTGGATATGCTTTCCTGCAAATCTAAGGATAGAAGACATCACGTAATGATTAACATTAAATATGTTTCTACTAGGACTTAAAAGGTAGGGATTAAAGGTTTTCCTACTAATATGTTAGAAGAATAAGAAAAAATTCCTAAAACTATTCTTTAAAAAATTACTATTATTAAGGTCCAAAATCTCATTGCATGAATGACTCTGAAGTTCCTCAAATTTAAAATGGCCAAAAGTGTACTCATTATATTCCTACTCTGTCCTCTGAGGTGGGGACCTGCTCATCCATTAGGCTGCCCTTTTCAAAAATGCATTCTACTTAGCTATTCATATCATTACTCATATCATTATGAATAACTAAGGGAATCATGCCTGATTCCCTCCTCTCTCTTACCTCTTGTCAATGACCTACATCTGTCAGTTGTCTTCAAAGAGAGTATCAAACTCATTCATTTCTTTCCTCCCTCAACCACTACCTTAGTGTCAAAAGCTTCCTAGCTTCCATCCTTTTGAATGTAATTTTATAAAAACAAACACAATCTGCCAAGTCCAGGAGAAAATTATCCAATACCTAGCACAGTGTTCAGGAAACACTACATAATTAAGGTTTGCCAATGAATTCTTACATAAAAAATTCCCTTATATATAAAAAATACTAAGGGTAATCATTTCAGTTACTAATACTAATTGTTAGTCACCATCACATCCTATTTACTCTCTATTAAATTAGGACTGCTCTTTATTTACATATTGCCTATAAAGAGTCAAGTTGGGCATCTAAAATCCAACAACCACTACTGTTTAATTCCAACCTTTTGGCATAAAACAGTAGCTCCTAGAATTTTAATTTTTCAAGATCAATAAAATTAGGATAAAATTGGGGAACAGGGTATTATATTTTAACATGTAAGGAAAAGTTATAATAAACTCTACCATAAAATATGAACAGCACTTCGTTAAAAAAAAAAAAAAGGACATTTTAACAACAGTAGAGTAGGAAGAGGATACTTCAGAAAAAAGGAGAATTCCTTCCAAGAAAGGACAGACAACAACTTTACACCAACACGCATACTTGTGCGTGCACACACATATGTGCCCCACAGAGCACTGTCCTTATTTTTCTTATTTTGCTACATGCCAATTAAAACTCATTACAGACTGGCAGTGACCTCATAGATCAAATTTGGAAATCTCTGTTAAGTAGACTGAAAATTAAAATTCACATTTCTAATGATTAAAGAAAATTTTTTATCATTTGAACTCATTGTATAAATATCAGGGGAAGTACATAATTGCTAAGTACAAAATTGGATGCTGTATGTTTCACCAATGGAGTAGCTGTGAATACCAGATTGCTATAAACTTAGAGCACTAAACTAGAAAATCAGATCATCTGCTATGCCATTAATCAGCTAAGCAATCTAGGGAAAATCTTTCAGTCTCTCTGAACCTGGTAGTAAGATCATAAAAACTGGAAGCCAGACTAGTTTATCTTATAGAAAACATTTTCTAAAAAAAAAAAAAAATACTTTATAGTATTTACAGATGAAATCAACAGGTGATTTCCTTTCTCAATTTTAACATTATACAGATCCATCTGAGGCGACAGTAGCTATGCTGTGAGAAGATTCTTACCTCTGGTGTCATTTTCTATTTCTGTCCTCCAGCGATGTAAACAGCTTTCTAGCACAGAAAGTTCTTCTTCTGTTATGTGCCTTGGTGCTGGATGCATGGGCAAATCTGGAGGTATCCGAGACTGTGTGAATGGTTTATGTATTACTGATCTCGATGAAATGGCAGCTACTGACGCAGGTGACGTGCTTGGCAGTTCTGAAGAAGGAGTTCCCTGTTGCTCTGTTGTACTGTATTTTTAAATCACAGAATGTTTACTATTAAACTTTCCAAAATGAAGCTTTGGACAAAGACTATGCCAATCACACAGTATTAAATTGCCTTATAATTTCAAAAGGAAAAGGTCTTCTTTAAAAAAAGAGAAATATGTGGATTAATAAAATATCCTAATGAGATTCTTAATATATGAGGACTACATTATTCTAAGGATGAAACTGTGGCTTTATGGTAGAAATGGCTTAATCATACTTACTTAAAGAAAACAAATCTTCTGTATACTAGAATTATAAAACCTTCCTTGCTAATATTTACTAGCTCATATTATAGAAAAAAAAATCTAACTTAACAGTATTATTTTCACAGATAAAAAGTTGAAACATTTAACATACCAAAACAACCTAAAGTATAATTTTGAACAGAAAAAAATACGATGAAAATTTCAATCCACAACTATAAAATCTAGTGAAACAATGAAATAAGCCCCTCAAAGACATACAATCTTCTAAGTGAATCTAATCTTTTTAGAGTCCACTAAAATAAATCACAACATGCATTTTCTAAAATCTTCTTTAAAGGCATCAGTTACATTATTAGTTAATATAGGTAACATACCCGTCTCTTACATCAAGAAAACTTTTTACCTTGGTAATGTCTGTGATGACACGGAACCACTAGGTGGGGAACTAGCATCAATATCATCGATAGGAGAAGTGCAAACAGGTTTACTTGAGGCAAATTCCAAGGCGTACTGCAGAACATCTACCAGGGGGAATCGTTTGGGACCCGAGCCATAGCTTAAATATCTGTTAACCATAAAACGTATGAATGCTTTTATTTGTATCTAAACCACATTTGTTTTTTTCAATAGCTGTTACAAAACATGATAAAAACACTTCAATAATCTTCCTCAACAATGGAATTAATTTTGCTTTCAAATGAAGACAGTAAAACTGAATACACATTCAAGAAATAAATGTTCTCCAAAGGAAGAAAACCAAAGCTGATTAAGACTGAATGTGCATATAAACTGTCATAAATTTTAAATGCTCTAAGTTGTAATCCAATAGGAAAATGAAAACTGACAGTTCCATCTCCTGAGCCTGTTTTTATTTTTAGATCTGTCATCTGGTCTCATGATCAAGATAGTGACTAATATTATCCTCCTACCTTTTACCTCTGATTATTTTTCAGTATGATTACTGGTACCTTTTAAGAATAAAAATTATTGAAACATGATACATTATTTTTGTATAAAAAAGTTTTAGGCTGTTAATTTTCAAATTAACACTAAAACAAGAAAATACGGATTAGATCAGATTAGATCTCCCCGGCCATATTTCAGCCTGTAGACTTTTGTCTGAACTACAGAACATTTGACAGTCTAGACTCTGGTGTCTTTTGGAAACAATCCGCAGCTTAAGACAAGAGTGAGATGATATTCATGCACGCCACGACCCACTAGTGCGAGGGGCAGCCATTCGCTCTCCCCAGGGATGTGCTTTCTAGGCAACCCTTGCCCACCAGTTTACACATGACTTGTTTCCCTTCAAACCTCTGTGACCCATTTCCGTGTTAAGGAGAAAAAGTCGGCAATCGTTTCAATGGAGATCTTAAGAGTAACACTTAGTCTCATGCAAGAAGAAACTTTGACTATTGATTAGTTTCACTTTGTATCTATTTTCAGCACCATGAGTATTACCTGTTGACAGTGAGAATATTTATCTTAAACCACTAAAATTATCTTCTTCCAATTATGCCAATTATGTATTATTTTAGTTTCTAACAAAACTCAAAACTAAACTACTCTAGCAAAATAGAAATCCAGAATGATTATCTACTCCTAGAACTATAAAGCACCAAAAGCAAATTTAAAACTAAGGAGTCTAGATAGCCACTACAAATATGACTTCCTATAGTTAGCTCATAATTTTGTAAAAATTACAATACCTTTCTAGTCTCTGTTGTAATACTGTGAGGTAATCTTTTAGTCTCTTGATCTCTTCCCTCTTAATTCTTGTTATTTCTCTGTTTCTGAGCATGTATCTATCAGGACAAAGAAAAACAGCAATCATTAGTATTTCTAAATATCATGGAAATAGATATAATAAGTCGAGCCAAAACCACAGAAGATCAATTCATTTGAAATTTTATGATAAAATATCAGACAATATAAAATAATATTTTTAAAAATTTTGACAGAATTGTAATACAAATACAAAAATAATCTTTCTTTAAACTTCCTTAGAATATTATTCCCAGCAACTATAATTTTCTAAATAAAAAGAGAACTCCATTTTCCTTGACAAGTGGAATTATTATGCAAAAAACACAGATTAATTCTAAGGAAATTAAGCAAAATTTTTTTAAACACAGTAACAATTCTTCACTTGGTTACTAAACTGTTTCAAAAATGTCATCTTGTATTCCAAACCATACCTGTCCAGATATAAAACCTGAGGAAATTCTAATTTGTTGTGAATTTTTTCTGGTCTTCCCAATGCCTGATTAAATTCAAATCTTGACAATTCAAATGTTAACACAGGTGGTAGTTCAGTAAACCAATGCTGAAAGAAAACAACAACAAAAAATTGTAATATCTCCCTTCTGTTTTCTCCATTGCAACTTTCGGCATGAGATGTTAGCACTGGCATTTTTATATACATCATCACAATGCTGATGGTACAAATAATTGATTGGTTATGTAATTTAGTGAAAACTCAACTTGGTTCTAGAAGTTTTCCACACTTCTTGAAAATTCCAAGAATGGGGATAAGACACAAGCAGGAAAGAGAAAAGTCTTCTAACAACTCTCATTTTTCCATGATAATTCTTTACATTAGAATTTCTAACCCAAAGAGAGAGACACTGGTTAAAATCAAGGCTTAGTAGCTGAAGTTCTGACTTCTTCAATATTATGTCACTATTACTAATAGTTATTACAATCAACCACATTGCCAAAAACTTAGGACAATCTAAGCTGTAAGATGCAATACACAAAGGAAAAAAGCTATTTTTATAGCATAAATGATCACAGTTCTCATGGTAAAAACTAGAAACTGATATTTTCCTGCTTTAAATTTAATTTTCCTATTGGAATTTTGACTAATTTAAGAAAACATCTATGACTAACAAATATATAGTTTATACTTATAGTAACTATATTTAAAATCTTTTTAAATGACTAGTGTTTAAAGAATTAAATGCCTCACTGATATGAGCCAACTCTTCCACAAACTTCGGCAACTCTTCAGTTAAGTGTGAAATGCAACAACACTTGAAAAGAAAATTATTTTCATAAAACAGATTCAAGTTTTACATAAACAATATTTATTTAAAGGGAAAGAGAAATGAACAAACCTGTGAATCAACAAATATAGAAGTATACAATAATGTAACAAATATTTTTAAAGTGCTTATTATAAGCCTTGCAATGTACTACTATAAAAAGAAATTGCCACATACTATATTGTGTGATATTTTCAAGCACCACAAAATGCCACCACACAAATGTCAATAAGCTAGGAGTACACTAAATCAAATTCAAATGTCGGAAAAAAGCAGGAATGATGCACATTTGGCAAACTGGATTTGACTAAGATCTTGAAAGTTGCTACTTTTCTCTAATTAAAGCTAATAGTTATTCAAAACTATTTCTCCCTCTAAAAATGCTAATGATTACCCGAACTGAGATTTCCTGAGTTGTATTTAGTTTATCTTTTACTGAAAGCTGAAGTTTAAGGAATTTGCTTTATATGGATATTACCTGAAATTGACTAGAGAAAGTTATGAAAGATCTAACATTAGAAACACCTCAAGTTTTAAAATTTCTTGAGCAGAGTTTATTTTCTTCTTACATAACAGTGGCAAGAATTTTAGTTAGTTCTAATCCACACTTGAAATTACGATTAAGAATTAAAGAATACCCCATAAACATCACAAAGAAAACTTTTGATGCTTTAGCATAAATTATCTACTCCATTTCATGATACTCAAACAAATAAATAAGTAGATTTCAAAAACTATTACTTTCACATTTTATTGCAATACTGCACATGCCATCACTACAATTAAATAGTTACATACTTTAATTCATGGAAACCTACGAAGGCCAAGAGAAATCAAATAACCCAAATTAGAAGTATGCTTCTGTGTAGATCATTTAAAGTCCAGAAAATAGCTTCCATTCATCACAAAAGCATGTTCATAATTTGTGATGTAATATGTCTCTGTTGTGAATGCATTTCCTGTAACATCGACGACAGGTTTTTCCTACTACAGGAGTAGAGAATTTCAATTTCTCATTCCAAAGCTGATGGGGACAAGAAGAGACAGCCAGAAGTTCCCTAAATTCACTTAAAAAAATATTAGGAGTATATCTAGCTCTGTGATTTTCAGATTAGAAGTACAGCAGTATGTAACTAGAATTTTAAATAATATAAAACAACAAGGTTTTTTTCTTTCAAAATATGTTTCCATTCAACAAAAAACTGCATTTACTTCTCTAAGATAACTAGTATGCCAGGTTTGTGAGCCACAGGTCATTAAAGGTAAAAACAATGCTTAGATTCTGCACATCTCTAAGCACATATTATTATTACATTATTTAAGGATCCCACAGGGGTAAGAGATTAATGCAGTTACTGAGTAACGCACTTACATAATCTGCATTAGCCACAGAAGTGCTCCTGAATCTATCACGACTATAAATCTGACCTGTTAAATAGAAATATTTTCTAAAGAGAATGTAGTCATTTTTTTGAGTTATAATACCTGGTTTTTCTATTAATATGTTGTAAATACCTTGCTTTTGTGAGATTGCCAAGAATGCCAAGAAAAATAAAGAAAAAGCAGACCTACCATTCCAAATACCCCACAGAACACCAAATAAAGCCAGATGTAAACTAAGCACGAAAGCAAAACCTTCCTATTCCAATTCAAAAATCAGTTTCAGTCATTTAATCATCTTCACTCATTTGCCCTTTTCTTTTTAAAGATCAGTTTCCCATATAACATCTACATATATCTAATATGACAAACGTAGAGACTGTTTCTCTAATTTAGTTTCTAGTTCAAGTTCTGTTAAATTTTCTTTCAGTACTCTAATTATAACTTAGTACAACTTTGGGAAGGGAAATTTGGCAGTCCTTCCATTTTTAGATGAGTCTGCCCTGTGACCCACAGATTCCACTTCTAACTAACCTTCACTCCTAAGTGCTCCAGGTACTCACAGAATGACATTCTTTAAAATAATCTTTGTCCAACTACTGTCTCATAGAAGAATTAAATCAATTTAATTTTATTAATACAAGCTTTGTGATACTATGCAGGTTTTACAAAGAATGGTATAAAGCTATATATTGACATGGAAGGAATGCTCACAATATAGCGGTCAGTAAAAAAATGCAAGTCTCAGGACAGTATGAACAGATGAAATCCAAATATTTATGCAAGCATAGTAATAATCTAAAAAAGTACAACACATTATCAGTAGTGAATAGCCACACCAGAAGTGAAGTATTTACTATTTGAAATTTTTTTCCTTCAATAGACGATCAAAAAATATCTCCAGGTTTCCTGGAGTTTGACTCATCTATAAATTGCAGATTACTTAATTAAAATTTAAAATTTCATGATTTAGAAAAATATTTTGTAAGTAATATCTTACACATGATCGTTTTCAGTTTACTCAGTTGTCTCCTAGTATATCACTCCAGAAATTTAAACTCTTATAGTCCACTGGATTTTTAATATGAGTTATTATGGAAACAAGAGGTCTTCCTATATTGGTTGAGCACAGCTACTTCAGCAAAAGATATGTTTTCTGTATCAAAGTAAAATCAACAATTTTTACTAAATAACAGTGTAAGAGATAAAAGGTTACTACCATCAGGGACTGGAAATTTAGAAATAAGCCTAAAATGTTACTCATTGGTCTTTATAGAGACTCAAGAAGAAATAAAACAGTTATTCTGAAGGTCGTAATAATATAAGACTATAATTTAAGTATATTATTAAAAACTTTGAGATAGTCTACTCTAGCAGGTGACAGTCTCTTAAACCTAGCTGAATTATTATTGAAACTATGAGTCCGGCAAATCCAGGCAATTGGTACTAGGAATCACAGGTAATCAAATTTACTACAATTGAGACTGCTTAGAAATTGCTGAATTCACAGAAGATAACCAACCACTATATTCCTTCAATTAGATAGAAAAACCTAGGCAGAAAATATATACTGTACTACGGGGCATTCAGAGTGAAGCCAAAGATGGAGGACAAATTAGATTTTTTAAATAATGAAATTCAGATTCAATGTAAGAAAAACATTTTTAAAAGCTAGGAATATGTGAGAAAGATTATTTACCAATTAATTACTAAAACATTTACCAATAAGCCACAGTGTATTTCATTTATAAGCTACTTTGACAACGTAAGGAAAATGCCGTCCCTCCTCCCCCTGCCCAAACCCACCATCCTCTTATCTAACAGAAAGCAGATCATACTCTGGGCCGAGGGTTGGGGGGGGGGGCTCTGCTTTCTTGTTCCATCATGGGATCCTGGGGGAGTCCCAATCTTTAGAGATCTGTTTCCCAATCAATAAAGTAAACAAGCGTAATTTAAATATTCTTAATTAGAGGTCTACGTCAGAATCACTCATGGAGCTCTTATGCCAAAGTACCAGATTCCGACCTAGATTCTGATTTGATAGCTTTGAATTGGGGCCGAGGCATCTGCTGAGAATCACTGAAGTAGATGATCTATGATGCAGAAAGAAAAACTACTTCAAATATTTTCTCTTTCTCTCTCTCTCAAAAAGTCAAAAGATAGTCAATATTATTTCTTTTTCTGTTCGAGTGTGCGAGGGAAGAGAAGGAAATGAGGATGGAGTTAGAACAAGAAAAAGTTAATCCTATCTTTTAAAAAAAAGCACACAATTCAGATAAAAGTAATTTATTCTCAAAAATACAAGAACTCAGTCCCTTTTCAGATAAACACAGAGATATTATCACTTAATATTTATTAAGCACCTATTCAGGGATAGAGACCTCAGAAACTTTTTGATAGCACTGGGACACTTCATTCATTCAGTCAATAAATATGTGTTACATAATTCTATTTGCAGTCACCGTACTAACCACTAGTGACAGAGCAGTGAATGACACAGAGGACCCCATCCTCGAGCATGGCACTTACAAACAGACAAACTGCCAGCAACTGCCAAATGATGTTTGGAGCACATGATTTGTCCTTTGCTTTCTATTACAGTAACACTCTCTGATGGATGAATGTACGGATGGGTGGATTGATATACAGACGGAGCTAGAGAGATGAATGGAGAGACAGAGGTGGGTGACGAAACAGAGACCACTGGACAAAGATAAATATGTTTATAACATATTTTTTAAATTATTTTTTTCTTGAGAAAGCAAGTTCTTCCATCTGCCCTTCAAGCAATTATACAGCAAATTTACAAAAAAAAGGAGTCTCATGTTGCCTATTTAGGCATGAACAAATTCCAATAATGTTTGATGTAAGTAACATGTCTTCATAAAATTCCACCTTAACATCAGTGTTTTTCTTCTTTACTTCCAGGACTAGCATGCTGTAATGACTGGTACCTTGATTAAGAAGTCTGAAAAGACTGAACAATCTACTAAGGAAGGATTTTAACAGAAAATTTTGAGATAAACTGTGAGAGAATTTAACATAGATTATAGACTGTATTGAGTGCATGGGTCTCTCAAATATGTCTAAACTACCATAATGAAATCCAAACACATATTCCGAGTATTTGCTCAACTATTAGGTAGCTACATAATTAAAGCCTTCAGTTGTGCTTTACAGCACTGTAAGACAGACCTGGGGGAAGGGGAATAATGAAGATGCTAAACTCACCTCTTGGCCTGATTTTCCTGAATTCTCTGAATGTAAAGACTCAATTTCTCCTTCAATCATAGCAGCTTCTAGGCACTCGTGTAGATCTTTGAATCCATTGACCTGAAGTGGGTACTGACCAAACATTTCAGTATTTTCAAATTTTTTACCTATAGGAGGGGGGGAAAGTTAATTAAATTAACGTTCCTCAATATGGTCTTTTAGCTACTAAAAGTAAATGTCTATATAAATTATCTCCTGAACCTGAAAATTCTAACTCCAAATGATGATGTTCCAGAGAGTAGTGGGTTAATGTAATTTTCCTGTTGGTTTATGCATGTGCATCCATATCCAGCACAGATATTAACTACACACCCATACGTATGCATATAATTTTATACATACATACGTATGTTTGTATATATATATATGCTTATTCTTTCAAAAAGTGCCTTCTAAGGGCAAGATACTGTGCTAAACACTGAGAATATGTACAGCAGTGAACAAAAGGGATATGGATCTTAAGCTGAGAAAGCCTTCAGCCTCTTTTGGAAGAACGACATTATACAAATTATTTGCACATGCAATTATGAACAAATAAGTGTTTTAAAAGGTACAGTGAGATGGAGTGCAGTGAGAGGGTATAAAAAAGAGAGCTAACCTAGTCTTTGGGGCTGGACGGTTGAGCAAAGAGGACTTCCAGAGCATGGTGACATTCTCGCTGAGACTTGAATGGAGAGTGGGGGTTAGCCAGGCCAGAATGTCAGGGAGCTGTGAAGGATTCTTGGCCAAGGAATAGCACACACAAAGACTCTAAGGCTTCAAAGAACTTGCGTGCTTGAAGAACTAAGGGGAGGACAGTACAGCATAGGGGAGCAATGTGGAGATGACAATGAAGAATGAGGGAGGGGGTCAAAATCCACAAAGTTTAACAGCTCCTGTTAAAAATTTTCTTTTCAGTATATTCTAAGCATAACAGAAAGTCACTGAATAGTTATTTCTAGGAATATCAGAATCAGATTTATGTCTTTGAAACATCCTTATAGCTTCTGTGTTAAGTGGGTGGTATTCCATTAGGAGACTTACAGAATCTATCTGGAAATAAAGGTGGAATAAGGCATTAATAATAAGAGTGTACAAACAGATAAAATTACACACACACACACATTTATACATAGATACAATAGGGAGCACCAACAGGACTTGACTGACTGGTTCATAGGCAGGATGGGGGATAGAAGAGGAAGGAAGTTATGGAGAATGATATGCAGATTTAGCATGAACAATTGGATTGAGGTTTATGCACTGAAAGGGGTACCACTGAAGGAAAAGCAGAGGATTATTTTTTCCCTTTTGTTTTAAGGCAGTAGTAGCAATCATTGTTTGAGAATGGCCCGTGTAATGTCAAGTTAAGAACAGAGTTGGATATATGAGTCTGTAACTAAGATTAATCTTCTACTCTGAAGCTATAAAATAAAGACTTGCTGGTTTACTGATAGCAGGAAATCAAGGGAGTGAACGACACTGCCTAGGGGATCAGCAGACAGGAAAAAGAAGAGGGCCTAACCTGAGTCCCAAGGATCGCCTACCTTTAGATAAAAGAAGAAACTATAAATATAACTTCTAAGAAGTACCCACAGAGGCATGCAAAAAGCCAAGAGAATATGGTGCCATAGAAGTTTTTTTACGGAAAGAGTAGGGAAAAGGAGGAGAGAGTAGAGTCAATAGCATTAATAGTTGATCAGAGTTCAATAGGCAAACTGAGAGGGATCCAAAGGACTTGAACACATGTAGAAAATCAATAACCTTAAAAAGATCCCTTTAAGAAGAGGTTTCGGGACAGAAGCAAAAGTGGGATGTTGTGATTACACAGGGAGTTAGTAGGTGAAAATAAATGCCTCTCTTTACCCATCAAGAGACAAATGGATAAAGATGTGGCATATATACACAATGGAATACTACTCAGCCATAAAAAAGATGAGATCTCGCCATTTGTGACAACATGGATGGACCTTGAGAGTATTATGCTAAGTGAAGTAAGTCAGAGGGAGAAAGTCAAATACCATATTTTCTCATAAATAGAAGAAACCACCACTTAGAGACAGAGATTGGATTGGTGGTTACCAGAGGCAAAGAGGGGAGGGAGGAGGGCGAAAGGGGTGATTCGCACATGTGTACGGTGATGGATGGTAATTAGTCTTTGGGTGGTCAACATGACATAACCCTACACAGAAATCAAAATATAATGATGTACACCTGAAATTCATGAAATGTCATAAACTAATGTTTCCTCAATAAAAAAAAAATACACTCCTCTCTTTAAAGAATCTTAACTCTAAGATTAACTGAAAAAGAGTGTGTGAAGGGAGAAGGGTTTTTTGTTTTTGTTTTTTTAAGATGTGAGATACCAGACCATGTCTAAATATTGATGAGGAAGACACACTGGAGAAGCAGGAGCTGAATATACAGAAAAAAAGCAAGATAACGGATAGAGTAAGGTCTGAGTAAAAGCATGAAGGGATGAGATTCTAAGCACTTAGAAGGAATATCCTTTTGATATAAGACTGAACAATTCCTTTATTATCTGGAGAGACAAACAAAATGAAAGTGGTGGAGTTAGCAATGGATCCAGGTTGTGGAGCCTGAAGCTCGTATATTTGAGGAAGTCGTTTTTAAGAACTGCGATACACAACTATAATCACAAAATTAGATTCAGGGCCTTAGACAGGACCCATGATTAGGTTTCATTAGTTTCATGGTAAATCCACAAAATCTGAGCTAAGGTCTTTCTCAGAGAATGAAGAGACAAAGAAGTCAGATTAGAAGTAGAAAAGATGGAAACTGTTATTGCAGAGAAAGAGGTAAAAGACAGTGATTAAACAAAACAACTATGACTGCCAGGTAGGCTTAAAAGATTGGGACCAGTGAAGTTCAGTATCTACTACAAATTCAGCATCCATTACAGTTTGCCCATTTGAGTGACTTTTCCTCAGCAATAGTCAGGTACTCAGTACATGCAGAGAGGAGGTAAATAGCTTAATGAAGGTCAGAGAATAGCCAGAGGCGGTGCCAGAAGGGAATGAAGGAAAGGGAGTTTTAGACACTTATAAGAATGATCATATTGGACAAGGAAGGAAGTGAAGAAAAGGGCTGAGGAACAAAATGGAAGAAATCAATGGAATCGAAGTTCTGGAAAAGCTGAGGAACTTTTGCAACGGGAGTACTTTAGTAAACAAAATGAAAATCACCCCCAATTGAGAGTCACTGGTCTATAAGAAAGCATTAGGAAGATATATGCAAAAGCAGTAAGAAAGTGCTCTAAAATAAACTTTTACTAGAGAAAACACATTTCACTGGAAATGTAGTAAAATCACATTTATATAGCACAATAGCTTTGAAACAACTTACTAATACAAGTATAAAGACTTCAACACTGTTTAACAAATTAAGTATTTTAATAACAATCACTCTTGAGGAAGATTCGCTTTGAGCTAACATCTGCTGCACATCCTCCAATTTTGTATATGACCTGCTGCCACAGCACGGCCACTGACAGATGAATGGTGTAGGTCTGCACAGAACAGAACTTGGACCACCAAAGCAGAGTGAGCCAAATTTAAACTATAGGCCATCAGGGCCGGCCCGACAATCACTTTTAAGAATCAAGATAACACAGGAAGAAATGCTCACAAAGGGTATTATAAATAGTGTCGAGTCACCTGATTAGAGCTACTCTACCACTTCAGAGACAGTGTTCTACTTCAAATAAAAATCACTGTGACATTATGGACATCCCAAATTGGAATGTAACGTACTATGTAAAATATTCCTCTATTTATATAATGAATATTTAGGGCAAACAAAACTATACTGACACTTCAACATAACCTCTTAACTGCATGACTAAATTCTGAGTTAGTGTCCGCCTTTTTCCAAATCCCAAACTAAAACTATATTCAAACAAAACTTCATGGAAATCCATTACTTAAGATCCTAAAGGAAAACCCACTTTCCAAATTTTACACTTTGGATGAACATTCAGAAGTTGATGCATTTGGCCATCCAGGAAAAGTAATTTTTCAAAAATATATGCTTTGGGACTTAGTAATATTATTATTTGAAGTATATCTAATGAGTCAGTTTCCTTCCCTTGTTAGGAAAACCAGAGAGTAACTGGTTAAGCCCAGATTTTAAGCAACAGGCATTTAGGGTAATTGGAGTAATATCATTCAATTGATTTTTCAAAAGATGAGTACAGCTCTTTCTTGAAAACTAAAGTCTAAAGAATTTTATTATCAACAAAACAATCCAATACCCTGACTATGCTAAATTGCTAAATGCAGCTTTCAACATTCATGGACTGGAAACCCTCAAAAACAGCAACCATCATACCAAGCCCAGTATTCAACTCCAAAATTATTTTCAAAAGATCCACCGATTTCCCCCTTAATCCCCGCCTCTCAACAATTCACAGAACCACAAAAGCCTTCCCAGGGAAAGATCATCAGGATAACATTAAGTATCAATTAGCATGTGATAATGCACTCCATACCTTCCTTTTCATTCACTCAATCCTGTGTTTCTAAATAAATGATTAGCTGTAGCACTGCAACACAAACTTCTAGACAGAGTAAGTCAAAGTAAAATGAAAAACTATTCAACAAATAAAAGAGTCACAACAAGACAAAGGAGCTAACAGATAATCTCACTTCAATTCTAATTAAAAGTAAACACGTATAACTATACCTTCAAGTACTCCCACAGCTAGGAATCTTCCATAGAACAATTCTACCATCGGGTTCTTTGGCTTCTCTTCATCCCTAAAGCATGTTAAAAAATATAAATGTGATTATAATTTTTGGACTTGTAAATAATAGAGAAAATATTAAAAGAACAATTATATACCAAGATGATAAATTTATGTGATTATTTTGTACTCAGCTCTGCTATTTATAGTGTTAACTTGGGAAAGGTACTTAAATCCATTCTTCCATTTCCTCCCCTGTCACCTGAAGATAATAATGGTAACTGAACTCACAGCGGTGTTGTTAAGGGTTAAAATAAGTTACTATGTGGAATGCCCTTGCCAGAGGATCTAACAGAGTCTGTGCCCATCAAGTACCTGACCTTTCTATTATCATTACACATTTCGATCTCGGACTCTCAGTCTGCACAATATACGCTTATCTGGACTTTTCAGGAAGGGCAAAAGGCCAATCTTAAACAAAGGAAATTTCTATAAAACTTCAATTATGTCATTTCCCACATTTACATCTAAGAGTGCACACCATCCCAAAATAACAGCCGTTGCCAGTGAAGGAACCAAACACCAGCTGTGATCCAGAGTACCTAAAGAGCTACACCATCCTTTTCTGAAGTTTTATGTTGCTCGTAAAATTAGTCATTTGTGAATTTTCCAAATTGTTTAATACATGGATTTGGTTTTTTCCTTTTTTGCTTGAAGCAAACAGAGGTTGATAATTTTTTAAACCTTTTATTTTTATGTTTTGTACTCTGCAAGAAAACAAAAGTTTATCTTGGTTTTAATATATAAAAGTGCGCTGTATCCACAATCGTGTATAGATTTTTCTTCATGGATTTTGTGTTTAAATTAGTAAAACTGATCTGTTAAATAAAAAGGAGGGACGGCCCAGTGATGCAGTGGTTAAGTGCACGTTTTGCTTTGGTGGCCTGGGGTTCACCAGTTTGGATCCTGGGTGTGGACATGGCACTGGTTGGCAAGCCATGCTGTGGTAGGCGTCCCACATAAAAAATGGAGGAAGATGGGCACAGATGTTAGCTCAGGGCCAGTCTTCCTCAGCAAAAAGAGGAGGACTGGCAGCAGATGTTAGCTCAGGGCTAATCTTCCTCAAAAAAAAAAGCAGAGGTGCTGTCTCTTGATAAATGCATTATATACATTATTATGTAATCCTTAAAACAACTGCTGGGAAGTACTTTAATTAATCTTTGCAACAATCCTATGGATACATGATAAAATCCACTTTCCTACTCACTTTTTACTTAAATTAAAAAAAAATTTTCATTTTGATAAGAAACACACAAAGTTTACCATCTTAACCATTTTTAAGTGTACAGTTTGGTACTGTAAAGTTGTTGTGCACCAATCTTCGTAACTCTTTCATCTTGCAAAACTGAAACTCTAGGAGTGATGTCAGCAACATGGTGAGTGAGTCACTCCCTTCATCTCTCCCCTCTAAGTTACAACCACTCAGACATCCAGTGACCAAGGAAGGACTCCCTGCACAGCACACCAGAACACCTGAGTATCCATGTATCTGTACGTCTGAAGGTGGGTGGACTGGACCTCCGGGAGGCAGTGGAACTCAGGGAGCAGTCCCCTCCCTCTCCTCTGGCAGTGGCAATCCAAAACATAGATTCTAACACTGTTGTGCACGCCAGTAACCACAGGCTGCAAGGGCAAACAGGTCACTCATGGCTTAGGCCCTGCCCTCCCCACCGGTGGTGGCAGGAGGGGCACATGTCCCTGAGGCTCCAGGTCACAGTGGAGCCAGCAACTCGGCCCCCTCCCCCTCCCCCATCAGGGGCATCAGTCTTTCCAGCAGTGGAGACTATATCCAAGACATAAATTTCCCTGGCAGGGGTGGGGTGTCCTGAACTGAGGTTTCAGAGCAGGCTGCCAGCGCATGCCAAAGCCGGCAAGCAGAGGCTGCAGCCCTGTTCCCCTTCAGCAGTGGCAGATGGTACAAACATCCTGAGGCTTCAGGACACAGAGTGGTGCCAGTGACCCAGCCCCCTCCTCTTCCCATGGCAGTGGTGCTGGTCTCTCCAGCAGCAAAGACTGCAAATAAAGTGCATATTTGATCCACAGGAGCAGGGTGCCCTTACCAGAGGTCTCAAAAAGCACATCAGTAGACACCAGTGACCAGGGACTGCAGGGCCAACAGTAAAACTTGTGGCTTACCCCTACTCCTCCCCTAGCAGTGGCAAGTGGCACCTGCAACGTGAGGCTTCAGGAACCACAGTAGAATGTAAGACCCAGAACCCAGTGCTGGCAACCCAACACTGGCTCTCCCAGCAATGGGGCTGCATACAAGAAGCCAGGCCCCAATAGCAACAGCAACACCTGTGAACCCAGCGCCCCTGGCAGCAGTGCAGCCAGCACCCTCAGATAACCCAAGAGCAGCAGTGCAGAGGGTCTAAGGGGCAACAGAACCCAAGCCTGTAAACAGCCTATGGAGAGAAATGGGGGAACACGAGACCCAGGCAACCCTGGAAGCAGCAGAAGTGCTCATAGCCTGGTGACCCTAGTGGAAAGACCTGAGCCTGCAGTGACATCGAAAGCAGCAAGGCACCAGCAATATCAGTGGCACAAGCAGCACAACCCAGGCACTGATGACACCTCTAGTAGAGGCAGTGTAGGGGGAAAGTACAGGCTCTCAAATACAACCAGAAGCAGCTCAGAACCAAAGTAACCAAAGCTGTACTCAAATAAGAAAGGTGGTTACTACCAAAAACGCACCAGCAGAGGACCGATTCGTCAAACACCACGAAAAACTACAGTAACATGGCAGCACAGAAGCAGAACGACAGCTCTCCAGAAACCAAACTTGGAGTTACAGAAGATCACAATCTGACTGACAAAGAAATCAAAACAGCTGTCATAAAGAAACTCTACAAGTCACAACAAAATTCAGAAAGACATTTCAATGAGCTCAGGAATAAAAATAATGAAGAGAAGCAACACTTCACCACAGAGAATGAAGCTCTAGAAAAGAACCAAATAGAAATTCTAGAAATGAAAAACACAATTAATGAGATAAAAAATAATGTAGAAAGCATAAAAAATAGAGCAGACTTTAAGGAGGAGAGAATCACCGAGCTTAAGGATACAAACTTAGAAATGATATGGGTGGAGGGGGAGAGAGAACTAAGATTTTTTAAAAAATGAAGAAATTCTTCAAAAATTATTTGACTCAATTAGGAAAAGTAACATAAGGATTATAGGCATCCCAGAGGGAGACGCGAGGGAGAGAGGAGCAGAGAGTTTATTCAAAAAAATAATAGCTGAGAACTTTCCAAACCTGAGGGAGATACTGGACATGCAAGTACAGGAAGCTAACAGAATTCCTAATTACATCAATGCAAAAAGACCTGGGGCTGGCCTAGTGGCGCAGCAGTTAAGTGCGCACATTCCATTTCAGTGGCCTGGGATTCGCCAGTTCGGATCCCAGGTGTGGACAGGGCACTGCTTGGCACGCCATGCTGTAGTAGGTGTCCCACATATAAAGCAGAGGAAGATGGACATGGATATTAGCTCAAGGCCAGTCTTCCTCAGCAAAAAGAGGAGGATTGGCAGCAGTTAGCTCAGGGCTAATCTTCCTCAACAAAAAAGAAAAAAGAAGAAGAAGACCTTCTCCAAGGCATATAATATTAAAACTGTCAAAAGTCAATGACGAAGGAAAAATATTAAGAGCAGCAGGAGAGGAGAAAATAATCTACAAAGGAACCCCCATCAGGCTTTCAGCAGATTTCTGAGAAAACTTACAGGTTAGGAGACAGTGGAATGATATATCCAAAATACTGAAAGACAAGAACTATCAGCCAAGAACACTCTATTGAGTGAAATTATCCCTCAGATATGACAGAGAAATAAGTTTTCCCAGACAGACAAAAGCTGAAGGAGTTCATCACCACTAGACCTCCCTTACAAGAAATGATGAAGTGAGCCCTCATACCTGAAACAAAAAGGCAAAGGTTTACAAAGCTTTGACCAAGGAGACAAATAGACAAAATCAGAAAATTGCAGCTCTATATCAGAATAGGTTAGCAAACAATTATAAAATAAAGGATAAAGGGAAAGAAAGCATCAAAAATAACCACAAGCTGCTCAATTTGGTCACAAACTCATGACACCAAGAAGAATAATTTGTGACAACAAAAATATAGCAGGGGATGAGGAAAAGGATAGAACCCATATAGGCTAATGGAGATAAGAGGCTATCAGAAAAAACATTATCAGGGCCGGCCCAGTGGCGCAGCAGTTAAGTTCACACATTCTGCTTTGGCGGCCCAGGGTTCACCAGTTCAGCTCCTGGGTGTGGACAAGCCATGCTGTGGCAGGCATTCCATGTATAAACAGTAGAGGAAAATGGGCATGTATGTTAGCTCAAGACCAGTCTTCCTCAGCAAAAAGAGGAGGATTGGCAGCAGATGTTAGCTCAGGGCTAATCTTCCTCAAATAAATAAATAATAAAAAAAGAAAAGAAAGAAAAATTATCTCATCTATGAGATCTTTTACTCAAACCTCATGATAACCCCAGGATAAAAAATCAAAGATTCACAAAGCATATACAAAGAGAAAACTGAGAAAATCATCACGGAAAACCACCAAACTGAAATGGAAGACAGAAATACAAGGTAAGAAAACAATGGAAATATAGAACAACCAGAAAACAAAAGATAAAATAGTAGTATTAAGTCTTCATATAGCAATATTCACTCTAAATGTAAATGGATTGAATTCACCAATCAAAAGACACAGGGTGGCTGGATTGATTAAAAAACAAGACCCAACAATATGCTGCCTCCAGGAAATACATTTCAGCTCTAAACACAAACAAAGGCTCAGAGTGAAGGGATGGAAGATGATACTCCAAGCAAATGGCAAGCAAAAGAAAGCAGGCGTCACCATACTTATATCAGACAAAGAAGACTTCAAGATAAGAAACATAATGAGAGACAAAGATGGGCATTATATAATGATAAAAGAGACATGTCAACAAGAAGACATAATGCTTATTTATATGCACATAACACAGGAGCACCAAAGTATGTAATACTAACAAACCTAAAGGGAGAAATCAACAGCAACATAATAGTAGTTGAGGACCTTAACACCCCACTTAAGTCAATGGATATATCACCGGGAAGAAATTCAACAAGGAAACAGTGGCCCTAAATGAAACATTAGACTAGATGGACTCAATAGGTATGTACAGATCATTCCATCCAAAAAGAGCAGAATACATAATTCTTCTCAAGTGCATACAGAACATTCTCAAAGACAGACCATACACTGGGAAACAAAGCAAGCCTCAATAAATTTAAGAAGACTGAAATTATATCAACCATCTTTTCTGACCACAATGGTATGAAACTAGAAATAAACTACAAGAAGAAAGCTGGGAAAGTCACAAATATGTGGAGACTAAGCAACATGCCACTGAGCAAATGTTGGATCAAAGGAGAAAGCAAAAAATACCTGGAGACAAATGAAAATGAAAACAAAGCATACCAAAACTTAAGAGATACAGCAAAAGCAGTACTAAAATGGAAATTTATAGCAATATAGGCCAACATCAACAAATAAGAAAAATCTCAAATAAACAACCTTACTCTATACCTATGAGAGCTACAAGAAGAACAAATCCCAAAGTTGGCAGAAGGAAGGAAATAAAAATCAGAGAAGTAACAAATGAAATAGACTAAAAAAACAACAGAAAGGATCAATGAAATTAAGAGCTAGTTCTTTGAGAAGATAAACAAAACTGATAAACCCTTAGCCAGACTCACTAAAAAGAGAGAAGACTCAAATAAATAAAATCAGAAACGAAAGAGAAGAAATTGCAATGGACATCACAGAAATCCAAAAGATTATAAGAGAAAACCATGAAAAGATATATGCCAACAAACTGGATAACCTAGAAGAAATGGATAAATTTTTAGACTCATACAACCTCCTAAAACTGAATCAATAAGAAATAGAGAATCTGAATAGACTAATCACAAGCAAAGAGATTGAAATAGTAATCAAAAAACAAAAGTCCAGGACCACACAGCATCTCTGGTCAATTCTACCAAACAATCAAAGATTTTTAATTCCTATCCTTCTCAAACCATTCCAAAAAACTGAAGAGGACAGGATGCTTCCTAACTCATTTTCCAAGGTCAACATTACCCTGATACCAAAATCAGACCAGGACAACACAAAAAAGGAAAATTACAATATAGCTGATGAACATACACGCAAAAATACTCAACAAAATATTAGGAAATAGAATACAATAATACATTAAAAGGATCATGTACAACAATCGAGTGAGATTTATTCCAGGGATGCAGGGATGGTTCAACATCTGCAAATCAATCAATGTGATATATACCATACTAATAAAATAAAGAATAAAAATCACATGATCAACTCACCAGATGCAAAGAAAGCATGTGACAAGATCCAACATCCATTTATGGTAAATCTCTAAACAAAATGCGTATAGAAGGAAAGTACCTCAACATAATAAAGGCCATATATGACAAACCCAAAGTCAACATCATTACTCAATGGAGAAAAACTGAAAGCCACTCCTCTGATGGGCATGAGCATTCCCTCTCACTTTGAAGTTAGGCGGACCACATGACTTGCTTTGCCCAACAAAATGTGAGCAGAAATGATGTGTGCCACTTTCGGGCAGAAGCTCTGAGAACCACTATACTTTTCATTGCCATGGTGATTGCAGAAGCCTGTGATGAAATGAACCTCTGTCAGCCTGGAGCCGAATGAACAGATGAGCAAAGCCCCTTGCTCACACTCACTGGGCACATCTAAGGATATGATATAAGATTCTAAAGTGTGGGAGTTGTTGCCACAGGACTACCTAGCCCACTCTGACTAATAACAGGCAGTGCTCTATTTTACTGATAATAAAGCTGTAGAGTAGGCTGTCAACTTGCTCAAATTCATACAACTAGTAAGGGCTCAAGCCGCAAAGTGAAATCAACTCTGACTCCAAAACCTATGTATCCTCCAACTACCTATACTTTATCTCTGGGCATTTTAACTCTATGGAAACAATTTATTTCACACCTTATGTTTTATACTATGATAATAAAAAGGACTTGAGACTTATAAGGGGGAGAGGAATGATCCAAAAATTGTTTCTCTTGACGTAAAAGTCTATGAATCTTTAGATGTAACTATTAGTCAGAGTCTCCTTTCCGTGGCCTCATATTTCCATATAGAAAGCAACAGTCCTGGCTTCTCCCCGTATTGTCACATACATACCCCATGGAAAGAGCAATGACTTATCAGGTTGGTAACTTTGGCAGAAGGAACTTGGTGTGAGTATCTACTAATTCTGAACTCTCTTTCCAAATCTTTTCAAATCTTCCTGCCTGAATTTGGCCTGCTCTCCACTGACCTATGGTAAGCACTGACCTTCCCTAAGGACTTAGGTAGGAATCTTCCATAAACTATTTACCTTGTCCTTTTTCTGCAACCTCTCAGAGGCCCTACTGTTTACTATGAATTTAAGCTGTGAATCTCAGGGCCCAGACTGTGCTTATACCAACAGAAATGTGAGGAACACAACTGAAGAACAATTAAAAAGACATGAGACTCCTATAGTAGAAACGATATATCCACCACTTGCACAAAGGCAGAAGAAAAGACAGACTGACACAAATATCCAAGGCCAAAAGAAATCACTAAAGAAAACTTGTATCAGGGACACTTTACCCTTGGGAATTAGGTTGGTAGAGAAAGAGTTCAAAGGTCTAGGGCAGCTGATAGAATAACCTAGAACACTTTGGGTCAGTGCTTCCCAATTTTTTTAATGCCATTGGTACACAGATAATATATGCAGAGAATTTTGGCGTAAAAATACATGTTTTCTCATGATCAGACAAACAGGATCAACATCTCCAAATACCCATAGTCTGGCCTGCCATGGCATACCACCTGGAAAGCTCTGTTCTAGACAAGAAGAGCAAAGTGGTTCAAAAACAGTAAAGAACAAACAGAAAATTACTGAGAAACGAATGAGGAGACGGACATATTTCAAATAAGACTTCAGATTTCAGACAAAGTGGAAAAGTTCTAGCTTATTTTAAAACAGTTTTAGAAAAAGGGGAGATAACGTGTTAGTTACTAGATCAGAAAAGGTGAAAAAATCAGAAGAGAATGACCCCTCCAGAAGGAACAACAATTCAGCAAACAAGAAAGCGGCACTCTTCTAAGACTACAGATAAAAAGCAACTGGCAAGTCATATGCTGAACACAGGATATGATATCAAGTGCTTACAAAAAGTCAGGCGAGATTTGAGAGGAGGAAATAAAGATTTCAGGGTAAAAGATTCAAAGAATTACTGAAAGAACTTCAAAGAGAAGTTATCAGTTACTATAGATGGGGATACAGATATTGTTCACACTGAGGGAACATGTGCAATAAATTTTTGGTATTAGAACTCTACGGAAAGGTACAAGGAACATGAGCTTCACCAAAGAGGAACCAGGGTGTACAACTCTCCTCAGTGACCAGAGCTCATTAACTCTCAAGATGAGGAACCTATCAAGACAATATCAGAGAAATAAGTTAGAAAAAACAAATGTATAAGCCAGAAAAAGTCAAAGAATAGGAAGAGAAGAAACTCATCCATCAACAGGGCTGGTCCTGCATGAGGTAGAGGCTAAGAAACAGGTTAAACTGTTAAAAATTCAGCCAAACTTTCCTAAAAGAAGAATGAAAATATATATTTGTAACTGAACCTTAGAAGTATATCTTTTTTTTTAAAGATTTTACTTTTTCCTTTTTCTCCCCAAAGCCCCCCAGTACATAGTTGTATATTCTTCGTTGTGAGTCCTTCTAGTTGTGCATGTGGGATGCTGCCTCAGCGTGGTTTGATGAGCAGTGCCATGTCCGCACCCAGGATTCGAACCAATGAAACACTGGGCCGCCTGCAGCAGAGCACATGAACTTAACCACTCAGCCACGGGGCCAGCCTCTTAAAAGTATATCTCACCCAGGAGAAAGACAAAGCAGAAAGAAATATACTCAAGGCCTATAACATTCAAAAGCTAAGGAAAGAGCAGTATCATACAGAGAATGATCTTCACTGGATGTTGGGACTCAGGGTTCAGAAGCATCAGCAGCAGATTCAGTTCAGGATACAATGGGGACATCTTCCAGAAGAAACTAACATGAAGAGAAGAGATATTAACATGAAGAGATGAAAGAAATTAACTTAGGAGGCAGGTCTCACAGGCCGAAGCAGTTCCATACTAGAACGCAATGGCAGCAACCACTGTGGCATAAAAACATGTCATTAGAAAGAGCTTGCACTCAGTGCAGGATTGGGGCCCAGCAAACGGAAGCTTGTGGAAAATGCAACTAAACAGTTTTGGTGGACAGGAAAGAAGCGCACCTATGACCAGAGCTGTCAGCATCATAAACTTCTAAACACGCCAAAAGGAAACAGCTTTCAAATGCAAGACTCAAAGATAGAGACAGTTTGCTAAAACAGAATTTTTTTCCCTCAGATATTGTAGATTTAATGCCATAATTAATCTCTTGGGCAATTTCTGCCAACTTAGTTTAAGCTCACAGGTAGTCATCTGCAACCAACTGGCCCTCAATGACAGGCACCCTGGCAGAACCAAAGCCAAGATGATTTCTTCAGTTTATAACATTATCCTAAGTTTCTGCTACAGTTTTCGGCAACAGTGTGAGTCTGAATTGCACTAAGTTCCGGGAATATTATAGTTAGGCCAATAGCTAAAGGGTTGAAGTTTTGCTTTTGTTTCAAAATTTCAAAGGTAAGAGACCAATATTAATTGTGTGTGTTCTCATAATCCTCTGAAATCTAAAATTAAAGCATAAGAAATTGAACATTTGAAGGACTGAAGGAACCGCACACAATCAAGTGGAAGAGGTGCAGGCTGCACTGTAGACCCCCACTCTACTCAGACGCAGAAACGACGTGCTTGCAGCTGAGACTGCAGAAACTCAGCAACTCACAACTGACTCTTCTTTTTGTTAGACTGCAACCACAAGGGAAAAGAATCTGATTTTTAAGTATAATTTCTTTGGACATTATCTTAAAAGATCAAGAAAATGTAATTTGGGAACTTATTTTTTCCCTGGGAATTTGAGAATCAAAGAGAGGTCTCAAAGACTGTGGCATCTCTTAGTTGTTAACATTGCATAATTAGAATATTTTTTACTTTAATCTCATTGCAGATCATGTTATAATGACTTTTATTGGACAGTGAAACTGGTCATAATTTAAAAGTAGACAAAAGAGAAGGGAGAGGATTTTCAGCCTTGGATTTCCGCCTGGATTCTAGGTGTTAATTTGAGTTCTGCATTTTGTAGGATCCCATCAGATTCTGTGGTGGCAAATCCTCAACACTCCACCAAAGTTTCAAGAAGACACACAAAGGAACCAGTGGTTGGTATAAGGAGAGTGGCCTCATGAGAGTGGGAGTAAGACATCCTGAAAGTGTATGCATTTCTTTCTCTAGGGAGGCCTGCCACATATTTTAAATAACCAAAGTCTTAACGGCTCAGCCTAATGGGTAGAAAATAAAAAGCTCAGGAGTGCTGAGGAGGAACTTCATACCCCTCTCCTCAGGATTCTATGTAAAAGGACTCCAGCAGGCAGAATTAACACTCCTGCCATTTCCCCACCACTAACCTCTTCCTTCTCATAGAAAGTGACTGATTGTTGAATCTAAGGAAAAGAACTGGGCATGTGGGATTAGCCCTTTCAGGGACCGCTTTTTAGACCTTTCTCGCTAGATTCTGATCTTCTGGTGGAAATCTAAAACTACCCAGCATTTGTGGCCACAAATTCCAAACAGCTTCTCAATAATACAGCTAACATTTGGGTTCCCATACACCTATCTCCCATTCCCATCTCTCTGTTGACATTAACACATAAGAGGAAAACAATGAGTGTTATTCATCAATCTCCTAAAAACCAATCACTAAATTTCATGATAACTTACGTCTCCTCTTCAGCTTTCATTTGGAAGGCATCTTCTAACCAATCTAATAATTTGTGTGTAAACTCACTCACGTCTTGCTGTGGAAAGAAAAATTCTTGTTGATATCTGAGCCTACTAATAAAAATACTAAATCTTACAACACAAAACACAGCCAGTCATTTCAAACATAGAATTACTGACTGCTCACAAAGGTATCATATGAAATGTTTCACATCAAATGCAAGAAATATTTATAACTTAACCAGACTATGAAATCAGTATCTGAGAAAAATAAGCATTATATTGATAATCACTGTGATTGGGTTTCACCCCAAAAAAAAGAAAAAAAATATATACACAACTTAAAATTCACACTTACAAATGAGATTTTTAAGAATTATCACCAAAGAGCTTTGTAATGAATCTTTATAAAATGAAGGGTTCATATTACCGAAGAGTTCTTCATTATATAAAGAATTATTACTGGCTTCTCTCTTAGAAGGAAGACATTCTTTCTCACAATCCATTTTCTTAATTCAACTTTTCCAATCAACTTTTTAAGCCATTTCCACTTTCACTAAGGTACCTGTTAACTTGGACAGGTTGAGTCCAATCAATCCGTGGCTACTGAGCCCACCATCTCATGAACTTCAAACTGAGTCTGCATTCAGACCCCGCCCACACATCACCTTTTGCCATCCCTTCCTTTGCTCCTAGCTCCCCTAACATAGAAAAAACAGGAATAGGCAGTAGCACTTGTACTCGTCAACTACTACAATTCTTTCAATAATGTGATCGGAACATAGAAAATAGGTTCATAGAACCCAGGGGGAAAAAGTAAATCAGTCCTACTCAGACTGCCCAGTCAAAGACACATGAATCAGTATAAGCGATACAGCTTTAATTATCACAATAGGCCCAAGTATAAAACAAACTTACTATATCTTTCCAGCTAGGAGTTTTTTGAGAAGCATCTGGGCCAACCTATTCACCTTTAAAATGTTGAAACTAAGGTCTAGGAAGTTTAAATTGTTCCAAAGCCAAATGTTTAAAGACAACTAAACTCAGCACAAAAAGCCAGTTATAAACATCCATACCATCTGGAGTGGATTAAATAGGGGTCCACCAGGAACCTCAGAAAGTGTCCTTATTTAGAATAAGGGTCTTTGCAGATGTAATTAAGGTAAGGATCTCAAGATGAGATCATCCTGGATTAGGGTGGGCCCTAAATCCAATGATGGGCACTCTTATACGGAACAGAAAAGGAGCAGAAACACGCACAGGGGAAAAGGCTATGTGAAGACAGACACAGAGACTGAAGCTATGCTGCCATAAGCCAAGAACATCACAAGCCACCAGAAGACAGTGAAGACAAGGAAGGATTCCACCTTAGAGCAACTGGAGGGAGCATGGCCTGCCAGAACCTTCATTTTGGACCTCTAGCCTCCAGAACTGAGAGAGAATAATTTTCTACTGCTTTGAAGTCACTTGGTTTATGGCAATTTGCTACAGCTGTTCTAGCAAACTAACGTAACACCTTAAAACAACTTTCCATAACTTTAAAATTCTCTAACTTTCCTTATCTTACAAGGTTGTATCTGACAAGAAACAAAAATGTTTCCTAGTCATCACAATACTTTTCAGAAGAAATTAATCCCTATCTTTTTTAGCATTCAATCTAAAATTAACAATTATAAGATAACTCCATCTGTTTTCATGGAGAGAAAAAAGATGAGGCCTTTAGTATAACATTTTAGTTTTAAACTGAAGCAACTATAGGTGTGATTAAAAATTAATAGCACTATATACAAAAAGGTATCCTACTAGACTCTCACCTATTTCAAAACATGATATATTCAGGAAGAATATGAAATGTAACTATAAATTCACTTTTTAAAAAAGTAATGAGGCTTACTTTCCTTATGGATTTATTCCACTATATCACTAATGTGTACTTCATATTCAAGTGTCTGAGAATAAAAGAGAACCAAACCTATACCAACCTGAATTAATGTGCAACTACTTTAAAGACCTCTAGAGAAAAAGAATCAACAATGAGAAAACCAGTGGGTCTACACTGCTAGCGTGAAGCAAAGGCATTCATTCACACTGTGGCATTCTGGAGTAGCTAACAGCACAGCAGCTAGTTGTCTCCTTGTCCATTCTAACAAAACTGAAAAGTCTACCTCTGTACCTATAAGTTTGTGCTGTCCCATTTTTAAATAAGAAAAGATACCCAAAGATCAATATTCACCTATAGAAAGGTTCAACACCAAAGAGAGTAACCCAGAAAAAGAGAAAGAAAAAGCAATTCCAGAAGAAAAGATACGTAAAGGAACAGAAGTGACTTTTTAAACATAAGTGTATACTCAAAGCCACTAGAGAATATAGTGCACATACTAAATAATAATGCTACAAAAAATAAAAAACACATCTAGAACCAGGAGCACCTAAAATGGGGGGGTTGGGATCATTTTCAGGAATATTATTTCTTTTGACTTGTGTTAAGCATTGTTAGATAAGAGTAAAACACAAAACCTGAAGTGCACTAGGACAGTGTTAGAAATTTTTTAAAAACAAACAAAAAAATAAAAGCAAATCCTGATGTGAATACCTTTTTTGTTCATTTACCTTTTCCATAAAAGCTGAATTAAAAAATAAAATAAGGGGCTGGTCCCATGGCCAAGTGGTTAAAGTTCTCCGCACTCCACTTTGGCGGCCGAGGTTCATGGGTTCAGATCCCATGCATGGACCTACTCCACTCATCAGCCATGCTGTGGAGGCATCCCACATACAAAACAGAGGAAGACTGGCACAGATGTTAGCTCAGGGCTAATCTTCCTCAAGGAAAAAGTGAGGAAGACTGGCAACAGATGGTAGCTCAGGGCGAATCTTCCCCACCACAAAGAATTAAAAATTAAAAAAATAAAAAGCACAGGGAAGGCAGTAGCAGAATCAGACATCTTTCAGAACCCTCCACTAAACACCCTGACACAGCCACACAACAGAGACACATGCAATGCTACAGAAACTACACTACTAGTGTAGTGGCTTTTTGCAACTCTTCTGAAATATCGTTTTATAATTCTGCCCATTTCTTCTTCATTGCTGTATATTCAATGCTGTTGCTATAATTCTTAGCTACTTTCTTTGCTTCTCTTCTGTTTTCCTTCTTTAATTTCTCTGACTTCTCAAATTATATGTGAAAATGTTGGTTTGTTTGTAGACATTTTCCACCTTATAGGAAAATTCTTAGTATTCTTTTTAAGAAATGGATAAAAAGCCACAAGCAGTACTACATAAAGATTGGAAAATGAAACCAACAACAAGAAAGCTGATGTATTTCAGAGACCTTTTCTGAGTAATTAAGAGAGCTCCTCCCTGCAGCAGAAACAGGCATAGCAAGAGCATGGATACTATACTGGCACTGGGTTAGCACACATTTGTGAAGATTTTTAATTACACGTCTGCAAACATTCTTAATTTTACCCATGGTTTTCACTTATCAATTTCAATCATTTTTTAACCACAGCTTCATTTATCTTAACTTTCAAGATCATTATTACTTTTTTCTTAATTTAAAAGGAAATCTTTCAAATAATATTTTAAATAGCTCCAGCTTACTTTTAATAAAGATGAATAACAGCATCTTCAATTGTCTTGTATCTTTGAAAAAACTGCTTATGGAAAGATCAGATTAAATAAAATACACATGGTTAATAAACGAACAACCACAATAAAGCTACCTGCTGGGAGTCATTTGACTTGAAAGCATCCTTAAGAATTTCAACTGCTCTTGATGGATCAACATATTTCCTTTTAGTACCAACAAGAAGTGCAAATAGATACCGCAGCTCCCGCATAAAAGGCAAATTCCGATGCTCCTATTGGAAAAAAAGAAAAAACTTTTAAGTGAAGATTAACAAAACCTTTACTGGGAAATAGATATTCATTTTAAAAAGAACCAAAAATGTAACTAATACAGATTAGGGGTGAGTCCAGCACTCCTATATCATAATTAAAGAAGAGTGTTGGTGTCAAAGGAGTCAAGCACAAAAACAGTAGACGACCTACGCTAAGCTCACAATTTCAGCATAAATGCCACATATTCACAGCAAATCATGTCATTATCCAGCCAAGAATATCTCCCTTATTCAAGTCAGTTTACTATAATCCTTTCCATTCAGCAAGGCCCAGCTGCTGCTGAGGACAGCAATAACAATAGCCAACATTCAATGAGCACTAACTACATGCCAGGCACCGTTAAGTACTTTACCTCAATAAACCCATTTAAGCAAAAATCCCTCCTCCTCTATGAAGCCTTCCCAGACCCCTCAAAGTCAGTGATCCCTTCAAACTCCTACTGAAATGAATGTCTTTGACTCAGCAATGAATCACCACCTGCCACTGTCATATGATGATCTTTATTATCAGACTAATATTAGTCTGATAAGTAATTGGACTAGATCCTAATATTAGACTAAAGTAGCATCCTCCTAGTGTTCCTTTGAAATCATCCTTGACTTTTGTTTCTCAATAAGACTCTAAGCTTTTCAAAGAGAACTTCCATATCTCTTCCACAACTTTTTGCTACACAAGGCAGGCATTCAATTCTTACTGGCTGATTAAACCAAATGCTCCAAAAAGAACAGAAACAACCCAATATTACCAATCACAAACAATTTACTTTAAAACAAGAAGGAGACCTTTTTAAAAGAATGTAATTCACATACCTTAGTGAAATACTTTATGGCAACAAATCAGACAAGCAGTTCCTACTACAGTTAGGTCTTGCAATAACAATTATAACATATAAAGCTTATATATACTATTTAAATATTAGAAAAAATTTCCAAGTTTGCATAGTTGGCGTTATCAACATTATAAAATTATAGGGAATGTGTGTGTATATGTTTATAGTTGCTGTCCAGAAGAATATAATCAATGTAGAAACAGTTTCTCCCAGAATGCATTAAAAAAGGAACAGGTGTAAGAGAACAAAATTTACTTCAAATAGTTATTATTTGACCCAAAAACTATATACCACTACAGCAATCACAAAGTGCATTGGTTGACATAAAAGTGCTAAGTTATGGAAAACCTGGATTTTATTTAAGTATAATAAATTCCATCATCAATGATAAAGGTTAAATACAAAAGTTTTAAATGAGATAGACGAGTAAACCATAATTTTTCTGTGGGACTTCCCATTCCCCCAGCTTTGGCATGTATACATAGGTTCTAAAAGTGTAAATACTAAGAATTTTAATCTACAAAATAATTTCCAGAAATAGCTTTAATTTCCTGAGATCAATTTCTTCATTTATCACTATACCTAAGTCATTGCAGTTTTTTGAGAGACTACTTGCCAAGTAACAAAGATGAAATAATTAACTTCTGAAAATGAAGTAAAATTCTGCTGAGAAGCGTATTGAAAAGTAAAATACTTCAGTATAAGCAAACATTTTTGCTCCCATCCAATTCCTGTGGCTAGAAAATCCTTTTGAATTTCAAAAGGCAAAACCGTAAATGATATTAAGAGCAGCTACTGCATTTGGCTAAATTATGAAAATACCAACACATAAACTATGCAAACACTATTCTTTATCTATTTTTAAACAGACTTATCAAGGCATACCTGATATACAATATTGTACATTGTACATTACAAAGTATACAATTTTATGAGCTTCAGACTCATATACATCCAGGAAAGCATCACCACAATCAAGACAACGTACCTATCCATTACCCCCAAAAGTTTCTTCACTCCTCACTCCCCTTCCAAATCATCCTTAGGTCATCATGGTCACTTTGTATTTTCTAGCAATTTATATAAACCAAATCATATACTATATACTCATTTTAGTGTGATTTCTTGAAATAGGCATAATTATTTGGAGCTTCATTCATATGACTGTGTACATTAATAATTCATTCTGTTTTATTGCTCAGTGGTATTCCACTGTATGGCTATACTACATTTATTTATCCACTAACCTGTTCCAGTTCCTGTGGATATTATTGTACATGTCTTTGTGTGACATTTCTCTTGAGTAAAAACTTGGAAGGAAAGGACTATGTTGCATGGTAGACGATTTAAGAAACAACCAAACTGTTTTCCAAAGGCATTGTACTATTTTATACTTGCATTGGCAATGCAACAAGAGTTCTAGGTCCATATTCTACAAGACTTGGATATGGCTTATATTTTTAACTTTAGTTCTTCTTATGGGGACACAGTGGCACCTCTAGTTCTAATTTGCATTTTCCTAGTAACTAATAATGTGGAGCATCTTTTCATGTAGCTATTTACAATCTGCATATCATCTCTGGTGAATTATCTGTTCAAATATTTTGTTCCAATACATAACAGAATATGTGTCTTACAATTGAGTTGTACAAGTTCTGCATATATTCTAGACACAATTCCTTTATCTGATACATGTTTTCAGAATATTTTCTCCCAGTCTGTGGCTTGTCTTTTCATTTGGTATGAATTTTTCAAAGATTAAAAGTTTTTAATTTTGATGAAGTCCATTTTATCACTTTTTTCTTTTATGATTTGTGCCTTCTTATTGTCCTACTTAAGAAATCTTTTCTTAACCCAGGACACTAAAATTTTCTCCTGTGTTTTCTTCAAGAATTCCTATGGTTTTCTTCCTTTTGGGTTTATACCCTATTATGAATTTCTTTTCCCATATATAGTGTCCTGTAAGAGTTGAGAATTATTTTTCTGCCTATGACACCATTAGTTTAAAAGATTTTCCCTTTGCCCATTGAATTGTTTTGGCAACTTTGACTCAAATCAATTCACCCTGTACATGTAGGTCTATTTCTGGACTCTCTATTCTGTTCCATTGAGCTATGTGACTATCTTTTCACCAATAACAAAGTGTCTTGATCACTGTAGTCTGAGGATTAATTCTTCCAACATTGTCTTTCTTTTTTAAATTGCTATGGCTATTCTATATCCTTTGATTTTCCATATAAATTTTAGAATCAGTTTGTCAATTCCTATAAAAAAGCCTGTTGTGTTTATGACTGGGATTGCATTGAATCTATAGATTGAATTGAGGACAATTCATATCTTAACAATATTGAATCCCCTGATCCTTGAACATAATATATCACTTTATTTCTTTAACTTCTCTCAACAATATCTTGTAGTTTTCATACATATCTTTTGTCCACTTTAGCCCTAATATTCCATATTTTATGCTATTGTATATAAGTATTTTTTTAATTTAAATTTCCAATTGTGTGCGGCTGGTATTTAGAAATACAACTGATCTTTGTGTGTTCGCCTTGTATCATATAATATTGTTGAATTCATTTCTTGGTTCTAGCATCTTTTTGCAGGTGGAGAGTACTTAGGATGTTGTAGATAGACAGTCAAGTCATATACATAAAGAAGACAGCTTTCTGTCTTCCTTTCCAACATGCATGTTATTTCTTTTTCTTGCTGTATAAAACTGGTTGAGAACTCCAGTCTAATCGGTAATAGAAGTAGTGAGGGCCAACATCCTTGCTTGCTCCTGACCTTTGGAGAAAAGCATTCAGTCTTTCAACATTAAATATTATATAAGTTGTAGATTTTTCATAAATGAGCTTTTATCAGGATAAGAAAGCTTCTTGCTATTCCTAGCTTCTGAGAGATTTTGTCACAAATAGATGCTAGCTTTTGTCAAATCCTTTTTTCTTCATCTACTGAGATGATCATATGGTTTTTCTTCTTCAGTCTGTTAAAACGGTGAATTACACTGAACTCTAAACACTAAACCAATCTTGCAGTCCTACAAAAATCCCACTTGCAAGTGAGATATTATCCTTTATATATACTAAGGATTCAGTTTGCCAAAAATCTGCTACAACTGAGAAATTAAAACTCTGTAAAGCACTAAAATCCCGGAACATAAAAAAAAGGTCAATATACATATGAATACCTAACCAGAAGTAATAATTCTAAATAATGTCACATATATTATAAATATAATTCAACTGAGACATCAGAAGAAAGAACCACTGATAATAACAAACTGCAATAACAGGAAGCAATAGGTCCAAAAAGTTTCATGTACAAACTGTAATGATTGAAGGAGTTTTTCTTAATTTCTCTGGAGGTATGAGGGGTTGTCAGGTGATCTTAGTTCCCTTTTAAAAATGGCTTGTTTATCAGCGTGACATTTTTATAGTCCAATGATTATAGCTTTAAAAGCTAGTTATAAATCAAATTATATTCCCACTGGCTTGTATTATAAATGTTTCATATGTTTACAGTAAAAGTAGTTTTCAAAATTATACACTAAAAGAAAAATATAGTTTAATAATGTATCATTACTACTAACAATAGGTCACACAAAGTTCAAGACTTTACTGAAACCTAAAATTTTAACTTCTATATCTTTGAGACTAGTTCCCTATAGGGCTACAAATTCTTTAATGACAAGACCAGAAAAGCCCTATACTCAAGCATACTATCTCCATAAGCAATTTTTTTCCACTAAGTATGAATTTCTGCATGCAAATCAAGTCTTATCTTTTTAAAAGCTAATATAAACAATATAATAACAGACAAGAGTTGACATCTGGTACTTACTATGTACCAGGCCCTTCTAAGCCCTTTATGTGTTTTATCTCATCTGATTCTTACAGTAACTCTATAAAATAACTGCTGTTATTACTTACACTTTTCAGATAAGCAAACTGAACAAAGACAGATCACGTAACTTGCTCTAGGGTCACAGCCAGAACCTAGACAAGCTGGCCCTGTGTCTGAGCTCTCACATTATATTGCCTAACAACATTAACTTACAAAATATAAGTTATACATTTGTACTGCAAAGACAGCCAGTGCAAAACTAATCTTCTCAAGGGCTTATCTACAGAAACAATAGAAAAACTTTTTGATTTCCACACAAGTTTTCAGCAGACAATTGAGGAAAGACCTTGAATGGTAAATTGTAACCTATAAAGTTTACTGAAATTTGACAACTCAAAAGGAAGGAAAAAAGCAATTACTAAAGTGAGATTAATGGGTTGACCTTCAAGTTTGACACTGTTTCACACTTGACGGGGCAAGTGCTCCTAAAACAAGCACAGATAATACAGGAAGACCATATCATACATGCTCTGCTTAAAAATCTTTTTGTATTTTACCTTTTGGTTTCGGGGTAAATCTTGAGCATGTGATGGAGGCTTATAATTCAGGACTAATCTTCTAAATTCCAAAAGATTGAATAATGACTGAAAAAGAACAACAATTTAAGATAACTAAGTGAAAATTCTATTAACAAAACAGTAAAAATATGACGGGTCTTAGAGATTTGTTTTTGACAATTATGCTGCTTATACACAGAACAGATGCAATTAGCATAAGAAAGACTATTTTCTCCCCAAGAAAAAGTCAAATTTCTTATATCTTAACATACTATTCTTGATCATTAACAATATTTATTGTGTTGCAAAGCAGAAAAGTATACATGGACAATGCAAAAATAAAACTCCATACCATATTATATTACTAAAGCTTTCTTTATATTACTATGTGCTTAACAGTTTCCTCAAAATAGAAGATGAACAAATGTAAAGTCTACAACTTTTCAGACACGTTATGTTCACTATGAGTTATCTAGACGTATCAATTCTACCAGGATATAGCACAAATAAACTTATAATAATTTAAATTTATTTAATAATAGTATTATTATATACTATATTATTATATTATTATAATATATTATTTATTATATTATGTTATAATATAATGATACATAATTTATTTTATAAATAATTCTAATTCATTTAACATAAACAAATTTATTTATAAATAAATAAGTCAGATGCTCAGTGATAGCAGAGCAAAGAAATTACATATTATCTCTGTGCTCAAGGAGACACACAACCTAGAAGGAGACACACATATAATTATAACAATAGAAATATGATTCCAAGATACTCTAATTCAGATCATACAGAGCATAATGAGAGCATATGAAAGACACCCGTGGGAAGGTTTCCTGGAGCTGTTTTTTAAACTATAACTTATAATCCATTAATGTTATCACGATGAACATGTTTAAAAAATGAAATAAAATGCAATGGAAAATATCAGAACATATCATACACTGTAAATTCACCACAGGATATTGTTTGTAAAATTTTTCTTGTATATATTTTATATACATGTGTACTCGTAAAGTGTTTTACAATGTAGACTGTCTTCCTTTCTGAGAATCACAGTTGATAAAGTTTGAAAATCACTGGACAGGAGGCAACGATGTATTAAATCTTAGTAAAGATGGGTTAGCCAACTTGACTCACACATAGATAAAGGTGGCACTATAAATAAAAACAAAGTTTTGTTTAGTAGGTAGGTGTTTGGAAAATTGGCCTAGTATATATAAGAAATAGAGTCAGATATAGATATATAGATATAGATGTGGATTAAAGGCCTAAATATGAAAGGTAAAACCATAAAGCTGATAACAGGAACTGTAGGAAAATATTTTGGTTATCTTGCGATCTGGAAGTATTTCTTAATGCAACAATATGAACATGAGATAATTCATTTATTTATTCATTTAGCAAATATTTATGGAGCACTCACTACATGGCCAGACACAAGGAAGACAGGCAAAAGAGAATAAAATATATTAAGTCTCCGCCCTGATCACAATCTTGTGATTACAAGTTAAAACAATGAGTACAGACGTTATAAATCAGAAAAAATGTGAATACAATAATAGTAGACCAAGATCAGAACCCCAGGGAAAAAGAATCATTTAAAGGCCAGAGGAACGATGAGAAAGACAAAATAAGAAGAGTAAGGGAAATGGAGAGTATGAGATCACAGAAGAAAAAGGAGTAGAGAAACCAAGGGCTTTCACATATAGCTGTGTATCAGAATAACAGTGCTTTAAAAGGAACCTGTGCCAGGGGCCTCTCAACAAAGACACAAAGTACCACAGAAGATTCTGAAGCACATCAAAGAATACCAGCAAATTTTAAGAAGGACAAGATGAGCATTACTCTCAAAGGTTGCCACATTCCAGTAAAGTAAGGGCAGGAAAAATAACCTTTGGATTTGTCAATTAGAAAACCATCTTTTCAGTAGAATGGGAGAAGAACAGCAGTAATAAGTACTGAAGAAATGAGATATAACTAAAGGGGTCAAAGTATGGGCTGTTCTTATGAGGAATTTAAATTGGAAAGAGAATATGGACAAATTAGGAGAATCCCAGTCCTATTTCTGTGCTCTGAGTTCCCGCTGGAGAACATTTTCCTGCTTCCTGAACACCCATTAGAATTTCATCTGGCGTAGGTCTGCTGGTGGTGAATTATTTCACCATCTGCTAAAATAAAAATTGCTTTTTCTTCATTTTTGTAATATTTTTGCTAGTTCTAGAATTCTATATGGCCAGTTAATATTTCCAGCACTTTAAAGATTGCGTTTCTGTTGAGAAGTCAGCTGTTAGATTTATTTTTGCTCCTTCATAGAGGTGATATGTATCTTTTCCAACTGGCTGCTTCTAGGATTTTCTCTTTGTCTATAGTTTTTTCCATTTTATTATGATATGCCTTGTCACAGTATTCTTTATGTCCATACTACTTGATTCCTATTCCTTCCTGAATCTGTAGCTCAATCTCTTTCATTAGGTTTTGAATATTCTCAGTCATTTCTTCAAATATTACTTTTGCCCTATTCTCTTTTCACTCTCCCTTGAACCACAAATACACTATGTTAATACTATTCACCATGCTCAAAATCTCTTATATGCTCTTATCTGCATTTCATGGCTTTAATCTGAAAATGTTCTTCAGACCAACTGTCTAGCTGACTAATTCTCTCTTCAGCTGTTTCTAATATGCTGCTATAATTCATCCATTGATTTTGTGACTTTGTTATATTTTTCAGTTCTAAAATTTCTAATTTTTTTAATAGTTTTTAGTTTTCTATCAAAATTCTCAATCTGAAACAAACACACACATAGATAAGGGGAAAAGATTAGCGGTTACCAGAGGAAAAGCGGATAGGGGGCAGGCAAAATGGGTAAAGGGGCACATGTGAATGGTGATGGATAAAAACTAGACTATTGGTGGTGAGCACAATGCAATCTATACAAAAACTGAAATATAATAATGTACACCTGAAATTTACACAATGTTCAAAGCCAGTTAGACCTCAATAAAATAAAAAAAATAAAATCAAGAAAAAAATCCTCATTCTGGTTTTTAATTCCTTGAGCATATTAATAGTTATTATATTAATTCAATTTTCAGGTTTTCCTGTAGGCATATTTCTATTGCCCATTATTTTCTATTAATTTTTAGACACATCTTATTTGCTGATATGACTGATTACAGCTGATGTGAGTGCTAGACATTATATACGACAAACTGGAGAAAATTCAATGATGATACTATCTTCCAAAAGAATTTACATTTGCTTCTGGCAGGAAGCAAGAGTGAGGCCATTTGCAATCCAAGATCAATTTCATCCAATCAATTCTGAGATGAAGCTGGAATTCAGAAACTATAAAGCATGCTTTATTTTCGGGTCTCAGTTAATCCTAGGTTCCAGCCCTTTATAATTCTAACTGAAAGTCTGAGGTGTTTACTAGGGCTCTAAATCTGTGCAAAACTTTGCTTAGTTTCCCAACCATTCAGCAACTATTTCTGGAATTGCCTCGAGAATAAAATCAGCCCAAAATGTGAAGCTTACTCTCTGAACATCTTGTTTTCTCAAAGCTTAGCCTCAAAATTACTCACTGCTTTAGGGTTATGTGATGTCTTCAAAAAGCTGTTTTTGTTTTCGTTTTGTTTTGTTTTGCAGTCCAGGAAAATATGATCAAGAAGATGGTCTAGAACAACCTAACAAGTTATCACCCGAAGTAGAACTTGTGACCATCACACAAATCATAGAGATTAACTTTTTAAAGTCCAAAACACTCTGTACTCTAAATCACAGTCATAATAGTAGTGGTCAACATATTCCTCCAAAAGGGGTGGGAAAGGGTAAATATCACTACTGCCTAAATTGTGTTTATGATTGATGCACACTGAAAACAAGTATCCTTTCATTCAGTCTAAAGCTAAAATGTGAATTCTGAAGAGCACTTGCCAAAATGGACTTTGGCTAAACTCCTGCTAACAGCAGAGAGCTATGAGAGATGAGAATTCAAACAATTTGTGGAAAACAAAAAGAATAATGACAAGAGAGCAAAGGAAGATATCAACTGTCTGTAATGGAGGATACCAAGGAGAAGCAAGATAAATTCTCCTTGGTAGATTTAAAAAAAAATGAAATGGTACCACGTAAGTTTCAAGGTAAGGTAGGGACTAAACGTAGATGGCCTGATTAAAAGATGAAAGTCTGTATACAGAGCAATTAAATCCCTCTGTCCTTCCCAGACCCAGAAGATCAGACAACTACTACCTCCTTGTGTGGGATACAGAAAGTTTAGTCTTTGGATATAACTAAACTTAAGTGACTGAGGTTCAGAAAAATCAGTCACAGTGTGTGTCATGGTAGGGAGAGGGGATGAGATTCTGGGCTACAAATAGGAGGATTAAGTAAAAACTCGCCAACTGAGCCCCAATCGACCCTTCCCGGATCCCCTTTCTCTAAACCTGCTTCTGGAAAGCCAGCAACAGTGCTTAAAACAAAAAGAATCAGAATCCAGTCTGGATTTGAGGCAGGGCAATCTTCTGTGGTAAAGTACTCCCCCAACTCCCCTAAAAATGGATCTAATATGTTCGAGCAAATAAAATATATTATTGATAAGACCATAACAGAGATGTTGGAGCATATAGAAAGTTTTAAGAACAAGTATATAGAAAACAGAAAGGAAAAATAATGGCAATTGACAATTCCAGGAAAACAAAAGATTTCAAAGGGGTAGTCGTAGTAAATCAGTGTAATATTTAAAGTCACAGAAAACATCAACACTACTGACTATTTTTAACTTGTAATATAAGTTATGTTGGGAGATGAAAGGAAAGGCAATTCTAGGTAGCTGAAATGAAAGAGCTAAATCCTCATTCTTCTCAGCAGGAAGGCATGTCATTTAGAAAAATGAGATAGGAGAAACAGCTAGAAGTGGTTGTAGTTGCCTGTAAGGAGTATGAGATAGGGAGGTTTGAGGCTGATTACTGTTGTTTTTCACTGTAAGCCTTTTATTGCTATGGGATTTTGGTTTTCTGTTTGAACTATGTACTTACGTTCTTTGATGAAGATTAAAGAGATAAGAGCAAGTAATGTGAATAAACATGTTAAATGATATCCTGAGATTTTTTAAAAACTGGCCACATCTTTTCAATCCCACACAGCATTAGGGTGATAGAAGCAATTAAAGTCTTCAATTCCAACATAAATAATATATGGTCCTTTTTGGTTCATTCACTCATTCATTCAATAATTACTTAAAAGGCTCCTCCAATGTGTCAGACACTGTACTATATACTGGTATAGAACAATAACCTAGAAGGTATGTTCTCTGCCCTCAGGATGCTTGTATTTTAGTCAACCTGTAGTTACCTGAGTTATGAGTAGGGTGACCATATCCTTCATTATCCAAGGATGAAAGAGGGCTTTATGACTAATTAATAGGCACTAGTGGATCTACAAGAGGAATAAACTGGACTGTACCAGGCAAACTGAGAAGCATGAGCACCTTACTTCTGAGCATCTCAGAAGCATCCAAATAGGAAAGGTGCTAAGGATCATCATGAGAATCTATGGATTACACTCCAAACTAGAGAGAGAGGAGAATACATACCTCTAAATAACTACCTCATTCACGGATACCCTAGTGGAGAAAGTAGCCCCACTTAGTACTTTTTACATAAAAATTCCATTTGAACAGGATTAAAACAGTCCTGACTAGATAAGGGGTCGATGCTCAATCTAAAGACAGTCAGGCTAATATTGCTAGCATCCAAAAGACTATTTAAGCTACTCTCTGTAAAATCTTCTCTTTGCTTCTTATAATCCCTTTCTGATACTCTACCACTTTTCTCCCAAATTATCGGTCCCAATAGCTAAAAGAACAAGTACAATAAAGCTCTACCTTTTGTAGCCTACTCCCACTACCTACTCCGAAGTTAGCAGTTTATAATCTCAGTAACCTTCTATAATTGGTAGATATACTTAGAAGGAAAAGAATCCCAGTTGCTTCCTACAAGTCCTGCCAACTAAGTAAATTCCATCCCTGAGAAATTTTGTAATTGAAACTTTATAGTACATTTACGTCACAGTTTGAACAAGCTCCAACTCACTTTGGAAAATATAATAAAACACTTCCAACACTAATACAGACTTCCTGCCTAACTTTTCTTTCATAAGTGAGAAGTTCCAATTATGATGATAAACTGTTATATCTCAGATTATGTCTATGGAATTAAGGAATAATGTAAGAAAATGAAAAAATAAAAAGTTTTAATTACTAGAGATGAAAATAAAAAACTACTTAAAATAGAATAATTATAGTAAGGAAAAAAAAAAACCACGAAGTGATCTTCAGACAAATTTTTTCCCATCCACAATTTTCCAAAATTTGACGCTTAACATTTTTTTCCAAATCCCCAAGTCAATATCTTAATAATTCACTATAACTCAAAATTTTTAAGGTTAGAGGTTACTTCTCCTAGGTGTCTAAATCTCTCCAAAAGAAAAAATAAGTAATTCCGAAAACCTTATACTTGCCTATGTTAGGAGAGTGGTAAAGCCATGCTACCAGTTAAGTAGCCACTAATCTAAAACTTAAAAATTAGTAAAATTACTTCAAATTTTGAAAACAAGAGATTTTTCTAGTTCATTCTGCTCTCTACCAAAAAACACCAAAAATTTGAAATGTAAAGCAAAATCTAAGGTCAGCAAATAACACTTAAGATAGAAACAGATAGACAACTGATTCAAATTTGAATTAAGATATGAGAGGAGTTTAGCCTATGAAAATGATAAGTTATGATCCCCATACCTATTAATATTAATTTAGTTATCATTTCAAACAGGCCTCTTACAATATGCTGTGGAAAAATAAAGAACTCCTCTTCTAACAAATATTGATTATTTCCAAGTACTTTCTTTCTTCTTAAAGTTTTCTAAGAGAAGCGTCTAATCAATGAGCCTCACTTATTGGCCATAATAGTGCAGAGATAGCATCCACTTGTCCAAATAGAGGCAGCGAAGCATATTCATGAACACTCAGATCACAGCCTTCATAGTGAGCTTCATATTTTAAAATGATGTCTAAATTATAAAATTTAGTTTGGACAATGAAATGTAAAACCCCTTACTAACAGTGCAAGTAAAGTAAAGCAAGATAGCCTATCAGGAAGATCTAAGAGACTCTAAGATAGCAAAGAAAATGTTAGATATTGTTGGGAGGTAAGTGAATAATTAATGTGTAATCAAGGCTAGGAACAAAGCTATTATTACAGATTTAGCTTAATCCAGGTATTCCTTAATATTTCAATAGCTTGGAAAAGAAATATACATACATACTACATGCTAACTAGTGTTTACCATAGTATATTGAAGAGTGAGGCATAAATCCAGAAAGCTAAAGGAAATCAAATTGCATGGTATCATGTGCCAGAAGCAAAAAAAGTGGGGGAAAAAGTTGAAATTTATTACACTGAAGTGGAAAAAATGGTAAAATTACAAATTAATATCCTACAGAACACAATTAACCTTATAGAAAATGAACTACATAACCAAGTTAGCTACTTTAATATCACATGAAAATTTACACTGTCATACATACAGGTTTGGAAAGCTACAAATGAAGAGATATTTTTAATATAAAAAGAAGTGGCATAGACATCCAATGATTTTATTATTTATTTATTTATTTATTTATTTTGAGGAAGGTTAGCCCTGAGCTAACTACTGCCAATCCTTCTCTTTTTGCTGAGGAAGGCTGGCCCTGAGCTAACATCCATGCCCATCTTCTTCTACTTTATATGTGGGACGCCTACCACAGCATGGCTTTTGCCAAGTGGTGCCATGTCTGCACCCGGGATCCAAACCGGCGAAGCCTGGGCCGCCGAGAAGCAGAACATGCGCACTTAACCACTGTGCCACTGGGCCGGCCCCTACATCTAATGATTTAAAAAGTACTCATCAGGAACACTAATTAATAAGCTACAATTCTACTGTATTACCAAAATAAACATAAATATTAATTTTCCTAAAGGGTTATTATTCATAGATTAAGGAGATCGTTAAGGTTTTGCAATCTAATAACATTATTAATGTCTAACTGAGAATGATAAAGAATTATGGCAATAGTCATCACATAAAAGAGTAAGAAAAAAAAGAAAAGAAAATTAGTTCAAATTGAGAAGAGGATAGATATCTATGCATACAAAGATTTTTCATTTTAGAATAAGGGGCTCAAAAAACATTCCATTAAGGGCTTTCCCAAGTTAGAAGGAAAATGTGTTATTCTTGATTCATCAATATTTATTCTTTACATCATTTTCACCTATACATTGAGAATTATCTGCCAATCTATACCCTCCTCAAATGAAATGCTTCCTTGTATTAAAAATAGTATTTAAATGACTATAATTCTACGAATAACACTTTCCATTATATACAAATAAATCTAATCACAAAAAAAGCAGTTCTAATTTCACATCTTGGTTACATCCTTCCCTTAATTTGCAAGACATACAAAAATATTTTCTTTACATTCTGACAACAATTCTTAGCAGGGAAGGAGGAGAAATTAATTCAAAATAATTTCAAATAAAGCACAGATAGTACTCTATTGTTAAAACTCCATACTGGGAGAAGGAACAGAGTGGGGTGGGGAATACTGCAATCCCCAAACTAGTTTATTAGATAGAAAGGCATATTAAAACTTAGCCTGCAGTTATGTTTCAAGTATACAACTTAAAAGAAACACAACCCCAAGCAAGTTTCTATTGCTATCGTGCCCACCAAATAAGATCTGCAAAAAGACCCTTACCTGAATAACAGCACTAAACCAGCAAGTATTGCCCACATTCTTTAGTCCAACAGGAGCTTTGTCCTGCCTTTTTCTATCGTAAGGGTTTCGAGAATCCCTCCAAACTTCCGTAGGTGTCCTCTTCAAACAGGCTTTATTTTCTGCTATGCTGGCTTCAAGAACTCTTAAGCCATGGGGAGAAAATGATGAAAAAAAAATAAAGTATTAATCTAGTGCCGTACCCTAGGAAATAGCATATCACAAACTAACTATTTTAATTACTTAAGCTCTGGATAACGTATTTGAGGAAGTAATATTTAATGCCGACTTTACTCAAGTAGAGGTTAGCTTTCTTTAAGAATATAGCAGTGGCAATGCCAACAGATCAAGAGACATGCAGTTTTCCTCAGAAAAATGAAATTTCAAACACAAAAAGACAATGTTACATAATATAGAAAGTACGTTAAATTATGTCAACAAATTACAAGTTTAGTACCAGGAATATAGCACCTAGACAAGTTTTCTGAGTAATCAGTTTATTAAAGTAGATATTTAAAATATAATGACTAGTTTTTATAACAATTACTTTGAATCATCAAGAAAACATCAAAAACTGGACAAACTGCACTTTTACTCCTCTGACCATTAATTTCCTTGCCTATAAAAAATGTTAAATAACGTAAACTCTGGGATTCTTTTCAGTTCTAGAGATCTATGACTCTATGACAGTTAAATAAGGCAGAGAATACTTAGTGTTCACTTCTTCACCCAAAAGTTTGCCTAGCGAAAAATCTAGTGAAACAAATATCTACACGTCAGAATAATAAAAGGTTAACCTCCTGAAAATAAACTCAGCCTACAGAATATCTTAAATATATCTAAACGCAGCAAGAGTAATGCTACTTTGCTCAATGACGTTTTTCTTGCTCTTAAGCAAGTAATTACATGCTGGAAAATTGCCTGCTCAAGACATATGTTACTTAGTGTTCTAAATAAGCATTAAGTAATATTCAGGTGTCTTAACCCATTTTATGTTAATTACAAAAACCTCAGCAAGAATGAGTTTTTCCAATTTTTTGGCTTCCTGAGATAATCTCATTCATGCTACATCATCTTTATGCTCAAGATTTTGTCCGACTAGATCAATGTCAAAATAATACAGCTATATTTCTTAATGATGGGGAAAAAGTGAATTGTTCTATTAGCTCTCACTGCAGTATTTGCAACATGACATTAGACACAATGTAATAGGACTCCAAATCATCATTACTTAAAATAACTTATGTGAATATAGAATAAAGTCTTTCTTTGGGACACAACGAAACCACATACTAAAAGAAAGTAAGTAACAACAACAGTTGTTAAAATGTAAAGGTCAGAGTAACCTTATATACTTAAAAATAAACAGGTTACACCTCTGTCACTTTTAAGTGTGATCCATCATTAGCAGCAGTATTCTCTGCCCCAAAATTAACTCTCACATGCACCCTCCACCCCTGGGCTTTTTCTCTTAAATTATTTACTACTAAAGTATACCAGAATTTCTTGGAAGGTATTTAGGCAGATAAATTGGGTCAGAAGAAAATCAGAATTTATCTAGAACATCCCACTGTGGCCAGAAAGCAAGTTTTCAAGAACATAAGGGAAGATAAAAAGTCAGAGCCAACTTGAGAGGCTTCCTACTGTTCAACTGCACAGTTCAGGATAATACAGAACAATAGCAATAATACAATGGATTATGTACAAAGCAACTAGGTTATGCTCAAAAGAGAAAAGTTAACAGTATGCAAAAGGTATATGTAACACAAAGACTGCTGTATATAGAAAGGTATATTTAATTTCTTATTGACTTTCATAAACGGGAGTGTTTTCATTTTAAAGTTTTGTTCCTTTTGTAATGCACATGTACATTTAGAAGTTTAAATAAAGGAATCTTATTTGTATCTTGGCAATTCAAGATGAATGAACAAAAACAAGCAATGAGTTCTGGGGGAAGAAGCAACAATACCACAAACAGGAAAGAAGAATTAGTGCCAGAGGTCATATACAAGAGAGAGAAGAGGCATCCAGCAATTGACCAGCACCTGTGGGCATGTACAATCACCATTTAAAATGAGGATTCTACAACATACTGTAAAAGTATAAACTGGTCAAAAGTCTAGGAAAACTACACTCAATCCTGAATCTCCTGGTGGATAAACCTCTACCATTACATATTTTTAACCTACTATTATAATAAAATACCACTAAGAAATGAACCCTTAATAATGTCAACAGACCAGATCACATCCATCATAACGACCAGGCAATGGGTCACATAGACATTTGTTATGAAAAACATGAGAATACCTAATTTCTACAAAATACACCCAATCTGCAAAGATTAAAATCCATATATGAGTCACACAAAGTAATAACAAAAGGAAATTCAGCCTCAAGACCAGATTGATTTAAACTAGGTCTCATATTGCCCACAAATGTCAACAACCCAACCCAAATCTACAATCCAGACTGCCCTGAGATAATGATATTCTTCTTATTCTAGATCTGGTTAAGATTACTAAAATCCAGGAAGGTTTTTTTTAATGTTTTGATGCAATCAATTCCCTCACCCTCCTTCTCTGCCCCTCTCCTACAAAGAAAATACACCTCTTGATTTGTATGTTTACACACAAATTTGTATGTTAAACATTACATTAATAGAATGAGCTAACTTACGTAAACTTTTTGGTTCCCTTGCCTGATCTCTCCCCATAGGACTGGGAGAATGTATGGCCTCAAATGTACTTTCTAGGACCAAGTAGCTTGCCTGCACTGTTTGTTATACTATTCGTCAAAGCAAGTGGGAAGGGAAAGAAAGTCAAGGATATAAATTGAAGATACCATCTCCCCAGCATTCCTATGTACCCTTTTTTTACAGAGGTAAAATTAGGTACAAATTGTAATAACTGTTTGATTAGGACTCAAGAGATACCTGCTCATTGCTGCTCAAAGTTACCTAAGATGCAAAAATAAAAGAATATCCATTTCCTAAATTATATTTTGTGTGTATATGTGTATATATATAATTATTCATATAACTCAATTCTGTCATATGGTAAACATCATTCATTATCACAAAAGTATAGGTGTTAAAGAAATAGGTTTATTATAAATTCCTTAGCCACACCATATGGTGAAATTATGGTACTAAAAGATGGTGGATGAAAGAATGCCACGACTTTGTGGTCTCCTTGATTTAGAGCTTACAACTCATTCAGCTTTGTATCACCGGGGACTTACAACATGCTTCAGTGGGTTTCCTCCTACCGCCTCCTCCAGGATCATGAAGGACTTTACAAACACATCTATTACACTGCACCAAAAATATTTATTTATTTATTTATTTTATTTATTTTTTTTTTAAAGATTTTATTTTTTCCTTTTTCTCCCCAAAGCCCCCCGGTACATAGTTGTATAGTCTTCGTTGTGGGTCCTTCTAGTTGTGGCATGTGGGACGCTGCCTCAGCGTGGTTTGATGAGCAGTGTCATGTCCGCGCCCAGGATTCGAACCAACGAAACACTGGGCCGCCTGCAGCGGAGCGCGCGAACTTAACCGCTCAGCCACGGGGCCAGCCCCAAAAATATTTATTAATTACTCAGTCTCTCCCATTAGCATGTGGAGGGTAGAAACACAGATCTGTTTCTTCGCTAGAGCTTACATGATAAATATAGGGGCTAAACGAGTGTTTAAAGTAAATGGATGATTAAGATGTTAGATGATGCTATACCTCTTTATTTTTTAGCAAAAGCCCATCTCCAGCTAAATATTACTCTATTCCCAAGCCCTTGACCCCTTCTATAGTCCAGTACTGGTTTAATGAACATAAACTTTGTATAACGCCAATTTCTACATAAGGGTCCCTTCCCTGGACTCACCAGACTAAAGCCAGTGATACCAGCCAGCCTTTAAACTAGTAAAGAGTATGCAATAACTATATTCTAGGCATTAAAGCTGCCAGGAGAGAGAAAGAAAAAAAAGGAAAAACAAAAAACAATGCAAATCTCAGAGAGCTCAGAAACAGCTTATAACAAAATGCCCAGAGAGGCAACCCCAAAAGCCACAATCAAAAACCAAACCCCCTACACATCACCTGCTTTCTTATCTTCCCAACACTGGTCATGACCATGGCATTCAGCAATAGAAAAAGACGACAAAATGTTTTGCTTCTCTTTTTCTCCCATACTGAATGTTCAGAGAACTTAGGGTAAATGTTCACCTTCCCAGTGAAATTTTATTGCAGTGATTGGGGGGGGGGGGGGGAGGGTTTGCTTGTTTTACTTTGTTTTGTACTGTTATTTAAACCGAATTATAGCAGTAATGTTGAAAACATTCCACTTTAGATTATCTAAGTCCATTTTGGGGAAGCAGCATACTCACTGGAAAACATGCATTATCATTTAAGCTGTATAGATCATCCAAAAAGAAAAGAAAAAAGCAGGAAGTGAGGGAGAGAAGGAGAGAAAGAGAGTGGAGGGAATCATCTTGTTGACTGCCTTCAAAAAAACCTATTGCGGGACCTGGCCTGGGGCCGAGCGGTTAAGTTCCCGCGCTCCACTTTAGCAGCCCAGGGTTTCGCCAGTTCGGATCCTGGGCAAGGACACGGCACCACTCATCAGGCCATGCTGAGACGGTGTCCCACATGCCACAACTAGAATATACAACCATGCACTAGAGGTTTTGGGGGAAGGAAAAAAAAGATTGGCAACAGATGTTGGCACAGGTGCCAGTCTTAAAAGAACAAAAAAAAAACCTATTGGTATTTTGATTAGATCACACTAAACTGTAAGTCAATTTAAGGAGCACTGATCAGTTTTACAACGTTCGGTCCTCCAATTTGTGAAATAGACTATATTTCCAATCATTACATATTCATTAATGTGTCTCAATGATATTTAACAATTTTCTTGGAGTATTTGCACATTTCTTATTAGATTTATTCCTGGTCTTTAATAGTTTTATGTGTTTTAAATGGTAGCTTTTAAAATTTCACTTTCTCATTCTTTCTTATACATAGAAATATAATTTTTTATATTGATTATTAATCAACATAGCTAAATATTCTTTTTTTCTTGGTAGGAGTACTTTAAGGATAATTTACATATAATAAGATACAGAAATCTTAAATGGACAGTTCAGTGAAATTTTTCTAGATATGTATACACCCATGTGACCACCACCCAGACCAACATATAGAAAATTTCCATTATTCCAGCAAAGCCTCTCATGCCCTTTTTCAGCCAACAGTGCCGTCTTCTCCATCCCCCAATAATCACCATCCTGACTTCTATCACCATAAATTAGTTCTGCCTGTCCTTAAACATCACATAAACGGAATCACACAGCAGTTACTCTTTTATGTCAAGTTTCTTTCACTCAGCATTTTGCTTTGAGGATTCCTCCACATTTTTGCCAGTACCAGGAAAATGTTTTCCATTATACTGCTTACTATTCCATTGTGTGGATATACCACCCATTGTTTACTATTCTGCTCTTATATTTGGTCGCTCAGTTTTTAGTTATTATCAATAAAGCTACTCTACACTCCTTTCTCAAGGGTCCACACCTAGGAGTGGAAATGCTAAGTCCTAGCACAGTATGTGTTGAAATTCATTAGAAATTCCCAGTTTCCCAAAGTGGTTATGCCATTATTCATTCCTACCAACAGTCTATGACAGTTCCAGTTGCTCTACATGCTCAACACTTGGTATTGTCAGTCTTTTTAATTTTAGCCATTGTGATGGATATACAGCGGTGCCTGTTCTCTAATGAGATGACTTTCAAGCTTGCACTACCCAGATCGCCACCACTGCTTCAATCTATCATCACATCCACCACAGCAACATGTCCACAATCATATACTAAGTACCATTTAAGGGACTCTCTGTTTCTAACATAGAAGCTACCACTGCATGTCAGACATGTGACTCCTGCCAAAAGTTGACCTGTTTCTCTCATGGTGAAGGAGGCCACATTGTATGGGGTGTGGCTGCCCACTCCTGGCAGACTGACTATATCAAACCTTTGAACAGCCCCCTCCTGCCCCAATCCTTCTTAGGACTATCAGTGGTACTTCAGTATTGTTGACACTTTTTCAAGTGACACTGGTGCTGTTCCAGTCTGATCAGGCAATTCTGGCCCTTAGAACTAATATGCTTCATATTTTCAACCATTCCAGACCACTTGTAATCTGACACTGGTGTACCTCTTACCATAAAAACCACTCAAAAATGAATGATAGTCAAAGCAGTCAATGGACCTCCTATGCTCCCTATCATCCAGACATCTGGTATTGTTGAGCATTAGAATTCTCCTCATAAATCAACTTTAAAAAGGCTGTAATTGCCTCCCTCACTTACTCCTGTTCCACACATATTCTTAAGGCAGCTCCCCCTCACAGCTGCTTCCCAGGTAATGATCAGAATGAAAATGAGAGGAGTTATGGAGACCAACTTAAAAATTCAGAATTCTACCCTAACCATTCCTGGATATGATGCTCTTTTCTTTCTCCAAAGGGCAACTCCAGGCTGTCCTGGTTGGTAAACCCTCCAGGAGGCTCCCAAACTTAACTCCAGTTCAGATACCTGGATTTCTGTGTTGAACTGAATGGTCTTAGAATGCAAAGATAACCATTATTTGGTTGAGGACACTGCTCACCTAGTTCCCCTACAGTGGCCCATGCTGGCCAAAGTGGGAGGGCACAACGGGTCCCTGTTAATTTTATAAAAATGTCTTTGTTCCTCTTGTACTTGCCCTTCTGGACGAAAAGTCAGGTACAAGTAGGAAATTATTGGGAAAAAAGGTAAAATTACTGGGACACACAAATTTTGTGGCAATGGAGGCAATATAAGCATCCCACGTCTCGGGGTGTAGGAAACATGGAAACAGGAGGGATAGTAATAATCTTTGTCTTTCAGAACTGCCCTTGAAACCTTAATCACAAAGAAAAGTGCCTTGGTGAGACTACCCCACACAGTTTCAGAGTATAAAATTCTGGCAGTTATTTTCTTTCCATTCATTTTTGAAAATCATTTTATTATTTTCATGTGTCTTATTGCTGTGTCAATTTGTTTCATTTGTCACTAATTTTAGGATAATTCCACCTTTCTTCTCTGAAAACTTTTAAGATTTTCTTAGTCTTTTCCTTTTTTTCTTCTTTTCTGCTGTGGAAGATTCACCCTGGGCTAAAGTCTGTCGCCAATCTTCTTCTTTTTGTATGTAAGCCTCCACCACAGCATGGCCACTGACAGAGGAGTGATGTAGGTTCACAGCTGGGAATTGAACTCAGGCCGCCACAGAGGAGCACACCAAAATTAACCCCTAGGCCACGAGGGCTGGCCCAAGATTTTCTCAGTCTTAAGTGTTCTGGACTAACACTATAATGAATCTGCGTAACGGTTTCTTTTAATTTTCCTGACTGGGATTTGTTGGGCCTCATGAAGTTACAGGTTATATTTTCACTTCTGAAAAATTCTCAGTGATTCTCTCTTTAAATTTTGCCTAACCCACTCTCTCCTCTCCTTGTGTGTAACACCAATTAATGTATGTTAGACCTACTCACTTTCTTCTCCATATTTTCCATCTTTTTAGCTGTCTTAGAAGTTGGATAATTTCTCCTCATGTATCTTCCAGTCTACTACTATGTCCTTTAACTATATCCAATCTGCTATTAAACCTAGGTCCTGTACATTTTTTTTTTACTACAGTAATTCTGGTTTTCATTTTCAGAATATATTTTCAGTTCTTTTTCAAATTTGTCAGGTCATATTTTCAAGCATTTCTTGTCTCCTTTAAAAGCTAAATTATAGTTCTATCGATCACCATATCTAAATACATGAGTGCATTTTTGCTGCCTATTATTTCTGCTGATTCTCACAGTGACTTTTTTCCAATTATGCTTGGTAATTTTGACTCGTGGAACTTGCAGAACTTCTAAAGTTACTGCAGGGGATTCTTTGAGGCCAAGGAGAAAGACAACTTCCTAGAGAGAGAACGCATTTTTGATTCTGCCAGGACCTATGGACAACACAAATCCAACACCATTTAAAACTAAATTCCCAAGTCGGTATTTATTGGACCATTGAAGTGACACAAATTAGCTGCAAAACATGGTACAACTTCTCAGGGGCAAGTCTCATCACCTCCAACAGCACCCTTCAGAGCCAAGGTAACCATCTTTGTAGTGCTCTAGGAGTTCTGAAAGAGGGGGATACTTCTGACTTACCCTTATTGTGAATATGTCACCCTTTGACAAACAACTTAATAAGGGGCAAGATCTCCTATTAAAGTTCCTTACCATACACAATGTTCTTTGACTTATTTCTTCCACGTTCAACAAGGATATCATAACTGAAGTTTATACACACAAGCCAATTTATATACAAGCAAATACTATCATGTCAAAAACTGACTTTCAGTGTGCTGAACTTACTTCTTTGGGTTCCTGCTTTCACCCTGATTTTAGTAAAATTTTACAATATTTTATATCCAACAGAAACAACATAAAATTCTGGTTGTTTCCACTAGAAAATGTGTCTCAGTCTACTATATTTCTTGAAATAGTTGGAGATGTGTTTTTTGTAACAGTTTTAACTAGAACCTAGCCGTACCTTCTATCCAGCTAGTTCAAAGTCATTTCATGAGGCAAGCCATTTTCACAAGAAATATGCCAGAGACACAAACCAGTCACAATGTAGCTTATTAGTAAATTTCAACTAACCATACTCTACTTGTTCTCTATCTAAGCAATGACAACCAAGAGAGAACTATAATATAATACATCCAATGCAGACATTAAGGAGTAATTATATTAAGAATTACACTTCCAAGATGTTCAACTTAAAAAATTTTACCATGAAATTTATGAATGCCTAAACACAGGATTGTAAGATATAAAAAGATAGGCTTTATCTCATCTAATTATACAGAATAACGCAGTATTCCAATTGTGTGAATTCATATTAAAGTATATCTATTGAAATATAACCACAGTCAGATGATTCTAGGATTTTATTTTGGCAAGATTTTGTCATATGAACTTGGGTAACGAACCAGTAGTTAAATTTACTTTTAAGCATGATATATAATTTGCATCATTTTCCCTTTTGAATTTAGACTTCCAAGCCTTAATAAAACCCATGGAAACAAACACATCTTTGCTAGATGTTTAGCTAGAATCCTGACATTTCCTTTTTACTGATACAATGTGATTTACATATGTGCTTATTAACTGCCTATTTTGCATTTGACACTGTTAACTGTAAATTATAAAACTTACACATAACAAAAAAATAACATTTAGCAACAGTAAATTAATATGACTTTTTACTTCTACAGAGTATAATTTTATGTAAAATTTTACAGCATATTACACTATGCCAAATCTCTGTAATATTATCTACAATAAAAGTATTTATAAAATATATACTATTTTAAAAGTACATTAAAATTTAAAAGACCAAGAATAAAAAAGAGCATTATCTTATTTTCTTTTCCATTTGGACAAAAATAAGTATCTAAAACAATATATAACATATACATTGAAGTTAGTAACAGATTAGGAATAGTTTCAATCCCTTAACTTTTAAGTTATTTCTACTGTTTATTATCTAATTAATTAGTACATGTTCTTTTAATTAGAAAACACATAATATAAAACTACTGATACCATTTGGTATATAAGCTTCCAGAGTTTTTAAAATTTACATACTACTATAAATTCATAAAAAATACACTCTTTAAAATAATATTTGTAACACAGTATGTATTGTTTTATAACCTCTTTTTTACATAATAGATCACTCCCCTTAAATATGAAATCCAACTCATGTATTTCATGATTAAAATATTTCTCAACAAAGCTGAAGTACTGTCAAGTTTTATAATATTCAAGATAATTATTTCATTCCAATCTATTTCTTTAAGACAAAACCTAATTTTATAATTTCTCCAAATCCTTTACAAAATAAGCCTAACTAAAATGTCTGAAGATAGTTTATGTATTTTTGGCTTTCATTTAAAATTACTGGCGTTAAGTGCTATTAACTGCAATGAAAGAGAATAATGAATTTTAACTGTCTTTCCGTCTTAAAATAATGTCTTAAAAAGTACTTTCCGAAGTATCATTAAAAACATTAAAAAGTATTACTAATAAAAATTATGTGCCTTTGCTAAACAGAGCATTATGAGACAACTCCTACGATACAGTAATCTCAGATTACTTAGAAAGAAATATACTATTGATACTGTGCCAAGGGAAATTATGTGAGGAAGCTGGCACATTCTGCTACCAAACAACTCTGCTACAGAGAAAAGAACACTGGAGTCGTAAGACCCATCTTAGCTGCGTACCTTTGGACAATCATTTAACCTCTTAAAAGATGTATTTCTTCTTCAGTAAGACAGAGTTATCACTGCTGGCAAAGAGTTGTTTAGAAGATTACACAGTCATGCGTCACTTAACGACAGGGATACATTCTGAAAAATGCATCATTAGGTGATTTCGCCATCGTGTGAGCATCCTAGACAGTACTTACACAAACCTAGATGGTATAGCCTCCTACACACCTAGGGTATATGGTACTAATCTGATGGGACCACCATCATATATGCGGTCCATCATTGACCACAATTTCATTATGCAGCACATGACTGTAGCTAGTTATAAAGCTTTTTTTAGTCGACATTCTTTTGTGATAAAATCAAATTTATTTATTTGATCCTTCAGTAGATCAAATTGCTTTAAACTAAAAAGTTTTCCTTATTAAATTAAAAGATGCATTTTATCACATCTCTTGGAATCTTGCCTAATTCTTTAAAAAAAAATAAACCCTATAAACATACTACCATATTATAGATCAGAGGTTGGTAAACTGCAGCCCATGGACCAAATCCAGCTGGCAGCCTACTTTTGTAAATCAGGATTTACTGGACCACAGCCACACTCATTAAATAATGTATTATCTATAACTGCTTTTATACTACAACACCAGACTGAGTAACTACAACAGAAACCATATGGCCAACAAAGCCTAAAATATTCACCATTGGCCTTTTACAGGAAAATGTTTGCAGACGCCTTCTATAAACGACTATAAACTGAATTGGACAATGTATCCAAAAGGGATTAGGAGAAAAAAAAAAAACCAGAGAAACATTAAAATATACACCTAAATTTAGTGCCCATAATGCCACTCCAAAGTCCTAAAAATCTAAGCTTCAAATGCAATTGGAACTAGAAAATGAAAATTTTGGTTACATAAAATATAAAAAAAATACTGAAATATATTCATAATTTATTTAGAATAACAAAGTATATTTTTGTGCCTCTTGAAATTAATTAAAGCCAATTATTATTTCTATTATAAACAGAACTTATATCCACTTTATATAAATTATGTTTTTACCTGCTAATGGCTTGCTCCTCATCAGTTATTCCAGTCTCCCTGAACGCCCTGTTTGATTCCGCCAAACTCAAGGCAATTGCTCTCTGAAGATCATCTTTATCATCTCCAGTGAGATCAATCACATCTGAAAAGCAAAACTAACTTTCTCAAAATGGAAAGTCAAACAGAATGAAAGGTAATTCTTATCATGGAGATTTTACACCTTCTATACCCTTTCAAACCAAAGTCAGCACCAACAGAATTCTCTATAAGATCCTTTCTGAAGAGAATACGAACATTTGAAATGGAACATACTTCGAAACACTGTTCCTCTCTGTGAAATATAGCTGAAAGCAGTAAGGGCATAAATATGTTTCATTACAGAGGAAACAATATTTACTATGAAGTCCCTGATTAAAAGTATATAATAAGCAGAAAGACTGCTAAAAAATTTCTTTACAAAACAATTTGAAATTAACGTAATTAAACATTTGCATTTCCGCTTTTGGAAGTTAATCCAAATGTCCACACGTTACAGTTCCTCCACACGACCCCCTAGACGCTGTCTGTCAAAGTACAACAACTAACAACTGAGCTCCCAAAAATCATGTTCCAGAAACTAACTGACCGCAGATACATATACGTTCATATCCACATTGTTTTAAAGTCTGGAAGAACGTGCCAAATTGTTAACAGTGGCTAAGTTTGATGAAGAGGGTTATGGAGGAGGAAGTGTAAGGATCCCTCACTTTCTATTTCAAACACTTCTCTACCATCTGAATTATTTAATAATCATTCAGTTTACTAAATAATTTTAATTTAACAAAAGTTTGCATTTCACAAAAAGAAATACACTAAGCAAAGAAAATAGTTTTGATGCTATAAGTCTTCTTTTTCCAAAGAATAAAGGCTACAACTATTACCACCTACAGAAAAAACACTTTTTAACCAATTTCCCAGTAGATATTCATCAATTTCCTTAACCCAAAAGATGCCAATAATACATTATTGTTTAAACAATGGTGAGAACCATAATATGTTGCCAAGTAGGGGATTATAAAACAATATGATGAGAAAGAAAAAAGCATATCTGTTATTACCTTATCTTTGTGTGGTTGGGATTTTGCTTCTGGGTATTTTGGACAAGTTTTGCATTCCTTTTGTTTATTTGTATTTGAGACATGTTAAAAACTAATTTTTTTTCATTGTAATCCTAGAATTTTATAAAAGGGAGACAAACAAAAAGGAGTAGGTGATGGGAGATAAGATGCTTGCATTTTACCATCTAGCTATAGGGTTACATACAGAGGTTGGAGAAGAATATTCCACATTTAATAAGAAATAAATAACATATATTGGCCTATTTCTATTGTTATCCACACTTTTTCTCCAAAGGGTAGCTTACAAGGATATTAAAAATATTAGAAATAATAGTTGGCCATGGAAGATTTTTTTTTTTAATGTTCTTAGAAAGTATAATCAAACCTTACAAAAATGTAGTAAGTAGGGTCCAAAAAAATTCAATCAAGTAAAATGTAGAACACATAGCAAGGTAACTGAAATGATGGAGCATGCCTAGATCTATCAGCAGGCCAAAGGCTTTCTAAGTCCGGCTTACAAGACCTAAGTACAGGTCGACCACGGCTGAACATGGGTGTCACCGGGGTATAACTATCCAATCCAACTTAAATATTGATGAAGCAGAAGCTAGGACTAGAGAGGGATGAAATGGCCTTACAAAAATGAGAACTACCTTTGTCATTAAATAATGACTAGAATAGAGGTGAGAAAAGAGAGAATAATGGAAGTAAGGGAAACAATTTGAAAATCACCAAGCAGCAGAAAAACAGGTTTTGGGGATACGATCAATTAGCCCTCAGACTCCATTCTCTCATCCTCCAAGTATGCTTTATTCAACTACAGAAGCTGGAAAGATTAAAAGATACAAACAAATCTATTTTCCCAATTCATGTGCAGTTAAGGTTCTGGATAAAACCTAGGTTCCACCAACTGGATGCACTAACATGAGCTTTGGAAGGCAGAGTGAGGGGGAAGCCCTCTTCCTGCTGCTTTTGGCTGTTCTCTCCAGCATGACTGAAGAGATGTGGGTTGTTCCACAGTGGCATTCCAGTGTCCAATTTCCAGCTTCAGGGATGTCAAGAGATAAGAGTAGAAGTGGCAACTAGACTCTGCATTCCAATGTCCGGGCATAGCTCAGCGGCAGTTACCTAATCTTGGATGCTTATTCTTCTCTGGGCTGCAGCTACAGAAGCATGTTCTTGAACCCAGGAGTCCCAGAGGCAGCCTCCTGATTTACTCACTCACTACCCTCCTGATTGTGGCAGAGGGAGAGCTTCCCCGGCTGGCGAGTCCCACAAGAATCCAGGAGTCACTTCTGAAAGCTGAGCTAGAGATCCTCTCTCCAGTGCTTCCAGTGATTTTTTTAAGAACCTAATCCTCTGGATTAAATTTCTTCTATGAAACTATCTAGAGTGTTTACTGTTTCGTGACTGACAAGTAAACCAAACCAGCTAAGGCAGAAACTCACTCAGAAATAGCAACAACTTAAACTTAGAGCTTTCTCATAATTTATCAATTGTAACTCAAGCAACACAAAAGCAAAACACAAGGCAAGATATTTTTAACTCTATCTGATACAAGAGACAGATAACTGACATTGTGAGAAATGAAGTATATCATCATAAGAATAAAAAATGGCGGCGAGACTTCAAATTTAAGTCTTCTATTAAATCCAGTGGCTTTCCTCCATAGTAGCAGTTCTCCAAGTGGAGTCCATGGATCCTCAGGGATCCCCTATGGCCCTATGAGGGAAAGGAGGTCCTTAAGTAAAATATATTCTCATAATAATACTAAGGTGTCATCTGCCTTTTCTACCGTGGTCATATTGGCACTGATGATACGAAACAACAATGCATAAAACTGCTGCATCTTAGCACACAAATCAAGGCAGTGGCACCAAGTTGTGTGAGCAATTCATTGTTATTACTCACAAATAGGCACACTCGTTACTCAAAAAAAAAAAAATGCCAGTTTCTCTTAAGTCCTTGATAAAAAGGGAAAAATCAATTTTATTAAATCTCAAATACTGATTTAAATTTTCTTTTAATTCTACATGACAAATAAGAAGTATGCACAGTACTTCTGCTGTATATCCAAAGCACACTGTTGCTAAAGAAAAAACACAAGTGCAACGCTTGAGTTGCAACTGAACTGATTTTTTTTCATGGAACACTATTTTTACTTGAAAGAACAACTGACAAACCACAAACTATGATTATGCAGACTTGAGTATTTGACAGATGTTTTCTCGAAAATAAAGTGAACCTGTCACATGAGGGAGAATGAATGACAGCATTTGTTGACAATGATTAGCACAGAATTTTCAAGCAAAAATCAGAATTTTGGAAAACTTGTTTCTACCATTATGAGCTTGATATTTCCCCAATACTTAAAGGATTTCTGGTGAAATCAGGTGATATTAACAATTTTAGTTTGTTTTATGATGCAGACATTCTTCCAAGATTTGGAAGGAAATCTTTTCCAAATTACCAACGCACAGTATTACAAAATCATGCATAGGTAAACAATCCATTCAAAGAGCAAGGTAAGCCATAAAGACACTTCTAGCATCTTCGGTCTTTGACCCTGGATCCTGACAGAGAGCTTCTAAATCACTTGGAACTTCCTGGGTGATAGGAGCATCTTTTGTTCTAATGAGACGACTCTTGGTGGCCTCCTGTATAGCTTCAGAGTGGGCACTGATCACCAGAAAAACCAAACCATGATTAGAAGCTTGGAACTTTGAGCCTCATCTCCCATCCTCTGGGAAGGAGAGAGAGGCTGGAAATTAAATTAATAATCAATCAAGCCCACCTGATGAAGTCTCCATAGAAATCCCTGAAGTACAGGGCTCCGAGAGCTCCTGGGTTAGTGACATATCCACATGGTGGGAGGGTGGCGTACCCCAAATCCATGAGACGGAGGCTCCTGCACTCAGGACCCTTCCAGACCTTGCCCTATGCATCTCTTCATCTGGCTATCCATCTGTATCCGTTATCATATTCTTTACTATATAATAAACAGGTAAATGTGTTTCCCTGAGTTCTGTGAGCCACTGTAACAAATTATCAAACTTGAGGAGGGGGTCATGGGAACCCTCAATTTGTAGCCCAGTTAGAGAGAAGTGTGAGTAACCTGGGAACCCATTACTTGTAACTGGCATCTTAGGTGGAGGCAGTTGTGTGCAACTGAGCCCTTAACCTGTGGGATCCGATACCAACTCCAGGTAGTGTCAGAATTGAACTGAATTGCAGGACACTCAGCTGGTATCAGAAAATTGGTCGGGTGTGGGGTAAAGACTCACATATCTGGTGTCAGAAGTATTGAGTGAGGGCAGAGGAAGAAACAAGCAATAGTAGCCTTTCATGCTAGAAAGGTTGGTTGGCGAGAAGTTATTGGTCCTTAACTGAAAAGCTGAGACTTTTTCCTTAAGCAGTAGAGAAAGTTTATTTATTATTTGTAGCTTCACTATAATTATCATAATTTTTTCCAGGATGTTCCCATTACTCCATAAATCCTCTTCTTTCCAGAAGATATTTTAGAACAATACAGCAATCGTGAAAGACTATTATAACCTACTCGCATACTAAATACAGATATGATTTTAAAACCAGATATTAAGAAAATAAAATGTTATTTCACTAGATTGGCAAAACCTGAATTTCTTCTTTTTCTGGAGTTAGGGGAATGACTTCCAAAAACACGTAATGAACTATCAATTTCACAATGAAAACTAGCCCTCTATGATTTTCTTATATGCTCACACTCAAAAAGGAACATAGAATAAACTTGGCGTAAACAATTTCTAATTGGCCAAACTAAATAAAAGTTTAGCCTATGTAAAAATTCCATCCAAATACCAAAGTATTACAAATATTTTTATATCTGTACCAAGCCGAGGACCTTGGTAAAACACTCAAACTTTGTTTTAACCAACCCTCCCTCTAGTATTAGTGTGAACACAACTCAAGGGCACAAGCATGTTAGTGTTAGTTGGATACCAGTGTAGAAAATCACACATTACAAAAGCCTATGAACAGGAATCTTCAACATGTTCAAGACTGCTCAAATTAAAACATTCTTTCTGTAAGGTGACAAGTATATATACCAAAACATAACACTCAGCCTAAAAAAATCTTGTACATTCCAAAGAGTTAGCATTTGAGCAAAACTTAAATACCAACTCCCAAACATTTTTCTGCTAAATCCGAAATACAGGCAATCATCAACTTGTCAATGAAGCAGACTTCAACTGTATGCATTGTTTACAACTCATAACTCATTTTCCCATGAAGACAGTGTATGAAATGACAAAAGCCTTCCAAGTTAGTTCAAAAAAAATCCACTTAGCCCATAATCTAATTGAACTACAATATATGCAGAGATTTTGACTTTAGAAGAAAGTGATTTTCCTTGCTTTCCTTATTTACATAAGCCTAGGCATAGGTGAAACACTTTTTTATATAACCACATTTATATTTACCACCAGCGAAGATCTCTAGGCAGTGGAATGATATGAGCAGAAGGAACTCTGTTTTGGGAGTTAGGAGGTTAAGTGTTGAACAACAGTTGGAGAAGAGTTGTAGTAAGAATATGTATCAGGGCAGGAGCAACTACAGGAAAAGTACGCAGACAAAAACTCATAGAACTGCAGACTAAATGGCTGTCTTGGGAGATTAGGAAGAGCAGTAAAAAAAACAAAACCTTTAATAAAAAATAAAATCACTGGGTCCCCAGAAGGATGGGGATGCCCTTAAGAGAGAAAGGCAAATACGAACATAGGGATGGTCAGCAGGAGCTGAGAAGGGAGAATACTACCATTCTCGCCCTCACTCATTCTGCTTCAGCCACAGTGACGTCCTCCCTATTCATCTCCTGAGCCAAATATACTCCTGCCTGGAGGCCCCAGCCTGGGATGCATTTCCCTCAGACATCCACAAGCTTCCCTCCCTCACTTCACTCAGGTATCTGTATAAATGTGACCTCATCCAAGAAACATTCCCTGACGGATCCTCTATCTAAAATAGCATATCCCATGCCTGACCTACAACCGCACCCCTGTCACCATCTGTCCCTTGACCTTGCTCTCTTGTTCTTCATGAACTTACCACTGCCTGACATTATTTATTTATTGCTTACTGTCTGTCTTCCCCCTAGGTAAACTGACACTTTGTGTTTTTTCTAATGGCCTAAAAACGTATCTAATACATATTAGGCAATCAATAAATATTTGTTAAGCAAATAAAGGTTGATATCTAGACTATGGAATAGAGATAAAAATTAGTGAGTCATCTTCATAGTGGCCCTAACTAGAAGACTTAAGAACATAGGCTTTATCCATATAAAATTTTTTCTAATAAGTCAAAGGACAAATAGAATAAGGTATCACGTTAAAAGAATACTTAAAATCAAGAAGACATAAGTAATGTAAATTGTGTTTCCTACCTGACTCTCCCATTCTCCTCTGCCCTCAGTCAGCTCTCTTAAGATGTTCCTACTTTTCTAATCTTCTTACTGCGGAACTCAGATTCTCTAAAACAGTGCTGTCCACTAGAACTTTCTATGATGATGGAAATGTACTATTATCTGCGCTGTCCAGTAGGGTGACCACTAGCCACATCTGCCTACTACTGAGCATTTAAAATGTGTCTAGTGAAACAGAGGAAGTGAATTTTAATATTATTTAATTTTAATTTATATTTAAATCTAAGTTGTCACATGTGCCTGTTGGCAACCATATTGAACAGCTCAGCTCCAAATGGTCTTGTTCTGTTTTTAATAATTCCTGCTAAAATTATAATGGCAGCAGTGGTAAGAAGGGAAAGTGAATAGTAAAGGAGCCATTTGTGAATTTTGTCATCAACTTTACTATGTTTTCAAACTAAAATTGTGAAAAAAAATTAAAGTTAACATTCTATATGGGTCAACAAAAAGTACAAAGGTCCATGGCTACCATTCTGCCCTAAAATTAAAGAAAACTCACAAAGTTATACAAGTCATTCTACAGAACACTGTAATAGAATGTAAGCCTAATTGCATGCAATCATTTACAAGTAACTTTCAGAGCATTGTAGAATCTCATTTTTAAGCTTAACCTTAACTTTCAGTGAATCATCAAAACAGTTTTATACATTAGAAATCTCTACGGAAAAAGAGATTTAACTTTCATGGCATTAATTTTTTTCTATCTGAAGTTACTTGTTTAACAAATGTGGGGGGTGGGAAAAATACCAGGGTTCAGTTAATAAACTCCTAAACTGCTGAACATATGTGATCTGCTCTCAGCAGAGATGAGAGCACTAGACCTGGATCTGTCACTTGTCCTTTAAATCACTTTTAGGCTGGCCAAGCAACATAACTACGAGCAGAGTTCTAGGACAGAACTTCAACATTTTTCTCACTTTCTATGCAATCCTTACCAAATAAACTGATTCTAAATTGGTAACACTTAACACTTATTCCAATGTGTTATATCAATTTCTCTAAAACTTAAGCCAATATGTGGCATTATTTTCTTTGCTAAAATTACCTACCCAAATCCCTCTTATCTTTTGATCCATTCTTTGATTGCTCAATTGTAGCACATCTCGTTCTGGTGGACATATATTATTTTTTTCCTGTTTTAAAAAAGTTCAAAAGAATTTAATGATCATGAAAGAAAGAATATTACTATTTAATTTCAAGTGGGCAAAAGCCTGGTATGGTCATGTCTATGACAGAGTTTGCCATGACACAAAAACTTCGAAGAATCTCTCCTCTGACTCTTAAGTTCACCTACGATATCTTAGTATCCTGCATTGCTACCTCCTTGCATTTGCATTTTTTACTGCAAAACTCCAACACAATTTTATTTCCAATTTAAGCTGGAGGTGGGAGGCACTCATTTGACAATTCACAATATCCAATCTGGACAGGAAATCCAAGTAATGAAAAAAAGTACCTAAAATTGTTGTTAATACTCTAAATGATTTGGGCTTTTTCCCAGAATTCAACAGAGTATTAAATTACAGTATAGAATGTTACCAAAACAATATCAAACACCAGGTACACCACTTCTTAATTCTCTATGATACAGAATACAAGCTTTCCTTGAAATGTTTCTTTTTTTCTCTCAAAAATGGAAGGTAAAAATGCACTAAAGGCCAATCATTGTCCTACTAACTAGTGAAAATGTAACAACTTCTTGAATATTAAGTGAAGGTTCAAAAATATATGTTCTTCAAATCAAGTGACATAATTTACTTTATCTTCTGATGTACCCAGGTATGAATAAATGAAAATTTCCCCACAAGCCCCAAATGTAACTTCTATGGGATATTTTAGTTTAAAAGCTAAATTTTTCCAGTCATTAAAAAAACATGTATTTTATTCCTTCTAAAAGAGACGCCCAGTCATAAACAGTTATATTCTAGCTTATACAAGTAATCATATGTATTTAGCATTAGAGACTTTCACGTCAAAATACAGATGTTTTGTCAGTACTACAACCAATAGATGACACACTTAAAATCAGCCAGGCTCTGTCTATGCTATAGTCCTGTCTGTAATAGACATTTTACTTAAAAAAGAAAACAAGGAATTAAAAAAAATAAAAACTCCTGCCATATTTGAAGAATTAGTTAAGCCATGGTCAACTTTCAAATAAAAATATGTTTCACATAAAGTTAAGAAAATGTTCAAAAAGAGTTTTTGTATCTAGAACACTGCCTTGAAAACTTCCTCACACTCATCACTCCAATACTCCACATTCCTTCAGCGCGCAGGTAGTCTTTTCAAAGGAGGCCTGTGTCTGAATATACATCTTTCCTTCCCACGTTTTACCACTCCTTTCAAGAATTAAAAATACATGAAAGATTTCATTTCTTCTCAGCAATATACCATAATAATTTAAAGAATCTGCTAAATGCATGACATCTCCTTACTTTCTCAGTTTTAAACTATGAAACACTATTATGACACTACTAAATTTAAACGCTGGATCAAGACTATCTCCAAAAGGCAGCTGTACTTCTTAGAACTTGATAAAATATGGTACAAATTTGTTAACTGGAAAAGAATTATTGTTATTCATCGGCTACTTTTTCCCATTTTGATACTAATATTATTATAATGAAATCACCACATTATATTTCTACAACAGTTTTCCTCAATAATCTCAAAGCAACTTTATGGACACACTATCCAAATTATTGAATTCTTCTTTTTTCTTTTTTTTTTTTTAATTTTTATTTTTTTCGGATGTACATCATATTTCAAATTCTGGATACATTACATCATGTTCACCACCCGAACACTAATTATAGTGCATCCCCTCACATGTGAGCCTAATCACCCCTTTTGCCCTCCCCCTTCCCCGCTTCCCCAGTGGTAACCACCAGTCCAATCTCCAATGCTATGTGGTTTTTTTTTTGCCGTTTTTATCTTCTACTTATGAGTGAGATCATATGGTATTTGACTTTCTCCCTCTGACTTATTTCACTCAGCATAATACCCTCAAGGTCCATCCATGTTGTCACAAATGGCTGGATGTGATCATTTCTTATGGCTGAGTAGTAGTCCATCGTGTATAAATACCACATCTTCTTTATCCATTCATCCCTTGATGGACACCTAGGTTGCTTCCAAGTCTTGGCTATTGTGTATAATGCCGCAATGAACACAGGGGTGCAAGTATCTTTATACCTTTGTGCTTTCAAGTTCTTTGGATAAATACCCAGCAGTGGAATAGCTGGATCATATGGTAGATCTATCCTTAATTTTCTGAGGATACTCCATACTGCTTTCCATAGTGGCTGCACCAGTTTGCACTCCCACCAGCAGTGCAGGAGGGTTCCCATCTCTCCACATCCTCTCCAACATTTGTTGTTTCCTGTCTTGTTAATTATAGCCATTCTGACGGGAGTGAGGTGATACCTCATTGTAGTTTTGATTTGCATTTCCCTGATAGATAATGATGTTGAGCATCTTTTCATTGTGGGTGTGTATGCGTGTGTAGCTCTTGAAAAATATCCACTAAGTAATTTTATATTCCACTTGAAAGAAATGGTAGAGAAATAGACTTTCTGGTTTATCTCAACTAATTGTCATATTGAGCAGAATGCTTGCTGTTGTGGTTTCTTTATCAATAAAACGTGCTGTGCTTCTAACCAGGATACTAATTCATATTTAATATATTTAAAATACAGATGTCTGGGCCCCACCCAAGACCACTGAATCAGAGCCTGGCAGGGAGGAACCCCAGCACAAGGAGATCACTACTGTGCTGTTTTTCTCTTTGTGTTGTCTTTCTAGGAGCCCTTTTCTGGGTATAGCAACTTCATGTCTTTACCTTATACCGTGTGACTCAATCTCTTACTTCCCCACAAAACATGCTTGTAACTGAGTCTAACATACACAGGCATTATTTATCTATAATTCACAAGATGATTTCAATCTTTGAAATCTACATCACTTGGACTCTTGCAAAAAGATTTTCAAGAGCAGTCCCTTCTGGTTCCTCAATAAGTTGGAAAGGCCTTGACTTTAATCCAACATATTTGGTGTTATGTTATCCCTGATATCATTCAGTTCTTACTGTGAGCTTCTCAAAACAAAGATGGCTTCTATTTGGCCTGGAAGAAGGAATGTGAAATCATCTGAACCAAAAACGTGATGTCCTCACTCTGGCTAAATTGACAAAATAGTGATGATTCTTCAACTGTCCGAGGCTGCATTTAGATTTGGATTGAAATCATGTTGTCTATTTCTCTCATGAGCTTATATATTTTTTAAAATGTTGCACTACTATTTGGAAAAGTTTGAACTCGTGCAAGGTATTAGTTTTGTAACTATCTAATTTCTTGTCATAACTGGAGCCATTTTATGAGTGTAAAGGGGAGCTATCCATAACATGCCAGGGACAAAACAAGCACCAACAGAGCTGTCCAGACAGCAGTGGGATGTGAGCCCACCTTTGCCATCTGTGACCCAGAGGCAGGAGACATAGGGGTGAGAGCAGGAGTCAGCCCCACCTTGGTCAGACACGTCCAAGCCTGGCTTTGTTCTGGCCCTGCCCAGGTCATGGGTTAAAGAGTCTGCTGTGTCTGCCGAGAGGAGGTCGATGGGAGGAAGCATGGTGACCTGGGCCCAGTAGGAAGGACGGTCAGCAGAGTGACAGTGACCCAGGGAAGAGAGAGAGTGGTGGTTTATACTGGAGGGTGGTGGCAGAGATGGAGAGAAGAGAACAGAGGGAGTTGGAGGGAAATATCTATGGACGGCCCGATGCATTGGATGTAGACGGCGAGGAACAAGGACAGGTCAAGAGGGGTTTCCAGGTCTGGGCTGAAAGTGAGGGGACGTGGGGCTGTGGACTGACTAGAGCATTCTGAAGCTAAAGCAACTCTTCCGTGGCTGGCTTCCCCAAGAGCGACCTCAAGTCTGTGGTTCCTCATGCTTCTCTGAAACAGGTCGTGTACTTGGGACAGGATCCGTCCAAGTAGTTAGCAGCGTTTGAGAGGATAATTGGGAGTAGATTTCCTGCAGAAGTTGTACATCTGCTCTGCCAGGCTGTTTGTACCTTCCTGTCTGTGTCTGCGCAGAACCCTGACCAGAAATGGCACTGCCCTCTTTATCTTCCCTACACTTTTCCTCTCATTCATCTCAAGATCCTTGTTATTCTATGTGGATTCCCAGCATGGACATCACTTGGGAGCAGTACAGGGACTCAGGCCCACCCAGGACCTTATGAATTATGATCTGCTTTGTAACGAGATCTCCAAGTGATTCATATGCCCCTGAAAGTGTGTAAAGCACCGTGGATAACTCCTCCTTCTCCTTCAGCATTCAGCTCAGGACCACGTCCTCCAGAGACCCTCCCTGACCTCCCACCCACCGCCCAGCCTGCTGCAGGGACAGTAGAGAGCAGGGCACAGTGCCTGCAGTGGGTGCACACGCCACCTCCACGAGCACTTCTAGTCCGTGGGTCTTCCTCTTCCACTGGCTCTGCGCTCTGCTGGGGTCCACTGAGTATTCATCTTGGCATCTCCACGAGTAGCATCATATCGGCTCCACTAAGGGAGTGGATGCATCACCCTTGGGAACCCTCACCCTGCCCTCGAGCCCCTCCTGGAGCTGCCCTGGGATCCCCTGTTGTAGGAGCGCCTAAGAGGTGAGACCCTCTGATCCCCAGGGCCTTCAGGGATGGTCGAAACCTCATGGACGTCCAAATGGACATGACTACTCCCTTCTCTATTCCTTCGAAAAAAGCTTTTCACTCAGTGTACTACATCCACACACAGCTGATTTTTATTTTTCAGATTTCCCTGAAAAGATTTTACTATGATTTTTCTTAAAGTTCCGCATATAATACACGTGTGATCATAAAAGTTCTGAGTCCTCCTTCATTCCTCTTCTCAGACCCCAGAACAGTCAAACACAGCCCCATCAGTCCTGCTCCTCCATCTCTGTGATGACCACCCCAGTGCCAGCCCCAGGGCTCCCAGCAGACCCCTGTGAGGCCCCTCACCAAAATGCTGCCCCCTCTTCCCCCACCCCACGTTCCACTGTCTCGAAGCCACAGAGATCTATGTAGATAGCACATCACAGTATACCCCCATCCACCCTCTGTCTCCTCCCCAGGTCTACACCCTTCCCTGGTGTCACTCCCCTGCACTACAGAGACATCTATGCAGTGGGCCCTGCTCCCTGCCCACCTTCCCTCCCCCTCATCTCAGTCCTATTTCCGCTGCCCCAGAAGCCACCTCTCAGGTCTCTATACTTCCTGTTCTGTCTGCCTGGAGCATTCTGCCCATGACCTCCCAGGCTAACTCCTCTTACCTTTCATCTCAGCATAAATGTCACCCACTGAGTATTAGCCTGTCACCGCCCTTACCATCCCCCTATAGGAATCGTCTGTAGAGCACGTATTTCCCTCCTTCGTCTCTTGCTCTTTATGATCTGACCTTGCCCCTCAGTAGAATGTAAGCTCTGGGGCCCCCAGTCCTCATCGGGCTGTTTTCTTTTATGCATCGCTGCATCCCCAACACCTGGAACAGCGCAGAAGACATCACAGAAGCTCCAAGTGTAACAATGAATGGATGGGAAGGAAGGCAATAACACCCTCACACTTCAGATTCAGCAGAGTCCAGTGTGCTGGTCACTCTCCAGATTCCTTCGGGGCCCCTCTCTGGACGGCTCTGTGCCCGGGCTGACTCCTCTGCCTGCACTGCCCAGGCCTCTGGGGGGCTCCCAGGCTCCAGCAGGAGGTGGGAGGACAGGAGGACAGAGGGTGGGGGCAGTCTTCCCTGTTCCCCTGACAGCCCCTCATGGGCCCAGAGGACACCACTTCCCCTCCTCCCTCCAGCCCAGGGCTGGGAACAGCTTCCCTCTCGCTGGCCCCTGGGAGCCCCGCATCCTCGGCCCTTCCCTCCTCCCTGTCTCAGCTCCGGAAACTGCTCCATCTCAGTCTCTTCATCTGCACCATTGGGATGAAGTGTTTCTAACGGGAATTTTGTCAGATACATCAGGCACCTCTCCTTTTCTCTGTACAGGATTTAGGATTCTTGTGTGTACATCGAGGTGGATTGCATGGTCTGTTTCTTTTGTTTATTCAAAAAAACTTTCAAACTGGAATTTTGTAATTTTACATTTTCCTTAGGTACTAAAATAACAAACTATTCTATATCTGTGCTGTGTTTTGTGTGTGTGTGTCTGCACATATGTGATTGCCACCAAGGGAAAACCTTTATTTTGACTGCATGAAATGGAGAGAACTTTCAACAACAAACAGTATCTTAAACAATACAACATAACTTAAAAAAAATTACAAAACAAAAAACAACTGAAAATTATCCTCTAAATTAATCTATGAATTTGGGAATAAATAAAAAGATTAGGAAATATGAGCGATGGTATGTTGAGGTCTTTTTTCTCTTATTTTTCCCTGGTTTTTAATACAAATCTAATTTACTCAGGCAAATATTCAGTTACTTAGGAGATTTCTAATAAGAGCTCAGAGCACACAGAAATGGTCTTTATTGTATTCTGCATCTCCATGACCAACTTCAGTGATGGCTTATGTAATAGTGACCTTTCATTTAAATCTAAATTCAACCCTCCTACTGTCTCATTCTAGAGGGTCCAAGGACAGAGAAAGCAATTATTGATAAGAAATGTATTAAATGAAACTTTACTTGAAAAAATATCTTACACAGTAGAATGCTTTATCTACTTGAATAAGAATAATCAATTAAGTAATAATAGCTAAACTACAAAGAGAAAAATCAAAGTTCCTTTAAAAAGAGAACACCCGTGCAGATGTCCTGCCGTGGCTGGGGTGCTGAGGGCCCAGCTGCTGTGGATGCTGAGTCAAATCTGCAGGTGACCCCAGGCCCCTGAGGCCTCGTGGCAGGGCCATCTTCCTTCCTGGGGGTCCTACTGGCCCAGGGGATCCCCCACACTTCTGGGCCTCTGGGGACCGTGGGAGGAGCAGCTGGAGGAAAACTGCCTCTTGGCAAAGGCTGGAACGAGGCCTCCAACATGGCCAGCCTCTGCCTGTTGTGCTCATTTTCTCTTCTTAGCTCCTCAAGCTTTCTCTCCGCCAACACGGCTGCCCTCCAGCTTTCTTCGGCTCTTTGCATCTGGAAGAGGTTCTCCTTATGATAGTAGGAAGTGCACGTCTCCACTTCTTGGGCCAGGTCTTCAGCCATCTTCTTGTAGAGGTTGCGAAGCTGGTACGTGGAGTTCATCTCCCAGCACAGGTTGAGGAGCTTCTTGTCCAACTCGGAGCAGACCCTTTCCTCCTCAAAGAATTTTCTCTAAAGTGGCCCAACTTCTTCATCATGTAGCTCATGCAGAATTTGAAGTTTGAGCTTCAGCTTCTGAATCTCACTTTCAAGCTCGGCGTTTTCATGCTGCAAAGTTGCTTCCTCGGTTTGGAAGGAGGGGATTTGTCCTGGAAGCTCTTCCTTCATTTGCTTTTCTTGCCACAACCATCTGGCTCCTTCTTGATGTTCCTCTTCGGGACTTTGAAGGGGCACACTGAGGTCAGCATCATCAGCGACCCCCTTCAGACCAACTTCTGACTTAGGGATGGAGGGTTCCCCCTTTCCTGCTTCCCTCTTTTGCTGGACTTCTGCATTCCCGTCATCCATTTGCTGGTCAAGGAGGTCAGGCAAAGGGATGGTGTGCAGCGGGACTGCGACCGCTGACAGGATTTGGCCGACCTGATCTTTCAGGATGGACAGTGTTTGTGTGTTCGACTGCTCCAGCCTTCCTTTCTTCTCCTCCTTTTCCTGTGCCGTCTTCTCCCATCTCGGCATGTCTTGGTGGAGCACTAATGGACTTGCTGGAAAAGGAGTGTTTTCATTCAAATCATTCATTGTGTTCTTCTGAAGTTGTTCTCCATCCTTCTGTGATGCTTTTAAGATGGGTTTTGTGTCAGTCGCTTTGGAAACCTTAAGAGGCAGGCTCTTCAAAGCCTTTTCCAGAAGGTCGACAGTGTCCTGAAGTGCTGATGTGCTCAGGATTGTATTCATCGCTGCCAAGCACAAGGTTCGTAAAGGGAGAGGACTGGCCTCCACCCGAGGGCACTGAAGGGCTTCCTCGGCTCGGGTCTCAGGTCCGGTATTCTCCCCACATTCTCCACTGACTTCAGCACGGGCAGAACACCTTTCGCCTGGAGACTTCCCTCTTCTCAAAGTGTGTCCTGTCTTTACTATCAAAGCCACCACCATAGTACATACCAGGATCTCCCAGGGGAACGCAGGGAGACCTGGCCTCTGGCTCAAGCTTTCTGAAATCACCAGCAGAGCACACCACAGGTGCCCCAGGATCAGCTGGAAAGCGGACGCGATGGCAGGCAGCAGGCCCTCCATGGCTGGGGAGAGCTCCGCAGCTGTGCCTCTGAGTGCCAGTGCCCTGTGGGCCACAACTGACCGCTCGGAACCCTGAGAAGCGTTCCATCTCCCAAGTAAACAGGTGGCCGGGACCAGGGTGGGTCAGTTGGTTGGGGGAGGGGAAGCCAGCTAGGGTCTAGGAAACAGACCCCTAAGTGAGCTCTGAAAGTAGAAGAGGTCTCACTTCTCCAAGCACTGGGGAAGGTGGACAGGGCTGATGGCAGCCTGGCTCTGCCAGTCTAGGCCCACCTGGCCCTAGAGCACACTCAGGGGGCAAAGCAGTGGCAGGCCATGTCCCTTTCTGTGCACAAGAGCAAGTGGTGGGGCCGTCCCTGGGTGAGGCCCACTGTCCAGTTTTAAAGTTTCCTTCTGTGCAGGGACGCCTGGGACTGCCCACAGAGCTCCCCAATCTTCCTACTCTGAGGCTCCCTCTGTCCTTATGTTTGGTCACTGGGGACAAGCAAGGGCAGGGACTGAAGGGTGTCCCCAAAGGTATGAACTAAGAGACCAGGATTCCAATCCAAACAACTCAAGAGTCATCAATATGAACTGGCAATCTTAACATTTTATGGATTTTGGTTGAGACAATATGTCCTCATTCAATCCAAGTGTTCCTGGGTGGAAGTGACTCTCCTGGGGTGACACAGTGACCAGGGCTCCTTTCCTCATGTGGCCCTGCCATCTTCAGTACAAGCTTCCAAGGTGGCCCTGAGGAGGGTCCAGTCCACCAAACTGTCTTCAGAGGTGGGCCTCTGGGGATGGCGTTTTTACACATATTATCAAAAATAACTCAACAAACACTTTTTGAGAAACTATGACATTCTAATATGATGATGGGAACATCAATAGTCTCTTGCCCTGTTAGGCTTCATGTTTGGTAAGCAAGAAAGGCACAAGCAAATAATTTTAAAATAACACAGTACTCATTAAGACACAGGTATGCTCTGGGTGCTGGAAAAGCACTTGGTCCAAACTAGAGGCCAGGGGAAACATTCTAGAGCCATTAGCTCCTGAGCTAAATCCTACAACGCCAGAAGAAATTAGGCTGGGGGTAAAGGCTAGAAGGGATTCCTTCTAAGGAAAAGCAAGCATAAAGACAAAAGAAATTAAATAGCACTGGGTGGATGAGAACTTCAAGCCATTCTGCATCATCACAGTGTAAAGAGAAAAGAACAAAACAGTAGAAAACGAAGTCAGAGATGCAGACAGGAGTCAAGCCACAGTGTGTCTTCAACTTGGACACAGCAACTGGGTCTGTCTTAGACACATAAAACTTCTCCCGATTATCACCTATTATCTGTGTGAAGTAGGAGTATTCCAGGCTTAGCCGACATAAGATCATTTGTAGAGCAAAAATACTAAGATTATCCTGAAAACTTGAAATCAACCAACATTAAACAGTATTTAATGCCAATTAATAGCTATAAACATCTATGTGAATGGGTTCTTCCTGGTTATTTCCTAACTTTGAGAAAGTCTATAAACAAAATCAGAAATTCTCTTCCAATACAAGTTAGTAATCAAACTTCTCTAATTGAGAATGCATAAAAATAAATACCTACATTTTATATAATACAGTTACACCACAATGAGATATGGAGGTAACTGAATGTATTTTGAAAAACTCAGTGCTATATAAGCACAAAGTATTCATGTTATGAATAAAAATTAGTCCATAAAATTTTCCATATGTACCTGTGTGTGCGCATATATGTGTGCTTATTTTGTTACATGGTAATAAACCTTTCTCCAAAATCTTTATTTTGGGGAGGGGCAGGGATTGAAAGAAGGGAAATTCTACTAAATGGTAAAGCTATCAGTAATTAAAAATACTACTTTATCTTCAAAAATAATACTAAGCCTCTACCAACATTTAAAATCCATAAAACAAATGATTTTGCCCATTTAAAATTCTAGAAATTTTTGTTTCTTTAATGAGTAACACTGTAGCTGTTCCATATTTCAAAACAATGAATACTCCATGAGGTGCTCTATGAAAGGATATACCAATGAAATACAATCTGGAAAAAAATATAATGCAGCTAATTAAAACATGCTCCTTTCAAATACACTAAGAAGAACCAAGGTTAAAGTAGTCTTTTTTTTCTGTCCTTTACCTCTGCTTCAACAAAATTAATATATCCTCAAGGAAAATTTTTCATTACATTCCTATCAAAATATTAAGAAAGAAGTAAACTTACTCGCATCTGCTTGGCTTCCCACACTGATGTATCTATCATTGCCAGGAAGCGCGGTTTGGTAGTAAGTTGTCTCCTCCTGCTGAGGGGTCTTGGCATTCTTCGCAGTGAGGAAAGCCACTGCCAACTCCAAGTTTCCATTGCTATCCTTCAAAGATCAAGAACAGAACATCAAATATTTTGGAATAACTCTGTACATTCTCACATGATTTATGTAAGCTTTTCCATAACAACTAATTCTCAAAGCAAAAATCATTTTCAGATTCAAAATCATTCTGTGTGATTCTGATTTTATAGTATAAATTCATCATAAACAAAGAACACTATATCAATGGTAATTCCTTTCTCTATTAATTAAAACTACTAATATAATGTAAAAATCAACTCTATAACTAATTTCTCAGTTTTCCATTACTTTCATATCTGCTTAACAAAAGCCAATCACAAACTTATACTTCTAAACAAATGAACAAACTAAAACATGTTTTCTGGAACTTGCCATATACAAGGATGAAAAATGAATATTTAAAACAGTGCTTCTGCAAATAAGAACAAAAAAAGGTATTCCCTTTAAAATGGGTGAACACATACCTAAAGGTAAACTTAACAAGCAAATGTCAAAGACTTGTAGGAAGAAAATAGCAAAATGTTCTGAAGCTTGACAGTATGGAGAAACACAAAGAACTCCTAGACAGAAATACTCAATACTGTCAAGATAACAATCCTGCCCAAATTAAATATAAATTTTATGTAGTTCTCATCAAAAGCATACCTGGACAAAATTCTAAAGTTAATTTAGAAGGAAGTAGCTGCTAAAAAACTAAGAATTTTTGAAACAGTAAAATAATAAGAGACCTGCCCAGTTATATCTCTATATTTTCTGTCCAGTTAACAATAAATATAACACTAGCTCTATGACAGCTAGTTGAAACAACATTAGGAAATCCAGGTATTAATAATGAAGTTATCTCTGTGACACAAGGCCAGAACACATTAAGATTGTGTAGGCCTTAAGAATTTCAGGATACGAGAGGAGTGTAATAGGAAGCCAGTCAAGGGTTCTGCCTAGAAATGACCTGGTATGACTTACATTTTAAAAGGATCATTCTGGCTGTGTGTTGAGACTATAGGAGAGAAAGGGCAGAGAGTCTATTATTTGCTATCATATTAAATGTAGGGGGTGATAGAAGGACAAAGATTAGAATGATTCCAAGATTTAAGGAGTGAACAACTAGAAGAATGAAGTCCCCAACCCACCTCAACTCCAACTCTAGGAGCTGCTGAGGAGATAAAGTAAGAGTGCAGTTGGAAAAGCACCACTGCTTTCACCTTTATCTGTCACAACCACTGTAAGATTCTCAAATGACTCATCCAAAATACAGGTATAACATATCCTATAGTTAGATAACTAAACTATAGTAAAACAACTTGCAATAACAATGGCTAAGATTTACTGAGCAGTAATATGTGCCAAAACATGTGCCAAGTACTCTTCACAGACTACCTCATATAATAATTAGCTGACTACAACAGGGTCTTACACAACGTGAAGGTCACTTGCTTTGCGAAGCTAAAAATAGATGCTCAAAATAAATAAAAGTGCTGAAATCAATCAACGACATGTGGTTCCCAAAAGTAGACTCCATATCAGTATTTTACTGAGAGACTCAACTCATTAATAAACCTCTTACAAATTTATACCGGGCAACAGTTAAGGTTTAAGTACACTGTTTTCACTTCCAGCTACTGAGAACTGAAATGAAAGTTAAAAAAAAAACTAAGGTCACACAGCTTACCTCAAAGGAAATGTGGACAGGAATTAATTTGATTAATTCTTTACATTTATTTAATTAAACATATTCTACACGTTTCCCAAGTCAAGAAAAAGAAAAGTGCCCTGACAAGGTACCGAGTGTAGTGTCACACTCACTGACACAGAATGGAAAGAGTACATTCTGAAAATAGACATGATTTAGTCATATTTATCAGAATAAAGAAAGGACTAGTGGGGCTGGTCGAGTGGTTGAGTTCGCGTGCTCCACTTTGGCAGCCCAGGGTTTTGCTGGTTCGGATCCTGGGCGCAGACATGGCACCGCTCATAAAGCCATGCTGAGGCAACATCCCACATGCCACAACTAGATGGACCCACAACTAAAAATACACAACTATGTACCGGGGGGCTTTGGGGAGAAAAAGGAAAAATAAAATCTTTAAAAAAAAAAAAAAGAAAGGACTGGCAATCATCTAAACATCATCATATAAACCGACATACGACACTTTTGTTTCCTCCCTAAATTCTTACAGTGGCTTCATAAACCCTGCATTAATGCTCTAAACAGTACTGCTTCATCACTGTCCTGATGAGGCCAAAACGAAGCAAAGCCTCTAGTGAAAGCAGAAATTAAGTGTGGTGCTCTGGGATCAGGCCACTTGGTTTCTATTTCAAACTCCTCCACATACTAGCTGTGTGATCTTGATCAAGACACTTTAACCTCTGTTTCCTTATCTTTTAAAAAGGGATGAAAATAATATCCCATGGAGTTATTACGAATAGCACCTAGTACTGTAAGTGCTTACTAAGTGCTAGTTGTTATCACTATTATGAGGATTAAGATTACACTCACGTAAAAGATAAATTGCTTCCAGACACAAATGAAGAACTTTTGTGTCAACATCAAAAATTACATAATTTTGTCTCATGGAGCAAAGTCCAAAGGATTGAAGCTGTGTGTATGCCTACAGTGGCAAAAAGGCTCTCACTGCTAGCCTTTGTAGCTATATATATATATATATATATATATATATATATATATAGTTCTTGAACATCTTTCACTCGCTTGATCTTTTCCATGTGCATACCCATGTGATTTAACTCATCTGAGTGCCTCTGTGTGGAAATGAGGGTACTTCATAAGATACAACAAAATGATGCATCTTATCTGTTGCATATACTCAAAAGTTTGATGTTGAATGTTCTTAAGGTAAATTACTTGAATGTTAGCCAGTTTCTATTTCTCCTTCTTGGAAGGAAAAAATGTAAGCTTTTGACTCTCTATTAATTTTCTATTTCTCCCTCCTCCTCCTCTCTCTACTCTCCCGCACCCTCTGCCCCTATTTAAACTCTAAAATCATGGTTCTTGAGTAAAACCAGCCATTAGCATTTGGATTCACATCCCCCTATTTTGCATGAAAAGTGTTTCCTATGGAGAGAAGTCATCTGTCACTCCAAGGTATCTTGGAACATTAGGTTGCTGAAAGCTAACATGCTCAAAATTGCAGTACATGTTAGCTAAGGCTCTTACTTTATACAAGTTCTTTCCTATATCTCTACTACTACCACACAGTATAACTAAAAAACTCAACTTTCAAATATGGCAGGCAGTAGAGATGAGGGTGTAACACAACTGTAGGTCATAAAACAGAGGCCATACCTTCAAAGCTTGCTGTAGTATCTGGGCATCGTTGATCCCAGTAATTTCTCTCAGCTGATTCAAAAATGTCTGCTGGTGCTAGAAGAGAGGAAAAACCAAAATCATTACACTCTGAAATCTGAAAATATACAAGGACAAGAAAATAAATGACCTTTGGGCAAACAAACAGAAAACAAAATAAACTAGAGTAAAAAAGAAAAACAAAAACAGGGGCAGGCCTGGTGGCACAGCAGTTCAGTTCCTACACTCCGCTTTAGCGGCCCGGGGTTTACTGGCTTGGATCCCACGTGCAGACATGGCACTACTTGTCAAGCCATGCTGTGGTAGGTGTCCCACATATAAAGTGGAGGAAGATGGGCACAGATGTTGGCTCAGGGCCAGTCTTCCTCAGCAAAAAGAGGATTGGGAGCAGATGTTAGCTCAGAGCTAATCTTCTTCAAAAAGAAAAAAAAACAAACTAACTTGAGAGAGACTGAACAAATCATTCTTTTAGGAAGAAGGAACCATGCTGTGGGGAGCCCTTACTCCATTTTCATGTTTCCAAAAGGGAACTTCTACATTACTTCCCAAGAAGAAGTCTTACTGAATTAACAATTTCTGGTCCATTCTTCACCACCTCATTTATGCCACCCAACAAGAAAAGGAGTGGTTAGCATGAGGCTAAGCCTGAGAAACTAAGGAAAACAAGTATCCATTGGGTTACTTTAACTAGGGCACGGGACCAGTGATGGAGATCGAGGCAGCTCTGGTAATCTCTCCCTGTCCCTATGGACAGCCAACATCCAGGCCCCTGGGATATGTGAAAAGGACACGCTTTTGGCAGGCCATGCACTAGGTGAGTACATTATATCACTGGCATCCTACGATCTGTCTGAGGAAAAAGAGGACCATCTCATCCTCCCATGTGTCATAAAAGATCCTAAACAGAATTGATCATTTGCCCCCATTTGCTTCAGATCTGTTTACAGTCTACTGGTCTATGTACCATATAATCTATTACACTCTATTGGGGGGATAGCATCCCACTACCAAACCCTTCCCTGAACTTCCCTAATTAAGAACCATGTTCCTCCCTACATCTCTGTATTTCTCAAAACAAGTTCCCAAAAACTGTAAGACAGCACCACGACATAATGCAAGCTCAATGGATATGATCTGGAAGACAAGTCATCACTAGAATGAAAGGATCTGCAGAAATCTTTCTTGAAAATGTTTTACAGTCATCTCAGTAATAATTTTATGGAGTGAAAGTTTAATGAGAAACAGTATAGTTACACAGTTTCAAATTCTTCCTACAAATTATAAAGGGAGGAAAAGTAAATTTATACTGAAGAAATCTAACAGATACCAACTCAACCAAGTGATCAGAGCTAATATTACCAATAATGGGACTGACAGCGTGTGCCTCTTGATATGATATGATACACCAAGAAGACAATATCACCTGTGGTTTTCCTGCCAAAAACCATAACCTGAATCTAATCTTGAGGAAGTATCAGACATCCAAACTGAGGAACATTTCGCAAAATAATTATTATACTATCTTCAAAATGTCTATATCATGACAGACAAAGGACAAGTTTCCAGATTTTTAAAGGGGACCAAAAAGGCATGGTAACCAAATGTACTGCAGGAGACCACATTACATCTCAAACTAAACGCAATACAGGATATTATTCAGACAACTGGAGAAAGATGAACGCAGACTGCTTAGTAATGATATTTTATTAATATTAAATTCCTGAATTTGATAATGCACTATAGTTATTTAAGAAAATATCTTTTTTCTTAGGAAATACACCCTGAAGTATTTAAGGGGGTAAAGGGACATGATGTCTGCAACTTACTCTCAAATGGTTCAGGAAAAAAGTTATGGGAAGTTCTTTGTACTAATTTTGCAACTTATTTGAAATTACTTCAAAATATAAAGTTTTAAAATGTTATGCATACAGATTTATTGATGCCAGGATTGTAAAACGTGCATTTCAAAACATGCTTGACAATTTAAACATGCATAATGTATATACATTCAGAAGTGAAGGGTCCTAAAGAAATTACAAAATGAAATGAAAAAAATAAATAAATAAAAGCAATTTGAAAGTCAGGTTTGAGAAAACGTAGTCGAGATATCTTTTACAAAAGCCACACATATGAGTCACAAATTATATTCAGCTACATTTAACAGCGTCCCATCTAAATAGTAGCTTCAACATACTGCAGTGTCTTTTCCTAATATAATTAGACTGGAGGTGGGCAGTCCAGATCTGATAAGGACAGCCCACAAGATATCAAAGAGCTAAGCTCCTTCTGTCTTCCCACTAAACATTCCTATATATGACATTCAGCAAGTGTCTGTCACTCCATGTCTCCTCCTCCAGCATCCTGTCCAAGTTCTAGGTAGGACAAAGGGAAGGGCAAAGGACAAAAGGTGTCTGCCAAATGATTCTGCCTTCTTTATCAAGCCCTTTCTGGTGACTTCCACTTAAAGCCTCACTGAACAGAACAAAGCCTCCTGGACACTCATAAATGCAAAGGCGGTTGGGAAAGGTATTTTTCAGCTACGCACAAAGCCACTCTGAAAATGAAATCAAGGCTCTGTTTGTGAGGGAAAAGAAAGAACGTATATTGCATAGGCATTGGCAGTATCTGCCACGCCATCAATGAATTTTCATTTCCATAAAAATCTTATTAAAGAGTTGAGATAACCAAGACTATCTAACAATAAAATAGATAATAAAGTACATAAACAAGGTCATATAAATGCCAAGAAGAATCAAAATAGTTGAATAAAAGAACCAAATTACCAAATTTCCAGGGCTGAAATACAAGAAAAATAAAATTCTTTTTAAACTTGTCAACTTTTCTACTTTCTTTTAAAAAGTTAACAATAACTAAGCAACAGAACCATGACTAAGTTACATAATACCCAACATTACAAATTAAAGATGTATAAAAATTTTACAGAAATTCTCCTTATCTAATTCAATGCTTTATTTTAGTGAACATAAAATACCTGAAAGATTTTATAAGGCTGTTTGCAATTTCACCACCACCAGCACTCCAAACTCCATCCTTTACACAGAGCATTATTTTCCTCAACTGCGAATTATTCAATCGTGCATTGGGAAAGACTATTGAATACCCCAAAAAACTACTCATTTGTACAAACGTCGCTGGCTATTATTTATAATGCTGGAAAAATGAAAAAAAATGCAACTGTCCTTCCACTAAGGAAGACATTCTAAACTTTAATGTACAGAAGAATGACCTGATGAGTTTTCTAATAATGATGATTCCCCGGCCCCACCCCAGAGACTGTGATTCCAGAAGGGTGTGAGTTAAGGCTAATAAATCTGTATTTTTAATAAGCATCTCAAATGATTTTGATACAGATGGACAAATCCAAACAACTGTATATTTTTAAGTAGTGAATCTATATAGAAGGTTATCTTTACAAAATCGCATTAAGCTGAAGTGGTAGGACACAAAATAGTATGCATATACATTAATGACAAGATGAAATGTAAATACAAATGTAAAACCCAGAAAACATTACAGGGCCTGTGTTAGACTCCCAATTCTCCCATCTCTGCTCTCACACCTTTTGCAACTTTTCCCTTTCTCTCACTAGAGATACCATATATTTCCTTGCTGCATTGAGGAGCTTGACCATGTGACACACTTTGACCAATGACATAATAGCAGACAGCATGCAAGCAAACACGAAATGTGCTTACATGGTTGGGCTTGCCCTCTTCATCTTCTTCCTTAAGAAGAACATGACCTGGGAAGCCCACTTGCCCCAGAAGAATGAGGCACTTGTAGAGAAGAGCCACTCCAATCAACCCACAAATCTGTGAACGTGATGATAATATTTTGGTATGTCACCAACTTTTGGAGTGAGCTGTTATGATGTTAGTTGACCGATACAGAGTGCAATAAGAACATTGAGTATTTTATCAAGAAAAGCAACATCTTTGAAATTTTGTTATGGTTTGGTATTTTATTATCTTTCACGATTAAGTCAGCTAAAACCTAGGAAAAAAAATAATCCAGATGTATCTCTAGCATAGTTTTATGACTGCATGAATTTTGACTGAAAATGAAACAATGAAGAGAAAAGGATTAAGGTGCCAAAGCAGGCTGAGCAGGAAGGAGAGAAGGTGAAAGAACTTTCTCAGCTAAGTTACCAAGAAATGGGAGAGAAATCGAAAGAGGTGACCTATGAGAAAAATTCTCAGTTTATGGCAGAAAAACCACCTCATTTGTAAGGTTTTCCCCTTTTTTATTGGCATCTTACAGCTGTGCTTTTCCTGTCTTTGAAAACCTGCACCTTCATTTCCCGTAATCATGTTTTTATTGCTGTTATTTCTGTTGTGATTAAGACCCTGGTCTTTCTTTCAAGGTTTGCATTTTCCTATTTACCAAACTTCTGGTCTGTGATACACCCTGATTCTCAACTGAAAATGTCTTGCATATGATTCTCTCCTCCTTGACTAGCAATTTGGGATCCAAGGTGGATCCAACCCACTTGCATGTCTAGAGCTCCTCTTCTGAGCTCTGAGGTCTTCCTTGTACAGATTTCATATCTAATAAGCATAAGGAGGTGGGTGCAACATATTCACACTTGTTAAAAAGAAGGCAGCAGGGGCCAGCCTTGTGGCCGAATGGTTAAGTTCACTTGCTCTGCTTCAGCGGCCTCGGGTTCGCAGCTTCAGATTCTGGGCACAGACTTAGCATGGCTCATCAAGCCATGTTGTGGCGGCAACCCACACAGAAGAGCTAGAGTGACTTACAACTAGGATATACAACTGTGTACTACTGGGGCTTTGGGGAGAAAATGAAGGTTGGCAACAGATGTCAGCTCAGGGCCAATCTTCCTAAATAAATAAATAAATGAGACAGCAGGCCCAAAATGGAGTCACTAATGTTAAGGCCCCACAGTCAGAAAACCAAGACTTAATACCTAACCTAATTTGCAGTTTCAGCTCCCCAGGAATATAACCTTGGACCAGTCAACACAGAATTTCCTGGTCAGCCCTAGTGGGTTATCCACTGATAGACCACTTCCATTCCCCTTAGGAGGGCAACCTTGCCTAAAACAATGCATTCTTTGGTAATAATTGCCTTTTGTCCCCTCCCTCTCTGCCTTTAAAATCATTTCTTTTCTGCAACTCTATGGAGCTCCTTTCTATTTGGTAGACAGGATGCTGCCTGATTCATGAATCGTTCAATAAAGCCAATTTGCTCTTTCAAATTTACTCAGTTGAATTTTTTGTTGTTTAGAAGATTTGGTGGCAGCAGCAGAACTAAAGGAGACTTCCAGTGGCATTCAGGGACAACAAGAAACACAGGCATGGTAGTTGCAAACCCGTTTTTGAGTTCACTGTCCTTCTCACCATTTCCAAGGGCTGTGGGTAAGTTCCCTCTGGGTTCTGAGCTCGGCTCTCTTTGCACTGAGCTCCCAATCTAACTGGCTTTCCAGTTAGTTCCCCATTTGTCTAGAATCACTAGTTCCACGTTGGGAGCTGCTAGCAGTTTGGACCACAATGCCCTATTTGATTGGAAAGTCTAGCCCTTGGTTATGTTTCCAGATTCCGTGTTGGGAACTGCCGGTGGTTTAGTCTGCAGTCCCCATTTGTTTGGGATCCTTCCCCAGATTCCACGGTGGGAACTGCTAGCAGCAAGTGCACTTCCCCATCTTTTTGGAATCAGTCCACAGTCCCCATTTGTTGAGGTCTGTTGGTTCAGTCGTTCCCCAGTCTCAGGTTCCAATGTTGGGAACTGCTGGTTTTGCACACAGGGCCTTTTCTTGGCCAGGAACAGTAACATCTCTTGGTTACTGCCGATACATTAAGGTGCACCTGTCTGTCTTGTTTCATGTAGACAAAGGCTAACGGGAATCTCTGAAGTCAAAAAATCACAAAAATCATGGGCACAGATCAAGTATTTAAAGGCTGTTAGAGTTCATCACCTAACTCAAAGACTCCTGTCAGGAGAAGGTGGTCACGGAACAGGTTAGATTGACACCAGGCCACCTGCCAACCTCAAGAAAACTTCCATGCAATGAGGTATACTGTAAAACACACACAATCCTCAACCCAGCAGCACACTCTTTTTACACATTAATTTGGCTCCAAAAAACCCAAAGTCTTAGCTAACGGGATCTTTAAATTCTAAAGAGTCAAGCATGCCACCTTCTGGCACACCTGTTTATTTTATGGCTAAGAACTATGGCCCAATAAAGTCAATTTGACTTTTTAAATTGACTGAGCTGAATTTCTTTTCCTTGTTTTCTTTTTTGAGGAAGATTAGCCCTGAGCTAACATCTACCACCAATCCTCCTGTTTTTTGCTGAGGAAGACTGGCCCTGAGCTAACACCTGCATCCATCTTCCTCTACTTTATATGTGGGATGCCTGCCACAGCACGGTTTGATGAGCAAGCGGTGTGTAGGTCTGTGCCCAGGATCCAAACCAGCAAACCCCAGGTCGCCGAAGCCGAGCACGTGAACTTAACTGCTGCACCACCAGGCCAGCCCCCTGAGCTGAATTTTTTGTTGTTTAACACACTGCTCGACCAAGAAGGGCAAGGCACAATGTTCAAAGAGATTCAGTGGCTTGCAAATTCAGTGGCTTGCTCACAAAAATCAATAAGGAACAAGCCAAGACTACCTACAGACCTTCAGATTCCTTCTTCAAAGTAATTTTTACTACATGATGACATCCTTAAGTGCCTACTCTGTGGAAAAGACAGTAGTATACACTTCAGGGAGAAGGAGACATCAGTAATTTCAATATAAATTAAAGATCAGAGGGTTTCATTGAAATTCTTTCCTCCCTCAGTTGACCCTACTTAATGTTGGGTCTGTTTTAAATCTGTTTCAGTAAAGACTACAGAATATTTAACATTGGTATAACTTTTTGAGGATCAAAAAAAGGGGATCACTGGTTTAGGCCAAGGAAAAAGATAAGCAATTATGCTCTTGCTGTATGCCAGACTCTGCTTTAAGTGTTCCCAGCATATAATCTCATTTGACACATGCAAATGTGCACATGCACACACACACCCTCTAGGAAGTTCCTCTCATTTTATAGCTAACGGGCTTCAAGAGATGAACAAGTGCAGAGACAGGAATGAAAACAGGGTTTTCAAATCCCACAGCCCATGTCCTTTCCATATTTTCTCTCCTCTATCGTACCTGATTTTGAAGATTAAAGATGCAGTAAAAAATGTAAGCGGTAGAAAAATCTCCTACCATGTTGATGTAAAACACTTAGATAGCGGTACGAGAAGACTGGAGCACTGCTCACTAGAAGGCAGGAAAGCTTTCTGTGTTAAGGGGTGAATGCCTCATAAGTCAGTCATTGGTTCCTTTAACTGCATTTCCAAATATAAATAAAACTTGGTTTAGCGCAAAAGAAACAAAGTCAAAGGTCTCCCTCTTCAGGGGGAAAAAAGGCAACTCTTAGAAAGACCTCTAAAAAAACTTCCAAATTCTCTTAGAAAAAAGGAAAAAACCCCAATGAGATAGACAATCCCAAGGCATTCTTAAACTTCGAATCATATGCACTAAAGACTAAAGTATTTCCAGCACTGAGTGGTAAGCAGGTCAAAGTTACCTATCAATGAAAGGATTAATAACACCACTGCCTTTAAAGTACATAACCATAAGCACATGTGTTTCCACAAATACCTTCTGCGCCTACCTGATAACACTAAACTGCCCTAGTTCGTATTATCTCACCATAACAAGAAATCCCCAAACTTCGTTGACAGATAATTCCTAGTACACGTGTCCTTCAAATAGCTCTTCGTAAGCCCCGAACCTGCCCCTGGCCAGCTAAAAGCTATAAGCAAAAAACAAAAACAAAAAACTTTCATTTCCCGAGCCCTGTCTTTTATTTTTATCTCTAATTTTAAGGAGGACAACATGATCTTTCATTTCCCTTCACATGTAATATTCCGTGAACTCTCTGAGAATTTTCCTGTAGTACAATCCTTATCATGGCCTAACGGGCTCTCTGCATGCTGAGGCTCTCTCTAGCCTCACCGTGCACTACTTTCCCATCTTCCTCTTCCCTCTAACTTTTATTCAGGGTCTACAAAATACCACTCTGCTTCCTAATTCAAAGATCTGTGTATATTCAGTTGCCTTCTGTTAAGGTTAGAGGTTCTCCTGGCACTCACCAGATTATAATAATATACTACGGTTAATCACCAGATTCTAAGTCCAAAAGGAGCACAGTCTGTCTATTTCACTCATCACTGTATTCCTGGCAACTAGTACCAGTGCTGGCATGTGGTAGGCACTCAATAAATATTGACTGAATAAATGAACATAGCAGAGTTTACAGAGGGTAAGTGGACTAAGTCAGATCACAGGGCTTGAACTCATCCACAAGAAAGAGGTACTAATTACTGGAGACAGGAACAAGAGGCATACCTAAATCAGGCCCACTTACTAAACAAACTTTCTACACTCTCCTACAGTCTATCTAGAATTTCCCAGAAGGCTTCCTTTCTTAGTTCTGGTCCTGTCAATCCTGCTTGAAGGTGAGTGTACAGGACAATATTATTGAAATTCTCCACTGCAAATACCCCAAATAGCAATCTCATGAATGGCTGGGGTACCTTGTACTTTCTACTGGCACAGAGCCAAGGTTTATCTCAACCTTTTTGGGTTAACAGCACGTCAGTGTTAAAGTAAATTAATCATATATCCCTCTGGGTGTAAAAATCTGAAGATGTGCTCTTTTTTTTATATAAATGAAGCAGGTAGTTTTTTCTTTTTTTTTAAGATTGGCACCTGAGCTAACAACTGTTGCCAATCTTTTTTTTTTTTTTTTCCCTGCTTTGCTTTATCTTCCCAAACCCCCCGTACATAGTTGTATATCTTAGTTGCATGTCCTTCTAGTTGTGGGATGTGGGACGGTGCCTCAACGTGGCCTGACGAGCGGTGCCATGTCCGCGCCCAGGATCTGAACCCTGGGCTGCCGCAGCGGAGCACTCAAACTTAACCACTCGGCCACGGAGCCAGCCCCAAGATGTGCTTTTTTATACTTCACTATTTACATTTAGACTTAGAAATGCCAGAATTTCTGAATTTAAAAAACCTTTTCCTACCTTTTTACAGAATCCCAGAGCTACAAACAATCTTTAAGCATTCACATAATCCAAAATAAAAGAAAAAGGAAGAAAAGTAAAGAAATGAGATGCTTTACGGGAAACAGGTAGCAAAGAGCAATGGATATAGTTGGTCCTCAGTAAATGTTTGTTTCCATCCTTCCTCACCTCAGAGTTCATACCCCACCTGCCACCTCAACCCTTCAACCAATCTAACATCCACATAATGTCCATGCCCCTAAGAGAATCCCCCATCCCTATTAACTAGTAGACAAAAGAATGCATCATAAGTAGAAACTCTACATGCAAAAAATATTGTTTCACTGCACTATAAGCTAAGTCCATACAGAGTTAAATACATTTCCAGGCCAAATAAGAACCCAACATGATGAAACATGGTTTCTATGGGAACATGCATTTTAAGTTTCAAAAACCCAACTTGTAAAAGCTTTTGGAACAGTGTGCTTTTAAATTAGAGCGCCTATATTCTGGAAAACATGTGGGTAAAAAAAAGTTTTGTGAATCAAATGACATCCTTGAACTATGACATCAGCAATATATCTCTCTCGTCCAATTAAATCTTTACATATCTCTAGTTTCCATACTTAAATTTTCATAATTAACTTACAGTCCAAAAATAAAATCCCTATACTAATAAAACAAAATAAACTACAACACTATACGATTCCTAGCAGCTACATCTGTCACAAACAATTCCTTACAGCAAATATAGTTTTTGGTCATACTAATTACACACATAACACACCCTCCAGACTATCAGAAACTCCATTCATCTAGATAAAATGCTAGGTGTAAAAAAGCATATGCTCTATACCACTTTCTTTCCTGGACCCATAAAACAGCTACTGGCAGAAGTGTCCCCACCTCCAGCACCTCAGCAAACTTGCCCGCTATCCAGTGGGCTTCAATCACAACCTCTCCAACAAAACCTGAATCTGAGCCTCGGGGCTCGTGGAGGACCGCTCCAAAATTTACTCCTCCTTTTCTTCTTTAGAGTTTTTAGTCTTTAGTAGCCAATCACCGGTTACTAGTGAATCGTATTAAACTTTCCCTGTCCAAATTATTGTGTGTTTTCCGTGTCCTAACTGGACCCTTACTGATCTAACTTCCTTACAAGCAATTTTTGTATTCTAACAATATATTCATGATGTAATTCTGTATTCTTAGGAGACTAAACATCAGAAAAAATTAGGAAGGAAAAAAGTTAACCATACATGCAAAGTTCTATCCTAGAACTCTCATTTACTATGCACTTATTAAAAGTATATAAAGCACCAGAGATTTCATTATGTAGGCACAATTGACTGAAATTATTGGCCACTGGTGACTGAACTCACTCTCCAGCCCCTCTCCCCTCCCTGGACTGGGGAACCGGCTGAAAGTTCTAACCCTCTAATCACAGTGGTTGGTTTTTCTGAGGTCCAGCCCCTCTCCTGAAGCTATCTTGTCCTCCAACCAGAAGTTTTCTCATTAGCATACAAAAGACAGTAAATTTCAAGAGTTACAGGAGCCTTGTAACAGTGACCAGAAAAAAGGACTAAATAGTACACATTAGTGTACAGTTGGGCAAAATCCTCTAACACAAATCCTGTTTTATAACAAAGTGTTGAATATCTCGTGTAATTTATTGAGTATCATACTGAAAGTGAAACACATAATGGTTTATGGGTTCAGGACTGTTGTAAGTGTTATCAGCCTCGTGATCGCGTCCTCGCGTGGCTGACTGGGAGCTGTGGCTCGCTGCCGCTGCCCAACGTCACAACAGAGGAGTGTACCACATACCGCTAGCCTGGGAAAAGATCAAAATTCAAAATTCAAAGTACAGTTTCTACTGAATGCATTATCAATTTCACACCAATGAAAGTCGAAAAATCCTAAGTAGAAACATAGTAAGTTGAGGATCATCTGTATCCCACTCTACACTAAACCACACAACCTGTTCAGTTCAACATTCTGCTTGAGAGATACTGCAATAATTACAGTAGTCTCCCCTTATCTGTGAGAGATACGTTCCAAGACCCCCAGTGGACGCCTGAAACCACAGAGAGTAGCAAATCATATATATACTGGCTTTTTTCTATACATACATACCTATAATAAAGCTTAATTTATAAATTAGGCACAGTAAGAGATTAACAATAATAATAAAATAGAACAATTATAACAATATGGCATAATAAAAGTCACCCAAGATCTTAACCTCAGCATAAGATTTTTTTCTTTTCTTGATTAAGTTGAGAACTTTTACCATTTCACTTAAAGCTTCCCTTTGGCATATCTGAATTGCATCATCACTACTCTTGCACTTTGGGGCCATTATTAAGTAAAATCATGGTTACTTGAAAACAAGCACTGTGATACCACAACCATCAATCTGATAACCCACAGCTACTAAGTGACTAGAGGTGGGTAGCATATACGGTGTGGATACGCTGGACAAAGGAATGACTCACATCTCAGGTGAAATGGAGTGAGACTTCATCAGGCTATTCAGAATGATGCACAATTTAAAACATGAATTCTTTATTTCTGGAATTTTCCACTTAATACTTTTGGACCACGGTTGACCGTGGATAACTGAAACAATGGAAAGCAAAACTGCGGATAAAATGGGACTACTATACTGAGGTATAGCAAAAAATAAAAAAAAGTTTTAAACTATGATCAAACCTGAAGGCACATCTGTGAAAACTACAACAAAAAGGCTGAGAACCCCACTCTAAGACAATGGCTGTCAACTGAGTACCAGGGTCAAAGACGTAAAGTGGATGACAATGGCAATAAAATCTACTCCCAAACTTTAACAATAACTATTACAAGAATATCCTGATGCACATATATTAATTTCCTTGGCTGAAGTTGGAAGTGCCAAATTAGCTTCTGTAAAACACTACCATTCTGTTAAAATTAAGTTAACCTATTCTTCCAAATTTTACTAATTTTTTAGTTTTGGTTATATCTAAGTTATTAGTTGGGTTTTGGTCTTGGTGCATAAGAGCTATATAACATAATAAATTTATGCCTCGTTTACGTTTACGCACACTTCAGTAAAACTATAATGAAAAATACTTTAATTCAAGGGAGAGTCCCTGAGACCTATTTTAAAAAGTCCCAATTCAAGGATAAAAAATATTGTCATCAGGTGGAGCATTAATGAGGAGGAGGAGAAATTTTTCAATACAGTTGCTGGTTCTCCAATCATGAATTTGGACACCTATGCAAACAATATGCCCAAACTTCAAATCCAAGTGGAATAAGACAAATACTGAAGGCAAAACAAGAAAAAGACTAGAGGACAATAAAAGAGAGTATCTTGGGGCCGCCAGGTGGCATAGTGGTTAAGTTCAGCACTCTGCTTTAGCGGCCTGCAGTTCAGTGGTTTGAATCCCAAGCATGGACCTACACCCCATTCATCAAGCCAGGCTGTGGCAACATTCCACAGACAAAACAGAAGATTGGCACAGATGTTAGCTCAGCAACAATCTTCCTCAAGCAAAAAGAGGAAGATTGGCAACATATGTTAGCTCAGGGCCAATCTTCCTCACCAAAAAAAAAAGAGAGAGAGAGAGACCATCTTAATGAAAGAGTATGGAAGTTCAAATAATAAAGAAAACTAATCACATATGAGACTAAATTGAAATGAACTTCCATTCATGAAAGAATAGCATAAAGGGAGTAAACAGACACCCTGAAAATGGGAAAAGATATTTTCAAAATATCTAAGTAGAAAATAAAAATTATCTGTAGACTAAAGAACTCCTTCAAATCAAAAAGGAAAAGGTAAAACCACCCAAAAGAAAAAACAAACAAGAGAAACAAACGTATATTTCACAAAAAAAATCTCAAAGGTCCATAAACACATAAAAAGATAACCAAATAGTTTACCAACAGCAGGATGGTTAAGTTCTGGTGCATCCAGAAGTAAAGATGAACTATAACACAAGGGTCATTTATTTCATATAAACCTGAACTCTTCCACCTCAGAGCACACACAAAAACAGACTCCACATGAATTATAGATGTAAATGTAAAAACTAAAATGATAAAACATTTTAGAAGAAAACACAGGAAAAAAGTTTTTGCAAATTAAGTTTCAAAAATTTGTTAAAGCATTAACCGTAAAAAAAAAAAGTGGTACAATGAACTTCACCAATGTTAAAAAACTTGACCTCATAGAAACTAATAAGAAAATGAAAAGAACCTACATGCTGAGAAAAAATATATTTATAATTTATAACGACGTATTCAGAATATATAAATCCCTGCAACTCAATAACAAGATATATCTATAGAGATATAACAACGGTCAGTAAGGAAAAGACAAAGACAGCAGGTTCCCAGTACCTCCCGGCCACACTCCCTGACCACCTCCCACCCTCGCTCCCCCTCGCCCCCACAGAAAGCCCCCTGAGGCCCTAAGACAGGCGGAAGAGGAGGAACAGAGGCACTGTTAGTCAGCCCCTCCCTTCGCACATTAAACCCAGAGAGCTCTACCCTCTCTTCCAGCAGTGCAAGGGGTATGAAGGGTCCCTGAGCACCACCGGCACAGCCAAGAACGCACAGAAGGGCATTCACTTCCATCCAAAAACTGCAGACCCTGAGTTGAGAATTCGCCTGAGGCAACCCCCAAGATGGCCAAGTAAGCTAATGGCAACATCAATGTTCACAGGGCCCTAGCACCACAGCTCCTCGCACGGGACCCCAGCCCTTGGCAGGCTACTCTGATCCCCACGTCCCCAGAAGCCTGGGCCCCTATCCAGCAAACATCACAGAAACCACAAAGCTGACTCCAGCCTGAGCTACGCCACCTTCGTCTATCCAGCCACAGCCCCACAGCGCAGATGCAGTGAGCCTTCCCTCTGACGCCAGCAGCAAGGACGGAAATACTGTCAGTTCTCTTAGTTCCGCAGTCTTTTCACCGACTGGAAGTCCCCGCTCTACTGGGGAAGAAGCCCAAAAGTCAGTTCTGAGAACCTGAATGATGTGACCAGAACAGGCACAAAGAGCGTCCACTGACCCCAGGAGGCCTGTGCAGAGAGCTGTTCCGTCCTCCAAAAACTGGGAATTTTAAACCTGAGGCAGTGGACTGGGCCGAAGCCGGGTACCTGAGGGTCACTGTAGATATTAAACCAATTTGCTGTTTCCTGTTTAACTTGAGGGGATGACTCAGGGGTCTCAAAGATTTGTGAGTTTGTTTTGTAGAAGAAGGAGAATGCACTCAGCAGCCATGGAATTGCGGAAGTCAGATTGTCCAGGGGCTTTCCCACCTTCTCATTTTGGCCAATTCGAATAAAATCTGTCTCCATCTACAAACACCAATGTCTCAGTGTTTGGCTTGCTGTACATCGGGCACGTGAACTTGAGATTAAGAGATGTGGTATCACTTCTGGTTTCCTTTCAATCCTCTTCCTTGGCCTTGTTCTGCCCCAGAACCTTTCTGTAAGGCCTAATGGGAAGAGTGGGGCCTACTTGATGAGAAACGCAGACCAGCTCAGATGCTTCAGTGGAGGACACAGCAAGCCCCACACCTCCAGCCCAAACTCGCTTCTGTAGCTCCACCTCAAAGAAATCAAACATTTGATCTTGCATGTATTCTGGCATGAATTATAACACATCAACTTGTGTATATGTGAGTGGTTCTCACGTTACTGTTACCATAGTAACAGATCCTGGCCACTAATGGCTCTTCATTCCTGGTCCCTCTCTCCCTACTCCTCTACATCCTTCCTGCTTCTCTGAGGACTTAGCTCTCAGCTCGAAGTCAATCCTGCCCTCAGGCCTAGCGTAGCTCGCCCCACCCCACCCACTTCCAGGCTGAACAGCACCAATAAAAACCCAGCAAACAGGAAGTGTTTTCTTTTCCAGTTCAAAATGAGCTCCTCTTCTTTCTGATTCTCACATGGACCAGAAACTGTAAGAAAAGTCTTTCTTTGCCCAATTGCTTACCTCTCCACAGTTCCTCCCACCTGCCATTGGTCCTCCAGGCCCTTTCCAAACTTCCAAACCAACTACAGTGTGAAAGTATTTTGTACCCTGTGAACAAAGTATACATCATAGAGATTTCTCTTATGCGCACAATTAACTATCTAAGAGATTAACTCAATGCTAGTTTGAGGTATGAAGAAGAGAAAGGCCTTCCTTCTTCAGCAGTGAGCCTTTTTATCACGTATTAGTTTAAAAAAAATAAAATGAAGAAAAAACTGTGCAATTTCATTTTGTTTCGAGAGCATATCAGTACTTGCTCCTAAAATGTTTTAACTCTAGCAATATCTTCAACTTTTTTGCCATTTTCAGACTTGGAAGAACAACTAGCTATTGTTATTGCTAATCCTTTAAGAACATAAAACTGGAAAATGCATGAGAAGCAATATTTAAAAATCATCCAAAAATGGCCAATAAGCACCTGAAAAGACTTTAAAACCATGAGCCATTAAAGAAATACAAATTAATATCACAATGAGGTACCACTATATACTCACTAAGATGGCTAAAACATAAAAGTTGACAATATCAAGTGCTCCCAAAAATGTTGACCAACCAGAACTCTCATACATTGCTGATGGGAATGGACAGTGATACCACCACTTTAAATAACCATTTAGCAATATTTTACAACAATTCCACTGCTATGTATTTGCCGAAGAGAAATGCAAATATGTCTACTCAAGACTTGCTTACAAACATACACGTGGCAATATTATTCATAAAAGCCACAAACTGGAAACAACTCAAAAGTTCACCAATAGGTACATATTTACACAAGTTTCAAAATATTCATATAATAAAATATTACTCAGCAATAAAAAAGAACAAACTACTAACACATGCAATAACATGGCTGAATCTCAAAAACAGTTTCCTGAGCAGAAATGTCAAATGCAAAAAAAAAAAAAGGAATTTTTATGATTCCGTTTATGTGAAGACCTAAAACAGCCAAAAGTGATCTACTGTGATAGAAATCCAATCAGTGGTTATCTGGAAAGGGAGGGTGGGGATACTAAATGGGAAAAGTGATGCAAGAAAATCTTCTGGAGTGTCAAAAATGTTCCATATGCCAAAATTCATCTAATTAAAACAGTTTAAATGGGTGTTTTCATTTTATATTTTCTAAATTACACTATGGTAACATCAACCTGGAAAAGTCAAGATAGCAGCTAGAGGGATGTGGAAGGAAGGGACAGTTCGGATGAGGCACAAAGAAAACTTCTGTAATAATAAGATGTTCTATTTCACATCTGAGGTGGTACAAAGGGCAGTAATCTTATTACGTATCTCTGAGGTATACATAAGTTCTCATACGCTATGTTTCTCACACACAAAAAAATCTTTCAAAAATGATTCACACACACAGACCCCAAAAAGAAAAGAAACAGGGAGACTGCAACCTTAGCATATACAATAGCTTCCCAACTCCCTGACATATGATTCAATGAATAAAAAGACAACTAACTTTGCCCTACTTGGGTTCAGGGTTCCAGTGTCCCCTGGGCACCTGAAGCTTTGGGTTTCCAAGAGATGGTGGCCATGATAGCCTGATGGAGGCGGCATTTCCCTTACAACAGAAAAGCAGGTCAGTGTAAGTACACTGATGGGGACAAACACTCGAAATGTAAGAAAGCCAATGTGTTCAAAGAGACTCTGCTTGCGTGTTAAATTGGGTGTACTGTAATAATTCAACCTCTGCAATCAATTCACACAAGTGCTAAGGCACTCTCATCTTCAAGAATACTTTCAACTAGTGCTCCTCAAACTTTAAGTGCAGAAGAATCACTGATTCTTGTTAAGAAAGTAGTCCAACCATCAGAGTCTTGAAACAACAGGTCTGGGGTGAGGCACAGAATTCTACAGTTTTAGCAAGCACTAGAGGAAATGGAGATAGTCCACAAATCACACTGTAAGAATAAGCTCTGATCTACACCTGTTTGAACAAGGCTAAGGAAACAAGGAAAACGTACATTTTAAAATATTCAGTGGCTCAAAAGACCAAGACTATAAATAAAGCAGATAAACTGTATTAAAATAGTTAGTCAAGGAGGAAAAAAGAGAGAGAAAACTTAGAAAAATTACTTACACAAGTTTGCCAAAATAAACGCAAGAGGTCATTTTATAAATTCAACTTTCACATCATCTACTTACCCACACTGCATAGTGACATTCCAAAACTGGCTTTCAGAGGCCAGATTTGGTCTTTCATAAACAGGCATACCTCGAAGATATTGTGGGTCTGGATCCAGACCACTGCAACAAGCAAATACTGCAATAAAGCAAGTCACACGAACTTTTTGGTTTCCCAGTGAATATAAAAGTTATGTTTACAGTATACTGTAGTCTATTAAGTGTGCAAGAGCATTATGCCTAAAAACACAATGTACATATCTTAATTAAAAAATATTTTATTGCTAAAAATGCTAACCATTATCTGAGCCTTCAACGAGTCATAATATTTTTGCTGGTTGAGGGTCTTGTAAAAAATACAGTATTTGAGGGCCAACCCAGTGGCATAGTGGTTAAGTACGCACACTCCGCTCTGCGGCCCAGGGTTCACGGGTTCGGATCCCAAGCACAGACCTGCACACCGCTCATCAAGCCATGCTGTGGTGGCATCCCACGTACAAAACAGAGGAAGACTGGCACAGATGTTAGCTCAGCGACAATCTTCCTCAAGCAAAAAGAGAAGACTGGCAACAGATGTTAGTTCAGGGCCAATCTTCCTCACCAAAAAAAAAGAAAAAGAAAAAACCCCCTGCAATATTTGTGAGGTACAATAAGGCAGAGCACAGTAAAATGAGGTATGCCTGTATAATACAAATCAACAATTATTACGAGCTATGTCACCATACTCATCACTTATATTTGCAGGAAAAAGGCAGGCCACTGCTGCAAGTCAGTGCTCATGGTGTCAGGGACTCACTGCTCCAAGGAACTCAAGGGTGGGGTCAGAAGCATTTAACTGTTAAGAGATGCAATCACCAACCAACCTGAAGCAGACCGAGCCCCAGCACAAGAGCGAGGCCTATGACCTTTGCCTCATTTTTAATGCTAAAATATCCGCTCTGGGAGGAGCTTAGGCCTTACTGCCTTAACCTGCAGTGTATGTGGAAGCATGCTTTCCAACTGAGCCTGCGCAAGCGAATACCCACCTCTCTGTTTTGAATATTCATTCCCATCCAAAATAAAAGGCCCCTGCTTCCCTTTGTTGGGGATGCCATGACTTTGGAAATGATTCCGCGTGGCCTCCTATTTGCTGCAAACATGCCCTACTTTGTGTGACAACTGCTTCTAGTGGGGGTCTGATTCAACTCCCCAGGAAGGAACCCACTTTGGTTTCAGTAAAAATGGTAGTTCTGTGACATTAGAGAGTAAGTGTGTGTGTAGTGTCAGGGGAAAGACTCTTGTAACCACTCTTACACTAAGCATATCAGGGCAGAAATGAACGATTGTGAAGTGGTCGCTGGGAAAAGAGAGAAAGGACTGCCCATGATAAAAAAGAAATGCAATGCCTGACTTTATAGGCCCTAGGATGACAGAGAAATGGCTGACAAACCAGCTATTTCCACACCAGGATGCCTAGAGTGAAAATTTTCACAAGAGTCACCAGCACTCAAAGGAAAAAGTACGTGCAAGCATCAGAATTTAAAATACTACAATATCTTTTAGTTCTTTAGAAATAGAACCCTCTTTATAACATACGAGTTTGTACAACTAACACTTGTAAATACTTTAGAAATGCCTTAGGTACCAAAGTAAGGAACTGTCCTTTAAAATCAGCAATAAGACAATATCTACTATTACTGCTTCTAGTCGATATTATTACTTCTTAGACATCTCATCTAGCACAACAAGAAAAAAATGAAATTATAAGCATAAAAATTGGAAATAAACAAAACTCTCATGATTTACGCACAGTATGATCTTTTACAGAGAAAATCCAAAATCATCTCTGGAAAAGTGTTAAAATAGAAAAATTTAGCAAGGTGGCTTGATATAAGAGCAACATACAAGAGCCAGTTGCATCTGTACACACCAGTAACCAATAACAAATATTTTAAAATGCTACATATAATTGTTATAAGAAATTAGCAACTATCTAGGACAAATGATGTGTTAGAATTCTACAGTTAAAATTAAAACTGAATAAGAGAAATGAACAAAGATCTAAATAAAGGAAAAAGTATACTCTGTTCACAAATAGGAAGACTCAATATTGTAGAGATGTTAATGATCCCAAATTGGTCTAAGATTCAATGGAATTAATAAAAAACTCCAACAAGAGTTTTTCAGAGAACTTGGTAAGATTATTCTAAAATTTCCAAGGAAGAATGAAGTGCCATGAAACCTTGGAAGAGGAGGAGCACACTTACTTTTCCAGTACTAGAGATCATTATGAAGCTACAGCAATGAAGACAGGATGCTATTCACAAAATGGATGATGGAACAAAACTGAGCAGGGGGAAAAAAGAACACTTTACATAAAGCTTCTGTATATGACAGAGATGGCATGTCAGTTCATTGGGGGAGAGCATTAACTTTTCAGTAAGCTACGACTAACAACAATAAATCATATACATAATAAAAATTAAACTGGATCCCTATCTCACACCAAGTACAAAAAATAAGTAAAGATGGAATAAGGTTTAAGTGTTGCAAACATATCTTTAAACTTCTTAGTAGAAAACATAGGTGAATATCTTTTAGATATTGAGGCAGAAAAACGTTCCTAAAGTTAAAACAACTAAAATTAAAAATATATACCTTCAAGAACTCATATAGAGATGCAGTAAAAAGAAACCACAGGGAGAATGAACGCAGAATTCAAGATGATTACAATCTCAAATTAAAAGAGAGGGATGGGATAAGGGGACTATGATTAGATATAGATTACCTTCAAAGTTGCAGCTTTTGTTTTAAGTAGGGGGTTCATGTGTGTTTATTATTAAAAATTAATAAGAAATTTCATAAATATTTTCATGGACAGCTATTATGAACCAATGTTTATAATTCTATTATTATTATTATGCACTTTAGAACCAACTAAAAATGTATACTATTAAAACAAACCCCCAAAAGATCTGACCACCCATGGAGGCAGTAAATATAGAACTAGCATAGATGATCAAACTGAAAAGTTATCTGAGCATATAGGACAAAAAGGGAGAGAAAGAAATTATAAAATAAAATTTGAAGCAAGGAAAAGACATGAATGGTATCTAATATTCAAATAATGCAGTTATAGAAGGAAAAAAAAGAATACAGTAGAAGCAATAATTTTACTGAGAAGAACACTAACATTTTCAGATCAAAAATCCTAGGCAGAACTGTTAAAAAGATAAACACACACCACAAACACACACACACACACACACAGTGAAATTTCTGGATTCCAAAACCAAAGGGGAAATCATACAAGCTTACACAAAGAGTCAACAACAATAAAAACAAAGAGTAACATGAAACAGTATTATACTATACAGAAAAACATATAGTTAAAATAACTTTTAAAAACTAACTGCTAATGTGTAACACAATTAAGTAATATTTTTGACATAAGGTATACCCTAAGAAATTTAAAATGTCATCATTTAGAGAACAGATGAGTGGTTACCAGAGGAGAAGGGGGTGGGAGGAGGGCCAAAGGGGGAAAGGGACATGTACATATGGTGATGGATAAAAACTGGACTGTTGGCAGGGAACACAATGTAGTCTATACAGAAACAGAAACAGAGTGATGTGTACCTGAAATTTACACTATGTTGTAAGCCAATATGACCTCAACAAAAGAACTGTTTTTTTAAGAAGTCATCATTCAGAATCACATTCAATATTATCCCAACAAAATCAGGAATGCTGTAAATAAAAATAAGCTAAAAAGTTTTATCTTATTGAGAGTAGAGGGAAGGAGGAAAAGTTGATTATCAATTTTTGACTGTACCAGAAAAATACATGTTTGGATATATTTGTTTAAAATTAAAAGAGCAGAAATGAGAAAGAGATTTCTACATCATTACAGGCTGTAAAAAAGAAAGGGTAAGGGAAGTGACACAAGGAAAATCTGATCAATCCATGAAAACTGAGCAGGCTGGTTCAGATCCTGGGCACAGACATGGCACCGCTCGTCAGGCCATGCTGAGGCGGCGTCCCACATGCCACAACTAGAAGGACCCATAACTAAAATATACAACTATGTACTGGGGGGATTTGGGGAGAAAAAGCAGGGGGGAAAGAAAAGAAGATTGGCAACAGTTGTTAGCTCAGGTGCCAATCTTTAAAAAAAAAAAAAAAACTGAGTAGGGAAAACAAGACTAATAAACAGAAACTCAGATGACAATAAAAAAATTTATCAATTATCACCATATATGTAAATGATGAAATGCTACTAAAACAACAGCAAAGACACACAAGTTTGGATTAGATCCATTAGAAATACAAAGAGAATTTGATGAAATTATATTAAAAGTAGAGATATCACATCCCTCAGAATTTAAGAGATAAAGGAAAAAAACATGAAATATTCAAATCACACTGTGTTCATTTAATATACAAATAAAGAACTCTATAACTTTTTCTTTTAAGATTTTATTTTTATTTTTCCTTTTTCTCCCAAAGTCCCCCAGTACATAGTTGCGTATTTTTAGTTTTGGGTCTTTCTAGTTGTGACATGTGGGATGCCACCCCAGCAAGGCTCGACAAGCAATGCCATGTCCGCACCCAGGATTCAAACTGGCAAAACCCTGGGCTGCTGAAGCAGAGCTCTCGAACTCAACCACTAGGCCACGGGGCTGGCCCCAAACTCTACAACTTTCAAAGAATACTCATCCTTTTCACATGCTCCTTAAAACCTCATGTACATAAGAAAATCTTTTTCTGTATGTGTGAGGAAGATTGGCCCTGAGCTAACATCTGTGCCAATCTTTCTCTATTTTGTATGTGGGACACTGCCACAGGCTGGCTTGATGAGCAGTGTGCAGGTCCATGCCCAGGATCCAAACCCACGAACCCTGGGCCACTAAGCAGAGCGCACAAACTTAACCACTACGCCCCCGGTGCTGGCCCCAAGAAAATCTGAATAAATTTCTAAAACTATTACAAATCATGTTCTCTAAACACAGTATATGGAAACTAAAAGTTAACAATTTTAAAAATGCAACATCTTGGAAAGTAAACCAAAAAAAAATCTTTTAAAGAGTGAACAAAAAATAAAATCAAATTCAAAACAAAACTGACGAAAATCCACAGCCCAAAATGTTTTTCATTAAACATGATTGGAAATTCACTAAACGTTGAATATAAGTATAAAAAGAATAATTACCATCAAAAAGAGTAGAAAGGTGGAATTACTAAAGAAAAAGAAAAATAAATTAGAAGACAAAAGTTATAAATGAAACAAAGAGCTGAATTTTGCAAAGACCAATAAAATAGATCAACATCTGGCAAACACCACTGAGAACAGAACAAAACTAACAGGAATGAGAAAGAGATCTATCTATATACGCACAGATTTAAGAGAAAACATCAGATCCATATACATATCTAAATGGAGAGAAAGCTAAATGAAATAAAATCCACATCTAAAAAACAATTTTAAAATTGACACTGGAAGAGGTAGAAAACCTAAAAAAAAGATAAAATGTGGAAAGTTCATCTAAAATGTGCTCTAGATAAAAGTCAGCCTGATATAGTCATATTCATCAACCTTTCAAAGTAGCAAGTACTTAGATTGAATGACAAAAAAATGCTTAAATATCCCCAATTTTGAATGGTTTAACCCAATCCTACATTAAACAATTCCAAAAACATAGGAAAACACAAAAAGCTTTCTAATAATTTTATGAGTTAATTTTACCTTGTTACCCACCTACACAAAAGCAAACCGTGTAACCAATCTCATTTAAGAATACAGATATTAAATTCCAGATTAAAATTTAGTATATTGAATTTGGAGGCATCACGACTACATGAGATTTTACCAGAATGCAATCCATCATAATGGGGGGGCTCAAGAGTCTCATGGCCCTGAGTTAAATCCCACCCTTCACACACACCAGCAGTGAAATGCTGCTTTAGCTCTTAGCTTCTCTAGTACTGTTTCCTCAACCACAATATGAAGGGAAAAAATAGTGCTCACCTAATAAGGCAGTTAGGAAGATGAAATGAAAAACAGTCTAAAAAACTCTCAGCACAATTCCTTAACATCGTACATAGTCAATATCCCATAAACGTTATCTATTACAATTGTTGCTCTTATTACAATTCCTTAACATAGCACATAGTAAATATCCCATAAATGCTATCTATTACAATTGTTGTTCTTATTGACACATAAAACACCACATCAGTTGTTGCAACAACAACAAAAGAAGACATTTGATAAAGAGTCAACATCTAAATCTGATTTCAAAATATTTTTAAAACTTAGGACTATAGGGAAATTTCCATATCATAACGAAACAATACATACAGACACTAACATCAATCCTAGGAGTATTCTGCAATCTTAGCTAAAGCAATAAAATAGTAAATGAAAAAATAAATCTGAATATTGACAAGGAAGAGGTCAGAATGATAATTATTCACAAATGATATGGACTGTATACACAGAAAAGTAAAGAAAACTCACAGAATATTTATCAGATCTGATGAGAATTCATTAAGGCAGCTGGATACAATGTTAGTATACAAATCAAAATGAGGTGAGAAAGGGAAGGAATAGGTGGGAATAAGCAGCTGGCTCCCCATCTCTCTGCCCAAACGAAGGCATATGCTGATAACAAGATAACCAACTATTTAGTACTAAGGAATATCAGTTGTATATAATGTTTACAGCAATTTACAAAATGTTAACTGTCCCTTGAAAGGCTCTACTTTATTTTTATAACTTTAGATGATAACCTAAATTAGAAAATACTGCATTATTTTAACTAAGAAATTTACTCTGAATCCAGTTTGTATTATTTTTCAAGTTTTGTTTTAAACTCTTAATTTGGTTAATCTGTGATTGGTTAATCCTGCCCACCTAACCCCTCCCTCCCCCCCCCGTAATTAACTGAAAATTGTTGATCCATAAAATTCCTTCTGCTGCCATCCCCTACTATTTTTTTTTAAACTCCCTGTCTGGAATAAATGTATGCTTAGCTCCACCGAACACGCAGATCTAAAAAAGCTGCTAATGTCTAATCATACTAACTTTAAGGCTTTAAAAGAAGATTCAGAGGCATTTAGTGACTTGCCCAAGGTCACAGAAAGGTGATACAGATCCAACCATCTTTTCACTACACTGCCTAAATTCCAACAGTTGTCCGCAGTCTTGAGCTTTCACTGTTTCTCAATAATCCTAAATCTGAGATTCAGTTAGGGAACTAAAATAACTACTGCACTTCTCATTCTTCTTAGAAAACATTCACTCACTGCTTCACTCATCAAATATTTACTGAAACGTACTATGTTCAAGGAACCAGGGTGAAACAAAATAGGCAAAATACCTGCCCTTAGGAACTTTATATTTTATTCAACTCAGAAAGATACATTTAATGTAAATGGTATCCAGCTCACTTCACTCTATAAATTAATTTGGTCCCTGGGACGAAGCCATCTATTGCCTCCCTAAAGAATCCTCTTTGGGACCTGAATCTAGGTATCAAATTTCTGAGATCTAAAGATCCTACACTTAGGTAAATATCAAGCTCAAAGGCTGAAGACATGTTCAAGACCAAAATTCTGACAGGATTTAACTGCAGCTAATCTCCCCCCAACTCCACCTCACTTGTATCCTTTAAACAGAAAAGCAGCTCTCTGCAGTTTTACTACATGTCACAATGCCCGGCCATGGCCAAACTTCAGCCATCACGCAAAGAACACATCAGAGGAAAATACAGCCCCTCTCCTTACCAATATACTGTGACAAACTACCTTGCAGGTGAAAAGAGATCTATGAAAGTTCTGTGGCATGCTTTTTTTAAATAAAGGATTATTATATTATTTTATGAAAGAGTCATCCTTCTGGAAGGAAAAAAAAAGAATCTTGAAAATATAGGGAAGCGTTCCAATCCCCAGAACACAGCTATTCACATAAAACTAATGTTGTACACATACATACACACACACAATTATTTTGAGGAGAGCAGAAAATAGGCTCAATTTTGGTTATGCAATACGCACTAGTTACCTCATTTGACTGACAATTCATAAAGTTTCTAAGTGAAAACAGAGAGTTTCACTTTTGTTTCTTCTAAAGTTTGAAGTTTACTTCCTAGTTACTAGCTTAAGTCCACTTCCTAGTTACTAGCTTGGTGGATTTAAATCTACCGATTTATTTGAAGTAGATGGCTTAAAGTATTTATACCCATACAAATATTTTTTAAATAGTTCCAATGAGTAAAAATATAATACTATGTTAATACGGAAAGCAAACAAATATATTGTTTCTTTTTAAAAAACACATAAATACCTTGATGGAAGTATAAAAATACACGCATTATACTGCTCCAAAAATATTTCCCCCCTCGGGCTGGCCCCATGGGGTAGTGGTTAAGTTCGGGCTCCACTTCCTTCTGTGGCCAGGCGTTTGCAGGTTCCTATGTGGTCGGCGACCTAGCACCGGTGGTCAGGCACACTGTGGTGGCATCTCACATAACAGAGAAAGACTGGCACAGATGTTAGCTCAGCGACAATCTTCCTCAAGCAAAAGAAGGAAGACTGGCAACAGATGTTAGCTCGGGGCCAATCTTCCTCACCAAAAAAATTTCCCCATTACCAGTGAGACGATCTGACACACACACTGAAAACAGCAGCACAATGGTAATACTTTGGATTAACAACTACTGCCTTTGTGTAAGGAGGAGTTCATTAAACTAGGAAATTAAACTTGATGGCCAAGACCACTTTCAGTAATTTGATTCTCGATCCTACAATTTTATGCCTAAACTTCTGAAGCAGGCAGATCTGCATTATCTGATTCTATGTTAAAGAAGTACTCTAGTCAAAACCAATTTAAAAAACTCACAAACTTCTTTCCACTGTTCAAATTTAAGAGATGTGAAAAATATGAGCTACTTTTCCCACTTTGAAACAAATTGGCTGTGTTGAATAAATACTCAACACTGAAGAGAACTATAAACAAAAATGATACCAAATCTATTAAATATTGCTTAGTATACATATGACCACGAGATCCTGCTTTAAGTATTAACACTTTATCACATACTCAACATCAAAAACTAAAGTTTAAGGTATTCAAAGTATAATAGAGGGGATTAGCAGATAAACTGTTCTAACTCCCAATATTAAATCCAAAATTATTTCCCTGTAAATAAACTGCAGCCTGCAATAATCTTCTAAATTTAACCAGTAACAGTTAACTAACACACAAGAGCTCCAAAATCAACTTTCCCAAAGTGCCTAAAATAACAATGCACTATCCTTGCTTTCCAAAATTCTTGAGCATCTTCAATTACCTCAAGTACTACCATAAAATTCTAAAAATAATCTGAAAGCAGAAATTTAGCAGGCTGTGAGTATATACACAGTCCATTTTAGGACAGCAGACCCTATTCGAAAACCAAGCACAGGTAGGAGATAACTATGCCAAAACTACAACAGGGTGGGGCGTTCGTTACTCACCCTGATAAACCAACACAGCTTCGGGAGCTGCTCACAATAAACTCCAGTTACCCGCCTAACCCCAACACGACTAAAGCAATGTTATCCTTTAGCCCAAAATGCTTTTCACCCAAAAGACAAATAAGTCATAGCCAACTACTCTTCAGGATATGGTGCAAGCCATGATAGTGCACTTGACATCCTGAAAGCAAAATCCAGAACAAAATGAGCATTTCTCATTACTCACTATAAAAGATTTGAAGCTTCAAAAACAGATTTTTTTCTTTTAACTTAGGTGAATGACCATTTGAATGTGTGGCTGAGTCAAGAGCAAAGGGTAAACGATGGAACAAGGTCAAACTCAGGGGACAAAAGATTCCTGGAGTAAACATGGCCAGAAAGGTTTCCCTTCTTAAGGACAGTTTCTATACTCAAGGGGGAAAAACGGGAAAAAGAAACAGAAAGAGGAAAAGGAACCAACCAAACCCTCTACTTCCACAGAGAGTCACCTGGTAAACGGACCTGCCCCGCCAGGCAGGCAATTCGGTCCTGCTGGAGACCCTTTTGCAAAGAGCAGGCCCAGAAGGCTCCCACCTTCAAAACACAAACCGTGCTCATCAGGGATGACCAGTGGCTATTCTATTTTTTTAAAAAGGAAGGAGGAGGAGAAAGTTTAATTAAGCAGCCAGATAGAGGAGTGTAGGAATGTAAGGGTCGCTCCCAATAAAGACCCGGCACCGTCTGCTCCAGGAAAACAATCGGCCAGAAGGGAGCGGATGGAAGCCCGCTAAGTGCACCCCGCTTCCCACACGCAGCCCGCCCTGGGAACGACGCCCCAAAGGCGGCGGGGCGGGGGGCGCGGGGAGGAGGCCCTGGCGGCGGGGCCGGGGCCGGGGCGGGGGCCGGGCCAGGGGCCGCCTCACCTTCTGCGCCGCGCTCTGCTGCAGCACGTTCTGCTCCACGGTCATGGCCCCCGCGGCGCCGGCGGCCGGCTTCTCGCGCCTCCGCCGGCCCTGGCTGCCGCGCTCCGCCGAGCTCCAATGCGCGGCGCGGACGGCCGGGCAGGACAGCGCCCCCGCCAGCCAGGCGCGAAGACGATGGCGGCCGGCGTGCGCGGGCACCGCGGGCGGGCGGCGAGGCGCCGACAGCGAGGGCCACGGCGGCGGCCCCACGACTCCGCGCGGCCCGCCTCAGAGCGGCTCGCTGGCCGCGGCCCGGGCCATGAGCGGACGGACGGCGGACGCCGGCGGGGAGCGAGCAGGGCGTGCCGCGTCAGGCGCGCGCTCCTTCGCTGGCGGCTCGCGGGCCACTGCGGGGCAGGGAGAGGGGACGCAGGGAGCGGCCGGCCGGAATGGCGCTGTCCTCCTCCCACCGCGACTCCTCCTCCCTCCCCTCCCCCAACCGCCGGCTCCGCCCCCGCCGAGCCCCGCCCCGCCCCGCCGAGCCCCGCCGAGCCCCGCCCGCCGGCCGCCCTAACCCTACATTGTGACCCGCGGGGCGGGGAGGCGGGGCGGGGCCGCCTCGGAGCCCCGCCCCCCGCTCGCGGCTCCGCCCCCGCGCCGCGCGGGCCCGGCGCTCCAGCGGTGGGGCGAGGGCGCGCCCCGCGGGTCCGGCCTCGGAGCCGCCCCTGCGGCAGGTTGCGCGACGCCTGCGCTTGACTCGGCGAAGCTCCAACCCGAGGCTGGAGGGCAGCTTCTTCCCCGTGCCCAGGACTTGTGGGATCGCTGGCTTTCCGAACTCCTCCGCGACAAAATGTTTCCCTTCAGGCCCAGTAAGGTCCCCAGACCGCGCTGGGTCCGGAACGCCGGCTCGTCTCTGAGTCCTCTCCCCTCGCTTTTCTAGGAATTTCACAAGCCGTCAACTTGCCTGACAGGAAAAGTCAAGTGTGATTTATGCAAAGGGCTGTCCGAAGTTCTTATGCTGAAACGTACTTTTTTCTTAACTAATTATTACATAAATGAATATTGACATTCTCCGTCTACTTCATTCATTCAAACATGTGCCAGTCACTGCTAGGCTCTGGGGAAATAAGATTTATTTCCCGGAGATTTAATACAAGTGAAATATGGTCTATACAACAGGCAACATTACAAAGTTTCACTGCCTAGATGGTACATAATTCTAATTCCCAGTTGCCAATTATCAGTTAACCACCCCGCATGGAATATTTGACTCTATATGGAATTATAGAGAAAACCTAACCTTAAGAAACCAATCTCTGGCCTCAAAAATATCTCGAGTTTCACAGCTAGTCCGGGGATAAGAGGTGAGGGTGCGGCTGTGGGAGGGGCGGAATAATCAGTGCACATTGTTACAAATACAATATCACATATGCTAATCCAGGTATATTTTTTAATCTGATGACAAGAAAAGCAAGCTAAGAAAATGATCATTGAAATATTGTCTGGCTTTATTTAATCTTCATGGATCATTGTAACTCAAGGCTTTGTAACAAATCTGTGCGCTTTACGGCCGTCTTTGCTGTGTACCCTAGATATCTTCAACCACCTTTTAAGACCTTTTTCATTTGATTTTAACAAATTGCAAATTTTATTTTATCGATACCTTATGCCTTTGCTAGAAGAATTTGTAAAGTTGTGAAATGGTTGGAAACCCAGAATTTTAGGAATAATGCAACACTCGTGATAGAATGCACAAATTTTTATGAGAGCACTGAGACCCAAAGAGGGCGACTTGTCAAAGGGAGCATACCAGAGTCCATTTTTTCTCATTTATAGCCCAAAGTTCTTTCCAACATATCGCTTCACGTTTCTCTGTATTTTAGGTTTAAAAAAAAGATCTATCCAGTTCATGACATTTGAATTTAAGAAAGTTAAATGTAACGTAAAAATCTAGTACTGTGGGTTTAAAAAAATATTGCCAGATACTAAAGTTTAGTTTCAAGAATTTGGCAATAAATGTTCCTCTGAGTTAAATTTTTTAGTTCCATGAAAAAAACTACTTATCAATGCTCGCTACATAATCATCAAATAAAGCTCTTTATCGCGTAGTCATACTTGCCCACATTGATATACCTTCCCAGCTTGCTTCTAATGATTTTCTACTTATTTTTATTTTTTAATCTTAACTGTTCTTTTGTAAAACTTCGAGGAGAAAACTTCAAGTTTCCTTGTAGGCAATATTTTTTAGAACGTGTACAATTGGAATGAATCGAGGATGGGAATTTAAGATAAAATTGTACATAAGACCCATTGCCAGATATCCTAATTGCCAGACAGCAATGTCAGTTTTGCTGCTCATGAGTCAGTCTTAATATGTATGGCTGTTGGAATTACTTATTCTCAGGACATTACTTAATAATTCCTAAACTGTTGCATTATTCTAGGTTGTTGACACTCAAGTAAACAGGTAAAGTGGTAGATTTCATATAAAATTAAAAATATAGTTCTTAACACCAACTCTATTTTTCTATTTTGTATCAAAGTGATGTTTCTAAGAATATTCAGTGTGTGCCTTGCATGTGAACCAAGGAAATTGGTATTCTTCTATCTTGACTATTCATTTCTTTTTATTTAGAAAGTTTTGAAAAATCCATTTCTGGACACCAAAAGTCTAACACATTGCCAAAGCACATTTGTGAGACATAAATAAGAGAGAAACATTCAATTCATAGTGTAGATTGGAACAATTTCCATGACAAAAGAGTGGTTTTTAAATCTACTTTGAGGAGGACCAGAATTATTTTCCTTCTTTATGTATATTGACATTCTGGGATAATTTTATTTCCACCAATAAGGGAACCATAAGCAATCATTCAAAGAGGAAGTTGCTGTGATGTCACCATTGTGATAGAGATGTCATTCAGTGACAAGGTGTTCATAGATTAGAACCTGTAAGAGAACTATCTGCCTAATACATGCACAGTACAATGCATATTGAATTAAATGGGCAGCCATGAAGGAGAGAAAAGAAGTTTATTTATGCTTTTACAGTGCATGTCTAACTCTAGCTTTTCATTCCAACTGGAACAGCTTTGTGGTCCTGGCAGCCATATTGTTTTATATGATAAAGGATATTATCATTAGCATCTCCAGTCATCAGTGGTGCCTCACACACTGAGTCTCCAGATGTCGCTTCTTTGGTCAGTTGATTAGCTTACTAGCGCAGGCTAGGTGGTGTTGACAACAGAAATGTAATTTCTCACGGGTCTGGAGGCTGGAAGTCAAAGATCAAGGTACCAGCAGGGTTGTTTTCTCCCATGTCCTCTCTCCTAGGCTTGCAGATGCCACCCTCTTGCTGCCGCTTCATAGATGTTTGACTGTCTGTACACACTGGCCTGGGGTCTCTTCTTCTTACGAGGACACCAGGCAGATTGCATTAGTGCCCACTCTAACAGATTCATTTTAACTTACCTTTTTAAAGACCTTCTCTCCAAATACGGTTCTATCCTGAGGTTCTAGTCATTGAGATTTCAACATATGAATTTTGAGGGGAAACAATTCAGCCCATGACAGTGATGTTCAGTGTGCTTTACTTAATCCTCCACTTCATACCTAAATGCCATCAACTGTCTTTTTTCCTGCCCCATCCTATAACCTCTTAGGTTCGTAAGAGATGCATTAACGTGTTAAAGGATAGTATCTCCACATTTTCTGCTAATATTGACACTTTCAATTGGAATAGTTTGGGGGAAAGAGTTCTGTGAATTGAAAAAGGAATCTAGTCTAATGTGAACTATTTCTTTATAAGGCTTTCTTTGAAAGCAAGGGCTACATAGAGAAAAAGCTACACTTTGTCAACCAAGAGCGCAAAAGAGATTTCTTGCATGGATCGTTTGCTCCCCTCACCTTGAACATGCCCAAAGGCATACTCTGACACTGAAAATGGTTTAAAGTCCCCAGACCCTTCCTCATTTCTTACCTTTCTTCCCCGTCTATAGTGGTAAGCACATGTTTCCCTGAAATTACCCTAAGACATACACGGACAGAGAAACCCACACATCAGAAACTGGCTATCCCTGCATGTCCCATGCTCTCAGACCAGCTGGCTTCAGAATGGATTTGGCCAATGAGAGGCATAGGTTGGGGATTGGGGGATTAGACAAAGGGAGATGCCAGGCTATTTGCTTTCTCCTTCTCCTCCTCCCCTTGGGTGGCATCTCCTTGGGCTATACAGATGGTCCCTGACTTACAATGGTTTGATTTACCATCTTTTAGAAGAAGATTTTATTTTACTTTTTCCTTTTTCTCCCCAAAGGCCCCCAGTACATGGTTGTATATTCTTAGTTGCAGGTCCCTCTAATGTGGGATGTCGCCTCAGCGTGGCCTGATGAGCGGTGCCATATCTGTGCCCCGGATTCGAACCGGCGAAACCCTGGGCCGCTGCAGCAGAGCACGCACACTTAACCACTCAGCCACAGGGCAGATCCCTGATTTACCATTTTTTGACTTCATGATCATGTGAAAGTGATATGCATTCAGTAGAAATCGTACTTCAAATTTTGAATTTTGATCTTTTCCCAAGCTGGCGATTTGCCGTATGATACTCTCTCATGATGCTGGGCAGTGGCAGCGAGCCACAGCTCCCAGGCAGCCCCGCGATCACGAGAGTGAACAACCAATCCACTTGCAACCATCCTGCACCCAGACAACCATTCTATTTTTCACTTTCAGTACAAAATTCAATAAATTACAGGAGATATTCAACACTTCATTATAAAATAGGCTTTGTGTTAGATGGCTTTGCCCAACCGTAGGCTAATGTAAGTGTGCTGAGCATGTTTAAGCTAGGCTAGACTAAACTATGATGTTCAGTAGGTTAGGTGTATTTCGACTTATGATATTTTGAACTTAACGATGGGTTTATTGGGATGTAATCCCATTGTGAATCGAGGAAGATCCATATGTATCTCTTTGGTGGTTCCAGCTCTCACCAGACTGGCCTATGCTGGTTCAGGGTCCTCTCAGTGAGGTAATTCCCTGAGCTCTGGAAATCTTGCCTCCTTCCATCGCCCCTCCAAATTAAGAGTCATAACAATTTCTTGCTATTGCTAAACCCTAGTTTAACTCACTGCCCCTTTTGACGTCTTCCATCACCTATAAAACCAATTCTTCGGTATCCTTTGATTTAAATATTTACAGAGTATTCTATTTTTCTGACATGAGCATTATTGACTTATGCTCTCTAGGTCAGTTCTGTCATCTATAAAATGAGAATAATAATATAGGGTTATTTTGATGATTAAATGATTAAGTACATGTAAGATATTTAGAACTCTGTAAGGCACAAAGTAAGTATGTAATAAATGTGAGCAAGTTCATGCTATTATTATTATTAGGGCTTCCTTTTGACCTATAAATTGAGAAATTAAAACCATTAAATGAGCATGAAGAAGAGTTAGGTTGGACTGAATATTCTGAGTCCAGGAAAACAAGGCAAGAAGCTGAGTTAAGTGAGGTCAGTTTGCAAAATCTGCCAATCTAAGAAGGGGCCGTCCCACTGACATTTCTGTGATAGTTTCGTATATCAAATCATGTACAAAAGAACTTGTTTAGTTATTCCTAGGCTTTATTGCTAGCTTCAGACCCTTGGTGATTATTGGTGTTCTCTCTTGGATAGTAGAAAAGATGCAAAGTTCAGAAGTAAATGTCTTTAAATTTAAAAAATACATACTAGAGATATGGCAAGCCTGAAATTGATTTTTTGATAAATGAAGCTATTAGCAAGTAGAAATAAACCAAAAATGCAAATATTAGGCAGAAATGCTATTCATTTTGGATTCTGCATAGAATCCAAATGTTTATACTGAATGGTTGCTTAGTAAGTGTAATTAAAATTAATTTATAAACAAAAATAAAAACAAATTTTAAAAACCTCCTTTCCTACTTTCTAGGCTTTCAGAAAATGTTTTTAGTATATTCAGTATATCTACTATCACCTTATAAAATTAAATATACAGTAATCGACTATTGTCTCAGCATATTAGTTTGGACTGTTTCTCATTGAGAACAATACAGGGAATTTTTTTATGTGAAGATTATTAAACGATTCTGTTCAAATCTACCACAGCTTTAAGTTTGGGCTATCGTGTTATACACCCATAACTGTATGGGAGTACTGACTGGGAATAAATCCTGTATAAGTGAAAATAGGATAGCCTATTTTAAAATTATATCCTACTGGTTTCAATTTCAGAACCTTCCCTCTAAGACTGGCCTTATGTCAGGTGAGTTGGGATGGCTCTTGTAGGCCTTCTATTTTGAGAGGCGTACGGGAAACAGTCTGCGATACATCAGAGCCAGCCACTATTTCGTGTACACTTACTATGTCCCAGGACCTGTGCCAAGCACTCTACACTTCAAGAAATTTGATCTTTACCGCAACCCCATGAAGCTGGAGTTATTATACTCTTTTCACAGAGGAAGAAGCTATGGCTTATTGTTTAAGTAATTACCCAAGGACACACAAGCCAAACATATTAAACCCGTTTGAACCCAGAAAGGAAGTCTGTCTGACTTCAAAGCTTCTGAATTTAAACCCCCTGCACTGTAGACCACCCATTTTCTAAGTGTGATTGATGGATTTCTAGGGGTCCTCAAAACTCTTTCAGGGGGTTGGCAAGATGCTCCCTTTTCTGTCTATATGTCTATGTAAGACTAAAGTTTCCTTGTATACTTCAACCCAAACAATGTATGATAACAGATAGAATACAGAAGATTAGAGAATTCCATCGTCTTCTGTCAAACCAAATATTAGAGATTTGCAAAAATGTAAAACAATGTCATTCTTCTCCCTAATCTTTTCTGTTTTGGGAAGTATGGTTATTTTTCATAAAAGTAATATTTATGTTAAAACATAATGGGTTTCTTATTTTTAAGTGAAATAATAAACATTTTTGAAATTTCTCTATTTTAACTTTGTATACAAAAAAGAGTAATAGATGTAACCTACAGACATAAAATCTCATGGGGGTCCTCAATAATTTTTAAGAGTATAAAGCAGTCCTAGGACCAAAAATGTTGAGACCCACTGCTGTAGACTTCCATTGTCATCAGGCATTTTGCAAGAACCAGAAATAAAACTGATCTGACAGCTCTTTATGTTTCTCAGGTGTCATGCATCACTATTGTGATCCTTCTAGAAAGTGAGGTAGAAATACAGTAAACTGAATCAGAATTTCTTCCTTATCCAAGTACCATTTAAAAGCTAGTTTAGCTCTAGGTTTAGAAATTATCATGTAGAAAAGTAGAACCCTAAAACTGTGTGGATGAAAATGTGTGAAACCACCTTCTTTGTTGTTGAAAGATGAATTATTTGAAAGTACTCTGAAAACGGTTAAAGGCAATTCAAATGTATGATATTGTTATAATTTATTATAATATTTTTGTAATTATGAAATTATGGGAGTAAGGAATTGGCTTTGAGAGATAACCTTAGTGCTAGTTAATAAATATAACTTTATTGTGCTAATATAATTTATAGCTATATTATATATGTGTTATACCTAACATAATAAATACAATAACTTTATATTTATTTAAATGCTTTGCCATATATAAATCACTTTAATATACAGAGTGTCTCATTTGAATCTCACTAACTATGCTATGAGACAAGGCAGGACATACTCTATATCCGTTCTACAAATGTGGCAACCTAGTCTCAGAGTAGTTGAATGACTTGCCAACAGTACACAGCAAATATATGATTGTTTTAAAACTTGTAGCTAGCATAATACCTCAGCAAATATTTATCGAATAAAAAAATTAAGAAGTCAGGTCTTCTGACTCCTAGTTCAGTGTCTTAGCTCTGGCATATGCTGATTTAAAAGGGTAATGGATTTTGCAACATGCCTCATTTGCCAAGAGTATTCAAAATGAATTCAAAAAGGCACACGGTGGTATTCAGTTAGCTCTCACTTATGCAGATCTTTGTCAGGAGAGCAGTAACAGATGAAGATGATATGCATTCTTATATCAAAGGCTTATATTCAATCCTCAAATTTATGTTTTTCCATCTTCAAAGAGTAAGTGATGTAATGCTAACTCTTTTTCATCTGGCGTGTTAGGATTAACTTCCGAAAAACAGAAACACACACACGCACACATGAGTTTCACTGGAACTTTAAAAGTATGATAATTTTACCAAATAAATGGAATTTAGCATACATCTTGTTTATGACAAGTCCACTGAAAACAAACCAACGATCCCACCTTATTGGCTCTTTCAAATTTCAGTACCATGGACAAAGTCGGAAATAAAACAAATGATCTCTACCCCCTGGAAGCATACAGCCTGGTGGGGAGTCAGCTATAGAAACAATGTCCTAGCGTACAAGAAAATGAGGAAACCAGGAATAGGGTGTCTCTAACCCTGCCTAAAGAAGACATTTTTGCTCTGACAGTTCACAATCTGGTATGAGAATCAGGAATATCAACAACAGAATAGGAGCTGTTAATAAGCAAATTTATTTGCGAATTACTGGAAGTCAGAGGGAGAAATGGACTCAGTCTGAGAAAATGAAACAAGATTTCACAGAGAATGTGGCATTTTGGAGAAAGAACGAAGTAGAAGTAATTGACAGCACAGGCCTCAGGTCCCAGCCTACTGAATGAAGGCACTAAAAACGACCTTATCTTTCCCTTTGCATCGTAGAAAGTTGAAGTAAAACATCACGAACCTATTGTGTTTGTTTTGAACCAATTATCTGCATGTGATGAGTAGGAAGTCCCATAGGCAGAGTCTCTATAACAGTGAGACTAGCGAGTAGGAGAGATTGGTGGGGAAAAACACCCTTTAGAATGGCAATCACACTTCTTGAACATTGCAGAATCTTCATTCCACTTAAATGGAATTATCCACAGCTGTGCGTATAAATGGCAACTTCTGGGAAGATGAGACGTCTCCAGAACTATTTTGTGTTATCTCCTTCTTTGTGTAACTATTGCCAAGTATGGCCGTACACTTGGCCATTAAATAATCTTACTTGCATGTTCTAGATTTCTCTGCCCTTATTTCAAGTCTTTCTTGAAACTCATATCCGCTGCATATTTTCTTTCAATAATGTTGTCAAACAAAGCCAATTTCTAGAAAAAAACACTTTGTACTGTATGTATTAGGGGTTGTATTCTTGGGTGGGTGCAGCCCACTATCTGAACCCTATGTTTGGGCAGTTGGCCCTTGTGTCTTGGTGAAAGGTAGGGCCACAGCTACTGCCCCCAAAACCAAAAATTCCAGATACTTGCTTTCTCAGAGCCATAGAATGAACTCTGCCAATCAGATGCTTCCCCAGGCCCACTGAATCTTTAACTAATGAGGCAAAGAAAGAAATGATTTAGAATTTTTTCTGATGGTAGGAGTGGTGAGGGGGTAGAAGGGTGATGGTGGTGAGGGCTTCATGAGTGGTGCCCAGTGTCAAGGCAAGGATGTAGCAACACACTGCACTGGTTGCTTAAAGATCATCTCTTTAGCTGAAGTTCTAACCTCTGCCTTCCCCAGGTTCCTACCCATTTTCTGAGCCAAATTGTCTATCCTTCTTTTTGTTCTGTCAGCTGCCAGGTAGGTTTCCAACACACTTCTTTCTTAAAGGCAGAATTGATTTCTGTCACTTATAACAATAAACCCTGACTGGCCCAGTTTTTCCTAAGTAACAGAATGTATAATGTAATTGTATCTTGTAGTACTTCTAATTGGACAGTTTCTATGGGAAATGCATTTTGAGAATGTCTTAACAATTGTTAAGTGACAGGTGATGGCATTCCCAAAAAAGGATGTCTTTATAATTGAATATGAAGAAAGAAACATTAATTTGAGTAGCTCACGTGGACTCCCAATCCCAAGGGGATAAACTTTCACTAAACTTTGCAATGCTAATGATTGCTAATGATAACCAAAACAAGGCTGGTTAACAGGACACAACTTATTCTCCAGTTAGGAACAGTCAAAGGAAGGAATAAAAGTAGGAGATGGGAAGAGCAGTTTCTTAGCAGAAGGATTGAGCATAAAAAGAATCAGAGTACTCCAAAAAGGAATTCATCCATTAATTTATTCATTCAAAGAACGTTCAAGGAAGGTTTATATGCTAAATAAAGGTAGACAAAAAGAGAATCAAAGAGGAGTTCACCACTCAAGCAGTATATGAGCCTAATACAGACATATAAAAACTTAATATAATGATGCAAAGCTATCAGAGTTACTTAGAATATTCCATAGGCTTGTGTATTAGTTTTCTATGCTGCATAATAAATTACCACAAACTCAGTGGCTTAAAATAACTCACTTTTATTGTCTCACATTTTCCATGAGTGAGGCATCTGGGTCCAGCTTACCTGGGCCCTCTGCTCAGGGTCTCATACAATGTAATCAAGGTGTCTCTGGAACTTGGGTCTCATCTGGGCTCAGTCTCCTCTTCCAAGCTTACATGGCTGTTGGCAGAAAACATTTCCTTGCAGCTTTAGAAGTCATAGCAGTTTTCTTCTTCAAGGCCAGCAGGAAAGAGAAAGTCTCTAACCCTCTTTAACAGGGTTCACGTGATTAAGTCAGCCCCGCTGGGATAATCTCCCTTTTGATTGGCTTAAAGTCAACTGATTAGAGACTTTAACTTTATCTGCAAAATCCCTTCACCTTTTCCATATAGCATAATCTCAGGAGTGTTATCCCAAAACATTAACCATATTCTATAGTTAGAAGCAAGCTCCATATACCACCCACACTCAAGGGGAGGGAATATACAAGAGTGTGGGTCATTGGGAGCCATCTCAGAATTCTGCCTACCAAAGCTCAGCAGTGTCTTCAGTCACAAATGTATGATGCAGAGGGAAAGTTGAGTGAGTGACAAGCCAGAGAGAAAAGTCACTCAAACCATCAGCCTTGCCCTTGCACTGGAGTAGAGGCCTTTTTTTTACCTACAAGAGTTAAGTCTTAAACCAGTTGCCCAAGAAAAGATCAGAGACATTTTCAATTCCACTCAACGAAGCTTTGTGCTATACATTCTAGTCCAGGGAATCACAGGAGAATATAAGAAGTTTCCATTTCTAGTGGGCTTATAGCCTATCTCTTATAGGAAGATAGACCAGGACATACCTTCTACCCAACTTGAATTGGCAAATACTCAGATTAGCAGTGATTCAACAGCACTTCATCTTCTTTAGAGCTAATGTATTTATCCCGTTTTCCCAAGCCTCTACATTTCCCCATATCAATGTGCATGTTCCTTTCCAGAGACAGCTTCTTCTTGTAATTTAGAGAAAAGATTTAGCCTAACCTCAATTTAATGAATATTAACGAGCTTCCAAATGTATGAGATGAGGAATGGAATGAGCGGCTAATACCCTTATGCAGTTCCCATTCTCATTTCAATGATATGACTAGACAACATCTGGCTAATACCAGAAGGGCATGGGAGAGTTCTGGTTCCCTTAATGAGAGCTAAAGATGTAAGACTTACCTTTCATTGCCTAAATGATGTGCTTTTTGCTATGATGTTTTAAACTGTACATTCAGAACAATTTGAGAAATGCTTAGTTGACTGTTTCCATTTTGCTTTGATGTGAGACAATGAGGGCGGCCACTGCCTCCATCCTCTTCCTGAAGATACCAACGGCTGCTTCTTTTCACGTGGGTGGAATATGCTGTTATGGGATGGCTGAGCCCTTGAAGCTTCTTTCTGGGCATCCTGGACCATCTCCCTACCCTCTAAAGGGGTTAACCAATAGAACAAGAAGACAAGATTCAGGGTTCATGACAATATTGGATCCTGGGAAATTTTGAAGGACACCCCCAAAGTTCTGATCAGGGATCTGAGGTTGCCTGGAGGCTGGAGGGGAGCTGACTTGCAGCACTGTGTGCAAAAGAAGAAATGGTGGGATACCAGATTTTCATGGATGCCCTATATAACCTCAACAAGTGGCAACATACTGATAGAAGGGAAGGCAGAGAACCATTAGACTGCCGCACATCTATCATCCTGTAATGTAATGTGACTTCTCTGGTATCCAGTAACCACATGTCCTCAAGGCCTCCCGGATTAGCTTTGACTTCACTATTTGCCCTTGCAGGTATCTAGGGTTCAATTAACTCATTATTATGGCCTTCAAAAAGCAGGAGATAGTAGGAATATCACATTGTTGGCACTTACTTACATTTGGCCCTGCAAAATCAAAAATTGTAATCCTGTTATGTTGAAATCTATTTCCCAAAACACTTCCTGGTTATAAAGTAAGGTAATAGGAAAATGGCAGTTATGTACCTGCACTACCCTTGTCAACAGGAAACATAAGATTCCCCCCGACCATGTGCTTCCCTAGTTGGGAGGATAAAAGTTATATTCTCATGTAATCTCCTAAGAGAAGGCGGTAAGTGCCAAATGGCAGTGATAACTTACACAAATTCTGATACCTCAGCCAGACCCCAGAGATCCTGATTGAGTAGGGTGGTGTCCCCAACATCTGTGTAGGTTTTTTAATAGATAATACATGCATATAGAGCCAAATTTTACATTTCAGAAGACTTCACAGATGAAAATATTTATTTCATTCACTCCCCTTGTTTTCCTCTGTGGAGGCTACTGTTCTTACAATTTCTTTTCTATTCTTTGTGCATATGCAAGCATATAGAAACCAGAGAGAAAAGATAGCATCACATATACTCTATTCTTTACCTTGCTTTTTTTCATTTAATAATACATATTGGAGATTATTTCATGTCCTTAAAAACATGTACTCTCAAAGCATTTTAACAGATTGAAGACACTGGTAACAATCTTCAATGTGCATTAGGCTCTTCCAATAGTCTATGGGGGCAGGTCTGTGCTCGAATCACCCTGATTTCAAAAGATCCCATCTAATCCACATTCTTTTTATCTTTACTACTAACCCAAATTTACCTACTGTTCAAAGTTGGCAATTTTTTTTGGTCATTTAGTATATAGACTTCTTCTACTTCTCCTTTTTTTTCGGGGGCGGGGGGGGGGAAGATTGGCCCTGAGCTAATGTCTGTGCCCATCTTCCTCTATTTTATGTGGGACGCCTGCCACAGCATGGCTTGATAAACAGTGCATATGTCCACACCTGGGATCCAAACTGGTGAACCCGGGGCTGCCAAAGCAGAACATGTGAACTTAACCGCTGTACCACCAGGCTGGCCCCAATATACAGACTTCTAATTGGACTGGCTTATCCAACCGGCACTTTTGTCTTAAAGGATCTTGGAAATAAATATCCCTCATAAAATTCTAGCCTTCTTATTACTTCCACATAAACTTCTAGCCTTCTCATTACTTCCACTTTTGATATTTGTCAAGCAGACAGCAGAATTGCAAAGGGTTTTGTTTGAAAATATTTATACTCTAAAGACTCTAAAGTATGTGCTTAAGGGCAAGATATTAATCTGTTATCCAAGATAAGCAAAAGAAAAATAACAGTAGATTTGTATGCCAATAGCTAAGAATGTGGATTTGAAAAGGACTTTACTTTCCTCTGAAAATTTTTATTTTGTTGAAAGCATATAGCTAAACAAAAGTTTAAGAAGAGTCCTTTTAATCTTCCAGCTAGTTTTATTGCCTGTTCAACTTGGACCAAAATTAATCCGGAAATTACTTTACATTAAATAGACAGAAAATGATTAGACATGCACACACACAAATACACATCAAAAAGCCTTATATCTGAGACTCCCTAACTTTCTGTTAGAAACGTGGAAACAGTAAACTAGTTTCCATCTTACTTTAGTTAGAATTTACCCAGCACAAGTACTTTGCCGTTTAAATATTTATTAATGTGTTTAAATATTAAATAGAAAACCTCTCTGATGCTAGACATGCACTAAAACAAATTGGAATTGGTTTCAGAGTTTCAATATCAATATTCTTTTTGGGAACAACTTAGAAAAAGAAAACTTAATGACAAAAAATTGCACTCAGGGAGGTCCTCAAAGCCAGAAATAAGATACGTATCCTGTATATTGATAACTAAAAATTAGAGAATTTTACATATTCTTGTTCCCCAACTCAACTAAATAAAAAATAGTACAATTCCCCATTATCAGACTAAGTGGTGTGAAATGTAAGTAAATGTACATACTTGCGAATTATCTTCTCTTTTGGGGGGGGGTGAAAAGATTTTTCAAATTTTTGGGTTTTGTTTTGATATTTTGGTCTTTCTTGAACATAGAGTTGACGTTTGAAAGTGTATGTTATGCCTGTAGTTTGTAATGCAAACAATATTTACTGAATTTACAAAGTTAAGTAGTTACCTTTCACATTTTGGATAAAATAGCATACTAATAGTTGCTCGTTTTTTCACATTTGATTTTCTTAATTTACTAATTCTACTCTTAAGGTGATAAACAGAGTTTTTTCTCTTTCCTTTATATCTAGATGAATATCCAGCCAGTGCCCAAATTTAATCATAAATATGAGTCATAGGATGAACGTGAACAAATCACTGGGCTAAAATAGATTTTTCCTATTTCAGTGCAATTCAAAAAGAACTTTAACAATCTCAAAGTTTTAATTCAAGTCTATACTAATTCCAGGGTACAGGTGGTCTGGTCTACACTAATTTATTGCTCTAACTCAGACTGTCTCATTTAAAAAAGATAGTGATATTTTTTCACAATATTCTTGTGCTGTCAGGCATTCCATTTTGTTGACATACATTCAAACACAAGTATATGTCTTATTCTTTAGAATGGGAATTAATTTATAAATCTTCCTTGTTGCTTATCAATTTTTCCAGGCATCTTAACCATATTTTTTAAGTTTAAATTGATTTTTGTAACATGGAGGAAATATTGCCCTTCTGTTTGACACTACATTAGAAATAATGAGTAATGACACATCTAGAAGACAAGAAGACAATTACCAACTGAGTATGAAGGGCTTTATATATATACACCAATATTGCAGACACGCTGAAAGTGGGGAGATAAGCTAATTTTCTTAATAAGCAGACACCATAGCTGGGGATGTATGGAATTATTCTTAATTAAGAACAATTATATTTGTCAACAGAATGGAGAATTTTAGGAAATTTTTTAAAAAAACTCATACTCACTCACAGGTTTTTTTTTGAGATTTTAGAGAGCCATCTTAGACTTTATGAAATAGTTGAAAAATCACAGCTTTATCCTGTAACACACTGTTGATACTAGTTCTGACTAAACTATTCATGTTGTATGCTTACTCAAGGCACTCTAAACATAGAATACAAGAGCAGAGGAAAAACACTCATGATGTATTAAGTCTTCTCAAGCAGAATTACACCTTCATGAGGACTGTATGGATACAATATTTTTCTTTCATCAAAGTGTATTGTCTTTTAAGTTTGGAAATGACCATTCAAATGAATATCCATTCAAAGATTCAAAGGATATTTACATTAGTCAGGCACTGGATGAGGTTCAAGAGTAAATAAGGAAAACAGTCCTTGCTGTCAAAAAGCTTATTGCCTACTAGAGATAAAACACAGGTAAATACAGGTGATATAGGTGCAATGATATGACTATGTTCAGGGTAACAAAGATAGATATGGCCACATCTGGTGGAGAAGATCAATGCAATGAACTGAATGTTTGTGTCCTCCAACAAAATTCATGTGTTGAAATCTTATCCCACATGTAATGGTATTAGGAGGTGGGGGCCTTTGGGAAGTGATTAGATCATGAGGACTCCGCCCTCATGAATAAACTAATCCTCATCAATGAATTAGTGCCCTTTTAAAAAGAACTTCAGAGAGCAATCTTGCCCTCTTTCCACCATAAGATAGAAGGAGAAGCCAGCAGTCTGCTATCTGGAAGAGGGCCCTCATCAAAACCTGACCACACTGTCACCCTGATCTAGGACTTCCAGCCTCTAGAACTGTGAGCACATAAATTTCTGTTGATTATGCCACCCACTCTATGGTGCTTTGATACAACAGATAGAACTTTACTGACTGAGATAGTCGGTATAGTCTTTATAGCAGCAGTAGCACAAATTATGTCTCAAATGGATGTAAGTGCTTCCATGGTAAATGGACAGAACAGCACAAGCAAAGACACAGAAGCTTGAAGAATCATCTGCCTTCCAGGAACCTCAAGACTGCTAGTTGGCAGCATAAGGGGCTGGTGGGGTAAGAAGAGTACAGGAGGGTTTAAAGCAGTGAAGGCTGGCAGAGGCCAGATAAGGTAGAATCTTGCACCATGCAAAGAAGGTTGAGCTTGTAAGATTTTATGTTGTGTACTACTTGTTTTTGATATCTTTATTTTATTTTATTATTTTTTTTGAGGAAGATTAGCCCTGAGCTAACATCTGCCACCAATCTTCCTATTTTTTGCTGAGGAAGACTGGCCCTGAGCTAACATCGGTGCCCAGCTCCCTCTACTTTATATATGCCTGCCATAGCATGGCTTGACAAGCAGTGCATAGGTCCGAGCCAAGGATCTGAACAGGCGAACCCCAGGCCACTGAAGCAGAACATGTGAACTTACCCACTGCACCACTGGGCCAGCCCCTTTCAATATCTTTAAAACTACTAGAATTGGAGCTCCTTTTCCTAAGGAATATCATGTGGAAACCCAATGTATAAAAATATATATAAATGAAGCCTCTCTGATTGAAGTGAGTATGGGGTGCCCAAAGTCACTGTAGTGATACCGAAGCCTGTACATATTCAATAAGATTACCTTTTGACTTTATTATGAAAAGAAATTAATCTTGTCAATTTGCTGTTTTCCTGTTTAACCTGAGGGGTGACTCAAGGGTCATAGGGATTTATGAGCTTGTTTTGTAGAAGAAAGAATGACATCAAGGAAGTTATGATCACCAGATAACCAGTTCCCAGCTACTGTTGACACCCAGAAGGCAGAGTGCCCAAGGACTTATCTGCCTTGAAAGAAACATGGATTACCTCTTTGTTTTCCAAAACTCTTGGTGCCAAGCCCCTTAGCTCCATAAAATCCCCTGCTCTCTTCTCTTGTTAAGGTGGATTTAAGAGAACATATCCTCCCGCCTTCTCGTTTTGGCAAATTTGAATAAACTTTTCTCCATCTCCAAGCACCAATGTCTCAGTGAGTGGCTTACTGTGCATTGGACACAAACTTGAAATTAAGAGGTTCAGTATCAATTTAAAGACCTGTTTCAAATACTTGTCACATAAATATATACATCCAAAGAGCTGGCACCTTTTGTCTTTTGAATGTTGAGGATGGCATGTCCACTCAGCCCTTTGCCAATAGGATAAAAGCTTTTATTCTTAGTTCTATAAAAAACATGAAGAAGTACCATAACAGAGGAGAATATAGCAGTATGGAGAGAGTGTCTGTTGTCATTTTCTAAACAATAGACAGCTGTACCCCCACCTAAGAAGAGATCTTTTGTTTGATAAGGTCTTGAGAATGAGGTTGCATGTGGTGGATAGTGAAACCAGCTAGGAAATACATTACTCTTTTTTGAACTCTCCAGTTTATATTTTGCTTAAGTTATTTAAATTTTGGATTAAAGCCAATGCTGGTAACAATACAGTGTTTTGCTAGATACCACATGAAAGAAGAAAGGAAGAAAGAAAAAGGAAAAAAGCTATTTAGATTGGCAAGAAAGCATTTGGGAAAGAAAGATATGAAGAATCCTTATGTCTAATGAAGATTTTGCTCAAGTGTCAGCAATGTGTGTGATATGACACATTCTCCCTCTTTCTGCAAAATCTCAGTAAACCATCCATTTCTTGTTACTGTGTGGTGGAATTTTAAGAGCTTTGTGAGAGTGCTGGAGACAACCTCCAGGTGGGTGAGGAGCCCAGGCTGAGGCTTGCCCAAGAAGTCTCCATGAGTGAGTTTCATGAGAATGAGGGATTTGTAGTTTGTTCTGAAACCTACCTCCTCCCATACTAACTTAGAAGATCCATGTCACTTTAACTCCCTGCTAAGATTTTGATGCATGACTGTGATGTCAGTTAGGGTTGTAATGGCTTCTGATCCCCAACTTTCCCTGCTACTTGGACTCCAAGTCATAACTGCCTTCACTCCTTCCTCCTGCCTGTCTAGCCTGTCTAGCAACTGGTACTAAATTAACATCAAATGTTTGGACAACTGTGAAGTGACCAGTGGTCATTTTGAACATCAGTCCCCGAGTTCCTCTTCAGAAGCTATAAAATTCACCTACACCAAAGAACTGGTTAGAATAATAACTATTAGGGATACAAGTTCATATTTCCCCTGACCAGAAAAGTTCCAGCTTCTTAATTTCCTGTTTTAACTGTCCTACGAGTATCAGATGACAGATTCGAGACTGATGAAGCAGCCACAAAAGGAGACTGCTCAGCAAGACTTAGCTCAGGACTGAGAGCTGACCCTCAGAGCATACATACAGGATTCCTCTTGCTATCATTTCTTTGATGAAAAGTAGAGGCAAGGTTTTAGGGATTGTTACTTTTGTTTTTGACAGGCCCATAAAAAGAAGAGCTAACTTATGTGTCTGAAGAAGAAAGAGCAAGTCAACTACTGATATAGGGGGACAGTATAATGGTTAAAAACTCAGACTTAAAAGCAGAGCTTTTCAAACATGAGTGAACATATTCATCACCTGGGAATTTTGTGAACAGTCAAATTCTGATTGAGTAGGTCTAGGATGGGGCCAGAGGGTCTGAATTTTCAATAATATCACCAGTGATACAATTCTGCTGGTCTGAGTATCACACTTTGATATGTAACCATACGTAACCCATGTAACCACAGTGAAATTATCTGGGTTCAAGTCCTGGTTCTTGACTCCACCAAGCTGAATGACTTTGGGTAATTTAACATCAGTTTCCTCATCTCATCAGTTTCTTCATCTGTCAAATGGGAATAATAATATTACCTACATCCATGGGTTTTTGTGAAAGTTAAATGAGTTAATGTATAACAGCACTGAGAGGAGTGCCTGGCACATATTAGGTGCTCAATAAATATTTGGTGAATGAATTACTTAGCAGCACAGTAGGAGGGGAAATCAAGGGTCTATGCCTTTGAACCCAACTCTTTTATGTCTCCCCAGAAGAGTCATCTGCCTTTTTGGCTTCCAACTTGGTTGCCTTTGAGTCAACTCTTTAGAATTCCAATTAGGGCTTAAAAGAACAAAATGGGAAGCTCCTACAGAACGTAATGAGGAGTTTATTTGTTTGTTTTCCCATCTAAGGGTGGGAAATGATCAGATTTATATTTATGAAAATTACTCTGAGAGCACATGGGAGACAGATAATAGGAGCTGGACAAAACTAGTGCTGAAGAGATAAGCTTCTAAGAAGACTATCATAATTGGCCAGGGAAGAGACATAAAGAACCCGAGATTAGATCAGTGGAAAGAGTTGGCGAGGGGAATCAATAAAAGCAGGATTAAGGAGGTTCACTTGGCCAGACATGGGATTAATTAGTGGGCACAGCTGATATTCCGGGAGAAGTGGGAAAGGCTCCCAGCCTTCTAGCTTGTGCAAGAAGATAAATCTTGGGGGCCATTTGCAAAGATAGAAAGTAAAGGCAGAGGGAATAAGTAACAATAAAGAAGATGAATAAAGTGGAAGGGGAATAGATGGTAATAAGATTAATCTTGGACAAGTTGAAAGTAGCTGTAGAGCTAGATAACCACAGGCAATCAGCAATCCAAGTCTGGAGCTCAGGAAACATAAATGTTGCCTACATAGATTTGCAAGTTAGTGGTATTTGTGTATTAAACCCCTTGAAGTGAATGAGTCTATCCAGGAAAGTCTGAATGAAAGAAGTGGACACAAAATGGAGGCCATCAGGGAGACTGAGAAGGAAGGATGGGAGAAACAGAGACAAAGTCAAAAGAGAGGTATGGCAGAAGGCCAGCGAGAAGAGTGCTTCAGCAATGAGGAGTCCCTGGTCAACAGGGCCAAATTCCCCAAAACAACATCTACGCTTCCGGAAACCGGTTCTTCCTCTGTGCTTCAATGAATCTGTCAACACCACGTGGTGATTCTAATCTCTCAGGACTAAAGGCTGGTGTCTCTGTCTGACTCATCCTGCTTCCTCATTCTATATGTGACAGCTGGGCTCAACTTCCTTTGCCTTCCTATGCCTTTATCATTATTCTCTTCAACACTTTACAAGATATTTTAACTTGGAAAATTTGTTTTGTTTAGGAGCATAAGCATCTATGTATCTAAGTATTAAGAAACGCATGAGAATAATAAACACCACGTTTAGGATGAGAATTACCCCTGCAGAGGGTGGGACAATTATGGTTAGGAAAGGAGCACAGGGATTTCAGCTGCATTAATAATGTTTAATACTTAAGCTGGGTAACAAGATCATGGGTTTAAGCTTCGGGATATTTAAATCATACAAAAAGCTATTTAAGAAATACTTTATAATAACAGCACCCTGAACTTCAGGTTTTTAAGGTCTTTTCAATTTGGAACCTTGCTCCCTGTCTCATCTTATTTCCCACACTTCCTTACAATATTCTCTTCTGGATCTGTCTCTTCTCCACATCATTCAAAAAGATCATTGTCAAGAACACATCTTTGACTTCTTTCAGTCATAGTGTCTCCCTGCCAGGAATGCATCTCCACTCAGTCAGGTATTCCTCTCCAAAATCTTTATAGACCTTTAAACTCAGAAACCTTTGTTGCTGATTTCTCTATTGGATACGAATTTGTTTTCCTCCGAATCTTGTGAGTGTGTGTGTGTCATATTCTTATCTATCTCTTCCAAATCTCTTTTGTGATATTTTCTTACTATATAGTTCAGTAATTCTAATCTCGATTGCACATTATAATTATTTGGGGAGCTTTTAAAAAAATATGGATGCCTGGTCTCCAACTCAAACAGGCCCCACTTCAAACAGGCCTGAAGGACAGAATTTTTAAGAAGCTTCCAGGGTGATTCTAATACCACAGTTATAGTTTGATCATGCCTTGAAAACAGGGGCCCTCTCTTCTTAGCCACCTCTACACCAACACAGAATTTCACATGGATAATATGTGAAATATTTGAACATGAGCTCAAATACCAGTTTCAGTCAAAGAAAGCAGGAAAAGCTAATAATCTTAAGAACCTGCTGCACTATTCTTCTTCTGATATAATATATAAAAAGTCCACTTAGCAGTAACTTGACCTTCAGTAGTTCAATGTCATAAGTCTTTGGAAGCAAGTTACCTAAATGTGCAAACACGAACAGCTGGGCTGAAATCGAACACTGACTGAAGTGACTTTAAATACTGGAGTCCGAGGAGGCAAGGCCATAAATAAGAGCTTTAGGTTCCAATGTTTGACAACTGATCCTTAATCCCAGAGATGATCATAGTAGCAGTAGACAAGTGTCAAGGATACGGCATGGACTGTAGGGCATTTAGTAAAAGAATGGCAATGCAAAAATCTTTAAAACATTGGTCAGGATGCTACGTAATAGTAGGAAAAATGTAAACTCCTATTCTAATTCTCCTAATTGAATCACAACTGTATATAACTTGTGTGTTGAATTATTCTTTACAGGCAAATGGTATTTAAATGCCTAAAGTTATTTCATCTATGAAGTTGTGTTAAAATTATATGCTTCCATTTGCAATAGTCTTGAGAGTAGAGTTAGATGATTATTTACATTATTGGCATCCCATCAGAAAAGAGAATGTATTTTTAATCCAATTTTTCAGAAGGAAAATGAGTAGGTATACTAGATAATTTTTAATGTCTCTTCCACCTCTTCGATTCTTTAACTAATTATTCTATTGATCTATCTTCAATCTCACTGATTCTTTCCTTGGCTGTGTCACGTCTACTGATGAGCCCATAGAAGATATTCATTTCTGTTATGATATTTTTGATTTCTTGCATTTCCTTTGGGTTCTTAGATTCTCCATCTCTCTGCTTACATTAACCATCTGTTCTTGCACCTTGTCCACTTTTCCATTAACACCCTTACCATATTAATCATGGTTATTTTAAATTCCCTGTGTGATAATTCCAAAATCCGTGTCATATCTGAGTCTGGTTCTAATGTGTGCTTTGTCACTTCAGACAAAGTGCTTTTTCTTGCCTTTTGGCAGGTCTTGAAATTTTATGTTAAAAGGTGAACATGTTATGCGTGGGTAATTAGAACTGAGTTAAATAGGCCGTTAGTGTGAGGATTTATGTTAATTTTTGCTGTAGCTGTAGGTGCTAGAAGCTTCATGTTTCTCTAGTGTCCTTGCTTTGTTTTCCCTCTTGTCATTGGGCTTCCCTAAGTATGCGTCCTCAGATAGCCTGCTCTTTGCAGATCTTACAGGCATAATCCACTGTTATACTGGAGCTCTATTTGGGTTGTGGTTTGGTGTGGGTTAGGGGGAGCAGTCTATAATCTCTTGATTAAATTTCAGTATTTTTGTGGGTCTTTGCTTTTGGACTGCGACCTTTGCCAAGTGTTTCTCTACTCTCTACTCTCATCCTGGCTGCAGTCTTTGAATCTAAACCTATTTCCTTGAAGCCTTGATCTCTGTTGACCGTATTTCCATTTTTGTTTTGTTTCCCCTCTTCAGGTGAAACAGGAAGTCTGAAGGTGGGGTGGAGGGGGGGAATTCCCTTCCACCAGCTGAGATTTGGCTCTGAAAAAATCTTTTCCCAAGGAGAGTAATCCTGCATTGTGGTTAAAACTGTTGATTTCTTTCTCAATGATTATTATTCCCCTCCTCCTGCCAGAGCCACAGAGATCTTTCTTGGATCTTCACAATGAGAATTTGGTAGAGGTACAAGAAGCAAATCTCATGAAAATGTAGGGGCCCCATTCGGACTGCAATCCCCAGGAGTTTCTGACTCTCATCTCAGCTTCCAGCTGTTCACCAAAATTACCATCTCAGTGTTCCTACCAGTATACGGCTCCAGTAACTTCTCCAGGTCAGCAAATCTCTCTGGGTGAAGCTGTGTTTTCAGATTTCTGGTGGCAGTTTGCTTGTGACCTCAGTTGTCTGATGGGTTCAAGAAAAGTCATTAATTTTCAGTTTTTCTACTTTTTTCTTGTTGTGAAGATAGCAGTGACTAAGCTCTATGTGTCAAAGCTGAAACCAGAAGCCTAGATTATTCTAATTGCGTTATTTCTGAACTTGTAGGTGTATGGAAGAGTAAAGTTTAAGATTTTAAAATATTCTATTGGAACTAAACATCACTTAAGTATATTTTAGAACAAAAAAATTGTTTTTAAAACATTGTTAGTGTTTAATACTAGTTGAAGGTTAATGTTTTAATTTGGGGCAATTTTTATTGTTGACATAGTGGAAAGTGTTTTTAGCTATTTAATTTATAAAACAATTGCTTCTCATTCAATAAATATAATAGTCTCAATTACTGTCATTTTGTGAAATCTTCCCCAGAGGTTATATTTTTTGTACTTCCGTTAGTCGAGTAATGTTTTTTCTTATTTTATTCTGTCAGTTCATTTTGGATATTAATATATTCCTTTAAATAACTCATGGCATCTGAAAACTTTGAGTTCAGCATTTCACTTTATATTCATGAAACTATTTGTTCTGGTTTCTTACAATATTTTTAATGTCACGTTTAGCATCATAATCTCAGGATTACTTCTTCTTTTCTTCCCCAAAGCCCCAGTGCATGGCTATATATCCTAGTTGTAAGTCCTGGTTCTTCTATGTGAGCCGCCACCACAGCACTGACTGACACACAATTGGTGTTGATAAAGCAACGAGAGCAGGAAACTGCAACCACTAGGCCATCAGGGCTGGCTCAGGGTTATTTTGATTATTAAAGCTTTTCTGGAATAAAGGGAAAGTACTGTTATTGATGGGATTCAGAACATGCTATCCCAAAATATAGCACCTTGGCAGATTGAATATTTTAAGTTAAAGGAATTTGACACACAGCAAGTGCTGGAAGGACTCTCCACCCTTCTGCCCTGAAGCAGGTCCTAAGACCCTCACGTGAGAGGTGACCTCCCTACACCCAGACAAAAAGAGCATCCTTATCTCTGAATGTGAATGAGCAGTTTCCCTCTTGCTTAGGTCTTGCTGTTTCCTGAAGTTTGCACTTAGCTCGTACCCTTTTTGTCCTTTCTCATTTTTCCATGAGTTCCTACTCTTCATCAAACCTAGCATAAAAACACTTAGGTTTAATTGCTTCTTTGGGTCTTCACTCCCTTATGAAGGCTCCCGTGTTACATAAAACTTATATTAAATAAATTTGTGTGCTTTTCTCTTGTTAATCTGTCTTTTGTTACAGAGATTCAACCAAGAACCTAGAAGGGTAGAAGAAAAAGGATTTTTTTTTCTGACATTACAAATAAAAAAAGTTTTATTTTTGTCTTTTATTTTTTGTTAGCATGGGGTGGTCACTGACAGATGGTGTAACAAACCATCCAAGTTTGAATGATCATTATTTTGGCATATTATAATGAAGGACTTTCTCATTTGAGTAGCTCTATGATAATCTTATTTCTTATCTCAGATGCTAGGCCAGTTGTGGTCAGAGATGGAACCCTTCAGCTAAGGCTATGATTTCAATCAGCCAATCCTGGGAACATTTCTCTGTTCTCTGTATAGCCAAACCTCTTAAAAAGAATTGTCTCTACTCATTGTCTACAATTCTGTTTTCCCATGCTGTCTTGAACCTACTCCATTCTGCTTCTGTCTCTTTCCTTCTGTAAGAACTTTTGGTTCAAGGTCACTAGTGACCTCCATGCAGCCAAATCCAATGGACAATTCTCAGTCCTGCTATTGCCTCACCCATAAGAAGCTTTTGGCCTGTGAGCAGCTTTTGACACAAATGATCGTCCTTTCCTTCTTGAAACACTTTCTTCAGTCCATGCTGAGATCCTCCTTGCTCTCGATTGCCTCTATCTCACTGGCCACTCCTTCCTAGCCTCCTTTGTAGGATCTCATTCTGCCTTCCCTTTGTAGTTTCTAAGTTGGTCTTCCCCAGAGCCTTTTTCCCCCGCTTTCTGTATGCTCACTTTCTAGGTTATGTTACTTAGTCCCATAGCTTTCATGCTATATCCGTAAAAATTCTGAAATTAATATCCACCTACTCATCAACCAGACATGGATATCTACAAGTACCTCAAACACAGATCATCCAAAACTGAACTCCTGGTTAAACTTGTTGCTCCCCAAGCCACTTCCTTGTATACATTTGGGTCTTATTATCTTCCAGGTACTGAATGCCCAAAATAGAAAGGTGGTTTTAAAACCATTGTTAATAGTTAAAATTTGTTTTTAAAAATAGAGCATGATATAATTTCTCGAGTGTGAACTATGCCTCTTTAACCAAAAATTTCTCTTATTTTAATGTGATGAGAACTAACATCCTAGTGGAGGACTTCCTTCTTGCTTTTTCTTTTTAAACCAAGAGACATTGATTCTCTATTTAGTCATTTAAAAAATAATATGAGCTGTGCGTAGCAGTGGGTCTGAGGAGAAGAGAGGTTTCTAGAGGCCTGGACAATGCACCGGGAACATGGGGAGGTGAAGGGGCAGGAGGCTGGCTCTGGGAATGTGATGTGGACTGTGGGCTCCAGGGTGAGTCAGGGCCTTGGTTCCAGAATGCAGCTGAGTGCAGGCGACTACTCCCTTTGGCTGCAGCTTTGTAGTAAAAGCATTGAAGGCAAAAGATGCATTTTGCATAGTGGCACAAATCTTAATTTCTGCAGACAAAATCCTTAATGATGATACTAGTCTCAAAGATTATAATCATAATGAGGAAAAGTTCATCATGATTATGGTCACAAATCCCAGTGCTGTGACAACACCAGCCCCAGCTACAACCCAGAGATCAAATCCTGCCACTACTGTTTCCTCCGGCTGTTTCCTCTCCAGGGGCAGCTGTGGCTCAAGCCCCCTCCTCTGTCCCTGTTCTGGCTCCCATGTCTGCACCTGTACCCACCACTCCAGCATCAAGGATGGCATCTTCTGAACCTGCACCTACTACTGCAACTGAACAAGAGAAACCTGCAGAAAAGCGAGTGGGGACACCAGGGACTACTGTCCCAGCCAATTGAGGGCACCTGAGGAGATTCTTCTCAGCAAAAACCTTTTGGAAGATGCAACAAGAACACTTGTGGCAGGTTGATCTGATGAGAATATGGTAATGAGATCATGTCATGAGTTGGTTTCAACAACCCTGACAGAGCAGCAAAGCATCTTTTTTTTACCTTACCAGTTATTTAAAAAAGTTATATTGCTAATAGATTATTTTTAGAGCAGTCGTAGGTTTATAGAAAAAAAATTGAGCAGAGAGTACAGAGAATTCCCATATCCCCCCACCTCTTTCTCCCTATTATTACCATCTTGCATTGGGGTGGTCCATTTGTTACAATTTATGAACCAATATTGATATGTTCCTTATTATCACCTGTAGTCCTTAGATTCTGTTAGGGTTCACTCTTTGTGTGGTACACTTCTGTGGGTTTTGACAAATACATAATGTTATGCATTCACCATTACACTATCATAGGGCCTAGTTTCAGTGCGCTAAAGTCCCCTGTGTTCCATCTGTTCATGCTTCCCCCGTCTCCTTTGCTCTGGCAACCACTGATCTTTGTACTGTCTCTGTATATAGAACGTCATGTAGTTGGAATCAGACAGCATGAAGTCTTTTCAAAGTAGCTTCTTTCCCTTAGTAATATGCTTTCAGGATTCTCCATGTCTTTTTGTGGCTTAATAGCTCATTTCCATTTTTTTATTGCTGAATAATATTCCATTGTCTGGATGTACCACTGTTTGTTTATGCCTTTACTGACTGACATCTTGGTTATTTTCAATTTTTGGCAGTTATGAATAAAGCTGCATTAAACAGTCATTGGTAGGTTTTTATGGGGACATAGTTTTCAACTTCTTTGGGTAAACACCGATGACCACAGTTGCTGGATCGTATGGTAAGAGTATGTTTGGCTTTGTAGAAAACCACCAAACTGTCTTCCAAACTGGCTGTATGATTTTGTATTCCTGCCATCAATGAATGGGAGTTCCTGTTGCTCCACATCCTAGCCTGCATTGGTCCTGTCAGTGTTTTGGATTTTCGCTGTTGTAATAGATGTGTAGTGGCGTCTCATCGTTGTTTTAATTTGCGATTCCCTAATAACATTTCCTATGCTTATTTACCATCTGTATATCTTCTTTGGTGAGGTGTCTGTTCAGATCTTTAGCCTACTTTTTAATTGAGTCGTTTGTTTTCTTACTGGTGAGTTTTAAGAGTTCTTTGTATATTTTGGATGCAAGCCCTTATCAGATGTGAGTTTTGCTTGTCTGGAAGTCTACAAGTATCTTTTAATGGGAAGTCCTGGGGCGAGGAAGTCAGGCTATGCTTGATCCTTCAAGCAGTGAGAACTGGTCTCCTCAGTCTTGAGCAGTGGCTGCAGCTGCAGCTACTACAGCAGCAACTTCTGGGGGACCTGCCCTTGAATTTTTACGGAATCAATCTTGAGGGAGAAACATCCCTCAACAGAATCCTTCCCTGCTTCCAGTATTGCTACCTCAGATAGGTCAGAAAAATCTTCAGTGACTGAAGCAAATTAGCAAACCTTGGGAACGTTGGTTCAGATGTTAAGTGGACAATATCTAGAAGGTGGTAGTCGAGGAGGAGGGGCTGGAAGTGGCAGTGGAGGAGCTGCGGAAGCTGGAAGTATTCATATGAACCCCTATTTTGGACTGCATGTTTGTGTCACCCGCAAATTCATAGGTTGAAATCCTAATCCCCAATGTGATGGTCTTAGGAGGTAGAGGCCTGTGGGAGATGATTAGGTCATGAGGGTGGGGTCCTCATGAATGGGATTAGTGCCTCTATAAAAGGAATTCCAGAGAATTCTCTTGCCCTCTCTATACCATGTGAAGATACAAGTCAGCAGTCTAGTCCAGAGGAAGGTTCTTACCAGAACCCTGCTGGCACCCTGATCTTGGACTTCCAGCCTTCAGAACTTCGAGAAATACATTTCTGTTGTTTATATGCCATGCATTATAGCAGCCCAGACTGACTGAGATGACCACACTCAAGTATGGCATCAAGAAAAAGAAGCTATAGAAATGTTAAAGGCATCAAGGTTTCCTGAGGGACTTGGGATATAAGTATATTTTGCTTTTGAGAAGATTGAAAGGGACATTTTCCCCCCTCACATTTTATATCAGTGTATTACGTTCTCTCTTCCCTGGACCACGTGGGAAGATTTGGGCTCATCTCTGTAACTTGGTAAAATGTTGTATATTTTGAGGTTGGGAAGGGAGAGAGATAGGAAAAAGGGCAGAGATGAATAGTGTAGTTCTACTTAAATTAAACTGCATACCATACAGTGCATAGAATATTCTACAACCAAAAATCAACCTTCGATGGTCTTTATTTCTTCCGTAAAATAGTAGGAAACTTCTGCTAGGTGTTTACTTTTAGTATACTAGGTCCAGAAATTTAGCGTCAGGCCCTGTTTTATATTTCTGTGACTTAACATTGGTTTCAGAAATAATCTTTGCTACCTAGACTCTGCAGTCTCTATTTCATGGCAACACTGGATGATGGCTTTGTGAAACTGAAAAATATCTTGGAGCAACTGTAAACAAAAATGCCAAATTATTGATGATTATTGTTGCTACTTCAAGAAGGCACGTTCTTTCATGATTAATATTATGGAAGCAGGGAAACTTCTTTAAAAGAAAATAATTATTAATTTAAAATAACTTTATGATCATTGAATTTAAGATCCTTCTTAGATGATTTGAAAAGCTGCACAATTATAGTTACTATTTACAAATATAGTTAGCTTCTTGTTCACATTTTTTGTTTGGGGTTAAAATTGGTAGTTGTCTAAGTTTCAGAATAATCATTGTGGGTTTGATTTTGATGCATCCTTTTGAGCAATGTACACTTTTTAGGCCAATGAAGAGATGCAACAATCACTTTCCTTCTCTCTTCCCCTTCCCTTAACAGAAATGTGTTTACCATTAAGCTGTGAGTTCAGACTGATGTCTTTCTTTTTTAAACCCATAACATGCTGATTAGATTAAAAACTAGTGAAAATATTTCAAAACAAGGTTTCTGACATCAGTAAAGCTTTTTCCTTTATTAGATAAGGATGTTTGATTAAAATCATTAATATTATAATACTTTCAAAAAGAGAAGGAAGGAACTATACTCAGCCTCTTTTATTGCATCAAGAAGATGGGAGCAATCTTTGGAGGGTTGGGGGATGCACCTGAAAACATATTTTGAAAAATATAAAATCAAGATTTTCATGGGGTATTAAAAGTAAAATCTTAATAGCAAAAAAGAAAATCATTTGAATGCCCTTTTCATTATGTAAATATTATTTGCAATTATCTACATAGTACCTCTTGTATGATGTACAGGCAACTCAAATCTAGCATTTCCTGAATAAAATTCTTGGTTTCTCCCAAACCTAATTCTCTCCACGGCTTTTCCATATCAATAAATTATAGCACTAGTCATCCTTGCTCTTACTGACTTATGAAAGCACTTTATTAACCCTTTGTCACCTATATGTAACAATTCTCTAGACTTTTGTTAGTGTTTCAATTTTGTTTGTGGTATTTCTGATATGCCAAGGATGCCAGGTTTTATGTCATCAAATCCATCAGTACTTTCTTTTATGATCTATGTTATTAGTGTCAGGTTTATAAAAGCTATCTCTAACCAAGAGAAATTATCTGCATTATTTGAGAATTTAATTTGAAGATCTGATATGTCTGACCTATTCTAGTCCATGGAAACTTTTTGACTTGGTCAATAGTTGGTTCAAACCGCTATCTGGAGTCTCCTAGAATTCAAGACTGAATTATCCAGGGTAATTATTACAGAGTGGTGTTGGGGTGATGATGGTAATGTTTGTGGTGATGATGCTGTAGTGGTGATGTTATAGTGATGATGGTGGTGTTTGTGGTGGTGATGCTGTGGTGGTGATGGTGGTGTTTGTGGTGGTGGTGGTGGTATTTGTGGTGGTGATGTTGTGGTGGTGATGGTGGTGTTTGTGGTGGTGATGCTATGGTGATGATAGTGGTGTTTGTGGTGGTGATGGTGGTGTTTGTGGTGGTGATGCTGTGGTGGTGATGGTGGTGTTTGTGGTGGTGATGTTGTGGTGGTGATGGTGGTGTTTGTGGTGGTGATGTTGTGGTGGTGATGGTGGTGTTTTTGGTGGTGATGGTGGTGTTTGTGGTGGTGATGTTGTGGTGGTGATGGTGGTGTTTGTGGTAGTGGGGGTGGCCTTTTTATGCAGATTACAGAAATGACCTTTTGATAGCTAGGCTACCTGACCTTTCAGTGCTTCAGAAAATAATTTAATATCATCAGACACAACATAATTAAGTTCTACTGTGTTAGGGGATGAATTATGTCCCCTGGCAAATTCACATTAAAGTCTTAACTCTCAGTACCTCAGAGTATTACTGTATTTAGAGATAGGGTCTTTAAAAAAGGCAATAAAGGTTAAATGAGATCATTAGGGCTGTTCTAATCCAGTATGACTGGTGTCTGTATGAGAAAAAACAATAGGACACAGAAGGAAGTTTATGTGAAACACATGGAAAAGAGGGTCCTCTATAAGCCAAGGAGAAAGGCCTCAGAAGAAACCAACCCTGCTCACACCTTGATCTCAAACTTTTAACCTCTAGAATTGTGAGAAAATAAATTTCTGTTGTTTACGCCACCAAATCTATGATACTTTATTACGGCAGCCCTAGCAAACAAGAGAGGCCCCCCAAAAAAATATTTTGACGGCCGACCTGGTGGTGTAGTGGTTAATTTTGCACTCTTTGCTTTGGCAGCCTGAGGTTTACCATTTTGGATCCCAGGTGTGGACCTACACACTGCACATCAAACCATGTTGTGGCAGTATCCTGCATAGTAAATAGAAGAAGATGGGCACAGATGTTAGCTCAGTGACAATCTTCCTCACCAAAAAAAAGAGAAAAGTTTGGTTGATTTTGTCTGTTGTTTTCTCAATTATTTTGTTCTCATGAGCCTCTCAAGGTATAAGCATCTAGCCCGTGGAGTTGTGATTCTAATGTTTGAATACACACAGTTTTATTCAAACATGGTCTTAACTTAAGCAAACTATGTTATTTGTTCCTTAAAGAGCAAAAACCTGGTCCAAGGCTGAAGGAAAACTGACTTTACTGTACTCTAGAGATGGTAGCTTGTATTCTAAAGTGGTTTAGAAATACCATGGACTATATTTTACCATAAATTTAAGAAATTTTCAAGGACAATGTTGACTACATGCAGTTTTTCACATCACAAGTTGACTCCAGAGCCACGTCCTTACCTAAAATTTGACTCCACTAGAAATTACAGAAGAGAAGTCTTAGCTTGAGCCAGACATAAAAAGAATTCATACTTACAAGATATGCTAGGATATAACAAATTCAAATTCATAAAGAGTCAATGTTTTCATAAAATATTGAGTTTACCTGGAACATTAAAACAATGATGACTTCTACAAAATAATTGTAACTCACCAGCACATTTTGGGGAATACATCAATTATGCAAAGTACTATTTATCTTTAGTGTGACTAGTACATTTCTGTAGAATTTAAGTCAAAATGTAAACACCAATATACCATTTGACTATGGTGTCTCTACCTACAAGGATGCGTGTACAAAATCAAATTTCTACAGTATATGGGGAATAAGTCTAACATCAGAGTATTACTGGATTGCCCAAGCCCAGGTCTCCATTCATTTACACTGGATCTCCCTTACAAGGCACTCTGGAGTTCCAATGGCGTCAACCATTGAATCTATTCAATCTGTAGACACTTGTTTTGGCTAGCTCCATATAAGCACTTTATTTTTCTTAAGAAAATGAACTCTTATTTCAAAATTACTCTTGGTGTGGGCAGAGGGCTGTGGTAGAGTTTTGTGAGTAGTAAAATATTTCTCAACACCAGAAAAGTACTCCCGATTCTTTTAAAGGATGTTTTCTATTTAAAACAAAAAAAACCAACAACCTCAATCATTTGACGGGAAGTAGTGATGGTAGTTTATTTGATGTTGGTAATTGAATTTTTTTCTTCTGAAAAACTGCCCCAAGCTAAAAAAAAAATAAAAATAAGAGTTTTAATTGAATATTGTTAGTTTGCTACTTTTGATTATTCTTACGCCTCTCATTAAGGACTTCAAAGTGAAGTTCATAAGCACAATTACCTTCTACCCTCTCCTCTCCACTGCACTGTCCTGTTCCCACACTCTTGAACAAAATTGTTCAAATCAAGTTGGCATATTTGTTTTCATAGAACAGCAGTAACAGAAATGTCTGGGAGAAAATATGGCTGGGGGCAAGCCATATTTCTCATACTCTCTTCCTTATAACAAAGCTATTTGTAATCTCTGTAGACTTCACTTGTTTTTCTAGTTAGAATGTCAGCCTTCTGAAGCAATCTTTGTGTATCTGAAGCAACCTTGCATCGGTTGAATCCTATTAGAGTGAATTCTAAGGCACACTTCAAGTATTTTTTTAACAAGGAATCTAATTCATTGAATAACCTTTAAAATAAAAAATAAAGTATATGAATATACATTAGAACATTAATTCTTATTGGAGAGGTGGAGGAAGAGGAAACTGAAAAAAAAGCAGGCTTGGCCTAGAAGGTTGGAGATCAGAATCTTGTCATCCCTGAAGAGAGAGAAAAAATGTTCCCAGAAGGAAGTTAGCAACAGTCAGATGTGTCAGAGAGTTCAGAAAATTAATGACTGAAAAATGTCATTTGATTTCAACAAAAAAGTTGGTATCTTCAGTGAAAGTCGTTTTAGGCAGGTTTGCAGGGAGCATTTGGAAGTCATTTATCTAAGGGTTGGAGGCAAACAGGATGTTAGAAAGTAGAAAAATCTAGCGTAGAGGTCCTTTCAAGAAGCTTGACGAGGAAGAAAAGAGAGAGTAGGCAGTAGCAGAAAGGAGATGTGGGGCTGTGATGGAAATTACAAACTTACTAAACATGGGACACATTAGAGAGCTTCTTTAAGTACAGAAAAGAAGGATCCAGAAGAGAGGAACACATTGAAGACTCAAGTGGGGAAAAAGGATAACCAATGGAGCAGATAGACCCATAGGTGGCAGGAGTGGATAGGATCAGACGGGATTCATTTTTACAAGAAGAGAAATTCTGCACCATTGTGACAGGAATGAGAATGGACAACAAACACAACATTGGAATATGTCTCTAGCGTCTATGTTAGGACTGCGCATTTGTATACATTGCTATTTGCTATTTCTGAAATGCCCAACTCCCTCCCTCCAGGTACACATATCTCCTGGGCATACTTCATACACAGCTCAAACATCGTTTCTGGAAAACCTTCCTTGGCATGCATCATCTACTGTGGAAGTTTCTCCTCGTTCTCCCAGATGCTCCCTGTGCTTTGCTCTGTGCATATTTTGTGCTATAATGGGTATTCACCTGTCGGTCTCCTCCTTTAGAGTGTAAGCACTTGAAAGGAGGAAGCATATCTCATTTGCCTTTGTATCTCAGAGCCTAACCTAGATGAGGAACTTCGTCTGTATTTGTTGAATCAATGATTACTTCTGCTTGGTTGAATTGATTTGTCATAGGCATATGTGCCATGAACACTGTGAGTGGCAGGGCGTGGGGATGGTATTTGCTGTGAGTTTCTGCTCCCGGCTTGACTCATTATCCCTTCTAATCATCTTCACCCTGTAGCTGTTCTTTCTGAGCTTGGCTTTACTCCAGGCACCGTGAATGTGGCTTCACCCACCCTCTGTCTTCGTTCCCAAAATCACCCTAAGTAACAGAGTTTTCGTTAAATGTTAGGGCTTAATGGAGAAATGCAGAAATGTGCAGAACAGGAATCAATGCAATGTAGGATATTAAAAACCATGATGAAAACCAGTTTAAACTCTTGTTGAAAACCTTACTATAGGGGAACTCTCACTGGATATCTTTCTCATAAGAACACAGCCTGCCACCCTTTGCAGGAGCTACTCTCTCCTTATCTCTCCCTGGAATTCCTTTTCTACTTTTCTCCACATGCCGTGGCACCCGCCCTTCCCTACCAGTATGGTGGTTGGCAGAACAATAGTCCCCTCAAGATGAATATGTCCTAATCCTCAGAACCTGTGACTATGTTATATTATGTGGCAAAAAGGAATTAAGGTTGCAAATCAGCTGAGCTTAAAAGAAGGAGAGTACCCTGGATTATCCAGGTGGGTTTGATGTAATCACAAGGGTCTTAAAAGTGAAAAGGGGAACACCAACGTTGGCGCCAAAGTGATGCAATGTGGGGAAGACTCCACTGGCCATTGATGGCTTTGAAAATGGAAGAAGCCACAGCCAAGGGATGCTAGTGGCCTCTAGAAACTGAAAATGGCAGGAAAATTCATTCTGTCCTTGAGCTTCCAGAAAGGGACTCAACCGTCCTGACACCTTGACTTTAGTCTCCCAGACCTGTGTTGGATTTCTAACTGTAAGATAATACATTTGTGTTGTTTTAAGCCATTACATTTATAATAATTTGTTACAGTAGCAAATAGAACACTAATACAAGGACCAAGATAAGAAACACAAATTTATTTTAATGCAGACTATCTTAAATCTTTTGACTCAAAATCTGTTCCAGCCTAAGCTCTGAGACCTTCCTTTGCCAAATTAAAAAGAACGTTAACAAACTTTCCTTTACAAAACATCCAAGCTAGCCCCAGGATGAATGGAAAAGAGCCTTCTCATGCTCAAGCCCTCTTATCATATTTATGAGAACATTTTTCATTTCTATCACAAATAAACTGTTCGATGTATGACTCTAGAAATAACACTATCCCTCTTCCAGCAAGACATTAAAATATGTTTGTGTGTTCTACACTGTGCATTTTAAATAAGGATGTATAAATAATGTCCCTATTGAAGGGAAGGGGAAGAAAAGTTGGAGGAATAGAAATTTTCTAAAATGCCGATTGCCAAACTCTTCCAATCTGACTCTTACAACTCAATATTAAATGACTATACATTGAAAAACCAGAGTATTATGTGAATGAAATTGAACGAAAACATCACACCATTTAACCCTTTCAATTATTTAAATAGAGCTTCCTACACTGGACGTGAATACACTTCTAAGGCAATCCTTCTCAAACTTTAATATGTAAACAAATCACACAGAGAACATGTTAAAAAGGCAGATTCTAATCACTAGGTCTGGATGGGGGCTGAGACTCTGGGATCACGCCTTTCTAATACACTCTAGATGCTGCTGATGCTCTTGGTCCCTGGACCACATTTCAAGTAGCAAATTCATAGGGGACTCTGAGGGTCATAGCAGAATCTAATGCTTGAGTTCTATGCTTTTATAAATTAAACATTTCAAAAGTGCAGACTTGCTAAATCTCAGTTTATGCAGCAAAGAGAAAATTCTTTAAAATTATTATCTGGAATTCAAAGTCATTTTACGACAAGTCCTTAAGGTTATGAATTTTACTTGCAGTCGCATCATTGAACAATGACTCTGTAATCATCACAAACTCTGTATTCCCCCCAAGTGTGTACCTCAGTTATATGTTTCAAAATAGATTCCTGCTAGCTTATTGTAAAAGCTTGTTCATCTGTGTATCAGGAAAAGGTAGGATCAAGAGGTCAGATGCCATTAACCGCTCCCTTTCCCATCGCTGTCATTGCGTGAGAGAGGTTCTGAACTTCCACTAGAAGCCTTGCGTGTGGCTAGGTTCCACAGCCAGCATGTTGCAGGAACAACAGTGCATCAAGTCTGATCCTGTCACCTACACTTAAAACATATCAGTGTCCCCCCAACAATGCCTCCGAGACTCCTCTCTCACCCCCGTGGTCTATCTCCCGTCTAGCTCTCCAGCCTCATATTGTGCCGGTTTTTCTTTCATTGCTTCGTCTCTAGTCACACTGCTATTCTTTCAATAGTCCATTCTCCCTCCCACCTCAGGCCTGTGTTCCTGGTCTTCTCTCCCTGTAAATACAACTCTCTCCAAACTTCCCACTTTAATTCCTAATCATTTTTCCAATCTCAACTCAGAAGTCACCTTCTCATCAAAGACTTCTTTGACTCCTCAGACTACATCATGTGCCCTTGCCACACACTCTTATAGCTTCTTTAAAGGCATTTATCACAGTTCATCATTCTACGCTTAGGTGATTGTCTGATCAGACTTCGTCTCTCTAGATGACCTTACGTTGCCTGAGGGCAGAGTCTATGTCTGTTTTCTCCACACTGTATCCATATTGACTAGCACAGGAGAAAGCATTTGATAAATATGGATAAAGGAATGAACACAGCAAAATTTGCTTTTTTCAATGGGCTAGCTTAGCTAACATTAGAATCAGAGACATATTTTGTCACAGAAAAATGACTGCCTTGGAAATGAAATTTTAGAACAAAACTTTTAATTCATTGATGAATGATAATATGTTAGGCTAATCAATTATCATCTATATTATCGGTTCATTTTTCATTCATCACCAGGTATTATTCCAGGTGTCGGGAGTCTAGATATGGATCCAGCTGGACTCCTCTCCTTGGGCAGCTGAGTCTAGCACATATTCCCTGTTGACTGTGCAATGTAATGCTCAAGTGACCTGAAAGAGATTTGTCCATAGTTTTCATTTGTGTCTAAACCTGTGATTACAATGAAGAATATGCAGTCAGAGCATGGTTAGAATCTGACTCAGGTCATTTCCAGCGTGAAGACCTGTGTGCACTGCCTGCTCTATGTTTTAAATAGTAGGATAGATAAATATTAGTCTATCACAATGAAATAAGACATAGCCTTTTGCCACCTCCTCCTTTCAGCTAAGTGTTGTTTGCAAATTCAACAATGATCAAAATCTGTGTTATTAAATGCTTAAAGAAAAATAATACCTACAGACTTCGTAACTCTAGAGCAATAACATTCCCATTGTAGTTGGATTTGAACACAAGGCACACATTTTGATGTTTTTCCTAAATTCATAAAACAGAATTTTACCTGTATATTTTTTTACTTTTAAAAGGAATGAAAATATAAACATTAAAAAATGGATTACTTCCATCATAGTTTTAAGGACATTCTTTGTTAATGTAAAATCGAGGCACTTTATGAGACTTCAGATTTTCACCAAAAGTAATAGTTCCTAGCCAGTAGAAGAAAAATGATACCGATTTGGAAGATTTATTCATAATACAAATATTTATTGAGTTGCCCTTTACGTCGGGCATCCTCCTAGGGACAATGGTCCTCATCCTCATGGAGTTTATGATCTCATTAGGGGAAACTAACAAGATAATGACAGATAGTGATAAATATTATGAAGACAATGCAAAGGTGTTTTGACACAGAGAGTTACAGAGAAGGCTGACCTGGAAAGGAAACACTTGGACTGAGACCTGAATGCTGAGAAGAGGAACGCCTTCCAAAGAGCTGGAGAAAGAGCAGAGGGGACACAGAATGCACAAGGCTCAAGGCACAAACCATGTGGGCAGTCAGAGGAACAGAAAGAGAGCCAGATGGCCCAAAGCTACAGAGGGGGGTTGTGGCCAGATCACGCAGGTTTGAATTTTAAGTGCAATTGAAAATCACGGGAGAGTTTTAAGGAGTGCTGTATCGTTTAAAAAATCACTCTGCTGCTATGAAGAAGATAAATTGTAATTGAGCGAGAGAAGATGGAGGGAGATTAACTAGGATATTGCATTAGTCCGAGGAAGAGAGGGTAGTAGCTCTAATGAGAGTAGTAGCCATGGAACTGGAGTGAAGTTCTTGAAATCAAAATGCAACTTTACACATAAATACTGCCAATCAGTTCTAGTTGACCGGGCATCTTACACAGGAAAGTACTCCGTTAGGCAATTGCCATTCTCCACGGGCCATTTTATGAAAGCACGTAATGGCTGTAGCTAAAATAATAGGTTTATTCCATATATAGGTTCAGTTAACAGACAGTACTTTGACTTCAGCCAGTCATCTTTCCAATACTTGTTTTTAGTCACAAATAGCCCAAGGCATTGAAAACGAATTGGTATCATTCTATCATAACTTTCTGGAAACACATACCCTACTGTTGGTGAAGAAATGCAATTACAATAATGTCTTATCAAGGCACTCATTTTAGTTAAGAAGTTGTAACTTCATATATTGACAAAATTATCTTCTGATGAAAGAATGGAAAGGCAATTGAAAATTATTTATATATTTTATTTATAAAAATTTATCTTGAGTATTTTTAAGTGTGGAATATATTCTCAAGTACTACCAAACAAGATTTAGAAAACAGCTCTTATTTTACCCCATTATCCAAATAGTTGTCCAAGATATTTGTGGAAAACTACATCTGTTTTTCTTAAGTTAGAGAACCAAATGCTTCCATGTATAAGAACCCCCTGTACAAGATGGTTAACCCTTTCATGTAGAGTATGATGGGAGCCCGTTTTACTTTAATGGCCAAAGACATGAAGGTTGTTAATCACCGGAGTATAACACACCAGTACTTGTCGATTTCTTAAATTAGAATTTAGGTAATAGGTGAATTTTACATTGCTATTGTACTAGATGGGATCGAATTTATAACACTATTAAAGAAAATTAAAAGTACCTTCAGCAGCAGTAAATGATATTTAAAGAATAGTCTTTTCTAAATCATATTTTCCACTGAAGTATAATTCTTCATTAAATAACTATTTTTATATGTAAGAAATTGCATTCATATTCAGAACCATAACTATATGATTTCAAATAGTATGATCTATCCATTTTCAAAAATATCTTATGTCAAAATTTCTGCTCTTCCTTTTAAAATAACAGTTCTACATTCCTGAAACTATACTCTCTTTAGACATTGTTATTTTTGGCCTCTGAAAGTGTAACTTACAGAAAGCATAATTCACAGACACAGAATGTTGTAATTAACAATATTGAACAAATAATATTTCTGGTTTGAAGTTTCCATAATTCAACCAGAAATGAAAATCAAAACTAATATTTTAAAGAATGAGTTATTTCTGCCCAATTATTTTCTGAGTTTCACTATGCATAAAAACAAACAGGGTTTTCAATGAAGGCTAGTCAGTGGGTGGAATAAGGGCTGTTCTCTTTCTGTTCTTGTAAATAAAAATACTCCTAAATGTATCTGTATCATAATTATCTTCTGGAGGAGTCTTATTCTCCTTTCTATATTAAAATGTAACATATGCAATGATAATTTTAATTAAAAATGGTTGATAGCATTATAAAATAATTCTTTTTGAATAGTAAGAGTCGTATTCATATGAGTAAAGCTGGGCTACTTTATATTGTAAGAGTCGTATTCATATGAGTAAAGCTGGGCTACTTTATATTGTTTAATGCTCAAATATCAGAACAGAACTCATACCTTTAGGCTATTGGCCTAGTCTCCTAATTTTGAATACTTTTCTATTAATTTTGTGCTGCTTTGTGATTTGCAGCAATTTGAAACCTATAAATCATAGGTTTTATAGTAATCACAATATCAAACGGAAATTTAACTGTGGGAAAGAGGGCTTCCAAGTTCCTCAGAGAATTAAAATGATGGATTGAGCTAAGTATCTAAGAGACAGAGCTACAGTCAAAATACTTGGAGAAAAAAAGTCCACTTTTAAAGAACATAAATTATCAAATCATGAGAAACAAATCCTAAACATTGCTTTTTGGGTAAATTATATTTTGGTGTAATTTCAAACTTAGTGAAAAATTGTAAGAATCATATGAATAACTCCTGTGCATTCTTGACCCAGATGGACCGACTGTATTTGGTCCCATTACTTTATCACTCTATCTATCTATCTTTATTCTACCTATTTATCGATCAAATTTTTCTGCACGTTTTGAGAACAAGTTGTAGACGTCTTGCTGCTTGACCCCTAAGTACCACTGGGTATTTCCTCAGAACAAGGATATGTAACTATTAAAGTCAGGAAAATCAGTATGGGTATAATACTACTACCTAACACATAGTCCTTTTTAAAATTTCGTCAATTGTCCCAGTAATGAATAATGTCCCTTAAAGTCCTCTCCCCCATCTTCCTGCACCCCATCCTCTGCCTAGGAACCCATCCACGATTACCCATGGCATTTAGTGGTCATGTTTCTTTAGTCCATTTTCATGTTGAACAGTTCCTCAGTCTTTTTTTTTTTTTTTAGGAAGATCAGCTCTGAGCTAACATCTGTTGCCAATCTTCCTCTCTTTTTTTTTCTCTCCTCAAAGCCCCAGCCCATGTTTGTATATCCTAGTCATAAGTCCTTCCACATCTTCTATGTGGGATGCTGCCACAGCATGGCTTGATGAGTGGTCTGTAGGTCTGCGCCTGGGATCTGAACTTGTGAACCCCGGGCAGCCAAAGTGGAGCATGTGAACTTAACCACTACACCACCGGGCCAGCCCTAGTTCCTCAGTCTTGTGTTTCATGACTTTAACATTTTGCAAGAGTACAGGTGAATTATTTTGTAGAATATCCCTCAGTTTGGGTTTGTCTAATGTTCCCTCATAATTAGATAATGTTAGGCATTTTTAGTAGGAATATGTCAGAATCATATCAGGATTTTTCCCGCTATGAATGATGTTAACTTTGACTAAATGAATAGGTTGGTGTCTATAAAGTTGCTATTTCTCTTCTTATAATTAACACGTTTGTGTTAAGTTATTTTGAGATGACATAAATATCTCTGTAATGATGATGATTTTTTTTTTTTTGAGGAAGATTAGCCCTGAGCTAACTGCTGCCAATACTCCTCTTTTTGCTGAGGACGGCTGGCCCTGAGCTAACATCCGTGCCCATCTTCCTCTACTTTATATGTGAGACGCCTGCCACAGCATGGTGTGCCAAGTGGTGCCATGTCCGCCCCCGGGATCTGAACCAGTGAACCCTGGGCCACCGAAGCAGAACGTGCGCACCTAACCACTGTGCCACCAGGCAGCCCCGTCTGTAATGACTAATTTTATGTGTCAACTGCCTAGGTTATGTTGCCAAGTTGTTTGGTCAAACACTAATCTAGATGTTACTGTGAGAGTATTTTACACATGTGACTAACATTTACAATCAGTTGACTTTAAGTTACTCTCAGGAAAGTGGTTGGCTTCATCCAATCAGTTAATGGGGTTGAGAGCAGAATCAGGTTTTCCAGAAGTTCCGCCTCAAGACTGTAAGTTAGAAACCCTACCTGAGTTTCCTGCCTGCGGCCTGCTCTGCAGCTTTCAGACTTCCCAGCCTCTACAATTATGGTGAATCAATTCCTTAAAATAAGTCTCTTTATATATGTGTATATTTATATAAATAGGACATATATAATAGGATATGTATCTCTGTATCGGAATTTATGTTTCCTATAAAGATAGATAGACAGCTATAATAGAATATATACCTATATATCCTATTGGTTCTGTTTCTCCAGAGAACTCTGACTAATTCCATCCATTCCTCATAATACTTTCAGTCACTAGGTTTAGCATTCATTTATGATTATTCCCTGAATCAAATATTGCAATGATGGTTGCCAAATGGTTATTTTCTATCATGCCCTTTACATTTAGTTGTCATTCTAAGGAAGAACTTCCTTTTCTCTCTTATTTGTTTATTTTTTCACATATTTGTTTATAGCAGCATAGACTTGTGGATTCTTATTTTATTCAATAGGCTATAGTCAGTTGTTATCTTTATTCATTTTGATGCCTAAATTGTTCTAATTTGACCACTTGGAGCTCCTTCAGGCCAGCTCCTGTGTCCTTTTGGCATGTCCCCATCATTCTTTGAGTGCTTTCATACTTTCTGTCATGAAATCTTCCAGGCTCATCTCATAGTTTCCCTGCTCCAGTCATTTCTCTAAAGAGCCCTATTTCTTTTTAGTGGAGAATGGTATTTAGAAATGCAGGTCTAGGTTCTAGGTAGTCACTGTATATTTTCATGGCAGTTGATATGAAATGTCACAGGCAATTTAATCAATTCAATTTAATCAACATTTATTGATTCCCAACTTTGTAGAATAATTGCAAGGTATTCTTTTTTTTTTTTTTGGTGAGGAAGATTGGCCTGAGTGAACATCTAATATCTGTTGCCAATCTTTTTTTTTCTCCCTAAAGCCCCAGTACATAGTCGTATGTCCTGGTTGTAGGTCATTCTAGTTCTTCCATGTGGGATGCCACCACAGCATGGCCTGATGAGCAGTGTGTAGGTCCACGCCCAGGATCTGAACTGGTGTACCCCAGGCCGCCGAAGTGGAGTGTGCAAACTTCACCACTCGGCCATGGGGCCTGCCCCAGAACTGCAAGATATTCTAATGAGAAGGAAGTGAGGGATTCAACATGGTTTACCTTCTATGGGTTCATTTAAAGTCAATTGAAAATATTACCTGTTTTCAGATTTGGAAGTTTTCTTCTTGTTTTGTTCTTGTCTTTTCCAAATTTGATCTGTAAGTTAACTAAACAGTATTAGACAACTAACAGGTGATTTAAAGATCTAAACAATTTTAAAACAAAACTGTAGAAATTAGAAGAAATATAAAACATGGCATTAATCAGTGGGTAGAAGAAGAGGATGGAAATACGGTGTTCAAAAGATGGAAAATATCTAGTATTGAAATAGGTATGGGGAAAACCAGAATCCCAATACACTGCTGTGACAGCGTAAATTGTTACCATGTTAAAGAGGACACGCTGGGAAATCTATTCAAAAAAAGAAAAAAAAGAAAAGCCAATGCCCTCAAACTCCACATCTACAAGTCTATGTTAGGGATACAATCGTTCATGAGCACAAAGAGATAAGGACAGGTCTATCGGTTGCAACAGTTTTCGTCAGAGTAAAATACTAGAGACAATTCAAAAGTGCATCTGTATGGGGCAGACGAAATAAAATTGTGTTATGGCTATGTTATAGACGACTACAGAAGGTAAAGGAATAAGATAGATGTCTATGTGCAGCTGGGGGAAGATCTTCAGGACAGGTTAGGTAAAAAATTGTAGAATATTCCATTTTATTTATGCGAAATAAAACATCATATATGAAAATGTTAATGCAGAGAACCTGTCTGGAAAAATAACTTCATGATTAACTCAGGGGAGGGACTTGGAATTTAAGGAGATTAAAGATGGAATTTTACTTTTTATACCTCTGTAGTATTTGAAATTCTTTTATCAAGAAAAACATATATTACACAAATCAAATGTTTCTAAGTTACTGGAAAAACTGACTTCTAAGCGCATGATCTTAACACTATATTGCTAGAGAATCTTCGTCCTTTCCCTTTAGTTGTGTAAAAAAACCCTATGGTTGTGTAAAAAATTCCTCCACAACTTCGTGCCTTAAAGGCTTAAAACAACAAACACTAATTATCACACAGTTTCTGTGGATCAGGGACCCTGGGCATAGCTCAACTGGCTGCCTCTGGATCCAGAGTTCTCCTGAGGTTGTGGTCCAGCTGTTGACGGGGGCTGCAGTCTCATATGAAGGCTCAAGTAGGGGGGCTCTGCTTCCAAGCTCCCTCGTGACATTAATCTCTTCACAAGGCGGCCCCCGGAGCAAGTGATCCAAGAGACAGTATGAGAGAGCAAACAGGATGGAAGCTGCAATCTTTTCAAACTTAGCCTTGGAAGTGAAATCCCATCACATTGGCTACATTTATTGATTAGAAGGAAGTCATTAAATTCAACCTATGCTCGGGGGAGAGGATGGCATACGAGTGGGTGAATACTAGGAGGCAGCTTCCTATGTGGTCATCCTAGAGGCCGCCTACCATACCCTTCCCTTAGAGAAACTCTCCTTCTCCGAAACAAAACCTTCTAAGTTTGTGTATTTTTGAGAGTTCTGGAGAGACACAGCCCCTTTCTTTTTATTTTTTGGCACTTCTAACATACTAAAAATGAAGATATCTGAAAAAAAAGAGTTAATAAAATTGTGGTTTACCTTTCCTATTTACGTCAAACAAATCTACCCTTTCAAGATGAAAATATAATTTTTCTATTGAGAAGTTAACTTCAGAATTTATAAAAACTATTAATTAGAAGCTTACTGTAGATCTTACTGTCTGGTACTGGGATACAAATTTAAAGTTGTGAGATGCATCCTTTCTTTCAATCCTGTATGATTTGACGATACTCTTTTTGGAGAATATACAAAAAGTCAATGCTTGATGCTCTTCATGAACATGCAATTCTACCCAAATAACTCTCCTGGTGGCCCTTTTTGTGCCAAGCCCTAGGTTATTCAATGTAGAATGGGTGTAATGATATGGGATTCTAAACTCTTTTCTATTACACAAAATATTGTAGACAGTTTTATTTTAAATTTAAGATAAAATTCTGCAGAAGATATAGAACAAACTACACATACATTTATAATACAATATTAAGAAAGCATCTTTAAAATCAGCTCCAGGAGAAATGTTCCGAGCTTTCCTGATGGTATTAACGATAATGAAAATGTCTTGGTAAGCATATGCAATTATTGTCATGGGGAAAATTTATTCCCTATTCATGATGTTTCTTTTATGTGGAGGAATCTTTAAAACATGACACTCTTGAGTACTGTTCTTTCTCTTCCTTTTTGGGGAAGGGCAGCCAGCCTAAGTGCGGAAAGGACACGTTTTGCTCTGCTCCTCCATTCCATGTGTCCTTCAGGGGCAAGCAATCATATGAAGAGATCTGTGGCTGTCTGCAACTAAGTGAGTAAATGTAACTTCAGCATCTAGGATTAGCAAACTCATCTGCCTTGGATATGCCAGAATCTCCAAAATGAGCTTGTTATCAGCAATAAAAGTGATATTTTACTCATGATTTCCCTTCTGTTCAGGTTTATTTCTCAATTAGTTCAGAACTCACATAGGAAGCAAATGTGTTATATTGGTAGCTCCCTATTATGAGTTGAATTGTGACCCCTAAAAAGATAAGTGGAAGTCCCAACCCCGAGTTCCTCTGAATGTGACCTTATTTGGAAACATGGTCACTGCAGATGTAACTAGTTAAGTTAAAATGAGGTCATGCTGGATTAGGGTGGGCCCTGAATCAAATATGACTGACGTCCTTACAGGGAGAGGAGAAGAGAGACACAGGGAAGACAGCCATGTGAAATGGAGCCAGAGATTGGAGCTATGCTGTCACATGCCAAGCAACAGCCAGGGTTATCAGAATCTGGAAGAGGCCAAAACAGAGTCCTCCTCTAGAGGTTTCAGAGGGAGCGTGGCCCTGCCAACACCTTAATTTCAGGCTTCTAGCCTCAGTACTGTGAGAGAACACATTTCTATTGTTTCAAACGGTCCAATTTGCTGCACTTTGTTATGGCGACCCCAGGAAACTAGGAGCCCGCCCCTCCCCCTCCTTAAAATACCAACAAGTGTAAGACCTGAATGAACTAAGCTTGCATTTTACTTTCTCATCATATCAATGTGAAAAAAAAAATTGTTGAAGGTCTTCATTCACTGTTGGCATTAACGAGACCAGTTTAACCTTAAATTACTTAACTTGTTACAGTATAGAGACATCATTCCAAAAAGGACCTGTGAAGACCTTATTTAATTAATTAACAACACAGATTAACTTTAATGAACTGCAAGGAAAAGATTTGAGCTCAGTAGTGAATATCTTGATGATCAAATGCTTTTCCCTGTATATGGATACATATTAATTGCACACCATGGAATGTGGATCTCTGAACATAAATTGCATTTCTCAGGAAGTTTTCTTTTTATTACAATGTGCTATTTCTGCACATTTAGATTCTTAATGCAGAATTTGTGTCTTAATGCAGAATTTGGCATTGTTAGATGCATCTTGGTGAAATATTTTTCTCTTTTTTAATCGGAGTGGAGCACAAATAAGCGCCAAAGGACTGTTCCGTTTCTGAAAGGATTCCATTCAATGTATTCAAGACAGCCTGACGTCAGTGGGTAAATGTAACTACAGAGGAATACGGAGGGAAACGACTCCCATAGTCAATAAAGCATACTGGTGTGTGTGCTAGACAGAAGATCCTTTAGTTGACTGAATTATCATCTTTGAACAGGAAACAAAAAGGATCCTGAGTAAGTGAAACGTGTTTCAGATTAATTTACTAAAAACAGAAATGGACTCAATTTTTACTTCTTTATGCCGGTACCTCTAGGGGGATCTGTCACATGGATGATATAGAATCACTCCTCTGTGAATGTGTCAATGCTTTTGAGATAGGGCAATGGTTTAGACGGCAGGGGAAGGCATCAATGGATACTCCAAAGGGGAAAATATATTTTATATTTCAGACATAAATAAAACCATGTATTTTCCAAAATATTTTGTTGTGCCTTTGATTTTAATTTAATATAGAAGAAACAAAATAGCACTAGTAAGAGTTCATCAGCTAAAAATATCTACAATATGTAAACAAAGTCTGAATTTAATTTAATTTGTCATTTAGAGTGTTTAGTGTTGGTGAGCACTATAAGCAGTAATAAATGTATTCCTTCTGCAACTGTATATTGATATAAATAGCATATCAATTAGCTGTGTTTCAAAAACAGATTTCTAGGTTGATTATTTGGAACAAAAAACTTCAAAGTTGCTTCATTGTAAACATTCTAGTTTCCAGGCTAGTCTACAAAAACATATTTAATACATGGCATAACCAAGATATTATATCTGTAGAAAAAATACAGAAGAAAATGCTTTTATAACTTTTATGACTACCATGACATAAAGTAAGAATGGGAAAATATTTTTCTTTCTTTTTTTGGAATTCTAGCATTTGACAACTACATTTAAGAGAGCAGAAGATGGATGAAGCCTTTTTCTAAATTCTGAAGGAAATCTGCTTTCAAGGCCTTAGAAATTAGTGGAGACAGTTCATGTGGGCATCTTAGTGATAAGACCACATTACTAGAACTTGACTAAGGAAATATTAGATGAGAAAGTTAGGTTAACGTCTTTTCAGTGGGTCTTTACTGTGTTACTAATATAGAAATCTATTTGCATACAATCATTTGTTAATTTCCATTGTGTCAACCCACAAACAGTTTGGACTAAATCACAGCCAACTCTAACCGCGTAGTTTAATTTGAGGATGTAAACTAGACCAACTGAAGTTCAAGATTGTTTTATCTGAGAGCAACATCAGAAATCTTTTAACTAATGCTACGAACTTCTCACAATAGACTAGGATCTTTTTATTTTTAATTAATTTATTAAGTTTTTGGTGAGAAAGATTGTTGCTGAGCTAACATCCATGCCAGTCTTTCTCTATTTTGTATGTGGGATGCCACCACAGCATGGCAGCATGGCTTGATGAGCAGTACATATGTCCGTGCTCCAGGATAAGAACCTGTGACTCTCAGGCCACTGAAGCCAAGCATGGAACTTAACCGCTATGACACCGGGCCAGCCCCTACACTAGATTCTTAAAGCTCCATAATTTTAGTTGCAAACTCTAGCTGAGAAGCCCTAGACATGGAGTCTCCTTTGTAACATGGCATCATGTAAAGTATCTGAATGCTATGGAATAGCAAGATATATATTGTATACAAATATGAATTGATATATAAATTTAATATAAATTTGAAAGTCCAGTAGCACTTGGGAATTAATATTAACTTTATACTATTCTTCTGATGAGAAAATACTGCACTGAATTATTATAGCCATTCTCCTGCCCCCCTCCAGAATTTTTTCTTTGAGGACACTGTTTTGAACTTAAATGATTTTGAAATTCCTTTTTGGCATAGTTATCCAGTTCTATACTAAATTATTTTTCTTGTTCTCAGAGTAACCTTATCAACCCCTTCCAAGTAAGAGTTATTTTCCATGAAATACCATTTTCACATAGGCATTTCAGGTGCATTCTGTGTTCTTTAATCTGTAAAATGTGCTAACAATTTTTTATTGATAGTTTTATTGCAAATTCAGATTTTTTCCCCAAAATTCTAATTTCAAATGCATTCCACTTAGAACTCTTCAGGATTTCCTACAACTTTTATCCAAACAGAAGTCCTTAGCTGCCATTTTTCCTCATAATTGAATTTTTGTTGACAGAACAATGAGTACAAAGAAATCCTACTTATTTATATCAGTAGCTATAATCAGTGCAAAATATGCTATTCTAGCAGAGTATTTATTAATTAAATACTACTTTGTTTTTTGTGTTTATTCATATTTTCTATATAAGCATAATTAATACCTCATCATATTCAGATTTAATATTTAATATGCAATCATCAAAGTCTTGTGAATTGTCTATGACTAAAAACAGACAGTAATATATTTTGTCTTAGCACAAACGAAGTGAATATCTTTGCTGAATTTTATGTTTATGCATTCTCTATGGTTTTTGTTTTCTATGTAACCCTTATAAATAGCTTTCACAAGAACATAGGAAGATCAAAGACATGGTTGGAAAACTTTTCATCATGACATCAATTATTGTGTTTATTTAATGTGCTTATTTTATTTGCCCCCAATATTCTTGCATTTCTCTACTATGGAGGGCATTTTTGGATGACGTCCCAGCGTTCATTCCCAGCGGTATCAAATTTTTTTGGTAGCGTTGAAAGGGGACACTTATGGTTCCGTGTGGTTCCAGGGAAGCTAAAGAAAAGTTCTAGATATGGCGTATGTGATCTAGGCTACTCCAATCAGTTGATTCCACCTCCCTGGATACAAGGTGTGGTGCAGGAGGTGGGCACGTGGTATCAGTCAGTGCAAGGAGAGTTAATCTTGAGACATTTGCAAAAGACACACTTTCTTTCATGGTTCAAATGGGGAAACATGTGTCCCGGAGATCCACCTGTCATCACGATGTTACAAGGAGACTCATCTTCAGAGTGCAATCAGCTCTGCAGAAGACAAAGAAACTGGGTCCGTGGAGAAGTGCTTATGTGGGTAGCTCAAGTCTCTCCAGAAATGAGGCCTACCTTTGGGTCTTTTGGTTACAGGAGCCAATATATTCTCTCGAATTTTTAAGTCACTTTGAGTTGGATTTTCTGTTATTGGCAAACAAAGTATTCTAAATGATATTAGCGTTCATGGTAGGAACACTCCTTGTATGTTGCATTCTTCCACATCAACTCATCCTGTGGCAGCCAAGTCTTGGTTCCCAATTTCTCCTGGCTCCCTTCAGAGTACTATTTTCCTACTTAGATGGGAAAGAATTTTGTCCTAGTTTTCAGTTCATTGGATTTCTTTTTCACCATTTTATTTAGAGTTCTTCTTAAAGTTCTCAAAAACAATTCAGCATTATTTATACTTTTACTTCTTAAAATTTAAATCATGTAAAAATGCTTAGGAAGCCATAAAACTTGCATAAACAATTTTATGTACTTTCTTTTGAGTTCAAAATATTGGAGGTGTTTAATACAGCAATGTGTGAAATTCTGAGCTTAATTTAAAAAGTTTGAGTAAGCATTGAAAAAATACACAAAATTCTTATAAATAGTTATTTACCTCCTTGTTGCTTGACTTATTAGTTGACACTATTAATTTGATAAATTAATGGTGATAAATTAGGTGATATTAACTTGATAAAATAAGTATATTTTTTTACCATGATCACTGTGTTAAATTGGCTGGAATAATCACATAAAAACCTAAAATCCTAAAAACCTAAAAAAATACCTAACTCAACTTGAGAAAACATATCTAAACATTTTGCGTATATAAAATAAAGATATAAAGTAATCTAAGAAATGTAAGTTTTAATACCAATATTCATAAAAATTTCAAGCTTAATTTTGACCTTTTCTCCTTTATTGGTAAATTTTGGTGCAGACTCCTGATGTGTGATTTTGTTATTATTTGTATTTGTACTGGTAATAGCTGTACACTGATTGAACATCTGATGAAATATTCCATTATTCCACACATTAGTATCCTTGATTAATATAGTAGCCAAACTTTTAGAATTTTTGTGGAAAGCAACAGAATTTGTTTTGACGTTATTTTCATATGAATCAAAGTTTCTGGTAAAGAGACCATAGCTAGCCAGTGTTAAAATGCTAACTGATTGAAGTAGAGTAAAATCTGTAAATAGCAAATGATGCAAAAGTATGTGCCACTGCGAACAAGCAACTTCCTTCCGGTTGTCAGGCAGAACATCAGGCTGCTAGAGACCATGAATGGGATGTCATCAACGGTTGAATTTTATCAAAGCAAGGCTGAAATTCAGGTGGCACCCACATTGTCTTACCAGTACAGGTCGTGAAGGTAATGAAATACATGTTAACGCCTGGGCCATCCCAGCCCTTCCTCTGCGCCCCTAGACCCTATAGAACTCTTGTCCAACACTCTGGCCTGTGTCCACTTTCACTGGTCATTGTGTGCATTGTACCCAGTTGTTCAATGTTTTTATACTGTCCCAGGATCCAAGTGCTAACAGCATTTGTAGGTTAGCACACTCTATACAGATTTTTTCTATGTAGTTTCATATTGTTATACTAAGCAAATACAACAGCAACTTCAGGCTCATATTTGACTTAGCTGGTTTCTTGTACTGTTGCCAGTTCTTCCACATTACGGGTACAAAAATTTTTGTCACTTTGTGAAAGGGGAGGTGGGTGTCAAGCAGTTATCCCAAATCCTCCCCCAACACTGCTAACCCATTTCCTGTAATTTGAAATAGTGGGAGGTGTCCCAAAACTTTCTGACAGCCATCTCGCAACCAGGTGAAGTAACTCTCTCGGGATTGCTGTTGGGCAATTCTGCCCTTTATGTAAACAGTCACTGATTCCTTCTCTGGAAAGAGATCTGTTACGGCTGCCTTTGGAATGAAATCACCAGCTACTCAGCTCGGGCGGGAGCTCCCTGCTTCTCCTTCAGTCTGACGTCGCCAGTGACCGTAGACAATTCAGTGCCGCCACTTCTCAAAAACCTCAAAATTCCGTCCTACTCCTCTCTCTTCTCCCTTATCTTCCCCCACTCCACCATTCCCTACCCAACCCCCCCAGCCGCTTAGGGTTCTTAAGGAAGCAGAAGTCAAATGAATGGGAAAATAACATGAGGGAAAAGTAAGGAAGAAGTGCTTAGTGAGGTCTACGGAAGCATACATCTCTGGCTTCACCGAAATTGAATTCTTTAGCACATTCTGCCTACTCTCTTCATCTGATTCAAATTCACATGCACATTCCTGTGTCCAATCCCTTTCACATTGATTTCTCTTACTTATTGCCACATAAAGAAGCAATATTTATCCAATTTGAAAATTTCATATTTCTAAGCAAATTTAAGTTTTCCCCAAAATAATGAATAAATGGATTTTTTATTCTCTGGGCTGGTCATGACATGATTTTATAAATTACATTATTATATTTGTTTGAGGAAACAGTTAAATCTGCTTGCATTCTCTAAATACCCAAGGACTACACGAAAATACAGGCAGTTCCTAACTTGAGTGGGTAGGTGGAAGAGAGTAATAGCAAAAATTGAGCCTTAATAGTTAAGCAAAATGAAGGAGCCACATGGATAAGGATGCAGTGTTGACTACAGTGTGCTCACTATAGGAGTGCCTTCTGCGCCCATCTAGGTTTTCAGTGCTGTTGGTACGAGTAATGGAGACTACAAATCATCTACTAAGAATGTCTTGGCTGATGTCTATTTCTGAATAGGGAAGTCAGAGAGAAGACTGCTGAGTTCAGGGGAACACGAGAATTATTCCTGAAATGGATAAGCATATATTTTGGAAAGAAAAAGTAAGCAATTAGGAAACAGACATGGAGATGCCACCAGAGATGGCATACGCTATTGGGGTGAGTGGCACTATGAAATCTGTTGAACTAGTGGAGTGGTCAATGGAGTGGGCTAGCATTCCATAGGCCTGAAATTCCAAAACAGTAGCAGCTAATCCCCATTCAATCCCCTTGAAATTTCATCCTTGCTTATTCCACAATCTATTCTCAAATGCTTTCCATCAACATTTGACGTAGGAAGCTATAAATTATCTGGATATTCAGATCTGTATTTATGTACAGTATTTACTGATTTCTTTAAAATGACTTAACTCCTTCTATTGGAGTTCAATTCAGTGCCAGGGTATCAATAATGTGATGCAGACCATGGTGTGCTATGGTCCAGAGGTGAAGTCTGAAAGGTTGTTTGAGGAATAGCATTATTAATTTTCAGTACACTCATGAAGGAAATAAATGATTGGCTAATTATATCTCATTGGTATAATAATTCACAAGCAAGTTGACATGCTTTTAAAAAGCACATAATCTGAACTAGAGCTCTCTATGTGCACATATGTGCATGTGTGCATGCATGCATATATGTGTCTATATGTCTAGTTTTTCAAGGTCCCAGGAGGAAAAATGTGTTATCTCACTTCTAGGTTATTGGCATAAAAAATAACGTTAAAATTTGTAAGTATTTAAGTAAAACTTGTGATTTATGTTATTTATTTATTTTTTGAGGAAGATTAGCTCTGAGCTAACATCCACCGCCAATCTTCCTCTTTTTCCTGAGGAAGACTGGCCCTGAGCTGACACCTGTGCCCATCTTTCTCTACTTTATATGTGAGATGCCTGCCACAACATAGGTCGGTGCACAGGATCAGAACTGGTAAACCCCACGCCTCCGAAGCAGTGTGTAAACTTAACTGCTACGCCACTGGGCCTGCCCAAAAGTTATGTCTTTTAAATGTAGAGGATTTCACTTTTGCTTAACAGCGAACTTCAGCATTTAAGGATTTATTTCAAAAACAATATTTGAAGCTAGATGGGAAAAAGATATAACTAGATTACACATAAATCATAATTGCTGGCAGTCTAGAAGCATCTTGGTTTGATATTAATTATTTCTAGATTCCTCTTGAACAGTTACATAATTACCAATTTTTTAAGAAATTAAAACAAAAGCAAAGAAGTTATTGTCATTTGAACACATTATAACATCACGTGAAAATTAAGCTGGCGCTTCTCGGTCTTAAAAGAGACAACTACCAACAACTGTAAAAATTTCAAAATTTTATTTGCTTTACTACATCAATGCATCCAAAGAGCTAAACCAAAAAGAAACAAACAAAAAAAGAAAACGTGTTCAATAAGCAATCTTGGTCAATCATTTTTCCGTTAAGCAATACTGATTCCTTGCTTAGATTTACTTTGAGGTCTTTGGTTTTCATTTCAGAGACTATGTTTCACTAGGTTTGGGGGACGAAGGGAAGCTACGTTACAGTCTTCCCGCTCCTGGCAGGTATTTTTAAAATTACTCAGCTATGAAAAATATTTAGGAAAGAGAAAACTTTGCCATTTGCTTTTTTGTTCCATTAGTTGAAGTATAGGTTATGGTCTGTTGTTAAAATATTGGGTTAGGAATAATTTTTTCTAATTAAAGTAAGAAACTCAATCATACCACCTTTATATATACTGCATTTTATCATTTCTAAGCTAATTTCTGTATTTTCTATTCTTTTAGCCTCACGTGACCTCTTTGAGACTAAATAAGAAATTGTAGACACTGGACGCCACGTCTTCTCCATCCTGTCACTATTTTCTTCTAATTAGATGATGTGAGCTGCCTGAAGATTACCTTCTATTTCTGTTTTCACTCATTGAGAGAGGCGAAACTTCATTTTCAAAGTTGCTATTAGATTTACACAGTACTCATTTTCTTCTTAAGTAGCAATTTATACAAAAAGTGAAATTCATATTGAACAGTGCAAAATGTTGAATAAGTTTAAAAGTTGTTCAAATGATTATATGTCCATATATCAAATGAGCTACAGAAACAAGAATAAACAAGTCGTTTAAGATATTCAGAGATGATACTTCGAAGATAAAACTGTCTGCTGTGGATGTATAGCTTTAGCTTTACTATCAGAAGATTTGCATTTATAAAAAAGGATTTTTAAAATAATATGTGTCAGTGATATTTTATGATTTAAAAAGAAAATAAATCCATTTAAAATACAATCTGGCTTTGTGTATGTAGAATCTGTAATGTTCCTAAGATTTTGTTTAAAAACATATGGAGAGAGAGTGGAGAAAGGGTTCTCTTTTCCTTCTTAATGTGAACCACACCTTTTAAAACTTTTTTCAACTATTTTTATTTTGATAATTTTACTTATCTACCATCCTTCTATCTACGCTTGCCCTATGCCTATTATTTATTAATGTTTTAATAGTTTAAAAAGTTTTTGTTTTTCTTAAGAGGAACATGTACTACTTTCCGAAATTAAAATATGAGTTTGGGAAAGAGAGAAGAATCTCAAAGAAACAAAGACACTCAAAATTACAATTTTCCAGAGACAGCCACTTAATTTTGATATAGTCTTCACATATATTTTTTTCTAAATTGAGATAATATTATACAGTGCTTCGTAACCTGCCTATCTTGTATAAAACTATTGTAAAGTGAATATTTTCCATATATCAGGAATATTGATTCACAACCACTAGGGGTAATCAATTTTTGGCAATGCATTTCTTTTATTCAATAAACGTACCCTGTTATTAAATTTCAGAACATAATTTCTTTACATTTATTATAGAGTTATATGCTACCTTTCAGTGGACAGTCTTTCCCTTTTAAGTTTTAGCTAAATGAATCTTTTTTATAGATGTTTGATATCCCAGAGACAAATAATGGCTTTACTCGACAAACACCAGTAGAGGCCGTATGGTATTAATGGGGAGGATTTCACAGCAATCCTGTGTTATCGAGTTACTCCTCCTAGCACCTTATTCCATGTAATTTTAGACGTGGTACAACTTCAGACTGTGTTTCCTGCTCTGTTAGATGGGTATAGCACTACCTATCTTAACGGGTTTTTATGAGAAGTACAGATCACTCTGATAGTGAAAGCACTCTGTAAATATATTAAATATGGTTAATTGGCGTGAAATATCCATCCCTGTTTCCTTCTTGTGAGCCTTTCTGTATTGCAGAGGCTGGAGGACCAAAAGCCACAATACCCAGGCTCTTGTGCATCTAAGGTTCTGTAGTTAAAATCAGTTCCCTCAACATAGATGCCAGATCCCAGGAAGGCGGAAGTGAGCTGGAGCCAGCTCCTGCCTGCTTTGTGCTGTGTTCCGTTAGCAGGCATACTTGAAAAGTGGGGTTGAAGATGTCAGGCGGAAGTTGCCCTGGAAGACACAGCCGGTCTCCCAGGGCCAGTGTTCCAGAGTCAGTTTCCTGGGAGCTCTGGGAGTTGTTCTGGCAGTGGCTTTTTCTTTCTTTATTTTTAGTTGTGGGTCCTTCTAGTTGTGGCATGTGGGATGCTGCCTTAGCATGGCCTGATGAGTGGCGCCATGTCCGCGCCCAGGATTCGAACCAGCGAAACCCTGGGCTGCCAAAGTGGAGCGCGCGAACTTAACCACTCGGCCACGGGGCAGCCCCTGGCAGTGGCTTTTTCATCGTTGGAGCAGAGCAGTGGCGGTGGTTTTTTTTAATAATTCAGTAGTTTCATCAGTGATTCCTAATTTGCTGGCATCTTGATTCTGGCAGAGGTCAGATTAGGAGGCCCAGATCAATCCACACCTCCAGTTCTTCCAAGGATTTTACATAATTCCCTGATCTGAACCCTTTCCTGCTTAAAGTACCTAGAGTGATTTCAGTTCTTGAACTGAACTCTGACTAATACCATCAATTATAAAGTGATACCAAAATGCCAGAGAGCCAATGTTTCCATTTTCTTTTGAACTTTCCAGTTTATGTAGCCACACAGTAATCTGTAAAATTAAGTAGTCCGTGATTTTTCTCACGATTCATAAAAGTCTCCTTCCTTTATTTTTTAAATTAGTTATTTATTAATCATATCAGTAACTTCTCTCCCACCTCATCACTCACATTTGGACTCCCAACTTTTTTTGCATAAAAAGTTGTATTGAATTTCTTTCTTGTTCAGGAGTCACTGGCTACTTTGATCTTAATGATTTATGGAATAATTCTCATTTCTAGGCTATAGTTGTAATTTTCCCCCTGCATTCATGTTAGTAAAACCAAGGAATAAAACAGAGAGGATGGTTTCTAAATTATCTTTGACTTTCGACTAGACGGACCTTTTCTCAGTCTGTAGATCCTTATCAAGGTAAGAATTCTCAGATGAGAACCCACAAGGACAATGAAGACGGGGAAGACCGTTAACCTTCTCATTTGTGGGCCCGATTGAAAGACACACTTGCCAGCATGTAGAAATGAAGCCCAGCACAAACCAAAATAGATTATTTAGAGTATCAGTCATTTCACAAATACAAAAGACCTATGATAATTTAAGCTGGATGTACTTCAAAGCACCTTGGCATTCTTCTGGTCATTAGGACATGGCTGGTGGCTGTGTCAAAATGTGTCATATATTAAAGAAGAATTCATCAACACTGCCATTCTGTATGCTCAATAAACCAGCAGATGGTGTCTGACAGTTTCTCCAAGGTGACATCAAAAACATTCCGTGGAGTCCCCTCTTGCTTCCTTCAACATCAATATATTAGAACAGATTTCCACTTGCAAAACGAAGAGAAAACCAGACATGTGAGTGACTTCTGTGTGCAGAGAGAAGCGAACGTGCAGGATGTATTTCAATTTGCCTCAATGATCTCGTGTGAAAAGTACTGAAAATCAGAACACAGCTCTAAAAGCAGAAAAAGAAGGTTCATATAGAAGAGAAAATTGCTGGTGATCATATTTTAATCTGGCACGTTTCTTGTTTACCCAGAAATTGGATGAGATTAGTTGAGTTTGCAGATAAGCTGAAGATGGATTGTAAATATTCTCTGTTCTCCAGAGCAGGCGAGGACAGCATGCATATAGTGAGTGTAATACCTCTATCCTGAAGCAGATTAATTTGAGAAATGCTGAAATATTGCTATTGATACCAGTACTTCAGTAAGAACTGTTAGAACAAATAAAGTAAAACAACAGTACTAGAATTTAATAATTTTGTGTACAAATGTATGAAATATTTATAGATAGGTATTTACTTTCATGAAACATTTATAAAGGTACTATATAACATAAGTTAAATTTGATAACAACAGAATCAATATATGTTATTATTCTGATAAAAATGATTAATTAGAAATCAAGTCAGCACTACACAAAACGAGGACAATGTAATCATGATATATTAAAATGGAATATTATTGATTTTTTTAACCAACATGAATCAATTATGTCAGAGTTGAATAATATGCTTATTTTTGTGAAAAAATTTCCAATTGCTATTAAAACTTTTTGTGATTTTACACTAGTTGGGGGCAGGGGTGCTATCCTGAGATTATTTCTAGCTGACCAATATGTTTCCATCATCATCTTCATATTTCATTTGATAACTTTGCCAAGTGCTTTTTGAACAGCTATTTGGTTTTGGAAAGGCTGTAACATTTATTGATGTCAAGCTGACTTTGTTTTTTCCAATAAAACATTGTGAATTTGGGGTCTCCTTGAGTTTCACTATCTGCTGATAGAGATCTTGGTGCATGGCCATGTTCACATTCATATTCCACTTGTTCCGAAAGGCTTTGGACAAGAAAAGCATTTTTCTTGCATTTGACTCTTGATTACTCCAGGATATGGCTGCTTATTGAGATTCGCACTAGTCCTGGGCTGCCCAGACATGCGGATTGCACTATAGTCTGTGTGTTTTTTTTTTTTTTTTTTAACAAATTAAGTCTTTGACTTAAAATGAGTCCCTAAAATTTAAATGACTCAGCTGCCAGATTTTTAAAATCTGGTTGGGTTCGCACACTCGGCTGCAGGCGGCCCGGTGTTTCGTTGGTTGGAGTCCGGGGCGCGGACAAGGCCCGGCTCATCGAACCGTGCTGGGGCAGCGTCCCGCATGCCACAACTAGAGGGACCCACAACGAGGAGTGTACAACTATGTACCAGGGGTCTTTGGCGAGAAAAAGGAAAAAAATAAAATCTTTAAAAAAAAAAAAAAAAGAAAACTGCAAACCAGAATTGTAAACACAAGGTGCGTAAGCAACACCATGCACGAATACTGCTCCTTTGCAGTGATAAAGGATTGCCCGAGAGAGTCAATGAAGAGGATTTTTAAAATATGGAGAGGGCAAAGAGTGAAAAAATAAAAAGCCCTGGCAGTTGAACACTCTTTGTGGTGGCAGCAATGTAGAATTTAGGGAGAGGTAGAGGGTGGGGACAGATAAGGGACGACTTCGGTTTGATTTATATAATTATGATGATGTTAATAAGAGCAACAGCTAATAATGTTGAATGCTTTGTCTGTCATTCAGTATCCCAGATACCGTGCCACCTACTCTATACGAATTATCTAATTTAATTCTTACAACAACCCTATGAAAGCAAATACTGTTGTAATAACCACTTTGCTGTGACTTGTAGATAAGAAATTTGCCCAGGGTCACACTGCTCAAAGCTCATGAAATGGACGGAGAAGCCTCAGCTTTCACTGAGGAGCTCAGAGATAAGCTCTACTCTGGAATTGTCTTCACACTGCTATGACAGCAAGGGAAATTGAGGAAGGAGCCCTTTCTTTCTAGTTAATTTAAACAGCTAAGGACTTGCACTCATTTGAGCTTTAAAAACAAAAATCCATAGTGTCCTTGGGAAAATGGTCAAAATCTATTTGCAATAACAGTCCAAGCAAAAATCCTAATTTGACTAGCTAAACTTGAAAGTGGTTTAAAAAGAAGCCTCTGTGTACTTTGCAGAGGATAAACTCTGCCAATGATTAACACTCATCACTGTGATCACCACCATAAAACAGATCCTTGGGGCCTGGAGCTAGGGATTTGTACATTCATCATCTCAGTAAAGGAGAGTAGGTTTCAGGCGGTGGAAGGACAAGGGCAGAATGGGGCTCAAGGAGCGCCCTGCACGGGGAGATGTCAAAAACATTAATAAAACCAACTAATGTCAGTCTGCTTTTTATTATCACCAAGCATCAGCAACTCCAAACCCAATTTCATTGATAAACTACTCCTGCCAGAAAAAGATCTCTTGTTGGTCTAAATTACACTTGCAGTGCTAACTATTGAGTTTTAATAACATGTATGAAGCTTCAAATTGGCACATTTTTATGACTTACCCTTTCATGCGCACTATATTCTTTATGGAAGTAACTTTGGAAAATCTTTTGGAGATAGTTGCCTCCCCCTGTACACATGCACGTGTGCACACACAAACTTGGGTTCACAGTTTCGTTCTAGCAGTTTTAAGTTTGCAACAGTTCAGTCTCGTTTGAGTTTTCTTCAGGTGCAGTTCACCTCTCTAAATCCGAATCTCTCTAAAGTAGCACAAATTCCTATATTTAAACAGTGGATCCCAATCAGTGAGGACTGCGCACTGTAAATATGAAGAAATAGAGCTCGACTTACTTCAGTCCTAACATTCTATGTGGCCACTTGTAGTTTTTACTTGTATTTAAATTTTAAAACAGTGGAAAAGTGTGAACTTCAAAGTGTCGCACCTTTATTTATTTATTATATTGAGGTATAATTGACATATAACATTATATTCCTTTCAGGTGTACAACGTAATGATTTGATACCTGTGTGTATTGCAAAATGATCACTGTAATAAGTCTAGTTGACGTCTATCACGCTACGTAGTCACAGCATTTTTTTTCTTGTGATAACAACTTTTAAAGATCTACTCTCTTAGCAGTTTTCAAATATGCAATACACTGTTATTAACTCCAGTCACCATGCTGTACATCACATCCCCGGAACTTATTTATTTTATAACTGGAACTTTTTTCCTTTTGACTGCCTTCACTCATTTCCCTACTCCCAACCCCACGCTTCTGGCAACTGCCAATCTGTTCTCCGTATTTATGAGCTCTTTGTTTGTTTGCTTTTAGGTTCCACATGTGAGACCTTATGGTATTTGTCTTTTTCTGTCTGACTTATTTCACTTAGCATAATGTCCTCAAGTTTCATGCCTGTCTTTGCAAATGGTAAGATTTCATTCTTTTTTTATGGCTGAATAATATTCTATTGCATATATGTACCACATCTTCTTTATCTATTCATCTGTTGGTAGACACGTAGATTGTTTCCATGTCTTGGCTATTGCAAATAATGCTGCAATGGACATGGGGGCGGGGGGCAGATATCTTTTCAAATTAGTTTTCATTTTTTTTGGATAAATACCCAGAAGTGGAATTACTGGATCATATGGTAGCTTTACTTTAATTTTTTGAGGAATATCCAAACTCTTTTCCATAGAGGTTGTACCAATATACCTTCCTACCAACAGTACACAAGGGTTTCCTTTTCTCCACGGCCTCACCAAGACTTGTTATTTCTTGTCTTTTGGATAATAACCGTTCTAACAAGTGTGAGGTGATATCTCATTGTGGTTTTGATTTGCATTTCTCTGATGATTAGGGATGTTGAGCATCTTTTCAAGTACCTGTTGGACATCTATATGTCTTCTTTGGAAAAATATCTATTCAAATCCTCTGGTCATTTTTTTTTTTTTTTTTTTGAGGAAGATTAGCCCTGAACTAACATCTGCTGCCAATCCTCTTCTTTTTGCTGAGGAAGACTGGCCCTGAGCAAACATCCGTGCCCATCTTCCTCTACTATATATGTGGGATGCCTGCCACAGCGTGGCCTGACAAGCTGAGCCATGTCCGCACCTGGGATCCGAACAGGCGAACCCCAGGCCACTGGAGCGGAACGTGCATATGTTAACTGCTGCGCCACCGGGCCAGCCTGCTCTGGTCATTTTTTAATCGCATAGTTTGGTTTTTGCTATTGAGTTGTATGAGTTCTTTATATATTTTGCATATTAACCCCTTAATAGATATATGATTTGCAAATATTTTCTCCCATTCAGTTGGTTGTCTTTTCATTTTGTTGATGGTTTCCTTTGTTGTGCAGAAGCTTTTTAGTTTGATGTAGTTTGGCTTGTTTATTTTTGCTTTTATTGCCTTTGCTTTTGGCATCAAATCCAAAAAATCACTGCCAAGATTGATGTCAAGGAGCCTAATGCCTATGTTTTCTTCTGGGAGTTTCATGGTTTCAGGTCTTATTTTCAAGTCTTTAATCCATTCTGAGTTATTTTTTGTGTATGGTGTAAGATAGTGGTCCAGTTTCATTCTCTTGCATGTGGCTGCCCAATTTTCCCAACACCATTTGTTAAAGAGACTCTCCTTTCCCCATTGTATATTCTTGGCTCTTTGTTTGGGTTTATGTGACCACTTGTGGTTTTTACTTGTATTTAAACTTTAAAACAGTGAAAAGTATGAACTTCAAAGTGTCATATATTTATTGATAATTGCCTTTTTAATTTTATATGAAATATTTTACTAAATATAAATAACATTGAAATTAAAATATATTCTTTTTAATTGTTTTTATCATCATTATTATTTTTCTTTTTGAGGAAGATTAGCCCTGAGCTAACATCTTCTGCCAATCCTCTTCTTTTTGCTAAGGAAGACTGGCCCTGTGCTAACATCCGTGCCCATCTTCCTCTACTTTATATGTGGGACACCTGCCCCAGCATGGCTTGACAAGTGGTGTATAGGTCTGGATCCTGGCTCTGAACTGGCAAACTCCAGGCCACTGAAGTGGAAAGTGAGAACTTAACTGCTGCACCACCAGGCCGGCCCGTAATTGTTTAATTATTTTAAAACTAAAGAATAAATCAAGAAAATAAAAATTATAGTGTTATTATTCATTATGGTTTCCTTTTTTTCCAAAAACATACATTAATGCAACTAAAAGTTTTAATTCATTGCATTTTCTCCTTTTTATACTATAGTTTACAACCTATTTAAAAAAATTGCCATGTTCATATGATATCCCATAAAAGGAAAAAATTTCATTGTCTGCATTTATTTTCTGGCTATCATTATGGGCTTTGGAACCCATTAAAAAATTCCAAAATTTTACTGAGCACTTATTATGTGTAAGGTGTTTTTTGGAACACTAAGAATGTGAATTGTGGTTCCTCAAAAGCTGGGACCATATATTAACTATCCTTATATTCATCTCCTTAGTAAAATACAGTTAAGGAATACAACATTGCCCTTGTTTTTTGGAGCCTATGTGTCACTGGAGGTGGTACATATTTACCAGTAACTAAGATAAAATGAAGTATGTGAATATTTCAGACAGATGCTAGAGAGTTTCAGGCGCCAGAGAAAGTGGGAGATCTTATAGTCAGGGTAATCACAACATATGACAAGGATGATTATTCAAGTTGCACCTTGAATAACTTACCATGAAGGAAAGGCTTTAATGGGGAAAGACGATGAGTTTGGGTGTGGATATGCTGAGTGACAGGAGACTCTTGAGTCCTGATCACGAATGGGGGGTTCTATCAGGTATTTTAAGTGCTAGGGAATTAGATTTTTAGCTAGAACCTGGAACCATTTTTTGAGACACCTAAAAGAATGGACAATTTATTCAGCATTCCTTCACTTAGAAAGTATAGAATATTGTAGAATTGATATCAAATGCACAACAATATGGCCTAGGGTTTTGTTTTTGTTTGTTAAAGTGGGCTTAGTTTGCTCTACCATTCTCTGTATAAAAATAGGCAGAATTTCCTTCTCCCTTTGGCAAGGCACTATGAAAAGGAGATCAGAGATGTGGAGAAGAGAAGCCACCCACAGAGCTATGGTCACTGCAAACTCTTTATGGCACAGCAAAGTCTCCAAGGAGAAGAGAAGGTAACAAACTGAGAAATGTGACTGAGACAGCGGGCAACATCAGTCTTCTCTTATTTCTAGCTGACATCTCTTTTGAGATCTACTGGGCTTGTATTGTTGGACCTGAGTAACAATGGATTGAAATTTCTGTACGGAAGGCTTTTAGGCTATTCTGCCTAAATATATGTATAGTATTATTCAGGTTCAATTTTCATAAAACAGCCAAGACACTGACACCAAAACCATAGGCTCGGTCTGCGCATTTGGTTTCTCTGATTGCTAAGATTGTGAATACTTTTGAAGTTGAACACCTTTACAAAAGTGTGCCTCTTGCACATCCCTCTGACCTACTCCTTCCCATAGCTTGTTTCAGTCTACTCCTAGAATTGCGAGATTCTTGAAGGCATTTGAACTTGTGACTTCCGAAAACTACTCTGTTAGTTTTCAATAATAGCTTGTCCATTTTTCTAACGATAATAAAGAGAGCGTGTTAAAGGAGTCTGACATCTATGTGGGCCTGAAAGTCTTGGTAGGGCAAAGGGTTAAGTAATTTACTCACAAGGAATATTTCATTTCCTCCAGTTTATTTTGGACAATTAAAAACAAAATATGGAAACTTAATCAGTATTCAAAACCTGATGTCAAAGTATCCCCAAGTAGCCACTGCTGGTTCAACTGGCATTCAGAAATCAGACAGAAATAGCTTCTTGTTAATTGCAAATAGACCTCCTGTCTTAGATTTGTGGGACTTGAGATCTGGCGTGGTTAACTTTATCTATATATGTCTATGATATGTCACTTCACCTATTCAAACTCCAGTTTTATCTGTAAAAGAGACCTGAAATGAAGAATTCCTATCATATGGCTGTTGTGGGTCTTAAAAGAGCTAACATGAGAAGATGATTGAGTCTCATTAGTCACTCAATTAAAAAACATTCTAAATATGTCATCATAATGCAAGCTAAATTATTTAAAACTGCAATTGACTCATTTTGAAACACAAAGTTGATTTAAAACTTCTATTTGTATAATTTAAATAAGATACTATCTCTTTAAACACTACTAAATTTTTATAAAATTCTCTAGTTTTTCTTTCCTTTTTGGCACTAGGTTCAATTAAATTTTCATTAAACATTTGAAAAAATGAAGGTATGAAAAGTTTTCTACTTAGATTTGAATTTGTGAGGGGAAAAATTTTGTATTAAAAAGTCTACAAATTTCTAATTGCCAATTCTTTCTTTTGAGACAAATTTTCTATTTTAATTTGCCCTTGCTCTTTAAAGTTTATTTTCTTAAGTCATTTTGTGGTTAGTTTGCTTTGAACATATTTCAGACATTTCACAATTTATATATGGAAAAGCAGGAATTTTCTTATGTCTAGTTAATATCTGATTTCCAGAAAACCTGATGATAAAGTGGGCCCCTATTTAACATTCGTGAATTTAAACATGCCAATTGAAATGGGGGAACAGATCAAACAATTCAGATAACTTCATCTTTCTCTATCTTTCAGAAGTACCAAAACATACTTTTGCCTAGATTTTGAATATTTGAACAAAACACTTTATGGTTCAAATCCTTAGATAATTGCATCAATTTAGTGTAGGAGGGAACCTGAGGGAGAAGAAAAGCAAAGAACGTGTGGATACACTCCAAAAATAACTTGAAACTTGTAAAAAAAACATTGCTTTACTCTAATATATGGCTCTTGGGAGTATAAATTCTTTCCACTGTTTATGGAAAACATTTTGGCAATACTTATCAAAATGTAAAATGTAGGTACTCTTCAACTCCAAAATTCTACTTCGAGATATTTCTTCCATGGATAAACTCTCATGTGTGAAATGATACATGTACGAAGATATTCTTATAACACTCTTCATGAAAGCAAAAGATTAGAATCAACCTAAATGTGTGCCAGAATGGATTTGGTAAGAAATCATTGACTGTACGTGTTTTATTAGGAGAAACAGTTTACTCCTAGCTAACAGTGCAGTCTCTGGAGCTGACCTGCTTGGTTCTCCTCTTGCCTCCACCACTTGCTGCTGTGTGGGCAAATGAGTTAGCCTCTCTTTACTTCCATTTATGCCTCTGGAAAATGAGATGATAATAGTACTCTTCAGTGGATTTTTGTGAGGATTAAGTTAGTGCAGAGAGGGTTAAACATGTGCAGTATTTGGCACAGTGCCAGCACAGAGGAAACATTTAACAAATACAATAGATCCTCTGCCTTGCTAAAAACATATGTGGCGGGGGACACAAAGAAAATAATGACACGCTAGTCGTCATTGCTTTCATGGAGGACACAGAGAAGGGAGCCATTAATGTTGTCTGAGATGTAAACACATACCTGTTAATGCAGATGATCCTACAATATAGATAATTTACATGTAGATCATGGGAGGGTTAACTTTACCCATGACACTCTATAGATGGAAAAACAAATAATTCAAATATTTATGTCCATAATTAGTACATGATAGTGTGTTAATATTCAATTTGATTTGTTATCTATTCTCATTTGGACTATTGCCCAAGTCCTTAAGACGTGAAATCTGTGATAAAGAGTAAACCCAATAAAAGTTGGATCACCAATATTTTTACAGGAAACTATGGGAGTCGATGCTGCCAGATGACCAGGATATCACGCTAATGGGGAAAGAATATTTTACCCCACTCGAGTAAGTAGGAAAGGTCACAATATCATAGGGATAAGAGAAAACTATTTCACAGAGACAGTGACAGATAGTGGTGACAGCTGTGTTATGGGCATTCCCAGGGCAGCATCAGGTCATCAGAAACATAAGAAGTCATCACTTGGGGGTGGCTAACAAAGAGACCTGTAGTGAGAAAACCCAGAGGAACGTGGAATAGGAAGGTAAGTGAGGTGCCCAAGAATCTTTCTATGATCCCCTTGGACCAGATATTTGAGCAATCTAAGTTGGAGGCACAGAACAATTGTTAAGTATATTGTCTGAAAAACCTGTCAAAATCATCTGTTTAGATTTCTGAAACATCAGGAAAAGGCAGGATTGTACCAACCCGGGTAGGTCCTTGCCTGGGTGTCCTGAGATCCTCACCCCCAGAAGCATAGTATATTTTATTTCTTTAACATTATTGAACTTTTCTATCTGGATAGTTACTTTGCTTAATGGGATATAGGAAAAATTTGCTGATGATATGAGAAAAAGGAAGAACGATTTTTAATCTTACAACTCACTTGATTTTTGTCCTTGTACCTGCATAATTAGACTGTCAGATGTCTTTAAGGACAATAAAGATTTTCAAATGTAGTACCCCGAAAGCAGAGAAAACAAAATATTAATCATGGTAATGGTGCGTGAATGCAAACAGGTCTGGTAGAGACCCTGGAAGTTTTTTGCTGGCAGAAATTCCTGAAGGAACAATAGGAACTTGAAGGTTTAAAATAGCAGACATCGTTTCTCCTTTCTTAAACCAATCAACAATTTAGTGGAAATAAAGATGTAGAAAGGGAAATGTCAACTTTAATGAAATGATGAAACCCTTTAGCTCTGAAACTTAGTACATATGTATGAAGTAGGGTGATTGGGGGCAGGGAAAATTTGATCCGAGCAAAAGAGGAAAGCAAGAAGAGATAAAGAGGATATGTTATGAAATTATCAGCTGGTTTTAGAAAAGAGAAAGAAGGACAAGGGCAAATAAACAAATAAATACCTGCTCTTATAAAATTGAAAGTCTCCGTTCATCTCGAGCTCCTTGCCACAAAAAGTTCAATGGTCTCTGCTGTTAACATTGGCATTTATTCCTGTGATATGCACTTGTTTTCATTTCGTTGTGTAGAGTCAGGTGCACCTACTTCTCCAAAATCACAGGCCCTTTGCTCGCACCAACTAACTTGGTATCTACAGGCTGCTGTTGCAAGTTTCCGTGAAGCCTGTTTGAAGAGATGCCATCTTTGTGGCATCCTTGGGGTTGTCTTAGTGTTTACAGTATAAATCTTTAACATATCATAATGTTGCTTAAAGTGTTATTACACCACTTCATGCGTAGTGTGAAAACTTTCCAATAGTATATTTCACTTCTGCTCTCCTAGCCTTTGCGCTCTTGTTGCCATACATTTTGCTTTTCTACACTTCATGGAACACCGTACTACATACAACGTTTAATGGAATAACTTGCAACAATTTACAAAAAAAAGAGGAACCACTTTATGAATTATATGGAATATTTTCCAATATATATTATTAAAAAAAGAAAGCTGAAGAACAATATCTTGCTTCTGTGTGTGTGTGTGTGTGTGTGTGTGTGTGTGCACAGGTATATTTACATATATGCTTATAGAGAAAAAGATCTTGGAAAGAGACGTAAGAATTCAGTACCTGGTAATAGTTTCTGTGGGGAAGGGAATCAGGGCATTTGTACTTTTTACTTTTTGTATCTCATTTATGCATTATCTAGTAAAGCGAACAAGTAAATCAGTGAATGGGGGTAGACAGAGAGGGACTACACTGGAAAGGAAAGCATTGCTGCAAGTCTGCCGTCAGCCACTTGGCTGTATCAATATCTGAGTGACAAGAATCGCAGATAAGGAACAGAGAGGAGAAGCAGATGCGGAGCCCTAGACGATGAGCTTGGTTTTATGAATATTACATTTGAAAACATAGCTTCAGAGATAGGAATTTAGAGCGTTAAAGAGAAAGGTATGGGTTTAAGATAAATATTTTAAAATCACATACGTACAGACATTAATTGAAACGTGACGGTCGGTGAAGAAGTTCCGCTGGACTGAATGTGGAGTGAGGGAGGAAGATAAAGGGAGGACTAAACATAGAGACAAATTGAGGGCTGAGGGGACTAAATGGCTGAGATTTTTGCTCTGCATCTCCTATCTCTAGGTCTGGGGATCCTACTACATTTCAAGTACACATTCATGTAAATATAAGTATATTTACTATAGATGTTGCTTTCAAACTTTCATAGATACGTTTTATACATATTTGTGTGTATGTATATTTATATGTATACATAAATATATATATTTGTGTGTCTATATATTCTTTTCATACCTTTTACTTAACACCAGGATACTATAAAAAAGCCAACTCTTGATTTCCTCTCCATGAACAGATTGTGAAGCTTGTGGCCCAGAGGGACATGACCAGGAGTGTCATTCAGCTTGAAAATACTGACAACTGAAAACTAGTGAGAGGTTCTAAGGTCAGCCTCCACAATAGGAATAATTTGAACCTTTTAAAGATAGCCATACTGCTTGTTATCTGGGTCAACTAGAAAAGGCATATTGGCTAAAGATTTGTCATAATTTAAGAATTCAGCATGGTATCTCCCACCCACTTTCACCTCAAAATAAGTGGATTTTTCCTGTGGTGTAACGTTTCTTTTTCTGCGAAAAGGAGAAGAAATGGAAGAGAACGTGAATTAGCTTCTCGTAGAAATTGGAACCAGTGGCTTTTCATGAAAACGAATCTGGCTTGTTCTCTACCAATTGCCTAAATACAGAGTGGGAAGCCAAAACGCAGAGGTATTTGCTTAAGGCTTGCAAATAATTTTGCTGATCTCAATGTTAAAATTTAAGATTAAAATCTTTACAAACCACAATTTAATTCAATAAGCCCAGAAAGAGACTAAAGTCAATGATTGTACTGAGATTGTGTATATTCCCCAGAGATTAATTTTGTCAGAAATAAGAAAGCTGCCTAGCCTATTTTTAAAGAGCCAAATTGTGTTTTAGACTTTTAAGTTTTGTGTATCTTAGCAACCCACAGAATATGTACGCCTGAGAAAAGAGGAGATTCACACTGTTGCATGCTACATTTTATGGAAATGTTAAGTTTATGATCTCCCATTATATTTCTGGATGAGATATTCCCTCTCCAAAATGTAATAAAGCTGCTTAATTGTATTGTATTTCATGGAAGAAAGGTACTTTGAGGTTTTCTTTGGTTTACAGAATTTACATAATACTTCAGAGGAATAAATCAAAGATTTCAGTACATAGCTGGTACAAAGTTTTCACCACAGTTTATATATAATTGTAGATTATAAGGAGGCATTTATAAAGATGAGAATGTCTGTGTTACTTATCTAATTTCATATTTAGAGCTAACAATTTTTAGGGAAATTAAATATTCTGGGACTAGACATCATATATGTGTGTAAATCAATTCGTTATACATTTACTGAGCATCTCCTGTGTGCCATCCACTGTGCAAAGAACTAAAGAGATCCAGATAAAAATGGCAGTTTCTGTCATCAATGTACTAACATTCTAAGGGATAAAACAAACTAAAAAAAGTAATCATACAATGTAATGAGAGAAATAACAAAAGATGTGTACTGGGATATCATATCTATTGCAGTATAAAGACACGACATATGCAGGCCTAAATAGATAACTTGTGTATAGAAAATACATTATTTTGAGCTCCTCTGCTCTAAACAGGCCAGCCCTGGTGGTCTAGTGGTTAAGATCTGGCACTCTCATTGCCACAGTTTGGGTTCATTTCTGGTCAGGGAACCACACCACCTGTCTGTCGGTTGTCACACTGTGACAGCTATGTGTGGCTGGGATGCTGCAAGCTATGCCACTGGTATTTCAAATACCAGCAGGGTCACCCATAGTGGACAGGTTTCAGCAGAGCTTCCAGACTAAGGCTGGGAAGAAGGACCTGGTCACTCACTTCTGAAAACATTGGCCATGAAACCCTGTGAACAGCAGGGGAGCATTGTCTGATACAGCATGGGAAGATGCGAGGATGGTGCCAAAAAGAGCGGGCAGGGTTTGGCTCTGCTGACCACAAGGTCACTGAGAGTGGAAATCAACTCTCGGGTGCGAACAAACCCTAAACGGATACAACACAAACATTTACAAGTAAGAGGGGGAAAAAACTCCATGTTTATCTTGAATCCTACTTAATAGATATTTGGTAAAATAGATACTTTTTTCCCAAGTAGTTTGTTTGTCGAGTTATCGTTGATATTGCAGTGTATTTTTTGCATGCTTTACTTTGGCTATGAAATGTGCAAAATTATGTTATAAAAATATGTTTCTCACATGGGAAAACAGAATATATACCTGAAACTGAGCAGCTTTTTTTTTAATGATGAACTTAGAGTCAAAAAATTAATTTACCTGATCTCTTTCTTCTCTGATTTATTTAATGCTTCCTTGGTCTCCTTGAGGAAGACAATGTGACTGAACTATTCTTATTGTCAGAGAATTCTTTTTCCGTTTTAAAAACTCTGTCTATGGTATGAGTTGTTGACTTAAGCTGATTTCTTTCCTGTCTCCACCTCTTTTGCCATCATTTATATATTATGCTTAAAGCATTTTTTAAAAAGTTTTCTCATATCTTCTCAGAAAGCCCTTGTAAATATTAAAATAATAAATTGTCTAGCCAAAAGAATCTTGCGAACCATATCCATGTTTTCCAACATATTGTTTACTGTTCTTTGCCTTGGAATAAGCAAGATAAATGTGAATAGCTGAGAATTGTCAAAAAGACAAGTTAAATCCACGTATAATGCTAAAAATTAGTTCAGTCCATGTGTAATACTAGTAACTATAGCAAGTCATGAACAAGATTAGTCATTGACTTCTTAAGATTCTTCTAGGTTACAAGTAATGTTCTCCCAGTTGCTTCCTGCCGGCAAAAGCAGAGCTTGGTGCTCCACTCATAACTTTGCTCAGTTATCTGTTGCTTGCATACATACTCAGGTTTCCGCTTGCCTCATTGTAGACAGTAGGTTTTAGGGCTTGAAGCCTTAAATCTGCCCATCCACTATTGTTCCGTGGACGTGACGGCTCACTTTCACGTCATTCCCTCTAGACAGCTTTTCATTTACGATAAACAAGGCTCCAGGGAAATCTCTCTCATAGCTGCCTCCTCCTTTCTATTTCTACTTCTGCCACATCCACTGTCTTGGTTCAGACCATCTTCTCTATCTTGACTAGTCCATTAGTCTTCCTACCTCTACACGTGCTCAACATTTTTCTTCTGGCATTGTAAGCAAACAAGACACTCTCAAATCTCCTGTTGAATCCTTCACTTAAAAAAGAGGTCTGCATTTCTGTCAGGTACTTCGTCAGGATTCCTGAAAACTGCCCTGCACTGGGGGGGTGGGGGGGGGTGTGGGGGGGAGATAAGAGGTGTTTCTGGCAATGAGCAGCCAGATTTGCATTAGAAAGTCTTTCATTACCACTGCATTTGTGGTTTTGGACAAAACTAGGAGGAAGGATGCCCTAGGGGGGGAGGAAAAGGCAGCCCTGGCTCTGCGGATGAAGGTTTGCTGCAGCACTGAACAGAGACGTTCAAAATCTCTGTTGTGACAATGAGAGGAGGAAGAAGACAGGACTGTGATTCTGCCAGAGCAGGCACGGGGCCAGGCCTGGGACCCTGTGTACCCGAAGAGGCTGACCTACAGGGAGTAAATAATGGAGTTTCACTTCTGTACAGGCATATGAAGATACGGTGGGTCTGGTTCCAGACCACTGCAATAAAGCAAATATTGGAATAAAGCGAGTCACACTAATTTTTTGGTTTCCCAGTGCACATAAAAGTTGTGTTTACACTATATTGTAGGCTATTAAGTGTGCAATAGCATTATGTGTAAAAAAAAAAAGTACATACCTTGATGAAAAAATACTTTATTGCTAAAAAGTGCTAACCATCATCTGAGCCTTCGGGAGTTGCAATCCTTTTGCTGATGGAAAGTCTGGTGAAAAAAGAAAAAGCAATATCTTTGAAGTACAATAAAACGAAGCACACCTCTACTTTGATCCCAGCTAATTTAGATGGAGCTTTGATATGGGATAAAAGTTAAAAGAGGCAATGAAAACTACCAAACTAACAACTCAGTTCTAAGCTTGGAATCCCTATGTACGTTGAGGTGGCCCTGCTTCTTGGGTATGGGGACTAGAGGCAGTGATAACCCACATTCCCTTTCTCTTCTCCTCTCACTTGTCTCTTCCTTTCTCCATCTCTCCTTTTCTTTCTTTTTCATTTATTTTTATTAAGTAGATATAAAGTAAAATTTATACCACATATAATATATAAATTATAACAATACAAACACCCATGAACTCACCATCCAGTTGAAAGTGGAGAATACTGTATTATTTTGAAGTTCTCTGTGTGCTCCTGCCCCAAACCCTCCATAGAGGTAATAGCTGTAAGAGTTATGTTTACCATTCTCATGCTTTTCTTTATGGCTTTCCTATATGTTTGTAATCCTAAACACTAAATTGTTTAGTTCTGCATTCTTCTTTTTTTCTTGTTGAGGAAGATTAGCCCTGAGCTAACACCTGCTGCCAGTCTTTCTCTCTCTCTCTCTTTTTTTCTTGCTTGAGGAAGATTAGCCCTGAGCTAACATCTGTACCAATCCTCCTCCACTTTATATGTGGGTTGCTGCCACAGCATGTCTGATGAGTAGCATAGGTCTGCACCCAGGATCTGAACCCACAAACCTGGGCTGATGAAGCAGAGGGTGCCAAACTTAACCATTATGCCATGGGGCTGGCCCTAGTTCTACATTCTTAAATTATTTATTCATTTATTTATTTATTTACTTATTTATTTATTTTGCTGAGGGATGATTCACCCTGAGCTAACATCTGTGCCAATCCTCCTCTTTGCATGTGAGCTGCCACCACAACATGGCTACTGAAAGACAAGTGGTGTATGTCTGTACCCAGGTACCAAACCTGGGCTGCCAAAGCAGAGCTTACTAAACTTAACCACTAGGCCACTGGGACTGGCCCTGTATTCTTAAGTTTTATGTAACAACATCATGCTGTATGCATTCTTTTGCAGCTTTCTCTTTTCCCTCCAACTGATATTCTTAAAATGCATCCTTGTTGTTGCTTGTTACTATCATTTTATTTTCATTGTTGGATGGCACTGTGCTGTGGTAGATATTTGGGTTGCTTGTAGTTTCTTTTTGCTATTACAAACAGAGCTTCTGGGAGTATTTTGGTGCATATTTCTTGGTCCATATATATAGAAAAGTTTCTCTAGGGTATAAACGTAGGAGTGCAATTGCTTTGCCATACGTAGGATAGACACGTCTTCAATTCTAGATGTAGCCAAATGGTTTCCAGAGTGACAATATCGCCTTACACTCCCACCTGCTGTGTAGAAATGTTTTGGTGTTCCACATCTTTGATGGCACTTGACAGTCTTGGTCTTAAAAATTTCCAGTCTGGCAAACATGAAATGATATCCCACTGTGGATTTTCCATGAATAGTAATGCTGTTGAACATACTTTACATATTTATTCATCTTTGGGATTTCTTTTTCTCTGAAGTGTCTTTTTAAGTCTTTATCTCATTTTTTTCTGCAGAGTTTTGTCTTTTTAAATTTGCTTTGCAAGAGATCTCTGCTGTTGAAATATATTCATTGTAATTATCTTCTCCCAGTTTGTGACTTAGATTTTTACTCATGTTGCAGCGTCTTTTGATGAACATTGTAGAATTTCATGTAGTCAAATTTACCAATATTTTCCTGTACTTTTTTTTTTCTTGGTTAAGAAATCTTTCTATCCCTTTTGCTCTCCTCTGATGTAGTGTCTACAGAAGTCAAAATATAATGACCTATACTTGAAATTTATATAATGTTATAAACCAATGTCACCTTAGTAAAAAAATAAATAAATAAAGGAAATTCTTCGATAGCCTAAGAATATAAAGATATTTTTGATAGTGTTTTCTACGTCTTGCAGTCTTTCTTTAATACGCTTTTTATTGTAGAATAATTTTAGCTTTACTGAGAAGTTTCAGCAACAGAACAGAGAATCCCTATATATCCCTCCCTCGTTCCCACCCTTTGTTAATGTCTTATATTACAATGACACATTTGTCAAAGCTAAGAAACCATTAGCACATTACCATTAATTGAACTCCAGATTTTATTTGGATTTCACCAGTTTTTTCTCTTTCTGTTGTAGGATGCAGCCCTGGGAAAGATTGTGTTTCTCTGTCATTTCTCTCCAGTCTCCATTGGTCTGTGACAATTTCTCAGTCTTTCCTTGTTTTCCTTGACTGTGGCAGCCCTGAGGAATACTCCCAGGTATGATGTAGAAGGGCCTTGAATCTAAATTTTTGGATGTTTTTCTAGTGATTAGAGGGGCGTTAAGGGCTTTTTGAAAAAATACCGTATAGCTCAAGTGCTCTTCTCACCCAAGAATATCAAGGGGGACATGATATCTACAGAACATCAATGGGGATATTAACCATAACTTGGTTAAGCACAACCGTCAGACTTCTCCACTGTAAATACTCTAGTCCTTGGAAACAAGTCACCACATCTGGCCTACCCACAAGGAAGCATAGTGGCGGTGATTAAGCTCTATCTCCTGGAGGGAGGAGAGTCTATATGTGTTAAATGGAATACTTCTGTAAGGAAGATATATCTCTTCTTCCTAATTTATTTATTTATGCAATCATTTATCTTTATTTGTGTATATATTCATGTACATTTACTTTGTATTTTGGGTTAGTCATCGTTTTTCATTCACTTTTAACTCATTGTCTATCTGGAGTTGATATTTTAATATGGTGTGAGGTAGGGGACTAGTTTTATTCTTTTATATACAGATAATTGTTTCAGCACCTTTATAGAAAAATCCATCCCCCCAACAAACACACACTTATCTACAAGGGCTGTCTATTCATGAAAAGGTTCTGTTTAAAATAATCTTGCTGGGGCCAGCCTGGTGGCGCAGTGGTTAAGTGTGCACATTCTGCTTTGGTGGCCTGGGGTTTGCCAGTTTGGATCCCAGGTGCGGACATGGCACCGCTTGGCATGTCACGCTGTGATAGGCACCCCACATATAAAGTAGAGGAAAATGGGCACAGATGTTAGCTCAGGGCCAGTCTTTCTCAGCAAAAAGAGGAGGATTGGCAGCAGTTAGCTCAGGGCTAATCTTCCTCAAAAAATAAAATAAGGTAAAACAATAAAGAAATAAAATAAAATAAAGTAATCTTGTCAATTTAATAATTAAAGAATTATACTGATTTAATTGTCAAATATTGAACTTTTCAAGTTTAATATTTTTTCTTATCTTGACCTATTTGCTATGTTGTGTATTCCTTGTGGATGTTAAGAACTGTTTATAGCCAATATCAATTAAAAATCTCTTAAGAATACTTGGAATTTTTTTTAAAGCCAAAGTAAAACATTCAAGGTAATAATAGCTACTGTTGATTAGATGTTTCTTGTGGGCTGTATGCGAGAGATTTACCTGAATTCTTTCGTTTGGTTCTCATAGCATTCTTGTGAAATAGCTGCTCTCCAGATTACGCAGGTGAGAAAACTAGGGTTCACACAAACAAATGACTCACTTCAGATCACAGCTAATCAGGGGGTAAAGTCAGATTCAAACCTGAGTGTGACTTCAAAGTTAGTTCTTAGTTGACTTCTTCCAGATGCTAATAGAAGGATTCTGCTTGCTTTACAACATAATTCTTTTGACTCAACCAAATTTTCAATGAACCATTAGTGTAAACATTACAAGAAACATTTACTGGTTAAGGTAGATTGTGCTATATATTTCTCAACTGCTATTGATTATGAACAGTAGTAGTTTCAAACTGAAATTGATGCACAATTTAAAAGCCAAAACGGCAATAGAAACATTAAACTGTGCTTGAGAGAGAAGTGTGACCACTTATAAATGAAACTATTAGAAAGAATGCAATTTACAAGCCTACTTAAGCTATTAAAATTATTTTTAGGGAAAGCAATAAACCAAGTGAAACCAGCAAGTGCTCCTTGCTATTAAAACCAGGGAGAATTAAGATGAGACTGGAAAAGAAGATGGGAAACTAATTTATAAGAGCAATTTAACATTTTCAAGGTAATAAGAAACACTTACTCCTTTAATAGATGTTTGATTTTGAATTTTACTATGCAGGGCACATTTTATTTTAAAAGGAGCCATAAAAAATTTAAGTAAAGGACCATAATTCCTGGCCAAGGATGTGTGTTGCTGGTAAATCCCATGATGAGCAAAAATCTGATTGGCTAGACCAAATTCTTATAGAACATAGGAAGCTGGAGGAGAAAATTAAAATGCTAGCCACTGAAAATAAAAGTATTGGAAGGCATTGGTTTCCGAAACAAACCTGAGTTGACAGGGTTAGAATATTCTGCCGACAGGTAGCAGCTCTTATAAATCACTCATCTCGACTGTTCAGGAAGCACGGCGATGACCTTGTTCTGGACAGCCATATTCTTTCCCCAAAGTTTTGTACTATGCAGATTACGCATCTTTATAAATTATTAACCCACCTTTCACTGGCTTAGAATTTTGTATACTGTATTTCTGTTTTTGTAATTCTTTCTTTTAGGATTACTAATTAAACAATACAGATGTTATAAGTTAGATCCTTAAAAAAATTAAAATTGTTACATAAATTTAAATTCTTAAAACCAAGGATGCTAAAATCACAGGTGGTAAGGTGTTACTTTTTTGGCCCTTGTCCCCAAAGTCATATGAAATCAGACAACAGGTTTATAGGCAATTACCTGGATAGTGATGTCTATAAATCAAGTAGAATAGAAATTATCCGAAAATGCTTTGCAAATTTCCTAGGGCAGCTCTAGATGTTGGAATTGATGGGTATGGTAAGTAAAATAATAAACCTCCAAATATGTCCAAATTTTATTCCGGGAATCCGTAAATATTAAATGGCAAAAGGGAATTAAGACATGACTTGATAAGGACCTTCAGATGGGGAGGTTATCCTGGATTATCTGCCTGGGCCCAATGTAGTCACAAGGCTAAAGAGGGAAGCGAGAGTCAGAGGCAGAGAAGCAGATGTGCCCATCCGAGCAGAGGCCAGATGGCTACCATATTGGTTTGAAGATGGAGAAAAAAGCCAGCAGCCAAGAAATGCCTCTAAAAGCTGGAAATGTCTGGGAAACAGATTCTCCTCTGGAGCCACTAAAAAAATGCAGTCCTGAGCGCATCTTGATTTCAGCCCAGTGAGACTCATTTCAGGCGTCCACTCTACACAACTGGAGGATAACAAATAGATGTTGTTTCAAGGCACCACATCTGTGGCAATTTGTTACAGCAACAATAGAAAACTGAGATGAAGGGCACAGGAATATATTTCATAGAAATAAGTAATTTTTTTTAAAAAAGAAGCAGAACCCTGTGATACAGGAGACAGTGAGCAATAAAGATTTCCAGGGAAATAATCATAATTCTCTTCAAACCAGAACAGCAGAGCACTCTTCTCTCTGGTTCTAAAAATCTAGTTACAAATGCTTACATATGCTCTGTTTCAGATTCCGCAAAATCTTTAAATATCTTTGGTTCCATTTTACAATGAAACTCATCTTAGCAGAAAGAAAAAAGAATTCGTGCATTCAAACATTTACTGAGCGTCTAAACATTATAATACTGGGGATAACAACATAAATAAGACAGTGTCCTTTATTCCCTTATTTTGAGGCATACAATCTAGCATGACATTTTCTTTTTGGACCATGACTCGTAGTAGAAAACACATTTTCTATTGCAACTCAGTATATCTACCTTTCTAAGGTTGAACCAAAGCTTGATACACTCTAATATTTTCTATTCTCATCTAGTCTATTTCACTAGAAAATGCTATGTAGAAATTGTTGAATTTTGAAAAACATTAGTTTGAAAAACACTAGTTTCGTAAGTTAGACATCTAGAGAAATAGCTGAACGTGTCATATGCTGTAACAGCTGACAATGACAACCATGGTAATTACAAGAACAGTAATAGCTAACATTTGAAGGCTTACTCTGTTCATTGTTCTAAGAGCATATTCAACATTTGAAGTGTCCTAATCAGGTAATCAGACTTCAGAGACGGTGACATAAAACCTTCAACTATCCTTACGGAAATTACACGAGAGAATTTTTAATTAGCATAAGAAACATTGAAAATGATTTTTAAAAACAGTAAAACGAGTTGTGCTTGAGTTATGTGATTGGATAAGGGCAGTGAACAGGCACCAACGCCCACTTAGGAACGTGGCGTCAGGGGGTGACAAGTCTAGCAGCAGCTAACGTCTTTGGAGGAGCACACAAGCTCTGTTTGGCTGTGCAGCTCCATTTCAGAGAGGATGCTGCTGCTTGACCCAGTCTGCTTTCGGAATGTCTTAACAACCTTGGTACCCCAAGCTTGTAAGCACAGTTTACATGACTATTCGTGCTTTCTTGTTAGTAAATGTTAGACAGGACTTGATGTAAACCTCGTTTTCATTATTAACATGCTGTGGAGTGGCAAGGTAGTGTGGGAGATGATCTCAGCCAACACCTACCTCTAATCACTGAGAGCAGTCAAGATTTGCCCTGAGAATCTAATGATTAAATGGTCAATTTGGCTTCTTTCAGTTTCCCAACAGACTCTACATTCTGTTGCAAGGAACTTGTACTTCATTTCTTAGCTGGGATCTCTCGAAGAGAAGCACGCTTCCAGAAGCATGTCAATGGAATTTAGTACTCTGCATTTTCAACGAGCACCCCTCCCATCCATAAACACTGAAGCGTGAGGACGCTGGTTGACAGGCCAGGAACCACTGCTCAAGTGCAGGGGTTCTATGATCAGATGTGCTGCGGCCTTACCGCCTGTCTCCCTCCCAAGCCCCAGACTGGGAAGGCAGTGTGTCCCGATCATTGCTTTGAAGACTATGGCATGTTCTCTTTCCATCACACCTGGAATTCTTCTCCTTGCGTACTGTTTTCCTCTCAGCCTGTTTGGCCTAAAATGTCTCCCAGTTCTGGTAGTATCATAAGGACAGAGTAGTAGAGAATGGGCGTGAAAGAGCTCAGAAATATTACTGTCAGTCATTTGTTATTTATTATTTTAACTCTTGCATCTTTTAAGAAAGGCCAGTGTCAACAGTCGGTGCTGAAAACATGCTTAATATATTTTGGTTCCGCTCTTTGATCTCATTCCTCAGCTTCCCTTCTGTGCCAACCACAATTACCTTCCTTCACGTTAGCCCTTCTCTCCATTCCTCCCCTGTCATCAGAGAATGCCTGAGTGACTCCTGTGTCCCCTGCAGTGTCGTGGAACTTGTAGAGTGGATACAAAAGAGCGACTGCTAGTGTGTCAAGTTTGTCCTTCTTAGAGGTCTGAGGTTTACGACAAGAAAAAGAGAGAGAGACAGAGAGAGAGGAAAAGAAGGAAAGGAGGAAGAAAGAAGAAAGAAGAATGAAGGAAGGAAAAAAAAAGCCCCTCGTGTCCTTAAAGAATAAAATGAATCCTCCTTCCCAAAGTGATGATTAAAAATTAAAAACAAACAAAGCTTTATGATTCAAGACTGCTCCCCCCAGGTACTCCTGGGGGAATTCTCCTTCTCTCCTAATTTCTTTATCAGCATCACGTCTGAACCATGTGAAGATCAATAGTTATTTATTTTTTATTCATTTATTTATTTTAGGAAGATTAGCTCTGAGCTAATATCAGCTGCCGATCCTTCCCATTTTTTTTTTTTTTGCTGAGGAAGATTTGCCCTGAGCTAACATCTGTGCCCATCTTCCTCTACTTTATATGTGGGATGCCTGCCATAGCAGGGCTTGATGAGCAATGTGTAGGTCTGTGCCCGGGATCCTAAATGGTGAACTCCAGGCTGCCAAAGCAGAGGGTGTGAACTTAACCACTGTGCCACCAGGCTGGCCCCTATTTATTTATTTTTTTGGTAAGGGAGATTGGCCCTGAGCGAACATCTGTAGCCAATCTTCCTCTTCTTTTTTTCCACTTGAGGAAGAGTGGCCCTGAGCTAAATCCTGAGCCAACTCCTGAGCCAATCCTCCTCTATTTTGTATGTGGGACGCCGCCACAGCATGGTTTGATGAACAGTGTGCAGGTCTGCACCTGGGATCCAAACCTGTGAACCCCAGGTTGCTAAAGTGGAGTGTGAGAACATAACCTCTATGCCACTGGGCTGGCCTCAATAGTTATTTTTAATGCAGAATAGATTATCAGCAACATTTAAATCCCATCCCTCCCTCCCACAGATAGCACAGAGCTGCTTTTTCTCCTTCTATGAGTTATTCATGCTTAAGACACACAGAGCTTTCAGTGATAATCTCAGCTAAATTTACATAGAAAAACAATCTTATATACTGCTTTAAAATGTTTCCAATTTCAATTTCTAAACTCTCTGTATTGCCTACGGACAAGAATTCATCTCTCTGAGAGTACTTCCCTCATCCCTGGTCTTTGGAGGTATGCCTCAGAGTGCCCCGAGATCCTCTGCTTTAGAGCCATTATGAAAATTCTCTCTTTCTCTGCTTAGACCCAAATCAGGCACACAGTAGGTGTTATTACCTGCTGGATGGAAGAATAAGTGAATTATTGCCGCTACAGAGATTTATTTTCTCCCACTAGTGTGACTAAGTTGATTTTTTCTTTTCTTTTTGACATCAAGCCATTTTCACAGAAATGGAAAAACATTATTTAATGTGAAAAGCCACTATTATGATCTATTATAATCTTCACTCCCAAATGGAAAGGAACAACTTGTCTTTCCATCTACCGTCTAAATTGTGGGTAACGAGTTTCAGTTTCTAAATGTAATTGCTGTGCGGATCCTATTTTGTTCTTGGATCTCCCTGAAGCATTCCTCTAGCCTTCTACTTCGGAGTTTTGTTTGAAGAACATTCTTGTCAGTTGAGATTAAGATAACATTTCTACGAGAACACAAAAGCTGAGAAAGAATTCCAGTCACGCTGCCTGAGGAACCAGCTGTGCTCGTCCTTCTGTTTTCTCTTCCTTCTCCAGGCAGAGTGGAGGCTGTGTCTCCAGGGAATGAAGTGAGTCAACAGGTACAGTTACTGGGTGAGTAAGGTGTGGCACATCATCCTCTCAAATACGGTAAACAGGGCAAAGCGCTGGATAGAAGGCCAGCCTTCTATCATTCTAGTAAACATTCTAGAAAAACTGATTTTTTCAATAAATATTTCAGGGTGTAGGAAAGGCTTCTAATGTATTCTTTAGTCTCTTTGTCCATTTTCTTTTGATTTAGTGGACATCCAGAAAGGTAAATCTAATCAGAATGTACTTTCCACCAAAATGTCTAGAATTTTCTTGACTCTCAAATAACCAGAGGTCTTTGTAGAAATAGTCATATGAAATACTCATTTCAATCTGGATTCCTTTGTCCACATGCCTACTTTTTGCGGAAGTGACTTCAAGTTCAATCTGAGATCTGCTCATAAAGAAAATTCTTTCATCTTACAAACATTTGTGTGCGTGCTGTGTGGTAGTAAGTGTTAGGAAGAGTGGAGAACAAGGCAGAGAAAGTGGCTGGCTTCATGGCACTTTCATACTAATGATTTTCTGTCTTAAAACATCACAGCCCAGAATTCTGAACAAGTTGCTTCCCAAATCCTGCTGTACTATAGTTTTCCAGTGCCTCCCAAATTCTCTCTCTCAGAAAGGGGTGAGACAACTTCATAAGGAAACGCCTGGGATGTTTATTAAAAGTCTGGATTCTCAGCCCGTTAAGCCCAGAGATTCTGTTTCAGTAGGCAGGACTGACCCAGGAATTTCTATTTTAAAAAAGTTTCAACTACTTTTAAAAAGTTTTAAAAAGTGGTCCTTTGGGGGGGTGGGTAACACCTGAAAATCAGAAAAATTCTGGAATAAATCCAAGTGACTAAATGGTTAAAAACCATTTTTATTGTTGATTTGGTAAACACCTGAAGTCATGTTTGGGAGAAAACTATGAAAGAGAACTTAATCCAGTGCAGCAATGACCGTGACAAAGAGTCAGGACTAATTCCCCCGAGTAACTTGACTGCTGAGCTTTGTTCCAACTCACGCAGTGCAAAGTTAAAATAAATCACACAAATGACTAAGAATTATATAAGCCTTGTGAATATAAAATGAACGCAAGCCTTTTTTTCTAGTTAGATGCTGTAATACAGCATCTATCCTGTCTTTAACAGTTTGCATAGGACTACAAAGAACATTTTCTGTATGAATAGGCACTATAAAAACATTCTATTGCTGTGCAATCTCATAATATATCTGACGCATTGCCAGAGCCAAAGGCTAGGATGCAATCTAAGTAAGTTTGTTTCCTCCTTAGAACAGTCTGGTCTTTCAAAGGGATCTCTACCCAACGCCTTTGTGATCTTAGGTAGAAATTCGCCTTACAAACAGCCCATTACGGCTTCAAAAAATTTGAATGATAAAATTTGATGTTTGGTGTATTTTCCTTTCTTGAATTTCCATTACTGAAAATTAAGATTTGAAGATTCTTTCCAGAAACCTTTACATTTCTAAAGACAACAAATAAAATAATTACTTCTTCTTATCCCCTTCATGCCAACTGGCTGAAGTTTGACTTATTTTTTTCTTCGTTTTAGATTTGACACATCCATTGCCAAATGAATAAAATGCCTCTTATGCTTATTCAGAAATACAGAGTTCTTAAAGTAAGAGCAAAAAGAACTAAAAAGTATTCTAAAATTGGATGGTGGTGATGGTTCCACTACTTTGTGAATATCCCGAGGCACTGAGCTAACATCTGCCTCCAATCCTCCTCTTTTTGCTGAGGAAGATTGGCCCTGAGCTAACATCTGTGCCCATCTTCCTCTATTTTATATGTTGGATGCCAACCACAGCATGGTTTGACAAGTGGTGCGCGTAGATCTGCACCTGGGAACCAGCGAACTCTGGGCTGCTGAAGTGGAACATGCAAACTTAATCCTTATGCCAAGGGGCTGGCCCCCTGTTTTTCTTATTTTTGTAATTTTTTACGTTTGATTTCTACTTGCACTTTCAAATAAAATGATTCTTTACCTGAAATCTTAATTTAGGTCAAGGAAAACAGATTCTGAAATCAATTTCTTTTTTAGTCACCGTTATTCATATTTCTTGGGCATGCTACATATGAATACCTAGGAATTTACCTTTGAGGATAGACAGTGCTCGAATTCATTTGTTCTGTAGTCACTTCACTTCCTAGTCATGTGTTGCTTAAATACAGGAAAGGTGCTGAGATATTCTGGAACTCTACCCTGCTGTTTGGGATTCCAGAGTTTTAGGAAAAGAGTTCAATTTAAAGATCTGATGATAGTTTGAGTCCATTGCATTGTGCTTTAATAATATGTATGTAAATGGGCTCTGAGGTTTAATCAAATACCTGGTGCAATGCATAAAGTTGGACAGCTACCTCATCTCTCTCTCTCTCTCTCTCTCTGTCTCTCTCTCTCACACACATACATACAAACACATGGAGTGAGGACAGTAGAAATAAGCCAGTACTTTTAGCCAACAGTCTATCTGCAGATCTTGATCAAAGTGGTAAATTTCAAGAATGCATTGAAATAAACAAATTAGATTGTTCCATTTTCTATTTGGGTGGGTCACCTCTAATGCTTTTAACATTTAAAATGCCTGATGTTTGACATTGTCTAAATCAGAGTTAAGGCTGTGAGCAGGCTCCAAATGTTAACATGTTACAGGTTGGAGTTTTAAAAATATGTTTTAGAAAGAGTCATATAATAAAAAAAATAAATAATTTCTTTACAAGTTAGCTGAGAACTAGGAATTCTAGGTAGGAGCTCCAGTCCAAAAATATAGAGACATTTAATCATTGTTTATAATTTAAATAAATTCTTTTTTGAATATACCCAGTCCTTTGGATCTGAAAGGAGTTTGGTTTTCCAGCATCCCCTGTTGAAAGCTAAAGTTCAGAGTTGATATCTCATTGGCTGAAATGAGCTGGAAGCAGCCGTGAGCCCTTGCGGAAAAATGGAGGATTGGAGGTCAAAAAGTTCCTAGGTGGAAGAGAGAGATGTTAAAACAGGATGTGGATCTGCACCTCACACAGCTGAAAGTTCAGATGAATTAAAGAGTTAAAGTTAAAAAAAAATCTTTAGAGTAAGAAAGTTTCCATAATTATTTTTCAGATACCTGGTTTGGAATGGCTCACACAAAAAGAAAAAGATACTGCTACCAAAAAATCACAAGTAAATGAAAAGATGTACAGGGAAAATAATCACCTCAGACGTGAGAGTTGCTATTTTTCACATTGATTTTTAAAAATCCAAGACATGAGATCTCAAAAACAGCAAATTTACAGAAGAATAAATGTCGTATACCTCAGCCCCTGACCGAGTGACTTAATCACGGGGAAAAATGTACAACTGCAAAGTAATAATCTTGTATTTACAATAAGTGATTTAGAAAACAACCATGTGATACGAGGGGCCCCAGTTCGTTCTCTGCTCCTTACCATTTTCCCAGTCAGTAAAATCATTTGGATCAGAGGTGGTTTCAAAAAGAGTGCTGATCGTTAATGAGCTATTTCTCAAAGGTCATTAGGACTGAGTTGGTAAACATAGGTGATTACTGGTGGCATGGCTGCCGTCACGTTTGCGGCAGCATAAACATATAGTTTTCCCAAAGACTTGGCGTATTAAGTTTTCATTGGGATGTATTCTAAAGGGAACGTGTCTCTATATGTCTGCATTATTCCGTGTAAATTGTGAGATAATTCCCAGGGGTTGACTTATTTTCTGGTGAATTTGTTTTTTGTTTTTCTTTTTCTGTAGTGTTTTTCCCCAACAACCTGTTTGGCTCCAAACAAACAAAGAGAGTGAACAAAATATACGTGTGTGTCTACTTTTTCAACCTCTCCGTTAACCTCATTACAGCTCCTTCTCTGCCTCGACTCCACAAAGCTTGTCGTCCTAGCAACAGACCAGCATGTCAGTTTTCTCTCTGTTATCTCAATTGCATATTGTCTGCTCACCAGCTATTATCTCTTACTCTAGTTAAGTCTAGGTTAATTAACTGTGTTCTCTTTTCCTAAAGAAATAAATCTCCATCACTCTGTTTTCCTGTTGTCTTAGTCATGACTTTAATCTTAGAGTAAAAGGGAACTATGGTTTGGAAGTATATATATTTTTCTCATAAATAAGCACAGATTGGGATTTACCTTAGACCACGATATCTCAGATTGAGGTCAGCAAACTGCTTCCCACAAATTCTGCACCATCTCGATGTCCATCTTCTAAGGGAGCACCCAGTCACATCTGCCTAAGTCTACACTGGGGTGTGATAATGTGTTTGCACAAAGTGGAAGCTACGTCACTGCACAGCGAAGTTTTCAAAACACTTGAAATAGACAGTCTTGAGTCAGTTGGTACCTCTGTCCCACATTCTCACTGCAAATGGCTGCTTTACGCAAATGTTTCTAATACCAACCTGCAATAATTCAGCAATGACAAGTGGGCACTAAACATGCAACGAAGAAATTTGCTGCTTTTAATTTTAGCAATCAATAAAACAGAAAAATATTTAATGTCGATTTCACCAAAGCCATAATGTCAACCTGAACTTTAAATAAACACAACAGCTTTACTCATTTTTATGTGTTAGGTTGGCACTTGAAGATTTCTTGTTGGGTAGATCTTGTGTTGCTTTCTGCAGCTCTCCCTCTGGACTTCCTGCCTCTGGTTTCTCTCCGGATCCAGATCATCCTTCACGCAGCTACAAGAAAGATTTTCTTACAGAAATAAATTGGCTTCTGTCACTCTCTCATAAAGAGCCTCTGCTGCGTCTTTCTCTCTTTTTCTAAATTGTGGTCAGAAAGGAACACAAGATCTACCCTCTGAACAAATGTTTAAGTGTATAATACAGTATTGTTAACTATAGGCACTATATTGTACAGCAGATTTCTAGAACTTAGTCATCTTGCATAACTAAAATTTTATGCCTGTTGAACAATTCCCCATTTCCCCCTCCCCCAGCCCCTGGCACCCACCACTCTATTATTTGCTTCTATGATTTGACTATTTTAGGTATTTCATAGAAGTAGGATCATGCAGTATTTGTCCTTCTGTGACTGGCTTATATCACTTAGCATGATGTCCTCCAGGTTCATCCACATTGTTGCAGACAGCAGAGTTTCCTTCTTTTTTAAGGCTGAATACTATTCCATTGTATGTATATACCACATTTTCTTTATCCATTCATCTGTGATGGACATTTACGTTATTTCCAAATCTTGGCTATTGTGAATAGCGCTGCAATGAACATGGTATCTCTTCAAGATCCTGATTTCAATTCTTTTGGATAAATACCCAGAAGCAGGATTGCTGGATCATATGGTAGTTCTATTTTAATTTTGTGTGTGTGTTTATGAGGAAGATTGGCCCTGAGCAAACATCTGTGCCACCCTTCCTCTACTTTGTATATGGGACATTGCCACAGCATGGCTTGATAAACAGTGTGTAGGTCCGTGCCAAGGATCTGAACCTGTGAACCCCAAGCCACCAAAGCAGAGCATGTGGACTTAACCACTACACCACCGGGTTGGCCCCAAATATTTCAAGTTTTTGAGGAATCTCCATACTGTTTTCTGTAGTGGCTGCATCATTCTACATTCTTACTACCAGTGTAAAAGAGATCCAATTTCTCCACATCCTTGCTGACATTTATCTTTTTTTTTTTTTAAATACAATAGCCATCCTAACAAGTGTGTGGTCATATCACATTATCGTTTTGATTTGCATTTCTCTAATGATTAGAGATGTCTCTTTTGGAGACATATCTGTTCAATTCCTTTGACTGTTTTTTAATTGAGTTATTTGTCTTTTTCATTTGTTTTGAATTGAGTTGAGTTGAAATGATTTCTTATGTATTTTGGATATTAACCTCTTATCAGACATAGGGTTTACAAATATTTTCTCTCACTCTGTAGGCTGCCTTTTCATTGTGTTGATTGTTTCCTCTGTTGTGCAGAAGATTTTTAGTTTGATGTAGTCCCACTTATCTACTTTTTCTTCTGCTGCTTGTGCTTTTGGTGTCATGACCAAGAAATCATTACCAATGGTCTTTCCCCAAGTTTTCTTTTAGGAGTTTGATAGTTTAAGTTCTTACATTTAAGTCTTTAATCCATTTTGAATTGACTTTTATACATGGTGTAAGGTAATGATCCAGTTTCATTCTTTTGCACTCACATACCCAGTTTTTCCAATACCATTCGTTGGAGACTGTCCTTTCCTCATGTATATTCTTGGTTACCTTGTCAAGGATGAGTTGAATGTATGTATACAAATTTATTCTGGGCTTAAAAAGAGCCGTTGCTGGCTCTTAATTGACTGTAGGACAGAATATTACCTGGCTTTGTCTATCTCTCTCCGTCCTCATCTTGTGGCCCTCTTACTTTACAATTACTGAAAATTGCATAGGACTAAGGATAAGTAACCCTATGATACCCCAAATAGGAGGGTGATAGGAGATCACAGCTATTGAAGTGTAGGAGAATTGTCAAAATTACTTGAAATGTTTCATACACTGTAATATCCCAGGCATCTCTCTTTGCTCTTATCTCAATTCCTATTTGCTTATTTAAGGTCCACCTGTGGAGAGACTTGCCTTGATTACAACCTAATAATACTTCTAGCATTTTAGTCATGATCTGCTTAGGCCAAGTACAGGACACACTACCACTGCTCCTGAGAATGCCAGGTATTCTTATGATTCTATGCCTGGAACGTCCTTTCCTCCCCCTTTGCTTGAACCTCTCCTCAAATACCAGCTCAACACTCTTGTGATCTCTCACTAGCTCCCTTAGGCAGGGTTAGTGTCTCTAGTCCATGCCATTGAGAAGCATTTTGCCTCTAGAAGATCTATCACTCCTTGCTTGTAGTGTTTTCATAAAGTTGACAAATATAAAAGCAACAAAATCACCCATCATTCCATTGCTTATGAAAAACCATTGTTTTGGTTTATCGCATTGTAGGTTTTTCCAGTATAGAGCTGTTTAAAAAAAAATAACTCAACAATCCTACTATACATATAGCAGCCTTCTTCTCCCTCTCATCTTAACATTTATCAAAAAGTTCCCCGTAAGTTTATGTCTTTGAAACCATCCCTTTTAATGTCTGCATACTATTCCATCAGGTAAATTCATCACTTATTTAATCCTCCCCAAATCATTCAACATATGTTCTTTCTAAATTTCTTGCTTAATCGTATTTTCAATTCCAACATTATCATTTACCTTAGGCATATTAAATATTCAATAAATGGGTGTTTAGAGAAATCTTCTGTCTAGGAATTTATGCCATTCTCCGCTTATCTTACTGTTTTGATGAATTTTTATCCCAAGTACAGAGTATTAACTGAAAATTTATCATAGAATCTGAGGGAATGGGAGAGCTGGAAAAACTATCTAAAGGTTTTAGTCTGAAGCTTTTCCTTTGGAAACATGTCAGATTACAGTTCCCTTAGTTATCTTGATCATTCCAGATAGATTGTGGTGTGTATGTAAGCGTTTGCATCTCTCTGATTTGCCTCTGTTAACAACAGAAACTATTCATCAATTCTACCAATGGAATAGAAAGGAGGAGACATAAGCATTTTTTTCCAAAATGTTGAATGGGTTATGTGTGAATATATATCAAGCTTGTGGCATGCACATATTAAAAAAAAATAAATTATTTGGAAATGTTTATTCCTTCAGAAAGGGCAGAACTGTCTTGAGGCTCAAGGAAATGTCACAGAATGAATAAATGGGAACTAATTATAGAAACTCTTGCCTAAATTTTTGGCCTTACTTACCATCATCAGGATTTGCTTCAGCATATCAGGGGAAGGTGAGAGTGGGGAACGGGCCAAGAGCTGGGTGGGAGAAGCGCTTTCCATTTGACCCATATATACAAATGGTCCGTAAAGCTAGCTGAGAAACACCTGACAAATCAGTGTTTGCTGAAATAAACGATTTATTCGGAAAAAAATTGACATTGGTATTTTACAAATATTGACATTGGTTTCCATCACATAACAGGAAACATAACGTGAAAAGAAGGTTTAGTTTAGAGGAAGAATCAAGGTATTCGGATTCAGACTTGGGTTCAAATCCCATCTCCATTCCTTACGATGTCTGAGACCTTAAGCAAGTCTGCCAACCTCTCTGATCTTTAGGCTTCTCATTTGTAAAATAGGAATAATAATGCTTTCCTTGCCAAAAGGGTATAAAAGTAAAAAGCGAAAAACACTTAGCATCTGGCACACAGAAGTCATTCAAAAAATGGGAGCTATTATTATCATATTATCTTACATATTGGTGTCCAAAATGAAATAGGAAAACGGATTTTGTCTGGAATAAAAGGCAATTGACATGAGAAACATGCTGGGAAGAATAGGTTATCATAGGATGGCTGCCATTTTTTTTGGTCATCTGTAACCTAGTTTATCTGATATTGTTTTAAATCAGCGGGTCCCTCTATTTGTGTACATAGGCCCCTTAAGTGTCATCTGAAAACTTCCAATGCCTGAGTACTTATCACAGAGTGAGTCAATCAACTTGGTCCATAAATAATAGGAATCTCTAAAATAGCATGATTAGTTTAAAAATTTCGGGGAGTATCTGCTATGACAGGCGACACTTGACTTATTCTATCCGAATGCTCTTCTCTGAGTCCTGTGAAGTCCTCTTGAAAATAAGTTCTACCAACTAAAAAGCATAACTTTGCTCAGATTCCTCTTTATACTTAGAATATTTTTCTGCCCAAGGATATCAGTAAAGAGCTTTGGTTATTCCTGAGAGAACAGCAGTTTCACAAATAAAGCCTCTTCCTCCATGCCATGTTCTTTCATCTGCACAAAATGCTGATGGACATACGGGAGTGCCAAACCCTTCTGGAAGCCAGCAAAGACATACTTATGATGCAAAAGTGGAAATGGGAAATTAGGGGGAGGAGAGAGAGGATGTGAACCAGGTATTTCTTTAACTAAAACATACCAACAGACTACGTTTGATGTTCGTAAGAGTAGGATTAGAAATTCACTTTCTTCCCAACATGGACCATAGAGAAAGTAAAATCAAGATAATTTGTGAGGGGTCAGTTTAGTATTGTGTGAATGAGTGTGACTGATTCAGAAGAATGCTTCTGAATTAAGTTCTACAGAAGTAAACGCAATCTCATTTAAAAAACTGCCATTTTCTTTCTTAAGTTGGGCTCCTCTAGCAATTTCCTTTCCTAGTACATCCACGCCAGGAAGAAAGTTTGCTAGCTGGAGTAGATAGGAAGGTACCAAGGATTGATACTTAGTCTGAGAAGATAACTAAGGCCTCTTTTCCTAAAAAATGCCTTTCTTTGGATTTTAGTGAATAGTGGCATTGCCCCATCCTGCCCATATTCTTCTCCAGGGTAAATAAGAAGAGTATCCTTTCTGCTGTTACTCACAGAACCCAAGTGTTCTGCTGTTGTCTCAAATCAAATCTTCTCATTTGTGAGCAGATAAAGCCTTTTCTTGTCTGTTCTTCCTAATCGTCTAGGATGATATTTTTGTCTGTTCCATGACTGCACTAAGTGAGGCCAAAGGTGTTTAAGTATCAGCGGCACACAGGAAATATGATCAATGAAGGCCTCATAAACTCTAGTCCATATTCTCTTGGACTTATTAAATCAATCCTTTGTCATCTTGGGGGGACACAGACAACAGTGGCAAGGATGAAATACAGGTGGGTAGACATTCATGTTGGGAGACACAATGTGTTAAAAAACCCCAGTAGCAACAACCACTGTTGGCCTACATTGGTAGAGATAGCCAAAACCAAGATAGTAAGTTTGAGAACATCAGTATAGGGATGTAGAACCAAGGTGATCATATGAGCCAGGGATGAGAGACAGGTTGCATGGAACAAGTAGGATTCAAACAACACAGAAGACACTCTTTGATAATGCTTCATATTGATCTCAGACCAGCACGTAAGGAGACAAGAATATCTTCTCTGTTTTCCAATGGGGATGAATGTCAAGCAGAGTCTCAGCAGTTAGGATGATTTTGAATATTCTACACGTATGTAAATACAGTCATCTTTAATTGGGCTGAGGCATGAACTTGATCACACAAGGTGAGTCGAGACAGTCCTTTCCCCTGAGTGATTCTAGGTCAACACCTCGCACTCCCAACTCTACCTTTTCTCTTTCTTTCTTATTTTCTGCTTGTGGGAACTTTCAAGGAGGGCTGAACATAGTTGATGTGTTGAAATACGGTCCTCAAGGGAGAGTTAAAACTTAAATACAAAGTGCATATTGTAGTAAAGAGAAATGCCGCGATTCTTGAAGAAAATGAGATTTCTGAGAAAGCTAACAGACTGTGTAAATATGTATGAATCTGTGTTTGGGAGATTTTCTGTCTGAAGCGCTGGTATGTAGCCCTTATTAAAGTCAAGTTCACTGCTTTTCCGTCTAGAATACACACCAGCCTTCTTTGAATCTGGTTTATTTATATAAAGCTCTCTCTCTCATACAAAGCAGAAAGGCTCCAGGACCTCTCAGCAGCAAAAGAGAGAAATGCGCTTCAAGGTCCTAAGATGAAGTCAAACACATACTGATTTAATGATAATCACCCTGCAGCGTCTGCAATAAGCATTACACGGTCACGAAAGGGCAATTTCTATCCAAAATGGCCCCTGTAGATGATCTATTGTACGTTAATGTGAAAACGACTTCCTGCGTTGATTCAGAAGATGACTGATTTCTACTCTGAGTGCCAAGACAGGCCTGATGGATGATAGACAACCTCCTAGTCCATTTCTCCTGGACAGACTTTGGATGGTCTTACAGGTGCTTCTTCACACCAACCCTGACGGGGTCAATTGAAGGCTTAGAGGCTCAGAAGAACAGCATGCTAAAAGTTTATTCAATTTTTATTTGGTAAATTTCTATTAAAACGGAGAAAATTGAGGTATAAAGGGAGAGGGGGAAAATACCTCTGTTTTCCTAAAGGCACTGTGATGTGAAAACAATTTTCTGACATCCTTTAACTCAGGAAACTCCTGTTGGTCTAGCGCTTCCTTAAAAGATGATTAGGAAGATAGGTCCCGGTAATGTTTACATGAGTCAATTGTCAGACAAGACAATTATCTTAATTCTGAGCTTCAGGCTTTCTTCACGATTGAATTGGTTGATTATAAAACATCTGTATTTGAGTCAAGTGTCAGGCAAGCAGCCTCTGACTCTGGCCATTTTCTCGGCTGTATTTTTTCATCGTTGTATAGCATATTTTCTGAAGAACTCACTTGATAATGTTTTCTTTAGAGTATTCATTAAGTATTCAAATGCCTTATCTGCCCATTTCCTTAAAATGGATTCCTGGCATTTCTAAAATTAAATACTGCCGGGGCAAAAAGAACTTTGCATTTACCATGAAGCAAATTATGTGCTTTGACCACCTAACAGAGGATGTATTAGCAACCACTGAAGGTTCACATTTGTGGTCTCAGCTTGGAACTGGGATTCAAGAAGACTTCAGGGTATACTGGTCTGCCTCCACATGTCTTCCCCAACCCTGCTTTTTAGAATCAATATAAAACCCCAACTGTACTCATTGTTGCATTTACCATACTCATTCTTCTAATTATTCTCATTTTCACATAAGAAATATAGTTCTCCAGAGGAGCTGTGTCATCTTTGCATTTCCTCACTGGCCCTTTGATCAAATAGATGCTCAATAGTGCTCTGTACAGGTGGTCCTAAGGTAGGTGTGAGCGAGCCAAGCTTTTCACATCAGTTTATTCCTTCCTTGGTAGGGGTTACTCACATGCTCTGAAGTCAACCGGCAAATGGTTCCAGAATATAGTAATTGCCTAGTTTATTCAGCAAACTGAGAGCTGTGGTGCAAAATGGTTAATATGAGTGTTGGGAATCACGTTGTGAAAACAAACTCTTTTTCTTCTTTTTGATTTTGGACGTGTGTCCTCTCTGGAAAGTTTTCCTTTGTCAGTTGCGTGCACTGTAGTTCACTTTTTTGAACTCTTGGACTCGAATTAATGCGGTCAATGATTAGAGCAAAACTACTGTTAAATTGGAGGTTAATGCCTCTCCCCATCTTTTCTTCTAGTGACTTTTATGTTACTTGATGGTAAGCATGGGTTAAATGGAATCTTAACAGAATTCCTTTAAGTGTTATATTTCCTGAGATTCCAATAGCTAAAAGAACACATTTCCTGTACTGCTAATGATGTTGAAGGTGTTCAGAACATGTTACCCCAAAGTAAGCCCCTTAGCATGTTGATTATTTTAAGCTGAAGTCACTTGAGAAACAGTAGATGCAGGAAGGGCTCTCTGACCTCCCCCTTTCTACCTAAAAGCAGGTCATAATAGTTCCCATGAAAAAGACGCTGTCCCTGCACCAGGAAGAGAACATTCTTATCACTGAAGACTGGGAGTCAATGTCACAATGGATCTGTACAAACAAATCTACTAAAATAACCCTAATCTTCCATTAGTTTACCCCTATATTTCCTAGTCACTTTCCCTAAATTTGTCTCTCCCAAAAGCTTAAGCCAGTTTCCTTTGTCTTGCCATTTCTCCAGAAATTTAACATTCGTGGTTCAAGAAAGTATATATGCTCTGTCTTAATTCTCTTGTAAGTCTTCATTTTTCCTATGAAGGCTCCTATATGCACACAAAAATATTAAATAAAATTTGTATGCTTCTTTTCTGTTAATCTGTCTAATGTCCACTTAATTTTCAGGCTCAGCCACAGAACCTAAGAGGACAGAGGAAGATTCTTTTTCTTTCCCTTTTCTGGCCATGGTTCAAGTCCCTTATCATGTCCATTTGAATTAGAGATAGGAAAGATATGTTTAAGGAGATAAACAACTTGAATGTGATATTTCGCTTACTATCTATCTCTAATTAATGAAATACATGGAATGAGCTCTCTTGACTTCTCAAAAAGGAATCCCAACAGACCAGAAAGACATCTATGAGCCAAGCTAAGTTTTGAAAGTATGCGTTCTTTGCACTGCTATGCTTCCATATCCGAAGCATCCCTTCCTTCATAGATTGCAGGTAAAATGCCTCACTCTTACGCCTGGGAGTCAAATAATTTCTTAAATTATTTTCCCTGGCTAGTGTGAAGTTAACAGACAATAAATCATTATTATTAACAGCAAAATAGGATAAACTTTCTTAGAAATCGGTGGTAGGTATTGCTCTGAAGTTACTTTGAAGGCTATTTTGTAAGTTCAAGAAAGGATGGCAGCTCTGTGTCATAAACGGTTAGTTTGTAATCACCAGCTAGCTGAATCTGGACACTATTTTCCTTAATGATGGGTGTGGATGAGAATGTAGCCAATCTCTCGTAATGACCTCAAACATTCCAGGAATGCAGCACAACTCTTCCCAAAGATGGGATAGTCAGCAGGGAGCATTAACGTGGGATGAAGATTCATCATTTACTTCCCTAGAGAATATGAAATGAAAGGTTCATGTGATTCTATTTTCAAGAGTTCTGTTTTGGCTCAGTTCTGGGAACTCCCTTGTATATAAAGATGATGGCTTCTTTCCAAAATGTGTTGATGTTAAGATAAATTTACTGTATCTTAGAACAAGGACCTATTTACATTTCCCATATTGTAAAAACTGCCTGTTTAACTTAACTGCTCTTATGTTTTCTATATTTGGGAAAAATTTTGAAACACTAGGTAAAAATTAGAAATGACACAACTTTTGGAATAAAACGGGATGTTAAAAAATCCACAAAAAATCTGGGCTTGAGTTCTGTCTCCACCACTAAGTAGTTACTTGATCTTCAATAAATCATAATCTCTCTACTTTTCAGTTTCTAAACTTGAAATGAGAATAATAAAACATACTTAGCGGTCGCTGTAAAGATTCAATAATGAAAGTATGCAAAAGGAACTGACCGCCCTTGGTGTCAAAGAAAAAACCAAAGCTGAATAGTAGTTAAAATATAGTTAAGATTTTGGTAATGGTAAAAACAGAACTATTGCAATAGGGGAAAAGAGACCCCACTGTAGAACTGGGATCAATTCAGACTACTGCATGGGCAAGTGAGAATTCATAGCCAAGGAGCAGGGTAGGGGTAAGTGGGTGGAAAATTACTAAAAAGAAATGTCAGGGGTAAGGGAGATGGAAGCTAACTTGAGCTGACAGCGTCTTTGCTGAAGACAGGCCAGGGTGATCAAGACATCGCCTGGGGTTGATGGAGGATGAGAAATCGATGAGCTATTGATGGGGAACAGATATGGAGGATGGAGGACTTTTGCTAAACTGATCTAGCAGGGTTCTTGCTAAAATAAGATTTTACAAGGAAGTGCACCGAGGCACCTAGGAGAAGGTTCGAGAGCCTGACTAAAGTTTGGTTAGGTGAAGAATCTTTGTCATTGGTCACAATATTCTCAGTAAGTCTTGGTTCCTATTCTTCCTATTATCTTAATATTTGGAAACTCGTATTTTATTCATCTGTGGGATAAATATTTCTTATTTCCTTGACGTATTGAGTTATTTTAGATTTCCAAAAAAATAATAAGGTAAAAAGGCATTGAAAATAATTTTAATATTTCTTTTAAAAATTATTAGTTTTTATTTCTAGGGTTAATGCTACAAGCTTATATTGGACATCTACTAATAAATGCTACAGTTATTAAGAAATATTAGTAAAATCTTTGAAATTTAGATTCTTTTTGTCTCAAAGAGGATGAGAGCTCAAAATGTGATGTTACTTCTGTGCATTAATCCCTTGCATACTCCCACAGAAACTCCCTATTATGCCTTGACAACAGCTTGTCAGCCATTTGGCAGAAATTTTACCCTTTGAGAACAACCAAACTCAAAATTGTGGAGGCGTTTTTTTAAAACGGGAGCTTTGGTTTTATTCTTTTTTTTTTTTTTCCTGTATGCATAGAATAAAAGGAAATTCAAATCCTTAAAGGTAAAGAATTAAATGAGGGTAAATTTTGAAAACTTAACGCTCAAAGTGCATTGATTTGCAATTACTTTATAACAAAGAGATACCACATACTGAATTCAAGCTGATGCATCCTTTTTCATGGGCCTGGCAACACATTTCCTCTTTGAGAATGGCTTTGGAGTTCCGTGGATTTTCATGCAATTCTTGGTTTGAAATCTTTGATCACAATAGCTCACTCATTCTAGTTTCCTTGCAATTAGTCTCACTTCCACACTTAAGAATCAAAAAAGCGAACATGAATATACCAGGATGGCTTGGAATAAATAAGAAACCCTGGGAACTAAACAAACTTTATCCATTTTTCCATCTAGACCAGGCCCAAGGTTGGTTCACATATAACATCCGCAGTTTGAACTTCTGAACTGAATGTACTTCCATATTTTGACTTCGATTGGTTAATTCACACCTATGTTACTATCTCAGTGTGTTCACTTATTTTGATGTTATAATGTGCTATTGGGTTCTCTGAATAAGAACTCCTGATTCTAAAATTCAAGTTAAGAACCTGGTAAGTCAAACGATAGAAGGAAAACATTTCAGAAATGCTATTTTGAAGGAGTAGAAGCATATTTCATGAGCCTCAGTTTTTCATTTTCACAAAGAATTTCAGGTACTTCAAATATCTATAATTTCAATAGATTTTGTCAATGCAGTATTTGTTCCAAGTTTTGAGTGGGACTAAGAGACTTAACAATAAAATCTAAAAATCATTACATACTAAAATAATCTTTTGGAAATCTGACACACACACAGAAGACACACACACACACACACACACACACACACACACTGCTTCTCTCTCAGAACATTTTATTCAGAAACAGAAATTTTATCTGCCAGGAGCTGACCCAACCAAGTTAGCTCTCTTTTCTATTTGTAAAGAAGAAAACTGAACTTCTGAGACATTATTTAATTTTACTGAGGTCACACAACTAGACAGGGGAAGCCAGAGGTCTAATCTAGGTTTGCCTAATATCACTTTTTTTTGTTGCACTATGTTCCATGCCTTGACGTAGACAATTAAGCTGAGATTTTTGCCCTAAAAAGATGCTATCTAAAGGGAAAGACTAATATGTAAACAGCCATTTATAACACTCTTTAAAAGCAGGGTTTTACTAGTTTCAAAGAAACTTTTAAAAATTTTGTTTTATTATTTTTTATTGAAATATAATTGACATATAACACTGTAAAGTTTAAAGTGTACAATGTGTTAAGTTGACACGTTTATGTACTGCAATATGATTAGCACTGTAGCATTAGGTAACACTTCTATCACACCACACACTTATCATTTCTTTTTTGCGGTGAGAACATCTAGGATCTAGGCTCTTAGCAACTTTGAAGTACATAATACGGTATTGTGCACTATAATCACTATGTTGTGACAGATCTCCAGGACCTACTCATCTTCTAACTGCAAGTTTGTGTCATGGAACTTTTTAATAGGACCAACTTACTTTGTCTTGAGGACCCAGGGAAGATTTCATTGAACAGGCCCCAGGAGGAATAGAAACATTCAAGACAGAATAGGAAAGGGGGCAGGAGAGCAAGAGGAAATAGCACATGTAAATCATTTGAAACAGATGAGAACATCTCAAAGTCAGGAAATCATGAAGAGGTACATGTGATAAGAACCTAGAAAGGAAGAGGATGCATATCTTAAAGTCTTAGACATCATGTTAAGGAATTTGGACTCATTATAGGCGATTGCAAGCCATGGGAGGATTTTAATCATGAGAGGAAACTCTATTTATTCAACAAATATTTCAGTGTTTATTATTACCAGACACTACTCCTATTTATAAATTAGAATAATTTCAGACAACAAAATAGAAGATAAACCAGAAATGGAAAAGACTAGGGGCTACTTCAAAACCTTTAGGCAAAAATGATGAGACATGAGGTAGAGATTGTCTATTTCATCTGTGGGTTAACTCTTGTCAGAGGGTAAAATAATAGAAAATATGAATTTAGTAGCTTCTCTTCTCATCTTTATTTTCCCTACCTGCCAACCCTCTTAACACTTTCAGCACCCTAGCACACATCTAAGGGGCCCAGAAGTTTCTTGTGAATTCAATTACAGTCACGTGCCACATAATGACGTTTCAGTCAACAATGAATTGCATGTAAGAAGGTGGTCCTCATGTCTGACTAGGCAAGGGAAACAACGGAAAAAATAAACAAGTGGGACTACATCAAACTAAAGAGGTTCTACACAGCAAAGGAAACCATCAACAAAATGAAAAGACAACCTAACAATTGGGAGAAGATGTTTGCAAATCATATATCTGATAAGGGGTTAATACCTAAAATATACAAAGAACTCACACATTTCAAGAACAAAAAAACCTACCAACCCAATTAAAAAATGAGCAAAAGATCTCAACAGATATTTCTCCAAAGAAGATATATAGATGGCCAACAGGCATATGAAAAGATGTTACACATAATTAACTACCAGGGAAATGCAAATCAAAACTACAATGTCAGGACGTCTATAATTAACAGGACAGGACACAAGCGTTGGAGATGATGTGGAGAAGGGAATTCTCATACACTGCTGGTGGGAGTGCAAATCGGTGCAGCCACTATGGAAAACAGTATGGAGACTCCTCAAAAAATTAAGAATAGAACTACCTAAGATCCAGCTAGTCCACTGCTGGGTATTTATCCAAAGAAGATGAAAACATGAATTTATAAAGATGCATGCATCCCTATGTTCATTACAGCATTATTTACAATAGCCAAGACTTGGAATCAGCCTAGGTGCCCATCAAGGGATGAATGGATAAAGAAGATGTGGTATATATACACAATGGAATATTACTCAGCCGTAAGAAATGAGGAAATCCAGCCATTTGTGACAGCATGGATGGACCTTGAGGGTATTATGCTAAGTGAAATAAGTCAGAGGGAGAAGGTCAAATACGGTATGATCTCATTCATAAGTAGAGGATAAAAACAACGACAAACAAAAGCATAGAAAAAGATTGGACTGGTGGTTACTAGAGGGAATGGGAGGAGGCAGGAGGGCAAAAGGGGTGACTAGGCACATGTGTGTGGTGATGGATTGTAATCGATCTTTGGGTGGTGAACATGATGTAAACTACACAGAAATCAAAATATAATGATATACCCCCGAAATTTATATAATGTTATTAACCAATGTTACTGCAATAAAAAAAAGTAAATAAAGAAGGTGGTCCCATAAGATGATAATGGAGTTCAAAAACTCCTATCACTTAGTGATGTTGCAGCCATTGTGACATCATTGTGACATCATTGTGTATTGCATTACTCACATGTTTGTTGTGATGCTGCTGTAACCAAACCTACTGCACTGCCAATCATATAAGAGTATAGCACATAGAGTTATGTACAATACACAATATTTCATAATGATAATAAATGATTACGTTACTGGTTTACATATTTACTATACTATACTTTAATCTAGTGTTGTTTTGTTCATCATGGCCCCTAAGCATACAAAATCCACTGCTAATGTTGTGAGTAAGAAGCCACATTGAGTGACTAGCCTGGAAACAAAATTCAGTGACTAAGTACTACAAAGACTGAAAATCAGTCAAGGTCGTTGCTCACCAGTCAGGCATGTCCCTTTCCCCCATAGCTATGTGAAGAACAAGAACAAAGTGAGAGAAGCTGTTGAAGCGTCTGCATCATGAAGGCAAAGAGACTAAAACAACTTTGAGAAGGGCCCACATCAGACACGGAGAAACTTCTGATGCCCTGGATTAAAGACCAGACAGAGAAGCAAGTCTCTGTCAGCACCATGACCATCACAGCCAAAGCAAAAAGTTTGTTTTTGATGTAGAAAGAAAAGACTGGACCCGACTACAATGCTGAATTTACTGCCAGCTCTGAGCGGCTTAAACAATTCAAGAATCCTTATTCATCACATGATGTGAAAGTGAGCGGTGAGTCTGTGAGCGCTGATGTGAAGGCAGCTGAGGAAGTTTTGGAAACTCTAGATAAGCTGATTGAGGAGGAAAATTACTTGTCAGAGCAGATATTCAATATGGATGAAAACGCCCTGTTCTGGAAACAAATGCTTGAAAGGACTTTCATCCATAAGGAGGCCAAGTTTGCCAGGTTTCAAAGCTTTTAAGGACAGGATAACAGTCTTGCTTATTGCAGGCTACAAATTGAAACCCTTTGTGATCTGGCACAGTGAGAACTCCAGGGCCTTCTAGCAGACCAATAAGGACACACTGCCAGTGTACTACAGGAGCAATGAGAAGTCATGGATGACCCAGCTGCTCTTCTAAGAGGCCCTCTTCAATTACTATGAGAGTAAAATGGAGAAGTACCATTTGGAGAATAACATCCCTTTCAAGATTTTGCTTATTGCTGATAATGTTCCTGGACATCCTCCTTTTCTTGGTGATCTTTATCCTGATATTAAAGCAGTGTTTCTCCCTCCAAACACCACCTCTTTGACTCAAACAATGGATCGGGGAGTTATAAGGCCTACAATCTGACAAAGACCTTTGCCCAGGCTATTACTGCAACTAAGGAAGATGCTGTGAAGACACTGGTGCAATTCTGGGAGAATTACCACTATGTAACTCTATGGCTGCATCGGGAACCTTGTTTGGGCTTGGAGTAATGTCACCAAGGAGTGTATGATTGGCATCTGAAAGAAGATGCTGAAGACATCCAGTCCTAATTTCAAAGGATTGCCAAGTATTAGGAGGTTGCAAAAATCAACGAGGCTGAGGTGGAGACGGCAAACAACTTTAACCTGGGTGTGGATGAGGATGACATTGAGGAGCTCCTAGAGGTGGTTCCTGAGGAATTGATGAATGAGGAGTTCTTGGACCTGAAACAGGAATGCATGGCTGAAGAAGAAGCAAGAGAACCTTTTGTCTACACTACCAGAGAAGAAAAAGAAGAACCTCCAAGAAAATTTGCAGGGTAGGGTTTCGCAGACACTTTTGCAGACCTCAATCGGCTCCTTAAAAATTTGAAAACATGGGCCCCAACACTGAAAGGTTTTTATTAATAGAGAGGAATGTTTATGGTGGAGTATCTGCTTACCCGCAATTCTACGATGTGAAAAAAAAACAAATCAAGCAAAGCATCATGGACATATTTCTGAAAAGGGTGACACCTTCTCAAGAAGAGCCTCAGACAGATCATTCAGGAGGTGTTCCAGAAGAAGGCCTTATTATCACCGGAGATGACAGCTCCATGCGTGTTATTGCCCCTGAAGACCTTCCAGTGGGACAAGATGTGGAGATGGAAGACAGTGATATTGATGATCCTGACGCTGTGTGGGCCTAGGCTAATGAGTGTGTTTGTGTCTTAATTTTTCTTTTTTTGAGGAAGATTAGCCCTGAGCTAACATCTTTGTACGTCTTCCTTTACCGTATTTGTGGGACGCCTGCCACAGCACAGCCTGACAAGCAGTGTGTATGTCTGCACCCGGGATCCGAACTGGGGAACCCCAGGCCCCTGAAGCGGAACGTGAGAACTTAACTGCTGCGTCACCAGCCCGGCCCCTGTTTCTTAAGTTTTAATAAAAAAGTTTTTTAAACCTTGTAATAAAATTTTTTTTAAGTAAAAGAAACCTTATAAAATAAGGATCTAAAGGGGCTGGCCCCGTGACCGAGTGGTTAAGTTTGCGCGCTCCGCTGCAGGCGGCCCAGTGTTTCGTTGGTTCGAATCCATGGCACTGCTCATCAAACCATGCTGAGGCAGCGTCCCACATGCCACAGCTAGGTGGACCCACAACGAAGAATATACAACTATGTAACGGGGGGCTTTGGGGAGAAAAAGGGAAAAAAATAAAATCTTTAAAAATAAGGATCTAAAGAAAGAAAATATTTTTTACACCCCTCCAATGTATTTGTGTTTTAAGGGTTATTACAAAAGAGGCAAAAAGTTAAAGAAATTTAAGTTTACAAAGTAAAAAAGTTATGGTACGCTAAGGTTAATTTAATTTATTATTGAAGAAAGAAACATTTTTTATAAATTTAGTGTAGCCTAAGTGTACAGACCAACCACTTGCAGTAGCAGAGTTGGCTCCTGTTGCCCTGAAAGGAGTCTGACATCCCCTGGGAAGGGCCACTGTCCCCAAGCCCACTCTGTGTCCCATGGAGCTCTTGAGCCCTGATATCCTCAACACCTTTAAATAGGACTCAGATGACAATTCTCTCACTTCCCTTTGACTAATGAGAGTACGGACCAGCCCCTCACGGCAGAATCCCAGGGATGGACTGGAGGGTCTGAGCCCGGCCCGGTGAGGCGGTGTGATGACATAAAAGATGGCAAGAGAGCCAGAAGAGGACCCGGGCCCTCCCCAGAGGCCCACTTCTGAAGACCATGTGGCAGACGGGACCCTCCTCAGGGCCACCTTGGGAGGCTTGTGGTGAAAATGGCAAGGTCACATGAGAAAAGGAGCCCTAATTACTGTGTCACCCCAAGAGAGTCACTCATACCCAGGGACACTTGGACTGAACCAAAATCCATAAAATGTTAAGACTGCCACTTCCCATTAATGACTCTTGAGTTGTTTGGAGTGGAATCCTAGTCTCTTAGTTCATACCCTTGGGGACACCCTTCAGTCGTGGGCCCCAGTGACCAAGCACGAGTAGAAAGGGAGCCTCAGACTAGGAAGATCCTGGGAGGTTTGCGGGCAGTTCCAGGTGTGCCTGTGCAGAAAGGAACTTTAACACAGGAGACTGGTTCAAGCTCAGGGACTGCCCCCACCACTCTGCCCGGACTTGCTCTTGTGCAAGGAAGGGACATGGCCTGGCCCTGCTTTGCCCCCTGAGGGGTGTGGTAGGGCCAGGTGGGCCTCGACTGGCAGAGCTCCAGGCTGCCATCAGCCCTGTCCACCTCCCCCAGTGCCTGGAGAAGTGAGACCCCTTCTACTTTCAGAGCTCACTCAGGAGTCTGTTTCCTAGACCCTGGCTGGCCTCCCCTCCCCCAACCAACTGACACACCCTGCTTCCAGCCACCTGTTTACTTTGGAGATGGAACACTCCTCAGGGTTCCGAGCGGTCAGTTGTGGCCCATAGGACACTGGCACTCAGAGGCACAGCTGCGGAGCTCTCCCCAGCCATGGAGGGCCTGCTGCCTGCCATCGCGTCCGCTTTCCAGCTGATCCTGGGGCACCTGTGGGGTGCTCTGCTGGTGATTTCGGAAAGCTTGAGCCAGGGGCCAGGTCTCCCTGCGTTCCCCTGGGAGATCCTGGTATGTACTGTGGTGGTGGCTTTGATAGTCAAGACAGGACACACTTTCACAAGAGGGAAGTCTCCAGGCGAGAGGTCTTCTGCCCGCGCTGAAGTCAGTGGAGAATGTGGGGAGAATACCGGACCTGAGACCCGAGCCGAGGAAGCCCTTCAGTGCCCTCGGGTGGAGGCCAGTCCTCTCCCGTTACGAACCTTGTGCTTGGCAGCGATGAATACAATGCTGAGCACATCAGCACTTCAGGACACTGTCGACCTTCTGGAAAAGTCTTTGAAGAGCCTGCCTCTTAAAGTCTCCAAAGCAACTGATGCAAAGCCCATCTTAAAATCATCAGAGAAGGATGGAGAACAACTTCAGAAGAACGCAACAAATGATTTGAATGAAAACACTCATTTTCCAGCAAGTCCACTCGTGCTCCGCCAAGACAAGTTGAGATGTGAGAAGACGACACAGGAAAAGGAGGAGGACAAAGAAAGCCTGGAGCAGTTGAACACACGAATACAGCCGATCCTGAAGGATAAAGTCAGCCAAGTCCTATCAGTGGTCGCAGACCCGCTGCACACCATCTCCTTGCCTGACCTCCTTGACCACCAAGTGGATGACGGGAACACGGAAGTCCAGCAAAAGAGGGATGAAGGAATGGATGAGCCCTCTGTCCCTCAGTCAGAAGTTGGTCTGAGGGAGGTCACTGATGATGCTTACCTCAGTGTGCCCCTTCAAAGTCCCAAAGAGGAACATCAGGAAAGAGCCACATGGTTGCAGCAACAAAAGCAAATTGAGGAAGAGCTTCCAGGAGAAATCCTCTCCCTCCAAACCGAGGAAGCAACTTTGCAGCACGAAAACACCAAGCTTGAAGATGAGATTCAGCAGCTGAAGCTCAAACTTCAAATTCTGCATGAGCTCCATGATGAACGTGTCGGGCAACTTTACAGAAAATTCTTTGAGGAGGAAAGTGTCTGCTCCGAGTTGGACAAGAAGCTCCTCAACGTGTGTTGGGACATGAACTCCACGTACCAGCTTCGCAACCTCTACAAGAGGATGGCTGAAGACCTGGCCCAAGAATTGGAGACCTGCACTTCCTATTATCACAGGGAGAACCTCTTCCAGATGCAAAGAGCCGAAGAAAGCAAGAGGGCAGCCGTGTTGGCGGAGAGAAATCTCGAGGAGCTAAGAAGAGAAAACGAGCACAACAGGCAAAGGCTGACCATGTTGGAGGCCTCGTTCCAGCCTTTGCCAAGAGGCAATTTTCCGCCAGCTGCTCCTCCCACGGTCCCCAGAGGCCCAGAAGTGTGGGGGATCCCCTGGGCCGGTAGGACCCCCCCAGGAAGGAGGATGGCCCTGCCATGAGGCCTCAGGGGCCTGGGGTCACCTGCAGATTTGACTCAGCATCCACAGCAGCTGGGCCTTCAGCACCCCAGCCACAGCAGGACATCTGCACGGGGGTTCTCTTTTCAAAGGAATTTTGATTTTTTCTGTTTTTAGTTTAGCTCCTATTACTTACTTAATTATTCTTATTCAAGTAGATAAAGCACTCTAATGTGTAGGATATTTTTTCAAATAAAGTTTCATTTAATACATTTCTTATCAATTGCATTCTCTGTCCTTGGACCCTCTAGAATAAGACAGTATAAGGATTGAGTTCAGATTTAAATGAAAGGTCACTATTCATTAAGCCATCATTAGAGTAGGACAGAGAGATGTAGAAAACAATAAAGACTGTTTCTGTGTGCTCTGAGCCCTTATTAGGAATCTGCGAAGTGACAATATTTGCCTGAATGAATTAGATTGTTAGTAAAAACCAATGGAAAACCAGGAAAAAAAAAAAAGACTTCAACATACTCCCGTTCACATTTCATAATGTTTTGATTTATTCCTAAATTTATAGATTAATTTAGAGGGTAATTTTAGATAATTTGCACTCTGTTTTTTGTTCTGTAATTTTTTAAATCTTTGTTGTATTGTTTAAGATAGTGTTTCTTGCCAAAACATTTCTCAATGTTTTGCAGTCCATTTTATGCAGTTTTCCCTTGGCGGCAATCACATATGCACCCACACACACACACACAGACACGCACAAACTACAGTACAGATGTAGAATACTTTGTTATTTCAGTACCTAAGGAAAATGTAAAATTAAGAGATTCAATTTTGAAAAATTATTTAAAATAAATAAAAGAAAAAGATCATGCAATCCACCGCGATGTACACAAAAGAATCCTAAGTCCTGTACACAGAAAAGGAGAGGTGCCTGATGTACCCGACAAAATTCCCACTACAAACACTTCACCCCAATGGTGCAGATGAAGAGACTGAGATGCAGCCGTTTCGGAGCTGAGACAGGGAGGAGGGAAGGGCCAGGGATGCGGGGCTCCCAGGGGCCAGCGAGAGGGAAGCTGTTCCCAGCTCTGGGCTGGAGGGAGGAGGGGAAATGGTGTCCTCTGGGCCCATGAGGGGTTGTCAGGGGAACAGGGAAGACTGCCCCCACCCTCTGTCCTCCTGTCCTCCCACCTCCTGCTGGAGCCTGGGAGCCCCCCAGAGGCCCGGGCAGCGCAGGCAGAGGAGTCAGCCTGGGCACAGAGCCAGCCAGAGAGGGGCCCCGAAGGAATCTGGAGAGCGACCAGCACACTTGACTCTGCTGAATCTGAAGTGCGAGGGTTTCATTGTCTTCCTTCCCATCCATTCTTTTGTTACATGTGGAGCTTCTGTGATGTCTTCTGTGCTGTTCCAGGTGTTTAAGATGCAGTGATGGACAAAACGGTCTAATGAGGCCTGGGGACCCGCAGCTTACATTCTAGCAAGGGACAAGGTCACATAATAAAGAAAAAGAGATGAAGGAGGGAAATACGTGCTCTACAGATGATTCCTATAGGGGGATGGTAAGGGCGGTGACAGGCTAACACTCAGTGGGTGACATTTATGCTGAGATGAAAGGTAAGAGGAGTTAGTCTGGGAGATCATGGGCAGAATGTTCCAGGCAGACAGAACAGGAAGTACAGAGGCGTGAGAGGTGGCTTCTGGGGCAGCGGAAATGGGACTAAGATGAGGGGGAGGGGAGGTGGGCAGGGAGCAGGGCCCACTGCACAGATGTCTCTGTAGTGCAGGGGAGTGACACCAGGGAAGGGTGTAGACCTGGAGGGGAGACAGGGTGGCTGGGGACATAGTGTGATGTGCTTTCTACACAGATGTCTGTGGCTGTGGAGACAGTGGAATGTGGGTCGGGTGAGAGGCGCAGCGTTTTGGTGAGGGGTCTCACAGCAGTCTGCAGGGAGCCCTGGGGCTGGCACTGGGGTGTTTGTCATTCAGATGAGGAGTGTGTGTGACTGTTGTGGGGTCTGAGAAGAGGAACGAAGGAAGACTGAGAACGCTTCTGATAACCTGTGTATTGTCTGCGCTACTTTAAGGACACCTTTGTACAATCTCTGCGGGGGAATCCGAAAAGAAGGCAGCTGGGCACAGATGAAGTACACCCAGTGAGAAGCCTATTTTTCGAAGGAATAGAGTAGGGAGTAGTCATGCCCATTTGGACATCCATGAGGTTTCGACCATCCCTGAAGGCCCTGGGGATCAGAGGGTCTCACCCCTCAGGCGCTCCCACAACAGGGGCTCCAAGGGCAGCTCCGGAAGGGGCTCGAGGGCACGGTGAGGATTCCCAATGGTGATGCATCCGCTCCCTGAGTGGAGCCGATACGATGCTGCTCGTGGAGATGCCAAGATGAACACTCAGTGGACCCCAGCAGAGCGCAGAGCCAGTGGAAGAGGAAGACTCACTGACTAGAAGTGCTCGTGGAGGTGGCGTGTGCACCCACTGCAGGCGCTGTGCCCGGCTCTCTAACTGTCCCTGCAGCAGGCTGGGCGGTGGGTGGGAGGTCAGGGAGGGTCTCTGGAGGAGGTGGCCCTGAGCTGAATGCTGAGGGAAAAGGAGTTATCCACAGTGCTTTACACACTTTCCGGGGCACAGGAATCACTTGGAGATCTGGTTACAGGGCAGATCCCAGTTCATCAGGTCCTGAGTGGGTCTGAGACTGCCCTGCTCCCCAGTGGTAGCCATGCTTGGACTGGACATAGAATAGCAAGGATCTTGAGATGATTGTGGGGAAAAGTGTGGGAAAGATAAAGGGGGAAGCACCATTTCTGGCCATATTTCAGCCCAGGCGCAGACGCGAAGCTCCAAACAGCCTGGGAGAGCAGAGGTGGAACTTATGAAAGTGACCTGCCCCCAATTACCCTCTGAAACACTCCTATCTCCCATGGATGGGTCCTGTCCCAAGTTCATGTCCTGTTTCAGAGGAGCATGAGGAACCAAACACTTGGGGTCACTCTTGGGGAAGCCAGCCATGGAGGACCTGCTTTACCTCCAGAATGCCCTAGTCAGTCGATAGCTCCACCTTCCCGGCTCGCACAGCCCAGGCACCTGGGAACCCCTCCTGACCTGTTCCTCGTCCTCACCCTCTCCATGCAATGCATCGGGCCGTCCATAGATCATTCCTTCAAACTCCCTCTGTTCTCTCCATCTCTGCCAACACCCTCCTGTACAGACCACCACTCTGTCTCCTGCCTGGATCACTGTCGCTCTGCTGACTGTCCTGCCTATGGGGCCCAGGTCACCATGCATCCTCCCATTGACCTCCTCTTGGCAGACACAGCAGACTCTTTAACCCATGACCCAGGCAGGGCCAGAACAAAGCCAGGCTTGGACGTGCGTGTGATGAAGGTGCGGCTGACCCCTGCCCTCAGCCCCCTGTCTCCTGCCTCTGGGTCATGGACGGCAAGGGTGAGCACACATCCCAGTGCAGCCTGGACAGCTCAGGCGGTGCTTGGTGGGTGCCTGGCATGTTATGGATAGCTCCCCTTTTCACTCATAAAATGGCTCCAGTTCTGACAAGAAATTTGATGGCCACCAAACTAATACCTTGCAAGAGTTCAAACTTTTCCAAACAGTAGTGCGAAATTAAAAAAAAAAAATACAAGCTCATGAGAAAATAGACAGCATGATTTCAATCTAAATCCAAATGCAACCCTGGACAGTCATGAAGTTCTATGCCCAAAACAGGGCTCCTAGAAAGACTGCACAAGGAGGAAGATAGGGAGGTAGTGACCTTCTCCTTTGGGGCCCCTCCTTCCCAGGCTCTGATTCAGTGGCTCTTGGGTGGGACCCCAAAATTTGTATTTTGTCCAAGTCTCTCTCAGGGTTCTGATGCATGGCAAAGATGAACTACATTGTCGTAAGCCATCAACTCTAGGCCTATGTTGAAAGGGCCCGTGCCTTCCTCTGATCCAGCACTTGGGTCCCTTGCCTCCGACAGCTCATGACCTCATGTTCTAAGATGTCATCAGTATGTCCTTTCATATCCACTCTCTGTCCTTCTCCACCTGCTGTCTGCTGCCGACCTGTAGGGTGTTGGCCACAAGCAGATTCATATCCCCCCAGCTCCCTTTGGAGTCACCAATGGGGAAGCCCAAGAACAGACTGGAGGGAGGCAGGAGTGTGAGCCCAAGCATTGAACCTCCTGGCTACTTCCTGAAAAGATGGCCTTGGGCTGGCTCCGTCTGTGGCTAGAGGCCCAGCTCCTCTCAAGGGCTGACTCAGCATGGTTCTCTTCCTTGGGCTCTCTTCTCTTGACTCCTTGAGGCCTGTAGGTGGTGACAACTGGGCTGTAAGGACCCCTTGTTACTACCTATTGGTTTTTATTGCCGCTGTAAGAAATTTCCACAGACCTGGTGGCTTGAAACAACACAAATTTATTATTTTGCAATTCTGGAGGACAAACGTCCCAAATCAGTCTCACTGAGCTAAATTTAAGATGTCTGTATGGCTAGTGCCTTCTGGAGTCTCCTTTTGACTTCCCAGCATCTGGATGCCACCTACAATCCTTGACTTGTGGCCCCTTCCTGCATCTTCATGTCCAGCCACCCAGCACCTTCTCTCATCTGTGATATCTGTTTCTATCTATCACCACATCTCCCTCTATGACCCTACCGCCAGCCTCTTTCACTTATTAGGTCCCTCCTGATGCCATTGGTGCCACATGGATCACCCAGGGAACTCTCCACATCCCAAGACCCTTGCCTTAATCACCCCTGCAAAGTCCCCTTTGCCGTGGGAAGGTAACACGCTCGTAGGTTCTGGGGATTGGAAGGTGGACATCATTGGGACCATTATTCTGTCTCCGTCACCATGCACCATGCCTTGATGTTCTCCTATACCTACACTTTTGTAAATGGTCCTTTTGTACCTAAACCTTCCTCCAGTAACCTATTTCTAGTCTCACCTGATTCCCTCAATCTGTGCACCATCCACGGCACTTTTTTCAGAAGTGGATTGAGAAGATAAACTCACTTACCATTTAAAAACCACCTTTCCAAGGTAATGAAAATCTATTTGTTGTAGTGGTCTATTGACAACTGAGAGGTAACTAGTGGAAACATCAAAAAAGTACAAATGGATATCTGGGTGGTTTCTTTGAACTGAAACTTTCTGATAGGACAATAAAATGAAGATAACATGTATGTAAAGTTCATCTAATTTTGCCTATTTCTGTTATGGTTTTGGTATAACTCAGTTTTCCTTATTGTGCCATGAGCCTAGCTAATTTTTTTATTCAAGAATCATATTCCAGGGGTAAAAGCACCCGGGTGGATGGGGACAGATGGCAATTAGGCTTTGGGTGGTGAACACAACGTAGTCTTCACAGAAATCAAAATGTGCTGATGTAGACCTGAAACTTATATAATGTCATAAATCAATGTGACATCAATGAAATATAAATATATAAATAAAGAAGTGCAATACATGATCAATAAATTTTCAATCTTGTGATTAAATTCCATATTTTGGGGGCAATAAATGTCTTTTCCACCTGCCTTCCTGAGAGAGGTCACAATGGTTACTCAACATTTGCAGCAGCATTTGCTGTAGGCTTATTATTATGATTAGCTGTAGGCTTCTACAACATGGAAAAAATATGCTATGTAAATAGCACCAATTTCCCTTTGACTTTCAATAGCAATAAATACATTCTTCCTGATTTTAATGCTAAGTATTTTGGTTGTGGCATTCATTAAAAGAAGTGTACCTTACTGATTGGAGATGTGTAATAAGGAAGATTGGGAAACATTAATCAGCAAGCAAGAGAAGGGAAGCATGGAGTTTTATGGTTATTATTAATTAGCATTAAAATTTTCTAATAACAGACATGTAATTCTTTTATCTGTGGCTCTATTATCACAGTATTCAGTGATTAGAGAACCAGAATTTAACATAACGAATACTCTGGAAATGCTTCTACAAAACCTGAAAAGAAACACTGAGTAGAATAGATGTGACTCCTGTATCTATCGTCTCACTAAAATCTTCATGTCCCCAAACAGTTGCTGGAACAGAACATACATTTTAAAGAAAAGATATGCCTTCTTTTCCTTGTGAATATTTGCAAAATAAGCTACAAATGATATTATATTAAATGGCTTTTTCAAGCAAAAAAAATGTTAAGGATTTGGTATAATTCAATTTTCCTTATTGTGGGAGTGAACCTTACCAATTTTTTCTCTCAATCCTATTCCAGTCAACCGAGTACCTCTCAGGGTGCAGGAGCTTGTGCTTGGCTGTGCAACCGCTGTGCCTTGTTGCTGTTTTAACACACGTTGCATGTGGGAGGCAGAATAATGCCCTCCACATTGCCCTAAGGATAGCCAGGTCCTAAACCTGGGGACCTGTGTATATGTTCTGCTAAATTGCAAAAGAGGTGGCAGAGGGATAGTGAAGGTTATGGACCTGAAGACAGGAAGATTGTCTGGATCATCTGGGTAGGCGCCATCTAGCCACAGGAGCCCTTCAAAGTAGAAAATTTTCTCAAGCTGGAAGTGGAGGAGAGATGCAGCAGACGGAGCATCAGAGAGATTCCAGAACAAGAAGGATTCGTCCTGACTTTCCCGTCTCTGAGATGCAGGGAGGGAGGGCAAGGACCAGAGAGAGGTTTCTCGAAGCTCAGGGCAGCCCCCAGCTGACAGCCACAAGGAAACTGTCTCTATAGTTTTGTGTTTTCCAGAAGGTCCCATAGTTGGAATCATACATATGACGTCTTTTTGGATTGGCTTGTCTCACTCAGGAACATGCAGTAACGTTTCCTCCCCGTCTTTTTTTTTTAATTTCTGAGAACATTTTATATGGAAGTTTATAAAAACTCAATGTCATATCATTTTTAATATATTTATTTTATTTATCTCATTAGAATGATATAATATAAAGAAAACAAATGTTTTCACGAAGCCCTGTATAGTTGCCTCCAAACCCGCTTTGATTTACCCCACTGTGCTGTAAACATGTCCCTGTTTTCCAGATGCCGTGATGTGGACAAGGGTTGAGAAGCGCTGCTGTCCACTGTCAGGCAGGCTTCTTACCCTGCAGCCCTGGAGGGATGTCAGTGGGTGTGTCACAGACACAGGCACATCTTTCTGAAGAGATGATCCACAGTTTTCATCTGGTTCTTCCACGTCTTCTCAGGACTTGACAGCGCATTTCTTTTCAGCACTGAAATATATTCCCTCGCCTGAATCTGCCACAGTATCAGAATGCAGCTGAGTGCAGGAGACTAGACATGTCGGTGCTGGCTGCAGCTTTGTAATAAAAGCACTGAAGGTGAATGATGCGTTTTAGTTTTTGGGACAAAGGTTAATTTTTGCAGACAAAGCCCTTAAGGATGATACTGTCCTCAAAGATTATAATTATGATGAGAAAAAGTTCACAACGGTTATAGGGACAAATCTCAAAGCAAGGACAACACCAGCCCCAGCTACAACTCAGTGATTGAATCCTGCCATGCAGCTACAGTTGGTTCCTTCACAGCAGCAGCTGTGGCTCGAGCCCCCACCTCTGTCCCTGGTCAGCTCCCAGTTCTGCGCCTGTACCCGTCGCTCCAGCACCAAGGATGGCGTATTCTGAACCTGCACCTACTGGTGCAACTGAATGAGAGAAACCTGCCCAAAAGCCAGTGGGGACACCAGTGACCACTGGCTCAACCAACTGAGATTCTTCTCAGTAACAACCTTTTGGAAGATCCAATGATCACTTGTGACAGGTTCTCCTATGAGAATATGGTAATGAGCTCATGTCCATGAGCTGGTTTCAACAACCTTGACAGAGCAATAAAGTATCTTTTTAAAAAAATTTGCTAACTATTAAAAAATTTGTATTACTAATCTACTCTAGTTTTAGAGCAGTTTTAGATTTACAGAAAAATTGTGCAGAGTACAGAGAGTTCTCTTATCCCCCCACCTTTCTCCCTATTATTACCATCTTGCATTGGGGTGTTCCTTTGTTACAATGTATGAAACGGTATTGATGCATTCATTATTATTAACTGAAGTCCTTTTCATTAAGGTTCACTCTTTCTGTTGTACACTTCTGTGTGTTTTGACAAATGCGTAATGTTATGTATTCACCATTAGAGTATCATACAGACTAGTTTCAATGCCCTAAAAATCCTGAGTTCCTCCTAGTCATGCTTTCCCCCTCCTTCCCTGTGGCAACTACTGATCTTTTTACTGTCTCTGCAGATTTGTCTTTTCCAGAATGTCACGTAGTTGCAATCATAAAGCATTAAGGCTTTTCAAACTGGCTTCTGTCACTTAGTAACATGCTTTCAGAATTCTCCATGTCTTTTTGTGGCTTAATAGCTTATATCTTTTGACTGATGAATAATACTCCACTGTCTGAATGTACCACCATTTATTTATCCATTCACCTCCTCAAGGACATTTTGGTTATTTTCAATTTTTGGCAATTATGAGTAAAGCTGCTATAAACATTCATACACAGGTTTTAATGGGGATATAAGTTTATAATTCCTTTAGGTAAATACCAAGGAGTGTGATTGCTCTATCACGTGGTAAGAGTAAGTTTAGCTTTGTAAGAAACCATCTTCCAAAGTGGCTGTACCATTTTGCCTTCCCACCAGCAATGAATGAGAGTTCCTGTTGCTCCACATTTTCACCAGCAGGGGTGGTGACCATGTTGCCGATTTTGGCCACTCTAATAGATGTGTACTGATATCTCATCATTGTTTTAATTTGCGTTTACATGATGACATATGATGCGGAACATCTTTTTTTATGCTCATTTGCCATCTGTATGTCTTCTTTGGTGATGTGTCTGTTGATATCTTTCACCCATTTTTTAATTGGGTTGTTTGTTTTCTTATTCTTGAGTTTTAAGAGGTCTTTGTATATTTTGAATAACAGTCCTTTATCAGATATGTCTTTTACAAATATTTTCTTCCAGTCTGTAGTTATCTTTTCATTCTTTGACAGTGTCTTTCACAGAGCAGAAATTTTTAATTTTATGAGGCACAACTTATCACTTCTCTCTTTCATGGATCATGCTTTCAATGTCGTGTCTAAAGTGTCATCACCAAACCCAAGATCATCTAGATTTTCTCCTTTATCATATTCTAAAAACTTTAGGTTTGTATTTTACATTTAGGTTTGTGATCTGTTTTGAGTTAATTTCTGTGAAGAGTGTAAAGTCTGTGTCTACATTCTTTTTTTTGCATGCAGATGTCCAGTAGTCTTGTGCCACTTGTTACAAAGATCCTCTTTTCTTCACTGTACTTCCTGTGCTCCTTTGTCAAAGACTAGTTCACTATATTGATGAATCTATTTCTGATCTTTCTTCTATTCTGTTGATCTATTTGTCTATTCTTTCACCAGTACCACACTGTCTTGATTGCTGAAGGTTTACAGTAAGAATTTAAGTTGAGTAGCATCATTCCTCCAACTTTGTTCTTCTCTTTAATTTTGAGTTAGTTATTCTGGGTCTTTTGTGTCTCCATATAAATTTTAGAGTCAATTTGTCAATATCCACAACATAGCTTACTAGAATTTTGACTGAGATTACGTTGAATCTATAGATCAAGTTGGGGAAAACTAACATCTTGACAACATGGAGTCTTTCTATCAATGAACATGGAATGCCTCTCCATTTATTTAGTTCTTTTTTGATTTCTTTCATCAGTTTTGTAGTTACCCTCATATAAATCATGTACATATTTTGTTAGATTTATACCTAAGTATTTAATTATTTTTGGTGCTAATGTAGATTATGTTGTGTCTTTATTACAAACTCCATTTGTTCATTGCTGGTATATAGGAAAATGATTCACTTTTGTATACTAACCTTGTATCCTGCAATCTTGCTATAATTGCTTGTTAGTTCTAGAAGCATTTCTGTTGATTCTTCTGGATTTTCTACATAGACAATCGTATCGTCTGCAAACAAAGACAGTTTCATTTCTTCCTTCTCAGTCAGTATACATTTAATTTTCTTTTCTTGTCTTACTGCATTAGCTAGGACATCTAGTACAGTGTTTAAAAGGAGTGATAAGAGGGGTCATTCCTCCCTTGTTCATCATCTTAGTGGGAAAGTTTCTAGTTTGTCATTATTAAATGTAATGCAGTTGTATGTTTTTCTAGATATTCTTTATCAAGTTGAAGAAGTTTCTCTCTATTCCTAGTTTACTGAGAATTTTTACCACGCAGTGAACCTGGATTTTGTCAAATGATTTTTCTGCATTTGACATGCATTAATATAATCGTGTGACTTTTCTTTTTAGCCTGTTGATGTCATAGGTTACATTAATTGCTTTTTGAATGTTAAAGCAGCCTTGTACACCAGGGATAAATCTCACTTGGCCATGGTTTGTAATTCTTTTTATGCATTATTGGAATTTGTTTGCTAGTATCTTGTTGAGGATTTTTGCATCTATGTTCTTGAGAGATATTTGCCTGTAGTTTTCTTTTCTTGTAATGTTATCGTCTGGTTTTGGTAATAAGGTAATGTTGGCCTAAAAGAATGAGTTAGGAAGTATTATCCCTGCTTCTATCTTCTGGAGGAATTGCAGAGAATTTGTATGATTTCTTCCTCAAATGTTTGGTAGAATTCACCAGTGAATACAACAAAGCCTGTTGCCTTCTGTTTTGTTAGGTTATTAATTGTTGTTTCAATTTCTTTAATAGACATAGTCTTATTCAGAGAGCCTATTTCTTCTTATGTGAGTTTTAGCAGATTGTGCCTTTCAAGAAATTAGTCCACTTCATCTAGGTTGTCAAATTTGTGGACACAGAAATTGTTCATGGTATTTCTTTATTATCCTTTTAATGTCCTTCTTTATCTTTGATAACTTTCCTTGCTCTGAAGTCTGCTCTGCCTAAAATTAATATAGCTACTTCCTCTTTCTTTTGATTAGTGTTAGCATGCTTAATCGTTCTCCATCTATTTACTTTTATCGTTTGTGGGATTTTGCATTTAATGTGTGTCTCTTGTGGACGACATATAGTTGGGTCTTGTTTTTTGATCCATTTTATTATCTCTGTCTTTTAAATGTTGCATTTAGACCACTGACATTTAAAATGATTATTGATTTAGTTGGATTAATATCTACCACACTTATTACCGTTTTCTACTTGTTGCCCATATTCATTGTTCCTGTTTTTGTCTTCCATTCTTTTTCTGCCTTTTGTGGTTTTAACTGGACTCTTTATATGAATCCATTTTCTATCCATTTTTAGCATATCAGTTATATTTCTTTTTTTACTTTTTTTGGTGGTTGCCCTGGAGTTTGCAATATACATTTGCAACTAATCCAAGTCCACTTTCAAATAATGTTATACCACTTCATGGGTAGTGGAAGTACTTTATAATAACAAAATAATCCTAATTCCTCCCTTCCATTCCTTGTAGGACTGCAGTCATTCATTTCACTTATTCATAAGCATAAATAAGCATATATAATTGAACACTTTGTTGCTATTATTATTTTGAACAAATTGTTAGCTGTTAGATCAATTAAGAATAAGAAAAATATGTTTTTATTTTACTTTCACTTATTCCTTGTCTGATGCTCCTCCTTTCTTTGTGTAGATCGGAGTTTCTGACCTAGATCGGAGTTTCTGACCTATATCATTTTCCTTCTCTCTAAGAAACTTCTTTTAACCTTTCTTACATAGCAGGTCCACTGGCAACAAATTCTTTCAATTTTTGTTTATCTGAGAAAATCTTTAATTCTCCTTTATGTGTAAAGCATAAGTTTGTAGGATTTCTGGGTTGATAGTTTTTTTTCTCTCAACACTTAGAATGTTTCACTCCACTCTCTTCTTGCTTGGATGGTTTCTGAGAAGAAGTCAAATGTAATTCTTATCCTTGTTCCTTTAAGGGCTAGGTGTTTTTTGTTGTTTTTTTTTTTTAACTCTGGCTTCTATCAGAATCTTTTCTTTATCTTTAATTTTTTGTAGTTTGAATATGATATGCCCAGTTATTGTATTTTTTGGCATTTACCCTATTTGGTGTTCTCTGAACTTTCTGGAGCTGTGGTTTGATGTCTGACATTCATTTGGGGAAATTCTCAGTCTTTATTTCTTCAAATACTTCTTCCATTCGTTTCCCTCTTTCTTCTCCTTCTGATATTCCCATACACAAACATTCCACCTTTTTTAGTTCTCTCTCAGTTTTTAGATATTCTGTTCTGTTTTTCTCAGTTTTTTTCTCTTTGCTTTTCAATCTTAGAGGTTTCTATGGAGATGTCTTCAAGCTCAGAGATTCTTTCCTCAGCTATGTCCAATCTATGCATAAGCTCATCAAAGGAATTTTTCATTTCTGCTACAGTGTTTTTGATCTCCAGCATTTCTTTTTTGTTCTTTCCTATAATTTCCTTTTCTACTTACATTGCCTATCTATTCTTGAATGTTGTCTGCTTTTTCCATTAGAGGCCTGAGCATATTAACCATGGTTGTTTTATTTTTGTAATTTTTTTGAATCATATTTGTTATATTTTATTTTATTTTTGATTGATTTATTTTTTAATTAATTTTTTTAATTGCAGTAACATTGGATTATAACAATATATAGCTTTCAGATGTACACCATAATATATTTCAAATTCTGTGTAGATTACATCATGTTCACCACCCAAAAACTAATTATAGTCCATCCCCTCACATGTGAGCCTAATCACCCCTTTTGCCCTCCCCCCACCTTCCCCTATGGTAACCACCAATCCAATCTCCATTGCTATGTGTTTGTTTGTCATTGTTTTTATCTTCTACTTATGAGTGAGATCATACAGTATCTGACTTTCTCCCTGTGACTTATTTCACTCAGCATAATACCCTCAAGGATCATCCATGTTGTCACAAATGGCCGGATTTCATCATTTCTTAAGGCTGAGTAGTGTTCCATTGTGTATATATACCACATCTTCTTTATCCATTCATCCCTTGATGGGCAGCTAGGTTTATTCCAAGTCTTGGCTGTTGTGTATAATGCCGCAGCGAACATAGGAGCACAAGTATCTTTACACCTTTGTGTTTTCAAGTTCTTTGCATAAATACTCAGCAGTGGGATAGCTGGATCATATGGTACATCTATTCTTAATTTTCTGAGAATACTCAATACTGCTTTCCATAGTGGCTGCACCAGTTTGCACTGCCACCAGCAGTGTACAAGGGTTCCCTTCTCTCCACATCCTCTCCAACACTTGCTGTTTTCTGTCTTGTTAATTATAGCCATTCTGACTGGAGTGAGGTGATATCTCGTTGTACTTTTGATTCGCATTTCCCTCATAGCTAATGATGTTGAGCATCTTTTCATATGCCTGTTGGCCATCCGTATACCTTCTTTGGAGAAATCTCTGTTCATATCTTTTGCCCATTTATTAATAGGGTTGTTGGTTTTTTTGTTGTTGAGATGTATGAGTTCTTTGCATATTTTGGATGTTAACCCTTTATCTGATAGATGGTTTGCAAATATCTTCTCCCAATTATTAAGTTGTCTTTTCATTTTGTTGATGGTTTCCTTTGCTGTGCAGAAGCTTCTTAGTTTGATGTAGTCCCATTTGTTCATTTTTTATTTTGTTTCTCTTGCCTGGTCAGACATGGTACTTGAAAATATGCTGCTAAGACTGACGTCAAAGAGCGTCCTGCCTATGTTTTCTTCTAGAAGTTTCATGGTTTTGGGTCTTACATTCAAGTCTTTAATCCATTTTGAGTTGATTTTTGTGCATGGTGTAAGATAATGGTCTACTTTCATTCTTTTGCATGTGGCTGTCCAGTTTTCCCAACACCATTTATTGAAGAGACTCTCCCTTCTCCATTGTAGAAGACACAAAGAAATGGAAAGATATTCTGTGCTCTTGGATTGGAAGAATTAACCATGTTTGTTTTAAATTCCCAGTGATGATTCCAATATCTCTGCTGTATCTGAGTCTGGTTCTGATGCTTTTTCTGTCTCTTCAAACAATGGTTTTTACCTTATGATATGCTTTGTAATTTTCCTCAATAGCTGGACACGATGTATGAGGTTAAAAAAAAATGCTGTGAATCAGATTTTAGTAATGTAGTGGTAAAGTGTGGGAGGAGTGGAAATAGTCTATAGTCATGTGATTCGGTCTCAGTCTTTTAGTGAGCCTATGCATGGGACTATGAACTTCACAAGTGCTTCTCAATAACCCCCTTCTGTCCCTTAGGTGAGACAGGATGGCTAGAGTGGACAAGAGTTGGGTATTTCCCATCCTCCATGTCAGTTAGGCTCTGATAAAACCATAGCAGACAGGCTCTGGTTAAATGGTTTCTCCTGAAGGCAGACTTTGTTAAAAATAAAAGAATGATGTGGTTTATTTCATGTTGATTCCTTTTTCACTGCCTCTACTGGAAGCACAAGGGGAATTTTCTCCTTTATTTACTGTGAGAACCTGGTAGAGCTCCAGGAGGTAAAACTCACAAAATTGGGGTGAGCCCACTGCTGTCTGGGTCCCTCTGGAGTTTTTATCTCTCAGAACTGTCTATACTAAACCTCCGGCAATTCGTCAATTACAGTTCAGTTTTTTTGACCCCAGCACTGGTTCCCACAGAAGTTTCTGCTCAGGTAAGATGCTGTTCTTGATACTGACCCTGATATCAGTTTCCCCACATTAAACCCAGCATATATGGGGTTAAAACCAAAACACTCATTCCCTGTTTACTCTCTGGCTTCCTAGCTCCAGAATCCACCATCCTCCATGGAGACAGACACCATCAACGACAAGCACCTGGACTATCTCCTCCCACAAACAGATATGGGCTGGTGGGAAAGCTGCTGACCAGCAAGGTCACAGGCTCCCTCCTCTCTGCAAGTAGTCTCAAGGCCAAAGACAGGCTGGTGGGAAAGCTCCGACCAGCAAGGCCATATGCTCCCCCTCCGCTACCTAAAACCCCAGATAAAAACCCTTCCTTTTAGCTTTTTGGGGAGTTTGGGATTTCAGCGTTAGCTGCCCTCTCTCCTTGCTCAGTGCTGTGCAAAAATAAAATTTCTATTTTCTTCTACCACACTCGGTGTCAGAGATTGGTTTGCTGCGCAACGGGTGAGCGAACTCACTTCAGGTTCGATAACATTCTCTGTATTTGTCTGTCTGTCTCTCCGCTTTTGGAGGGAATGGTTTACTTTGTGACCTCACTTGTCTCATGGATCTAAGAAGAATCGTTGATTTTTCAGCTTGTTCAGATTTTACTTGTTGTTAGGATAGGCTAGCAACTTCTAACCTTCTTAAATGACAGACCAGAAACTGGAAGTCTCCGACAATAGATCTTTTATTCAGTGAATTTTATTAAACAATATCTTGGGAGTCAGTAACTAGATATATCTGAACACTTCAGCATCATTTGACCTTGCCAAGCCCCTTCAAATTCCTAATTATTTGACAAGGGTGAGATCATGTCACAAACCATGCCTCCTTCACTGTTTTTACTGACTCTTCCCCTCATATTCTTCCAAAAGATCTCACTACTCCCTGGTGACCTTTTCCATGACAATCAATAGCAGTGAAAATATAGTGAGGGCTTCTCCTCTTGCTGCTTTCTCCATCAAGCAGTACCACCGAAAATTCTGGGGAATTTAATTTTCTCCAATTTGTTACTCACCTGGTATTTCATATTTTAAGGGCAAGTCTTATTTTACTATGAACTTAAAAGGAAAAATGTAATGGTGACACTGTATTGTAGGATTCCAGAAGATTTTGTAAAGTTGTTATTTAAGAAAGGAGTTCCTAGCCCTGGCAGAGATATGCAGGGCTTGCAAAGATATTTTGAGGAATCCCCTTCCTTTGCACACCCATGTACCCATAATCTGTTTAGTATGGTGCTTGACACTTAGGGATCCTCAAATGTTAGTGTATATCAAACAATGTAATAGTTCCTGGAGAAGGAGCGTGAACCAGTCCAACAGGACTTTATTGTTCATTCTTCTACACTCATAGCACTAATCCAGAGGGCTACAGGGAGGGTACCCTGAAGCTCATACTGGAAAGTCCTGTAACACCAGCTCGTTGAAAAGATGTTTCTTTCTCTATTTGTATAACTCTACAGTTCTGCTTAATCCATGAACAGATCACTGATTTTGTAAGGATTATTAACTTCCAGTGGGAGGTGTGATCTGAAAACAGACACAGTTCCTCTCAAGCTTTGGGCAAAAAGTCTTAATGCCCCATGAAACATTCTCAGACATTTTTACCTGGCTATAGCAATTCAGGGATTTTTTTCCCCCAAGGTCTTAACCTGGAGTGCAGTGCTAAGTTATCCATATTTAAGCTTGGCAACCAAGGGGCCACATGCAACAGATTAAGCTTCAGGGCTAAATCTTTACTCAAAGTTGGGTTTGAATAGATATTTCTGTTAATAGCGGAATAAATATGCAGGTATGTATCTTCCTCTATGGTAATGAAGGCGGAGACATTTATCTAGCAGTGTTACAAATCAAAATAATTTTTGGCTGACTTATATACCTGAACACGTAAGAAAAAGAATAAAATGTGTTCTCCCTGAAGCAGAACTTCAGGGAGAAGTTCTGTAGGAGAGGGCTAACTCGCTGTTACCACTAGCACCACCACCACCAAAATCCTTTCTTATTGCTATTGCTACCTGTCCTACTCATTTGGTACTTACTCTATGATCTTTTCTTATCCCTTAATGTCTCAAACATTTGTTTCTTCAACTTTATTGGAAACATATGATGAATAAGATTCCCTTGGTATTCTATTTACAAGCACTGAGAAAACTAAGTGTCTGGAAAGGTCAAAACCAAGTAAACAAATGTGCTTCCATCACTTACATAGTCAATAAATATAACACACAAACTGAAGAACAGATTTCAAAATTTTCCCACCCTTCATGAGGGTATATAAATAAAAGAGGCTTAACAAAACTTCATCAGGCAGTTCACGGCTCTAAAACAACTGGACTGTTTGCCACACCCCACAGCTTGGAATGTGGACAATCAGGATTTAGGGGGATGTGAGGCTCCAACTAAACTAAGATGATGCAAATCATTGCAGTAGATGGGGCGGAAGGTCTGCCCTCCTGCTCAAAAGGCCTGGGAAACAGGAAATACAAGTTCCATTAAGATGGCCTTTCTGTAGCAGAAAAGTAATTGTCCCACGCCAGACACCAGTGAGTGAATATTATTGATGACTCTATGATCAAAGGAGACTTGGCTTTTGCTATGGTGACAGTCATTTGACTGCTGCCTTGAAAATGAACACAAGTTAATAGGTTCATGATAACCGAACAATTACAATGAAAAGAACTTGCTTTTGATCTTTGCTAGGGGTGAACAAAAAAACAGGCCAAGGCACGTCCAGGGTGGAAGTAAGTCAGAGTTCTCAGAGGTGTATGCAAGTTAGCTACTCTAGAGTGCATTTTAGTCAATGGAAGGACTGTGTTGGGCATAAAGACATCCAAAGTTTTAGTACCCATTTGCATTTTGAGGCTGTCCTGTATCCTGTTTGGGGACAATTTCCCACAGTGTGTAATCTTGTTGGGAGGCAGTATCTTATTTCTTGCTATGCAGGGCAAAGAGAATAGGGCATACCCTGGCAGCCAGGTAGTAATAATGATTTAATCCCCTCAATTAGATTTTTCCACATGCTCGGAAGCTTGACTCTGTGATGCATATGAAGATAGAAGCAATTCATTCTGAGCAGCAGTGCCCACATCGGGGCCAGATGAGACGCTAAGAGCTGCCCCTTTAGATGAGCCTTCCATCAATATAGTCAGCTCCTGATATCTTTAACCAATATATAAATATATTGGTTAATATGTATGTTTATATATTTAAATATTTATATCCTTAAAAAAATATATATCCTTAAATACATATATCCTAAAGCTAGCCACCATTTATTTCTTTTACTTATTTTAAAACAATGTCATAATTGGCACAGAACATAGATCAACATAAGCAAAATATCCCTGGGGAAATATGGAGAAAATGGGATTGATTATCTCATCTAGATGTCTCCAGTTAAAAGTCTCACAATATTCTGGTATGGGAATTTAGTAATCTATGTCACAGGGTTGTGAAACTGCTAATTCAATTTTCCTGTGTTCACTTGGGGACAAGCCCTGGGAGATCGCATTGTGCCACCAAAGTATGGGCGAAGGAATTCAAGGGCTGCATGGTGGCATGGCTCCTTCTGATAAAATTAGATAGTTTAAAGAAAAGGAATTACAAATTGAAATATCTACATTCAAGAACTGGAAATAGCATACTTATTTGGCTTTTGCCCACTTTCCACTACGCGTTCTCTGTCCTCAGAGCCTTACATCCCCCTAAATCCTTTTCTTATCTGATGGCTCTTTGTCACTTGCTTCAAGGTGATTCTGCTACCATGTCACCTTAGTGATTTCTTTGAAGAGGAAGCCCATTACGCACATGGCTCTCCCCATCCCTTCTTTATCAGACCTGTTCCTGGGGTTAGGTGCCGGTATGGCAAAGGAGGGAAACTACAAATAAAACCTTGCAAATTGGGTTGATGTCATATATCTGGAAAGGAATAAAAGACTTGCTTATTTATATTGGAGAAAATCTGGAGTATATGTGGAAGGAAAGTTTTAGGGTACTCATACAGGCTGAAACATTTTTAGATCACTGGTACCAGTTGCTAAGATAAAATTCTCTCTTGCTATGCTGTGAACATCAGTACTTACATAACTCGGTTAAAACCTTCTCATGTGTGTTTTGAAGAAACTAATCTAGTTAATCACCATCTCCAAGTGACTATATGGAGCAACACATTTGAAAAATTATAAGTTTAATGGATTATGCAATTTTGGACATTTTGTCAACTGTTCTCTTTTCAGTCCCGCCATATCTTCCCCTTAGCTGCCTACACGTGGTTTATTTTCCATCACCACGATCAGTCTCACTAGGTTATGAGAAAAGATTAAGGAATAATCTTACACGGACCTTTTAGAATTCTTCCATCCTATCGTCTGAAACCCAAGTCTGTTCTTCCACTTGGCCACAGCAGGAAGAGAGAGTTGAGAATGAAAATATCAAAACTTGTCTTCATACACTCATTAAACACTTCTCTTCAAGACTTCTCCATTCCTTACTCACTTTTCTTTTCCAATAAATTATTGTTCCCTCTCACCACTAGAAGTTGTCCTTGTGATGACCCTAACACTCATGTCTTTGGTAAATTGCCCTTAATAATTCTCTGGGAACTGTTTTAAAGAATGGGAAATATTTCTTTCCATAGATTTAAGCATATTGCAATTTAATATTTTTCAAAATAGATAAAAATAACGGCAATAGTTTTCATGAAAGGAAAAAAAGAAAAAATATTGGTCTGAAGTCCATAAAGGGTCATAAGACACATAACTATAAATTTTTCTCTTACTCAGAGAGCAAAAGAATAAATGTTAATGTTCTTTAAGAATTAGCATGAAAGCAACTGAAGGGTAACACTTAGGGAAGAATCCCAGGAGAGTAAAAAAAACACATCCTCATGGAGAATCTAAAACAATTATACATGATAAAAGGGTTGTGGTAAGTGGCTACTATCCACTCGTTTAAAAAAAATAGAAAGACACAATATTAAAATATTACTCATGCTAGGTACATGCTATAAATTTACACAAAGTATTACAAATGACTATTTGAAATTTATTGCATGCACCTTCATTCTATAACTTAGAAGTGTATTAGTCAGAGTTCTCCAGAGAAACAGCATCAACAGGATATACACATATGTTTATAGAGTGAAAAGAATTGGCTCACGTGATTATGGGAGCTAGCAAATACAAAATCTATAAGACAGACCAGGAAGCTGGAAATTCAGCTAAGAGTTGATGCTGCAACTTTGAGCCCAAAGGCTGGAAATTCAGGTAGAATTTCTATATTGCAGTTTGGAGACAGAATTCCTTCTACTTTGGGAATCTTTACTCTTAAGGCCTTCAACTGATTGGATGAGGCCCACCCACATTATGGAGGATAAATTGCTTTCCTCAAAGTCTACTTACTCAAATGTTAATAACATCCAAAAAAATGTTAGCAACATCTAGACTTTACAGATACATCTAGACTATTGTTTGACCAAACAACTGGGCACCATGGTCTAGCCAAGTTGACACATAAAATTAACCATCATAGACAGCTTGAAGGGAAAGAATATTTTGTATCTAATCTGATTATAATCGCTTGCAGTTTTTTCTTTTATAGTCATTGTTCTCAATTGATTTGACTAAATATTTGAAATGATTTTGTATATCTTAGATATAGATTCTTGTTTAGTAACTTGTACTATGAGATTTAACCATGCAAATTTCACTGCTGAATATATTTGAATACATTAGGTCCATTCTTTCCTGTAAGTCAGCATCTGGTGGCCCATGCTTTGCTTAGTCACTTAACACAGCAGCCCACATACAGAAATAGTAAAGAACAGAGTAGACAAGTACCAATTAAAATTATACAAATAAGAATTGTGTCCCCAAAAGTGAAAGAATGAGAACATTTTGTTCTGACATATTGAGAATCAGAGAAAATGAATTAAACAGGAAGACATAGCAGGATATTTTAAGTAGAGTAGCAGATTATGAGCCTACATACTAACTGTCATGTGTTACAAGTCACTTCTGTTGCTTAGCAGAGCCTACTCTTAGTTATATCTGGAGATAATGTATCAAGAACTTCTGAAAACATCCCTATCTCATAAAAATCAAACTCCATCGACACTAATGGCACAAGGCTAACTGTATTGTTTTTTCAGAAACTGGATCTGCTTCTCTCTGATATAACTTGATAATTCATGTGCCACTCAGAATTATTTTTGTTCTATTTCTTGCAACCTATTTCTACATTCAGCACATTAAAAAAGTCATCTAGGGCTGACCCAGTGGCATAGTGGTTAAGTTCCTGCACTGTGCTTCAGCAGCCTGTGATTCGTGGGTTTGGATCCTGGGCGTGGACCTACACACTGCTCATTAAGCCATGCTGTGGTGGCATCCCACATACAAAATAGAGGAAGATTGGCACAGATGTTAGTTCAGTGACAATCTTCCTTCAGTAAAAAGAGGAAGACTGGCAACAGATGTTAGCTCAGGGCCAATCTTCCTCACCCCTCACCCCTCCAAAAGTCATCTAAACAGATTGTCAAGTGGATAACAAAAGAAAGCCAAATATATTAATGACCCGTGTCTGGGCTCCAATAAACAGGTTTTATTTTTATTTGTTTGTTTTTGTTTTTCTAATGAACACAGACAGAATATATTGCTCTGAATTTTTAGTGTGATAAGTAAAATTCCCTTTTACAGCACCATAAGCTATTTTATATTACTTTAGTAGTTTCACGAATGTCTCGTTTTATTGAGATTCTGTCTGTGTCCAGTAGAAGGAGTGCTCAGCTGAAAAGAAAATGTAATAGACTTAAAAACAAAATTTTTAAAATGCGAGCAGCCCTGGGACACCATAACTCTACCCCAGAGATGGGAAGCTCTGGAGCTGGGCTGCAGTCTGTGCCTGTGTGGTGTTACTTAACTTGACTCAGGATGTAGCCATTAGGATGCAAACTCAACAGTGGGCCTGGACTCCGCTTTTGATGACTTTGTCCCTGGGAGGCTGTCAAAAGTGCTTGTCAGGTTTTTGGTAGCTAATGTCTCCAGAGCAAAAATTGGCCCCAAAGCTGGGGTCACCTATCTGGACTTTCATCTCCTTTTGGATCTTGATCTGATAGTGCTTCATTATTTTGTGAGCTTTCCAGCGCCATCTGGCTAAGGGCTTTTATTCTGTGTCCAGCTTTTCTCCTTATCTCTAGCAGCAATGCGGGTTCAAAATATACAGCCCCACCTTACCAGAAGTAGAGCTGTCTCCATTTCTCAACTCTTTAAATCCATCTTTGTCTCTCTTAAATTCGGACCACCATATTGAAGGCCAAAACTAAGTGCCATATAATCTAGTGTACATACTGCAATGCGGATAATGTTGGTTTTAATATTTCTTATGTCATTTTGCTGAGTTCTGACATGCTTATTTATTTATTGCCTTTGAGTCTCTAGCTGGGGCTTTCTTTCACTTTAAAACGCCTCCTTACCTCTAGGTTGTCTATTCTCCTGCCCATATTAAGGGTCCAGCTCAAAGCCAATTCCATCCATGACTCCTTCTGCCACCCTTCATCTCCAGTTAATCACTTCCCTTTCTTAAATATCATTTTACTCAGTCTCTGTGTGATACATAGTGTTTTGACTCATTAAGAGTTAGCAAGTATGGTGGACAAGATGATCTTGTTTACCACCCTGGAATTGTAAACTCTCCTGAGACAAGGTGGAAGCTCTTAGTATCTTCCTTTGAGTTTATTTGAGTGCTTTAGACACTATCAGAAATCTAGCACTTGTTAGAGAGGTCACTTAGGCTATGTCACAGCAAGTTAGAGATTTTCCATCACTCTGTGGATCCCATAGAATCTTCTGAACATAATTCAATGTGTTTTACTGAAAGAATTTTGACCGGTATGTGGTGAGGTTTTTCCTTAATTTCTAACAGTTATGACTTTTATTTATTTATCTTTTTTTGAGGAAGGTTAGCCCTGAGCTAACTACAGCAAATCCTCTTTTTTTTGCTGAGGAAGCCTGGCCCTGAGCTAACATCCGTGCCCATCTTCCTCAGCTTTATATGTGGGATGCCTACCACAGCATGGGGTGCCAAGCAGTGTCATGTTCACACCCGGGATCTGAACTGGCAAACCCTGGGCCGCTGAAAATCGGAGCATGTGAACTTAACTGCTGTGCCACTTGGCTGGCCCCTGACTTTTAATGTATATGAAAAATAAAACTTGAAACCCATGATTTCTCAAATATGGTTATGGTAATGCAGGCTCATGAATAACAGGCATGTTAGTGAACAGAGAGAGGGAGTTTACCAAATTCATGAAGATAGTAGAAAAATGTGGTAGGCTGATTGCAAAAATAGTTCCCATTTGTTCACAACTGGACTTTGCAGCTCCTTCGATCAAGAGGTGGTGTCCATTTCCCATCTTTTGAACCTAGACTGGCCTTGTAACTTGTTTTGGCCAACAGAATGTGGCAGGAGTGACAAGATGCTGGTTCCAAGCTTTGCTTTGGAAGGCTTGTACATTATTGCTCCCTTGCAAAACAGTTAGAACAAGGAGAGGCTAGTCCACTAGATAATGAGAGACCAAATGGAGCAGAGTTGGGTCTTCCCAGCTGCGGACATCCTAGGCCAGCCAGCTCCCAGGCAAACCCTGGCCAGGTGCAAATGCATGAGTGAGCCCAGCCAAGATGAGCTGTCACTGGCTGAAGTTAACAAAACTTCTCAGCTGACCCACAGACTCAGAAGCAAAATCAAATATTTATTACCATATGCCACTGAGGTTTTGTTGAGTAATATTGTTGTAGCAAGAGATGATGAATACAGAGAACGACCAAAATTTGGGAAACGCTGATTTAGATACCTTACTAGTTATTGTCTTTGATCATTTGATATGTATTCCATAATAGGGCATGCTTCAGAATCAATTCCAGAGCAGGCAGTGGGAGAAAAATACAAAAGTATTCTTTTATCCATTGTAATTCAAATGAGTAAACTTCAGAGTCTGTTTCTTCTACTTTTTATCCTTGTGAAATTCTCTTCCAAATACATTTTCTTACCATTACTCTAGGGTTCTAAAGCAGAGGGTAGATAGGGAAGGAGAATGAATGAGTGCAAAAGAGCTCATCCAAGGGAGGGAGACATTCCAGTCAAAATTACTTTAATAAATATTCATTAATCTCTTTAAATGCTTAAAAGTTTGAGCTCCCTCTATGATAGGTCAGTACCCCAAATCCCTTCTGCTCTTGACTTGAACTGTTATTTCTCACCTTAACTAGAACAGCTCACTTGAAGGAGGTCCTGAATCTATCTTTCAAAATGCTGTGGAATGGGAGGGAGGTTGAGTTTGGAGCCGGATAGATCTGGTGTGTCTCTTGGCTTCACTCTTGCCACTGTGACCTTGGGTGGGTTACTTTCTCTGTGAATCTCAGTTTCCTCTTCTATCAAATGAGGATAATATCATTTTTTAAAGAGACTTAAGATACTATACATAAAGTATCTGGTGCAAATACTCATATAAAAACTGGTAGTTATTCCCTCCAAGGCAGCTTGTTCCTTTTACACACTATGTACCTGGTACTCCTATGTTTGACTGGTGGACATACTTCTCCAGCTATCTTATCACAGTCCATTTGGGCTGCTATGGCAAGCTATCGTAGGCTGGGTGGCTTATACACAGTAGGTATTTATTTCTGGCAGTTCTGGAGGCTGGAAGTCTAAGATGAACGTGCCAGCATGGTCAGGTTCTGGAGAGGTCCCTCTTCCTGGTTGCCGACTGCTGTTCTCTCACTGTGTCCTCACGTGGTGGAAAGAAGGCTAAAGAGCTCTCTGGGGTCCCTTTTATAAGAGCACTAATCCCATTCAGGAGGGCTCCACCCTCATGACCTAATTATCTCCCAAAGGCCCATCTCCTAACACCATTACACGGGGGGTAAGGATTTCAACACAGGAATTCGGAGGAGGATCCAAACATTCAGTCCATGACACATCCCAAAACACGATGACATTAAACTGATCTGAACTCTTTTCTTCCAAAGTCACTTCTATGAGGTTGGGGACAGGGATTTGGCTTTGCCTGCGGTCACATTCCCAATTTACACTTGTTGCATCAGGTTCAGTTGCTCTGCAGTATTCATTTTATTGAAGTTGTTAAATTGACCACATTTTTTCAGTATTTCCCTAGGTGTTGAAGCTCGGTTCAACACAGTAACCTTCCCAAGATGGTTATCCTTTTCTTCTTATTTTTTAAAACTATTGCTCAAAGTTTTATCTTTTTTTTTTTTTTGACTACAGATACGTCTTTCTAAAACCACCTTGGGCTCCTACAGTCTGAAGTTTTATTAGATGCATGTTGCGTTTGAGGTTGCAAACTTGAATATCAATATGAATTAGAACTCCAAGATGGGAAGGGATCTTGAAGAGATGATTAGTACATTCTTGTCTGGTCAGCATTATTTAGAACCACATAATGCAAGGATTTTGGATCATCTAGGCTTAACCTCCCTGTATTAGTCAGGGTTCTCCTGAGAAACAGAACAAGCATAAACAGATTTATTATAAGGAACTGGCTCACGTGTTTATGGAGGCTGATGAGTCCAAAATCTGCAGAGCTGCTGTCCCAGATTGCAGACTATCAGGCAGGAAGAGCCAACGTGCCAGTTTGAAGGCTTGTAGGCAGGAGAATTCTCTCTTACTTAGGAAGGGTCAGCGTTTTGTTTTATTCAGGTCCTCAGTTGGCTGCATGAAGCCCACCCACATTGTGAAAAGCAATCTGATGTACTCAGTCTGCCAATTTCAATGTTAATCTCATCAAAAACACCCTCACAGAAACAACTAGAATAATGTTTGACTAAGTAGCTGGGCACCTGTGGCCCAGCAAGTTGACACATAAAATTAACCATCACATTCCTCATTCTTCAGAGGAAGATCTGAGGCTCACTGAGGTGTAGAGATTTTCTCAAGGTACAAGTAACGACACGTAAGAACTGAAACACGGATGTGCTGAGAAATGTTGAAAAACCAGATCTCCAGAAGAGAGAAAAGAAAGGGAGGGAAAAAAGTCCTAATTTGTAGCATTTGCCAGTTTCCGTGGTGGCAGTAAGAGTACAGTTGGGAAAGAAGGGAGAAAGAATAAAAATACAATGGGAGTTTGCAAGAATGAAATGTGCCACGAACTGAGCAGTGTATTCGTAGCAATTTTCTGTGCCTGCAGAACTAAAAGAAGAAAACAATATATTTGAAGTTATTCACTCAGCGTGCATTGTGATAAACCACATCCCATTGATGGTTAAGGGGTCTGAGGATAAGACCTCAAATCGGAGACAGGAATCCACTTGGATAGTTCTTGGAAAAATTGAAGTCAGTTCAACTTACAGAATATGTGAAAGCTTCATCATTTAACAACCCTTTATGAGAAGCAAACTCAGTCCCCGTAGGTGTGACTTTAACACATCACCCACCGCAGATTCAGTCAGATAGAATCCATTTTGTTCCTGGCCCTGGCAAGTGGGCCCGAGCAGCTCCTTGAAAATAGGCAAGGGAGTTTTCATGGCCTCTAGCTGTACTACCAGGGAAACAGGATTAAAACAAAGTTTGCTTTTAATTACAAATTTTAAGACATCAAAACTAAAAACTGGGACCTATTCCAATTTTGAAAATCCTACTTTGAACTGCCTCTGTTCAAACTCTAAAGCAGTGGATTTCATACTGAGAGTGAGAATGAATGTTATAGATTTGAGAACCACTTCTATCGATGTTTCAGGTTTAAATGATTAAGTAGCCCACACATGCAAAGTTTAATATACAAAATTTATAGTAATCCATATCAAATGACAAATATCAGTATTTTCTTGAGCTCTTCTTATTTCTAGAAGTTCTCCCCATGTACAAATGTTGCAATCTGGAAGTAATTCTGGAAAAATCTTGTGAGTTAAAAGGGCTAGAAATTTGATTTAAAAAACAAATAAACAAATTCTTATTTAACTGTGGCTAGAATCAACTGTTCTGTGTTTGTATTCCAAGAAGTATCCTGTGATGTGAACATCTCTCTCCCAAAGCAGAGTATCATCTCCTTGCCAAGATGCGCTCAGAGATGCTAAAGAATTAGCAGATGCGTGGATTTTAAAGTGTGGTCTGCCCCCCCGCAGCATCAGCAAATTCTTCTTAGATCTGCAAATTTGTGGCTCCACCTAAGACCTACTGAATCAGAAACTTTGAGGGTTAGAGCCCAGCGGTGTCTTAACAAGCCCTCCAGATAATTCTGATGCAGGCTAAAGTTTGAGAATCACTACGACAGATGACGATTTCCTTTATAAGACCAACGCCCTGTAGAAACCAGTTTGGCATCCCCCTCTCATAAGGCAAAAGTAAGAGCAAAACAGAGTTCATGAAGGAAAGAGGGTTCTACTTTAGTGCGGAGTTAGATTATATACCTTCAACTAATCACTCACCACTTGCTTTCTCTCTCTCCCAAGAAATCAAGTCGTTCTAATTCCTGGTACCTCAGATTTGAAGAATCATGAACGACTGTGATGATGTTTCTCCCGAAGGGCTGTCTAGATCTCTCCTGGACTGGGGTCCTCATATGTCATTCCCAGGTTCAGTGATTCCCTAGGACTCACAGGAGTCAACATATAGTTGTACTTACAGCTGTGATTCATTACAGGGAAAGGATGCAAAGCACAATCAGCCAAGAGAAAGGCATCAGGGCCAAAGTCTGGAGGAAAACAGGCACAAGCTTCCGAGGGTTCTTTCCCAGGGGAGTTACACAGGCTGCGCCGAATTCCTGCAGCTACTACTTGCAACAACACATGTGAAGTGTTACCAACCGGAGAAGCCCGTTAGAGACCTATCGCTCAGGATTTTTATTGGGAGTTGATCACATCGGCACCCTTGGCTTAGCATGTGTCAAAATGTCAGAATCTCAGAAGGAAAGCAGGTGTTGATCATAAACTACATTGTTTGCATAAGCAGTTAGTCACAGGGAGTCACTCTGACCAGCTCTGGGAATGGTGAGAACCCTTCCGAAATTCAAGTTTCCAGATGCCAGCGAAGAGCCAACTATGTAAGCAGACCTTTCAAAGGATAGCAGTCAGACCTGCTATGTCAACTGTTTTCTGCACACCTCCTGTCTGTTTCCTTTATCTGTAAAATGGTAATGATGACCTATTTTATATGGTTGTTATCAAGATTAAATGAGACAATACATGTAAAATATGTAGGACTCTGACACAGAATAAGCCCTTAAAGCATGTTAACTAAAGTTGATACAGTTTGTGTTGAAGAGCACACCCAGGCACCAGAACCAGATGTTGGCAGTCAGGGGTGGATCCTAGTTAATCTTTTTCTCTTCCCTGGTGCCCACCACATTGTCCAGAATACAGTAGATGCTCCTTAAGTATTCAATGATGACGGTAGTGATGGATTCTCCAAGCTAATCCCTCTGTTTTACCTTTCAAGTCCTATGTGGATTTCTTACAACTAATTTAGTCTTGAGTCAGTCTTTAGAAAGTTCCACTATGTAGAAGACTTACTTTCCACGGTCACCAATAATGGACTTCTCTCCAAAGTTGTGCCCAAGAACATACACCTATAATTTGTCTGGAACCTTCTAGGTCCTGCTGTATTTGACACCTAAACCTTTTCTGAGCTTAGATTTCAGGATAAGATATTGTCTGTCTCTCACCTGAAACTTTCTAAGTCTCAAAGGGAGATAATCACCATCATTTCTAAAAGAGCCCTCTTGTTTCTGTGAGTTGTATCATTTATGAGTGAGTTGTATCATCATTTATGAGGTTTATAATCTTGGAGTTATTTTGAATTCTTCTTGCCTCTGTAAAGTCACCAAGTCTAGCTTACTGATTATTGCATAGAGCCCTTCTTGGTTTTAGAAGTATAGGGGATCATCATTATCAAGCTTCTTCAGAGCAAGACCTTCGAGCAGGTCGTTCTGTTGTTTAGCATCCTTGCATTCGAAGGTCCTTGCATACACCATCTTAAATGAGCGTGTTTCATCATCACAGTATCCCTTAGCTGTTAATAAAAAAGTCTACTATATATTAAAACTGTCAAAAGTGTATATTAAATAAATTTTAACTCCTTGGTCTGTCCTTAAGATCTGTATAACATGTTTTTTCTAAAAATTCCCTACCTTCAGCCAAGAAGGGCTCCTGTTACTATGAAAAGTAAGCTATTCTCTTAACCAGTCTAAGTCCAATAGCTTCTTCAAAGCTGAACTCTGCTGATTTCAAGTCTGCTTTACCTTCAAGTTTTCAAAGAAAGATGGTGTCTGGATCAGGGAAGACAAGCCACAAAGAAGGGTGGGACACCTTCTGCTGTGCTTTGTTGACCCAGTCAACAGGGCTCAGGGTAGAGGCTGGCTGTGAGAGGTCGGTGTGGATGAACCAGTGGCTGCAACGGAGGGAGCAAGGTTCCAAGACACACATTTGGCCTGATCAGGGGCCTACAGAAAGCATGCTGAACTTTTTCTCCATTTTCCTTTCTCTCAAAGGCCAAGGAAAGAGTCTGTGGAACATTAACATATTAGGTAGGAAGAGAGCTGACAGGGGTCATTGAGAGACCAACTCACTCATTTTACAGGCGAGGAACATGAAGCACAGAGAGATCAAGTGATGGCAGCCCTCTCACTTGCCAAATTGGCTATTTTGTGAGAATTTTGAAAAGAGATATCTTACTCAAGATACTTTACTTCCATTAGGTGAAATTTTGTTCGCGGTAGAGCTCGGACTAGACCTTGGGCTTCTTTAGGTTAAGACCTGTGCACATACACCATGATGTCTCCCCATCACACTATTGCTGCCCTGGGATTTTTTTATAGCCCATTTCTGCATGAACTTTTTTTAAGTCCTCAAACTGAATATGAGTTACATGAAAGAAGGAACGATTTCTTCTGTTTTCTTTGGTTCCCCATAGTGGCATTGTGTTGTAGGCCCTCAATAAACATGTCTTGAGTAAATACTGCCTACAGTGTCTTATGCCCTGGAGGTTGTTCATCCATCACTTGGCAACCTTGCCCTCAAGGGCTGGTCCCTTCCTGCACGGGTCTTATTCTTATGAGCAGTGGTAGCATTGATGAATTGGTATATAGCTAACAGATGAAAAGCTCCTAAGGTTCAGCTGATGGTTCACCGTTTGCTTCTGCTCATTTCTTTGCCCCTTTGCTTGTAAGCTGAACATGCTCCATGTCCATCTGTGTCCAATCATTAGTTGAGTACCACAGATTCTTCCTTCCACATGTCTTTCTAGGGAGCTCCTGTATTTTCTTTTTTGTTACCGTCACATATGAAGCCCCTTCCTTTTTCCCCCAAGAAAAGTTTTTTCACAGTTACACAAGTATAAATAAATGACTTGGATTAAGTAATTCTAGGGTCACCTCCAGACCTTTCCACCCACTGATCTCTGACTGAAACACATTGCCCCATGCTCCTCTTTTGGCTGCTTATGCCTAATCACACCCTAGCTCAGTCTTCCCCTCCAGACGGCCTCCTGTAACCTCTCAACCTGTGATGGGATGTCTTGCAGCACCTGGTACTTACCTCAGTTATCCTGCTCCATTCACTCGTCCAGCAAGAACTGGGTCTCCACCATGTGGGAAGCACCTGCTGCCTCTGGAGACATTCATATGAATACGGAAACACAGTTCCACCCTATTCTTCACATCACGGATGTTGCATTGTATCTGTCTATTTGTGTTTTTGTTTTCTGTAGTGAACAGTAATTACTTTGAAGGAAAGACTGCCATATTTACTATATATGCAGCACCTCACCAAAACTCAATAGATATTTGAGTAATAACTACAGTGAGGGGCCAGCCTCATGGCTGAGTGATTAAGTTCAGGAGCTCTGCTTTGGTGGCCTTGGGTTCACTGGTTCGGATCCTGGGTGCGGATATAGCACTGCTCATCAGGCTATGCTGAGGTGGCGTCCCACGTAGCAGACCCAGAAGGACCTACATCTAGAATATACAACGATGTACTGAGGGGCTTTGGGGAGAAGAAGAAAAAAAAGATTGCCAACAGATGTTAGCTCAGGTGCCAATCTTCAATAAATAAATAAATAGATAAATAAAATGAATAATCAAAAGTTCCTCTGACTCATGGTTCTAAACATATTTGACTCCAAAGTGGCTTCTGCCCTTCATTATGGACAGATGTCTTTGGCACCAGTGGTGTAAAAAAAAAAAAAAAAAGAAAGAAAAAAATCTTTGAACAAACGTAGAAACAAACAAAACTAATCCAATAAAAAATGAATAATGAAGTATGTACATTAATCTACATGCAACAAAAAATTCAAGATGCCACATTCAATAGTACTATCCATGTCACAAGTACCGAAAACCAGTTGGTTTTGCTCAGTGTTTAAATCAATCACCAAGCCCACATCATATTCACACAGGAAATTTCAAAATGTTTTTGAAAAGTATATGCTAATAAAAAATTGTGTTGAACCAAAAAGTTTACCAAATTTAAAGAGAAATTTAAAGAGATTCCACATTATGTGTTCGTTTCCTTTTATTCAAGATTTTAAGTTGTTTTAAAGGCCTCTAGCACTAACATTTACAACATGACACACACAGGGTCAGTTTATTCACTTTGAGATGGCTCAGGTTCAGGATAAGTAAAAATCGAACGTTACTACCCAAACACTTCCCTCCAACCTCAACGTTTCATCTCCTATTTAAATAATTGCTCTAATGGTCATTTGAAATGTGTTTCCCGCGATGGCCACTGGATGGCAGTGGCAGATCACAATATCAGTGGCATTTGGCGTGGTGCGGTCTTTCGTTTTTATTTTCCCTAGGTGTAGAACAAGCAGTTCTTTGAAGAACAAGCAATTAAAGAGACTTTTTAGAATTAAGATTAACAATCAAATCTTTTTTAAAAACGTGTATGGAATGTAATGAACCCCCCTCAACTGTTTACTTGAAGTAAATGAAATTTTAGCATATATTTTCTTCCTCAGTTCTGTATTTCTGCATAGTGGCCAAGAGCACAAGCTTTATAATTAGACAGATATGGGATTGAATTTTTTCTTCAGAAACAACCAAGAATTTTATCTTAGGCAAATTGCTAAATCTCCTTAAACCTTCATTTTCAAATCCGTAAACACTTCTTATACCACCTACCCCTATCGTGTATTAAATACAAAGATGTTTGCAAAGGGCTTAGGCCACATAGTTCTCAATAAATGCTAGCTCTAGTAGTAATATAATATTTTATTGTTAGATTCAGAATCTTGGCAGGTGAGAAATACAAAGCCTTTGAAATAAAAAGCCTTCACCTTGAGCTTAAAGAAGGAGAGAGAAAGAAAAATATAAAGAACAGATAAAAGGGGAGTCTCAAGCCGCCTGGTGGTGTAGTGGTTAAGTTCATGCGTTCCACTTTGGTGGCATGGGCTTCGTGACCTGGATTCTGGTGCAAACCTACACATCACTCATCAAGCCATGCTGTGGCAGAGTCCCACATATGAAATAGAGGAAGATGTTAGCTCAGGCAAAAAGAGGAAGAGTGGCAATGAATGTTAGTTCAGGGCCAATCTTCCTCATCACACACACACACACACACACAAAAGGTGGGGGAGGGGAGTTTCTAACAGGTTTTTGCAAGAGAAGGAGCAATATATAGTGAACAAAGAACATCATTTTTAGAGCTGTAGTGACCAGAGCTGGAATACTAACTCTGCTGTTCGCCAGCTATAAGACCACACATTCATTACTTTGTATCACTTTGTTTCAGTTTCTTTATTTGTAAATCAGAACTCAAAACATAACATCTTTAGGGCTAATAGGAGATAAAACAAGCTAATACACGTAAAGTGCTAGACAAATAGTGGGTATTCCAGGTTGCTATTTCTCTTCTTTGCAGACTTTTATAAAAACCTACAAAGAAACTGCATATTAAATTTTCATTTTAATGTTTTCCTGGGACTTAGGCTGTCTCAGAAGTCTATAGAATATCCAGATCTAGCAAACCCCTATATGTTTCTTCATGTAAATGTTAATATTACAGGTTTTCATAATTTAAAAACTTTTATCCAAGCTTATAAATTATCTTTAATCTTCGACAGCTTTCTTTAAACTCCTATTCTCTGCGTAGGATGTTAATGAGTATTGAGATGACAAGACAAGGCAGTCTAAGAAATGAGAAAAGACGTAGAGGATTAATCCACTAAATGGAAACATCGCCACTACATGATCTATGTTTAAAAAGATTATAAGAAATGAACTCTTTCAAAGTGATGCCTAAGGATTTTTTTCCTAGGGGTTAAGAGAATTAAATTACAGACTAAAAGTAAGTAAAAAAACAGACAAATTGTGTCAAGACTAGTTGAGCAATGTTGACTAAACAGGTGATACAAGTGATGCAAAGAATACTGATAATGACAATGTGAAGAGCTTAGAAACAGAATTTCCATACATTAGAATCCGTGTGTTCAATCATAGGAAGATCAGTAGTATAGAATACTATTCCCATTTGCAGAAGAGGATCTATGCCAAGAAAAGAGAAATCCTGGAATGTTTGTTTTCAACAACAGTATCAGCAATCTCCTCATTCTCCATATTTTTCTTCGTTTTCAAAAAGAGAAGTATGTATATTTCAAAATGTGGGGAAAACTTAACCTGCGTATTGTCAAACCGATTCTTCTACCAATGAACAGCCTGGGGCCTTCAGAGATTCAGCGAGCTGTCCCTGGCTTCACAGGCTGTTAGTGGCACAACTTGTTTAATTCCTAATCCAATCTTCCTTCGATTTTAGCATTCTGCCACAAGAAGAACCCGCAATTAGACTCTAGTTAGTTTATTTATTTGTCGTTGACTGTGATGCCTTCTTTGACATAGTAGACCAAAGAGTTGCTGATGGTAAAAGCAAGCAGACCATAAATGAAAATCCCACTTTATGGATCCAAATTAAAAGGATGCCTTCAGGGGACAGTTTTAGAGATCTGCAGGGATTCGTGGTCTTTTTATTTCTTATTTATTCAGGAAACAAAGGTGTAAATAACCTAAAATACTTCACAAAGGCTATTTTAGCTGCTGCTGATCTTGAAAACCAGCTGAGGGAATAATGGAATAACAGCCCGATGTAGGGGATAAACCGGGTGGAAAGCCACACACTTTCCTGACTTGGTTGTCCTTTCAGTCTTGCCTTTCATTCTTCCCAGGGCACTAGAAAGGCGTTCAGATGTCTCCATTATGCTGCTTACTCCCGCTGGCCAAATAGGCTGGAGTTTCTCATTAATTTAATGGGGAGTTGCTAAGCTCTTACCGTTCTCACCAGGAAATGCACCGCGGGCAGCGCTATCTGTCACTCCCAATTTATGATTGTCTGATGGCCAAAAGTGCTGTTGTTCTTGGCCCATCTCAAGGAATCCACTCTCGTTGGGTAGGCTTTGGACATAGGCGATTTGATATAGAAACAGCGCATTTTAAGTGTCAAATAATAGACAAAAACATGTTAATGAAGTTTCTTTTTAAATAATTGCGTTCTTTAAAAAAATGGATTTGGGGGGGACTTAATTCAAATGATATTAGAGTGTAGTTCAGAGATTATGCTTTCTTTTTTTAAGGTTGTGGGCAAGGCTCCTATTTTGTAATTTGAGGATTAAATGCTAATTTAAAGGAAATTTACAAAATATACCTACTCTCTTAGAAATTCCATTATAAATCAAACTAAAATATCCGACAGAACTGGGTAATTAACCTTCACATTTAAAGATGAGGAATTTGAGGCTAAGAGAAGTTAAGCAATTGGGCACAGGTTACATGGCCAGTTAGATTCAGGGGTGGGTGGAAGCCAGACCGTATAATTCCTCAGCTGGCACATGGCTTTTCACTACACCAAGTTGTTCTTGGCTGGACCTATTTCGAAGTTGGTTCACCTGGGAGATTGAAGGAATTAGGCAAATTGCTCTCATACATTACGATTATTGCTGGAGGTGGAGGTGGCAGGGGTGCGAGGGGGTTGAGTGTGGAAGGGAAGCATAACTAGTTTGATCCTATTTTATAAAGAGGATGCCATTTGAAACTACCATGGGTTGGATGCTAATGGAGGTAGGTCTGGTACAATGGGAAGATCATGAACTCTGAGGGGTCTTCCAATATGCAACTTCAGATTTGTTTGGCTGGGGGTCGTGTAGGGGTGGTTACTGGATCTCTTGACTCTTAGTTTCCTCAAGTACGAATAGGAATAAAAACCTAAGCCTCAGAAGGGTTGTTTAAGGGCTAAATTGGATAAAATATGTTAAGCACCTAGCAGCGTGATTCGCTTATATTTGTGTAACGGAGCCCTAAGTGACCAGTGACCCGCAAGTGAGTCCTCTCTCCAGGAGCTGTTGCACCAGTAGAATGAGACTAGGTTTGGAAGAGCAGAGACTTTATTCATTGATCAACGAATGGAGGAGGCAGAGATCATGCTTTAAGACGTCTTTTCCCTGAAGGGAAAGTGAGCAGGGTTCTTATGGGACGTGAAGGGGGAGGGGTCTCCGTGTCATCGCTCTGGGCGGGGGTATTTGGGGCATGTGCAGATCTTCCTTGCTTGCACACAGCACCTTTTGCACACTTTTCCTGTTGTGCATGGCACCCTGTTGCCATCTCGGACCTTTCTGGTTTGGACCCATTCTGTGGCTTGGCCATCTGGCAATGTTCTGCTTGGGTTCCTATAAGCAAGCACAACTTAAAACAAAGCATTAGACACAGAAAATGTTTTAGGGACTTCTCTGGGTGACATTTGGTGTTTAATAAGCATTAGAATTAATTTACCAGGCTTCCCAGGAATTCACCATGTAAACTCAATCTGAGATTAAAGCCAGGCACGAAAGGAAGAAGTGAGGGAGGCTCTGAATCTGGTATTTTCTACAGTTTGACAAATGAACCATGAAACTTTTAAAATAATGGGAGTACTTCAGTGTACTCATTTTGCTTGTCCAGGAAATACAATGCCTTTTAATAAGTTAGCAAATCACAAGGCTTTCCAGGTCTGTGTTTCCTAAGCAATCTATCTCGCTTTAGAACATCTCAATCTCAGCAGTTGCTAGAATATAATAGGAACAAATGCAGGAGGCGCCAAAGAAAGCCTAAAAGTAATGCGTTTCAGCTGAGAAGGCTTTTTTGACAAAAAGTTATATCACTATATCTTTTGTGTGTGTGTGTGTGCTATGGTTGGAGGCCAGATGATTCTCATTTGTCCTGTGATTGTATTTTCTGCATATTATTGATCCGAGGCAAATAGCATTCAGAGAAGAGAGTGTTCTCTTAAGCTTTTGCCCTTTCATCTGCCAGGAAAAACCATCAAATGAGCAATTTGGAGATCTGTCTGATTGTCATTCTTCCCAAGGTTTGCCATATGGATGGGCATTGAAAGAACACGTGCTCCATTGGTCTTAAGAGAATTAACAACAATGTATTTTCAATTAAATGTGGACAATCTCGTCCGCCTAGGGTTCGTGAAGTTCTTGGGAAATATCACTGAAGAAGACAGAGTTGTCCTCAGGGAGCTCACAATTTAGTGCTCATTTATTGAGCTCCTCTAATTTGTAGAGCTGACTTTGTAGTCAAGAAGATGAAAGAGGGTCTGCAAACCAGCGTTTGTAGAGAAGCAGGTTTCCTGATTTTAAGGAGCAATTTCCTATACAAATGTTTCCTGCAACATAACAGAAGCTTATGGGAAGAGAAAGGAATAATTTAACTCTTCTTTTTTTTGGTGGAAGTTTGATAATACATGTCCACCTTTGCAGGAATTTACTTTTAGCTGAAGGATATCCAGATTGCCTTTTGTCCTCTTTGAGCATTCATTGCCTCAACCCAAAGTTTAGATGGATAGGCTGTTTAGAAGTTTGACTAGAATGGTTTTGATGGGGTTTAGGACACACTACCCCAAAATATGGCATCTTAGCATATTGAATATTTTAAGCCGAAGGAGTTTGAGAAAATGACAGAAGCTGGAAGGTGATTCTGATCCCCGTTCCCCGGCCTACCGCTTCCCAAACAGGCCATAAAATCCTCCTGTGAGAGGTGCCCTCCCTATGCCTGGAGGAAAGGAACATCCTTATCTCTGAAGACAAAGGAACATGGAGAAGAATCCTAACAAGCAGGCCTTGAGAAGTCTCCCCCAGTTGACTATAATTAGCTCATACTCCATAACCTATGTCCGCTCTTCATCAAAACCAGCCTAAAATACTCAGGTCTAACCATTTCTTTGGGTCTTTTCCTTATGAAGGCTCCTGTGTCATGTAAAACTTACATTAAATATATTTGTATGCTTTTCTCCTGTTAATCTGTCTTTGTCAGTCTAATTTGCAGACCCAGCCAGGAACTCTAAGAGGGTCAAGGAAAAGTTTGCCCTCCCCTGCAGTTTCTCTATTTTTCCTTCCTCCTTCCTTCCTCCCTCTCTTTCCTCCTTCCTTCCTTCACTGCTAAACACCCTTAATGATTATTAGTCCCGACCTGAAAAGTCACAAATGAATTATACCTGTTTTGTGTAGAGTGAGAGACAAGAGTGTATTAAATGTTTCAAGAGAGTATTCACAAAGGGTAATAGGGATGCAAAAAAGAGAGTGGATTGAAATTTGAGTAACTTACCATTGGGAACAAAAGTGAACTATGTCACCTTCAAACTTTTACTTCTAGAGCTTCGATATAGAGCTATCTTCAATTTCGAGCCTCTGTTAGTGGTAGTATTGAGGAGATTAAGTAAATTTAGCTTTCTACTCATGAGAGAAGTGATGTCCCAGGAACATCAAGAGGGGAAAAAAAGCAGACCTTTGTAGGAGAGGAAAAAACCCTCTTCCTCTACCCTCCTAGGTTCAAAGGCTGGGACCCACAAATCAAATCAATGAAAGACAGATTAACAAGAGAAAAAACTGTTTTAATTACTTAAGTATGCATGGGAGTTCACAAAGAAAAAGGTGGGTCAAAGATGTGGCCAGATGATTGAGGCTTACGTACCATCTTAGGCTAAACAAGCAAGAGGGGTTTGACACTTCTTGGTGGGCAGGCAAGTTATGGGAAGGGAAGGGGAGGACTGGGATGGTGCATGAGGGGTGTCTTGTTGTGTAGATAAGTGTCTCTCAGGTGATGAGTTATCTCCCTGGAGTAGCTCTCTCTGGTGTGGAGACATTGCTACAAATGGAAACTTCCTTTATAAATGTAAATTTCCTTTACAAAAGGGGAAATTTACACACTATTTTTCTAGGTGGTTAGGGGGAGGTAAAGAGCTTTCTCTGAGTCTGCTGGTTCTCAATTGCCTTTAGTGCAAAATAATCCATATACCAAAGAGGCGTATTTTGTCATGGCATGTTCTGATACCCTTTACCTTGAATAGGGTGTAGGATTTAGCCAGGTGGAGAAAATATCAAGGATTTTCAAGCAGAGATAAGATCAAAGCAAAAGAAAAGGAAAAGTATGAAAGAATATAGGTCAAGTGGAAGTGTAACCCTTTATTTAACAGTGTGGATAATTTTAAACAAATAAAATAAGAGTGAAACCACTAAGCAAGTTCCTTCTCAAAAGAAAGAGGATATAGGACGGGGTGAGGGCCACACAAGTTACAAAGATGATAACGTGTTTGCAAGAGGGGTATTTAGTACTGCTTGGTGTTTATAAAGAAAATACAGCTGACAGATTTGCTATTAATAGAAAAACAAATGGTTGGAAAATATAGCATCATTGTGAAATTTGCAGTGATGTCAAAACAGCAGTTGGCAAAATGTCCGTGGTGTTTAAACTGTTTTATCAGAATCACCTCTTCAAAGGGTCCCGTGTTTTCTCAGAGGGATGGTAAACTCAGGTGAGGTTGGAAAGTCAGGTTGGGGTCACAAGCTTTGAAGGCCGTTCTCAGGAGTTCTAACTTTCTGCAATAGGCAGACAAATGGGATGATCGAACAGTGTTCTGGAAAGGTCTTTCAGGCTGAGGTTTGGATTGGATAGGGAAGGAGACTGGTAGCAAGGAGGTCTGTTGGTAGGTTGTAGAAGCCCTGTGAAGAGCCATGAAGGACAGAGCAGCACAGTCACAGCAGGCTTGGAGCAGAGTGGTAGACCCTGAACACACTACAGAGTTAGGGCTGCCAGGTTGGGACGTGGATGAAGCAGGGAAGAAAGTCAAAAGTGTTTTCTGGTCCTTGGTACCAGTAGTGATAAAGATGGAGGTGATGTGTTAACAATTTCTTCCAATAAGCAATAACTTCTAAAATGTTTTTCAGAATTGCTCCCAATTTAGTGAGTGAAAATAGGAAAAAACAAGAAAGGCTCAATAAAACTCACTGAAAATCTACAAGGCTACAAAGCAGAAGAAGCAAAGGAAATGATAAGAAAATAAAAATATCAAAATTTGATTACAACAATAGCTTAGGTAAAAATCTTGAGTTTCATTTTATTATATCTAAGAGACTTGACAATGCAAGAAAAATTATTAAGAGGAATACAAACAGATCTTTTAAAACAATCATATAGGACAAAAATTTAGAAGTGTACGGCAATAGAGAGTGAGAAAGCAGCCAAAAGGTAAAAGATTTGGGGCTTACTTCTACTTTCACTATATAATGATCTCCCCCAATTAACACTAGTTCCTAGCATTTTCACTTTTTTATTTCTATTTTGAAATTATTTTTAATATTAATGACATATAATTATAGTGATTATCTTTTTTGTAATACATACTTTATTAAAGATTGTTAATTGTATATTTGGGAGCTGAATGTTTTCAAACAAAATTATTTCTCCAAATTTTAGTGAGAATTAATAAAAAAAGTTTCAATATAAAGTTTGCTCTATGGTAGCATTTAAGGAACCTATCAGATCCGTACATTTTGAATGACGCGTGTACTGTAACAATTGGGTGGTCTCTGTCCCGTTGACTGGGTCAACAGTAGTACATGCTGATATCTAGGTATGTGAGAGCAGGAATAATAGAAACAAGGATAGTGACGTAGGAGACGGAAACTTTATCTTTATCTTCTTGGGGTTCTTTTTGGCTGGGCTTGAGAATTAAATTGACATAAGACAGATCAACACGAGAAAAGCATATGGATTTATCTAATGCAAGTTTTACATAACATGGGAGCCTGCATGAGGAATGAAACCCAAAGAAATGGTGAAACCTGCTTGCTTTTATATAAGTGGAACAAAGAGAGGCAATTGCTGAAAAGTGACAAAACTGTGTAGGGAAGCCAAAGGACAATAAGAATTATTTTAACAAGTCTGTTTGTATAGAATTCTCTAGGTCTCAGCTTCTTGTCTTTGATAAGAATGTTACCTTCCTTCTGGTACAGGGAGGGCCCCTTTCATATGGGAATTTCATCTCCTTCTTTTAAGAAAAAGCAAGAGGTTCAGACAGTTTTTCCTGTATTTGCTGCTTTTCAAGTGCCTTTAATTCAAAACAGTCAACATGCCAGAGCAGCATGTTTTGGGTGGCCTGTTCTGAACTCCGTCCGTGCCCTGGTCCTGTCCCAGTTTAGTCAAGACATTTTCCACCATCGTCCAGGAGATCAGGGAATTCACAATGTAGTGGTTCGAGGATTTTTTGTGGATTTGTCAGACTGCAATTTGGAAGACAAACACGTGGTGAGTGAATGTGTGTGTGCGTGTATGTGTGTGTGTGTCTGTCCCCGAAAACAGTACAGTGGCTTTCTCCAATGCAAAACAACAATCTCAAGAAAAACCTGTAGATCCCTGGAATGAAATGTGGTCTGAGGATGCTCATGGCACAGGACCAGCATGAACAAACTCACTTTGAACTGTGGCAGTTGAGAAATGTTTAGGCCAGTATTAGTAAGTGCTGTCCTTACATCCATCTAATGACTGGATCACTAAGATCATCCAAAAACATTTATTAAATGCTGAGGTATAAGATACCACGCTAGGAATACACTGGATTGAAAAAAAAAAAAAAAAAGAGGGAACAAGACCCAGTCACTGTCTGAGAACAGCTTATAAACTAATGTGAGCGAGAGGGACAGACAGAGGAGCTTAGATAGGGAGCTTCATGGGAGAAGGATGGAATCCCATGTGGGGATGAGGAAGGGGCAAGGGCCATATTGGCCTTTTTTCTTTGCCTCTTCATATTTATTTTTATTGAGGTATATCTTACATAAAGGTAAATCGCAGATCTTAACTGTTACAGGTTAGGGTATTTTGACAAATGTAGGACCCACATTATGTAGCCCACGCACTTACAGAACACTGTTGTCATGCAGGCACTCTTTGCCCCTCCTACCAGAGGAAACACTGCTCTGATTTCTTTTACCACCGAAGAATTTTGTCTAGTCTTGAACGTCATCTAAATAGAATAAGATAGCAAATACTGTTGTGTCTGTCTTCTTTTGCTCAGCAGAATGCTCTTGAGGTTCATTCATGTTGTAGCACATATCAGTAGTTGATTCCTCTTTATTTCTGAGTAGTATTCCATTTTATGAATATGTCGCAATTTGTTTATCTGTTATCTTATTGATAGACATTTGATGGTTTCCACTCTTTAGCATTAGTGAATAAAGGTGCTGCGAACTTTCTTGTACAAATCTTTCTGTACAATATGCCCTTACTTCTCTTGAGTGATACCTAGCGGAACTGTTAGATCATAATGTAGGCACATGTTTAACTTTATAAGAAACAGCCAAATATTTGTCTAAAGTGGTTGTACCATTTTATCCTTCCATCAGCAGTGTATAAGGATTCTGGTTGCTCCATATCCTCACCAACTTTTGGTGTTGTCAGCCTTATTGATTTTAAATATTCTAGTTTGTGTGTTGCATCATTTTATTATGGTTTTAAGTTGCCTTTCTTGAATGACTACATAAGGTCTAGCACTTTTTCATGTACTTATTGGTTACTCATGTATCTTCTTTTTCAGCGGCTTTTGAGTTTTTTGGATGAAATTTTGACAGCTGGTGTTCAGAGGTAGAGAGAGTATTCCAAATATAGGAATAAGTATGGGACAAAAAATGACAACTTTTGTCCAGGTGGGTACGTTGGCTAGTACTACTGATAAAAATGATCATTAGAAGATGTTCATCAATGTTTCTCAGTCGATTTTGCTACAAATTAAATCAATTTTTTTGTTTGCTTTACTTTTCCTGCTTTTTAGTTATTAGGCAAGTGATACATTTTTAAGTTGAACATTTAGATAATGAGAATTCATGGAAAAAAATAAAGGTCAACTAAAAGTATACTACATAGAGATAGCTGATCATAATATTCTAGTTAGTGGTATCTTTCTGGGCTTCTCTCACTCTCTTATGCACATCCCAGAGAGAATACAAAAATAGGACTTCACAGTCCTTACTAAGTAGTAAACTCATTTTTAATTAACACTATATAATAAACATATTTCTATAGATTTAAATATTCTTCTGTAACAATTTAAAATGGCTGGATTTATTTAATTGCATAAATTATCAATTTATGTACAAATTTTATAATGTTAGACATTTTAGTTGCTTCCCACTTTTCACGTAGGAATAGTAATTCAATAAACATTTATTGTAGCTAACTCTTCAAACATTTATGGAAGAACCCATCTTTTCTGTACTGGAATTGAAAGGTAACTTTTACCACATATTGAATTCCTGTAAATATCTGAGTCTCTTTCTGAATTTTACGTTGTTTCATTGACCTGCCTGCTCTTTCTGTGTTTATTCCACTCTATTTTAACTATTTTTCTATTTATTAAAATTAATACCTAGTAGGGAAAAGCACATCCCAATTTCCAAAAAACTCTTGGCCGTTCTCTCATTTATTCCTTTAATTAATTTAAATTAATTTATTTAAATTAAATAATTAAATTTAATAATTTAAATTCCTTTAATTAATTTAATTTAAAATATTCCTTTAATATTTTTTAATAATTTTGACACTTACTGGACTTGTAAACATTTATAAATTAATTTGAGGAGAATTGACATTTTAAAGATAGTGAATCTTCAAACATTAAGATATTTCTATCCTTAGCTCACACCTGGCTTTATTGAAAGGGACACTTGTATTTACTTTTACTTTTATATCAGCTTTTGAATTCTAATGTGCTATCTGTAACATATTAAGAAGCTATCCTTAGATATCTAAGAGCTATCTAAGAGTTGCTTTTTATTTTTGATCAGGAATAGAAACTAAATTTTATTATCTAAATACATTTCTGCTATCAAGATGATCATATGAATTTTCTTCCTTTACATAGTATATGATAAATGATGTTAATAGAGTCCAAGGTTGAATTATGTCTTGCATTCCTGGAACAAACATACTTGCTCATGAATGAGATATTATCATTTTAAGGTAATACTCAGTGCTTTACTCATATTTTGTTTGTTCTTGTATGTAAATTCTTAAATGAGAGGATAACTTCTTTGTAGTTGTTTTTCTTAAGCTTGTGTTTCTACTATCTTCAGAAAATAAATCTGAGAAATTTCCACCTTTAAATATGTTCCATAACCATGTTGTCCAATACACATGTAGCTGTTGAGCTCTAGAGTATGGCTAATCTGAAGAGAGAAGTTCTGTGAGTGTAATGCACATATTGGAATTCAAAGACTTAGTCTGAAAAAAAAGAAAGTAAATGTTTCATATTTATATTGATTATATATTGGAGTAATATTTCAGATATACTGACTTTTATCAAAATCTAATCATGATAGTTAACGTGTTATTACAATTATTTATCTATTATTAAATTCACTTTGTCCAGTTTTTATTATTTATATGTAGCTTTCATTGTATTTCTGTTGTATGGATCCTCTCTGTAACACTCTAAGTAGAAGATGAATGGTCTAGTTCCTAGAAGGTTGAAAAGAATTGTCTGTTACAGTAATTAAAACAGTGTGGTACCAGGGGCCGGCCCTGTGGCTGAGTGGTTAAGTTCTTGCGCTCTGCTGCCACAGCTCAGGGTTTCGCTGGTTCGGATCCTGGGCGTGGACGTGGCACCACTCAACAAGCCACGCTGAGGCAGCGTCCCACATGCCACAACTAGAAGGACCCACAACTAAAAATATACAACCTGTACCAGGGGGCTTTGGGGAGAAGAACGAAAAATAAAATCTTTAAAAGAAAAAAATTAAAAAAGCAAACAAACAGCGTGGCACCAGAGCACCAATAGACAGACAAATCAATGTAACAGTATTGAAAGTGCAAAATTTGCCTTTTTTGGATAATGTCTCTAAAACAAATTTCAGTGTCTTCGTTATTTGTTGATTGAGGTTTTCTACCACATTTTCAATCAAATTTTATTAATGTATATTTTTATAGAAAATTGTTTTTTCATTCAGATGTTCAAAGTTATCATCACAGAGGTATACGTTCTCTAACACTGCTATCTAAGCCAGTGCTTCTTAACTGGGGGTCATTTTGCCTCCCCTGGGAACATTTGGAAATGTATGGAAATAGTTTTGGATGTCACAGCTGGGGGTGGGGTGCTACTGGCATCTAGCTGGTAGAGCCCAGGGATGTTGCTAAACATTCTATGATGCATAAGACAGCCCCCCATATAACAAAAAGTTATCCTGCCCAAAATGTCAATAGTGCCAAAGCTGAGAATGCCTGACCCATGGTAATGTCCTCTGTCTCCTTCAGTGAGTTTTGAATTTAGGTTTTGCCTCTTTTCTTTTCTTTTTTTTTTTTTCTCCATTTAGCATTTCCCAAGCTTTGTTTATCTTTTTGGTCTTTTCAAAGAACTAGTGCTTGGATTTATTTATCAATTTTGCATTTTAATATTTTATAATTAATTTAATTATGGCTTTTAACCTCTATTAATTCTCCTTTTCTGCTTCTACTTCTTAGTTTCACTTTGTTGTTCTTTTTGTAGCTTCTTGAGTGCTAATCTTTTGTGAAGCATGAAACGTTCTGCATTTTCCTATGGTACACTTTTGACCTGATCCCCCGAGGTTTTTAAAATATTTTATTGAAGGATGATTAATAGACATGGAGATAAGTGCACTTACCATGGGTATAAAGCACAACGAAGTTTTACAAACTTACCATGCTCATATAACCAGCGCCCCCTGAACTAACCCGTGTGACCCAGATCTCGATCAAGAAATGGAATATACCAGCTTCCCAGAACCCTCCCTTCTACTCATAACCCTCTCACGAGTAACTAATACCTTAACTCTTAACAACAAAGATTAATTTTCCCTTTTTCGTACTTTATATAAATGAAACCATGCAGTTAGTAGTCTTTTTATCTGACTTTTTTGGCTCAACATTATTTGTGAGATTCAGCTGTACTGTTATGTGTAGTTATAATTTATTTGTTCTCATCGCTACACAGTATTCAATTCTGTGACTACATCACAATTTATCTTTTCTACCTTTTTGGACATTTGGGTCATTTCTAATTATAGAGTATCATAAATAGCACTGCTGTGAACATTCCAGTACATGTCTTTTGGTGAGCACACAACTGCATTTCTGTTGGGAATATACCTGGAATGCATGTATTCTGCATTAGCAGATACTGCCAAACAATTTTCCAAACTGGTTGTACCAATTTCACTCCTATCAGCAACATGCGGGACATTTGGTCACTCCACACATTTGACAAATTTTGGTATTGATTGTCCTCTATAATTTTAGTCCTTCTGGTGAGTGTACAATGGTCTCACATTGTGGTTTTAATTTGCATTTTTCTGATGACTAACAAAGTTAGCATTTTTCACAGTGTATTGGTCATTGAGGTATATCCTTTTGTGAAGTGACTGTTCAAGTTTTTCCCCATTTTTTCCATTCCCTTCTCTTATTGCTTTTTAAAAGTTCTTTTTGCTGAATGTGAGATCTTTGTTACATACATGTGTTGTGATGATCTTCTTCCTCTCTATAGGTTCTTTTTCACTCTCTCAATGGTATCTTTTTGATGAACAGTTTTGTAATTTTAATATCATCCAATATATCACTTTTTTTTCCTTTGGAGAAGTGCTTTTATTTCTTGTTTAAAAATCTTTACTTATTCTAAAGTCACAAAGTTATTCTCTATTGTTGTATTCTAAAAGTTTTATTGTTTTACTATGATCACCTAGATTTGATATTTGGACATATCCTTGGTTATAGTCTAGAGAATTTCAAAGTGACCTTTTGATTTCTTCTTTCACCTGGGAGTTATTTAGGAGAGTGTTTTAAAGTTCTTGTAGGCTGACTTTTTTGCTTGTTTACCTTTTACTACTAAATTGGAATTTTACTGTTCTGAGATATGTGGTTCATACAACTTCAACCTTTAGTAATTTATTGAGATTTTTGTGGCATATTTTATGTTTTGTAACTATCCCTAAGACACTGGAAAAAAGAATATTCTTTATTGGTAAAGTTCAAAATTCTATATATATCATCCTTACTTGTGTTATAACAATTAATTTTGATTGAGCCCTTGATATGTACTGGGCACTAATTTAAGTATTTACATATATAAATTTATTAATCATCACAACAATTATATCTTTCACTTCCTCATGAGATCATTGAGGCAGAGAGATGGCAAGTATGTTGCCCAAGGATCCAGCTGGTTAAGTGGGGGAACAAGTTTGGAACCAAGACTGTGTTGCTTTGTAGGCAATGCCCTAACCACTACTTATTTTAACCATATTTCTCTATTGCTATATAACTCTTTACATAGTTGTTATGTACTAAGTTAACATATTAAATATAACACTCAGTTGTTTTATATACTGAACTTTTGTCCTGAATGACCAAAGACCGAGAAAACTTTAAATGTTTCTTGACATGATTACAGTTTACCCATTTTTCATTGTTCCATTAGATTTTACTGATCTTTTGTAGTGCCGTTGTATATAGCACATAAAAATCCACTATTTTTACAGATTCATTATGGATTTTACCTTTTAAGGATTGAGTGGGTTGATAAATATAAAGTATTTGGAATAATGCTTGGCATGTGGTAACTTCTCTGAAAACACTGTGTCTTATTACATACTATATTTTCTCCCTTCTCAGGTATTGATCTTGATTTTGTCTCCATCAGCTGTCACTCTCTTTTGTAGTTTTCCTGAAAGTCTAGATAGGTATTATGCTTTTCTTTTTCCCTCTCTTGTACAGTAATCTTTAAATCTTTCATCAGGGTATATCAGGTTTAAGTTGGTTTTAATTAAGTATGCCCTTTACATTTGGAATCACATGATTTTCTTTCCCTTTTTTTTTTGTGAGGAAAATTGGCCCTAACATCTGTGCCAGTCTTCCTCTATGTTATGTGGGATGCCAGCACAGTGTGGTTTGATGAGTGGTGTTAGGTCCACACCTGGGATCTGAACCTGCAAATCCCCAGCTGCTGAAGTGGAGTATGCGAACTTAACCACCATGCCACTGGGCCAGCCCCTGAAATCACACCAGTTTCTTCAGTGCAGATGACTTTTATTTTCTAATGCTTTATCTTCTTTTTAAATTATTTTTCTCTCCATCTGCTGAGTTCTTTCCTTCTAAACTTTTTATAAAACTTATTTTAGACATCCTGGATATGTCTTCTAAATTTTTAAACTTTTCTGGCAACATTTTCTACTTTCTCTAGAAGTTCTGGAAGAATTTCTCTAGCTTATTTTTCTAATCCATCGATTCTAATTCTGCAGAATCTCATCTTGTGTTCAAAAATTCCACTGTATTAGAAAGTTTAATGATCATATTTTCCATCTCAAAGCAACTTCTGCTCTCAGTTTATACCATTTTTTTTAACTTCATGCTTTTCATTAGTAGACAAAATGTCTTCTTGAATCTTTTAGAAAATACACATTAGAGATTTTCTACAGTTTTTACTAGCTTTTACTAATAAAGCCATTTTTAGGGGATTTTTTCCCTGCTTGCTCAGCTTGATTACCTTCTTTTAAACTACTGAATCTTAATGATTTTCTCTTTGTTTGTTCTTACAAATAAGCCTGCGTGGGTGGGGTGGGTAATGCGGGAGTGAGTGGATAAGTAAGACGGTGGAGGAAATTGTAGGCTTGTCCATATTTGGAGATATATGTGATTTCTTTGAAAGACTGTTTTGGTTTAAATCAAAAGAAAGGGGGAACAAGAAGGAGGGAAGAGAGGGAATAAGGGAAGGGGAGAGAAAGGAGGGAAGAAAGGAAAGAAAAAAGAAGAAAGGAAGGAAGGAGCGAAAGAAGGAGAAAATAAAGAAGGTAGGATTAACTCTACTGTAGTTTTAGATTGCCAAATTGTAAAGCAATTATCTCTGAAGAGTAGCGTGTGAGTTAAAGCCAGGGGCAGCCACATCAGGGAGTTTTGCCCTGTGCCAACGAGAGTCTATTCCCTTTTTGTTCCCTGGGATAATGTCCCTGTTCTCTAACTGGCACGACCTGTCTCTTTAGATGCCAGCTGTGGCACTGGCCCCATTCTATTTGGCTCGCTCTATGGTTCAAGCGTAAACTGGGAACAAATTATGCAGAGTAATCTCACCCTTGTGAGCTCTAGATTTGCAGGCTCCTCCCCAAACCTTCTACCATTGTCCTAATGCCTACTTTTACTCCAGGCTCTGCTGTCTATGCTTGGGGTCAGTGTGTGAACTGGGAGTTGGCCAGCAATTCTCCCAATCCAGTCTTGCTTACAATATATTCTGGAGAAATTTCTTGACTTTTTCCTACAATAGTTTGCTTTCCTTCCCTGATTTTCAGAGCTGATACAAATTTCCTACAATTTTTGAATTACTTTGGTCATTCCATTGGGAATTTGGGAGAATGAGAGGTTAAATGCAAGGATTCAAACCAAAAGTCTGTCTTTTCAATTTTGAGTTAGAGTAGCTTATTGTCAAGCATGACACCACAACTCATACTCCATCAAATCAATGGGATATATTGATACATCTCCTAATTTTTGTGGTTCCTAAACTCTGGTCTACAGACCAGCTACATCAGAAATACCCAGGGATTGCTTAACGAACGGAGATTCTCAAATCCTTCCTCAGAGATTCTGATTCAGAAGGTATGTTGTGGGGCCTGGGAATATGCATTTTATACCTTTTTTTCCAGGCAATTTTTATGATCAGCCAGGCTTGAGAGTCGCTGCTCTAATCTAGAACAGTCAAACCTTTGTGATTATGACATCTTATTATTCCATTTTTGATTTTAGGACTCTTCTCTCATTACAATTCCTAAGGATAACAGAGTACATTTTAGTCTTTTTTTTTTTATGAGAACAAACTGATTAATTTTTCTTTTAGAATTTCATGACAGTTGTTAAGACAACTGGAGACACCCTGACGTGTGGCAATCGGGAATTATTGCTCTAACCGTAGAGTGGTGGTAGCTACATCTGGATAGTGCACTATTTGAAAATGAAGTAGTAATCCCCTACAAATTCTTGCTGGAGTTCTTAGATCTGGAGAAATAATTCCATCACATGTTGGTGATTATTTGGGACAATCCTATTGTGCCTTTTTAAGATGATGCTTGAAATCAATGGGGGAAAAATGAAGAGGAACAGCTGGAGGATTTGCAAGTACTTTCATGAGCAGGACGTTCCATGCAAAGAGGGAATACATTTTATAGGAATTTTAAAATAAAAATGTTCTACTTCATGAATGCATTTTTATCGGTTTATTTAGAAATTCCAGTACTGGCTTTATTCTCTCGGGTAACAAGCATAGACACACCTAAGGCTACAGATTTAGTTTGTACAGTCTGCTTTTATTTGGGTGTGGGGCGTTGGCTATTTAGATTAATTCATAATTCATATCCACTGATATTGATTAGAATTGTTCATGGCTAAATTGGCATATCCAAATACATGAAAATGAAAGTCATTTAAAAACTTTTTTTAATCTAGGAACTCTGCCCTCAGGCATTCAAGCATCTGGTTCCCAGTCTCTCGCGTGCCAAAGCCAACAGCCAGAGCCCCTGAAGAAGAGGGCTTGGATATAAAATCCTGCTGAATCCCATTCAGCTTGAGCTCTCTACCAACAACAGAAGGACGTTTGTTGTCCATCTGTCTTTGGATGGAATGGGGCAGCTCTGGTACTAGCTCCACAGTGAAATAGAGAGATCTGAATCCTACTTGTAGTGTATTGTTATTCAGACTGATGACACAGATATATACCCCTCTGTACTCGGAAATCATCAAAATAAAATTGCTAAGGGCCCTGTATAATTCTGGGCTAACAAAACAATAACACCCACATCTAAATGGTCTGTGTGATTACACACACAAACTGCAGGTTTTCCGTTAGGTTTACCACTCTCTTAGGAACTTTAAATCTCATTGTAGCCAGTCTCTAATTGCTTTCACTTCTGGTTCTGTTTTATAAGTGCAACTTGGGATGCAAAGCAGAAAAGTGTTTGTAAGGATTTTCTGAACTCTACCTTTCAGGACAAAACAAATTAACTTGTGATTTCTTTGTGTAGGTCATTGCCTCATCATCAAGATTAGAACAAAAAAAACCATTTATTAAATTTAATTATAGAAGTTGTGCATGTAAGAGAGGTAGAAAAAGAGCTATTTAGACATAAAACATAAGGCAACGAAAACTGCATAATAGGCATATAGAGCAAAAGCAAGAGGATTTGTTGGCTCCTGCCTAGTGTTTGAAAGCCACTAGGACCCAAAATGGGCATGCGCACACACACTATGGCCTTTGGCGCTGTGTTAGCTTTCTATAGCCACATAAGAAGTTGTCACAAACTTAGCAGCTTACTACAACATTCATTTATTATTTCACAGTTCCCGTGGGTCAGGAATCCGGCATGTTTTAGTTGGGTTCCCTGCTCCGTATCTCCCATGTCTGAAATCAAGGTCTCAACTGGCTGCATCCTCATCTGGAGACTCAACTGGGAAATCCATTCCAAGCTCCCTCAGGTTGTGGGCAAAATTCATCTTCTTGCAGCTGTATAACTGAGATTGCCATTTTCCTGTATGCTGTTAGCCAGGGATCATTCTCAGGTCCTTGAGGCTGCTTTCCAGAGCCCAGCATGCTGCTTCCATAGGCCTTCGCACAACATGGCAGCTGACTTCTTCAAGGCCAAGCTTAAGGGTTCCCTTGATTAGGTCAGGCCCACCCAGGATAATTCTCTTTTAGTTAGCTCAAAGCCAACTGAGTAAAGACCTTAATTATATCTGTAAATCCCTTCACCTTTGTCAAATAATGTAACCTAACTGTAAGATTGATATCTCATCATAATCACAGATTCTGTGGGCACTCCAGGAGGAGTAAACCAGGGAATAGCAGTTTGAGGGAATCATCTTAAAATGCTGGCCACCAACGGCACCCTAGGATTTATAGCTTATGTCTTAATCCATATACCCTGACCCACTTTGCATTCTACCTCACAAACTATTTTTGATTTTTACAAACTCAAGGCCATTATTTTATTTGTGATTTCACGGTACTCCTAATCCTTGGCCTTGAGCTCCCGAGCCACCACTTGTGATCCCTCATAGCCTGGACTGCTGTTGGTTGTTTCAGTTGGAGACCTTACTTGACCTTTTGTACTTGGTCGATTTCTCCACTGGAGTAATCTCAAGCTGAGGACTTCACCTGGAGTCAAGATGCTACCTGGTTGTTGAACACGTGCCTGATGGTTATCTCAGATTTATGCAGGGTCTGTGATCTCATGCAAAAAGGAGAAGGCCGAGAAATGGAAATCTCTCCAGAATCAGATGTATGTCCATGAACTTCCACATACCTGTTCGGTGGGTAGCTAGAGCTTGTTAGCTTGTGAAGAAAGTGAAGAAAAAAGAATGCCTCCTACTTAGTCAGCCTTGCAATTCCAGCACTGGTAGAGTCCCTTATTAGACATCAAATGTCTTTTGAAGTTGCCAGATGAGATAGGGAGGGTGACTCTTCCTGGTCAGGTGGCCCCAGGTGCTGTGCAGGACCAAGAAAGCACATTTTCCTACAACTCTAATTAACTCAGAATACATTTCTCTCTAGAAACAAAGTTTTAAACAATGTTTCAGTTACTAGGTCAACCTATAAACTCTTTAATGAAGAAAACAGATGAAAAGATGCCATAAGTGCAGAATAGTCCAAAATAAGTGCATGTTCGTATTACATGCCTACCATTTCTTCTCTTTGGAGACTTGACTTGGGGACTCAATCAAACCGAGCAGGGATGTCCTGTTTTGGAGTATGGAGGAGTGTTATCCTACTTTCTAAAATTATTACCGTGGGTAAGAGGTAATGACTATGCCACTGTGGAAATCAGTTTGGCTGTTTTTCATATGACTCAGCCATTCCACTCTTAGGTATATACCCAAAAGAATTGAAAACAGATGCTCAAACAAAAAACTTGTACATGAATGTTTATAACACCATTATCCACAATAGCCAAAAGGTGGAAATGACCCAAATGTCCATCAACTGATGAATGGATAAACAAAATGTGTTATGTTCATGCAATGGAATATTATTCCTCATTAAAGAGGAATGGATGAAATTCTGATACAAGCTAGAACATGGATGAACCTTGAAAACATGAAATTTTTCATAATTTTACAAAAGAAAGAAGCCAGACACAGAAGACTACATGTTACCTAATTCCGCTTACATGAAATATGCAGAATAGGCATATCCATAAAGACAGAAAATAGATTAGTGAAGTAGAAAAAAGAAAATAGTTGCTTCGTGTTAGGGAAATTCAGGGGTAAGGAGATGATGGCTAAAAGATATGAGATTTCTCTTTGTGGTGATGAAATGTTCTAAAATTGCTGAGGTTGCACATAACTGTGAATATAGAAAACCCATTGCATTGCACACTTTAACGGGGTGAATTGGATGGTGTGTCAATTATAACTCAGTAAAGTTGTTTAAAATAAGAGTTAATGACTGCTGAAGGGAAATCATGTTGGGTGAATGAGGTAAAGCATGGACTTCAGACCCTTTTCTCGAAGCCTAAGGAAGAAATGCAGCCTCACTTATGACAGAGTGACTTGCCTTTGGCCAAGTCTTTTTCATTCACTGAAAACACATATTTTTCTTTAGCTTTTGATCTGAAGAGCTTCAGTGAGTCTATGCTGTCTCTTAGTTATATTAAGAGAGCTCTGTGGGAGGTGTATGTGTGGGCTCTGAACTTGGACTCCAGAGAGGAGTATCTCGTCTTCCCCCTTTGAAGTTATTTACTTGTTTCTCTTACTGCAGATGACCTCCATATGGCGGGGCGGAGGACAGCTGAAAGTGGGCTTTCCCAGTTAGCTTCTGTGGGATCATTAAGCAGCTTCACAGATGCAGGAGGGCTTTAGCACACAGGCTACAGTGTCCAACTCCAGATGTGTCGGCCATAAGAGAAAAGTGATGTTTCGGAGTTTTGTGGAGCTAAACTGGACCAAGAGCCTTGAGGGAGCAGGGAACGAAAAGGAAGCCAGCAGTAATGGGCACTTTTAAAGGGAGGCACTTCACACACATTCTCATTAATGAAGCATTTTCCATATTAAATAATGCCACACCTACTTCATGATATAGACAATGTCATTTTCATTTGACAGATGAGAAAGCCAAGGCCTGGAGAGATGGTCACAGTTGGTAATGGTGGAGTTGTGGTATAATCACAGGGCTGTATGATTCCTTAAGGCTTCGTTCTCCATCTTCTTCTCTTTTCATTCTACAACAGTGGTTCTCAACTGGGGGCAATTTGGGGCAATGTCTGGAGATGTATTTGGTTGTGACAACTGGGTGGGGGAATGCTACTGGGATCTACCTGGGTAGGGGCCATGAATGCAGTGAACGTCTTATAATGCACAGCACAGCCTTTAACAACAAGGAATCCTCTGGCCCCGAATTTCAACAGTGCCAAGGATGAGAAACTCTATACACAGCCCAGCATCTCATCAACTTCCATGTGCTCAGCAAAGATCCACGGATGATTCCAACTCCCACACTTATAGCCCTAGTCCAGAGGTCTGTCAAGAGCTTTGGACTTAGTATGCAGCTGCCCCCTGGAAATACCTCCTTATATATTCTCTAAACTCAAAATATCTGTCATCATATTTTTGGTCAGTATTTAGATTTGCAATTGTGGCATAAATATCACAATTTTGGTGTACAGTTTGTTTATTTGAATCAGGATATAAATAAAGTCCACACATTGTGATTCGTAGGTGCCTCCCTGAATACTCTTCCAATCTATAATCTTCCTCCATTTCTTGTTTAACGTAGGTCAATTTTGTTGATTGTAACCTGAGTTGTTCTGAATTTCCTATACATTAGTGATTGTTCTGGAGGTTTGATTAGATTCAAGTTCAACTTTTTTTAAGCAAAATTCATTCACAGGTAGTGTTAACGTTTTTCTGTCAGGAGGCGTATAGAATCTAGTTGTTTCTCTTTTGTGGTTTTAGCAGTTGTTGCTGATCAATACCTACCTCCATTAACTCAAATGGGCATGTACTAATTAAATCCTTCCTTCCTCATTTACTAGCTGGACTATTTCTATAAAGAGAAACTTCCCTTCATCTAGTATTAGTTGTCCCTTGATACGGTTCATGTGAGAAAGGCAAGAAAAATGCTTGATTCTTTCTCTTTATTTAACAGTTTTCAAAATAATTTGCTGGTACTCTTCAGTGGCAACTAATTAGTTTTATTATGGTATCATCATAAGCTTATAGACTGAAACTTATTTAACGTGTTTTAATCCATTGTAGTTATTATCATTATTGACACTCAGATTGTCCCATCTTTGGTGAGTGAGAGCCTTTTGAACTTGGCCCCTGAGTCCCTCCTGTTGTTGGGGGTTCATAAATTGGACTACTTGCAGTTCCTTTGTCTATCCGATCCTGTTTGATTTCTGGGGCTTTTTGTTTTTGAAGATTCTCCATATTTTTATTTTATAGATGGAATTGCTTATTGTTTCTCAAGCTGTTACTTAGTTGGTCTTTCAACAATATCCTTTTGTCTTGGGGGGCAGAGGGGCATGTGAGGGAAGAGTTAGGAACTGAGGGTGTCTGCTATCTTGATCCAACCTCTCTCTTCTTTAAAAAATTCAGCTTTATTGAGATACAATTGACAAATAAAATTGTAAGACATTTAAAGCGTACATCGTGGTGATTTGATATACATATATATTGTGAAAGGATTGCCCTGTTTAGTTAATTAATGCAACCATCACCTCACATATTTACCATATTTACCTTTTTTTTATGAGAACATTTAAGTTCTACTCTCTTAGCAAATTTCATATATACAATACAGTTTTATCGACTATAGTCACCATGTCCTGATCTAATTTCTGAGAGATCTTCCTAAAATGTAAATCAAAGTATGCCACTTCCAAGACTGAAACTCATAATGGTCCACACCTCCCGTCGGAGCCAAGTCCGAACTCCTTAAAGAGCCCTTTGCTCCTCTGAATCCTGCTTACCTTGCTTCCTGCCGTGCCTGCTGCTCTTGTTGAACTTCAGCTGCGAGGAATCTCCTGTAGTTTTCCAAACATGTCTGTTTCTCCAGCTTATCGATTTTTGCTTATTATGTTCTTTCTGTCTGATCACCTGGAAAATACTCCCCTCCATCTCACCTGTGTATCCTTAACCTCGATTCCTCCTTTAGCTCTCAGCTTAGATGTTATTTCTTCTGTGAGATAGATCTTCTCTGAACAGGGTGCCTATGTCTCCTGGTTTCCCTAGGACAGTCCTAGATTATGCCTGATGAAGATCAGTTAGTGTCTGTCAATCACTCGTAACGCACCCTTTCACTCTCACGTGTCCCATTTTGGATGAAACATTATACAATTTTCCTATCTCTAACCCACAATCTGAGAACTGTTATGTTTCCCTTTTGTGGCCTTTCATGGCTTTCTATAATTTCACCTAGCATTTTCATATGCAGTTACAGCTTTCCATTTACTTGTTTATCTTTGTTATGGATTGAATTGTGTTACCGCAGAATTCATTTGTCAAAGCCCTAACACCTAGTGTGGCTGTATTTAGAGATAGGGCCTCTAAAGAGGTAATTAAGGTTAATAAGGTCATAAGGGTGGGGCTGTAATCCAATAGGGCTGGAGTCTTTATGAGAAGAGGAAGAGACAACAGAGATACACATGTACAGAGGAAAGACCATGTGAGGACGTAGCGAGAGGGCAGCTATTGCAAGCCTAGGAGAGAGGCCTCGGGAGAAACTCAACCTGCTGATGCCATCTTGGACTTCTAGCCCAAAGAACTGTGAGGAAATAAATTTCTGTTGTTTAAGCCACTTAATCTGTGGCATTTTGTTATGGCGGCCCCAGAAACTAGCAGTCTTCTTCACTAGATTGACTTATTCATTTCATATCCCTACTGCCAGTTGTGGTAACGAACATGCTAATGGTATGTTCACAGTGGGCACTGTATCAGTCAGGGTCCATCACAGAAATAGAGCCACCGGGAGGAATATATAATAAGGAATTTGCTATAGGGTGTGGACAGTATGTAACTGTGGGAGCTGGTTAAATAATCTATCGAAGTCTGTTGTCTTTATGTCCAGTTTTAGAGCCTTAATTAGGAAGTCAGGCACCTAGGAAGAAAAGTTGAAGGTGAAGTGGTGAAGTGCAAGGAGAAACTGAAACCTATGAGGATGAGGCTGGAACTCATAAGAATGGACTACAACCTATGCCAGTCTTTTGAAATCCCCAATTTCAGTGTTTCAGGTGACCTGTAATGGAAACTTGAGCCCTTTGTCATGGAACTAAACATTCTCTTGTCCCAGGAGTTGGAGAAGCTGAAAGGGGTATCTGATGGGAGCAGGAGGAGTGGCAGATGGGTATCATCAGGGTGAGCCAGCAGTTGGGCACAATGTGCATGCATTGCAATAGTCCCCAGCACAGGACCTGCACAGATATTCCAAGCATTAAAAAAAAGAAAAAGGCTGCTGTTTCACTTCCACCTCTCAGATTTTATGCAAGTGTCACTTGTGGCCACACTAACTTGGAATTACATGGTGAAGAGAATTCTGGGAAATGTCGTTCCACCTTAGCTAAGTTGACACAATATGAACTCACCACAGGCACTCTATATTGTTTGTTAAATAAATAAGTAATACAGAAGCTAGTGACCTCATCATAGTATCATGACCCTCCTCCTAGAATGGAAAGGACCCATGGAACCCATCTAGCATCTTCTCTAGAATGTGTCAATCTTCCCTTGCAGATACTGAAAATTTTATTTGAAGTTTGTATTTTGTTACTAAAATAAGATGAATCAAACATTTTACATATAATGCTTCAAAAAGAAGCTTGCATCATGAGAACTGACTACAGGATTAATTTATAATGTAGCTAAAATATGAAGACTGATGCGGAAGAATGTCAAGTAGTGGTCTTTGTTGATTCAGATTCATCCTCAAACCAACATAGTTACAGATTACCTGGTTTGTGAATTAGCCAGTTTGCTTCTCTATTTTTGGTTTTGCTTCTTCCATTTGCTGACTGCCTTTTTATTCATTCCACATAAACTGAAGAGGGAGAAGCAGAAATTTCTGAAACACATAATATACTGTGACATTGAAACATTTTGTTCTCTGAATTTCCCAGGGACCAGCAGTTTGAAGTGGAACAAGAACACCATTTCTGTTGATTACTTATATTGAAGGACAATACAGGTTTCAACACATTAACTCACACATAACAAAAATGATTTATCGCCCCAGCATCTAAACAATGCTCTGTAACCAATGACTGTAGTTTTTAGATAAGGGATAATTTGCACGAACAATGCTCAGTCCCTTTATCTCTGGAACACTTGAAACAGCTCAGCTGTTACACAAAGGCCCCATGAACATGGGAGACTTTTCTTCTCTACTTGCCAGGGTCACTTCAGGAACCAACCCCAGGACTGTGGATCTGTCATTCTCTTCACTTGGCCACTGTTGGAGGGGATGTGTAGTTGCAGGAGACAGAAGCGCATGCTCAGGTTTAATTAACCAAGTGACCATTCAAAAGCTGAATACCAAACATAGTAACTACTTTGGCAAAATGTCTGCAGTGAAAAAATTGGTTAAAATATTATTGGAATATAGGCAGATTTTATTTATCCAATTAAATCACAGGTATCATTTTTTTTTAATGTGGATAATTGCAGGTTGCTAGCACTCCTATTTTAATTGGTTTTGACTAAGCAGAATGATTTTTTTTTAATCTCTTCAGCTTCTCATTAGAATTGAGGGGAGAGAAAAAGATCCCATGACCCGCCTCTCTCATTCTAATGCGGTAAAAAGTACAAAACTGGAAATGTACGTGGATTTTCTTGACTCACCCTTTTCATATAAACATAAGAATGAAAACCAACTCTTTGTCCTCAACTACTTCGATGTAAAATTATGCATAGCATGCTGTATGTGAACTTGATAGTTATATGAGAGAAATTTGCATCTTCCAAAACCAATGGAGATAGGGGAGAAATGAGCTGAAATAACAGAAATGAGAAAATGGTAATAAATCATAAAAGATAGTCAGAAAGATCCTGATAAATCAGTGGCAAGGACCTAATCAGTCTCCAAAGGTCCATAAAATTCCTTGATCGCTGCCAGCATCCCAAAGAAGCGTGTCCTGTCACGTCCTGCTCCTTCGTTCAAGCCATGTCTCTTCTCGTTATAGCTCACCTCTGTCTCCTCCCAGCTCATCAACTCTCCTAGTGCTTAGAGAGAAATTAAAAGGGCTCTTTCTCCCTGTTCGCATTTAGTCACCAAGAAGAGAGACCCGTTTGAACCGCTAGAGGGATCTCTCTTCTTTGGAAAGGAAAAACACTATTGAAATTGCATAATAAACTGTAAACTTGGAATGACACAGGAAAAAGCCAAGCAGGACTGCAAATTAGCTATTGCAATTTTCAAAGATGCTTAAGTGTCTGCAGAGGACTCTGCCCCTGGGGAGTCTGAACTTTGTAAGGTCCTGAGACAGATGTGGCAAATGTGGACTTTGTCACACGAACACGCTTTGAACTACTTGAGTGGGCTGCAGTGGTAGCTTGACGGGAGAAGGCTACCGGCTGAAAAAAAGACCGGGATAGTCCAGTTCATTAAGGCCAATGGCCACAAGCTCCTCTTAAATTTGTAACTCCTATTTTGTGGTAGTTTTGAAGAACTTCACATTTCGACATTTCAACCCTTAGAAGTTTGAAAAAGAATGAGAGTGAAGCAACACACACATCACACACCCCCCCCCACCATTTAATTCCCACAATTTATGAAGCAAACATTTGCATCCCCATTTTATACAAATGGAATCAGACTTGGGAAAGTTAAGTCATTTCTTCACCTACTAAATGGAAAAGTTAAGATTTTAACTCAGTTCATGTAGTCTGTCTTTTACTCAAGCTTCCTCTGGAAATAATCAGAAATTTGGAAGAAAGTAACTGTCTTATTGCAAATATCTGATAGTTAAGGGATATGATACAGAAAACAGTCAGCCATTTAATATATACTTTCAAAAAACAGACTTGAGGAAGTTCAGAGAAAAAACTTTAATAATTTTCTAGAGAGAGATTTAAAAGGGAAGATGGTTAGAGAAGCCTAGAAGAATCACAAAAGTGAAATTTTAACGAAACAGTCACAAAATTGCAAAGAGGAAAAAAAGAGGTGCATCTACTGGAGTCAGTGTAGTGATACAGAAAGATCTCTAGTGAGCTCAGAGTTTACCAGAAATGTGAGAAAGACGGCAGGAGCTGTAAATCACTAAGGGCCGTGTAAAGAGTGGCGTAGATTGGTGGAGAGCGTATGAGGTAGTTGAACCTCTAATACGAACCCAAGTGTGTGAACATGCTAAGGACGTGACTGTGTTCAGGCTACATGAAGAGGAACAGTAATGAAGGGTACGCCTGGTACCCGGGGCAGATGGTGTAAGGCTGACGGATGAGAGGGAGAGAGCAGATCAGCACTTATTTTTATACACATTATCAGCCTTTTTGTATATATTGAGTGTTCTATCAAGAAAGTAAAATCAGATTTAGAAAAGGTGAAACAGCTATCGTTAAGGAGGAATTAGACCTCAGGGAAGACTGAGCAGGTACTATTATTGCCTGTTCAACAGCCATCCTACAACCCTCCTCAATCCCTGTTGATGCTAACAGGACCCCAATTTTCTTCAAGTATTGGGTGACTTTTTTTTTAAATTTTTTTTTGAGGAAGATTAGGCCTGAGCTAACTACTGCCAATCCTCCTCTTTTTGCTGAGGAAGACTGGCCCTGAGCTAACATCCATGCCCGTCTCCTCTACTTTACATGTGGGATGACTACCACAGCATGGCATGCCAAGGGGTGCCATGTCCGCACCTGGGATCTGAACCAGTGAACCCCAGACCACCGAGAAGCAGAACGTGCGTGCTTAACCGCTGCATCACCAGGCGGCCCCTTATTGGGTGACTTTTGGCTTCCAGGGAGAGTGATCTTTCCTGTACTCCAAGAGTTGAATCTTGATTACTCTAAACTTATCGCACTAATTCCATTCACTTTTAAGGGATTGGTTTATGGAGGGGCACATGACATCATTCTGGCCAAAGAGACACGAGGGAAAAATCTTGTCTGGGGGATTGCTGGAAATGTTCCTCTGTTTTAAAAAGAGACACATGGAAGGGAGGTACCCTCTTCCCCTCTTCCAGACTCTAGATACTGTTGCTAAACGTGGGATGCCTGGAGCTGCTGCAGTCATCCAAAGTGATTACAGAGTAGCTCAAAGTGTCTTGAAGATATAGTTTAGTGCCTGAAATAACCAAGCTTGGAAATGCCTCCTTAGGTCTTGTTACACAGAGAGTGTACTCTCCTTATTTGTTCCAGCCATCTTTTGAGTCTTCTCTTCCTTGCTGACGAAAGAATCCTGATATTCAAGTAATTTTTTTTCAAAGAAAAATCCCTTACAAAATAGAAAGACATAACTTCAAATTGATATAAAACTACTTGGTGTTTTAATAAAGAGTAAAGCAAACTGAAGTAAATAGAAATAAACAAAATTGTTTGGACATGGGAGAAGCTAATGTCCAATAAGTCTGTGATCTCAAAGTCAGAGGTAGTGCTCAGAACAATGGAGATATTGATCCATCTGTCATGGTTAGACTCTGTGAAACAGGAATTACACTTATATTTACTGGTACTTCCAGAGTAACTTGGATGTGGGTCACAACAGCTCGCTTGTAACCATTCTCAAAGTGGCTGCCATCCCAACAAGGACCTTCTGAAACTTGCTACACACCTCCTGGGGTCTGATTAGTACTGTCTCCTTAGGGTACCTCCCAAAGGGAACATGATCGTTTTTGCTTCTTGCTTTTTCTTATGTTGTCCTTCAATCTGGAGCGTCCTCTTCCCCTGGTTTTTCTCCTATCTCCTCTGCCTAACCAATTTGTATTATTCCTGAATGTCTATCTCTTGTCTTGCTTTGAGAACTTTAGTCTCATTTCTTCCTCTTATTGATGAATTCCAAAATACTCACTGGTAATATCATATCATTGACTGTATAATTTTAAAATATATGTTATTATCTCTCCAGTATAATTCTTTCTGTGACTACCACGTTGTTTTGCGTAGTGCTTAACTTATAATGCTTGTTCAACAGAAACTTGAGATCGGAAGAAAAAAGACTGGCTAGATAATTTGTAGCCGTCCAAATATAAAGTGACTGGGCCTGAGTGATGGCAGTGGGTATGGAGATAAAGACATTTAAAGAAAGTAAATAGCATTTGGTAGTGGGATGAATATTACATGATACAGGGGAAAAAAATGGTAGATCACAAGATTTTTGGTTTGTGTGTCTGGAGATCCTCTTGGTGCCATCAACAGAAATGGATAATTGTAAAAGGAAGTTTCTTGGTAGAAAGATAAGCGTTTCTACTGGGACTTGAACCAGCCCCATGTATTGGCCACATGGTGAACTTTTATAGGGTACAATGTAAAGGTACTGAAAGAATTGCTGCCTCAAAGCATCCCCCTCCTTAGTCTTCCAGAAGGCTTGTCCTGTCTGATTTCAATTCCACCTTTATACATGTGCCTTACCTCTGGGGCTAAGACACAGCAAAGTGTGTTTCCCAGACTCATGTGCCAGCTGGCTTCCTGTTAGGTTTTGTCAAGAAGCACAAGAGTGACGGGAACACAGAAGAAGGAGGGAGGGACTTATTCTTGTTTGCTATTCCTACTGCTATCACCTTGGCAGTGATAATTTGCTGCAGCAGTGACATTTCACCCCAGTAGAAACAATTTGTCTTAATAGTGGCAGTTGGTCTCAATCTCCAGTTTCTTTGAATTCCAAAATTAGGTTATTGCTCCTTTCCGTAAGTACCAACTGCAACCAGGCATTGCCCTGTCCATAGAGGTCTGTGTCTCAAGGCCCCTACTATAAGCTCCTAAATTCAGAGGTCTGTGTCTCAAGGCCCCTACTATAAGCTCCTAAATTCTAGTAATCTAACCTCTTCCTTTTTCTTCTCCCAGCTCTATGAGTAGTAGCTGCTCACTGTTGCTGGGTAAACTTGAGTGGTCTCAATTGCTCTTTCAGCCCTCAAACACCTGTATAACCAGCCCCTATACTAAATCTTTTTGTTGAAATACTTACTATGGTTTCTATTTTCTGAAAGCGTCTGACTGATACACCACTGCACGCATATAGCAGTTAAAAGGTCTATGCAAATAGAGTGGGGTTCTCCAATAATTCATTTGGGAGGATCAGGGAAGAATTTATGATAAAAAGTAGCATTTGCAAATAACCTTGAATATGGGAAGGATTTAAAGGTGTAAAGATAGAATGATAAAACCTTTCAACGCAGGAAAGCACTATGAAAAATACTAACAGGAAACACAAAATACAGTAATTATGTTGGAAATCATAACGTGTAAAAGCTAATATTTGGTAGTGAATTGGCAAAGGTAGGATTGGATCAGATCTTGGTGGGGGATCTTTAATGCCAGCCTCAGAGTTGCTGAGCCATTAAAGGCTTTTGAGTAGCAGAGTTGGAATATTAGGATGTCAGAGGAGGACAGGAAGGAAACATTTATTGAACACATATAGGTATTCAATATCTTTGAATATACCTTTGGAATATCTTTGGAAGACAATGTAGTAAGTATGAGTATATTCTGTGTTACCTCAGGGATAACAGGGATGTCACGTTCTTCTATTGTTGTACACCAAATTTAACCTGTGTCTGAGTTCCCAATCATCTGACTGGCAGGGCATCCAGTATCAGACATTATTGGAACTCACTCTTTTCTTTCATCTAAGAAGCTAGATCTGACATTGTTCCATGAAAATGGAAGAGGGCCCTGGTCCTTAGTTCATGAGGGCCGCCATTGGTTTCTTGTTCATTTATTGCTGGAAACTCTTCTGAGTGCTTCAGAGATGCTCTGGTTGGGTTCCAGAGATGTCTTTTCACATGGTCCTCTTTGCCGCAAGAAGTTTGTAGCTGCTCTCAGGGCCAGGGTGTTTACTTTTCAGCCTCTTTCAATCTCTACACTCATCTCCCACCAGAAGTTCAGCCACTTCCTGAGCTTTGTTTCACATAGAATGCATATTCTGCACATGCCTTGTGGTAGGCAGAATAATGGTCCCCCAAAGATGTCACATCCTAGTTCCCAGAACTGGTGAAAATGTTACACTATAAGGAAAAGGGGAATTAAGCTTGCAGAAATAATTAAGGTTGCTAATCACTTGACTTACAATAAGGATATTATCCTGGATTATCTGGGAGGACCCCATGTAATCACAGGTGTCTTCAAAAGTGGAAGACGCAGGCGGAAAAGAAGGTTGGAGTGATACGATGTGAGAAGGACTCAATCTGCTGCTGTTGGCTTTGAAGATGGAGCAGGAGGCCCATGAGCCAAGGAATGTGGCAGCCTCTAGCAGCTGGTGAAGGCAAGGAAAGGGACTTCTCCCTAGAGCCTCCAGAAAGAGCATAGTCTAGCTGACATCTTAACTTGAGCCCCGTGAGACCTCTGTTGTGCTTCTAATCTACAGAACTATAAGACAACAAATTCGTAGTTTTAAACCATAAGTTTGCGGTAATTTGTTACAGCAACAATAGGAAACTGGTATACTCCTGGAGCTGCCACATCTCTTTCCCTCGACATGGGCTGCCTCACTCCACACTTGCGTCCCTGACACAGCTTTCCTCCTGTCTCAGTTTCAGCACATCCCCTTCCTTCTTTCATGGCAATTCCAGAAACACAGGAAAAGTTCTGTTGTACAGATCCTGAAATACAAAAATATTTTCCTTTTCCCCAAGAAAAGTCTAGACCTTATAAGAATCTGCAAAGCTCAGTCCACAGGTCAAATCTGGCCCACTGCCTGTTTTTGAAAATAAAGTTTTATTGGAACACTTTTATTTATGTTTTGTTTATGGCTGCTTTGACACTATAAAAGTGGAGTTGAATAGTTGTGACAGAGACCACGTGACCCTTAAATCCTTAAATATTTACTATCTGGGCCTTTGCAGAAAAAGTGTGCTGCCCTCTGCCTTAGAAGCAAAATTACAGCAAATCTTAGGGTTAGGGTATGGATAAGTATTGGGGAGCAGCATTTTCTTTTCAATTGTTATTCTACAGCAGCAACAAGTAAGACACAACTTTGTATCTCAGTCGATTAACTCATAGCTGGTGTAATGGGCAGAATGGTGGCCCCAAAGATATCAGGTTCCACCCCTGGAACCTGTAAATGTTACCTTGTTTGGAAAACAAGTCTTTGCAGATGTGAATAAGTTAAGAATAAGTGAGATAAAGAGATAATCCTGGATTATCCAGGTGGCCCGAAATGCCACTGTAAGTGTCCTTCTAAGAAGGAAGTGAGGGAGATTTGAGAAACAGAAGGAGGGGAAGCAATGTAAAGACAGAAAGACATTGGAGGGACACAGCCCTCGAGCCAAGGACCACCAAGGAAGGTCAGCAGCCACCGGAAGCTAGAAGAGGCAAGGGACAGATTCTGCCTGGGAGCCTCAGGGGAAGGACGGCTCTGCTGACACCTTGATTTTGGACTTCTGGCTTCCAGAGCTGAGAGGAAAATAAATATCTGTTGTTTTAAGCTACGAAAGTTATGGTAATTTGTTGCAGCAGCAATAGGAAATTAATACAGATGGGAAGACCATTTTGAGAAGACAGCAACCTTTTAACCAGCCCATATGGTTGCAGCCAATAGAAATTTTATCAGCTTATGAATTTCAGACTCATTACTTCACATAATATCTGGCTTTGGTGGAAGAAATGCAGGGAAATGCAAAGGAACATGCTTTGGGGACTTAGAGACTTCGTGGGTATTCAAATCATTTACCAGTGTATAAATGGTTTCACAGTAATACAGTCAAAGTTCTTAGAGTAAATCATTTTGATTCCCACTTCTGTCTGGCATAGAGAAATAATCAGCATTTCAAAATGAGCCGTTGGCTGTTCTATCTTTGCCTCAATAACTGCTTACGGAGCATACGGTGTGCCAGCTTACGTTCTCTCTCTTTTTATCAAACTTTTCAAAATCAATATATATATATACTATTATACTATGTTATATTATATAGTTATATATATTTAAGATGCTTCTCCCACCCACATTAGCATATTTAATAAGCTAAATATGCTAAATATTTAGTCCTGCATCGCTGAAAACCATTAACAACTGGCTTAATTTTAGAGATTGGTACATATTTGAACTCTTAACACCTTGATAAGATTCTATAGCTTTAATATGTATTAATCCTTCCTAAGGGAGCTGCACATCTTGGTAAAGCTAGTAATAATAAAATGATCTATTTGGTGTTTGGGCTGTTTAACACCAAAATTCCTAAAAGTAATCGTATTATTCATTTCACTCTACCAAATCAAAGGCAAGTCCTAAAACTCATCTACAAGTGGGAATAATCCCTTTTTCTGGTAGTTTACACCTCTTGGGCACCATATTGAATTCTCTTTGTCCACCACGGATCCAGGAACTAGTCCTTCATGGGCTGGACTTCTCCTCAAAGGAGTAACCTAAGAGGGCATGGACTCCGGTACTTGAGATGAGCAGCTGCCCACCTGCTGCCCTGGGGTCTCCCTGAGGTTGAGTGTCTGCTGCTGAGGTTCATTCCATTAGGCTTCTCAGAAAGTCCCTCTTTTTGAGTAACGTCTTGCTGTCGCCAACTCAACAAGGCAACTTTGTAATGACCCTGCTTTCTTCCCTGTTTACCATCCCCCTTCCATCACATTCTGAATAGCCCATTCAGGCAACAGCTTTAAGATCTTAGGCTTTTTTCTGGGAGGGAAACCAAGCTGAGGCACGAATTCTGCAGTCAAAAGAAAACACCAGGAGATGCTAATTTTTAAAACCTTTTTCATTATGAATATTTACTAAATATCACAAAAGTAGCCAGAGGAGCAAAATGGAACCCCATGAACCCTTCACTCCATATACTGTTCCCCCAGAGTATCTACGAAATAGACTCCTAAACAAGATTTTTATTGGACAATCAAAAGGTAAACACATATGTAACTTTGCTAGCTAGTACTAAATTCCCCTTCATTAGGATTGTGTCCTTACAGATCCCTCTTACCAACAAAAATCTAAGACAGCCTGTTGCCCTATAGCCATCCTAACAAAATGTGTTGTCAAACTTTTGAATTTCTGCCAACCTGTGTAGTTTCAGTTATATTGTCTTGTTATGAGCAAGATTAAGCAAGTTTTTCTGCTCATTTCTGAATTCTTTCTTCATATCTTTTGTCCATTTTTCTACAGTGTTCTGAGTCTTTTTCTTCTCACTTTTCAGAAGGTCCTTTATGTCAGGGAAACTAACACTTTACGATGTAATTTGAAAATATATTTTTTCAATTTTTCTCATTTTACTTTGTTTTGGTGTTTTCTGCATTTCTTTTGACCATATCTTCATAAAATGAAGACTTTACAAAGTACTTATTGGGGAAGAGATTTGTATGAGAGATTATACTAAATAAATATTGAGGGTGAATTAACTTTCCTTAAATACTTTATGGAAAATTCACAGTAAAAGTTTCAAGTTTGCAAATTATCTCATACCATTCAACACCTGGCAGTTACCACTTTGTCTCATTGTCTATGTCCTTTTTATTCTTTGCCACACTTTTCTCCCTTCCTCTCTCCCTGAATTTTTTAGTTTCTCCCTCTCTCCCTCCCTCCATCTTTCCTTTCTTTCTCGGTTTCTTTCTTTCGTTCTTTCCTTCCTTCCTTCTTTCCTTCCTTCCCTCTTTCTTCCTTCCTTCCTTCTCTCTCTCTCTCTCTCTCTCTTTCTGTCTCCCTCTCACTCTCTCTCTCTCTCTCCCCCCTCCCTCCCTCCCTTCCTCTCTCCCTCTCTCTCCTTCTTTCATGCCTCCCTCGCTTCCTTCTTTCCTTCCTTCTTTCTTCCTTTCTTTCTTTCGTGCCAGCCCCTAGACATATCCCGATAAGCAAACAGGAGAGTCTAACAAGAGAACAAACATCAATCAGCAGCACCAGTAAAACTGCAGCCACGACAGGTGCTGGAAGGAGATATAGGGGATGCTCTGCGAGGCTGTAGTTGTTGGATTCTCGTCTAGCCAAGGGAGATCATGAAAGACATCTTTGAAGAGCCAACAATTCAATGAAACTCTGAAGGATGAGTGAGAACTAACTAGAAAAAGAGCAGAGGGACCAGCTTTTTTGGCAAAGGGAGCAACATCTGCAGGGGTTGGGGAGAGAGAGAGTGTGGAAGCAGCAGAGATTGAGAGCGAGGCCAGTGTGAGGGGGGCAGAGAGAGCAATGAGAGCCTGGTGAGAGACCAGTGAAGGGCTGTGCTAAGGGGATGGGGCTTTACCCTAAGAACATTTGAAGCTGTGGAAGGATTTAAAGAGAAGGGAGTGGATATGATCAGATCTATACTTTGAAAAGGTCACTCTGACTCCTTTATGGAGAAAAGGTTGCAAGGGAGCCTGAGTGGGCAGGAGCCCAGAGAGGAGAGGCTGCTGTGGTGTGAGAGCACGGTGGGCGATTAGCGTGGGTGGCAGCAGGGGTGGGCCCAGCGCATTCAACAGTGCAGTGTCTCATTTTTTAATACCTCCCCAGGTGACAAAATTACTTTAATAAATAATCATCAAATGAAACAAACAGCCTACAATGAATGGTTAGAAAAGAAATACAGACAAGGAAGAATTTCCTTCACTAAACTTTGTTATGCCTGTTTAAAAAAATAATTGAAAGATAAATAAAGCAGCACCAAAATGGATAAACACACAGCTATTCATTCAGTTGTTTTCCATCTATTTAACAGTTTGAACTTTCCCTGTCTGCTGATAGCTCCATTATAATAGCTTTCATAAATAATTTTCTGATAATTAGTAAGCGAATTTTATTAAAACAAAAATTTTGGCAACAACTAAGTGATAATACTGATGGAATGCTTTGTTTTCTTCATTCATTTTTTAGTTTTAAACCTGCTACTAATTTAAAAAGAATAAATTTCAATTTTAAAGATACTATTCAATACACATGCCTTAAAATTTACTCAGCAAATGGAATATTGTGCCTCATGGTTCACACTCTGTTTCACTTTTTAATGTTTTTAACACAAATATAGACTCCAAGTGGTCACATGGAATGACAGAATTGAAGTAACTCAAGTTCCGCCTCTTTATCTTTACAGTCACTGTGCTGTCATTGTATATTTTGAATCTACCGTACAGATGAAAGAATGAAAGATCCATACAGCACCCAAAGTGAGCTCAGATGATTTCTGAACTATTACAAAGTTATTTTAAAATGAAAGCATTTGCTGAGTCCACAAGTGTTAAAAGCTGACTGTAGGACTGGGAATTTTCCGAAAGAACTTCCCTGTAAAAATACAATATTTATTAAAGAATAAGTGATAAAAACGTGATAATTTGAAGCTTACATATTTATTATTAGAACTTAACAGTACCCAGGGCAATTATTTAGAATTTAGATCAACAATAGATTTGAGGGAGGAGATTTTTATCACTGACATTGTTTAGAATGGTAACAATAAAAAGCAGATGTTTAAAAATTCTCTATCGACAATATACATTTCTTTATTACCTGTCCTTGAGGAAAATCTCACCCACCATTTGGTCCACCGCTAGGTGGCGATGAATGGGGAGAAAAATCGATAAATTTACAGGAAGAGTAGTTCAAAAGGGAACCACGTTTAGTTCCTGCTCTTAGGGAGTTTATGCTGTAGGTGGGGGGAAGACACGCAACTCTCAGATTTTAAAGGCTTTCGCACATCTTTTTGATAGAGAGGGTATCAGGTGAGAGTGAAGAGCTGAGAATCTTTGGCCTGAGACTGACCAGGATTCTCTCCTTGACCAGATTCTAGCCAGGCTCCACTGAGCCCCCGTCTGGGTTAGGCCTCAACCTTGGCCTATAAAGCCTTGAACAAAACATTAACAAAATTTCTAACAGCTCAAGGCCGCATCTCTAGGATGACCCTGGACTCCCTTAAAGTGCCTGCCTGAGAAAACTCAAGGCTGCCCAGACTTCACTGTGTGTTCCACCCACACCTGAAGACAGGGCTCAGTCTCCCAGCCTCTGGGCCCGTAGGAGTCTAACTTCCTATCAGCTCCAGTTAACAAACCCAGCTGGATTTCAGATGCAGAACCAACCCCTTTTTCCTGCTTTTTGCAATTTTTCACTTCCTCTATTCTACTGAGCCCCTCTCCCCTCCCTCCCTATTCCTTCATTTTCTTTTAAAATGTCCAGCCACCTCTCTAGAGATTGAAGCTGAGTTCAGTTCACACCAGACTCTTTTTTCTATTTCAATGGTACATCACTCATTAAGATCTATCCTTACCACTTTAACTAGTATCCAGATTTGTTTATCTTGGGCAAGACTTACAAATCATTCTAAAAATATATTTGAAAAAAGGCAGCCACATGAAGCAAAGAAAACACACTACCGGGACAAGATCAACAGGAAAATTCTACTACGGATTGTCCTTAAATGGAATATATATGACTCTGTTGAGTATGGTTAGAGATAGAACTTGGACCAGGCAGAGGGCTGGTGGAAGTTGAAACTGTTTGCCCTTGGGGCTGGCCCCATGGCTGAGTGGTTAATTTCGTGCACTCCGCTACAGGCGGCCTAGTGTTTCGTTGGTTTGAATCCTGGTCAGAACTTGGCAATAGGATGAGAGGATAAGGGAAAGGCATGATTCAGCATCATGTCCAGTTGGGAATGTAGATAATGGTGGATAATGGTACTGTTTGTTAAGAGAGGAAGCAAAAGCAGAGGAATGAGCTTGGGGGTGGTGGTAGGGATGCTGAATCTGAGGTGCTCATGGATACCAAAGGATAAACGTCAGTCGGGGTTGACAGAATCAGAACACAGAAGGAATATCTTCTCTCCAAGTTTCCTTGCTCAATAGATTATTTTCTCTCTCTTCTATACCCTCAAAGTGCTATTCCAGGTTTCATTTATACATGCTCAGTTCTCCCCATCTTAAAACAACAACGACAACAATAAAAAAAACCCACAAAACTTCTCTTCTTAAGGTCTACATTTCCAACCAGCTTCTGCTGTGTCTCTCTTTTCCCCTTCATGAGTAATTTTGTTTCCATGGTAGCTGTTTCCACTTCCTTCTCTCCCACTCCTCCTCAATTCGTTGAAACCTGGCTTCCACCCTCACTCTTCTGAATCCGATCTTCGCAAACACAGCAATGACTTGCTTCTTGCTAAATCCAATGGGCTATCAGCACTGAGCTGGCCAGAGCCGATAAATTCTGGTGAAGGGCCAGTATACGGGCCAGTATATAGCAAATAGTAAGTGGGAGTTGTTATTATTATGGTTGGGCTGAATTAATTTTTTTTAATGTTACTGCTAAATTTGCTTTTGTCCCAAGAGGAATTATCCTTACAAATCATCATTTTGACCATTTCATTTCTTAATGAATTTATGTTTCTAATTAGCTACCATCAAAACAATTGGTGAATTCAGTGGGAAAAAAATAATCATTCACATCCATTACTCAGCATGCTATAGAAGGAATCAGAATATAAGCCCCATAAAAATTGTGTGACTAAAATGTTCACCTTTCAACTAGCTGTTTGTTTCATTACACAGACAGAGCTTCAAATGATGCCAGTTGCCTTGGGGAAATGATAAGTTAAAGCATTTTCCTCAAAACCTTCTATGTTTTCTTGTAGTACCCACAAATAGCTAGTAATCTTTAGGAAGAAACAGAAATGAAAAATAAGGGTCATTTGCTAAGTGGCATGTTTGATTTACAGCCTAGTAGTTGCGAAGAATTAGTGGTGTATTTATGTTTCCATAGCTCACAGCATAAAAGCCAGGGCCATATTGATGAACACGCTCTTAAATCATCTTTGCCTCAGTGTAAAGGGAATATGCCTTAATAGGACAGTATGACCTAATATTTTAGTCTTTTTCAGAAGAAGGAACAAAATCTACAAAGGCGAGGTGATATCTTATTTTTTTATTTTTTCAGTTTACTCTTAAAGGAGCAATTCCTTATATGTAGACACTTTAAATTATGAAAGCCGAGCTTTGCCATGTGTGCGTTTGTAATCATACATGCTCAGAATTAATTCTGATCACACCCATAAACCTCATGCTCTGAAGCAGAAAAACCACAAGGTAATCTTGACATTGTTAGCAAACTGGTGTTTTCCGTAATGTAACACCAGTGCTTGGACTGCGTGAACATGGTCAGGGTTCATTTATGGATAAAGTTAACACAGTCTTTTTAATTAAAAGATTATGATGACAACGGTGATCAATTTCCCTTAGATTCCACATGAAAGCTTAAAGATGATGAAATCCCATGAGAGGAGGACTATAGGCATGATTCCATATTAGTTTAATGGAAATGTGATCTATTATTTTAATAGATAAAGAGCGAGAAGGAGAGTGGTACCATGTCTTTCTGAAATGCTTACCCATAGGCTCTCCTTCGCCACATGGAGAAGTCCTAGAGAAAATAAAATGCAGTGGATAATGTAATCTATCACGATACAGTGATGTGCTGAGTAAGAAAATTCAGAATGAAGAAGCATTTTAAATTAACCTGGGTCACATTTATTTTTATAACATTTTCTCTTGTATTGTTCTTGTTCCTGTGTGCCCTTTTTCATGTACTAATTTACCTTAAATTCACTCAATTAGGTTACACCTAACTGCAGGATTAAAAACAGCAAATGGCAAATCAAATAAGCATACAAAAGAAAGAGAAAAAGACAGAAAGAGAGAGAGAGAAAAGAAGGGAGGCAGGAAGAGAAAAATTCAGTGTATAAAAACAAACACAGAAAAAAACGTAAAGATTGTTTTGATGATCTCTTGGAAAATTTCTAAAATGTCCGTGCTTTGCTGCCAAATATTAAGCTTAATTTGACTTTTTCTCCTTTTTCTAAGACTAGGGGGGTCCATTACATGGCACTTTTCTGACACACGGTACTATTTCTGCAGGTCAGGAACATATTTTCTTGTATGGAATTTACGTCATTTAGGCAAAGAGCAGATCCCCACTCCAGTCACTGTGCCAGAGGCTCTGTCTAAGGACTCACGCATAGGAATCCAGGGAAAGCTGAATAACCTGGCTGAGTAATCTCGGGAAGTCTGGAAGAACCAGAACCGCAGAACAGGAGCTGAACGTCTTCCTTATATTTCATTCTCTTTCGAATAACCTACAGTTCTGCACAGCAGATATTGACAACTTTAATCACTTTTTTTTTGGCCATACTTAGTCTTCCGTACATCAACTGATGAATGATTCCTTCCTTACTCCCTTTTTCTCTTCCTGTCTCCTTTCCTTCCCTTTCTCCTTATTTTCTTCCCTGGTTCTGCTACTTAGAGGTTATCTAATCTTGAGTAAACTAATTAATTCTTCTATGCCTTAGCTTCTGTCCTAATGGGACTGATAATACTGTATCCTCCAGGGCGGTTGTGATGATTAAATGAGTTAATATACCTATAGTGCTCAGATTATTGCTTGTTACAAGACAAGAGCTTAAAAATGTTGTTTATTCTTCTTCTTCTTAATCGTTTTTCTTCCTTGGCTTTTTTTCTTTTATGAAAAGTATATAAATCTGTTCTTGTAAAAATATTAAATTAATATAGAAGTATATAGAGTAAAATGTGAAAGTTCTGTTTCTTTGCTTCCCACCCACACTCTCCTTGGCAGAGATAACAATTTGATGTGTATAATTTTGGTTCTTTGTCTGGATATCTACATGCATTTGTGTATCAAATACACACACATACACACACACTCCCCTATATATATATATATATATATAAACATGCAAATATTGTGTATAAAGATACACATACATATATACACATACATACACATATCCCTTACATAGATGGGACCATATCATTTGTATTTTTTTGACAACATCAATATGGGTATCTTTCCATGTTAAAATATATAGTTCTACTACATGCTTTTTAAATAATTAGTTAATGAGCCTAACATATTTATTCATTACAAGATATTATTCTAGGCACTGGGGAGTTGATAATAACCAATAGATAAGTTCCTTGAACATAGATGTTTTGATTCTAGTGAAAGAGATGGATAGTTAGAAATACATAGCTCAATATTTAATGTCAAGAGTTGGTGGAGTCTGTGAGGAGGGATAAAATGTAGAGAGGGTTGAGGTCAGGATGGTCAGGAAAGAATTCCATGAAGGTAGCATTTAAGCGGAGATCCTAAAGAGAATGAACTAACCAAGGGAATGTCTGGAGAAAGAATAATACAAGTAAAGAAATAAATGCAAATAGCCATGACTTTGAAACAGGGTAAGTGATGGAGGCAGAGAGAGGAGATGAGTGCACAGAGGCAGAGGCCAGGGTCTCTACATACATACATTACACAGGACTGCGGGTCATGGTAAGGAAGTTAAATTTGATTTTATTAACTATATGGAGTCTCTGTTTTTTTTACAGCATGGATATAGCATAGTTTACTTAACCTTTCTTTCCTAATAATGGAAATATTTTGTGAATATTTATGAATATTCTCTTATGAATATTGCAAAAATCATCCTTGCCTCATCTCTGTGCATGTGAAAATATTTCTGCAAGTTGTATTGCTGGAGCAGAATAATTACATCAAAAGGGGAGCACAATGTAAGTATTGATAGATGCTATCAAATTACCTTCCAAAAAAGCCTTAATTTACATTCCCACCCATGGTGTATGGAAGTGACCATTTCTCTTTATTCTTTTCAATACGGGCATATTGTCACTCTTCCTATTTTTAATAATCCAATGGGTTAAAAAATCCTGTCTTTATTTTGTTTTAGCTTTCGTTTTAGATTATTAATAAAGCTAAAAACCATTTTGTAGGTTTATAACCATTTGAATTTTTTTTCTCTTGTGAATAGCCTATTGATCAAATTTTCATTTCAGGTCATGTCTGTGGCCAGGCTTTGGACTGGCTGCCTTTGGGTCAAGCGTCCACCCTTAGCACAATCAGCTGTATCTAGAGGATTGAGGTTATATATCACAAAACGTAGCCTGCTAAGGCTGCTGCTCAGCATGAGCTGTAAGTAGTGCATGATTACCTATAAACTATATATGCGAAGCAGTTACCCTGATTAATGCCCAGTGCAATTTGATGGCGAGTGAAATTAGGAATGAACACAATATTTATTGAGCACACACTAAAAGCAAAGCTCCATTTTAGATGTTACAAAGGACAGAAAGTTACACAAGATGGTGTCACTGTTCTCAAGATACTTGTAATCTTATAAGAAGAGACAAGTACAAAACTAAATATAATTCAGAACGGAACGTAAAGTCCTCAAGACTGACAAAACTAAATGATAAAGTAATTCAGAGCAAAAGAGAAATGACATTCACCGGGGAACTCTGCTAAAGGTCAGTGCCCTAGATTTTGAATAAGGTAAGATCTTTTAAAGTGGCTATATTGTTTTTATAAAAGTAATGTCATACTAATATTCAATATAAAAAATACACAGGCAGAAGTAAAAATCAGCTAAAATCCTATCACTGAGAGAAAAGTGTGTGGTTTTGTTTCGAGCTAATGACTCAATATTTTTGAGGAGATCCCACCAGATATTTGTGTGTTTGTATGTATATGTGTGCATGTTTATATGAATATATGTAAACAGTTTTACATAAGTGGGGGCTTTTTATGGACACAGACCTTGCCAGTATTTGGTTCATTGGCCAATGCAGTAAATATTTGTTGAATGAATGAATGTTCTATAACTTGCTCTTTCTATATCAATAAAGATATGTCTAGGTATTCATGTCTACAGGTTGCATAGTAAACTATTACCTATATAATTTACTCAACCAGGTTCTTATGGATAACTTTTTAGGTATATTTTCAGTTCCACTTTATTTTAAACAGCACTGATAAGAACAATCTTGGGCTAAATCTCACCCATATGATTACCTCCTTAGTGCAAATTTTTAGAAATGAGTTTTCCGCCTGAAGAATAAAGCATATTTTAGAAGATTGTGATGCATATAGCCAAAATGCCCTCCTGCATGGAAGTGGGAATGAAATTTTCACCAACAGACTATAGCAGCATATGTTTCCAAAACCAGTTTTGATTTTTTGATGTAGGCAGAAGTGAGAAAGTCTCGTTGTTGCTCAGTGTATGCTAGGTGAGGGGAAGCTGTTGGGAGTGAGTGTATTTTTAACAAACATAATTTGAGATTAGCTTTATTGGGTCTGGCTTAGAGGGCCAGAACTTCTTAGTTTTCTTATGTCTCTTACGTATTTCTCAAATTTATTTTGCTACTTTTTACTCTTGGAAGCCATAGGCTGGTTCGCTAGTCCTCAGACAAGAATCAGAAATAGACATCCAGATGCTTAGTGTGTCTTCCATTACACACCGAACCGGGATTTGAATTTGAATTCTTATCTTTTCTCTATTGTTAACACTGTGAGGCTGTGCTGAGTTCTACAGCTTCTCAGTAAGCTACGAAACTACATTAGTAGTTTAGCCATTTACCACAGTGTGACTAATCAAGAGGCAATGTCCAGCCTTTTCAGAAGAAGTTTTTGTGGATGGTTGGGCCGGTTACTAAGCACTCATCTTTCAGCTCCACAACATCCTTCTACTGCTCCGTGATGCTGAAGCTGGGACTCTGCAAACGTCATTTCTGTTAGCCAGCGGATTCCCTGTTAGACCCTGCCAATGAGGGCAGAAAAGGAGAGTATAAGGCTGGAGGAGGAAGAAGGAACTTCCCTTTCTGTTTGCTCCCTGTTGGCTTCCTGTCTGCTTGCAGCTCCTGTGAGCATCACTTTGGCAAAGCTTCCTCACCCTGGCGGCACAGTTCTTCCCTATGTAGCTGCAGCTGAATTCCGTCTGCAGTTTTTCAACACTTGTGGGACAAGCCTCAGTGGGCCACCCTTGCAGTCACCAGCGTCAGCCAACAGCACCCCATTCTCTGAGATCTGAGTCCCAGCCCCTTGGGGTCTCCCCTCTAGGCTCAGAGACACCAGGACCTGTTGAGCACCTGAACCAGTACCCTCTCCTCAAAGGCCTGAGGTTCAGCTCTGCAAGACCTCTTCTCTAAGTTTCTAAGTTTTAACAATTCCAACCTTTTCCCTTTGTCCTTTCAGCCGTGGATGGTATCTGCAGCCTGTAGTTGCTGCCTCTGTGGTACATTAGCATTCTCTGTATTTTTCAGTTACCTGGTTCACAACTTTATACCTAATTGATAATTCTTTATGTTAACTTCTCTTGATTCAATAACTGGTGTGTTTTCTATCCCTTTACTGGACTCTGATGGTGTCATGGTCAGAGAAGAACAGTAGATGTTTTGTACCAATGAAACCAAGTTTTATATATTTGAAGAACAAATGTTATTAATTTACAGTCACCCAACATACATGTGACCCCCCTCGAAGAGTTTCATGAGACAGAAGAGGATGAAGGGAATGAGGGAGTGAAGCCAAGTCTTAATAAATCTGGTTCATAAAATGTGCCCATACAGTGTTGCTTTCACCACAGAGAGACCGGATATACCTCTTTGCACTTTTCCCTCCAATGTCAGAAAGTCACATCTCCATAGCAGTAGCAGGATGAATTTTCATGATGAAATCTGGCTAATAACGGGTTGTTTGAAGAACTGAGGTGTTTCAGTGACCTGAGGTTATTCTGGAAGCTGCAATTACCTACAGAGAACAACTGTAGAAACTCCTATTTGGGAATTCAGGAAAATGTTATGGAGGTATACCTTGGAAAGGGCCCTATATCTAAGCTGTGATTAAGAGCAAGATTTCAGGATTTACAGCATTGAGATAAAATCCCTGTGCACAATGACTGTGTCCCAACAGATTCTTCTCCTTTGATCCTCATTTTCTATAAAATTTTATAGTTCTACATTTTCAAGTTCTCCGTTAAAGCTCAACTACTTTAAATAAGTCTTAAGAGCCAAGATCATAGTTCTGAAAACCAAGGTGATTGGAGAAGTTTCTTAACTGTATCCTAGTGGAACAAGCTAATTGACCAATTTACAGGTACAATTCCTTTTGTGCAATTAGGTCAAAGCTCTATCCACTCAACTGTAACCACCTAAAAGTAAACCCTATCGATTTCCTGTTATTGATCATTTTGAATATAATTTCATCTAGTTTTGTAAAAAAGGTCACCAAAATATTTCAAATGTGTTTTCTGTCTTAAAAAGTAGATACCGGGGCCAGCCCCATGGCCGAGTGGTTAAGTGCGCATGTTTTGCTTTGGTGGCCCAGGGTTTCACCAGTTCAGATCATGGGTGTGGACATGGCACCGCTCGTCAGGCCATGCTGAGGCAGTGTCCCACATAGCACAACCAGAAGGATCTACAACTAGAATAAATGACTATGTACCGGGGGGCTTTGGGGAGAAGAAGAAGGACAAAGAGAAGATTGGCAACAGATGTTAGCTCAGGACCAATCTTTAAGAAGAAAAAATGGTAGATACAATACAGCATCCAGTGCAGTATGGCTGACAGTAGCCTTTTGGAACATTTTAATTTTCCATATAAGTTAAATTTGAAGATTTGATTTGGATAATCGTATCAATTGCAAAGACACAGTTTTTTCATTTCTACTAATCATTTCCCATTTGCTTCCTCAAGTCTAGTACCTCTGATGCAATGTTGAATTGAAATGGTGGGAGCAAGTATGCTCATCTCTTACTGGATTTTATGAAGAATATTTTTCAAGCTTCACTAGAATATGTTGTTTCCTGTGTCTTTTGATAAATAGCGTGTGTACCTATATACCTATCAGAATTTAGTGCAAGAATCAGAAATCACTCTAGATATTACAAAGAAGAAGAAAGCTAACAGGCACTTGAAAAATTATTGGAAGGGCTGGAAGACAGGACTTTGAGGGGGGAAGCTGATGCTTAAATTTTGTTTCAAAGTCACCCACCACAGGTGTCATCAGAGGTCAGTAAATTGGAAGCTACTACTGTCCCTCCCGTTGTCACAGCTGCCTCACACAACAAAACTGGTACCAAGAAAGAAGAGTGAGTAATGAATCAACAAATCTTGGTTCTTGCTTGTCAAGCACTTGTGGCAAAGGAAGATGATCTCTGTTCTTCCACCCGCCAGGGTCCAACAAAAACCACAGTAGTTATCTAAACAGATATAATTTAATACGAAGATTTTTAAGTTAAGCATAAAGTTGTTAACAATGTAACTCAAAAGGAGAAAGAAAACGCTAAAAACATAAGTTGTGGAATAGCAATTGCAGGAAGCAGCGACCACTTCTCCTAGGCCTAGGCAAATAAAGAAGAGGTTGGAATTACTACAATTTAAAGGCTTGAAGGAAGAGACTCTGTAGGTGGAAGACATCAGACAGCTGAGGAGACGGAGCTAGTTGGCTGGTGCCTGGTTTCTCTGCGGAGGATGTAATGAGGCTATTTCTGCAAGTTTTGGGAAAAAATTCAGACAAGATTCAACTGTATCTGAGGAAAGAAAAAGCATTGCCAGGGTGACTGTAGAAAAGAGTTAATGTAGCAGGTCTGATGTCATTCTTTGAAGAGCTTGCTTTTGAGGCTGGCACATGGAAACTTGACTTTGAAATTTTCCCTATGTTACTAAATATTAAGACGGATTTGTGTGCCTTGGACACTAAACCCTGCTATACCCACTTATGTAAATTGTTTGTGCAAACAATGTGATTTACAATAAATACATGCTTTTCTTCTAGGAGTCTCGAACTTCAAAAATCATGGCTGGTTGTGTAGGAAGAAAGTACCAATGTGACCAGCCCCCGGCAGACTCAGAGTGATATCAGCAACATGGTGGCATGAGACATCTCTCGTTTTTGTTCCCCACCTCAACAACAAAAATCTGACATCCCCTTATGGGCAAAAGTGACTTTTTTGGGAGCTGTGGGATCCAGCACCCTATGCCAAGGGAATTGAGAGGAGTCTTGCCCACTCATGCGTTGGGCAATACTCTGAGAGACCTTGACCTTGGCAGTGGATCCTCCAGTGACCTGTGAACTGGCTCCAGCCCCTCAGTTGTGACCCAGGAGCCCTTGGAAAACACCATCTTAGACAACCACCCATGAACAAGACAGTCCAAGTTTCTGGAGGAAAAGTTCCAGCACATTGTTTCAGCAAAAAAATATAAGTTTGGACACATAGGAATGGGTAAGAGGAACAGCTTGACTTTACCCACATCCCCCTCACCCAAGGCCATACGGCTCAAAGCTGAGAGATCTTCTTGACCTATGATTTCTCCCACAAGGGAAAGAGAGAGCATATGAGAGAGCATCTAGCTTCCCCAGCTGGGTGAGATGCTGCTAACGGGGCTCATTTCTCTCTCTCCCAGGCCAGGTTACTGAATCATGAGCTGCATGACTGTGGGGCTGGAAGAGGCTGGGAGAGCAGCAGATAGGACTCTTGGAGGATGTTAAAAGGATGTGGATTCTTCCAACTGCATCATAGACTCCATCAAGAAGCCCACCCACGAGCCACTTGGGAATACTTCACCCATGGATCCCCTGAAATTAGCAACATGAAAACATAAGAAAATTATGACACATTGGTAAAGATAAGTATATGCTCACATTCGGAATACTCTAATACTATAATATGGTAGGATGTTAAACACTTAACTCTAGTAAAAGGTTATAAAAGGGCAAGAGTATTAAAAATAACCAAAGTGACAATAATTTGTTAATGAATACAGCACATGAAAAGAGGTAAATTGTGAAATCAAAAACATAAAAGGGAGGAGTAAAAGTGTGTTCTTTTGTATGCAATTGAAGTTAAGTTGCTATCGGCATAAAATGGACTGTTACATCTATAAGATGCTTTAGGTAAGCCTGATAGTAACCACAAAGCAAAACTTATAATAGATTCACAAAAGCTAAAGAGAAAGGAATCAAAGTACACCACCATGTAACATCATCAATTCACAATGGAAGGCAGCAAGAGGGAAGAAAGGAATAAGGAACTACAAAACAGCCAGAAAACAATTAATAGGATGCCATTAGTAACTTCTTACCTATCAATAATTCTCTAAATGCAAATGGATTGAATTCTCCACTTAAAAGACATAGAGTGATTGGATGGGGGGGGGAAAAAAACAAGAACTATATGCCACCTACCAGAGACTCATCTAAGCTCTAAGGACACACATAGGCTTAAAGTGGAGGGACGGCGAAAGATATTCCACGCAAATGAAAATCACAAGAAAACAGAGGCAGCTAAACTTTTATCAGACAAAATAGACTTTAAGCCAAAAATGGTAACAAGTGACAAAAAAGGTCATTATCTAACAATATATAGAGAGAGGTCAATTCATCAAAAGGATATAACAATCATGAATATATATGCACCCAACTTAAGAGCACCTGAGTTCATATTAAGCAAATACCGAAGGGAGAAATGTACAACAATACAGTAATGGTAGGGGACTTTAGTACTCCACTTTCAAAAATGGATAGATCATTCAGACAGAAAAACAACAAAAATATTGGACTTGAAGCACACTTTAGACCAAATAAACCTAACAGATGTATACAGAATATTCCATCCAGCAGCAGCAGAATACACATTCTTCTAAGGGCACACAGAACATTCTCCAGGCTAGATCATATTCTGAGTTTCTGTTCATTTTTCCTCAATCCTTTTTCTTTCTGCTCTTCAAAGTGGGTAATTTGTATGAATCCATTTTCAGGTTCACCAATTCTTTCTCCTGCTGTGTCTAATTTGCTATTGAGCCCATCTAGAGAAGTTTTTATTTTATTTATTTATTTATTTTTGGTGAGGAAGATTAGCCCTGAGCTACATCTGCTGCCAGTCTTCCTCTTTTTTTGCTTGAGGAAGATTATCCCTGAGCTAACATCTGTGCCAATCTTCCTCTATTTTATATGTAGGATGCCTCCACAGCATGGCTGATGAGTGGAGTAGGTCCATGCCCAGAATCTAAACCCATGAACCCAGGCCTCCAAAACCAAGCACGCAGAACTTTAACCACTGGGCCACGGGGCTGGCCCCAAGAAGTTTTTATTTTGATAACTATAATTGTCACCTTTAGATTTTCTGTTTAGATTATCTGCTCATTCACTGATACCTTCATTTGAATGAAATTAATATTCATTTTCCTTCAATTCTTTAAGCATATTTTCCTTCAATTTTTAAGCATATTTTCTATTTTTGAACGTATTTATAAGAACTACTTTGAAATCTTGCATGTTGATCCAGTACTTGAGGCCACTCCAAGTCTGTTTAATTGACTGCATTCTTTTCCTGAGTATAGAGTCATACTTTCCTGTTTATTTTAATATATAAATTAACTTTGGCTTAAAATATATGTATTATAGATAATACTTTGTGGCAACTCTAGATTCATCATATTCTTCTGAAGATTGGATTTTTGTTCTACTGTGGTGTTTAGTTGCCTGGAATCAATGGGCAATCTCTGCCCTCTCCTTGTTCCCCATCATATACAGCTGCTTACCTATCTACCCTGTTCTTACGTCTTCCCACAGCTGCTTTTTCAGCCTATCTGTCTGTTGTTTTCTCATATGTCTGCCAAATTTGGACAGAGATGAGATTTAGGATAGAAATTAGGATCACCTTGTTGGTTTTTTCCCGGATTTTTCTAATTTTCAGCTGTTCTGCCAGGTTTGTCTTAACTTTTGACACTTCAAGCTTTTAGCCACCCAGGCTGCACATGGTTGGAGAATGAGTTCAGTAAAGAAAAACATCAAACTCACAAATCTGGATCCACATCATTCTATCTTTGGAGAGTAGATTTCTCTCTCATTTCTGCCTGCTTTTCCACAGTGTTCTCTCTAGTTTTCAAATACGTGAGTAGTTTTGCTAAGGATTTGGCAGTCTGTGCTCTGCATTTGGGTATCACTTCTTCCCACACATTCATATTACTCCCTTCCTCTGCTTGCTTTCCTAATTAAGCATCATGGAATTTCATACCGGGAAAGTATCTTAGAAAGACTGTGATCACCTCACTTTATGTTAGAAGCATCAGAAGCTTCAAAAGAAGAATAGTCGAGGGTCACAGAGCCAGTTAATGGCTTGGTTTCCTGATTTAGTTTCAATGAATTGCCATGATGCCTGCACCAAGAGCACCAGAAGATTCTACTGCAATTGGATAGCACCAAAGAAATGAAAGACACCATCCCAGCCCTGAGTACACTCATGTATTTTTTAAGGAGATCAAATATACACAGTAAAACAAATTGTGAACAAGTACAAAACCAACAGCTTCTAGTTCAGAATAATATAACACCAACTATATACAGATGAGAGAGTAGTAAGGCTACAGGCTGAGACAACAAACCTAATGTGCATTAAGTAGCCTTCAAGCACTAGCAAAGGGGAAAATTTCAATGCATCAGAAATCTAAGTAAGATTACTATATTTCTTTAGTCTATGAATGCACAGCGCCAGCAAATGCATCACTGCTATGACACTGGTAAGTGTCAGAAGGGCTTTTGAAATTTTGGCAAGTTAGATTTTTTTTAAGTGCTTGTCTTTCTATGTCTCTCTTATTACGAATCCACTACAAGTGTCTTGTGATGGAACATAGGATTACATCTCTAGGTATACAAGATATGAGGACTACTTTTTAGGAACTTCAGTTTTCTTTTCATCTTTGCATCTTTAGATCTATTAATAGGAATATCATAGCTTGTTTCTAGAGGATTCCTGTGTATTATGCAAGCTCTTGTTTGTGTATAAAGAACAAAAACGTGTTCTACTTATTTGTTACATATAGCCTACTTTTCATAACAGAATGACACAGGCATAGAGATAAGTTGTGCTGCTAAAAAACAATCTGATTTGATGAATTATATACGGAAGTGAATAAGTGAAAAATAAATTATATAATTTTATGAAAATATTTAATATTTAATTTGCAGCATATACCATAATTTTATTTGACCAAATTTATATTCAAAGCCAGTTGCAACTTCAATAGATATGTTCCAATTAATTTTTGCTTAAAGCCTTTGAACAGCATATAATATGAACTGCTTTAAAGTATCTAGCATATTATAGAAACAATGCTTTTCGAATTCTAGGAGCAACTAAATTTCTGTTATTTAATCAACTAATTTCTTTGAATAAAAATCTTTATAGATTAAGAATTTAATTTTTCCAACAGTTTTGCAAAATTGCTCCTCATTTTCAAATAGATGGCAAGCAGGCAGCATTCTGTTACCTTTGTCATGGGTTCCAATAAATCTTTTGACTCATAGAAATGGAAGGAACCTATCTTACCACGTTCTCCTTCCAAAAAGGAGGAAAGGATTTGGTTTTCTTTTTGTTTTTTTTTTTTTTTTTTTTTTTTTGCTAAGGAAGATTCGCCCTGAGCTACCATCTGTTGCCAATCTTCCTCTTTTGTATGTGAGCTGCCACCACAGCATGGTCACTGATGAGTGGTGCAGGTCCATGCCCAGGAGCCGAACCTGGGCTGCCAAAGCAGAACACACCAAACTCAACCAGTAGGCCACCAGAGCTGGCCCAGGAAAGGATTCTGAAGCTAGAAGAAGTGATGTCTTGCATCTGATAGACTGATTAAAGCAAAAGCTTTCTTTGAAGTGTTATTTTTAGACAGGCAGAGAATTGTGGAGATCTTGCCATAATAGATTCTGCAAGGGGCCGCAAACTTATCTAGGTAAACACTTACTGAGATTAATATCTATTGCCTGGCAAGTAAAGTGATTACAACATGGTCACATGGATCTGAAGCGTTTCTGTAATCTAGTCCAGAGATGAGAAAAGAGGAATTTGTTGATGAGGGTTATGCTCAAGTGTCTCTTGTCAGGGGCAAAAAATGAATATTATGCTCAAAAGTAATTTAAGTGGAAATTTATTTTGGTTTTGACAGGTAGTAGTTAAAATGAAAACAAGATCAGGGAAAGGAAGTAAAGCAGATTCAAGAAGCTATGTTTGAAGTAGTCTTCACAAAAAGAACCATAATTGATAATATGCCTATTGGTTTGGCTGTGGCCATTGGTTTGGGAGTATGATTCTTGCATATGCTCCACTTTCTAGAAGAACAAAAACCTAATGATAGCAGGTTATTCAAGATACCAAAAAAGGGCTCCTTGAGTTACTAAGTATTAATTCCTTACACAGTAGCCTGCCTGGCATTCTTACCATGATACTGGATTTGTGGTTTTAAACCATCATCCTCCTCTATATTACATGGAGTAATATGTATATCTATGCAAACAGTAATGTGGGAGGTAGATTAGTTTATTATATTGATTGGGGACTCGAAGATGTGAGACACAAAATGGGTATATTTTGATGAAATATGAAACAAGCCAATGATCGCCCAGTCTAGATGACATAATGTGGCCTACGTTGTAAGTATTCTTGGGAGAGAGGGGAGGGAGGGAAGAAACTGATGACGGATGGCATACTGTTTTGCCTTGAGAAAGGGATATTTGGATAAAGGTAAGTCACCTTAAAAAGATTTGTTGACATCACCAGTGAAAGTTAAGAAGCTGACTGAGAAAAAGAAAATATATGTATATCTTAAAAATAATTCTTGGGGGGCCAGCTCTGTGGCCAAGTGGGTAAGTTCATGCGCTCTGCTTCAGTGGCCCAGGGGTTTGTCTGTTTGGATCCTAGGCATGGACATGGCACCACTCATCAGGCCATGCTGAGGTGGCATCCTACATAGCACTACCAGAAGGACCTACAACTAGAATACACAACTAGGTACTGGGGGGCTTTGGGCAGAAGAAAAAGGGGAGAAAAAAAGGAAGATTGGGCAACAGATAATCGCTCAGGTGCCAATCTTTAAAAAAAAAAAAGAATTAAAAAAAATTCTTAGGGCCAACCCTGTTGCTGAGTGGTTAGAATTCTGTGCACTCCACTTCAGTGGCCTCGGTTTGTGGGTTCAGATCCCAGACGCAGACCTACTCCACTCATTGGACATGCTGCGAAGGCATCCCACATGCAAAAAATAGAGGAAAATTGGCACAGATGTTAGCTCAGGGACAATCTTCCTCACAAAAAAAAAAAGAAAAATTCTTACCTACTTCTCTACTATAAACAAATTAATCCCATTCTTTTTGCAGCAATTTAAATTTTATTTTGATGTTATTACTATTATATACTTGGTATATATATCTGGTATTATATAGATGTACCATATTTGTAAGAGTAAGTGGTTAGTATTCAAATGTTTAACATCTCTTTTTTTTCAAGTAAACATCTGACAAAAAACTATATTTCTGTATTTCTAAAACCTTCAGACCTTCATAGTGGATCATTTTTCTTACATTAATTACCCAGGTAATGGTTTTTAGTTGGAGTTCAAATAACAGGCTGCCAGTGTCGATTTAGAGATGAATAACTTTGAAATCCTGATATGGAAGAGCTAGAGAAATGACATGTGCAACCTCAAGTTTTTAAAATGGCCTCCGTGCATCATACAGCTGGTCCCAAATGGAGACCAAGAAAGCAAGGTCATTTTTAATCTCTACATGCATCTTGCTTTCCTGGCTTAACACTAATCATTCATTGTGTTCTGTGTATTGGAAGGGAGAAGATGAAGGATATAGAAGAATTCGCTTTGAAAACTTGTAGTCAATGTTGCATAGCCAAAAGCTCCCCGGGGATTAAACAATCAGAAAGCCCTACATCATTTGCATTTTAATGGATAAAAATAAGAGTGGAAACACTTCTTTACACTTAAATTACCATGCAAAAGCTTGTGTAGTTAATAGGACTGTAATGGTGGGGAGGAAGAGGAAGAAATGGGGACTGTAGGAAATTTAAGGAAAATTCATTTCTTTTACAGAATTAGAGCTGGGCTGATGAAGTCAAGGTGCCTGACTCTGCTAGAGACACATTTTCCTAATGAAAAGTACTGTAACTTCAGACCTTTCACGTTTTCCATGAATAGATGTCATTACTCATTATCACATTTATCATTACTTGTAAAACAGGGAGGTGGCAGCAGGGGGAAAAGGACTAAAAGAGAGTTGAAAAAAAAATTGGGACTGACTTAGGTAATTTAAATGAAGGCTTTTTTGCAAAAGCAAAAACAACCTCCATCATACTTTTGGAAAACTGACATAAGGTAGTAGCCACTTTTATGAAAAGAATAGTGACTACAGTTTCTCTTCACACTCCTCTGATTCTGAATTAGAAATGATAAAGAGTTTGACTGGTAAAATTCTGAAACAGATAATGAGTTGTTTAAGTGATAATTACTGAATCTCCTTATTTTTAGAAACTCCATTAACAGGTATCTCTTAGTCACAGAAAAAAAAGTCTTCATAAATATTGAATTGTGCTATCACATGTACAAGTTTCTTTCAAATTATGGAATCTGACTAATTTCACAGGAACTATTTGCTATTAATTGGTTTTAAGATTTAATCAAGTAAAGACATCATTTATGAATTCCAATTTGAAAACCCAGAAAAAAAGTGTAACCTTATTATCTTTAGTCTAACTTCCTCAAATGTTCAGATGGGTTAGAAATTGAAAACAAAAGGTGCCCCTGTGCCTTGTGAGTTTCTCCAATTCAAAGAACAGGATTTATCAATAGGTAGTTGCAGTAGGTCATAAATTGAAATCTTCCTGCCTAACTAAAGAATAAAAAGGGTTTAACTAGACTTGTAATAAGGACAGAGTGGGCATTTGTTGAATTCTTAATTAGTCTAGTAGGTAGGAAGAGGGAAGTAAACCATAGATTACTGTCAAGGTCAAGCAGCTCCATATTTCCAATAAACAAATCTTGACTGTGTTCTTCAAGTGCCAAACTATAGTGAAATGATGAAGAGGCCCTTAGGTATACCATCTCGAATGGTAAAGGAGAATAGGAGGCTTTGTAGATGGGAAAGTCCCATAGCTGGCTGGGTGTTAGAAGTTCTATCAGCTATTGACAAGGCCCTATTCAGAGCACGTAGAAATTTTTGGATGTGATTCTTGTATGTTACTTGCCACTAGCCACTCAAGATTATGAATTATACCTGAGACAGTACAGAGGTTGAGGATGAATTGCACCCATAAACAGAAAACATATTATCAATCTGTAGATCAGACCCATTTTCCACTTAGGAAAATGTATATCCTTAACTCAAGGAGTTGATATGTATAAAATAGGCCGATAAGGATTGTGTAAATATTGTGGAAATAGTATTTCTGACTGCCATTGACAGATTTATTATTAGAAACAATCCTGTTTGCCATGTACAACATTTTTTACACCATGAAATCTGATTTCAGAAAAGTGTTCTTTCTGACTTTTTCTATAAGTTTTTGATGTCTGCATTGTCTTTCTTATTATCACTGCCAGGCTCTATTCTGATTTATCTTTGCTAACTAATTTTCAATAAAAAATATGACAAATGTAATTTTCAGCTTGTATTTTTCAATTATTCAATTATTCATTGGGCTGAATGGAGACAGGAAATCAAAGTTATCAGCAAGGATTCCTATTAGACAAAGACTATGACTGTCTTCTGTAGCCTTATACTTTTTGGTGATCATGAACATTATTTGAGCTAAAGCTATGCAGGTTGGGGACAGTAACTTTTCTTTCTATTTGTGCTATTTGCATAATCAAATTAGAAGACCTCATGTCACAAACGTGGGGTTACCAGAAGGTGAAATGATAATAAAGACTAGCTTTCTCTTGCCAGTTCCCTATCACAAAGTCAAGTGATCATCAAAAAGTGGCAAGACTATTTATTGCTAATCACAACTCCAGCTGTAAGAAAACTTGAAGTATTGAGATGAAGTATTCTGTAAATTGTAAAAAAAAAAATAAGTAATATTTACTGCAAAGGCATTGCTTTTAATATGCTTTTCCTCTCAAAATACAGAAGTGTTGGTCCAGGGACAAAGATTGCCTTACTCAACCTAAGGCCATGTTTACATGTCCCATGAAAAGAGACTTATATTTGCTTTCTTTAGTAAGAAAACTGAACAGGAAAAAACCACTAGTCTTGTTTATGCACTAATTTCTTAGAGACTAAAGTACTACAAAAATAAGCTTCAATGACCTCCCTGATAATCAAAATTACCAACTCAAAACTACTAAGAAAAAAGTTAGAGAAATAGTGGAAACTGGGGCTGGCCCCATGGCCTAGTGATTAAGTTCAGCACGTTCTGCTTTGGTGGCCCAGCTTCAGTTCCTGGGCATGACCTAGACCACTTGTTGGTGGCCATGCTGTGGTGGCGACCCACGTACAAAATCGAGGAAGGTTGGCACAGATGTTAGCTCAGGGTGAGTCTTCTTCAGGAAAAAAGAAAAAAGAGTGGAAGCTGTTGTGTTTGTAAGGTTTACTATTTTTTTTCAAACACATGGCACAGTTCCTAGCAGAGTATAGACACTTATTCATTCATTCATGTAACAAATATTTATTGAACATGGTTTCTGCCCCAGGATCTGTGTAAAGTTAATGAAATACAGTGTTGTATAAGAACATCCATGCTTTATTCTTTCATGGAGCTTATAGTCCACCAGAGGAAACAGATGAATAAAATATTCATACCAATGATTTAAATAAAATTATATCTCTGTATAAAATTATAATGGGTTAAGTACTATAGATGGAATGGTTTATAGTTCTATAAAAGCATGAAATAGAGAAGTTTAACCTAGTCAGAGGATGTTGAAAAGTCTTCTTTTAGGAAGCAGGCAAAGTAGAAGAAGGGGATCCCTCACCATGGCTCCATTCTAATGAAATTGATGCAGACTGAAGGAAAAGTTTAAATAAATAAGAAAGGAGAGGATAGTTTTATTAAGATAAAGTGTTAAAAGATAGGCTGGTAACTATCCAGCTATTTTGGAGTTTGATATTATATATTCGGATTTGACAGGATATTCAAATGGAGGAATTGGATAGGCAGGTCTGTTACTTAGCAGGAAAGCGTCAACTGAAGAAACAGATTGAGAGAATCTTTAGTATATGAATTACAGTTAAAGACTTTGGAATTAAAACCTCTGGAACAATGTATGGTATGATGGGCTGAATAATGCCTCCCCCTCCATGTGTGTCTACATCATAATCCCTGAAATCTATGACTATTAACTTATATGCAAAAGACACTTTGCAGATGTGATTAAATTAAGAATTTTTAAGATAAAGTGAAGATTATCCTGGGTTATCTGGTGGGCCCGATGTGATGACGTGGGCCTTATATGAGAGACTCAGGAGGAATGGAAGTCAGAGGAGGAGACAGCTCAGTGATGGCAGCAGAGATTGGACAGCTACTCTTTGAAGATGGAGGAAGGGGCTGCAAGCTAAGAAGCACAGGTGGCCACTAGAAGCTGGAAAAGGAAAGGAAAGGAAATTGATTCTTCCCTCAGAAAATCCAGAAGAAACCAGCTCTGACTTTGGTCCAATGAAACTGATTTTGACCTTTGACCTCCAGAACTGTAAAAGAATAAATTTACATTGTTTTAAGTTTGGGGTCATTTGTTACAGCAGCAAAAGGAAACTAATACATATGGAAAGGGAAGAAAAGGACAGAGATAAAACCCTAGGGAAGACTCACCACTAGGAATAGTGGTAGGAGAATGTTCTAGAGCAGAATATGCTAGAGAGCAAAACCATGAGAGAAAATATTTCTAGGAGAACAGAGTTGTTGGTAAGAGGGGATTAGAATCACAGCTCATAGGATCTATACTCCATAGGGAAGGAAGTTGGAACAAGAGGGGATGATAGAGAAAATGTAGAGGCTGAGTGACTGGAGATCACGTAAAGATGGAAGAGTAAGAACAGTGGGAGTAAGGGACCGTGACGTCTGGATGGATAGGATTGATCTGAAACAGAACACTAGAACTTAAGATTTTGGAGGTGCATGGGATTCAGCATAGAAAGGCATAGAGGACTGGAGCTGAGCTGGTCCACAGGTGCACTGAGCTCCTTCCGTATGATGGTGGGTCTGTAAGTGCCTGATTTACTGAATTTGTGTTCTTACTGAGTTGATTTAGAGAGTGCAGCAATTGTTAGGAACTTTCTTCTGCTTTTAAGCCATATTTATTCAAGCTTTTTTCTAAGATAGAATCTTATCTTTTCATCTTGCTTACTTGTGAGTGGCTGGCCTCAAATTTGCAATTTCCTTTAAAAATTAAAGTGGTCGACACTACACTGCATTTTCTGGATCCATCCTTTTGCGCTTTCAAGATGGAGTCTAAAAGCTGAATATTTTATGTTTTAGCTGATGTTTTGTAGCCAGAGGGTTGGGAAAAGGGGAGGTGGTCTTGCACATGAGAGAGCTCCGATGAAGTGGCATGCGATCTTCATTAGAACCTGAGCTCTGCTTTCCTCTCTGCCCTCTGCCCTTCCAGGGTCACTGCCCCTAGTGTAAGATACCGTCAGGTGCGATTCTTTCACTGCGTAACTCTGGAGCTTTTACTTCTATCAGAGGTGCCCTGTAGTTCATTTTTCTGACTTCACCCACTCTTCCCCTGGAGCAATTTCCACTGGTGTCCAATCAAAAGGAAAAGGTGACGATTGAAATTTCTTTACACTATTTATATGGTATGAAGGAGTGTTGACAAGCTCTGTCTGAAGATGAGGGCATGGTTGGGAACTGAGCTGTTTGTGTGCACTTCTTCCTTCTCTTCCAGAAACATTTGTTTGTTTCTTTGGATTAGTTTATTAAATTATATCATGCTATTCTCTTGTTCTGGTTTCGTGGCTGTTGATGAACATTTTTTGATTAGCTTTTATTTATTTATTTTTTGCTCATTTCATTAAATTTTATGGGAGAGAAATTAAATGATGCAGTTGTAATCCACTATCTAAACCTGGATGCTTGTAAACAATATTTCACTGGTTACTTTTATTCATTATTTAGCAAAGGAAGTCAATCTACCAAAATTATATTTCAGATGTAGGATTAATTATTTTTATGAAGTTGAATTTATTATGGATACAGCTAGAACTAACTTGTACTTTTAATTTCCTTAAAGTGCCTCGATTGTGTAGTGATAGGAACAATAAACATCAAATATAAATAAGTACTTGCACCTGACAAGTAATTTATAAATATTTTACATGTACTGTGACTATATTTATTTATGTACAGATAATACATAGTCAGACTATCTCTACAAATAAAAATGCTGACCATACAAATTTGTAATTCATAGGTATTGCACATCTCGTCTTTCTTGGTTTATATTCCTCCGCATCCTTTCCCGTAATTATTTCCCTAACTCATGGCTGTCAGTTCTACTTTAAGACAAAAGCTAAGGAAATGCAGCTTTTGAGCTTGTGCCGGAAAGGTTTTTCTGCCTTGGAGAAAATAATATTTCTAACTATGTATTGCAATTTTTATTATTCTGATGTTCTAAGTCAGAAGCAACTGTCTATTCTTGCTAAACTTTACATAAGTACACGTGGAATGAAAAACTAGGTGGAGAGACTACAATCATGATATTGCATAAGAAATAAATGCCCAAGAGAGTTAATTCAGATGCCAACACTATACACAACCCATGTTCAATTCAATTTAGGGTTGCCATTTAATCCTCTTTGAGTTGATACGTCCTTGAAACATATGGATGTTTCAAAAAAAATTCAGTAAGATTCAAAAGAAGATATCTGATAGGGTTATAACGAGACAAAACTATGTTGTGTGTGCATGCATGCACACAAATGCACATACACAGTATGTCGAAATCAAGGTGACTGTGATACTGGCAACAGCTTGTAGCTCTCTAGGTGACTCTCTTCTTGCCCTGTTTCCTCTCTCTGGCACAAGACTGTTTCTATGTATTCTAACATCCCATCAATTCTGTAAAATAATAACTAATACAAATGTTTTCATTTATTTTTGTTGTTATAAGAAGCAAAAGAACTGCAGGGAAGGCTGATTTATTTCATTAAAATTATTTTAAATCACACCAATAAACATTAAACTGACAGTATGCGTCAGCCATAAAAAAGATCATAATGTTATTCTGTCCTCCAATTGTTAGTCTCTGACATTATTAATAGAAAAAATCAGGAAGCTCAATAACTTCTAGACATTGTATTTCAGCCTATGAGAAATTCCTAATGAAATATCAATGAACACCCAATAGGTAATTCCAGATGCGTATTACCTCAAGATGAATTCTTACCGTCTACTCAAGAGGACTAGAAGTCATTTGGGTTAAGGTTACTTTTAGAATCCCCAAGTGGGCTCCTTCTTCCTTCTTTCTCTTGGGACAGTCCATTATGTGCCTCAAGGTACAACCAATTCTAAGTGGTGCTGTGCATAAAGAGATGCAATTTATAAAGATTTGTACTTTTTTTGTCTTAGAGTAGTACTAACCCTGGTAAAAATTCATTAGTTTCAGTGCCCAAGTACTACCAAATCCGCAAGCATTAGTATATATGAGGCATGTTTTTATGCGACTCTTCTACACTTTAGGTGTGGTTGGAAAACACTTTGACATGATAACTTATGTCAGCCATAGCCAGCACCTCTCTAATATCTCTGAAATCGTTCTGCATGCCCAAGTTAATCAAGTAATGCTTTGCAAAAGAGAACTGTAGTAAATATTTTATCATGGGCACTGTATATTTTCACTAAAGAATAGACTGGAGTTTCCAATAACCTCTGCCCTGTAAGGCTACAGACAAGTCAATGTTGAAATGTCTGTCAACCCTCTCTACTCCACCCTCACTACCGTAAAGCTGCAAATGTCTCAGTATGCTGTGACCCAACACGCTCTCCAAATTTCGCCAGATTAATTTTGAATAACTGGGTGGTAAATTCCTGCAGCGTAAGTAGGCAAAATAATTAAGACTTGATTTATGACCAGCTTTGTGGTCCACTGGGGCAAGAGATGGAATGACTAAATCCTGAAGAAAAAAGGGGAACATCTAGTTTGGCTTTATTTATTAATTGAGCAGCTGCTTATGTAATTGGGTATTGCTTTAAACATTCAATGAAATTACCTTGTGTGTCATCTTATTCTTAAAAGGGATGTGGACGTTGACTACTGGACTAGGAAATTATTTTGCATTTTTCTTATTAAGGTGTAGTCAGTAAAATTTCTGACCACTTCAGCGAAAGTTCATTTATTTATCTAACTGAATAGCCATATTATTTCAGCGAGAAGCTTCTACTGACCGTCTCCTGATAAGACTTATTGTTATACAATATACGAAAACTCTCTAGTTATCCAATTTGTCACTTTGAGTACACTGCTTTTTAATATTGTTAAGGTATAATTTGCATAAATTGTAAGTGTATAGCTTGATGGAACTTTACATATGTAATACATTCATATAACCACAGCTCTGATCAAGGTGTACAACATTTCCAGCAACCTAGGAAAGTTACCTATTTTGTATTCCTCCAAGCTTCAGAGAATAACGGGTAATAACGGGTTTTGCCTAACTAATAGCTCATTGTGAAATCAAATGAAATAAGTTGAAATGTGACGGGAAAACTATAAAATCCTACCAAAATAGAAAGCTTTACAATAGTAGTAATAGTAGCTATCAAAGATTTCCCTTAACCCAGAGGTCACCCTTCACTCTTGTCTTTCTTATTGTATATAAACTTGCAAAGCCTGATTAAATCCTTCAAAGCTAGATGTTCCAAAAAACAAATTTGAAAGTGATGTAAAAGCAGTCAAAATTATTACCATGTATAGCTCATTAATGTTTCGTCTATACTTAAGTATAAGCAGTTCAAAATATTTAATTACTGCCTCTTCTCTTCTCATGCCAATGTGCGTGTATGTTTGCATGTGGATATAAAACATCACTGCTGATGCACGTAAGATGATGAGCATCCAGTGTTGACAAACCAAGCAGTAGACTTGTGTGGTTAGTGACATTGACATACTCAATTTACAGTAAAAACAAAACAAGTAAGACAAATTAATTGTTGCTATTTTCTTTAGGGGCTACTGGCATGTTACAAGGGTATTGTCTTAGTTTCTGGTTTTTTAGCCGGGGTTAATTGTCAGCATTAACACTTTTTTTTTGAGTCTCTAAAGAGAATCTGAGTAACCAGAACAAATCAGCAGATTTGAAACACTGGAAAACTGTACAATTATTTTTATGATTGATAGATTTAGTTGGATTATTGGCATTCATTTTGTTCTTACGTATACTCAGTCTTATATATATATAAATATATAAACCCACTATTTTTTTTTTTAAGAAATGAGTTTATTTCCTTTTACTCTGATCCATTATTTTACTTCCCTGTAAAGAAAATTGTCTCTTTGGCCTCAACAGAGCTTTCGTTTATTTGGTGGCTTTAACAAATATTCCTCAGACAGTTGTAAATATTCTTCCAGAGACTTGCAAATGTAATGCAACCTGCTTCATCTGGGAAGCAAGTTGCCCAAGATTAGACTTATTGACTTCAACTTTCTTTTTTTTAAGTTTCCTGAATTCAACTAATATTGACTCTGAGTGTCCCGAGCCATTTAAAACAACTTATATATTTAAAAAGGATTATTGTTGTGGCCATCACAGTAAGCGTGATAGTTTTGAAACAGAACAGTTTTATTGCTCTGGGGCTTTATCTTTGATAATTCAAGTAAAAAGGCTAATATTTCCTGAAAAAAATGTGGACTGGAATTTATGCATACAGGGTGGGGGGATTAGCAGCATTAGTCTAAGTGGCATAAGTAGGATGTTTGAAAGTTCCTCCTCCAAATTCTTTTAATACTCTTCAGGCCTGACCTGAACACGCAGTCCTTGGCCCACTGCATGAGAATAGACTATTAATCTTCACCGAATCCTTGCCAGTCACTGTCAAGAGAAATGTCCACAAAGTAGAATGACACCTCAGTTATTTAAACATACCCACAATGATTTTGGAATTTAGACTTTCTCGTATAATCATTAAAATGTTAAGACAGATTATAATACCGTAGACAAACGCCAGTCATCATCATGGTTGTTATGTTTAAAAAGTCTGTATGTGTTAGAGAAGTGTAATGAAGTGTTTACAGGTGAAATGTTACAGTGACTGAAATTTGCTTTAACCATGTGTGATTGGGAGGATAGATGAAACGAATCTGGCAAGATGTTGACACTTGGGGTTCATTGAATTATTCTCTCTACTTTTGAGTGTTTGAAAACTTCAATAATAAGAATATGAGGAAGTCAATGATTATGATCTTATGATATGGGTACTAGCACCTTTGGATTCTAGATAAATACAACCATTAACCAGTGGATAATCTCAGGAGAGATACATTCTTTAAGTATATTGTGTTCTTGCATTTAACCAGTAGGGAAGTGGCAGGTGAAATGCCTTTCTTAGGCTCACAGAGAGTTAGTTTGAGGGTGCTCTCCTTTTGGATGTTAGTCAATAAGAACTGGGAATCTTCAACATGCCAAGTCAAATGTAGGCCCTGATCAGACTAATGTGAATAAGGCATATTGCAGTCCAGCGAGGAAAACAGTCACACAAACAGGTAATTGTAAAACAACGTCATAAATGGGAGGGAAGACCAGAGCATCTTTTGAAGGACTGTGGACAACACGAGCAATAGCATGATGAATAAGAGATAGTGCATACTGCCGAAGGAAAAACAAGTGGTTGAGTGCTGCTAGAGTCTCAAATCCGAGGAAGGCGGAAATGAGAGTTAGCAACGGAAATGCAGGTGGGGAGCTTCATTCTGACATGATGGAGAGTCACTGAGAGATGTAAGGTGGGGCAGCCAGGTGGAGGATAGGTTTGAGCAGACAGCATTGGAATCGGGGAAGATAGAAAGGCATCTGTGGTAGTCAACCAGTTGAGCAGCCATGAAGGCTTAAACCAGGTCCAGACTTTGTGGGGGAAGGATAGGAAGAAAAGGGGATTTCAGCCCAGAGTAATTTTGTAGCAATAGGACAGTGATAGAACGCTTAGCTCCCTGCTTCTCTTCTCTCGCTCTTCCTTCTCAAATCCTCTTTTTCTCCCCTTTCCTTTTATGTCTCTCTCTTACCTTCTCCTTTCTGTCTTTCCTTTGTTGAATCTTGTGCAAAGACTTAATTTACAAATTTTTGTTTTGAATAGCTAATATATGCTCACAATTCAGAACACAAAATACAAAAGGTACATGATAAAAAAATGTCTCTCTTCTTGCATCCCTTGCTTCTGAGCTGCCTGCTTCTCCTTTGATGGAGCCAGCCGTGGTTCTTTCCAAGGTTGTGTATTGCTTCAGAGATATTCCAGGCTTTTACAATCATGTATATGCACTTGCAAAGACTTTGAAAAATAACTTGTATAGAGACTTTGTGTACACACTTGACAACTTAATTAGCATGCTGGCTGCTCTAGATTAAAATCTTATTAATTAATTTGATGGGTCGTTTGATTATATAGCTCTAAAAGAAAATGTAGGCCTTCTATTGCAGAAGACAATGAGCTCACCAAGGATGTTCACTTCAGTAATATTTTTTGGAAGATGAAAAGTGTTAAACTATCTAAGTGTTCCCTTTCTAGTAGATATGAAGGCTGTTAATCTAATATCTGTCTAGAGTCTTGATTAATCTTCAAAAAACTTGAGCAAACATTCTTTTAGCCTATTAAGAAATCTGCTTATGTAACAAGATATTATCCTGCTAAAAGGCCTCTATCTTAACTAAAAAATTAGAAAGATCATAACAAATTTGCTTTAGTTTTTGTGTTAAAATCAGAGAAAGAATCCTTAACCTTTCTTCAGTGGCAGGCTGTGGGGTTTCTACGTAGTGAAACATTCTAGTTTCTAGTTTCACCTTAGGTACACTGCAGGGAAACCCGTACGGCAATAATTCCTGGAAAAGCAAAATATATGAAGCTTTCATAAATAAATGTTAGTGCATTAGTCTTCTTCCAGCCCAAGCCAGATTTTCCTGGCGGCTTGTTTCCCCAGATGGCCAGAAGAATACAATCCTTGATATAAAAATTTGGCATTTCACATATGTATCTGATCAGAAGCAACATTCTCACTTGCATGATGTTCTTGTATTTCTCTTGGTGAAATACAGTGCAGTGGTTATCTAACAGGCATAAAAAAAAACCTCATACATGATGGGAACCACCATGTTTTAATTTTTGGTTGTATTTTACTTACAAGGAAGTCTTCCTTGAAAGTACTTGCTCAAAGAATAAGTCCTTCAAATACATAAAAATTGAGACTAAAAATAATGACGATGATTATGCCATGTTCAAATTTTGGCTTTTTCTTAATATGATTTGCAGTCTTAAATGCTTAGAAGTACATTGAGAGAATTAAAGAGAATATAAATTCCTAAAGTTGTTAAGTACAAATTGTAGTATTATGCTTTTTCCCCCAATATGAAGCAGACTAGCATACTCCAGAATGCCATAACTTTGTTATATTTCAAGCAGAAGCACTCCAATTTCCTGAGTACCCAAGTAATGTTAATGTTATTTTACAAAGCCAGTTTGTTTTTGATATGTTGGGCCTGAAATTACGTTATTAAACTATCTATACTACGTTGTATTATTTAATAATTCCCTCTGCTCCAATTCTCTAGAATATAAGTTTATCTGTCTTATTCACTGCTGCATTCCCAGCTTAGAACATAGTAACTGCTCAATAAATATTTTTGAATTAACAAATACAACATTATTTATGACCCATATTTCTATTAGACTGTTTTCTTCATCAAACGTTGTGCATCTTTTTTCAACTTTGATTTATTCTTTGTTGTTATTACATAAACACTATGTAGCACAGGATAAAAAATAAGATTGAAAAAATTAGGGGCTTGCTTAGCTTAGTATATTTCAGTTGCATGAAGCCTAGTTTTAAAAAATATTAACAATTTAATGGTTTCATTATTTTCTGTACTTCATTTCCCTAGTTGAAATTGACTGTAAATATGGAGAAGTTGTGAACTGCAGCCACTCCCTGGCCCCATGCAAGAATGGATTCAAAGTCCAGCCTGAGTAGCCTAGTGGTTAAGTTTGGTATGCTCCATTTTGGTAGCCTGGGTTTGGTTCCCAGGTGTGGACCTATACCACTCCTCTGTCAGTGGCCATGCTGTGGCCATGGCTGATATACGAAAAGAGGAAGATTGGCAGCAGATGTTAGCACAGGGTGAATCTTCCCCAGCGAAAAAAAAAGAAGAATGGATTCCAAGGGGAAAAAGAGAGCCCTAGAGCATGAGAGACAGAGAGCCAGGGACAGAAGGAGATAGCTTGATGCTGGGAGACAGTCTTGCTCATGTTAATAAGATTGCCATTAATGGGCCTTTTAATACAAAGTGCTCTACACTACTCTATACAGTCCATCATAAGCTAATGAAAGAGGTGCTTTAATTAGGATGAGAATAAGTGATTCAGAGGATGAGAGAAAAGGGAAGGATTCCAAACCATCCTTTGCACACAGAGGGACAGCTGCCAAGTGAGAGAAGGCTTGCTCTCTACCTTGAGGATAGAGAACAAGTAAGCTGCATGACATTGCAATAACTAGGGATAAAAAGAAGTGACAGTGTCCTCAATGAAGCACACTCTAGAGTGTTAAAATATTACAGGGCCATCCTGGGCCTTCACTGTGAGATATGACATTAAGCCAATTTAGCTTCTTATAATTGTCAGAAGAAAATCAGATTATCTCAAATTTTGGAATGAATCACTAAAGTAATCTTACATTTATTGTCCACACTATTGGTTTAGTCTTAAAATCTGTAAATGTTTTGACATTCCTTAGAGAATAAATGGTCTATCATTTGAAATAGGAGAAAAAGAACACTTCTGCTCCAAAGAAAATCATGCCGACCATTTGACTACCAGGATGCTGATTACTAGTAAGGATTGAGCTTGCTTAGAATAAATAGATAGAAAATGGGATGTGAATATGACATGTGACAACTATAGCTCAATGATATAGCACATCTCCTTGGACTCTTTCTTTTTCATTTTGTCATTACTCATGCTTTCTTGTCCTGGAGACCCAGAAAAATTACCTGGTAAAAGAAGACAATACAATAGAAAGGCAAGATGAATATAAACAAGATTTCTACTTTTAAAAGGGAGGCATTGATTTTCCTCTGCTTCTTTCTTCTATTTTCCTCCTGCAAAACAAAGTTCTCTATAGGAATTAGGAGTGAACTTCTAGAAATATGTTGGATGAAGACCATTAAGCCAGTGCTACTCAAAGTGTAGTTCACAGCCTGGTGTCTGTCCCTGAACAATAAGATAAACAGGCATTGAGTCACAATAAGATAAATACAGGCATTGACAATAAACATTTACAAATTTTTGTAGCAATTTGACAGAGTAAATTTTTTCTTTATTGAATTTAATAGCAAAAATTGAGACTTTATGTATGTCTTTTATTTCATCTTATTCAAGTAATTTTTTTGGTATGCATACTGGTCTTTGATGGATAAGAAATTAGAAATAAATCTTTGCCATGGATAATTTAATAGATGCTAGACTAAACTGCTTTGGAAAAAATGCTTATAGCGTCCTTTCCAACTTCTTTTGAATACCCCTATCTATCTAGGACTTTGAGTATTATACATTCCTGTTTCTTCAGAAAGTAGAATGGTTGCTTCTGGGGCCTGAGGGGTGGGGGAGATGGGGAGACATTAGTCAAAGGGTGAAAACTTTCATTATAAGATGAATAAATTCTGAGAATTTAAAGCAGAATGACTATAGTTAACAATACTGTATTATATACTTGAAAGTTGCTAGGAAAGAAGATGTTAAATGTTCTCACCACAAAAAAGAAATGGTCATTACGTAAGGAATGTAGGTGTTAGCTAACTCTAAAGCGGTAATCATTTTGCAACATATGAGGGTATCAACTCAGTCCATCATACACATTAAACTTATACGATGTTATATGCCAATTCTATCCCAATAAAACTAGGAAAAAAAGTAAAATCACAATCTCTGAAAAAACTTTTGTTTCTTGATTTTTTTTCTGGTATTTTAAAAATAAATATATCTTATGTCTGGAATGCCTTCATATATTTTGGAAGACTTTCAAAAAATTCAGTCTTCTGAAGCTCAGAATTGAAGCCAAGCCTGTAGGGAGCATTTTACTTCTATAAAAGAAAAATTTACAGGCAATTGTTGCTGGAGATGGTACTGGAAGGATGGAGACCATCTGCGTTCCCCTTAGTAAACTATTTGGTCATCGATTAGGTCTTGGTCAAGCATCAGCTGAGTGTGTCAGGAAAAATCTCAGCATGCTAAGTCATTAGAGTGAATATCATGTCAAGAAAAGTCAACAAAATTGCAAATAATAGGGAACTAAGGCCATTTTATCACGTTGAGGTTGCACATTTGAGCCTAAGTAACATTTTAGTAGTTCATAGTACTATGATATGGGGGAATGCACATGTTTTGTCAACAAATCCGAGAAACCTTCAGTATCTACAGATGTACCAAGCCCCCTGGACCTCTGTCTCAGCCATCCTCAGTCTCCAGAGACCAGACAGCACACCACCAGAAACTGCTAAGATATGTTTTTGAAAACCTTGCATCCATCCTGCCATCTTTACTAGCCTTTGTCACTCCAGGCAAATTTCCCCTCTTCCTATTTTTGGCTCATTTTTTCCCTAACCCAAAGTACCCATTGTCAAACTCTTCATTAAACCTCATTCCTTTGCTTTGACAGAAATCTGACTCTTCCATAAGAACATGGCTTTGCATGTTGGGGCTACTTTTTCACACATCCCACATATATGAGTCATCCTCCTCTATTCCCAATGCTGCTTTCAGAGCATTATTGCATTAGTCTTATCTAAAAATCCCCACACTTTGAACTTCTTCCATCTGGTCTACCTTCCTTTAGCCTCAATTGCTACGGTCATGTGCTGATCTTCCGAGAATTCACCCTCATGCCCTCAATGATTTACCATCTAACTAATATTTTTATACTCTCTACTTCGCACTGTGTTTGACCCTTAGCCGTTCTAGTCCTTGATTACTTCATCTCCAGCCGTATTCATCTACACCTCTCTTTTGTAATCCAATACACCTGGATGTTGTCATCACTTGGAACTGTCCCACCTCTGAAACATTAAATCTCAATGCACCACTCTGACCACAGCCCTCCTCCCACAGGCTTTCTCAGTTATTGTCACCATCCCTCTCCTTGACTACCCAGGGTTGGTAGCCTGTGATCCCTCTACTTACTCCTTTTGGCTCCATCTTCTTTTTCTCCTCTGTCTTTCTTTGATGTCATGGGATCTCATTTCAACCACCCTTTTGCTAATTTTTTTACACCCTAGTCCCGTTGCCTTTCTTTCCATTGTCTTGGCAAACACTCAGTCCAAGATCCCCATTTCTCTACCTCTAACTCAGACAGCTAAGTGTTATTGAAGATGATCACACAGGGTACATGTTGATGATGTTATAAATTCCTGGTGCCCAAACTCAATTAGGACTTCAATACTTTTTATATTTCCCTAGTGAGCTTTCTCCACTCTCTCCTCAAAGGTTTCATTCTGCTGTAGCCATTACTGGCTGATAAACTTGCCTATGTGTTTAGAGAGAAAAAATAACTCCAACTTCCTGCCACCAAACCTGCCACCAAACAGAAGTCCCAGGAAAGAGAAATTATTTCCCTGGTTGGGGATTAATCCCTGTATCTGTACTTATGATCCTGTCTCTGCTTTCCCAGGATACTTGCTATGGACTGAATGTTTGTGTCACCCCCAAATTCATATGTTGATGCACTAACCCCCAATGTGATGGTATTAGGAGGCGGGGCCTTCAGGAGGTAATTAGATGAGGTCATGAGACTACAACCCCTCTAATTGGCTTCTGCTCTCATCCCCCATAGAAACTATTCTTGCCAAAGCCAGTGATACCTGGCTTCCTTGTTGCTAAATCGTTAAAATCTTCCCTCATTTGATCTCTCTGCTCCTCTTTCCGATGTTAACCACCCTCTTTTGTTCTTAACACTTTACTCTTTCCATTCCATCTCACTGGCATTGAAATCCCAGATTCCCGTGTAGAATCCTGAAGTTTTGGAATTTCTCAGGGTTCTATCTTAGATTGTCTTCTTATTTCAAGTTGCACACTTTCTAGGAAATATCTCCCTCATTTCCTGTTGTGGCTTTAATAACCTTCTATCTATGAGCTGATAACTCCCAAACTCATCTTTCCAGGGGCAAGCTTTCTTGTAAATTTTAGATTTGGAAATCCCCCTTCCTACAAAATGTCTCTTGGATGTTCAATAGGTCCCTCAAAGTCAACAGTTGCAAAATTGAACTCATCTCTTTATCAACCTGCTCCATCTCACCTTCCACCCACTGGTCAAAACTGGAAATCTGACTATCATCCTTGACTGCTCCCTTTCCTTTGCTTTAGAATTCCTAGATATGGCTCAATCTCTCGTGTTTTCTTTATCTCTTCTAGTACTCACCTAATTCAGTCTGTCGTCTTATTTTCAACAGCCTCATAAGGGCTCTCCTTTTCTCTAGTCAGGGCTCCCTTCAACTTATTCTCCACAGACAGTGGAGATTTTTCCAAGCTTCAGATCTTATGCATGTGCCACTGCTATTATGCTCACAAGTGTTCAATGGCTCTTCATTACACTGAAGCTCAAGTCCAAATTCTTTACCATGCCTCACATCACCCTTTATCTTATGGGGTCTCTTTACTATCTTCTTTTTGCCTTTTAATGTTCCAACCATTTAGATTTTTAAATATCTCCTCTTTCTCTCTTTCTCCTCCAGGACTTTACACAGTCTCTTCCTTCTGCCTTGAATTTTCCACCACAGGCACACAAACACAAATAGCATCCCCCCCAACCCGCTATATGCTTCCTTTGGCTAAATTATATATTCATTCAAGTTTCACTTAAAAATAACTTCCTTTGGGAAGTGTTCCTTGATACTATAGAATTGGTTTGGGGATTCTCTTTTATGCTTTCACAGCAATTCATATTTTACTTTGCACAATACTTGTCACATTCTATTGTACTTTTTAAAATCGCACTTCTCTATTTTTCCCTTTTTATCCCCCGTTAGCCTGTTAGCCCCATTAGGGCAAGAAGCAATTGTTTGTTCTCACTCTAATGTTCCTGGCATATCATAAGCTCTAATAATGATTCAATTTATTTATGAATGCAGGAAGAAAAGAATAGGAAGATGTAGTCAGAATAAAGCCAATGGAGGCAAGGAGCTTAGGAGATCAAACTTAAATGTGTAAACCAAGTTCTGGAACTTAGGAAATTGGAGTCAGAAAAGTTAGGAGACGCACTTCTTCAGGCTTTCAGGTTGTAACAGGATTGGAACAAAAAGGCAGATTCCCTGGTATCCGTAGACACTTGTCTGCACTTGGCTATGTCTTTTCCACTTGGTTTGGCTCCTCTTTGTTCTGTCTGCTGCTTCTCTAAGGGGTCTTTTCACAGTGTCCAGGTGCACAGTTCTTTGAAATTTCATCTTTATCATTATCACTGAGCATCCCTTGTGAAACACTGGTCTGTCTCAGCTGGTTACCTAGGCAGGGTCCTCACCTTCTAGAAGCCCATACTCACTCAAATGCAAAGCACTCACATCTAATTGAGAACATATGAAATAAAGATTAAATAATATTTAGTTAGTAATTGTATACAAGGCAACTGGATTGTACCAAGTGCCAAGTGAGATGATAGGTGCTGCCAGGTGCTGCATGATTTAACCCAGCACCCATAGTGATACATAACTATCCTCAAAGGTATCACGCGACTGTATGAATCCACTAGCCCTCACGTAAATTTTTCCAATATGCTACCTCCTTTCCCACAAGGATTTATGATACCTTACACGTGCCAAAGCAAGTCAGAATCTCTCACATAAACTAACTTGTGGGCATCCTGTTGCCCAGGTTGTCAAAATGTACATAGAGATTTCTGAAATCCCATTAAGACTCAAACTTACATGTCACTACACTGCTAAGTTCTAAGAAGTGGAGAAAGAAACTTCTTGCTTTGTAATTGGCAGAACTAATAGAAGTATTTTCAGAAAATCAAAATCAAGAATTTTTGTACATCAAAGAACACAAGCACCAGGGTGAAAAGGCAATCTATGGAATGGGAAAAAATATTTGCAAATCATATATCTGACATAAGAGTATTATCCAGAATATATAAAGAACTCCTACACTTCAACAACAACAAAATAACCTTATTTAAAAATGGGCAAAGGACTTGAATAGCCATTTCTCCAAAGAAGATACACAAATGGCCAACAAGTATTTGAAAAGATGCTCAACCTCATTATCATTATGGAAATGCAAATCAAAACCATGAGGAGATATCACCTTACATCCATTAGGTTGGCTGCTATCAAAAAACAAGAAAATTGCAAGTGTTGGTAAGGATGTAGAGATTTCGGAAACTTTGTGCACCATTGATGGGAATGTAAAATGGTGCAGGTGATGTAGAAAACAGTATGCTATTTGCTCAAAAAATTAAAAATGGGATTACCTCATAGTCCATCAGTCTCACTTCTGGATATATACCCAAAAGAATCAAAAGTAAGATCTCAAAGAGGTATTTGTATAGCCGTGTTCACAGCAGCACTGTTCATAGTAACCAAAAGTGGAGCAATCCAACTGTCCATTGATGAATGAAGGCATAAACAAAATGTGTATATACATATAGTGGAATATTATTCAGCCTTGAAAAAGAAGGGAATTCTGACACATGCCAAAATATGAATGAACCTTGGGGCCATTTTGCTAAGTGAAATGTCCTTCACAAAAAGACAAATGCTGTATAATTCTACTTATATGAGGCAACTAGAATAGTCAAATTCATAGAGACAGTAGAATGGTGATTGCCAAGGGTTGGTGGAAGGAATTGACACGTTGTTTAATGGATATGAAGTTTTAGTTCTGCAGGATTAAAACAGTTCTGGAGATTGGTTGTACAACAATGTGAATGTACTTGACACTACTGAACTGAACACTTAAAAATGGTTATGATGGTAAATTTTATGTTATGTGTATTTTACCACAAAATTTTTTTAAGTATTTCCTGAATGGTTATAGATCTATTTTTCTATTAAAGACAAACATTACATGTAGATATCAAAGAATTGCATATAGATATTAGGCAATAAATTAAACATTCCTTAGTCTCCACTCCGCCATAAAAAATATGGAATTTTTTTTAGGAAAAAATGATTCAGTGCTTCTTCTTACTGAATTTCAGTAAGTAAGTAATTTAATTGACACATCATTTTCTAAAAAAGAAAAAATTAAAAGGCACTTCTATATACCTATTATAAGTGATGCAAAAGATTGTGATACTATTCCACTAGGGCATTTAGAAAATGATATAGAATGTTATTTGGAATGCACTGTATATAATCTTTATCAGCATTATAACCATATTTACTCCAATATTTTGTTTTCTAGAAATTATGAAATTGTATTGTAATCAAACTTTAGCAATGAATGGATGAGTGCACAATTAATGGGAATTGACTAGTCAACCATACAAGTAGAGTGAAATTTAAGATTCACTTAGAGAACACCAATTATCTAAGATTTGCATGAGTCTACTGTAGCTACTATTTAGGTTCCTATATCCTCAATTCTTGCACCATAGATGGGTCTGGGGTAAGAGGTCTCCAAGATGGCCCCAGTGTTCTTGACCTGCTAATATTCTTGTCCATGAATAATCTCCTCCCCTTGGGTGTGGGTTCTAATGAATAGACTATAGCAAAAGTGATGAGGTGTCACCTGCTAGATTTGGTTACAAAAAAATTGTGGCTTCCATCTTGGATGTTTTCTTTCTCTGTCTCTCTGTCTCTATTGCTCTTCCTCTCTCTTTGTCTCTCTCTGCCTTTTCTCAGGGGAAACAAGCTGTAGTGTTGTGAGAAGCCCTATGAAGAAGCCCACACGAAAAGGAAGCGATATCTGGAGGTAACAACCAGTGAGGATCGGAAGCTTGCCAAAAGGCACATGAGTGAGCTCAGAAGTGGATCCTCCCACTTGAGATGACTGAAGCCCCAGACACAACCTTGACTGCAACCTTATGAGAGACCCTGACCCAGAGACACCCGTTAAGCTGTGCCTGGATTCCTGATCCACATCTGTTATGAGATAATATCTTTTGTTTAAAGTTGGTAAGTTTTGGAATAATTTGTTACACAGTGATAGACAACTAATGTATAATCAAATATAGTAAACTTTTAAGGGTAATGTTTTGTATATAATTTTTGTACATTTTTAGGTAAAGCTACATACTAGGATTTGCTTTGCCATGGTTTCTATTCTCCTCTCTTGTCCTAAATCCTACTATTAGGGTGATCTAGCTTCCGATGTTTGGATGACACATGTCCAGCCTGACTTGACTGACTCATTATTCTAGCATTGTCTACCATCTTTTCAATGTTTTTTTTTTTCTCATCCCAATCTGAATTAGAACATACTTTTTTCCCAGTCTGCCTCCAAATCTTTAGGCATATTAGGATAAAAGCAGTACAGATTTATGAGCTGTGGGGATGCTTGAATAAATGATGTGGTTAATAAGGGCAATTCCATTTGGTGGCTGGGTCTTCGAATGCATCAATCAGGGAAAGAGTGATCCTTTGGTTCCTGTTCCAAATCTGACGATTTCTCATCACGCAGAATCACTACCATCACTCACCAGGATTACGCCAGTAGCCTCCTAATTGGTCTTCATCCTTCTACCCTTACTTTCCTTCAGTCTATCCTTGACACAGGAACCAGAATGGTCCTGTTAAAACACAGGTCAGAACATGTCTCTCTCCTGTTGAAAACCCTTCAATGGTTCTTCATTTTATTTTAGAGTCCCCAAAGTGTGCCCCAGGCCAAATCCTGTAATCTTATAATCCATGAACTCCTGACCTGCACACAAGCCCTCACCTCACTCCAGCTGCACGATTCTCTGTGCTCCCATTTTTCAGGGGTGCTCTCTCTCTAGGGCCTTTGTTCTACTTATATCCTCTGCCTTAAACGTTCTTCACCCAGATATGCTCTTGGCTGACTTAGTACCTCCTTCAAGTCTTTGCACACAATCTCACCTTCTCAGACAGACCTACTTTGACCTTTCCCAAATATTGCAACCCTCACCCTCTTCCCTAGCCTTCAGAATTCACCATCATTTATCATCTTCCAATCTATGAAATGATTGACTTACTATTTGTTGCATTTATGATTTGTAATCTATCTCCACTAGACTATAAGTTCCATGATAAAATGGATCTTTGCTTTGTTCACTGTTGAATCTCAATCACCTAGATCATTTTTAGGCACATAGTAGGCACTCAGTAAATATTCATTAAATTAAATTGTGAACTGGCTTAAACTGATTTGCCCTTTTAACTCTTCAAATATGAAAAGTGGTAACAAAGTATTAATGATAGGTAGAAATGCTAAAAAGTTATAAAAGAAAACACTCTAGCAGCAGAGTCCTTCTTTTTCCTCAAAACAAGTAACCTGATGGAGCATATTAACAAATAGGAACATGATTTATTCACTACCATTTGCAGCATCTTAACTGAGAGAATTAAATTGTTTTGTAGATGCTTGACATGTCCAGGACATTTACAATTTCTTCACTGTTCTTCCCTTGTTAATATTTTTTAAAGGACTGTAGGCAAGTAAGCAATATTCTGCTCCCTTGGCAAATAATTGATCACTTGGCCTCTTGAACTCCTTCATGGAATGTGTCTCCACAGGTTTACTTAGCGTCCTGAGTGGGGTGATGGAATTAGAGAGTAAAGCTTTACTGGAAACCACGCAAAAAAGAAAAAAAAAAGTGAAAGCTTCTTATTTTGGCCACAGTGCAAGATGAAACAGATGACTGGCGAAAGGCACTTTCCAACATCACTTTTTAAAAATATATTTCACTGATCTTCATTGTCTTAGGGGGAAAATTGTTTTCAACTCCCCTTCCTGTTGCTGTTCACATCGGGACTAATATCAAATCACAGATTGAAATAGAAAAGGAACATTAGGTCTTTGATTTTTAAATGAGAGGGTAGATTATGAAAATCAAATTTTTTTGCACTTAATATTAGGCAAAACATTATTAAAACATCATAGTCAAATCCTTTCTAAAATATCTTTATGATGAAAATTCACGTATAAGAAAAATATTTCCAAAACCTAATTTAGGATCTAATAATTATAAGCAACAGCATCTAACACAACCAAATTCCAGACCAAGAGTTAGCAAATTCATTGCCTTTTTTTGTAAATAAAACTTCTTTGGAACATAACTGTGTCCATTCTTTTGTGTATTGTCTGAGGCCGCATTTGTGCTACAACAGCAGAGCTGAATAACTGTGACAGAGATTGTACGGCCTGCAAACCTAAAATATGTACTATCTGGCTCTTTACAGAAGAAAAGTTGCTGATCCCTGTTCTACACAAATAAAAAATTGGGGCAGTCCCTTCTATTTCCTTATACTGAAGTTCACCTCCATTGTTCACTTCTATCGTTTAAGAGGGAGGCAGAACTCGGAGAAATTTCAGAGTTTTCTGCGTGTGAGTAGTTAGTGTGAATTGACCAGGAAAAGACAGAAAGAAATATTGGCACACATCAACCACCCAGGCTGGCCACACTCATGTCCGCATGCTATCCCTCTGTCCTCTTCTATGTCCTCTTACTAAGTGTCTGAGACTAATGAGTCTTCCTTGAGGCCTTACCTTTAACAGAAATGTTTGCCTTTCTATCATGACCTTCTGACTTTAACTTCTTTCCTAAATTGATCTTCTTTCTTTAGATTGTGGTTGAGTGCACTTGTCTGCTGGTTGCGTCTAGATGCATTCTGTGATTCTTTGAGCTACTTTGCCTTCCATTGCTGGGTGCCAAGATTCCGCCTCTTGGCCTTGATTCTCAATAACAATTTTCAACATCTGATTCTTAGATTCTCACCTCAGGCTGCCCTTCCTGTTCTGTTCCCTGATCAAACAAGAGACAGTGAGTAATAAAAGACTTAGGTAGCATTTGATATCTTTAATAGGTCATCAGAGGAAAATCATAGGAACCAGAATTGCTTAGTCTTAAGCAATTAGATCTTAAGGAGATCATTAGAGCTCCTGAATTCTGAAACTCCACCACCATATGGAGAAACGGAATCATGGCTATACAAAACCATGGAGAGACAGATGTGAAATAACCTGGTAAACATGAGGATCAGGATAAAACGGTAGGAAAAATTTTGCTAAGAATCACAAAATTTCAAGGCAGAAAAATTCTATAAACAAGATAGAGCTCAATATCTTGGGATATTAAGGTAGGTCCCAGAGCTTGAAATCAGGGGACAATATTGATTATCTATAAAGATTTCCTCGAATTGTATGATTGAAGCAATAGTTCTAGTGTCATTTTTACTGAGAAATGGCCAGAGGTAAAGCAGAAAAGCTATATTTCACAACATTTAAAAGAAACAACTATCATGACAAAAATACAGTTTTACAAGCAAACTATTTAGTCTATTCCTTTAAGACATTTAATCTTCAAGTTATACTAAGGGATTGTTTTACTCTAAAATAATTTTAAAAATTCCTATTTTTTTCAATGCCTTTATGGCTTTATTCTTACTTTCTAGTATTTAATCCATGTGAGGCTTACTTTGTTTGTTTTGAAGAGGGAACTTAAGTATTCTTTTTCAAGTATTTAGCTGGCTTTTTTGATCCCTTTATTGATTACCTCATTCTCATTCACACTGACTTTAAAGTATGTCTAATTCGCTGTATCATTCATGGACTCTACACAGATCCACGAGTCTCTATGAAACTTTATAAACATCCACAATACTAGTTTACATGATGAGATAGTATATTTTACTATCTGTTACAGTTGGTCTTCATTCATCTTTTTGCTCAGAAGAATCCAGGTTAGTGTTCTATCTACATTCTTGCTGATCAACTTTATATACATGTGATCTAATTTTTTAAAATATACATGCATATTTTATGTACATGTTGCATGTCGTATTTATAAATGTTGGAAAAATTCTTGCAGGGAAGCATCAGACTGGCGGTGTTGGTGCTCTCAAGGAGGAGAAAGGGATAATGGGTCTTGAAATGGATAGGGAAGGATTACTGGTCTGATGGGGTAATCATCTGACTCAGATCTGGATGCCAGGAAAGGCATTTTAGGAGCAGTCATTTCTGCAGAATTTGAAAGCACATAGGAATTAGCGATGTGAAAAAGGAAAGGAGAACATTTGAAGTAGAAGAAAGAAATCATACACAAGGTGATATGTCTTCAGGGGACTGCTAGCTATTCAGGATGGTTTTAGCTCTGGGGAATGTCTAAAGCTTTGGTTGAATGCTTGCGCAAAAATAACAGTATAAAGGGCAATCATGCCTAAATTAGGAGCTCAAACTTTTTGTGACCATTTGGATAAATCACTTTAAACAAGGCATTATCATGATCAAGTTTTCATCTTTAAAATGTCACTCTGATATCCAGGTGGAGGTTTGAAGGGAGCATCCAGGACATTCTATAGAAGGCTACTGCAATAATCCACGTGTACATCACATAAACCTTGCCTTCCTGTGGTCCAGTATCTTTGTGATGGCACAGTCAAATAAAAAAAAAAAATTGCAACCAAGAATATTTAAATGCAATATAAGACTTTATTAGAATTTCAGAAATAGTGTTAAAATCCTTTTTTTCACCCACTTCTCTATCTCCATCAAACCCTAGAAACACACCCCAAACTTTCCTCCGTCCTCGATTCAGGTGTGGGCTCCAGGATTTGTTCTCCTTTTCTCCTTTCATTCCTGGATATGCTCTTTCTCCCAAGTACCTTTTCTCTCCTTTGATCCTGTTTCTGGTTAATTCCAATTCTCAATTGTTTTCACCTATTATCACTATGAGCACAGCAGATGGTTCTTAAGAGTTCCTTGTAAAGAAGAGGACACATTGCAAATACGCATACATAAATCATTTTCTCTTTGTTAAACAGGAGAAATGTCATTAGAGCCTATTTTAACGTAGTGCTCATAGGGATACAGTGGAAGGGATGGCTGTGAAAGTAATTTTGAAAGTAGAATGACAGAATTGGGGCCTAAGAAGTGGAATGAAAGAAATCAAATACTGGGAGGTGAAAAAAGTGGAGGTCGTCTAGAAATAGGTTCCATGTTTGTAACTAGGAAAATAGGATATTTGAGGAATACTATTGACTAAGCAAGAGAGTGCCACAGGAGGAGAAGAGTGAAGGGATACACAAGGAATTCAGCTTTGCTAAGCTTGGTTTGAAAGTGTTTTAGGTTACACAAGAGGAGCTCTCCAGAGACAGATGGATAAATGAGACTGGGACTTAGACAAGGAGCAGACTTGATAGTCATCGTTGTAAAGGTAATAATTTAACCAGAGAATACAGCTCAGAGGCCTGAGAGAAAAATGGCAGATAAGGAATGAATAGAAGACAAAGAGCTTCCAAAAGTCTGCAAAAGTTAGAACAGAGGAGCAAGAGGAAAAGAAACAAGTGAGGAAGGAAAATGCTTAGTGTAGCAAGTGTCAGATTTTACACAGAAGTTGAGAAACATATGAGTTGAGAATTGAAAGTAGCCAGAAATAGACTCAAGAATTGTCCATTGGATTTGAACCTATTAAGAGCCATATCAGTGGAGATGGGGACTTGGGGCTGACTGGGGACAGGAGTATAGGCTGGTCTTTCAACAATCTTGTCTGTGAAGGAAGGAGGTTGAGTTGAAATGAGAATCTAGAAGTAGGCTGACTTTAGGTCCTAGGTAAAAGGGGCTGGTGGGTGAGCAGCCTCTTTTCAAGAGGACAGACAGGAAAGTCTCACTGTAAGGGGGAACCAGATTCAAGATACAGTAAATAGATTGAGGGCGAGCGCAGTGAAGTGCTTGAATGAATGGGGGTATTTATCTACAGTGGAAAAGGATTCCAGGTGGCACAGGGAAAGAGTTTAATACTATTATCCAGCCATTTGTGTTAGGAACTGTGAGTTGGTGGGGAAAGAAGGCATTGTTTCTGCCTCTAAGAAGCTAATGGTCGAGTAGAGATACTCTTTTGTTAATAAATATTTAGTAAGAGCCTACTATGTGCTAGTAGATACTGTTCTAGGCACTGAGGATACAGTAGGGGGCGCAAAACAAGGTCTAGGCCTTTAGAGAGACTGTATTCCAGTGGAGGCGGACATGCAAACAAAGAAATTCTTTAGCCATTTAAAGAGCCATGAGAGCTGCCCTGCCCCCTAGAATTGACCCGTTCCTCCATTCTAGGGGGCAGGGCAGCTAGGAGGAGGCAGGTAGTGATTCTCCTTTGCAGAGAAGGGGATGATGATTGAGATGACTCTTGAAAGGAGACGGGATGTTCACTAGGTGGGGCATGTAGGGAAGGGCAGGACAGGCAGAGGGAGCAATGTGAACAAAGGCCAGGAGGTTGGCAGGAAAATGGAGTGGGAATGGGAAGATGACTCATAGGAAAGGAAACAGAGAGTAGCGTGAGGATGAGGCTGTGAGAGGACAGACGACGGCTGGAGCATGCATTTTGGGTGGAGGCCAAGGACGGCAGGAATGAAAAGCTCTGTGGGATTAAGTGGCCCCAAGGCTCTGAAAGACTGGCTTACAGTGCTGCTCACCCTGGCACAAAGAGAGGCACTGACGAGTGGTACAGGCTGTGGCCCAGCCCAGTCAGCAGGTTTGGTCAGGGCTCCAAAATGGATGCCTGGGCAAAGTACTTCATGCCCCTGTTGAGCTTGGCCCGGCTTGGCTGGAAGGACAGTGGTGAAGTGAGCTCTCAGGCATGATGGAAGCGTCTGGGAAGTGAAAGATTCCACTGAGTCTCCTGGATTCACAGTTAGGTGGAGGTTTCTGGGCAGACACTGCCACGGGTCCCCTGCCAGGCCAGGTCATCATGAGCAGAGTCGTCTCATTTTCCTGTGAGTTCCAGTCCTTGTCCAAAATGAAGGGGGTCAGAACCAATGAACTCTTAGGTTCTTTTTTAGCACTAGAATTCTAAGAATCTACTCATGAGCAAAACTTCCTGAGATAAAGAATCGTGCTTTCCTTATTTTGCTAATTTACCTTTTGACCCACTCCCTTCTTACAAAAACAACCACCTTTTAGTAAAGGACTCAATGCAACAGAAATACAATCAATACAATCATAATCAATGGATTAATTTTGCATTGGCAGGAAATTTTTATTCTTCACATGAGCAGGGAATCAATCATTGAAGCTCCAGGTGCACATAATACAAACCATATTTGTGTTACCAGTTTTTTCACTTTAGGTTTTACTTTGGTTGCTTGACTATGAAGTACTTGCAACATTTTCCTATTTCTGATTTTTCAGGTGGTAAATCAGCATGCAAATTAACCCACACCCAAAGATCCAGATTCTGAAAGCAGAAGAGCTGGGGATGAAGAAATATTTTTATAAAGCTCTTGAAATTTAAGAATCTTTATTGCCCTGAAATCTATCATTTTGTTCAAATAAATATTGAAGCATCCGCAGAAAACTCGGGAGATAATAAAATGTCAGATAGACTAGAAGGTTTGAATTTATCCACAGATGTGCTGTAAATCTTTGAATTTGGGAAGAATGTCTCCCTGTCATTTTCTCATATTTATAGTAATTTTTTAGTTGGGTGTCCTCTCGAGAGTTCCAGCATTCCTTTGACCCAACACAGTTCTCCTTTTATTAATGTTTACCTTCCTTCCTATTGAAAGTCGGCTGCGATTTCCTTCATATGCTTTTCATTTCTTTGTAGATAATGCCCGTACTGACCAAGAATGAACTCAAATCCTGACTCACTGAGGCCGCCTGGACACCACCCTCTTACGGAAAACTCGACTACTGCTTCTTGATTGCACTGCCATTTGTCATTATCCTTTGTTTACGGTCTTTAAGCCAGTTTTCAATCCATGCGACAGCACTTCTGTCCAAATCAATTTGTATTAATTTTTCAAGTCAGATTTCGCAAGGCACTGCATCAAATGGATTACGGAGGTCCAGGCATATTACACCGACGTGTTCCCTTCATCCAGAGATTTTGTAATTCGATTTTTAAAAAGTGGGGGTGGGGTGGGGAGGAGATCGAGTTTCCTTGGCGTGATCTGCCTGTGCTGTCTCACCGCCTAGTGAAAATTCATGTGTGTTGGTATTGACGCAGACGCGAGTTTAATACCGACGATAAACTGGAGGATTTTTTTAATGGAACTGAAATACCAGCTGCTCGTCACATTCCTCACACCATATTGTCTAATGAAGCAGCCCCTTTTTCAGCAGCTCCAGCCAAGAATCTTTGAGTCATTTTTGATCCTCTTTTATCCTTTGAGCAACATTGGATCTATGGAACGAAGCCAAATTTTGAGAGTCCATCAGACTCTCTCTCTTCCACGGAGCTTCTCTCTCTCTTTCATGCCATCAGTTATTAACGCTTCCGCAGCCCTCAACTCATTTCTAACCAGCTGTACTTATGCAATTCTTTATTCTTTGGTGCAAGGTGGTCACTCGGCTGTTTCAAATTGTTTTTAAATCAGCTGGTCAAGTCGACCCCGGTGCCATGGGCACAGGCCTCATTACTCAGGGACTTCACGTTCTTAAACAAAGTTGTTCAGAAGAATTGGCTCATGTTGTCCTCTGCCTTCTTCCGTGGGCTGAGAGCAAACACAGCTATCTGGAATTCGTTGCCGTTTCTTAAAGTTTTAAGACATTTAATCTAAATAAAAATTCAGTAGATTTTGTGTGTGGTGGTCGCAGTAAAAGGGTGAGCAGAGGGAGAGACTGCAAAGTTCTTGCCTGGACTATCAAGGAGCACTTTCATTTTAATAGTTCTTCAGAGTCCTGTGCTGTTTTAAAACAAAGACAGATCTAGCCTAGCTCCCTAAATCTGTCCCTTATTTTTTTACAAATCACCCTGGTGCAAAACTCTCAAAAAGCCAAAAAACAGTCCTGACCATAAAGGATTATAAGTATTATGTTCAACCCTTTGTATATATTTGAACGTGTCTCTCCTCTGATGAGAATAGCCACTGCTTTTTAACTTGCCCTCCTTTTTACAGCGTCTTGCTCTCATCTGACTGTGTGAACTCTGCCCTGTGTAGCCCTCTCAAATCTCTGCCCCCAAAATGAATTTCATATCTGACCTTTTAATCTAGCAAATCAGGCCCTTCTGTAATTAAATTAGACTTTTCGTGGGATGAACCCGACTATCAAATGTCATCTTATCTATAGCAGCAGAAACTGGAACAGAAACATCAGACACTGAAGACAAGAAAGAGTCAAAACAGATCATTAACAGCAGGCTAAATGCCTTTAGACTGTTTTACAATGACTTCATGCTTAGCTGTTGAAAATCAGCTGTCAAAAACTATGTTGCTGTCTGTTCAAAGAATACAAAGTAATATGCCAAGTACGTTTGCTTTGAAGATTGTCTGGAAAATCTCTGAAAAAGATTAACAATTTTGCATGGACATAGGAGTGCTGGGGAGTGGAATTGCTCTTTCTGAGACAGGAAGCACTAAATGTAGACACGCCATATTATGCCCGTAAGACCGTCCTTGGCTATTAAGAGCTAATGGAAAATGAGAAAGAACCAATGAGAATATACAGAATGAAAATAAATAGTAGAAGATGTGGCCCAAACTGCCCTTAAATACTAAGATATATTTTAACTTCCTCTTAAGCACTTTAAAATGCATTTAAACTTATGATTAAACATTCTTTCAAAGCATGTGAATAATAAATGGGTGAAGTTCAGTCCTAATTTTTGAACTTCCAAAATAAATGCTGTCTTATTTCAGTCTCCAAAAGAAATTCAAGCAGATCTGATAAACCCAGCAAGAAATCTGAATGAAATTTGCTAGAGTTTATCACCGTTAGGTTTTGTGAAGATCTGTTTTCTGGCTGACAAAGCTGCTGGGACTGTTTGCTGCAGGAAGATACAGGTGTTCTTCTGTGAGGTCAGGAAGGAGACGGTGATGCTCTGTTGCTATCAACAGCAAAGGAAAGAGATGTCTGCAAAGCACTGAACGCTGGACCTGGTGTGTGATAGGTGCTCAGTAACTACCTTTCCCATTAAATAAACCCATTCAGCCAAAGTGTGATCAGGTACTGCTTTTCACGGAGGATGAATAGTCCGATCTCTCCAACTAGAAATGTTTGCCTAGCTGGGTTAGTATCTTCCTCTTCCAAGTTTAAGAAAGCATAGACGCGTTCTGGGTGGAACTAATGCAGATTGTTGTTACTATTTCTCTACAATGACAAATGCATGACAGATCGGAGAGGACTTTGCCATTGGGTAGATCTATTTTCTAATCCAGTCCATAGTAGATATATGACTTTAGGTCTCTTTGAGCTTTATTTTTTTTCATCTGAAAAATAGGAATAATACCACCTACTTTGTGGGGTTGGCCTGAGAATTAAAGGAAGTCATGTCTCTGAAATGTTTACCAAATTGGCTAGTTCATAGCAGATGTTCATTAAATGTAATTTTCCTTTCCTTTGAGAAAGAGGGTTGTCAAGAGCTAGATAGAATGTCGAGGCACTAGCTAAAGAGGCAGGAGCAACAATTACATGGACTGAACCAACACCACTGGGGATAGGGAGGCTGTCGGGGAGCTCAGAGCACACTCTGGACCTGTCATGAGCTTAGTGAATAGCAGCAAAATTAACTTCAGATCAATTCCTGGTGAGGCTGCCTTCTCCCTGTAGTGTACTATAAGTGGTACTCAAATGTTGGTGTGAGCATCGGAATCACCCAAGGGACTTGGTAAGAATACAAAGGCCCATGCCCTCTTTCCTATGAATCTGGGCTTCTGTGTACTTTATTAGCTCTCCAAGTGATTTGGATAATCTTCAGCGTTTGTAAACTACTGGTCTAGATAATAAAGTTGCAGCAGACACAGCTGAAATCCATCCTCTGGCTCTAGCTACTTCTGGGGTAGAGAGTTCCAGTGTGCACTCCAGCTGTCTGACAGCAATGTTTTTGACTTCTGCCCTGGGTCTCCTCCAATGCCAAAGACTGCGGCGAGAGTGACTTTCAGCAACTAAAGGGGATATAAGCCAATGGATCAATGTTTCCTGTCCATCCTCAGGTGGACAGTTCTGAGAGGCATTCTAACATTCTTGGTAGGTGCAAGTAGAATAATGCACCATTCTCTACAGCAGCAATCTTGAAATCACACTTGCATGTTGGACTTTTCCCCCTTATCTGTCCCACACTTCTTGCAACCTCATTCTTGGTTCCTAGAATCATCTCCCAAATGAACTTATGCACACATGTTCTTAGCTCAAGTGCTGCATTGGGGACAACTCAAGCTAAGATAATAATGTAGTGGCTAAAAACATGCCCAGGAGAGAGCAGGACATCCAGCTTCCAAGTGGGAATCTTGTAGCTCATGCAACAAGAGAGCAAATTAGAAATAGGCGATGTCCAGAAGGGTAAGTGGATTTTTGTTCAGAAGTGTGCCAAATGCCACACCATGGAAAAGAGAGGCAAGCGCAAAAGTGGTCCAAGTCTGCATGGTCTGCTTGAGCAGAAGGCAGGTCAGGTGCTGGATTCTCTTACAAGATGCCAACAAGAACAGAGGCATAAGCTTGGAAGAGGAGACATTGATGGAGTATTTGGAGAATCCCAAGAAGTACATCCCTGGAACAAGAATGATCTTGGCCAGTGTGCCATAAAGAACTAACCTTACCTAAAGAGAGGTTTACCCTTTGCCCTTGGCTCCTGGGAAGTAATCTCCAAGGTTTAATAATTTGCTAGAAGGACACCCAGAACTCAGAAAAGCCATTATACTCACAAGCAAAAGGACACAAATTAAAACCAGCAAAGAGAAGAGTCACATAAGGCAGGCCTACAAGGCACCAAGGTACAGAGCTTCTAGTTGTCTCCTCCAGGTGGATTGGTGCAGACAGCCCCTATTTGTCCCAGAAATGATGTGTGACAATATGCATGGAGTATTACCAACTAGGGAAGTTCACCTGAGCCTCAGTGTCCTCAGTTTTATTGGGGCTCAGCACAGAGACATGCTTGACCTTCCACATGGCTGACCTTCGTCTCCAGTCCCTCCAGGGCTTGAAGCGATACCATGTTGCCCAAGGCCCTCCACCACAAATCACATTGTGAGCATAGACTATCTGGCATGGCCCACGGCCATGAGGGTGGTCTTGGAGACTCCTAAACTTATAGTTGGTGTCAGAATTGAGGATGGTTATGGGAACTTCTGAACTTTTCAGCTGGTCTAAATAGGAAGGGAGAAAGGGCAGGCTTCAAAGCTAATTTCAAAAATGCTACTAATGAGCCATAGCTAGCCATTATCTTATTTATGATAGATAATCCTCATGATTATCATGATATCTACATGATAGAAATCCCTCATGACTTTTTTTTTTAAACAGGTGCCATATTTCAATTGATCTCACAAACCAAAATTCAGTTCATGAACAGCCGATAACCTTGATTTGTTGAATAGTCCTAAAGTAAATAAAATTGGCTGGTGGTTAAATTAATATGATCATGATTTTTTATTTTTGATAGTAATTCTGGTTCAGCAACTGCTATCACTGTTTCCCTCCTAAAGTAATAATGGAAACTGAGGCTAGGTTGGATTAGTTATGTCTATTTTTTCACAAAGGTATTGATTACCATCTCACAACCTAGGCAAGATTGGTTTTATATTCAGATTTATATAACTGTTATATGAATATATTTAAGTACAGAGGAAATTCCTTCACTGTCCCATAGAGAAAACAAGACTTACCTGTATTTGAATTTGTGTCGATCCAGTCCATCTAAAGGCAAGTGCTGAAGATAAGATAGTAATGCCTGCTTTATTTTTTTGTCTTTCTTATATCAAGTTCATTAAAATTCCCTGCATCTAAAATGTTGCCTTTTAATATGGTTTACATGTAAGACCGAATAAGAATATTTAGCACTTCTCATATTTTATAGATCATCTAAAAGGTCAGATGCTTTTAAAAGTCAGAGCGGCAAGACATAGTAGCGTGTTGAAATTTGCTTTTGAATTGTTTACTGTCTAAGTCACTCTAAGTTGTAATTCAGGTTACAACTGAGGAAGACACTGATGCCATTCTGGAAGAATTACATCTATGACTGCATCAGGAACCTTGTTTGGGCTTGGGGTGATGTCACCAAGGAATGTATGATTCGCATCTGAAAGGAGACACTCAAGACGTTCAGCCATGACTTCAAGGGCTTGCCAAGTACTAGGAGGTTGCAAAAATCAACGAGGCTGAGGTTGAGATGGCAAACAACCTTAACCTGGGTGTGGATGAGGATGATGTTGAGGAGCTCCCGGAGGTGGTTCCTGAGAAATTGACTAATGAAGAGTTGTTGGACCTGGAACAGGAATGCATGGCTGGAGAAGAGGCAAGAGAAAAGAAACTACAGGAGAAGAAAAAGAAGAACCTCCAAGAAAATTCACAGTGAAGGGGTTACCAGAAGCTTTTGCAGACCTTGATAAAGTCCTTAAAAAGTTTGAAAACATGGACTCCAACACCAAAAAGTTTTCATTAATACAGAGAAATGTTCGTGGTGCATTATCTGCTTACAAGCAAATTGATGATGGAAAAAAAGAAAGAAATCAAGCAAACCACCATGGACATATTTCTAAAAAGAGTGACACCTCCTCAAGAAGAGCCTCTGACAGGTCCTTCAGGAGGTGTTCCAGAAGAAGGCCTTGTTATCGTAAGAGATGACAGCTCCGTGTGTGTTATTGCCGCTGAAGACCTTCCGTTGGACAAGATGTAGACACAGAAGGCAGTGGTATTGATCCCGACCCTGTGTAGGCCTAGGTTAATGTGTGTGCTTCTGTGTTAATTTTTTTAAAACAAGTTTTTAAATCTTTGTGGTTTGAAAAAAACTTATTTTAAGTAGAAAAAAGCTTATAGAGTGAAGATATAAAGAAATAATTCTTTTCTTTACACCTGTACAATGTATTTGTGTTTTAGGTTAAGTATTTTTACAAAAGAGGAAAAAAGTTAAAAAAATTTAAAAGTTTATAAAGTAAATAAGTTATGGTAAGCTAAGGTTAATTTATTGTTGAGGAAAGAACATTTTTGGATAAATTTAGTGTAGCCTAAGTGCACAGTGCTTATAAAGTCTACAGTGGTGTCCGGTAACGTCCTAGCCTTCACGGCCACTCACCACTCACTCACTGACTCACCCAGAGCAATTCCAGTCCTGTGAGCGCCATTCATGGTCAGTGCCCTGTACAGGTGTACCATTTTTTACCTTTTACCATACCTTTTTTATTTACTATACCTTTTCTACATTTAGATATGCAAATACTTAACGATTGTATTACAATTCCCTACAGTATTCAGTAAGTAATGTGCTGTACAGCTTTGTAGCCCAGGAGCAGCAGGCTATACCATAGAGCCTAGGTATGTAGTGGGCGATACCATCTAGGTTTGTGTAAGTGCACTCTATGATGTTCACACAAGAACAAGACCACCAAATGATGCTTTTCTCAGGAAGAAACTCCAATGTCAAGTGATACATGACTCTAATTTGCTACAGCAGCAAAAGGAAAGAAATACAGCTCTCTGATACTCCCCTAAACTGCCATCTTGTCACTCCAAACAAACATAAACATCCCTTTTTCCATGTTCCCGGTATAGAGGATTGAAGGGGGGCTATGATACCAGAATTTTTTCTGGAATCCTCAATATGCACGTTACTTTGCATCTTATTCTTTGGCTCAATAGCACATCCTAGACCCCTTTATGAGAATGGTTTGAAGTCTATTCCACTCTCTTTAGGGCTGGCTTGGGCCTTGGGAGAATATTATCATTTCTTTAACCCATTTTTGACCCCCTTTCAATGAACAGTCACTTGCAGTAGCAAAGTTGGTTCCTGCTGCCCCGAAAGGAGTCTGACTTCCTCTGGGAAGAGCCACTGTCCCCAAACCCACTCTGTGTCCCATGGGGCTCTTGAGCCCTGGTACACTTCAGTACCCTTAAAGCAGACTTGGATGACTATTCTCTCATTTCCCTTTGGCTAAAGAGACTAGGGACCAGCCCCTCATGCCAGAACCCCAGGGGTGATCTAGAGGGTCTGAGCCTGGGCCTGTCAGAGACTCTAGGGCAGCAACACGTGGTTTCTTGGAAGAAAAGGTGGCAAGAGATCCAGGAGAGACCCCGCGCCATCCCCAGAGGCCCACCTCTGAAGAGAATTTGGTGGACTGGACCCTCCTCAGGGCCACCTTGGGAAGCTTGTACTGAAGATGGCAGGGCCACATGACGAAAGGGGCCCTGGTCACTGTGTCACCCCAGGAGAGTCACTTCCACCCAGGAACACTTGGATTGAATGAGCACATATTGTCTCAACCAAAATCCATAAAATGTTAAGATTGCCAGTTCATATTGATGAATCTTGAGTTGTTTGGATTGAAATCCTGGTCTCTTAGGTCATACCTTTGGGGACACCCTTCAGTCTTGGCCCTTGCTTGTCCCCAGTGACCAACCAGAAGGAGAGAGGGAGCCTCAGAGTAGGAAGATTGGGGAGCTGTGTGGGCAGTCCCAGGCATCCCTGCACAGAAGGAAACTTGAAAACTGGACAGTGGGCCTCACCCAGGGACAGCCCCACCACTTGCTCTTGTGCACAGAAAGGGACATGGCCTGGCCCCGCTTTGCCCCCTAGGTGTGCTCTAGGGCCAGGTGGGCCTAGACTGGCAGAGCTCCAGTCTGCCATCAGCCCTGTCCACCTCCCCCAGTGCCTGGAGAAGTGAGACCCCTTCTACTTTCAGAGCTCACTCAGGAGTCTGTTTCCTAGACCCTGGCTGGCCTCCCCTCCCCCAACCAACTGACACACCCTGCTTCCAGCCACCTGTTTACTTTGGAGATGGAACACTCCTCAGGGTTCCGAGAGGTCACTTGTGGCCCACAGGGCACTGGCACTCAGAGGCACAGCTGCGGAGCTCTCCCCAGCCATGGAGGGCCTGCTGCCTGCCATCGCGTCCGCTTTCCAGCTGATCCTGGGGCACCTGTGGGGTGCTCTGCTGGTGATTTCGGAAAGCTTGAGCCAGGGGCCAGGTCTCCCTGCGTTCCCCTGGGAGATCCTGGTATGTACTGTGGTGGTGGCTTTGATAGTAAAGACAGGACATATTTTCAGAAGAGGGAAGGCTCCAGGCGAAAGATGTTCTGCCCGCGCTGAAGTCAGTGGAGAATGTGGGGAGAATACCGGACCTGAGAACCGAGCCGAGGAAGCCCTTCAGTGCCCTCGGGTAGAGACCAGTCCTCTCCCATTACGAACCTTGTGCTTGGCAGTGATGAATACAATGCTGAGCACATCAGCACTTCAGGACACTGTCGACCTGCTGGAAAAGGTTTGGAAGAGCCTGCCTCTTAAAATTCCCCAAGTGACTGACACAAAACCCACCTTAAAAGCGTCAGAGAAGGATGACGAACAACTTCAGAAGAACACAACGAATGATTTGAATGAAAACACTCATTTTCCAGCAAGGCCCCTCGTGCTCCACCAAGACATGCCGAGATGGGAGAAGATGGCACAGGAAAAGGAGGAGAAGAAAGGAAGGCTGGAGCAGTCGAACACACAAACACTGTCCATCCTGAAAGATCAAGTCAGCCAAATCCTGTCAGCGGTCGCAGTCCCGCTGTACACCATCCCTTTGCCTGACCTTCTTGCCCAGCAAATGGATGATGGGAATGCGGAAGTCCAGCAAAAGAGGGAAGCAGAAAAGGGGGAAGCCCCCATCCCTCAGTCAGAAGTTGGTCTGAAGGGGGTCACTGATGATGCTGACCTCAGTGTGCCCCTTCAAAGTCCCGAAGAGGAACATCAAGAAGGAGCCAGACGGTTGTGGCAAGAAAAGCAAATGAAGGAAGAGCTTCCAGGACAAATCCTCTCCCTCCAAACCGAGGAAGCATCTTTGCAGCATGAAAACGCCAAGCTTGAAAGTGACATTCAGAAGCTGAAGCTCAAACTTCAAATTCTGCATGAGCTACATGACGAAGAAGTTGGGCCATTTTACAGAAAATTCTTTGAGGAGGAAAGGGTCTGCTCTGAGTTGGACAAGAAACTCCTCAACGTGTGTTGGGACATGAACTCCACGTACCAGCTTCGCAACCTCTACAAGAAGATGGCTGAAGACCTGGCCCAAGAAGTGCAGACGTGCACTTCCTACTATCACAAGGAAAACCTCTTCCAGATGCAAAGAGCCGAAGAAAGCAGGAGGGCAGCCGTGTTGGCGGAGAGAAAGCTTGAGGAGCTAAGAAGAGAAAACGAGCACAACAGGCAAAGGCTGGCCATGTTGGAGGCCTCGTTCCAGCCTTTGCCAAGAGGCAATTTTCCTCCAGCTGCTCCTCCCATGGTCCCCAGAGGCCCAGAAGTGTGGGGGATCCCCTGGGCTGGTAGGACCCCCCAGAAGGAAGATGGCCCTGCCATGAGGCCTCAGGGGCCTGGGGTCACCTGCAGATTTGACTCAGCATCCACAGCAGCTGGGCCCTCAGCACCCCAGCCACGGCAGGACATCTGCACGGGTGTTCTCTTTTTAAAGGAATTTTGATTTTTCTCTTTTTAGTTCAGCTATTATTACTTAATTGATTATTCTTATTCAAGTAGATAAAGCATTCTAATGTGTAAGATATTTTTTCCAGTAAAGTTTCATTTAATGCATTTCTTATCAATTGCATTCTCTGTCCTTGGACCCTCTAGAATGAGACAGTAGGAGGATTGAATTTATATTTAGATGAAAGGTCACTATTACATAAGCCATCACTGAAGTTGGTCATAGAGATACAGAATGCAATAAAGACCATTTCTGTGTGCTCTGAGCTCTTATTAGAAATCTCCTAAGTAACTGAATATTTTCCTGAATAAATTAGATTTGTATTAAAAACCATGCAAAAATAAGAGAAAAAAGACCTCAACTTATCATCGTTCATATTTCATAATGTTTTTATTTACTCCTAAGTTCATAGATTAATTTAGAGGATAATTTTCAGTTGTTTTTTGTTTTGTAATTTTTTTTAACTTGTGTTGTATTGTTTAAGATACTGTTTGTTGTTGACACTTAGCTCCATTTCATGCAGTCAAAATAAAGGTTTTCCCTTGGTGGCAATCACATATGTGCAGACACACACACACAAAACACAGTACAGATATAGAATAGTTTGTTATTTTAGTACCTAAGGAAAATGTAAAATTACAAAATTCCAGTTTGAAAGTTTTTTTGAATAAACAAAAGAAAAACATCATGCAATCCACCACAATGTACACAAAAGAATCCTAAGTCCTGTACACAGAAAAGGAGAGGTGCCTGATGTATCCGACAAAATTCCCGTTAGAAACACTTCATCCCAATGGTGCAGATGAAGAGACTGAGATGGAGCAGTTTCCGGAGCTGAGACAGGGAGGAGGGAAGGGCCAGGGATGCGGGGCTCCCAGGGGCCAGCAGGACGGAAGCTGTTCCCAGCCCTGGGCTGGAGGGAGGAGGGGAAGTGGTGTCCTCTGGGCCCATGAGGGGTTGTCAGGGGAACAGGGAAGACTGCCCCCACCCTCTGTCCTGCTGTCCTCCCACCTCCTGCTGGAGCCTGGGAGCCCCCCAGAGGCCCGGGCAGTGCAGGCGGAGGAGTCAGCCTGGGCACAGAGCCGGCCAGAGAGGGGCCCCGAAGGAATCTGGAGAGCGACCAGCACACTGGACTCTGCTGAATCCGAAGTGCGAGGGTGTTATTGCCTTCCTTCCCATCCATTCATTGTTACACTTGGAGCTTCTGTGATGTCTTCTGCGCTGTTCCAGGTGTTGGGGATGCAGTGATGCATGAAACAAAACAGCCCGATGAGGACTGGGGGCCCCAGAGCTTACATTCTACTGAGGGGCAAGGTCAGATCATAAAGAGCAAGAGACGAAGGAGGGAAATATGTGCTCTACAGACGATTCCTATAGGGGGATGGTAAGGGCAGTGACAAGCTAACACTCAGTGGGTGACATTTATGCTGAGATGAAAGGTAAGAGGAGTTAGTCTGGGAGATCAGGGGCAGAATGTTCCAGGCAGACAAAACAGGAAGTATAGAGATCTGAGAGGTGGCTTCTGGGGCAGCGCAAATGGGACTGAGATGAGGGGGAGGGAAGGTGGGCAGGGAGCAGGGCCCACTGCATAGATGTCTCTGTAGTGCAGGGGAGTGACACCAGGGAAGGGTGTAGACCTGGGGAGGAGACAGAGGGTGGATGGGGGTATACTGTGATGTGCTATCTACATAGATCTCTGTGGCTTCGAGACAGTGGAACGTGGGGTGCCGGGAGAGGGGCAGGATTTTGGTGAGGGGCCTCACTGGGGTCTGCAGGGAGCCCTGGGGCTGGCACTGGGGTGGTCATCACAGAGATGGAGGAGCAGGACTGATGGGGCTGTGTTTGACTGTTCTGGGGTCTGAGAAGAGGAATGAAGGAGGACTCAGAACTTTTCTGATCATACATGTATTATCTGCAGTACTTTAAGAAAATCGTAGTAAAATCTTCGCAGGGAAATCCGAAAAAAAAAATCAGCTGTGTGTGGATGTAGTACAGAGTGAAAAGCTGTTTTTCGAAGGAATAGAGCGTGGAGTAGGCGTGTCCATTTGGACGTCCATGAGGTTTCGACCGTCCCTGATGGCCCTGGGGATCAGAGGGTCTCACCTCTCAGGCACTCCCACAACAGGGGCTCCCAGGGAAGCTCCAGGAGGGGTTCGAGGCAGGGTGAGGGTTCCCAAGGGTGATGCATCCACTCCCTGAGTGGAGCTGATGCGATGCTGCTCGTGGAGATGCCAAGATGAATACTCAGTGGACCCCAGCAGAGCGCAGAGCCAGTGGAAGAGGAAGACCCACGGACTAGAAGTGCTCGTGGAGGTGGCGTGTGCACCCACTGCAGGCACTGTGCCCGGCTCTCTACTGTCCCTGCAGCAGGCTGGGCGGTGGGTGGGAGGTCAGGGAGGGTTTCTGGAGGAGGTGGTCCTGAGCTGAATGCTGAAGGAGAAGGAGGAGTTATCCACGGTGCTTTACACACTTTCAGGGGCATATGAATCACTTGGAGATCTCGTTACAAAGCAGATCCTAATTCATAAGGTCCTGGGTGGGCCTGAGTCCCTGTACTGCTCCCAAATGATGTCCATGCTGGGAATGCACATAGAATAACAAGGATCTTGAGATGAATGAGAGGAAAAGTGTAGGGAAGATAAAGAGGGCAGTGCCATTTCTGGTCAGGGTTCTGCGCAGACACAGACAGGAAGGTGCAAACAGCCTGGCAGAGCAGATGTACAACTTCTGCAGGAAATCTGCTCCCAATTATCCTCTCAAACGCTCCTAACTACGTGGACGGACCCTGTCCCAAGTACATGACCTGTTTCAGAGGAGCATGAAGAACCAGAGACTTCGGGTCGCTCTTGGGAAAGCCAGCCATGGAGGACCCGCTTAAGCTTCAGAATGCCCTAGTCAGTTGACAGCACCACGTCCCCTCGCTTGCAGCCCAGACCTGGGAACCCCTCCTGACCTGTCCTTGCTCCTCACCGTCTACATCCAATGCATCGGGCCGTCCATAGATATTTCCCTCCAACTCCCTCTGTTCTCTTCTCTCCATCTCTGCCACCACCCTCCAGGGCAAACCACCACTCTCTCTCTTCCCTGGGTCACTGTTACTCTGCTGACCGTCCTTCCCACTGGGCCCAGGTCACCATGCTTCCTCCCATCGACCTCCTCTCGGCAGACACAGCAGACTCTTTAACCCATGACCTGGGCAGGGCCAGAACAAAGCCGGGCTTGGACATGTCTGACGAAGGTGGGGCTGACTCCTGCTCTCAGCCCCCTGTCTCCTGCCTCTGGGTCACAGATGGCAAGGGTGGGCTCACATCCCACTGCAGTCTGGACAGCTCTGCTGGTGCTTGGTGTGTGCCTGGCATATTATGGATAGCCCCCCTTTACCCTCATAAAATAGCTCCAGTTCTGACAAGATATTAGATGGTCACAAAACTAATACCGTGCACGAGTTCAAACTTTTCCAAATAGTAGTGCAACATTTTAAAAAATATACAAGCTCATGAGAAAAATAGACAACATGATTTCAATCTAAATCTAAATGCAGCCTTGGACAGTGGAAAAATCATCACTATTTTGTCAATTTAGCCAGAGTGAGGACATCACGTTTTTGGTTCAGATGATTTCACATTCCTTCTTCCAGGCCAAATAGAAGCCATCTCTGTTTTGAGAAGGTCATAGCAAGAACTGAATGATATGAGGGATAACGTAACACCAAATATGTTGGATTAAAGTCAAGGCCTTTCCAACTTATTGAGGAACCAGAAGGGACTGCTCTTAAAAATATGTTTGCAAGGGGCTGGCCCCGTGGCTGAGTGGTTAAGGTCGCGCACTCCGCTGCAGGCGGCCCAGTGTTTCGTTGTTTCGAATCCTGGGCACAGACATGGCACTGCTCATCAAACCACGCTGAGGCAGCATCCCACATGCCACAACTAGAAGGACCCACAACAAAGAATACACAACTATGTACCGGGGGGGGGGCTTTGGGGAGAAAAAGGAAAAAAATAAAATCTTTAAAAAAATATATATTTCTGCAAGAGTCCAAGTAATGTAGATTTCAAAGATTGCAATCATCTTGTGAATTATAGAAAAATAATGCCTATGTTTGTTTGACTCAGTAACCAGCACGTTCTGTGGGGAAGTAAGAGGTTGAGTCTCAAGGCATAAAGTAAAGACATGAAGTTGCTATACCCAGAAAAGGGCTCCTAGAAAGACAACACAAAGAGAAAGACAGCACAGTAGTGACCTCCTTGTTCTGGGGCCCCTCCCTGCCAGGCTCTGATTCAGTGGATCTTGGGTGGGGCCCAGACATCTATTTTTTCCAAGTTCCTCTCATGATCCTGATGCACAGTAAAGATGGGAACTGCTGCCATGCGCCATCAACTCCAGACCTATGTTGAAAGGGCTCATGCCTTCCTCTGATCCAGCACTTAGGTCCCTCATTTCTCACAGCTCATGACCTCCTGGACTATGTCATCAGTTGGTCCTTTCATATCCACTCTCTGTCCTTCCCCACCTGCTATCTGCTGCTGACCTGTAGGGTGTTGGCCACAAGCAGTTTCATGTCCCTCCAGCTCCCTTTGGAGTCACCAAAGGGCAAGTCCTGGAGGAGTCTGGAGGGAGGCAGGAGTGTGAGCCCAAGCACTGAAGCTCCTGGCTCCTTTCTGAAAAGGTGGCCTTGCGTTGGCTCTGTCTGTGGCTGGAGGCCCAGATCCTCTCAAGGGCTGACTCTGCGTGGCTCTCTTCCTCAGAGTTTCCTTACTTCTTTTCCTGGTTCCTTGAAGTCTATAGGTGGCGACAACTGGACTGTAAGGACCCCGTATTACTGTCTATTGGTTTTTATTGCTGTTGTAAGGAATTTCCACAGACCTGGTGGCTTGAAACAACACAAATTTACTATCTTACAGTTTTGGAGGAAGAAAGTCCAAAATCGGTCTCACTGGGCTCAATTCAAGGTGTCTGCAGGGCTGGTACCTTCTGGAGTCTCCTTCTGACTTTATAGCATCTGATGCCACATACAATCCTTGACTTGTTGCCCCTTCCTGCATCTTCAAGTCCAGCCACCCAGCACCTTCTCTCCTCTCTGATCTCTGCTACCATCTGTCACCCATCTCCCCCTATGACCCTGCTGCCTCCCTCTTTCACTTGAGCCCTTTTGTGATTTCATTGGGCCACATGGATAACCCAGGAAACTCTCCACATCGCAAGACTCTTACCTGATCACCCCTGCAGAGTCCCCTTGCCATGGAAGGTAATACACTCATGGCTTCTGGGGATTGGAAAGTGGACATCGTTGGAGCCATTATTCTGTCTACAGCACCCCGCCTTATGCGTTCCAGTTCTCCTACGCTCACACCTTTGTAAACAGTCCTCTCCTGTATAGGTCTTCCTCCAGTAACTTATTTCCAGCCTCATCTGATTCCCCGATTCTGTGCATCATCCACGGCACTTTTTTCAAAAGTGAATTGAGAAGATAAACTCACATCATTAAAAAGCCATCTTTGCAAGGTAATGAATAGATACATTGTACTGCTCTACTGACAACTGAGAGATAACTAGTTGAAATATCAGAAGTGCAAATGGGTATCTGGGTGGTTTCTATGAACTGATGCTTTCTGGTAGGAAAATAAAATGAAGATAATATCTACATGAAGTTTACCTAATTTTGCCTGTTTCTGCTAAAGTTTGGTATAATTCAACTTTCCTTATTCTACAAGTGAACCTAACTAATTTTTTCATTCAAGAATCATATTCCAGAGGTAAAAGGGCGCAGGTGGCTGGTGACAATGGCAATTAGACTTCGGGTGGGTAATAAGACGTAGTCTTCACAGAAATAGAAATATAATGATGTACACCTGAAACTTATATAATGTCATAAATCAATGAGATGTCAATAAATATAAATAAATAGGTAAAATAAAACATCATCAATAAATTTTAAACTTGATGATTAACTTTATTTCCATATTTTTGTGGGCAATAAAAATCGCCTCTATCTACCTTAATGAAGATGACTGTAAGCTTTATGAAAATTTGCAGTAGCACTAGCTGAGTAAAGTTACAGGCTTCTGCAACATGGAAACAAATATGTTATTTAAATAGCACTAATTTTCCTGTGACTTTCCGTAGCAATAAATAGGTTCCTTGTGATTTTAATACTAAGTATTTTTCTTGTGATGTTCATTAAAAGCAGCTTACCTTCCTGATTGGAGATGTGTACCATAGAAGATTTGGAAACGTTAACAACCAAGCAAGAGAAGGAAATTATGATTATTATTAGTCAACATGAAAATGTTCTAATAACAGACAAGTAATTAACATGCCTGGGCTTAAATCTGACTTCACTCCTTTGTAGTAATGTGATTGTTTATAAGTTGTTTAAGCTTTTTGTGCCTTGATTTAGTTAATTGTAAACTTTGGGATAACAGCAGTACCTACCTTACAAGATCATTGTGAGAACCAATACAAAGAATTAATCTACAGCAGGACGACCTGGAAGAACTCACTGCATGTTCACTTTCATTGACACTGGCCCAGGAGCTGAGTGGAAATAGAAATGACACCTACTGTGGGGGAAGCAACTGGGGGGTCCTCCAAGCTGAGACCCAGTCACTTCTTTAGCGATGGCGTCTGATGTGACTACCAGTTGAATCTGATATTACCCAAATGACTAAGTCAGAGAATTTGGGAAAAAAACAGAAGATGCTGCAATGGAGTGTTCAGTTTCCTTTTAGCACCAAAAGGTTTAAAGCATAAGTGTAAAACCTGACAGATGCACTAAGCTCTCAAGCTGTAGGCATCCCATTTTGAAGGTAGGCAAAAGTTGGAGGTCAATATTGGTGACAATGAGAAAACCTATAAAAGAAACTTAATATTTTCCCTTCGTGATTGTTTTGCCCTGTGGACCATTTAGACATCCAGTGAATTAGGATTGACGTTTGATTGTCACAAGAGGAAATAAAATAAATGTATTGTATTTACCAGATCATCATCTTCCTCTAATACATTAATTAAAATATCAGCTATTAAAAATTTGTACCTATAATTACTATTCAGTAAGTATTAAATCAAGCCTGTGGTATTCTTGTACTTCAAGCTATTAAAATCCAAATACATTTCTATCCTCAAATTCTTTTTCTGACCATTTCTCTTTTCATCATGCATTTTCTTGTGGAATTTTTAAAAAGGCTAAGTCATATAATTGGGAGAAGTACAGATGGCCAGGATTAAGAGGAAGTTAGGCTAGGGTCTTTAAACATAATTGAATTTGGGGGTTCTAGAGTTCCAGAAACCTCTCTACTGGGGTAAAAAGGCCTTATATGAGGACATGATTGACTGGCGGCCCTTGCCTGAGTAATTTGTATTCTCTTTCTAGCCAACTGCAATAACATCAACTTGAAGTGATAAGGATACTGTTAAATTTGCTTTAATTAATGTCAGGTCCCTGAGTAATAAATCACCATTAATTTGTGAGTTAGTTTTTTGGAAATGGCCTGGTCTTTTTGGCTGTCACTGAAACTTGGCTGGGAAAGTCTCCTACTTGTGGAGGCCAGTCTGCTCAATCATTTTCTTCACTGCTCTTAGTTTTTCAAGGTGAGATTTCACCTGGGTTGAAGGTATGTAAAATTACTTTCATTTTCTTAACTAAAATCTCAACACAACCTTCTTAACGTTGTCAGCCCTTCATGAAGACATATCAATCAGAAGAATTATCAACTACTTTATTTTAGACATTTTGGACATTTTCATACACTTATATGTTAACGTGATTTTCTTCACGAAAATCCTCCAAAGAGTAGAATTTAGTGATATATTTTGAAAAAGAATTTTGAAAAAGGAAAATATCTACATGACAGAAAATAAGCAGACTTCTCAACTTCATTTCCCAACATTTTCTTGAAGTGGTGATGGGATACGCAAAATCTACATCTCCTTCCTCTCCTGTCCCTGGAATTTAGAGGTGCATTTTTGAGTTGCGTATTTCTTAAAAAGGTATGTGTGCGTCTGCGCATGTGCGCACATGTGTATTCGAAATTCTCCTAGCTATTTGGTATGTCCTTCTTTAATTCAATGTGTTTGCGCTGTTTGGTCTGACCTAATCTAGCCTTGCAAAGAATTCCCTTCTCAACTTTGGATCACTCTCGCAGAATAGCTTCTTTCTTCTGAGAGCTCTGTTTCCTAGGGCTCCAGTTTCAGTTCAATTTGGGTTTGCAGCTCAGGCTTCTGCTGGGTAACTTTATTCTTCCCTGTAGTTTGCACTGTCACATGCATGCAGGTAATATGCAGATAAAATCTCGGTCTGGGCTGACCCTAGGGAAGTTTGATATTTTGTGTAATTATGCCTCCTTGGTATTCAACCATAGGTCATTTCAAATTTGGTTAAATTTAAAAGCTACCAAATAGCATTACTGGTCAGTTAATTTGTGAATGTCATGAATTCTGGCATCTTCTCAATAGTTATAACTCGTATTGGTTCTTCAGATTCTCTGAGAACTGTTGTCTGACTCAGGGTAACAAGGAAACTATGCTTTCTTAATGCATTACATTGTCATTCAATGAATATGCTAAGCTACCACATTAGGAATCTGGCCAAGCTATTGAGTCAATTTGCAGTTAATCTGGTGAGAGTGGGGGAGCTGAAAGACAGCTGGGCTGAGAGTCAGAAAGTCTGACACTGACCTCTGACACCACAGACAGTTGATGGAATCTCATATTCACTTGTATTACTTCAGTGAGGTGGATGATTGGACTAGGAAGTTTCTTAAATCCTTTCGATTGCTGATGGTCTATGAATCATCCTTAATGTCCATTTATATCCAGTGCGTTGCTTATCAATTCTTTATTTCAGATGGAGTAGGTGCAAAGCAAGGGTATAAAAATTCAGTCGGTCAATTTTTTTCTTATAACATCTGGCACATAAGGTTAGGTTTGAAAGAATTAACTATTAATAAAAATAGAGAAGGAAATTATCTGTGGATTTGTAAATTTTCATGGCATGTTCTGATTTATCAGGAAATTAGAATTGAATATTCTGTTTCATTGAAATATTGCTAAAAAAATGCATATTTTTCTTTCAAGTTCTTTTCGGCTGCAATAATTTCTGAATACTCTCCATCCAGTCATCACTCCTTCTAGTTCTCATGGAGCAACTAGCTTCTTAAAAGCTTTGAGTTCATTCATCTCTCAACTGTGATTATGAGATCCTCATTTGCCCCCCCCAAAAAGCACATCTATTCTAATGTCTTGTTACACTTGAATTGCTTTGTTAACTTTACCCAGGCAGTAATTTTCTGTAGTAAAGGTGGAAACCACTGGAAAACGGAAGACGGAGAGGAATTGTATAGCATCGTATAAGAATTCATAGGTGTGTATTGTTTTAATCACCTCTGTTTTACCCCATTGATGAGTGAGGGATTCCTACTCTAGGGTTATGGGAATGGCCAAACACACCACACCCAACAGTGGACAGGTAAGATAGCAGTTTATTAGTCACAAATACTCAGCTTGGAGGAAGACACCACAGGCCACAGAGGGTCACCCAGGGTTGTACTCAAGAGCCGAGTAAACAACCAGGAGCTGCGGGAGGCAGGCTTTGTAGTATCAAGAGAGTGAGTTACCCTAGTTCCCACAAGAGGATATAAATGGCTTGTCTGAGTAACCCACAGTCTGGCAGGGGACTAAAACCTGCCACTCAGGGATATTTAGAAACTCTGCCTGGTTCCCTCAGTAAGGAGAGTTATTTGTCTACGGGACCTTATTCACAAAAGCAGAGTGGGGAGAGAAACTTCCAGCTGGGCTATGAGAGGCCCTCCCAATTTTAGCAGAGGTCAAGCAGCAAGTAATATTGAACCTTCTCTTCATTCCTTATAGTACATGGATATATTAATTTCTTTCATCCTAAAGCAAAATGAGAATTAACAGGATCATATTTACATAAAATATGGGTAACTTTTATCAATGATAAATATAGACTAATTTTTGAAATAGAAGTTCAGAAGATAAATTACTTCAAATCCAGGAGAAACTTCTTGTTTGGATGGAAAGACCCGGATGAATTTTAGATCCTTTCAGTTCTAAGCTTTTATGATATTTTTTTATCACCTCACTGAAGGATATTGTTTGTCTTTCTCATAGATTTCAGTAATAAATATCCTTTTTTCATTTTAATTTCTCTTTCTCTTCTAAGGTCTTTCATCCTGCACAACCTAAGCTCTTTCTACATCTTACAAGGTTGAACTTGGCTTTTCTGGTGTTGATTTTCCTTGGCTTTCACAGTGCAAATTTGTATTTATGATTTTAGATTTGCTCAGCATCTTTTGTATATAAGAAAATGCTTTGTAAATGGCAATTCAATAGATTGATTCATAAGGAGTATATACACAAATTACAACAAGTTTTTAATAAGAAGAGACTGTTTGAAATAATAGTATTAGGGATCATCCTAATGCTATTGAAAGGCTATTTTTCAATAAATGCTACTGCAAGTTACTATCTTCTATGGTAGGAAATCTTGTATTTAGAATGACCAACTCATTCCAGTTTCCCTGGGACTTCTTTATGGCCCAAAAATCCTGCATCCTCAGAAACCCTTTAGTGCTGGCGAGCCGTGACAGTTGGTCACCCTAATTGTATTCCTATTAGAACTTCTATTTCAGCAGGTCAGAAATAGATACAAGGCTACTGGTATATAAGTTCACAAAAATATTTTATTGATTGCCGTATCCCTAGCACTTAAAAGATTTCTGGGTACATAGTAGGTTTTCAATAAATATGTGATAACAGAATAACTAAGAACATAGCCAACCAGCCAGTGTCTAACTCAGAAGCAGAAGGTGCAGCTCAGTGGAAGATCATCCTAAGCTGTTAGGAACCGTCTCTTCTATCCCGTGATATCAAATAGTTCTCTGACCTGAGGATACCCCAGCAAAGTGTGCTAAATCGATCGAAAGGCATGGATATTCCAACATGTGAATGTGAATCAGTTTATAATGAGTTTTGTTGAAACTTAGTCCCAAGTTAAAAAAATCGGATGCTTGTTTATCATGTTACTCAAAGCATCTTTCTGACATAGCCAAACCAACTTCACCAAATCCCTAATGAGGATTATACATAACCGCTCCGGACAGGGACTCTCAGGCTACCTGCTGTAGTCTGCCCAGCAGAGGGTGTTGCTGTACCTACGCAAAGACCAGGGCTCACACTGGGATGAGCAGTGATGGTCAGCAAGATGCCTAGGGCCTGTCTGCAAGGGCTGAAAAATAACAGTGGCAAAATATTTCATGCAGGAAATCACTGGGACCAACTGATATAAACGCAACATCATCTTGCACAAGTCATGGTTAACCAGGGAAGATTCCTGGTTAAGTGATTCACAAATGTACAAAGTCTCAGTTTACTTGCACATAAAATAAACAAAAACAAGACTCCAGTAAACTATTATTCCTGAGGACTAATGCACTACAAAATTCATTTTAGAAAAACACTAAGGACTCCAAACCAAGAAAAAGATGAATGTATAAAGTCTCAAGATGTACCTAACGATCATCTTAATTATTTTTCCAGATTCCAATGAAGAAAATATTAACAATAATAATATCTAACATGTTTAGTACCTTAAGGTTTCCAAAATTTATGCTCACATTATTTTAAAAATACCAACGTGATAAGTAGTTAGGACTTTGGCGACTCCTTCTGCTTTACATGTGACACCTATGGCACAGAGCAGTTAAGTGATTTATTTAAGGCCACATAGCTAGATGGATTAGAGGCAGTTATTCTGAATACAAGTCTATTTCTGTTCATCTTCTGCACTTACATGCCACATATTAAATAACACTTTATATTTATCATTGATTACTATCATACTTTTAACCAAAGACATATTTCTTACAAGTATTAAGATAATTTCACTGAGACTAAATTGGATATATAATCTGATTTGTGTCCTAAAATGTCAAATTACCCTGCAAATGTTAATTCAGAAAAAATGAGTGAAGTTTTGCAAAGAGCAGGAAAAATTTCTTTGTGCAATAAAGAAACACTCTTTCTAGAAGGAGCTAGACATTTAAGTACTTTAAGAAAAGACGTAAAGCATCTTAGGAAATGAGAAGATAATGGTGAAATCATGGAGCTTTCATGCTCACCAATGATATTCAATTCCCTTTGCTGAGGATGAAGAGGAAGACGAGGTGTCTCGGGCAGCTTCTAACGTGCCCGCAGCAGTATGACATTGCTGAATGCTTTTTCTGACTTCCATTTTTTCAGGGTGATGACAGCTGTTTGGCTTCTCCCACTGGACCCCGCAGTCATTTGCTACCCTAAAGCAAAATCTGGTTGATCACAGTGAGGGAAAAATGGGTTCTCTGACTTAGCATTAACATTCTGCCCTAGTGCTGCTGGGCTCCGTCATCAGAAATGACTCTCGTGGGACCTCCTTTTATAGCAAAGCTACTTGAGTGTATATTTACTTGTGAATACCATGTTGCCCATCTTCCATCGGGAACAGATCTTATTCAAGCATCATCTAACAGGTGGGCTGCTTGGATTCTCAGGGGCTCAATTGCATACGTAGTTTGCATTGTTGTGTCCAACTGTATGTTTCACAGTAACCAAATTTTTTTTAATTGAGATTTTATAATGACAAGAAAGCTTACTTGAGAATGGCCAAACCCATAATGTAGAATGAGTTTGTATTTAATTTATTATCTTGTGTGTATAAAGTGTATCTATGCTCATATATATGAAATGCCTAGAAACAGTGCTCAGCTGTAACTAAAATGAGGTCTTTGGGTTTCTGACCATTTTTTCTAGATATGAACAATTAAAGGAAAAAAAAACATAGCCTAGTTTTGACTCTGATTCTCTTATTCTGCCATTTGAATTTTCATCGTTGGTTGACTTGCTTTGCGCTTTTTTTTTATGTTAATCGGCCCCCCCCCCCCCCCCGTTGTCACTTCCTTGAATAAAGACAGATGTGTTAATTGGAAGAATTCTTAGCCTCTCTGTTTGCAGTCATTTAGAGTTCAGACTTTAAAATATAGTCTTTTTCAGCTGAATTTCCACAGCATGTATTTCTGTCCTTATTTACTACCATGCACAGCTCTGCAAGGGCTAGAAAATGTGTTGCTGCTCTATTCCTGTAAATATGCCTCTGGAAACTCTTGATTATATATAATTCTCTCTCATCTCTGCTGTAGGAGCTGCTCTAAATTGGAATTAGGCACCCCCTCATAGGTTTGCCCATAGCACACTGTACTTGTCCTCTCATAGCTCTTATCAAACTGTATTCAAATTATCTGTCTACTTATTTCCATTCTCCACTAAATTGTAAGCCATCTTTATTTGTTCATTCATGCAACCAGTGGTGAGTTAATTGTTTACTCATCTCTTCATGCATCAACTATTTGTTGAGTATCTACCTTGTGCGAGATACATCTCTCTCTCTCACACACATTCACACACACACATACACACACACACACATACACATACTTACTTAGGATCAAAGCAGACATATTCCTCGCACTCATATGTAGACATTGAGCTTACTGTCTAATAGAGGAGGCAGACACTAATCAAATAAGCAAACAGATAAAATGCATAATCATTAAATGTGATGAAAGAAGAAAAAGAACATGGTATGATGAAATCAATTCAATCTAGTCAGGCGGGGGGAGCAGATGTTCAGAGAATTCTCTGAATAAGTGACTTCTGAGCTGAAATCTGAAAGGTGACTGAGAGTTGGTGGGAGAAGAGCATTCTGGGCTACAAAACAACATGCTCGAAGTCACAAGGCAGAAAGGAATAAGGTGAGTTTGATGAATGAGCAGCGTAGTGGTTGGATCACAGGCAGTGAAAAGGAGAGGAGCAGTGGATGAAGCTGGATTAACAGGTGTGCAATGAATTGTGAGGGCCTTAGAAGCCATTTTAGAGGTGTTGGCCTCTGTCACAAGAGCAAGGAAAATCCAGTGGAGAGTTTTAAACAGAGGAACCACGTGTTCCGGAGTGAAAGAGCTCCGCCTCTAGTGTGGAGAATGAATTGGATGGGATCAAAGCGAATACAGAGATTTACTAAGGTGGCTCCTGCAACAACCCAGACAAGAGATGATAGTTTAGACAGGATGGTGGCAGTAGAGATGGAGTAGAAATTACTAGAATGGTAAGATGAAACTAGGTCCATGTAGCTTTAGCAAAGTGGAGAAAATCTTTCCTGAAGGGAATGGTTGCGTGATGAATTAGAATTTCCCCACTGTGTCCTGGTCACCATTCCATCACCAGCACCTGGCACCATGCAAGGCATGTGGAAAGTGCTTGAGACATGCTTATTCAAGGAAAGACAGAAGAAAGGAAGAAGGAAGAAGACAATCTTTCCAGACTTTTAGTGGAAAGAAAACAAATCTCTGGACTCTTCACCGCCATTGAAAATTCAGAAATCATCTGCTGATGTTTGTTAGAAAATAGCTTTTAAATTGAATGCAAAGTTTGATGATTGATGGATAGATTGATTTGTGTAGTGACTACTTTCAGTATCAGGCTGAAAAGGCCTGGTCTGGGTTCTATGGGAAAGAGATCTGTGCTCCCTTAAGGCTGTCTGCCATTGGTAGACAGAATGGAGACGGAGGTGGAAGGAGCACCACGTACCGCTTCTTCCATAAATGATGCTATAACTACCTGTGTTGCACTGTGACAGAAACTCTGAAAGTTTTTCCTGTTTTACCTATTTTATGCCTAGTTATACCTGTGTTACCTGTACTCAGATAACACACACACACACATTTTGTTATTGTTGTACTTGTCTCACTAGAATTATTGCTATTAACATGATACTTCAGTCGACATCTATGACCTTCCTTTTGACCACATTATCTGTTATATTCACTCTTTTTATAATAGATTCAAAAGACAAAAGTTTAGCTCATTTTTTTCCATAGGAAAAGGATAAACTAGGACAGATTCAAGGACCCCTGAACTTCTATTGCTCTTCAAAAGCACCATTTTTGGATTGAGATCAATGTCTGTTTGTTCCGTATCCCCACCCCACTATCGATCCATTGCCCCCATTTCTAAAAGCTTTTTTCCTACCTCTGTAGAAACTTCTACTTCACCAATGATCTGAACTTAACCCCTCTCCCTACAGTGTATAGATTCTCAGACCTGGTCCATGGTGACATAAAAGCTCCTCTTATGAGTGCTGGAAAAGATCATTCCTTCTTCCCTTCCTTCCTCCCTCTTTCCCTCCTTCCTTCCTTCCTTCTTTCTTCCTTCCTTCCTTCCTTCCTTAGTTCCTTCCTTTCTTGTCCTCAGGGATCTCTAAAGAATTGAGCGTGTATTTGGCCCCTAAAAAGTTCAGAAGTTCAGACTACCGTCTGAACCTCTGACTACATTCTATCAACATAGCTAATATATGAACTTAATTCCCTCTGTCATTAAAAGACGACATTAATTCCCAAATGCAAGAAGACTAAGCAGAAGTGTGCAAAGCTAATCCCTCTCAGACCCTAGATACGAAAACCCAACAAGACATCCCAGGAGAAAACATTAAGCCCTTTGCAGGCTTCATTTGCCCCAATACAACAATGTTGAGAGTCAACTGATGAAATTCAGGATAAGAATATGTGGGAATTTACACCTACTTCAGTGTCCAGAAGAATAAGAATGAATGAATATTTATTTGAATAAGAAACAGCAGAAAATATATAGTGAAATAAAATGAAAAAAAGCTGTGTTAGAGGCTTCTGGTGCCCATCCTTATCGTTCTCTCTTCTTCCTGGCACAAAGGGAGAAATTGTGTTTCTCTGCTCATACAATTAAGCTGGACCATGTGACCAGTTCCTGGAAAAATGTTGTGAGAAAAAGTGGTCTGTGTGTCACTTCCAGGCCAGAGCATTTAATTGCTGCTGTGAGCATTCCCTTCCCCTCCCGCACTGACAGAGAGACTGTGCTGCAGATAATACAGCTACAGTACGGTGGAGACTAGCTCATCTGAGGCGTCCAAGTAACTGCATGGAGAATAGATGCTCAAGAGAGTCATCAGAAACTCGCGGTAGAATTTACAAGAGTGAGAAACAAATGTCAGCTGTGTTAAACCACTGAGATCTGGAGTTTGTTCCTATAGAATAACGTGGTCTCTCCTGATTAACGCAGCAACCTTAGGGAAATTGTTAATTTCTTACCACTTGCAACAGTACTACCGGGTTTTGGATAGTTGCATCTAACACCAAAAGATTATGGGAAGCCAAAAGAAATGATGATGACCTACATCTATTCCCCTGATCATGGCTTGGTTTTGCCTAGTTGAGTTTAGGTTTGGATTGCACTACCCCATGTGTGGGGGTGATCTCAAATACCTCATCATTTTTCTAAAGTCAAGTTTATTGAAGTATAATTTACTCACAGTAAAATTCACCCTTGTAAAGCATGTAGCCTTATGAATCTTGACTAATGTGTACAGTTGCATAACCATACTTCCATCAAGTTATAGAGAATATTTCCATCACTCCAAAAATCCTCCTTGTACCCTTTGTAATCAATCCTCTTCGCTCATCCCCAAACCCCCAGCAATCACTGCTCTCATTTATGTTCCTTCAGTTTTGCTCTTTCCAGATATTCATGTAAATGGAATCTCACAGTACATGGGCCTTTTGTGTCTGGCTTCTTTCAGTCAGCAAAATCTTTTGAGATTCGTCCATGTTGTTGCATTAATAGCTTATTTCTTTGTGCCATGAGGAGAACTTCAGTACATGGAGTTGTCACACGTTTATCAATTCACCAGCTGAGGGACATTTCAGTTATTTTCCGTTTGGGGTGATAATGAAAAGAATTGCTATGAACGTTCACATACAGGTCTTTGTGTGGATATGTTTTTTCATTACTCTTAGGTAATTACTTAGAAGAGATATTGCTTGTTCTTATGGTAAGTGTGTGTTTATTTTTCAAAATTATGTTTCAACTATTTTGTGTTGACACTAGCAAAATGTATGAGTTCCAGATACTCCACATTCTTACCAACACTTTGAATCATCAGTTTTAAAAATGTCATCCACTCTAGACTGTATGTGGTAGTATCTCACTTTGATTGTTTTTTTAAATTTTTTATTTTGTGGTGAGGAAGCTTCGTGCTGAAATAACATCTGTTGCCAATCTTCCTCTTTTTGCTTGAGGGAGATTGTCCCTGAGCTACTATCTGTGCCAATCTTCCTCTACTCTATATATGGGATGCTGCCACAGCATGGCTCCATGAATGGTGAATAGGTCTGTGCCTGGGATCCAAACCCAGAAACCAGGGCCACCAAAGCAGAGTGCACAAGCTTAACCACTAAGCCACCAGGCCGGCCCCTCACTTTCATTTGTAGTTGTCATTTCCCCAACGATTAATAATATTGAACATCTTTCCATGTACTTACATTTACCATTTGAATCTCTTCCTTGGTGAGTTGTTTATTCAAATCCTTTGCCTGCTTTTTTCATTTAGTCTTCTGTCTTCTTATTATTCAGTTATAATATTCTAGATATTCTAGATTATGTTTTCTAGACATAAATTTCTTACCAAATATGTGTTTACTGTATCATTTTCTTAAATCAGATAAACCAAGGTTGAATGGATGCTCCAAGGGGTAAGAATATTAAAAGGCAGGAGTAGAGTGCAGATTTGAGAAAGACCTGAGGAGTATTCTATCTCTCTGCCTTTCTGGAGCTTTGGGGAGAAGAACAACGCTTAGGGGTCACATATATATATATATAGTCTCATGCTTTCTTATGTACAAATCGTAGAACTTCTCCATCACCGTTTGTCCTCTTTACCTCTACAACCACCTTGAGGCAGCATCCTGTTACATGCCTCAAAACTCTCAAGGCTTTGTCTCAATTCAGGGTGTCTTACAGACTGCTTTGATAGGTACATTTTTGTACAAACATACGGTTAAATGATTTCAGCATTTTCTCTCACTATGACATCTTACATTATTCTCAGATGAAGAGCTTAATAAAATTATATTTGATCTTGATGGATCTTTGAAAAAACCACCTTAGGAAATAGAAAAAAAAATGCTTCTCTTTTGGAAATTTTGCCTGCAATATTAATCTGAATTGGTTGTTTTCCTTAGAATCAAAAGGATTCATCACCAAAATGACTTACAGTAATGAGAAGGCAGAATCATTCAGGTTTGTTTTTCTTTCTCAAGGATCCTTTGTAAACTCACTCTGAAAATTTTGGTAGCCTTATTTTCTACATTAATTTTTTATTTTTTTTACAGATCCTTTCTAGATTTGAACATAATTACCTCTCTGACATAAATTACCAACTAAGAAATGAGTTCTAATACTTGAATTGTAATTTTCCATATAATATATGTATTTTTGCTCAATATCTCTTGAGTTAGGAAGAGCCTCACAACAAGATGTTTATTTCAATATGTCATTGATAATATTTACAACTTCACTGTTCCATTACATTTATTATTTCTGAGTATTGAGAGAGAAAAAGAGTTTTTTCCATTGGAATTGATAAATATCTTAAGAGGTTAATCACTGAAACTCCAGCCTAAAACAATGCATTCAAAAGAATACTGTGAATTAAAAAAATATTGTGTGGTCAAGAATATCAAAGGACAAGTTTTCGTTTTATAGAATTTAGTATCATCAACTCTTTAATGGAACCCAGCTTCCATGAGGGAGCATTGCGTTCTTTTCACCATGCTTGATTCATATCACACAAAATAATCCCCCTTCCCTTTCTGTTATCCATACAGTGACTTTTAAGTTCTTTTGTTCTGTGCCAACAAAATTCATTTCCACGTAATGTCAACATGATTTAATATATAATGAAAGTAAATAGTGATTGAAATGATGTACACCTGAAATTTACATGTTATAAACCAATGTTACTGCAATAAAAAAAGAAAGATTGAAATAGAACTTGTAAAATGCGGAAGAAAGATATGATCTCCAAAGCCAACAAAGACAAACCAAGAGATAGAACGTGAGGCCTACAGAGAATCTCTGGTGTTTTATTTCTTAACAGAGTGGGAGAAATTATAAGCAGTCTCATTGGTTCAGGACATTGAAATCTTTAAGGAGCTGGGTCATATCAAAGCAAAGGGACATGAGAAAAGTAAAGCAATAGGAGCTTTATAGCTTTACTGCTTCAGGGCAGTAATCATCATCGTCTGTTGAGTATTTACCACACGCCAGGCCCTAGTCTTTGTGCTCTATATGTTTTAACCAATTTAATCTTGATAACAACCCAATAAGATGATGCTATTATTAGACCCATTTTAAAGGTTAGGAAACCGACATCACATAGCTAGTAAGTGGCAGTCAGAACTGCATTCTGACAGTTGAGCTACCGAGCCCATGATTTTATCCAGTATGTTATGCTACCTCTCAATTAAGTCAATTAGTAGCTCAAAATGATCCTCTCTCATAACTTATTATTATCATTGTTATTTGTATTTAGTATTGCTAGCTGAAACTTTATAAAGAAATCTGATTTCTGTTTTAAGAGAATTTTTAGCTCATGGGTCACATACAGGTTAGATCTATAAAGTAATTTAAATGATTTTTTTATTAGAACAAACATAAAATTTATAAATCCAAATGTATATCGTCTTCCTCAGAGCGGTCACCTTGGGTGATCTTGCATTTATTGCATAGATGCTATCATTGCTCAAAATATTTTTGCATTCTCTCTTTAAATTGTCTTGGAAAACTGGACATTTTTTTTGAATATCCACAATGATATAAAATTAAATCTTTTAATGTGGATTTGAATGCTGGAAACAAGTAGATAGAAACCCAGTTAATCAAAATAAGATTTAATTCCAAACAAAAATGAATTCTTGTTGTGACTTAAGCTGGCATCTATTGCAGGTCTAAAATGTTTGGAGAAGGGAGCAATGACAATTTTGTAGTTTATTAAGTTGTGTAGCTTACTAAGATGACTACAACCTTGAAGGAGCAACTTTTGGTAATGTACATTCTGATACATTTTATTAAAATAGACAATAGCAACAGCTCATAGATCCTTTCCTAATATCTTGCTTTAACTCATAAGTGGCTTGGATGTTTCTGAATTAATAATAGAACTACTCCTTGAATGCTCTGTATTGAACCTAAGAGTAGGAAGGATTAATCACTGTTGTTTATACTCTTCAGTATAAAACAGATTTTTCCACAATTTAATTTCATTTGTGGATATCATATATATTTCTCTGTCAAACTCTACTACAAAGAAATTCAATTTCTCCTTTCTGGTTGAAATGTGCAGATTTCTGCCAATTCTTGAATACAGATAAGTACATTGGAAAGCACACTCTGAGCTACACTCCTTCTTGTCACTTGGTATGGTAGTGCAGACTGGGCCACCTAAAACCATATATACACTAGGAAAGTGTTCCATTTATTCATTGGCTAGGCTAAAATGAAATAAAGCATTTTTATAATATCTTCAGTGCACCAGTGTTAACCAAAGAAATCAAAGTTATGGTTTAGATGAATTTTAGAGTTTCAATGTAATTTCTAATAGTCCCATCTGGCAATGTTTGATTTAGACCAGTGGTTCTCAACAGAGAACAATTCCTTGACCCTGGGGACATTTGGCAATGTCTAAAGACCTATTTTATTGTCATAACTAAGGGGAATGTTACTGGCACCTGGGGGCAGAGGCCAGGGATGCTGCTAAACATCCTACAATAACATGATAGCCCTTCACAAGAAAGAACTATCCAGCCCAAAATGTCAGTGCCAAGACTGAGGAACCTTGGAGAGATGAACTACTAATGAAGATAATAACAATAGAAAAGTAATATGATTACTTGAGGACATACACACAAAATTAGGGGAAGCAGATAATTTCTAAAATAAGTTTTGAGAATACCAAATGTAATATCGCAAATTGCTTACCTCTTCAACTTTCAATGTTTATTTGGGGTACAGTGAGAATGAGTAGCTCTAAATCACCTGCTGTGTTGAGATGAATGGTGGCCCCCCCCAAAAGATACGTTCACCTGGATCTTGCAGATGTGACCCTATCTGGAAAAAGGATCTTTGTAGATGTAAATCAAGGATCTTGAGATGAGATCATCCTGAATTACCTGAGTTGGCCCTAAATGCAATGACATATGTCCTAATAACACATAGAAGAGGTGAAAGCACAGGGAAGAAGCCCCAGGAAGACAGAGATAGAAACTGGAGTGATTCAGCCACAAGCCAAGGAATGCTTGGAGCCACCAGAAGCTGGAAGAAGCAAGGAAGAATTCTCCCCTAGAGTCTTCTAAAGGAGCGCAGCTCTGCTGACACCGTGATTTCAGACTTTGGCCTCCAGAACTGTGAAAGAATAAATTTTTGTTGTTTCAAGCCACCAGTTTGTGGTAATTTGTTATGAGAACCATAGGAAAAAAAAAAAAAAAACCAAACAACTCTTGATGGACACAGGAGGTTTGGGATAGTTGAAAAGATCAGAGGATCAGAGTGGACATATCCGAGTTCTTTAACCCTGCCAAAAGAATGGGCCAAAAGGACTTCTGAGCCAAATCAGTCTCGGGGGAGCCCTCTACTAGACATTCTGTTCAGCCAGACTGACCTGGCCATGAAGGATGAGCTCTACATAGACACTTGTCCAAAAGCCAAGACCAGAACCAAAATATGCTTAAAAGGTCAAGGCCAGAGAGGTGAAGTTTGTTAGGACGTTACCCCACGGCTTTCATTTGGTCTTGAATGTGAAGAGCATGGTATAGTATGTAGCACACCCAGATGAGACTAAGCCCTATTGCAAGAGAATTCTTTAAGGGTTATCTTTTACCTGTTGTCCTCCACTTAAAACACCAAAGTCGTGAGCCTAGTATGGAAAGCCTACTAACTCTGGATCCATTCATTCAACAAATATTCATCGTGCCTATTGTTCTAGATATCTGTCCATGGAACCCCCGCAGTGGGTTCTCGAAAGCATAATTTATGAAGTGGACAATTGGATTTGTTGATAGTGACTGACCCAAAGATTAATAATGACAGCTATGTAGAGTTTACCATGCCTTCTTGGACATAATAAACTACACAACCTCCATTCCTTCTGGGGAAAGAAGCCAGTGATAATCTTTAACCAACATGGCTGAAAGGATAGTGATTTTTTCTATTATTCTTTGCCTTACAAAGTCAATCTTGGGATCTACGCTTCTTTCTTTAAAGCCCTTATTATTAATCTAACTTACTTGTCATATGCCCTTATTCCAAATGCAGGTTTTTAAGTATTTATAGCTTTACTTGCTTTTTCATTGAGGATTTGCTTTTCTTCACCATTTTGTAGACAGTTCTGGGTGGGGCTGTGAGATACTCAAGTACTGCACATACTTCACTTGGTGGCTGTAGAATTAGTATTCTTGTCTCTGAAGTGGTGTGGAAAGGGTGCTTTAAATCCCCTTTGGCAGGAAGACTTACTCCCCGCTCAGACAATGACTAGCCAACAGGCTCACTGTTGGTCAAAATTTTGGGTGACATGACGCCTCCTGTTTAATGACATTAACTGTCTTCTGAGCATTGGCTTATCAGCCTTCACTGTTCAGTGGTGAATTGGGCAGGAGTAGTACAGTTTAATCACTCCACGGCTTTCAATTTTCCCATGGGATACAAAAGCATTACTACGTCTTTCGGAGCAACACAAAGGGCTGTGTTTTAGAAAGTCTTCACTAACCTGCTTGGAATGTTAGGAATATATTTAACAATTTCCACTTTTTAAAAACACATCGGTCTACATGGTTTAAAAATCGAAACAGTTTTCTAAACCTTTCCTAAAGTTGTTTATGCTCACAGCCTTGCCAGCTCTTACAGTTGTTATCTTAGGTCTGCTGCTTAGGGGGTGTTTTCTTTGATTAGCTGAACGTAGCCCCTATGCATCATTAAATCTAAATTATCCAGGGATTAATCCTTTATATATCACCTTTTCCCTCTTCTTCCTCCTGCCTGCTTTGAATTTACTTTTCTGGTTTTTTTCAGCATTGCCTTCTAAGAGTGGAAAGGGAAAAAAGCTGAAAGACAAATCAGGTAACTTTACCACTGAATTTGACTTTAAAGATGTGGAAATGGAGTCGAATTTAACGGCTGAAATAGAAAGTTATCTCTGGATCGATTTACCCAGGCTGGCCCTGTTGCTCATTAGCACTGACACTCAAGTTGATTGGAGTGAAAAATGTCCTACTGTGCAGTTTACTTTTGAATAGCTGCCTCTTGGGGTTAAGGGACTCTGCTGGCAAGCTCTGGGTGCATTTGTGAACGGGCTGGGGAAACTGCTTCCCGAAAATGTCATAGTGGGAAAGCGACACCGTTGCCCCACTTTGAGAGTCCCTTCCAACTTACTAAAATGTGCTTCGAAACCATTTGCAAAACAAAAATAATACACGCTGAATCATACGATTCTCGTCAGATATCTCTGCCACTCAATCCACTGTGCAGAAACTCATACATTTCTTTCTGGTTAAATAGCCATAGTTTTAACGCAAACAAAGATTAATCCAACTCATTAAGAAGAGATAGAGATGATCGGATTCCATTTACCGACGCTAATTAGAAAAGAGTAGAGTTTTAAGATCTTATTCAGTCCTTCTGCGCTGCACTGACAAGGGCTCCTTAAAGGAATAAGTTACAAAGAAAGCTGAGCTTTGGCATTTTTCACAGTTTTATTCATTTGGAAAGATGTCCATGCTTTATAGCCGCCACATAAAGTATCATATGGAGCGCCATCATTTCTTGTTCTAGAATATGGTACACGATCTTCTTCTGCAGCCAATAGACCACAGATGGCACTCTGGTCTATAGTGCATCTCTGAGAGGCAGTCTGTCTCCTTACCTATTACCCTTAATTAACAGATATAACCAGGCCTCAGAGGAAAGGAAGGGGCTCCATAGAAGAGAATTTTCAAAATTACTGATATTTATCCTTTTAAGCCAAAACTATAAAAGATGTTATCATTTCAGTAGAAACTTTGCAGGAATGAATTACATTCCTCTGTGCTTTTCAAAACAGAGACTGCAACCCTAACTCTAACTTGCCTCATGGACTCACAGTAGACATCACATAGTCAGCAATGGAAGCAGGCTGTAGGACAGCCCTGCCTGGGGAGACGGAGGTATGGAGACCTGTATGTCTAGGATCCACAGAAGCACTTAGCCATTTTGACACATTAGTCATTTACTCAACAAATAATTATTGAGCATTTATTATGCAAATTACTAAGACTACAAGGCTGCAAAGACACTAACCCTACCCTCAAAAAGCTTACAATCTAATGGGAGAGAGTGACAAATAAACATTTGGCTTCTAATCACCATTTCATAAATATTCCTGATAGATAAAGAATAGAGCCTTTCTAGGATAGTCAAGGAATAATTTTTTGAGTTTCATTTTATTGAAAATATCTGTATTGCTTTTTCTGATTATAAACATACACCCAAAAAGTTTATAAAATATGAAAAAGTGTAAAGAAGGAAATAAAAATGACTTGTAAGCCCTTTATTGAGTAATAACCACTAATGACATTTTGGTGTATTTTCTTCTGAGTTTTTAGGCAGATTGGTTATACAGTGGTCTGGGGTTTTTTTCCTTCCAGTTGTCTTCTATGCAGCTGACCCCTAGTCTGCCTAACTGTCCTGCCCACCTCGTAATTTCCTGCTTTTTATCTCTTTTGGTTGGAAATCAGACAACCAAACTTGTTCAGATGGTGTCTAAAAGAAGAGTAAATTATACTGAGTGCAGCTCCGAGGGCCTCTTCTCAGAGAAAAGAGCATGAGGTTTAGCACATGCTTTCTATTTTGGATCCTCAGAGGGCTTTTTTTTCCCTCGCTTCCTGGGCTTCAGCTGTGTTCCTGGTACTTGAGGTTATTGGATGGATGACCCCTCCATAAGCGAGCTGCTTTTTTCTAAATGTAGTTCCTGACTTTTAGAAACTAATGAGAATTTGGCAATGCCTGGCTATCAATAGCTTGTCACTATTAAGCAGTGAGCAAAAGTGGCCTCAATTTTAAGCCTCTACTTCAGCCCAGGAGGAGTCTGACAATCTGTGCGCAAAACACATGTGGCAATTGGAACCCGATGCTGATTATATTTGCCTTTATCTAGGATTGCCAGATAAAATATGACACCTAATTAAACTTGAATCTCAATTAAACAATGCATTTTTTTAGTATATGTATGTCCCAATTATTACATGCAAGAATATGCAATTTTATTGGGACATACTTATACCAAAAAATTACCCATAATCGCCATGATTAAATCTTCCCCCTTTTCCTTCTTTCCTCCTTACCCCAAGGCTGGCCAGAAACGCTCAGTTGACTTGAGCCGATTTTACTTTCTACTTGCTTATGGTCCAAGCAATTTAAATATAGGCATGCTTGATAATGAAACGGTGTCTTTTAAATAAAAGAAATGCCTTTACATACAGAGATCCATGCTAAAACAATTAAATTGGGGTCAAAGCGTATGAATGTGTGGGTGTGTGTGTATGTGTGCATGCAATCATTGAGATTCTAAAAGAGAAATTTCCTTTCTACATTAAGCCCATAATCTAAATCGTAAGGATTTAAACAGAAAGTTTTAGAAGTTTCCAATAAAGTCTGAGTTATAAAATCATGGGGGGAAATACCTAAAAAAAAACTAGTTTTCTCAATGCTTTTTTAGTGATTCTAAAACCATAGTCAAGGCAATGAATATTAATTCCTTTAAAGCTACTGCTAGCACTAAGCCAAGTGCATTGAGATGATTGATCTACTTTTCTTCTTGATGATGACAATGATGATGATGCTTTTTAGAAAATGCTTTTTTAGAATTGGAGAATTTAAGGGTGTTTTCCTATTACTTGTTGAAAATTCTGAGTTATTCTCTTTTATTCAGACCAAAAAAAAAGCATGGATTCTGGAATTCATCCTGGATAAAAATTTGACCTCTGACCCTAATTTACTGAGACTGAAGAACTCACATGAATGCTTTGAGCCTCAGCCCCAGTGTCTACAGGAGGGTAACAACACCTGAGGATTTATGAAGGTTAAATGAGGTAACATGTGAAAATAATCTGGTCTTATACAGTGGGTACCCAATAAATGTTATCAATTATTTTGGAGATGTAATTCCTGTTAGTCCCTAAAATATTTGGCAATTAGGGGGATGTAAGTATGAGCAGTTGATTCCTGTTTCTGGGGATAAATCCTGGATGGCATCATTCCAGTCTTCCTTCCCTCCTTTCCCTTTCTTCTACGCAAGACATCTATAGTTATTTTGCAGTCTTTAATCTTATAACGTCCCTTTCACTTCTTTCCAAATGCCCAAAGCCATATAAAAAAGATGGTTTTCTCTTCTACTTCTAACCTGTTAATTTACCTAACAGCTAATGGAATAGAGGTCTTGCATCCAGGGCACTAATATTTTGCATACCTTCATCTTTTCTCTGAAAAATATATATCTCCCAACTTTTTTGTATTCTTGATGAAAGAAAAGTACCATGGCTTCTTATCATGTAAAAAAAAAAAAAAAAAAAATCAGCCAACTCTACGTAGATTTCACATAAGGGTTTACTTAAATTAAAGATAAAATGAGTAGATCTACAGCCTTCCTGGCTCTTCCAGCATCCACCTCTTCCCTGCAATGCAGGGGCCACCTGGAATATGTTTTACAGTGAATGGCAGCATCCATCACTAAACTTCTCACCAGCGTTTTTCTTCTATGTGAATAGTCTCAAACTACAGACCTGTATATTACAAGGTGTTTTGTTTCATATTTATTTTTAAAATAGTGGAACTCTGGCATTTTATATTAGGCATCATTTCAGTCATAGTTGTGTCCACTCCTTTGAGCAGGAACTGGGAGAAGGAAAGACTTCAATCCATCCACCTGAAGGGATCAGCCATTTCTGATGGGTTGGAGGTAGGAGGGACTAATCTCAGAAACCAAAGGAAAGGGAAGGACAGGTGTGGCCTAATCCAGTGCTCTGGAGCCAACAATAGGGCCTGGGTGGGGAGAGGGTTAGTGAATGTGAGGACTGTCAGCTGCCAGCTGATTACCCAAAGTGGACCAAACAACTCTACTTCACATATTAATTGAATGATTCATCAAGCAAAATAGGATAACACTGGAATTCGAGAGCCTTGCTCTAGGATCCCTGGCTGACTATACCAGAGAGGAGACACTTTAACTCTCACTTTGCATGGGTGCTGATGAGGGATTTGTCTTTGAATCATGCTCTAAGCCTGCCAGATTTTCCAGAGAAGCAGAGAGAGAGAGAAGAAATATTTTGCATTTTAAGCAATGCCGGTTCCTGTTTCATGGATATTGGGAAGTCAAGATTGCCCATATAGTGCAAGTAGGAGGGATGCTGATGGAAGCAGAGTCTCAGCCTAGACGTGGTCTTGGTATTAGGGCCTGGACCTCTGGGATCCTGGCTTTCTATCCATGTGGGGGTGAATGAGAGTGCTAGTGTGCTGAGTGCCCTAACCCTTGGGGCTCAAGGAAAATTGTCACAGGAGCCCTAGCTAAGGTTAACATAGAATGGGCATCCTTCTTACTATCCAGTGGCCCTCCACTTTCACTCTTAGAGGTGTAGACTGACTTTGACATCTTGCATGGGAAACTTTCCCAGAGGCTATGACAGTAGTGGTCATGGAAATAGTATTTTAACCTTAAAGCATTTCTTCCATGAATCCAAGGTCCAAAGACTGGAAAGTCCTGGTTTCTAGCCATGGCAGCAGGCAAGAAATACATAATAAATGCCTCTCAAGATGTCAGAAATGAGGAGGGAAACCACAAAACACTTGACTTCCTACAGTTAAACAGGAGAATGGTTCAGGAAAATAAATGTAGAATATTAATATCAATGAGAATATCTTTGTACACGCTGGTAGGTAGAGTCCACAATACTTGAGTTACACTTAAGTTTATATTCCCATAATTCATAGATGTCTCAAAGAAACATTTATCGAGTATCTAGTAGGAGCTAGACACTGTGCTGGGCTCTGGGGACACAGTAGAAATAAGATAGATGTTGTCTCTAACTTCCCTTGATGGAATTTGCAGTCTAGCTGTTGCATATCTTCAAGGAAACTTTACTGTTTTAAAGTCTTTTCATTAATTTAAGACATTGAAATTCAAGGACTAAAATAAAACCTGAAGTCTGTGTAACTAGGAATAGATAGTACTCTCAGGGTGTAGAAATATCGATGGTTGCTGTTGTCTTCTAAAATGTGGTAGTGAGGAGGTGCAGCTCCTTTTATACTCTTAACTATAGAAGAGTTCTTCTATAGTCAAGATGAGATGGTCATCCAAGTGAGATGGTCATCCTCTCAACTCAGTCTCACAATTTCAGCATCCAGGAATGAAAAGGACACCTGGCCAGCTAGCCAGATGAACTAATTCTACCCCAGCAACTGAAGGGATAGTAGATCGTGCAGCCACATTATTCTCACATCCAAAAGCTTGAGGTTAGATATTTCCAATTGAGGAAAGATAGGTCAAATAATTTTCCAACTCTGAACTCTCATAAATAAAAATCACCATTCCATTTCATGATATATATGTTTTCTTAGAGTATTATTCACAATCTGAAATGTAGCTTGGTCATTTGGATCCTCTTTAATGGTATTATGTACTTGTCAACACCTGCCATGATGGGCATTAACAATAAGTCAAATAAAATAAATGGTTATTAGCATGTAGATGTGTTATATTCTAGTGGACAGCAAGAATTATTCATCCCTTCAAAAGGAGAAATAGAATTAATATATGTTATAGTTCAACTCTCAAATAATTTATAATCTTGTTAGGAAGGTAAAATTAAAACACAGGAAACAAGAGTGAACCAGACTAAAAAGCAAAAGTAAAGAATAAAAACAAAAAGAAGGCCTAATAAAATGCTGAAGTATGACAGGTGCTAAGGGAAATCAGGTCAAATCATCGAAGGTAATGATAGTTCAAGAATGCTTCACAGCCCAGACTGAATTTGTACTGAGCCTTGAGAGAATGGCAAGTCTTTCACACATACAAGAAAACTTACGAAATTGTGGGTGGGATAAACAAAGGTACAGATAGTGGAGATAGTGGAATGAACTTTCTAAGCTTCTGGAGCAATAAGTATAGTCTTGTGTTGCATAATGATGTTTCTGTCAATGACAGACCACATATACAACAGTGGTCCCATAAAACTATAATGGAGCTGAAAAATTCCTATCACTTAGTGACACTGTAGCCATCGTAGCATCTTAGTGCAACACGTCACTCACATATTTGTGGTGATGCTGGTGTAAACAAACCTACTGTACTACCAGTTGCACAAAAGTGTATCACAAACAATTATGTACAGTACATAATACTTGATAATAACAACTAACGAGTATGTTACTGGTTTATGTATTTACTATACTATACTTTTTGTCAGTATTTTAGAGTGTACTCTTTCTATTTATAAAAAAAATTTACTGTAAAACAGTATGCTGTGTTACGCCGGCAGCCACCTCATATATCTTGCATTTACCGCATGTCTCTTGATTGCATCATTTTCTCTCATGCTTGATTTAATCTTGTGCTGTTTTGTTCATCACGGCCCCTAAGCATACAAAATCCTCTGCTAATGTTGCCAGTAAGAGGCCACACTGAGGGATTGACCTGGAAACAAAATTAAAAGTGATTAAGGACTATGAAGGTGAAAAATCAGTGATGGTTATTTCTCACCTGTCAGGCATGTCCCATTCCACCACAACTGTGTTCTTGAAGAACAAGAACAAAGTGATGGAAGCTGTTAAAAGATCTGATTCATTGAAGGCAGCAACGCTAACAAAAATTTGAGAAGGGCCTATATCAGATGTGGAGAAACTTCTAATGACCTGGATTGAAGACCAGACAGAGAAGCATATCCCTGTCAAAACCATAATGATCATGGACAAAGCAAAAACTTTGTCTGCAATGTTGAAAGAAATGACTGGACCCAACTACAATGTTGAATTTACTGCTGGGTGTAGGCGGTTTAAAGGATTAAAGAATCCTTATTCATCACATAATGTGAAAGTGAGCGGTGAGTCTGTGAGCGCTGATGTGAAGGCAGCTGAGGAAGTTTTGGAAACTCTAGATAAGCTGATTGAGGAGGAAAATTACTTGCCAGAGCAAATATTCAATATGGATGACAACTCCCTATTCTGGAAACAAATATCTGAAAGGACTTTCATCCATAAGGAAGCCAAGTTTGCCAGGTTTCAAAGCTTTTAAGGACAGGATAACAGTCTTGCCTGGGGACAATATTGCAGGCTACAAATTGTGGTCTGGCACAGTGAGAGCTCCAGGACCTTCTAGCATATCAATAAGGACACACTGCCACTGTACTACAGGAGCAATGAGAAGTCATGGATGACCCAGCTCCTCCTCCAATTCTCCGGAATTGCTATTCCAGAAAAATGGAGAAGTATTATTTAGAGAAAAACATAATTTTCAAGATTTTGCTTATTGCTGGTAATGTTTCCAGACATCTCCTTTTATTGGTGATCTTCATCCCAATATCAAAGTGGTGTTTCTCCCTCCAGACACCACCTCTTTGATCTAACCCGAAGGATTAGGGAGTTGTAGCAGCTTATAAAGCCTACTACCTGAGAAGGACCTTCGCCCAGGATATTGCTGCAACTAAGTAAGACAATGAGAAAACACTGATGAAATTCTTGAAGAATTACAACATCTACAATTGCATCAAGAACCTTTCTTTGGCTTGGGGTGATGTCCCCAAGAGGTGTATGTATGATATCTGGAAGAAGACACTAAAGAGGTCCATCCATGACTTCAAAGGATTGAAATCAGTGAGATTTCTTTTTTTCTTTTCTGCTTTATCTCCCCAACCCCCCTGTACACAGTTGTATATCTTAGTTGCATGTCCTTCTAGTTGTGGGATGTGGGACGCCACCTCAACGTGGCCTGACAAGCAGTGCCATGTCCACGCCCAGGATCCGAATCCTGGGCCGCGCAGCAGAGCATGCGCACTTAACCACTCGGCCGCGGAGCTGGCCCCGAGATTTCTACACTCTAATAGCGAACTAACAGAACAAGAACTCAAGAATACAACCCCATTTACAATTGCAAGAAAAAGAATAAAATATCTAGGAATAAATTTAACCCAGGAGGTGAAAGACCTGTAAAAGGAAAACTATAAGACATTACTGCAAGAAATCAATAATGACATAAAGAAATGGAAAGATATTCCATGTACATGGATTGGAAGAATAAACATAGTTAAAATGTCCATACTACACAAAGCAATCTACAGATTCAAAGCAATCCCAATCAGAATCCCAATGACATTCTTCACAGAATAGAACAAAGAATCTTAAAATTCGTATGTAACAACAAAAGGCCCCAAATAACCAAAGCAATCTTGAGAAACAAGAACGAAGCTGATGGCATCCCAATCCCAGACTTCAAAACATATTACAAAGCTATAGCAATCAAAACAGCATGGTACTGGCAAAAGAACAGGCACACAGATCAATGGAACAGAATTGAAAGCCCAGAAATAAAGCCACACATCTACTGACAGCCAGTCTTCAACAAAGGAGCTAAGAATATACAATGGAGAAACAAAGGCCTCTTCAATAAATGGTGCTGGGAAAACTGGACAGCCATAAGCAAAAGAATGAAAGTAGGCCATTATCTTTCTCCATACACAAAAAAAGACTCAAAATGGATCAAAGTCTTGAAAGTAAGACCTGAAACCATAAAACTTCTGGAAGAAAATATAGGCAGTGCACTCTTTGACATTAGCCTTAAAAGGATCTTTACAAATACGATGTCCACTCAGACAAGGGAAACAAAAGAAAAAGTAAATAAGTGGGACTTCATTAGACTAAAGAGTTTCTGGAAGGCAAAGGAAGCCAAGATCAAAATGAAAAAACAACTTACTAACTGGGAGAAAATATTTGCAAATCATATATCCGATAAGGGGTTAATCTCCATAATATACAAAGAACTCACACAAATGAACTACAAAAAAATAAACAACCTGATCAAAAAATGGGCAGAGGATACGAACAGACATTTTTCCAAGGAAGATATACAGATGGCCAATAGGCACATGAAAAGATACTCAACATCACTAATCATCAGAGAGATGCAAATAAAAACTATACTTAGATATCATCTTACACCTGTTAGAAGGGCTATAATCACCAAGATAAAAAATAATAAATGTTGGAGAGGTTGTGGAGAAAAGGGAACCCTCATCCACTGCTGGTGGGAATGTAAACTGGTGCAGCCACTTTGGAAAACAGTATGGAGATTTCTCAAAAAATTAAAAATAGAAACATCATACGACCCAGTTATCCCACTACTGGGTATTTATCCAAAGAACTTGAAATCAACAATACAAAGAGACTTATGTCCACCTGTGTTTACTGCAGCATTATTCAGCCAAGACATGGAAGCAACCCAAGTGCCCATTGACTGATGATTGGATAAAGATGATGTGGTATAAATGTACATGGAATACTACTCAGCCATTAAAAAAAGACATAATCGTCCCATTCACAGCCACATGGATGGACCTTGAGGGCATCATGTTAAGCAAAATAAGCCAGACAGAGAAAGACAAATACTGTACGACTTCACTCATATATGGAATATAAACAAACTTATGGACAAAGAGAACAATTTAGTGGTTACTAGAGGGGAGAGAGGGAGAGAGTGGGCACAACATTTATATGGTGTTTGACAAATATTAATGTAAAACTGAAATTTCAAAGTGTTATAAACTATTTAGACCACAATAAAAAAATTTAAAAAAAGAAGAGCTTCAGACTGGTCCTTCAGGAGGTATTCCCAAAGAAGACATTGTTATCATAGGAGATGACAGCTCCATGTGTATTATGGCCCCTGGAGAGTTTCCAGTGGAACAAGATGTGAAGGAGGAAGACAATGATCTTGATGATCCTGACACCATGTAGGCCTAGGCCAGTGTGTGTGTTTGTGTCTTAGTTTTTAACAAAAAAGTTTAAAAAGGAAAAAAATTTAAAAAAGAAAAAAGCTTATAAAATAAGAGAACAAAATATTCTTTATAGCTGTACAATGTGCTTGTGTTTTAAGCTAAGTGTTATTAGAAAAGAGTCAAAAAGTCAAAAAAATTTAAAAGTTTATAAAGTAAAATAATTACAGGAAGCTAAGGTTAATTTATTATTGAAGACAGAAATTTTTAAAATAAATTTAGTGTGGCGTAAGTGTACAGTGTTTATAAAGTCTACAGCAGTGTGTAGTAATGTCCTCGGCATTCACATTCACTCACCACTCACTCACTGACTCGTCCAGAGCAACGTCCAGTCCTGAGAGCTCCATTCACGCTGAGTGCCCTATACAGGCACACCCTTTTTAAATCTTTTATACCATATTTTTACGGGAAACTTTTCTATGTTTAGATACAAAATACTTCCCATTGTGTTCCAATTGCCTGTAGTATTCAGTATAGCAAGATGGCGTACAGGTTTGTAACCTAGGAGCAATGGGCTAAACCATAGAACTTAGGTGTGTAGTAGGCTACATACCATCTAGGATTTCGTATGTATACTCTATGATGTTTGCTTAACAATGAAATTGTCTAATGAACACATTTCTCAGAATGCATCCTCATTGTTAGGTGGCGCGTGACTGTAGACTGGTCTAACTAGAATAAAAGATGAAATAAGATCACTAGGAAGAGTAGCATGTTCTAGGGAGGACTTGAAAGCTAAGCAGAGAAGTTTTAACATGCGTAGTGAGTAACAAGCCATAGCAGATTTTGGTGCAGACAAGCACATGCTATAATCAGTGATTGTAGAAGAACTGATCTGATAACTACGTGAGGGTTTGAGGTGAGAAAGATAAATCAGGGATAACAGTTAAGATACATGGCCACTGGTCAATAGTGAGTCATTATTCTGCATATAAAACTTCAGGATTATCTCTAAGTGATTTGTTGGCATGAATGGATGAAGAGCGCAAGTTAGAGAAGAGTAATTAAATGAAAAGTCCAAGTATTGAGCAAGACTAAGGAGAATGATGAGTTTGGAAAATGTGAGTCAGAAGTTGGTAGACAAAAGACGTAATGTCTGCTATTTGGAAGGTCCTGGATAGCACAATACTTTGTTGAGGAAATTCTCTTGAAATCCTGTTAATAAGCAATAATTGGAGGGCCTTAAAAGAAATTATTAGCAGGGCCCTGACCCTGAATGACCTGTACCAGCCTGGTGAAGTATACACATCATGGAGCAGTGTTCAGAGAAAAGAGAAATATTGAGGTCAATGTAAACCTCTATATCCACAAGCAGGTCATTATCCATGATCATTCTAGATCAAAATGTGAAAAATGCACCACGTTCAAATTAGTATGCAAAATAAAGCATCAGTGTGGAGTGAATTTATGTGATTATGGCATGAATAATTCATTAGCACAAGCAATACAATTAGCTTCTTATAATATAATGACATAACTATTGCATTCATGTACAGTAAGCGTGACCAAACTGTAGTAATAGCAAGAAGTTTGAAAGCAAAAGAAAGCCCCCAAAATCTCAAACCCGAAGGCACACAATGGCTGCTAATGGGACAAAATGTAGTAAGTAGACAGAACAAGTTCACGCTTAAAAGTGGTAAAAAATGGTGGAATTGTGTGTATGAGCATTTTATCAGACATCAAATAAAAACTTTTATTAGCATTAAGATCTACTTATGTGTTTGATAAATATGTCAGCACATTTTACGAATTATTGCTTATAAAGCATGTAGATAAACAGTTGCATAGCTAGCAAATCTGAATGAAAAGCATTTTAACTCTAGAAAGAGCTTCCTCAAACTTCAAGAAGGTAGAAATCAGGGGGCTGAACAGACACAAGATAATCAATGCTTGGGCTGGATCAATATGTAACTGGCATCTGCAATTTGCTTTAACAGAAGCTTTACTTTGCAGAATAAAAGTTCAATTCACTTTAAGTCTTATTTTAGTTATTTTCATGATGAGATTATATCTTCCCTGGACTTTCATTGCCTCGGTTTAGGCTGAACTTGCCTATTAAAGATACTCTGTGGGTGTTTCCTTGGAACTTAATTTTTCTGCTCTGAAGAGTCCCCATGCTTTAGTGTATAGGAACCCAGCAAAGTAAGGCATTTAAACATAGCTTCAAGTTACTTCTAGTTGGTTTTGATTCAACACTAATTGGTGGACAACAGTAAAATAGGTAAATTGAAAATGGTAAACCAGAATGTTCATTTCTACAAGGTGCACCCAAAATAATCCAATGTTCTTGTCACAGTTGTTGCTGTCACCCACGTCAGTGAACCTTCTTATGAGGGGGCTGAGGGGACAGCAGTGTTGCAGTGAGCTTTGAAGAACCACTTCCAGTAAAATTATACATGTCCAGCAAGATTCAAGTTTACATTGAATTTCCCACAATAGTAGTTTCAAGTTACTAATTGTATTTCAAAGCTAAAATAATTGGTGATACATCATTATGCATCTTGTACATCCCATAATAATGTACATAGCAGTGAAATATCTGTCTTAGTCAATTCAGGCTTTTATAACAAAAATACTATAGATTGGATGGTTTAAACAACAAACTTATTTCTCACAGTTCTGGAGGCTAGAAAGTACCAGATCATGGTGCCAGCAGATTCGGTGTCTGGTGAGAAATAGCTTCCTAGTTCATACACAGCAATCTTCTCACTGTATCCTCACATGGCAGACAAAGAGAGCTAGCTCTCTCTCCTCTTCTTATAAGGGCGCTAATCCCATTCATGAGGGCTCTACTCTCACAACCTAATTACCTCCCAAAGGTCCACCTCCAAATACCATCATATTGGGGGTTAGGATTTCAGCATATGAATTTTGGGGAGACATAAACATTCAGTCTATAACAACATCTGTTGAGTAGAAACTATGTGACAGGTCCCATCTTATGTTTTTTGTAAACATAATCCCTTCTAATTCCTACAAAAATGCTCTAAGGGGGACTTCCATTTCTAGCAATATAGCAGAGATAATATCCTGTAAAACTCATCTATTAAGAAACATTGAAAATGCAGAAGAAAATGCAGACACACTTGCAAACACACCTACACTCACATTGCTGAGCTGACAAGAAAAGTTAAACTAAGCCAAAGACGAATCTGGAGCAAACAGTGCTGGCTGACCTACAGGTGATTTCCAGAACCATCTGAATAGGAACCTTGATGTTATCAGACCACATGTGATTGTAAGAGACAAAAATCTATGGCTCCCAAAGATGGAGAATTAGGTCATAACTTCACATAAAGCTAGAACTCCAAAAATATCCTCAGTGAAATGATTAGCTAGAAACAAAACAAAACAAAATAACTGTCTTGTAAAAGTTGTCATTCACGAAAACTGACTCTGTACTTTGTCTTGGTAAGGGGAAAAAAACAAAAATAAAAAATACAAGCAAATCTAAACTAATAAACAAATTCAGCAAAGTTGCAGAATACAAGGTCAACACACAAAACAATTTAAATTTTAAATAAAATTTTTAAAAAATTCTTTTTACAATAGCATCAAAAAGAACAAAAACCTTAGGAATAAACTTAACCAAGAGGTACCAGACTTGTATACTAAAAACTAGAAAATATTGCTGAAAGAAATTAAAGAAGATATAAATAAATGGTAACATATCTAGTGTTCAAGATTGGAAGACAATATTGTTAAGATGTCAATACTACCCAAAATGATCTACAGATTCAATGCAATCTCTACCAAAAATCCAACAGATTTTTTGCAGAAATGGAAAAGCTGATCCTCGAATGTAAATGGAATTGCAAGGGGCTCTGAATAACCAAAACAACATTGAAAAAGAAGAAAAAAGTTAGATGTACACTTGATTTCAAAACTTACTAAAAATCTGCTGTAATCAAAACAGTACAGTAGTGGCACAAAGACAGACACGTAATCTCATGGATAGAATTGAGTCAGAAATAAACCAATACATCTTTGGACAGTGAATTTTCAACAAGTGTACCAGGACCACTCAATGAGGAAAGAATAGCCACTTCAGCCTGATATCCACATACAAAAGAATGAAGTTGGACCTCTATCTCAAGCTATATGTAAAATTAACTCAAATGGATCAATGACCTAAATATAATAACCAAAAATATAAAACTCTTAAAAGAAAACATTCAGGTAAATTTTGATCTTAGATTTTGCAATGGATTCTTAAAGAAAAAAATAGGTAAATTGGACTTCATCAAAATTGAAAACTTTTATGCATCAAAGCATGCTATCAAGAAAGTGAAAATACAAACTATAGTATGAGAGACAATATTTGCAAAACTTGTATTTTATAAGGATCTGGTATCCAGGATATATAAAGAACTCTTACAACTCAAGAATGAAATGACAAACAACCAAGTTAAAAAAATGGGCAAATAATTTGAATGGTCATTTTTCCGAAGAAGACATACAATAGCCAACAGGGATATGAAAAGATCCTCAACATCAGTAGTCATTAAGGAAATGCAAATCAAAACCACAATGAGATACCACTTCACACCCACTAGAATAACTGCAAACAAAAAAAAGGAAAAAGAAGAAGGAAAATTATAAGTGTTGTCAAGGATATAGAGAAATTGGAATTCTCATACTTTGTGGTGGGAATGTGAAATGGTATAACCACTGCAGAAAACAGTTTTGTGCTTCCTCAAAAAGTTAAACATAGATTTACTATATTATTCACAATTCCACTCCTAGGTATATACTCAAAAGAACTGAAAAGCAGATATTCAAATAAAAACTTGTACATGAATGTCCACAGTGGTGCTATTCACAGTAGTCCAAAGGTAAAAATAACCCAAATGTCTACCAACAGATGAATGGATAAGCAAATTGTGGTATGCATATACAATGGAATTCAGTCATAAAAGGCATGAAGTACTGATAACATACTACAACATGGACGAACCTGGAAAATATTATGCTAAAGGAAAGAAGCAATACACCCAATATCACATATTGATGATTCCATTTTTATAACATATCCTGAGAACAGGTAAATCTGTGGAGGCAGAAAACAAATTAGTGGTTTCTACAGGGTAAAGAGAGGGAATAATGGAGAGTGACTACTTTATAGGTGTGGGGTTTCCTTTTGAGCACAGAAAATGTTTTGGAACTAGAGGGGATGGTTGCACAAGGGTGTGAAGGTACTAAATGCCACTGAGTGTACACTTTAAAATAGTTCACTTTATAATACGTGAATTTTAACTCAAATAAAACAAACAAACAAAAATACCTCCCTGGGAATTCCTATGCAACAGGAAATAAAGCACCAAGGCCAAGAAATAGAATAAACAACAAAGAGCCAAATAAGATCCATGAAGACTGCAGATACTGGAATTATTGAATTTAGAATGTAAAAATTAACAATGTTCAATAAATTTAAACTAAAATAAAAGAAGGCATCCAACATGCAAATAAAGAATAAGAGACTGTGAAAATGATCAAGCACTTTTGGTAAAAAAAATAAAACTTCTGGAAGTGAAAAATATAATTATTGAAATTAAAAATTCGATGGAAAGTTTAAACAACCTATCAGACACAGCTGAAGAGGGAATTTGCAATTGGAAAAGCCAGCAGAAGAAATGGCTCAGAATACAACATGGGTAAAGATTTGGAAAACACGAAATAGACATGAAAGTAACTTAGATTTAAGTTAGAAGGTCTAGCTTATGCCTCACCAGAATTTTACAAAAGAATATAGAGAACGGAGAAAGTCAGTATAGAAAGAAATAATGATTGCAAATTTTCCATTATTGATAATGGACTCAAACACAGATTCAGGAAAAATCGTTAAAACCTATGTAGATAGAAACAAGAACGAACCACACACCCAACCACACTTTAGTGAAACTGCAGCTCCTACAAAGGAATGTCAGCAGCTACAATGGGAGCCAGAAGATGATGAAAAATATCTTCAAAGAGCCAAAAATTAACTATCAATTATATGCTCAGTGAAACTACTTGAAATAAACTCATTATCAAACATACAAACACTGAGTTTTTAACAATCCCTCACTAAAGGATAGTCTAAAGGATGTAGTTTAGGAAAAGGGCAAATATACTAGAAGAAAAATATACAATAACAAATGTGATTTTTTAAAAAACCCAATGATGTAGAAATTAGTGTACTCATTGTTCAAACCAGAAAACCAAGGTTCAGAGTATTTCCCAAGATTTACAATTAGTAAATGAGAGAGTCACTCTTAATATGCTGGTCTGCGTGACTCAAAGCCTATATTCTCTTCTACTATGTATCTAATACATGGCCCAGCTATATTAGTCTGCTCAGGCTGATTTAACAGAACACCATAGACTGGGTGTCATACACAAAAGAAATTTATTTTCTCACAGTTCTGGAGGCTGGGATGTCCAACATCAAGGTGCCGGCTGATTCAGTGTCTGGAGAGAACTCTCCTCCTGGCTTGCAGACAGCCATCTGCTTGCTGTGTCCTCACATGGAGGAGAGAAGTAGAAATCTCTCTCTGTCTCCCCTTCTTATAAGGCCATGGTCCTATTAGATTAGAGCCCCGTTCTTGTGACCTCATTTAACTTTAATCATCTCTAAAGACCCCATCTCCAGATACAGTCACGTTGTGAGTCAGGACTTCAACATATGAATTGGGGGGAATACAGTTTAGTCTATAGCAAGAGCCTTCCAGATAGTAGTTTTCTCTAAATTCTTGAAAGTTATAGACACTGTGATGAATTCACTCTATTTCCTAAATATTTAAAGAAGTTTGGTGCTAGTTATTCCTTACTCCTCACTCCATTCTCATTCTCCAGCCATCTCTTCTCTGCTCTGTGCCTCAGGAGGTTAACCCTGCAATAGCTCTATTTGCCAGCAGATTACTGACTGTATGTGGTCCATAGGATGCACTGGCAGGAGATCAATAGGTTGGAGAGGACAAAAGCCAGGTATTTCTTCCCTGCTCTTCCCCTGCTTTAGTACCACATCTTGGGCAGCTGCTGTGTTCCTCCAAAACTACAGCTGCAATTACGCAGCCTTTTCTCCATGATCCTAGTTCTCACTGGGTTCTGGTGACATTATTTCTTCTCCTTGTCTTTTCAGCCCAAGAGGTAGCAATGTTGCTAGTCCCCAGGTGACTCAGTGGCACTTGTGTTCCCAAGCCCTGCTTACACCTCTGTAAAAAGTCCTGTCATAACAACTCTTCAGTTAAACCCTATGAAGGGTGAATTCCATATCTTGCTAGAACCCAGGACCAGACCAGCCTTGCATAAAGATCGTTTTCAGTTTAAAGCTCAGGTAACATGGGACTCACATGCCATTCTATGTCTGTATTTGGAAAAAAATGTATGTACACAGACATCCATCTCATTTAGAATGGAAAGATGAAAAGAGATGGGGGCAATGTTAGAAGAAGTGAAAGGACCCTTGCAGACTTGCATAGAGAAGTTGTTCCTTATACCTTTAGAAAATCCTCTCTTGCTAAATGGCCTCTCACAAGGGAGCCATACAGAAAAAAAAATGCCCTTTTGTCCTCTTATGAGTAAATTGAACATTATTACCCAAGTATTGTCCGTTCCTCTAATGGAAGGGTTAGAAGAGGAGATCATTCATTTTCTTTATGACTCATTTTTTTCACTTTTTCACCTTTGGAATGAGAATAAGCAGAAATTTTCAGTGCTTTAGCTTAAAATAGGTCATTTCCCTCTCTCTTTGTCGGAGAAGTTTTACTTCCCTAAACTGGGGGACTGGGTGTATTCAGGGAGTTTCTCTAAGCAGTGTAGCTGAGTTTCAAAATCAATGTCATCCTCAGTTTTGGGAACACGCAGTAGAAATCTTTTGGGATTGCTGTGTAAATGAACAGCCAGGTCGTGAAAGTGCAAAGGCAGCAGGTTGAGGAAGGGACAAGGAATGGCCTCCAGCAGAAAAGCCATCCAAGTGGACAATGGGCAGAAAGTTCTCTCTGGTGGCAGGTCTTGTTGCTAAGACAGAACAGTCTAAGAGAAAGTCCTTGTTCGCGTACTAGAAGAATTCCGTAAGACTAAAGGAATGTGCCTAAGGGAGAATGGCTCTGAAACTTTTGTAAAGTTCATTGAAAATCTAAAAATAAATTTATGCTATTCAGATAATATAGAGAGATTATATCCTTAAATTCCCTCATGCTACCTTAGATGTGCCCCAACCATCAGTGTGTGAAGCTGTGTGAGGTCACGGCAGGAGAGAACAATGACTCAAGGAGAGAGGAAATTGCTTTTCACTGATATAAATGTCTTGTCCTCTTGGTCCCTAGGGTGGTGATGACCCAAGAGGCAAGCCAAATCTAATAGTCCTGGTGTCACTGGGACCTCCAGAAGAGGGTTTCCAGCCCTGGCTTATTCTCTATTAAACACCTTGAACATTGGAAGCATGACTTCATGGCTTTGTATTCTCAGTGCCCAGAATTGGTTTTGCCCTCTAATAGGTAAACGGTAAACGTTTATTGACTGAGTGCAAAAACATTCCCATGCCTGACTCCTTCTGTGCTTTCATCTCTTAGACTGATCTTAAAAATGATGGACATAAGGAGACTGGCCTTTGCCTGGGGCTCCCACCTCGCCTGTGTCACGCCAGCCACTCTGCTACAGCGTGTGGTTGCTAAAAGGCTAGATAAGAGTCATTCCAGAAGGAGGATGAGGGGAACTTTTCAGCCAGAGTTTGGCCTGAGGAAAGACTTCAAAACTTGCCCCTGCAATGCTTTCACAGCATCAAAGTCAAATGGAAGCTTTTCATAAAGTGAAATTCGCAGCAGCTCTCTGTGGTGTATAGGGCTACCAGCCAGATATACGTGAAAGCCAGTGCTTGCCTTGCTCTCTCTCTGCCACAGAATGATACAGAGATAACAAAGGGAAATACCGGGAATGTCAAGTCAAACAAATGGTAGCTCTCTCTGCTGCCGCCTTCTCTGACCTTGTTCTGAGGTAAGTCACACCTGCAGAAGGGACGTTTGGAATAAGCGTGTTTGTCATAGGAGATTTCTATCTGCTCCAAAGGGATCTCTAAATCTTCCTTATGGAAGCACTGACATTTAGTTTGGCACATTTTCAGATACTAGAAAAAGAGCCATGACTTGACAAAAAAAAAAAAAAAATGTCAAGTTAATATAAAGCAGAACAGGCAATTATGTTAAAGCATGTGGAGACTATTGACACAGAAGTGTGCAAATACACAAGTTTCCAGGTACTGAGATTTCTCCTTTTAGTCCATCTTTGTGTACAATCTCCATTAAGTAAGATATTGTGGCTTTTTCAAACCTTCTAAAATCAACGGGGATTTTTTTTGGTCTGTGTAGTATTCAGGTGGTTTTTTGGTTTGTTTTCTTTTGTTTTTGTTTGATGGTTTTTTTGCCAAAGGTGGTTTCTGTCTCAAAGTCCAAGAGCATCATATAAAGTGAAACTTTATGACATCTGAAGGGGGTAGTTTTTCAGAGAAGCTATAGCATCCATTTTAGAGCAGATATTAATCTTAAATTTGGCGGGTGTTTATCTGATAAACCTCACCGTGTGTGTTCCAAGTTTCAATTAAATTCCTTATGGGGCAGCAAACCCATTTGTTAATTTTATGGGGATGTTATATTCTTTTATGTGACAAAATAACCCAGAGATGCTCACAATGTAAGGTATCCAGAAAGACTGAGGGGATCCAAGAACATTGTCCCAAAAAGCCATGCAGTTTGGTGTTTGTTGATATACTGGCTGGGTATTTTGCCTTTTTTTTCCCCAAAGGGCACCTAATCATAATTCCCACCCTTTTCTTTGCTCTTCACCAGCTTCTCCTCCCTGTAACTTCTACAGTCCTGACATTTTAAGGCAACATTTGATCCCTTTAAGTCTTTGATTCACATTTTACTTGTCTCCAGACTAGCCCCTCCATCATTCTACCTTTAAAGATAAAAGGCTGGGCCCTGAATGAAATTACAAGAGGAAAGTTCATTTTTGTAATTCCAGCAATGGGACACTTTCTACATTTATTACTGCCCAAGTATCAGTCATTTGAAGGCAGCTTACAAAAAAAACAAAGCACCTGTCAGAAACATTAATATGTCATGCCCAAATCACATGGAGTCTCTCGAAGTCTAAGGGGAAAAAAAGACAGCGAGCTTTTAGACCTTCTGCTTTCCTTATTAACTTTGACCTTAGCCATTTCTCAATCAGCTGCTTACACATCCATTTCATATACTGGAGGTGTAGAAAATTTCATAAGAAAAGCAACCAGCATAAAAATGACTTTTTAAAGAAAGTTCAGCAACCTCTGTATAGATCGAATATGACATGTTCAAGTCACTGACTTCATTTATTAAACGCACTTCCCTAAGGTGTTAAATAACTCTTTCTCCTAAGTGCAAAGGTTTGTGTAGCTCTCGGCGCCCCCTCCCTTCCCATCTCTATGATTTATTATATTCTCCTGACAGGCTTCATATGTCTAGGGGCCATTAGGTAGGAAGGTAGTTTTACCTCTGGGTGAGTCCTGGAGTAATCCCAGGGTGAGCATTACTGTTTGTCAGTCTCCCTAGGAGTTTATGAAGGAATGAACAAAAAAAAGAATCATCTGGAGCAGAGATTTTAGGGAGAGTTTGCTCTTGTTTTTGAGACAAGCTTTAGGGTTTTCTTTCTATATGAACTTTTATTAGTAGTATTTTTATTATATAAATGCACAATGTTCTCCCTTTTACGAACATATAGAATTGGAACACAGGTGACATTAAGAAGGTGGCACAACTATTTTGAAAAGATTTGGGAAAGAAAGTGAAACTGCCTAAGTCGTAAATTGGGGCCACTTGTTGGTACCCTGAGGATGGAAAAGTACATCATGCATTTAAAACATGGTCTTGTGCCTGTGAATCAGTAAAGGATGTTTATCGATGTAGAATGTTCTAATGTTTTCTGGAAACAGCTGCTAATACTGGATCAGTATCAGGTGTGTGTGGGTGTGTGCGTGTGTGTGTGTGTGTGTGTGTGTGTATAACACAGACCCACAGGCCCTCAGAAAACTGAAGCTGCTAGTCGGGATCAACTATAAGTTTAGGTAAATAATTCAGGGTGCCTGTTTTTTCTGAACTTCTTTCCAGGAGAGTTTAGTGTCTGAGAGTACTTGGGAGCGCTACCCCTACCTCTGAGTATTGTTACTCTGAGGGCTGGTATTTAAAATGGAAAGTATTAGTTTGAAAAAGGGATTAATACTCAAGTAGATAAGGATTTATTCTGCAAGCGTTTTGCACAAATTCCTTTAAAAATGGAGTTTCAAATGTGTCGGTCTTTTTTCTTCTTTCGAATGGATTTTACTAGTAGATCAAGAACTGCCAACTGCCAAGCTCAGTAAAATGTGAAATCATTCATATCTTTCTATCCTGTAACAGGCTGAAGCTTCTGAGTACCTTTTAGTTAAAAGGATAATAATAGTTCTTAAAAATATGAGAATACTGGTTACTGATTGCTACCTGTCCTCGGGCCTAGTTGCTAACACCTTGTCACGATGAAAGAGCTCAGATGAGATCTAAATTTGGTGTTAGAAGTCCATTGCTGTATTAATCATTTGAAATAAAAATGTCACCATTATGACTCTTTGGAAACTGCCGTACTTAACTTCCAAACTCTTGCTTTTAAAAAGGCTAATTCGCGGTTGGGTACATTAATGTCAATGTCCTATAAAACTGCCAGCTAAAAAAAATGTCAGCAGCGACATTTTTTCTAGCCCATGTCAGCACAAAAGGGTGCCTCAGTTGTTTCATCTGCAAACAGCTGCATGCTTTCAGTGACATTTGGTGACCTTTCTTTGTGCACCCAGCCTAACCTCTTAGGTTATTTCCTGGCCTCCCTTCTGTGACCTTTGACCGAGGTCGACCTTTAGCCAGAGAATGTGACATTTTGTTCTCCTCCAGCTGACATGTGATGCTCTCATTATTCAAAGGTATGTGAAAATAATGACCCCGAGTGACCTTTGAGTTTCCTTGCCTTTATTGGTTGTTTTTGGTGCGCGTTTGGCATGTACAGGCCTGGGTGAAGGAGGGTGGGAAGGGGTTGGGCTGGAATTAGATGGCCGGTATATTTTGATTCCATTTCTAATCCCTTTCCTGCCCTACGAGTCACTGTACTGTTATGACTAAGCCCTAGTATTTTCTGTTCATTGATTTGGGGACAATTTTGGCCTTTGAACAACTGGTCTTGCTCAAATTTAAGAAATTTGGTACAGTGAGTGAAGCTGCTTGTTTGTTTCTATCTTCTTCCTACTGATGGCATTTCTTCATTTTTGAAGATAATTTTCCGTTTAATAATGTCACTTTTATATTTAGAAAATGAATAACGCATATAGAAAGATGATACGTGATGAAATGAATAGCTGAAAAATTTGTGATTTATGTTTTTATATAAATGATCTAGTTGGATCTTTGAAAGAGTTCTAAATAAATAAACTTTCTAAATAAAAGAAATTTTTTTTTGTCTATTTAGTCAGATATTTTTAATAAACCTTGATTCTTCTTATAGATTTAATGTCATATTAATTTAAATTGTATATTTATTAATATACGAATGTGAATAGTAGGTACTAAGTATAATATAGAGAAGGAAAATTAAATTTGAGCATTGATGAAATAAAGCTTGTAAGTTGCTTAAGTTAGATTTGGAATTTCAGAACAGAGGGCATTTATCTCTAACAAATTTAGATACAGTGACAATACTGTCTATCTCAAATATTCTACTAAATAATTTATGACATCTGATATCCAATTTTCTAACAAGATAAAATATATTTCAACTTAAAAAAATAACAAAGTAAGGAATCCTTATCCACTTTATATAACGTGTATCTGCTTGGTATTTTGCTCAGAGTCCAGTCTCACTTCATATAATTACCTCAAGAATACATCTAGCACTGTACAAAATTGAAGATGAGAGTTTGCATTGCTTGGCCAAAATTTAGCACGGTCATTAACTCTGAGATTTCATAACTTTCCAAGGCAAGCTGTTGAGATGTTGATGATGAGTGACTTGAGGGATATTAAAAATACAGTGAGAACTACATAGTCTTAAGCAAACACAGGGTGCTCTGACTATGCACATTCAGGTAAAGAAAAGCCCAACATTCCTAAACTATCACACCCTCCTAATTTCATCTCCAAACACGTGAAGAAAAAAAATAATTACATCAGAATTTATTTACTTTTGGGTATACTGAAAACTAAGGCCTTTAATCTCATGAGATTTTTTTCTACTTATGACTCAGTCCGTTGTTTGAACCTGAATTTAATAAACACTGACACAGGGTATTACTTACCTTCAAAGGACCTATGGTAAAACCATCCTTTCTCATTCCTGACTTAATGGGACCAATTTCAAAAAGGATACAAGACAGGTAGATGCTTCAAGGAAGATGGTTGTTTCAAGATTAAGCAATACTTGCCCATCAATCGCCCTGATTCGGGGTGGCATTTTCCTAGAGGAAGCATGCTTTTATTCCTAATTTGCAAAAGGGTGCCATATGGGCTCTGCATTCAACAAATATTTGAATGGCTTCCTTAAATAGAGAACTCTAGATGCATGGAGATAAAATATAAATCAGACAGGATTTGACCTTCAAGGAAGATGCAACCTGGTAGAAGAGAAAAATAATTATAGCACACTGAAATTTCCAAACGCCATAGAAATAAAGAAAGTGCTATAGAAGTTCCATGAAAAATAAAGAACCTCAACTTAAATCAATGTATTTTGACAGTTTTAACAGCTCTATTCAGAGAATTCTAAAATTCCATTTACGGATAAGTTTTTGGCTTATCTGTAAGAGTTATTTCTCATGCCACTGTCCATGTGCCTAATTAGTATCTATCACTTTATCATCCACCAATCATCTAAGCAAGCTTTACAAATAATTTGATTTAGGTCTATTATCTCCTCTGGGATGAAAGTTGGAGCTAATGCCAAAGACAGAACTCCTACTTCTCAAAAAACAACACGTTTAAACTCCCAGGTTACAGTTTTTTGGCTACAAAGCAGACTAGAGAGGTAGCAATTAAAGTGTGAGATTATTAAGCTCTCTTCACTAATGTGACCAAGAATAGCCAAGGGAAAGAAATGTAGGGTATCTCCAGAATTGGTACGTTTCCTTGTGAGTTTCAACCCTGTCCACATTCGACATGACTATTTGCTTCGCGAATTTTTTTTCATTTCTCTACCTCATACTGACCACTTAGACAATCTTTTATCTCTTTTTTAAAAACCAATGGTGTTTCATAGACTTAGAAGAAAATTACTCTGAAGAATTTACCTTGTGATTTGCACTGTGCTAATATGATCTCGTAGAGGTTTGATTGCTACTTTGTTTCCATTCAAATAGATTTAATCCAATAAAGACTGACTTTAGGGGCCGGCTCCGTGGCCTAGTGGTTAAGTTCAAGCACTCCCCTGCAGTGGCCCAGGGTTCAGATCCTGGGCAGGGACATGGCACCGCTCGTCAGGCCACGTTGAGGTGGCGTCCCACATCCCACAACTAGAAGGACCTGCAACTAAGATATACGACTATGTACTGGGGGGGTTGGGGAAATAAAGCAGAAAAAGATAAAAAAAAAAAAAAAGATTGGCAACAGTTGTTAGCCCAGGTGCCAATCCTTAAAAAAAAAGAAAAAAAGACTGACTTTAAAATATGTCATGGATCTTGTACTGAATTGAAGAGAATGAGGTTGCACTGATTAATAAACAGAAGTGTATACAGAGTAGAAACACTGCCAGGGTAAAAATATTCAATGAACATAAGCTACAACATGAAAAACAGAAGCAAATAAGTGATCAATATGTTGATAATTACATTACATTGGAGGAATATCTTTATTCTGTTATTTTGTAGGGTTTTATAAAGAAATGATGAAATTTCCTTTAAAGATGTTTTGGGTTTCCTGATTTGGAAATGCTTGGTGCATTAATCTCCCTTATTCATTTGTTATTCCTTTATTTTTGGAAACAGCATTAGAAACTTCTTTTTGCACTTAGCTCATTTTGTTCTCTGTAACGATTCTAACTTGTCAGGCATTTAATCACCATTAAAGACAAATGTTTTCACTTGTTCAAAAAAGTTTTCACCTAATAATAAAATATGACTTGCCACACAAGTGTCACCCCTCATGGACAAAGTGGTTTAAAGTGATAACGGGTGACCAAGTTATAAATGTTTAAAAATTGTGTCTGGCAGGAGACATAAGTTTCCCTCTCCAAACCCCAATAGCCCAGAACTGAAGCAAGCCAAGGTCTGTTTCCTGCTTTGTGATACCGCCTTATTGTTATTTAGATGACTTTAACCACAAAGGCCCCATGCCCCAGTGTGGTAGATTCCTGAGCAGCCATAAATCCACCTCCTTAGCCAAGTATGGTTTTTCAGCATCTGGTTTGTTAAGCACCAGAAATGTGCACAAAAGTAGCAGAAGAATTACTCTTGCCTGGGTAACCGTAACCCAGTGTCCAGGGCTCTTGGCACCTAACCTCTCAAATTTGGCCATGATTTTCAGATCACTGGAATTAGTATAAACCAAAAGTAATACGCCAAATGGAAAACATGGAGAGTCTAATAACAACAAGAAGCAGCAAAACTTTAGTTTCATACAGTGTCAAAAAAACTAACTAATGTTCCATGAGTTGTCTGATTATATATGATAAAATAGTTTTCTTGATGGTTCTTGATGTCATCCCAGCTTTGTCTCTTTTTCGCCTTGCAGGTGAGATGTGTTGTAATTCTTGCTAATTTCAATGAAATTCCCTGCTGTTTCTTAGGAATAGTGTAGATATCACGGCTATTTCTGCTTGCTGTTAATTTAATGGCACATACTTCTTTTCTCGCTTTGAATAAGGACTTATTTTAATTTTTTAAATATAAAAATTAATAATAACATGTTTTGAGTAACAGATTTCCATCCTCTCAGATCCAACTGATTCCTTATTTTACGGATATAAGCGATCATATATCCCCTTAAGTGAAGAAAATACGTTGAAATATTATTTCTAAAATTAACACTAAAATCCTTTTGATGCTATACTGGTGGTTTTTGTTCTCAAGGATCAGTAAATTACTCTATGGGACATAATAAGTCAATATTTATTCTTAAATGAAATTGAAATACCCTCTATATACATAAAATCTGCAAAGAAATTTATTTTGGCAGGATAATAGTTAATTTATAGTGTTAAGTTCAAAAGGGCAGAAAAAGATAACAACCCTATTTATGTAAAGATGTAGCACATATATGCTGGAGGAAAATAAATGTCAAATAGAAAACCATATCTGAAATTCAGATCACATTTAGATGCACAAAAAAATGTTAAGAGCAGTAGGGGCGATTGTATTCCAATTAGATTTCTTTCAGTCACATCAACCAGTCTTGGTTTGCAAGTTAATCATATGATTTACAGGGCTCTTGAAGAAATGAAAAGGGGGAAGCCAATGAGAGGGAGAAAGAACTGATAATATAACGTTTCTGAGACGGCCATCAATTACAAAGTTTGTTCTTGGCTTGGGTTGGAGTAGGTTAAAAGAAAGTCATTAAAAGTATCAAAATTTTTTACATTTTGTTCTTTTGTGTGTGTGATATCATTTACTGGAGATTGGTTTTGAAGAGGAAAAACCAGATAAAGAATTATAAGTTTTATGTAATCCTTAAAGAGGCTGTAATCAGAAATCAGAGATTTCTTAAGGTTTAGAGTTGCTTGTCAGGGGTTCCCCATGGGTAGGGTGGTGGTCAGAAGAGCAGAACATGCATTTATTACAGTCCAGGACAAATATCAGTATATATGTTTTGGTTATGGGAAACTCAAAGAGGCCGGCTGTATCAAATTACCCTCGGGCTTATTTTGGAGAAAAGAATAATAATTAGGTGAACAACTCACAGAAATAAAAATGCATCTCAAAGATGGACCTGGAAAAGAAGTGGGTTTTGATATTTACTTCTTTCAAAACCCAAAGAACAACATATAATCTGAAGAGGATTATAAATTGGAGATGTAGGGACCACTCTAACGAGTTCTTTACTTTTCCCGAAGGCCCTTGATGTGTGCACAGTATTGAGCTGGTACCAATTTTATAAAACTGTGATAGACGATAGTTGACTCTGTAAATATTGAAAAGCACACAGCAGACTCACATGCCCATAGATTCTAGGAAAATTTGTGGTTGCCATGGCGGCTTTTATTTCCTCTTATCTGTGTAATGATTGACAAAGGCCATATAAGTCATTTTGACAGACACCTAAGATACTAGAAATATCTTATTGTAAACTCTTTTATAATTTTCTTTGAATTTCCTGCTCTCTTCACACCACAGTGTTTGACTCATTAGAGCTCATAATTAGGAAAATTACAAGAAAGGAGGCTCAACTGGACATTTTTTATTTTAGTGGCATTGTCACAGACTTAGGTGACTTTTAATGTACTTGTTTATGCAATATCTTTTGATATTCTAGCTGTGTTGGTCTTAAAAAATATTTCCATCATAATGGTGCATAAGATGACATTGGGGACAAAAATAGTTATGAAGAAATCACTAGGAGTTATGATGTAAATATGTATATAAGATCTTTTCATCATGCAGATTACATAAATTTGAATTAAGTGACTTTTAAGAACATTGATTATTGATCTGATAAACTACTAGATCCATTAGGGCCTTTTGTGTAACTAATTTTTAAAATGCAGGCTGCTTTATAATAAAAATTCTTATGAAAAATACTTATAGTCTCTTGCATGCTGAATAGCCACTTTTCAACATTAAATATCTTGGCCAAAAAACATTTTAAAATTAAGAACCATTTAAATTATACAACTACAAAAAAAAAAAAAAGAAAGAAAAGAAAAGACCTCCTGGAATTATTCAGCATGTACTTAGCACTTATATTACTTCAAAACGACCAAGACATTTTGTTTTAAATCCCTGTAAACATGACTTATGTATTTTTTTATATGACAAGCCATTCTATGCTCTAATGACTATAGTATATATTCGCCCAAAAAAGAAAATTATACTGTTTGTCGTGGTGCCAATCCCTGCTTTTGAACTTCTTTAGGTGTCAGGGAAACTTTTGTAGGGATAAGCTACATTCATAAACACACATGCATCAGGGAAATAAGTCATCACTCACGGAAATGTGTTTAGTCTGTGCTGGGCATGAAGACTGAGCCCAATTCTTCACAGCACTTTGTGACATCTCATTTTGGTGTGATAATAAAGCTAGAGAATATACTTTCATTTGTTAAACTTTCAATACGCTGTACTGGGGAGTTAATTAATGACCCATCCTTGTCTACACTGTAAGTTCCCTGAGGACAGGACAACTTATTTATTTTCATGCACCAGCAGTGTCCAGCTTGGAAGATGTCTGACGAATGAATGCGAAACGAATGCATGCGTCTTAGAGCCAGAAAACTTCTTTTCTACTTAAAGGAAAGGACTACAGGTATCAGAAAGAAAACATGTCTCTCCAAGGAAAGATATTATGTAGTATGTCTTTTAGAATGAGAAACTTTTAGAGTTGGAAGATTTCCCTGAATGTTAAAGCGATTATATCTACATATTCAACACAACATTCACTCAATTTTTGAAATTTTTGAATAAAAATTTGGAAATTACTTTTATAAACTTGACTTCCTCCCTCTCCCCTAATTTGAGACTTTTCATCTTTGAGTAGGGAGGAACTAACTCTGTATTTTTATTGTGTACCTAATTTGGCACAAAGTTCGCAGGTAATTTTCACAGATCAGCCTTCTTTGGTAGTTGAAAAGGGAATTGTTTCTCTAAATTGTTGGACTCATTTGGTTTGAGCCCTGTGTTAATGAGGCCAGAGCACACCCTCGTCTTTCATTGCTCTCATTGAGAGGTCAAGGGAGAGTAGAAGAATCCAGCACCCCCCAGAAAGCAAATCACTGCATAGGCCTTACTCTCCACAAGTCATTAGCATCACTTTTGTACAGGAAGGGCAGCATGATGATAATTCCTTGCAAGTCAGCCCTTGGTACAACAGTGCTGTGATTAAGGGATGCACAACGCCAGACTCTGTCTTTGAGTTATTCCTCCTCCCTGCCCTACCTCCTCTTCAATAAGTGTAGAAGAATGAATGAGATGTTAAGGGTGGGGAATCCCTATGACCAAAAAGAGATCCTGAATCACCACAAATACATCAATATGAGATCATTTCAGCAGGCCAATACTCCAAGTTTAAACATGTTTTTAATGTCCTGTGAACTCTGAAAAATGCTTACATTTCTTTGAAGCCAAAATAAATACCCTGTACTGTGGAAATGTTTGCACTGGTATGAGATTCTTGCTAGGATTTAGTCCAGCCCAGGGCCCCCAGCTGGCATGAGCATGGGGTAGGGAGCATGACTGAGGTAAGCTTTCTCACTGCCGATTCTTTCTCAGGTCACTGAGCTCCGTAATTACTGAAGGATCCGCATCTACTGCCAATAGTCAGGGCCTCTCTTGAGATTCCTGGGCCGTGTGCTATTTTAGCGTCAGTTCTCTTTGCCACCTGCTTTACATACAACCTGCTGTTTTGTGGCTATTGTTGTTGTTGCTTTTGTTGTCATTGGTGCTTTATTGGAGCATCTTTTTTGTCCTAAATGTTTACGTGCTAAAAATAATTTTAAACCTAGAAGTATCTGAAGTATATCAGATACTCAGTAGAAAATGGAATTGACAACCCTGGAAGGAGCATCGTTTATTAAGAACCCACTAGATAGGAATTGCCCTTATTCAAATAAATCTGATAGGCAAACACAAAGCATTGTTGCACAGTAGTCCAAAGTAATTTCTAAGCCCAGTGGACCTCAGTAAGACAAAGACATTCCAGTAAATATCATATCAAGGAGGTTATATGTGTAGGGGAATTAGGAAGTGATCTTAATCCTAAAGGTAAGTCTGGTTTTCACTCAGTAGACACTGGTGGTACAGCTGGATTCTAATTTACAGCAGGACGTCATTCAGATTGGTCAGAACCCAGGCGGTCCTGGAGCTTTAATATTTTGATTATTAGTGGGTCTAAAGGAATTTCTAAAATAAATGCCTGCTTGTTGTTAAATAAGAATATACCGTACACTCACTAGCTCGCCTTAAAATTTCACAACCAAGCTGGGAAATAAGCAAGCAGGATTCATTATCCCCACCTGAGCAATGAAGAAATAAGATTTAGAGAGGTTGGAGAGCACTTGCTTTGTGTTTTTCCCACACTAGTAAACCATTATTCCTCACAGTCTATGCATGCATAGTAATGAGTTCACTCCCCTGGCACCATGGCTCCATTCTGTTTACATGGGAAGCCCAAAGAGATGATTCTTTCAGGGTGCACGTACCATACTGCACAATAAAGAGAACTACTCTGTCTCTGCTGGTGGATCCCCCACAGTTCTCAATATACTTAGGTGAGAAGAGGTAAGAGAAAGAGCTCAGAGAAAGAGGCTGGGTTTGGGCCTCCCCAGTTGGAGGGCCCTCCTGGGTCACCTCACTTCTTGGGGCTTTGGTCCTCTCATCCGTAAAAGAGGGGATGGCTTGATGCAAAATCGTGGCCTTGGTGTATGCCCTTCCACCCCTCTACAGCAGTGTACTCTTGGGTTCCTGGTCTAATGCCTTCCTGATCTTTTTTAAACCTTCTCTTGGAAACGAAAGGAAGCTGTTTCACCAAGAAATCAATAGAAGGCACCAGCTGGAAGAGTTAGTTCTCAGTAATACTTGCTTTAAAATTAATGTCTGAAAGGTGCAATTTTGAGAGGCATCAATTTGGGCGTGGTAAAGACGAGTACATTTTGTGGGGTGGCGTGAGTTGTGTGATGGTAACCCAGATGTGCCACTTGGATTCTCCATCAGGGGCTTTGGCTGGCCTTTTTCACCACAGATCAAGTTCTCTTCTACCCACCAGTGATGGGGGTCTGGGCTGTACTGGGGGAGGGGCATTTGAGGAGAGGAGGTGCTGTGGAGAAGAACAAGGTGCTGGATAATCTGTTTTCAAAACCTCAGTTGATCCTAGAGCATGGGGAAATGCATGATAAAAGGATCACAGCAAGAAGCAGATAAAGCAGGAAATCAAGGACATATTGGTGTTTTCTGAGGAAAGTACCTAAATGTGGAGGTCCCAAGAGACAATGATGTGGTAATGGCTGGGATTCATCTGGGAGGCCTTTAGGGAAGGTAAAGCTCGAAAGAGTGTCTGGCTGGCCTTCTGTCATCCCCAGTTTCTGTTTAAGACTCTCCCGGGAAAGTTGCTCAGTTCCCATCAAGTGTCACAGTACAGTTACAGCCACAAACTTGGCTTTTAAATTATTCCCAGATTTCAGTTTTTCTACAGATTCTTACAGGAATCTTTGTAGGCTACGTCTGTCTTCTTGTCATCATATACAAATCTGTCACACAAAAACGTAAATTCTTTTAGGACAAAGTTAAAAACATGATCCTTTGATTTCTTAGGCTTTTATGAAGGACATCACGCTATCTTTTCCGGTTTAAGAACCAGAGAACATGGAATGGTGCAGGAAAAATGCTCGATGTCAGTGGGTGCTCCCTGAATAGTCCACTGAAAGGTCAGAGCTTGGTGTCAAAGGTCACAAGAAATGTCACATGACTTCTTAATGAATGCAGGATGGAATATTATCCCGAAGAAACACTGGCAATCAGAACAAGAGGCCTTTACCCCTGCGGTAATTATTACTGTCTAAGAGAGGACCCACTTTTGGTGATTATGTTAGTATCATCCAAAAATGGAGCTCTTGAGTTCGCTCCAGTTCTTGATAAATTAATTCCTGCTGAAAAAGACTAAAATCTCCAAGTAAGCATTTCATGTCTTAACGCATTACCTTCTTATCTAGAGGCAGCTTGAACCAGTGTCTTAAGTGAAGGGCTGGAGGCCAGGAATTCTGAGACTAGAAATGGTCTAGTAGAAAAAGCACGGGCGATGGGCCATGATTTCAACATGAATCTCACTTTGCCACCTAACCAGCTCTGAACTTCGAGCCGTTTAAATGACTTCTCTGAACCTCAGTTACTTGATCTGTAAAAAAAGGGTAGCAGCATTTGCTTCACTGAGTTATTGTGAACTTCCCCTTAGATCATGTATGCTACACACTAGGACCGTGGAGGCACACAAAAAGTATTGACTTTTCTTACCGCTTGTTGATGATCCAGGGCAAGAACATGCTCCATGAGACTCAGTTTTCTGAGTCTATTGATACTTCTTATGAGAAATTAGTAATTAAATGATCATAACTTTTTCATCATTATGACATACCAGAAAAATACTAAACCAATTGAAGTAATGTAACATTCATAGTCAGTCTCATTTTGAGTGGGTAGACTCCTAAATATAGCATGTTACTTGCTATGACATCTATACAATCAGATTCGTATTCTTTAATATATTTTATGTTTATATGTATTATGTTTTATGCATTATATTTTCAAATATAAATACAGTTAGCATAAAATCATCTTTTACCTTCTGGTTCCAGTTCCAAAGACATATTTCTATTTCCCAATATTTGCCTCTTATCTATCATAAAAGTCACCATCCTCTTAAGATGTGTTGTGCTAATGTGCAATCTCTGCATATTTAATTCTCAGACACAAATCCTCTGAGAAAAGTTGGTAAGAGTCGCATGGTGAAGCCATCTAATTTGGGACACTCAGGAACACACGTAAAGCAGATGACAACCCTCATCTCACTCTCATTATGATTTCCCAATGAGTCCTGAAAAACCTCACCAGTCATGTTGATTATGCACGAAATATAATTTATTTGCCTGAACAAGCACATGGAGATCCTTAGTGGATGAAATGGGAGAATTCATGTACAATGTAAGGGTTACCATCTCTTTTGAAAAATCATCACCTGCTTGTAAACCTGTTAGTACTATAGTAAAGAACACCAAAATCCGTGGCTTTGGAGTCAGACTTGGGTTCAAATATTGGCCCCAAAGCTCTTGTATACATTTGGGGAAATTGCTTACCATTTCACAGCCTCAGCTTCCTTATCTGTTATGATTGGGTTGGTGATGCTATGATTTCATAATGACATTGCGAGGTGAGGATAGAATGCATACAGATCACGTAACATACCCCTGACACACAATAGTTGCTCAATCCATAACTGTAGCTATCACCAGTTTATTCATCTTTAAAATTGGATGATCTTATCACTATAGTAGGGTTATCACAAGGACAAAATGGTAGGTGACTTATCGGTGCTATGAGAACAGTGGGAGAGCCGCTCCCTTGAGGAGAAGGCTTCCTAGAGAAATGATGTCTTATCTGAAATGTGAAGGATGTGGAGCATTAGCCAAGCCAAAAGGGTGAAGGAAACATGTCTTTAATGAAATGACCAACCTTCGATAACATTTTCGTTATACTTTTGTCACACTAGTGATAGCATCCCTTGTCATATATGATCATTTATATCAGAAACTACATTTTGTTTAGCATTAAACTTCCTCGGGACCCTCCTGTCCTTTGAAGTCCACATTAACAGAAGGCTGCACACATAATAGGTGGGTTTTTTAAATATTTGTTGGGCCCTATGTGGTATGTCCATATATTATTATTTTGGAACACATCCTCTGAGAGGGTAATTCCTTAACCAACGTCACCAACAAATAGGAGTGCAGAGTAGACCAGAACAGAGGTCTCCTGACATATTCTAGGGCAATTTCTGCTAGATATCCTAAGGCATCTTTCTTTTTCCTTTTTCTTTTTTGAAGTTAATTTCTTTTTTTTCTTCTTTAAAATTTTTTTTTATTTTACAAGTTACCTTTCTTTGAATGGCATCTTTAGTTAGACCAAAATTAAGTGATTACTGATAAATACTCATATAGGAATAAACAACAAAAGGAAAAGCAGATAAATTAGACTACATCAAAATTAAAAACTTTTGTGATGCAAATTATACCAACAGGAAAGTGAAAAGACAGCTCACAGGATGGGATAAAATATTTGCAAATTATATATCTAATAAGGAAATGGCATTTAGAATATATAGAACTCCTACAAATCAATAAGAAGATAAATAATCCAACTTAAAAGTGTTTTTAAAATCCTCTTTAAAAAGGATTTGAATAGTCACTTCTCCAAAGAAGGTATACAAATTTGCCACAAAGCAGAAGAAAAATGCTAACATCATTATCTATTAGGGAAGTGTAAATGAAAACAGTAATGAGACATCACTCCACACTCATTAGGATGGCTATAGAGAAACAGAAAGAGAGAAAGAGAGAGGGAGGGAGGGAGGGAGAGAGAGAGATAAAGGAAGGAAGGAAGGAAGGATGGAAGGAAGGAAGGAAGGAAGGAAGGAAGGAAGGAAGGAAGGAAGGAAGAGAGAAAGAGAGAGAGAGAAAGAGAGAGAAAGAAAGAAAGAGGAGAAATTAAAGAAGAAAAATAAGTTGGAAAGATGTGGAAAAATTGGAACCCTTATACATTACTGGTGGAAGTTTCACTTCTAGATATATACCCAAGAGAAATGAAAACAGACATCTACACAAAAACATAAACATGAATGTTCATAGACGTATTACTCATAATAGCTGAAAAGTGGAATAGCCCAAAAGTCCATCTATTGATGAAAAGATACGTCCATATAACAGAATATTATTTAGCAATAAAAAGGAATGAAGTGGCAATACACACTACAACAGAGATGAACCATGAAATCATTATGCTAGGTGAAAGAAGGCCATCACCAGAGATCACACATTGTGTGATTCCATTTACATGAAAGTCCAGAATAGGCATCTCTGTAGAGAAAGAATGGCGACTGCAGTGCGACGAATGGGCAGGGTAGGGTGGGGTGTGGAGAGTAACTGCTAATGGGGAAAGGATTTGGGGAGGGTGATGAAAATGTTTTAAACTTAGATTGTGGTGATGGATACTCAAATCTCTGAATATGTTAAAACCATTTAATTTGGTGAATTTTGTGATACGTGAATTACATCTCAATGAAGATGTTTTTAAAAACCAAATATATATATTTAGTTTCAAAAGCCAGGGGGCTCATGCACCCTTATCAGAAGATAGTAGAAACTTGAAAAATCATCGCACTTCCGAGATCTTTTTGAAACATTATTGACATTTTAAGAAATTTATGTATGCATATATTCCTTGAATACATGATGAATAAAGCTACTTTTTTGATTTAAGTGAAACTAGATTGAGTAAACTCAAAATGGAGTTAAGTCTGTTATAGTGATATGATACCATTGAAGAGTTATTTGACTTTCTCCATTTATCATGTTAAATTTTTATAGCCTCTTCTGAATTGCTTTTTGGGTATATAAAGTTGTGGTTATATTTGCTGGGCAATATTTAAGTGTTAAGGCATAATACCCAGCACTTACAGTAATAGATGGATACCCTTCTTCAATTGTTCTTGTAACTGATGGTAATAGATATACCTCCATTAACATAATAAGATCATTCCATAACTATTTTAATGCACCAGCTGGACACAGAGAACAACTTTGATTTCTTGTCCAGTGTCATTTTAGACCTGGCCTGAAAACTTGTTTTTTCTTGCCACTTGGATGACACCTTGAGTATTCACATGATAAAAACTCATCCAGTCATTTTTAGTTACAAATATAATCTCATTTTATCAACAACAATATCGAGTAGAGGATCGTAATAAAATTCTAGACTCGTGCCTAGTTAGTACTCTTTCCCTCTTACAGCTCAAGTCTGCATTGTGTCTGGAAGCCTGGAAGCAGGCAGAGGTGGGCAGACACATCACCCTCTTTAGCCTACAAGCTAGCTATGTTTTCTGATCCCCCCAGATCAGGCTTAGGAGTGTGGACTGGAAACCTGGAGGGTGAATTTGGAATCCTCAGCCAAGGGGGCATGAGAGGACTGAAATTCTGCTCACATTGTGTTCAGCAACCCACATGCCCTGGCATGGGGCTGTGTTCACTGGGGAGAAGAGGCACCCTTCAAATTTGCAGACGACTACCGTCTGTTCACAAGTCTTTTGCTCATGGGGTGGGGCTGCATCTACTTCAAGAGAGGACCATTTACTACTCTTTTTAAACTATGAAACTTCCAACCTGATAAAGATAGAACTCCTCTATACCGTCACTGACCTTAGACAATTATCAAATCTTGGGAATGTCTTTTCATTTCCCATGAAGGCGTTATTCTTTGGGTTCCCAGATGCCTTGAAGGCACTGCGTCTAAATTTGCTTCAATGACTATCTCTGTTCCTTCCAGCTACATAATCCCTCCCTCTACATCCCCACTGATTGTCTAAATCACTCCTGCCCTGCTCTACTCATCCCTCCATCCTTTGAAAACCCAAGCACTCAGCACCAGTTCTTTGGGAACTTTTCTAATGATAAGCTATGTTCTTCCCATCTTTTCCTTTCCTCTTTCTTTCTTCCTTCCCTTCCTCCCTCATTCCTCCCTCTCCTCCCTCCTTCCTTTCTCCCCTTGTTCTTTATTTCCCTTTCTTTCTAATTTAAATTTTCTTCCCAACTAATATATGTATCTGGTTTAAAAAGTCAAGTGGCATAATTCTTTTAAGTAAAAAGAATAGTTCCATACTTCCCATCGCCTAGTTCTATGCCTGAGAAAGATGACTTTCCATTGCTTTGCCTGTCTCCTCTGCCATTTACCTCCATGTTTCCAAATAATGTGCTTATATTGCTATTTCTGGACTTTTTTCCAATTTTATAAATTGTCTATTTACTTCATTCTAAAAACGACCAGGATTTAGTAGTCTGATCGCATTGCCAACATACATACTTCTCTTTCCCCCATCTCTCCATGATAGCTCCATAATGCTTTTAAAATATTGGGTATTTTCTTTGTTATGTTTATGTTAAATTTTTAGTCACATGGAAACTTCTAGAAAACATAGCTACATTCCCTTACTTGCATAACTTTTAGTTTTTCCTGGATTTAGTAATTGCCTCATTTATTTGCTTGAATCTATCATTAACATATCCATAATCTGCCTGACTGAACTCTAAATCTGTATAAATGCAGTCATGCATGGTGGTTTTATGGGGTTTTTGGTGAAACCTCATCCTAGAACCCTCTGTTTGCCCATTCTGATCTGGACTGATGGCTCTATTAGCCTCAGCACAGTTATTTTCCTGGTACTTTCCTTCATCTTCATCTTGGGAATTCCCTCGGCTTCTCTCCCACATTGGATCACAGTTCCTGAATCATTTGTCTTCCTTGATTTGTGCCCTTGATTTGCCCTTGATACACCAGTATTCTCTCAAGAAAGTGCGTAAGTCTGAGGAGTATGGGAGCAGAAGGGATGGATAATGATTTTGAAATTTTGTTGCATGTCTGAAAATGTCCTTTCTATCCTCAAACTTAATTTATAATTTGATTTTCTATAGAGTTCTGTGTTGTAAATTGTTTTCCCTTAAATCTGTGAAGGTTTTGCTCCATTGAATTCTAGCCTCCAGGGTAGCTGTTAGGAAGTCCAAAACATTTGGATGCTAATCCTTGTCTGTAAGCTTTTAAGATACTCTCTTTGTCTCAGGTTTTCCTGATGAGGTCCTTTTCATTTGTTACATTGTATATAAATGGATTCTTTAGAATTTGTGCTCCAAACATTTATTAAATTCTCGCTATATGCAGGAACTATTTTAAAATTCATGTCTGGAGTTCTATGAAATTTTCTTTTATTATTTCCTACCTTCGATTTGCTATTTTCTCAATTTCTGGAGCTCCTCTTTTCTATCTCTTGGATATCCTGACTGATCCTCTAATTTTCTTACCTTTTCTCTTTGATTCTCTATTTCTTTTTCTATTTATTCTCCTACTCAAAAGATGCCCTTAATTATCTTCTGTTCTTGTCTAAAAAAATGCAACTTCTTCTCTTAACTATCAGATTATATTAATTAAAATTTTGAAGTTTGTTTTCATTGTTCTTGTTTCCTCTACGTCCTTTTTTTTTTTTTTTTCTGTTTTGGATTCCATGTTTAATAATAGCAGATTTTCTCAAATCACTGGATATCTGTCCATTTCAGCCTGAGGTTCTAAAGAGCTGAGAGTAAGCTGTGGGAGCCCAGGTTTATGAATTGCAAGTGTTTTCTCTCAGCCTAGGAAATTCTGCTAAAGCTGGTCCTCCATCCTCTTGCTAAGTGACCTGTAAACCTGGCAGCTGTAATCTGGGATATCTGGGGGAAGGGAGGGGAGAGGGAGGCCCAGGCATCTCACCATTTAGAATGCAGATAACCACCTAATGCCTTCATTTTCAGTACTGGCTTCCCTTCCATGGTTAGCTCACTGGTCCACCAGTTCAGAGCTTCACTTTGATGGGACTCTTGATCATAACCTTCTCATTTCTTCCAGAGTCAAGAGGGACAGCGGACCAGGTATGTGGATGAGAAAAGGCATTGGGAGGTAACAACTGTTCCCTACAATGTTTCATAGATCCATCTGGGATTAGCCATCTCCTGCCTCCCCCTTCTGAGCTGCTTGGTGCCTCCAGTCCCTGAGCCTTTTCAAGGTTCTGTGGTCACTCTTGGCTTTTCTCCTTCAGCATGTAAATTTCCAGAAAGCTCAAATCTCTGTGAGTTACCACTGCCCCATGACTCATCTGCTTTTTTGTCTGCTCCTCTTCACTTTATTCTTGTCATTTGGGGGGCTTTTGAGAGAGAAGAATACGTATTCAATCTGCCACATTTAATTTAAAGTCTGTTTTATTGTTTCTTTCTAGCCATTTTCCCTTTGGTGAAGATATTTTCTCTTCTTACTTTATTCTTCCCAGTCTCCAATTACCTCAAAGCAGTGGCTGTGGCCAGTTACCTGTCTGTGAAGTGGATAGAAAAGCCATGAGGACTGGTTTTTAAGATGATGAGGAGTGAGGGAGAAACTGAGAAAGGTGGCCTGACTTCAGGAACACCCATCCACACTCAGCCTAGGCTTTGGGAATGGATCACACGGGGGATGGGGAAGGGCTGAGGATGGGAGGCAGCTGCTCAGCAACAATGACTTCAGGCTGAGGTTTGCTCCAGCCTTCCTGGAGAGCAAAAGTGGGCCTTGGAGGGATTGTCTGGATCTGGAGAGCTCCTAGAAACTCTAAGCAAATCCAGAGGAGATTGTGGTCACTAGCCCCCGGATTTAGCACCAGTGGACATGTAGTCAAGACATCTGGAAAAACAAATGCAAGAACGGTCTCCAGAGTTTGCTGCATTCATGTCACAGCCCCATGGGTTTGCTAGATGCAGGAACTCTGGAAAACTTGCTTAATTCTCCGAGCCTCAGTTTTTTCAACTGTAAAATGGGATCATTAGCCACACCTTCCCCCTAGGGTTGTTGTGAAGATTAAATCTGTTTATATATATAAAGGGCTTAAAATAGTTGCAGGTACTTAGCAATGACTCAATTAAAAAATGGGGGGTGAGCCTCGTCCGATCATGCTGCATGCCTGACACTTAGTCAACAAGCCTTTTGTGACCAGATGGGTGAAATATATCTAGACATAATCACATGGGACTGTCTTTGTCTGTGAATTTTATGGTCAGTTTCTGTGCTTGGCAACAGAACTTTCAAAGAACTATTTTCATGTTTGCTTTTAGTTGGAATAATTAGCCACATAGCACTGCAATTAAAGAGATGTACACTTTCAAATCTCTTCCAAAAACACCACCAGATAGACAAATCATGACTGATTAACCAAGAGCTATGCTTTGTTTGGTCCAGTAATAACTCTGCCCCAGGCACGTCGGCACGGTCTTCCAGGACTCAGACTGATCAGCAAGGAACCAAATGGCTGGTAATTTCTAATTTATAAACACTGCTTGACGTAGGCAGTCGGGCACGCCGCCACACTGTTATGGCCTGAAATGGCCCAGCCACTTTTCAGTGCACTAAAAGCAATTTCAAGTGGCTTAATAACTCTTTACTCACCTCTCCACTGGGGTCCACAGACACCATTGGATGGAGCCGCCTTCAGTAGCCTCAGGACAAGGGGTTCAGGTTACAGCTTCATGGGGTTTCTAGATGAACAATGCGTATATTGTGAAGGTCCCATCTGTCAAAATAATCAAAGTATAAAGAGGGACATAATACAATTAAACCTTTAAGACGTGTACATTTATCTTTGGTTTTTCAAAACTGATCTCCATTTGGCAAGATTTTCTTTGGCAAAGAAGTCACAAATTGGCATTCTTTGATACAAATTGCGATCTTGCCTAAGATGAATCTCTGGATACAAAGATGGAAATAAGAAGAAGCAACTAGTACTACTGGGAGCGGGTGGGGGTGGGGGGGAATCCTGTTTATAAACTAAGCATTCCAATAAGACAGGTAACTAACTAGCTCAAGTTAAACACAATTTTTATCGTTAAAAACAATGAAACATTTCCTCTAGCTGATAGCATGGGGAGAAGGCAACAGATGGGCAAAGGGAAGAATTGGATAATTCCTGATGGTAAAAGAACGCTGTCCTCTCTGGTTGCTGTGACCCCAGCAGTGTCACCACTGGAATCTACATCCCTCATCACTTCCGTTCTGTTCTCAGGGGCTCAAGCAGGACCTGATTTCTCACTTTCAGCCTATTCAGCAGCTACAGTCATCTCCCAGACCCCTGCTATCTGAGTCTAAGTGAGGTGCTCCTCCACCTGTCGAAATGCCCTCTCTCTGGTCACCCCAAAGTGATGTCTCACCTCCTATTATCATCCATCTATGTAGCAGCTACACACAAGTCCCACAGCAGGGCAGCCGTTCTCTATCTGTAATCTGAGCCCAGGTCGCCACACTCAGATGAGCCATCCTTGGGCCCTGCCAGGGTCTCATGCTGTGGCTACATGATTCTGGTTACGATTTCTCCACACCTGGTTTTCAGTGCATTGGCAGAAATCCTTACCCTTTCTGCAAGAGAACCTTACCTCCTCTTCTCTCTTCTCCATTCCATTAGACCAAGCCAAACAACACACACCATCCAGGGGCTGTGGCCTCTTTTTGCTTCTCTGGCAAATGAATTATTGGGTATTCGGGGCACCTACAACCTTGTCTGGGTCTGGAAGGGCACTGAATGAAAGGCAGACACCCAGACATCCCTTAGCAGCTCTGAATGCCATTAGACTGGTGTCCTTCTTCTAGCAAGGTGCCTTCCATCAAGGGCTCATCATCATTTGTCTAGACAAGATCCTGATCTGTTTAATGAATCTAGTCTTACAAGACAAGAGCACCACCTCAGGACCGACCCTAAAAAATGTGTGTTCAGGAACTCAAATGAAGTTTCTGGGCCACGTTTTGTCTGGCCAAAAGTGGTGGTGTGATACTAAACTAAATATTGGTGGAATGTCCTTGAAGATGATTAGAGATGTACAGTAATTTGTGGGGTCCACTGCTGATTACCATTGACTTGTTCTTCATTTTTCTACATTTATGGCAGAAACAACATCTTTGGGAAAGGAAAGCATTTGCCCGGTCCAGTCCTTATCACATCTGTAAGGTTCCGGCATTTAAAAGCTGGGCTAACATTTACTGTGATCTTGGTCTACTCTACCCTGCAGAAAGGTTCTGACTTTGAAGGGGGTATGGAATTCCTTCCTAGCATTGATATCTTGAGGGAACAACATTGGCCAAAGTCAATCACTAGCTCTGGAGCAAAACTTTTCATAATCAAGACCTCCTTGGGCCACCTATACTGCCACCTCTTAGAAGAGTTAAAGCAGGCCTAGAAACTCAGGTTTCAAGGGATCAGGTCAGTGCTACAAGGCATTTTACCTCTTTGTCAAGTAAGTTAGAAACAGTCAACCAGGAAAATATTATGTCTATCAAGGTGGACTATTTGGGACAGTGGGGTTACTCCATTTCCAGAAATTTTCTGTTCCTAAACTTCAAGTGAAAGCTGAATGAAATGACTCAGTGAAAGTAACTGATCATTAGGCCTTGCCCCCAGCCCTTTAAATGAAACTGATCCACTCATTGTCATGGTTCAGAGATCTTAGAATCCAACTATGAGCATCAGACTCATCACAGACACTTGCCTCACCCTCAGGCTTTCCTACTTGACCCAGTACTCTCAGCTTTTCAATCTTCTGGCACTTTCGGTTCCCCAAACCTGGCTTTAAGGCCTCTTGCTATTTTAGCACTCCACTGGAATCTCTTCAGTGTTTTTTAACCTCAAGCTCCTGCTAAACTGTTAGGATCTCAGCAGGGATTTCTCTACAAGTTTTGGCTTCACAGGGCACCAACTTTCACTCCCACCTCACCATCATGGCCAGGTCAGCTCCCTTAAGCTCTTTTGTTCTTGCTAAAGGAGGATGATTATACATCAACTGCCTAAAGAAATATTGCAATATAAAATATCTTAACTTAATTGTTTTGCTTTTTGCTCTAACTGTATCCCCACTTTCCCCACCCAAGCACACAATGCTATAAGCCAACCCTACTTCATTTTTGGAGACTTCATTTAGATATGCTATTACAGTCTCTTATCTGTACATCCACAGTCATGTCCTCATGCTCTTGGCCCTGAATTAAGCAGCACATTGATACACACAACCACATTCACAAAAAATGTCACTCTGTCTGTCATCCCTAATTCCTGCTTGCACCTGTATTGTCTTTGCCATATCTTGATGATATGATTCTTGGCCACCATTTTTCCCTGGGTTTGGTTAATTAAGTCACTTCTTCCTATTTCTGCCATTTTCTCCAAACTGACTACCCAGCCATCTTTACACAGCACTGAATTCTGAAACAATCCTAGGAGCTGACACTGAAAATTCAGTGTTTTTTCTGAGGACAAAACCAGGACAGATAAGACAAAATTACACTGAGAGAAATGGTATATTAACATAAGGAAAATCTAGCCATGTGGGGTAGCCCACAATGAAACTGCCACAGAAGTGCTGAACTCAATATATTTAAGTTGAGGCCAAATGACTAACATAATAAAAGATTCTTTCTTTGGAAAGACATATACTAGAGAGCACCAAAAAGTCTTTCTACCTGTAATATTATTTAAGAACAATACATTTAAATATTTAAGTGTAACTGAACATTAAACTCAGTTTTGTCTGAGGCACCAAAGGCTGAGAGTAGACATACCCAAGAGAGGTGAGGGGACAGACCCCCTGGAAAGGATATGCCAGGGATTGAGGCTGGTTCTGCCAGCACAGGGAGTCACCATAGCCAGTCCGGAAAAGAGAACGGCTGAAGAAGGAGGGGTAGTCAGAATGCTCTGCCCCCACCTTCTCCAGCCAAGTCTGAGCTTTGCGAGGAGAGTCTGATTTGTATCTCTGTAGTTGAAGGAAGCACAGGAATAAGGAATGGGGCCAGACATAGACTTGAAAAATTTAAAGGCCACAGGAGTGACTAAAGCTGCCTGCTGGTGGCAGAGCAATATGAGACAGAGAATCCTGGGAGGGAGCTGCACTGTCCCCAGTAGGCTCATTTCCCCATGGGACAATTGGAGCTGACCTTGAGCCATTCCAAAAGTCTCCACCCAAGAGGGCTGCCCAAAGAGCACCAGGACTCTAATGGAGAGACTCCATGTGTGATGAAGTTCAAGGGTTCCAGGAGCTGAGGGAGGGAAGGGCACACTGACAAGTGGATGAAGCATCCAAGTGTAGGGGAGGAAGACATTTCCTCTACCCTCTCTGGGTTTGTCTGGCCAGAGAACGAATTAAATTCACATGAGACAGAATAGCAGGAGAAAATTAAACAAAGCTTTATAACATGTATACATGGGAGAGGCTCAGGCAAGCTGAGCAACTCACCAAAATGGCTGAAGCCACCACCTTAATATCATATCCAGCTAAAGACAAAGGAGGATGTTGGGGGTGGGGGGAGTCAGTTACAGGAGGTTACCAGACAAGCACAATAAACAAATGCATATTTAAGTCCTTGCCTTCCCCTTTGATTAAGAGTTTCTAGAGATAAGGTCATCCCCCCTTCTTCCTGATACAGAGAGGGAGACAATTTTACAGATGGAGATTTCCTTTACAATGTAAATGTCTCTTAACAAAGGGTAAGCAAGTTCCACTCCTCAGAGCTTCCTTCCCTGTCCCAGTTTATTAAAAGTAACCAGCCCCAAATAATCCTCATGCCAAAGAGACATATCTTGGGGTGGCCAATGCCAGTCCCCCACACAAGTATCCATTAAAACTCAGTCAGTGAATACACATTACCATACATAGAGGCCCTTTGAATGTTTTAAGACTAAATGGAATAGATTGCCTGGAATGATGGAGAATTTGGGGAAATATCATTGGAAGACTATATTAGGATCACACTTTGAAAGGCCTTGACTGCCAGTCTAAATTCCATAGTACAAAACATTAAGTGGAATTCAGCATAGTTATTAGACTGAGAAAAGTCATGGAGTTAGATAATTGGGGAAGATATTATTTCCCTATATGGACCTGATTTCCCCCAAATCAAACTGAACCAATTTCTCTTAAGGTCTATTCTGTCATATTCTTTCCTTTATCCTTGTATCCCAGCTCTCTCCCTTTCAAAGTTTTTGTTTGTCCATATGCATTGAAGTCATATTTAATATTGCCTTCAGTGTCCTCTGCTAGTATTACTTTGCCTTCTAAAATCATACTGACTTCCTGCTACGATTATCAATTTTATCAGAGATTCCTTATTCCATTTCTCATCCACCAAACCCACACTTTCTGTCTGATGTTAACTTCACTTTCTTAGAACTGCATCTCCTTATATTGATAAATCATGTTACTTAAGTCTTTACAAACTCAACTCAAAACTCGATTTTTCTATGATGCTTATAAGACTTGTGTAGTCATGAACATTCTCCCAAAGGAAAAATTCCAAATTAAAGTTACTGAAAATTATATCCATCCTAAAAAGCTTTAATGTGACCTATCTCACTCCCAATTACTTTTTTATCCTCATCTTAGCCTGGGCTGTTCTTTAAAACAAGGCTGTTTTGAAGGAGATGTGCTGTATGTCCATTTCAATGTTTAAAATTGCTAATAATAACAGTAATGAATTAGATAAATGCTTTTGGTAACTTTCTAGCTCTGAAAGTATTTCGTAATAATAACTATTGATGATGTTAATAAATAATCATGAAAAGAATGAACAACTTCTACATCTGTAAAACTTTATTTTTCAATACACATTACTGTGGTCTCTTGAGACTATTTTGCATATTTTCATTTGTTTACTTGAAGCTAAGATTCTGGAACTGCTCTTATGGGACACATACAAAGAAAATGTCTCTGGTCTCTAAAGTCTTTCCTGACTCATCAAAACTTATTAGAGAAGAAGAGTGACTATCTTGGCAAAGATGTATAGTATTTTGCTGCATTTGTTTGTTTTTTATTAAAATAACTCATATTTGAAATAAAAACCCATATTTTATACAGTACTATTTGTTCCCTTTATTTTTACATAATAACGTTACTTAAATGTATTTTGAAAATAAGTAGATAGAGAAGGGTTTTATTTTTGCTTTTTAGTTTTAACGGTTGAGGATGTACACATGTCTAGGTGTGTGTATATATATCTGTGTGTATTTTAAGAATTCCTTTAGGTTTATTCAACTTATCTCATTTTTTGTTTGTGTAACTTAAAAATCAATAATCATTTTCTTGCTTCATGTTAAATAGTTTAGATAAAATGCAAAAGCAAAAAATTGCACCTGATGCTTGAAAGTTGCTATTCCTGACAGCACTTCATCTTTTTTCGTGCCCATATTGGCTTTTCTCCCGGCCCATCCGTTCCTTAATGCAAGTGTTACAAATTGCTCTAAAGTGCCATAAAGCATAATAAACATAAATCAATATTTCTTGGTTAAAAACTTTGAAATGCTGATCCAGCCCAGGTTGGTTATAAATGTCCTGAAGCCATCATGTTCCTGGTTATTTTATCTTACCAGAAGCCATTTCTGGTTTCAAGAACGCCTCTCTTTTTGTTTTCCTCTCTGACCCTAGTCACCAGGACACTTGCAGTGACACATCAGGATGGATTGTGGGGAAGATATCATCCAGCAGTCTTAGAAAAGCCCCATTCTTTTTCCTTTTGGCCTCTGATCCTGGCAACTTTAGAAGAGTGGAGTGACATTCTCTGACCAAGTTAGACCACAGACAGGCAATATGTCAAGCTCGTCTGAGGAAAATTCCAGTTTGTCATGGAAAAAAAAAATGTTCATTTTCTTTGAGATTCAATGAATTAAGTAAAAGCCCACTTCTTTCCTTCTGGTTCACAAATGTGGCATCTGATCTAAATAGAACACCTGCAGGAAGCTTAATGACAAAACCAAATCATTTGAATTTCTGCTATCTTTGAAAGTTTTTTAACGTGATCATATGCTGCACCCGTGGATGTAAAACCACATCCCTCTCCTGGAAATGACAGCTTGCTCCCACAGCCGACTGACACTATTTACGTGGCATTGTTGTTATTTATTCTCATCTCAAAGGGAGTGATTGAATGGCTTTGTGGTTTCTCCCAAGAAATTGTGGAGCTCTACAGCATGAAATCTGCAAGCTCAGGTGATCATCTTTCTTGAGGAGATTTTCACAGGCGGCTCTTTGGAAATTGCATGAAAAGGTTGGTAGGACATTAAACAAAGTAATTTTATTAGGCTGATTGACTCACAGCTGATTGACTCTTCATACTAATTGTGATGGAGTGCACACAGAGGGCAGACTGCCTTCTCCTTAAAACCTCAACCCCCTCCAGCCAAAAGCAGTGCCCTTCCTCCCATCTACCCCCCCCCCCCCCCCCCCCCCAGGATATCTGAAAGCAGCTTTTGCTCTAAGAGGCAACTGCCTAGACGGTATCATGGAGGTGAGGGTGGGGAGAATTAGACGGACTCCGTTCCCCTAATTATCTCTTTTCCACTTGTCCTGGTCTGAAACCCTGCCATTAACTATTTATTCCTTTGAATTCTGGAAACTTATGGATCAATAGAAAAAGAAGGGGCTGGCCCCGTGGCCGAGTGGTTAAGTTTGTGCGCTGCACTTTGGCGGCCCAGGCTTTTACTGGTTCGGATCCTGGGCGCAGACATGGCACCACTCATCAAGCCATGCTGAGGCAGCGTCCCACATGCCACAACTAGAAGGACCCACAAATGAAAAAAAAATACAACTATGTAACAGATGGCTTAGGGGAGAAAAAAGAAAAATAAAATCTTTAAAAAAAGAAACAAGAAAGCAATTTTCAAAAAAAAAAGAAAAAGAAATATGAATGACCTCTAAATAGTTGAAAAGATGCTAAACCATACTCATAATAAGAGTAACATAAATTAAGAATACATTCAGATATCGCTTTTTACTAATGAGATGGGAAAAACTAAATTTAACTTTTTTTGGCTAATCTTTGGGCAAACAGGTATACTCATAGCACTGTTGGTGGTTGCCATTCTATTGGAGGAGAATTAGGAATAGCTATCAAATTTACAAGTGCAATTACCATTTGATTCCAGAAATCCCAATCTTGGGAATTGATTCTACAGTAAAAACTGCACATATGAATGACAAATACATACAATCATATATCGAAAATCTCTATAAAAATTTCAAAACAACTTAAGCTCCATCGCTGGTTAAATTGACTATGGTATATTCATACAATGAAATAACAGACAGCACTACAAAAAAGTAGGATGGCTCTGTGTATACTGATATGGAAACATCTCTAGGTTGTATCTTTAAATGGAAAACAATGCATATAGAATATAGAACAACGCATATATGTTAGTATATGTATATATGGAAAGGGGGAATAAAATTTCATATTTATGCTTGTTTGCTATTTGCATAAGATGTACTGAAAAGATACTCAAGGAACTACTAACAGTGGTTACCTGTGGAGAGTAGTGAGGGGAAGGAAGAAGATGGATGGGGTTAGAAAGAGGAGTAAGAATTCTCAATGTCCACTGCTTTTATTTTTTTATTTTTATATGCTTTTTATATTTTTATATACTTTTAAAAAATACTTTAGTGCTTTTATTTTTGAACTATGTGTACCTATTCAAAAAATTTTATAATTATAATTTTATAATTTAAAATTATTAATAATTTATATTAAAAATTTTATAATTATAATTATAAAAAAATTTTAATTGTACATTTATGTATTTATTTTGCAAAGCATTTTTATGGTGGTAAAATACATATAACAAAATTTGCTATTTTAACTATTTTTAAGTGTACAATTTAGTGGCGTTAATTACATTCACAATGTGGTACAACCCTCACTACTATCGATTTGCCAAACTTCTCATCACCCCAAACAGAAAATCTTTGACCATTACGCAGTAACTTTCATTCTCCCTACCTTCCAGCCTCTGGTAACTTCTAATCTACTTTCTGTCTCTATGAATTTGCCTGTTCTAGAAATTTCATACCAGTGGAATCATACAATATTTGTCGTTTTGTATCCAGTTTATTTCACTTAGCAGAATGTCTTCAAAGTTTATCCATGTTGTGCCATGTATCAGAACCTCATTTCTTTTTATGACTGAATAATATTCCATTATATGTATATAACACATTTTGCTTATCCATTCTTCTATTGATGGATAGTAGGGTTGTTTCCACCTTTTGGCTACTGTGAGTAATGCTGTAATGAACATTAGCATACAATTATCTGTCTGAGCCGCTGTTTTCAATCTTTCTGGCTGCGTAAGGAGTAGAATTGCTGGGTCATATGGCAATTCTGTGTTTACCTTTTCAAAGAAGCGCTAAACTGTTTTCGTCGTGGCTGCCGCCTTTTACATTCCCAACAGCAGTGTATAAGGGGTGTAATTTCTCTACATTCTAACCAACATTAATGAGAAACCATTTCTTAAATGTTTTCTATTAAACTCTAGTACCTGTGAAAAAATACCACCTCAATCTTGTTATTAAACCAAAAAGTCAGTTGACAGCTTGTAGACCTCAGCTGAGGGGCTGAGACTGGGAGGGCCTTAAGTTCTGAGTGTACATAAAAGCTACTCATAATTGTGGTTATTATTATTGAATGTCTACCAAATGCTAACCACTTTGTGTCATTATTCTTCCCCCACAGTCCTGTGAGATAGATATTTTCATCCCCTTTTTGTACATGAGGAAGCTGAGGACCTTGCAGGAAAAAGAACGTGACCGAAGTCAGCCCTCTAGTAAATGGCAACACCAGAATTTGAAACAATGTCTGTGTGACTTCCGGTCCTGTGCATTTTCCACCACAACAAGGCTTTAGAGGGATGGGGGCCACCAGAAAGGGATAGAAAATCATCAGGTAACATTTCATCAGGTTCCAACTTTGTATGAGTTGGCTTTGTTCTTCAAACTTTTTCTTGTCCAAGAGTTGTTCCCTTAAGCCCAAGTGTTTTCCTTTCTTTCTGACTTGATACTGTGGCACCCGCTCTAACTTGTGACATTTTCTCTGAAAACTCAGACTCACAAGACACTTTGCAAAAGAACACAGACCTTAATGTCAGCTTGTCACCTGAGGTTTTCTCCTTTCTCTGAGACCCCTGAATGTCCCAGGCCGCAGACCACAATTTCAAACACATCTCCAGCCAAATGGCAGGTTCCTTCACAGAAAGGAATGAGGTACAATAAGAAGAGAAAGGCTGAACTCTAAGCTGGTTGGAACTGGGACCTGGCAGAAGGGGACAGGGGAACAGACCCGGTGGCCAGCCCATTACAACCAGGATATGACAGGTGGAATGAATGATCAATCCTTCCATGGATATCATGCTCTGCTCCGGACTCAACGCTTTCACCTGCTGCCAGATGCTGCTTGGGGGTGGCCTAACCCACCCAAGAGAGTCTACTGTAGAGCTAATCAGTCACCTCTTCACCAGGTCCATGTGCATGTGCAGCCATGAGCAAGACCCTGGCGACCATCAGCACACGGAGAAATGACAAATCCTGGGAAATTCGTATCTTGCCAACTGTGCTAAGCTCTTTTTCCATAGACACACAAGGCAATTTCGACCACTTCATCTCAACACAAAGAGGCTTTTAATAGAGTATATTACAATGGAATCTTTTCACTTGGAGAGGATTGTGTCAAAACAAGATATTACTCCAGGATGGATTTACGTCTCTTGAATGGTGATGTAAAAATAATCTTTTAAAAAAATTTTGGCCCAACTTATGAGAAAATCTTATAGGTATTTACATATATTCATATATATATGAAAACCATTCATTCAGAAAAAAACAATTCTGACTATATTAGGTGGCCTGTGTATTAGGGCTCGAAAGGAGAGTCAAAAGAAATTCAGATCTGAAGCCTTTTGGAAAGATCTGGAATTCATGTGCTGTCCTGCTTCTTCCTTCATGCTACCTATAGCATTGTGACCGTCCACCCATACAGGACTCTGCAAGACGCTGTTCTTGCCTTTCATTTTCAGGTTTAATTATTTTCAACCTAGTTTTAATTAATGAAAGTAAAATATGAATTTATTTCCATTGTAAAATTGAAGGAAAGAAAAAGTGAAATCCTCTTAACTCTCCCCAATCTCATTCCATGCTGGCACTTTTTTTAAAGGAATTAGTGTGTATCCTTCTGAATCTTTTATAAACCTTTACATTGACACAAGTATATTGTGACCCAGCTCTTTAATCAATAAACATCTATTCAGCAAATAGTTTTTGAGAACTTACTATTTAGAAGGCTTTGTGTTAGGCACAAGGGATGTGGGAAGATTAAGTCATAATATATTGAACACTTCATTTGTGCTGAGAATTGTGTGAAAGAATTTACCTTTAATGTTGGAGTTAATCAACCTAACAACCCTGAAAAGTGGTACTATGATTTGTTTTATAGATGAGAAAACTGAAGCTCAGAAAAGCTAGGTAACTTACTCAAGATCACAGATGATAGAGGTCAGATGCAAACTGAGGACCAGCTGTTTAGAGCCCTTATCTTAATGACACAGCGGGACAAGGTACTGAAATAACAGTCAGCATTTCTGCAGTGAGCAAGATACTCTTCTCAAGACTTTACATTTATTGGCTCATCTAATTTTCACAACAGTATGAACACATACTACTATCACCCCCATTTTCCAGAAGGATACTGAGGTTTAGTGAGGTTCAGTAACTTACCTAGATTATGCTGGTAATAAGTGGCAGAGCTGAGATTGCAACCCAGACTGTCTAGTTGCACAGCTTCCCCTGGTGACTCCTATATTACGCTGCCTATCCCAATACTACGTGCACAGACGCATACTCGTGCTTAAACACCACACAGCTCTTGATCACATCTGCTTAGAGTTTTTAACAACATCGAAAAACACTTAGTTATAATGTAAATAAAACAATAGGGTTTAGAATTGCATGTATGGTATGATCCTAATCATATCAAATATATATGGCAGAAAAATTTAGTAAGAAATTAATTTGTTTTGGTTCCTTCTAATTATGGGTGTATTTTTATTGCTATTTTGTAAAGGTCTCCAGGAGCCAGCTTGGTGGCGCAGTGGTTAAGTTTGCACATTCCGCTTGGGTGGCCTGGGGTTCCCCAGTTTGGATCCCGGGTGTGGAGCTATGCACTGCTTGTCAAGCCACGCTGTGGCAGGTATCCCACATATAAAGTAGAAGAAGCTGGGCACGGATGTTAGCTCAGGGCGAGTCTTCCTCAGCAAAAAGAGGAGGATTGGCAGCAGCTGTTTGCTCAGGGCTAATCTTCCTCAAAAAAGAAGAAAAGGTCTCCAGACCTCTGTGTTCCCTTAACTCAGCTGAGATTTTGCTAGAGTCAAAAGCAGCAGTTGCCAGACGCAGCAGATCCCACTCCCACCTTCACACAGCCTCCTAGAGGAGGTTATGCCTGGCTGTGGGGCATGGTGGCTGGGAGGCAAGCGTTTTGGGAGAAGAGATGGAAACAGGAGAATTGGCAAGAAGTTTAGGGAGCTTCTCCCATCACTGGAAAGAAGCTGAGATTTTTTTTGCAGGTTCCTCAGTTAATGGAGACCAGTCCCCAAAGTGGGTGACACTCAACCCACTAGTAATATGACCTGAAGTAATAGTGCAAGTGTGTGGTGATGGATTGGGGGGAAAACAGAGGTGGTAGGGACTAAACATTAAAAACCACAGACTGGGAGACCAATCAAAGATCCTTATACCTTTCTTTAAAAACCTGAATAACTGTGGGGACCAGTGGAATGAAGGAAAATATCCCTTTCTAGAATGTTCTCTACTGCAAAACATCACATGAAACTCTTTTGGAAAACATCCCTCCACCCAACTTCCACACAGTATAGGGTTAATAATGACTGTGATTTTCCTCCAATCCTGCTGCTGAGGCCTTAGATTAAATTTGATTTGAAGATAAAAAGGAATATGACACACCACAAAAAGAAGAGACAGAAAAATCTCAACAGTTGCTATCTTCAGGTAGTGGAACTGTGGGTGATTTTTTTCTTTATAATTTTCTATATTTTCAAGTTTTCTGTGATTCTCACTCGTCACTTACAAAATCATAAAACCAATTTCTTTTTTAAAACTCTTATTAGTTATGTCACTTTACCGTCCATCTGGCTTAGTCATGCTTTATTTTCATCCAGACATTTTTACACTGCAACTGTTTGTTACAAGTAGGACAGCTATGATTTTTCTCTAGAATCTAGTCCTAGAATTTGCATTTAGATATATGTAAATTAAAGCAATTTGGGCCAACATTATTCTATATCCTACTTGAAAAGAATTTTTAAAGTGTTAAGGAAAACTAGAGGGATTTCATCAGTTTGTTCCATGACAGACTTTGAGTTTAGGATCAGGCACATAAATGATGACGGGGCCCAGGCCAGTGTCATGAATGAAAGAAGCAATACCTCAACTAATGCTCCTGAGTGGTAGGTCATTTTGGCGACTAATCCAAACTTTTAAAAAATGGAAATTGGGCCAAGTATGCAACCCTAACAGAAAACCCCTATTGACTGCTTGCATACTAGAAGCTGCCACTTTGCAACTTCTCCTTGAGTCAGTCACTGGTTTACACTTATAGTTATTCACTGCAATTAGATGCGGACTGATACCAAAAATAGATGGACTGTGTCAAGTTACTTTATCCTCGACTTTAGCAAGTCTATTATCATAGAAACTAGTGCATTTTAAAGACCATCTTGAGACAGATCCGTCTTTACCCAGACCCCCAAAGGCAAACAGGATCCTTATCCTTCAGATCAGCACCAGGTCAATGTCAGTCTTCCCAGGTGCTCCTTTTGTTGGTCTCATACATCTGAGATTGTCTGAAGAATTCCAGTTGCTTGTTCCCAATACTTTCTTTTGCGTCCCATAGTCTCGCCTATAATTTATCTTCCAGTTTTTGCAAGAACCTTTATCTCCAAAGCACCGTTTTCCCTTGAGTGGCACCAGTATGTTTTTGAGTTTACTGCCTCATTGTAAGCCAGTCGAATAAACACAGATTGGGTCTTGGGGCTCAGCCTTGCACCCTTCCTTTGAGCCTTCTTGCTTGCCTCCCCGACACTGCCCGACCCGCTTTAGAAGCATGCTTGGGCACGTGCTTGTCATTCGTGGTGTGGACCTGACCCACCCCTGCTACCAGATCTTCCCTTAGTATCATCTCCTCCCATCCCATCTCGCCCAGTGATGGCAGAGTCCGTCCTTTACCCTTGTCTGTCTTTCCTCTCCAACAGATCACCTTTGTGTCTTGTGGTTCTTCACCTCACGTAAAACTAGGTTCAATAAACCATTTATTGCGTTACTCCCTCATGTTGGTACTATTTCAAGTCTACAAAGATGAATAAAATTAGATCTTTGCCCTTAAGAGATTTATACTTTAGGGGGTGTAATAATTTCCTAGGGCTGTCGTAATAAAGTACCGCAAACTAAGTAGCTTAGCAAACAGAAATTTCTCATCTTCCAGTTCCGGTAGTAATGTCAGCAAAGATGGTGACTTCTAAGGGCTGTGAGGGAGAATCTGTTCTTCCCTCTGCCCTAGCTTCTGGTAGCCTCAAGCGTGCCTTGGCTTGTAGATGCTGTTCCCTCTGTGTCTTCACTCTGTACCTATGTCCAAATTTTCCCTTTTTATAAGGAAACGCATCATATTGGATTAAGGGCCTAACATTCCAATATTATCTCATCTTAACTTAGCTAATTACATCAGCAACAACCCTATTTGCAAACAAGGTCACAGTTTGAGATAGTGGGGGTTAGTATTTCAACATACGAATTTGGAGGGGACACAGTTCAACCCGTGACAGTGGGCAAAATGCATACAAATAGAATTAATTGAATAAAATATGAGAAGCTGAATACTAATGATAAGCACTATGTGCTAGCAAAGCAGGTAGGGGGAGTGTCACATTGTGACTGGGGTTAGACCTGGCAGAGTTGGCTCACGGCAGAAGGAAACTGTCATTTGAACAGTCAGCCAGGGGTTCTCCTGGTGGTGCTGCTACAGAACAGAGAAGAATGTCCCGCTGCAGCTGGGCATCCAGAAGCCTCTCCCTTCTGTGGGCAGCAGGCCAGAGTGACCACCTCCTCAGGGCACACCTTTGACCCATCTGAATCCACCACAGAGAAGATGGTCTCCCCACAGCATACACTGCACATCTAATATCTGGGTGTCAGAGTCTACTGCACTTATCAGATTTATTAGATAAAATTGCCGGAGGGCGGAAGTACCAAAAAGTATGAGTAATTAAAACACTGAGCTGTAATATTATTAAAGGTATATTAAAATCAATGACATCCATTTGAAAAGATATATTTCACACCCTGTCCTCGACAGTGGGAGATGTGGCTGAGCAGAAACAGGTCAAGCAGGGAGTATTGTTAATGAAGGTCCTTGTGGAAAAGGCTGCCGGAGACAAAATGAGTTAAAATCTTTATTGTGTCTTGACAGCCCACATGAATCTATGATGATGATAAATGTTCTCATTTAGAACTTTTTCTTTTCCTGGGACATTTTACATGCTATCTCCAATTTGCTTTGAATTTCTCAAAAGACATATGTTCGCAGAAGAAAGACTCTGCTGGCTTTTCATTAAGTAAGATCTTATCAGGGTGTTTGCATGTGGCCTCACGTTTGAACTATTAATCTTATGACAGGGTATTAAAAAGGGGGGAGGGGGATTCTTTAACAGGTTGAGGGCCATTACACTTGAGAAACAGCCCTCAGGACCCAACAACAGGCACCAGCCCAGGAACTGCAAGTGCAATGATTAATAAGCACTTTCCCGAAGCTACCACTCTAGCAAGAAGGTTGCTCCCTAGAAGGGTGTGCAGTGGACAGCGGAAGCTAAAATGGCTTGTGCACCACTGGGCTGGAAACTGGTCCTGCTGGATCATTGATCTGCAAGATCCTGGCAGGGCCCCAGGGAATGATTGCTAATTCTCACTGGCATTAAGGCTTCTCTGGCATTGAGACACAAACCAATGGAAGACAGTACAGAGGTGAGGTGAGAGGAAAAGATGACAATCCCCTATCCATCCTATAAGAACTCTGTAAAGTACACAACACATACATGCCTATGCATACACACACACACAAATACACGCACAGACAACACTCTAACATATCAACAAGAAATTGGCTTAAGATGAGGCTTTAGAGGTAAGTGGGATCTACACTTGCTGGGCCATGAGACTATGATAAGGGCTTTGATATTTGTCCTAAGAACAATGGGAGGCTTTTGATGGATTTTAAGGAAGGAAATACGCAATCATATTTGCATTTTTCAAAGGTTATTTTGGCTGCAGTGTGGATAACAGATTTAAAACTGGGCAAGAGACAGAAGAAATACAGTGGACCACCTTGGCCTAAAGCAGGCCTGTGGAGATGAGAAAAGTATTTAAATCTCAGCAATATTTTGGAGGTCAACTCGAAGAACTTGGTAGCTTGATTACTGGGACAGAAAAGAAGATGGTGTAAAGAGAGACTCCCAGTTTTCTGGGCATGCAACCAGATGAATGGTAAAAAATTCATGGAGAATTCATATCAGGGAGATATGAGGATAGTCCAGACATGTTGGGGCAGGTCATGAGTTGGATTTTGGACATATTGGGTTTACCATACTTATAAAATATTTATGTAGGGATGTTAAGTTGAGTATGCCTATGCCTTAAGTAGCCTGGCATCTGATCTACTGAATACCATCAAGATATCTCTCATTCATTTTTTCTAAGTCAGTCTTCAAGTTTTTTTTTAAATTACAAATATTTTTGGAATTGGAGGGAATAGAAATCTTAGAATTGTGTCGAATTTGTAAGTTAAATGTACAGAAAATGTTCCAGGAACTGTTTCCTTCCTTTTTTATCCAGGAAAAGTGCTGTCATTTGAAGGAAAAGAAATCATACAAAGGTCAAGGGTCTACCAGATCAACAAAGCCAGGTCGGCACTGGTGAGGTCCTAAGAGAAATGAGGTTTATCATTAGTAGGGAATATATGTATTCTTGCTATGTGTTAACTAGATTTTTCTATTCTTCTCCAGACTAAGTCCATTTGGTGTCCCTGCTTAGGGGAGCACAGAGTGTGACTACATGGCACTGTTCTGCCAATATGTCAAGAAAGCCTGCATCTAGACCACTCATGGGGAAGAAATATGTCCACTCCATACTCCCTTCAACTAGCTTGAGAAATGTCTCAGAATTTTCCTTAATATTATTCTGAATCACTCCATGAAGTAAATGTCAAGTATTTTATCTCCATTTCCCTAAAAGAGAGAATGGGTTGCTAGGGGAAATGCCCAAGTCACTCATAAACCATTTCCAGAGGGAGGACATATTGAATGAAAATGATAATTCTTGTCTTGTTTAACAAGCTCTCCTGGCAGCTCTGGAGGGTAGTAAAATTTATACTCCTACCAGGACAGCCCCAGAATAAGGCATCAGCATGGGATGGAAGGCAGACCTGGGAAACAGAATAGTGCAGTTGCCAGCTCCCCTCAGTTGACTGAATAGTTTGTCTCTATTGTGCTTAGGAAGTTTGCACCTCAGGGAGTGGAACAAGTTGCCATCAGGTAACAAAGTTTTTGCTTAATCGTTTTTCAGAAAATGGATGACTGTTGCATGTGGGCTGAGTGGAGTGGACCGGGTTTAAAATTTGCAGTAACTTAAACCTGGGAAACCAAGACTCGGTACTGATCGTGGATTTGTACCCTCTGAGCTGGCATGGGTTGAGAGGGACAGCTGAACAGTTCGAGATCCCAGAGGGACTTGGCAGGACAGAGCAGGACAAGCCATCTTACTGCCTCAAAGAACACAAGCCTGTAGGAACACACCAGGCTGCAGTGACATTGGGTTTATCCCAATACTTGTTCTGCTTCTCAATTTTCTCATCAGTAAAATGGAATTAATAAGACTTACCTTACAAGGTTCTTGTAAAGATTAAATGAGTGAAAGATGCAAAGCACTAGAGCAGCATTTGACACTGCCAGGAGCACTATACATAACAGATTATTATTATTATTGAAATAAAAGTTAAAGTGTTACTGTTAAGAAATTGTTACACATCATTTTTATCAGTTATTGAACATAAGATTCTTATATAAATGAAATTTCCTATTTAAGATAAAAAATTTACAACACTTTTGCCTTTTGTCATGAGATAATAATTCATGTTAGCAAAAGAATAAATCATAATATTTCTTGTACCTGCAAAAATGGATGGGTATGCAGTCTGTGCCTAAGAATTTATGATCGTGTTTAAGGCAAAACCACAATCTTAAGACTTTGAATATTGCCTTTGTTAAAAAGATCTTGCTGATCATTTCTAATTGGGTCAAGAGAAGTTCTAGAAAAATTCTTGAAGGAAGAAGAGTGAGGACAAAAAAACTGAACTGCTCTGAAAAATAAAGAAAGAGGAATTTTTATCTTAGTCTATGTTTGTAGTTACTTTAGAAAATCACAGTAAAAGGAATGTGTTTTATGGCTGAGGCTATGACATGGGAAGAAGAAACTAGTGACAGTAGGGGGATAAGAAACTGGAATGAGAGGTGATCAGGAAAAGTTAGCCTTCTGCAAATTCTTGAAAATGTGGGCAGAGAATGATGGCTCTCTCAAATTATGTGGGATCAGGAGAGTCTATCTACTATTTATCTACCTATCCATCTATCATCCATCCATCCACCCACCTATTTATCTATTTATCCATCAATCTATGAATAATCCACTCCCAGAGCCAAATGAGAAGACTCCAAGGGGTCACACAAGATTGAAGGACCCCAAGAAGCTCATACTTGGGTTACATTTTTTCTACTCCATGCTCTTGTTCCAGGGTCATTATTAGTGTTTGCACGTTTCACATATATACACTGAGAACCGCTGAGATATCCAGAGCTGAAACTATGATTCGATTTGTAAAAATCTCTGAACTATATGCCTGGAAACTAAGTTTGGATAATGCTGAGGCTCTTGATGAGGCCTACTCTGAAATCCTCGAGGAATGTTTCCCTTAGAAATATGAGAGCATAACCTAAGCATAATTTTGGCATGGATATATCCTTACTAGGACAAGGCAAAATATTCTGAGGAGGCGGGAGGGTGGACGTCCCTGTGTGATGGCCTTTCTTGCAGAGTGCCTTCACTTCGGTCAAAAAAAAAATAAAAATCTCTTCTTAGAAACTGCTCATTTTCACCGTCCCTGTGAAGAAGTGCCCAATTTTTGTCTGGCCTAAATAGGCTCCTATCCAATTTAGGTCCACTTTATAATACCGCAGACATTGGAACCGGAACTGGTGTTCCTCATTCCTCACAGTAGGAATTTTGCTGAAGATTTCAGGAACTTTCTTATCTCGGCCCCCTAATGGTTCAGGTTGAGAACAATCCTGATTCGACTTCTCCATTTCTGCCATGTCGATAGTGAACTTCATTGTTGTGTTTTTTTTTTTAAAGATTTTATTTTTTCCTTTTTCTCCCCAAAGCCCCCCGGTACATAGTTGTATATTCTTCGTTGTGGATCCTTCTAGTTGTGGCACGTGGGACACCGCCTCAGCGTGGCTTGATGAGCAGTGCCATGTCCGCGTCCAGGATTCGAACCAACGAAACACTGGGCCACGTGCAGCGGAGTGCGTGAACCCAACCACTCGGCCACGGGGCCAGCCCCTCATTGTTGTTTTTTATTTCTTCTTTTGCTGAGAAATTAAAGATTCATTTCTTTCTTATAGGAGAAATTGCTATCTTACTTCCCTATGGTTACCATTCCTCTGAAACAACCCTGATTTTTATAGCTGGGCACATTGCCACCCATCTAAAGATACATTTCCCTTGCGGCTAAGCAAGGCCAAGTGACTAAGCTCTTGCCAGTAAGATGTAAGCTGAAGTGTAGTGTAGTACTTTCGGAAAGTCTCTTTTGAAAAGGAGAGGCACTGTCTGTTTTATATTTTCCCCTTCATTTTCCTGCTGCTTGAAATGTACATATAATGGCAGGGGTTTCTATAGCCAGTTTGGGCCATAACGGGTCTTTAATGGAAATCAAGCAAAGTAAAGCAACAAAGTTGAAATATTTGGGATTCCGGATACCATACAACATATATGCCAGCCTTGGATTGCAGTATTAATTATGGTGAAGGCCACACTTCCCTAGAAAACAGAGCCCCTCCACATGATGGCTTGAACAAGTTAGAAATTCATTTTCCTTTCACTGGCTAGATAAGCAGGTGATGTGGCTCAAAATCACCCAGGGACCCAGACTGGCAGGGCACTCTGCCATTCTCAACACTTGGCTTCTAGATTGCCTTAGTCTTTATCATGTCAAACCAGTGGGAAGGAAAGAGAGCACAAGGAACACACATCAAATGACAGAAGGTACCTATCACTTCTGCTCACTTTGTTTGGGTGACACTATAGCCTCTTGGCCACACCTGAATGCTGGGGAAGCTAAGAAATGTAACTCCCCTGGATAATCAGCTCTTGTGCCCAGCAACAACTTTATTGTAATAGAATAGGGTAGAGTGCTTGCTATTGAGCAAAGAGCAGTCTCGACCGAAACTGCCGATCTTACTCTATCCAGATGGTAGAAAATATGCTTCTGTCTTGTTTAACCTACTGCATTTGGGGCCTTTATTGTTCACAGCTGAACATAATCTTAATTGATACACTCCTTCCGTGGCTTATTCAATGAACCTCTTATCTGTAAATCATGAATTTGTGTTGTTAGATAAACGTGCAATTACCTTCCGGCTGTAAAATTCTAAGAATCATCAAACCTTCCTTTCTTAGTGTTCTTAAGGAACAATTTGCAGGTTAAAAAAATAGGCAAAAAGAAAAATTTCTTCTCTGCAAAGAGCCTTGTGGCACTGCAGCAACCACTTCCAGGGGGCTTATCATGAACTGTTGTCTAAGGAAGGTGAGAAGAAGGTCAGAAAGGTTGGCAGTTGATCTCACCAGGAGCTGGAAAGGGTAAGTCCTTCATCAATGAAAGATGTTGACAGAAGCAGCCACGAAGATTTCTGACCACAGAGAATAGCCTCAGTTGGAACATCAGGTTGGAATGTCTTTTGCTCAATGCTTATCTTCTTGGCCATCCCAGCAAAAGTCACTCCCACAGGATAAGGCAGTTCTATCAGTTAGAACACTTGTTTGCAAGTTACTGAAAACTTAAGCCAAAAGGACTGAAAGACTGTATGATATATTTATTTTGGAGAGAGAGAATTATTTTGAGAAGAGTTGGATTTCTGGTCAAAATGATGTCACCAGATTCATTTCTTGGTTCTGTTTCTTCGGAGTTGGCTCTCTCTCCCTTTCTCGTTGCTCTCTCTCTCTCTTTCATTCTCTCTCCATACACATACTAGATACCAGAATATTTAGGCCCACAACAGCATAAAAGAGAGAGTCTGCTTCCCCATTCAGTAGTCCCAAAACTAAGTCTCATTGTCCTGATTGGACAGACGTGGCTCATACCCCTGACCGTGGCCCAACACAGTGCCCAGGGAAGCCGAACGAGTAGACTGTCTTAACTTTGGTCATACATTGCATTCCTGAAGATGGAGGTGGAGTCAGCATGTTCACACCACACACAGGAGCTGAGTGTGGGGAAGTTAGGACACTGTGTCCATAAGAAGAGAGACTAGATGATGAGTGACAAGAACAACAGAGGAAACCTCCACACATTCCTTTTGTTTTGTTCCAAATGTGAAACTTCAAAGGGAGACATTTTAAGGCCTCATCTAGTTAATGCATACATCTTCAAGTACAAAATCTCTGCGTGATGTACTGTCCTCCCAAGTCATATTAAGATGCTGGTCCTCATGGTCCATTGACCTATGGCTAATGAGTAAATCTAAATATCCCAGTGTATCCAATGTGCAATGGCAGTCCATTGTCCCATGACTGACTGATAAATTTAACCATCCCAACACACCCAATGAGCAGTGGTGGAAAAAGAACAAAGTGACTACAACCAAAACATTTATTCAGAAAGCAGAGGGTATGGAAAACAAAGCATACTGAATCCCAGTTTATAGTATGCACCCTATTCTAAGGGCATGGAAAGCAATGGCTCAGTCCATGGCAAGGAAATCTCTTTTGGTCCATCAATCTAGTTGACTTTGATTCTATTCTCTAAGATCGTCGTCCATCATCACTGTTTTCTCACAGCTCCTGGTTCTAGCCTGAGGAAGGATCTCTCTTGTGCATTGTCCTGCTCAAAAGATGGGCAGTGGGGAGGATGCCCTTTCAGAGGGCAACACTTCTTTTGGAGCCTAGTTCACTTTGGTATATGTCAGGGGCCTCGGGATTATTTTAGGTGTTGACCAGAAACCGTTATTGACCTATATCTTCACCTCAGTCAATTTCACATTCTAGGTTCTAGCTTTTGCAAAACACTATCGCAGGAATTGATTTTAATATATTCAGTACTCCTTCACTTGAAAATTATAAAAAGCTCAACTCAAACTGGCTTAAGCAAAAGGAGGAATTCACTGATGTAGAGAATTAAGAAGTCCAGGGATAGCAGTGGCTTCACGTGGCATTTGTTTTCAGATGCGCACCAGTCTCCACTTATTAATCCATGGGACTTGTCAGCCTTCACAATCACATGCAATAATTCCTTAAAATAAATCTCTTTCTCTCTCTATTTACACACACACACATCCTGTTAGTTCTGTTTCTCTGCAGAACCCTGACTAATATGAACTCTAATCTGGATGTGTTACTATTACACTGGGCAGAGCCAACTCAGTCCTTGTATCGATTTCCTATTGCTGCTGTAACCAAGAACCATAAATTAGTGGCTTAAAACAGCGTACATTTATTATCATGTAGCTTTGGAAGTCAGAAGTCTGACATAGGTGTCACTGGGCTAAAATCAAGGTGTCAGTAGGGCCGCATTCCTTCTGGAGGCTCTAGGAAAGAATCCATCCCCCTGCCCTTTCCAGCTGGAGAAGTCGCCTGAACTCCTTGGCTAGTGGCCTCCATCTTCAAAGCCTGCAGTGTCACATCTTCCAATCTCTGAGTCTGACTCTCTTGCGTTTCTCTCATAAGAACCCTTGTGATCATCTTGGGCCCCCCTGGATGATCCAAGATAATCTCCCTCAAAATCTTTAATTTAAACACATCGACAGAGTCCCTTTTGCCATGTAAAATGACATATTCACAGGTTCCAGGGCTTAGGACACAGACATTTTAGGAGAATCATAATTCTGCCTACCATAGCCCTTTTAAAAAGACTGGGATTTGGGGCTGCATTCAGTCACCCATTCAACAAGAATTTACTGAGTGCCTACCAGTTGCTATGAGCTGGCACAACTTTGCATTGTTCTAAAAGTTGGCATTTCCGTCAACAGTAAACAAGACAGGTCTGGTTTTCACGCTCATGGAGATTGCATCTAGCAGGGCCAGACACAAAATGGGTAAGTAAATAAATATTTTTAATAAGGGGCTTTCAAATAGTGATAAAAAACCTGAAAAAATAAAATGGACTAGTGTGATGACTAGAGGTGGGGTGGGGTGGCTTCTGAGGTGACGGCTTTTGAGCTGCGATTTGCATTGGAAGCAGCCGCCAGCCATACCAAGGTAGGTGAGAACATCTCAGGCAGAGGAATCAACCATTGCGCGTGCCTCTGGCAGTGATTAGTGTGATGTGTGTGAGGGAAACGTCATGCCAGAGCACAGGGGAAGCCTGGTACAAGATGGCCTTAGAGATCTAAGCAGAGCAGGTCATGCAGGTCTTTGTGGGCAGTAGCAAGAAGGTTGGGTTTATTAAAGGGCTTGGCAGCCAACATTTTTTCCGCCGACAGAATATTTCTTGGTAGAGAAACATGATAGCTCTAAGGCCTGTTCACCAGGTAAGCTGCTGGTCGCCCTTTTCTGGCTGAGGAAAATTTGTCAAGAATCCTCTATTTGGGCCGTTCTCCTGACAAAAATTTTACTGTTCGCACAGAATACTTCCTACCACAGCAGCAATTTGCCACAGTCAGTACGCCTGCAGAATTTAAACAGTTAGCAAAAATGCCTTTAGCTTACATATAAATACCCGAATTTGCTGATCATTTTTTCAAATGCATTTTGTTGTGTGGAGATACAGAACATTCATAGGAAAAGAGGAAAATAGATGTGTGAGGCATCCTGGCTCAACGATTCAGTATTAGCTTCTTATCACTAGCTAATAAAACATACAGATTCTCCCTACCTCTCTCCCACCTCAACTTAACTGAGTTCCAATAAGATCTATTTTAGGTCTCTTTCCTTCACAACAGGAGAGTTTCTGTGTTTCTCAACACACAAACCTGCAGGAGAAAGAGCTGAAAGCACAGGGGAAAATTGCTTTGGTGATCTTGCAGTGTAATTCACCTTGGGAAAAAAAAAAAAATCACAGCCTTATTTTAAAAAAGTCATAGCCTTATTTTTAAAGTCCAAATACAATGAATGTATCCTTTGCTACGTGGGCAGTTAGGCCAGGAATCAGGAACCTAGTGAAGTAGCAATTTGAAAATCATAGAAAAGAGCAAATTAAATAAAAAGCATTATGAAGAAACAATCAACCAACAAACAAGGGTTGGCTTGGTCCTTGGTAGATATCAGTCTCTAGCTCTGTCTACAGCTCTAACCGTATCTGATTTCTCCCGGCCCCACGTCCCCATCATTTTCATACAGTCATGCGCCACATAATGACATTTCAGTCAAAGATGGACCGTACATACGACGGTGGTCCCATAAGATTAGTACCACAGAGCCTCGGGATGTCGTATGCTATGCCACCTACGTTTGTGTAAGTGCACTCTATGATGTTCCCACATGGACAAAACCACCTAATGATGCATTTCTCAGAACAGATCCTGGTCCTTAATGGGCAATTGCAATTTATGGTTTATCCTTTCTGTGTTTCTTTTAGTAAAAATGAGCAAACACGCACATATTCTTATTGTCTCTTCTTTCATAGAAAAAAAGGAAGCATATTATCCGTACTTTGTTTTTGGTCCACATGTCTTTGAAACAATTCCATGTCAGTTTCTCTCTTTCTCTCTGGAGTTTCACAGGACTTCATTTCACAGTTATACTATCATTTATTCAGTCTCCTATGAATGACTATTTCAGTTGTTTTCTGTATATTGCTATTATATATAATGATGCATATATAACTTTTTTTTTATTTGTGGGAGTGCACCTTCAGGCAAATTCCCAGAAGTGGGATTGCTGCGTCAATGGCTAAATGGGTGTGAAGAGTCATTAGACATGGCCAAACTCCTTTCCAATGGGATTGTACCATTTTGCACTCCCATCAGCAATTTGTGAGTGCCTGTTTCTCCACAGCCAAGAGAGCAAGTCGTTAGGCTTTTTAATTTTTGTCAGTCTGACAGTTAAGAAATTGTATCACACAGTAGATGTAATTAGCATTTCTCTTATTAAGAGTGGAGTCCTTTTCTCATATTTAAATACCAGACGTGAACCTTTGTGGAATTGTATATTCATAGTTTTGCCCCCTTTTCTATCAGATTTTGATATTTTTCCCCTTTGGTAGTAAAAAATTCCTTATGTATTAAGGAAATCAGCTTTTCATCTGTGACATTTTTACTTTTTCAGTGTCATTTTCGTTAGATTTTGCTGATGGTTTCTTTGTCATGCAATTCGTTTCTATTTAGTAAAATTCACCAATCTTTTCTTTTATTGCAACTGGATTTTGAATCTTGTTTAAAAGTCTTTCCCCACTCCAAGATTATAACAAATTCACCCGTTTTCTATTAATACTTATATGGTCTGATTATTTACACTTAAATTTCAGATTTATTTGGAATTTTTTCTGGTGCATCGTGTGAGCTATGAACCCAATTTTATCTTTTTTCCAAATGTTTATCCAAGTGTTCCAAATTTATAAGATGTCCATGTTTTCCCCAGCGATTTGAGATAGTGCTTATATGAAATTTTCATGTGCACTGGGTTTATTCCTAGGCTTTCTACTGTGTTTCATTAGTGTACCTACTTATGTGCCAGCATCACACTTTTTAAATTGAACTAATAGCATGTTTTAATGTCAAGTAGGGCTACTGCTCGTTTATTCCTCTTCTTTTCCAGAGATTTCCAAACTATTCTTTTTTATGATCTTCAAAACTGCTTACCTTGATCTAGGAATAAAACAAACTTATTTGTATTGGGAATGTTCTAAATGTATACATTGAATTGAAGAAAATTGATGTCTTTATGATGTTTGAATCATCCTATCCAAGAACAAGTATCTCTTTCCATAGGTTTAAGTCTTTGTTTTTATCAGAAGTGCTTTCAAGTTTTCATCATATATGTTTTGTCCATTTCTTGTTAAGTTTATTCCTAAATATTGAGACAGAGAGGAAGAATTGTAAGAGAAATTCTCTATGGCAACTTCCAATTGTTTATTATCTGTATACATGGAGGATATGGATTTTTATGTAAATTTTATATCCTATGGGCATACCTAAATATTATTTAATTTTAGATTAATTAAAGTAATCTAAAATTACTTAATTTTTCATTTAATTAATTAATAATTAATGCTTTCTTTGAGATATAGTACATGATTAAATTTGGTAAAATTTCCATGGATGTTGGAAAAGAAGGTATGTTCAATTTTTAAAGTAGGAAGTTTAATATATCTATGATCTGATGTTTAATAATTCTACTAGTCAACTTATCCATGTCAATTTCCATGTACTTGAATTAACAAAGGCTATTAATATTTTTTAATGTTTCCCAACAGAAAAAATTACACTTCTCTAAATTTTTCCTTGCTTTTTAATAGATTTTGTTCTACTAATTTGAATCCATGTCATTTGGCAAACAATTTGTCTCTAGTGTACCTTCTTTATGTACTCTAATTGTTGTCAAGGTATGTGACTCACATTTTTTCTCAAATTAAAGTTACTATACTGCCTTATTTTTTTCTGTTTCAGCAAATTATTGATCTTTGTAGTTAAAGTTCTCCTTTTAGTTTTTAAGTATATTTCTTCTAAGGAAACTCTTATTTTTGTGGCTATAGTATAATTTTACTAAATGTTTTCAAAGTTAACAGCTATCACTAAATCGTTCCCCTAAAGCGGATACAGTGAATTACACCCCTACCAGCAGCCAATGAGAGTCCCAAGTGCATCGTATTTTTTACAAAAGTCTGTAATTTTTGCCCTACTGATTGCTGTAAAATGGATTCTTATTGTGAGTTGGGTTTTTTTTTTTTTTCGTTTTTGAACATCTTTTTTTCTATTTTCTTGGGAACTACACCTTCCACTTCTGCAAGCTGCTTGTTTAGATACTTCCTTGTATTTGCCTTATTGATATTTAAGAGTTCTTTAAATATTCTGAGAGCTAATTCTCTGTTGATTATAATCATTGGGAATATTTCCTATCAGTTTTTGGCTTCCATTTTAATTTTTATATTGTATAATGAACAAAAGTAACTTTAACAAAAATATATTATCAATCTTTTCTTTCGTGGCTTGTGCCTTTTTGTATCTTGTTTAAAAATCCTTCCCAGAGATCCAAAAGACCATCTCCAACATTTTTTTCTGAGATTTTACAGTGTTTCTTTTGGCTTTTAAGCTTTTGATACATCCAGAATTGGCTTTTTTGCGTGGTGTGGAGTAGACATAACATTTGATGTTTTTCTATAAGAATAACCAATTTTCCCAGCACTCTATATTTAATAGGCTGTGCTTTCCCTATGGCTCTGAAATGACACTTCTGTTTTATATGAAATTTTCTTTATTTAAGGGTCTATTTACAGACTTTCTATTCTGTTCTCTTGGCCTCGTTGTCTATCTTGAAATTATATAGCACTATATTTTATTGTATTATAATAAATCTTGATACCTGGTGGGAAATTGATTTCAGTTTTCTTGGCTATTGACTATTCTTGGCCTTTCATGTGAATTGTATAAGCTTGTTAGAACTTACGAAAACACTTGTTGAGATTTCTGTTTGAAATGCTTTGTATTTATACATTAATTTGTGCAAAATTAACATCTTTACTATATTAGGTACTCCTATACATGAATATGGCCCATCCTGCCTTTTATTTAGGTTGTCTTGGATGCTAGTTGCCATAGGTCCTACGATTTGTTCTTAGTTGTGTTATTTATTCCTATTTTCGTTTGAATAGTCAATTTACCTTTTAAAGAAATTAAAAACCAAGAACAATGTCATTTATATATACAAGTATATTTAACATTTCTGGTGTTCTTCTCTTTGGGTAGATTTGGTTTTCCATCTGTTAGCATTTTCCTTCAGCCTGAAGAATTTTTTTTAAACTTTTCTTATAATGGTGATCTGTTGGCAACATATAAAGTTGTTCATAATATCCTCTTATTATATTTTCCATGTGTATAAGATATTGAGTGATTCTCTTTTTTGCACTACTGGCATTGGAGCCTGTGTTTTCTCAAATTTTCTTGATCAGTCTGAGCTAGAGGTTTGTTAAGTTGATCTTTGCAAAGAACCAACTTTTGCTTTTGATGACTTTATTTATAGTCTCTTCTATTTCTTTAACTTTGCCGTTATCTTTATTATTTCCTTTATTTTACTTACCTTGAGTTTCTTTAGCTTTTCTTTTTCTATCTTAAGGTGGAAGCTTAGATCATTTAGTATTTTCTTCTTTACTAATATAGGTATTAAAGCTATAAATTTACCTTTAAGCCCTGTTAGCTGTATTTTACAAAGTTTACATTTTGTGTTTTCATTTCATTATCTTTCAGTTCAGAATATTTTCTAATTTTTCTTGTGATTTTTCGTTTGACCCATGAGTTATTTAACATTCATTTAGCTACTTTTTTCCTGAAAATTTTTCATTTTTTAAGAATATTTTGGCTGGATATAATATTTAATTGTGATCATTTTTTCCTTTCATACTTTAAAAATACCATTCCATCTTCTCCAACTTTGCATTGTTTCTGATGAGAAATTGGTTATGATTCTTTTTCTTTCCCCCCATTTGTAATCTGTCTTGTTTCCGCTGGCTACTTTTAAGAATTTCTCTTTATCAGTGTTTTAAATAAATTTTATTGTGATATGTGGTTGTTCTGGTGTTTATTTTCTTCAGGTTCAATGAGTTCCTTGGATCTGTATGTTAATATTTTTTGTTAAATATAGAAAGTGTTTGCTCAGTATTTCTTCAAATACAATTTCTGACCCGTGAATCCTTTGTGGGATCCGATTACATGTTTGTTACGCTGCTTTATGTTACCCTACAGGACAGTGAAGTTCTGTTTTGTTTGTTTGTTTCAGCCTTTTTTTCTATTTGCTTAGATTAGCTTCTATCACCATATCATCAGGTTCCCTGATCTTTTCTCTGGCAGCGTATAATTTGTTTTTAAGCCTATCTAGGGATATTTTCAATTCAGATATTGTATTTTTCAGTTCTGGATGTTCTATTTTTTTAATACATCATTTCCATTTCTGTCTTCATTTCCTTTAAATCTTGATTATAGTTATGAAATCTACTTCAATCTCAGCAGGCAATTCACTGATCTGCAGGTCAGCTTGAGCTATTCATTTAAAAAATGTTTCTTTATGGTGAGTCTACAGGAGTTTTTACCAAAGGACTACTTTAGTTCTATACCCAGTACGTAAGCTTTCTGGGATCTCTGTTGGACATCCAGAAAATTCCATGAGCTCGCTCTACTCTGGCTGGTTGTCTCCAACTTGAATGCGTCCAAGCCCTCCAGTTCCTGAGCTTCAATACTTGTTCAGTGCTATGTTCTGAATGTTTATGTCCCCTCAAAATTTGTATGTTGAAATCCCAATGCCCAGTATGATAGTATTAGGAGGTAGGGCCTTTGAGAGGTTCTTAGGTCATGAGCCTTAGAAAAGAGGCTCCAGAGAGACCCCTCACCCCTTCCACCATGTGAGAACACAGTGAGAAGTCACTGGCTGTGAACCAGGAAGAGAGACTTCACTAGAACATGACCATGCTGGCACTTTGATCTTGGACTTCCCAACCTCTGAAACTGCGAGAAATAAATTTGGTTTTTACAAGCTACTTAGTCTGTGGTATTTTGTTATAGCAGCTCAAATGGACTAAGACAATAAATTGGCATCAAGAAGTAGAGGTGCTGGGGCTGGCCTGGTGGGGCAGCAGTTAAGTTCGCACGTTCTCCTTTGGTGGTCCGGGGTTCGCCGGTTCGGATCCGGGGTGCGGACATGGCACCACTTGGCAAGTCATGCTGTGGCAGGTGTCCCACATATAAAGTAGAGGAAAATGGGTACAGATGTTAGCTCAGGGCCAGTCTTCCTCAGTAAAAACAGGAGGATTTGTAGCAGATGTTAGCTCAGGGCTAATCTTCCTCCAAAAAAAAAAAAAAATAGAAGTGGGGATGCTGCTGCTGTAACAAATATCTAGAAATGTGGAAGTGGCTTTGGAACAGGGTAATGGGTAGATCCTGGAAGAATTTGGAGGTAGATGCTAGAAAAAGCCTCCATTACCATGAATGGGTCCTTAAAGGCAATTCTGACAAGAACCCAGAAGGAAAAGAGGAGAGCTGTAGAGAGAGCCTCAGTGTTCCTACGGAATACCTAGGTGGTCGTGAAGAGAATGTTGGTAGAAATATGGATGGTAGAGTACTTTCTACTGAGATCTCAGACAGAAATGAAGAACATGTTATTGGGCAGTGGAGGAAAGGCCATCCTTGTTATAAAGTTGCAAAGAACTTGGCTGAATCCTGTTTGTGTTCCAGTGTTTTGTGGAAAGTAGAATTTGTGACCAATTAAATTGGATACTTGGCTGAAGATATTTCTAAATAAAATGTTGAAGGTGCAGATTGGCTTCTGTTGAATGCTTATAGTGAAATGTGAGAAGAGAGAAATGACTTGAAAATGGAATTGTCGATCAAAACAGAAGAACTTTGCAATTCGAGATCTGTAACCATGGGGAACCATGTGCAAATTCCAAACAAGGGGAGGAGAAACTCTTATAAAGAGGAAGGGAAGTTGGGAGGACTAGTGTAAACAAAGAGCCCATTGGAAGAACTGAGAGTTTGAAGTATAGTGGCCTTTCATTAGTTGAGTTGTAACAGTCTATCCTTGCCTGAGCTCTTGCCAGGCAAGAAGAAGTCTTCCTCCCATTGGATTCTGCCACTGTTGTAGGGTGTGAGAGCCCCCTCTTCTGGCCACCCCATCTCCATTTTAAATGAGATTTCTGCTTATTAATTTTTACAGGCAATGCCCAGTGGAGCCTTAGGGGCTGGGCCGCCCCTGAAACCCCAGACTGGTAGAGCCACAGACATTCAATTCCAGCCTGCAAGAGCCACAGGCACACAGCTCCAACTCATGAGAGCTGCAGAGTGGGCTGGGCCCAGCAAAGTCAGAGGTACAGGACTGTTGCGCCAGTGGGTCTGAAAGGCAAGACCTCTGCCCCAGTGGGCCTTAGGGCCTTGATGGAGACCTGTTACCCCTTTCTTCTTTCCTATTTCTTCCCTTTCGGAATAAGAGTGTTTATCCCATGCCTGCCCTACCATTCTATTTTGGAAGTACATAATTTGTTTGATTTCACACGTTCAAAGCTGGAGAGCACTTTGCTTCAGGATAAATCCTCTTACTCACATCTGATTTAGATGATATTTAGATAAGATTTTGGCTTAGACTTTTGAGTTGATCCTGGAATGAGTTAAGACTTTTGAGACTATTGGGATGGAATGAATGTATTTCCCATACAAGGAGGACACGAATTTGGGGAGCCAAGAGTAATGCTACCATCTAAATGTTTGTGTTCTGTTCTTCATCTCACTCCCAAATTCATATGGTGAAATCCTAATGCCCAACGTGATGGTATTAAGAGGTAGAGCCTTTGGGAGGTGATTAAGTCGTGAGGGAGGAGCCCTCATGAATAAAATTTGTGCCTTTATAAAAGAAGCCCAAGAAAGCTCCCTAGTCTCTTCTGCCAACTGAGGATACAAGAGACAATTATGCAACCTGGAAGAGGGCCCTTACCCAACCATGCTGGCACCCTGATATTGGACTTCTAGCCTCCAGAACTGTAAGAAATAAATTTCTATTGTTTATAAGCTACCCAGTTTCTGATACTTTGTTATAGCAGCCTGAATGGACTAAGACATTCAGTTTATCATTACCCAATACTTTTTCTTTCTCCAAGAGTTCTTTGTTCTGCCTTGTCATGCCTCACCCTATACACATACACTTTAACATTAACCAAAGACTCAAGGGTGCCCCTATGCAGATTTTGGGGGATCTTTCTTTGAGAAGTTCCCTTCTTTTCACTCAGTCCCACCAATTCTAGTTGCCTAATCCTCCTCAAATTCTGATCTATGTTTCTTCTATTCAGAAAGACCACTGTGATCTGCAGTGGGTTCCCCTTCCATGCACCAGAGCCTGGAAAGTACCTCCAAGAAGAAACCTGGGGAAATCATAGGACTAACATCATTTGCTTTCCTTCTCTCCAAGATCACAGTCTTAATTTTTCTTTCCCAAAGTCTAAAAACAGTGGTTTTATATATTTGTCCACTCAATTGTTTACATCAGAAGGACTAGTTCAGTACTAGTCACCCCTTCATGTCCAGAAACAGAAGTTTTCTTCATAGTACTTTGCTCTTTAAAGACACATAGATTATGACGGTTAGAAAAAATCTCAAGGATCATCAATAGGTCACCCCATTCCACTCCCACAGGACTTGAATTTCCTTTAACAAATATCCAATAAATCCCTGTTCAGATTATACTTAGCCACCTCCAGTAATGATGAAGCCACTATTTCCAAGGTAGGCTTACATCTTAGCCTGGTAGGAAAGTCTTTATCACGAGCAGATTTCTGTCTCCCTGTAATTTCCGCATTATCTTTGTTTTATCTCAAGGCCACAGAATGGAGGGTCTACTCTCTCTTCTGCTAAACAGTCCTGCAAATAGTTGACAACAGCATCATGTTCCCACAGAGCCAGCTCTTCTGCAGACTAAACATGTCCAGTTTCAACTAGCTCCACCAGATTGAGCAAGTAAGGTAGAAAGAGACCTTCTTTACTCTCTTCCCTACTCTGAGTCTATGCCGTAAGACTTTTGAAATCTCAGGAGAAAATTCCCTTTGAAGCCCTCTTGCACTGTTAGCTTGAATCAGATATGACTAATTTGATCAAAATATCACTCAGCTGTTGCAAATGGTCTCTGTAGTGAGCCTCTTTCAGAATCTCCGAGCACCATGTCACAAGAGCCTTTCCCAAGCTGCATGACCCAGAAAACATCAGTCCTGACCATGCTTTCAAAGGCAGCCCACAGGACAAGCAGATAATGGCTTCATTAATTGAGAAGTGAGAACTAGAAGAGAGGCAGGAGAGTTTAATTCCACTGAAGTATATGGTTCCATTGCCTAATCAATAACTTTAAGGATAAAATTGGACATAAAATTTCAGGCCTCTGAAAGTCAGTTAACATATCTGAAGATCAAGGCTACATTATACATCATTCGTTGCTTGACTTTAGTTTATCCTAATATTAAGATTTGAGGACTTTAACTTTATTCTAAAATCAGGATTAATCTTATTAACTGCCTCATAGTCAAGTTTAAAAAATATTTTGTCTTGCAAAACTTGTTCGCCTGTGCCTCTTCTGTTCCAATAAGGACATGCCTGGAAGCAGTCGGCTTCATAGCTTCAACCCGACAGTTTGTTTTAATTGGTTTCTAATTCATTCTTTAGGCTACGCCTTGTTTCTTTTGGTCCCCAGGTCTGTACTAATCTGCATAACAGCATTAACAGAACACTGTGAAACATAATTCTCACTCATTAAAGAAATGCAGATGCTAAATGTCACACATTTACATTTTGAAATAGTGATTTCCTTCAATCTATTTTATCTTATTTAACTTTTAAAAGATGATTTCCCACGGGCTAAAGTGTAGGAAACCCTTAGTAAGTAACTTTACCTCAGGCATTTTTTTAATCACATGGAGAGAGCAGTTTCCAGGCTCCTGACGAGCATGTACTGTTTCTTAGGACTGTGATGGGCCTGCAGCTGAAGAGGAGCTGTAAACATTTCTTGTTGTCTGAGACAGAATGGTTGACGGCTAATACTTGCTTTCTCTTCAGACTCTTTTTTTTGCCCCATAACACTTGTCTCATAAACTCTCTGCTTCGTTATACAATAATTAGGCTCTCGGGTTAAATCTTATGTTGGAGTCAGATACTTGGCTGTTCATTTCTACTACCCATGGAGAGGAAATGTTTTCCATGGCTGATGATAAAAAAGGGGAGGAAAGAAAAAAGAGGGCCTGAGGTGTCTGATTTTTTTCCACCTGTTGTTCTTATTTGGTCACTCGAAACATGGCTGGAAAAAGAAAAGAAGCGAAGCAGAAGATAGGCCTGGGGATTGATCCCAAAGGAGTGGTTGGATGGATCCTGCAGGCTCTGCTGGACAAGCCACCAGAATATGAATAGCAAGGAGTGACCTGAACTTCTGTCATTAAGTCTTTGCCTTATTTTCTAACACTTGCTGAGTGCCGGTGACTGTGGATCCATAGGCCTTTACCAGCACCAAATAGAGGCCAAGAGTTTTCTAACTTTAGTTAATTTTTACATTATATATTTTATTTTTTTAATTCTATTGCAGTAACAGTGGACTATAACATTATATAGTTTTCAGATGTACATTGTAGTATATTTCGAATTCTGTGTAGATTACATCATGTTCACCACCCAAAAACTAATTATAGTGCATCCCCTCACATGTGAGCCTAAATCACCCCTTTTGTCCCCCCTCTCCTTTCCCTCTGGTAACCACCAATCCAATCTCTGTTGCTATGTGTTTGTTTGTTGTTGTTTTTATCTTCTACTTATGAGTGAGATCAGATGGTATTTGACTTTCTCCCTCTGACTTATTTCACTTAGCATAGTGCCCTCAAGGTCCATCCATGTTGTCACAAATGGCCGGATTTCATCATTTCTTATGGCTGAGTAGTATTCCATGGTGTATAAATACCACATCTTCTTTATCCATTCGTCCCTTGATGGGCAATTAGGTTGCTTCCAAGTCTTGGCTACTGTGAATAATGCTGTGATGAACATAGGGGTGCATGCATCTTTATGCCTTGGAGTTTTCAAGTTCTTTGGATAAATACCCAGCAGTGGGATAGGTGGATGAAATGGTAGATCTATTCTTAATTTTCTGAGGATACTTCTTACTGCTTTCCATAGTGGCTGGACCAGTTTGCACTCCCACTAGCAGTGTACAAGTGTTCCTTTCTTTCCACATCCTCTCCAACATTGGTTGTTTCCTGTCTTGTTAATTATAGACATTCTGACCGGAGTGAGGTGACACCTCATTGTAGTTTTGATTTGCATTTCCCTGATAGCTAATGATGTTGAGCATCTTTTTATATGCCTGTTGGCCATCCGTATATCTTCTTTGGAGAAATCTCTGTTCAGAGATCTTCCAACTTCCTTTTCACCCAATTTACCAAAATACATTGCACACAAACTGTGGGCCAAGTCTCATGCTAGGTTCTGGAAATGCAAAAATGAATGTCAAGATTCCTACTTTGAAGGAGCTCACAGACAAAACAATAAAACAGAGAATTGAAAGAGTTTAATAAGGCTTGAGACTGAGATACACTAGGTCCGAACCTAAATTTTATTGGGTCAGAGAGAACTCCTGGTATAGGTAACACATGAACTGAATCTAAACAGATGAGGAATTGGCTACACAATGAAGGGGTGGAGGAGATGAAGGTGTTCGGAAGAGTGAGAAAGGAGGCTTCAGGTACAATGATGTGGAAATCCGAGGGAGCACGATGACCTCAGCAATGCTAAGTGGTTTAGTGTGGTGGGGATATTGGGCATTTGCATCTGTGTTTTAAGTAATTTGCTCAATGTCACAAGCAAATGACTGAAGCAGGATTTAAACCAGATCTTCCTGAACCTGAAATCTATGCCTGTAACCCCGGCTACATATGCCATATGATTTAAAAACATGCAGCTTAAATTAGATATTTTGCAATATAAATACTATTTGTCTCAATGATTCTTCTTTTGCCAAAGAATAGCAGTTAGATGCCAATTAAGCAGATATTCTCAGACAATTTCATCTTGGATGAAATAAATAGACTTGATTTTGCTGTTTTTATTACAAAAGGATTTTAGTCCCATTTCTACGATAAGTATTATTTGCCTAAAATTTCATGCTTGGCATTTAAAAATAATAAAAGATCTCACTCAGGTAGTTTTCCATCAATGGCAGTTTAATTGCAAGGATCCTCTTGAACTAGAGTAATAATAGGATTCATCTCCAGTAAGGAGAGGAGAATTTGAGCTTTCACTCATAAATACAACTCCATTCTGTAAGAAAACAATTTTGTCATCAACTTCCTTAATCTTTTCTCGGATTATCTCAATTATATTTTGCTCATTCTTTTACCAGTTTCTTTAGAGACTGAAGGGCACAATTTTGTTATCATATTTTATTTTAAGTGGATCAGGTTTGTAGACAACTTGGTTGCAGAAACATCAACAGGATTATCTTCCCTATCAAATAAAAGATGATAATCTCAAGTCTTTGAAGCTTATAGCAGAATAGTTTTGAAAGCAGTCATGGAGTCCAGGGAGGGGTGAGGTGGAGATGGCAAAAGGCCATTGCTTTCCCAGAAGTTTTTTTCCAAAATCTTAGACCTTGCACAAATATCCAAATACCATTAGCCACACCATAATTGCATTATTTGCAGCCTGAGCTGTATTTAAGCCAAGTTATTTGTTAATTTGCTTGTTTGTTTTAAGGTCAGTGTTTCATAAATAAAACCATGTTTATGCTAAGACAAAAGTTAAATTCACACTACTGCTATGGAGCTGAAAATTTCTATAAAACCTGTTGTCTTACTTTATAGAAAATAACAAATGCCACAAAATATTATTTATATGGCACCAGCCTCATACTTATCAGAGCCCAGCCCATGACTTCCTGCCAACATGGCTCTGTAAAAAAGCACTGCACTGAATTAGGAGAGGTAGGTGATAATCCTAAGTCTTTCACTACTAATGGTAGGAACTTGAATAAGATATTCACCTTCAGGACTTTAGTTTTTTATTACAGACAGTGATTAGGGCAAGATGTCACTAAGATCCATTCTAACCTTAAATGTTTATAATTCTGATTCAAAAAGAAGAGATTTAGGTATAACATCTCTATTTTGCTCCATCCAAGATCAGATGACACCCACTTACCATGCACCTTCTAGGGGGTTCCATTGGTTTTGTGTTGTTTCATAGCACTTCAGGCTTTGCCTTATCTAGTTATTTCACAAAAGGATGGGCTGGATGTATATTTTGGAGGTTGAATGACAAGATTTGATGGTGGTCTGACTGTGGGAATGAAGAAGAAGGAAGTGTCAAAGATGCAGCGCTTGTTCCTGGCACAAATCACTGGTTGGATGCTGAAACTGAGAATACTGGAGAGGATCCATATTGAGAGGAAAGATTAAAAATTTAAGAGGCCAGCCCTGTGGTCAAGTGATTAAGTTCGTGTGCTCTGCTTTGGTGGCCTGGGGTTCACCAGTTCTGATCCTGGGCATGGACCTACACACCGCTCATCAAGCCATGCTGTGGTGGCATCCTACATAGAAGAATTAGAAAGACCCACAACTAGGATATACAAGTATGTAGTGGGGCTTTGGGAAGGAAAAAAAAAGGAAGATTGACAAAAGATGGCATGCCAGGGCCAATCATAAAAAAAAAATTTAATTTTGGACAATTTAAGTTCGAGATGCTTCTAAGAACTCTTATAAGTATATGGGCAGTTAAATATGTAAGTCTAGGGTTTAGAAGAGAGGTCAGGAAGGGCGATACAAATATGGAAGTCGTTAGCATATAAATGGTATTTTAAACTGCAAATACTGATAAGAATGACTAGAGAGACAGTGTAGATTGTAAAGACAAGGGCTTGGGACTAAGTCCCAAGAAATTCTCACATTCAGAGTTCTAGAAGATGAAGATGAACTTTGCAAAAGGCCAAATAAATAGCCAGAGAGGCAAGAGAAAATCAGGATAGTGAGTGTAATAGAAGCCAATGTCAGAAAAGTAATCCCAGAAGAGGAAAGCCAACTGGACTGAATTCTCACAAAAGGATGTGAGAGAAGCAAAGAGGTCAAGGTGGAGAGTAAGCTTACTCTCTGACATAGCTCTTCTGATTCAAGCACACATATAAATAAAATATAAAAGAAAAAATAATTATAGAGCCAGGCTCTCAAACAAAATAAACATTTCCCAGATACAAATGGAAGGCAATGCAAAGCAATTAGTGGGGCTAAAACAATGAGTAGGCACGTGGGCTGGAGTCCAAGAGTGCTTATATGAAATGGTCTGAGGTTTTGGAATATTGGTCAGGCTCACTTAGGTCAGGAGCCAGGGTGGGATTGAAAATATTAGTCACTCTCATTGTCTGGGACTATGACTTACATCAAGCATTTAATCTAGGGTTATATAAGGACAAAACATAGTCATGTGACTAAACTGTCTTAGTCTTCCCACCTCAATTAAAGGCAACTCTAACCTTTCCATTGCTGAGACTGAAAACTGGTGTATTCTCTGGCTTTTTCTCTTTCTATGACCCCACATCCAATCTCAGTAGATCCTGACAGCCCCACTTTCAAATCATATCCAAAATATAACCACCTCTCACTCTCTCTGAAATTACCTCCCTGAATCCAGATGCCACTATCTCTCACCTGGATTATTACAATTCCTTAGCTCTCCTGCTGGTTGTACAGCTGCCTTCCTATTGTCTAATCTCCATATGCCACTCAGAGGGAGCCCTTGAAATACATCAGTCATTTCATGTCATACCTTGGCTCAGAATGTTTGAAAAGTTTTCCACCTCTCCAGAAGAGAATCCATAGTCTATAATGCCCCACACAATCTGCTGTCTCTCTGACCTCTTTTGGCTGACTCTCTCCCCTGCTCACTCCACTCCAGCCTCAATGGTCTCTTCAATCTTCCTTGAACACAAACATGCATGCTACTGTCTCAGGAGCTGCATTTGCTTTTCCCTCTGACTAGAATGTTCTCCTAAAGAACCACAGGTCTTACCCTCTCGCCCACTTTAGCCTTTTGTCAAACGTTACCTTTCATTGAGCCCTTTTCTGATCATTCTATTAGAAACTGGAAACCCTGTCATAGACATGCCCTGGATCCCTTTCTTTTCTTATTTTTCTCCATAGCACTCTTTATCATTTGACACATTAATTGTTACACACATGTATTTGTATATGATCTATCTCTCCATCACCAGAAAATGAGCTCCATGAGACTGGGGAGTTTTGTTTGTTTGGTTGGTTTTTTCATCTGTTCCATTCACTGCAATATTCTCAGTGCCTAGGACTCGGCCAATTATAAGTTCTCAATAAATATGTGTTGAATGAATGAATGAAGCAAAGGTAAATGGAGAGAGAAAAGGAAAACAAAACAAAAACCAAAAATCCTGCACAAAAGAAATCTCATCCACTGAAAATGAGCCTGTGAACCAAAATTTCAATGCATTTGAGTAAATTTTCTAAGATAGCCAAATCAACATGGATAAGCCACAAAAAAAAACTGTCGAGGGGAAAAAAGCAAAATCCCTAATACAGTGTATTATACCATTTGATACAGTTTTAGAACATGAAGAATGATATTATCTATTGTTTAGACATGCATGCATAAGTAGTAATAGTACAAAAACGTGCAAGGTAATGGTAAGTTCAAATTGTTACCTGTAGTGAGGAAGAAAGGGACCTGAGTTTCTGGGTAAGTCAACAGGGCTTCAGTTCACTAAGAAGGCATTTCTAAGAGGGTGACTGAAGGAGAGCCTGTGCAATCTCAACTGAACATGCCCAGAAGGGAAGAACACATGGGAGTTGATGGATGGGAGAGACCTCTGGTTCCAAGGTTACGCATTCCTGTGACAGCAGAATGATTGACCACTTGAGCTGGATGGATGAGAGTTGCGGCTGACTCACGTCTTTTCTTGAAGGTCTCCTCCTTCAAATGATTTCACAAATTTCCTGAGACATGTATCAGTGTTGCTGAGCGAGTCTTGGCCTCTGCACTTTCAAAACGCACAACTGGCCGTTTCTCTCAGGCTCTATAACCACCTCTCCAGGCCTGAGTTGGGAGAAATTTTATGGATGTTGAGCACGTATGTAGAGAGTGCATCACCAGCCTTTTGGTCCAAAATCTCTATTCCCTTAAAGTAAATTTTCTACTAGAATCTTCACTATTCTTTCTGGCTTTGGGGAAAAAGCTATTCTACCCCATTGGCTTGGTTTGTGACCCTGAGACTCAATATTTGTTAGCCGCCCCATCCCTTTACATGTGATTCCTCAGCCTCCTGGGTTAGTTAATGAGGAGTCAGTCTAACTCCACCTCTCAGCAATATTCAAGCCCAAAGGCAAATGAGAACATCGGAGGAGGGTCAGGTGTGTATCTGGTTGTGGAGCCTGGAGAGTCTTCTCGCTGTCTGCGAATATCTTCCAAAAGTGGCACTTTTTAAATAAGAAAAAAAAATTAAAATTCACTTAGTGGTGACCATGATAAAACATGTGTTAGTGGAAGCCGTGTGAAAGCAAGAACCACACAGAGCAGATAGTCAAAGGGCAGGCGCTTACAGGCCTGCTGCCTTGGCCACCACTGGAACGGCTGTCCCCTCCCATTGCCATTGGGGAGCTTGCTTTGCCTCTGCAGAGGGGGGGACGTCATAAGTGACCTGCCAATAGCAGCTGTGCCACTGACAAGAAGTCCTGTTATATCTTCCTCTCTTTTCTTTCTTCAACTACAGTTTCTTTCTTATACTTCCAAATTAAATTCCACTGATCCTCCAAAGACCAATATAAATGCCTTAAACCTTCCATAATCGTCCAGATCCCAGTTGCCTTTTTCTCCTCTGAGTTCAAATATTCTTTGTCTTTCTGTGTTAATATACTAGTTCCTTTTTATAGGATTTACTTTCCTTATCAAACTGTCAATTACTTCATATCAGGAAGCAAATCCCTTCATTTTTTTCTGAACCAAATGTTATATTCTAAGTAAAGAATTAGTAGCTATTTGCTGAATTGAAATACAATATTTATTGTTGAGGTAGAAAACACTAATTCTTACCAGGATTTGTGGTTCTCCTTTCTTTTCAGAAGGTAGGTGTGGTCATGAGAGTTTCTTTGACCAATAAAATGTGAGCAGAAATGAAGTGTGTCGCTTCTGAGCTGAAGTATTTAGAAGTGATGTACATTTCTCCGTGCTCCCTGTTTGTTTGCTGGAGGTCCATGTAGATATGGAAATGCTCCACGAACAAAGCAGCCTGTGATGCTGAGCTTCCACACTGAGGACGCTTGCCCTGGAGAGTTGCTCAAATCCACAGAGCACAGTGTGAACAAGAAATTAACTGATGATGGACTAGGCTACTAAGATTTTGGGGTTGTTTGTTATCATAGCATAACCTAATTTATCTGCGATATATACTAGCACAGTTGAAAGGGACTCAATCACACAAAAAAAGAGAGAGATACCTGAATTCAAATCCTGGATTTAACACTTCATAGCAATGTGGCTTTTGAGAAGTTAAGGAACATCTTACACCTCAGTTTTCCTATCTGTAAAATGGAAGCTACTACTACCCATCTTGAAGAGTTACTATAGGGTTATAAAAAATACACGAATATTTATTATTTAGTAGATGCTCAATAAATGGTATCTTTCATTCCTAAATAGCTTGCAATCTTTTTGAGAAATATATATATGTATATATGCACTTTCTGTGTCACTTAGTACAATGCCAAGAAAATACTAGAGAGGGAGTAAAGTGGGTGATTAATCTGAATATTTTCAACAGAGTACTTACAGACTACACAATGAGAGGCTTAGAGAGGTACTCAAGAGACCATTTCTAAATCAACAAAGAATGAAAATAAAGTCTGAGTGTAAAGTTGACCCTGACCTTTAGACAATTCAGAGGGTAATGTGTTCTTAAATAATGAACTGTACTTGCACAATATCTCCAATGTGTGGTCCCAGCCCTTCAACATACGTCACATACCAAACCTCCCTGTTCTCACTTCCTTGTTCCTAGATGTTCGTTCCGTAATTAACCTTGGAAAACTCCCACCCTTCATCTTTGCTCCTCTGCATCCTTCCTAATATATCATTTAGCCAGTTCAGGGTCTTGGCTTGATTCAGCGTTCAAGGTTTTGATTTCTCAGACTCATTACACGCTGGCGACGTGCCATGATCATCAACACTAACCATTTATAGTGACTAGAAAATTAATTATTCTACTTAAGAAAATTCATGTTTTTTTCTTTTTTGACTTCCATTGCTCTGTTTGCCTAAGAAAGATTCAAGATGGAAACACTCCTCTTAAAAAAGTGATATCTTTAGGGGCTGGCCCCATGGCTGAGTGGTTAAGTTCGCGCACTCCGCTGCAGGTGGCCCAGGGTTTCGTTGGTTCGAATCCTGGGTGTGGACATGGCACTGCTCATCAAACAACGCTGAGGCAGCATCCCACATACCACAACTAGAAGGACCCACAACGAAGAATATACAACTATGTACCGGGGAGCTTTGGGGAGAAAAGGGGAAAAAATAAAATCTTCCAAAAAAAAATGATATCTTTGTTTTAAAAGTCTAAATCATTTCAACTCAATCATAAATAGTTGAAGAATGGTTTGGAGAAATGTCTTTGGAATGAGAGGTGGATCTGAATTCCAGCTTCCCCACTTGAGAGCTGTTTACTTTGGGTAAGTCTGTTTTTTTTAAACCTCTCTGTCTCATTTTCCTTATCTGTTAATTTACAGCCTAGAAGCGAAATAATCTAAATAATCCATGTAAAACACAAAGGAAAATGCCTACCATAAAGTTAGCGCTAGATGAAAATGTGGGTCCCCGCCATCACAGAAGTTACAATTTATGTAAGAGACGAATGGACAAATCTGAAATTGAAGAAAAGAGTTGTGTAGAACAGAGCTTGAGTTAGCCCCTTTATTCACAGAAAGGACAATTAAGGGTTGACCTCTTTGATAAGGACTGTAGTGTATCAGGAGGACAGAGGTAAGGAGAAGGCCAGTGAGTGCAGGAGTAGAGAACTTGAGCACTCAGAGAACCTTAAAGAGTAGCCAACACTGCAATCCAGGATTTGAAATTTCGTCTGAACCTGAAGTATGGATACAACTTAGGTAGATGGCGATGTTAGGTGGGCCGTGGAATGGACTGCGTAAGCTGCTGTGTTATGGCAATAGAAATAATTTTTTTTAAATGGAAAAGAATGAGATGATCAGCTGCTTGGAGCTGAGAGTTTGTCTTGCGGACCAGCATAAAAGAAATTGGAGAGAGGGGTTGCATCCATTCAGGGAAGATTTGAAATATGCAAAGGTACTTTCACTTTATCCTGAAGGAAACTTGGAGATCTTGCAGGGTAGTGACATGACGGGACAGGGCTTTAGGACGATTATCTCTGGCTGTCGTGAATGCAGGATGGTGTCAGACGTAGGAAACAAAGGGCAATGACAGGAGATGCCCTGTGTGTGGGAAGCTTGTCAGTAGATGATGGGAATAATACTGGTGTGAGAGCTGGAGAGTTGGAGTAGTGGAATGTGAATAGCGAAGAAATGGTGATCCCTGGAGCCATTCTCAAGGAAGCAATTGTGTATAGGGTTGGGTGGAAGATTCCAAATAGGAAAATAACAAGAGGTAACCATCGAGGGTGACCTGGATGAGCATTTGTGCATCCAACTCAGAAGGTTCATCCCGTTCACTAAAGAAATCTTTGAAAACTTCCTTCATGAAAGCCTTCACTGAAACCCAACTGACAAGTGAGACAGAACAAAATCGTGTGTTATTTTTAAGGTGGTTTATGTGTTGACAGTTTTATGCAGAGAGACAAGTAAATATCAAGGCCAGTCTGCTTTGCCTGGCACATAACAGACCTATGGACTCAAAACAGGTCAAAATTTTTTGCTCCTTATCCACTTTTGCATCATGCCGTCAGACTCCAAAGAGAGGAGTTCCTGCTCTTCTCTAAATGTGGACACGGCTTCTGCAGCAAGAGCTTGCTCCATCGTCTCAGTTATGTGAGCTGAAAGTTCCTCCTGTGGCTGGCTTTCACCCCTGGTGTATTTTTGACCCTACTCTTTCCCTTTTTTCAGTGGTGGTTAACGCATCTGTCCTCATTCGTTAACAACAGGCTCACATCAGGTGATCCACCCCAATGCAGGACTGTAAAAATGTCACAAGGTCAAAAAAATTGAACTAAGTTAAAACTGTGGTAAGTGGAAAAGTGTCCACATAAAATTATACCTTTTTTCACAACCTTTAAAAGCTAAACAGCATCAAGAGAACAGACCTAGAGAGATCATTTAATCCATTGAAATGCTTCAGACGGAGGAGCAATTCTCAACTCTGACTGCATGAGTTATATCGTGAGCTTCTAAAAGATATCAATTCCCAGACCCATCCTCAGAGATTCTTTTCTTTTTTCCCCCAATTTTTCCCTTGTGATGAGAACTTTTAAGATCTATTATCTTAGCGATTTTCAAACATACAATACAGTATTATTAACTATTGTCACCATGCTGGACATTTATATTATAACTGGAAGTTTGTACCTGATTCAATAGTATATGGTGGGGCCCCTGACATCGGTATGTTTTAATGTTTCCCCAGGCGATTATAAAGTGCAGCCAGGTTTGAGAAATACTCTTCTGTTCCCCGGCCTGGCTGCTCATTAGGGTCATCTGAGGAGCTTAGCAAAATACCAAGGCTTGGGTCCAACCCCCAAAAGATTCTCATTTAAAAGTTTTTGGACAGAACCCACACCTTGGTATGTTTAAAAGCTCCCTAGTGATTCTTACGTAAAGCCAGTTTGAGAACCAATGTGCTGATCAGAGGCTCTCAAACATCAGAATCCTTCAGAGAGATTATTAACAGAGATTGCTGGATCCCATACCCAGAGACTGATTCAGAAAATGGGGGTGGGGCCAGATAATCTACATGTCTAACAAGTTCCCAGATTAGCTTGCTGCTGCTGGTCTGTAGACCACACTTTGAGAACCACCGAAGTAAAAATCACTCATATCAAAAATATCTCCAAGCAGAAGATCACACAGTCTCTTTGTAAATTTGTTCCAAGACTTCAGCCTCGCCTTAATTCAGTCTGAGTGGTTTCCTTAGCAGTGTTGTGATATATTCAGCTCTTAGTTATCTGCAGTTGAAAGGCTTAGTATTTGAAGTTGAGATGATCAGTGAATCCATATTAACCCTACTAGTCACCAATTAAATCCTTCACTTTCTATCTCCCCTCCCCCCACAGAACATTGACTAATGATTTTGTAATTTCAGTTCAGAAGAAACTTAAGCATATAATGCTAAGAATTCATAATTTGATTTTCTGCTACTAAGGGTTAAGGTCCACTGAGCCACAGTAATTCTTTAAAAATTGTATAAACACAAAAGAGTAGGAGGCACTGATAAGCCACCCTTGTAGATATCATATAATAAAACTAAAGTTAAGGTCATGTTGACCCATAGGGTTAGAGAACACCATCTACTAAGCACAAAAGAAAACAAATTGTCGCATTTTATTCTTTCAATCGTTGGAAAAGGAAGAAGATATTTTGAGGAACAGGATTAATAAAACTTTAAAATAAATAGGAAGAAAAGGGTGATAATTAAAGATATATTGTAATTAAAACCCAGCCTGAACAAGAGCTCCTCTCTCTTGATTCCACTTCTTTTTAATTACAGAAATAACAGCTCTTCCTGGATCAGCCCTCTCCTGTCTTATCATCTCCAACAGATACAAAGCCACTTTTAAAAAGACCAAATCTACAAAATTGATTCATCCTTTCGCCTCTATTTTTTTCCCAGTTTAGTTCCTCCATAAAATATAAAAGCTGAACCATTTACTAGCACAATGACTTTCACATGGCAGGTCTCGGCCACACCACAGTTGGATTATTCTATCACAGACTTTCTCAACCATGGCCAATGGTCTCCAAGGGAAAGAAACGGGAGAGGGGCTGAGGGCATTGCCGTGAAGCAGTGGGCAAATGGAAATCTTTCCCCAAAAGGCAGATTGTGACTACTAGGTGGGGACTGCTCAATCTGCAAAAAGTTTAAACTGAAAAAAGATCTTCCGGAAAAATACAAAAAGCAGCCTGCTGTAAATTTTAATTATACAGGAGACTTTATTCAGGAGACCAAAATGTTGACAGTGAATCAACTGGGAGGGTGTTTTCAACTAGGACAGTGTGACTGACACGTTTTATATTAACGTACATATACTAGGAGGATTCAAATTTGAAGGCAGGCATTTCGCTAAGTCAACTCTCTACCTAAAAATGCAATATATTTTTTCTGTAAATCAAGATCAGATTATTGAATGAAGGAGCTCTCGATCCTGAAATACTCCATTTCTCCATTGTGCTTAATTAATCATGGACATCTTACATTGAGTTTTGTTGAGATGTGATGAGAGAACCCCATAAAAATAACAATTAAAGGAATAAATGACAGACATCTTAGAAAACAAGGAGTAAAACGCAAGGAAATTTAGACATAAGTAATAAAGTTTGCATGATTCTTTAAATAGATGAATATACACAATATTGATAATTGCCATACCCTATATAATTGTGTAGCACATTTATATTTTTAAATCTATTGTTTTTTTTTAAAAAGATTTCATTTTTTTCCTTTTTCTCCCCAAAGTCCCCCTAGTACATATTTGTATATTCTTAGTTGTGGGTCCTTCTAGTTGTGGCATGTGGGACACTGCCTCAGCATGGCTCGATGAGCGGTGCCATGTCTGCACCCAGAATTCGAACCAATGAAACACTGGGCCACCTGCAGAGGAGCGGACGAACTTAACCACTCGGCCACAGGGCCAGCCCCTAAATCTATTGTTTTATCATTAAAAATAGCTACACAAAATAGGTAGAATATATCATTATTCCCATTTGACAGATGGATAAGTTGAGTCAAGGAGAAGTTAAGTATCTGTTAAAGTTGTAGAGTTTGTTGGTAATGGAACTGAAACTTGAAAGCACATACTCTAAATTCCAGCATTAGTCACATCTTCTCCAATGACACAATCTAGAAAACAGAATTAAAACTGTAAACACTGTTCTGTATTCCATATTAATTTTCCCCAATAAATAACTTTTAAAAAACCACTTAGTGGGGGCCGGCCTGGTGGTGCAGCGGTTAAGTGCGCACATTCCACTTCAGTGGCCTGGGGTTCGCCAGTTTGGATCCTGGGTGCAGACATGGTATTGCTTGGCAAGCCATGCTGTGGTAGGCATCCCACATATAAAGTGGAGGAAGATGGGCATGGATGTTAGCTCAGGGCCAGGCTTCCTCAGCAAAAAGAGGAGGATTGGCAGCAGATGTTAGCTCAGGGCTAATCTTCCTCAAAAAAGAAACCAAAAAAACCCCGCTTACAGCTAATGCATATAAAGCACTTTGCTAAATGCCTGACACACAGTAGCATTTATTCTCACATTCATTATTCAGTTTTTTTTTCTGATTTTAAGACTAAATTTTTGCATATGCTATTAACTCATGCTCATAGTCATGGATTGGCATGAATATTTCTGGGTTTCAATTGAGTCTTTGTTTGATTCAACAACCATCTATTGGGAATCTCCTGTCTCTGTGACAAGGTTCCAGGTGCCACGATACAAGGGTTAAGAAGAGAGATGAAGCTTCAGTTTTCATGTCACATTCTCAAGAGAAATGAGACTATAACAGAATAAATAATTAAATATATAATTAGAGATAATGATTAGTGATATAAAGGAAAAATAATGGTAATGTTATACCTTGGTAATATTATGGAGAATGACAGGAGGGGGAGTTGAGAGTCAAATGCAGATGGGGTAGTCAGGCAAGAATCTTCTGAGAAGGTGACATTTGACACAGACCTAAATGGCACAAAGGAGGTAGCTATACGAAGACCACTGGGAGGAGAACATTTCAAGCAGAACACACACAGAAGATAAGGAGCAAAGGCCCGGGGGTTGGGGTAGCCAGGATGGTACATGGCAGGGTGAAGGATCCTGTAGTGCTCAATTAGAAGTTCATTTGGGAAACAGAAAAACTTAAAAATATTTATGTGGATGTACTCAAGTCCCATCAGTCATAGACGCAGGGGTGCTAATAAGGTTGATAAAATTGTCCTTCCCTTAAAATTTTATAAAACCGTCTACTCCAAGACAAAGAGGAATGCCATTTGTACATTCATTCTGGAGCCCGAATCACTTTGAAAGTTGGGTAGTCTGGACCCTGTGAAGCAGCAGAGGGCTAAGAAAGCAAAAAGGCTTTCAAATAACCTAGTGAAAAATGGGCAAAGCATCTGAGTAGACATTTCTCCAAAGAAGATACACAAATGGCCAATAAACACCTGAAAAGATGCTCAACATCCTTAGCCATTATGGAAACGCAAATCAAAACCACAATGAGAAAGCACTCCACACTCACTAGGATGACTATAATAAAACAAACCAGATAATAAGAAATATTGGTGAGGATGTGGAGAAATTTGAACGCCCATGCATGGCTTGTGGGAATGTAAAATGGTCTAGCTACTTTGGAAAACAGTCTGGCAGTTCCTTAAAAGGCTAAACATAGCATTACCATATGAACAAGCAATTCTACTCCTAGGTACATATCCACGAGAACTGAAAATATTTGACCACACAAAAACTTGTACATGAATGTTCATAGCAGCAATATTCATAATAGCCAAAAAGTAGACACAACACAAATGTCTTTCAACTATGAATGTATACAGAAAATGTGTTAAATCTCTACAGTGGAATATTTTTTGACAACAAAAAGAAATGAAGCATAGGCACATGCTACAATGTGGGTGAACCTTGAAAACGTGATGCTAAGTGAAAGAAGTCAGTCATAAAGGACCACATATTTAATGATATCATTTATATGAAATGTCAAAAATAGGCAAATCTATAAAGCTAGAAAGTATATTGGTGGTTGCCTTGGGCTGGCGGGCAGAGGAGGGGCATGGAGGCATTGAGGAGTAATGGCTAAGGGACGCTGGGTTTCTTTTTGTGGTGACAAAAATATTCTAAAATTGATTGTGGTTATGGTTTCACAACTATGGGAATATAATAAAAGCCATCGAATTGTACACTTTAACTGGGTGAATTGTATGGTAGGTGAATTATATCTCAATAAAGCTGTTAAAACACAAACAACTATACTCTTTCAAATGGTGTCTGGGATCAGCTCTACATCCAGAAGAAATAGGAGAAACTCTCCTCCTTCTTCTCCTTGGCTCGTTCCTCAACTGGTCTTCCCAGTTCTTAGGACATGTAACTCACGTAATTGTGATGAGTAATTTGGAAGGTACACAAGACTTTGAGCAGCTTTGATCTGCCTGGGATCCTAAATCAAGATGGGACACTTTGATAGGTCAGAGTATTCTGAGTTTTTCAACATCTGATTGACATAAGTCCTTCCAAACAAAGGATACTGACTGATCTTTAACCTTGTGGTTATTTTTCTTTCTGTCCCCTCACCTGGAGTCTTGTGCTGCAGCATCCCACATGTCCACACAGCAATTCATGACTTCAACTCCAGGCCATTTGATTGGTGGATTGCAAAACACTGTAACCACTATTTACTTGATTTCCCATCTTGCCTTTTTCTATTTTTTAGAGAAAAGGCTCTGAGTATCTCTCGAATCCACCCAATTATTAGCTTAACTGAGTATGATAAAGTTTATATAAAATCATTCCCATAGTAACTATCCACAGAATTAGATATAATTGCTCTTTAGTTTTAAAAAGTAATTATTCTCTAAAATAAGTCTGGAGGATGTAATATACAACCTGGCAACTATAGTTAATAACACTGTATTGTATATTTGAAAGTTGCTAAAACAGTAGCTCTTAAAAGCTCTCACAAGAAAAACAATTTGTAACCACGTGGTGATGGATGCTAACTAGACTTATTTGGGTGATCATTTCATAATATATACATATATCAAGTCATTATGTTGTATACTTGAAACTAATATAATGCTATATGTCAATAATCTCTCAATAAAAAAATTTAGTTTAAAAAAGTACCTATTTCTTCAAGGGCAAAGGTAAGCTAAAAGAGAGCACAACTTTTAAAAATATGTTTAGGGGTCAGCCCCGTAGCCGAGTGGTTAAGTTCACACGCTCCACTTAAGTGACCCAGGGTTCGGATCCTGGGTGCAGATATGGCACCTCTCATTAGGCCAGGTTGAGGTGGTGTCCCACATGCCACAACTAGAAGGACCCACAACTAAAATATACAACTATGTACTGGGGGGATTTGGGGAGGGAAAAAAAAAAAGATTGGCAACAGTTGTTAGCTCAGGTGCCAATCTTTAAAAAAATAAATAAATAAAATAAAAAATATATTTAGACAAATCTAGTCAGGCATATTAAACAGTAGGAGAAGGTGATTTCATCACATGAACAAGGCTGACCTAACATTGTTTGTGTAATTAATTAAAGATTGTGAACTCCTTGATGGAAAGGTCTGCTTTTTAATTCATCTTGACATGTCCTTGAATACCTTGAATATCTTGAGTAATGCCGAGTATACAGCAGGTGCTCAATGTGAATGAATGAATAAACAAATGAGTGAATGAAAGACTGAATTAGTCACATATGGTTTTTAACAGATTTGGCTCAAATAGCTCAGGGTCCAAGACATGATTCTTTCCTTTACTATTAGTGTGACAGTGCCCCTAGTGCAATATATTTAAGACTCAGTTTTCTCATCAGTTGCTGACATTATCATGAGGGTTAAAGGAACATGAGGCCTGGAAAAGAGTAGCATTAAAAAACATACAGACTATTAGCATATAGGCATTGCTTTTTGTAATAATCAGATTGGCAAGAGAAAAAGTTAGAATTCATAGGTAGGTAAGAGAGAAAAGAAAAAAATAAAACCAAGATAAACTTCCCAGCTGAATGTATGGCGATCAGCCTGAAGGTCTTAAAACCTGTAAGTAAAGAAGCCCAAATTCATTGCGAACCATCGTTCAGGCATTACATCCTCCACTATGTGAAACAGAAACATTTTTCTTGCTGTCCTGACAACTGTGATGGTGGTAATTTGCAAAGATATAAATTATGATTTAAAGAAAGGTCGAAAATAATCTATTCCAGCTGTGGTTTGAGGAAGCTAATTTGAATTTAAAAGTGCAGCAAAGTCCTTTCTCATTTCCTGCTTACCATACAAGATTTTTAACATAGCTGACTCCTAACAGACAGAACCGCACGGCATCAGCAGAGCGCTCCAAACGAATATTCACGGGAGGAAAAAAATCTACCAACAGTTTGAAGAGGAATCATTCATTAATTTCGCTGGAAAAACAAATCATGTATCGTGGCTGCCCAGGCCCAAATAAAGTTTGGTCCTCTCCCAACGTGGCATCCAAGCTCTTTTCTCTACTCCATAGCCTCGTCCAATCTCTTATGGTGATCACCCATGGTTATTGGTGAGCAGCTGTTTTGTTGTGCTGTCAGTTAGTGCCCTAGAGTTCACTGAGGACTGCAATCTGCTCAAGAAAAGTCATCCTTCTCCTTACTGCTCATCATTTCTTATTGTCTTCCCATTTTATCATTAAAGCTTTTGGGAATGGAGTAGAGTGCTCTCTTGACCTCGGATTGTTGTTACTCTTAGGTCATTTTGATGAGGTAGGAATTTTCAATTACACAATCGATTTCCCTCAAAATTTTTCCTGACATGCAAAGAATCTTAGTGCAGATTGTGTGAAATAAACATATTTGGCCACCTCCCAACTATCCTGGTTAGATTAGCCTCCTCTTGGCTTTCTATGTCTAAATTTTCTGTCAAAAGTTCAGAAAACTTTCTTTTTAAGAGCCATATGGAAGATGAATTACTTGGTAAAGTAATATTATTAAAAGATGAGAGTATAAAATTATATATCCTACAGGAAAATAGTCAATAAATTTGTATATGAGATTAGACATGGCAAAGTAAAAAATTTTGCGATTTCTTGGAATTATGATGAGATAAACCTCAAATATTTATTGTCTGTTAGGCTATTTACAGATAAATTTCTTATTTCCAGAATTATTCTATGTGTTCCTGTAGAAATCTTAATTTCATGCTCTATTCGATAAGTGGCATTTCAGATTGAAACAAGTATACATACTGGAAGGTTAAACAAAGAAATAACAAGATTTCTTTGTTTCTCCTAGGCTCTTTCTTCTAAGACAATATTCACCAAGATAGATCATACATAGGGCCATAAAATGTCTTACTATTTCAAATAGTTGATACCATACAGAGTATGTTTTCCAACTACCACAAAATTAAACTAGAAATCTAGATGAAAAAGATATCTGGAAAATCCCCAAATATTTAGAGGCCTAAATACTCAGCATCACTTAAGCAATGAGTCAAAAAAGAAATCAAGAGTGAACTACAAAAAATAAATTGAATAGGGGCCAGCCAGGTGGTATAGTGGTTAAGTTCACAGACTCCACTTCAGTTGCCCAGGGTTCACAGGTTTGGATCCCGGGAGTGGACCTACACACTGCTCATCAAGCCGTGCTGCGGCAGTGACCCACTTACAAAATAGATGAAGATTGGTACAGATGTTAGCTCAGGGCCACTCTTCACCAAGCAAAAAGAGGAAGATTGGCAACAGATCTTAGCTCAGTGCCAATCTTCCTCACAAAAAATAAATAAATAAATAAAATTAAATAAATTCAATATAAATGAAAACATCAAATTTTAAGAGATATGGATAAAATGTTGCTGAGAGTTTTGCCAAGACTTCTAGAATAAATATAGATAAAATCTTTACATCATTGGGTAAGCAAAAATTTATAGGACACAAAGAACATGAGTCTTAAAAGAAAAAAAATGATTAGACTTTATCAAAATTAAAAACCTTTCCTCTTTGAAAGACACCATTTAGAAATTAAAAAGCAAGCCACAGATTGGAAGAAAATATTGACAAAACATATTTCTCACAAATAATTTATATCTAGAATAAATTAGGAACTTGTACAACTCAATAAGACCAACAATTTCTAAAATGGGCAAAAGATTTGAACTGAAACCTCAGAAAAAGAAGATATATAAATGACCAATAAGCACATGAAAAGATGCTCAACATCGTTAGTCATCAGGGAAATGCTAATTAAGAAGCAACAGTAAAATACCTCTACACACCTAATAGAATAGTTGAAATTAAAATAATGGATAGTGATAAATGTTGCCAAGGATATGGGGCAACTGAAACTGCTACCGTTGTTATAGGAAAAGTAAAATTTTACAGTCCCTTTGGAAAACAGTTTGGCAGTTTGTTTTTTCATAAGATTAAACATCCCTTGTCACACAACCCTGCAATTCCACTCTTAGGTATTTATCCAAGAGAAATGAAAACATATGTCTACACGAAGACTTGTGGTGAACGTTCCTAACAACTGCGTTCCTAATAGCAAGAAACTAAAAACCAAAAGTGGATCAAGAGGTGAATAGATAAACACATTGGAGCATATCCATACAATGAAATACTTCTGAGGAACAGACAGGAACAAATCTCTGATACACATCACACGAGAAGTGAATATCAGAAACATGCTGAGGAAAAGAAGCATGCATGAAGGAATATGTACTGTATGGTTCTGTTTATATGAAATCCTACAAAAGGGAAACCAACTTGTAATGACAGAAGGCATGCTGGTGATTGCCTCAGGCCAAGGGTGAGGGTGTAGAGCTGAGTTCCAAGAAAACACAAGGGAACTTTTTGCCTTAGTGGTGGTTGCTTCCGTGTATACGTTTCTTAAAATCCATTGAACTGTATGCTTAAAAGGAGTGCATTTTATTGTATGCAAATTATGCCTCAGTCATGTTGATTTAAAAAAATAAGCTGATCAAAAAACCCACTAAGACTGGTTTTATGTTCATGGACCAGAGGATGGGATTTTTCCCCCCTTTGCTTTATATTTGTTCCTCTCACTCCTAATTTTTTAAAAATTGTGTAAGCATTTCTTTCATATTGCAAAAGCATCAATATCTTTTAAATCTTTTCTACAAATTTCCATACAGATTTACTCTATTGCATTTCCTCCTTTCTATAATTACTTTGTTTTTTAAAAAGTTGACGATCTAAGGATATCTAACCTATTTCCCATCTTCAGACTGGACCATTTTAAAGTAAAAAATCCCTCACACGAGGTCCTCTACATGCTTTATTTGCTGGAGAATTATATGGGCTGAAGAGCTCGGCAGAGCAATGGCTTATGATCACTCAGCTGCCTCATCCTGACCTCTCTGTAGTGAAAGTTCAGCTTCTTAGGAACATAAGGGATAATGTTTCTTTCAGCATTTCCACAGCGAACTGCTGACCTCTTCTTGTTCTCTTTGTTCCTCTGGCCTTAAGGACACTTGAGCAAAGTTAGTATTGGAGCCTCCCAACTTTTGCAGGCAGTCTGATTAAGCAGGTTGTTGAAGTGGTATGAGGGTAATTTTGTGTACATTAATTAAAAAAATAAAAAGAATACCCAGGCACAAGGCCGTGTTGCCCTCCACTGCTCAGTAAATTTAATTAAATTGGCCTGTTCCTGGGAGACATTTTCTGCCTGAGTTTGGATAGTTAGTGCAGGTAACGTTTACAAAACTCTGTTTGGATAGGTGTTCAATTAGATTTTCCAATTTAGGCTGCACTGAGCTGATATACATTTTCGAGTGATTTGGTGCATTTTGATTTTCAATTTTCTGGGTCATGTTTTTAAGTACATGGAGGCCAAAGGAACAAACTTGATGAATTAGTGCAATCAAAGAGCAAACAAAGCATTCCTAATAGATTGAAAGAACCCCAAGGAAATATTCACAGTTTTCTTCTTCATGTATCTTTCAGTGGCCATTTTCTTACTGTTGTCATCCATTCACGTATTTACTCTTTCGTGCTGTCATTTATTCCTTCATTTGTTCATTTACTCACAAATATTTATTAAACGTATACTAAGAGTCCACACCTTCAGGATGCAAAGATACCAAGAACAGATACCATTTTCTGAACTTCTTTGATTTGTGGCACTATACACACTTTATTGCTAATCCTTAAAGCATGTCTGGAAATGAAGTATAATTATACTTATTTTCTAGATGAAGATAATAAGATTGAACCAGGATTTGAACTCAGATATCACTGACTCAAAAACCCAGCTTCATTTCACTAAACTGCTGTGCCTCCCAAATCATATTTTAGAGACAAATTAAAAAGGTCTGTTAAAAATCAGGACAGTGAAACCAGCTGGAAAGATGTAGGAATTCTTGTCCTGGCCCTGACAAACCAGACTTATGATCTTGGAGAAACACTTTATCTACAGGAGATTTATGTATAAATCCCCTATAAAAGAGGAAATTATTAGATTATTTTTATGGTCCCTTCCCTTCCAGTTCCAAATATTTCTAATCCTTTCATTTTTACTTTGAAAAATAAAAATGGCTGACTTGATAGTTGGATTTTCAGAGATATAGTAATTTTTTAAATTATTATTTTGATTTCTGTTTTCTCTCCTTTACTAACTAGCTCATCAATTAAGCTACAAAAGAACAAAGAAAGGTATTGGGTACTTAATTTGGGGAGAAAGTCAGATGTTGAACTATCAACTGATTCTAAATAGCACCAAGCAAGTTGCAAGACATTGCTTTTCAGCTCCAGTTTCTAACTTTCCATTTGGCATCGGTCCTTGAACATGACAATATAATGATGTTCTCAATTTGGTGATTTTTAAATATTTTAATCTTAATTAAAGTATAGAGAAAAAGTTGCATTTGCTGAGTTCGAATGCTCGCCAAGTGTGAGAAAACCGTATCTCAGCTGTATGTCCTGGTACACAGTGTTCTTGGAACTTCTCATGTGTCATTCTGTCTGTTCATGTGCAATCTGATAACCAACTACAATTAGCAAGTGAAATATTTATATATGCAGCCACATAGTCAGTCCATATGTGCAAAATATTGCAAGTTCCTCAGTAGCATTTAGCATCACCCACTGTTATCTTAGTTTCTTGAAATAGACCTTATGGTGCCTTACAAAATATGCCCCCAAAGCATGCAATTTCCTTGCTTTGCATGTTTATAGTAGCGCTCAAGTCAGCCTTGGTAAGGTGACCAGTTTGTTCTCTAACAAAATTCAGCACCGCCAACACATAGCTCTCTTTCCCTCTGTGTTACTCATGTGCTTGACTTACAAGCTACACTGTGTCCTGAAAGTGGTGTTCATCCACGTCAGCTAGCCGGTTACTGTTTTATTTATAAAAATTCCAATCATTGTCCGAGCACAACTGATCGAGGGCACACATCGAGAGCCTCATAAAGGAAATTTAAAGATTCACCAGATATACACTCTATTATCAGCACATGAACAACAAAAAAGGCTTGTTGACTTCCTAAAAATTTTCCCGAAACTGAAAATCCATAAACGGAAGAAAAGCAAGCCTCTGATTTACTCCTGAATTAAATCAAGGGACATCCAGCAGTTGAAAGAATGCAGGGCAGCTGCCCTCAATAAAATATTGGTATGTCGGCCCCTGCCCCCTCCCAAGGCTGATCACATTACATCGAGTAAAGGAGAATGAAAGGAAGTAAGATCCTACCTGCATGCTTCGGTTTGCGTTTAACCTTACTTACCAGAAAAGTTCCAGCTTTCGCAATTAAATCATAACACAAGAGGGAGAGAGGAGAGGGGGAGGTGAAGAAGAACATGAGATGACTGACATGCCCCTGGAGCTGAATCTGGTACTTGTGCTATTGAACTAATATACAGCCAATCCAAATTGATGGAGTGTGATGAGCAGACAAACGTCCTGTTTATTAGACCAATATAAATAAGAATGTCTCTAACCAAATACAGCTAATGTCTAGTTCCAGGGAATATTGATGCCATTAATTTATGACCTCTATGTTTTTTTAATAATACAAACCTTGTTAATAATGCAAAGTCTCTTAAAACGTGTAATTCCACAGCTCTTAAGAACAACCTTGAAAAGAAGGTACTTTATACTACAATAATGGCATCGTGTCACTAGAGTTTGAAGCAGGGACGGATGCATTATTTCCTGTCTTGTTATATTGTAATAGATTTGTGGTGGGATGGTTTAAGAGGCTCCTGCTGTCTCAAACTGTTCCCTTCAAACACTGACCATGAACCAGGCTCGGAGATGATTTGGACACTTAACATTCTCAAGGACAAAAATTTCTCCCAATGTAGTAGAGAAATAAGGGAAGAAAAGATTTTTTTATCATTCTGCTTTACTCTCACCAAGGCAAATTTAGAGACACGAGAAGGACTGAAACATGGAGATTCTAATACTGAGCTTGCGGTGCCTGATTGAATACTGTATAAATTAGTGGCATAAATGCCCGCAATGGAATCAAAATATGCAGTGCTATTTAAGCAATGGTTTAAACAAATGTAGCTTATTTTCAGTTAAAAGTGCTAACTTGGCTACTCATAGCCAAATCTCTTTGCAGGGCCTGTTGGCCACACTGTTTTCCCACCGTGACAGATTGGAGTTAATTGAAAAGTTGCTAGTTTAGAGCCGTCACTGAAAACTTGCCTGGTGAAATAAAATCAGCCTGGTGACTGTCCTTCAGCCAATTTTTACATAGCCTTTTTAGCCTGGTCATCATTTTTTAAGGAAACTAATATGAATATTTCCCATAGCCATCAAAAATATTTAACAAGGGGCAGCACTTCTACTTAAAAAAGTTCTCAGAGATTGTTATTATTCTTGATTCTTCTTTTTTGCCATCAATGAACTTTGTGTGCTCTATTTATGACATAGGATGGCTTTTAAGGTGCAATTAGAAACCTGGTTAGCATGTTCTCGGAAGGAGGTGAGCTGAGGAAACTGGAATGAATATTCCATGGGAGAGTGAGAGCATTGAAGGTAAGGTGAATGGCAAGAAATTAACAAGCTGATGACTCTAATTGTCCTAGTTGGGAATTCTTCTTGCCATATTTATTTAAATCATGTTCCTTAAATTTCTATTTCAGTGCATACTACTGTTAAAAGATAAACTGAGGCATATGAAAAATTTTAAGAGTTTATTTGAGCAAAAGCCTATTCAAATCAGGTGGCATCCAACCAGAAGATAGAAAGGAGCTCGGAGGAGCCGTAAAAAATGAAAGACTTTTATAGGCAGAAGGGAGTGGGAACAAGGAAGTTATATTAGGGAAAAAAGCGGATTGGTTATTGCAAGGTTACTTTTCTTTAGGGGATGGCAGGGGTCTATTAGGCAGATTACCCAAATAGCGCTGATCACAGATTCCTGATTGACTGGGTTAAGGTTCCATTCCTGGGAGAGCTGAAACCATAATTAAGGTAAGTTTTGGTTTGATGATGTGGGGCTTAGCATAAGTAACTCCATTTGGGGCCTGTTTCCTTGTTTTTAAAATTGCAATATGTACTTTGAATATCTTCATGGACAAAACAGGTCTCAGTAAATTGTCATCTAATGATCAAAATTTCTTCACAAAATTGATCAGCTTTCTTTGTTCAGAGCTATACTATATCCAAGCTTTATGAGCCTTTTCAAGGGAAATGGAAAGCATGGTTGCTATCCAGAAAGTAATAACTCTCCTGGATTTCAGTAAATATCAGTGAGTTATTCTTACGATGACTGAAGTCCTAAGGAGCTCAGTGCCAAAACTCAAACTTTGCTCCATGAAACAACATCAGCGTTGCTTGAGGGCTTCTTGGAAACACGGATTACCAGGCCCCTCCCCAGATTTGTGGAATCAGAATCTGCAATTTAACAAGACCCCCTAGTGCTTTGTATGTTATTAAAATACCAGAAGCACCTCCCCAATGGATATGTGTGGGACACCTGGGTGAATTTCCTTGGAAAAAAATCTTTGGGTCTAGAAAGTACCCTTTACTTTTGTTATTCTAATTTCTAACCACATAGTTAAACTTGCAGAACAGATGGTTACATTTAGAATTAAAAATTTTAAAAAAATAGGCCTCAGAAAGGTGGCACATTTTCGTCATTGGAATTTCCCCCATTTGGGCACTATAGTCCATTTGGAGACAGGAAATAACACCCAAAGAGCAAGACTGTGGACCATATGGAACGATGACAAACTCAATTGCACACAGGTGTAGAGGACACGTTAAGTAGCTGTTGCGCTGACACGTATTAGCATCAGCTATGTAAGCATAATTATTGGTCAAGGGCAGATTGTTGTAAAACAGCTAATAAACAGGAAACATTAACTTCCCTCACACAGGGCCTTGACCATACCAATGTTAGGCCTATGTGTTCTGTACGTGTATTTTCTCTGAAGCCAATTAACCTCTTTATTGGAAAACAAGGCCTTTGTTATTCTTTAATGTGGCAGCTAATCCTTCATAGTAGATAACTTTCATTGAGCATGAGTGGAATGAGTTGTGTTTACTTCACTGACCGACATTCCTGTACAATTAAAAGAAAGGTTAATTGTTTAATTTCCTCAACATTGGTGTTAGTGAAAGCAAGGAGATCTGCAAAACTCAAAACTATAGTTTTTCATTCATCCAAGACCAGGGGAGCCATGGAAATTTACTTTTGGATGGTATCTATCTTTTTATTTTCCTGACCGTGGAAAGAAGGGTGAAGGCTTGGATATCTTTGTGGAATCAAATTTTATTATATTTCTTCCATATAGCTTTGAAGGTTGAGATTGGGATAAGACACAAGCCTGTGGATTTGTCAGATTACTTTGATGTTTCAGACTTAGAGTTTTGGGCTGGTATGCAGCGCATGGAAGAAGCTAACAGAGCCGAATAATGAAAATATAGGCAATGACCACTTTAGTAGATATGAGAAGCTGGAAATATATTTAATAACAACAACTTACACCATTAAAGTGAGTTCACCAAAAGACTCAGGAAGAAAGGTCATGAGCAAAGGGGCAAAGTCATTGACCTTGCTGAATTTGCTTGGAAATTAAGTAAAAGAGACTTGCAGATAGTGCCACAAAGCACGAGGATGGCAGCTCCGTGCGCATAGTATCTGTGTGTGTCTATGCATACCGTGGTATTCTTGTTATCGTACATTCATGTTTCATCATCTGATCCTTTCCCCCGATTTCTCCAATCTGCTGGATTCCTTACCTCTATTGTCCCATTTCTTCTCTCTTGACTTCTTTCTCCAAATATCGAAATTAAAGTTTATTCTTCTTTATTTCATTCTGAGGGTTGAAATCCCTTTTGTTTCCTTTTATTTTTTAAAGCTACTCCAGTGCCTGAAGTTGTAGACATACAAATATCCAAGGCTGGCCTCGAGATCTGTGTAGTTCAATAGAAAAATAATGTGAGCTACGTATGTAATTTTTAATTAAATTGCAATTTGAAATTTTCTAATAGCCATGTTAAAAAATGAAAGATTAATTTCTTAAATATTTGTATTTAACCTAATATATACAAATTATTATCATTTCAACATGTAATCAATATATACACATTATTGAGATAGCTTACATTTTTGGGGATTTGAAATCCTGTGTGTATTTCACACTTACAGCATATCTCAATTCAGACTGGCCCCACCACAAATGTTCAATAGCCACGTGTGACTAGGGACGACCATATCGTCAGATGATAAACTTTATATCTCCACAAAGGACCTAAAGTTTTTTTGCCATGAATGTGAAATGCTATTTACAAACAAGAAAAATATGCATTTTAGACCAGGGAAGACCCATCTTTATCAAGGACTATAACATATAGGACTTTAGAGCATTGAACAACAGTCAATTTGAGAAATATGACTTTGATAGAAGCTTTTAATCATTTTATCTCTTGTTAAAAACTTAAAAGCCTTCATCGGTGTAGACACAACTATATATTTTTTTCCTCATTCATTTTTGGGTGAGTGTAGTGTGGGAGGGCACATTGAAGCTGCGCTATGCGGCTTCTCTAAAAACACTCCTATACACACATCTTCTCGTGTATATTCTTCCAGAAAAATCAAGGGACTTGGATAATTCATCCTGAAAATATACAACTTTCACCATTTATATTGTGCTTTCCATTATGGTTCAAAAAATAATTTAAAAACACCAGCTATGGCTGTCCTGAGAGTATTATAGTATCTCTAAAATATTTGTGCTATCTGTGCCCTCTTCTCCTTCTAAAGCTTTCCTCTGCCTCCTGAGAAGAGATGTGCACAGCACATCTTTTTAGTCAGACAGCGATAGCTTCTCTTTCAGATACTTCTAAAATCTCCTTTTGTTCTGCCATTTCTGGCTACCCTTATCAAGGGAAAGAACATAATTCTCAGAGTCAACTCTATGATCCAGATCGCAGAGCAAGCTCAAAAATGGGTTCATGAAAGACAGCTCATACCACCTGTTAGGGCACAAGTTAGGAAAACTATAAGGGACTATAAGGATCCGCATTTAAGACGTGAAGTGTGAAAACCCCAATCCGTTAAACAGACCCAGCAGAGGGAGTTTCTCTACATCTCAAAATGATTCTTCTTTTCACCACAAGCTTGCTTTAAATTAAAGTCTCTCCATCTTCCTTGAAATTAAGTATTTGTTTATAAATCAATATCTATTTGAAAGAGAGTGAAGAAAAGAGAAAATGAAGGCTAAAGTGTTGGCAACTGGTGCCAGATTGAGATTAATCAAAAATGAAGATAAACCATTTCTAAACTTACTCTGTAAGTCAAAGAGAAAATAAGATTCACTGTTTAAAGGTTCAGTTTCTGTTCATTTTCACCTTAACGTGTGACCGAACAAATTATGAAATGAAACTCTACAATGACCTTACTCATTAACGGCACTCTTGAAATTAATGTCCATGAGTACCCTTACCCACCACCATTACGTACACAGAGAGGCACATTTCCAGTTTCATTCCAGACAACCCCACAATGGCCCTGCAAGATGATGGCCACTGATTAATGTTTGCCTGAGGACTGTTACCTGCACGTTTCTAGAGCTGCTGGAAAGCTAATTCTTACCAAAAACAGCTGCGAAACCAGACTGACTTTTAACCTCCCCTGTTGAATACAGGAACTCTTGGCACAATTACAGTGCAAGTAGCACAGAATCTATGGGGTTACCATTATAGAAACAGACTTGGCCAGCAGGAAATGTTTACATCCTGCTTGAAACCCTGATGTTTGACATGAAACTGGAGCGGCTCACCATGGTTTCAGAAAACAAAAGTCTCCATCTTTGAACTCGCCTCAGAGCCCAAACAAACAAATATTCCCATTTCCTTACTGTCAAACGCCTCACTCCCAACTACTCCTTTCATTGAACTGTTTTTATGCTCTGTAGATACAGGAAATAAACGGTCCTGCAGTGATCCGCCTATAATGAAATACAAGCCACTTGCACAAGGATAACACTCAGTAAGCAACACAAGCAAGACAGACAGAACTGTGCTGGTCCTTGCAATTCCTCACACATCTCCTAGGTAAGGCAATTATATACTAACTAAAATGAAGTGGCCAGCTCTGGTGAGCTGGTGGTTAAGATTCGGGCCTTTCACCACAGAGACCTGGGTTCTTTTCCCATTCAGGGAATCACACCACCCATCTGTCAGTTATCGTACTCTGGTGGCTGCATGTTGCTGTGATGCTGAAAGCTATGCCAACAGTATTTCCAACACCAGCAGGGTCACCCATGGTGGACAGCTTTCAGCGAAGCTTCCAGATTAAGCCAGACTAGGAGGAAGGACCTGGCTACCCACTTCCAAAATATTAGCCATGAAAATCCTATGAATACAGTGGAGCATTGACTGATACAGTGTGGGAAGGTGAAAGGATGGCAAAAAAAGACTGGGCAGGGTTCTTCTCTGCTGTATGCAGATTTGCTTGGAGTCCGAATCAACTCCAGGGCACAACCACCAACAAAATAACTAGGCATCTTACTACAAAAGCATGATAGCCAGGTTTCACTATAACTCACTAAATTTGAACCTTAGAACTCAAGAGGTAGTAATGACATGCCGCCTTTTACCAGATTCTCCATGATCAAACATAGCCATGTGAAGGTCAAACAGAGACATATGAAAGGGGCTGGGAGGAATGGAAGAAACCTGGGCTGAGATGTTGAGGATCTAGAAGAGAGAAGCTAAAACTCTTTTCCAACCTCCAGCAGCCCCTTGGCAAAGTTCACCAGAAAACCACCTGGTCACCCAGTTTCCTGCCAGTAACCGGACAAAAGAGGGAAGCTAGTGAACCTCCCTAAAGGACTGTTAATTAGTTTAATGAGCAACTTACACCTGATGCCCCTCATTATTTCCCTTCCTCCACCAGGAAAATATGAAAGAGACAGGAAACACAGAAGAGGGCACCAATTACCATCTTTCAACACGGCTGATACATGCATTTTTTTTTTAAAGCAAATCACTGGTTTTGCTCTTTTCTTAGGTGAAATGCAGAACCTCTCAGAGGGCAAACAATTTTGTTTTGACTTCATCAGGTTACTATGATTAGACTCTACTGGTTTGTTCCTTCTTGTGTTAAGATGACCGTGCAAATGCACCCACTTCCTAACTACAGAAGGCCAAAAGGAAATCAGACAGCCAAAAGGAAATTGTGCACCATTATTCCACTTCCAATCTTCTTTGGATTTCATAAGCATATATGGTCAAGGGATTGTTGGAAAGGCTTTAAGACAATGTGCTGGGGGGATAAAAAAATAGATTTTAGTTTTGGGAATATTCTGTTACTCGATCTTATGAATGTATTTAATCTCTCTGAATTTCTGTTCCTTCATCTACAAGATCAATATCATCTTTCAGAACAACAGTATGAGTGGGTAAGAGTTCAGGCTGCTCTAGACACATCTGCACTTGAATATGAGGAAAGAAACTTTTTCATTTAAGAAAAGTCTTAACGTTCACCATTTTGGTTGTCTTCATTCAAATGAGATGATCTTTTTTTAAAAATCATGATATTGTGTATTAGTTTTCTATTGCTGCTGTAACAAATTGTCACAAACTTCGTGGCTTAAAACAATACAAATTTATCATCTGACATTTCTCTAGTTAGACGTTTGACACAGTCTCATTCAGCCAAGGTGTTGGCAAGGCTTCTTTCCTTTGTAGAGGATCTCGGGGACAATCTGTTTCCTTCACTTTTCCATCGTCTAGAGGCCACTCAAATTCTTTGGCTCATGACCCCCTTTCTCCATCTCCAAAACCAGCAAAGTTACATCTTTCTGACTGCAGCCAACAAAGTTCTCTGATATTTTAAGGACTTATGTGACTACACTGAGTTCACCTGGAAATACCAGGATATTACCCCTCATCCTAAAGTCCTTAACTTACTCACATCTGGAAAGTGTCTTTTGCCATGTAAGGCAACATATTCACGGGTTCCTGGGAGTAGGATGTAGACGTTTCTGGGGGCCACTATTCTGCCTCTCATACTCTGGAAAGTAGCAGAATCTTATAAATAGTCTGTCACTTACAAAAATATCTTTGCAACCCTGACCATGTTTTTAAGAGACACATGGTCAATTTTAAAACTTTCTATAGCCCTCCAAAGAGTTCCTTATTGTCAGAAGTGATAACATGAAAGTAAATTGAATAGTAACTAAGTGTAAATACATCCAGTTTTTGGATCCGGTTACGTTCAAGATATTTTCTTGAACATAAAATATTAATCTACAGGAAAACTTTGGTAAAATGTGTTGAATGGTCTAACAACTAACTTGACAAAACTAACAACTTCAAAAATAGTAAGGGCAAAATTGTGTCTTCATTGCCCCCAAAATATAGGCAGCTGTATTTCTGTCCCTTTTAAATTTCCCAATAAAATGAAACATCTTAATGACTCAAATTTTTTTCTCACTATAACTGTAGGCTTTTTTCTTTTTTCATGAGGAAGATTGACCCTGAGCTAACACCTGTTGCCAATCTTCCTCTTTTTGCTTGAGGAAGATTGTTGCTGACCTAACACCTGTGCTGATCTTCCTCTATTTTATGTAGGATGCCGCCACAGCCTGGCTTGATGAATGGTGCTAGGTCTGCACCTGGAATCAGAACCTGCGAACCCCAGGCTGCCAAAATGGAGCAAGCAAATTTAACCACTATGCCACCAACTGGCCCCCTTTCTAGGCATTGTGACCTGAACTATTTTCAAGTTATACCATCCAATTATACTCAATGTGCAATGGAATCCTGCTGCAATGTATTCTGTCCCTTCTCAGTCTTCTTTGCTATATGCTCCCTGCATTACCAAAATTTAAATGCTGGAATTTCCCAGGAGTCAGTGCTTCATTCCCAATATTCCCAGGGTACTGCTTCATTACACTTAATTCTTGGCTCTTGATCACATCTGGTTCCATAGCTTTATATAACTTTCTACACTCTGACAAATGTCAAAGTTATATCCCCAGACCCAAGCTCTTCCAAGTTCCCATATGACATTTCTAGCTAGATGCCTAATAGCCTTGTGAAACCTACTCCTTGTGAAGTCTTTCCCATCTCAGTAAATGGGGTCTTCCTTGATGATCCTCTCTATCTCTCACAGCCAACGTAAGGAAACTATGACAGTTTTATTTTCCAAATACCTACAGAGTCTGACCCCTTCTCATACTACCATGCCTTCATCTACATCCCTAGTCCAAGCTAGCATCGTCTCTCACCTAGATTATTGGAATAGTTCCCAAATGGCCTTGCCGTTTTTATCCTTGCCTTGTCCTCTGTGCAGAAATACCCCGTGGCTTCCCATATCACTCAGAATAAACTACAAAGTCCACATTATGGATACAAGGGCTTCTGTGATCTTGCCCTCTCCCTCACTGCTCTCATCTCCTGCCATTCTCCTATTTACTCACTGGGTTCCAGACACTCTGACCTCATTGTGTCCTTCAAGCTTCTATGGTGATTACCTTCCATTTGCTCCTAAAGATCCACTCTTCACGTTTCTCCCTTCTATTCTGTGCCCTGAAGGGGGGAAGATTTGGCCTTGATGAGCAGGGGCCTGAGCCCTCTGGCTGTGGCCAATAGGGATCTCTGCCAAAAGATTAGAGGGAGAAAGAGAGACAAGTCAGAGTTTACATCTGGCGGCTCTCCCCCCGCAGGTTCTCTGCGGGCAGGCTGCATCCCTCATGTAAGGAGTCCAGTCCTACAAAGCAGTCCTCCCTGTCTCTGTTCCTGCCACTAATCTAGCCCCTCACCCTTTTGGGCTTAATATCAGTAACGGAGACCCACTGTTATTTGTCCTAGGTACTATATTTTTCCCCAAAAATTCCTTGCACTCTGTCTTTGCTCTTTACATAGAGACTTGTGATTAAACTCTACTCAAATTAGTCTGCAGGGACCCTGACTGATATAAATACCAAGAACACTTCTCCTTCGGCACCTCAGAACGTTGTACTCACTCTTTCCCATGCCAGGTACATTCATCTCCTTGATAGTCCTATGGCTCATTTCCTTCCCTCACATCTGTCACTGTTCAAATGTCACCCTGGTAGAGAGGCACTCCTTGACTATTTTACATAAAATAACACCACCTCCTCCATCTCTCTCTATCCCGTTGCCTTGTTAGGTTTTTCCCTGTATAGCATTTTTTCACCCACTGACATGTTATTTATCTATTTGTTTATGGCCTATCTTCTCCCATAAGAATGCAATGGAAGCTCTATTTTAAGAGGAACTCTGTTGTACTCTGCAGCAACCCTCAAGCCTAGAAAACGACTGGGTCTATAGTAGACACACGCTTACTATATATTGAGTGAATGAATAAATAGGATCACATTTTGAATAACCTGAGCAGAAGGTTTAGTCAATGAAAGTACTAGGAGGGCTCCATTATGCTTGCTTGACTCTGAAATCTGAGGCAAGACATTATAATAGGGCCCAATGTTTCAACCAAGTGACTTCTGGATCCTACCTAATCTTGCAATCTCACTTCAATCTTTCTCCCACTGCTCTTTGAACTCTGTACAAAGCAAATAAAAGAAAACTACTACTGAAGGGATAAACACAGCTTGAAGGTAGAATGAGAACTGAATGAAGTTGAAGAATGGGACAAGAAAAAGCAGAGTTAAGGGAGCCTCAAAGTTTGAGCAGCACATTGTGAACCAGGAGAACGAGGGTGAGTCTAGATTTAGCAAAAGAAAAGTATTCTGTTCTAGAGACAGCTGAAATTGATAGCTGATCCATTTTCAGGAACAACATAAAAGGGTGAGTTTATAAACAAAGTAAGTGTGGCTTCATAAATGTTACTTAGTTATTGTAAGGCATATTTAAGGCATAAATGGTGCTTATTGAGCAGTTTATTTTAAAGATTAGGGAGCCGAAGTAGAAGAGAGTATAAAATGGGAGCAAGAAAAGTTGCAAGAGTTGAAACCACCTTTTTTCCCCTATAATCTTTAAGCGTTGCAAACAGACAAAATGAGTAACACCACCTCAACTCACTGTGTAGATTAATAGCAGTTGTGAGTTTCAGGAACTGTACACACATTTTATCTTTTTATCAATCTCCCTTTACTTTCATAAGCAGAATTACTGAACATTTTGCATTAAAATACACATGTTTTTTGGATGAGAATCAGCTTGTACTATATAAAAAAAAAACTGTTTAGGTCTTTAATATAAATATTAGGAGTGCAGTTTAATCCCCCCAATTTTACTGCGTATCTTCTATGTGTTAATCACTTATTTATATTCTAAGATCATAGATAAATAAGACTCCTGGTTCCTGTCCTGAAGGAATTTACAGTCCAATAAAGGAAACGAGTATTTTTCAAGCAGCGATTATTATCAAAGATGTTTAACCAGCAACATGAATAAAACACTATGGGAAGCTGAAGAAAGGAAAGGGTAATATTGCATGAAGGAGAATCAAACTAGGAAAGGATCAATAAAAGTTTCAAAAGGAGTAACATTTGAGTTGAACCTGAGAAATTATTTTTGTTATAAGAGTTTGGTAAGAAACTTTACCTGGGTAAAGAAAATAAGACGAGCAAAGGCAGGTTTTCAGAAAATAGGGAGAAGAGACAAAAAAGTGAATAGGCATAAAAAATTAGTAGTATTGAGGCACATTAGGGCTAGGTTGAGTCAGATGAAAGGTAGAAAGGACCACATGTATTCTATAAATAAAATTATGTAAGAGTGGATAAAAAATGACAGATATATGGGGCCATCCTGGTGGTACAGAGGTTAAGTGCACACGTTCCGCTTCTGCAGCCCAGGGTTTACCGGTTTGGATCCCAGGTGCGGACACGGCACCTCTTGGTAAGCCATCCTGTGGTAGACGTCCCACATATAAAGTGGAGGAAGGTGGGCACAGATGTTAGCTCAGGGCCAGTCTTCCTCAGCAAAAAAAGGAGGATTGGCAGTAGATGTCAGCTCAGGGCTAATCTTCCTCAAAAAAAAAAAATAAATGACAGATATGAAAGACATTTGAGAGTTAGACTTAACAAGACATAATCTCTGCTTAGATTTGGATGGAGATGGTGGGAGAAGCCAAAGTTGGATGCTAAATTTCAACTTTAAGGAACTGACTGTATGATAGCGTTCATATCTAAAGTATTGAATAGAGTAGGGGGATCAGGTTTAAAGAGTTGGGTGATGGACGCACCTTGGAACACAATGTAGAAAGGAACCTCTACAACTTCCAGGTAGAGGTGTCCAGTAGAGAGTTGGAAACACAACTCTGGAACTTTGGAGTGTTCAGGAGTGGAGATATAGATTTGAGTATGATTATTTATGGTGGAATTATACATGAGACTAATTCATGCAACTGATGAAATCAACCAGGGAGAAGAAATTGAGGAAGGAAACCTGAGTCCCTAGACCAGAGATAGATTTGAGAGTCTGTGTTTGGCCTTGCAGACTGTGCCCTGTACAATCTAGGGATGTGTTCACTCAGACTGTGCAGTGAATGCTGCCTACTGGAGTTGTTCGATGCAGCTACCTTCAGACTGGAGAAAATAAGCCACATGGAATGTTTCAAGAGGAGAGGGAGGAGGCTGCAGGACCGTGAGGAACACCAAATATCGGGGGTGGGAGAAGAAAAAGAATCCAAACATGATTCTGAATAGGAATTGTCAGAGAGAAAAGAGGAAAACCAGAAGTATAGTGTTTGGAAACAGAAGAACCATTTTCAAAGGAGGCATAATCAACCATATTAAATTCGATGGAAAGGTCAAATAAAACACAGAATTTAAAGAGTTCTTTGTACTTGAAAGCTAGGAGATGATTGTTGGTTGCAATAAGACTGAGACTGGGGCATAGCTCAAAAGTCAGAGTGCAAGTTAAATGATCGTTTTGAGAACAGGGACTTTTCCCATCTGTCTTTATAGCCCCCACACCTTGTGCAGCATCTGCCCTAGGCAATGAACAACTGTTGAGTGAATGAATAAACAAACGAATAAATGTACTCTAAATTACAGTGGAGTTGAGTTGGGCCTTGATAAATAAACAGAATTCAATTTGACTGGGTCAGTGCTTTTCAACGAATGTCATGACACACTACTTGTGACATGGGCCACAAATAATTTCCTGCTAAAACTAGTTTACAAAACCTTGCCGATTATCATTTAAAACAATAGATTAAATTTATGGCGTATAATAAGTACATTCTCATTCATATGCCAAGTTGAAGTCCTGAGTGAAAGATAAATGGGGAAATTTAGAGCTGAATTTCTAAGAAGCATAAGAAAACCAGTTACATGCAGCTCTGGTGGTGTTTCCCAAACATAGGTTTTGTTCATCATGGTAATGAAGTGCAAAGAAAATCAGGAAAAGTGTTGGATATTTAGAGAAAGGAGAGAGGAAAATGTCAGGTGGAATGAAAGTATCCCAGGCAATGGGAACGACAGGAGTGCAGATGCCAGAATGTGCTTGGCATAATAGAAGGATCTACACTAGCCTAGTTAAGTGGGACGGGACGCTCCGGGAGATGCTGTAGAGATATGAAAGGATAAGGTCTCCATCCTGTCATTCATCGGGTGAAAATATTGGGAAATATAAAGACATTGAGAAATTTTGTTCACTGGAGAAATGGAATAGGATTTCTATTTAGTGAAAGAGTCGGTATGCCTTTTTATCAGGCAAAAAAATAATAGAAATAAAAAACTATTGTGTAAGGTTGGAGACTAATTCAAAGAGCGTAATGCCACAAAAACATTTACAGGTCAAATTTTTCAGTCTAACCTTCTCCAAAAATGAAATAGCCTCTATTCTAGCAGTGCATAACGTGCATACAATATGTTAGTAATATCAGCTTGTCATTCGAGGTCATGTTAACCTTGAAGACAGAGACAAGTACTCCCTAAGTTAATCATCACTTCCTTTGGAGTTGGTGGCTATTTCAGCTTGAAGTTTTGTTCGGAACAGGAATGTGAAAGGCTACTGAAATGATATGTTTATAGAAGGTCAGACTAACCCAGAGGTCTTCAAGTATTACAAAGTGAGAAATGTTTAGATTGGCCCACAGTTGTGTCTGTGATTGGACAAAAGATAAGCCATTCTTTGCCATCCTCCAAGGTCACACTACTCTTAAAGTTAAGTGCCCTCTACTGAAATAGTAACCATTCATCTGAATGTGAAATAGACTTGACGCATAGCATGTCTTGAATGTTATATAGCCAAACATTCTTCTCAATGTATAAAAGGGGCAAACTTATATACTGAGAGTAGTGTCAAATCTTGAGAATCACGTTAAGACATCACAAAGAGAGGCCTCAATTATGAAGCTTAGTATTTCATTGACTCATGTCTAAATAATCAGCATATGTCTTGGTGAAGAGCAGACTACTGGCCTGAAAATTAACAATTAATTTTATATTAAGTTTGGCAGAATGGGAACGGCACAGTCAATAGCGCTAGCAAACAGCATGATTTATACATCACTTTTAATTAAACATGAATTCTTTAAAGTTATTATAAAAATGAACACATTAAATTTAGTTCCTTTATCATAAATATTTTAGTAGGGGAATAAAGGGTGCATTTTTATACATGTATGTGATTTTTTAGATATTGTCCGTCTTTCCCACCTGTCTAAATGCCAACGTACGGATCAAAACAATGAGCACAAAGATAAATGACCTAAAGGAGACTTTCAGAACAACTGATCATGGGGCTGAGATGAATTTGATATTTTAAGAGATTTTTCTCAAAGAACAGAGTGTTACTTGGAAACAGCCATTCATTTTTTTTCAGCATTTAATGTTTGTCAGCTCTTATAATTGGAACTTGAGCTAAAAACTTATGACTAAGTAAAATTCAGGGGATGAGAGAGTATTTCTACATGTCTAGCTTGGTTGAAAAATCTTCAGTAGGAAGGCTACCATTTCTTTTCTGCAGATAAGCACTTTCAGTTTCTTAGCAGAAGGTCAGTTTAGCAATCTTTAGGAGGATTTAAGATGATTGGTTTTAAATTGAGAAACTTCAATAAACTCGAGTTGCATGATCTCAGACATTGCTTTTTCGGAGAAGTACAATGCAAGAAAAAATGTTGCAAAGGAAGCATGAATGAAAACACAAATAACAGGGAAATATTTACCTCTAGAAATGTAGCAATAAACCACAAATTTGAACAAAGTAGAATCACAAAGAAGGAATTACACTATATATATTTAACTTTAGAAATGTCTTGCAATACTAGCCCTCTAAATCTGTCATATTCTGTGAATTATTTGATGAATATTTTATTTAAGATACGTCAATAAAATATTTAGCAGTTTCCAGGCACTGTGCGGGTACTGGGTGTGCAACAGGAAATAAAAACAGATGTGATTCTCGATGATGCAAGGCTTCATAGGCCAGTGAGGGTGACAGACAATCATAAAATCACACTGGAGGGTGTACAACATTGCCCATGGACACTCAAGAAAAAGAACATGGGTTTATGACAAAGAAACCTGGCTTGTGCTGAGGAGTAAGAAAATGTTTGAGCTTTGGTTCTAAGGTTGAATAGAAATTAACTAAGTGAAAGGGGCACTCTCAAATAATATTTGTTAAATGACTGAGAATAAATCCCAAGTAATTTTTCTGTGGCAGGAAGCAACATGATTCATCTGAAAAATTGATAGTTGGTGAGGTTGGAGCAAAGACAGCCAAGGGTTAAAGTGGTGGAGAAGTAGGTAGAGACCAAACCATGTGGGATTCGGTCTTTGTCTTAAGAACAAGGAGAGGCCATTGAAGGATTTAAGCAGAGTTAAATGATCGGTTTATGTTTTCAAGAGCTCCCTCCAGCTTTGGTGTGGAGGATGGACCAGTATGGTTAGGAGTAGAAGAGTTAGGAAGAATTGGTGTGGGAAACAGTTGCCTTAGCTTGGACTGGGGTGGTAGTGGTGATAGAGATTGAGACAAGTGGATGGTTTCGAAGACAATTAGGAAGTAAAGCTGAAAGTATTTAGAGATTGTGTTGATCGCCGATCTTTATTGAGAATAACAGAAACAACTCTAGAAGAAGAGGAATGTATTGGAAAGACATCCAGAAGCTAGCAGAATTGAAGGGAAATTGGAAAAGTTAGCTTGGAAAGCAGGCGAGAACAAAAGAAGAGTAGAGAGTCACGAACAAAGACAAAGTTACCTCACAGGACTAGGCTGATAAAGACACCATGCTGGACTCAATTCAATCAAGGCCGCTAAGGACAATCTCAAACTGCTCCTGCATCTTTGTATCTTTGCCTATCAAGAGTCAAAGACCCATGTGGAGCATCCACTTACTTGAGCCTAATTTATGGGCCAGTGCCCTGATGGCTCTGGGAGCAAGGAGAGGGAGTATTTTCTCCTCTTTAGCTTCTATAATCAGATGATGTGCTCTGTCTCCCACAAGGACCCAGCCAATGTGGGATTCTCCTCACTTCAAGGGTGTTCACGTCAGGCTTCACAGGCAAATTGCCATGAAGGCACCATACAGTGTTGGACTGAATATAGCTGGTAATAGAGAGCAAGACATGAAGGATGACTACGGCATACTACTTCCTGAGACAGGAAACACTGGAAAAGTGATGGGTTTCATTTGGGATTAGGTTTTTACTGGGGAAAGGGGAGAATCAAGAGTTTGTTCTTGGACAGGTAGATAGCTTTGGGTCAGACTTTCATCTAAATTTTGTTATCTTATACCTTTTACCCCACTGCATTCAACTATTGGTGTCTCTAAGCTAGAAACTCTACCCTTAGTTAAATGAGCAAAGTTGAGTCATTGTTAATAATGGATCATTTACCCTTTTCATCTTAATTATTTAAAACTCTTTTTCTTAGATGGAATCTTTTTTTATAAAATCTGTAGTAGTTTAGCATATTAATCTATTTCTTAACCAAATTGGAGAAAGTGAAATGGCTCCTCCCATTTCATCACTATGTAGGGCTCTTATTTTAATAGCGCCTTTGGTAACAAACATGGAAAGGAAACATTTTACTACAAGTCATTATAGGTTCTTACCAATAATAACTCTGAAAATAAATTCTAAGTATCATTGAATTTTTAATAAGAAGCCAACAAATATTTTGGGCACGCTAAAAGGACTTAAGAGTCTATCTATGCACATTGTTCAGGCAGAATTAGAAAGTTATTCTCTGCAAACGAAGAATGAGACTGTGGGGATTCAGTTTTAAATAGTGTGTTTTGAGGAAGGGCCATTCTGAAATATAAAAAGGTACTCTTGCTTGCAATTAATTTAAAATATTAATAGAGTGATGGAAAGATTACTGGAAATAATGTACAGCTCAAAATGAATTGTCTTTTTTAAAGTTTTCTTATATAATTCACAGAACAAATTCATTATTTTAAAGTGTACATGTCAGAGATTTGTTTTTAGGATATTCACTATGTTGCACAACCATCACCGTTATCTAACTCCAGGATATTTCCATCCTCCCAGAACAAAACCCTCTACTTACTAGCCATCTGTCCCAATCCCCCCGACCATACACACACACAATCCCCTGGCAACCACTAATCTATTTTCTGTCTGTGTAGATTTGTCTGTTCTGGACGTTCCATATAAACGGTATCACACAATATGTGGACATTTGTGTCTGGTTTATTTCACTTTGCATAATGTTTTCAAGGTTCATCCACGTTGTAGCATGTAACAGTGCTTCATTCCTTTTTTGTGGCTGAATAATATTCCATAATATGGACATATGACATTTTGTTTATTCATTCATCATTTGATGGACATTTGGGCTGTTTCCACTTTTTGGCTACTATGAATATACTGCTATGAATATTCGTGTAGATGTATATTTTTTTGTGTCAACGTATATTTTTAATTCTCTTGAGTATATACCTAAGAGTGGAATTGTTGGGCCCTATGGTCATTCCACATTTCACTTTTTGAGAAACCACAAAATTGTTTTCCACAGCAACTGCATCATTTTACATTCCTAGTTATTCATTATTATTTATTCACTATTTTAAAACATACAATTGTACACTATCAAAAAGTACAACATATTAGCATTCCATTTTCTCTACATTCTCTCCATTGTTTTCCTTTTTAAAAAATTTATCATTACCATCCTAGTGAATGTGAAGTTGTATCTCACTTATCTTTTAATATGCTTATTGGCTGTTTTTATGTCTTCCTTTTAGAAATGTCTATTCAGATCCTTTTCCCGTTTTTCATCGGCTTATTTGTCTTTTTATTGTTGAGTTGTAAACATTCTTTGTATATTCTGAATACTAGACCTTTATCAGTTATATGATTTGCAAATATTTTCTCTCAATCTTTGAGTTGTATTTTCGTTTTCTTGACAGTGTCATTTGAAACACAAAAGTATTTAATTTAATGAAGTCCAATATATCTATTTTTTGTTGTTGTTTTTGCTCATGCTTTTGGTGTCATATCTGAAAAACTGTTGCCTAATCCAAGACCATGCAGATTTACACCTATTTTTCCTTCTAAGAGATTTATAGTTTTAGCTCTTACAGTTAGGTCTGTGATCTATTTGAAGTTAATTCTTGTACATAGCATGAGGTGGGGGTCCAATTTCATTCTTCTGCATGTGGATATCCACTTGTCTCAGCACCACACGTTGAAAAGACCAGTCTTTCCCCATTACACAGTCTTTACACCTTGTGGAAAATCAATTGACCATGGACATGTGGATTTATTTTTGGACCCTCAATCTCATTCCAGGGGTCTGTATGTCTGTATTTATGCCACTACCACACTGTCTTGATTTCTGTAGCTTTGTGGTAAGTTTTGAAAGTGAGATGTGTGATTTCTCCAATCTTCTTTTTTTTTTTCCGAGATTGTTTTAACTATTTTGTGTCCTTCGAATTTTCATAGGAACTTTCGGGCCAACTTGTCCATTTCTGCAAAACAACGTGGTTAGAATATTAATAGGGATTGTGTTGAATCTTTAGATCAATGTGGGAAATACGGCCACCTTAACAATATTAAGTCTTTTAATCCATGAGCACAGGATGTCTTTCTATTTATTTATTTAATGTTCTTCTATTATTTTATTTTTTAAAGATTGGCACCTGAGCTAACATCTGTTGCCAATCTTCTTTTCTCTTTCTTCTTCTTCTCTCCAAAGCCCCCCAGTATATAGCTGTATATTCTAGTTGTAGGTCCTTCTGGTTGTGCTACGTGGGACGCTGCTTCAGCATGGCTCGATGAGCGGCACTAGGTCCGCGCCCAGGGTTCTAACCTGTTAAACCTTGGGCCACTGAAGCAGAGCACACAAACTTAACCACTCGGCCACAGGCCGGCCCCTCTGTTTATTTAGATCTTTAATTTCTTTCAACAATGTTTTGTAGTTTTTAGTACAAGTTTTTCACTTCTTTGTTTAAATTTATTCCTATGTGTTTTATTCTTTTTAGTGTATTGTAAATAGAATTATTATCTTAATTTACTTATAGATTGTTCATTTCTAGTGTATAGAAATACAATTGGTATTTGTACATTGATCTTATATTCTGTAACTTTGCTGAACTCATTTATTAGCTATAGTATTTTTCTACAGATTTCTTAGAGTTTTCTATATATAAGATCATCTGCTAGTAGAGATAGTTTTACTTTTTTCTTTCCAACTGCCTGATTTCATTTTTATTTCTTTGTCTTACCTAATTGCCCTAACTAGATGTTGAATAGAAGTACAATGTTGAGTACAGGTGGCAAGATCAGATATTCTTGTCTTATTCCTGATCTTGGGGAGGAAGCTTTCAGTCTGAATCAGTATTATTTTAGATTAAATTCTACTTTTGTACTTTCTTTTGAGTGTGGTGTACATTATTTGCAACAGTTGAGTAAAATATTTAGAAACTACATGGCGAAGCCTCGAATTAGGAGAAGCAGGAAAGCAGTTCACTTTCTGCCTCTCATTCCTATTTTTTTCTTTGCCAAGTCAGTTTCACCATTCAAATTGCTATGTAACAGAACCCTAAAGTGAGTTTGTCCTTTTATTAAGACACTTGGTTTTTCAGCATTTTTTCCTTAGCTGAAAAACACAATATAATAGTTTATTTTTAAAAATCTTTTGGAGTTAAAGCTGCTAGAGGTGTTTAAAAGAAAACAGAAGATAACAAATTATATTAACAGAAAATTTACCAATAATTATACTAAATTTGTACAATCCAAAATTAAGAAGTAGCTATACACTTAACAAGAATTTATGTCAACATTGTTTGATCTCCCTGGAGCATATGTCTTTCAAACCAAGGAGACTCATGTCCTAAAGACGGTCACTGGCTGCAATACCTGAGAAATCACCTCTTGTTATGCACCTAACAGTTCTGATATTGAAACGTCCAAGGAAGACTTACTGAGATTCCAAAAGAGAGTGGCCTTTACTGAATTGGAAGATACCCTTGGAAAGGCAAGATGAATGGAGGCACTCATCTTCATAGTTTGATAGAGATGATAGAGATGAACACAATCTTCTGGTTTCCTGGCCATGATGGTGGGAAACTAGCAGTTCCTGTAAAATATACCTTCTAGATAATTAGATAATTTATAAAAACTTAGAAAACTTCCAGAGCTTCACAACATGGAAGAGGCTTCGGGCTCTTTAAACAAACCCAATACTGGAAATATCATGAAGATGAGAGGAAGCTGAAGGAACAAAGAAATTAACATTAAAAACTGGAAGAAACTTCTGGAGTGAGAAGTGTTTGGTCCTGGGGTAAAGTTTAAACTAGAATGAAAAAGGGCCAACCACCAAGGCAGGTAAGAAGATAAGGGAGAGCATTTTAGTTCTGCTTTTTTTGTTTTCTTACATTTTCTGTGGCAGAATATTACCCACCCCAGCTGTACTAGCTCAGCTCCAGCTTAAACATGAGATGCTACTGCAGGTGCTCTGGGACCCAGAGAAAAATGGATGATAATCAGAGCTGGTGTGCTGGCCTCTGAGCTTGCCCTTGAAGGGGTTCAGGGAAGAGGTGCAGGAAAGTTCCTTGAAGCCAAAGTCACCTGATGAGGATAACAAATGGGACTCGTCAAACCCACACTGCAGATCCAATGGCTCTCCGCCCATCAATATCTAAAACCACCAGAAGGGGATAAAATTGCCCACTTGGATTTTAATTTCTCAATCCCCGCCTAGAGGCATATGGCCAGTCACACTACAGATAACCCTAGGAGAAAAAGACCTCACAAGCCATTTGAGGAGCACAATTGTTACTAAAGCAAAAAATAAAAATGAGAAAGAAATGGAATAATGCAGAGAAAAAGAAGGAGAATTAATGAACCAAATAAAACAAGAACTTAACATAAAAATAAGAAACATCCTTAAAAGAGATTTAGGGAGGAGGATATTAATAGCAGTTACCAGTTATAAACAAGGAAAAGTGGAAACAATAGGTGCGAAAAATAGGGAAATAAAGATTCAAGGAGTGTCATGAATAGCAGAGACGATTCAGGGAAGAACAAATCAGAGAACCACAAGATCAGACCAAAACCCTACCTCAGAAGAAATCAAGAAGGGACAAAGGAAAAATACGAAGTCAGGCAAAATGAGTGACAGAAGGAGAAATGTCAATATTCCGGAGGTAAATATGCAAATGAGGAAATAATTTAAAGATTGATAACCAGTAATAGTAAGAACTAAAAATGAAGGGTCAGCCCTGTGGTGTAGTGGTTAAGTTCGGTGCACTCCACTTGGGTGGCCCAGGTTCACAGGGTCAGATCCCTGCCACCGACCTGCACCACTCATCAGCCATGCTGTGGTGGCGACCCACATATAAAGCAGAGGAAGCTTGACACAGATGTTAGCTCAGGGCAAATCTTCTTCAGCAAAAGAAAAAGAATTAAAGATGAGAAAACACATCAAATTAAAAAGGCCTATGGGGTAACAGAAAGATGAATTTTAAAAAAATACAAAACCTCACAAATTAGACATATTAGAGTGCACACTGAAGACCAAGAGAAAATTCTAAGAAGTTTTTCAGACATGAAAAGAACAATTCACCTACAAATGGACAAGAAACAATACCATCAGATTACTTAATAGTAACACTAATCCAAGAAGATATTGGAGTATTACTGCAATGTGTTGAATGAAGACAACCTTGCACCTAAAATGTCTCACACAGCTAAATTAGTACTGAAACATGAACACACAAAACGGTGTTGTGAAGCCCATGAAAACCTCCCATGAAAACAGTTTTGAAGGAATTATTTCAATAAAAAGGGAAATACACCCAAGAGAAGTCTGAAAAATCTATAGAAAGTTAAGTGAATAAAAAGCTAAATAAAGTTTACTTCTATCATTATAATCTATTCATAGCTAAAAGTCTAGGTAATTCTAACATGGTACAAATAGGACCAGTGACAAGAAGAAGAAGGACACCAGAGAGATGTAAGTTCATACCAAGGTTTTTCTCTCATATCAGGGAAATGACAGAGGTTGATAACCTTAAGAAATCCATAGCAAAAAATGTTAGGGAAAAATAATAGAAGAATAAAAATAGAATATATAAAACGTATGAAAAGATTAAAAAAGAAAATATAGTAAAGAGAAAATAAGAAATAAGATTGGGGCCAGCCCAGTGGCACAGTGGTTAGGGGCACATGTTCTGCTTTGGCAGCTGGTTTGGGTCTCGGGTATGGAGATGGCACCACTTGCCAAAAGCCATGCTGTGGCAGGCATCCCACATATAAAGTGGAGGAAGATGGGCATGGATGCTAGCTCAGGGCCAGCCTTCCTCAGCAAAAAAGAGGAGGATTGGCAGCGGATGTTAGCTCAGGGCTAATCTTCCTCAAAAAAAAAAAAAAAAGAAAGAAAGAAGATGGCAGAATTAGTCCTAGTAAGTCAGTAATTATAATTTGCTCATTACTTTAAGGAAATCCTTATTGTGTGCCTACTGTGAATTGGGAGAGACATACTAATAAATAAAATAAATAAGAAAAGAGTATGGCAGAGTAAGCATGATAAATGCTATGGAAAAAAAAGTAAACCAGGGAAGGAGTTAAGGACCCAGCAGTTTGGTTTGCAGTGAGAAGTTGAAATTTGATCCAAAGCTTGCGGAGGTGAGGAAATAAACCCTTAAGATAGCAGGGGAAGAGCATTTCAGGAAGAGAAAATGGAAGTGCAAAGATGCTGAGGGAGCAAAGCTGGCCTGTTCAGGGTAAAAAGGAGGTCAGCTTGGCTGATGAGCAAGGGGAAAGTATGAGGCAATGTGGTGAGAGAAGCTATGAGGGGCAGAGATTCTGTCGGGTCTTAGAAATCCTTGTAAGGAATTTTGTCTTTTACTGTGAAGGAGATGAGAAGCCATAGAAGGGTTTTGAGTAAACAATGAATGTCACATGGGTTACACTTAACCAGAATCATGCTGGCTCCTGAGTTGAGATGCACTGTGGTGGAGCACCTGTGGAAGCACAAAGGACAATAAAGAAGTTATTGCCAAAAGCCGGTTGAGAGATAATGGTGGCTTGGCCCAGGTTGGTAGTGGTAAAGATGGAGAGTTGTGATCAAATGATAGTGATACAAAGATAAACAGATAGATAATAGATAGATAGATGGATAGAATAGATTTATTAATTGTCAGATCCCAAAAAAAAAAAAAGTAAATAGATCAAATTCTCAAATCAAAAGCCAATTCTCAGATTGGACTTTTAAAAAATATATCCAGTCATATGCTATCAATAAGAGACATACTTGAAACAAAAGATATAAAAATCTGAAAATAAAGACATGGAAATGGATATAATGGCCAAATATGAACCATAGAAAGTAAGGAAAACAAATTTTAATTAGAAAAAAGTGTATATAATTCAATCAAAAAATTAAAACTGGGCCAGTCCTGTGGCCTAGTGGTTAAGTTGGTGTGGTCTGCTTCAGCAGCCCAGGTTCAGTTCCCAGGCACAGACCTACACCATTTGTCAGCAGTCATGCTGTGGCAGCAACCCACATACAAAATAGAGGAAGATTGGCACACAGAAAATCTTCCTCAGCAAAAAAATAAAATAAAAAAATAAAACTAAGCCATGGAAAATCTTCCTCAGCAAAAAAATAAAACTAAGCCACAAAGTGGGATGCTGGCAAAAGGAAATGTAAATTAAGAAGATATAACAATTTATCAAAATATATGCACCTAACAACATAAACACACTTCTCCCTTTTCTATATATGTATTTATATATATGTTTTCTAATGGAAGTATGAATAGTAGATAAATGAGCAATTTAGTTGCAATTTAATGTTTCAGGAACTGATAGATCTATAGATAAAAATAAATGTTACAAAGAATTTAAATTAAATTATCTATAACCTTTTACTAGCATATATGGCATACAAATATATCAAAAGTTTACCAAACAAATGGGGCATATACATTTTTTTCCAAACAGACAAATAGTCCATGTACTATTTTCCACGGAAAAGGAAACATTTAATTCCAACTAACAAACACCTTGGAGATTATAATCTCTGATCATAATGTAATAAAATAAAAATACATAGTTGGGGCTGGCCTAGTGGCATAGTGGTTAAGTTCTTTTCCTCCGCTTTGGCGGCTCGGGGTTTGCAGGTTCAGATCCCAGGCGTGGACCCAGCACTGTTCATCAAGCCATGCTATGGTGGCATCCCACATAAAATAGAGGAAGATTAGCACAGGTGTTAGCTCAGCAACAATCTTCCTCACACACACACACAAAATATATAACAGAAGAATATCTTTAAGAATCTCATATGTCTAAAACTGAGACACCAATAAACAATCTATAGGTTATAACTTATGAAGAATATATATTTTAAATATATGTATATATTTTAGCATAATGACATACTTGGTCTCACCCACCAAACTGACTAAAATGAAAAAGACCAACAATTTCTTTGTCAAGGATGTGGAGCAATGGGGACGCTCATACAGCGAGGACACCATCACGTGGGAAAACAGTTTGGCTTTGTCTAGTGAAGCTGATGATGCATAAACCTGTGAAGCAGCAGCTTCACTCTGGAGACTATCCCCTGGAGAAGCTCTTGTGCCTATGAACCAGAATTGATGTACAGAATTTCCATGGAGTACTGTTTGTAATAACAGGGGCTGGGAAACGACCCAAATGCCCACCAATAATGAAGTGGAAAAATAAACTACAGTATCTTTACAAAATGGAGTGCAACACAAGAACATAAAGTGATTAATCATAGTTAAACATTTAAATGAGATTGAATAGCAAAAACTTAATATCAGGCAAAAAAAGAGAAGTCACAGAAAAACAGAATATTGAGGTTAAAAACTACACATGTATATGGCAAAGGTATAAAGAAAAGCAAGGAACTTACTAATAAAATTCAGAGTTGTTACTTCTAGAGGGGAAAGGAAGGAGAACGCATTTGGGAAGTTTCAAGGGTACCTCAGTGGAAGGCACATGAGAGTTTATTTTATTATTATGTGTAAGATAAACGAAGAAATGAACATGTAAATAAACCATCAAAAATCTGGAAGGATATATACCATTTGTTGATAGTAGTTAACTATGGGTGAATGATTGTGGGTGAGATATACATACACATACGTACTAGTATTTTATAAGTATTCTCCAGCCTTTCTATAATGAATAGGATGTTGGCTCAAGGTCTTATAGGAGACTCCTGCTCTTTATTGATCCAGCAGCAGCTCCAAAGCCCTCAGCTGACTTTGGAGGTTCAAACAAGGCAGGAGCCACCCCTCGTCATCTGTAGACTTTCTGCATCTCTAGTCCCAGGACACAGGGCTTTCTGGAGGAGCTACATGGCTCCACAGGGACCAGGCTAGCCTGCTTAAGCATATTGCTTGTCTTATCTGAATACTGAAATGCTGGTTCCCCAGGTTGGGAATCAGATATTTTTTAAATGCATAGAAGAGAATGTGAATAAAAATCTAGAACAAAGACAAAGCAGTAATTAGAGGAAAATTTAATGCGAAGTAAATTATCGTAATACAATAATGACTAAAAACAGATTAAGTAAATGATTAGCTGAACAATTTGGAAAAAAGAGCAACAGATTATACTACTAAAACAAGAAGGAAGGAACAGAAAACTATGGAATTGAAACAAACCAAAAGAGAGAGGCAGAAATAGGAAAATAAAACCAGAAGTTGGTTTCTTTGTAGGAATTTACGCTATAGACAATGGGAAGATGGAGAGGAGGTGGAAAGGATACAACTCAAAATAAAATGATAAAGGAGAAAAAACTCCAGATAAAATAGAGATTTAAGAGCCAGTCCCGGTGGCCTAGTGATCAAGTTCGGCACACACCACTTCAGCGGCCTGGGTTCAGTTCCCAGGCATGGACCTACGCCACTTGTCTGTCAGTGGCCATGCTGCAGTGGCGGCTCACATACAAAAAGAAAAGAGGCAGATTAGCAGTGGATGTTAACTCAGGGTGAAGCTTCTTCAGTAAAAAGAAAAAAGAGAGAGAGAGAGATTTAAAATATAATAAAATACTACGAAGAACTATAAAGCATACACTTGAAAATTACATGGTGGATAAATTTTTGCATATTATAAGATGTAAAAACTGGCAGAAAAGTAATATAATCTTGAATGGATTAATAACAATTGAATTTAATCAGTAATCAATCAATTCCCCTGTCCCGCCACTAAAATAAAGAGCCCCTTGTCAAAAGAGATCTATACTGAGTGTGATCAAATTTTCAAGGCACATTTAACGCATATTTTATTACAAATTCTTTCAGAAAATAGAAAAGAAGAAAATATTGACCAGGTCATTTAAAAAGATTAGGGTAACCTTGATTTCAAAACCAGATAATGATAGTATACAAAAGAGAAAAACATGAGCCCATAACTCTTATAAGCAAAGGTATAAAGTCCTAATTAAAGTAATAGCTAAACATAATTCAGAGTTAAATAATAATATTAATATATCGTGATAAATAAGGCTTATCCCAGGGAGGCAGGAATGTTTTAACATCAGAAAAATCCATCAATGTAAGTCACCACATTAATATATAAAAGAAATATTCACATGAATATCTCAATAGACGCAGAAAGATTATTTAATAAATTTCACTCTTTAAGTCTGTAACAGGCTCTTAGAAAATCAAGTATAGGATGGAACACCCTTAGCTGGATGAAGACAACATCCCAAATCTGGGAGCAAACATCACTGCAAGGCAGAAACCTCAGAAGCAATCTCTGGAAGGTCAGCATAAGAGGAGGATAGCTCACATCATTGCCATTCCGCACAGCAATGGATGTTTTCACCATTGCATTAAGTCACACACACAAAATAGAGATGCAAGTATTGGTAGGGAAGAGGCAAAAATGCTATTTCATATAGATGATTTGATTTATGATCAACTACATGAAAAACCCAAAAGAATCAATAAAATATAAAACCTGGTGACAAATTAAGTAAGAGCCAGATGAATGAACAGCTTTCAAAACTCAGTAACATTTTTATAAACTAGAAAAAAAAGAAAGAAAATATAATTCACCATATTAACAAGCTCTTTCTAGGAATTAAACTAAAAAATCCACATACTTTTAAACAAGAAATGAGTTAAACTATAAGAGAACACAAAGAAGATGTCTAAATGGAGAAAGCGGCCATGTATATGGATAGAGTGACTTAATATCTTAAAGGTGAGAATTCTCCCCAAATCAATCTACAAGTCCCAGACAATTCTCATCAAAACTCTACCAAAATCTTTTGAGAATCTCAACAAACTTATTCTACATTCATATGTAACTATAAATGAAATTAGGACCTAATGCAATATCGGGGGGAGGAAGCAAACTAGGATTTATTGTCCCACCAGACAGTAAGGCATACTTCAAAGACATATAAGACCACTGAAGGACTGGCCCAGGATGGATAAATAACCAAGGGAACAGAACAGAGAGCAGACACGGGCCCAGTAAAGGTGGCATTGTCAGTGGAGAAAAAGCGGCTTATTTAGTGATTGCCTTGGGAAAACTAGCTCACTTTACAGAGAAAAACAAACTTCCTAGAAGTCAAAACTTACACATACTAGGTCAGCCAGAAGGGGAATAGTAGATTATCAAGAAATTGATTGCCACCTTTGGGTGGAGGATAGTTTCTTAAACCAGAGCCAAAAAACACCAACCCCCAAAACCAGGACACCCCAAACTGATGGATTCTGTGCAATGAAAGAGATGAAAGAAGAACTTGACATCCTGATGATGGATTGGGAGAAGACATGCTTAAAATCCTAAACTACCAAGGAAGTCCTAAAATACCTAGTCAAAAATATAGAAAGAACTCCTACAAATTAACAAAGTAAGACAGATATGTCAGAAAAAGATGGACAAAGTGTATAGAATATGCACAAAAAGATAAGCCTAAATAGCTAGCAAATATTTAGAAGAAATTCTCAAACATTTTAGTATTCAGAAAAACACAAATTACATGAAAACGGAAAGAGCTCTTAATGGTTATCAGATTGGCAATAAGAACATAAATAATACCAAACGTTGGTCAGAATGTGAGGAAACTGGAACCCTTCACACTCCTGCTGGAAATGTAAACAGGCGTGGATGTTCTGGAGAATACAATAGCGCTCACGAAAATTAAGGCATGTACTCACTACGACCTAACAGTTTCAGTCCTGGAAGCACACTCTGAAATTTCTCCTGTAAATCCATGAGAAAAGAGCAAGAATTGTTTGTATCCATCACTAGGTGAAAGATATTTCCATTTTGGTGGCTATCATGGAATAACATGCAGCTTGCAGAAGTAATAAACTAAATGTACATAGAGCAAGATGAATACTTATTTTAAAAAGCATGTTTAGGGGCTTGCGTGGTGGTGTAGTGGTTAAGTTTGGTGAATTCTGCTTTGGTGGCCCAGGGTTTACGGGTTGATCCTGGGCACAGACCTACACTGCTCATCAAGCTATGTTGTGGTGGCAACCCACAAACAAAATAGAGGAAGATTGGCATGGATGTTAGCTCAGCGACAATCTTCCTCAAGCAAAAAGAGGAAGATTGGCAAAAGATGTTCAGTCAGGGCCAATCTTCCTCACCAAAAACCCAAAAAAACAACATGAAGGTAATAACTAAGAAGCATTAATAACAGAAGAAAAAATAAATATACCATTATGACAAAAATAAAAATGAATTAAACTCACCCATTAAAAGATAAATACTTGGTTTTGAAGTTTTAAATAAAAGGAATAAAATTATCCAAATATAAGATGTTTTCAAGAGTACACCTACAAGAAAACAGTAAAAAAAAAAATTGAAAGAAAATTGTACAAAGTCATATTAGGTAAACAATAAAGAAAACGGATTAAAATCATAATGTTAATATTAATATTCCAATGAATTTTAAAAAATCAGAGTATTTTACTTCAATAAAGTTTATAAACCATACAACCCCGAACCCCAAACTTTCTCAAAAACGTCATTAAAACAGAAATTGCAGACATTTATAAATAAATGACAATCAAAATGTATGGGATGAGATTGAACTGTACACTTAAATGCTTTCTATCATAAACAAAAAGTGAAATAAATGAACAGCACTCAATTAAAAATTTTAGGGAAAATCAATCATAAAAAACAATATGAAATTAGACAAAGATAAAATCAATAATATATGAAACAAAACAAAAACAATCATATTAAAATTACAGGAACATTTATTGAACACTGTGAAGCAGTCTATTTTATGACATTGGTCTCAGTTACTATACCAATCCTTTAAGATGGGAGATATTAAATTCTTCACGTCATAAGTGACAAAACTTGGGTTTATAGAATATAAATAAATTATTTTAGGTCATACGTTTCAGAATTGATAGAGCTCCAAATTAGGTCTCTAAGAGGAAGCAAGAGATCTTAGCCACTAATCTACAGAGTATAAGTGATAAAGAAATTTTAAAACTGAATATTTAAAAACTAGTTAAAAAGAGAAAAAAGAAAGGTTAAAAAGATTAGATTTAATAAATAAAAGAGATTAAACTGTGAGAGAAAAAATATACAAATATAAGCCAATAATATTGAAAATTAAATAAGAAAATAATTTATATGTAAAAAAACTACCAAAACATATCTTGAAGGGAGTTCAGAGAAAAAAAAACACTTAAATGCAAAAGTCAAAAATGTCTCCAAAATGTCCCAAAATTGACTCCAAAAACACTGTTAGGTCCAGTCATTTCTGGGGAAAGTTATTTCTCAAACTTCCAAGAAACTCAAAAATCATAGTCAGTGCTATCTAAATAGCTTAGTAAATACTACATACTAACCAGAATGGCTACACCAAATGTTTAAAAAAAAACTGGCAACACGAAATATTTACGAGGATGTGGTACAACCAGAACCTCATACATTGCTAGTAGGAGCATAAAATATTACAACCACTTTGGAAAAAAAAAAAAAACAAAACCACCTGGCAGTTTCTCATAAAACTAAACCTTATCACCTAGTAGTTCCACTTTTTGAAATTTCCCAAGAGAACTGAAATCACAAGTCCACAAAACGGCTTTACAAGAATGCTCATGGCAGCTTAGTTCATATTAGCCAAAGACTGGAAATGAACCCTGTGTCTATCAACCGAAGAATGGTCAAACTGGGGTATGTTCATAAAATGAAATACTAGCTGGGAATTTTTTTAAATGCCCTACTGATACATATAACAAGAATGAATTCTCAAAAAGTTTCTGCTGAGTGTGAAAGAGGCTTACAAAAAAGAGTACATATTGTATGATTCCATTTATGTGAACTTCTAAAATAGGCAAAACAAATCTGTGGTGGAAAAAAATTAAAATAATGGTTGCCTCTTGGGGGCTGGCAGTGCCTGAAAAGAGACATTAGTGAATTTTCTGGGGCAGCAGTAATGTTTTGTATAGGGGATCGGGTTACACAGGTGTATGAATTTGTCAAAACTCATGAAATGGAACAATTACTATTTATGCATCTTATCTTATGTAAATTTTACATCAGAAGGGAAAAACAGTAGACAAATATTGAAATTTAGTAAAATGCATGCTGACATGGCTAGTGGGGAAACGTACTGATTTGTGCAACTTATTTTGAAATGCATTAAATAACATAGATTAAAATATGAATAGAGGCTGGCCTGGTGGCATAGCAGTTAAATTCGTGCACTCCTCTTCAGTGGCCTGGAGTTCTCCGGTTGGGATGCCAGGCGTGGACCTACACACTGCTTATCAAGCCATGCAGCGGTGGCATCCCACATACAAAGTAGAGGAAGATAGGCACGGATGTTAGCTCAGGGCCAGTCTTCCTCAGCAAAAAGAGGAGGATTGGCAGCAGATGTTAGCTCAGGGCTAATCTTGCTCAAAAAAATTATGAATAGAAGGATAGATACTTGGATAGAGAGGTGACAAACGACTATAAGAAAATGTTCATTGTACAATCCAGGTGGTGGGTATACGGGTGTTCAAATACAATGCTTTCTAAACTTTTGTGTATGTTTTAAATTTTTTGTAATTAAACGCTAGAAAAAAATAGTACAAGATGAAAAGTGTCAAAATTTATGTTCTCAAGCTATAGTTACTCTGATAATGAAATCTGACAATAATAACATACACACTCACACATTGTGTGATCTACAGGTAAGTCTTATTTGTCTGTGATTTTTTTAAATCTTAAAATACTAGAAACTATAGAAGCTTTTTTTAACAACAAAAATTTATGATCAAACAGATTTTATCCTAGGAATGCACCAGTGATTTAGTATGTGTAAACCAATTAGTGTAATATGTCACATCTATGAATCAAAGAGAAATCAAATGATTGTCTCAATAGATCTTGAAACTGCTCTTAGAAATTTAGTTCTGGGGCCGGCTCCGTGGCTGAGTGGTTAAGTTCGCGCGCTCCGCTGCGGTGGCCCAGGGTTTGGATCCTGGGCACGGACATGGCACCGCTCGTCAGGCCACATTGAGGTGGTGTCCCACATCCAACAACTAGAGGGACCTGCAACTAAGATATGCAACTGTGTACAAGGGGGGTTTGGGGAGATAAAGCAGGAAAAAAAAAGATTGGCAACAGTTGTTAGCCCAGGTGCCAATCTTTAAAAAAAAGAAATTTAGATCCTAGCTGAAACAAAAATGTTTTAGCATGTTAGGAATAGAAGCATACTTCGGAACATATTAAAGACTCTCTGTCATGCCAAAGCAGTTCCAAAACGAAAAAATTCAAAAGAATCCTTTTAGGAATTTGACCATATTATGATAAAGTTCATCTCAAAGAATGAAGAAGGAAAAACAGCCAATTAAAAAAATAAAACCAATGAGGTTGTACTACAGTAAAATTAGGTGCCTGGAGAATGACATAGGAACGAATGAGAGTTAAACCAGTGCTTCTCAAATGATGTGCTTTCAAATCCTGGACCTCTTGTTTAAACGCAAATTTTGATTAATTAGATCTGGGGTGAAGTTTAAGATTCTGCATTTCTAACAAACTCCCAGCTGATTCTAATGCTGCTTCTCTGTGGACCACGCTTTGTATAGCAAGGTACTATATGATAATGGGGGCACTTCAAATAAGTAGGAAAGGAAAGATTATTCAAAACTTTTCATTGATATATGTTCAGTTGAAACACACTGTGATATTCAATTGCCATTTATAAAGAATAAAATTAGAACTTCACCTCATATAATATACTAAAATTACTTCAGGTATGATAAAGTTAACTTTAAAATAAGCAACCCTTATTTCAACTAGATAAAGATGAATTTTTATGTAGTTTTGGTCTGAAGAAGGGCTTTCCAGTCCCAGCTTTTAAGACAGAAACCACAACGAGAAAAAATAAGCAATTTGATCATTTAAAAAATTAAATTTATGTGTGCTAAAAAATACTTAAAATATTAAGTCAAATGATAAATTATGAAAATATTTACAACATATTTAATCTTAAGGTTAATATCTTTAATATATAAAGAGTTTTTATAAACAAATAAGGTAGAAACAAATTCAGCAGTAGAAAAAATATGGACAAGAATATGTACAAGATATAACTCAAAGAAGACATTTTAATGACCAAAACAACAGATTAAAGTTTTCAACTTACTGGTAATTAAGAGCTAAAAATTTTAAATGTAAGTTGTTTGACTTAACAAATTGTTTACTATTGCAAATATGTATGTACCTGCTAAAGTCACAAGACACAGATGTGAAATAAACAGGTTATAAAATTGTGTGCTCAGAGAATCAGTCAGGGTCTTTTGGTTGTAAGCACAAAAGACAGCTTTGGCTCAGGCACTTATAGACTGGGCAGCTAAGAGAATCCAGACAAAGGAGTCCAGAAAGCAGGATAAGATGTAAGACTGGAAACAAGGCAGGGAACTACTCAACCATCTTTCCCATCTTGTCTCTCAAGACAAATGAGTTCCAAATGTTTTACAACCCCTAGCCCCATCCCACCCTTCTTTCTGTCACTTCGCTCAAGATCCAAAGTTGTGGGAGAAAGAGACTAATTGTTCTATCTTGGGTCAACTGCCGGTCCCTTGGTTGGGGAAGGAAAAGGCTTCTTGATTTATGATCCCACCAAGATTACACACAATGGTAAGGTGATATTGAAATAGGAAATTAGGAGTTGTTAGGAAGGGGCTTAAATGCCAGGTAAACCCAAATAATCCCAAATATCCATTATTTACAGTTTCACCGCAAATACGTAAATCAGTAATGTGTTGTACATATAGTGGAAAAATAGTAGAAAATAATAATATAATATTACTAGCAGAAATCCTTTAGTGTCAGATTATGGTCAAATTTTATTTTCTTGGTCGTTTTCTGTGTTTTCTAAATTTTTAACAATGAGAACCCACTGCTTTTGAGTAAGGAAATAAAAACAATAAATTTTGTCACACTTTGCAAGATATGACTAAAGAGATTTAGTTTCTATTGATTTTTAAACTTTATATTAAATAACTAGAACTATTATTCCAAGGGCTATATTCCTACCCAAATATTGATATGTATTGAAATATAGTAAAATACCAGCTTTTTTTGGTTTTATAAAGTACCTCATATAGTCTCGTCTTGATGGTATAGAATGAGTCTTAAAGACAGACCCATGGAAATGCCACACCGTGCTGAGAAAATTGCTTCAGTTTTGTGCAAGATCGGGACTTGGTGTCATTATCCAACTAATAATGTTCCAGTTCCTGACAATGAATTCTACAGAGAGGTGATCTGTCTGCTCTGTTCTACAGAGAGCCCTGGACATCAGGGCCAAGAACTCAAACTTCCACACAGCAGGTCATAAAATTCTTGGAACACCTCCATTTTACATGAATGTGATTTAGTTTTTACTGCATTAGGATGTTGAATTCTGAATCTACTTGTTCATAACACAACCTCATGCTCAGAGTTATTAGGATCAAAATCAAAGACAGGGCACAGGTAATGCCAACTGCTATTCACTTTATAAGTGCCCTGCTTCAAGCGAAATTCCTCCAGTAATCACAGTTTAATAACGAAGGTACATGATAAGAAGGGTGTGTGATTAGAATTCTCAAAATTTCAGCAAGGTGAGCAAACACTCCAATTCTTCCATTATCCAGCAGAAAGATGAATGTATTTTAAGTATAAATTATAATATTTCACAGAATTTTACTTTTCTCAAACTCCAATCTTGAATAAACATAACATTCATATGAAAAAAGGATTGAGTTTCAATTCCCAGAGATCAGGTTCAATGGTATATAAACATAATAACCAGTATGAAAATATTCTCTTTCCATGATTGCACTAAGTGGTAATTCGCGAGTAAAGTGTGAAGAACACTTAAAAGTCCACATCATTCATCTACCTTCCAGAAAGTTCCAGAAGAAAAATGAACTAGTTAATCATCCATTTTAAAGTGGCAGTAAGCAATCAAATAACTTGTGAATGTTATAATGCAAAAGTGATTTTATTCTCTTTCAGATGGAACAGTATGGTTCAGGGCCCTGAGGCTGTAATTTAGTAAATGTCACTTTATATTAGTCTTAATTTGTTAATGTGGTCTCCAAAAATACCTAGTAATAACCAAAGTGCTCCAAAAGACTTATTCAAGTAGATGTCTCAATGAAATATAGAAGAAGGGAAAGACATAAACTATCTCTGGGGGGCAAGAAAAGACTACAATTAATGTATATTAATAAATATAATTTAGCACTGTGAAAATTTGGGGAGGTGAACTTAACCAATCAACATCTGCCATTAAAGGCTTCTGAGAAATTTAATTTTGAGTGAGATTTTGACAGGGGAAAGAGGATGCTATGGGAAAGTTAAGGTGAAATTTAGTGTAAAGGTTTTTTTTTTAAATTTATTTATTTATTATTTATTATTTTTTATTTTTAATTGCAGTAACATTGGGTTATAACTAAAGTTTGCTCCAAAGTGATGCGTGTGACTGCAGCTTTAAAGGAAGTCAGGGTAATATGATCAAAAAATTCAGTGGCTAATGAAGAGAAAAGAAAATATGGGTTAGCTGTTGAGTTTGCTTATATGAGTGGTATATGGAACAAATATTTTAAACCCTCTTTTATCCAGAGCTTTTCTTTGAATTTTTCTAAACTATTTCAAATCAAGTCTCTAAACTGTAAGGCATGTAAACGATAGATTTGCATTTATCAAATGGCCAAACCTAGAAACAATGTAAGACTTTTTTTGTAAAGCAAATTTATTTTTATTCCTAATGTAAAGGTGTCGAATTGAATAAATTAAAATTCATTTTCCCTATTTCCATGTTCTCTGATAAATACTGATGGATGTATCTAATAACAGGACTCCAGCTTCTTCTATAATTGTAGAAAAAATGATCTTTGTAGAGCCAATCAAATTAAGCCAAATTAATCAAAATAATGAGAGGAGTTTACAGCATTTTTGTAAAAATTTACTTTTTCATTAGCAGATAATAAGGCAACTTTATTTTCTCGTTTTATAAATTGATGCAATCTCAATGCATGAATTTATTAGTTATTTTAAACAAACAGCCTTAATGAGCATTTGCCAAACTCCGCATTGATGCTTAGAGAAGGAATGACATTCAGTGGCTATGTTTCTCTTACTACAGATAAAAGGAGTCCAAGCTTTTTCACTCTTATCTGGTTTATTCTGCTTGCCTATACGCCAAAGATGTGATCTTAAGGTTTTATTAGATATTTGATTACTTTGCTGGAGGTGACCTTCAGTCTCCAACTGAGATGACCCCCAGATATATCTCTTCTGGGGCATTTTGTCCTATTTCAGATTATCAGCGTCAAAGGTTAGATTGTCAGGGTCGATGGGAGGAATTTTTACCTTTTATTCTAAAGCTACAAGTAAGATCTTCAGCCAGTTTGTGTCTGGGTTCAATAGTCTTACAGGGCCGTTGGGGAAAAAAATCAAGTTTTTCTATTTAGTAAAAGGCAATGCTCTATATATAACCATTCATTTTACTGTTTGTTGATCTGATGGGCAATGAATTATGTTCATGTGCTTCTTTTACTTTTATGACAATTAATTTTAATAGCATTTATGCAGCTCAACATATCATGTTAAATATTTTGTGGCATCCTAAATTGTTAATTATTAATTGTGTTAATAATGTAAATTTTTGTTAAAATCACAAAGGCCCTATTCTTAAATTTGGAAAACAATTGAAGGAGTGGGACCACCCCACCCCCTTTTGGAATAAAGGCAGGATTAGCTTGGTTGGGGTTAAAAGGTCAGAAGAGAAGGTCATCCTTTTTGTCAATATGCAAACGAAAAGCTGCTTCAGACAGAAGGATACAGCTTGATGGACCAATGAACTCCATCATTATGATGCCACCAAATATGTTCGAAGCTGAAAGCTGGTCTCTGAAAATGTGAACACCTTCTTTTTTAACATTCTCTAGAGATATGAAGAGGCTACATTTACCTGCTTGATAAGGAAATTTAAATAGTGTTAGCCCACACCATGTCAAGATTAGTTGTGAATGCAGAATCTTCATTTTATACCATACATTTCTGGTGGTAAAAGTTACAGCAGCCATGATGCGTGAGAAGCATCTGGAAGTTGGAGTGTCACCTCCTCAATTTCAGATTTATGCAGTGGATAACAGAGGTCAGATTATAGGCCATATCTTGTGTCCTCAGAAGATGTCCTAGAAATCAGTTAAGACATAGGTATGTATTTTAAAGGACTTGGATCACTGAAGCCTAAAGCTATGATCATCAAGATCAGAAAGATCAGCCAGGAATACTTTCCCAGGCACCGCAGAACGCAAACAACCTAAAAAGTTTATCTGAAACATACATGCCCTCTTTCACTAGTAACATTTCCCATAAAGCATCAAAAATTTATCTGGTTTAGATGATTAAGCGTGAGTCCTTTTGTGACAATTCACTTGTTCTTTAAAGTTGTGGACAGATTATACTGTTGTTTATTAATGATAGACTGAGCAATTCTAATCAAATTAAAATTTACAATGGTTAACAAGTCACATTTAATAAAGATATATTGTTATTGTCATATGAAAATCTAACAAGCTGCACAGAGTTTACATATGTGACTATTAATTTTATGTAGGCAAGTCTAAAATTTTCACTTTCCTCTCTTCCACTATTATTTCTCTGATTTGTAAATGGGGATCAAGGTGGGGAGCAAACCATTTAGTTCAATCTTTGTCGTAGACCCTTTCCCACAGACGCATGTTAAATAAAAGGTCAGGGGTCTGACCTTTGGCCCCAGGCTGCTGGTCTCTGAACTCTTCCCACTCCCCTTTCACCTCCTCAGACCCCTGTCAGGCCCCAGGTCCTCAAACAGCTCGTGCAGCTGCTCCTTCTGCACGGAAGCTCTCCCCACCCCTAGCCTCACCCCTGCAGTGGATTCTCTACATTCTGGAGGGCTTGTGGTAACCAAATATCTGAACCATGAGGATGTTATTTACTCCTTTGGGTAAAATCCTCAATTCTATTTTTAACTATAATGTGGATAACAACATTAGAAGATAGAAGCATTTTGTTGTGACCAATAAATTGGATAAATCAGACTCATCCTCAGGAAGAACCTTTGTACAGTATGACTTCATTGGTTAAGGGAAGATCCTGATAAATATCTCCTTCCCAAGGTGGCTGGTGTCTGAACTTTCTTTAAAGGAGAAAAAGCTATCCCTTAAATAAATTACAGATTAAAGACTAAAAATAGCAAGCACCACAAACCAATGAGATAACTGATTAAGATTAGAATCTCTTTCATGGAGGAATTAAGACAGGAAGACAAACACCAGAAGGAGGGTGGTTAACCCAGAGGTGCCCATCTGCATCAAAGACAGAATCTCTGGGAAATTTTTGCCTCATGACAGCCCAGTTTCATATCAACTGTGTCTGAACATAGAAAGGAATACTTATATGGTCTATTTGTTTCAATGGGAATAGTAGTTCTGAACCATATTTAAAAAGCCACTCAATATCATTATTTTACTTAAAACAGTTACTTAGATTAGGCATCCCATTTTATGTAAACTCCAAATTATTCTATATTTTTAATTTTAACTGCCCCATGGAACTCACTTAGTTTTCAGTTCAACAAATGTTTCCAAAACACCTACTAAGTGTCAGCCTATGCCAATAGCTGAGGATGAATAAAACAAGTTGTATATGTTAAGGGATTCATAGTCTGGTAGAAATGCTACAGTGTAAAAATAAATAAGGTCACGGGGCCAGCCCAGTGGCATAGCAGTTAAATTCGTGCACTCTGCTTTGTTGGCCCAGGGTTTGCTGACTCAGATCCTGGGTGAGGACCTAAGCACCGCTTGGCAAGCCATGCTATGGCAGGTGTCCTACATATAAAGTAGCAGAAGATGGGCACAGATGTTAGCTCAGGGCCAGTCTTCCTCAGCAAAAAAAGGAGGATTGGCAGAAGATGTTACCTCAGGGCTAATCTTTCCTGCAAAAAATAAAAGCAAAAAGAAAAGAAAAAAATAAATAAATAGATAAGGTCAAAACAAAGTGATAAATAGTATAGTGCTATATGGAGCATGAAAATAGTGAGGAAAAAAATAATTAAATTTTCCTTACTGAGGTGAAGGAAGCTACGGAGGAGGTGCTGTTTGAAATTATTCCTTCATTCAACAAATATTTATTGGTACATACAAGTATTTGGAAAGTACCTGTAGGTGCATAAGATGTAATTGTGGGCAATGCAGGCAAAAATCAACCTTTACAGTAAGTACAAGAGATGGCAAATTGGAGCTACAAAAAATAAGGGCATCATCTTATGAAAAGAAGAAAATGGCTAGGCATAAATTTTTAAGGAAATATGTTGGAAGCTAGCCCTGGCAGCCTAGAAGTTAAAGCCACTCTGGCATGCTCTGGTTTGGTGACCTGGGTTCAGTTTCTGGGCATAGAAACAAACCACTTGTCTGTCAGTAGCCATGCTGTGGCAGTGGCTCACACAGAAGAACCAGAAGAACTTACAACCATACACAACTAAGTACTGGGGCTTTCCGGGAAAAGGCGAAAAAAAGGGAGGAAGATTGGCAACAGATGTTAGCTTAGGGCAAATCTTCCCCTGCAAAAAAAAAAAAAAGAAAGAAAGAAAAAAATGTTGATTTGGTTTGCTAATTATTGCACATAGAAATATTGGTATTTTCCATTGTAACTACCTGCTTTAAAGTACTTTTGAAAACAACAAAAAAATTTTTTTTAAAGCAGAAGTTTTCCAAGCCTAGCATGTAGACCTCTGAGTGTCCTCAAGGTTTTTTCAGTAGGTCCACAAAGTCAAAACTGTTTTCAGAATAATACTATGAAGCCATTTACATTTCACCATGCTGACACTTGAACTGACGGTGAAAGAGCAATGGCTCTGACACCTTAGCATGAAAAAGGCAATGACATTAAGCTGTACTAGCAATCATGATAGTCTTCACTGCCACACACTCGTGGGGGAAAGAACAAAAACCAGTTTCGCTTAAGAATCCCTTTGATTAAGCATTAATTTAATTAAATCTCTACCCTTGAATACACATTTGAAGATGCTGTGTGTGATGAAAATTGGAAGTACATATAAAAGCACTTGTGCCAAAGTGTGACAGAGGTCCCAAGGAAACGTCGTTGTGAGCTGAACTACCTGCTCTCATAGTGGAACACCATTCCCGCTTAAGAAAATGACTGACTGTGGTTATTCAGACTTGGGTATTTGGCAGACATTTTCTTGAAAACAAGCAAAATGAGCCAGTTACTTCAAGGAAAACAACTACGTGAATCTGACGCCAACGATAAAATTTGAACTTAAGCAAAAAGTAGTGTTTTGGGAAACATGGATCTACCCCCTTGAGGTTGACACATTCTCAATTAACACTTAAGGCTCTTCTGATGAGATTGTTGGTGATATTAACAAACGTGACTCTTAGATATTGTATAAAAATCATTTGAAAGAACTACATAAATCAGTAAACAAATTATTTCTCAAATGGCTAATGCCCATGATGCTATAAAATCAGGCAAGGATAGAAGAGCCATTCAAAGGGCTAAAAAGACAACTGGGTTTTCATGTGATGGTATGAAAAGTTCACGGCCATGGTTTCAGGGTCCTTATTGCAACCAACCTTTAAGAAGCTATCAGTTGTGGATTTTGAGTGTAGATCACAGAAGAATATCCAAAGTTAGCTGAAAAGGCATTAAAATATTCTTCCCTTTTCTAAACTACATATCTAGTGAGGTCGGATTTTCTTTACGTACTTTAACCAGAACAACATCCTGCAACGTATGGCAACATATTTGATGCAGAAGCAGGCAGGAGAATGTAGCTTTCTTCCATTACGCTAGATATTAAAGAGATTGGCAAAGATATAAAACAATTTCAACCCTCTTATTGTTTTTTAAGAAAAATACAGCTATTTTTCATAAAAATTGCTATTTATGTAATAGATCCACTGTTATCTTAGAATGAATAACACACACATATTTTTAAATTTCTCAGTTTTAATTTATAATGTGGAAAATACAGACAGATATAACCCAGATAAACAAAATAGGGTAGAATTGCCAGATATAGCAAATAAAACTACAGGACAAACAGTAAATTTGAATTTCAGATAAACAATGAATAATTGTTGCTATATATACGTCCCATGTAATATTTGGGACATATTTATACTAATAAATTATTCATTGTTTATCTGAAATTCAAATTTAACTAGGCATCCTATATTTTATCTGGCAGGCCTACTTTGACATTCTCAATAATTTTTAAGAGTGTAAAGAAGTTCTAAGACCAAATGGTTTGAAAACCACTCCTTAAATGCATTCTGCCATTCAGCCTTTTTCTCTTTTGTTTCCTTTTTCTTCTACGTAGAATTAGTGAGGTTTAACTATAACTAATTACTTTAAGTGCCTTATTACCTCTAGACTTAATTGCTTTGAGCATTTTGTTTTTACAGCGAGCTCTAAACATAGCTTATTCATCGATGTGTATTTTGCTAAAGTAGAAAATAAATATGTGTTGTAGTAGCAGAACTAATAAACTTACCTTAAGTTTTATAGCTTATTTTATGGATGACAGCGATGGACCCTATTGCATGAGAAGAAACCATGATGGAGATACTTTCATTAAAATATTAAGTAAGGAATGAAATTATTATTATATACACTTGTTTTATGGAGATCATCTTTTTGTACAATAGGAAAATGAAGGATTTGTCTAGAAGCCTTACAATTTGAGATGTACACAAATGTTTGAGAAGGGCCTAATGGAATGTAGTGCTTCTCAGAGATAGATTATCAATTTTTTTGTTTAATCTTTGCATGTATCTTGCACAGCTTGGATTGATTAAATGGCATCCTTGCACTGAAAATAAGAGCACTTTCTAGTACTTGTGGAAAACAATAGTCTCTGAAATGTTACAAGTTAAAATTGTGCAAAATTGAACTCAAATTTATGAGACTAGTTAGTCCTCTGTGTTAGCACATGGAAATTATATCTGTGAAGGAATCAGCGACCCCCTATGGCTTTTTTGGTAGAAAAATAAAGAAATTCAGAGTGCCACAAAGATCCCCAAGTACTACAGCCCTGACACAACCAATGTTATTCCTCAAAATAAAAATGTGCCTCTTAAAACTAAATTCCTTTAAAAATGTAATCCAAACTTTGTATGTACAGGAAAAAGTAATATACATACAAAAAGTTGACTGCTGTTATCTCACGAGATTAGGATTATAGAGAGCTTTCACTTTCTATTTTATATACTTCTATGAAATATATTTGTATTTTTGGATTACATTTAAAATAAAAACAAAGCAGTAAAGACAGCAATGCACTTGAAAAATTATCTTTCAAAAGTGAGATCATACTTCACAAACTACTCTTTCAGTCACTTTGCTTACAATGAGTCTCAGATCCCCTCCATGTCAGTGTCCACACCCATTTCTTTTCTTTTAATTGCTTTATACCATGTCTTTACCAAAATTTTTACCCTTTTCTCTGTTGACAAGCACTTTTTGTTGCTATTCCGATAATGCTTCTACGAACGTGATTACACAAATCTCTTTGTGCAACTGTGGGAAACTCACAGGTCAGTGGGATGGGATAAATGATTGCTTTGGGATGGTAGCACTGGTGGGAAGGAAGCATGTATACAATTATTTTTACTTGTCGGAATTATATAGAGGACTTTTTATCTTCCTGAGAGCTCACAGAAGGTTCTAGAAATTCTAAAGAAGTCATCTTAATCGAGTCTGTCTCCCTTATGTGAATCTGTGTCCCATACTTTTAATCGCTCTGTCCAACATCCGTTCTAGCCCATTGCTAACATACAGCAGCTGGAAGGTTAAAAAACCATTTCTCAGACTCTTTGGGGGCTAGGCCATGATTTAAGTTCTATCGTACATTTGTGGGAACGTTTAGAAACTGAAGAAAATGTAGGAAAAAGTCAAGTTTGAGGCATTTTGCTGGCGAGGATCAAGGCCGAGGTGGTAGCTAGAGCAGAGCCTTCCCAGCGGGGTGGGTGGATTCCTGAGTCAGCAGCTTCCCGGAGCAGCAGCGGCGTATTTCTGGCTCATGGCAGAGGAGCCTGGACTGCAGCCTGGGAAGTCAGCACTATTAGCAGCAGATTCATAATTTTTCAGTTTCCTGCATCTGGGACAGTGGTTTACCTGCTCAAGGCAAAAGCAGAGTAATTTCTGGAGCCACTAGTTGCTCCTGGTTGTTAAGGCTGGAACTGTTCCTCCATTCCTTCCAATAATTTTGTACATTCTCGATTCTCTATATAAGATTCCTTATTATGCCAAGTCCAGTCCACTGTCTGTTTTTGTACAGCCTGTAGACTAAAAATGGTTTTTACTTCTTTAACCGGCTAGGAAAAAATCAAAAGAAGAATAATATTTCGTGACATGAGAATTATACGAGATTCAGGTTTCAGTGTCCTTAAATAAAGTTGTATTGGAACATACCACAATATATTTGCATATTAGCTTCGGCTGCTTTTACACCACAAAGCAGAATCAAGTAGTTGCAACAGAGACCATATGGCCCACAAAGTCTAAAATATTTATTATCTACCTGTTTATACAAAAAGTCTGTCACCCTTGGATCTAGAGTGAACTCTCTTAGTTTGACTGAACTCTGAGCAGTATGGATGCTACTATGTTAGGAAATGTTAAGAAAAAGGTGGAACAAATTATAAACAATACATTACTTATGCTGAAATTTTAGTCACTGGTGTCCTTTCTGTTTCTCAAATCTGGTCCTGGTAAGATGATTTTCCATGCTGAAACCATAGAAAGTTACAAATGGCTTCCAAATTGTGGTGGCCATTAGCACTGTTCACCAAGCATTTGGTTCTCCTCATGGGTGTATAGTAAAATTGTACTTTTATGTACCCTAGATGTTAGATATGACCATGTGACTTACTTCAGCCCGTAAAATTTGAGCAGAGTGAATACCTATCACTTCAAAGCAGAAGTTTAAGAGCCAGTGCATGACTTACCACATTCTCTTTCTCCCCGTCACAGTTAGTTGAGATGGTCGATGCTCCATACGCCTGGAATTCTCTCTGAGTAACTGCAATATTAGCAGTCCCTGCCAACTCTCATGCATGTAGCGTGAGTGAGTAATTAACCTTTTTTATTGTAAGGTACCAAGATTTGGGGGTTGCTTGTTACTGCAACTTAACCTAAACTATCCTAACTGATAGCTCAATATATAAATTAGGGTGAAGTACTTAAACTCTATAATTCAGAGATGCAAAGTAGGGATGTGCTTTCTCTATTTCTAAAGTAAATCATATTTTGATCAGAAGACCACATTTCCACAGGTAGTATCAAAAAATATTGAAACTGGTCAATGACAAGTAACTTCGTTTTTTTTCTGCTTAAAAGTCTGTTTAGGTTAACTGAGTTTCTGTTGGGTAGATAAATATTCAGCCCATCCAAAATTTAAATCTTTATCAAGGATATTTCTTTACTCTCAAGAGATGTCTCTGTCTTCCTTCCTTGCCAACCTGGCATCTAAGTGAAGGGGGACTCCTAAAATTTACAACTGAGGAAGTGGGGCTGTAGGTGTACGTACTGTCCCCGAGTATTTTTGCTTCATACTGTTGCAATGTGTCATCTGGTCTTTCTCCTGGGCACCTGGCAATGGGAGACTCGGTTTCGGCCTGTGCTGATTAGATCTTTGAGCATGGTGTTGGGACCTGCTGCTGAAGTCTGTGTAGTCAGACCTTCCAGTCATGAAGTCCCCGTGTGCTCCAGGCTCCTCATCCCGACCCCAGGTTCTCGAATTCTCTCAGTTCTTCTTCATTTCCATGCAGAACTCATAAATGCTTTCTCTCACACTCACCTGAAGTGTACAGAGCTCTGTGAAGCTTACCTCTACCTCACTTTTCTTGGCTTTTTCTGTTCTACTACCTGGTGCCATATTGAATGTGACCCCAAACAGACATCTTCTCTGAGAGACTTGCCATCAGCCCCAGGATATGCCCAAGACTCCCCAAAACCTATATGAGTATTTCTATGCCCTTCTGTCTTTGGGTTTTAAACAAACGGTGGGACCAGAGAACCCTCACGTCTTACTCCTGCCATTACCCTCCTCTCGCTCACACCTTCTCTTTACCTTCTTCTGGAATCAGAAGGTCTTTCTACTTCCTCTTCCAGCTGGTGGGAGCTTCTCTGTGCTCCCTCTTCGTCAGTCCTGAGTATTCACCCTTCCCTTCTTTATGGTGATGTTAGCTGAAGGGCCACAGGGAATGAAAGTGGCTACCAGGAAGAGGATATACACTTCACAAAGTATTTCAAAAATATTGTCCTTACTACATTACTCTCAACAGACCCAATCATTAAAAAGCACAAGTACCATATATGCTTGAATATAAGGTGATTTTTTTTTTTTTTTCAAAATTACCCCTCAGAAACAAGAAAGTAATCTTACAGAATCTCTCATATTAAAACGGGTCCTCTTATCTTAACAACAAAATTCTATTCAGGAAAGATCCACTAACCCCAAATAATTCAATTAATGATGAAATCAAATTTTTAAAAGATGGCAAATAAATTTGTACCTACTTAGTTATTCCTAGAGTATGACCTGATAATCACAAGGTTTGGATATAAACACACCTTTTATATATCACTTTTAAAAGTAAAGTAGTGATAATTAAGTCGTTGAACTGATGGCTTTTCATCATATTGTGATATTTGTGGTGTGGGGCAATATTTTCAGTGACCACCTTACCCATAAAGTGTAAAAGACCCCTACATCTCCAGCAACTTACATGGGAAGGAAGGCGATGAATCCTTCGGTTCAGATGACTCAAAAAGTGATTCCAGTTGTAACAAAGACACCAATGTCTAAAGGATACTTTTTGGAAAATGCTTTTCATTATATTCAGGCATTATAAAGTATTCGTGCAAGTGAGTTTCAATATACTTGCTTCATAGAATGAGAGCATGAAAAGAGCAATGTTTGTTCATGACCATCTCATTGAAAATAATGTGATTTTAAAATTGTGCGCAGCCAAATAAAATAATTAAAATTTCTAAATAGCTCTTTAAACCACATTCCTAAAAGTACGTACATTCAAGGTGGCAAACAAAGCAAAACAAAACAAATAAACAAAAAACTCCCTTTAGGATCATCTCTTTGGAAAATGAGGGATGACTGCATATTCAAGTTTGCTTAATATTCAACGAGCCACACAATTTTAAGTCTCTCCAACCAATATTCTTTTACATGAATGTAGCTCCTATTACTTAGGAATGAATACACTTTTTTCAAAGTTTCCAAATCTTTGTTAGTTCTGATAAGCACTCTGTAGTTAGCAGATTTATACAGTTTTGATATCTTCTGCTATCTATTATATTCCAAGCTAACATTTCCATCTTCTATTATCAGCCTTATTAGTAACTGCCACCTAAAGAAAAAAGTCCTTTCCTAATCTAGATGCGCAGAAAGACGTTGCTATTCCTCTTGTACTAGTCTCCAGCCTCAAGCTAAATCTCTGGCAATTCCAGTCTGATGATCGCTTGACCCTAACCACTCTTTGCTGGACCTATTTTTCATAAAATTACACAGTGATGTCTACTCTTCAGTAGTTATCCCAAAGAGGATTTTTAAAAAAATGTCATTCAGTTAAAACAAAGAACCTCTTTGGTTTGAAAACAGAAACTATTTTACAGCAGAGATGGGGCGGGGGAGGCAGAGAGAGAAAAAGAGAGAAAATGCAAAGGAAAGAGAAAGGACAACAAAAGAACTGAATAACATGCAAAGGCCATGTAGAAAACTACGGGAGTTTGGTGAGAAACCGGGGTACAGTGTCTAAAAATGTGATTCCAAGTTTGGAACCACTCTCGTTTTCCAGAAGTGGTAAACTTATGCTTGAAGTTTACCATCTTACAAATTTTTAATAAAATATTTGCCATTACCAATCTGAAATCAACCTAGAGGAAAATTAATGTGTATTTTGTAGATCCAGGAATACTTTTTCAAACTATTCCCACAGCGCTTCCTGCTTTTTAAAAGAATCTTCCTGATTTCATTGTGGATGAGACGCATCTCTTTCTTTTCTGAGAAAGTCCAAGGCAATATAGGTTCAGTGACTTGCTCAGGATCACATAGCGAAGGCGGACGCAGAAGGACTGGATCTAGCCCAGGATTCTCCCAGCTGGGCTGCCCTGCGAGCCTTAGTTATATAACGAGTCTCGAAAGTTCTCAACTGGATTCAGCAACGTTAGCAGGAGAGATGTCCAGTAGCAACCCTCATCTAGTATTCTAAGTCATCAGGGCAAAGTGACAGTAATTTAACCTCAGCAATTTTTCCCTCTTACCTTTAACCCAAGGGATGAATACATTATTCCAAGAAGCAACTGTCCCTTAGCTAGAATTTTACATTACGCTCTAAAGGCTGATGGTTTATTACAGTGGTTACTATTCTGGGCCCAACGAATGGGGCCAACACCAGTCATCATATTGCACAATCTCCAGTACAGCAGAATCTAAATCCACTTTCTTTTCCTAGCTTTTCCCTCTGTGAAGTACGCGCAGGTGCATCAGTGTAGTGTGCCAAGAGCAATCTCTTTATGCAGAGCTGAACGGATTTCTTACCCTCTTATCACAAGCAACGTCTACATCTGGCCAGATGCTGCTGACAGGAGGTTGCCTCAGCAGATTTTTAGTCATTTTGGACCTAGGGATTAAAGAAGATCTGATCGTGTTTGATTGTATTCTCTGTGATTAACAGCTGATTTCTGGAATTAGCAAAAATAGGAGAGAGAAGAAAACTTGGTTCTAGAGTTTTTCATGTCGTTGGGGTCATGCTTTTGAATGTCTTGACGGACGTGTATCCACAAGCATAAGGAAAACAAGTTTTCTAGGTCTTATGCACATTATAAATCACTCTGCAACAGGTCACAGCGTATGTTGATACTTGTTGGCAGAGGAGGGGTATATTCAGTTACATGAAGCATTTCCTAGCAATGTGTGAACTATGTAGTGAAAAATCATGACTAAACAAATGCTCTGCCTTAGTCTCTGAGAGATGGACATTAGTATTAACTAGGTTGATCAACACTCTTTCCCTTGACTTCCACAAGGTTCTATTCTTCTGGTCCATCTACTGCTCTAACGACTTCTTTTTTCCTATTGTGATTCTTCTTCCCAAGAGAATGTAGGGGTCCCCAAGATTCCATCTTCAGCCCTCTCTCCAATTTTTGTTCTTTATATTTTTTCACCCTCAAATCTGTCATCTGTTTTGATTGGTTGTTACCTTCAATTAATTTTAGACCTCTAAGGAAGCAGAGGAATTTAGTCAAAATTTCCTAGTTGGAATGACTCCCTAAATTTAAATTCTCTCTCCTGAAACAGTTTTCAGGTGGGTATTTCTACTTCAACTGACTGCTTTGACATTCACCTCAAATTCAACATTACTGGAACTAATCGTCACTGACCATCCCCACCTCACCTCCCATCCAATAAGTGTCTCTTCCCAACTTTCATAGTTCCACTAACTGGTCTCCGTGCCTCCAGCATTCCCCTAGCAAAGAAGCCTGCCTACTGCTGTCAGATTAATCTGTCTGAAGAGCACCCATCCCCTTGCTCAGAACCCACAAAATGATCCCCTGCTACCCATAACTAGGACTATTTAGCCTGCAATGTAGAGCCTGCCAACATCTGGTCCTAGTCTGTTTTTGCAAACTTATCTCTCACTGGAGCCTGGCATGAACTTTCCCTTCAGTGTCCCCAATATACCTTGAACTTTTCGCCCTCTCTCTGCCCTAGTTCACTGTGTTCTCATTGCTGGGAACTCCTCTTCCTCCTTCCCTGCTATTTAAATCTCCTCCATTCTTCAGGACCTGGACCAAACCCCGCCTCCTTTGTCAGGATGTACCCTGATGATCCAATGCTGGATGGCCTCTCCCTCTTCTGCCCTTCTTTGCCTCTTTGGACTGCACCACTTTCTAAACGCGGATTGTTCACAGCCTCATGTTCTTTGCTGTAATTTCACTTATATTCATAACATCTCCCCCAATAACTCATATGCCTTCTGAGAGCTCAGACTATCAAGCAACTTATGTATCTTTACATTTATGATTTTTCTGCAACAAAAGCATCATTGATTTGTTGATATTCATTCTTATTACCATTAAACAAACAATATTTAGAAAATATGTTATAGATGCATACGTTGCGTGATTTGTACACTTGACTGTCATGAATTACAGTCACGTGAAATCTGAATATAAGCAGAGTTTACAGTGGCCTGAGGTAGCAGGACAACAATGTCCAGCATAATTGAAAATAAGGAAAAAAGATAAATAAGTAGATGAAACTATTATTTTCACTACTTCTAATGATACAAAGGAATTAAAAAGGGAGCGGGGTGAAGTAGACTTGAAAACGCCTTGGTGGTGGCCAGGGGGGTTATGTTGTTAAAAACAATACTAAAGATGAGAAAGAAAATATAGCATTCCTAACAATCAACGCAAAGAAATGGAAAAAGTGTAATACTGTGGGGGAAATTCCATATTCATAAAACTAATAGATGTTTGCATGTTCAGCAATGTGAAAATTTACAAACTTGTAAAAGCACACGTAAGTACATCACTTAGTATTAAATATATTTTTCCAGTGTGATAGCTATAACTAATGCATGAATATGCTGTGACTTCCATTCTGTATTTTCCCTGCCAGTCTTGCTGACACTTCTTCTCAATCGACTAGCTCAAACATACAACTATAAATGTGCCCTGTATTAGGTCATCGGCACGTGTGACTGGATCTATCTCTTTGCAAAATAAATAAAATGTGTGCTGTTAAATTTTTTGTAACTGTTGCCATGGAAATTTCAAGCTCCAATGTTCCTAAGGGGTTGTGCTTTTTAATTAACAGATCATTTGATTTTTATAAATATGCTCACGACCTTCTTAATATCGTTGTAATTGATTTTGTTTAAATAGCTTTATTTCTAAAACTGTGATCAATATGGTTCCTAGAAAAAGGGAGCAGACCAAAAATGCTGGATCCAAGCCATTTTACAAGATGTCTTTCTGTTTACACAAATTGCTTAGAAGAAAGATGAACTTTTAATTATACTAGTCAATTATATTTTCTAGTATACTAAATTTATGCCAGTCTTTTGTGGTTATAAAGCCATCTTGCCTAGATCATTCCAATGGCTTTCTCAAACATATGTTCAAGAAATACTTGCATAACAAACTTGTTCCTATTGAAGAAAACAGAAGCTACTACTGTATGTGGTCTAGGTCATAAGTGCATGAAAAACAGAGTATTTTTAAAACTTGTTTTTATTTCAAGTCAGAGTAATTTTTTATAAGTACACTCATCTTAAAAAATCCTAATTTAAGTAACCATGCTTGAGTAATTATTAGAAAGGATATAAATAGGAGACGTCAGATCCAATGAAAAACTCAAATAGTTTTTCTCATTTCTTTTGTTAGTTTGTTCAGTTTCATGTGTTTTTCATTTCCATGGAAATTTATGTTTGTGGAGGACTCAGGAAACAGCTAATCATTGACCATGGATACGATGAGATGTGGAGAGAATAGCCGTAGAGAAGTGTCCCACAATTTTGTGGTTTTTCAGCCCCTATCAAAAAAATTCCTCTGATAAATTAAATTATTAATGTCTAAGTCAGGGGTGTGCAGGAAAGAGGAGGAAGCAGTTCAGAAGGACAAGGAAGAGGAGGAATGGTTCCTATGACTTTGGGATCCACGGAATATTGATTATGGGTCAATTCCTCTGGTCAGTGGGAGTGTACTAGCCTACCGAACACTAGAAGATGGTCCAAGTATTACAGATGGGTAAGAAAGGACTGTGTATGACTTAGAGGCATGTTAGTGGTACCAGAAAATGTAAACGAGGACAATACATTTTGTAGACTAAAAGAAATTTTGTTGAGCCTAGTGGCCTTTGCAAACTATTTGTGCATCTGAAATAAACAACTTTTTGATATTCAATTTTATATTCAATTTTATTTAAAGATACGTTTTTAAAGACCTTTAATTTTCAGTGCTATATTTGGTCATGGTAATTTTTCATATTTAAAAAATTCTTTTTTTTTCCCCTGGTCCATAGTGGCATATCTTAGTTGCAAGTCCCTCTAGTTGTGGCATGTCGAGCGGTGCCATGTCCACGCCCAGGATCCAAACCGGCAAAACCCTGGGCCGCCGCAGCGGAGAGCGCTAACTTAACCACTCGGCCACGGGGCCGGCCCATAAAAAATTCTTCAGTGATACAAAGAAATGACCTATTAAGCGACGAAAAAACATGGAGAAGCCTTACACACATATTGCTAATGACAGAAGCCAGTCTGAAAAGTCTACATACTGTACATATTCTGGAAAAAGAATATAGAGACAGTAAAAAGTCAGTAGTTGCCTAGGGCTTGAGGGGAGCATAGGTGTAGCATAGGGAATTTTTAGGCTGGTAAAATTATTCTGTTTGACACTGTAATGGTGGATACTCGTCATTATGCATTCAAAACCATAAAACTATAAAACCATAAAACTGTACAACACAAAGCATGAAGCTTATTATAACTGATGGACTATAGTTGATAATGTATCAATATTCCTTCATTAACTATAACAAATAGACTACACTAATGCAAGATGTTAGTAACAAGGAAAACTCTGAGAGGTGGGAGGGGTATATGGAATTCCTTTTAGTATCTGCCCAGTTATTCTGTAAATCTAAAACTGTACTAAAAAATAAGTCTATTAATTATTGTTTAAAAAGTGTTCTCATATGTTTAGTTCACACTATTTTTATTAAAATAAAAATTTGAGGTTTTCCTCCCAAGGGAAATGGACCTTTTTCCTACGTAGATTAAAAAGAAGAACATGTTTCAGTTTTCATCCTGAATGTCAAAAAAACCATCAGGTGTGCATTCGTTTTAGCCATTCACTCAGGAGTTCAAATGACCACTGTTGGTTATGGAAAAATCACTAAATGTCTTTAGTTAAATAAACAATAGGATGACAATCTATGTGTAATTTTAGGGAACCATAAGTTGTCTTGGGCATTGAACATCCAATATGTAGGAAGATAAGGCTACCATAAATTGGAAATTTTTCAAATATATACTAACCCTGTCAGGGATTCCACGAAAGGGTTGACTTTGTATAAACTATAGTTTTCTAGTAGCTGAGGTCAGAGAGAGAAAAAGGAAGTCTCTGAAACAATCCTGTGCAATATAGAAAGTCCATCGAGGCAGATGGCTGGCCATGGAGCAGGCTGAGACACATTCACTATTTGTCTTGTATCATGGCTTCTGATTATCCTTCATGATCCCAGATGCGCTTTACTTTAAATCCTCCTTCCTGACCTCACATCTGTATTTCTTCTAGAAAAGGTCTGTGGAATTGCCTTTCCCATATTGTGACTGGGATTAAGTCTTTAACGATGCATTTCCAAGTGGTCACATCCCTTGACTCTAAGGCTATCAAAATGTTTTCCATCTTCTCTAGACCCACTGGTAAAAAGATCACCCATAACGGCTTAATTCATTTTCTGAAAATAACTAAAAAGAGGTCGCCCTATTATAAACTAATGCCATGATGTGTGTGATTTCACTTATAGCATCCCATTTAAAAAGTAATGTATTTTTTAAACTCTTAGTTTTTAATTCACTGTTAAAATTTTCGCAAATAATGTAACCATACGTTATACAAGCCAATAAGTATTAAAATAAAAACATGTAAATAAAAAGGCAAAACATATTTATGACCTCAAAAAAGAAAGAAGATAGCCATTTTAGTTATAATATAATTAGTTACGTATATTTATATATATAGTTATATAAGCAGTCAGTTATAAATATATATATATAATATATCTATACTTGTAACTGCACATTAAGGAGTCATTACAAAACACTATGGCCGTTGAAATCTTGAGATTATAAAAGTAGTTTAGGGGCCAGCCCAGTGGCGCAGCGGTTAAGTATGCGCATTCCACTGAGGCGGCCTCGGGTTCGCGGGTTCGGATTCCAGGTATGGACATGGCACCTTGTGGCAAGCCATGCTGTGGTAGGCGCCCCACATATAAAGTAGAGGAAGATGGGCACGAATGTTAGCTCAGGGCCAATCTTCCTCAGCAAAAAGAGGAGCATTGGCAGATGCTAGCTCAGGGCCAATCTTCTTTGGGAAAAAAAAAAACGTAGTTTATAAGTGTTGCAGCAAGGCAGTAATCCAAGGTGATCAATGCATTGAGTGAATATCACATGACATCATTCTGATTATTGTTCCTACAGTTTGTTTCAAAATTGCATAACTTAAAATGTTTAATGTAATAAAAAGTTGTCCCAAATGACAAGACAAAGAAAAACATTTTAAAGAAACTTTGAAGGAAAATTAGTATCTTTTTCTAAAGAAATATTCCCATACAGTATTTTACACTCAATATATTAGCAAGATACACATCGCTCTTGCTGGAAATCTGACATCAGTTTATATGCTGTCCTTCCCATTAAAGAAGCAGCATTGGCTTCTCAAGTCTGTAGCTTCCAGAACTTTTATCAACAGACTTTTTTGTAAAAGATAATCCTCTTAACAGGAGGTTTTGGTAAATAAAAGTATAATTGCATATCATCCTTTGAAAAACATAATTTCAGATTTAAGCATGCACCTTTAATCTTAGTTTTTCATTGCTTGAAACTAGAATGCTATCAATACAAACAAAAGCAAAGCAGCTGTGAGAAAAACATTGCTTTCAAAGCACAGAAAATGTCTCTAATAGGTATTAGACAGAACTGCTCATCTCATTCTTATGCCGGATTTGGTTACCTACAAGTGCCACGTCGGTTCAACACGAAATTAGCACATACTTAAATGGACGTGAAACACTTAAATAGCAAAACCCTAGCAGGACACCAGGCATCTGAAACCAGAAGTGACGGTGGAGGAGGGAGAGGGGCCAGGTGACAGCGATGGCATGACACAGAACATAAACAAGGACAATCTAAGATAATAGTATAGGGATGGTCCTCGCTAACTCGGAACATAACCAGAGAGGAAGAATGCCACATTGCAGCTGCCTGGAAAATGGGAAAAGCTCACATAACAAAGAAAAAGGGTTGTTTGGGGTTTTTTTTTTTTTTGTAAATTAGAAACTGAGTATACAAGGAGTAAGCCATCATGAAAACTCACATTGACTAATGCCAGCATTCCAAACACTTACAAATGCTTTCAAGTGTTCATTCACTGCAACTTAGAGGTCAGTTTTCTACTCATTAAGAGCTTTGAGGACCTGGACAAGCCACAGATGCCCACTGAAATCATGTCACCTCTCTTTATAATACAAGTGAATTAATAGTGGCTTGCCAAGACATGTTTGATAAAGGAAGGACAAGTGGTTATTGAACGAGCTAAGTTCTTCAAGGAAATACAAAACAACAATATAACATCTACTTCAACTTTGGAGTGGACAGGCCAAGTCTGAGAAAGCCTGTCATGCACACACACTCTTTATAAGGGAAACTTCACCTGCATCATTGCTCCTTGACTAGTCCTGCTCTCCATACACCACATCCCAGTTCTCCCAGCCATTGCTGACCAGACCAGATGAAGCACAAGGCTGACTAGAAGTTACGGTATGGCCTAAGGTGAAAAAGGAACTGGTCCAAGATTTCCTCTCAGAATGTGCACTGGAAAGCACTGAATGATGGACCCGATTAAAAGGGAGAGTTAAAGTAGAAACGGTATAATGGAAACATGGGATATTTTTCAGAGGGCATGAGGCAAAATGGTCATGGAGGAGAAATCCGTGAACTCCAGAGAAAGTCACTGAAATGGAGACAGCAACGCAGAATGCCGAGAGACGATGCGAGCGGCTGCCTCGCTGTAGTCTGCACCTGACACTGCTTTGGCCCAGACACTTCCAAGGATAGTTCTAGGCCATCTGTAGACTTGAAGCAACTCAAGTTTGTAGAATGAAAAGATTTCAAATAGAATAATCTCAAGGCAGTTTAGCATGGACATTAAAAGGAAGACTCTGAAGTCAAGCTGATTGTTTCAAATGCCTGCTCATCCTCTTACTGGCTGTGTGGCCAATGGCAAGTTACCTATGTCCTCTGTGTCTCAAATTCTACTTTCGTAAAATGGATATAATGGTAGTACCCGCCTCACAGGCGACCGCTACTTAATATGCATAAAACCTACACATACCAAGAGCTGTATAAGTGTTAGTTATTGATTTATTAGTTTTGAATGACAAAATTCACAGCACAAGTTCTATACTATTTTGACCCCAGAAGACCAAAGCCTGAGTAATTTTCCTATTATCAGGAAGAGGGACTCAGCATTGTGTCTGAAAAAAGTGCAGCGATTTCCCTTGATGGACATTCAAGCTGTGGGAATCATGTAAGTTCCCATAACATGTCAATTGTTTAAGTTATTCTTTACTGATGTTTCCGGCAAACCTGCTGGGAGATGATGTTACTCAGAGTTCAGCTTTCTACAAGAACTTTAATGGGGTTCTCGTAGGGCTGTAGTGGATAGGTGGTAGCATACATTGACAATTTTTCAAGTAGCAACCACCTTGCCCATCTCTAGCTGTGCTATTCAAACTGGATTAAGTTTACTCTTGGAGAGATGGGGCAGGAAGCACTTGAAGCTAATTTCTAAACAAGGCTCATCTTCTTAGAGTTTAATTTAAACATTTTTTAAAGTAGACTTTATTTTTTAGAGCAGATTTAAGTTCACAGCAAATTTGAGTGGAAGGTATAGAGATTTCCTATATACCTCCTTCCTACACATGTGCATAGCCTCCTCCATTATCAACATCCTCCACCAGAGTGGTACGTTTGTTAATGAATCTATGTTGACACACATCGTTTCACCCAAAGTCCACAGTTTGTATTAAGGTTTACTCTTGGTGTCATACATTCTATGGGTTTGGACAAATGTATAATGATATGTATCTATCATTATAGTATCATATAGAGTAGTTTCACTGCCCTAAAAATCCTCTGTGCTCTGCCTATTCACCCTTCCTTCTCCTAACCCCAGGCCATCAATGATCTTATTACTGTCTCCATAGTTTTGTTCAGAATATTGTACAGTTGGAATTATACATTATATATCTTTTCAGATTGACTTCTTATGCATTTCAGATTCTTCCATATCTTTTCATGGCTTGATAGCTCATTTCTTTATGTAGTGCTGAATAATATTCCATTGTCTAGAGGCACCACAGCTCATTTATCCATTCACCTACTGAAGGACATATTGGTTGCTTCCAAGTTTTGGTAAGTATGAATGAAGCTGCTCTAAACATGTGTGTTCAAGTTTTCACATAGACATAAATTTCCAATTCCTTTAAGATAAATACCAAGGAACATGATTGCTGGATCATACGATAAGAGTATGTTTAGTTTTGTAAGAAGTTGCCAAATTGTCTTCCAAAGTGGCTGTACCATTTTGCATTCCCACCAGCAATGAATGAGAGTCCTGTTGCTCCACATCCTCATCAGCATTTGATATTGTCATTATTTTTATATTAAAACGAAATGTGAGTATTTCATGAAATAATAATGTGTATGCATTTTGAAATCCCAAGTTGAGATTTTAAAGAGATTGTTGACTTATGGCACAAAGCTTTGGGAATTTATCCCAAATGCTAGTGGTAACAGTTTAACTTGACCCTACCATTAGAAGTTCCTTGATGGAAAAGATTGAGAAGCTCCGCCATATTGGATGACACCCTCACATCCCACCATCTAGTGGAGTGAGGAGATTCAGACCACAACACTGGTTAGGGTTTTGAATTTTTTTAATAGTAGATTGGCCTTTCACCATTCATGTGGATTCTAAGTCTTACTAGTCTACTCTAAAATGTAAACATAAAATCCTCAACCAAGGCCCCCAACTCAGGGTTACCTTGAAGGATTTGCAGTTAGCCAGCTCCTAACAAGTAGGAAATATCAACCAAAAACCAGTTTCAGCAGTTGACTTTTCCCAGCATTCTAAGTTCTAGCTTGGGGTCAAGACTGAACACACGCTGGCATCTCATTTGCAGGGTTCCTCCCAGAACTGTCTTCCTCCCTGGTGTTTTAATATTATGCCTTCGACTTTTATTGAAGGCCTTTACAAGAAAGAGCCACATGAGGCCCATTTCCGCATTTGCTGTGAAATTGGTATAAGGACATTGTCCATTAAATTACTCAATGTTCTCTACCTAAGACCCACATGAGAACTTGCTCTGAGTTTCATACCAGGAAAAAAATGTGCCTTCCTTGAGAAAGTAGTAAATTTTCTTCTTTTCTATTAGTAAGTTATGTAACCCCTTGTGTTTCCTTTTTTTTTTTAATCTTGGCTTCCAAAAAACGTACAGCCAGTTTTAATGTACAATCGTATCCACTGGTTGGCCTTTGTGGTTGGCGTGTCTGCTTCTTCCTTTTTTCTTAACTTTCCTCTAATTTATTCTAATAATATTATTGTATAGGTCTTTTTACGTAAGTCAGCCAAAATCTGTATTAGAAAATGGTTGAGCATGCCCAAATAAAACTTACAAATATATTGCTTTACTTGATATAGATCTTTTGAGGTATTTTCTGTTTTGTTTTATAAAATGTTATTGAATTCACCATAGGATAGACACCTTGTTAAATGTATAATTAAGTGTTATGTAATCACATGCCTTTGGCAAAATTTTATAGATATAAAGTGGTAAATCAGGAAAAAAACCTCAGGGGTATAATCACCGCAGCCATAGAGAAAATCAATTTGTTCATTCATTGTATTAGTAAAGTCCAGCATTCATTCAACAAATGTTTAATAGTGCCAGCGTTGTGCAAGGCAGCACATTGGTCACTGTGGAGAATTCAAACTTGGTTTGAAAAATGGATTACCCTCAAGAAATTAATGGCTTAGCAATAAGAGTGAAATGTTTACCAATCTTACTTAAAGACAAGAATGAGGAATTTCTGGTCCAACAGCATCATATGCCTCTACGCCAGGATTTTTTTTTAAGTGAAGTTGGAAAAGAAATCTTGCAAAGATAAAATTTTGTTATGGGAGAGTTTTGTTATAAAGAGAAGGAAAACTTTACACAAAATGATTACTAGTTAAGCTTCCTTCAAACTGAAATTTGCTGAAAAGGATTATGGGAAGTAAAAAAAATTAAGCATGACCTTATTATGATCTGCAAGCAGCTACGAATGTAGGATTTCTTTTATTTTAATATGAACAATATTTCTTCGAAATAACACTTTCTTAAAGGTGGAATGAATTGCTGACTGCTGTATGTGGGCTGACAATATAAACATTTTATCAGTGTCCTAGGCTACCACACAGGAAGTAGGGTTATGGGAATATTTTCACAGCTTGCTGGTGGCCTTTCGAGAATTGAGGATCGAAGGTTGCTACAACCATTTGCTTTTCAAATTCTGCTTGTCTTTTCTCATGAGGTGAATATTTCAAGAGTCTGGAAACCAACACTGGGGTGGGGGGTTTGCCTAGAGATCTGTTTAGATTAGTTACCAAGCTTCCCAGCTTGTGGTCACTGAAGGTCACTTACTTGATAGCTAAAATTTCAATTGGAAGCTTGTCATACAATCAGGATTTAAAGCCCAGCTGAGACTTTGTCTCTCCCTGAAAGAGGAGGTTGTTTTATGATTAGCTTCAGAATGTTAAATTAGGTGTTGGCAATTATGAGCCATTTTTGTAGTTTAAATTGCATTATGGAAACACCTGTCCAGAATAGCAAAGGAAGGCATGCTTAAAAAAAGTAAAATGTCTGATTCTATTATGCATGAATAGTCTTGCTCTTATTATCAAACCCTAGAAGCCACACTTACCCACTCTTGAGAAAGAATACTTTGCGTATCCTTTAACAGTGATTCTCAAGAACAAGCACTCTGTTATAGATTTCTTTTGTATGTGGCACAGGGAAATGATTTGCATAAAGAGCCCATTTTTTAAATGACTGAAATGTTTTCCAATTTATTTTCAATAATGTTTTTTTCCCTTCCAGTAGTCTTCATATTCTTAGAAAAAGTCTATCGATGACTCATGAAACCATGTCCTAAAATGGACAAGGTTTAAAAAATTCTTCTGCTATTATTGTAAAGGGGATTCAGTACCTTTGAGTAAGAGAACTGAGCAAAAAGATAATTGAGAGGATAGGAAAGTAATTATGAATAAATTTCAAAATCACTGAAGTTCTTCTGATCAAAACAATACATCAGCTTCTATCCCCTCACAGACCACACTGAGACAAGGGCTTGGCACAGAGATGGAGCCATGATTATGTGTGTGTGTATATATATATATATGATATAGCAAATCACCTTCATATCTTGCAATGTTGCCATATGGAGTTGTACTGAAGCATTCAAATGAAACTTTTTAACACTATCAAGACCAGATAATGCATGAATATTTCTTACAAGATTGGAAAGCCTGAAATAATACTTTTCCCAATAGTTCCAGATAGTTGAGATTTGCCTGGACTAAAACATAATGATACTCATATGTACTATACATAAATATATACTATATATAACATATATTATAAGAACGTGTAGATTTCCACCTCTGGCTAAGATAGAGTAACAAGGACTGAATTCACCCTCCCACCTAAAACAGCCAAAAACAAAAAAAGAAAGACAAAATATTTGCAACAATAGCTTTCTAGACTATGAACATCAGGGAACAAAGGAAGTGATCCTAGAGAGGTGAGCTCCATGATGCCCCCAGCTTACTCCTTTGAGAGAGTTTCCAGGCTGCAGTACAGGGACGGGGAGCCCAGGAGGAGCCTGGCAGACTCCCTCAGATGGAGAGATGGAGCTGAGAGTCTAGGAGGCCAAAGCAGCCAGAGTTCACTAGACGGCGTACTGAGAGGAGAGAGATGCACTAAGAAAAAAGTCGAGAAGTCTACAGAGTGTTCCTCTCAAGTAGCACTCAACTCAGTACTAATCAACACAGACATGTAAGGAAGCGACCTAAGGCCAGAGAAAGAACTGTAGGAAAAGATTAGAACGGTGCCTGGTGCTCACCCAGGATGTGGAATACCACATGGTCCCCACAGTCATGCTGGAAAACCTCATAGTTCATGGAGCATTGGGAAGAAAACTCAGAAGCATCTTTCCTCAGCAGTGGGAAATAATTAGTCCTAGTAAACATTACTACGGTCCCCCCTAACAATTCTTAAAAGCAAGACCTGAAAAAGTCAAATTGTTTCCAAGTAACTTAACCATGCCTCAGAACAAAACTCAAGAACATTTATAGAAATATGAAAATAGCCAGCATCAAATAAGGTAAAGTCCACGATGTCTGGCAACCAGTCAAAGATGACCAGAATACAATCAATTGAAAGTAACCCAGAACTGATGCAGATGTTAGAATTAACAGACAAGAGTACTAGAACAACTATGATTCTATTCCATATATTAAGTAGAAACATAAAACATATAAAAAGATCCAAATTGAATGTCTAGGATATTCTCTAAAAAGCTACAGCATATGGGATGAAAATACACTGTATGGGATTTACTGCAGATTAGATCCTACAGAAGAAAAGATTAGTGAACTCAGAGACATAGTGATAGACACTCTTCAAAATGGAATGCAAAGAGAAAAAAAAAGACTGGAAAAAAATGAACAGAGCATCAGTAAGTTATAGAACAACTTATCAAATTGCATATTTTAAATATATGTAGTTTATCATACATCAGTTATACTTCAATAAAGATGTTTAAAAATATGAAATACAATCAGTGCCCTCAGGAATTTATAATCTAGCTATTAAATCAAAGGAGATTTATAAGCAACATAAATAACATGACACATACCAGCATAGACTGGTATCACCCTTACAAACACTGATTTAAATTAGCAGTTAATAATATGTATAATAAATATATGCGCTCACGACAATTCTTACTAATAAAACTAAACAATATTTTTTCCTTACAGAGAACATTTTTAGCATCTTATATTTTTTTAATATCTTAAACTTTTGTGCATATGATAACAAATCTAATGTTTCTGAAATAACATTTGGAATAACCTCTTTTAACCTTTACAGAGTACATTATCCCAATTCACTTTTTCAACATACAATTAACTTTTTTAGAGATAAAACTTTTGAGTAGATTTAATTGCCAAAATAACTACCTAGAAAAATGGAAATAACCTTCAATTATGAACTATGATCAAAGAGAGCCTTTTCATTTTTCACATTGTTTCATGAAATGACTTTCATTCTCCCCATCACCTTTTAAGCAACTTTGACATAACATTTTATTTTTCATCACTGATAAATACTTTCAGTTGAATACAGTTTAATGAGACAAACCCTTTGGCCAATTCTAACACAAATAAATTCATATTTGGGGAGAAATTGTGGCCAGGTGCTAAAAGAAAACTCTATGGTCTGATATTGTTTGAAAGTTTGGTTTGAATGCTCTAGTCTAACTCCACAAGGCAACAAGGCCAGGTATGAAGGGGGTTTCCTAAAGCTGATTTGTAGATCAGTGACAAAAGGACATCTGTCATTGATTCACTGATAACACAGATATTTCCTACAGGATTAGAAAGCCCAATATATCTCATTCTTACCCAGTCTCAGCAAGCCTTGCCTAATTTTTCCCCAAACAAATTAGTTAAGATGGAAGATAAGAAAGAGGAAAGTAGATAGAGAACTTAGAAGCTATAGAATATCAATTAAAGTAACCATCTCTGAGAAGAGTTTTTGGAAGACTAAACAGAATCTTATTTTACCAAATCTGCATGCTAAGAATCCGTCAATTGAACAACACACCATTAATTTAAAGACAACTTTTACCTTATATATCTCCACAGATTGTAAGTTGCATCCCAATTTCAGAAACACTTGAGTCTTTGTATCAAGAAAATATGCTGTTTTATCATAAATAATCAGAAATTTAAATTTTTTTTTAAAGATTGGCCCTGAGCTAACATGTGTTGCCAATCTTGTTTTTTTTTCCTTCTTCTTCTCCCTGAAGCCCCCTGGTAGATAGGTGTATATTCTAGTTGCAGGTCCTTCTCGTTCTGCTATGTGGGATGCCTCCTCAGCATGGCTTGATGAGCAGTGCTAGGTCCACACCCAGGATCCCAACCAGCGAAACCCTGGCCACAGAAGCGGAGTGCGTGAGCTTAACCACACCGCCACAGGCCTGGCCCCATAAAATTTAACATTTTAATATATTTCAAACAAATATATATAAAAACAGGATACATTAACAATTGATAGTAAAATACCAGTTTTGATTAAATTCATCTCTGTGAATAAGCTTAAAGAAACTTTCAAACATATATTATTTCACACCTGGATGTTTTTATTTCCAGCTCTTTCCACACATTAAGAAATTTTATGGCCATGGTGCAACAGAAGGAATGAGTTTTTATAGCCAGGAGAATTGTGGTTAACCACAATTTTTGTTTAGTAAAATAATAACCCCAAATTTTGTTTAATAAAATAAATTTTTGTTTAACATTGTGGTTTAATAACCATAATAATTTGGTAGATTATATTTTCAATTTACCTTTAAATAATTGTTTACCAAAATTTGATTCTATCTGGATGCTGCCTAATTTCACCTCCTGTGTTTAGCTGAGGGCCCATCTTAAATTGCAGGGTGAAATTGCAGGGTGATCTGTTCAGAAAAGTAAAAGAGAGAATAAGATTTAAAATGTCTCACAACTAGATATAAAGTATATAAACTGATAGCTCTTTCATTAAACCTGTTCTTAATCAACAATCAGCTAGTCAATAATTACTCCCTAGAACTTAATATATGCAAAATATTTCGTTACTCTTTCATCAAAGGTGAAAACACAGCAGAGGACCACATGACTCTGAAATCTCTAAAGTGGCAATATTAACACATTGAACTTGAACACTGGAAGTTGTTTCCTTTACTTAAATAAATGATGTCGATGTCAATATCATTGGTTCTGAGCCAAGATCCAGAAAGTAAAAACATTTTAAGATTACAGGAATGAAATGGCAAAGAGAGGCTCCCAGGGGCACTTGAAAAAGAATCTATGAAGAAGGAGGTTTTGCCTGCATCTGGCTGAAATACCTTAGACGTGACTCATCCAGTAGTCAAATGAGGCAGCCTAGAGTGCTACACGAAATGGAGGGAAAAATAGCGCCTCTTCCCACTGCTCGTTTTCAGGGCTAGACTTGCCTGCTCTGCCAGTTTTCTTTGTTCATTAAAAGGTCTCTTCATTTCCTTCTCCTCTGTTTTCTTGCTTGGTTCCCATCAGTGCTTCACTTCACACTAATTGCGATTCCTATGAACTTCCTCCAAAGCAGTTGGTGCATGTAATTTGGGAGCAAGCTCCTAGATTCTTCACGCTTGGATTGATTTCAAGTTTCTCATTAGCTTACTGTGAGAGAACACATCAGGATTTCAAAAATTTTGAAGGCTCTCTTCTATCAGTCTTGGTTTGAAGGACTTGCTTTATCCTGGTAACAAAGTTGATTTATTTTTCTTGCTGTTTGAGACATTCTTCTAGGTTAGCATATACAAGACTGTGTGTTTGCATTGTCCTGGGAAGAAGTTTCACAGCTTACATCAGTCTCTTAGAGATGTTTTTGCCCTCCAAAAGGATAAAAACCGTGGTTCAAGGTACTTTGTTCCCTCAATGAACATTTCTAAAGATCATAATACTTGCCACATATTATGCTAAATACTGAGGGGCAGAGGTGAATATAACAGTTCCTTTCCAGAAAGAGTTTTGGGTCAGAGAGACACTGGAACAGACCACCACAGTGCAGTGCTGCAAATTCTGTAGTAAAAGTAGCTGAGTGCTCTTTAAGCACAGAGTAGGGCGAAACTGAGTCTAGGGGAACTTAAGACAGAGTTCATGCCATTTGGGACCTTGTTCCTGGGTCTCGGAGCCCGAGTAGAAGACAAGCCCTTGTTGCTCCATCTCTTGGCTCATTGGTGGACCAACTCCAAATAGCCCTTGGTGTTTAGAACCTGATGATCCTGGTCACTCACCAGTACCTTAAAGGAACGTAGCCTAAACTTTAACTGGCTTCAGAGATTCTTCTGACTTCTCTCTCTCAGTGTCTCTGCCACCTCTCAGTTACTTCTGACTTTCCCAGGATACTGTCCTGCATGCATTTTGAAATTCCTATGCCTGGGCATCCCTCTCGGTCCTGCTCATTTTGTCCCTCTGCTTTTGCTCTGCTGTGAGTGACCCTCAGGAAGTCTCTGTTCTGATCGGCACATTGGGCTTCCAGTGACCACTAGTGCTTCCTCTATTTGGGGCCTGGGGGTCCGGGTCATGGTTCATCTCCTCCCTTGCTGTGGGACTAGGCATGGCCACATGTGGCCAGGGGACTCCACTGCTCCCCAGAAGATGGTTGTTCCAAAAGCTGTCACTTCTCTGTCCTGCTGATGTTCTTGCTCCTACTGCTGCTGGCAGCAGGAAGGGCAAGAGCTGTGATGATTAGCTCCTGATCTGCTTCTCTATAACCAGGTGTAGTGGAGATCACTGATGTTCTTCATGCCTCTGTTCCCAGCTCCATGCGTGCATCCCCAGCTCTCAATTCTACTTCTAACCTCTTGCACCTGCAGCTTGCTCAGAGGACTGTTCTTCGGCTACTGAAGCAGAGCTGGAAGCATCTGGAGTTTACAAATCCTCCTTCCTACCCGCTTTGCCCAGCAGGTAGCCAGGAACTAACTGCTGTTGCAAGCAGACAAAATTCCAGTCCCTTTGCGGCAAGGCGGGACAATGTCTGAGGTGTGGTTTTGAGTTACCTACAGGATGAAGCCCAGGCTGGGACTTCACCTGAAATCATAGCCTTGGTTGGCTTTTCCCCTCATATGTCTTGCTTTTCCTGTGCCCTTTCAAATTTCCCCTCAATAAAGCGCTTTCACCTGAATCCTCTCACATCAGAATCTGTATTGTGGAAACCCCACCCAGGACACCAGGTCAATCCCATTCCTGAAAGTCCCTGAGCCTGAGAAAGTAAGACATTTCTCCAACCCTCAGTTCAAGGACATACCTTATTGCTTACCCCATATTGAAGAAGTTTCCAGAATGTTTGACAATGATCACTTTCATTTTTTTCAGGGGAAAAAAAAGTTGATTCTCTCCGGGCGTGGCCTTGTCCCAAGGCACCAACTAGATAATCTCTAACTAGTCAGATATTAGTATTTTTCAAGATCTGGATTATACAATCTTATCCATGGTGATGAAATCTTTTTTTCAGAGCTAAGGTTGGGGGGAGAGGCTAATAGTACACAAATATAGCAGAAGGAAAGTTTATGGTAAGAATTCCAATATGTCTGGAGAAGCACATATACAACTGTGAATAGAAGATGAGGGCCCAGATGCTGATGGGCTTCACACCCCACTAACGAGTTTGACCTTTATCCTCTAGACACCAGGGATATTTACAAGGGGTAATGACCTGAGAAGATACATTTTCTTAAAAAAGATAAAGATCATGGGGCTGGCCCCGTGGCGGAGTGGTTAAGTTTGCACGCTCTGCTGCAGGCGGCCCAGTGTTTCATTGGTTCGAATCCTGGGCGCAGACATGGCACTGCTCATCAAGCCACGCTGAGGTGGCATCCCACATGCCACAACTAGAAGGACCCACAACGAAGAATATACAACTATGTACTGGGGGGCTTTGGGGAGAAAAAGGAAAAAAATAAAATCTTTAAAAGAAAAAAAAGATAAAGATCATAATGGACTGAAGGAAATAAAATGGGAAAGGCCTGGACAAACAGAATGGGAAGTTATCTGCATATGGAAATTCAGTTTGGAATATAAGGTAAAACTCTGGATAAATATGGAATAATTTAGGGATTCTATAAAGAAAACAAATGGATATCAAGGCAAGTATCCCTTACATACTGAGGAAACAAACCCTGTAATACAATGGGTGGGCCGAAGGGAAGGAGGAAAGACAGTACTTAGGTAGAAACCAGGAGAGATCAGTGCCCTAGAATCCATGGGAGAAATAATATTGAGCATCAAATTCTATAGAAAAATCAAGTAAATTGAGAAGAAAATAGGATTTGGCAAAGAGAATGTCATTTGTGGCTTAAGGAGAACAATCTCAGTAGTGTGATAAGAGAGGAAGCTAGATTGTGATAATTTAAGGCCTGTGTGAAATCTGAAAAAGTGGAGCCAGTAAGTGTCCTTTTCCCCACCCCCAAGAAGATTAACCACAAATTGAAAAAGGAATTGAGAAGTAGCTTGAAGAGGATGTAGGGATAAGATAAAACATTTTTGAGAGTGAGGGAGACTTGGACATATCAACTCAGTCTAGAGAAGAATTCAGGGAACAAGAAATAAATATAGAATATCTACAGAAAGAGGCGTTAAATGATCAAGATCCTGTGGGGGAAGGATGGGGGAGACGTCTTAGAGAGAAGACAAAGAGACACTTTGCTCTGAGACAGGAGGGAAGATGGATAAGGATGGAGTCTATGGTCGGAGGCCAGGGTACCAAGGAGAACAGTGAGCTCTTTTGTTTGAAGAATCAGGTAAAGTCAACTGCTAGAAGCGAAGCGAGCACTAAGAAGAAAGATGTAAAAAATCTGACCAGGACAACAGCTGGTAATGTAAAAGAGCCACAAGCAGACACAAGAGAAAGAATTCCCCAGTGGTATTGAGGGCCCAGTGGTTTAGAATAAAGGTGTGGTGTACTGTTCAGCCCTGTTGTAGAATGTTAATGTTTAGCACCAACAACAAACAGTAGCAAAAAAAAAAAAAAAGTGTTTATTTCTTTTTATAAATAAAAAGAATGGGTAGATTCATCTTTGGTTGTGTATTGCCATGGTGACGGCTGGGAGTAGGCAATGCCTAAAGAAAGACAAAATAGGAAAGAAATTTAGGGTGCTCATGAACATGCATTTAAGTGCATTTAGGTGATTAAATTATGATGTCAGGTTGGGTTAGAAAAGAATTGATATTAAAAGGAAATTGTCAGGTCTGCAGAACCAGAAGGACGTTTCAGGCAAGAAGAGTATAAAGAAAGTTCCAGAGGCAGGATAAGCCTTCACAAGGTGTCGTGACAGTGAAGAAAGCCCCAAGGAAGGCAGAGAATGTGTGCTGGGGATTGGAGATGGACAGCTGGCAAGCTTTGAAAGCCCAGAGGGCTAATAAGCTAACTACACGCAAATAGGGAAGAAGGGTGAATCCTAGGTAATCTTCAAAAAAGACAAGAATGGAAGGCTTAATGGAAGGCGAGACCAGGAGAATGATGGTGAGAAGCAGCAAAGACGACACCCAAATTCCTGGCTTCTTGCCCTGAAAGCTAGAAGAATAATGATATCCCTGACAAAACGGCATAGATAAGCGAGGATCAAGTCTAAGTAGAGAAGAAGACAAATTTAATGTTAGACGTGATGAAACATTCAAGTGGAAATTTCCTCTGGACAACTGGAAGTACGTATTTTAAAATATAAACAGAAATGGTATTGGGGTCAGGCCTAGAGTTCTGTTTTTAGATCTCAACAACCTCTTTTTCACTAGGGCAAACTCCTCCATACCATCTAGTTTTCTCCAATAATTCCCAACTCCAAATCTATGCTGTGGTCATCCAGAATAATTAAGAGTTAGCATGTAGACATAGAGAACTTGACCTGGAGCACTAAATCACAGATGGTGCTCAGTATAGCTATCATTCTCGCAAAATAACTTGATCTTTAAATTGACATACAGTGGAATTATGCTTTCGGAGCTGGAGAGTAACTCGCATATACATCAGGGTGGAGGTGGATGGGGCTATGGAGCAGGAGAAGAGCACCTTGCCATACTTAGGAAATTCATTCAGCACTGGCTTCAATCATAGTCCAGCTCTGCCTGGGGGAGTTAGAAGGGTGCTCTCTATGGACAAGCACACCATTTCTAACCATTAGGATGCTTAAAACACTAGGCAACGAAAATGACAAGAAAAAATACGTATCCTAAGGGCCCGATAGAGTTAATCCTGCCTCAGAACCTAGATTTTATTTTTCTTTTCAAAGCAAGATCACGCTTATCATATTGCAGAATAATTTATTCATCATAAGTACATACGTATTACTAATTTATGGCTTACAAATATTGTCTCTGGGGCTCTATAGTGTGGGGTAAATCATCTTTATTAGGCCAAGACCATGAGATGGATCTGCGAATTCTGAGGTTAACACAAAAAACAGAGGACTGCCCCTCAAGGCTACCAACCACCATTTCCTGCTTTCTGTCTCAAATTTTTTTTTTCTACATGAGTATCACCATCTTGGCACAACCAAATCTTATATTTCACATTAGTAAGAGCAGCACTTTTTTTCCAAGTGAGAATAATCCATTGGTTTAGTACATTGCTCAATCTTGCCTTATTCCTTCCACTCAAAATGCAGGTGAAATATCTTATCCCAAAGGATGTACAGTTATTATCCAACTTGGTAGATGTAAAGTAATGTATTGGCTCCCTCCCTAAATATCTGGAGAAATGATTCTATCCACAGCCCAATAAAATCCCTTTTCATCACCAAGGGTGCATGCTGCCAGTGACTGACCGAGCACAGGTGGTGCTCACTAGGACTTAGAAGCGAAATGCTTTCCCCAGAGTGGACATCTTCTTACGAGCATATTTGGAGCACAGTGTGTTCCAGGCATGCTGCACCTGTTACCCACTTGTTTAAACGTCTCACGAAGGGGGCAGAGAAAAAATAGTTTCTCTCTGTCTCCAGGAACATACATAAATTTAGCATACAGTTCTTTTTTGGCCAAGTGCAAGTTTGAATTACCTTAAGAAAGGCCGTAGGATATAATTTCTTGAAGATGCTCTTCATGTTACAATTTATTCCATAAAATGACTATGAGGAGCTGACTTCCAGGAGAAGGGAGAAAAAGGATGGAGATAGAAGAAATCGAAAAACAAAATGGAGGGAAGGCAATGTTATAAATCCAGACATGGAACTGAGATGAAAAAGAAAACATCGATTTATTCTTACTGCTAATGTTTGCCTTATGTCACAGTATTTGGTCTTCTATTTCTATTTGATTATGGGACATAAGAGATCCAGGTAACTGCTCTTTAAATATTGAAAAACCAGTCTCTGTGTGTAAAGATGTTGTTGACCAACTCTCTTTAGGAAACAGGTTGAGTTCACATTATTTTTCCTACGTTTTGAGATGAACCCAGTCTAAACGAGAGACCTGAATGTTTTTTCCTGTGAGACCACCCAGCCTTAATTTTATTAAGGTCATACTCAAAAAAATGAAAATAGCGGCCAGCCTGGTGGCATAGAGGTTAAGTTCATGCACTGCATGTCAGAGGCCCAGGGCTTACGGGTTTGGATCCTGGGCGTGGACCTACACATTGCTCATCAAGCCATGCTGTGGCAGCGTCCCACATACGAAATAGAGGAAGGTTGGCACAGATGTTAGCTCAGAACCAATCTTCCTCACCAAAAAAAACAGTAGAAGAAGAAGTGAAAATATATTGATCCAACATTACTTTACCAGGTATAGTCATTCACATTTCTAAAAACATTGAAACGATTTTAGAAACAAAGTCATTGCTATATTGATTTAAGTTGTACCATGCTCTTAAATAAACATTATCTACTACAGAATGGACACACAAGGGAGGACTTCCGAAGTATGTGTGCATGGGTTGTGCATGTGTATACATGAAGATGTACACTCACGTAGACACCCACCACACACCCCACACTGTTCAGACAAAGCTGTGGATGGGAAACACCTGACCTCTACTGCATCTCCTTACAATATTGAAGTGAAACACCTGTCTACGGACTTCGGACTACTGTAACTTTTAGACCACCATTTATTAATAGCCACTTTGTGAATAGTTCTCTAGCCTTCTGGGGCTGCTTCCAGAATACAAACATACTCATAAGAAGGGAATTCAAGGTCAGCAGTCTGTGTTAAGCAAGTCCTATATTTATGAAGTTTCTTGAAATGGATAACTTATTCTTCCTCTCCATGCTTGCTGGGCTCAGAACCAGCCGCTATTTTCACAAAATCTTTTTTTAACGCAGGATGAGCATCTCCCATGCATGTGTGGTTCAAGCTCACCCTGAGGGTTTGTGACTCTAGTGATTGGCTAAGGATTAACACTTTGGAATCATTCCTACCTCCTCTCCCTGCCAGTCTGGCTCACCTCAGGAGCAGGTGCAAAATGCAGAGCAGAATCCAGCCGCAGAAAAACTCTTCAGTGTTGCTTCGGTTCTGGCCAGGAAGCATAAGAATGTGCAGTGATTAGAAAAGTACATTTTTGTTGTTGTTGTATGTGGGTGTTTTTACATTACAATTTAAAATTTTCCTTTTCCTCCTTTTTTTATTTTTTGGCTTTTCTCCAAACTTGAGTGAGGGTTTGTGTTTAGTTTGGGACTCTGACCTGCTTTTTTAAGACCTCTTCAAACACAAAGATTTCATGCTCCTTGTTTTCTGTGGAAAAACAAGTAAGGGAGATTTTGTACAATGTTGAGTATGTAGTCAATGTACGTTATCGGTAAACAAAGGACTTATGTACAGAACTATGAACAAACAGAGAAAATCAACAACTCAATTAAAAACTACAAAAATCATTATAAAATGAATGTAGTTAGCCACATGTGAAACATTTCCCAGGAAATGATTCAAGTAAATGATAGTAATCTCTTAAATTTCATCTAGAAACCAGATACTTCCCTAAAATCTCGCTAAAAATACATAAGCTTTTTATCATAAGGAAATAATAATAATAAAAATGCATAAGCCACAGTACTGTATATGGTGCAGAGTGGACACTCAATAAATGTTTGTTCCTTTCTCACAAAATAATTGTAAAATGTATTGTTGTAGCAGTAGATATCGATAGTCTGCAGGAAGAACCGAGAAAGAAAAATAGAAATTTGTCTCTGTATTAGCAGAACTGTCCAGTGGTAAGAGTTCCCTGGCTGCCCCATATAAGTGTTCTGTTGATCTTGGCAGGCACCTAGGATAATGTCATAACGTTAACCAGAAGGATCCCTTAACTTTCTCTGCTCTGATTCAATACCCACCAGAAATGCTTACATCTTTATTTGGTTTCTTAAGTTGACTTTCCTAGTAGGACAAGATGGCTTTCAGCAGCCCTTAGAAATATTCTAATTTACTTTGCGATAATTTTGATAAGTACTAATTAATAAATTGTTCTTTTTAAAAATAAATTTTGACAAGTTTGGTAACAATGAGAATCTCTTTCTCCATATCTGATCATGGGATTTGCGATTTTGAGTTGGTGCAATCGACATTTCCATGTTCTCTCCTCTCAAAATCCAACCCCCTAAAATCCAGGAAGACAAAATGAAAACAAACAGATATAAAAATATCTCTTTAGAAAGTAAGTAGACTTCTGTAACCCTGAGCCCCAGTGTTTGAAGACTGAAGTAAATGGAGGAATAACTTAGAAGAGTGAGGGGAAGGAAATCTTGCACATGGATTTACTAACACGTTTGGCTCCTAACAACCCTGGAAAGGCTCAGGTATTGGGATTACAAGGAATGATTTGAAGATATCACGGAGAGTATTTAAAAACCACATAGGGAGCAATTAAGCCCTCATCCCTTGTCCCTGCCCACTCTGAGTCCCTTCAGATGACTACCCCACCTCTCACACACCTCAGGCACAAGGCACAGAAGACAGCAAGGTACTATATTGGCAAAAACATGAAATTAAGCTAAAGCTGGCTTGCTAAACTATGGATCCCATGCTTTCCTTTTTCCACCAAATTCCAGAAAGCTGGTAGCCATGTTAATTCCCCCTCAGCAGGTGTAAGACAGAATATGCTGCCTCACAGAAAACCCCATTAGGAATAGAGACATTTGGGGGTTTCAAAACACAGAAGCTGGCTGGTCAGTCATGGCAAACACAGCAGGTTCAGCAGTGCAGAAATGCAGCCCACACCCACAGAACTTCCTATTCACTTTTTAGGGCCTTGATCTTAATTAGAAACAAAACGGAAGAACTGAAAGCTTCTAAAATTAAAATGAGAAAAGAACCAAAACAAATTTGGGGGGGGAGTTGTAATTAATATCCTTGGAGAGATAAGAGAGATATTGAACCCACAGAACAAAACCAAAATGCAGAAAAAGGAACATTCATAGAAGAAGAAATAGAATTAGAGCACATAAAAAGATAATCACCTCAACAAAAATTCAACAAAAGAGTTGGAAGATCAAAAATACAAAGAGATGGGGCTGGCCCAGCAGTGCAGCAAGTTCGCACCTTCTGCTTCAGCGGCCTGGGCTTTGCCAGTTTGGATCCTGGGTGCGGACATGGCACAGCTTGGCATGCCATGCTGTAGTAGGCATCCCGCATACAAAGTAGAGGAAGATGGGCACAGATGTTAGCTCAGGGCCAGTCTTCCTCAACAAAAAGAGGATTGGCAGCAGATGTTAGCTCATAGCTAATCTTCCTCAAAAATAAATAAATAAATACAAAGAGATAACCAATGGGAGAGAAAAGATGAAAGAAAAAAAACTAAGCAAAGAGGCCTAACATCTGACTCACAGCAGTTCCATAGAGAAGACCAAAAAATTCCCTACCTCTGAACAATGTAAGTCTTCAAATTGAAAACACATACCACCAAGTGCCTAAAGCAATAAATGAAAAAAATACAAGAAAGCAAGAATAAAAAGGGGACCCTCCAGAGAGAAAAAAGGCCTACACACAAAAGATCAGGAATAAAAATTGCTTTTGTATTCTAATAGCAACATAGAAACCTAGAGGACAGTAGCACAATGCATTTCAAATTCTTAATATATATAATATCCATTCTAAAAGTCTACACCCAAACACACTATCAACCATATATAAGGTTATGTATATAAGGTCCTTATGAAATAAGGACATTTTAAGAAATGTTATGTCACAAAAAAATCACCTTTTGTGCTCTGTTTCTGCAGAAGCTAATGGTATATTGTGTCCATAATAGTGGATCAACAAAGAAGGAGGACGACTTAGGGTTAGGAAACAAATCCAAAGCAGAGAGATCCCAAACGGAGAGAGGCAAAAGGAATTCCTAGGAGATTGCAGAGTGTCGAAGATGACAGCTGGGCAGAAGCCTTCACACAGAGAAGAGCCATTCCAGATTGGACATAAGACCCCAGGAAGGATGCTTTAGGGAAAATAAAGATGAAGAAGAAATTGATAGAACAACAGATATATTTGAGCTTACGGGAATTTGAATAAGGCAATATTTTACATAGGTATTAGAAGATGTATGATGACTTAGCCATAATTTCAAGGTAAACTAAGGAAACAGAAAAAAAAGTTGCAGTTATTAATTCCAGGGAAAAAAATTCTATAAGACTGCAATATAGGCAGTACGTTCTTTGACGTGGGTCTGAGCAGCATATTTTCAAGTCCCATGTCTGACCAGGCAAGGGAAACAAAAGAAAAAATGAACAAATGTGACTACATCAAACTAAAAAGCTTCTGCACAGCAAAGGAAACCATCAACAAAACAAAAAGACAACCTATCAATGGGGGAAGATATTTGCAAAACATATATCAGATAAAGGGTTAATATCCAAAATACATAAAGAATGCATACAGCTCAACAACAAAAAAGCCAACAACCCATTTAAAAAATGGGCAAAAGATCTGAACAGACATTTCTCCAAAGAAGATATATGGATGGCCAACAGGCATATGAAAAGACGCTCAACATCATTAGCTATGAGGGAAATGCAAATCAAAACTACAATGAGATAACACCTCACTCCAGTCAGAATGGCTATAATTAACAAGACAGGAAACAACAAGTGTTGGAGAGGATGTGGAGAGAAGGGAACCCTCGTACACTGCTGGTAGGAGTGCAAACTGGTGCAGCCACTTTGGAAAGCAGTATGGTGTATCCTCAGAAAATTAAGAATAAATCTACCATATGACCCAGCTATTCCACTGCTGGGTATTTATCCAAAGAACTTGAAAACACAAATGCATAAAGATACTTGCACCCCCATGTTCATTGCAGCATTATTCACAATAGCCAAGACTTGCAAGCAACCTAGTGCCCATGAAGGGACAAATGGATAAAGAAGATGTGGTATATATATACAATGGACTACTACTCAGCCATAAGAAATGATGAAATCCAAATCTGGCCATTTGTGACAACATGGATAGACCTTGAGGGCATTATGCTGAGTGAAATAAGTCAGAGGGAGAAAGTCAAATACTGTATGATCTCACTCATAAGTAGAAGATAAAAGCAACGACAAACAAAACACATAACCACGGAGATTGGATTGGTGGTTACCATAGGGGAAGGGGGAGGGGGAGGGCAAAAGGGGTGATTAGGCTCACATGTGAGGGGATGCACTATAATCAGTTTTTGGGTGGTGAACATGATATAATCTGCACAGAATTTGAAATATACTACGATGTACATCTGAAAGCTATATAATGTTATAATCCAATGTTACTGAAATAAAATTTTAAAAAAAAGAGTGCAATATAAATACAGCATGCTGCTTGGCTCAGCAATGAATAGTATTTACATTAGTCATGATAATGCTAACACTGACAATGCATTTATCACCAAACTGTGATAGAGTGGGATAATGTTTAAAGTTAATAAGCAAAATAAAACAATACTATGTAGTATTTAGAAATAGAGAGTTAAGTACCAGAAGAGCTAAGAGAGACAACATTTCTTGTCTCCAAAGGAAGCTCACTGTGTGAAGGGGCTAGTGGTGGGGTGGAGGGGAGAAAGGGACACTGCTATAAGCCTTTTAGCAACAGTTTCCTTTTGAAAATATATAATCAAAATTAGAATTAAATCTTTTAAAAGCTTATGATCCCACTAAAACAAACTAATAAAAACTGATTTCTCAACACGCAGTCAAGAACCAGACTCTGAACCCCACCAAAATATGGATGTTCCAGAAAGTACTGCTTGAAACAGCTCACTAGCTTCTCCTTCATTTATCTGAAATTTGTCTTTGTTGTTGTTATGCATTCACCATGTCACTGAAGGCTAGGCAGGGAAGGAAGCAGAAATGTCCTTCCCCTCATGCAATTTATATCTTGTCTATAACAGATTAGATATAAGACATCACTTCTAATTTAAGGAGCTAAAAGGAGAAAGGGAGAGTGAGTCGCTTGAAGCAGAGTAACCAATTGATGCAACAGACGATATTGGGTGCAAAATACTTTTAAGATCTAAATAATCCCTTAAAGTTGAACACATATTTTAAATGAGTAATATAGAAATATCTAAGTTTTTGTATATTTAAGAATATACTGTATCAATTTCGTGGTCACTGCCCCGGGGAACAAAAGTAGAATTCAAGCTACTGTTTCTGAAAAACTGGACACGGAGTTCAAACGCTCTTCAGTCAAACACTGTGGGATAACCTTTCCTTAGCCCTAACCTTAATTTAATTGAATTCTCTTTTGGGAGAAAAGAGTCAAAAATACTAATGCATCAACATTAAGGCTGTTATTTTTTTTTTTAAGATTTTATTTTTTTCCTTTTTCTCCCCAAAGCCCCTCGGCACATAGTTGTACATTCTTCGTTGTGGGTCCTTCTAGTTGTGGTATGTGGGAAGCTGCCTCAGCGTGGTTTGATGAGCAGTGCCATGTCCGCGCCCAGGATTCGAACTGACGAAACACTGGTCCGCCTGCAGCGGAGCGCGAGAACTTAACCACTCGGCCACGGGGCCAGCCCCAAGGCTGTTATTTTTTAAAGTCTATGCCAAAATTATATTTAATATTGGGTTCTTCCTACATAAACAAGATGAATTGAAACTCACTGTACACACCCACAAACAATAAGTGCTATTATCACGGTAATTCTGCTCCCATGCTCTCTGCTGAAAGTGTCCGAACTTTAATCAATAGTAGCATCATACATCACCATTCATTTGTGCACACTATGCAACACTGATGATATGGCAAGATTGTTGTAAACTTTTCATTTCACTTTGTGCTCATTCATTCAACAGTTATTGAGTATTAGAATGCATCAGGTATTGTCCAAGGGCTGGAGATAGACGGTGGCCAGCACAAAGGCCACATTCAAAGAGGAAGAAACAAATGACCAGCAAGTCAACAATTGAATACCCAAAAAGTCTGCAGAGAGAGAGAACCACTATAAATAAAATACAATACAGAGAAGGAAGGTGCTAATTTCAATGCAGAGGGTCAAGAAAAAACTCAGAGTAACAGGTTACCCCATAACATCATTTGGTCTGGTAACACCCCTGATAGTTTTCAAGAGCTTGGCCAGAGAATTTTCTTTTTATTTTTTTTCACCTAGTAAGCAGTTTGACAAACTATCATTGTATCCCCATGGTCCAACATAGAAAGCATTTCTTGGCCTGTTCTCTGGACTTTCTCCTTTGAGACTCTAAACTGCTGACTCTCAATTTGCTTTCATCTAGACCTTATTTTTGCCACATTCTTTACCTAGACAGTAACCTCCTGATTTCTGACCCAGCTCACATGTGATTTGATTCTTACAAAATCTCTTCTGGAACTCAACCCGTCTAATGACCTGGAATTGTATCTCTGTATGACTGCGAAGAACTGTATTATGAATGGCAGTGTCATACTTCTCTGATTGCAGAGTGGATAAGTGTTTTTTCTGCTACTTCCCTTCACTGGTTCAGAACACTCCCAAACTCTCCATGCGGCATTAGACCTTTTCCAGCATACGGGATGATACGACTTCAAGTCTTACTGAACTTCAATCCCCAAGGGACTTGAAAGCATTTGAAAAGCCATTTTACTAGCAAAATAAATTGTATTTGTTCTTGTGGGTTTTATAACATTGACACTAGATTTAATTAAAAGTGGAGAAATCCTAAAAATGATTCTTGCTGCTTGTTAATTTTATGTTTTTATATAATTACTATAACCTAATAAATAGCCAGTATTCTGAAACATTAGAAAACAGTGAGACTGCAGTGTAAATGCAGTAAATGTTCTACACAAAAAATGCTAAATAAAAAGGCAACTTAGAGCTTTATAAACTACCTACACAGACACAGCTCACCACAAGTGCCCCAGCCTGGCCAAATACTGCTCCCGGCCATGTCATCCACTAATGGGCTTCCTAACCCCAAATTCTTCTCTGTGGTTCCACGAGGAAAGTAGTTATGATCTCATTTAGGTCTCCCTGTAGTGTCTTTGCCACAAAGTATAATCTTTTCCTGTCTGGGGTTCTTTTCAAAATGCAAGCCACTACACACTTTCTTTTTACAAGTTGGATCCCAGGTCTGAATGCTGTCTCCTGCTGTGTTGAACATCTGTTCCGTGTCTTACTACTTATTTTTCTTTCCCCACTTGTTTTCCCACTGGTTATTTCCCACACCAAAATTACTTGACAAAATGGGGTTGGCAACATTAGTTTGCATACTTTGGGGGCCCAAGTCTTTTATATTTTACAGTACCCCACAGCACAGAGAACAGCATTCTAGGCATCTTATGATTCGAACGTTGTTTACTGAAAGAGGAAATGAATGAATGGGTGCCTCCCTTTTCTAACTCCCATAAGTGACATTCAACGGACATGACCCTCTCTTTATTAAACAAAATATTTGGATTCCATCACCTGTATATATGCTGATGAACAGAAGTGGGGTTTGGGAGTGACTAGCTTAATTAATTCTGGTTATCCATAAGAATTGAAAAGGGGGAAGCAAAGTGAGCAGGGAGACAAGGCATTTTAAAGAAAGATATGTTGAGCAAAGATAAATTGGACTGACTTTACATCACAAGAAAGTACCAAAAAGTGCTTTAAGCAGTGGAAGGAAGTACAAGAATGGGAAAGGAAAGTATGTGTATTTAAAAAAACAAAATTAAACCAAAGCCCTCAAAAAGTTGCTCAGTGTTCTGGTGAATCAGTTACATAGTCGCAGTCCTGGGAGAATCTAGAAATCATTGAAGGTGCTATTAATCAGGAAAAACTAATCTTTTTGACAAAACAAAACAAAACTCCTTAAATAGAAAATGCTCACAATCAACATAATTCTCTCATTTGTGATATCAGAGATACAGAGCAGCATATCCTTCATAACGTATGGAGGCTGGGAGGATTCGAACAGACCTTTGGCCCACATCTGTATCCCTATCTACAAAGTAAGACATGGAGAATCTTTCCTCTAATCAAACTTTCCTTTACAATTCGTGAACATAAAATGGGAGAATTAAGTTCCATGTAAGGATTATCAGGTAAACCAAATTGATTTTTTATTCCTAATCTATGCCTAAAAGTATGCTAAAAAAATGCTCATCATTTTTGTTATTATTATTCTTAGAAAGAATTTACACACTAAATCTCCAGACCTGACCATGGAGTGTCAACCAGGAATCCCAAAAGCAATCCTGGGCGCCCTTTCTTCCTTGTCTGACAATGGACATGCTGTGTTCGGGTCCCACATTCACCCCAGCAGGAAAGGCTGCACTTCAAACCCAGGTTTCTGTGGTCTGAGTGACTCATCTCACCCAGCAGATGATGTTACAACTTCTCACATGTTCCCTAGGTCTCCAGGGGCTGAGCTGTTAACAACTGGCACCTAATCTGCCGGTGGCTGAGTCCAAAATGTTTAGTCCTCCACCTTAAGTAAATTTACATATATCATAAACTTAGTAAAATGTCACTGGTTATTCTAGCCATCGGCTTTACTTAGTTTCCTACAGAGGCAACCCACAGTACCTCCCCTCAGGCCTGGGATATGAGTCCCTTGATCCTATTCTAGAACTTCTGTGACACAAAGAGAAGCAGAGTAATAGGAATCATAGAGTAAATTAATGCGCTCTGGGACAGTCCTTGGCCATTGGGAGACAGAAGGCAATCGATAAATATTTCCCCTTTTTTTCCTTTGAGTGGATGATCCTGAGACATGTGTCATATGGATTCTCAGGCTGTTCCACAGTATTGAGCAACTTAGGAGCCATAGTAGTGGCAAGTGGCTACCTCATCTTGGGTCATTTTCCCTCCTCCCATGTATCTCTCTGCTGTCCCTTTTTCCTGCTTCCATGGAATACAATCCCAAACAGGCTACTCAAAGATATGTCTTCGGGGCTGTGCTTTCAGGAGAATGCAGGCTAAGACAGCCACTCATGGAGCCATTCTCTGCTTACACTGTAAGAAGCAGAGTAGCAGGAAGAAAACTATGAGTCCGACTGCACTACTGGGCGCCGCCATGCTTCTCTACAGAGTGATGAAAGAATGGAGATGGAGGCCACCTCTCTTCAACCTTTCGCTTGTAAGTTTCCCAAATAAAACCTACACTGTGTGTGGTTGCATAATTTGCCCTCACCCTCCTTGTGTTTTTGCCACCTTGACAATTATCAATAAAGTCCAAAAAATAATTTTTGATTTTCCTAGGCTTATAATTAAAGTTGTATAGTTCTCCAGAAAGATGTACAGATGAAAATGTGCAAGGGTGTGTATGGGAAGCTGTCTGCAGACCGCTCTTGAGTTTGGGTGCTTTGATAATGACTTTTAGTTTCAGCAATTAGTAAGCCGAACTGTTAAAGTAACTTGGGATGGCATGCTTACTGTTAAACCGTGAAATGTCTGTAAGCCACACATTGCTACCGCTTGCATCTTTAGCACACTTAACGTTTATCATTCACTTACCCAACGAGATAATATGCACAGCGCATAGCACAATGTGAAGCTCACGATAAGCCTTCGTTAAATTTTGATTTCCTTCCCCTACTACCATCTAATTTACACTTCCTTTCTCCAGTTCTGTGGAAACGAACTAAAAAATAGAACTTCCTAAATAAGACAAATGTTCAGAAGTTTGTGTTACATTTCTGGCAATACTATTAATGTCAGTGAGCTTCTCCAGAAACCTGTATTGATGCCATTTTAATATTTGAAATGCTTCATTTGGCAAACATAAACAGCGCCAGTAGGTTTCATTGTATGGCCTTTTGCCTGGATAATGGATGTAGAACTAGAGCCTAACTGAATTTTCTTGTTCTTCCGCTCTAGGTTCTTAAAACTCAGATGGCACATCAGAAAAAAATGAAACTGCTGAGGTCCCTGTCATATTCGGTATCATCTTCAGAGACCAGGAATGCCTTGGGTCGCAAATTCCTTGGAAACTGCCTGTCACTTTTTCCTCTCCTCCAACTTGTCACTCATCACCCAGGAGCTGTCTTCCTCTGCCGAGAGCTGGGGATGAACGTCTGCTCTGAGGCCTTAAACCTTGATGATGCACGGATTTATTTCCTCTTCTGCTTTTCCCTTTCCAAAACCTAGAATTTGTTTACTCATCTGTAAATGGCCTGTTTATATTGTCATGTCCTTGAGGAAACGTGTGGTATTTCAATTTTGCCTGTAATAAGGCTGATTCTCTGTAACACTCTGGAATATACAGGACCATGGAGAAGTCTTGTACTTTCTACTTAGACCATCATTTCAAGTCTAAGATGATATCTACTGGTTGACATCCAGCATTCCTTTATAATCAACTTTTCTGTTTGGGGAAATATTTCAAGGTTGAATGCATGTCTTAAGGAGGCTCACTGGTCCTCCATTCTTACCTATGAAAAGAACATGGATTATCTCCTTCATTGTGCAAACCATTCTTTTATAATGACGCCGGCTCTAGCTCCTTAACAGAAAAAAATGAGATTATCATTTAAAATGATATTATTTAGAATGTGTTCAGTTCTGAGGCCAAAATACTCACAGTGAGGTATGGTTCTATTCCATAATAATGAACATTACTACAATGCCTGGCCAGAATGAGACCTCAGCATCATATGTATTCCCTTAAGCCCATCTTCCGTAGGAAGTCTTTGGAACACAACAGAAAATTGCTTTCAATAAATCAGCCTATTCTTTCCAGTATATATGAATATTATTACTTATTATATTTATTTTTTTGATAATATGTTTCACTATCTGTATTTCCCCGTGAATTATATTATTTAAGACAAGGAAATACACCTTACTCATTTGAGTGTGTACCACAGCATTTTAAATAAATTATTGATTTAATGAATTAGGTTTGGTTTTAGAGACGCAACTTGTAATGTTAATACAACATGGAATAATTTCCCAAACTGAATTTCCAAAAGATTGTGCAAATCCTCAAAGTTGACTATAATCAACAACTTGATTAATTGTAGGATTACTTTACTTATAATCAGGAGTTCATATGTAAAATGATATTGTGTGCAAAAAGCACAGATTCTTCTATTTCAATGAATATTTCTCAAAATGTATCCTACGAACAGAATCAGTTAGGGATGATTGTTAAAAATCAGTGCAGATTATTTGGCCCCATTTCAAACCTTCTGATCAGAGTCCCTGGGGCTAGAAGCCAGGAATTTGCATTTTTAATAAGCTTCCTTGTTGATTCTTCAAGATACTAAAGCATGAGAGCCACTCATCTAAAAGCTTACATGAAATAACTTGAAAACTCTACTTTGGCGGTAGCAAGCTGTCAATTTGTGTTCCACACTGAATCTGTTACACGGAGGTACTCTACCAGATGAGAATCAGCACTTTTTTTTGCAGACTAAGACGACTCCTATTTGCTAAAGTAAATAATAGCAAAATTAATAACGAGCTATAAATTGTACTAAATGCTGATAACTTGAAATCTCCAAAATGGAATAAATTACTGACTATTGCACTTTAAATGGACATTAAGAGTGTTCCAAATTACCGAATGTTTTGCCATGTTGATAAATTGGTTTTAATTTTTTATCAGACTATATTTAAGTACCCTCCCGTAGCATGTGCCAGACACTTCCATTAGGCATTCTCAATTGCATTTATTTTCTTTAATGTATAAACTATAAACTAAAGATAGTTTGGAGAGTCTGACACCCTACTCTGTCGCACTGCTGAAATAGTGTCCCCTGGGTTTGGGGCTGTGTTTACGCTGTAAACCCTAGGAAAAAATATGAAAGTGCAAAGAGAGCGTAAGTTAGAGCATCATTATTCTTTGATTTGATTTTGCAAACATTACTCATGAATACAAAGAGAAAAATAAAAATTGCACCTGGTTAAAATGAAACAATTTGATGAGGAGTGAGAGGAAATTTGTTCCACTTTATGCAAAAAGGTGGGGGGAGGGTTGGCATATAATAAAGGCACTCAAGTCGTGAGAGTCTAAGAGAGCATAATTAACTCCTTGGCACCATGAGATCGACTCTCCCCGCCTGTGGTTCATTGCCAGTAAAGGACATGCCTGGAACCGCTGGCCAAGAAGAATTACAGGCATTTGCTGTTACTTTAAAATATTCATGTTTCAGCTACAACACTGCATATTTCCAACTGACAGATATGGGGAAAAAATAAACTTCTTTTTTTTCTTTCCCTTTCCTCGCATAAGAACCCTACATAATTAACTCTTTCATTTAACAAAACTAATAGTTTCCATTACAACTATAGATTTAGGGCACTCAGAATTTTGAAATCAACCTATTACATGAGTTTATTGCTTTTTTAAATAGTATCCAAATTTGGAGAATGTATTTACCCACTTAGATTTGATTGATGCAAATTAATGCATTTTGTTTGAAAACCAAACACAAGGGTGAAAACCACGGCAATGGTGGATGGAATAGCCCATTCAGGCACTCTTCTCCTTAAACTGGAAATCAAAAATGCACAAAACCAGTGATTAGAACTTTAAAGATTTCAGAGACCCAAAAAATAGCCTGACAATCAGATCCTAAACACCATGCATGTGTTCCAGAGGCAAAATAAAGATGGTAATACAGAAGTTAGACACACCTAAGCAAAAATCATTTTTAAATTTGTTCTTCTTTCATTTCTCTTCCTATTGAAAGGAATTTCCTTCCTCTTTTCTAAAAAAAAAACTGAAATAGTTTCACAAGAGTCAGATTTAATGCGCCCTAAGACTCAGCATTAAGGAAGAAAAGAAAAAAGTTACGTAATGGCTTTTCTCGTAGGTTACTAGGGCATCATTATTGATGCTGGGTGCTTTGTGTATCAAGAATCAAAAGGCAAAGATCACTGCTTGCAGCATGAACTATATATTTGAAGAGTGAGCCTATGACTGACAATCCGATATTGTCCCTGAAGGGGGTATATGAGGATAATATTCCACTATTTTCTTTGATGAAGCTCTGCATCTTATTCTCTGAATTTATTCCCTTCATCCCATGCTTCAGGTTGATCACCTGGGACTTTTATCTAAGTGCCACTACAAATTCCCCCTCCCTCCCACCACCACACCTCATCATATAGAACAACCCAACAGCAGGTATACAACCACTTTGTCTTTATGGTTCAAAAGCCAGCACAGAGCCTTACAGTGGCAAATGCTCGTCATACGCAGGTTGAATGAAAATTAAGTATCTCCTTTCTGCAGAAATCTACCATATTAAATGATTATAATTTCTACAATCCACTTTACCCGTAATACAGATCCTTTATCAGGCTGGTTTATGGTATTCCATGAGACCCTTAACAAAACTTATATTTATTAGGAATATTTTTGTCACCAAACTGTACTTAATAATGTGCTCCATTGTTGTTAGAATACAAGGCATGGTCATTCGGGAAGTGTCGCATTTGTTTTCCAAACTTACATGGTTATTACTCCCTTTCAATAAAGTACCACATGATTTAAATTCAAAATGTGATATTGGTCACTTAGAGTAAACAACTCAGTAATAATGATGGGGGTAACATTTCAATAGAACTTGACAGTTTTCAAGGCTTCTCGTGGGTTACCTCCTTTGAGGTTCATAATGGCCACTTATATACAATGCCAACATCATTCCCATTTAAAGAGGAAATCGAATACTTTAATGGACCATACAGTAACCATACCTTAATCTATCTGTGCAAATGGAAAGGGAAATTTACACTTTAAAAATTACTCCTGAAGTTATCTCTATTTTAACTAAATGTGTTACTCCATTCTTCATAAGAACTTTGTGCTTTTTTTCAAAAAGGAGAGAGCCCTAGCTCAAACATTAAAAAAATGACAAGAGTAGTCCAAGTATGCAATTCTTTTCATTACTTACAAATAATTGGGCTAAATTAATTTTTAAATGCACGCAAAATAATATGAAACTCTTATTGATGAGATTTCTAGTAATGGTTAGCCCAGATTTTCTACTATGGAAGATTCACAAACACTGGGAATCAAGGACATAATTTTTAAGGGAAGGTTGAGCTATGAGTTCTATGAAAATTTTCAATTTCGGACTTTCATTTTAATGGCTAGCTTTAAAAATCATTTTGCAGGTTATAAACACATAAGTCTTTGCTTGAACAAAGAATTTACAATTTAAAACTTCTGTCTCAGTCAGCTTGAGCTGCCACAACAAAATACCATAGACTGGGTGGTTTAAACAACAGAAATTTATTTTCTCATAATTCTAGAGGCTAGAAGTCCAAGATCAAGGCACCAGCTGATTTGGTTTCTGGTGAGAGCTCTCCTCCTTACTTGCAGATGGCCGCCTTCTCCCTAATCCTCACATGGCCTCATCTCTGCAAATGCGGAGGGAGAGAGAACAGAGAGCAAACAAGCAAAAGAAGGCACTCTGATATCTCTCTCGGGAAGACATTAGTTTTTTATAACACTAATCCTCCTGGATGAGGGCCCCACCTTTATGAACCCATTTATCCTTAATTACTTCCTTAAAGACCCCATCTCCAAATATAGTCCCACTGAGGGTTAGAGCTTCAATACATGAATTTGGGTGGAGGGGTACGAAGCCATTGTTTCTCAAAATGAGGATTCTCACACGTTTTCCTCTAATAAGAGCTTTGAATACTATTTAAGTTTGATGAAAGTGGAATTATTGTATTGATTCATTCAAGGTATGAACTATAGCACAGTGGTTAAAAGTATAGGTGCTAAGAGACTGCCTATCTGGTTTTGAATCCTAGCTTTGTCCCTTCCCATGTGTTGTAGGCAATTTACCTAATTATCTTGCTTCAGTTTCCTCATCTATATAAGAAGAATAACAGAAATAATCTATATTAATATCATTGTAAGGATTAAAGAAATAATCCTTAAAAGGATTTAGCACAATGCCTTGGCGTGTCATAAGCACATAAGACGTATTCTTAATAATATTATCAAAATGATGCTACTCTTGTCCTGAAAGCACAGCATCAGATTTGCAGTACACAGGCACGGTCACCTCAATTGGTCAAATTTTCACTTCTCTTCTTTCTGTAACTCACATGTTCACGCTCCATTTATTCTCCACTGGAAATTATTCTGCGTTGATTCCATCTACAGGCTGGTTCTCTTAAACAATGACTCCTCTTAGTAGATGAAGGTGCTCCTTACCTATATAAATACACTCTGCCCCTAAATATTCTTTTGGTTTTGATATCTGGCTTTTCAAACATATCCCCATCAATGATGATTGGACATTTTCCCGAGAGCTTATGGAATAACTTGAAAATTTCACAGTCTATGAGTAAGGAGCAAAAGCAGGCCACAATACATGTAAATGCTACTGGCTTTGGCATCATGGGAAGTACACTTACTATTTTGGGGTCTTAGTGCAATGTTGTAGGCATTCAGTAACAACATCCAAACACGAGCGATTTTAAGAGATTTTAAAAGGCCGGCCCAGTTGCACAGTGGTTAAGTTAGTGCATTCTGCTTTGGCGGTCCGGGGTTCACCAGTTCAGGTCCTGGGTGTGGAGCTATGCACCACTCATCAAGCCACGCTGTGGCGGGCAGTCCATATATAAAATAGAGGAAGATGGGCACAGATGTTAGCTCAGGGTCAATCTTCCTCAGCAAAAAGAAGAGGATTGGCAGTGGATGTTAGTTGAGGGTCAATCTTCCTCAAAAAAGAAAAGATTAGTGAGCGTAGTTTTCCCAATTTAAAGGTTGAGAATGACTTTGTAGAGTAACCATAGTTTAGTCTAAATATTTTAATCAGTGCTTTGTTTAGCCTGTGGATATTCTTAGCAAATCACATTCTTAGCGAATTAAGGGCATCCATAGCACAATTCTTTGACTTTTGAGTATCCTTCCTCTACGCATACGTCTACCTATCTACTCATCTACCTTAGACTTTCCTTCTTCTTCTGTCTCCTTGCTATCCCTGTTCTACGATGAGAAGTGGGTGAGATCCGAGAGGATAGCTTTGGGGTATGGGGTCTATCATGTTAATGCTTATGCAGTGTTGAATTTTGTCCTCTCTCTATGATGCTGTTATCGCTTGGAAGACAGAAAAACGGGTGATCTCTCCTTTATGCACTACATACCTAACGTTTCTGATCATCTTTTTTCCTAACATTGTTTCCAATTTTCATGGCAAAATCTTATAAAAAACGCTGTCAATAATTTCTCCTCTGGCAAGGCTTCCCATCCATGCTTGGTGCATTGCAGTCTGGCATGCAAATGTGCAGTGCGGTATGCACCCCAAGTCTGTATCAGGTGAAAGATTGTGACCTGGAGACCATTGAGCATGGGGGGGATATCATAAGCATATCTATTTACTATGCCTGGATTCTTGTATTCAATCTAGTCAGCTAACTCAGGAGTTACTGGTATTTAAAATTAGAAGGACTTCTTCATCTATCTAATATTTGAATTTCCTTTAATTTTGTGGGAATTACCTCTTAGGTTTTCTGCAAACTAATACAGACCAAGGATATCCATGATAAACCTTCTGTTATATTTCTTTTGGTGAATTTCCCCTCCACTATCCTCTTCTTTCTATTGGCCCCTCTCTCTTGCTTCTTAAGAGTTCTCTGGTTTTTCTAGCATCCTGCTCTGAAGACATTGTTGAATGCCGGGGACCTAGGTTCCAGTGTCCCCTCCATCCTTTATCGGCATATGATCTCGTGTAAATTATTCAATATCCTTAGACCTGGATATTATCCATAAAAGGAGAATACTTCATTTGCCTAAAGATAGCCCCAAGTGAATTCTTGGCTTCTCTTCGCTCTAAACTATTTCAATGATCTGTTTCCACAAAGTGATTCTCTACCCCCAGGTATCCTTGCTCTAGTGGACTTACGTCTTCATTTGAGTCATCTGCTTCTCCAAAGCATCTAGTGACCTCATTTGCAACAAAATTGCATTGAACACCTATATTCAAAGAAATGTGAGAAATTGTTTCTTCCCCAAGAGGAGCCTGTACTCTACTTGAAAGTAAACTGTAAACAATTTTTAAAAGATCAATATGTACCAAGTGTTATGTGATCTGTCCCACTTAGTGATATAGTAATAGATGCCTTAAGATTTCAGAGGGCTAGGCTGATAATAGAAGTCGTCCAGAGGAGGTGGGATTCCAGTTGGGCATATGAAGTATGCTACGACGCAGAGCAATGGACAGATACCATGAATGTGTGCCTGGCTGGGAAACAGACGCAACAAAGGTCAGAAGCTGAATAATAGGAGTTCTTTGCTGGTTTGGCTGGAGTGTCATGGTTACAGGAAAGTGAGGGAGATGCACTATTTAACCAGTTAGACCTGGGCTGTCTGCTACCGTAGCCACTAACCACGCATGGCTATGTAGATTTAAATTGTAATTAATTAAGATAAAAGAAAATTTAAAATTTACTCCCTCAGTCACATAAGCCACATTTCAGTTGCTTAATAGCTAGACATGACTACCATATTGGATAGTACAGATGGAGAACATTTCCATCACCACAGAAAGTTCTATTGGACAATGCCAGAGAAGACTTTTCAAGTACCTAGACTTTTATGTGTACATAGACAACTTTTCTTCCCAATGAACAGTGATCACTGTTCACCCTGAGAACTCCCTCATTATACCTGTAAGGCAGTGCTAAGGAATTTTCAAATTACTTTTAAAGGTCTTAAACCTGAATTTGTAAAAGGTCTTTTTGGGGTGTCTGCCTTACGCATATCCTGTCTTTGAAAATTCTCTTTCTCCTTGTTCCCCAAAAGAATGGGTCAAGGATGAGCTTGCTTTACAGGATCTTTTGCAAGGATCTTTTACAGGATCCACTCTTCTCCTGTTTTTGAGAATAAGAATGGATACTTGGTCTCTGGCCAATCAGATTAACTCTCTTGGGGATTTAGCATTGGCACAACTAGACATGTGACAGTTGTCAGGAGCCCTGGATCTGGGACCACGCCACTCTTAAGCTAGTTCATCATTTCCCAATTTGTACAGAGATCAAAAAGAAGATAGTAAATAGCAGCACTTCTTACCCTGAACCCAGGAATAGAATTCAGGGAGCTTCATGAACTCGGAAGGGAAAAAGAGTACATTGGTTTCACCAGCCTCTAACCATATTACTAATTTAGGCAAAACTAGAGTAGTACTGGCAATACCTATGATTTTATTTCCAACAGAAATTACTGATATTTTCACGTCAGAACCCTCAAAGAATTTATACACATTTTGGAATTATGGTAGTTAGTGATACAATGCCAGATCTTCTTATTGACTACATTGTAAAGAAGTATGTATGTTAATATATTGCAAAAATTTACATCAAAAAATCAAATTTAAAATTAATATTTTATGATTGTGTTTTAATATGCCTGGTTTCTTTTTTAATCCTATATCATGTATTTTATACACTGAAAGTATTTTCTGAGAAGAATTCCACGGGTTTCTTCAAAGGGCCAAGGGCACCCATAGCACAAAAATGGCTAATAATCATTCGTTCACACAGACAGGAAAGATGAGGTAGATATGAGAAAGGAGCAGGGACGAGAGCCCGAACTCCTCTGGAGAGGAGATTCTGATGCATTTCTACTTTCCGTTTTCAATATGGTCTCCATTTTGCTTGAGCTGGGCTGAATCCAACTTCAAGACGCCTTCACACCACCAGTGTCAGCTGACATCATAATTAGCCCAGTCGTTTCATTGTTGTCCAATGAAGAAGTTTATCACACAAGAAAAATGAATCCATTCAGGTAAAGCCAGGTACAGATTAGACTTCCAAGCCATTAGAGCCCTTCCAGAACTAAATAGTAAATCACCACTTCTTAAGTAACCCCAACTCTTTTTAGACCAGTTTCTTGGGCTATAAAAATAACTCCCTAGGGAAAAGAAATGCACTGGAGTAGGCTGACGGCCAAAATCCATTATGCTTGCTGAAACGCAGAGCTACTCCAAGTGTCCCTGGTTTTTTGTACCAAACAAGCCTATAGAAGTTGATTGAATTTTATAGACTTTCTTCCTGGTTCTATACATCATTTATCCTGTGTCCTCTCACACCATAACCATTGACTTTTCTCTTCGGACTAGTACAGAATCTCACCTCTCTTTTCTACAAACAAAAAATTGCTTGTGATATTTTTCTACTCACTCAGAAATATCCACTTAAATTTTTATTTCTCATCGGTTGCTTAATGACTGTAGTCCAAACGACATTTGAAATCACAAGTCAAAGTTGACTCTCTAGATCTCCAAACAAAAGCCATCCTTGGAAAATTAGGAAAGAAAAAATGAGAAGGGAGTAGAGACAATTCAAATTTTTATTTTGCCATATTTAAATATTTAATTCTGCTTTCTTCTATTAGCACTTACTTCCCAGTAAGGTGTGTGCTGGTCTAAATTAATCTGTCACATACCGTCTGTTTGAGCTGGCACAGCAAGGTAGGCCTTGAACTGCCTGTACCTCCTGTAATAAGTACCTCTGTTCTCTTTTCTCTCTTCTTCCAGAAAACTGAAAACGCTACTGGAGGTTCTCCTTCTACGGGATTCAGCTTAATTTCTATTAAGCCTGGAAAAGAAGGACTTGATCCCTGACGGCTTAGGCAGGGTGTGGAGATGCACACTTGATCATACGTACTTTATCACCAGCTGCAGCATAAGTTGGGTTCACAAGCTTGCTTTTTAAACAAGAAAATCTGCATCATTTATACCACGGTGCTAATAAATTTAATTTGTCAAGTTCAAGACTCTAAGGACATTGTGTTGGTGTTGAATAGGTCAAGAAGATTTCGTGTGGGGGTAGAATATGGAGGAGGAAGAGTGTGGAATATGGAGGAGAGGGCAGACTCTCGGCAATAGAGCAAGGGCACTGACTGTCTCGGGGGTGAGAGATAAAGCACAAGATAAGGTTGAGAAGGGAATGTGGATATGCAAACTTTGTGTAGTTTGCAAGTTTCCCAAGGGCTTTATTGGCAGAGCGCATATATTGTTGCAAAAGAAGTGAATTACTAATTTGAAATATTGCCATCCTGTGTCAAGATAGTCCTGCTCTTCTCCTGGGAGAAGGGGGAGAAGCAGCACGAGTCCAGAATACACGTCTGAGTTAATCGCCACTAAATGTTCACACGGGGCACAGGCCCTGGAATTGTGTAGGTGCTAATACTGATGAAAGGAGGACCCGCTGTCAGTATTACCTTTCTCCTCTGTGTTACTTTGACACTAGAACACAGTGTAATGAAGGACATGGTCTACATCAGGGGTTATCAAACTATGGCGTTTGGGTCAAATCCAGCCTGCTGTCTGCTTTTGTCAATAAAGTTTTACTGACACATGGCCCTTCTCATTTGTTTACATATTGTCTGTGGCCGCTTTCACACTACGATTTGCATATCGAGTAGTTGTGAGAGAACATTTGGCCCTGTGGAGGTGAAAATATTTACTATCTAGCCCTTTAGCAAAACGATTTGCTGAATCCTTGTCTACACTGAGGGATTAAGAGTTTTCCCTGAGGTCAAAATAATTTGAGAATCATTTAGAAGAACCTTGGGATGCTTCAGGGCAGTGCCTAGAACCAGAAGAGGGCTCTAGTTCTCGCTGAGGGGTCTAGACAAGGGAGACCAGGGAGGTAGAAGGTTATCAAAACAAACCTGTTTCTGACCTCGCTTAGTAACAACTCCGCTTGACCTGTTCTCCACAGACTCTGGGCATCCCCTCTCTCTTTAAGGATTAAGAAAAAAACACTGCTGAAATACTAAAAGGAAAGATCCCTATCTATTATCTGAGCGATGGGTGCAGGCAATGCTCTCTGATTGAATTAATTTACCCTCCAAAACAGGGGATTTCATTTGGGCCCACACTTCATTTCATATTGCAATGCACAGACTTTGTCATCAACAAGCTTTGATAGGAAGGTGGAAAAAGGAAATTTTGTCACCTTCAGTTTCCCAAATTCAGACAATGAGTGGCAAACTCAGAAACTTTCTTCCCTCCCTCATAGGTGCCAAAAATACTAAGTATGGCTATGTTTAAAAGTCATGTTAATTTCAGCCACTTATGTGCACTGCTCGTCTCTTATGCCATTATTATTATGTAGCACAATTACAATTATTAACACCATTAAAGATGTATACATTAACTTGCCAATGATTTTACCTTCCTCTTGGGCAATATGCAAAGTGGTTGGTGCGTCACTCTGAAAGTCAGAGATCTCTATTAAAGTCCTGATTCTTTCGTTTAATCCTGTGTCATCTTCATAAGCAAACTTCTTTTAGTTTTAATTTCTTTATCTGTCAAATGAGGTTAAGAATAACTTACCAAATTCACAAGCTTGCTGTGGGTATTAGAAAAGATGGTATAAGAGATGATGAATATGAGGTTACTGATATTTTGCTCTTGGAGCCTGGGGGCCATTCCTCCTAAAACAAAGAAAAGAATAAAATACAAAAGAAAAGAATTAGTAACAGTTGGAAATATTCTGCCTTCAGAATCTCCCTCCCACTCACCACCACTCATTCACCTCCGGCTGAAACCACTCCCAACGTGCAGAAGAGCTACATGGGGTCCCTCTCTACCCAAAGCCAGCCCCCACTGCAGAAAATACTGACTTTGGTTTCAAAACAGTTGAATATGTGAAAGACTATATTTTACAAATGATTGCAGGCGAATTCTTAGACAGAGAATCAATGTCAACACGTATATGCTGATCTAAAGAAAGAGAAACGGCTTGAAAGCAGTTGACTTTGAAATGAGAATATCCCAAAAATGAGGTTTCTTGAGAAGTTGCAGGGATACATTTTGTTTGTTCTGGCAGCAGTTTTTAGGTTCCAGGTGGTGTTGTTGCTTTAACGTAGCATCTACAATGATAGTGAATAGCACTTTTATAAAATAAGACTTCTATCAATAACTTCTAATAACAAAAACCCAAGTCACCCCGTTTCATGTATTAATGAACTTTCAGTTTCTGAGAGGGGAATTTTAAAACTTGTACCTCAAGGATTATACAAATTTCAAATTTAAACTAGTAAAAATATTTCTGCATATTTCTGGAAGTAGTCAACCCTGTTAACGTCCACTTAAAGCCCAATTATTCAAGAATGTTATAGATAACTATGGGTCTTTGGGGAAAAATCAGCAAGACTTTAAGTGCCCATTAGCTAAAGCTAAATGATAGTGAAACATCTAGAAAAGAGCATGTGGTATCTATCCCTGTGAATACTAAATGAACCCACCATCCTAGCCCAGCTAAAATATTAACAAAACGGGGGCCAGCCCAGTGGCGTAGCTGTTCAGTTCACACATTCTGCTTCGGCGGTCAAGGGTTCACCAGTTTGGACCCAGGGTGTGGACCTGTGCACTGCTTGTCGACCCACGCTGAGATGGCATCCCACATGTAAAGTAGAGGAAGATGGGCACGGATGTTAGCTGAGGACCAGTCTTCCTCAGCAAAAAGAGTGGGATTGGTGGCAAATGTTAGCTCAGGACTACTCTTCCTCACACGCAAAAAAATAATAATTAATAAAACCTTTCCTATGGTGTGAAAAAAAGATTGAAGGTTGAAAACAGAAAAGCTGTTAGGCTATGCTATTTGTCAAAAAAAGATACATTTAAAAATATTTACGGAATGTTAACTAAATACCAAAGGATTACTTAAAATGTTTACATTTTTTAGAAGTATCTGTTCTGTAACAGAATAGGTAGCTATTATATTACAAAATTCTTCAATAGTAGTGTTCTTAATAAGCAACCGGAAATTTTTAACATAAGGAATAAAAGACAATTAAATGCTAATCAATCAAAAATATATACTTAGTACCTATCAAGTTCAAGAACTATTCTTGATGCTCTAGGCAGACTTCACAAAATGAATAGACTTTTTTCCCGCTCCAGATTTATACAGTCCAGTTGGAGAGGGGAAAACATATAGATATATAGATATAGATATAAAGATATATATACATATATAAAGAAATCTTACAGTATAAGGATGTAAAAATAACTGCTGACATTTATTGGGTCCTCACTACAGACCAGGCACTGAACCGAGCACTTTATAGGGACCATCTTATTTAACTTTTACAGGAATCTGTGAGGAAATGCCTATTATTATTCCCGTTTCACAGATGAGGAAACTGATGATCAGAGCGATCAAATATCTAGCGCACAGTCACCTAGCTGGGAACCATAGAGTCAGATTTCAAGTCCAGCTCTGTCAATGTCACCCTCTCAGCATTTTATAAGTTCCCTGTAGTAATTAAGATGTAGGCTCTACAAGCGGGTCCCCCATTTTGAATTGTAGCTTTTCCCACTCCCTGCTGTGTGACCGGAGGCAAATGTTTTAACCTCTAGTAATAGTAATAGGTTTCAGATGGTTAGAGGTGAGTTTGGAGAAGAGGGCCATGGGCACACAGAGGGAGACGCGGGGATGTACGGCCCAGGGATGCTGGCTGGAGCAGACATTGGATGCTTCAGAACCATAGGAACTAAGCCTGGAATCGGGGAGAAAGCAGATTGTAGTGGGTCTTAAATGGAAAGGCATGGGATTCTCATTTCATCCTGTGTATAATTGGGAAGCACTGGAATTGAAAATACCAGCTGGAATTAATATATTCTCCATTACTTCTCTATGATTAGGCATGAACAAAAATACTACCCTGAAACTTCCTGGGTCTGTGTCCTAAGGGACTCATTTTAAATACTTACACATAATACAAGGTAAATATTGATATGTTTATTGTATATTTCTATAGAGTATTAATTCAAGGCATATGTTAAAATATCTAGTAAATAAAATAGTTAATATATCAAATACAATAAAGTATGCACAAACCTCTTCACATACCCTGCCTTGAACCCCCAGCAAATGAGATGGGAGGGAAATAGCAACAGATGTAAATTTACGGAATAGTCTTACTGAATAACTTGTTATTCTGAATAACTTATTATTTTCTAAGTTAGCTAATTTGATTAATAGTCAGTAGACATACAAAGACAGACTTTGGCAGGCAGCTCAGTATCCCAAGAAATATATTTTCCACGTTATCCTATATATAGCAGTTAAGTAAATACATTTTTACCTCTCTCATGAGACCAGCCTTTGAAAACTAACTCAATGTATTTAGTTTGTGAGAAAATACGCTGCCTATATTCTCATGGTTTTCCCATCATTTATCCTTCAAAGGTCTTCGCGTTTTTTAGCTATTGCTGGTTGTCTCTCTAAATTCTATACAAAACTTCATATGTGGGATTAAAACTTTAAGCTCCACCTAAGATGTGAAGAAAACACGAATGCTACTGTGACCCGTTCTTTTATTATTTTTTAATTTTAATTTTTTTTTTTTTTGAGAAAGATTAGCCCTGAGCTAACATCTGCCACCAATCCTCCTCTTTTTGCTGAGGAAGACTGGCCCTGAGCTAACATCTGTGCCCATCTTCCTCCACTTTATACAGGGGATGCCTGCCACAGCATGGCTTGACAAGCAGTGTGTAGGTCCGCACCCAGGATCCAAACCAGTGCACCCTGGGCCGCCAAAGCGGAACATGTGAACTTAACTGCTACACCACTGGGCTGGCCCCATATGATCTGTTCTTTTAAATATGCAAAGTATTGACATTGTTTGCTAAAGTCATTTCTGAAAAATAAACAATCTTGTCTCACTTCCTTCTAAATGGCTTAAGGTGTTTTAATTGATTTTATTTTATTTCACTTCAGTAAAGTGTAATTATAACAGCAGAATCTTCAAAATGTTGAGTTGAGGAAAATACTGCACTTCTTACAGATGGCCGATGTAAGACATGAAGATATTTTATAATTTTTCACTCCTAGGCAGAAATAGAAAGACAAGAGTCTCGCCTCTCCTCCTTTTTGCTCTATCCTCTTTCTTCTGAAATTCTATTAAAATTTTTTAGGCTAAAAGACCCTAGAGATGAACTAAGAAGAAGTTTCCCGCATTATGTTTTCATTTGATTTTTTTAAGGGGGGAGAGGGAGTTGTTCCATGATCAAATAAGTTTGAGAAAAGTTTCCTATAAACAAAACAAAACTTTTAATATGTCCATGTACATTTGTGAATCTAAAAGTGAGGTAATAGCGGTAGTATTTTTAAACTGACTCTACCCTTTCACAGACACCTGGCAGGACCAGCGTTCCAAGGAACGCGCTCTGGAAAGCGCTGTGGTGGACCCACAGAGGGCACCTCCATTTTCTCTGGGGGTTGAGGGGAGGCCCCACTTGAGGGAGAACTGGTTTCTTGAGTTGTTACTTTCTTAATGTGACCTGTGGTAACCCAAAGAACAACCGCCATTCAACGAAAGGAATCTTCCCCTTCCGGTTTTTGACACAAAGCACCAAGCTCCCTTTCCACCTCAGGCCTTGCTCCAGCCGGCCTCCTCACTCGACTGTGTTCCGAGCGACTTCGGAAATGAAATTCCTCCCGTCTGCAGAGACTCGAGTCAGCGCTTGAAGGAGGGCCAGGGCAGTTAATCCAGTTAATGGGGGCAGGTTCCTCCAGGCATTGTCCCAGAACCTGTCTCCTTGGTGATGCTGTGGGCCTCTCGGCAAAGGCCGCTGCACTCCCCCGCTGGCTCCTCTGTCAGCACTTTAATTGGGATTTAGTTTCAGAAGAAGAAAAGAGGCGGGGACACCATACAAACTGGGTCTTAAAAGGGAAGGAAAACTTTGACATCGCAGGTCTTCAGGAACGAAAAAGGCAATGAGTCATAGACTCTTCCATGTTGCTCAATTTTGCTATGTTGCTTCGCCAATTTGGCTTTAACCTCCCAAATTTAAAATGAAAAAAATACCATTTACTTGTTTCGTCTCATGCTGAGAGGATTTAGTGAAGTAATAACACCCATTACAATTTGAGCCTCCCCTTCCTACAAGTTTATACCTTCGGGCGAGTCACTTAACCTCTCTGGGCCTCAGTTTTCTGCAAAATGGTGACGATAATGAGTTCGCAAGCTACTTCTTAAGGTGACAGTGAGGAGCTAACGAAGATGAATGGCCTTTAAAAATTGTATATTATCGTATACCTTTGGGGAATTTTTTTAAAACCAAACTACATTTTTAAAAAAGCAAACAAAAATCTTCCTTTACAGTATTTATGGGAAAAATTCAAGTCATTTTAGCTGATCTTCATAGAGTTGGGCTTCCTGTCGCTGTCAAATGGAAAATAAAATTTGTAAGATAAATTTGGGGCATTTTGGGGCATAATGGGAGCCTCCATCAACTGTCCAAACAAAATACATATGTATACATTAAAACAGTTGTTTCTTGAAGCTCTCGTTTCTTGGTTCTGTTTATTGAAAGCATTCATCTAAAGATGCTGTAACGGTCAAGGATAGGGTCATTATACCTTCATACCTGGGTCACTGTGTTCCACATCCTTTGAGACACAAAAACACATGTCTCTCAATCAGGCTGAAATGTTCTTGGCTGTCCCTGCTTCACGCCTGTGCTAGTTCCTCCATCCCTGCACGTAGTTGGTTAATGTTCTTTTTCGCGTCACTGCTCGCTTCTCCTTCTGACACTTTGCTGGTGGTATGCCTCAGACTTGATCACCACAGCCCCTCCATTCCTCTCGCTTTTCCTTGAGAGGTGGGTTGCGTTCCACTTCTGGCTCTGATAAAGATTTGACCCTGAGACAATATCCCAGCGTCAGCCCTCTGAATCTAAGACCCTGGTGGCGGGGGCGGGGGGGGGGGGAGGTGACCTCATGGGGCATGGACATCAAATGAAGAGAGGTGTATTAATTTCCTATGGCTGCTGTAACAAATTACCACAAACTTAGTGGCTCATAACAACATACATTTATTTTCTTACAGCTCTGGCAGTAAGAAGTCTGTAATGGGTCTTGTGGGGCTAAAATCAAGGTGTTGGCAGACTGCATTCCTTCTGGAGGGCCCAGGGGAGGGTTTCTCAGCGTCTAAAGGCTGTCCACATTCCTTGGATACTGGCTGTGCCACACTTGTGCTTCTGTCACTAGATCTCCTTCCCTGACTCTCCCACTTCCCTCTTTCACTTGTAAGGACACGTGATGACATTGGGTTCATCTGGAAAATCCAGGATGATCTCTCTAACTGAAGATCCTCAACTTAAATTACATTAGCAATGTCCTTTTCATCGTGTCACATAACATATTCATACGTTCTAGAGCTTAGGTTGAGGACATCTTGGGAGAGAGGGAGCATTATTCTGCCTACCAGAAAAAAGAAAGAACCAGAAGTGGAGACAGAGAAGTCAAGACCTCGGGACCCAACCGACCACAGAAGAGAGAGCAGAATAGATAGCATTTGAGTGAGTTCTTCCTCCTAGGCCCTAGCTGTTCCTATCTCAGCCCTGCCTAGCCTGTACACTGTGATCTCATCTTCTTTTCTCCCCTGAAAGGAAACTGTTCTCAAGTTCGTCTTAGATAGTGAGCTAATCTAGGCTAATATGCTCTTCAGGCAGGGCTGCCTTCTCCCTGAGACTTTCTATAGAAGAGGATGCCCCACTTTTATTGACCTCACCACTTAGTGAGTTAACTGTTGAGAATTTGTGGCCAGACAAGAAGGAATGGAGAACCCACTGGGAAGATGTTTTGCTGAGAGACCCTCTCAAGACACTCCAGGCAAGGAGTTGCCTTAATCGGCCTCCTCTTACATAGGCCTGGATCTTGAGACAAAATTGTTCTTTCTACTGAGCAGAAGGATAATCCTAAGCTTTTTCTGACTATGGCTTCCTCATATATTCATGAGGAAAATTGTTCCTCTTGGTGTCAGCTAGTGATTTAAGGATCTGCGAAAACTTTAGCCACACCACTTGAATCAGAACGTGGAAAATGAGGCTGTTCCTAGCAGTTGCTCACATAGACTAAACCATCCAGGTACAGAAATGTATTAGACAAATAGCATATGATCTCATTTATATGTGGAAGTCTAAAAGAACAAAAATGAACTCATAGATACAGAGAATAGATGGGTGGTTACCAGAGGCAGGGGGTGGGGAGTTAGTGAAATGTGTGAAGGAGGTCAGAATTTCCAGTTATAAAATGAATAAGTCAGGGGGATGTAATGTACAGCATGGTGACTATAGTTAATAACACTGAAAGTTGCTGAGAGGTACATCTTAAAAGTTCTCCTCACGAGAAAAAAAAAATTTGGAAAAACAAAAAAGAAATTATTTATACTACTATACCACTTTAAAAGATAGGTCTTTTCAAATGGCCTCTGGCCATGCTGCTGCCTGTGATCACAATGCTTTTTCACTTGGGTGACTTACCCTTTTTTAAAAAATTGATAGGTAGTCATCACTGTCTCAGGGTAAACTTCCTTGACTTCCGGGTTCTGGAAGCTTGGAGTAGATCCAGTGCTTATCTATATCCTGGCATGCATCACATTACTATTTGCATGTAAGCTTTTGGCAGTGAAGTCCCAAAGGCAGCTGTGTGCTTCAGTCATGTTGGGGTCCTCAAACATGTTCCACAATGGTTTGATGAACAGAGCCCTCCCAGACGAAGGAGGAAGAACCCTGCCAGAGCTGGTGAGCCACAGCGGTAGAAAACCAAAGACATGGGGTGACACACACAATAGCACTGGTAACCTGGGAAGAGCACCAAAGAGAGTAAGGAGAATTCCAAATGTGACAGAGGAGAGGCGCAGACCCGGGAAATAGGTGTCTCCCATTTGCCTTTGCCTTGAAATGTTTTAATGAGATACTATATATATTACACTCCCTTCTATCTCCGCTCTCAAGGCTCCCACTAAATGCCTGGCACAGTAGAGCTTAATATATATTTAGTGATTGATTGATTGCCTAATTCTGGCTCAATATGACCCAAAAGGCAAAGTCTCAGTCAAGAATTATATAAAATAAATCTAAAAATTGCATTATTCTAAGGCCCTATAATCAGAATGACGTATAGCTAGGAAGTGAACATTTACTGGCTCCTGACGGTGAGAAGACTCCTACAGTAGCTGAGGAGCATCAATACAAAAGGCATAAAAGAGATGAAATCTGCCCTCAGGATTTGCAGTTAACAGAGGAAACAGAAAAAATATATATGGTAGAAATGATGCAACAATATGTATTAGAAGTTATTCTGACCTTGAGGATACTGGGAAATTGCCCTCTTGGCTCCCGGAGTCTACTTCAGACCATGGTGAAACTGGGTCATAGAAAAAAGATATAGCACAGTTCCCTTCTCAAAACCCATTCAAATTTCCTTCATTGAAAAATACTCATGAGGTACAGCTCACATGGTTGTTTCAGGGATGGACTCAGCCTTCTCATTAGAGGGTGGCCCAATGAGAGCAAAACTTAGGAATTTTGTTCAATGGATGTTACAAGTCAGCATATAATTCCTATTATTGTTGACGGTTGTCTTCCAACTATACAGAAGCCAGCCTAAAGATGAAGCCAACACAGAGGAGGCAGAACCAAGAAAAATCACAGAGAAATGGAAGAAGAACTCTATTTGAACTATATCTAAAGGCTTCTATCTCAGTACTTCTTAATATACTCCACTTAATCTTTATCCAGTTTGAGTTGGGTTTCTGTCGCTTACCATGAAAAGCATCTGATAGGAATAGGAAGGAGTATCTGTGTGCCATCCTCATATAAAAGCCTCATACCATAGAAAGTATTAAAATCATGTGTCCATAAGGAGAAATACAACATATGAAAGAGACAGTAATATTGGCATAGAACACCAGATATGAATACTACTGAAATGCAAGCAAATTCAGATAAAAGTCTTTGGGGAAAAACCACTTCCCTACAAGAATAGTCTGAGGGTTGAAAGTGATCCCTGTCTGATCAGTGGTTGTTGCAGAAGAACTCAAAATACAATCGCATTCTCACTGGAGGGGAGAGGAGCATTTAAGGGTAAAGGAAGTTTGAATTGTTTCTCTGTATCACTTGATCAGTGATCGTCACTGACACGATAAATATAGAATTTTTACTAAAGAATCACTTTTCATTGAAAGCAAATATGATTCACTAGCATAAATACAAAAAGAGAAACAACAGGTGGTAAACACAACTCAGGACATTAAATTTCCATGAGTCACTGAAGCCAGATGGTATGCATCAGAGAATTCTGAAGAAATTTAAGATCAAAGCGTTTTAGATACTAACGATATGGGCAATTTATCATATAAAACAACGATCAGAGTTAGGGAGATTTCCAGCTGTATTGTATGACACTGTTAGGAGGAGCACAAATTGTTCGGTCAATTCCATTAAATGCAATGAAACCTGACAGATGTATTGGACGTCACTGGTGTAAAGCACTGTTCTAGGCGCGGACGCTCAGAGGTGTTTAAAACAAGGCCATGTCCTTCATAATCTCACAGTTGAGAAGATTGCTGCATTGTCAGTAGCAGTCAAATCTATAAATTGCTGAACACATTTAATGACAAACATATTTAATGATTTTATAAAGAGAACAGTGTTTAAATAATTCTCTAATAAAATACTATTCCCATTTGAAAGTGGACTGGTCAGGGGTCAGATATTGATAACTGAAACCATTCTAGCTGCATTAAGAGAAGATTTTGGTGCTTTAAGATTTGTGGAAAGACTGGAGGAATAGGCCTTAAATTGATCTCACAAGAATGACTTCCAGAGCAACACCCTAGAATCACCTCGGTGGGAGACACTGCCTCTGTCATCATCGGTGAAGCAGGAGGCTGCTAGCTCCAGATCCACCAGGCTACCTCTTCCACACCCTCTGCCAGCAAGTGGATGTCCTAGACACTGCCTTTCAACTCTGCAAAGCCAAAGACTGGACGTTGGAAACTCCACTACTGCTGCCGCAGAAGAAACAAACACCCAAGGCACGCTTGCCAAAGGAAACAGCTGAAGTACAGCACTGCATCCACCTCAGGATGTCCACTTCCACCTTCTAAATCTCAGGGCTGTACGTGTGATGGGTGGCCGCAAGGGCATCTGGGAAATGTATATTTTGAGCAATACTGCATTATAGCACAGTGTAGGATCTAGGAATAAAATGGGGTGATACAGTATAGGAGATAAGAATGAAATGAAAGGGGGTGGAATGGAGGCTGAGGGAGCCAATCGTAGTCTCTGCCACAGAAGGCTACATTATCTCCCTCCCTATTTAAAACCTAGTACCTCTCTACCCACTCCCACCCACAAATCCAACCCATCGCAGCTCCTTTCCTTGCCAGTATTGTTTATTATCTTCACCATCCACCCAACTGACCCAACAAGACAGAAGCCTTGAAGTCAGCATCAGCCACCCACTCATTCACTGGACTATGAATCGAACTGTCAATGAATCCTGTTACTTCTATCTCAGATGCCACTGCCTTAGCTCAGGCTCTCTTCACCTTTTTAACACATTATTATTGTTTTCTTTACTAGTAATCTAGCAAGTTCTTCCCTTTAAAGGAAATTTTCCATGTGTCCTGACTTCCAGAACTCTTTCTACAATCAAAGTCTCATCATGTCACTCCTTTGTGTAAAGACCACTCAAGGCTCCTGATTTCCAGCACAATAATGTCTAAGCTTCTTGGCTGGGCAATCAGAATCTTTCCCAGTTTGACCCTACCCTACCTCTTCAACCCCCTCTTTCCAGTTCTATATCTCTTATCTCTGTCTAGAACTCTACACTTCTCACCATTCCCCAAGTACAACAAATCCTTCTATGACTCTGTTCCCCTACATATGTTGTTTTTCCATCCCAGATTGTACTTTCCCACAGTTAATGAACTTCTATTCATTCTTCAAAACCCAGGATAAATGTTACTTTTGCAAAACTTGCCCAAGCAGAGCTCGTTTTTCTCTCCTCTTCACTGCCATCACACATTTTTCACACTGCCATTCGAGTGTTTCATAATATACACGTTTTTCTCATGCTGCATGTCCCCCACCACACTGAGAAGGCCTTTCAGGCAGGGACAGAGTCTCCTCCAGATTCACGTATGCTTCTTCATCCTAAACGTAGCGCAGGAGTTGGCACACCAGAAGATTCAACAAATATTTATTGAATTACCAGATGAAGGAAATATACAAGCATTTGTAAAGCCCTTTTTAAAATAAAAGAGAATTCAAAGACTTAAAAATATATCAACTTATTGTGACAAAACAATATTCCTCTTGTCTTACCAGACTTCAAGAGAAAACTTCGAAGATGTCAGGATAACAGGTGTAGTGTTCTCTTTAAGATCGGCTCAGCCTCTGAATGTTGTAAACTTGCCAGCCTGACTTGCAAGAGTCAAGACGAGCACACAGGCGTTTCTTACAGGCGGCACCAGCTCTCTGCCCAGAGGGAGCCAGCAAAATCCCGGAAGCCTGTACACAGTTTTTCTCAGACCATGTATATGTTTAGAAGATAGTACCCGGATGGCTCTAGGGAAAATTATTGGCTTCCATGTAAAACCCAAAAGAAAGAAAATCTGCTCAAATCCAGAGGGAACTTGTTAAATCAAAGAACAGCTAAGCTCATCTTGTAATAATTCAAATAATTATGAGGAAATTATGAGGATGGCCATGGATCTACATTCGGTCCCAAAAACAAAAACAACAATGGACGTTATTGAATGTTATTCTTATAGGCGTTAGTTTTAGAGTATGGTTTCCCAAAGTGTATGCTGGGGAACACTAGGTAGGGCGTTTGTGGTTAGAGTCTGGAAAATGAGCACGCTATATTGTCTTCTTGGAACATCATGAAGACAGTTGGCATGGTAAGCCTCTGAGAAGTCCCATTAAATGTTGTTTTAAATCCAGTGTTTCTCAAGCATATTTGGCTCTTCGTGCTTTCATTTAACAACTATTAACATCCAGCAGAACTAGTGCTCAATACTGATGTAGGGAACAGAGAGGACAATCACAGAAAGTTCAGGTTGGTCGTCCCGTGATAGCAATTAAATGACTAGGCTGGGTAGCCCTCCAACTCCAAAGAAAAAGGAGGAACGGAACAACCTTAGCGCTCAGAATAATGCTCCCGAGAAGACATGTCCAGGTCCGAAACCCCAGAGTCTATGAATGTTACTTAATATGGCAAAAGAGTGAATATTACCTTATATGGCAAAGGTAGTGATTAGGTCAAGAACCTTAGAGGAGGAGCTTGTTCTGGATTATAAATATAATCACATGTATCTGATAGGACAGACACACAGAGGAGAAGGAATTGTGAAGATGGAAGCAGAGTTTGGAATATCAGGGCAGGTACCAGGAGCTGAAAGAGGGCTGGATTCCTCCCTAGAGCCCCTGGAAGGAGTGTGCCTGTCAATCGTTGGATTTCAGACTTCTTTTCTCCAGAAGGGTGAGGGAATAAATTTCTATTGTTCAAAGTCACCAAGTTTGTTCTGATTTGTTACAGCAGCCACAGGAAACTAATACACCCTAGGTGAGCACCTCTCTGACTGAGGCACTGAGCAATGTTCCACCACAATGTTCCCAAAGGTAAGGGATGAGCCTGCCACTTCCACCCCTGGCATCTCAATTTTGTTTAATAACCTGCTATCGTCCTTCTTGAACCTATTTATCTATAACAGCCTATATAATATCTGGAGGCAATGAGTTTCATAAATTTGCTACCCTCTGTGAATAGCATCTTGGTGTATGGACTTTTTTATGGCACAGTGCATTTCCATGATGGATCCATTTGTCCCTTTTTTCAACTTTTGCTTAATGCTTCTATCATTAGCTTAAATAAATGTGGGAGACAATTGAACTCCACTAAATAGGACAAAGGTCAGAGAGGAGAGCTTGAAGCAGTTAGACTGTATTCATGAGATGTATAAAAGGCAGCTCCTTCTGAAGTTGAAGACTTCTGTGGAAAGTGCCCCGTTTTAGCGCGCCGAGGTGCATGCCGGAGGCCCTATGAGGGGAGGACCTTGAGGCAAGTATTCCTCATTGGAGCATTTCAAAAGAATTGGAGCATTTCAAGATGACCCTGAGACAAATCATGCAGAGACACAGAAATTAAACTCAGCACAGGGATGTACCTGTCGGATAACAGGAAATATTTCCTTTTGATCTTTAATAGGAAAATGACCACGTCATCGGATCACCCTTTCATAAACCCTGATGAGACTGGTGGTAAGGTCTCACAGATTAAGCCAGTAAACATGTCATATTGCTTGTTTTGACACTTGCCATTCCATCTGACAGTGAGTCCAATTTATGAAAAGAAAAAATTAATTTACTATAAAGAATTGGAATGTGGAGTCTATGTGTTTAAGTGCCAAGTGGAAATTACAACGCAGAGCATATAAAACTTTGGTTACTCAGCGTTAGTTAAATCTCATTTAAGATTCTAGGACATTTATTCTCAAGCTTTAGTGTGCCCGACAACCACCCAGGTATTAAGTTAAAAATGGAGATTCCTGGGCACCTCTAGTTTTTCCTGATTCAGTAGGTAAAGGGAAAGTATAGGCGATGGGTGATGGCGAGGGTGCCAAGTGCTGAGAAACATTGTTGTAGAATGTGCGTGTGTGTTAAATTCTCACAGAGTAGTGGTCAGCCACTTCCTTCCCTCGTATACATCCTAGTGTGCATTAGGGGTAAGACGGGGCAGATGAATATATATGTATATTCATATAGAGAGAAATTCAAACACTTGGTACCAACTTATAGGTCTACTCAAAAATTAAATACGTAAATCTGTTCAAACTGTCATCTTAACCATCTTCAAAACAATTGCATTATGTACTCAAATGACATCTCTTTTATAAATCTTTATACTCTTTAAAGAAGTTTCTAGACTGCAAAGGAATAAAAGTAATTATTAACACTTAGTGAGGACTTCCTGTGTGCCAACACTGTTCCAGGTACTCTATGCATAGTAACACATTTAATTCTCACAAGAACCACGTGAGGCAGATGCCACGGTTACCCCTCATTTACAGATGAAGAAACAGAGGTCAGAGTTTTGATCCAGTTCCCAGGGTCACGCTGGTCATGAGCAGTAGAAGAAGCACTGGAATTCAAGCAGACTATACTGCATCTATTAAACATTTGCTTTCCATGTTTTCATTATTGAATTTTAAGCCTTTGTACATGATTTTGTCACTGAAGGAATTCTACATAGCTATTTTATTTTTCTATGTGATTTTAAGCCAATACTAGATGGATGAACTTGGATTTAGGACACTGATTCTTTCTTTTTCGACCTACCAGGTTTGGATCACTAAATAAACTGTTTAAGGCTCTAGCATGAAAGAGGACAATTGTCACATTTTCTCCACCAAGTCTTCCAGGAACTTGAATGCCAAAAACTCCTTTATCCCATGGGAAGTGGATGGTCACAGTGCATTGCAGAATGCTGCAATTCCATCTTTTCCATGTTCTTTTAATAATCCCCTACAGAACATACAGCACTAAGTGATCTCGTCTCACCATTACAACAGCAACGGCTCCAAACTACACGGTTATAAATATCTTTAAGACCATCCACCCTTTTCATCAGCAAGAAGGAATAATAACTCTATTATGGATGTAAAAACACACCCACGTGAAGCTTTTTTCTACAGAATTACCAATCCAACTCCTGGATTTTTTTCTGATTCTCCTCTCACTTTTAAACTTAGATCTCCTTCTTGAAGCCTTTTTGTTCACACTGACCTAGTACAGAGGAGCGATCTTATTTTAATGGTGATAGAAACACTGCTCCTCACCAAGGCAAGGCTGACCATTGTTGATTATGATGCCCTCACTTTCCTCCACTCCCAGGTCTATTTCTTACTATGTGTTTCTGTTTCATCTTCTCCAGGCTAATTGCCTATCTTAAGCCACTGTCGGGCCTCTCTCTCTTTTTGCTCCTTATCACAGCTTTAATACAGATTCCACAAGGATGACACCCATTGAAAAACAGCCACTTAATTTCTTTTCAGATAGGGACTCCACATGTTCAAGAGTCATCTAACACTTCCCAGAATAAGGGTCCTGACTGCTTCTTGATGGTACCAGGTCTACACTAAGAAAAAACAACATGAATCCAAGGCCTCCAATGGACAGATGGATCCCTCTTAATCTGGAGGAGCACCCAGGTGAGAATACAAACAATTGACATGATAGTGACCTTGTGCTCAAAAGCCTTTACGATTTAATAAGGAGGGACAATCATGCAGAGAGAACATGTTGCAAAGCCAACAAAATGTCAGAAGATAAAGTCCAACCCCTCCGCCTTTATACAAGCCCTTTGGGATATGAGCTTCAGGGCCTCTGAAGCCTTCTCTCTGACTAATCCTGACATGGTTTCCTGCATTCTTAAGGCCATCAAGACCCTTTTTGCATCTACACCTTTGTATCTCTACCTCCTTCCACCTGGAGAGCCACTCCTCATCAGCCTGGCAAGCTCCTTCCTCAGATTCAGCTCTGTCGCTTATTCTGGGGTCTTCCTTATTTACCCAGGCAGTTCCACACATTTCACCATTTATCTCTTTAGTTACATCCATGGGGGCAGGCAGGGACTAAGTTCTTCTTGTCTCCAGCACTTAGCTGTGGCATCTGATCCCCTCTAGGTGCTTACTAAAGCTTAGGTGCTTGAGTAGCCAGGAGCACAACAGAGTAATTGAATGCTTGTGTTCTGCTATTAGACAAATTTGAGTTCACATACAGCCCCGGTACTTAGTACCCAGCTGACCTAACAATTTTCCTTAAGCTTCAAGTTTTTCCTCTATAAAATAAATATAATATTATTTATCTCACAGGGTTGTTGCTATGATAAAAAGTGCTATGTGAAGGAATGTAGTAAGACTTAGAAAATGGTAGTTATTAATATTGTTATTACTACTAAAGAACAGCTTAAATATAATTAAGTAAAATTTCTTATTCCATATTGAGGATATAATGAATAGAAAAGGGATGGGTCAAATGTAGGTAAACCACAGCAGAGTTTCTGCAGGAAGAAGATTTTAAAATTTAAAGGTGTAATGCAAATGGAAGTTGTAGAAGGGACAAAAAATACTGCAGGAAGAAATAATGATACCAGGTCAGATAAATAACCCTGAGGTATACTGAAGGAGGGACAACACAATAATGCAGAGAAATAATGGTGGGAGAGCAGGCAGAGTCACCAAGATGAGACATGGACCCCAGCGAACGCTCTTGAGTCATGACATAAAGTGAGTATTGAAGATTTCTCACCTAGTTGTGTATAGGATCCTTTGAAGCAGGAAGAGATTTGAAGGCAGAGAAAACAAATAAGAAAGGCTGCAGTAATTCAGGAAGTGCGTGTGGATATTAGGGGCCGTCCCTTACAAATGCTAACAAGCTAATGCTAAATGAGTTGACTTTGGCAATTTTTTTGGAGTGTTATTAACACTTGCTGATGAACAGCCCCTTATTGACTGAAGTTGAAGCAACCAGAAAAACAGCTTTCCTTGAGAAAGCCTCGCAGTGAGTTAATGGCCAATCCCAAAGGAGAGAAGAGTAAGCACTTTTCAAGCATTTGCTGATCAAGACTTTTGCATATCTGAGCTCCTGCACTTCAAAGAGGACTTCCCGCTGGGTTTGCTCACCCCTTTCACTAAGTCCTTGAGTTTAAGGACAGGAGAAGTTCCTGTAGGTGGAGAATTTCGAATAGTCAGAAGGTGCATTCAGGCCAATATAGCTGTTCTTCCTATTAGAAAATGATGCAGCTGGAGTGTTATTAATTGAGCAAAAATACTGTCTACCTGGAGCCCAGTGACCTTCACCAGTGGTTGCACACTTGGCAGGTATCAGAATTCAAATGTGAAGTACCTTATGGCTATCCTGAAAGACTAGGATCCAAAGGGCAAAAGTCCCTTCACCAAGAGGTCAGGCCACTAAGGTCAGGATGCCCAGGACTGGGTCACAAGGGTCAGAAAGCCCTGCCAACAAGACTTCGACCAGAGTGTGGAATTAGAAGAAACCCCTGGGTGAGGGTGTAACAGGAGAAATATAAACAGGCTTATCTTCCAGGGTCAAAGAAGTACGGGCCATGAAATCTGGCAAACCTAAATGTGTTTGGAAAGACACTTTTAAATTTAAGTGCCGTTAATAAGAATTTGACATATTTCAGAGCAATAAAAGTGTGCTTCTGTCCTCCTAAGGCCCAAGGTGTCAATTTTATTGTTTGCCGCGTATAGTCATGACCAATCCCACTAATGCCATTTTCTCTGTGTTGTGCTTAGAAGTGACTTTATTCTTTAGAAGCTGAATCTGAAAAATGATGACATTAAGACTCAAGGGCCAACAATTTCCTAGCATTGTGTTCCACATATTTGCAGAGGCCAAAATGAAGCATTAATTACCTTAAGGCGTTATCTTGAGATATGCGAAAAATGCATTTAAAACAGTTTTTGTCTGAAGCTTTAACTACTTCTACTCTTTTTCAAAATTATTTAGAGAAACTGATAAAGTATCTTAATGTTAGGTCTATTCTACTTCATTTCATATTTTTATTCTGAAAGTTACAGGACCAAAGGATTTGATATAGACCATCATTTGGAATCACTCATTAGCAAAATAGCCAAATGGAGGTTTACAATAAAAAACGCCAGACATATACTACGTTTTTCTTTTAATACACTGGTCAATGATAGCTTTTAATAGGAAAACCTTACATTTTAGGATGCTTTTTAATATATATTATTCCATTTGATGTTCACTAGACACAATATACGATGCATAAATACTCAAGTTAATTGTGAAATATTTTTGGTATCAGATGGCACTTAGACAAATTAAAGACAATGAACCATATTTCCCTTTTTGGCATGTGATTTCAATTAGCCCTAATAAGATTATGTATTTCATTCCATGTGCACTGTATCAAAACTAAATTCATATGACCTAATGTTATTAAAGTGTTATCATCTTTGGCTCCTCTATCCTCTGGAGTGTACTAGGTACCATGCAGAATATTGCAAGTTTGCATAATACAGAACAGCAGTGTAAACGTTGAGCTATAATTCTGTTGTCTTTTCAAGGTATACCGCAGTCGGACTAATGACTATATATCTCAGCGTTAGCAAGATCCAATTTTCTCCTCTAAGCTAAAAAGTCACTCTCAAGATTTAAACTTTCATTTTATAAAATTATTCCCTTAAAAATACATCAGAAACATCAAGACTGTAAAATAACAAAAATGAGTGGCCATAGACAAAATCGTTGCCGTATAATGAACTGATGTTTCATTAATCACTGTTTTAAACGGTGCATTCTGATTTGTGTGTGACTTCCAGTGTAGTATATTGACTGCTGAAAGTTGCATGTGATGGTTAATTTAATATTTCACCACAAGAAGAAAAGTTGATATTTGTAAGGGCAAATTAATGATTGATGAGATGGTCCTGAAGATGATGCCCTTATTGTGACAGTCCCTTCTCCAAATGACTTGGAAGACTCCTAAAACCTAGGGTGTTATCTTAAGAAACATGTTTAAAATACTTCCCTTTAGCCAGATGCTGAGGTTTTTTTAGAGTAAAACCAAACACTTGATATGTGCCTTTGTATTGTTTCAGAAGCTCTTTTGGGGTCAGACATCCTCACCCATAATCCTTTATTCACTTGGGATAGTGTGCCACCAAAGCATTCATCATGATTATGCTGTTCAACTCAAATTAGTGAAAATATTTGAAATATTATTTTCTAAAAATTTATGGAATTTTTTTTTTCAGTTTGAAAGAAAGGAGTTTAACTCTGCCATATGAATACATTCAATGTTACCCTAAACTCATATTTAACCTTGTATATATCTAAATGATTTCATCTTCGTAAGATAAGTTCCCAACTCTTCAACTAAGTAAATCTTACTAGCCTGTAAAATACCAATTTAGAACCCTTTTCCCTTGAGAAGTTTTACCTAACTACTCACTTCTATTTCAAATAAAACACATATCGCCTATACTAATCATATTTCTAGTCTATACTTTTTTCACATGTGCTGGTATTGCTTCCCCAACTAGATCTCAAACTCATCAATGAGATCAGGGAAGAGAACCAACATTAATTGACCTGTTGTATGCAATGACGTCTGTGACACGCTTTATATATATCTGAGGTAATTGTTTAATATATAAAATCAAAGTTTTACCCTTCTTGTTTGACTTCCAAAAATGCGGGCACAGTTGGTGTTCAAAAAATGCTTGTTCATTTGAAAAATAGTGTTTAAAGTCATTTTCTCTCATAGATGTTATTATTGCTAGTTAATTCTATTAGCCATTATTAAAAGGTCTTTCTTTCTAAGGTTAGCCAATTCATATTCATGAGAATTTGTCTCATGTTTATAAAAGCTAACAATCCAGAGGAAGTATCACGAGGTAAGACAATAACTTCAATTTAATGTGTTTATAAAGTCTTTTACTCTCCCCTCCCTCCCTTCCAGGGTCCTAAGGTGGAAGGAAAAGATTACAGCACATTGTCAAGCCAATTACTAAATTATGAATTCTAGACTAAAAATGCATGTGTTCAAATTCTGTCTCTACTAATTTGAGCAGGTTACTTAAACTTTCTAAAGCCCAATTGTTTTATCTATAAAATGTAGAACACAGTACACATCTCATAGGTATCTGTGAGGATTAAATAAGATTATGTTTACAAAACGCCTGGTCCTTAATAAGCACTCAGTAAATATTAACTATTATTTTATTATTACCTTACTTATAATGTAACACAATCACAGCCTATCCAAATACCTGGGAGAAAACATAACACATACCTCAGACTCTCTCTTCACTCTCATTAACCCAGTGTGAAAACTAAAGTGAGGCACTGTTTATCAGACCAAAGACCAGACTTATATATGCCAACTTTCCCATACTTCATCTTGTCCCTCTTTTCTAGTATAACCCTCTTCTCATACTTGGTCATTCTAGTGCAATCTGTTAATAGAGATAAACCACTCGTATATGAATGGTCCCAGCTATTCCCTTCCTCCTGCTTGCAAAAGAGGATTTGCCATTGCTCTCTGTTTCTTCCCACCCCCTGCCATCTAATGAGAATTCCTCCTTTATCAGATTGGTTCTTCTGAACCTCTGTAATGCAAATTCAAAAGGAAAGCGGTAGGAATAAAAAGCAAACAGAAAACCAAACACATAACAACAACAAAAACAGTGTTCAGACTGTCAAGAGAAAGAGCTTCCAGGAAGTTTTGGGAGTGAGAAGCATGGAGCCACTGCAGGGTGTGAAACAAGAGAAGAAAGAGATTAAGAGGGAATGCTGTGGACCTGTGTTCTTTGTGGCATTCTAGAAATAGAGGTAAAGAAGTTTCATTATTTTGAAATAATTTTTTGGTTTCTGAGTTTTTCTTTAACTATGCTACATTCTGACACTGGCCCATATGGTTCACCGCTTTATAACTATTACCCAAGTTAAGTGCATGACTAAAATGTATTATAAAGTGGGGAAGAAAATTTAGAGATACAAATAGTTGTAGTAATGTAATAGGACAATCCACGTTGCTTAAGTTGACTAATTAGCTTAAAGCTCTGGGCTCCAGCAAGCAACAATCTATGAATCCGCTCAACAGCCTTAAACAGCTCTATTTATTGAGTCATATTACACATTTGCATTTGTAATTTTTCCTACAAATTTAAAAATACTTAATATTTCTCTTCCTTACTTTATATTTTAGCCCACACGTTTCTGTTGCTCTGTCTTCAGGATGATCTTTAAATCCATAAGTACTTTTGGGAAGGTAGTATTTTTCCACAGCAATCATTACCAGCCTTTGGAGTGTTGAGAATGAATGGTCCCTAAGAAACAAACACAGAGTACAGATGCATTATTATCTTAAGAGAATTCTAGACTTGGCTTCTCCCCCTTCTCCTTCTAGTGCTTTTTCCACAAATCCTGCAGTTTATCATCCTAAAAACAAATTTGATTGCAAAAAGGTAGCAGAAAATATGCCACCCCCAAATATGCCATTTTGGCATAAAGATTATCTTGAGCTGAAGACGGATGAGAAAAAGCAGATACAAGAAAAGCTCTCTGCCCTCTCTCTTCTTATCTAACAGTAAGGCATAAATTTGTAAAGGTTTCTCCCTTCCCCTTTCTACCAGGAAGAATGGACGTTAATCACCGGAGACAACTCTAGACCCTTATCAGCCCAGAGACAGCACCAGAGGAACGTACGGAACAAATTTTACTAACTAGCCCTTATCTTTCATTAGCTCCTCCATGTGTTTACCTTCCCACAATTTGAACCCCTAGAAACTCAAAGTCCTTTTTCTTTGTCTTTTTGTTTTTCTAAAAATGTATTGTTCTTGTGTTGAGATGCCATACAAGCCCAAGTTCTAACCACCCCTTTGAGTTAGTCATCACTGGGTACTTCCATGTGTATCCGTAATGCACTTGTTGATAAACTTCTGTTTGTTTTTCTCTTGTTAATCTGTCTCTTGTTAATCTGTCTCTTGTTAGTCTCATTTACAGGGCCTCAGCCAATGAACCTAAAATAAGGAGAGGGAAAACAGTTTTTCTCCTCCACGTTGTCATCCTCATGCTTTAAAACCTCTGTTGGCTTCTTAATATCTATGGAATAAAATCCCATCTCCATAGATGGCTCTTCCCGACTGAGCCAAAACCTGTTTCTTCAATCACTCTTTTCCAAGACTTTCTGGACTGGGTCACACAAAGCTCTTCCCTACCACCTGAAAACACTTTACCCAGGACCTTGGGAAGAGATGCTCTTATATATCCTTTTTCCTCTTTCTAGACTATTCTCTGGAAAAACTTATACTGCTAACTAAACATTTCTTGACCCAGTTCAAGAGTCATCTCTAGGTTATGGCTTTTCCTCAACTTCTGCAGGTAGTGTTAGTACTCCTTGAGTACTAATTTTTTATTACTTCCTTTAACCATGACATAAACCAAAGAGAAAATTCCTTTTACCTCATTTTACAAAAAACAGTTGGGAGCTACAGAATTTGAAGGACTTCTGCAAAGGCAGAACGAGCAAATTTGCCACCATTCCCCTCACAGTCAAGCAATTGCTCCGCCTCTGTTCTCCCGTAAATTTTTATTCATCCCTCTTGCAGTCCTTAGCAGGTAGTATTGAAAATATTTGTCTCAATGCGTCCCCTCTGCAGTTCTAACTGGACTCCTTCCTTAATTAAGGTTTCCACTGTCTCAAGACATGGTATGGTTCTTGGTCTTCAAATGTTTCCTGAGTAAATGAAGCAATCCATCAATGAAAATTTTTCTAATTTAAGAAGGAAAAGGAGCATGAGCCAACATTTAATGAGCACTTCTACTATTTACTAGATATTGTGCTATATTCTACTAAACTTATTCAGATTCAATGAGTTTTATCCAAACTCCCTGTCTTTATCAAAATTTATTTGTATGACATACAACGTAACACAAATGTATAACACTTTAACCAAATGAAGGAAATCTAAACTTACAGAAATTAGATGCTTGCTGAAGATCTATTGTGTAAATTGTTGAAGATGCTGTTCTTATGTATTAATAAAGAAAAAACTCAGTGGCAGCTGACTAAGAATCAGAGCAAAGGAGTTAAGCACAGCCAATTTGTTCTCTACACAGATGTAAACCCAGCAGTCTCCGCATTTCTTTTATTCATGTACTTGGCGGTAAACAGACTCGCCATTCTGCTGTGTGCTCTGTTTTATTTTAGGCTCTTTTGGTGGCAAGTAGCAGACCAGCTCAACCCAGCTTAAGCAAAAAGGAGATTTCATTATAAGAATTCAAGAGGCTCTTACAAACTTCACACCTCTAAAGGAGTTGGCATCAGTAATAAAAGCTGTTAGACAGTGATTCTTTCTGTCTCTCTTTCTCTCTCTGTATATGGTCTCTTAACTCCTTGATTCTCTTTGCCTGTTTCCATCATTCCTCTTTGTCATTTCTCTGTTTCTCTTTCCACAGGGTGGGAGATGGGTGGCTGTCCAACATCCAGGGACATTTTATATGTCACTCATCTCCAGCTATGTTTAGACACTAGATGACTCTGAGTATTAGTTCCTTGGAGAGAGAAATTGATTGGTTCAGTGTGGTCAGGTGTCTACTCTGGCCCAATAATAGCAGTCAAAGTGGCAAAGGTCTTGCAAAAAAAAAAAGGTAGTTAGAGATATGTAGGGGTAAATTTCTCAGAGAATAGGGGTCAGTGTCCTCTGAGCAGATACTCCAATAATCATCCATCCCATACATATTCTTATCCAAAGTTTTCTATATGGAAAGCAGTTAGAGTGTCTGTATGTTACAATTTGATCAGATATTCAAAATACACAATATTGAGAAGAGTCAATTTCTCAATGAGTTTGTAGTAGAGCCAATCCTAAAAATTTAGAACATTATTTTCTAGGCACTAGAAAATCATTAGGGATGTTTGAGTCTATACCTTATCTGGTTGTTATCTAATTTTCTCCACTTTCCCAAATAGATTGATGTTTTCAGTTCAATGTAACTAAAACTAAAGAAAATCTGCAGAAGAAATATCTTTTCTTATTACATTATATTCATGTTTGTGTCATAACAGAGTGGCTGAAAGAAGGTGCATACTCAAATCACTGCAGGACCAAATTAGCAAAATGAACAGTTTTGCTGTGTTCACAGAATGACTGATTAAACCACATAAACCCCAGAGAGGCAGGCTCCAAACAGAAACGTCAGACAGGAGGAGCCCCTGATCTAAGGATGTAATTGGACACAGATGAAGGGTAAGTCAGAGGATGCTCACCCAAGTTCTTCCCTAATGTTGCCTAGTTCAAAATAATTAGCCTCTAGACTTTAAAGACAGAAATGACTATCACATTAAATCTTGTTGTTTTCAATATAAATAAATTGGTAAAAATAAAATCACTCTCAAAAATTGTAAAGTTTCTGGTTTTCTTAAGACAAACAAGCCCTCAAAAGAAGCTGAACAAAAACTCCCACAACTAGTCAATAAACTGAGTGCACACATTCATCTTCTTTTTCTCCCCAAATGCGATTGAAATGACAGTAAGGGTTTTCAAAAGAGAATAAATTGGTAACAACACTGTAAAAGGGGGTGGTAAAGGATAAGAGCGGTGGCTTAAAAAGAAAATGAAAGCAGATGGGGGTCACATGCAAATGCGCCCCCAGGGTGGAGGAAGCCATAAACTCAACAGAATGTACACTCACTGAAGAATGCTGTGCTTCGGGGACGACCCTTCCTCAGGGTAAAGATCTAGAGAAACTCTAAACTAAGGCTCAGCAGATTAGAGAGAAGGAATGGGGTATGGAACTTTGTTAGTCAGGGTCTAAGCAAGAAAACAAAAACCTTTATAGATCTTCCAAACCCAGAGAAATCAATCAGTGCAGTTAATGTGTTATCCTGATGGTGGGAAGAACTAGCAATGCCTGAGAGCTTGAGATGGTGATACAACCCAGAGATTGGCAACAGCCGTGAGTTTCAACCAGCTCTAAGGGTTAGAGGGACCAAAGGACAAAGTAGTGTTACCAGAGCCCAAAGAAGTAGCCATCCAGCAGAAGTTGAAAGAGCGGCAGGCCTGCCCAGTAGAAGCTGAGACGGCAGAAGAAGGGATGGATTGGCAGGATAGGTATGGAAGAAACACCACTTCCTGAAATGCTCCTGAGAAGCTCTTGCTGCCTTAGGACACACAGATAGGGAGCAACACCCTGGCTGCTCTCTTCTACCCACTCTCCAGTCTTCTACCGATGCTTCCCATTGGCTGAACCTAGCCAACTGCCAAGGGAACTTGAGAAATAAGTTTCCTACCATGTGGAGCAGGGCACAAGGATGTCGGGAAATATATCTGAGATCGTACAGCCATGTGAACATCAAGAGACGGTTCTCAGGGAAATCCTTTCTAAAGAAACTAACTCGATTAGAGAAAGGTATGGGCTCCAGAGGCAGTTAATACTCTAGAGCAGAGCCTCATTTTCCTTTTTGTTCCAGGAGTGAGGAGAAGAACATCTTCCTGCCTACCCCTCTCCTCTACATGGTAAAGTGCATCTGCTTTTCTTGACACACAAAATTCCTGGGAAAGAAAACCATCCTTGTATTTATATTCATTAACTGAGTCTTTTGTCCATTAAGTGGACAACCAAAGAATATCATTCATTTGAGGAAAGCTGGGGGATGAAAAAATGGAGGACCAAGATGAACAACAACAAAACAGAACAAGTGACCCCCAAGAGAAGACAAACAATTCACTGAACAAAGTTGTATCTAGTCTCTTTAGAGAGATTCAAGAATATGTTGCCCACAAAAAAACCTAACACTCCAGAAGAGATTTCTACGAAAAGCAGCAAGCAGAAAATGAGAGCTCTTGGAAACTTGGTATATGATTGGCAAAAGTTTAAAAATTCATTAAAAGTGCTGGAACAAGAGTCTAAATAATCTTAATCAAGCACATACAAAGTCACAGAGATTAAACATATATGTTAAAAGGTAAACTGAGGTACATTAAAATTTACGAAAGTTTATTTGGGCATACACAGATTTGAATTGGACAGCACCAAAATAAAAGTAGTTAGGAGCACTCCACGGTCAGAAGCTAGGGAAAAGACTTTTATAGAGAAGATGCGGAAGGAGAGCAAAGAAATTATTTGACTGGCTATAGCTTAAGCAGTTGCCTTATTTAGGAAAGCCTGGTTGGCTGTTCACAATGAGTTCTTAAGTTTCACGTCGTCATAGTCAAGTGCCTTGACTCTGGCTTAGGTTATGGTTTGCTTACATAGGCTCCCAGGGTATTAGAATTACCTCAGTCTAATGACCTCCTTGATTAATTAACACATATATACATGCATGTGTATGAAATATATCCATATGTCATATAATATATATATGAAAGAAAAATTAAGAAGCATGGAGACTTAATCAGGAGGTCCAATATCCTTATCTAAGAGAATTCCCAAAAAAGAGAACAGAGAGGCCAGCCTGGTGGCGCCACGATTAAGTTCGCAAGTTCGGCTTTTGGGGTCTGGGGTTTGCCTGTTTGGATCCCGGGTGTGGACCCAGGCACCGCGTGGCAAGCCATGCTGTGGCAGCCATTCCACATATAAAGTAGAGGAAGATGGGCACAGATGTTAGCTCAGGGCCAGTCTTCCTCAGAAAAAAAGGAGGAGTGACAGCAGATGTTAGCTCAGGGCTAATCTTCCTCAAAAAAAAAAAAAAAAGAGAGAGAACAGAAAAATAGATGTGGGAGAAATTAAACAGAAGAAAATGAAGGCAGAGAAGATGGAGGCGGAACAAAGAAATGTCCAAGTCCTAAGTGGGTACAGGATGAAAGATTCATATCTAGGAACCAATAAGAACTAGCTGCATCCTTTACAGTTCTCGGTCTGACAGCAAATAAAAATGTGAGGGTATAAAACAAAGACATTTTCAAACACATCATGCATTATCTTCACTCACCTTCTCTAAAAAAAAAAAAGTAACTGTGCTTTCTTTTCAAAACAACAAAAAATGAATTGAAGTAAGAAAGGCCATAGGATCCAAGAAATAGTGCACCCAGCACAAAAGTACCATGAAAAGAAATTCCTTCAGAGTAGGCTCTATGGTATGTGAGAAGAAAATGGTCAGAACTAGAGCATGAATATACAGGGTTCTAACCACAATTTTTTAACAATAAATGGATTCGCTTTGACGTATAGTGTAGTTAAAAGGCAGGATTATCATGGTGCTGAAGTAAAGGCCTAAGCTGCTTCTTTCAACAAGGAAACGAAAAAGAAAATTGGAAACTCATGGAAGAGCGAAGACCTATATTAGAAAGTCTTGATTTTGAGCTACTCGCGGAGGGGAATGCAAGAGATCCCCTTGAACTTCACTGTTAGAGCATCATTTGTCAAGTGGCCCAAGTTTAGTGAAAGAGGATTACATCATTCTACCTAGTTTTATGATGATTAATAATTACTATAATTGTAATATTGAAAACATTTATTGGTTCCAAATTTTAGAATATAAAGTATAGATAAAGCATTTAAACATAAAATTAATTATAATGGTAGTATAGAATTTAAATAGTATGAATTTGGTCCATGTGAAAATAATGGCACAGCTAACAGAGCTAAAAAAGTATGGAGGAGAATGGGCAGGATAAACGTGAAGAAGCACTAATTTTCTTATCTTAATAATAGCACATAAGGAGTTAATGAATGTCAGCTTTTATGAATAAAACACAATGTTTAGCAATAACATTACTAATAAAAACTTAAGGGAACAGAAATCAACTGCAACTAAAGAGAGAACAGAAGTTAGAAAATTCATCAGCTTCCGTATGAAAAAATAAACAGGTATTTTAAGTTGTAAATTTGGGGGTTTACAATTCTTAAACAGTTTTAAGATGTTAATGGAAAGCAGAGGTGTGAATGCACAATTTAAAAGCACAGGGGTTGCAAGTTGGTGGCCCACAAGCCATTCTGAAAAAGAGACCTTTTTGTTTGTTTGTTTGTTTTTTATTTCCTGTATCATGTTTGTAAAAATGAAGAAACTTAACTAAAACATTTGGATTTCTAGTTTTTCTTGGGAAAAAAGAGTGGAAGAAGATCCAGCAACATGGAGGTTGCATTCCTGCATGGGAGCAATTGGCCAGAGCTGGCTGACAGCCTTCCCTTTAATGGAGCCTGTGCCAGCCCATTGGGCACACTCTCTCATCCTCCAGCTCTGTTACTTATGTCCTGCTTTATCTGTTTCCATCACCTGCCTGACCTCCATGAGACTGAAGTTTATGACTCCTCATTGAGAGTTATGGAGTTAAATATCTCTGGAGAAAGGGGATCATGGGTGGGAAGCTTACAGTTTGGGAGATAATAATCTTTCCTTTCTACTCTTCTGTACAACTTGAACCAGTCCTCTTATTTTTCTGTCTGTCTACATATTTCTACATCTGTCTTATCTGGTCTAGCCTGGCCACAGACTGATTCAGAGCTAGAGCTCCGGAAGGAAGGAAGAGACCCTATGCTAGTCAAAAGGTCAAATGCAAGCAGGAAGATGGCTTTCAAGACAACAGTTCAGGGCCAGGGGTCCACAGATGCTATAAAAATACTAAAAAACCAGAACAACCTATCTGCCTAGCTGGAGTAATGCAATGTTTCTCTGATCCTGCTGTGGCCGACTGTTATTTCTCACAAATAATCATGTTCTCCTCCACATTTCCCAGCCTTTCTTCCAAGATGTTAAAATTGTGGGACTACATTCTGGCAGACGGGATGTGGGCAGATGTGACGTAAGCCACGCCCAAGCGTGGCTCATAAATTCTTCCAGGCAATCCTTCAGATCTTTCTCTTCTTGGGCAACTTGGAAGCCAGGTGGCCAAGATGTCTTAGCTGTAACACAGAAGGAACCTATCGGACCCATATTGGACTGTGATGTGAGCAAGAAATGAGCCTTTGTTGGGTTAAACAATTGAGGCTTGGGGATTGTCTGTTCCAGCAGTTATTGTTAATTACCTCAACCAGTGGCTCTCAAACTTAGCATGTTTCAAAATCACCAGGAGGGCTTGTTAACACACAGGTTGTTCATGGGTGAGTTAATATTAAGCCTCCTACACACCAGCACGAAGCAATGCTTACTGTAACTTGGCTGCACTGAAATGAAGCTGTAGGAAAAATGGGTGATGCCAGATGTAACCTAATGCTGCACTTATCTACACTGAGATGACTATAAGCGGTCCGGAAAGTGATGACTTCAAGCTACCTTGAAGCACAATTCAACCGCAGCATGATTATGATCTTCTGGGAAACTAGAGGGCAGACACATCAGCCTCCTCTGAGGTCACCCCTGATGAGCAAAAGCATTGGTCAGACTGCAGGTGAAAGTACACGAGAGAAAACGTAGGCAGACAATGGAAACAAGGCTTCAGTGGTATAATGGGAAAGTCCATATCGGAATCATCGTAAGTGCCACAATGTCATACCTATATGCCTATCTCTAACAGTTTGGGAGCTCTACATTTCCTAATAGGAGCAATAATAAAAAGTTAACTGCCAGAGAAGGGAAAATACCCAATAGGAATCCCGCAATTTTGTGTCAAGAACATTGGCAGAAAACAAATGTATTTCTAATGACCGAGGATGACAGACTCAACCCTAGAGGTTAAAAGAAGTGATTAGACAAAATACAATTTTATTCTTTTCTTTTTTCAGATATGAAAAATGTGCATCTATGTGGTGGGTATTTCTACAGTATTTTTCACAGCAGTGATTTTACCATATTGCCAAATTTGTCACTGTTCCTTTTCAAAAAGGTAGTTTTGCATCCTCTTCAATAACTTCATACCCTTCTCATACCCTCTACCACAAGCCACGCAAACTAGTCTTTCTTTTTATATATAAAGACATAAAATTTATTTTTCTTTTAGGATTTGACTTACTAATATTTAATTTGTAAATTGCCTCACCATAATATAATAATAAATTATCCACATTTTCCAGAAACTATTTTGTTTCATTTCATTTCTTTCTCTTGATTTCTTACATAGATCTGATCACAGACAGTCTTGGTTGGACGTTGCTGTTAACATCCCTGAGGCAACTTTGTTACTGCTGGTTGGTACTTGAGAGTCAAATGAGAATAGTCTGATTAGTCCCATTCTATTTGCAATCCAACATGATATTCACTCTTGATATCATTAACTCTTCACATTTAAATTTTAATCTTCATTTATAAGCTATCTGTTGTCCTTAACTCTACAGGTCAAAAAATAAATTTGATTTTCTCTGTCCTCTTGAGGAAATTTGAATACAGGAAGTAATGAACCAAAATAGATCTTACTACAGTATGGACATTCAAAAGTTTTACTTATTTCAAACTATTCAGAAAAAGGTAGGTGTTAATTCTATTTCATTCATATTGTTTTTACAATAAATATTATTAACTTTCTACTATCTACAAAGCATTGTGTTAGGTGCTGAGGAAGATCAAACATCAACAAGACACAATTGTCTCTATCTTCATAGAACTTAGAAGTAAGGTAAATTCACAAGTTGTGATGGTCCTGATAGTAAATGTTAATTTTTTTTTTTAAAGTAGAACTTAAAAGCTACATATCAGAGGGTAGATTATTTGCAAGATGAGTCAGTGACAGTTTTGTGGACATCTGAACTAGTTCTTAAGGAGTTGTAGAATACTGAGCGTAGAGAAGGCAAGTGTGGAGGGGAGGAGGCAGTACTATCTGGAGCATATTCTGGAATGGAATAAATTCAGAGGATGTCTATAAAGACAACACAGGGCATCATCAACGATAAAGGTGACAAAAGGCAAATTTTTGTCCTAGATTATAGAAATTTAAAAATAATATTCAAGAGTGTAGAATTTACCCTGTGGTCCTTAAGGTTGTGACAAAGGAATGAGACAATGGCAGTTTTGTTTTAAGAAGACTGATCTGATGACGGGTGTGTACAAAAAAGATTAAGGAAAGTCTGAAAATCGGATTCGTGAGATACTGACAGGAGAGAAACTGTGGGTCAAGCAGAGGGAGAAATCAAAGATGACTCTGAAGTTGAGAGCCTGGTTAACTGGGTGGATGGTGACTCTATATATGGCATAAAGGAAGTCAGAAAAAGCAGCTGGTTTGGGGAAAGTCTTTACTACAAACGAGTTAAAAATGCCGGTAGGATGTACTGGAGGAAATGCAGAGCAGGCAAATGCAAAAATGGAGCTGGGGCTCAAAAGAGGGCTGGGTGCTAGTGTTAAAGATTTGGAAAATGGTTGAAGCCACAGAGGGGGTGACTGAAATCATCAAGTGCAAGAGTATGGTGATAGAAACGTAGAGAGCTAATAATTATTCGTGACTAGCACTACCCAAATTCCTTCATTTACACTAAATTAAAACACTAAGACTGATGCAGCTCCCGGAACCTCTGTAAGACAGAACGGTCAACAACGTCAAATGTAACAGAAAGAGCTAGATCTGGGGATTTCTGTTTGCATTTGTGATTAAAGTCACGATTGAGAGAATCTAGATAAGTAGTCTTTTCATTTCCTCAGGTCAAGCGTAGATTTGGCGGTTAGCTAGGTCATCTGACAAAGTCAGAAATCAAATGGGATAACTCCTAACTCACCAAATCCACCTGGAGTCTAAACCATTCCTTTGGATTTTCTAGACTTGACCACATTGTTTTTTCTAACTCCTTGTTTTCTGCCTAAACTCTAAGCTCCTTAAGGGTAGGACTTTGGTCTTGCAAGTGCTTGGCCCTTAAAGGAAGCTTAGCACATTTTGGTTAAATATAATAGTTGAGTGAAAATCGGCCTCAACTGTGTATAGATCCTCAACCATTTGCAGGAGTGATTAGGAACAAAAGAGAATCAAGGATTCAACATAACGTGTGTTCCGGGACAAGCAGGATGCTGAAAAGCAGAGAGCTAGTGATGATAAAGATGATTTAGAGGCCCTCGGATTTAACAGTGAGTCACTCTTCCCATAGCTACCAGAAAGACATGCTTCAAGGATTAATTAACTATTATTCTCAATTTACAAATGAGTTTATAGAAGCAGACAGGTTAAGTCACTTCTAGAAGATCATAATGTGTCAGCAGGAGATCAAAGCCTGGAGGAACTGGTTTACCACCAAGAGCCCCAAGTCTGTAACCTAATAGAGAGGTTCCAAACTTCCTTAAAACTGCACTTCTCAGATGATGAATCACTAAGCTTTTCCCTGAGGTTAGTTTCACATGAGCAACTTGGGAAAGATGCACTTTTAAGTGACGGAGAATTACAAATGCTATTATCTTTTGAGAAATGGTAGGGGCCTTCTTTCTTAAAGACGAAGCAGGAATTCTTCTTGATGGGAAGATAAAACATATCCTACCCCCAACTCTCCCCGGAAATAAACATTTACTGCGTAATGAACAAATATGGGACAAATATATTCACTTGTGTTTTATCCAGCACCTTTAAAATGATTAAGTGAATCGTTGCTTCCCTTTGTAAGAGGTTTATTAGCTACTGGTTTAAAAGGTTCATTTCTTGGATTACAACCAGGCATGAGCTGAGGCGAAGTTACCTTACAGCTTCTTTTGTGGCCTCCCTGTATTCTTGAAACAGGGCAGCAAGAGTTAACCCAGACTGTCTCCCGCTGATCAGTAATGAGCGAGAGCTGCAGCTGAATGTCAATAGCTCCCTGTGAACTTGGGTAACCCAGCTGAGCCCTCTGCTTGCCAGAGCTGGAGGAGGTAATCAGCTTGACCCATGTGACCTTCCTGAGGCTGTGCTCTGTCCTGCATCCAGAAACTTCTTTGCATATGACTCCTACATGCTGCTCAGTTGAACCCTTCTTAGGAGAACTGAACCTGAGTCAGTTTTGAGAGGAAACACAATATAAATTAGTCAATTCTGGTTACAGGTTGCACAATACAGTAGGTGCTTTAAAAAAATTCATAGGGACATCCTGGAAACCTCAAAACCTTTCCAGGAGCAGCTCTGAAATCTGCCCTTCCAGCATTAGTCAAATAAATTGAAGCTTATATAACAGTTCTGTCCAGACTTTACATTTCTTTGCGGAGCTGTGTTTCATCAAATGCTTTCACCTTTCTCAGTCTGGTAAACTGATTTACTTTCGTTTTATTGTTTACTTGTCACTACTCTCATTGCATAGTCCCAAGGATGCCATACAAGCAAACTTTTCATTATAGATTGGGTATATTTCATAAGATTTTCGTTGAATTTCTAAACAGCTTTTCCTCCTTATTCTGTTCAATAAATAAAACTTGAACAATATCGTAAACTCCTGTCTATCTGGGTCTAAATATATCTTATTAAAGAATGTTATTATTCTAAACTGAGAGAGTGGATGCTAATTCTGCTGTTAAACTGCATAAATTACATAACCATTACAGAAGAGAACGACAGCACTTCCTATAAAAGTAGGAAAGAGTGATTCAAATAATAAAGATTAACCTATCATAGACTCTGGAAATCCATAAGTAAGTCCCATGACAAATATAGAGTTTGTATTCCCAAGAAAATGGGGCTTAAATGTAACAAAAATACTCAATTGGCTTAAGCTCATAATGGCGTTCAAGTACTCAAATCAAAGGCACATTATTCCATGAAGAGCTAGAAGCTTCGTTCTTACCCTAAAGCAAACTTACCACCAAAGTATGTTTATTATGCATGTTCGTCTTCAGGACTCCGGAACCCTTGGTCACGACTAATGGATTTTGCCTGAAAAAAAAATTTGTATACGGTAATTTTCTTTAGTTTTTATAACAATAATTTTTAAAATCCTTTTTAAATAATTGCTCCAGAAAAGATGAATTCTTTATCAAATGCTGTTGACCACTATCATTAATTTGCAGGATAAAGACAAAGAAGTTGCAGCTTCAGGGTGGGGTAAGGAAAGAAGCGAAGTTGGAAATCAAAACCTGTGGTCAAATACTATAAACAGCATGTAGGCTTCTTCGGACAAGCACATATGGTTAGACTAGTGGGAAAAAAACCTGCTAACAATTCTATATTAAGCTGAACATTATCCTCGCAACTTGGTCCTAAGAGAAACAACACAATTATGAACTCTAAGATGAGCTAAGGCAACAGATGGTAAAGATTACTGGAGGGAAATGACACCTATACATTTGACCACAACTGTCAAACACACACACACACAAAGAAAGACTACATAACAACACACTTTACCCAGACTTGCCCGTTTCTGGCTCGAGCATCTTGTAACTGACAGCTTGAACATCTCTGAACAAATATCTTAAGGAGTCCAATTCCCAAAGGAGGGTGATTTTTCAAAACATGTGCCACGTGCCCTAGTAAATCATGCATCCAGAGTGGGCTCTGGCAACCACATGAAACTAACAAAATATATTTCCCGTGCTGATTTTTAAAAGCCTGTGGAGATCTGATCACATGATAACTAGTTATTTTAGCAAGGTCTAAATTTGTATGTAGAGTTGGCCTTTAGAAAGTGTCACATGTTTGTTTTGCCCCTGGAACACTCCTTTTTACAAAGATTCATAAAATTATTTTCTGTGAAAGTAAAGAGAGCAAATCGGCTTTATCTGATCAGATAGCATTATCACAGCGGAGAAGAACTTCACTGCTTTATTTGGAGCGTCTATTTTTTTTGCTCCTCTGTCTGGCCCCGCCAGCACCACCACCCACACTTCCCTGAAGGGAAAAGAGCTTTGTCAAAAGACTTTCTGGTAAACCAAAAGCGCTTTGTGGATAGTAACAGCGCGCCTGGCACCAGAATGAGGCTGAGTTAAGCAGGGTTCTCCACAACGGGCTCCTACTGGCTCTGCTCAATCAAATATCTAACACCTGAAATGAATGAGGAGGCTTCAGAAATTGCTCTCGTGACTAGGGTAAGCTAAACAAATACACCTAAGCTTTGCCTTACTCCATATTTCTACAGTCAAAATATAATTTGCACAGATTAGCTGCCAAAATATACTTTTTGGGGCTACCCTCCCTGAGGTCATGAAATGACCATTGTGCTGCGCTCTACCGTGAAGACTCATAACTCTGCTATCCCACAGGCACTGTGAAGGGCCTTATTTGAGGGAGAGCAGACTGTGATAAATAAAGGGAAAGAAGGACAATTAAGACGCAGTGCCCCATCTGGAAGTGTTTCCATGCCTTTAGAGAAAGAACAAGACAAGTAACAGAAAGTAACAATTATATAGAATATAATTGTACAAACACCATAACAGAACCGTGAATCAAGTGCTCTGGGTACCCAAAGATGGGAGAAATTGGTTCCATCTGAGCCACTAAGCAAAGGCTTCCCAGCGGAAGTGACATTGAGGCCTTCAAGGGTTGTATCAAATAGGATACTGGAGACATTCCATGCCACTTGAGGACACACACACCAGTGTGTAGCCCATGCTGAAGGTGCTCAGGCTTATCCTAGGTAAAGTGGAAGAACAAAAAAGGCTATAAGTTTAGGTAACCAATTTTTTTAATGCTTTTTTTTTTTTGGTGAGGAAGATTGGCGCTAAACTAACATTTGTTGCCAATCTTTCTCTTTTTTTTTCCTTTCCAAAGCCCCAGTACATAGTTGCATATCCTACCTGTAGATCATTCTATTCCTTCTATGTGGGATGCCACCACAGCATGACTTGATGAGCGGTATGTAAGTCCACACCCAGGATCCAAACCAGTGAGCCCCAGGACACCAAAGCGAAGTGCACATGCTTAACCACTCGGCCACAGGGCTGGCCCCCTAGGCAATCAATTTTTAAATGTGTTTATTATGAAAGATTCCAAACATTTACAAAAGGAGAGAGAATGATAAAATGATCCTTCAAATGCCCATCACCTACATTTAAAGATTGTCAAGGGGCTGGCCCTGTGGCCAAGTGGTTAAGTTTGCACACTCCACTTCAGGGGCCTGAGGTTCCCTAGTTTGGATCCTATACAGACCTATACGCTGCTCATCAGGCCATGCTGTGGTGGCAACCCACACAGAAGAACTAGAATGATCTACAACTAGGATATACAACTATATACTGGGACTTTGGGGAGAAAAAAAAAAAAGGAAGATCAGCAACAAACCTCAGGGCCAATCTTCCTCACCAAAAAAAAAAAACCAGTTCCACTTTAAAAACAAAAGATTATCAAGTTTGGCAGATTTGTTTCATCTACTTTCTTTTCTTTTTTTCCTGAGTTTTTTAAAAGTATATCCCAGACATGTATCAGTTCAACTCTTCTGACTTCAATATGTGTCTCTTAGAAATGGGCATTGTCCTAAATAATCACAATGCCATTATCACAAACAAAATCAGTCATAATTCTTAAATGTCATCTAATAGAAGGTCATATTAAATTTCTCCATTTTTCTCAAAACTGCCTTTTTACATGGTTAGTTTATTAAATTGGTGACAGATTTTTTTTTTCCAAAGCCCAAATGCCATCCCATGGAGTTGGGCAGCATCTCATAGGCAGTGGGAGTTCCTGGAGGGCCCCGACTATTTCTAAGTCCTCGTTGAATAGCCTTGTACCTAGCACAGTGCTCAGCCCAGAATTAACACTAAATAGAAGTTTGCTGAATTGCACTGATCTGAATTAAACAGCACTGGTGAGTAGGGTGGCCTCTCTTCAGTACTCGGTTTTAAGATAACCCCAGTGGCTGTGGGTGGACATTGGAAAGCCTGGCCTAAGGAAGAGTCTGTACACTCAAGGAGCTTGCATTATACAAGAGCTGTCAAAAGGACACAAACCATAAACTGGAACTGTGGAGAAGAGAAATCCTCAGCTTGCGGATTTACTGAAATGACTAGCCTCTGAGCCTTCTGGAATATGGAAAGGGGCCATACTTACCCTTGTATATCTGCATTGACTAATATCTGAATAGACTAATAGCAAAGACGGATTTTTCTCAACCAGGTTAAAATGCCTCCTCTGATGATTAAAGAATTGTTTTTAAAATATTTACTTCAACAATGCTCTGGGCGAGTTATACTTGGAAGAGCATGTGTATTCTCAGTGCCTAAGAAAAGAAACCACTAGAGGAGAGACAATTCTATCCAGGGAGAATGGTACTCATAACCTTGCAAAGTTTCAGCAACTTACCATTTGAGCTGCACTTATACATTTCTTATCTCATTGCTTTTCTTTGTTATTCACAACAACTGGTGAAACGTATAGGACAGATCTTATCTACATTTAACGGGTAAGGAAACTGAGGCCCAGAGTAAGTAACTATCATAGTCAAGGTCTTAAAGCTGGTTATTGGTGGAGGCAAGATTTAAGGCCATCTCTGGATACCAAGAACAGCACAGGTGGTTTTAGATTTCTACTATTTTCTTGATTTCCATTTTCCGTTCTTAGGATTGTCTTGGTCCCATTTGTCCTGTGGCACCAAATTTCCTGTGTAGAAGAAGCTGGAAGGCAATGAAGGCTCCCAGTCTTCGCGGGTGGGCTGAGTAAATAAACTTCGAGCAGTTTGAAGCATCCTTGAGAGCTGACAATCTCCTCTTCATATTATTTTTATAGATTCTTCAGGCTCCATTAATATTTTTGAAGCTTTCTTCCAAGAAATAAACAGAATTATATTTTCCCCATAGAGTAGACGTCTACTAGTAACTGATGATCTAAAGAGATTTGAGCTATTTATTATGTAATTGATATATATATTTTTTATCAAAGACCATTTTAAAAGTGTTTTGTGTTCAATTTTTTCATAGTATGCATAATATGTGTATTGTATGAACAGAGAATCAGACATTAATACTGCAATGAATTTTGACATTATATTTTAGTATGAAAGTCTTTATAATCTCAGATTATAGTGTAAAAATAAAATGCATACAGTAACAATTAGTTCTGGTTCAATTACTCCACAGCAAATTATCTTCAGTCAATTATTATGAATAAATGTATATGGTTCTTGCATTATTAATATATGAGTGATAACTTCTTCTTTTTTTTAAAGACTGGCACCTGAGCTAACATCTGTTGTCAATCTTCTTTTTTTTCCTTCTTCTGTTTCTCCCCAAAGCCCCCCAGCAATTGTTGCATATTCTTGTTGTAGGTCCTTCTGGTTGTGCCATGTGGGATGCTGCCTCAGCATGGCCTGATAAGCGGTGCCATGTCCGTGCCCAGGATCTGAACCAGCACACCTCCGGGCTGCTGAAGTGGAGCGCGCCAACTTAATCACTCGGCCATGGGGCCGGCCCCATGAGTTATAACTTCTGCACTTAGCTTTCTATTATTGTTCCCTGTACGACATCTATTTTGTTCAGCTTTTCATCTTATTTCCAGTGCTACCTGAGTTTCCGTTTTTTTTTCTTTTCCCTTGAACTATCCTATTATAAAAGATTTTCCTAATTTTTGAAAATGGGATTGTTTTGTACAAGTGCCCTCAGAAAAGACTGTATAATAGTCAAGTGCTGTAATTTCTGAAACCCAATGAAATTGGTGCAAGCTATGAATGAAGATTATTTTGGATTTTCTTTTATCTAAAAGCCCCAGAAATTTAATTGTAGGATCGATTGTCTCCGCTTGGGAGCCACATCTGCCTGTTGGAGCTATATTTGGTTCCAAAATCTCAATTGCAGAAGCTTCTGATTGAGATCGTGCTCTGTCCTTCCGCACAGTGACTTCTGAGGACAGTCCACTGAGATGGGTGTTAATTTCTAGCCTTCTTTATTTCCTACAAGTGGAATCAGATTGAGAATGTTCAACTAGATTTTTTTCTCTTAAGTCAACTGTCAACACTTCGATCGTTCTTGGAAATGAAGGAAATTCATCCCCCAGGATCAGGGAATCGTGTAGATTTACAAGGCTAAAGTTTTGTTCTCCATTTTGTTACAGTTTTTGTTAAGGATTAGTACCAGGGAAGATGTCATTGACACTAAAAATATTTTAAGGAAGAGGAAGAAGGAGTGCTGTTAAACTTTTTGGAGATATAATATTTCAAAACAAAAGATGGTATTTGGGAGGTATGCTGACAACCTCACAGTGACAGGGTCTTCTCTCGTTTTGTATTCACCACAGCCTTGTATAAAGTAGGTGCTCAATAAAGGCTTGTTGCCTGAATGAACGCATGGGCCCAGGTTTATTTGAAAGAAAATTTACATTCATATGCTATGGCATCTCCCGGAAGCTCTTCATTTCAACCTTCACCCCCTCTAGAGGAAGCCAGGGTGATCTTTCTAACATGCGGATTTGGTCCTGTCATTCTTATAGCTAATCACTTTCACTGGCTCCCATTTGCCCACAGGATTCAGTCCAAATTCCACAGCATGACGTGGAAGCCCTTGCCCCAGCCTCAGCCTCCAGCTTCATCTGTTCCTCCCGCTGCTCTACCCACCTCCCCTCCAAATAAACTGGATGCATCAACCTGCATCCTCTTTCCATGCTTTTGTGTAGGCTGTTGCCAGCTTCCAGGATCTTCAAGTACCTGACTAGTTACCACCTGTCTTTTAGTATCAGTTCGAAGCTCACCGTCTCTGAGCCATTCTCCCTTATAAACCTTCTTCTTGTGTCCTGGTTGTCTCTGTGTCTTGCGAGAGCTCTCTGTCTCCCTGGACTGCTCTCTGAAGACCCTAAGTCTTTTTCACTTTTTTTTTTTAAAGCCAGCCTTTTGTTGGCATGCTTTTTTTTTTTTTTTTTTTTTGCTGAGGAAGATTGACCTTAAGCTAACATCTGTTGCCAATCTTCTTTTTTTTTTTTTGTCCCCCAAAACCCCAGTACATAGTTGTATATCCTACTTGTAGGTCATTCTAGTTCTCCTACGTGGGATGCTGCCACAGCATGGCTAGATGAGCAGTGTGTAGGTCCACACCCAGGATCCAAACCTGCAAACCTTAGGCCGCTGAAGTGGAGCATGCAAACTCAACCACCACACCACTGGGCTGGCCCCCTCTTTTTCACCTTTAGGTCCAAGATACTCAGTATCACTATGTCAAGTACATAGTAGGTAGTCAAACGTTTTGGAGAAAAAAAAAGTTGGTGGGAAGAAAAAGAGAGAATGGCAGGAAGGAAGAAAAGAGAGAAAAAACACTTACTCTTGATTCAGACCATTTTTCTAGGCTCTGTAAGCCAGAAATGAGCTCTAAATAGAAAACAATGTTCGGTGTTTAAATAAAATCTACTAAACTTGGAATACACATTTTAAAGAACAAGCTTTTATATTTTGTAACTTGTTCAGAAGGCTTCCTAGCAGTAAGTGATACAATTCCTCTTGAATGATGACATGATTTAAAAAACAAAAGCAATAATTTTCTTATTAAAGCCTGCACTTTGAAATCAAAGAAAGCATAATTATTTCCAAGTTTATTTGACTCCCACATAGAGATGAAAACCCAATTCAGAAATAACGAAATTCTCACTCTATAATATTTTGTTTAAATACCAAGTACAAAGTTCATTATTTTGCAGTTTTTGATGTGTTTTGGGGTCATGAGCTCAGTCTATCTTACTTCCTCTTTACCACGGGCTGGAGCCTCTTAACTATTTATGGATTTCACTGATCAGCAAGCTTGGCTGAACTGAACCGCTCCAAGAAGCGCCAGATTTTAATAGAAGTGGGGCTTCCTCTCAACAGGGTTGCATTTAAAGAGAAAGTAAGATATGTTTGAATATCTCTCTTTATAATATGTAAATATGGTATCATTTTGAGAAAAACACAGACAACTAGGCATGCCAGTTTATGAATATAACACTGCAATATTAAATTTCTAAGGGAAAAAAGAAATCGGTACTGGGGATGGAGAGAAAGGACGTGCAAAACCAGGAAACTAACAAAGACTGTCCATTTGCTCTTCACACACTCCCACCCCTTTCCAAACTGCCTAGATTATCAGGGGCCTCCACAAAACAAACACACACGCAAACACACCATGCAGGGCAGAGAAGATTGGTGTTTGACTCTGAATGTGCAAATGAAAACAGAATTCTTTGTACTGACTGCTCATAGATGACAATCTGGCTTTCATTTAGTTATAGTAATGCCCTTCACCCCTTTGCAACCTTTCCACTTATAACCTTGAGCCTCCCAGGCAGGAAATCTGCCAGTCTCTCTGCTCAAGAAACCCGGTCCACAGCCACTGAGTCCAAGGCCATTCAGTACAGAACAGCGAGTCTGAGGCAACCTGGGAAGCCAGGCCGTGGAGTCCCAGTTGGTCAGACCACTAGACCACATTGCACCATTGGAGCAAAGATAAACATGAGGGTTGATCCAGGGCAGCCTCTGTTGTTTACGAATGTGTTTGCAGCCTTTCCAAAGCCCCGTTGTCCTAATTTCTTTTTCCTGTTTGCAACTCATAAGCATTTCTGTCTTCCTTTCCCCTTACCTAACCTATTTCCATGACCATTTTCATTCTTTTGCTTCAAATGAGCAACTGATGAATAAAATAGAATAAGATGACATGCTCTGGGTTGTCTAGAAGCACGTTTATATCAGGGTTTTGGTGCAGATCTTACTATAGATAATATTAAGGCAGTGCATCAGCACCAAAGAATATTTTACAAAAAAATAAAAGGTGCTTTGAGCACAAAACGACTTCTGACCCTCCCCACACGTTTTGAGTCAGCGAATCTTAAGGCAATATAGAAGTGATGGAACTCAGACAATTAATAGATTATGCTCCTTTCAACCCAAATGCTATGATGAATTTGCCCAAACTTACAATGTTGTGAATGAAACCTTGTGTTTGCAAAGTGTTTATTTAAGTACACAGGGGGTGTCAAGAATCACGTAAGATAGACCCCAGTCAATTTGCAGCTTTAAAAACATGAGCAATTAGGTAAAACTGAAAAGCGTAGAAATGAAGTAGGAAAAACAAATTGAACACTCATGATTGCTAACCCTTGAGGCAGAGAGAGGAGGCTCGTTGTCGAGAAGGTCAAGGAGGTACACCAACTGTTCTTGAACTTCGAAAGTGAACCTTAAGCATCGGGGAAGGTATTAAGTTTAGAGACATTGGCTTTATTTGTAGCTAATTTCATTTAACTTTATTCCCTACTATAGGAATTACAGGTTTATCCTAACACTATAATTAAGAGCTGTGGTCAGGTCAATATTTGGCTCACAGATGTAATAAATATACAATATTTCTATCAGAAATCAAAAACCTTCTTGTAGAAGCAAAATTGTTTTTTCTAGTCTGTAAATTTTATAGCATTTTTCTCTTTAACTTTCTCTTCATTTCTAAAGTCTGTTTCTCTTGGACTCAAATTCTGTGTCTCCAGACTTGAACCCAGCAGTGAGTGAGGAGGGCTTCTCAGTCATCATGACATCCCCCTGGTCACCATTCTAATCTGGCCCTACGGGCAATAGAGCCAGATCCCTGGGTCCTCACTCTTGTGTGTCTGAGGTTTATGGCTAGCGGCTTCAGCCTGGGCTGAGTGGCAGCAGACAGCCCCAGTGACCTCTTGTGAGTAACCTGGCCGTGAGCCCTGACCCATGGATGGGGCTGGAGCCTTGCACTCATGCCCATTGCCTAATCCTTCTGACTCCAGTGGAACCTAAAATGAGTAGGAGTGGGATGACTCTTACCTCAAAAAGTGGTGTGAAAGAGGGAAAATGGCCAAATAGCCCTGGGGTGGTGAAGGTTCCTGGCTTCGATGTCTTCCCTCTTGAGAAAGTCAGGACACTTCAGCTCTGTACATGGTTAATAAGAGGACAGGATCTTTGGAAGTGGGAAATAATAGCCAGCCTGTTAGTTTATTGGAGAGAAAATAATTTAATTGGGAGCTAAACCAGCCTGGATAGGAGAGGAAAGGGGCTCTCCAAGGAGCCCTAGGAATGGGAAGAAGAATGAAATCCCGCAGTTTGTTTTTAAGGGATTTTGGGAAGCCAGGACTCCCTGTGAAAGCATTTATCAAATCGCCCACCTCCATTATAGTGGGCCGCTCTCTCAAGGGACTGGGAAAAGAGAGGAGAGCAGTCTGTTGGCTTACTGAAGCACATGAGGGCTTTTTCCCCTGATTCCCTAGAATGTTTTCTAAATATTTAGGTCTTAGATCATTATATTTTCTCCTGAAGGGAAGTCCCAACAATTGCACATCAAAGAAATCTCATGAAACCTTGTGAAAGGGGGCTAATGTAGAATGTTCTTTTGTGTCCTGGTGTCCTTGATACTTAGAAGTGAGGTAACTACACAATCATGAGCAGAAGGTCCTTCAACCAAATTATCCTGTCACGGCCTTCCGGAATGGACACACCTGAAGAACTGGTTAAGAGAGCTCTGAGTTTTCAGTAGGCATGAAGAAAAACAGAGGGGCGACACCATTTGCCTAACAGCATTCTTCCGGGACTCACTTCCTGGTGGATCCCAGCAGTCCTTGATCAAATTCTCTGATGTAGGGACCCAGCCCAATTGTTTGATTTCTCATATTGCCTGGAGGAAGCTGGTGCTACACCAAAAGAAAGAGAAAATTCACCCATTCATCCCCCTGAATCAAAAGGCTAAGAAAAGAGGAAGCCTTTACAAGTTAACAATGTGCCCCCCTTCCCTCCTCCCTTCTTCTACTTTTGACTTCTTTGGTAGGAGGGCTGGATCTCAGCTCCATTCCCAAATAAAGACTGAATTGGAGGATTCGTACTTTTTCATTTCCTTCACAGAATCTAAGGGCCTAAAGAACCCTTAGAGACTGATTAACTGCTTGATTCATTCATTCATTTGTTCATTCATCCATTTAGCAGGCATTTGTTATAAGGCATGCTTTGCAATAGACACCACAAAAAGACTGAGAATACAAAGACAAAAGGATATGAGTTTTTGCCCTGGAGAAGGTCATGGTCCAGTGGTGGAGAAAGACATGGAAACAAATGTTTTGGGTATGAATCATAACTCTCAAACTGAGGTGTGTGTGCAAGAAATGTCATTTGTCGTTATTTTCTTTAAAGGAGATTAAGTGCTACTCTGAGCTCTCATTCTGCAGGGCATCTGGGCAGTTCAATCTCAGTCATTATTGAGGGTCCCTTCCTGCTTTCCTCCTGTGCCATGCAAAAGTTCTGTGGTTTTTATAGCTCAGAGCATGTAAGGAGACCCCTGGCAATCTTGGGTCCACATAGGGTACCAGTGGTCCAAGTCTGGTGGTTACTTGAGGTCTGGAAGCCCTACTACTTCCATGATACACATGGGCTACTGGATCCTTGAGGAACTGGGAGGCTGATGCCTAAAACCAGCATCCTAGTTGCGTGGGTAGCCATCCCCCTGCTGTGATCCTGTCACTTTCAGGGCTCTGCCTAGGAGTGCGATCTGCCTGGGTCCTACTGCCCCCAGAACCCACCCACCTCCACTCTCTTCTTTGCCTGTGAGGATAATCTCCTCTTACTTCTTCTTCTGTATTTCCTCCACCCCTAACCCAGAAGAATCTGCTCCAGGAGATATATTCCAGGAGCAAATACAAATTAATATCTTGGTGAGTATTCTGACCCTCAACCCCAAGAGTGAGTGTCTCTCAACTGTTCTGCCTGAGTGACTCACAAACCTCTCACCCTACCCCGAGCCCAGTGTCAGAACATGGGCTTGAGTAAGTGCTGTGGGAAAGAAGTAGCTACCTTGGGGAATTTGGGACTCAGAGACTTGATGCTTCCTCCGGGTCACGAGGGGTGGGGAGAGGTTCATAATGTGCATAGGGCATGGGGGAAGGGCATCTGGAGTCAAACGTGCAGAATGTAGGAAACAGAGAAGGATGAAAGAGTCTATGTGTTCCAGGAAATGTGAAAATCCTTCCATGATGTGTGTGTGTGATGGGGGTGATGACAAGAGATGCGGCTAGAAAGGGGATGGCGCTAAATTCTGAAGGGAATTAACCGTAAATTTGGGGGGTTTCCAAGGTGAATTTCTAGGGTAAACAGTTTAAGGTCGTTGCCTACACTGTAGCAGTGAGGGAAATCCGTGGACTTCGAAGTCTGTTGGATGTATCTCAAACTCTCAGCTCCACCATTTTCTTGCCATGTGACCCTAGGCAAGTTACTTAACCTCTCTGTGCCTCAGTTTCTATGATCTGTAAAATGGGTGTAGATAATGGTAGCACCTATTTTAGAGGCTTTTGGTGAGAATTGAATAAGACAACATGTGTAAAGCATCTGCACAGCCTGGGACACATAATTAGTGTTAAATAAATGTTAGTCAATGGTATTTTTCTTTTAAAGTTATTTTCATGTCATTACACTCACAGCAACCCAGAAAGGCAGGCCCAGCATGTACTGCTGTACCATTCTGCAGCTGTAGAGGCAGCCAGGAATCAAAACCTAAAGTGCTCAGTTGACTAAACATACCGACAGATGTAAGACTTGATGTAACATTGTGGATGATAAGAGCTCCAAAGGTCAAAAGAAGCGAACATCAGGAGCAGCACGGGGGCTGAGCTTTGATGATTTCACCAAGTGTAAAGGCAGTGTCTGGCACCCAGACACTACCCAAGTCATTTTGTTTTGAGATTCTCCAAGAGAACATGATAAAAATAAAAATAAGCAATCAAACGAGAGAAAGTGGCGTGTTCGTTTCCAAGATTCTCTGTAACAAAGTACCACAAACCAAGTGGTTTAAAAACAACAGAAATTTATTCTCTCACAGTTCTGGAAGACAGAAGTCCAAAATCAAGTTGTCAGGAGGGCCAGACTTCCTCTGAGACTCCGGGTAGAATCCTTCCTCGCCTCTTCCTGGCTTCTGGCAGGAGCCATCAATACTTGGGATTTCTTGGATTATCTCTGTTGTGACATGGTGTTCTCCCCATGTGTCTGTCTCAGTGTCTCTTCTCTTCTCCTTATAAGGACACCAACTATATTGGATCAAAGGCACATCTACAATATGACCTCACCTTAACCTACATCTTAATCATGTCTGCAAGTACTCTGTTTCCAAATAAGGTCACATTTACAGAACCCAGGGGTTAGGACTTCAACACATCTTTCAGGGGAACACAATTCAACCTAAACGTGGTCTTACAGAAAGAGCACGGGGCTTGTAGCAGTGGTTGGGGTAAAGTCACCTCTCGGGAGTCAGATGTGTTATTTGCAAAATCAGGAGTGGCTCTAAAATGCTATGGTTATCCAAGCTTCTCTGGATTCTAAAAATGAAATACATGTAGAGTCAAAAACTGAAGTAACTAATTGAAACTGTGTGTTCAAATCAAAACTGCAGTTTGAGGAACCAGGGGTTACATAACTAACAACCTAAGCCCTTACTGACCCCAGCGACATTAGGAAGCAGTGCTTATGAAAGACTGCGCTCGGTCTGAACAATTTCTTCAGTTGGGCAGAGGATAGACCTGCTTGTGTAACTGGCATTTTCCATCGCTCCCTTAAAATGTGCTTTGATAAATATATTTGGAAGAAATAACATGAAGTATATGAAAATGAAAAGTTTAGTCTACTCTCTAAATCTGATCTTCTTATACAATGGTTTGAGATTTGAGTACTAAAACAAAACTATTATTATAAATCCCCCTGCTTAGGTTAATTGTTAAAACCAAGATCACCACTGAAGACCTTCCATTTACCATCTACGCTTGCCCTCCCATCTCCCTTAACGCTCATCCTTGGCTCCAATAATATATATTTTTGTGGTTTTCTTTGTGAAAAAACCTGATGCATGGGTCATGCTTGTGGTTTGATTCTGTCGTCAGAATATGTCACATTGTAAGGTAGTCTTGCCTGTTGATATCCAGCCAACCATTCCCGTATCATACTCTCTCATCTTTACATGTTTTATGATTTGATTGCATATGTAAATGAGGGACACCTGCTGGGATTCCATCTTGGGTTGGCCCAACGCAACCCAAATGTTGATACTCTGTATCCCTGAGAAGGATATAAAAGTTTGGTAGGATCTTAAGAGATGGTTCAAATGGGAAGGGAATTCTGTTGGGGGATGATATGAGAAGATACTTGGAGGCTGAAGAACGTAGAGAATGTTTGGAGAAAATTGACTTACTTCTTTAATAATCAAGTCCCAGATGAGCCTGAAAAAGTCATGTTGGGCCCAAATTATGGAAGAGTTTTGCCTCCAAGCTGAGAATTTTTGAATTTATTCTGTAGGCAGCAAGGGGGTGCTGAAAGTTTTCGGGGAGGTGGTTAACATCTGAGTTTGTTTTAGGTGGCTGTCCCTTTAACACCACGGAAGGTGGGCTGGTGAGGAAGAATCTGTGTTTGCAGAGATCATCTGTGAAGCTCTTACAAACGTCAGAGCAAGGGATACTGCCAGCCTCCCCCAGGTAGTGATGTTGGAAAAGAAGTAGAAGGCACAGATATAAGAGACTCTACAGACCTGGAACCAATTGGTCAGGTGCATGAAAACGAGATTCTAGTCCTAGCAAATGGAGGAATGATGTGGTCCCATGAATGTGTGAGAAGGATTGTGTTCTATTTTGGATGTGTTGAGTTTGAGGTGACTTCAGGACAGCCCAGTGAAGATGTTCCCCGGGAAGCATGAGGTCACTATCTCTGCTCTGGCATGTTTATAAAGAAGGCTCCCAAGGGCACAGACTGCAACTCTGTCCTTTGCTGAATTCAGATGTCCTGCCCTGTGTTTACTGAACACACTGTGGTTACTCAGCAAATCCTAGTTAAGATCTTCACACAGCCCTTTTCATCGAACACTCAACAAAGTCATTAGCAGCTCTACCAATCTATCCAGCCTTAGATGCAGAAACTTGTACTATCATTCTAACATTTTTAATGTAGCAACTTTTCACCAGGACATTCTTCTAAAATCAGCTTTTTACTGAGCAGTGAAAACTGATACAGGAATAGTCTGAAGTCACATATTCCATATATCTAAGAAATAGGAGTAGATTTCAGGAGCCTGAACTCCTGGATGCCTATTTTCATCAGGCTACTTATTTTTCTTCTTTGCCAGTTGATGTATTAACATTATACATTACAGAAGTTTCAAGGACCCCATCTGAGAAGAATGACCGGAAAAAGTCTTTTTTATCCATAAAATGGGGGGGGAAAGAGAAGAATTGGTTAGATGCCAAAAGCAATCATGTGTTTTAGATATGCCCTTGGTTGGTATGCTCATAAACATAATTCACAGGGGGAAAGTTGACATGGAGCCACTTTGTGTCCTTACAAGTAGAGCCTTCTGCTTCAGTTGAGACAAAAATATGAATAGGGCAGAGGTAAAGAAACAATATGACATGCTGACATGTGGCTAGGCAGTGCCAAACCACTTTATCTCGTCCCATTTGAAAAAGGAAACTCACTTGCTTTTCTCTAGACCCAGGCAGGAGGGAATCAGGGAAGGCAGGACCGCTGGGTTCTAGTTGCGATTGTGCCCCTAACGAGAAGTTTTGCTACTAACCTTGGGTATATCACTTCCCCCTCTGTGTGGTGGCATTTTCAGCTATAATTTTCTCTCCTTCACATATCACCTTCTCTATTGATTCTCTACCCCTGCAGCCTTTCTTAAGCGATCAGACACATGATATATAAAATACCCATATCTTTTTGGATGATGTGTATTTCCTACTGAGAGAGGCTCCTCTTCTTGTTGCTAATAATGAAAATTACAAGTGTGGAGCCTGGCTCACTCGTGTCAAGATGATATGAGTAAACTGAAGGTCACTTTCAGCATACTTTTACCGTGCCTCCCAGGCACTGCTGATAAGAAAAAGACAAAAGGACAAAGACAAAATTAACTTTTAATTTCCCATCCAAGCTACAACTGACAGAAACAGAGAGGTGGGTAGAATCTCTTCTAACATACAATGGAGAATTATATATTAAATATCTTATCTGATTTAACTTATCAGAGATAACCAAGCATGCAACTATTTAAATCTAGATTTATAGGTAAGGTCCCTAGCTCTGAACACAAATAAATTTTAGTGACACATTTTCATGTCTGGTATCAGTCCGAAAATCTTTCCACCCTAAATTAGATGAATAAACAAACAAATCAAATACGTTAATTTTCTCTTTGGAATAGTTTTCTTTCTGAGCAATCATTCAAATTATTTACATGCTGATATAAGACATTACTTAACATAATGAGTAACGATTTTCTCACCCTCCAAGACATCAGCCACCAACCCTTCTTCAGCAGTTATTTTTGCAATTCTATAGCATCACCAGGAATATTAGTAAAGAAGCTGACTTTTTTTGTGTATTAACTTACTTCATAAAATGTGATCAGGGGCCGGCCCAGTGGCCCAGCGGTTGAGTTTCCACATTCTGCTTCTCGGTGGCCCAGGGTTCACCAGTTCAGATCCCGGATGCGGACATGGCACCACTTGGCAAAAGCCATGCTGGGGTAGGCATCCCACGTATAAAGTAGAGAAAGATGGGCATGGATGTTAGCTCAGTGCCGGGCTTCCTCAGCAAAAAGAGGAGGATTGGTGGCAGATGTTAGCTCAGGGCTAATCTTCCTCAAAAAAAAAAATGGGATCAATAATTAGGGCTGGTAAAAGATTAGCTATGCAAGCCACCCAACATAATATGTGGATGAAATACATTAACTGTAGACAATAAATTAATTTTATAGAACACCCCACTCGTAAACGATCAATGAAAGTCAAACGACCAGCACTTTCAAACAACAGATTTCAAAACAATTTTTGAGTGTAAGCTTTTCTTATATAAACTTTTTATCTTTGTGTAGCATATCCTCATTCCGTCAATTTCATGACTGCAAGCAAGTCACACTCTGGACTTCCACAAAGTCCAATTTAGCGCTAAAGATTTAAAAACATGTATGGATTAAGTACTACTTTGTTGTTTTATAAATTTATTCTCTATTTTGTAAATGTACAAGTTACCCTATTGCAATTAAGTATAATCTGACTTCTATAACAATGATTGATTCCTCAGAAGCCTATGTACTGTATAAAACATGTTTATCCCTGCTATAACATTTTCAACTTGCAGGATTCCTCCTTAATAATGATAAACCGCTCAGGACAAATGTGCAATACAGGCTTTGAGTTGACAAACTGCAACTGGCAAGAGAGTAGACGCCCCTCCAAATGACAGTACTTGAAAGCTATATAATCATTCTATTTTACCCTAAATCAATTACAGTTCAGAAATTCATAAAGAAATAACAACTCCAAAGGAAAGTAATAACCTTGAACTCTATAGCACGTATAGTATATATAGCATATATAATCTAAACATCCAGAGTTTCAGTCACCAAACTTCTCCTTTGCGTAGGGAACATTAAATGTTTCTTTAGAAGCCTTATGCTTAAACAGTAGAAATGGAGGTGATATTAAAAATGAATAGAGAAATAGAGGAGGAGTTAAAAGTATTTTCATTTAAATTTTAAACAGGGTATCTGGCTTTCTTAGGCATGCAAATTTTAAAAAATACCATATAAAAATTTCATTAATGATAATAGTCCATTGTAGAAAATAACAGATAAGCAAAAAGAGTAAAGTAAGTGTCTTCCATAATTCCAAAAATACTGATATACATACTCTCTGTTATAGGTTGAATTGGTGGCCCCTCCACAAATTCACATGAAGTCCTAACCCCCATTACCTCAGAATGTGCCCTTATTTGGAGATAGAGTCTTTACAGAGGTAATCAAGTTAAAATGAGGTCTTTAGGGTGGGCCCTAATCCAATATGGCTGGTCTTCTTACAAAAAGGGGAAATCTGGGCACAGAGACATGCATAGAGGGAAGACCACATGAAGAGACATAGGGAGAAGGCAGCCATCTACCAGGCAAGAAGAGAGGCCTGGAACAGACCCTTCCTTCACAGCCCTCAGAAGGAACAAATCTTATTGATGCCTTGATTTTGGACCTCTAACCTCCAGAACGGTGAGACGATGAATTTCTGCTCTTTAACCACCCAGGCTGTGGTACTCTGTTATGGCAACTCTAGCAAATTAATACACTCTCTATCTTTTTGCTAAGTGCATATCAAATAAGTATACATATATAGACACACACATATATGTATATATGTATATAAATGTATATACTTTTTAATTGGTATCATAATTTAGATACTGTTTTATAACTTTTTCATTTTACATAAAGGAACATAACCCTACATCATAAGACATACTACAACTACTCCTAATAATAATGAAACAGTCAACATTGAATGAGCATTTATGAGGTACCAGGTACTGTTCTAAGCACTTTATTTCTGCTATTTTAATCCTTATGATTTCCAGAAGAACATCGTTTTTGATGGCTATATAATATTCCATTATATGGACATATCATAAGACTTTTGAAGTACACCTTATTACCAAATATTTAGGTTTATCCCCTTTTTTGGTTTAAATAAACATCTCTGCCATGAACATCTTTATATGATAGTCTAGGTGCATACATATTACCTTCTTGGGATGAGGATCTATGGGTTTATAAAACTTAAAGGTAATTTGGCAAAATATATATATGTTCATAATACATCCTTTATTTTAAAATATATGTACATATGATATATGCATGTAAATGCACACATGTGTTTATGTATGTGTATATATATGTAGCAGGGAGAAAGAAATTCCTTCTAGGACATTCATACCAATTTTACCCCCACTAGAAATAAATGAAAATACCTATTGTCTTTTACTCTCTTGTTTTTTAAAGCCCAATTTGTAGACAAACAATATCTTATTGTCTCAACTCGTGTCTTCAGCTCCTAAAAACTTGAACTTTGAAAATCTATGCTTTAGTTTTTCCTATTTTATTTTTTATGAATGTCTTGTTTCTTGGTTTACTTTCAATTTGAGGTCCTAGTGAAAGCCTTTCTTCTCTGGATTATTTTTATGATTTTCCAGCGTCCCAGTGTCTCCTCTAGTTTAAGAATTAACACCAGCTGCTCCTTGCTGGATCACCTCCAACCCACAGTGCCTCTTGTCCATCCTAGGGTCATATGTCTGACAATCTCAATCAAACAGAACGCAAATGCTAACCAAGAAGAAAGAGCTGGGGGTCTCCAAGAATGAAGGAAAATTCAGTCATGAAGTTCACGCAGATTGCTCCATAGGAGACCCTTATAACAGTCTGTTAATACAAATTTTAGCTACATTATATAATAAGCTAGAAGAATCAGAGAGAGAAAATGGTGGCTCTTAGATGCCAACTCACATTAAACACAGCACTCTTCCTTCTTGCCTGAAATTTTCTCTCTGCACCACCTCCTTCTTTCCCCTCACTTCATCTTTCTCACTCTCTTCTCTAGGATTCAAATGTTACTATAGAGACATAACTTACATATGAATTTTTCTGCATGATCTTAATGATTTTCTACCCACCTATTAAGTAGCTTCTTTTTCATATGCTAATATCGCACTTTGCATACATCTCCCATATTGCACTTCTGTAATGTTTCTTAGTTATTTGATCATATATTGTTTTCTCACACTGGACTATAAACATCTTTAGATGTTTTTTTGTCTTTGTATCTTCAGTGCCTGGTCCCAGACAAAGGCTGGCATGGAGTAACCACATAATTAGTGATGTCACTTGTCCTGAGGGTCTCCTGGGATTGAGGGTGGACCTAAATATTTACTTTTATATCTAAGGCTAAATTGTATGAAATTTTGTCGATATGCAGAGTTAACTCTTTGGAAGGAAACAAATGTACTAGCTTAAGCCCAATAAAATAATACATAGGGATCCTGGCATGCATATGTGACAATTATAAATATCACACTTCTCCACATATCCCCTTGTCTATAGGTTTTGTTTTCGGTGTTAATCTGCAAAACGAGAGGCTTGTGACATGATCTCCAAGGGGCTTTCAGTCCTAAAAGCCTGTGATTCTCATTCTATGTGGACAAGACTAGATGTGAAGTGTCTTCACTGCTGTTTCGAGGACAGGTTGAGCCTGGGGCTGCTTGTGTCACTGTCTAAGAGTCTCAGAGATAACACGCTGTTTACACACAACAGTGCTGCCCCGCTCTCATGGCTGATTCTATCAGACGTGGTTATTTCCAGCTGTCTTCAGGAGCAGACATCTGCTGTGTCCAAATTTGCCTGCTTCCCCACTGGAGAGTGTTGTAGGGCTCTTGGACAGCTCGACAAATGCTTGGGAGAATGCAACCTCACAGGGATGGACAGCCAATGTGGGGGCTGGCCTGGAACTGGGGTTGTTTCATATTTTCATTAGGTTTGCAAATTTCTTCAGTAGCCAGGTGGGCCTAGAAGTGAGGAAGGCAATCAAAGACAATTAAAAACACATTCATTAGGAGCAAATGCGCCTAAAGAAATGGAAGAAATAGCACAAATTCACAATCTGCCAATAATAATAATATTTGTTTGTAAGCATGTAAGTTTATAGGTATTGTAGATATATTTTGTGAGTATGTAGATATTGTAAGTAGTGGTGGAGCTGAAAAAAAGAGGACAAAATACCCAATAATTTGGGGACATACCTGTGTCCCACTTTATGTGCAATGTTGAATAGATACTTTCAAGATTTGAGTACTTTAACTTAGTGCTGAAACCTGGGCAGAAAATTAAAAACTTAAAAATGGTTAAAATAGAGTGATAGCAATAGTTGAAAATGATAAGTAGAACTTATTAATTATATTATCAAAATGACTTTCTCTTACCAGGAAGCTCTAGTATGCATGTTTATGTAACCTGGTACTGTTTATTTAAAAAATGCTCAAGTTGACAGTTTTGAAGACGGACTCAAGACCTCTACTTCACCCTTAGCAAAGCTGTGTGACACACAGTTAAAGGGCCATCATCTTCACCCCAACCAGATCCTGAATCCATGGGACCAAAAGGAGCCTAGAATCCATTTCTGCCTTGACTCAGCCTGCCTGAATAGCTTCCATCTTGTGTCACACAGCAGTAGAAGTTGTTTGCAAAGAGAGTGACTGGACCTGAACCGAAATGACTTTGTTTCCAAAAGGTACCAACAGCTCCCTGAGAGGAACAAATTTCCCCCATTTAAGTTGAATTCAGAGGGATAACAGACTTAAGTCCAAGCCATTTATTATTTTTCACCTGGTTTCTCCTTGACAGAAGGATTTGAAAGGCTGGTTTAGATGTTAGCTTCTTGCAGTTGTTCCAAGGCACTAAAGAATTTCTCTACACGATTCTAGCAATATAATGATTTCAATTATACCACTCATTTTAAATGTCTCTGTGATGTGCGTAGGATTGTGTTTGGCATGGCAGAGGACTCAAAGGCCTCTGGGAAGAGTCAATAGAGAAGTCATCCACTGCTAACCTTTCTGAGAAGGAAAAGATTTACTTTGGGTAAAACACAGGCATCGTTATCAAATAAAGACTGACCACAAAAATGAAACCCAAGTCTTTGGCAGTTTTTCTAAGGTTTTGTTAGATAAATTTGAATAGCATTAAATTTTCATAGTAAAGTCCAGAAAGAAAAAGGATATTTGTGTATCTCCATTGAAAAGAATTTCTTTTTTCATATTCTTGGGCAATGTTTAATTTTGCAAGGTCGTAGATACTGGGAACTTCACATAATACAAAGAGATCAAATCCTGGTTTTCAGTGAGCACTTATAATAGGTACATAAGCTAATGAAGGACTCTTGCTTGCATATAAATGATTGCAGGATATTTTGTAATAACAACCACACCATCATTTTAATACGTCTGCCAAGTACCATGAAGCATCTATCAAATATATTTCCAGTCTGAAGTTGTTGGGAAAATGTGGCTATTTTTAGAGGTTCTTGAGAAATTTATTTTCTCAGATGCTAGTTTTCTAGCATTTTGAGAAGAGCTTAACTAAGCTACTTGGTATGGGAAATGACTAACATGGAAGACACGCCACAGTGCCATGCGGCCCTATCTGTTTTTAAAAATTTCTATCTTGCTGCTATTCACATTAGGACAGGACACATCTCTTGAACAAATTTCATCACCTGAAATGCAAAAGTATTCCTCTCTCTTAATATCAACATTGATCTTTTCTATAGCATAACATATAAATACTAATTAACACTTAAATGCCAAGAACTGTGCTAAGTGAATTCATTATACTCCTAACCCGCAAAAGAATCTCACCAAATGGGTGACAACGTTTGCCCTTATTTTACCGCTGGGAAAACTGATGCGCAGGGTGCTAAGTAACTTGCTCAAGGGCACACGAGTACTTAGTTGCAGGGCACCGAGTAACCCAACTCAGGTAACTGACTTCAGAGTGTGAATGCATAGACCACTATACCGTTTGGCCTCACCAACACAGTCAGCAAAAGCTATAAGGATTCTGGTGTCTGTGTACATGGGGGTGTGTTTAATAGTAAGGACTCTATGTAAGGCCACTATTCCAAAGGAAATAGGCTGTCACTTTGCTACCTTATAACTCATATCACTAACATTGAAAATCCAGGTGACATATTGTGGCTGACTTAAAGACATTTAAGCTCTATTTCATCCAGGAAAACTGAAAACTTGAACTGTGTTTGAAATAAAGATGTAAGGTAGGCACAGCTTGACACTTTAAAGGACACTCAATTGTCTCCAATTAGCTTTTTTGAAAAATTTCAAGCTTATCGAAAAGCTGAGAGAATAGTATATGGAATAAAAATAGAACTTTCATTGAGATTTATCATTACTAATATTTTGTCACATTTGATTTACGTATTTTTTCTTTTGCTCAAGTTATTTGTAACTGAATCATAGATACCATGACATATAACTCTAAATGTTTAAGTATACATTGCTGAAAAATAAGGACAACTTCCCACTTCCTCCCACAAATTGCAATAATAGTGATATTATGATCACATTTAAGAAAATTATAATAATTTCTTAATATCATCTAATAGTTAAACTATATTCAAATTTCCCACAATTGTGCAATACATATATTTTACTGCTGTTTTTTTCAAGCCAGGGTCAAAACAAGGACCACGCATTGCATTTGCTTGTTATAACTCTTCATTCTCTTTTTCTAGTTTATTTTTGAAGTTGCTTCATTGGAATTCCTTAAAGTTTCTCTTAAATACTCCTTAAAATACATAAGTGGTATTTTTAAAAATTCAAAAGCAAAGAATGGCATTTGGAGTTTATATCATTTTTAGAGAAATTAAAAGAAAAATCAAAGTCATCTGTCTTTTAGTTATCTTTTAGATATCCTTTCCAAAATTGTTTAACGCAATGACTTTTGCCAGCATTTTACCACAGTCTCATCTTTTCCAGCCCATGTCTCAGATGAAAACCAATAAAAAAAAGTGAAACCTTAGAAATGCAGAGCTGAAAGATCAAAAATCTTGGAGATCAACCGGCTTAACCACTTCATTTAACGCATTAGGAAACCAAGTTCCAAAGAGGTGAAATAAATTACCCTTGGCCACAATTACATATTAGCAGAAAATGGAACTAGAACAAAAGTCCAGTCCTCTTTCCAGTAATACCGTAGGAGAAGACGATCGTGTTACCTGGCCCCTGTCCTTCTGAAAGATTGCAGAACAAATGGCTTTTCAGATCCTGTGCTCCGGCACAAAAGTCAATAAGGCTGTTCCTGACATTCCAATTTGCATCTGTGACAGCACATTTTATCAAACGAGTCTGAAGGTGAACCCCAAAGACCCAGTACAGACCCGTGGACATGAGGTCAAAGGTTTGTACTGAGTCTTTTGTGCTCACCCGCATGCCTGATAAAGTCACATACAAGATCATGGCTCTCAATAGAACCTTGTAAACTTGGCCACTAACTGGCTTAACTAGACCCAATGTAACATCCTCTTCCCAGTCTGTTTTTAACCTAGCTTTGCTTTTATCGCTGGAGAAATTATTCTCCTCTTTACGTGTGTTTCTGTGTCAGTGTGGACTGTCAATCACGACACGCCTCCACCCAAAGGGGAATCGTCATCAGACTTGGCTGATCATGGAACCCCTTCCCCTATTCACAATGATTTACAGGGTGGATGTGTGACCCAAGCAGGGTCCAGCAGAGCACTCATGCAATTCAACACATGGGAATTAGGAGTAAAACTGTTTTCTCTTTTTTTTGAATCATATCCTATAAGGGTTATGGGCTTGATGACCTTTCCTGCCACATGGCGAGACCCTTAGGTCAATACTTAAAGAAAAATTGACTCATGCAGATTTGAAATGATTTCTCAGGTGAAATTCACTTTTTGCTCTTTCTAGATGCTGTTAGATTTCTGTCATTTACATTCAAAAGAGTCTTTATGAGTACAAAGTTCTGCTTTGCAGAGAATCATGAAGGCCTGAGGTTTTAAAACATCTAAAGATAGTGGTTTGTACCTTGCCACAACTATGCATAATTTTGAAAGCAGAAGCTACATGTGCACAGGGGTGCTCGACCCAGCAGTGACCAATCAGAAATAAAATTTGTGTTTTTCCTTTTCTTTAGAGAGAGAAATGTCCGAGACTTCGTGATTTAGGCTAAGATGAACAATCACCTTGGAGTCACAGAGAGTAGCCTGATTTAAAAAGGTAGAAATATGGTACCTTGGAATTACTTGGGAACCTCCCTTAAAAGGATATATCACCCTGACCACATCATTTGACTACAGAGGGTTGCTCCCCTGAGAAAGGCCAGCATAGGATAATTCTGGAAAGTGTAGGGAAAGAAGTCAAGATCAGCTACTCCTCCCTTGGGTGGGTTGCTGAGGAGGAAAAGCGATGGGGGTGCAGGGCCCAGGAAGCAGAGCTCATCAGGGCTGGATCTGCGCCCGCTCCTTGGAACTAGCTTGCATTTAGAAGCCGTGTTTATGGCTATAACAGCAATTGCTGGGCTCCAGACATGGACCACCTTTGGCCAAGCTTACTGGCAGCATTCTGGACTAGCCATCACTGTTCCAAAGGAGGAGGCTGGCCTTTAACAGTGAGAAGTCGCAGCAGCAGCAGAGCACCCATCTGCCTCCACCTCTCTCTACTTGAAAGTAGCCAGAATTACCCCTCTTAGAACTGGGTAGGGAGTTGGTGGGTGGGGAAAGACAGAGAGCCTCAAGACAAGAAAAACTAGACCTCTGGTTGAGAAGCCATGTGGGTCCTTCATCAATTAATTGAAAATGAATAAAAAGTGACTGGGTGACTGTCTTTGTACCAGGATTTGTGGAACAGTTCATATCGGTCAGAGACATCTCTAGCTATGGCTGTATAAAAAAATGTATCTATGATATGATAGATGATGGACGGATGGATAGATAGAAATAACTTATAATCTCATTTGCTAAAGAAGGATTTGGATGTTAAAGGAAATCTTAAACCATATTCTCTGATCTGCCCACTGTAAGGTCTTGAAGAGTGTACGGCCTCAATTGAGGCCCACACTGAGCTCTTTTTACTTGGTTCTGGGCAGAACTTCTGCAATATATTTAATGCAAGTTTTTGTATACACACAGTTACAATCCCAAGGGAGGCAATTATAGTTTATAAACCAGAAGAGGGAAATAACAAACCATTTGTTCTTACCCATGGGCGGCAGTTACCTATAAGTATTCTATATATAGGGAAGACACCATTCTCCTGTTACACTCCCGTCTCAGCGCGTTAATTTTACTTGGAAACTAAGCTGTGAACTTCTCTTGACAATTGTTCTACATACTCCTCTTCTATTTTACCTAAGTCATTGTCCCATTGCCTGCGTCCTTTCTACTTTATTAGATGCCTTTCACAATCGGTAACAAATTCTTCTTGTCTAGTCTTATCCCTTTATCATTCTGTCTACATAATGTTTATTAGGTTGCCCCAGCCAGCTCAATCTTTCTTCACCCATCACCATCAGGCTCCCTAACAGAGGTTTCTCCTGTCATCCGTTGGGATCTTGCTTCACCCTCTAGTCTGAATGTTCTAGAAATAACATTATTTTTGGTTTCAACACAAGCAATTAATCATGCACATTTATGACACACAACCTCCAAAGAGGCTTCAGGATATACCCGGCAAGGGAGTTCATGGACTAATAGGCCAAATGCCAGCTCAGACTTGGGGACACTTGATATTCTAGTATTTCCACCTCTGATGCATATTGCCTGAATCTGTGTAAAAAGAGACATTCAAGTGCTCTGCTTTTGGGGGAAGAGAGGAAGCAGAAGAGACCATTTTAGAGCTGTTTTCCCTTTTCCCCAGCCTCCCTCCGCCAACCATCTTCAGAAATTTTTTAATCCTGTCCCTCAGCATTGTTCTTCTTCTCCTTTGCTATCTACTATAATCTGAAAGTTAGCTCAGCCTAAAAATGTTATTGGGCAGAAAAATCTTAATAAGATGGATGGTCATAGGTGGAAAAGTGGTTGCAAAATATATTACTGAGGTGGGTTAGGGATAAGAGCTGAAATCTGGGAGAGATTCCATTTACTCTGGTAACAGAAACGCAGAGAGAGAAACCAAAATCATTATTTACTATAAATTCAGATTCTAACTTGATGTAGTAGTTGTCTCGAACATCATTATATTACAAGATTTGATCTCATGATTTTATTTATTTTTTAAAATAAATTATAAAAGTAATGCCCATTCCTTGTAACAAAATCAAGTAACACAAAAGTCTAAAAACCTCCCAAACCTGATTCTCTGGAAAGAAAAATTCACTACAACTTGGTCATTTAAAAGACTTTTAGATTTGAAAAAAATTTTTTATATACTTGTGTTTTTTTCAACATATAATACACACATATAAAGTGTTCTTTTTGGAAAAAATGAAAGCTTGTTTTATTCTTTTGCATAAATGGACTAACAATAAACATACTCTTTTGTTTTTCTCCTCAAAGCCCCAGCACATAGTTGTACATCCTAGTTGTAAGTCATTCTAGTCCTACTAGAATAAGGTGGGTGTGTAGATCCACGCCCAGGATCCGAACCGGCAAACCCTGGGCCACAGAAGCAGAACACACTAACTTAACCACTTGTCCACAGGGCCGGCCCCTGATCATACTCTTAAGTGTATTTTTTACTCATATTCTAGCATGGACAACATAATTGCTCATTTTCAAGGTATATAGGTTTGAAGTTTAAAGGGTAAGTCTCTACAGATCGTTACTTACAAAAGAGTCAATATTTAATTAATTTATTCAAGAAGTAGTGAGTAAAAAGCATGTCTGTTCTTATGGAGGTTAAATTCTACTAGAAAAATCAAACCAAACCAAATAAATATGTAAACAAGAAAAATAGGTAGCAATAACTGCTACTGAAATAATGACAATATGCTGCTGTGATAGAGTGGGTAGCTACTTTAGGCTTTTATGGTATCTCTTTAAAGTTTTATCCACTAGGAAAAACAAAGGTATGAGTTTTACGTCATAGTTTCCATACAATTAAGTTCTTAGGCTTCAAAAATATCTTCCAAATGCTAATAAGTGGGGCTCTAAACTCTGGCAGGCTTTGGGCAATGTCGTCAGGTAAGGCCTGCTCTTTCTAAGTCAATAGCTATGGGTCTGATTGACCTTGGCAGTATTACCGGGTCATATTTTTACATGGTTGAACTGTTCTTGAACAATTTCTGCAATGTACTCAGTACAAATAGTCTTTTCTTCAGAACGAGGCATGCGTGTCTGATCTTCCCACCTATTCTTTTTCTCCCCACCTATTCTTTCATCACGTTTCTTAAAAAAAGAAAAAACTATTATGGGATAGGAAAAAGAAACTTATCCCCATTGGCTGTTTTCTTTCAGACTGCCCTCTCTTTGTGCTATGGTATAGTCAAAATAGGCACTCACGGACTTCTGGTTTATTCTTAAGATGGATTTATTCGTGAATTTATTTCATTGTTTTGTGGCGCTAAAATCACATTGAATAACCTCTTTTCATTTGCATCAGAGGAAGGACAAGAGCTGGGAAAGGGATGTGGTTCTATTAGCAATTCACCCAGGAAAATTCCAATCTTGTTCTGAACTATTCTACAAAGAAATTGCAATGTCATCACAAAAGAGACTGAAACTGCAGTCAATTCTTACCTATCAAAATATTTCCAAGAAAACGTGATTTTTGAATAAAGGAGTAAAACTCATTTCCATGAAAGCAATCCTTCTTTTATCTCCATGCTTCCACCCAGCATAGTGTGGGCAAAAAAGTACTGAACTGGAAACCACGACAGTCAGGCAGGATATCGACAATGTCCCAGGAGGCATGTTCAGGCAGAGTAATGGAGGAGAGTTTAAAGACAGAGCAATTTACAAAAGCGTATACAAGTAAAATGAAATCAACAAAAGACAGAGAAATACTGAGAGGGCTCGTTTTGCCACCCTTAGGGCTGCAAGGACAAAAGAAAGTGAGGCGGCTATAAATGTGGATAGAGAAAAGAGTGCTAAGCTCTGATGGGAGCTGCAGACTTCCACTGAGGCCCCCAGACAACCCATAGTTCAGCAGAGCAGGAGTTGAGGGAGTAAATACCTCAACTCACTCTCCCTGAAACTGGCATCTCCTGATGGTGGCTCCCCTTGGTGGAACCCAACTGGAAGCCTAAGGACAAGAGAGCTTGCTGCTGCAGTTGATACAGGCCAGCCTGCCAGGGTGAGAGCAGCATGGTGGAGGATGGAGAGGAGCTGCAGGGCAAAGCAAATATGTAATCCAGCACATCAGATCCCGCCACAGATGAAATCTCAGGGTCCGGGACCTTTCCTTCCCTCTCTTCCCTAGACGGCAGTTAGGGGTCATCCCAACCGCCAAGATTCCGTGGATCTTCCCTGAACTCTATATGTCTTATTTGAAGAAGAGAAAGTTAACGACTTACTAGTATATATGAAAATTATACCAAAAAGCTTTAAAAAAATTATCATAATCTTTTTTTCCTTTCTTCCTTGATATACTCCCAGGGTGGTTTTTTTTCCCCATCACTTAAAAAAAGTTTTATGGATAATTAAAATGTTTTGTGTAAAATATGAGTGTGCTACATGAAGGTAATCTAAGTGTGCCGTATTAGAAAAATGATTTAACCATTATATAGTATATCCTGTAACATCAATATCAATGTGAAATACTTATACTGTTTATTTGCGGTTTTCACATTTTTTAAGATTTGGTATAAGTATTTGTCAAAATTAAGTAAATTTGGTCTCTAAATTGTGAGCTCCCTGAGAGGGGTCCACAGGCATCTTTTGGCTCCCTAGTACCTGTATAATGGGCTTAGCAGTGATTTAATAGAGATTATTTTTATTCTGAGCACTTGCTGTGTGTTAAGCACTGTGCTAAGTGCCTTTTAAACAATAATCTCTTTCAATAATCAAAATAACCTTAAGAGTTTACAGATGACAAAATTTAAGCTCAGAGAGGTTAAATAACTTGCCCCAAGTCACATAGACAATAAGCGTTCCAGCCAGGAGCTAACCTGGGTCTGGTGACGGCTATGGTTTTGCTTTCAACTAGTACATTGAACTGCCACTTGGAAGTAAATAAGACAAGGGTTCAAAGAGTTTTCTATAGTGTCTGGCAGAAAACACTGGAGACATTGTTTGTGGTATTGTTCTAAGCATCAATATGATTATGCCAAGGAATGTGAAAAAGTTCCTACCTTCAAGTACATTAAAATGTAGTAGGCAGTATTGGATAATTACTCTAATGACTGTAATGCAAGATAGAGTAAGGCAAAGATCATAAGACAAGTACAAAAATACTTATGAGGGAGGCAGCCAACTGAACAATGGACAGGGTTTCAGTAGTCAGGAGATGAAAGAGACTATCATGAACAAAGGCAAGGGAGTTGGCACATACAGGATGCGTACAGAGATTAACAAGGACTTTAACGACTGGAATGTGAGGAAGTATAGGGCAACAAAGAAAGAAACAACTGGAAAAGTAGGTTGAGACCTAGTGATTAATCTACTTAATTGTACTATCATCTAGTACATATTTCTAGAACTTCTTGACAAGAGAGCTCATCAAGTACCATGATGAAATCTAAAAACATTTTGTCTACTGGATTTCCTTGATTTAGCAATTTTGCAACTTTGCCAAAAAGAAAAGGAAGTCAATATGACTGACCACCCACAGTCCTGCTCTCCTCCAATATATTTTCCACACTAGAGTCACTGTGACCCTCTTAAAATTCAAATCTGATTATGTTACATTTTCCTTAATGCACTGGACTAGATTCTCATTTCACAGATTCAACGTGCTGATATCTTCAGTCACATCTCTTACCAGACCCCATCCTTGAGAGGTTCCAGCCATACCAAACTTCTGTTTCCTAGAGGTGCTCTTCCTCCTGGTCAAAACACTCTTCCTTGACACCTCTGTCCCTGGCTGAGCTGTCCGCAGGTTCTAACCTAGATGTCTCTTCTTCTGTGATGCCTTTCCTGTGGCCTTCTTTGTGACTCCACCCTGCAAAGCTCTCATACCATTTGTTGCATAACTCTGTACACTTGCCACAATATTTTGTCAGGTTAACGTAGATTTCAGAGGATTTTTCTCATTTATTTTTAACTTCCTAGTTCTTGGAGCAAAGTGGGCATGCAGTAGGTATTCACTGAGTAACTGAATGAATGAATGAAGTAGTGGCATTTTTCTTGTGGACAGACTTAGTCTGAAAGTCATAGACCCAAGAACTTTCCTATTGCTCTGTTCTTAGATGGTGAGACCTTCAGCATCTATATGGATGGCTCATATCTTCTCACCCTCCTTTGTTCAATCTCTGAAATGGTTGCTGGATAACTTCTGTATCCTTACTCTGTCCAGGTCGCCTGTAATGTACTCCCACAATTATAACATTTGTATTCTGTTCTCTTTACTTCAATTATTTGCAAAGGCACTTTCCCGTCAGCTTGTGGATTTTTAAAGAATTTTTTTTTGAAAAGCATACTTTTCCACTTCTTCACTTCAATTCTGTGTCTCATCCATTAGGTTTTAAGATTCTATTCCCTGTTCTGTTTTCTCCCAAGAATTACCAGGAATTACCCAAACTACTCTTCTTCGGAATCACAGTTGTCCTCCTTTCATAGGAAGAAGTTTCCACTTCTTTTAAGGGTTCCTTCCAAGCCAGTCTCAAGTTACCCTCAGAATTCAGCACAAAACCACTTTGCAGGATGTTGGGGCCGGGCCCATGGCCAAGTGGTTAAAGTTCTGCACACTCCACTTCCAGCAGCCTCGGGTTCTCAAGTTCAGATCCCAGGTGCGGACCTAGTCCATTCATCAACCACGCTATGGAGGTGTCCCACATGCAAAGTAGAGGAAGATTGGCACAGACGTTAGCTCCGGGCTAATCTTCCTCAAGCAAAAACGGGGGAGGATTGGCAATGATGTTAGCTCAGGTGAAACTTCCTCACACACACAAAAATGAAAATAAAAAAAAACCCACTAGAGGGAGGGGCTATACAATCCACCCTAATCAATACTTATCACTCTATCCTTTGATATATTATTTATACAGTCTGATCAAAAACATGATTTGAGACAACTGATTTCCTAGTTTAGTTAGTGATTCTCACGGAAGAATGACTTCATTCAATTAATTAAGAATTGAATTGGTATAATCTGTATTCAAAGACTATTTCCTCACTAGTTAAAACCTTACCCTCATTAGATTTTATTCTCTAATACTGTTTCTCCCTGGCATCCAACAAGTTCACTTGTTTGTAAACTCGTCTTCATGTAGGTCTGCAATAGGGAGCAAGCTGCTGGCCTCTGCTGTTCTTATGGACCAGAAGATGGGTAAGCTGGGGGAGACCCCAAGACTCAAGTGTTTCAGTCTTATTAGGTGACTTCCATATGAATTAAATAGACTGCTTAAATCATATGAATATATCCTGTCATCTAGACCTTATTTTACATCATTTTAATCGTTAAATCCACTAATGCCTGGGGCTAGCCCGGTGGCATAGTGAGGGGGTTTGCACGCTCTGCTTTGGTGGCCTGGGTTCAGCGTTTTGGATCCTCGGAGTGGACCTACACACCTCATGTCAAGCTGTGCTGAGGCGGGGTCCCACATAGAAGAACTAGAAGGACTACAACTGGGATATACAAAAAAAAAAAAAGAAAGATGGGCAACAGATGCCAGCTCAGGGCCAATCTTCCTCACACACTCAAAAAAATCTGCTAATGCCTGACTGAGATTAGAGTTCTGGAGAAAATGTGAAAACAGATTGTAAAATGGAGATGATAAGATGATTGTAGGCATTTCATGGGCACTTCAGGGCAGTTGTGGGGGGGTGGACTCAGGAGGAGTGTCCTATAACATGAACAGTCAGGGGTCTCTCTGCTGCATCTGTCATCTTCCCATACAAGGGTCATCTGATGGCAAGGTAGGAAGGAGGGAGAGTGTCAGAGTCAAATAGTCAAGTTTGGGACATGGGGACCTGGTAACTATAACAGGCTGTGAATTGATAGCAGCATTCGGAGAGACTTACAGGCACACTTCCCTTAGGTCACTTGTTTACTCGAGGCCAATTTTACTTGTTCTGAAGAAAGAAAAGATTAACATGTTAAGGACCTAGTGCTAGTACTCATGAGGTGGTAATGAACTCAAAGACATATGTGGCCTTTTCTAACTGTAGAAGGTTAAAATCAGCAGAATACCTGAATATTATTCTTTAAACCCACAGCAACCATGAGCTCCGTCTTATGTATGTATGTATGTGTACACATCTTCATTAAATGCCTTGTCCCTACCTGTCAAGTAAAGTCTGCTTTTTTGCTTGTTTTAGGGAAAGATTAGCCCTGAGCTAACATCTGTTGCCAATATTCCTCTTTGTTTTTTTTCCCTCCCCAAATCCCCAGTGCATGGCTGTATATCCTAGTTATAAATCCTTCTAGTTCTTCTATGTGCACTGCCGCCACAGCATGGCAACTGACAGACGGGTGGTATGGTTCCCGGACCACCTGGGAAATGAACCCAGGCCATCGAAATGGTAAGAGCACCAAACTTTAACCACTAGGCCATCAGGACTGGCTCAAGTAAAGCCTTCTTATTTGGAAGTTGTGTGACTTAGTCCTCCAGATATGAACATTTTTTGTGGCCATCTCACTTTATCTGACAGCTTCCAAAGAATACACTGGCCCTCTTCACACAGCCTTGTGCCTGATAGCAGGCACTAAATAAATAATTATCTCATTTAAACAAAACTTTTTGTTCCTACAGGTAAATCTCAATTAAATAAGAGAATACTTTTCAACAATATTAACATCAAAGACTTCACTATACAACTAAAAATAGTATAAGCGTAAGCATAATGATTGTAAATAAAAACATTTATTGAGTGCCTCTGTGCCAGGCACTCTACATATGCTCTTTTGAATTCTTGCAACCACCCTGCTTATTTGATATGATTTTCAATTTATAGATGAAAAACCAGGGATTCAGTGAGACCAAATAACTTGTCCCAAATCATCCAACTAATTAGTAATTGACTAACTTCTGGTTGGTCCCCAAGTGTGTCAAATTTCAAAGCTCCTATTCTGGTCTAGATCATTCCTATTTTGCCTACCTTACTGGATCCTGATAGAGTAATAATCTCCTCTTTTCTCCTCATACCAGGAAGGGAGTTAATCCCTAAGAACCTTGGTTAAAATGGAGGATGCTTCTTCTCCTCTCAGTAGATCTTCCCATCGAGTGGCATGGATATCATATGGCTATAGCTCAGACATTACTTTCCTCCTTTTCATTCTAGAAGTTTACTTAGTTGATAGGAGCAGTGGGTCAGCTGGCTCTAGTTCAACAGGCCCAGCCCAACCACAACTTCACTTGAGTCTGAGTCTTATTTCCTCATCCCCATCCATCTGTCCATCCATTCTTCCATGTTCAGTCAACAAAAATTGTTTTCCACACACTACATGATGAGCTAGGGATCCAAAGAAATGGATCCTGCCTTTAAACAGCTAAGAGTCTAGTAGAGGAGGAGGACATAAATTTGTGCAGTAATAAGGGCATGTCTAAGGGCTCGTAAAGATACAACCCTTTGCGTGACAACCCATCTGTATGCTTCAAGAACACAGTCATCACATTTCCGAAAATTTTAGATGACTCCCCCACAAACACAAACAAGGAGGAAAGGATCAACTCTTCTTTGTGAGTCAAGGAAGCCTTTACAGAAGAAATGCTGGAGCTGGCTCAGCTGCTGTGAAAGCACTGAAGAGTCAGGAACTTTCCCCAACCCAGGCCAACTTTCCCCAAAGCGTTTTTTCCAGGGGATTTGTGAAATGAGGTATCCCCGTGCTTCCTTGTCAGTGCCTCATGGGACAGTGTTGATGAGAGGCACTTTTCATCTCTGTGATACCATGGAGAATCTTTGTTATGTGGCGGTGCTCGCCTTCTTGGGATTTATCATCACTCTGGGACACAGTGTTAACTCTTTAGAGTGATCTATAATCTTTTGCATGACAACTGGCATGTGTGCTTCAAGAACACAGTCATCAAGTTTCTGAAGATTTTAGATGACTCTTCCACAAACTTGTGATGACATGCCTAAGATCAGATTAAAATCAGTCTGTAGTATGACACCCTGCCAGGACACAGTAGAGGCAGGCCAGCATCCTGGTGCTTTTTAAAGCACTAGAGGAGAGAAGAATGTGAATCTAAGTGGAGTGGTTGAAAATAGCTGTATGCTTGGCCATTAGCAGCTGTGGCTGCAAATCAAGGGCAACCTCATCTAGGCAGTGTAGACAGCCTCTCCGACCTGCATCATTCTTATCTGAGCTGCACATAGACCTGCCTGATTGGTGATAGAATAATTAGCACTGTTTTCAAACACAAAGCCAAGTTATGTATGTGAGTTTGACAGTGAATATTCATAAAATGCCTGGACAAAACCATACCAAGCCTATTCATTGTTCTGAGCACTTTCTTATTTTATTTGCACAATATATACTACGTACAACATAAGAATGGTTTACATTTTCAGAATTGGTGTTTCAGGCATTATACTGTCACTTCAATGTGACACAATTCCTATGGTCTATGCTTTACAATCACTTTTTCCTAATCGATGTCTGTTGAATAGAGTCCAAAAATAAACCCAACTTTAAAAATATTGCCCTATACTTAAATTCCAGTGTACTTGAACTAATAGAGCCCATAAAAATGTAAAGTTTCAAGAACATATTTAATCCTGAAGCAATTCTGAAATTTGGTGTTCCCGTACTATGGAAAACCACTGTGTAAGATGTGTTTGCCAATTGTTATTTAAACCATTTGCTTCAATAATTTTTCAGAGAGGAAGTGCAACATGAAAGGCTGATCTTAAGCATCCACGTGATTTTACTGAGCATCTGTTCATTATCAGAGTTTCCAAAAGTTGGCTTGAAGTGAGGATTCCCAGCCCTGGTGATGAGTGAAAGGGACACCATTGGGTTAGGAAATAGTGGAGCCAGCCCTGGGCCCCTAGTTCCCTGAGGGAGGGGTCAAGCCTGTTTTGTTCTTTCATCACTGCACACCCAACTCCCAGGAGGGTTTTGGCACAAAGGAAAGGCTCTGTATACACTTGTTGGATGGGTGTGTGAGTCAATAGACCAGTAAGTAGTCAACCAATGGCCAGAGAAGGGATTACTCTGTGTCTGGGGCAAATACAGTGGAAATGCATGAAACCTGGGGTCAGGATGATCTCTCTGAGCTTCAGTTTCTTTATCTTTAAACCCAGCCTTCCTCATTGGGTGCTATGAGATTCAGTGCAATAAACACATAAAAATGTCTCAAACAGTGCTTGAGACTTAGTAAGAGACTCTTTAAATGCTACTAGCCTTCATCCTTGCCCATCTCTATATGTGCTTCCTTCTGCCTCAACCCATAGCCTATGTTTTGTATATATATATATATATATATTTTGTTTTGTTATGGAAAATACGTTGAATGGGAAATCAGACTTGGATATTGGTCCCAGCCTAATTAGGTAACATCTGGGCATTGATTTTCTCATCTGAAAATGAGAGAATTAGACTCATTCTCCAGATCCCTTCTATCTTTAGGTTTTAGCTTTTAAGTCACCTAATTCTCATTTAATTTTCATAAATTAAACAATTTATAATTATCTAAATTAATACATATTATGCACAGGCTTGAGAGACCCACTAACATTTATATTGTTATCTTTCCACTTGATTTCAGGTATCTTTTCTATAATTCTGTGAATTTTCTTCACATTTTTTAGGTATCAACTACAAACAGGGTACATTTTATTAGAGTGATTGAGATTTGGGTATTCTGTTATCTCGAATATTTTAGCCAACTGAGAGTTAATCAAAGTAAAGCAGGTAACCTAAGAGTTAAATTAATCTCTGATGTTTCAGAAAGTAATTCAGAATCTTCCAAGCTCTCGTTTTCACTTGAAGGCTATTATTAAATATTGTACTATAACATTGTGAGCATTGTGGGAGGTGGGGTGGAGTGGATAAGTTTTGGTTAATAAAGAGTTTTTACCAGTAGAGTTCTGAGTAGCAGAAAATTCACTGGAGCAAGAGAATTACAACTGCATGGTAAAACAAACAAAAAAATTCAGTTGATTTATTGTATTCCTCAGATATTTCTTTTTCTTTAAAGGCTACATACAAGCATTTATGACCATCTTGAATTTCTTCAACAGGGCAGTCTTTCTGAAAGAGCAGTTTTTAAGTGTAGGAAATATTTAAAATTCTTCAGTCTCATCATGATTCTGAGTTACTGGGATTTGTGTTCAGAAAGGATCGTCGGTTTTCACTCATTAGAAATGCAAGGAGAAAACTAATGCTTCCATTATTAATTCATGGACAGTAAAAGAATAATTAAATTCTCTATGTATTCCTTCTACCTAGTAATGTTGTTTTATTAGTAAGATTAAGTGTGTGACATTGTGTGAAAAAGATTGCTGTGTGCAATGATTTTAGAAAACTAAGTGACTAAAAATATTTTAAGACTAAAGTTACTGTTGGTAGAATCCATGTTTCCTCCCTTGAATAGTCTACAAAAAGAGATTCTACTCAAGGCAAATATCTCCAAATTTTTTTAACAAAGAATATTTTCTTTCATATCTAGGAACTGAGCTTATGGATGAAAAGAGCACAGTTGATATAAGAGAATGACAAATTATCTACATAGTCCACTGAGCACAATCCGTGTGGTTTTGCTTGGAAAACTCCTTTTCAAATATAGAATCAAGATAGAGTTACTTGATTAAAAGCGTTTTCCCTGTTAAGACACCAATTTCAAAGCTTACGTATTCTGCTTAATTCCTTCACCAGATATTGCTTGGTGTCTCAATGAAGTCTTTGACCCGCAATCAAACACATGAAGATCCATGTTTCATGATGCCACGGGAGACTCACAATGACAGGCACTCATACACTTATTTTTAAACGATTGTGACTTGAAATCATCAGTCTGAATCCATGAATTTCCTGGGAGATGGGGAAGGGAAATCTCGTATTTGTGCAGGATTATGGTTTTCCATCTGAGTAGTGTTATTTGAGAGTGATTATGGAGTTAAGAGATTCAGGTATTTTTTGTGGCTCACTGGGGTGTCTCATATCAATATTTCTTCTCTTCAACATACATTTTAAATGAACTTTTATGAAAATGCTTTCTAGAGGTAGTTTGTAAATGTTTAATTTACACCTTTTGCATCATAATGTGTTGTGCTCTTGCCTAGAATTAGAATTTTTCTAAAACTTTGATATACTGTGACTTAAAAAATGTACGAATTCAAAGAGGAATTCAAATGCCAGAGACAGATTGTTGTACTTCTATGTCCACTTAGGTACCAAGAACTTTCTTTATCTTCTGTTACAAGCTTTCCACAACTTGTCTATGATGGTATTCATTCATTCATTCATCTATTTATTACATGGTTACTCAGGTCTTGAAGAAACCAGATCAACATATATGCCCACACAATTTCTGTTCTCCTCTTTTAATGAGGTAGTGAACATTATTTTAGTTTCACATCCCTGTCTCAGTGATTTAGAGACTGAAAAAGGAGACTTTAGTCATCACGCTAAAAAAATGCTCATTCTCATTGTTGGGACAAACTTTGAGGTCTAGAGTGCTAAGGTAAATTCCAACAGGAGCATTCAGTCTGAGAGTTAACTCTAAACAGAGACATTTCATGGCAACATGTAAGATATTAGTATCAGGAATCCAAATACAACATAGATAATCCTGGTTAATGATAATCCTTCGGGGACACATTTTCTTTTTATTTTATTACATTTCTTCAGCAACAGACATTTATTTCTCACAGTATTTTTTCTTTTTTCTTTTTTTTTTTTTTGAGGAAGATTAGCCCTGAGCTAACATCTGCTGCCAATCCTCCTCTTTTTGCCGAGGAAGACTGGCCCTGAGCTAACATCCGTGCCCATCTTCCTCTACTTTCTATGTGGGACGCCTACCACAGCATTGCTTGCTAAGCGGTGCAGAGGTCTGCATCCGGGATCTCAACCTGTGAACCCCGGCCACCGAAGCGGAACGTGAGAATCTAACTGCTGTGCCACTGAGCCTGCCCCACGTTTTCTTTTAAAGTTGGAGAAGAGTTGAGATGGCACTTAGCTGCTTCCCTAACCTCATTCCCCCATTAAAAAAAAATAAAAGGAAAAGAAAATGGAAGCTCAAAAAAGGTGAAGTAAAGTAGTTTGACCAATGTCAAACAGCTACTAGATGACGGAGCAAGAAAACAACTCTATTCTCCTGAGCACAGTAAAATTTCATCAATGCTTTAGACCAAGATTTAGAGCTTGGAGCTGGAGACCAGAGAAGGTTTTCTTCAATTTATTTTTTGACAGCAAAGGAAGCCAGGAATGACCATCAAGGAAGGTTCCTAACTCAAATTCTCCCCCGCTCCCAGCTGTAATGCCCAGCCCAGGGCTCCAGCCCATCCCCGCGGTTCGTCCTTTAAGGATGACTCATCTTTCCTTGACTAGTAAAAAAATAATGATTTCTTTGTTCTAGCCAAGACGATATGCAGATACAAAAAGGGGGACTGGAATAAGATGGAAATTCTCAAAAAAAGAAGAAACGTTGGCTGGGTCACATGTGATTAGGTCTATTTCCTGAACCCCAAGGTGAGATAATCTTGACATGATGTTTTCTGATAGGGAAATCTTTTATACAATCAGCCTCCCCAAAGTACCAAAATTAAATTAACTTCGTTAACTAATTGACTTTGCTGAAATTAATGAAATATCATACTCCGGAGCTTGTTAAAAATGCAGAATCTCAGGCTACAGCCCAGGTTTAGAGAATCAGCATGTGTATTTTAACAGGATCCCCAGGCAATTTGTGTTCACATTAAAGTTTGAGAAGCACTGATTTAGAACACAGAGGGAAAGCCGTCCCGGGAGGATAGATGCTCCCGGACCTTTCATTTTTCTAGTTCCTTTTGCCCATAATTTTTCAGTCTTCAAGATAGGCGCCCCTTGGGTAGCCGCTCCTGCAACTCATAACGTTCATGAAACATTGAAAGTATTATGTTCTTCAGAGTAGGACCTGCTGCTCCATTTCTCAATTTTAAATGGTGGTTTTACTGCAATTCTCTTGACAACCAAGTGAAGCAGAAAACCACACACACCTTATACTTTTCTCAACATTTCTTAAAATCAGAAATGCCACTGCAGTCAATTCTTGATTAAAAAGTGCTAAAGGAGTAAAGAATGGCATTGAGAGGTTCATTGAAAAAACCCTTTTAGTCGTGATTTTAACCATTAGGGTGACCCTAATCCCTCTCGGCCTTTATGATGGATTGCTAACAATTAACAAAATTCACAGATTTTTAGTTTTACCTTCTCTCTCTTTTACTATTTACATTTCTGATCCATTTCCTAAAAGCTGATGGAATTAATAATGATCAGGAGGATAAGCTAGGAGTGTCATGGCTCCACGGGCTGGTTAATTGAGAAGAGTAGTTAAATTATCATGCCACTGATAATATATACATTGAGTTCACTTTGTGTAGGCTCTGGGCTACAGGCTGAGTATTTATTATCTTACTTAACCTGTGTGCTTCTGTTACCACTCAGGATCACCACAGACTAACATTAGTTCCGATAGATGGGCCATTGGACAATGCCTGGTTTTCTTTCACCTTAATCACTTATTGTCCAAGGATTTATTTCTTTAGCATCTGTGTATCCTTCTACATCTTAAAAAACATGTATAAATAATGCCTTTTTTCTCACAAAAAGGCATGCAGATTAATATCTAATCAAATCCCACAATTTAAAATTTGACATAAAAACTTAACGTGCTACAAAAACACATTATTAATTAGCTGTCTCATTTCCTTGTGCAACAGACTTGATAGCATACATATTCTGAATAGCACACATATTGGTTTTTGAAAAGTGCAAATAAATCTGTAATTAATGTTGAATATTTTGATCGTACATAAACATGTGAAATACAGTTCCTCTTCTGTAAATCGATGTTTTGTTCATTAAAAAAAGTCAGAAAATATTCATTTGTCATGTTATTTTTTTAAAAAGCTAAAAATGTTTGAAATTTGAGATAGTTTGACACACATACAAATTAAGAGCATTTGAAAACTATTTAACTTTACTAATAGCATTAAAGCGTTAGCTGTAAACCAGATTTATTGTTATTTAGCAATCTTTTGGTTTGCTTGTTATTAGCAATATTTTCATTTTCTTACTCATGAGCTAGATTTAAAAATAAAGAAATAAAATCAGCTTATGCATGCTCTAGATAGAACATATTTTAAAATAGTTTTTTAAAAACTTATATAGCACTTAATCTTGGTATCCTGAAAATAAATTCCAGTTTGGTATCATGTTACACACAGGCCAGCAGTTGTGAATTTGATATTTGCTTTATCATAAAGTAGCCAAGGCCTCTATCTCTTTTGCTTTTTATTATCAATGAGCCTGAACTAGGAGCCTGGAACTGTTTCAGTTTTAGGACTTAAAATTCCCATAGTCTAGAAAATCCCTCTGCCCTAGAAAAATCAGACAATTGGGCATCCTATCTGAAGCATCTCAACTCTGTGTACGTGAAGTAACTCGTGGAAGTCTCCTGCTCTTCATTCTCCATCCCCTGAACAACCGTATTCCAGAGTTCATGCCTTGCCTGTGGGTCATAGTGAGCTTTGATTGCCGCCCCCTAAAGGTCTCCAGTCCCTTGTTATTGGTTCTCTTCTGTTCCTTCTCTACTGCAACAACCTACTTCAACCTCACCCATAGGTGTTTCCCGCTCCCACCACCCCGTGGTTTTTCTTCGTTGTGTCCAGTGAGGTCAACAAATAACCCAAATAAATGTCAGCTGTGAGCTACCAGATCGATTGTTCTACCAGAGAGGTAATGAGTCAAGTTACCCTGAGCTGATTGCCTCTCCCATCCAGAAGAATATTTTTCCCATTTTACAATGTAGCGAAATGCTATAGACTGAATGTTTATATCCCCCCAAATTCATATGTTGAAATCCTAATTCCAGATGTGATTGTACTGGGAAGTGGGGCCTTTGAGAAGTGATTGGGTCATGAGAGTGGAGCCCTCATGAATGGGATTAGTGCTCTTATAAAAGAGACCGCAGAGAGCCCCCTCACCCCTTCTGCCACGTAAGGACACTTCTCATAAAGTGAGAAGACGGCTGTCTTCGAACCAGGAAGCAGGTTCTCACCAGACACAGAATCTGCTGGCACTTTGATCTTCGACTTCTCAGCTTAAATAACTGTAAGAAAAAAATTTCCGTTGTTTATAAGCCAGCCAGTCTATGTTATTTTTGTTACGGAAGCCTGAACTGATCAAGACGCTAAGTAATAAAATATAGATTTTTATGCAGAGAGAAGATTGCTTACCCCTCACTTTTCAGGAATCCATGTTTTCTATATGTAAAGACATACTAGTCTTTATCCTATAAAAAAACAAAATAGACATGCAAGACCAGGTTCATCATCGCGTTTTCAAGACACTTAGGGTACTGAGTCTTCTTGTAGGTTAGGATGATAGTAACCACCGTTTACTTGGTGCCTGTTATGTTCTGGTCGCAATACTAGGTTTGTTATTCACATTAACACACTTTGTCCTCACATTAAGCTAATGAGTAGGTATTGTTACGTTCATTCGATGGAGGAGGAAAATGAGACTCAAAATTTGGAGTAACTTGCCCAACTTTCCAGGAACGTGGGAGAGCTAGAATGTGACAACAGTTCTGCATGAAACTCTTGAGTGCGTGTGTTTGTGATGGGGAAAAAAAGAGACGGTAATTTATATAACATGTGCCATTTGACCAAATTATCCTGTTAAATAGTCATGAAAGCCGATTAAAACTGCTGATTGATCTGTTGAAAAGAGCTCTACCTGGGGAGAACAATCAGCCAAGTAAACAAGATGTTCTGATGAACAATTGCCCTCACATGTAATGATCACTCTTATTTTGAAAGGCAGGTGATGATAACTCTGTAAGAAACCTCATAGTGGTTTATTTTAAATTAACCTCCTCCTGTTTCCTATTTGGAAAATGATATCATTATTTATCATTCTGGAGCTGTTTGACGGCCTCTCCTTCTAATGTTTATTACCAGGAATTGTTTTGTGATGGCTGATTGCCCCAAATCGAGGATGGTAAGATCACTTTGCCTTCAGTCGAGGGGTTGGCAGAAGTCAGTAGAATAAACCAAAAAGCCAACATCTTCACGTGTAAATAGTAGCACCATACAGAAGTTCAGTTTGTCTTACTTAAACATGATAAAAATGTATTCATTTGTAAATGCCCTAATTACATTAGTGGAAGGCATGTGGCAAAGACATTTTTATTTCAAGTCATTGTTCAAACATTTTTAGAATGTGGAACTTCTTTTGTTAACCTAAATTCACTTAAATCTTGGGTAATATTTTTGATAATTTTTTAATAATTTACTAATATTACCCGTTAGCTGCATTATAAACCACTAACAAACGTAGCACACATTCTTAAGAGATCATAAACTGCTGAATGTTTGAACTCGGAAATAATCTAGTTCAACCTTCTTATAGATGAGAAAAGTGAATACAGAGAAGTTTAGTAATAGCTAGGAAGCATCAGTTTTCAGATGCTGACTGAGATATTTGATTCCAAGGCAAGCGCTCGTTCTAATAAACCACAGTGTGTCTCTGAAATGGCAAAATCATCATTTTACTTAGGTAAAAATTGTTATCAATTGGGGTGATATTTCACGACACGATACTTACATGTAACTGTCTTTCCAATGTGTTAGGAAGTTCCTTGAAAGTAGGAACCGTGTCATGCGCAGTTTTGGTTCCCTGTGGTGCTTAACTCATTTCAACGTTCCTTGCATATTGTTGATTTGTGAATTTTACCCAACCTTACTGTGCACATTATCACATCTAAGATCGAAAGGGAATGATGGTTGGTGAATGATTTTTTTATTTTTTAGAAAACATAGTCCTACATACGCTGGAAATCTAATCTATTTGTTGTTACATCTGCTATCAAACTAGTATTTTGTCATCCTTTACCACAGAAAAAAAATGTATCCACTCTCCCTTAGGTGTGGGGTCGAAAACATTTGTAAACTGACTCAATTCTTTTGGTTGCTCGAACATCAAGATGATACATGCACCAAGGTATTTTGTCTCGATGATCATAAAATCACTTAAATACAATGGTCTTAAACAAAAAATAAGCATTATTTTCCCTCTTAAGTGGGCTATGGAGAAGAACATAAACCTATGCTGTCTACTAACACTTGTTCTTAAATGACCCTTATGGACTTTCAAGTTAGCACGTTCCCAAAGCAAATGGAATTGGGGAAGGGATGGCTTGACACCTTAGCTGTTACTACTCTCCTGTCAGCTGTCACGGCAGCCCGAAGTGTCCTAACAAATGAGAGCCACTCTAGCTGGAGTCCAGTCACTGCCAGCCTGGGTGAGGAGGGCAGGAGAAGATTGTGTTACTCAGTGACAGCTGCATCTTTCCAAGAGAATTAGCTACCTAATTCCTCTAATGAAAATGTACCTTTTATATAAAATTGGAAGAGGAATAAAAATGGAAATAGGATTGGTGCTTTTACCAAGACTCAACCAGCTTCCTGATCCTGATGCTAAAGCAATTTTTAAAAAAAGACATAATTATCGGTATATTCTTTGAACCAGTGGAAGCTTTAAAATTTCAGTTCATGTGGTTACAAATGCTCAGCCCTCCTTGCTAACTCTGTGTTAAGCATTCTTAATCCAAACCATAACTGATATCCAATTGTTTCTCAGAGGCAATTTTTTATTTTATTTCTTCTAGCTTTTGTCGCTCCAGATCTCACACCGACCTTCACAAAAAGTTAGTTTTACAAATAGGGACCCAGTCTCCTATAAACTAGATGATATGCCACGATGAAATCGCTCACTGTCTTCTCTGCTTGAGGATCTGAGACTTGAACTAGAAGCCGTTGAAAGGCTTTCTTGCCCCAATGTCCCGTGAGATTCAAAGTTCAACTGTTCCAATTACATATCTACTCTAGCTCTTGAAATCAAAGCTGCCCCTGTTTATGATCTCCGTCTCAACATGAGTCTTCAATAGCTCCTATTGAATGGGCATGATAAAGGACCAAGTTATTGTCAACATCTTATGCTGGTACGTACAGTAGTGTAACCATCCAGATCCATGTAAGCACTATATTGCCATGTAGTAAGATTGAGCTCTTGCCTTTAAACACTGTTCTTCACTAACAATAAAAATACAAAATCCTGACTAATCTTCCAAATAATACATCCTTATCTTTCTGACTTTCTGAGAAACATGTTTGATGTTCAATTTCTTTTCTTTTATTTACCTTTTATCTTGCTTTTTCTTGTTGCTCTGTATTCTAAGCAGTTGTTTCCATGTTTTAGCATCTTTGGGAATTTCTTTTTTAAATAATGTATTTCTTCCAGATTGAACCATTACTTGAGCAGGGAGTTATTTTCCATCATTTTGAATCTTCAAACTTCAATAGATGGGAATTGAAAGGAGCCACTAATGAGACATTTTCTTCTTTCTTAAAGTACTCCAGGGGCTTATAGGTTCCAATAGTGGGGAACTCTTATTAAAATTACCTGTAGTTTCCATCCTCTGAAGGCAACAATTACAGGAGTGAGATCCCCAATCATCTTCTTGCCCTCCCCACAGACTTCGAATATATTGTTCTATTTATTCTGTTAACATCAAGCTGGGGAGTTCTATCAGGTTGTGAGCTGGGAGTATTGACCCAGGAGTGGGGATCCACTCTAATTACTACCTTCTTAGAACAAGATTGAAGATAATTACTTATCTTGTTTTCAATTAAAAAACTGAGCCCTCTTTAGTCCTATAATACCATAGACCTCATAAGGGGCCAGTGGAATCTCATTGTTAACTTCTCTCCCATCTATCCAACTGCATTTATACTAAATGATACACCTGTGAAAATAGGCAAAACTTTAGTCTCTTGTTCCCTTATTATTTTGTACAGAAGTGTTGTGATTTACCTTTGCTAATTAGTGGAACAGCAGATCCTTAAGGATTTTTTCCATTTTGGAAGATAGACATTCTCACAGTTTCTAATTTTTTTTCTTAATCACCTTTTCTTAGTAGTATGGAAAAGACTATGTTTTCTTCTAGAGCAGAGATATTGCCTTTTTTAATCTTACTATCTTCAAGTCCTAGAACAATTCATTCTAGACACTCAATAATAAGAATGACAAAGGAAGTGACAAAGCTGGAATTTGTAGGCATGAAAAAATATCAAATATGCTGAAGACAACTTGTCTCAAACATTCTTGGTCACCCAACCAATATATTCATCTCCCCAATTCCCACCACACCAACTTCTTCTTTCCTCCAGATATCTACCTTTCTCTGTAGCCACATACCTAAATAAAACTAACTCCAAGTCCTAACTGGTCTAAGACAAGCATGACGGTCTCATTGGTTTTGGCGATGATTGGTTTAAGCATGGCCATGTGACATATATCTGGCTAACGCGTCAGACATCTGCTAGGAAATTTCTTTTCTTCCTGAGCAGTGCATGGGAAAGGTGGCCCCATTTTTCTGCCCCTGGTCATCGTTATATCTGGATATGTCCTCTAGACCTGGTACCATCATTTGGAGCTCTGATAGGAGCCAGCCATAAAAAAACTCAAGGCACAGAAGAGCTCAAAGCTGGGCCCTGACTGTACCATGCCTTACAGCTGCCCAATCTCTGTCCTTCTTAATACAAGAAGTAATTAATATCCTGATTGTTTAAACAAGTTGAATGACAGTTTTCTGTTACTTGAAGCTATATTCATCCTGATTAAATATTATCACATATTTCTTATTTCTGGAATGTCTAAAAACAGGACTTTAAACAGTGTATTCAGCCCTCCTTTGGGACCTTAGGTCTTGTAGAAAACTATGAGGACAAGCAATGAGAGAGTCAGAATTAGGTTATACTTGCATAAATGTAGCAAAAAGAGTTATGACCAAAATATTTAGTTTAAAAGGTCCTCACAATTCCAAAAGATCAGCTTTAGAAAGAAGCAACAAAAATTCCATTTTTTTCCCCTAATGTTTATAACTCGGTCAAAGACCATGAGAATGTGAGGTCCCCAAGGGAATATGGAATGATGGAATCTTCCAGTCCCCATTGCCCACTGCCAGACCGGTAGGTGTGCATCCCATTCCAGCACAGAGAACCAGAAAGCCTTGCTCTGCACACTACAAGGGTAAGCAAGAGTTGGGTATTTCATTTTTGCCTTTCTGAATGGTGTCACTCATACAGGGAGACCGTCGCTGAGTAAACACCCTTCAGTTCTCATGTGAAGAAAGGAGATATGTATCACTTTACCTTAAAACACATAGCAGAAAGAATTTGCTGCAATCTCACATCTAGTTTTGCAAGCTGCTGGCATGAGAAGTCCTAGTAATGGATTTGGATGCGTCCTGGAGTTTATTGTGCCAATATCAATTGAATTAAGACTTCGAACCTTTTCAGGGAACTTCCCATCCTTCATTTCAAATGAATGCACCGACTGCTTTCAGCTACTGAAGCGCTGGCCCCAAAATGAAAAATGACTACCTCTCAGCTAAGGTGGATTGCAGAAACCCACAACATCAAATTTTGATCAGGATCCAAAATGAATTTCTTTTTAGCATAGACAATGATTTCCACTCTTTCCAGAGTTTTGCAGTGGGTTGTAGTGGAAAGAACATTGGACTAGGACAGGAGTCCCGGATTCTAGATTTTTGTTCTGTCCCTGTCACTTTATTCTTGTGTAATGAGGCAAATAATTTTACCTCCTTGAATTTCATTTTCTTAATCTTTCAAATCACGATAATCGGATTTGCAAAATAGTTTCTAAAAAGATTGCCAAAAAAAATCAATATGATAAACACAAAAGTACTATAAAATATCAGGTACCATTATTATTATTCCATCTCTTATTTCTGAGGAGATTTGAGGACATGTCCAAATTGATGGCATTCTAAAAGGCTGAGATGCCAAGTCTTGGTGTAAAGACAAGTGGGCCTCCCTATGGCGCCCCAGGTGTATACTTCCGAAGCATCGTTAGATTCATGACCTCTTTTTTTCTTTTTAAAATTAAAATGGTGTTAATTTATCAAAAGCCTATTAAGTTCTTATTATATCCTGCTCTAGTTCTAGGCACCAAGGATGCTAAGACATGTGAGAAGCTTACAATGGAGTGGGAGAAAGGGCCCAACTGGAAAATACAAATATAAGGCAGTAAGAAGGAAGACAGCAGTATGGGCAGAGAGCTATGGGAAATCAGAGGCAGGACAACTGTTTCAGTTTGCAATTCTTGATCTCAAATGCTGGGGAACAGTGTCATCTCATTTCTCCCTAATAATCAGTTCTTAGGGATTTTCTCAGATTTCCCGGTAGGTACAGTACAGCCAAGGGGAATCCTAGTACAGACTTGTAAGGTTCTACAGATTCCCCCCAGCTCCAGGAGGTTTTAAAACAGATGCAGGAGGAAGCCCACTAAATGATTAATTTTCATCTTGACTTTCATTATGTCGATAGCATTTTTGAGGGCGAGGGACACACCAGAGCCCGCCAAATGCCAAAAGGAGAATGAAGTTGCTGGCTGAGGGTGTGCTGAACAGGTTAGGAGGTTATGGCTGAGATCTTTCTTCTCTTTCCTCCTAAGAGTTATTCTGTCCATGGCATGTTTTATGGGAGTCTTTACTTGGAAGAGAAGTTGAGGCAGAGAGAAGGTGCATCGTTTGCAAAATTTCTAATCATGAGAATGGATGATAGAGAAGAGGGAACAGAATTAAGAATCCGGATTCATAACTTGCTGAACAACCACTTATAGTCTAAAAACAATTACTCTAAATATGTCTTTTTATAATTAGAAGACTTACAACCAAAACAGAAAGAATAGAGGGTTTCTTTTGGCCATCCACTCCTGTAGTCTCCGCTAATACGTGGCCATTGAGTTGAGAGTAAATGCACAAAGACATAGATCCCACGGGACTCACTGAGCATTTTGCTGCAGCAAATTCCATGCTACTATCTTGGAGGGTTATTTACCTTCCGGAACTGAAGTCAGGGAGTGAATATTTGTTTAGATGAAAAATTGAGCTTGAAAAAGACTTTTTTTTTTAATGAGGAAAATTGGCTCTAAGCTAACATCTCTTGCCTGTCTTCCTCTTTTAGCTCGAGGAAGCAAAACTCCCTGGACTGTGCACATGTGGGCCTATTCGGCCATCTAGGACTCAGCTGTTCCTTCCTGCCCTAATAACATCCTTGAACTTGACCTCTGGTCGCCCCTATCTTGTGAAACTCTAGTTCTTGACCCTGCATGGATCATCTTAAGAATGGGTGTAGGAAGCCTATTCTGGGTTTTCTCAACAGACATTTTAAGACCAAATGTTATCTTCATCTAAGATTGTTTTGTGATATCTGAGCACAGTATTTTGGATTCTCATCAGAAGCTAAGTTCTCTAGACAGTATAACATGCTGATTAAGAACTTAGTATTAAGAATTAGATTGTCTAAGACTTCAATCCTGGACATGCTACTCTCCGGGTCTCAATAAAATGCAGATAATATTAGAATATACAATATAGGGTTTGTTGTGAAAAATAAATGAGATAATGAAGCTCTGCAACTTGGTCTAGAAACTGCACTTAGTGAATACTCAAATATATTAGTTATCATCATCATCCTTATCGTTTCAAGCAGGAGCTTTACTTTTCAGCTTTGTACATTCAGCACCGTGATAAGATCTCTCATCTAGTAAGCCTTCAATGTTGAATTAATAAATGTATATCTGTTGAATCTCTAAAAAGTATAAATTCAATGAAAAAGCGTAAATATTTGTCAAAGCCAAAATTACTCTGATGATTCATCTAGGTATAAAAAAAGTTGTACTAGAATTAGTGTCACTCGGGTCATCTGGAACCTGTCTGTGGGATTCAGGAAGTTGAGAGGAAGAAGGCAGGTTTAACAGCCCTGGAGGGAAGTCCAGTCAGACCCCTGGAATGCTGTGTCTTGGTCACAGATAGGTGAAGGGCATCTGGCCAAGCATCACCAATGTCCAATAACACTACATGGCCAGGCAAGAAGGAATGCCGAAGGGAGGTCGGCATCTGGGAAGTCTGTCCGGGACCCAATCACAGTCAAGGACCAGATCCTCATGCCTAGAAAAGCCCTGAGAAGGCAGGCAAGGCCTCAGCACAAACAGACTCAGTCTTAGGCTGAGTGCTTAGACATAAGAGAAAAAGGCACAGACCCAGAACTGTAAGAGCAGCTTGCGATGCAGACATAAGGATAAGCTTACGTGCAAATGCTAGATCAGAACCAGACCAACAGAAAGGTAGAAATGATGCTAAGTCCTTGGAATACTGAACTAGTGTTCAATACATGTCCCCTGATCGAGACGAAGACCAAGATTGATTTTAGATCCTGGGGCAGGAGTGAGTCTGCACATAGAAGCCACAGGACCCCAGATGTGAGGAAGGAAGATTCGAGAAAACATCCTGGTTTTGGATGAGATTTTTCTTCCATTTAACATCTGCAGCAAAATCTCTACACGACTATTGTTTCAAACATTCTCTAGATGAGAGGACGAATTAAGGTTAAAGTTAGGAATAATTTACTTTTACATTGGTTTGTGGTGGTACATTCTGTGTGTTCCCACAGGAACCTGTAAATGCTACTCTCTCTCTCTCTCTCGTCTTATTTTATATATAATTTGAAATTCACATACCATGCAATTCATTCATTCAAAATGTACAATTTGATGATTTTTAGTATATTCACAGAGTTGTGCAACCATTACCGCAGTAAAGTTTGGAACATTTCCATCGCTCCAAATAGAAACTCCGTACCTGTTAGCCCCTGGCAATCACTAATCTACACTTGGTTTCTATAGATTTACATATTCTTGATGTTTCATGTAAATAGAATCATACAATGTGTGTTTTTTTGTGACTGGCTTCTTTTATTTAACGTTTTCAAGGTTCATCCAGGTTGTAGCATGAATCAGTACTTCATTCCTTTTTATGGCTGAATAATATTCCATTGTACAGATATACTATATTTTATTTATTCACTCATCAATTGGAGAACATTTGGGTTTTTCCACTTTTCAGCTATTGTAAATAATGTTGCTATGAACATTTGCATGGACGTTTTTCTGTGGACATGTGTTTTTAATTCTCTTGGGTATATATCTAGGAGTACAATAGATATCATTCTTTACAATTTTATTAAACTAACTGAGGTCACTTAAAAATTAGTTCACTAAACATTTGATAATTGACTTTCCCATCTCAGGTACTCCTTTCCAGTCCTAGAGTTTGAAAATGAACAAAATAGACAAAGTACCTGCCTTCATGGAGCTTACTTTCCTCCACAAAGCTGTAAGCCTTTGAGAACAAGAACTGGAATTATTTTATTCTTTGTCCTCTCCACGGTGTCTAGCACAGTTCTGCTCAATAAGTCAATATAAGAATTAATCTGTGGGGGCCAGCTCCAAGGCCGAGTGGTTAAGTTTGTGTACGCCACTTTGGCAGCCTGGGGTTCGGGGGTTCAGACCCTGGGCATGGACCTACATACCACTCATCAAGCCTTGCTGTGGCGCCATCCCACATAGAACTAGAATGATCTACAACTAGGATATACAACTATGCACTGGGGCTTTGGGGAGAAAAAAAATTAAAAAAGAGGAAGATTGGCAATAGATGTTAGCTCAGGGCCAACCTTCCTCACCAAAAAGCATACCTTTAAAAAAAAAAAAGAATTAATTTGTAGATTGACAACCTATGGGAAAAACTTAGTAATAATGTTTAAATAGAATTTGGTTCATCTCTCACCTACTGAATTGGAAAAAGTTCAATCCTCTTCAAATGCCTCTAATTTGTTAAGAAACCTCCCATTTTACACGTTCCCCTAAATGTAGCCCTCCTGCCTGCCGTGAAACATCTACCATTACCCCCTCGATCGTGGAACCCAGGCTCCCACATTGCTATCATAATGGTGTGGCTTCCTTCCCAGGGCTCTGTGGACCTCTGCGGATGCCATTTCAATGTATTTAGGCTCCTCTTGTTTGTTTTTTTCTGAATGCCAACTTGTTTTACAGCTACCTCCACGCTACTTAGGTTACACACTAGGACACTATATTCTGTTACTGAGTTTCCGTGACTAGCCTTTACTCTCAATATCTCATAGAGACTTTTCTGATCCTCGGGTTCTGTGGCTGCTTTCTCCTCTTCCCTGGGACACACCATTGCTGGGGGAGGTCCAATCTGTAGGACAGCCTGATCACCATTCACCAGGCTACTAAAAAATTTTCCCTCTCCTCTGACAACAACCAACTATGGACCCGGGTTTGTGCACCCTGAATCTGTTTTCTCACCATGAATCCCTCCACTTGCTGGTCTTTGGTGCCTCATGCAGACAGATCCTTGAAGGATCCTTCTTGTGAAGTCTCTAGACATCAGCAAAAGGTTTGAGCTATGAGGATGAACAGCTAACGTCTCAAACTTTGTTCTTGCTGCAGCAGCATTTACCGTAAAATGTGATTTGACAACATTTTGTTCAGCATCTCTTCTGACCACCCACGTGTGAATCTATTTTGATAATGGCTTTGTATTTATGAGTTTGGAAATAGATTTAGGAGTAGGCCGATAGTTCAGGTCATGTCAGTATGGCCTGGCAGCACTCTCAATCTGCTGATTTAATTTGTATCTTGTGCAAGTCACTAAAACGCTCTGAAATTCAAGCTCCTCTTTTGTAAGAAGGGGATTATTTACCATCTAGAGTGGTAATGATAATAGCTAATGTTTGTCATCTATTTCTGGGAACTAGGCACAACTTCACGTTCTTTATATCTATCAGCTCAGTGATTCCTCACACTAAATCCCATGAAATAGGTGCTATTTTCAGAGTAAAATCATTTTAAATAACATGCATGGATTAGAAAAGAATCATGCTTATTACTTTTAAAAAGAGGCATGGGCGGGATTCATTCACTTCATCAAACTTTCTCTGTGATTTTGTAAATAATCAATTACATAGTTAACATATCCTTTCACCAGAAAACAAATTATATCTGTTTAGCAAACATAGGCCCCTTCCATAAATAATCTCATGCACGTGCAGTTTAGGCCCCACAGACTATTTTGACTTCCGCTCAGATCAACACTTCCTCACAGAATCTACACTTTTATTCCACGCTTGAATTCCACCCAGGAGATGGAAGTCAGAGCAAAGAGCTCAAGAGTAACCTAAAACACCACAATCTATCAAGGCTCTTTTTATTTATTTATTTATTTATTTATTTATTTATTTATTTATTGGGAGGAAGATTCGCCCTGAGCTGACATCTGTGCCAATCTTCCTCTACTTTGTATGTGGGATGTCTCCACAGCATGGCTGATGAGTGGAGTAGGTAGGTCCACATCCAGGATCCAAACCTGCGAAGCCTAGTACCCCAAAGCAGATCAAGAGGATCTTAAACCACTCAGCCATGGGGCCAGCCCCCAAGGCCCTTATTTATTTTGAATGGAGTAATAACAACTCACTCACTAATTCCAGCCCAGATCTGCCCACCTTGTCTCACTCCCCCAGCCAAAACTGGACCAGTGTTCCCACCGTGAAGATTCTCCCTTGGAATTTTGGTGAAATAGCACGTGGGGATAGTATAAGCCCATTCCTTGGGCTTTCTCTCTTTCTTTAGTCTTTGCCTTGGGACTTCTGTAATAGGTCCCTGCCTTTTATTTTCTTTTCACACAGCGACCTGCATTATTTTCTTCTTGATAGCAAAAAGACACCACTCGGTTAGTCATCAACTTGTTCTTACCTGCTTGACTGCATGCTTTGCACGCTGCTTTGAGATATTTGGCTAGGAATTCAGTTTTGATTAACAAATTCTGTTATATGGTTGAAGAAAAGATTAACTAATTTGTTAAGAATTATAAGCACAAAGTGTTTGGGTTTTTGGGGGGGAGGATGAGGCCAGAAGCACTGTTGATAATCACAAATTTTTGCATTAAAATTCTAGTTCATTAAGTAATCAGCATGGGGGTGTCTGATTGGCTGATTAGATGCAGAGGCAAATCATTTGTTGCTTTTTTAGGGAAATTTCCATCAAAGTGGTTCCACCTAGCGAATTTAAATTAATGTATTATTTTAAATCCATGTATATTTATTTCAAATTGAGTTATCCTGCAGAACAAAGGAGTTGGTTTTTCATCCAGCACATTCATGGCTTCCAGGGTGGAGATGGGGCTGAAAGAAACCTTTGCTGGGCATTAGCTTACGGCTGCGGTTGCTTCTCTGTAGTTGCGCTTAAGTACGCTCTCCCTCTCTCATTCTCTCCCCCTCCTCCTCTCTCTCCATCTTTCTCTCTCATCTACCAACCAAAATCCTGCATCCTAAAGTCCAAGTTTGCCTCCACAGGCCTATTTAGAAAAAACCTAGTGTGGAATAAAACTGAGGAAGCGTGGATCTAAGCAGAAGTCACCACAATAGTCTGTGTCAATAGACTGTCTATTGTTTTTTCTGTGGCTATATCCTTTGAACTCGGTTAAAGTGATTCAGTCCATAGTAGTTCAACCAAGGAGCCCACACTTTAGCTCAGATTTCAAAAGATGAGAAGGGCTCACCTTGATAGTTAAGGAGCTCCCTGGAAGGGCCTTGGTCACCACCTTGAGCAGCTATGGTATTAATTTAAACAATGGGTGGGTAATGAGAAGTATTCCTTCATCCCTGGCCAGGATTTCTCAAAAGGGCTGCAGAGTCAGGCCCCAGCTGGCTGTTGAGAGGGTTTAGAACCATCCCATCCCCTAAGGACACTGACTCTTTCTAATCTGCAAATACCTAAACTAGGATCCCTTCAGAGACACTACAAGAGCTTCCAACCAAGATTCTGTTTGGAAAGCTGAAAAAAAATCACAATTTGCTAATATCCTGAAGCCTCTGGCTACACCCCTAGGGCATGAGCCAATACTGGTAGGAAACCACTGTGTGCCTCTGCTCCACTTGGAACCCGGAGAGCAACTAATCCTCCCAGACCTGACATCCCTGTTTACTCTCAGTCCCTGCCCAGCAGTCAAGTCCCTTTGACCATCTACCCTCTCCCCTACTCTCTGTCCCAAACTTCACTTCTGCCGGTCCATTTCTCTCTGCTGTTTTCGGTTGTGGCCTATGCATCCCCAATTCTAAGACACAAATCCCCTCCATTTTAGACCTCTTCACAGACTGCTTCTGCCACCTTCTTGCCTTAACTGAAATCTAATAGTCCCCAAAGCCAGCATTTCCCACGCAGCCCTTTTTAATGAAGAGTAGGAGTGCTCTATCTCACCCTTCCCCTATTGAAGCTTTTACTCTGAACCATTATTCCTCCACAAGTCAAAATCCGCCCTTTGGGGCTGATGTCAACTAGCTATTTGCCTTGTTATTGCCTTTTACTAACCTTTAGTTAGGGCACCTGGACCACATATTTCCTTTCAACTTGTCAACTTCTTAACTTCTGCTCTTACCCTGAGTAAGTTAAATAGCCATTGAGGTGATATTCCCAATACATTTTCTTCACAGTTTCATCTTTAACTCCAAATCTTCTGTTTCCACTCTTCTTGAACTACCTCATGCACATGGCCATCTAGCAGCCCTTGAAATCATTCTGAAATATTCTATGTCTGAAATCTTAAATGCCGGCATCCTATTCATCGGCCAAAAGCTCTTACCATTCCAGATGTCTCCATCCCTTACTCCCACGGTCCCAATTTTGACCTAATACAGGCTTATACTGCCTTGACCATTCCATTTTCTCCCAATCAGCCAGCATCCTCCTGTCAAGCCAGACCTGTTACCTTCTAGAACTTCTGATGCCATGCATCTACCCAGTGAAACTTCAACCCTAGCTCAAGTCAACAATCCATCTTCAATTCCCTAAAAATCAGTTTGCTGAGTGCTGCTGGAGGAAAGCACACCACCATGTGAAGTGATGCCACCCTGGATTTGTGGTCTCTCTCCTCCCTCATTGGGCTTTCATGCTGCTTGACAATTGTTCAAGGGGATCTTACCAACAACCGATGCCATGTTCCACAAAACCTGTTTTGCACGTTCTTAACTCTCCCCAAGGCCTGATGTTTGGCCTTTCAGGTTGCCATACTTTCCCCTGAAACAAAAATGAAATGGTTGCAGTGTCTCTATCATTTTCAAGAAAAGGTTTTCATTTGACGGAGTTGCTATGAATTGATCTTGTAGGTTCTTAGATACTGGCCAGCTAAACTCTTCCCACAATAGAGGACTTTCACAGTCCCTTCCCTGAGCAATACGAATCCATGCAAGAAACACACACAGAAAAAAGGTATTTTCTACACAATATCACAGCAGTTATGGAATTTGTCAGATCCCTGATAAAATGATCTCATGCATTTTTCTGAATATGGATATGCATGCACATACAACATATATAAATATGTGTTATACATATATTATTACACACACACATATATATATACAATAGACACAATTCTTTAAACAAATACTTATTAAGCACTTATTATATGCCATTCCCGCTGGAAGGTAAATTCTGTAAGGTCACAGACCTGTATTTCTTTTATCGCTGTTTTTATTCCCAGTGCCTGGAGTTTGTAACTGGGTATAGATTGTAAAGTTTTTGAATTTTCAGGGTCTCTCATGAAATATTGTAGGAGAAAGTCACATACCTTTCCTTGACATCCTCAGTTATCTCGAGTCAAAAAAAAAGAGTCAAGTAATCATAATTGTGTGGAACTTTCCCCTCCTCTATGATCTACGTCATCGAGTCAAGAAATCAGATCTATTGGGTAGATAGATTCCATTTTGGCAACAATTTCAGATGTTTCTAATGCCCTGGTGCCATGAAGTTAAGTGCTCAGAATAGTTCCCGTTGATCAGATGCAGTTCAAATAATGCAATAGACCTCCTTCCAGAAGGCATTGTTCTCTCTGCCTAAAGACTCTGGATCTTTCATCTTATCAGCTCCCTTGGCTCCCAGCGAGTCTGGGAGTAGCTGGTGTTGTTCAAGACCTTGTAGTTAATAGTCAATAGCAGAATACTCTTAGGAGACAGTCTTTACTTTCAACTTTACTCTCTAAGGCAGGGTATTCCAAACTTTGTGAGTCTCAAAATGTCCCTGTGTCCGTCACATAGAGTTTCTGAATCCTTCGAAGTTAGCCTTCATCTACAGCTGGGATGTAATAAACCATTTAATACCAAGGTGTATAATCATGGTATTGCTCTGATACCATACCCTGACAAAGACCCAGCTTCTCCACTTTCTCCAGGACATTATCCAGGAGTGCATATTTCAGAGCATTACCAGTTTATCTGCATTAATGAATCAGATGTGCAGAAATGTAACAGTGCTACTTTCCCATAGCTCTTCCTTTGTTCACCTCTGAATCTCTCTTTGATCATTAGCAAAAAAAAAAAAAAAAAAATTATGTACCTTTAAGGTAGTTTGTTCAGTCATATCCTATTTAAATATAAAATATTCTCTTTGAGGTAAAAATTCGTTCATATTCAGGATTTAAACTTATTCAGTTCATACTTTAATCTCTATAGGACAGCTGTTCTAACCCTCAAAAGATTTCTTTGTCCTTTCTTCAGCCTACAGGGTACAAGTGGAGCTCATCTAATATCATAGTGTCATCTGTAGGGGGGTGGAGTAGGGAGGGTGGATGGAGGCATCCAATCTTCATTTCTTCCTCCAAATTCTCATTAGGTGACTGAAACGTCTCCTGCCGCATGGCCTGTGGCTGTCGGTTGTTGGCCTCTCTCTTTGCTATGCTTGCTGCTGCTGCTGCTGTAACTGTTACTTCTTGACCTTCACCCCTACAAGCTGGCCTCTGCCTTGGCCACCAGTCACAAGGACTGAATACTGTTCAGTTCTTATCTCAAACCCAACATCTTGCAGTCCACTGGCCCTCTCAGGATATTAGCACCCCCACTCACTTCTGGAGCAACTTCTGAATCTCTTTCTCCAGACCCATCAGACAGCACTGGGCTCAGGGCAAGAATAAAAATGGAGGCCCACATATCATAATTCTAAATATTATCAAGGAAAAGAATTGTTAAATAAAATATATTCTATACTTTTACCTTGACAAATATACTTTTATAATAGCTTAGGCAATTCGAATTTAGAAGTATTAGACTACTTGTAGTTCCACACTAAAATGCATTGACATAGGGAAAGCAAGGCTCAGTTTGTGGCCCACTTTCCATTCTCCTCCAACCACTGGCTCATTTCCCCATGGTCTTGTACACACGTGTGGAAATCCCAGCCCATGTATTTAAGTTCCCATCTATACCCCATACTAATCACACTCACACACACACACACACAAACACAAATAACCACTTCTTGGCCACCACTCAGCCCTAGACGTGCACACACTGGTGGTATGGCTTACCCTCCAGAGACTAGACCCAGGAAGAGACATGCAAAGCCTGGAGGCAGGCTGATGACAATTTTGGCAGAATTTCCAGTATCACAAGTCTCCAAACTATGGCCTACAATGGTAGGAGGAGGGTGAGCTCTGGGTGGGGAAGTCCCTTTGGTGCCAAGGACTTCTAGTCTTGTGGGATAGGACCTGGTCAGAGAAAGGTCAGTGTGCACCCCTTTAAAGTGTGAGGCCCAGAGCAGGGGTCTAAGGACAGTAGTGTTCTGCCTCCATGCTACAAGAGACCATGGCAGCTGAGGGGATGAGGAATAGCTCAAGGCCCTGCTCTGCCTCACACACCATTTCTACTCTGCTTTCGCTGCCGAGGTTGAAGAAAGGCATTCAAAGCTGTCAGTGGAAAATAGTGCATATTCTCCTTTAATGCCGACATTCCCAAGCCATCCAATGGTCTCTGCCTTCCCACCTGGGTTTCAAACTTATGGAGTGGGCCAGAGAATCAGCATCAGACTGGCATCTCAACTCATTTGCTCTCTCTTTCCTCCCTTTTCAGACTTCTCTGTCTAGCCCAGAGTGTTATTGCCTTCTGCAGAGCAGGAAGCTATCCATATGTTATATCCTGTTTCCTTCTCTATTCCTCATGGTTAACTATTTATGTTGATGGTATTGTTTATTATATATATATTTGGGGTTTATTTACATATGTGTAGTTTAAGGATTAATGAATTCCAAATACTTATTACAATTAAACATAACTCCACAAGATACTTCCATTTTCCTTTCCTCAGAGCTAATTTCAGTCTTTCAGCTGATCCTTTTAGTCTATAAAACTCTAAATAGTATCTTATATCATTACTTTTGACTTTTCAGCTTTAGACATTAAACTGAAATGATTTACTGATTTCTCCCCCCCCCCACCCTCTCTGAATACACACTTGTTATTTCTAATAATAGACTTGGCCAGCAAAAATTCCCCCATTACGCCTTCCTCCCACCTTCTACTGCCTTCAAGATTGGCATCAATATTTATAATAAAGAGCCTGGTAGGCTCATGAAATGACAGCCTGTTACCTGAGCCAAACAGGTCTCCAGGTTCAAAAGATTCCACTCAAGGTGATTGAAGATACTGTTCTACCATGAAAACAGAGTCATATAAAGAGGAGTTCCCTAGAGAAGAATGGATGCCACCTCCAAGGTAAAAAGAAGTTGCTGAACCCATTTGTATAGCAGCATTGGAGTGTCTGAATGGAAGTTCTATTGAGGACTGGATCCATCAGACTGAAAGTCAGATATTTGAAGTTTTGAGTTCATTTTCCTAAAATACTTGGAGATGAGAGCAGAAAAAAGAAGCAGTAAAAGTAGGAGATAGAAAATCAGGAGACTGCAGCAGCATCGGCGCTAAGAAAGTTTGAAAATCCAGGGAGTGTCAAATTCTCAAAAGCCAAGGCCCAAAAATCAGGTGGATTTCATGATTGAATTGTCACTGTTAGACAGCAAAAGTGGTTTCAGCAGATTCGTCAAGATAGAAACAAGCCTGCGAGGGATTAGGGAATGGCAGCTGTGAAGTTGAAATGAAGAGTATAAGTTATTCTTTTGAGAAGTCTGTTGAGAGAAAGGGAGAGAGAGGAAAAGGATGGGAGAAAATATGAGGGAAAAGCTTGAGATAATGGCAGGGCAAATGGTGGAGTGGGCAGTGAAAATTGCAGACAGAGTGGAAGAAACTAATCCAAAGTAAGATATTGAAGATGCAAAAGAAGAGGATAATCAGAGGCTCAAGGTCATGAACACAGGTCAAGGGATTAGTTTTGAAACTAATCCACTGAAACCAGAGGCAATAATAAAACGAAGCTGAGGGAATGAATTCAGAAATATTTCAGTGTAGCTGATAGCATGGGGAGAAGAGATGTTTTAGTGCAGAAAGGAGAAAGATTAAAAGAGAAAGCTCATTTCAGATGGCTTAGATCTTCTTATCAGTTTCCACAGTTTCAAGTCAGAGATGTGGTTACCTGCTGAAAATAAGGAGACCAAGGAGGGTGGGACCTGGAGGATTTAGAGAATTTTTTAAGTTATGGAAAATCCATGGCAAATAATTTTCATAGGAAATCAACAAAATGTGTAAATTTGTACAAGAAGCAAAGTTTTGTGGGATGTAAACTCCAGTCTTTTATCCTTCGTTTCATGAACCTGTATGGGATTCCAGGCTAATCCCATAATATCACTTTCAAATTGTCCCAGATAGTCAACCCAAAGTCATAAGCAGTCAATGCAGACTGGATTCCTCAATACCAAAACCTGGTAAGCTAGATATGAATTCCTTACGCTTTCTAACTTTTTATTTTTTCTCCATTTCTTGATGTTTCCCTATTGGACCCTTATATGTCATTTTGGAGGCTCAAGGGAATCTGTTATGGTTTACACAGGCATGCCAAGGTACCTTCATGTAACTAAGAATCAGTTTCAGAGAAGAGAGAAAGCATGGGGAGGGTTGGTGAGTGGGTCGGGGTAGGTGTACAGAGCTAGGGTTGGAGATAGGACTGAGCATGAAAGGTGAGGAGGAAAAGGAAATGTGAGATGAAGGATGGATATCTTGTGAGTCTAGGGCTCCACTGGGAGGGATTTTGCCCCCAGGAGATATTTGATACTTGCAGACGGGGCGATGCTACTGGCATCCAGTGGGTAGAGGCCAGGGATGCTGCTAACCACTGGGCAATGTACAAGACAATCCTCCACGAAAAGAATGATCTGGCCCAAAATGAATAGTGCCAAGGTTGAGAAACCCTGGTCCAGGGACCCTGAAGGGAAGCGAAACTTTGGCAGGCACAGTATCTTTTTTATGTGGTGCCAAGCAACTGACAATGATGGCTGAGGGCATTGATTTTAATTCTAATATATGATACAACATTCTCATTATTTTTCCAAGAGACATGATTAAGTAATGTTTTAGTATATACTGACCTAATTCAAAGAAATTATATATTTTGAGTTGTGGCAAAGGCCAATTTTTGCACTCTGTCCATACTGTGATGTCTTTGGCTGTACACCACATAGCTAATAATTGGATGGTAGGTTGGGAGTCTATTGTCTATACTGACAATGGATGTTGGTATTATGATTATAATATAGCAGCACTTCATACCCACTGGTTACACACTGGCCTTGTGTTTTTCTCTAGATGCTACCTTGAAGAGGTTAGGTCTAGAATCTGATGAAGCTGTCTCTTTGTCTATTTCATGTTCTGTTACTATGTTACATTTGCTAAAGGCCAAAAAGAATTCCAAATGCATTACAAGTCTGAACAGGAAGAGGAGAATTATGTTTGTTGTGGTCCAAAGATTCTGAGGGATTCAGCTGAAGGGAAAAAAACTATGGGATAAAGAGAAGAAAGAAGAATGGGAGGGGGAGAGAGAATAATTTCCATATGGCATGTGAGAAGAGGAGGGGAACTAAGGACTGAGAAGAAAGAAGAAGGGCCTGGCAGCTTAATAACCTTTCCCAGCAATGAATTTATAGAAGTTAGTGGTGCTTCAAGAAAATGAAAGAGTGTGCCTGATGCCTTTTGAAACCGGAGGTCTGTTCTCAGCTTTTCATCTTCTGTGCCTCCGTTATATGTAAATCAGGTTTCATGGCATATTAGAACTGTGAAGACGACTCAATATGCCAAAACGTGTGATGGATCATTTGTGCTTCAACTCTGCAGTTTAAACAGCAGTCACTGAATTGAAACTCGAAACTTCCCTTGCCAAATCACAGACAACTTCAGGGTTCACTCAAATGAATGCACCACCTCTGTCTGAAGAGAGCCACGGCTTTCCTCCGCCTGTTCCAGTTACGTACCACAAACGTCCAGTGTGTCTGCTTGTTTTTATCGCAAGAACGTGAGCAAGACTAGAGTACAAGAATTTTCTTCATGCGGTATCGTCAATGTAATCTCTAGTTCTCTTACTACATTATCTTTGTCTGGTCAGCAGAAACAGAAGTTAGGATGAAATACAACACCAAACTACATTCACCTTTTCAGGAGCAACCTGCTGAAAAATAATTATTCCTGGAGAGCAGGCCCATTGGATTAAGTAGAGCGCTCCTGATTTCTCTGTGTTATCAGCCACATATGCTTATTGAGCTCTCGCAACTGAAGACCAAGCAAAGCAGCAGCAGCAGCAGCATCACCAGCATCACCAGCATCATCACCAGCATCACCATCATAATCCTCATGACCATCATCTTGTTGGGTATATTTTAAAATTAATTCCTTCTTTAGTTTTTCCCTTTTAGAAATAACTTGTTTTAGTCAGAGAGAAATAACTATACTCTGCCCACTCCCCTCTATAGATGTTTTTGTAAACAGAAGGTGTGGGCCCCCTCCTGTGGCACTGTTTCAAGTTCTATATCAAAGGCTGGATCAGCTATAGGAGGGAGAGTTCAAGGCAGGGAGTATCTGACTTTCTTTTTCTTTTTTTTTACTTTAATTATATATACTCACATAAAGATTATTTGAAAAATCCTGTGCAAATGATTGCAAAAAAAACTAAGATTGTGGACTAAACAGGGTTTCGAAAACTAAGCTTATTTCATGAGATAAATTATCTCGTCTCTGCTAACCATGTACTATTATTTATGCGTATTTACCCACAGGTTCTTATCTCAGTAATTCTAGGGTTTGTATTATACCTCATTTCTGCTTCTAGACCCTGAACCCTCGCTCTGACCTATCACGCTCACATGAATGAGCGAACCACAGTGACCGGGAGGGACTTGGGCAATGCGTGCATTGGACCACAGAGGACTTTACACCTTCATCTCACTGGTGTAATTAGCTGCATAGTTAGAGGAGCAGCCAGGAGCTGATGCCAAACATAAACAGACCACATGAACCCATGGCCACAACCTGGAGGAAGAAGACCACTTCAGCTGGATAGCTGTGAGGTCAATTCAGAGTCTCTCATATGCACAGAAAAACTCAGGCCCCAAAGTTGTGCCCATGCCTATAATCATCAGCTCCTTAGCTGCTCAGCCCAGTGATGCTGGCAACAACTTTGTCCTAGGTGTTTTTTCTGGTCTCTTCTGGGGCCATTCTGAATCTTGAAATCGCATTAGCCAGGATATAAAAATTACTCATGCTGTAGGGTGGGCGTGGGGGCAGAGGTTGGAGGGTCCGGATTAGCAGGGTGCAATAGAATTTTCAGTGTTGATGAACATGTTCTCTATCTGCATTCTCCAATACAGTAACTACCAGCCACATGTGGCCACTGAGAATTTTAAATGTGCTAGTATGATTGAGGAAGTGAACTTGAAATATCGCTTAATTTTAATTAATTTAAATTTACATTGCTACATGTGGCTAATGGCTACTATATTGGACGGTCTAGTTGTAGATATCCTCTTTCCTCCTTAAATGTTTATGTGCTTTCTTACAAATGTCATAGTGCCTTTGACTCTTATAATTCACTACATTTTTTTTCCAGGAACAAAACACAGTTAATGTTTCCAAATTTATTTTGGAAATACATCCATTAGGGTGTTTCTACAATATTTTAGTTCCTAGTCAGTCCTAGTCAGTCTGAACTTTATAAATTGGTTGTATAAAGCTGTGGATAGCCATTGCAAATGGATTCCAACACATTTAAAAAATGTATCTAGTCTTATTCTGACTGCATTTAAATTCTGAGTTCTGAGTGTACTCGGCAGGTCACTTTGTTCTGGGTGTGTCCTTAGCTACCCAGTCTGGGCTCTATCCTGGGCTGAAAGATTAATACATGTAGTTCCATTAGCATCAGTGGGAGTTACCAATGGAAGCCTTCCAAGTCCCAGCGAGAGAAGAGGCCTCCCTGCCTCCTCTGGCTTTTAGCTAATCTGTATTGTCAAGAAACTCCTTGTGCATTGTGCCACATCTGAGGTGTGGGAATGAGTCCTGGGTTCAGGAGGTGAAGCAGCCAAATTCTTTAGGTAAAGTTGGGTTAGTCCCTTTGTTCCTTGGCTTGACGTTTATATCCCTCTAAAAAACCTTTAATGAATTCCTGTTCCAAAGCTGCAGAAGGTTTCTTCGGCTCTCAATTAAGTTTTAGGCAATGTGCTATTATACCCACTAAGCATTAATATTAAGAAAATGTCCTTTTTTGTTATTGTATCAAACCATGCCAATGTCAATTAAAATTTAAAAATTAGGAAGTGATAGAAATCAAATGTTAAACATAAGAATTACAGACTTTTCCCCATAGAGTAGATATAATTCTTATTCACCTGATGCTTTCCTGTCCTAAATGAGCAAAGGACAGGAGTTCTTGGCTCCCATACATCGTTGGTCTCAAACCCTGAGTTATGCAATTTAGAATCAGCACCTTAGAGCAAGGGGGATGGATATTCAGAAGCATTCAAATGGTTCATCCAATAAAGGACACAAATGTAATAGAAACGTCAAAGAACTACTTTGACATTCTTTGAGGGATGGGTTTCTGCCTCGTTCCAGGCCAAGAGCAAAGAATAAAAAAAGAAGTAGATTGTTTCTTCTCCCTTCCCAAAGCAACTCATCTAGCCTCTGCTTTGACAAACTCTTCAGCCCTGTCTTCATCTCAGAAGACCAATGACTCTCTAACTTCCACGTTCTTTTAAGATCTCCTTTCCCCATATTCTTTCTGGGTCAAAAAACACTTGCCAAGCCTTGCCATTCAATTCCTCCTCAAACGTTTTCTATTGTGTCCTTGGTCTTCTTTCTGGTTGAACTGAACTATCTCAAATTGTGGCAATATCTGGAGTTCTTTTTTGAAAACTTTCTTTTGCCTGATTAAATTATTTTTTCCAGATGGTAAGTGTTATTCCAACAGTGTTATGGGTAGAAGAGAACACAGACTCTTCCATTTAGAATATTAATTCTAATGACAAATTCTTCATGTTATTATGTCAGAGTAGGGGCTGAGTCATTCTCCTCAGTGGACATTGACCTTTAGAAGAGATCATGTTGATGGTGAAGGGCAGAAGGTGAAATGATGGGAAGAATCAGAATGTGTCTCTCACCTACCTCAGTCATCAGGGTTAAGCAGAGTGAAGTAGGCAAAGTTAGTTTCTTTCTAAATTTCCCTTCCTTACCCAGTAGAAATTTTGCTTTTCTCTACTCAGCAGCCATTGTCTACAAATATAGAATTTACTCACTCACTTAGTTTATTCAGGCTGCCATAACAGAATACCATAGACTGGGTGACATCAACAGAAATTGATTTCTCACCATTCTAGAGGCTGGACATCTAAGATCAAGGCACCAGCAGGTTTGGTTTCTGGTGAAAGCCTGCTTCCCAATTCATAGTCAGCCATCTTACTGTGTCCTCACATGGAAGGAGTGAGGGAACTTTCTGGGGTCTCTTCTGTAAGGGCACTAATCCTATTCATGAAGCCTCCACCATTATGACCTAATCACCACCCAAAAGCCCCACTTCCAAACAACATCACATGGAGAGATTAGGTTTCAACTTATGAATTTTGGGAGGGACACAAACATTTAGTCTATAGCACTCACCTTACTGGGTATTATATGGATCTGGCTAGATTTCTCTCACCTCCCGCCAACAGGTCATAATTAGCCCTTCCTGCTTACCTCACTCAACTCTGTCTTTGTTAAGAGGTGGGTAGGTATGACCCCATTTGTCAGCTGGAAAAAAATATTGATTGGAAGGGCTAACCAATCTTTGATTACCCAGGCATAATGCAAATGCCAGGCCCTTAGACCAGGCACTCTTCCTTGAATTCTATGATGTCAAAGAGGGCAGTTCACAAGCGAACTTAAGAAGATGCTCTAAAGAAGACGGCTAGAGGGCCTTCTGCTCCAATAACACGCAAACATTTTCCCTGTGCCTTTTTGGAAATCACATCTCTGTAGTGAATTTCTCCATTCCCGGGGCTTTCCTTCTCTCATGTTAAGAATATCAGGCCACAGAGGGGGAAAGGAAGTATCCTAGTGGAATTGTGGGAGAGAAATTTTTGAGCAATCAGGCCTACAGAATCTCACAGGCCATACTGTGTATGTAGGAAGTCACTTATTTCACATACACATGGGGTTGCCCCATCCAAACAGAGATTGAAGGCAGCAAAAATTGAATAAATCATGTCAATACAGGCCTCAGGCCTAAGTTCTCTAGCTTGCTAAGTCAATTCCATCTGGCTTAATTTTGCCTTTAGAAGGTGGTGGAGAGTCGAGGACCAGCCTGAGCACTTTTCGCATTTTATCTGAGGGTGTTGCTCCTTGGCGCTCTCCCAAAGTGTCTGCAGGTGTGGTGCTCATAGACCCCAAAATGAGTCTCCCAGAAGAAGCGTGATTTCAGCGCATCGTGCTGTTGGGGCCCTTACTTTCTCATCTGGTTGTTTATCCCTCTGAGTACAGACCAGAATAGCCCTATGTTGCCCTGCCTTATTACTTAGAAAAGGCAATCTAATTTGCTGTCTCCTGAACACAGTGCAATCCTTAGCTATCTCACTTTGTCTGATTAACTTATCTTCATCTTTTCCCCAGATTTCATTCATTTGCATTTTCCCTAAATTTATTTAATTATGTTATCTCCTTATTTAGAGCCTCTTTGGGTTGAGGGAAGCAGGAAGATGCAGAGGACAGTAATGGCTCAGTGACGTTATTTGGAGCCTGATTTTTATTCTGTTAATGAGTCCCTAGATAACCCTTGGAAAGTCAGCGAGCCTCTTTCAGCCAAAATTTCTTCACCTTGAAAAACTGGGCAAAGAACAGTGCACCCCCCTGAGGTGCCCGTGGGGAAAAATTAACACAATAAAATTAATAAAGTGAAAGTGATGTACAAATCAGCAGTTGGGAGGACCACAGGAATATATTTCCTTCCTTGCAGATTAATTGAAATATCTGTTGTTTTAGAATCTGACCATTTCTACAGGGTAGGGAGGCAGTAGTCTTTGAATTTGTTAATGAGTTTGCTTCTTCAATGCTTCACGGCCTTAATGCCCATGAGGAAAGCGATACTAGCACCTTCTACAAAACCAGCTCTTTTCATGGTCTTTGTCCTCCTATTTATGTCATCATCATAGTCAGGGCTGATTTTATGATTGGAGTATGCTGGGGACGTTTCTACTCCTGCTACAAGATATATTCCTCATTCAGATATGACAATGATTTAAATCCTCACCAGTAGAAATTTGTCTCCTTAGGTCTGAAAGGCTTTTGATTCTTTGGTAGTCCCCAAACTTTATATATATATATATATATATATATGTAAGAAAGGTAATAGATACATGAAAGGATATTATGTGTTTGTATATATATATGAAGGTAATACTTTATGCATTATTATTGCATCTCTAATACATGCCAATGCTAGAGAAGTTGAGGAATTGTAAAGAAGGAAAGAAGTCAACAAATAGCTTACCTATGTTATAGTTTTGCCATGAATTCACTCTTTTTCTTATAAAATAATTTTAAAAATTAGAATAGATTTAGATTTACAGAAAAATTGTGAATATAGTACAGAGAGTTTCTGCATACTGTTTCCCCTAACATTTTATGTTAGAATGGTATATTTGTTACAATTAATGAACCGACAATACATTATTACTAACTAATGCCATAGCTAACATCGTACTCAATGATGAAAAACTGAAAGCTTTTCTTCTAAGATCAGGAACAAAACAAGGATACCCACTCTGACCACTTTTATTCAGCATGCTACTGGAAGTCCTAGCCAGAGCCATCAAGCAAGAAAAGAAATAAAAGACATCTAAATCAGAAAGGAAGAAGTAAAATTGTCTCTATTTTCAGACAACATGAAATTATATATAGAAAACCCTAAAGACTCCATCAAAAAACTATTAAAACTAATAAACTAATTCAGTAAAGTTGCAAGACACAAGATCAATGCACAAAAATCAGTTATGTTTCTATACACTAACAACAAACTATCAGAAAGAGAAATTGAAAAAACAATTTCATTTACTATTACATCAAAAAGAATAAAATACCTAGGAATAAGTTTAACAAAGAAGGTCAAAGACCTGTACACTGAAAACTGTAAGACATTGATAAAAGAAATTAAAGAAGACACAAATAAATAGAAAGATATTTTGTGTTCACGGATTGAAAATTAATATTGTTAAAATGTCCGTACTACCCAAAGCAATCTACATACTCAGTGCAATCTCTATCAAAATTCCAATAGCATTTTTCACAGAAATCGAAAAAACAATCTCAAATGTGTATGAAACCACAAAAAAACCCTGAATAGCAAAAGCAATATTGAGAAAGGAAGACAAAACTGGAGGCATCACACTTCCTGACTTCAAACTATATTACAAAGTTATAGTGATCAAAACAGTGTAGTATTGGCATAAAAAGAGACGCATAGATCAAAGGAACAGAATAGAGTCCAGAAATAAAACCACACATATTCAGTCAATTAATTTACCACAAAGGAGCCAAGAATATACAATGGAAAAAGGATAGTCTCTTCAATAAATGGTGCTAGGAAAACTGGACAGCCACATGCAAAAGAATGAAATTGGACCCCAACTGACACCATACACTAAAATCAATTCAAAATGGATTTGAGACTTAAATTTAAGACCTGAAACTGTAAAACTCATAGAAGAAAACATAGGGGAGAAGCTCCTTGACGTCAGTCTTGGCAGTGATTTTTTCGGATTTGATGCCAAAAGCAAAGGCAACAACAGCAAAATAAACAAGTGGGACTACATAAAACTAAAAATTTTCTGCACAGTAAAAGAAACTATCAATACAATGAAAAGGCAGCCCATGAAATGGGATAAAATATTTTCAAATCATATATCTGATAAGGGATTAATATCCAAAATATATAAAGAACTTACACAACTTAATAGCAAAAAAGCAAACAATCCAATTAAAAAATAGGCAGAGTAACTGAACACACCTTCCAAAGAAGGCACACAAATGGGCACCATTAAAAGGCGCTCCACATCACTAATCATCAGGGAAATGCAAATCAAAACCACAATGAGGTATTACCGCACACGTGTTGGAATGGCTCTTATCAAGAAGACAAGAGATAACAAGTGTTGATGAGGATGTGGAGAAATGGAAATCCTGTACACTACTGATGGAAATATAAACTGGTGCAGCCAATATAGAAAGCAGTATGGAGGTTCCTCAAAAAATGAAAAATGGAACTGCCATATGATCCAGCAATTCCACTCCTGGGTATACATCCAAAGGAAATGAAAACAGGATATCAAAGAGATATATGCTCTTCAATATCAAAGAGATATATGTTCTTCAATATCAAAGAGATATATGCACTTCAATGTTTACTGCAGCATTATTCACAATGGCCAAGATATGGATACAACCTAAGTGTCCATGAATGAATGAATGGAGAAAGCAGATGTGGTATATATATGTACATATATATATATATTCATAATATACACAACAGAATATTACTCAGCCAGGATAAAGAAGGAAATCCTGCCATTTGCAACATGGTTGGATCTTGAGGGCATTATGCTAAGTGAAATAAGCCAGACAGAGAAAGACAAATACTGCATGGTATCACTTATATGTGGAACCTTAAAAAAAAATTCCAGCTCATAGAAACAGTACAAAAGTGGTTGTCAGGAGCTAGGGGTGGGGGTGGAGGAAATAGGGAGAGGTTGGTAAAAGCATAAAAACTTTCAGCTCTAAGATGAATGAGGTCTGGGGACCTAATGTATAATTATGGTGACCATAGTGGATAATGCTGTATTGTATAATTAGAATTTGCTAAGAGCAGAACTTAAAGCTTCCTACAAAAAAAAAAAAAAGAAATATAAATATGTGAAGTGACACATGTGTTAATTAACTGGACGCGAAGAATCCTTTCCCAATATGTATATATATCAAATCTTCACAATGTACATTTTAAATATCTTACAATTTTATTTGTCAATCATACCTCAATAAAGCTGAGTAAAAGAATCCATTTGGATTTTTAAAATTTTTACTGTCCTTTATCTGTTCCACGATCCCATGAAGAACATAATATTACATTTATTCCCTATGTCTTCTTAGTTTCCTCTTGGCTGTGATGGTTTCTCAGACATTTCTTGTTTTCGATGACTGACAATTTTGAGTAGTACTGGTCAGTATTTTGTAGAATCCTTCTTAATTGGGGTTTGTCTGATGTTTTTCTCATGATTAGACTGGGGCTATGGGTTTAGGGGGAGGAAAAACAGAGATAAAGTGCCATTATCATCATATTCAGGGTATATATGTCATCATGACTTATGGTTGTAAGGATTGTGTCAACGTGGAGAAGCAATGCCCCTCTAGAATGGGCAGCTGCAGTGGAACTCCATCCGATGGCTACTCTGTAGGAATCCTGCCCGGTGTTGCCTGATCTTGATTTTTCAACAGAAGCCAGAAAGCTCAATGTTTATGTGAAACATCCAACTTTTAAATATTGACAACTAATTCAAATTTAAAACACAAAGGTTCCACACTTGTATGGGCCAAATCAAACCTGTGAGCCAATGTTAGTCTATGGTCACTAGTTTCCAAACTCTTTTGAAAATATATGGGCATCATTAAAGCTTTTAAAGCACGAAAGAGGCATTACTCAATTTGGATGTTGGCTTTGTGCTTTGTAAATAATTTCTCCTAGTGATAGGAGGGAGAGAAATGGGTGGAGGAGAATCAGGGAACAGAGATCAGGACTACCATTGCTTTGTCACTACAAGAGCTAATGAAGACTTGACTGAAGGTGTGGGTAAGGGGATTGAGAGAAGGTGATAGACATGGAGACATTTCAGAGGTAAAACTATGAGGACTGGTGATCTGTTGGCTTTCCTGGATGGAGGTGAGGAAGACATCAAAAATTATGTCAAGGTTTCTGGCTTGAGAGACTAAAGAAATGGAATGTCATGGTCTGAGATGGGGAATGTAAGGAAGGAGCAGATTTGCAAGAGCAGACAGAGGTGTCTCTGAGTTTGTCCAGTTGGACACATTGAATGAGAAGTGAAAATACAAATTAATTTCTGAAGAGCGAGATCTTGGCTAGAGATCTAAGTTAGGGTGTGTCTTCAAAAAACAGATGATAGCTGCAATCATAGTAGGGGACAAGAGCACATATGAAGCACTGAGAAAAGTACATAGTCTTTCTTATAGGAGGGTATGGAGGAAAGGAAGCCAGCGAAAGGCGACACCAAGAATACATCTTGTGAAAGGCAACACTAATAATACATCTTGTTCGGGTGCCAGCCCTGTGGCATATCGGTTAAGTTCCTATGCTCCACTTCAGTGGCCCAGGGTTCACGGGTTCAGATCCCGGGTGCAGACCTATGAACCGCTTATCAAGCCATGCAGTGGCAGTCGTCCTACATAGAAAATAAAGGAAGATGGGCACAGATGTTAGCTCAGGGCTAATCTTCCTCAGCAAAAAGAGGAGGATTGGCAGAGGATGTTAGCTCAGGGCTAATCTTCCTCAAAACATTTTTTTAAAAAAAGAGTGTATCTTGTTCAACCCTTTCTCTCCATTGTCATGTTCTAAAGGGATTAGGAATTCCTACTCGAAACTTCCATATTTGCTTCCTCTGCTTCTTCACTATCCACCTACTGCCTCCCCTTTTGGTTTCTGGACTCTGCGTCTCTATGTCTTTAAACCTTGACCATCCCCCAAGGACTCCCTTCTATCTTGCCACCAAGGATGCAACACAACTCTTGCTGTCTTCCCTCCTCTCTAATAATTTATTTTCTCTCCTTGGCTTGTTTTTTTTTTTTTCCCACCTCTACATGGACTTTGGGTGGAGAGCTGGGTTGAAACGCGTGTTTTGTTTTTCACAGGCTGTATGGCTTTGGATAAGTATCCTAACCTCCCTGAGCTTCAGTACAGTGATCTGTAAAATGGACATAATGCCTACCTCTGGGTTTGGTTGTGTGGATTAAGACCTTTAACATAAGCCAAACACCCATTGTGTGCCTGCTCTGAGCAGGGCCTCAGTAAATAAAGACTCAATCTTAACTCGGACTGCTCTTCCTCATCCCTCAGCATTTTGTTTGTATCTCTCACCAGCAACGTACGTTTCTACCGTGTTTCTCCACTATAGTTGAAGCTCTTAGAGGACAAGGAATGGAATACATCCAAATTTATATTTATGCGCTTTTCATAGCACACAGTGAGGGCGTAGTAAATAACTGAAAATATTCATACACATAAACATCTACAAATAGATATCTCAATAAATATTTGGAACATTGTAGGCCTTGACAGATACCTGCCAAAGGAATGAAACATGCTTGTGATTATTTAAATGCTATTCTAATGTACAGAAAATATGGGAAAAGGAATCTTAGCTTGATTTTATGAAGCACAAGCAAGTAATATCCTCAATTCTGAGTCTTTGAGGCGCTCGTGCATCACCATGGGCTCTGCTCCTTTCTGCAGTAAAATATTAATCCATGCTATCACTGGAAGGAGCAGCACCCTAACCGACCCGCTGGGTAACCGGTCAGAAATCCTGCCTCCTTGGCACTTACGGCCGGGAGACAGAGCAGGAATCGCAAGTGCCTGGAGCTGGGCCAACGCGGAGTTGGGTCCCCTAAACCCTTATCTGAAGCACACTTTCAAACCACATTTCCCAAACCCCCTGCCCTCCTGTGTTTTGTTTTGACTCTGTTCACTTCCATGAAGATAAAGAATGAAAAAGAACTACGCCCATTCCAGGAAAATTGGTGTCAGGACACAAGAGGCTGCAGTGACTCGGAGAAAAAGAGCTGAGAGGAAAGGCTAAAGAGATGGCGTGTGGCCTTCGTTCTGCGAGATATTAACCCCATGACCTGGGCAAGTTGCTAACCTCTCTGAGTCTGCTTCCTCATCTGTAAAATGGGGACACTAATTAATGTCTTGCCACCTTCCCAAGACTCTTGCTAAATCAGGTCCAATAATGAGGATGCTTTGAAAAAGTGAGTTTCCCTCTGGGTCTTTAGTAGATACATTTAAAAAGTAATGAAAGAGGGGTGCTCCAGGCAGAAACGACTAACATTGATCTACTGTCATACAAGGAAAGGGTTTGCTCAATTCTCAAGGGTAAATCTAGTGTTTGTTCGATCTTTGATACTTACAGAGGGAAGCTTTGACCTGTCTTGAAATTGCCCTTACAAGAGCTTACTTCAAAGGGCTTCAGTTTTATGTGTCTGCTTGGACCTTAGTTCCTCCTTAGAAATATATTTTGACCTAGTCTTTCCTATGTCCTTATATCGATTGCTTTTTGTACACGCACAAATCCTCGAGAAATGGGTCTGGTACCATTTAAGCTTGTATATAAAGCAGAAGGGTAAGAATCTGGGAAAATAATCTGTCAGTTGTATGTAATAATCGTCTTAAATAAGCAGTTCAAGGCTTATCTAAAGCTCGCCAGAGCTAAACAAAGAAGGCAGTCAGCAGAGCCTCAGACGCTGAACTCTGCACCCTGGCTGGACCTTGCACTGGGCAGCCTGGTAACAGGAAGGCAGCAAGACACACTTTGAACCGGGGCTTCTAAGGCCGCGGTGAGGTTATAGACAGGGTGACAGCCGCACTTTGCAGCCTGAACTTTGTACCTAGATGCAGGGGCATTTAATCTCCATAACAGCCACTTTGGTTCATTACTGATTAACAGCTCCTCCTTGAGTAAAGTTCTTTGTTAATGGAGTTTTAACATACGCTTTCTCTCCCCTTTGGTCCTGCCACTGGGATGGGCATCTGTGCTTATTTCACTATCTGTCCCAAACACGGGCTGGTCTTTCCATGGGCAAAGCTTTGCCTCTGCTCAGAACAAAATTGGCGCTTGTAGAGGTGCCACGTGGTAATGACTGCTCCAGAGGCCACACGCTTCTCTCAGATTTACATTCGGAGAAGGTAACCATGGTCCTGGTGCCATTAAATGTCAGACGAGGCAATGACGGGTATCCCTTCGCCTCTCCCCACAAAGCACCTCTTTTCTTTTTGCTCTTTCTTTTTACCCATTTTTTTTCCTTCCCCATTTTCTCCTCCTCTCCTTATTTCTTTCTGCACGTTCAGCCTCTCAGTGGCACTAGAGTTAAATAATGGTGACCCCTGTCACATACATCATTTCCCCAGCCAGTGTAGCCAAGGCACGTTTTGTTGCAGCTGGAAGTCAAAGCAATTTAAGTGCACATTCAAGTCTCCTCCTTTCCAAATAAACACAGTTGTACTTAACTTCAATGCATGGGTAAGTGATATTCGGTAAGCTTGAAGCGTTAGCTATTTAAAGAGAGCGCCTGGACTCTAGAAAAGGGGAAGTAGAGTTGTTAGTGAGCCAAGCGTTAGTTACCATCTACAAAATAAATACTAGTCCTGCTGAAAATACTCAGACTTCCATGCCCCCAAACCAGGGAAGATACAGATTCCTCAATTGCTAAATTTCGTTCAATACTGATCAATAAATAGGCTTTGGTTTCTGGGACCCGGGGCTGGGTAACTACAGGCTATTCATTTAGGAACTAACCAAGACCAAGGAGCCCCCTCAGAAGCTTTGCTTGAGGGTTTAGGGGCCCAGAAATTAACCTTTTACCAGTCGCTGCTTTGTCTATCCTGGAGTAGTCGACCTTAGTTCAGACAATAATTCACTCTCTTCTCGTTTTTCTTTTTATGTTTAAAAATGCCTGTGTCTAGCTCCCATTCACCAAAGGGTCAGCCCTGAAGTCAACCATGTCTGGGCACCATGGATCAAAACCCCCCATCCTCCCTGGCCCTCTCTCACTCTCCCACCCGCACATACACCCTCCAGCTATCTGGTTCAGCTCTCAGCCCCCAAGTCCATTTATGCCCGACCTGGTTGACCAAAAGAAAAAAGCCAGAGTCTGATTTGACACATCCCTGCAATACTTTCCTCTTTTGTTTTCTCCTAGTTTTCTCTCCTTGCTCCTCCTCCTCTCTCTCTTTCCTTTCTCTTTTCTTCTACTTTTTTCCCTTCACTCCTTTCTTTTTCCCTAACTTGGCAAACATGTAGTTTTCAAACTCATCGCTGGAGCCCAAGTGAAAAGGTACAGGAGTGGGTCTGGCTTCTCTCTGCACATTGCCTTCCCTCATCCCTACTGTATTTTTGCAAGCCTGCCATGCCAAAGGGTGTGACCCAGTCATTTATCCTGGTATCTGGATTCGGATTATTTATAAGAAGAGAAGGGAAATTAAAAACAAAGATAAATCCTTCGGAAACATTGAGCCTCCAGCTTTTATGTTCCCTGTCATCCCTGGATGATCCACAGACCCTATATATCTCATTTTCTGCACTTGGCTTTCCATGGACCACCCTATTTCATTGCGGGGTGGAAGGAGTTTCACTGTTCCCATGGCAGCAAGGTCTTTGGTACTAAAAGGCTGCACTTGGGGCTCTCAGGGCTTGTTCCCTCCTGCAGCCTTCTTTTTCTCATGGCTTTCTTCTTGGGGCACTCCAACCCCACACCTGGCTTGCCAACTGCTCCTCCCAAGGCCATGGATTAGGGCCACACCTGTTTGGGATTTACTCAATCTGAAAAATAGTAAGGCTCCTCAAGAACACCGAATTACCTTTGCCCCGAAAGTGGTGCAATCAGATGCTTCCGCAGCCCCTTAGGACAGCCGGGGCTGCAGACGTGGCCTCCAAATTCAGGCCCAATTACCATAAACACAACACCAATTACCCCAAACAGAACACAGCAATTGAGCCTTGATTTATATCCCCTCCTGACAACTCCACCTGCCTCTCAAACTCAGAATCTTGCCAGCTGCTCCAGGCAGAAGGTTTAACACAGTATGAACAAAGGTCATTACAGCTCACATAGCTGATAGCTATAAGGCACAAGACAAAATTAGTCTGATTTTATATCCACTATAATAGTCCAAGCTTGAAGACAAGAAACATAGGTTTATTGAATTCGTTTTCTTTCTTCTATTTTTTTGAGTAAAGATGAATTCAATGAAGCAAACATGATTACCCCATTTGGTTCCTAGGTCCTGACCAGTGGTTGATAATTTACGAACTAACATGAGTCCAGTATTTCATGAAACTCCTATATGACATCAACTCTTCCTGTCCGTATCCTTCCATCTCTTCTCCCACTGCACACGAATACGCACACAGATGCACGTGCACATACGCACACAGGAACAGGAGCGAAGAGATGAGGAAAGCAGACAGTAATCTTGCTGTAGATTAGAAGGAGCACCGGACGAGATCAGCCAACGATGACAAGTGTCAGCACCAGGATCTGTACCAATCTCCTGTGTGATATGGATATTCATTTACACTTTGTCATCAGTATTTTCATCTGTAAAATGATACTTGGAGATATCCTCTGGCTCCCAGACTGAAAAGTTGAAGGAAACAAATGAAAAGAAGGCAACTAGCAAAGACAAAGGCATTGCGCGCTGAGAGCAGGAAGGGAATGGAGAGAGGGAAAGAACATTCTCCAAGAAGGATGCTATTGGTCTGGTTTCTCTGAGCCTTCACAGCAATCTCTCCTGTAATCTCCAGACAAATCCCCTTTCCTCTCATCATATTCCAATTTCTTCTTTATAGAAAATATACAGATACTATAGGAAAAGACAGGAATGGGGGATACTGGTAAATTTTGCCTGGTATTAAACTATTTAGATGGAGTACAAAGATCAACTAATTATTGTTTGACATAATCAATCAACTCCACAGCCCATTAATTTCCACCTGCGATTTCTTCTAGGTGCTAATTTTGCATTTATCTTTGGCATAAATTAAGGTTAACTGCCTTTGATTATCTAAGGAGAGCTGCTCTGGGTGGAGAAAAGAATCACAGACATTTTAAAATGTTCATCTAGTTGCTGGTTCTCAATACCAGTGCTTTCGTGAACACCTAGTTACTGGTGATCGCTTTCTGTGTTTTTTATCCTATTCCTAAAACGGTACTCCAAACCTATTTGATACAAAAGATCCAAACCTCATGTATGTTTTCTCCTCATTAGCTGGTTCATCAAGGCACGTCTATTTCAAGCTGTTTTTCCCATCCTCACTTTTAACCTATCTACTGCCTTTCCCAGTTATTTCTTCCATTTCTGAGGTCTGTATAAAGGTAGACAATAGCTCTGTTTCCTTTTAGTGCATCCTTTCCTGACTTCAAGTCCTTGAGACACTTTATTTGCTGGCATAACTCTTGAAATAGGTTTTCATCTTTCCAAATGTGGGTTTAAGTTTTTCCTTCATTGCCGATAGACAGTGCTTTACCTGTCTGTCTGTGCTGCAGTAACAACAGTCCTTTGGTTCAGGCTTCATCTCTTATACACAATAAGGATGCAAAGAAGGCAACAAAAACCTGAGTTTTGGTTAGTTGTTCTGGTGGGGAGGAAAAAGAGAAGAGAAAACCTGGACCATTGACCAACTTGCTCTCCAGAGGCCTCTAAAGGAAGAGAATAAAGAAGACAGAATCCAGAGTTCCCAGAAAGAAAGGAAATTTCCCATTTATTAAGCACATCCTATAAGGCCCTGTGCTAAGCCAAGAGTTTAGATGTATATTTCTACCCGGGGACAGAAAGCTGAGCCAGAAATTTGCACAGAACATACAGTGTTTACCAGATTTTGAGATTTAGCCAAGAACCAAGAGTTGTTCCCTACTCCATCATGAAGCCTGTCTAAACTTTGTGTCCTGGCATTGAAATCTCTCCACAGTTTAACTCCGTATGACCCATCCAAATTTACTGCCCATTATTATGCATAATATATCCTCCCTGAAGCCACCTAATCACAACATTTTTATTTCTGTATTTATGCTCTTTTATGATAGAGAATGTAATCTTTAGATCTGGCTGGATCTGTGTTTGAGTCCTGATTCTGTCATTGGCTTGCTCTGACGTTTTTGAGGCTCAGATGCGTCATGCTTTAAAATGGGGTGAATGATTCTTTGCAGATTTAATGTAATGTAATGTTTAGGCTGAGAAATGTACATAAAGGACTTGGCTTCACAGCTGGCATGGAGGACACACTCAATAATCTATTGTTATATCATCATTATGACTAATATTGAATGTCTTCTCCACTCCCGTCATCTTCTAATCTTACTCGTCAATCAACAGTTGATACGCAAGTTCTCTTTGAAACCTTTTTTCCACTCCTAGTTCAAATCTATAGATTTCTTTTCTTTATGTATTTCATACTTGATAATATATTATTTGTTTGGCACAAACCTGGTCTAAAATTCCTTAAATGCAAAGGCTAAATGTTATGGGTCTCTGTTAAGCGTGAGTCTTCAATGAATGAGCAGCAAATATTTGTTGAATTTTAACCTGTTCAGAGAGTTTGCACTTGCTGAGTTTCTTAGGATCTAGGACCATATTTTATAATATTAAGTCACAGTCAGCCTGCTACAAGCTCTTAATTTTAAGTAAGTTAAAATTATGTAATGCAGTTGCCATAGAAAGTATAAGATTGCAATATAATAGCTCTAATAAACTATTTTTTTAAATACCTGATATATGGGCTCACGTGTTCTAAGAAATTTCTAAACCTGAAGTTACAGTATGCTGGAAACACACTTTAGTATTTCTTTTAACAAAGCAAAAAGCCTTATGATTAGCATAAAAAATACTTCCGGTACATGTTTTCCTCTTAACTTCTCGCTGAAATGAAATCAATCAACTGAATGTTCTGCGAGCTGGCCCTCTATCTAAATCACCTGTGGTTTGCTTTTGGTTCCATATACTGATCTACACAGCACATGCAAGATTATAAATTACCTTTGGTAGGATAGAGGTGAACAGTTTGAAGGGAGAACTCCATTACACAGTTTAAAGAAGGATCTGGAAATATTTTTAGTTCCGCTATGGGGATCTTGAGAAAAGTTAAGGGGCCATGACGTGCAAAGTCCACAATGTAGATCAGCCTTTGCCCACCTGCTCGGAGCTTAGCAAACATTCCTCCCAGAACTTTATAGGTTTGATCCACACCCAAGTGACACACCCAGCTCTGCCTCTGGGATCTGCCCCAACCAGCTTACTTATCCAGGACAGGCTGTAAGAAACTCTTTTGTTCCTCTTTATGGGAATCAATTTGTCTCACCATTTCCTGCATTTTTCAGAAGTTACTTCAATAAGTTATTTTTAGGAGCAAGTTGGAAGTTGCCGGTAGTTATTACATTATCTACAAAGCTCAGAGTCAAAAACTAATGTGCAAAATTTACCTCTGGTGTCAGTCAGTTTTCTAATCTATATAACCAAATTTCTATTAATCATGGAGGCTATTTCCTTTCTTTCACAACGTTTTGAGTTTCCTCAAGTCCTTTGCTAACTGTTTTATCTACATATCTTTTGCCACAGGTCAAATTTGGAGGAGGGTGGTTGATAAAGAGAGTTGGAAAGACTCAAACTTCTCTGAAATATAAAGAAATTTATGTAAAAAAATCTATTGCAGATATAAAAGAACTCCAAAATAAATTGACCTGAATAGCTAATGGATTCCAAATGGTTACTGTTGGGTAGCAAGTTTCGGTTAGTACCCTTACCTAAGTGTTACTAATTAGGCAAGTTTCAAGTACACCCACATATGATTGGTTTGTCTTGTTTGATTGGCATAATATTCGTTAGAGTATCTTGCAAATGATAAAAATGCTACATGCCTCGAGGCATCCTTTACAACACAAGGATTCTGTGTCACCATACCTGTTCTGGGTAAAAAGAAAGGGCAATGAACTGAGTCAACCTTTCCATCAACAAGTACTATTCAACACCTACTGTTCTATGCAAGCAAAGCACTGAGTGCTTGGCCTGGGCAGCATCCAGATCAACACAAAACCCTGCTCCCTAAGAAGCAGTTGCAATTAGGAAAGGTAATGCACCTAAAATGTGATCATGCACAAGAGGGATGGATGGGGACAGTGAGCTTCTAGTCTCTGGTCCATCTTAGGAAAGCTATTTAACTTCTTTAGGTCTCAATTTCTTTTTTCATAAAAATTAAGAACCCAATGAAGCAATCTTTCAAATTTTCTTGAGATCTGAAATTCTTTGATTTTATGAAGCAGAATACAAGACAGTACAGTCATGCGTCACTTAACAATGAGGATATGTTCTGAGAAATGTGATATTAGGCAATTTCGTCACTGTGCAAACATCACAGAGTGTACTCACACAAACCTAGGTGGTATAGCCTACTACATACCTAGAGTATATGGTATGGGACCGCCATCATATGTGGTCCATCGTTGAATGAAACATTGTTATGCGCATCTATTACTGCACTGGGAGGTCAGAACTGGGCCTCACCCCATTATTTTCTATTTCACCAGTACATTCCTACCACACTGGTTCTTTCTGGCCCTAGAATACAGAAATGCTTATTCCCACCACGGTAGATGGAATAATGCCTCCTCAAAGATGTCTACACCCTCAGAACCTATGAATATATTGTCTTACGTGGCAAAAGAGACTTTGCAGGTATGATTAAGTTAAGGACCTTAGGTGGGGAGATTATCCTGGATTATCTGGGCCAAATGTGTAATCACAAGGGTCTCTGTAAGTGAAAAAGGGAGGGAGGAGTGTCAAATTCAGAGATTTGAAGATGTTACCCTGCTGGCTTTGAAGACAGAGGAGGGGGCCATGAGCCAAGGAATGAGGGTGTCTTCTAGAAGCTGGAAAAGGTGAGGAAACAGATCCTCTTCTGTAGCTTCTGAAAGGAAAGCAGACCCACCAACACCTTAAACTTAGCCCAGTGAAGCCCATGTTGGACTTCTGACCTCTACAACTATAAGATGATAAATTTGTGTTGTTTTAAGCCACTGGATTTGTGGTCATTTGTTAGAGCAGCCATATAAAACTCATATACACACCTTAGGGTCTTTCCACTAGCTGTTCCCAGCGCTTGGAATGCCCTGTCCCTGGAATCTTTGTTACTCTTGTCTCAACCTGTTTGTCATCTTCTGTGACCATAAAATCTGAGGAGACTTGCAGGCCTTCCTCTAATTCTCTGCATAGCATATGTGTCATTTTTGTGGCTTGTTTATTGACTGTCTCCCTATCTATAAAGTCAGCTCCATGAGAACAGGGACCTTGTCTTTCTTGGTCACCACCCCAGTTACAGTATTTAGAACAATGTCTGGCCTTCATCAATGTTTGTTGAATGTAGGATTTAGGGCATGCAATAAGAGTTCAACGGATATGAATCTTACACAAAGTTTCTGAGACATACACAAAGCACCCACAACACACACACTTTCATCATCTTTTAGTCATTGCAAAAGCCACCTATTACCACCAAAAACCCCAGCCCCTTCCCACCATCTTGATTCTCTCTCCCTATCTCCACCTTTCTCACAGAGCAAAGCTGAGAAAAAATGAGAGTGGTCTGCATATTCCCAAAAAGTAAACTTTGGGATAAGGACAGCACCTAATATGTATAAAGGTCTTTGATTTCTTAAAGAATAAATGGTACTATGTAAATGTTAAAATACTTGAATTTCCTTACCTTGAAAATTCCATTATTTATCTGTTTGAAAACTATACAAAATTACCATTGCAGGAAAATGGTCTTGGAGCAAAAAGAAGAAGAACACTTTTCCCCTTCCTTGAAATTTGTTAAAATGGCATTTCCCTTGTGTTGCATTTCTTTAGACCTGTGCAAAAACATCTCCTCCCAAGATAGAAAGCATTGCACAGCTGGAGCCCTGGGAAGCATAATGCTGTGCTCAGAATATCAGATTTTTAAATCTACCAAAGCTGGAAAAGAGATTAAGAGTTAAGGCTGAAAGTCTGTCTTTAGTGTGTTCCATTATGCACCGGGCCTTACAGTTAATATGTCCCTTCGGATTTTGATGACCTGCTTTTCTGGACTTACAGATGTGGCAGTAGACATTAAGGACAGTATTTCAGCAAAGACTGTGAATTTCCTTTCTTCCATTGATTGACCTCATACCCCTAATATTATAATGATGCTCTGTGTGTGAGGAGGAAAGAGACAGGTGGTGAGGAGATGAAAGAGAGAGTGAGAGAAATAATTTGAGTGGTGAGAGAAAGAGAGCAAGAGGGATAATTTTGTATTTAAATGATCATCATAAATAATACAACATCAAAACACAGAAGAGAGGATAGACTTTTAAAAAATTATCTACTACCCTCATACATTGCTGGTGGGAATGCAAACTGGTGCAGCCACTATGGAAAACAGTATAGAGATTTCTCAAAAAATTAAAAATAGAAATACCATATGACCCAGCCATCCCATTACTGGTTATCTATCCAATGAACTTGAAATTAGCAATTCAAAGAGACCCATGCACCCCTATGTTCACTGCAGCGTTATTTACAATAGCCAAGATGTGGAAGCAACCTAAGTGCCCGCCAGCTGATGATCAGACAAAGAAGATATGATATATATACAATGGAATACTACTCAGCCATAAAAAAGGATAAAATCATCCCATTCACAACAATATGGATGGAACTTGTGGGTATTACGTTAAGCGAAATAACCCAGACAGAGAAAGACAATCTCTGTATGACTCCACTCATACGTGGAAGACAAACAAACATATGGACAAAGAGGACAGATTAGTGGCTACCAGGGGAAAGGGTGGGTGGGGAGTGGGCACAAAGGGTGAAGTGGTGCACCTATAGTATGGCTGACAAATAGCACTGTGCAGCTTAAATTTCACAATGTTGTAAACTATCATAACATCAATAAAAAATAAAATAGAAAAAGAATTGCCCACTATTTCTCAGCCACACATCCAGTGAAGTACTTTAGGCCTTTGATTTTATTTTCTTCTTGACCAGAATTTGTAAACTTCAGTTATTGGCCAATTAATGTCTGTAGACATGTTTTATTCAGCAAAACCTTGCTTAAACAATGTTCTTTAATTGGAACACTTTTAGGTGGACATCTCTACTCTAGTTCCCAGTAGATTCCAGCACAAACTATCCTTACATCTGGCTGCTCCACACATTTACTTTCCAGATCTTCCTGGTCCCCAGTGCAAGAGACCCTCATCTAGTCTATATCTGACTCATATTTGCATCTCAGAACATCCAATTCTAGACACCTCCATATATGAGTGCCAGACTGTTTACTTTGTTGTTCCCATTAAGTAAGAATATGACTCATAGATATGGCAACCTAATCTTTCCACTACCCAATCAAGATTTCTTCCGATTTATGGATTTATGTAGTGGAAATATCTTACAATTTTAAAATTCAAATCATAATTAGATTTATTAACACCTTGCCTTTTTTCCAGAAAGGATTCAGGATAGCTAGAAGATACAGTTATAAAGATCCACGATAAATTCTTTTTACTTAAAAGCATCAAATAACATAAAATCTGGATAATCTTGGAAAGTCCTGGTCATATCGATACCCCATGCCTGGCTGAAGTCAGGCATGAGACTACTGTTTTGGGGAATTTGTTAGAAATGTAGTTTCAAGGTAGGAGACAGATGTTCCATTTTCAAATCATTTGACATGATTGACAGACGTAAGATTTCACGCTGGGCCAGGGAAGGCTCTGGGAATCCTTGCAGTAGTGATCAACACACATCTGTTTCTAGAGTGAGTCTAACTGGGCAGAGGGGCCCACAGAAGATGATTCTCAGTAGAAAGTGCCAAGGGGAAGCAGAAAAGCAGGCGGAGAAGGTGGCACAGGTGTTCAAGTCTGTGTGGTAACCACCAACCAGGGAGTAGTGACTCACGCATACCGGGAATGGAAAGAGTAGATGGGGGCAGGGGCGGTGAGAGGAGGCAGCCCAGGGGCATAGCAGTTAAGTGGTTAAGTTCACGCTCCAAGTAGGAGGCCTGGGGTTTGCAGGCCAGATCCTGGAAGCAGACCTACACACCATTCATCAAGCCATGCTGTAGTGGCATCCCACATACAAAATAGAGGAAGATTGGCACAGATGTTAGCTCAGGGACAATTTTCCTCACCAAGAAAAAAAAAGAAGAAGAAGAAGAAAAGAGATGTCTTTATAAGAACCAGAAAACCCTGAAGAAAGCATAACCCCCCCTTCTCTGGAGTCTAGTTAGTTTCTCTGCTTCTCCTTATCCAGTTAATTCACTCCTCAGTTTAAAGTTTAGGAAATGTTGAGAAATACATTTGGAGGCAAGCCAGGTCCAAGCCACCATCATCTCTCATCTGACTTTTGCTAAGGTCTATCAGCTGCTCTTCCCCAGCAGCAGCCAGAGATAGTTTTTTAAAAAAGCAAATATAATCACGTCATACCTTTTCTTACCATCCTCCAATGGATCCCCCTTATTCTTATGATAAAGCACATTACTTTTAACCTGTCCTTCCAGATCCTACATGATCATCTTGCTATCCCAGAATTTCTCAATCTCAGCTCTATTGACATTTTTAGCTGAATAATTCCTTATTGGGGGGCTGTCCTCTGCATTGTAGGATGTTTAGCAACATTCTAGGCCTCTGCCCTCTAGATGCCAGAAGAATTCACTACCCCTAGTTGTGACAACCAAAAATATTACCAAACATTTCCAAATATCTGCCCCTGACTGAGAACGATTGGTCTACCTGGACCCTGCCCTGACTCCACGCTAACTCTGCACCACTCTCCCCGTGCCTCCCAACCACCACCACCATTCTCCTCTTCTCCAGCCGGACTGCCTTTCTTCCATCTCTTCAAATGCATTCTTCCATCATATATGAGTCTGCTTAGGCTACCGTAACAAAATAGCCCAGACTGGGAGGTTTAAACAACAGACATTTATTTCTCACAGTTCTGGGGGCTGGGAAGTGCAAGATCAAGGTGCCAGCCAATTCTGTTCCTGGTGAGCGCTCTCTTCCTGGCTTGCAGATGGCCGGCTTCTCACTGGATCTTCACAGGGAGGAGAGAGAGCTTGGGTTTCTCTTCCTCTTCTTATAAGGACACTAATCCCATCACCAGGGCCCCCACTCTCATGACCTCATCTAATCCTAATCACCTTCCAGAGGCCCCACATCCAAACACCATCACATTGATGGTAGGACTTCAACATACAAATTGGGGGGGTATACAAACATTCAGTCCATAACACACCACTTTTCCATTTACTTGTTTTTTACTCTCCTACCCCCAACTCTGGACGATTTAATTCCTACTCTCCCTTCAAGATGAATTCTTTCCTGATCCTGGTAGCCAGCTTCCCCACCCTCAAACCTTACATACTTTCATAACACCTGGCTTTTGCACAGGGCTTGTCATCATTGAAATCGCTTTTGTAATCAGTTCTCCCTGTTATTCTTGGGGCACTGAAAGCTTCGTCAGGATAGGAGCCATAATTGTATAGCTCACTGCAGTTTCCAGCTCCCAGCACAGTGCTAATGCACAACATTCCTGAATAACTTAAGACAGAAAAATTAGTTGAAATACTAGAAGCCAGGATGCTCAGAGAGGTATGTAACCACAGGTAAGACTGAAGCTGCCCGCTTTGAGGTTCTCTATTAGATGGTGTTATAATGTACAATAATGGCTGTGCCTACAGTAATAGTAACAACTTACATTGAGTGAGCACTTAATTTGTGTCAGGTACTGCACTATGTGTTTATTATATCGATGAATCCTTAAAATCGCTTGACGAGGTAATAGCTATTAGCATTCCCATTTTACGAAGAGGTGAAGGAAATTGAGTAGGGTCACACAGCTCTATGAGGCAGAACCAGAATTCACACACCTGAAGTTGGACCCAAAGGTTGTTGTTCTGCACTGCTAAACTGTATTACCTGTCATGGTTAGAGAGCACGGAGTTCGATTCTTAGCACTTCCTCAAACTGTGTGATAAGAGATTGTGCTAAGTCTGCCTGAGGCGCAGAGTCTCTGTGTCAAGGTCTGTATTCTCAAGAACAAGGATAAGGAAATCCTTCAGAAACAGAATACCAATTGCCAACTAATCCTTCTCAGTATTGTTTGGAAGACAGGAATTGGGCACAAGCACATCAGGGCATAAACAGGCGGATGAGGAAGCTGGAGACTGTCTGTCCAGCATATCACTTCCACTTAAAGTCTCATTGCAATTAAACTTCTCTTAAAATTTGTAAACATATTAGTCACTCATACCTCAGTATGAATGATCTTGAGCCCCTAAGAAGAAAACTTTTTTATGATATTGTATGCGTGTGTGTGCAGGATGCATGTGAATATAACAGCTTTGGACCCTGGAGCCCTTCGGTGCAGGATAGAGATGAATGGGATGACTCAGAGAAGAGTCCAGAAAGCCATAAGCTTTGATAGGGCCACTAAGCACTTGGTTCCAGAAAAGTAGGTGAGAGAAGGGCACTGGATATGAAGTGGGAAGATGCCAAAAGTAATTGCTACCCACTTTGCAATTACTCCCAGGGCCCAGAGGCTGAGAAAAATCATCCTGAGGGCTACCTTTGGCACTGTAAGCCTGCAATAGAGTTTTCATGAATAATTCACTTTGCCAAAGTAGAAGTAACCATGGTTTGTAGTTCACTTTCCTTCCATTAATTTAGTCTATGACTTTCATTTTGTCTATCTGTAGAAACAAAAGGGATACTGATATTTAGCTGTGAGCCGGGGAAGTGATTTATTAAGCAACATTTATAAATCATTATTTATGGCACTCTAAGAGCTTAGCAAAAGTCTTTTAAAAATAAGATTTTTACTGAGAACAGAGTCAAGAGAAAAATAAGCATTCTATACATAGTTGACTGAATTTTGCCTCTTCTACAGTGAAAGTTTCTTCTACCCAATTTTGATGCATGTATTCAAGTGCCAGAGAAGGCTCCAAGTGTAAAGTCCATCTGTATAATGGTGGTTTGGCCTATCAATCAAATTTGTCATCACTTGGATTAAGTTGTTGAGATGATCAGCTTTTTGGAAAATAGGAAAAGTAGAAATGCCATAACAAATTATGGTGAATTATAAGGATTTGGGGTAAATGACCTTATACCAGTAGAAATCCAAGATCTTGTTACTTGGACTCCCTTCAGGACGGGTAGAAAGAAAATATTCTCTCAAATGTGCTGCTTTCATCCCTTTGGCATCTTCTTGAGGCACCCGCCCTGGTCATCATGATACTGTCCCAGAGCCCTGGCTATCAGTGCCCTCTCAACTAATTAAAAACTTGCATAACAGCAATGTTAAAGGGCTCAGAGTTCTTTCCCTTTGAAAGCAGGACTTCTGGCTCCAAGTTTGGGGCTTGATGATATCAAGCTAATTCCACCCCATGGACACAGGCTATTTTTGGGCAAAGCCAACTCCAGTGTCTCATTCCCTATAGTGGGAACAGGAGCTGACCTTGGCTGACCCTGGGTAGCCTGGACATCATGGCTTCTCTTGGGAGGTTATGCCTTGCAGTACAGAAAACAATGAGGAATGCTGCCTGCTGAGGTCGTGGTGCTGGGTAACCAAAATAAATCTAGAACCTCTCAGGAAAGGTATTTTCACATCACCCTGGGAGCGAAACTCCTTGCTTCTTTTCTTCCTCTTTTCTCCCTCTCTCAGAAGAATGGAAAAAGGCATGAGATAAGTGAAATGACAAAATTGGTCCAAAGCTTATGCATAATGCAAATAACAAACTGATTATTTAAAAGTAAGTTTAGTTATTTGTTTACTTCTCTGGGAAAGCCCTGTGTGTCCCTGTTGAATCATCATTTCTAAGACTGAGAGCATCTTGAAGGGCAAGGAATTGCATACTCAACTGTGTATGTATACGCCTCTGACTGAGTCAGTATTTAATACGTAAATAGAAATTATTTTACACCCAATGAGTGAAAGGAAAATTAAATTTACTTCAGGAACATTTAGCATAAACACATGGCATCAGACATTCATGCAAAGGATGGACTATTTTTCCGTGAAGGACAAAATATTGGAGGAAAGAAATGAAGAAAGAAGATAGTGAGCTATCATCCAATTATTTTTTCTCCTTTCCTTCGGTGAGATGGGAAAGTTTTCCAGCAGCTCTGGCCCAGACCACTAACCCACCTTATTCCAGGGGCGCTTGGGAAGCCTGCCTTTTCTTCTCACATGCTGCCTGGGGAAGAAATTAAGCAGAATACTAGACGTCCTTCCAGATACATTCTAGAACTCCTGGGTCTTGTCCTCTTTCAGTCTCCCCTCTCTTCTCTTCCCTGATAAAGTCAGCAGCCGCAGAGATAACAAGGAAATCCTGAAGATAGGACGATAACGCAAGTTCCGATTTTTTTATATCATCTGTTCATGTAGAAAAGCAAAACTAAGTTACATTCATGTGGTTGTGAAAAATGATGGTAAAGAACTTTTCAACTTCGACTAATTTGTAAATTGTATCATGGCACTAAAAGAATATCAGGACTGGAGTGATTATTTCCTAATTGTTTTGAGCCGAATGGATTTTAATTATGAATGAAAACATGTTCAGCGATTTTGTTGCACATATTATTGCACATAATAGTTAATTGTCTATATTTTAAAATAATTATATCAGTATGTCATTCAACAAATATTGTTAAGCCCTGACTTTGTGTCTTGGACAATGTGAAGTATGGAATGAAATGTAACAGGAAATAAAATATGGTTCCTACTTTCCATGAGCTTAAACTCTGATACCAGAGAGAAGGTATGACGTAATAAATGCCTCTTACAAATGTTATAAGAAACACAGTTCTAGGAGCACAACAGGAGTTTTAAAAAGTTTACTTTCCAATAGCGTAATCATGGAAAGTTCTTCAGAGCAGATAGCCCTTAATACTAAAATATAAAATAGTATTTTGTTCACAAATTGCTCTGTGTGTGTGTGTCTTGTCTCCTTTACACTGTAATTGTCTTGTGGCTGGACACTGGATATTACACTTGGGTTTTTTTTTTTATTCTGTATCTTTCAGTCTCTTAGCAATGATCAGCTGCCTACAGCAGCCTTCACAAATAACTGGTTTTTAATACATGCTAAATGGTAAGACAAAAGTCAGAACAAACGCCCAAAATTCCATCTATACCTTTTGGCTGACTAGATTCCAACAGAAAGATTTTTGATGGATACCACGGGATGGCAGATCCGCCAGTTCCTTTCTTTTATATTGTAAGTTGGGAAAACTGGATGCTAATTCTCACTTTTCTACTGGCTTAATCTGTGACGTGGATCAACCTTCAATTATCTCACCTAAAAATGAGCCTGCTAGCATCTTGAAGATTTAATAAGTACCATTTTGCATCACTAAAGAACTGTAAGGGTATTGGGAAACATATTATACAAACACAAGGTGCCGTTTTTACTACCACAGCTTGTGTGTGTGACGTTCAGTTCATTCTTGACAATAGTGCAGAGATGTTTAGAAGGATGTCATCGCTTTAATTTTTTATTTCGCTTTTATGTTTCATCTTGCTCATCTTTTTGAAGTCATTTTCCTTGTTTAAATAGTTTTCTATTGTACCTTTTCTCTCAAACTGGTTTTATTTTGATGGATTTAGCTTCCCTGGAGGAAGCTGCATGTGGAAAAACCTAGAAACTATTGAGCTGCTAATAATAATTATCCTCTGCCCTTTTAGAGCCTCCTTTATCTGAGGATATCAAAGCACTTTTCAAACCAGTGTCTATCATTACCTCTATCATACAAAAGAGTAACTGCCAGTGAGGCTGAAAGAAGGCAAAAAGCAGAACCCTAAAATCCCTTTCCCCTTCCTTCTTCCCTGCCTCTCAGACTTCAGGACTCTTCAGGAAGGAGAGATTCAGAGAGAAGGGGAGCAGGTCTTCAGGATACAGAGCTCAAATGGAGCCCTAAAGGTGCTACCGTCTGACGGCTCAGAACCTGAGGGTGCATGAACACAAACGGGAGAGGCCAATGAAGTGGAGGGAGAGGTCACTCTTGCATAGAGAGGCTAAGAAAGCCTTTGTCAAGTGGAATTTGTCAACCTATCCGAGTAAGTACATGGTTCTCTACACTGCCCTGCCTTGGCAGGTTTCTTTCCACCTAGAAAAATAGAGTTTATACATGGCAAAGGGCAGGAGTCCATTTTTTCCTCGGCAGGCCAAGTTGGGGGCTAACAGGATGAATTTCTGGATTCTCCTTAAGGGTATAATTTAGGCCCAGTGTTCACTGAGGTTCAAAGTGCTTTAGCAATTGAACATCCATTCTTTGTAACTTTCAGATTTTCTTTCTGGGTTCTATTTGCAGATAGATCAAACTGGCGAAGTTCCCCTAAGAATGGGAAAAATGAATAATGTGAATGGGGGTTGGCGAGCCGGGGCATTGCAATTAAACATGGGGTCTGAGAACTGGCACAAGGTCTGGGTCTGACTGATGGCAGAGAGGACTCCAGGGCCTCCATACTAAATGGCAGACTAGAGACCATAAAAGAGAGAACGTGGCGAAGAGCCTCAGCCATCAAGTTATTCTAATAGTGGAGTAGGGCATTTTCCACGTGGAAAGAAGGGCACTGATTGCTATCTGAATATTGCTAATATGTCCCATAGAACATACTCAGAATACTTTTTACTGTTAATTTGAACAAGAGCACTGAGACTCTTTATATGTATAATAAAGCTAATTTCTTCATTTAGTAGAGACTATTTTATTTTTTAACGTTAGTAAAATCAGAATCTTATTAAATTTTAGAAGTGAATGAAACTTTTATAACTTTAGGATTTCTTTCTGCGTTCTCTTTGGTGATTAAAATGCTCTCATTTCAGTTCCCTTAGATTAGATTGAATTTTATGGTGCTCACAATTTTTCTTATGACGTATCTCAATTGTTTTAAAATGTAACACTTTCATGACAAGCTGTTTCATATATTCATTTTCATATCTGCTCTCATATTTTTAACTGAATGCTAATGGTTTGTATTTTCCTGATCAGCAAGGAATGGAGGATGCCTGATTTGAGGGAAATATTGGCTATTATCTATGAGTAGTTTACTCTATGTCTGGTCTTGGGTTAAGCTGCATGCACTATGTCATTTAACCCTTGAAACAGCAATATGAGGTAGGCACTAGTATTCTTTGCATTTTGTAGATGAGGAAATAGAGTCTTACAAATTGAAGTCATTTGATTGATGTCCCACAGCTAATAAATGACAAAGCTGTCATTAAAACCCAGGTCCCACGGACTCCAAATGTACTCCCTTATAGACTGCAACTTTAACCTGTTTCGTAATTGATTCTTAAATGTCTAGCGCTATGACCTTCACTGTGTCTAGCTAAGCCATCACAGACCATATGCCATTACTATCTGCTCAAACATCTTCGGCCAACATATTGGCATATACATATTTGATAAAGTTCGAAACACCAGAGATTGCTACCCCCTGCACCTCCTGCCTTATTTGACCTCAGGGACACTCTGGATACATTTTTCAACTTTAATGATTATAAAATCCTCTGGAAAAGAGATGACCTTACTAAGTGTCATTGCTTGGTAAATAAAGCTCTGCTGCTGTTGACTTTTGATTCATCATCACACTGATATTTAGTGTCAGTCCAGTGTGCTGGACGAGGCAGCAGTCTTGAGCCCTTATAAAGGGAAACAGGTGGCTGGTCACATTGGACATGCTCCCTTTGGCAGAGGTGGGGAAACTGCAACCAGCATTTAGCATTTTAATTGAGGTTGGAGTTTGCAGAACCACTTTTCTCTTTAAAATTCTTTTCAAATGAGAGGAAGCCAAAATAGAAAGAATCATAGCTTCTTCCTGTGTCATGTACATTTAGCTCCTTTAGAAGGTAAGACTTCCCTTTGCTTTGACTCAAATACAGCATTCACATGCTCCCAAGCTAATTTTCTGTCGTCAAAACCAATAGACGCAGGTGGTTAGCGTATCAGGAAAGTAAATGTTTTTGTCAACTTTTTAAACAACTTCCCCCACAATCACCAACGCTCTCCAAATAGAATCTGCTGACTTCAATGGCAGGGTCATTGTTAGAGTGACTCATGGCCGGATAGAACAAACAAGCTTAACAAAGGCTACTTCAAGATGTAAATGCTGTTTCCTTATTGCTAGTGAAAGCTAGATTTTTCATAAAATAGAACTAAGAAGGCCGTGTGGGGGGTTCCTGCTGTCTCAGATATCCCTGGGCCTCAAGAAATACACACACCCTCTAACAACTGTTTCCCTCCCCTTCCTCTCCCAACTCCTAGAGTGCACCAGATGCATTCAGTTCCTCCGTGAAAATACTCCTGAACCTGATCCAGTCCAGCTCTCACCCACGCCACTTCCCAGAAGCTAGGCTTGCCAAGGTCTCCAGTAACATGCTCACTGCCAAAACCAAATGGCACTTCTCCATCCTGATGCTCCTTGACCTATGTACAGAATTTGACACTGCTGATAACCAATTACACAACTCTCTCTTCTTGGCTTCTGAGCCTCTTTCCTCATTTAGTCTGCCTCTCACCTCATCTGCTTTAAAGACCCTTCACCCATCATCCCCTAGCCTCCAATTTCCATGGCATTACCCCCAGTACTTTGCAAATTAGCAATTTCTTGAACAGTTGCCTCACTGATGGCAGAGGCCATGCTTTATTCATGTTGGAACACTAGTGCCTAGCCAGTGCTTGCAAAATAACATGGGCTCCAAAGAAGTGTTTGTTGAATGAATGCACATATCTAATACATCAATTTCTATATTCACTTCTGTCCTGCACATTGCATCTGGCTGTAAGACAAGTTGCATGAGCAATTCATATTAAACAAAAATTTATCATCCGTCTTTAACTTTTCCCACACCCAATATCTATGTGTCATTAAAGAACACTGATAAATAACAAAGTTCCCAAATAAAACTCCTCACTGACTCTTGGGTCTTTTTCAATTTCTACTTCCAGTTCCTAATTAAATCCGCTTTTTCAGTCATGACATTTTCTGAATCTGATTTGCCTTCTTTTCAACTCTTCCACTGGATTTTTTTACAGAACAAATGAAAAAAAGTACTCTGTTCAATTGATGTTTTATTTAGTAACTACTTGCTCTAATGTATTGCAAAGAGCATCCAATTAATATTTGTTGACTGATGGCCACACGAACAACAGGATTATGTTTATATATGTACTGTTTCCCAATTTGATCATTAAGGCGGTCCAGACAACTGAATTAGCTGTTCCATTGTCTGCTTATTTTAGTCATTTTAATGAGCAAATCATATTATCTCGGAGGTGATATAATCAAAGTAAAGCAATATGTTATTTCAATGGAAAACATGAATTTGACTCTATAAGCTGTTAATTTTGTCTTATGGTTTATGTGTAATCCTTCATCTCCTGTTTGGATAACCATAGACCCATCTCCCCAGAATCCCAAGTTACAATATTTCTTTCCTGTAAGTCTTCAGTTCTTCTGCCAAAGCTATCTTTTCCACCTGTCATTTTGTGTATGCCAGACTTTTCTGAGGCCGTATATTTTTTTTAAATTTGTCCTACAAATCGTGTGTAAAATCTTCTTGCTCCATTGCAAAGTCTTTCATTCTAATGTTTTGATACGCCATACTGGGCATTTCCTCTCTTCTGGTATGCCCTCTGATTGAAGCACATCACGTGTCTGCTTACTGCCCTCTTCCTGTGATCATTTCACTTAATGTCTCCTCCCATTGGATGGATGGATAGATAGAGAGAGAGAGATCAACAATGTACTTCTTACAGACATTAAAGAATTGTTCAATATAATCTGCTAGCACCAAGAGCTTACTTCCTAAGGACAGATATTTTCATTTTATCCCCTCATTGCAAGCACATCCCTTCCACATTTCTAATGGATCAAAGGCTCTTATATTTGAACATTGTTGTATTTGTGGTTTACAAAGTTATCCCTCCTTTTATATATTTCTCTGCTTTGTTATCATCATTCTCTGATTTTAAACTCCTAAAAGGAAGAACTGATATTTGTTAGACATATCCTAAACAATTTCCAGCATTGTAATACGAGGATAGATGCAATTAAAACATTATGTCTTTTAACAAATTATCATGTATGTATCGGAAACTACAAAATCAATTAATTCTTCCATTTTTCACCAGTATATTCATTCAGCCTTGCTAGAGGTAATATGTAATAAAAATAGACTCCTTCCCCTATTCAATGGATCTTGTTAGATCAATAATATTTCCCATTTAGTAAAACGTGATGCCTCATGATTTTTCATAGCAATCTGTATAATTGGAAAGGATTCGCTTTGATTAACATAGAAGAGTGGTAAGTAATATGAAGCATCATAATGATGTGGATATTTCTAACCCATCTGAGTTTGCAAAATATGTAATTTGAGGAAATTAAAGAGATCACCTTTTCAATTTTCCTGATGTTTATCATTTCTTCTAGTTGATTCTTTTAGTTATAAACCATGTACATTCCAGATTTCTTTCTCTCCTTGTTAGACTCACACTCTTTTGTCCAGCATTTTAAATCTTCAATAAAATATAAATGAACAACAGTTTCCTGCTAACCACAATTCCCCTTCTTGTTTCGCTTTGTCTAAATGTTCTTCTTGAATGCCCAAAGGACTTTCTCTTCCTGCTTGGCACAGTCCTAAATTAGTTTGAATCACATTATTCCTACATCCAGTGTACCTGCATTATGATTCCAAGGGTAATTTGTGTCCTTTAACCATAGTGTGCTTATCATCAATGCTTCAAGGGACTACAATCTGGCCTTGATCTTGCTCAGTTCATGAAGGCTGCTTGGGGGTAGAGCTATTCACTGGCACAATATTGGTTTCATTCCTATGACAACTTAGAAATCTGTTTCTCAACCAAGCCAGTGATTTCTGAGAGTGGTTGTTTTTTTTTAAAATTGCGTTTATAAGACAGTGCTGATACAAAAGTGTACATCCATTTTTTTCCCCATTAAGTTCAAAGCAAGCAATTCTTTTTACCGTCTCTCCTTGAACTTCAATTCTGACCTAAAAATTCACCCCTTGAGCATCAGCTAAAAATCTTGCTCTGCCTGTGTGAGTGTTTTTTTCAAGTGTGTGTGTGTTTCCTTTTCAATGTCTCATTAAAAGATTAAGACCTACTATTATTAGTTGAAATAAACGGGTAGACTTTGCTTTGCTTCATGCTTTTATCTTCTCCCGGCTAGATTACCCTAATGCTAGGTCGATTGGTCTGCCAAAAACACTGATTATAAACTTTCATTTTGTGCAAACTCCCTGCTGTCTACAGAGACCCTCAACCATTCTTAAGCGGTCATAGCATTGCTATAGATTTTTTGTGAATAAACAGATCTACATTAAGAAATTGTGATCTACAAGATTGTTTCTGTAGCCAACTATTTTCCATGTTTATTTCTGGGTACTAACCTGGTAGCTGGCTTCTCAGCTCAAAGGCATCGCACAAGTACACTGAAGATAGTTAACATTCTCCTAAATTATTTGAAATTCCTGGTTAATAGTGTCTTGCCTTGGGTTAAGTCTACATAAACCTCAAACAACTACAATGTAGACAATGTGGAAAAAAGTTGTCAAAGCCTCATTTTCACACAGTGTGTAAAAGAAATGTTTGTATGAATTCTATTTTTTTTAAAGATTGGCACCTGAGCTAACATCTGTCACCAATCTTCTTTTTTTTCTTTCCTTCTTCTTCTCCCCAAAGCCCCCCAGTACACACTTGTATATTCTAGTTGTAGGTTCTTCTGGTTGTGCTAGGTGGGATGCCACCTCAGCATGGCTTCATGAGCTGCACCATGTCCGCACCCAGGATCCGAACCAGCGAAACCCTGGGCCACCAAAGCAGAGTGCATGAACTTAACCACTTGGCCGTGAGAATTCAGGGCAGCCCTGAATTCTACTTTTTATATGTGAAATTCAGTCAAGTCAGTTTTGATGTGACGACATCACCTCAGAAATGGAGGTTTTTGTTGTCGTTGTTGAGGAAGATTGTCACTGAGCTAACATCTGTTGCCAATCCTCCTCTTTCTGCTTGAGGAAGACTGTCGCTGAGCTAACATCTGTGCTAGTCTTCCTCTATGTTATGTGGGATACCGCCACAGCATGGCGTGATGAGTGGTCTGTAGGTCCGCACCTAGGATCTGAACACGTGAACCCCAGGCCACTGAAGTGGAACACATGAACTTAACCACTACACCACCAGGCCAGCCCCCAGAAATGGACAGATTTTAATCCAGAATATTTAAGTGACCAAGTTGTAGTCACAAAAGTATTGGAGGCAGGGATTTTCTCAAGATGCCAATCAAAGCTCTCACTGAGTTATCTGAAAGCTTAGATCTCGAAAGACTTGAGTTCTAGATCAACCCTTGTTCCTCTCTAACTAGCTGGATGACACAAGGCAAGTCAGCTGACCTCTTTGTGCCTTGGTCCCCTGTCTGTACAATTGGAGGATTGGTCCAGAACAACAAATGGCAGTTCGATCTGTCATGTCTCAGATCAAAGCATGGAGTTCCAGTTCTGGTATCAGGTACAGCAGGGCCAAACCCCAGCCTACATCTTTTGCCACGAGCTGCTGCAGCAAAAAGGAGCATGTGGCACAAAAGTCTAAGTTAGCCATTGAGTATGCTATGGGAGGTAGCGAGGTTGAAAACTCCTGAAACAGATAATCTCCAAGATACCTTCAAGGATATAAGTTCTTCCACCTAAAGTGAATCATTGGAATGAAAAAATTTAACAATTTTTTTCAAGAGACTGGGATTCTGAAAATTAAACCTGGGGCTATACCAAATAAAAAATAATACGACTTTTAGGGGGATCCGATTATCCGAACTCATGAAAGAAATATGTAAGAAATATTGTCACATTGATCACTTTCACTTGAAGGCAATAGAATAGTAGAATACCAGGACAGTGCTACTTTTCCACAACACAGCCCCTGACTAGTGAAACAGCACTCAGTTTAATCAAGGAGGCAGACATGTTTTCAAACAATGAAGAAGCATGTGCTGCATGAGGTTGAAACTAACTTCACATGGGGGCTAAGGGAATCACCTGAGAAGGATCTCGAAGTGGGAATAGGAGTCCGCTAAGCAAGGAAAGGTGGGATGGGCCATCCAGGAAAAAGAAACAGATCACAGAAAGGGTTGTGTGCTTGAAGAAAAGTGAGAAGTTCCCTGAACTGGAGAATTAGAAGGATGGGGTACCATCAAAAGAAACACTGAAAACACCATTAAAAAGTAGGTCCTTAGGGGATAAACTAAGGAGTCTGGATTTTATCTGATATGAAATAGGAATCTTTGATGATGTTTATTTTATTTTTTCTTTTTAAAATTTTATTTTTTTCCTTTTTCTCCCCAAAGGCCCCTGGTACATAGCTGTATATTCTTCGTTGTGGGTCCCTCTAGTTGTGGCATGTGGGATGCCGCCCCAGCGTGGCCCGATGAGCAGCACCATGTCCGCGCCCAGGACCCGAACCAACGAAACACTGGGCTGCCTGCAGCAGAGCACGTGAACTCAACCACTCGGCCACGGGGCCAGCCCCCTGATGATGTTTATTTTTATGGTATTTATTTTTTAAATTCACCTATTTTCTTTTTTTTATGACTGCAGCTGCCTTCTAAGGGAGCAAGTAAAATGGAGGGCCATTTTGTCCGTGCCTTGACGGGCTTTATTGAACAAGTTTGACAGGCTTTAACGTACATAAGGCTGGGAAGTGGTTAGCTAAATTACTCTGAAAAATGGAAGAAGAAGAATTTGGAGTTCTTAGATAAGAAGGAGATCAGGAATAGAGAAATCAGGGAAAGGGAGAACCCAACAGGCTAAAGAAAACAGGTTCATAAACATGCTAGTGAATAGCCACTGTGTAAGGGAAAATGAAAGATATTTTAAGAACCGTGATCTTCCTGCTCCATTTGAAATTATTTGTGTTGCTAATGTTTAATGCACTCTTCAGCCTTTCTCCCAAATCTCCGTCCACTGAACTTGTATTTATGCGAGTAGGTATTTTAATGTTTGTGAAAATCCAGAGGTGGGCTGAGTTAGTGATATATGACACATGAAGGAGGCAGGACCCCAGAGGCTGAGGGAACTTGAGAATTTAATTCCCACAGGCATATGGAAAACTCTTGGGGAGGGTTTTGGTCAACAGGTCATGGAATTGGGGGAGAGGAAGAGTTTTTGACAATTTTATCTGGAAGTCAAGTGCAGAAGCAAGAGTGGTGGAGGCCCACCTAATGTGGGCTCATAGTAGGTTTTTCAGTAAGAGAGCGGCATGGCCAGATTCACTGTGAGACAGATAACTTAGCAATATGGGAATGGACAGAGACAATGAAATTTGAGGCAGCGGGATGGTACTCCAATGTCAAGACTGCTCAAAGGCAGTCCTGACATTGAAGCAATAGAAAGTAGTGTTTGAAACAAAGGCAGCTGTACCAACCAATAAGTGTACCAACTTATCTAGCTTGATAGATCTGGGAAATGGTACTTGCAATAGGGAATACAGAGGGGCGAGGGGCTTGGGGAGGGGTGATAAATTAGATTCAGAATATGCTGACTTTGGAATGACTGTGATAGAGTTAAGTAGAAATGCCCACTAAGAAATTGTGTATATGCCTAAAGAGAGTTTGTATTCAGGCGTATTTGATTTAGTAAGAATGAGACTTAGCGCACTTATTCCGTCTCATTGAGTTATATGGCTCTCTCTCTCTTTCCTTCCTTCCTTCCATCCTACATTCCTTCCTTCCTTCCTTCCTCCTTATTTTCCTATTTCCACCATATTCTCTCTTCCGGAAAATTTATTAAAGAAAATGAAAACTTTTCATTGTTGGCAACTTTTTCTAAATTATACTTTCTAAAAATTATTTTACACATTAATTTTATATGAAACTTGACAAAACCATTTGCTCACATATGTATTAAATGAGTTGTCACAATTTTGGTACGGTGATATCTGTCATTATTTTCAGTTTTTTAGGTTTTTATTGTTATTATTAAAAGAAAGCTTCCCCTTTCATAAATATTTTATAAACATCATAGTTCTCACCTTCTTTCTGTTTTCAGAGGAAAATTATTCTTAAAGCTATTCCTCTACCCTTCTTTATCTATTAACATTCATTTAATACCCTAAAACTCTCTTCTCTTCTATTGTTCTTTCTATCTGCTCTTCTCACATGAATTAAGGCTTTCCCAGGTCCTCTGACTTTGAACTACCCTAAAGTAAAGAGCTGATTGGATCACGTCACCATGCATTTATGAAGCTTTAACTACCTTTTGGCTTTGTTATAGTCATCTTAAGGTTGTTATTTAAATGTTTCATTAGAGCCATTTAAAATTAAATTTATTATGCCAGTCATTTTTCCACAATTAGAGCAAAATAGAAAAGCATGTGAGAACCATTACCAAAAGGGGTTGAAACGTACAACATAATCATTATTTTCTCTTTAAATTACAAAAGAATAAAGACTTTATTGACATATTTTAATTAGAATTTTCATTGAAAACATTTGAATTTGTAAAAGCAATTAGAAATCACTTTAAATTATCTTTTTAGAAATTGGGATAATTTTAAAGACATGATTTTGTACATATGATATATACTTAGTAAGATAAAATCATGAAAATTATAAAAGTGTAATGCTTATAAAACAATAATTTTTAGTGAAAAGAGCAGAAGTCGATGGGAGTAATGAGGGTTAAATTTTATTGAATAAAAATAAGGTATACTACCAGTCCACTAACGATGAAATACTTATGGGTGTTACTACTATCTCCACAGAAAGTTGACTTTTAAACATCATACTTCAATTTTTTTCAGAACATCCATTCCTATAGACGCTTTCCAAACATTTATAAGGCTAACAACTCATATTGATTTTTTTAAACCTGAGAAGACCTAGAGCCTATTATAATACTTTTATCTCTTCAAATCTCTAATTAAAATGTTTTTTATTATTTAGTTGATGCAAAAATGGGACAAAGGTTAATTGAGAGATTATCATCATGCAGATTTTGAGAATCATTTATTCTGAAAAAAATATACATTTGAACATGGTAGTCGCTACTTGGAAGTTATTCAATTATATTTTGAAAACAGCTAAACTTTGAATATCATTTATTTGTATGATACATTTCTTCTGAAGGTCTCAAGGTATTTTATTATATGCATAATATAAATCAACAATACTTATTCAGACAACAGATACTCACAGAATAGTCAGAGATAAAATAATTGAATTGGTTATTTTCATTAAAAAGGATCCTTAAGGAATTTTCCCAAAATCTCACACGAAGCCCATAGAACTACGAAAAATAACATATACAGTAGTCCAGGATAGTAATCCATTTCTAAGACCACACTATTTTCAAAACTTTTACCATATATGTATAAAGGATACCCAAAATTCCCCCCTTTTGGGAGGTAACTCTCACCGTTTGTTTAGTGGTGAACAAATTCTCCAGAACGCATTCTAAGGTCTTATAGCTAGTACCTCTTCTCTAAACCTTCCATGAAAAGGTCACTGCCATTCAAACTCACCCTTCTTTCTCCCTTATGTATTTATATGTGTCACTCAGCGCCCTTCCTCCTGCTTGGAAAGCCATCAAGAACTTTTATCTTAGGAGTCAGTTGCCAGTTCTGTTTAATGAACCAGTCAGCAGGATTCTCGAGAGCCATAAGTATAAGCCTGTCTGTGCCCTTTTTTCTCAAACTAAGAATGCCATTACCTCAAAAGCTAGCCATTGGGAAATAGTCTTAGGCCTGTTCGCTGGAAGTTATGCAGCCTCAGGGCCCACCCCAGCTTCTTGTTCCTGGGTATGCAGACATTCCATTTTAACTCTGTACGTTTATTGACGCTTATATAGACGTATCAAGGCCAGAGAAATCACTGAAAGCTCTTCCTTTTCACTTTTGTATTATCTTGCCCAGAACGTGGACACTGGAGGTTTCCAATGTTTTGGTTAGGCTCCCAAGTAGAAGACATAAATTCACAGAGACTTCAAGCATCTTCTGTTGTTTCATTCCTCTCGCTCCCTCTCCCAGGATATTATCATATTTGGCAAGATGGCGTTCAATTCCACTTAAAATGATGGAATTAAACAGTCAGCCCGTCTAATGCGTGGAATCCATACCATCTTAGAAGCATAGTTAAATTTAATCAGATATTAGGCCATAAAATTAATAGCTCTACATTTGGAACTAAAACAGATTTTTGAGTTTCATTTGACATTTTAAGAGTGAGTTAAACTAAATACATAGTAGAACACCAGGCCCATTAAACTAAAATATTTAGTGGTCATATTTTATATTTTACGGCTTTATAGTGTTACACATTGCTAAGGTATATTTCAATTTTAGTATATTAGCATTTTGTATACAAAATAGGAAACAAAGAAAGCGGTGTGGGCATTTGGAATATAGGAAGTAATTGTGCCACAAATAAGGTTTACTGCTAACAAATTAAAGGAAATATATGAAGTGCGTAGTTGATGCTGTGGTGCATCTCTTAATCACCCCTTAAATTATAATAGAGATTTTCAGATTTTCCATGTCAAATTTTCAACAAATCGAATATGCATGTATTCAAATAGGCTATTTACACTTTGATTTTTCCTGCATATTGTAGATTATCAACTTCAGACTCTAAGGATCGATTCTTAATTTCATTGCTTTGCTATTTCTTTTGACTGTCATATATATTTTGGAAGGGCCCTCCGTATTCAAACTCCACCCCCGGTCTCTCCATTCCTCTGCCCTACACCTAAACATAAGTTTTTGCTTCCTTTTAACAGTCTCCCATATTTTAAGAAAAATAACTGCAAATTTCTGTGGCAAAATAATTCTAAAACTAGATCATTAAACTCTTAAAAGTCCCTTCTTGCCAATTTTGATAAATAAATGAAAAACTGAAGCTAGTTTGTTCTTAACAGTTTTTAGTACAATGCTCAATTCATGAGTCAGTATATGAATTGAGACTGACTCAATTCAAACCTCACCAGTCAAGACTTTTTATAGAGGAAAGAGCAATTGTGTTTTCAATCATCCTGCAAAATAGTAGGTCTCCATATCACCACTTTTCTCCTCAAATATGGTGGGACTATCAACAGAAACTTTTCTCTTTTCTACACTTTGACAATTCTCTGGAGCAACACAGGCTTTACCTTACATTTTTCTACATTCTTTGGGGAAGATTTTTATTGTTGTTTTTTGCTTTGATTTTGTATTTCACTGCAGTTGTGTACAGAATTACCATCTGGGGATCCACAATCTATCAGGCATGATGAGATAAGATAAATAAGAGATAAAGGAGTGTATCCTCATTTTTATACACATATTAATTAAAGAAAAAAGTTGGGTAAATACTGAATAGAGGGAGAAATGGTTTTCACTGTTACCATTTTGATGAAATGTCTTCCAATTTCCCATTTTAATGATTTTCATTCCATTGTTTTTTCTATGAATGGATATATAATTCTTATATAGTTCCAATAACTCATCAATTATATATGTTAACTTTTTCATTTCCTCAACATCATAAGTATAACCTACTTCTGCTTTGTCAGATTATTGGCATATACACTTAATAACTAAATAGTGTCCCTTCATGTAGGGTAGATACATCACAACAATCTGTTTCTTGTGGGTTTTAAGTTGTTGCTAATTTTTCACTATAGCAGATATTTCAGAGTAAAAATCTTCGTCATAAAGGTTTTTGAATTTGTTTTTTCTTGTTGTTGTTTGCATTTAGGATTATTTCCTCAGCATAAATTTCAACAGTGAAATAATGGGAAAGGGAATAGTACAAATGCTAATAAAATAAAACAGTAATTACGCTTTATATTTGCATTTTAAATTAATAAAGGAAATTATTTTAGAGATAATAATAGTAAAAATTTACTCTGTTACGGTTCTATAGTCCTGGCAGTATCTTAAACTGGCACAACTCTTTGGAAAATAATCCAATGTATAACTTTTGATATCTGATGACCTAGTGTACATTTCTGGGAGTTTCCCCAAATAAAATAGTGCAAAAGAGAGAAATATATACAGCGCAAAAGTAATCATCGCAGTTTTGTTGATCTTTATTAGTTCTAATCTTATAGATTAGAAAATTACTCTTTTATTATTACAAGAACAATACATGTTCATGATAAACAATTTAAGCAGTACAAAAGAACAAAACATACCCCACAGTCCCATTCCTTAGAGACAACTGCTCCTAATAATCTCTTATGCAACCTCCCAAAATTATTTTTTTTCCCCTGAGGAAGATTAACCCTGAGCTAACTACTGCCAGTCCTCCTCTTTTTGCTGAGGAAGCCTGGCCCTGAGCTAACATCCGTGCCCATCTTCCTCTACTTTATATGTGGGACGCCTACCACAGCATGGTGTGCCAAGCGGTGCCATGTCCACACCCGGGATCCAAACCGGTGAACCTCGGGCTGCCAAGAAGTGGAATGCGTGCACTTAACCGCTGTGCCACCAGGCCGGCCCCCCAAAATTTTTCTATACAAATCTATGTGAAGACATACGTCTTTTTACATGAGGTTACATCATACAAATTGTTCTTCAATTTGCTATTTTCACTTACTGTAATATCTTAGATATCTTTCCATTTCAGTACACACAGACCTAACTCATTCTCTTGAATAGCTGGTTTTCCATTGTATGGTCACACCATACATTTTGTATCCAGTACTCATTTTGGGTTGCATGCATTTTTCTCTAGTATAAAGAATTTTGCAAAGAACATCCTTATACATAAAACTTTCCACATTTACAAGTATAATTGCAGCATATTCCTAGCAGTAGAATGGCTAAGTAGAGGGTATATGCATTTTAAATTTGGGTAGATTATTCCCTAATTGCCCTCAAAAATCAATCTCCATTCCTACCAACAGTGTTTGACAATGCCTGTTTCCTCATCTCCTTTACAACACTGAGCGTTCTCAAACTTTAAGCCTTTGCCAACGTGATAAGACCTCATTGTATCCAGAAGCAGTTGTGCTCATTAAGGCATCTGCAGGGAATTCAGTAGAAGACGTGCCACCAGTTGCAAAGAGAGAAGCAATATAGCTGGAGACAAAAAGACATGTCATGAAATCACACAGGAAAAATTTTGCGTCCTGAAGAGTTATTAGGTGTGATAGGCTTCAAATTTCTCATCTGTTATTGACAGTTTATGTCTTATTAACTTCACCCAAACACACACGCACAAGCACACACACACATACACACATAAATAACTTTAGGAGGATGACAAACTACTTACGCTCATTTCACAGATAAGGAGACTGAGATTCAGAAACAAAAAGAACTTTCCAATGTCACCCAACCACATCCAGACAGAACAAAGGCTACAGCAAGACTCAGCTACAGGTACAATATTATTTCAAGGCAAGATGCAAGTGTAATATGCCTCTTATATACAATATAGCGTAGACCATGGTACAATAAAGTTGATTGGTTTGTCGTTTTATCAGTGGAAATCTCTTCTAACTAGCATAGTAATAATTGACATGTTCAATGAATAATTGATAAAAGATTAACTTCTGTTCTCTCCAGTTTTTAGATTTACGTGGGTCTAATCTTGGATATATTTTGTTCCAATTATTTGATATTAATCATAGACATGTATTAGATTTGGAATCCAGAATTGAAATTTCCAAAGCAATCCCCAATTTTCCCGGATGCAAAGGGTTTTTGAAAAAGTGCTGAAAGAAGGAGGAAGAGAAGAGAAACAGAAAGGAGCCAGAATTAGGTCTAATGGGAACAAGGCACATACAGCTGTGTGTCCTGTGTAGTCCCATTTCTTATTACAACATGAGCATTTTCTCATGTCATTAAATATTCTTGGAATGCTTAATTTTAATGCCTACAAATAAATTTATTAATTTATTAAATTCCCTTTTGGATTATTCCCATTTTTCTGTATCATAAATAATGCTACAAAGAATAATCTTATGAGTAACTTTTTGTCTGTGTCTCTAATGATTATCTTAACAAAAATTTATAGAAGTGGGCTTATTGGGTCCAAGAATATAAACTTTAAAGAATCCAAGTGGCTTTCCTGAAGACTAATCCCAGTGAAAATACCTATCAAGAGCGTATTAAGAGCCGGCCCTGTGGTCGAGTGGTTGAGTTCACGTGCTCCACTTTGGTAGCTCAGGGTTTCGCCAATTCAGATCCTGGGCACGGACCTAGCACTGCTCATCAAGCCATGCTGAGGCAGCATCCCACATAGCACAACTGGAGGCACCTGCAGCTAGAATATACAACTATGTACTGGGGGGTTTGGGGAGAAGAAGAAAAAGAAGAAGAAAGAAAAAAAAATTGGCAACAGATGTTAGCTCAGGTGCCAATCTAAAAAAAAAAAAAAAGAAGAAGAAAAAGAGCGTATTAGTGTGCATTAGTGCGTTTATTTCCCTTCAATCCTGCAAACATTAAGCAGTATCATTGCATTGACAGATTTTTGAAAGAGAACATATGGGTAACGACACGGAAGATCTTCCCACTCTAGCCTCCTCCTCCACTTTGCAAACTTTATGTTTTGCTACTTTACTTTATATTTAAGTGAATTAAATTTGGTCAGGTATATACTACTAAGACACGGAACAATTTGACAGCCATTAAGTATAAAGCCACATGATCCTGGAACCACAACAGGAAATCGAGGAAGGAAGCTGTCAGTTTGATGGTAGGCTTCATAGCATGAGCTCAGACTATACCTTGAAGTGTTGGTAGAATTCAGCTGGCAAAGAGGAGGTGAGGCTCCGTTCTAGGGACAGGAAAAGCACAGCCTGAGACCCAGAGGCTCAAATGAGCAAAACATCCTTTAGGAACAACTGTTTTGATCAACTGGATTAAATCAGATAGGGCTGGTTTGATTCTAAAATCTCCCTGGTGGTTTCCTCTTCTCCTCTCACATAAAGGGAAACTCATATCTTTCAGTGGCACCAACCTTCTCCCTCCAAATTATTGAATTAAATATTATCAAGAAAGTGAATGTGAATGAAGTAGGTAAAATTTTTAATTTTCAAAACTATACTTCCTTGGTAGGAGACCACCCACTCTCCAGAGACCTTTGGCTTGATTAGAATTCTCATAGCCAGTTATGCTATGAATGCCTTGATTGAAAGAAAACCCAGTACATTCGTGCTTTCCCAATTTGTTTTTCTGCATTCTTAATCAACACACCACTAGGCAGAATCTTCCTTAGGTTGCAGAGTCTGAGCTGACAGTTTTCAATTTGGTGCTTCCAATAAAATTCTTTTGCTAAATATAACTTTTTCTCAGTGAACAGAGGGAAGAGAAGTTTTTATAAGCCTGTTTTTAGAGATTATGTCTTAATTAGCTATCTCAAGTATAGCGTACCCTGAATCCATCTGTAAACGAGTATTCAAATCTGACCACCTTATTATGTGCAAACAGTTGGATTAAAAAATGGAAAATAAAAGGCAGCCATCTGGATATCTGATATAACACCAAAAGTCAGAGTCCTTAAAATGTTCTGTGTTTACATTCAGTTTCCTCTTACTTATTTATTCATTCATTTTTGTACTTTCATAGTCTATGTCCAGAAAGGATTTGTGGGTTTGCATATCTGGGCTCTCAACAAGTCTCATTGTGTGGTAGAGCCACAATAGCTTTTTTGTCATTCCTCAGAATGCATTAGGATACACAAAAGTTCACAGAGGCTTTATTTGTAATAGCCCCAAACAGAAAGTAACCTAAGTGACCTTCAGTGAGTTAATGGGTAAGCAAATTTTGGTACCTTTATATGGTGGAATACTACTCAGCAATCAAAAGGAACAAACTATTTATACATGCAATAACTTGGATGAATCTCAAGGGCGTCATGATTAGTGAAAAAAAACAATCACAGAAAGGTTGCATAATCTATGGTTCCATTTATGTAACATTTTCAAAATGAGAAAACTATAGAGATAGAGGACAGATTGGTAGTTACCAAGAAATAGATACAGGGGTGAGGCATTGATACAACTCTAAAGGGAAAGCACAAGGGAGATCCTTTGTAGTGATGGAACAGTTCTGTACCCTGATTGTCATGGTGGTTGCAGGAATCTTTACATGAGGCCAAATTACATAGAACTGCACACACACACACACACACGAATGCACGGGAAAACTGACGAAAATGGAATAAGGACTGTACTCTACTTATAATATTATACCAATGTCAACTTTTGGTTTTGATATTTTACTACAGTCATACAAGATGTCACCATTGGGGTAAACTGGTGAAAGTTTCGTAGTATCTTATGTACTCTTTTGCCAACTTCCTGTGAGTCTGTTATTATTTCAAAATTAAAAGCTAAAAAAAAAGCATCAAAGTCTTCACCTAGGTATTCCCTCTGCTGGGACCATCAGTGCCGTGCTTCACCTTTTAACCCCTAGCCCTTGGACCCCTACAAGAAAGTCTTCCTTGCCTCCCCAGATTAGGTTTGTTTCTCACTGTTGTATGTTCTCATGACACTTCGTATTTCTTTTTTGGTCCTAGCACAATGGTTATTAAATAATTACATTTGTGTAACATAAGGTTTAATACTTGCCTTCTCCAGACTATAAGTTTTAAAAAGGCATCACTACTGTATCTTTAGTACCATATATTCCTTAAAATGCTGTAGATGCTTTCTCAATATTTGTTGAAATAGGAGCGAGAATGACAAGCACATGAGCAAGCATTTCTGTAAGTCACAGCTGGGGAATTTCAGTCCAGATATGAAGATGAGATCATGGGGAAAGTCATCACATAAGTAGTTCATCACATTTTGTACAGATGTCTGGTAGCATAGATTCTAACTGTTAATGCAGATCATGCAAAATGGTCAGTTCATTTAGGACCAATCAGATTTTGTTATTTGACAGTTTCCATCTTCTCAAGGAGACTATATTGACCATTTTACCATTTTGTTTGGCATTAGTAAAATACAGTATCTATCCATAGTCTCTGTTCTCTGCAGTATATGCTCAAAAAAATATGTTAGAACAAGCTCTGATAATGAGGACATTTCTGGCTTTCAGTGGTTTTCAAAGCTGTTACTACCCCTTGGGCCTAGATAAATCGGCAAGAGATAAGTGGTCATTGACAGGCTGACACTTCCTTTTCCCAGCCCATTTTCTGTCTTCAGGAACCTACTTTCTCTCAATTCAAATAATCTCATTCCTTCATACTGTCTTTTAGCTGTTAAATATCTCCAGCGTGGCATGAACATGTATGCACACCCATGCAATTGTCCCTCCTTCCTTTCCCACCAGATCTCAATTCCTCCATGTTCTAATCAACTCATAGGAAGGAAGACTCTGACAAAATTGGCTCAAGTAGTGAAAAAGCATACATCTCTAAAACAGTGAAGATATTTTTGAACAGAGGTGGTGGTTCTCGCTGTCTCCCATTCTCCCATCAGATGCCAGAAGAACGGGGATGGGGATCGGAACACGGCAGCTCATTTCTGAAAGTTTTCCAACCCTTAAGCTATAAATCAAATGAAAAGTATGAGAGACATCTGGACATCCAAAATTTTGCAATGCTAATATGTGTGTTCTGGAAGCCAGTACACAAAAAGACATGTATGAGATCTCAGTCTCTTTCACAAAATTAGTTCAGAGCTACATCGTGAGGATAAAGCTGATGGCAGAAACCAAATGCCAAACAGCACTAGGGAAATTCTGTAGACAGTGAAGGATGGCAAGGAAAGATTTCTAAAATAAGTTCTCACAGAAGAAATCTTGATCTATTTCCTTGATGGCTTAGTTCAGAGCAGCTAGACGACAATGACCATCACATACTACTGCTTTCTCAGACATCACTATTTTAACATCATAATTGAGCATTTTGTAATGTTTATTTGATTTTTTGTGGAAATTACACAATCTTTTATTGTCAGTCACTTGAACCATCATTTCAAACAGTGGCAGCACTAGGTAAAGGCCAACATCAGAGTAACAACATTGTTAATTAATAGAGGAAAGAAAAGTCAAAACAAATTCGCTAATTAGAACTTTCCAGAAAACTTTTTCTCCCAGAATAGAAAAATGCCTTTTGTGTTTCACTTCTCACTTGGCATTTTTCTTTCAAACGAGACAAGGATTGCCATGTACTGACCCATAGTGGTAGCAAATTATGGAGAAAGGAATAGACCATGTTCCTCTCTTTTATTCTCTGGCTTCATTTACGTGCAAATCTCTTCACTCCAATTTGAAACCATGTAAATTAATTGCTTTTCAAGTATAAACCACCCATCTGTGCCTTTTGTTCTCCCTTATTTTGGAACTCACTATTGAAATTAATGTTAAAATCTTTAACCTATGTAATAACTATACAGGAAAAAAATGAGTGTAGAACACGTAAAGAAAACGAAAACATCAACATTTATTCTCCTGCATTCATGACGCTCATTAGCAGAAACCAGAAAATTGTCACAATAATAATAAAAATGCAGACTCCAACCGGCAAATGCATTGTGCTCCAAAAAATTTTATTTGCAAGTCGATCTTTCAGAGCATTAAAACTTATAATAGAAATAATTTTCTACATCATAGTTAGGACCTCCAGGCATCCTGTGAACGCCTATTTAGTCCAGAACCAGAACCTATTTAGGGAATCATAGCCACAAATGGGTCCCAGGATAAAGAAAGAGAGGAGGAACAGAGAATGGAAAAAGAAAAGTTTATTCCCCTCTATGGTACAAGCCTGAGCACACTTTTTTTTGTGAGGAAGATTGGCCCTGAGCTAACATCTGTGCTGATCTTCCTCTATTTTATGTGGGACACCACCACAGTGTGGCTTGATAAGCGATCAGGTCTGCATCCCGGATCCGAACCTGCAAACCCCAGGCTGCCTAAATACAGCATGCAAACTTAACCCCTACGCCACCATGCCGGATCCCTGAGCATGTTTTTGAAATGACAAAATTCAGTTTTGGTCTCCTCCCACCTCCCTTGTAGCATCCCTTCCCATTTTTGGTACCTTTAGTTTTAGGTACCAAACCTAAAAGCCCACATTACAGAAATCTAGACAGATTTGTCCTTTATGATATGGGCTCAACACAAGGTTGACATAAGGAAAGCCATATTATAGAAAAGAGACCATATTGTAACTTTGAATCACCTCTGATTAACCAACCCAGACATGCTCTGTAGATTTCACGGCCCCTCCCAACTGCTCTAAGTTGATAACTTTGTTCTTTTGAGCTCCTTAGCAATACAACGACTCCTGGGCAGAGAGTCTGTGTTGACAGCCATCATTGATGACAATTGAAAGATCAGGGTATAGTGTGTCCTCCAGTGTCTGATGCATACCCAGTAAAAGAAAAGACTATCAGGAACTAAGGCCAGATGTCTGCCCCCACTTGGAGACCAGATGCCTCCCCCACCCAGAGACCAGCCCCCTATATAACTGGCCTGTAGTCTTTGTTCTGTAAAACAGTTCTTTTGGACATTAGTCAGCCATCTTCCCCCTTGCTAGCAAGCTGTAATAAAAGACCCTTTCTCCCCTACCACCTTGACTACTGGAATGACTCCCCTTGGACAGTAACACCCATGAACCACATGCCTCATGATAAAAATTTACCTAACATCTGACAAAATGATCCATTCTTTCAGGTAATGTATGTTCATTATTATATACCCTACATCTAGACTAATGCCTGGCATACATGAGGTGATTGATAAATTTTTGTTGAGTGAATAAATGAGTGAAGTATAGGTGATATCAACACCAAGTGAAAGAAAAATTTCTTTTTTATTTATTTATTTTGTTGAGGTCACATTGGTTTATAAATTTCAGGTGTATGTCATTATATCTCAACTTCTGTGTAGACTGAATTGTGTTCACCACCAAAATCTAGTTTCCATCCATCACCATACATTTGTGCTCCTTTACTCCTTTTGCCCTCCCCCCATCCCCTTCTCCTCTGATTGATTTATTCTCCTTCTGTATCTATATGCTTGTTTTTTTATCCTCTACATATGAGTGAAGTCATAGGGTAATTGTCTCTCCATCCAACTTATTTTACTCAGTGTAATACCCTCAAAGAAGGAAGAATTTCTAAATTGAGGAGAACCTATATTTGCATTGTTTGGATTTCTTAGCTTTGTTGGAATTCATCCATTATTAATTTTGCTCTCACTGAATTGCATAGAGCTGATATAAAAAGTTATTCTATTATCCATGGTTTAATATGGATAGAATATTATATTCTATTATCCATAGTAGCTTTTTCAAATTCTCTTATAATAATAACAATAATAATAGTTAATACATATAGTAATTACTATGTACTAGCAGCTTTGCTAAGTTCTTCTCATATCTTAATTTATTTAATCCTCTCACTAACTCTAGGGCCATGTGCTACTATTATTCCCACTCTAGAGATGAGCAAATTAAGGCACAGTTTTTACAACTTCCCAAAATCACACAGCTGCTTTGTCTACCAGTCAGGCTTAAGGCTGAGCTTCAAGATTCTCTGCCATCTTTACAGAGGTCTGGTCTCTTGCCCCACTTACCGTTATTCATCCCTGATATAGAAGTTCCTTAATGAGAAGGGATCATCTCAGACAATGGGTTGTGTTCCATTTGTCAGAGGCAGTGATGGTGTCACCACTGTACATTGACAATCCCAAATGACATTAAGAAAGAAAAAAGAAACTGATAAGTAGTATAAAATGGTGCTCCTGTCATGATTTTTAAGTTTCTTAACATTTTCCTAAACACTAGATAGAATTAACAATTTCTAGCCTCCAGGATTGATAATTGATAAGGGAAAAAATTTTTAAGTGATTTTTTTTTTATTCCCCTAAAGAACCAGTACATGGTTGTATATCCTGTTTATCAGTTCTTCTAATTCTTCTATGTGAGCCACCACCACAGCATGGCAACTAACAGATGGTTGGTGTGGTTCTGGGACCAGGAAATGAACCGGGCTGCCAAAACAGTGAGAGCATTGAACTTTAACCCCTAGACCAGCAGGGCTGACTCTAAGTGGTATTGTTAATGTTGCCAATTTTTGTGTCATCAAAGAAGGCAGCTTGACATGATGACTCTAGTTGAGTTTCCCCCTTACCAGTTATAGCCTCATTCTTGGACTAACATTGAGATAACTGGTCAGCTTTGAACTTGTAGACCGTCAAACAAAATCCAAACTTGCATCTTGCATTACTACATACTTTCAATACTTTTTTTCTTTTATTTCACTCTCTGGTCTCTTATGTGCTACATGATAAAACAGAATAATAATTTAGTGAGATCTCTCTTGAAATTAAAATGATTTGGTTTCAAAAACTAGAAACCGTGAAAACTATATTCTTTTTTTTGCAATAAGTTCCTTTAGGCTATCTAAATCAACACATATAATCAATGTCAATTTTTTAAATAAATTTTTTCCTAGTGTTCATAACTCTCTTGCTGCCATTTTTATTTATCTTGGTATTCTACTTTCTTTCTGAATTAAAGAAAAATAGCTATCTATTCAAGCCCACACAGTTTTCCACTCAACATAGTTTTTTTGCTGTTTAAAAAACACTCATCAGTCATTCTGGAACTTGGTCTATCTGTTGGCTTATTAACGAGCTTCCGTGCATTCTACCTAACATTTTTTCAAGTCACAACCCAGTTTCAAATCACACATTTTTCCCGCTGAGACTTTCATGCCAATTTACTGATTTTCTTTTTAGAGTATAATTTTTTTTATTTCATGAAATAAATCAGCTTGTGGATTTTTTAAACAATCCCAAAAGGCAGCAAGAAACAAAAAATATATTCACAAGAGCAAAGATAACCTTACATAATGCTGTGTAAACCCAAGTTCACAGAGCTAAAGAACATGAGAGATTGCCTAATTCCTCGCTGGATTCAGAGCCGTGGATCCACTAGTACTCACTCTTGAGTTATCCAGATCCTAAAGGGATCTTCCAGTTGGGTTGTACAGTGACATCTCTCTTTTTGCCAATGTAGTATGAAAATCAAAAATTGTCAAAAAATTGAATGCAGCCTTTCCCTTTGGCTTTAGAAAAAGTAATGTATAAACTGGAGGAAGTTTACCAGAACGTGTTTTAGGATAAAAACAGGAAAGGAAAAGCCATGATAAGAAAAGGAAAAGGAAAATTGTATCATGCTCTCTTTTCACCACCGTCTACCTTTTAAAGGCCAAGGAATGACATAGGGAATGCATGTTAACCCAAAGACCAAGCCTAAAACCACTCAAAGCGCAATATGGATGTTTGTCATTTAATTGATGAATTCAATCAGTACAGATACATAATCAAGAGTAGTCCAATGGCTTTTGGACAAGATGTTTATTATCTGGAAATCTACACATTCGCCACTTCACCTTGTCTAAAGGAAAGCAATCAAAGAAGTAGACCCTTTAATCAAATGAGATGCTAATATAATGAGTTATTCTACTTTATTTACTCTCTGGACTCATGGACCCTTGAGCCTTTCTTTGATGGTGCTCAGCTGGCAGCACTTTTGCATCAGTAATCTGAGTATCAATATTTATTGAACACCCACCACAGCAAATGAAGAGGGGGCAGAAGATTAATCTAACTATGGGCCACAGTATATGACATACAGCTTCTGGAAAGGGACTTAAAAAATAAATCCATGATTACAGTTTTTTTTTTATTTGTCAAGTATAGGATACAAATTCTTCTCAACTAAGGTTTCTGGTTAATCAACTTTGTGTTTTTTCACCCTAGAATGATATGTTGTATATCTTCCATTCCAGTCAATGAATCTTTGGTATTGTTTCAAAGTTGGATCTGTTTCACGATTAAGCAGTGAAATAGCTTTCACTAATAATGTCTTTTATGGTGAGCACTATTCTTTTTTAATTATTTAATCAAAACAGAAATCATCAACCACATGCTTGTAAAGAAGAATTACAAAATAAATAGAATTTTAAAATCCAATTGGAAATTTTTGTGCCACTAAAAGTTTAATTTGGAAAAAGATTTAACTCAAACGAATACATCAGACCTTTAAATAGGTTTCAGTACCGGGTGTTTTGACAAGTCACTGAGTTTTTATTGCTGCCCTGTGGGCAACAGTACCAATCTCTCGGACTGGACTTTGACCGAGGCCTCTGGGGACTCTTATTCTAAATGTCTGACTATTAAAGCAAAGTTTGAGACTAGAAGCAAAACACTGTATATGAAAGTCACAAACTGTGGGTGTTGAAGAAAAGAGATATGTTTTCTGAAGCAACAACTTTTTTAAGTTTTGGGTTTTTTTTTTTTTCCATTATTGCTTATATGTTAAAAGTGAAAACAAACATTATTTCCTTTCAAGACAATGAGTAATTTAGCCTTTTACTTTGGAAATCCTGACACTAATGTGCTGTATTAAAACAAATGCTTTCCTACTCAAAAGACTCAAAAGAGCACTAAATGAAACATGAATCATTTATGGGAATTCGTAATCTCTATACTAATTATGAAAAAACAGCCCAACTTTTGAATGACAGTGTTTATAATTGTTGACTTGTAGACACAGTAAATCCTTTATTCCTGTCTTTTGGGTTCTAATTCTTACCCTTGGTTATAAAATGTAAAGTAGGCTATTTAGAAACACCCAAAAGATTATTTGTTTGACTTTTTCCCCCTCTCTGTGTATCTATAGTTAAATCACACAATGAGAAAGATTAATGCAGAAAGTCTAATCAATGAATGATATGGTGCAAAAATCTCTCTAAATTGATATCCATAAAATTCATTTCATTAGCTACAGTGTAATTTGTAAAACATTTCCCTCAGTATCTTGGGCTCATCTCGTCAGTATTCAATCTAATGGAAGGTGCTGGACAGATATTTGATCCTGCACAGGCCAGCAACTTAGGCCCACAGCAAGAGATTGCATAATGCATGTAGAAGTTTTATGAATCAGTGCTGCTGTTTGCAAGATGGGGCTTGCAGAGTGCACACAGCTCAGGGTGGGCCTCGGCCTGAGGTTGTCCAGCTGTACGCGCATGGGGCAGCCTGCCAAGAGTATGGGTGGTGGTGAAAGCCAGTTCACATTTCACCACCCAAGGGTCAGCCCAGAAGACAGGGTTCCTTTCTCTAATTCATCCACCCAGAGGAGCCTCCTTTCTCTGAATGGGCTGCCCAGAGGTCAGAAATGTTCCCTTTAATAATATACACCCAAAGATATTCTGCCAATTGTGACCTAGCTGAGTCTAACTAACCATTTCTACCAGAAATGGAATTCAAAATGCATGTCATGAAAATGACTGTGGCCCTTCTTTTGCGTTTAAAATATGGTAAGTTTTACTTATAATTGAAAATTAAAATATTTTGTTTCGGTTTACAGCATACTTGAGGGTCTATTATATTTTGTTCATATGAAATAGTGTAGTTAAAACTAATAACATTAAATGTTAACTAAGTATAATTTTGAAACTTTGATATTTTTAGTTAAGTTCCTAATTTGTTATTATAAAATGTTACTGTCAGGAGATTAGAGATACAGACAAACTAGGGATGCAGTTAAGAATGAAATCCCAAGAGTCAGGCCTGGATTCATACCTACCACCACTTGCTGGCTTGTACCCTTGAGCAAGGAACTTAGCTGCCTAAGCCTGTTTCCTTTTGGAGCTGACAATAGTACCCACCTCATAGAGATATCGTAAATATTAAATAAGATGATCCATATAAAGCACTTAGTACAGCTATATGTCAGGCACATAACAAACACTGAGTCAAGTGTTGGCTAGGAGGAGGAGGAAAAAGCAAGGTGGTAGGCAGAACTTCTAAAATGGTCCCCAAAGATGTCCTGCCTTAATCCTTGATCTCCAGAAACTATGAACACGATGAGGTATCACTCTTGTGTTATGTAACACTATACGGCACGGTTGACTTCAAGAAAGGGGAATTATCCAGGTGAGCCTATCAACTCACAGGAGCCCCTAAAGCAAAGAGCTTTTTCTGAATAGTGGCAGAAGAGGAGATCAGAGGGATTCGAAGCATGAGAAGGACTCAGTGGCCCATTGCTGGCTCTGAGATGGAGCGGGCCACCTGAGAAGGAATGTGGGATGATTGCTAAGAACTAAGAGTGGCTCTCTGCTGACAGCCAGCAAAGAAATAGCAACCTCAGTCCTACAACCACGGGCACTAGATTTTGCCAATAACTTGAACGAGATTGGAAGTAGATTCTTCCCCAGAGGTTCCACAATACAGTGCAGCCAGGATAAAGCCTTGATTTCAGCCTTGGGAGACACTGAGCAGAGAGCCCAGCTGTGTTCACATGGTCTGCTGACCTTCACAACTGTGGGATAATAAGTACCTGTTGTTTTAAGCTGTTAAGAGTTTGGTAATTTGTTATGCAGCAACAGAAAACTAATGTTGGCAGTCCAAGGAGTGGCTTGACATCTGGAAAGGATAACTATTCTAATTGTTAGAGTGAATTTCCAAAAACAAAGGACGTTTTTGTGTTTGCTTGTAGAAAAATCTTGTGGCAGAAATTTAATCAATAATTAGAAGTACTAAAGGGTAACATTTTGATTTTCCTAATGGCAAACAAAAAGAGTTTGCTATAAAGAATCAAGTGTCATCCTTTCTGAGGGTATACGGCAGTACTATCAGTGGCCAACAAGAAAAACAAATAAGGGTTACCTCTAGAAATAATTTTTCAAAGTAAGCGTATAGAGTAAAATCTTCACTCTGGATCCCCATGGAAAAAAAGTCAGTTCTTTTGAATATATATATTGCTAGTACTTGTCAAATACATTAAAAGATAGAGTAGGAAAAAATGTCACATTGGGGTAGTACCTAGGCTATTACTGATCAAGAGCATCTCAACACAGTGAACAGCTAATACCTTTTGGTTTGCCTAGCATTTTTTTCTTCTGGGGAACTGCCCATCTTCGTAATGGGTCAGTTCTCATGATACCGTCTCTTCCTCCAGAGTGTGGACACTCGCTTCATATTAGCCAATCAGAAGACCCAAACTACACATAGTAAGTTCTGTGCATAGTGATTGGTTCAGAGATGTTTATAGTACCAAGCACTGTCAATCGGGGACCAATCAGAGAGAGAGAGAGGAAGCACAAACAAGCATACACATCCCTAGCCTCTGTGGATAAAAGTTGATTGTATCATGCATCAAGTTCTTGATTATCTATCCACTGCATTATCAAAGTTGTATTCTCTTCTTATTTCCTCCTACAGTTTGCTTTTTAGGATTTCACTAAGCCTTTCTTATTTTATCTTCTTTTGAGGTTGGGAAAGGACAGCAAAAAGAGAAAATGTATATTTTTTGCATTGCCATTTTTTGAGAGGTGGGTGGTTTGGGGAGAGCTAACTTGGGAATTTTGTGTGTTACCTTGCACAAATGTGATTCCTGCATCTCATTTCCGGATAACTCAAACTGGCTGGGCTACCCCTTCACTCGCTAACTGAAGTCTCTTCCAATTACGTATATTGCAGAAAGCAAAAGCTTGGGGTTCAGCATCTCTCTGTTGGATGTGATTTGGTCACAAGTGAGGTGACTAGCTAATTTGGCGAATTGCTGTTTGAGCTTATTTTCAGTTGAACTTCTGCTGAGAGAAGAAAGAACAAGCAGGCAAGCAGAGAACATGCTATATGCATCACTGAAACTTATTGCTTATCTTTATTGCATTTGAGTAAATGCTCTTTTTTTGCTGTTGCCAAGTAAGTCATCATATTTTAGTTCTGCACTGAATCCCTCGGCAGGAGGCAAGATTTGAATAGATCCAGAGTGCAGGAAATAAAAAGAATGCACATTTTAGCTCAAATGCTCCTCTCCATAGCTTCTCTCCCACCACCTTCACTGGTCATTTGCACAATTTATACTAATCTGTGTGAATCATTTTATAGAAACAATAGTGAGGTTTTATGTTAAAGTTTTTATCTAATCCAAAGCATATCTTTATTTATTCTTCTGATAAAAATAATACATACTTATTGTAAAAAATATATGTAGAAATGTATAAGGAAAAGAATAAAATTTACCTGAAGTTCCACCTCTCAGAAGCCCATTAACATTTCAGTGACCATCACTTTGCACCTCTATTTATATAAACATACCCATATGATATTATTTAAATATGATCATAGTAATACAACGTTTTTTAATTCCATGAACTTTATTTTTCATACATTATTTACCTCTCATTTTTCTTTCTTTCTTCCATCCCCATCTTTCTCCTAATCAATCATATGCAAATATATTACATACGGGTTTGCTATTTTACCCCCAAATGGACTCATATTCCATATACTACTCTGCATCTTGCTTTTCCAATTAGCCACATGTTGTTGAAATCTTTCAAGGGCAACTGGGATAAAAATTAACATATTTCTTTTTAATGGTTGTGTAATAAACCCTGGTATGAGCGTACCACAATTTATTCAATCATCCCTCTAGTTTGAGTATTCAGATTGTTTCCAGTTTGGTTGCTAGCACAAATAATGATGCGATACACATCTTTGTATGTTGGTACTTTTATTTTTAGAGAATAGAGTCTCAAAGTAGGATTGTTGAACCAGAAGAGCATATGGGACTGTACACACAGTCATACATTTGATGTTAAGTGATATTGCCAACATGCTTCCCAAGATAGCTGAAACTATTTACACGTCTACAGCAATGTAGAAAGATGTCCTTTTCTCCACAACCCAATAGACAACTGGACATAAACCATTTGTTTTTACAATTTGAGGAGTGAGTAATGATATCTCATTGTGACTTTATTTTTCCTTTCCCTGGTAACTAGTTAGGTTGACGAAATATATATTTTTCCCTCTATTTTTTGGCCACTTATATGTTCTAATCTGTAAAATGCCTACTCGTTTCCTTTGCCCATTTTTCTCTGGGCCGTCTTTATTTTACATAACCATTAAAAATCACAGTGATGGTTATTTGAAGAGCCTGAAGAATACTGTGATCTCCATGTTTGTCTTTCCTGATGGTACCCTCTGTTCTCATCTCTCCTTGCATATGGCACAGTTGGCCAACTGCTGTCTCTTTACCCATGTTGACTCTTTCTCTGAGAGTCCTGAAAACCTTCCTACTGGGACAGCTTGTTTGGGTGAAAATGCTTTATGCTCTCCTTGGCTTTGAAGAGTATTGCTATACACCAATTGTCATGAATAGATTATACGTCTTTGGAGGAAGGAAAGGATTAATTTGCTTTTTTAAAAAAAAAACATTTTATTTCTCATTTATCTATAGCACAACATAAAAAATAATTTCTTTCCCTGGAGTCCTAGAATAATCTAGGAATATATCCTCGATACATTTCCTAGCCGGGTTCATGGTCTTTGGTGCTCTGATTTGCAAACGTGCTGCAAAGAGGACATTGCGTGACCCAGTTCCTTTTGTTTATTCCAGGTCATTGGTAACCAGATGAATTCTTGTTGTATAGAAGGTTTAGTATTTGTGTAGACATGGGTTATGCTTCAGGTCTGAGGTTTTGTTTGAAAGCATTAAGTTTCTCAGCAAAGTAGGTGAAGCCTTGAGGGTTAGTGGGCAACAGGAATACGTGTATATTTAACTGTTTGTCCTGGCAAACTTCAACTTGCAGATCTGGCTCTCTTGGCTCCTAGCAACGTGTGGCCAGACTTTTCTTATGCCTGTGATCATATTTGACATTTCATTTATCTCTTGGATGCCTCATTCTCATCACTTCATCCAAGATGGACCTCATATCCAGTTCCTTACTGACAGAACTGACAGAGTGGCTGATAAATCTTCAGTCTAAATGGCAGATTCCAAACAATATAGCCAGAACAAGTACGTCAGAGCTGGAAATATAATATGCTCTCTCGTTCTCAAGGCTCTCTTGTCAAAGGTGGTACACACATACACTGACAGCGGGGCAACTTTTAAGAAACTTGGAGCTCTGCACGAGGAATAACATGAGACTCTGGGTTTTCTCAGAGGCACTCAGGTATGCCTGAGTCACAGAACGGGCTGCACTCCCGGCTACGCGCAGCCTGTGGCACCCAAATTCTGAAGCTCTCCTAGCTTACTCCTCAATCTGCTTTTCCTGAAGCAATTCTTTCCCTTGAAGGGATCTTTTAATTACCATCCTCTGGACTAGCCAACCAAGCTGCAAAACCCTGAAAGCAGCTGAGAGAGTCCTCATTCCCCGACTGTCGTGCAGCCTCAGCAGGTTTCCCTGCCTATGGAAGCAATTTCTATCAGCCACTTCCTGCCAAAGCACCAAACTGAATGGAGGATGCTGTTTCAGATGCCACTTCACTACCCATAAGAGCAGGGACCTTTAAAGGGAGCATTTTCAGAATCTGAGAATTGTCACAAGGCTTTTATGTAAAACAAAAACAACAGACACCATAGGCCCTTTTGGGTTAATAATATCCTTTCCTTGTGAGTGGAAATTTCTTTCCTCTCTAGCGTAGTGTGTTACCGTAGGGAAAGCCATACTGTGATTTGTTACGCAGAAGCAACCATAAATTTTGCCTGTTCTAGCGTCGCTCTTGCTGGGCCCTTCCTAAGTCAAGGCATAATACCATTGGAAACGGCAGCGAAATAAAGTAACACTGACCAATATTAAACTTAATCTCCTTAGCACCCTGCTGTAACTATCTGAGCAGCAGCCACGTTGCTGTTAACCTCAGATGGACGCAGAAAACATTTGTAAATGAACTTGGATTGTGTGTTTTTCCATGCTTTTGTTGGTACACAATGTTGACACAGAGCCGTATTGTGTACCAGTGAGAACTGGTCAGCAGGGCCCAGTCCAAGTCGCATCTCCGTTAAAGGATTGCACCAATTGCTCGTAGGTTTAAGCTTGGGAAAAGGTTGTGATTACGGTTAGTAATAAGATGAGTCACCGCACCAAACTTAGTCATGAAATAGCAGAGCTCAGAGAGGCTTGCAGTCAAGATCCAGCTTTTTTGTCTGTCTCCACGTTAAGTTAATGAAACCATCTAAGGCTACATTTTCCAAGGCATATTTCATGAAACACAAGCCAAGCCATACACTCTGCCAAAAAAAAGAGAGACAAAGAAAAATTCTGGAAAACGTGGAAATTCACAATAACTATGATAATAGTGAAAGCTTTATTATGACCTTCAGTATAGAAAATTATTTAACTTTGTTTAACCTTGTGTTTCTCAAATGGTTTTGACCACAGAACCCTTTTTATCATGTGACCCCTCTTAACATCCCGTGGAACCACCGTTGCATAGAAACATACTCTAAATAACGTTGATCAAATGGTTATAATTGCAGGAAGGTCTCCAGAGAAAATTTTAAATTGTCCTTGAGAGAGTTATGTCATTCTCTGAGAAATATTCAGCATTATTCTTGATTTCAAGGAGAACCTTCCTTATAATAAGTTGGTCTGAGTATTAAGAAATTGAGGATCCCTGGCTCCTGGTGTTGAGGGGGAGGGGTAATGCTGTTACTCAGCTTCCCCCGATACCCACAGTAAAGATCACTTATGCTTCCCTTCCTTGGAAGAAGCATGAGAGGAGGGCACTTCCTATCTCTCTCTCTTTGTTTCCACTTTTCTTCTTGGTAAGACTGGAGCAAAATTACTGCTCTCATCTGGCCAGATCTCTTGGTTGTCTCTTTTCTTTGCTACACGTGAGGCTGAGCTGGTGCATAAGTGACCCAGCTGTCTCCTTGGTTGGGCTTTGTGTTGAGATTTGTGGAGTTGAGTAGTGGAAACTGAGTGGTGAATGGAGGAAAGAAACTAAGCAAAGTAATAGAACACCTTACCTGGGTCTCAGGCCCAAAGCTGCACCTTTGATGCAAGAAACCACGACTGTTCAGAGTAGTAAAACTGATTCTATCCTTGAATTCTCACTTGGTTGCTTGTGTCTGTTCTCAATTTGGTTCTGAAACTTTAGACACTGGAAGTGAGGGGGAAAATAATTCATCGGCACCCTCCATCCTGACACCTATTATCCTTATAATACCCTTTCATCAATTGAAAATGATTATGAGGTCACCCTGCAGCAATTTCTTCTCCAGCTCAAATAATTCCAAGTTCTTTTCCCTTTTGTTCCCCATAGGTCCATTTGCCAACACTAATTATTTTTGTTGCTCTTCTCTGGTTCATTTCCAGCTTTCCCAATCACTTAAAAAATATAGAACCCCAAATGGGACAAAGCCTTCTGTGGGCCTGGCTTAGTCTGAGCTTCTAGATGGTTTGCTGGCTACTGCAGCATTTTATGCTTAGTGGTGTATGCAAGTGTATGCCTATGGTGTATGAACTTTCATAACAATAGACTGACACTGATGGCCCCACTCTGGCTTACTATAATTTTACTCCTGTATTGTGAGGGTGCTTTACAACCACAATCTTATGACAATAGCACCAACTAAGCATTTCTGACTACATATCTATATTGCTTATTTTTCCTAAGTCTCTAAGTACTTCACATTATGTGCTATTCCTAGCAGATCCTAGGGGTTTCTTTTTTTTTTTTTTTTGCTCATGAAGATTAGCCCTGAGCTAACATCTGTGCCAGTCTTCCTCTATTTTATATGTGAGCTGCCACCACAGCATGGCTGACGAGTGGCAAGTGGTGTAGGTCTGCACCTGGGATTCGAACTGCAAACCCAAGCCTCTGAAGCAGAGCACACTGAACTTAATCACTAGGCCACGGGGCCAGTCCTATCCTAGTGGGTTTCTTTTTAATTGTATCTCAAAAATATTAATTTTGTTTTGACATTTCCTTTTGGTTTAGTCTAGGAAAGCTTCTCATGCCTTTTAAAACCTCCAGAATATTTGTTAAAATTTACAAATAGTCATTATAATCTCGAGTTTATTATTCAATTCTACATATTGCATTGTTTTGCTAAGGTACACTTAATGCTAAGTACTTTCCATATATAATGTAAGAAATACTTACTTTATAAATACTTACTTTACAGCCTTGCAGTTAGCAAGTTGCTTTCACAATACATCCTCTCCTTTATTCCTTCACTAGACAAATGATTATTGACAGCGTGTCAGGAATTGTGCTGGGCACTGATGGGATAAAGGTGAATACAACGTTATAACTATCTCAAGAGGCCCGCAGTCTTTGGGGGCAACGGAACCCTGCAGGACCCTGTGGTAAGTGCATGGAAGAGGAGGCAGTGCATTTAGATGGGGAGGATGTGAGGAGGGTTTGCAGGGAAAAGAGCAGGTGAGTGAGGTACCCAGTGGTAGAGTCAATAGGCTGCAATAGGGAAGTGGTGGAGAGAAAGCTTAAAACAAAAAGTTTTTGAAGGCACAGATTTCCAAGGCGTTGATATGTTGAGTTCTGACTCACTAGCCTGTGTATTATCATCCAGTTTTACAGAAGACAAATCTATGGACCAGAGAGACACGAATCAAATATTAGAAGAAAGATAAGTCCTCATCTTTTGACACCTAGACTAATTCCCTTTTACATGAAATGTCTACTATATAAGTGAATGGAAGTAGCCTATACAGAAACTGATATATAATAATGTACACCTGAAATTTACCCAATGTTACAAGCTAATATGACTTCAATAAAATACTTTTGTTAAAAAAGTAAGTGGAAGACTGTAAAATGTTTATGATTTTAGAGTCCAATTTTTCTCTAAAGTTTATTTTTTGTTATAGAAATTAAAACATTTCTATTGTAGGACATTTGCAAAATAGAAAAGAATGATGAATAAATAAAAATCATAAGGTAATAACATTTTGGAATATTTTCTGTCATTTGTATGTATAAATATGCATACATATTTTGTAAAATTGGAACTAATATGTATATATTACATTATATCTTGTTCTTTTCTTTGAACAAATATATTACGAATATTTTCCTCTTGCAAAATACATGCTTCTGTACTATGATTTTTAATGATTTCAAAGTATTCTATTATTTTTAATGGTTGTAGAATGTTCCATTGTATGGTTCTATTGGCACTCATTTGTCCATCTCACTATTGTTGGACATTTAAGCAGTTTCTAATAGTTTGTATTATGAATAGCACTGCTGTGAACACCTTGTTCCCATTTCCTCTTCTTTCTTTAGGATAAGGAATCACTAGGTCAGAAAGTATAGTGCTTGTGACACTTATTGGCAAATTGTCCCAGTTTGCAATCCCACTAGAGGTGAGCAAAATGTCAGTTTCACCACCATTGCCAACACTGTTCCTAAGATAAACAACTTCTCTTTGCCAACAAATAGCTTTTGTATTTGGTTCTTTATTAACTTTGGAGGACGTGTATCTCAGAGGTAGCAGGTTTAAGGATAGTATGTTAGGGCCCCAAGGGAGTGGTGGAGTGGCAAACAGGAAAGTGAGGATGCAGGGGATGTATGTGCTTTCCAACTACATTTACATTCAGTGACAAGGGCCCTTTCCATTTGCAGCCATCCTGGGCCACTGTGGGAGATGTCCATTTGGCATAACCATACAGGTACCAAGCAAAGTCTATGTCGTTCACACCAGGCTTGTGACAAGTGAAGCGTCAGAGCGTTAAGTCTTCTCCAGCCTTGTCATATGGCCTGGGGCAGGCAGAGGAAGTCCTTGTTCAAGAGAACACTGTGCTGCCAGAGGCTAGACACTCAAACAAGGCCGTCCCAGCATCCTGTGGCTATCTGCCCACTCAGTCCTCCTGGGCAGATGCAATTTCCTGTGACCATTAATCAGGCTTACCTCCAGCCCCCCGCTATCCACCAGGTCATCTCAGGGCCCACCTCCCCACCTCCCCTCCGCTCCAGAGCGAACACATTAGTCTCCTCTCCATGACATTTAGCAACAGAACTTTAAAAAAATATATCTAAGGAGTTTTAAAATTATGAAACATTTCAAACACACATAAAAGTACTGAGATTGATATAACAAATATCCTTCTACCCACCACCCAGATATAACAAATATTAATATTTTGCAAATGTGATTTAGACATTGCTTTCTTTTCAAGAAATAGAATGTTAGAGATACTGTTGAAGCCCCTTGACACCACTCTTTGTTCTATCTCCTCCCCCCTCTCCTCAGAGAAAACCACAATCTTGAGGTGGTGTGAATCCTTCTATAAATCAGGCAACAGTCAAAGGAAACTGCTTATTCTTTTTCCCTTTTCTGGGTCAATCAGACTTCTCATTTACGTAGTTGAAGATACTGAGTTGGGCACTAAAGAGAAAAGAACTGCTTATTTGGAAGAGAAGCATTGTTTTCTTACTGATATATCGTGTCATCAAAATGAAACGGCCAGAGGAAGCACCTTCATTCTGGTCCTGACCAAATGACAATGGTCAAAGAGACAATAAAGTCATTAAACATAATAAAAATGAAGATCAGGACACAAATGGTTGGTTGGGGTGGCAGACTTATCAGAAATACAAATCTGGAACCGTCTTCAAAAATTAAATTCTGAATGAAACGTTTAATGTTCAATAATAAAGAAATATGTAAACAAAATATGGTCAATATTTTGATGACATATTACATGGCTTTAAAATCATGTTTTTGAGGACTACTTAATAAATATAAGAACGTGCCCAAGACGCAATGTTGAAATTTTTAGAAAGGAATAAAAAAGGAAAAATGGTGAACTGCATATATAGTATAATCAATATATATGTACATACATATCCTTATATGCAAATAGACAGACGTAAATAGATAGATGGATAGATAAGACAGATAGATAGGAGCTATTTTGTTTACATTTGTGTGTGTGTGTTTATGTTTATATCTCAGAAAAAAGACTAGGATTAAAAGCAAACTAAAATGTTAGTAGTTGAGTGATAGGATTACAGGTAAATTTTGCCTTTATAATGTGTGTATGTGTGTGCATGTGTAAGAAAGGAGTGAAATTAGAGAAAAGTTTAACTTAGTTCAATATGACAGGCAATTTCGCATTCCTTTGACAATCTTCAAGGAAACCAGTTTACCTGAGAGCTGTACTTCGTGATCTGCAGTCATGAAAGCAAGAGGAATTTTGATAAATTTAAATGAATGAATGCAAAGTCGACCTTTATCCTGGGTTTATATGAAGGAAGATCTATTTGAAAAAAAGCTGATTTCGTGATTTCAATTATCTTTTCACTGAATCAGGTTGAATAAGTTACCAATGTGATCCATTGAGCATAACTGAATCGTCAAGATACAAAAAAAGAGAGAGAGAGATTAAACTAAAAGTAATTGATCCAATAGTCACATGTAGACACAGAATCAATTTCAGGGATCGGGTACCTGCACACAAAATAGCCCATTTTACCCCAAAACAAGGTAAACACTTGTTTTGTAAAATTTATTCAAATGTGCTTGGGAACAATATGGATACTCTTGATTTTCCATACAGCAAGTACTCTAAAATTTTAAACTATTTGTTTATAATGCTTGGTGACAGATAAAAAATTTTTTAGACCTCTTCTTTTGACAGTTTTTGTGGTTTTAACTTCATTTCTTCATTTTTGAGTGGTTACACTGCCAATCGCTTCAGAACACACAGCATCCCTCCTTTCTTCCTTCCCTCATTACCCAAACCACCAGAAATCTCAGCTTGATCAGTAATGCCTTGTTCTCAAAGAATTTTCTGTGAACAGAGGAGAAATATTGTCCTACATTCTTTCACATTTATTGCTGTTGAAATAATTTTTGCTCACAAAATTTTAATCTCTGATAAATTTAAGTGAAAGACTAGACCAGCTAAAACTGAGTAGAAAGAGTCATTCATAAAATGAAACTTAAGTTGAAAGTCATAATAAAAGGGATCTCACTTTGGGTGAAAATGAAAATACCTCAACAGATGAACACACATAAACTCATTGCCATCCATTAACGTATTAACAGGCATTAGCATGAATTAATAAAATCATAGCATAGACATTACTTACTTCAATTCCCTCCTCATTTTTTTAGGTAAGAAAATAAATGCCCAAAGAAAACTGACCTCCTCAGATTGTAGCCAAATTTTCCTAAATCTCAATCTACTCTTTTAAAAAGAAAGAAAGCAATCTCTTCCAAATAGTTGCATGTTGTCATCTTTTTGTTCAAGTTACACATTGTCTTAATCCTGGGCAGCCAGCACCAAGCAGATGCCACATCATACAAACCAGCAGGGCTTAGTGGAACAGACACCTCTCTGAAAGCTCCTGTGACCTGGGGACCTTCTGCCCATCCAGACCATACTGCAACTGACCAAGACAATTTTGTCTGGACAGCAGGTGACTCTGATGATGTAAAAAAAAGAGACACTTAAAAGTCAATTGCTTTCAGAAGGGCTTCTCTAATATTGGAGTCCACTATAAAACTGGTGATTATTGTATGTCATTATAGGAGGCCAATTTTTATGTGAAAGATCTATTTTGTTGATTAAATGAAATTCTTTTTAGTGCCATTGGGTCACACATAACATATGTCCAGTCAATTATTTTAGGAGTAGTTGAAGATTTCTCTTTTCACAGTAATAGTTTTTTTGGCAATCAATAGAGCTTTGAAGAACCATTTTTCTTGATAATGACCTAGATCTTTTTTATAGGAGTTTTTTTCCCCCCAAGATGGATAGAGCTGGGTGATGGAAAAGGGCGCTTAAACATGCTTTATAATAATTTTTCCAGAAAGATCGATGGTTTTGCATTCCAAAATGATAACATTAAACAATAGTTTTTAGTAAGTTGGATGACTGAAAACAAATGTTGGTTTGACTTGACAGATGTCAAATAAAAATATTGATGCTAAAGAAATAGTCATCCTTTTTCCAGGAAATCTCATCTCTTTTTATCTTACTTAGATCAATAAGACAAATTTAAGCTATATAGTGGTCAATAATCTAGCCAGGTAGAAAACTCAATATTAGATATTTGGAGATTTAGTTTCAGGTCTAATTCTGACACACTAATTTTCTGTGGAACAATCGTTTAACTATTAATTGCTTCACAAATAAGTTGCTAGTTTTTAGCTACCACTTGCGTTTATGAAAAAAAAGTTACACGTTTACTAAAAGAAACACTTTCATTTGTATATAGTTCTTCGTTTGCAGTTTGTGCTCAGAATAAAATAAACAATTCCAAGGATATGTTGACCTGCTCTTTAGTTCATACTGCAATTGACACTGAATGGTATTTTCTCCTGAATGGGTTGAAATACTTGTACAGAACGGCTTAACTAGCAATCTCCTGTTGATATAAACAATACTTACATTGACAATTGGGGTTAACTTCTCTGCCAGTTCTGTCTGAGCATCATCACCCGTTCTGTTCATGACCAGAGAAATTTGCCGACCTATCCTATCCCCCTCCTTACCATTCTCCAAGCAAGATACTTGACTTTGTAGCCTGTCATCAAGGCTGGTACCTACGGACTGTGGCACTAGAGGACAAAACAGAGAGGTTAAAGAGCACCTTCACGCTGTACTCACTGCCTAGGTGAGAAGGGGAAAAATGTGCTATCTTGTGTGCAGGTACCCAATCCAAGAGTCACCAGCCCACTGAAGAAGGGAGCAGGCCAGGCCTTCTTTCATATCCTCATCACACCCTAGGTGGACAGGAGAGACAGATGTTCTGCATCCCATGGAATTACAGCTAGAAGGGACCCACATCCAATTCTGATCCTGAAAGACTCAGAGGCATCAGATAGCTGCTTTACCCACGCTCTGATCCAGTGGACTCAGCAATTATCCTAAAACCTATCTGTGTCCGTGCCACTGGGCAGGGCCACAGGAGCTGGAGTTGGGAAATCTGATCACACAAACTAGGGGTGGGAAACTATTCTGTGTAGCTGCCTCTGCCCATCACACAGGTTTTTGCTCAAGAAGTGTATTCACTTTGTACATATTTGAAGTCACGTAGATAGAGACACATATTTAAAGCTCATTAAACCCCATAGCATCCCTTTTGGTAAAGAAAAGAAATGTTTGGGGTTTCCCCCCAGGTCTGCCAGAGCCATAACGAGATTCCCTTTGAGGACCATTACCTCTACTTGAACCAACCCTCGGGAGGTCAGGGCCATCTGACTCCATCTGACTTGTGCATCTGCAAGCTGAGCCCTTGATCTGAGAGGATGGCAAGTGCAAGACAGTTTTGCAAACTTTGAAATGCACTGTAATTCCATTAAGTGTCTCAACCGTTGATTCTAAGGATTCTGGATCAAATCCAATTATAAATGTTGTCATTCCGATGTGTATCATTGAGCTCCTTTCCACCAGTTCTTGATTGGGACTGTTCTAAACATAATGTGACTATACCATCTCTGCACTAATACCGAACATATTGAGAAGTTTGGAAGTAGCACTTCTAGAACAATACAAATATCACTAACTGTGGAAGAGAAGGACAACCAAAGATGGTGAAGAATTCCTGGGATTTTCTAGATATAAACAGTGGTTCATGCCCTACCTTTTCATTCTGACCATGCCAATAAGGACGTCCTCAGGAACTGAAATGGGTAATCTGGCTCAGGGATAAGCCTTCGGTGTTCCAGTAGTTGAAAACTGACCCTTATCCAGGCACCACCTAACATTCCACCACAGCCACAGCTGATACTCCAAGAGCATCCTGGTAAGAGAAATCTCAGTGCCCACGTCTCTAGAAATTTGGTCCTGCCTGAAATCAACACTGCATATGAAACAGGAAATTCTGGCAATCGATGCTAAGTTTGAGTCAGGTCTCTAGACAAGTGATGATAAGGCATGTAAACACTGCAGCGTACAAAAGCCAGCACCATCAGACTAGACAGGTGACATGAGCTATGTTCTTTAAATGCTTCAGCCTGCACACTGTCTAAATCTTGGGCAGTCAGCACCAAGCTGATACCATTTCACACAAACCAGCAGGACTCAGTAGAACAGACACCTCTCAGAAAGCTCCTCTGATCTGAGGACCTTCTGCCTATCCAGACCATACTGCAACTGAGCAAGGCAATCCAGACGGGGCAGGATACAAATGCCTGATCATGTCAGTGCCTAACCGAGGTATTAACTAGAGTCTTTCTCAGATTTTACAGGCTCCCTATTAACTTAGAAAAGCAGCAGCATATCCCAGCAGAACCATTAACAGCAGCTCCTTATTCTAGGCATGTCCTGGATCCCTGCCTAGACCCCGATCTATTGCTCTGCTCTTTGTCTATCTGGCTCCATTTTCTAGCTTTGGTATCTGTTGACCCTTATCATTTGGCAACTTTCCTTTTGGCATTTTGGGCCATAGTTTCCTTCGTATTGTAGAAAAATGAGGGAAGGAAATAAAATGCAGAATTTAGAATCCCATCTTTCCTTTCAGAGATAATCACTGTAAGCATGTTAGTACTATACTCTTCCAGATGTTTTCTAGGTCTATTAGTACACACACACACACACACACACACGCAGGATAATTCTCCACGTATATGTACATATGAGATCATACATGAAAGGTATGTATTGCAGTTACTGGCACACAGGAAGCACTCAGTAAACATGAGCTATTTTGTTATTTTTCTAGCTATACTGTTATTTTTCTGATTTGTAACTTGCTTACATCACTCAGCAACATATAGTAAATATGCTCCATATTGATCAATATTTTTTCTATACGTGATTTTAATGGATGCAGAGGATGCATCAGAATTTAATCTTCCATGGTTGGACACACGCTGTTTACAGTATTTTGTTCTTATAAACACAGCTACAATAACTATTATTCTAGCTAAATTTTTATATTCCAGGATAAATTCCTGACAATAGAATTACTGGGTCAAAGAGTTTGCATCGTTAAGATCTTTGATATAAAGTGATAAACTTGCCTTATACCAGTTTATACTCTCATCAGCAGCACATCCAGAATGTCAATTCTTTTATTCAACAAATGAATTTTATGAACTATGATAAATGCTACAGCTACTTTGGGGACCAAACGTACAAGTACCTCGCTCTCCTGGGTGTGCAGTTTAAAAGGGGGAGAATAAACATTAAATAAATGCCACAATGATCAATACAGATATCACAGTGATCGATTACAAAGTTTAAAAAGTATCATAACTATAGAAAACAAAGTGCTGTTAGATGTGTATTGGTTACATATCAATGTGTAACAAATTACCCCAAACCATATTGGTTTAAAACAGCACAAATTTATTATCTTACAGTTTCTGTGAGTCAGGAATCTGGTTGCAACTTAGCTATATCCTCTGAAGAAATTTTAATATGTATATTTTAGAGAATGACAAAGCAGGCCTTAGTGAAAGATGAAATGTGAATAAAGCAGAGCAAGAAAGTAGAAGATATTCCCAGGTTCCTGGCTTCAGCAATTGACTATAGGCACTATAGGTTTATTATTACTATTTTATTATTGCTATGGTTATTCGCTTATTCAATAGGTAAAAATTATTTTCTCGTTGGATTTTTATTTTGCATTTCTTTTCATGTGTTTATTGGTCAACGAGATGTGTTGGTTTAGTTATTTTATGCCTATTATCATAGCAGTTATAATGCTAATTTCTAAATGGTAGAATTCATGTTAGCATCTTGCTCTTCAATGTCCTTCTTAGTAATTTACCATAAGAAACTTTTAACATATATGAATAAGTGAAAAAGTAAGGTACATAACAAAGTGTTTAAAAATGTGTATATAAAAATAAATTTATGTTTGTAGAGGTTCATGTGTTTGCAAAAGCTTAGATTGTCTGTAACAGAATACATATAAAACTGGTATTAGTAGGGATTTCTGGAGAGGAGAGCTGGAAGCTGAAGGACAGAGAGAAACTTCCTTTCCTTGTATATTTCGTCTGTCTTTTGAATTTAGCTCCTCATGCAGATATTATCAATTTTTAAAATTGCGTTCTGCTAATAAATCAATAGGTGTTTACGATGATTTTGTTGAAGCAAATATATGACAGACTTTAGTACCCATTCTATCGTTATCTAATGGCTATTTTACCAAATGAAAAAGATATATCCAAGGGCCTCCAGGAAAATTCATTCTAGAATACCCTGGGTCAAAAACATGGATTGTAGCATTGTCAGAACTGAATATAAAAAGCCATTCGTGGTGCGTGGTAGCTGGTAACCTGAGATCCTTAGTAACAATAGTATTTTGCTCTGTATATCAGTGTCCTCTGTGTATTGTCTACACCAGGTATCAATAATTTAGCCCTCACTATTGAGTTGGCGCATTATCTAGACTCTTTGATTCACGTCCTTAGCTCCTCTGCCACCTGCCTCTTAATCATTTTCCTGCTCATTAACAGCTCCAGTGGGCATGGTCGTAAAGGGGAGGGAAAACTCGAATAAATTTATTTGTTATTGTTAATTGTGTATATACAAAGGCTTTATGAGGAAAAGGTTGAGTTGAGGGATTAAAATGAGATTTTTAATAATTGTAATGTATTTTTTTCTTTTCATTCTTAATTCTTTCACATCTATGCACTCTACTTCCTACTAAGCACTGGTTTTTCTCTTCTGCTACCAAAAAATATTACCTGCATAAAAGACTACTTAGATGTTTACTGGCCACTCATTCAATATTCCACATTTATCCCAAATCTGTACAATATAAAATGAAGAAACAAATATATTAGCAGGTGTTAAAATGACAAGTTTTAGGATAGTAACCAAAGAAAACAACAACAACAAAATGTAATAGTACACAAAAAGGACAAATTAAAGTGGTGTGGGCATGACGCAAGAATGAATACAGGAAGGCCACATATAAGACCGCTGCTCAGATGCAAACAGTTTCAAAGAAAACAGAGACAGACTGTTTAACGTGCTTGCTAAAAGAACCGGAAAAGGAAAGAGAAATGGAAAATATCCAACGACTGGAAGGAGTAGAATGGCTAAGTGACATGGCGCCATAGTGGAGGCGTATCGTTCAGCAGGTGCCCAATATCCATTCATCCTATTCTGATAACTGCTTTCCAATTTCTCTTTGGGGATCCGTTCCCTCTCCAGTCCCAGTTCTTAAAGTCCCTGATGAGAATATGCTACCCTGACTCCAGAGGTGGCACGTGATCCAGCACTGGCCAATCAAAGCATCACATTTTCCTGGCAACAGTGATTGATTGCCAGTGATCCCATGGGCCAAATCAGGCCAATCAGAGCCAATAACATGGATTTGGGGGAATTTATATTGATCCTTCCAGGAATCAGATTTGTCTTTTTCTACTGGACTAGGAATTTGGGGAATTTAAAGCCAGGAGATGTTTCCACCAGGCTGTCTATGTGAGTGAAGGTGAGAATGAAGATGAGAATAAAGCAAACACAGCGTGGGTGGAGAACAACATCCTGCCAGGAGGCCTGAGAGAAACCTGTGGGACTCTACTTGAGATCTTGCCTAAACCAGCCAAACCTGACCCCATCCCTACTCCTGGACTTCCCAGGTACATAAGCTAATCAATTCAAGTTTTTACCCTGCTTACAAGAGTCAGGATTGAGTTTTCGTTGTATAGAAAAGAATCCTAAATAATAGGTTTTATTCATATAAGGTGCTGAGAGAAAGAAAGATGATCTTGTTTTTGTCTGACTAACCAGTAGACACAGGTAGGGGTCCCATCCCCTATGGAGAAACTTGCCATTCATTCCCTGAGAAGACCCAACCCAGCTCTGGTGGGGCCATGAGGAACAGCTCTTCTACTGAGCAATAAATGCTAGTGGTTTCACTTTCAAAAATTTGGAAAGTGGGGAACCCCGATGTCGGATCTCTAAGAAAATATTTGACACTGGCTTATCTAAAATTTTGTAGTAGGAACTATTGACCTGCAGAAGAAAATGATTGGAGACTGAATGAAAAAGTGGATAAAACTGGAGGGCAAAGAGATGGGACAGCGAAATTCAGAGCAGAAAAGTGGGAAATGCAAAATTATTTCTCTCTCTGGTATAACTGACATCTTTGAACGTAGCAGGGTAACTGATGCCTGGGAAACCTGGTAAATTTCAGTGTGTCATTGAAACTTGCTGATTTGAAATACTTTGCTTCCATCACACTTTGAAATCATCATCCTAGACTTCAACTTTTGGGAAAAGTTGAACAAGATCAAAAACTCTGAGTCACTTGTGTGATAGCTCCATGCCAGAAGCGATGACCTCTTCAGAAAAGTGGGGCAGTGACAGCAGTTTGCATTGGGTCACTAGGTATTGTCCAGGGTGGCCAATTTTTGTGCACTATCCTGTAAAATGCTTCTTGCATGAAATATGAGACTAGAACTCTAATTCTAACAATGTTACAAACAAACCTATGCAATTAAAGCCTGGTGCATGACTGGAAGCAGAGATAAGCTAATAAGATTATGAACCAACTAAATAGATCCTGAAGCCATATGATGACATCATGAAATTTTAGAAGATACAGCTGGCTCCCCGTGGTATTTTTGCAGTTGAAAATATGTAGCATCTGGTCTTTCGTTTATCATTCTTTGCTGAAGTAGTTGTCATCTTAAGTTTCTTTTTATCATGTAGATGTGTTAAGTTTAAAAATAAGGTTGGAAAATTTCAATAGAACATTCCATCCAATTTCAAGTAAAAAAATAAGCAAAAATTAGTTAATTTTTGGTAAACAAATTCTTTGCAAGGATGGGCAGTGCCCTGAGCCTTTGCACCAGCATTAAGCAACTTTGTATTCTTGGAGCACCATTAACCTAGAGAATGATCTTATGCAAGTGTGGAATGCTCAATCATTCATTCTTGCATACTTTAAGTTCAGGGAGGTAGTGTAATATATGGGTGTAGGTTTTTTTGGTTCAAATCCCAGTTTCACTACTTACTAGCTGTGTAACTTTGAACAGGTTATTTACACTAAGTTCTAGTTTACTCGTCTATCAAATAGAAATAATAGTAACTCCTATTAAATAACACAGTGTTTGAAAAGTATTTTGCACCGTGTCTGACATGCATAAGTCCTGAATAAATATAATTTATTATTAGTCACTCACTTAACAAATATTTATTGAGCTCTAAATGTGGGCCAGGCACTGTGTTAATCCGCGGGAACACTGGCCAAGAAGAAAGAAATAGTCTCTGAACAATTAACTGGTGTGTAGGGATGATCTCTGACATTTTAATTGTCTGATACCAATCTGCTCTGGTCACTGACCTTCAGCTAAGAAGATCCTTGGGAAACCATGTTTCTGGCATCCAGTTAAGAGATGATGAAGGATTCATCCAGAGGAAAAACTTAAGTGACACCTCTATGATAAAGTGAATGTGTTCTAAAATTGCATGTTATTATCAAAAACTTAATTGTAGGTGGTAGCAATGGTGTGAGAGGAGGCATGGGAATATTTTCCAGTATCTGAGTCTGCTCCTGATGGACGGACCTGAGGCCAATCTCATCGACTCCTCTTCTGGCTCCACTTCTGTTGCATCTTCTCTGCTTCTTCAACCCCTGCCACTATTATGCCTGCTGGCAACTTTTCCTTTGCCACAGGCCCTGCTACCCTTGCCACGTGTCTTGTCATCTCCATTACACCACCTCAAATGCTGCCTCCAATGACACTGCCTCTAGCTGCTCCCAGATCTGGCAGGGTTCCTGCCTTGCAAGAGTTCGCAGTCTAACGGGTTATAGGGCATTTGGAAATTCAACCACATTCAAGCCTGGATAAAGTAAGTACTAACAAAGGAGTATAAGAAACATACTGTAGACAAAGGAAAGTTTTATGTAGAGAGTGGTATTTGAGCTGACTGTCTTTTGACAGACAAAAAATAAAAGGAAGACCAGCTCAGGCTATGGTAACGGCATAAGCTTCTAAAAAGGTCATCACCTTTGCTGTTCTTTTAATAGTACAAAAACCCAAAGCCAATGAAGGCTTTCAATATGATGATCTAGCCACTTAGATCTTGCGGCAGGGCTCATTCAGGTCAGTTTTTCCAAGTATGCGTGTGTGGATGACTCTTCTGGTTTTGCAGATTGCCAGAAGAAGCTGAAAGGATAGCTTTTTTGTTTTGTTTTCATCCACTAGTTACTTGCCTAATGTATTGCAAGTGATAGGTGTTCACACAAAGTTCATTATGATATGTGGAAGGCGGGGAGGGGTGGTGTGTATGTATGTACACACACACAGACATACATATATAAAACTTGAAACAGTAATTTCAAAACAGGAACCACTTTTAATTCTAAAACAATTAGTCTAATTTCTACAAAATAATGGTATATAGTGATAATATGAGTTATTTCTATTTTCTGCTAGGATTAGCTACTAGATTTATTTTGTTTCACATGCCAGAAATAGTGTGCTTTCATTTTAACTACCATAGGCTAATTCAAAAAGCATAAACACAGTATTTGAGCATTAATTACCAACTCTTTTTGTGATAACTTGATTAATATCGCTAATCCTCATTACTCACCTGAGCCTTATAGTCATCGTGCCTTTGATCCATAAAATATAAAGAAACAGGACATGACTAAATGAGACAGTTCAGGCTCATGGTATTTAGATATGTCAAGGAAAAACCTTTCATGCCTTCACAATAACGTTTCTTATCTCTCTTCACCAGAGGAGAACACAACAGAGCATGAGAAATGCATATGCCCAGGTTTTAACAAAGAGCTCATTTCCATATTAGACTTAGTTGTGCTTAGTTAACTCTGAAGGATCAAAATACAGGCAAATGATCCAATGGGTGCACTTTATTGCCAAATGTTGTCCAAATTAAATAGATTATTTTAGCAAATGTTTCATTAGTGTTTGACTTAACAGACAAACCACTATTTTCCCTGTGAGCGTGTTTTAATCAAAATGGAGAAGGCAACAGATGCTGCTTGATAGTTTTCAAACCTATGGTAAAATTTCTCCCACCATCAAATACATTTCAAGTTCCTTTAAAGGTGATATTAAGAATGCCCGAATTATATAGCTCAGTTCACTTCAGAGCTTTCCTGCTATTTTATGTCAATTCTCTTTCACACATCATTCAAACAGGATTAAATTATACATGCTTTAAACATACAATGCGTTGAAGGAGTGAGAGTCAGTCTGGCTTCCTGCAAAGATTAATTAAGCGCATCAGCTTCTTCCTGGGTAGAAAAAACCTGTAAATTTGGTTCTTTGATGCTGGATTGAGCTACTCCCTCCAAAATGGGTGGGAAAAAAAGTATTGATCACGGGTAGGACTATCCTATAATTAGAATGTCTTGTTCACATTATGTAATTGAAGAAATTTGAGAAAGACTGACTGGCAAAAACTAACCCCTTCTTTGGGCGATGGAGTGTCTCAAATTCCCACTGTTCAATTCACTCCTTGTGAATTTTCTAAGACCTCTTCTGAGAAGTCCAACACAATAGCTAGCCAACTTACTACCAGACATTAGTGGATCTGAGCCACTGGTATATCTACGTCCTTGAAAGAGAGCAGGCTTCCAGGAGAATGAGTGAAATCAAAAGTTTTAGTATTTGTTCAAGAAATGAAAGTCTTGTGGCAAAGCTTTTTTCTTAACACCCTGAAATGTTGCTACCCTAAACAAAAAATGACTGTATGTCTTGTGTAAATTCACTATCATATGAATCAAGGTTCTAGTATGGTCAAATGGTAGCAGAAACTAGGTTTAAAGAAGAAATATGAGACAAATTTGGTTTAGAAAACTGGTAGCTGATTTTTCCCCCCTGCAAATTGGAAAAAGATAGCTACAATTTAATTTAATTTTGAAAAGCAGAAAATCTTGACACATCATATTTTTCTAGAGCATGGTTTGTGAACTGTTGGATTAAATTTTTCAATGGTTGAGGATAAGTGATGGGTAGGAGGTTGACAAGCACAGTGTAGGGCTATGAATATCCAAGAAGCATGATGAGAGGTAGCATGAATAGGTGGAAAGAGACTTGGATTATGAATAAAATGCACCAGTTCTACCAAACATAGAACCAACTCTACTCCTTATTAACTTTGTCATTGGGGCAAGTTACTTAATTTGGGGGACATTCAGTACTTGACTTGTAAAGTGAGAATCAGTGCTTACCTGACCCATCTTACATTATTTTGATGATACTCAAGAGCACAATATACACAATAACACTGCGGAAGTTATCAAGTAATGCCATATGTTTTTGATTCTATGTCATATACTATTAATTCATCATTTAATGATTTAACATCCCTGAAACGGGCTGTGTCTCACAGTCATTATCTGCGGGGCTCATTTCGGATGCATCTACATTAGAACATGCCCAATGGAGGTCAGCAGACTGAAAAGAAAATCCCAGAGATAGTAGTGGATCACTTTTTAAAAAAATGCTGCATTGCCAGTCTTCCTATGGAACAAAAGATTAAGTTGTCTTTAAAAAAAAAGCCAAAAAAACATTGAGCCAGCCTGATGGTCTAGTGGTTAAAGTTCCTCACTCTCCACTTCAGCAGCCGGGGTTCATTTCCTGGTCGCAGAACCACATCACTCATCTGTCAGTTGCCATGCTGTGGAGGTGGTGCACATAGAAGAACTAGAAGGACTTACAATCAAGATACACAACCATGCACTGGGGCTTGGGAAGAAGAAGAAAACAAAGGGAAAAAAGCATTGGCATCAATGACTGAGTCAAAAAGTGATTCTCGGGAGACAGACTCAATGTGAAAATGTTAGGAAGGTCCTAAAGAATGTATTTCACTTATATTGTCCTTTTATTTATACGTAAGAGTGACAATAGATTTTTAAAATCTATACACAAGTAAATTTAAAAGAGTTCTTCCAATAAGTATAAAATTAAATTTTATGTGATAAAAAAAGCATTGTGTCATTATTTGATTTCAATTTTCTCTCTTTGTAGTACATAAAACAATTGATGGTTTGTTGGAAAGAAAATTAGTACATAAATATACGGTGTTATTATGAAGCTGCACTAAAAGCCACTTAGGAAAAGGGCATGTGTTGGTATCTAAGGTAAGGTTGTCACATTTCACAACTCGTTTAAGGTTGTCCTCGATACCAATGAAGAGATCATGGAAATAACAACCGCCACCACTGCAAAGAGACCTGAAAAGTTTTGATGTGCATGCAAGCCGTCTGGCTATTAGAAAAACAAACTTTGCCCTATGGGAGGAATCTGAATCTGCTTCTAATTGACAAAATACCATTCTAGCCCTATATATTGACTCATTGACAATCAACGAAGCTTCCTGGAAGGATAATAACAACTGTAAAATATGATTTGATGACAGGATATTATAGTAAGTAGCTTTTATAAAAGCTAATTAGTGAAGACCATAAGAAGAAAAGCATGCTGGTAAATTCATCATTCATGACCTATTTCAATAATCTCTTCCTCAAAGGAAGAAACCTTTCCTTGAACCCCCAAATATGAACCAATGCCTCCTTCCCCTTTAACACCCATTTTAACCACATCTTTATTAAAGAACATATCAAACTAAATATTAGCTGTCTCTTCCTATGGGTGCCAAAAGCAAGTAACCATGGTTTGTTCATTTTGTATCAAGAGAACTTGTTATAGTGTCCCACATGGTGCCTAGTAGGCAATCAATAAATAATTGGTGAAAGAATGAATATGTTTAATGTATCTTGTATATAAGAATCACAAGCTTTAATTTGCAGGCAGTTTGTAAATAAGATTAATGATGTCATTACAATATTATGTCTTAATCTACATGGCATAAAAGATAATGTCTGTACTAGAAACATTAGTTAATTGATCTACCATACCTATCTTACCCTTCTAGTTCTACCAACCCTATTTACAGGCTTGGGAATGTCAATCCTTGCGTCCTGAGTGAACTTTCCCTCACCTCCACTCCTAGCTATGGTTGATTAGACCAAGGGTGAATACTTGCCCACATAAGAAGTAGTCCATTGACTGGCCAATAGTCAATCAAATTTTCTCTTTGGAGTATTGGACCAATAGACAGTCTGCACAAATGGAGGATATCATAGATACATTATTGGTAGACCATCAGGATGAAGGGCTATGGTCTTCTGAGGGCTAGTGGCACAGCATTTTCTTAGATTCCCTGTGTTTTACGCCTTAGAAGCCCCTTTTTTCTCAAGTTAATTGGCATAGGTCTCTCTTCCTTAAAACCAAAGATGCCCTATGCAAGCGTAAGTACATGTTTGTATACCATCAAGACCAAGATAGAGTATACTGGTTAACATGGTTGATCAACTTTCCAAGGGCTATAATACACTGAAATATGACTAGTGCAAAATTTACTCAAATTTAATAATTCTTGGATGAATTATTGCTCATTTTACAATCTAAAATACTTCATGTGCTTCAGAAACTTTGGGTCTTGCTATCTACTGGAAATAACCGTTTGACCATTGTGACCAATATTTCAGAATGACACACTAAACACCACTCTAATTTCTTTGTAGCATGCTTTCCTGCGTACTAGACACCAGAAAGCTGAATGTTACACACATTTCTCAGACTCAGGGGAAGTAGAGTTTCACATATGACCTGGTTTCTGTCAACCAGATGTACCTATATAAGACATGAAAGGTGGATATGAATGTCATAAGGCAATGTTGAAAAAGTCATCTGCTTCTGTGACTGAACGTGAAGAAGTTTTAAGCTGGGTCCATGAAACTACAGTCTTAGGAGGAGGTAAGACTCTTGCTTTGTCATAAAGCAACAGTGAAATTGCTGGCAAGAGATGATGAATTGTATTGCTTCCTCATCTAAGCCTGTTATTTCAGATGCTCTCAAGGTAGCCACCATTAATTTAAGGGCTAGAGGGATGAGCAGAACACAGAGTTCAGTAAACAAAAGATGAGAATCTGTAGGCTTAAAAACTGTGTCTGGGCAAGACTTTTGGCTATGGTAGTTTGTACATGGAATAGAATAGAGACAAATCAAGTTTGTTAAATGTTTGAAGGAACTATCTTTCCAAAGGAATCCCAAACTTAATTTACAACAGTCTGTGACTGTTAAAACTTTACAACAATCCCTGTGCCCCAAAAATTCAAAATTCACAAGGTCTCCAAGAAGGGCATCCTCTCCTGGACTCTCCTCAGAGATATTTGTTGAGGAAAATTGACAAGGATGAAACTCCCAGGAGCAGATCCAGGAGCAACAGAGGACAAGGCATGAAGAAATACGTTCAAGAAAAAGACCCAGGAGCTGCCAGATTGGCCAACCAAGGAACTCCCCGAAATGCTATGGCAGGGAGTCCTGGCCATTCCTGCTTAGCAGGTTTTGATAATTATTATGGACTAGTGACTAATGTGTTTCTCATTCCCCCTTTTCCAAATGGACAAGTTGAGTGCAATGATCCATTCTTCCTCCACCACTGAAAACTCGAATGTGCTGAAGGCTGAAAACACGTCTTTTGTTTCTTGGTTGCCAGCCTATAAGGAGCCCCATCTGGGCTTCTTGGAGAGGGCTGCATATCACCCAGAAATCTTAGTCAGTAGATTTGGTGCAGTAGTGGAAGGAGACTTAGGTCCCTTGGAGAGATGGTGAGACTGTTCTATGTATAAAAACAAAGGCACGTATGTTGGTTTGGAAAAGCAAAAGGGCAGACCATGACAGAAAATGCTAACAGCCTATTGCAGTGGCTTTAAACTATGTCCACAAATTATCTGATACGCTTCCCTTCAAGATGACTTTCGCCTTAAAAGAGAAATTAGTTCAGTGACTTACTTCTAATTAATAGAATAAAATGGAAGTATCCTGTGTGAATTAGGAGACCAAGTCATAAAGGACACTGTGACTTCATCATTGCTGTCTCTTGGACAGCTCGCTGTCGGAGGAGTTAGCGGCCACATCATTAGGATACTCAAGCAGCTTGTGGAGAGGCTCATGTGAAAGGACCTGAGGCCTCCTGCCAACAGCCATGTGGGGAACCGAGGCCTCCTGCCAACAGCCATGTGAGGAACTGAGGGCTCCTGCCAACAGCCTTCTGAGGGAGCCTTCTTGAAATTGAATCCTCCAGCTCGAGACAAGTCTTCAGATGACTGCAGACCCTGCCAGCATCTTGACTGCAACCATATGAGGGACCTTGTGTCAAAACAATTCAGCTAAACTGTTCCTGAATTCTTTACTCCCAAGAAACTGAGATAATAGTGTTTCTTGTTTTACACTATGAAGTTTTGCTATCCAGCATGAAATGACCAATACCCACTCAATATCAAGTCCCATCTTCTTCCTTAGAAACAAAATCTTGATTTTATTTGAATATTATTCCCAGCTAAAATACTATATTCCCCACATTCCCTCTGGATACATCCAATGAGATGTTAGCAGGAGTTGTTGGATGGTCTTTTCAGGAAAACTCCTTAAAAAGGAGGTAGGCCTCCTTTCTTCCTGCCTGGAATGCAGACTTGACGACTGGAGCTCTGGTAGCCAACTAACATCACGAGGCAATCTTTAGGTTGAAAACTGAGAGTTACAGTGACAGAACAGAAATAATGTGGATGCCTAATAATGATGGCATTATCAACTCAGCCCCAGAAATGCATTTGTGGACTTTTTTTACATTGGAGAAAAGCAAACTTCTATCTCTATTAAATCACTGAGTTCTTGTCTCTGTTACTAGCAGCCAAATGCAGCTGATGGAAACTGGAATTAGAATTCTTAGACACCTGGCTTTTAGGAAATATAGTTCACTGAACTACACAACAGGAGTAATTATTTATCTTTGTAGGGATAATTACAACTATAAATTAATAAGTTACATATCTGGCATAAGCCAGCTTTGTGAGACATGAATGGTATATATTGTTTATCCAGGATTCTCTTCCTTGGTCATGCCTGGAGTTCCATATTGGTATTGCTGAAAGACCACACACACACACACACTCAGAATCATGCACACTATTACTGACACTTGGGTTGTCCTGATAACACCATCCTTTTCCCTTACTGTCCTATGTCACTCATGAATCACGAATCACAAAGTTAATTTCCAACATGTAGTTTTCTGGTTTTATAAGCATATACATTATTTTGTTGATTTTTGGCAAATCATATCAAGCAAAAATAATTTTGAATTGTGGCTTTTTTAAACATTTACAGACTTTATTTTCTGATACATGTCAAATTTGTTTTTTTTCAAAATGAGAAGATAGAAAGGCCCTTTAGTGTTTATTTTTTTTTACAATATATAATAGCTTTATTTAAATGTTCACGTACCACACGACTCACCCATGTAAAGTATACAAGTCAATGTTTTTCTAGTATCTACAGAGTTGTGACAACATCCTCACAAGCGATTTTAGAACACTTTTATCACTCCAAAAAGAAATTCAGCACCCATTAACAGTCGATCTCCACATCTTCCCAAACCCCTCCTCAGCTCTAGGTAGTTACTACTCTACTTTCTGTTTCTAGAGATTTGCCTATTGTGGACATTTCATATAAATGGAATCATACAACGTGTGGTCTTCTGTGACTCGGCACACTCTTTCCAAGTTCACTCATGTTGTAGCCTGTATCAGTAGTTCATTCCCTTTTCATTGCCAAGTAGTATTCCATTGTAAGGATATACCACCACCTTTTGTTTACCCATTCATCAGTTGATGGATATTTGGGTTGTTTCCCTTTTTTGATATTATGAAGAGTACTTGTATGAAAACTCATGTAAGTTTTTGTGTAGAGATAAAGCTTTCATTTCTCTAGGGTATATACTTAGGAGAGGAATTGCCAGGTCATGCGGTAACTCTATGTTTAACTTTTTGAGGAATTTCCAGACTTTTTTCCAAGGTGGCTGCAACATTTTAAATTTTCACCAGCAGTATATAAGAATTCCAATTGCTCTACATCCTCGCCAACACTTGTTCTTTGTACTTATTTATTTTTATTATAGCCATTCCTAGTGAGTGTGAAGTGGTATTACATGGTAGTTTTGATTTGCATTTCCCTGGCAGCTAATGATATGGAGCACCTTCTCATGTGTTTAATGTATATCTTCTTTGGAGAAGTGTCTATTCAGTCTAATATACCTAGTTTTCCTTTTTTCATTTGTGCTTTTGGTGTCATTTCTAAGAAGGCTTTGCCTAACCAAGGTCGTAAAGATTTATTGCTATATTTCCTTCTAGGAGTTTTATAGTTTAGTTCTTACACTTAGGTCTATGATCCATTTTGAGTTAATTTTTATGTATAGTGCAAATAAGGTGTCAAATTTCACTCTCTTCCATATGGGATAATCAGTTGCCTTAGCACCATTTACTGAAAAGACTATTCTTTCCCCATTGAATTGTGTGAAATCTTAGGAGTATATATGTATGCGTGTGTGTGTGTGTGTTTGTGTGTGTGTATTTGAGGGTGAAAGTAATTTTAGTTTGGTTTTGTGAAAAGATTATATAAGAATTTTATGATTCTTAAACCAAACAAATCTAAAACAGATATGTCAGAGTCTATGTCTATTTCTTTTGAGGTTCAAACAACTGCACAGATGGTAAACATACATCATGTTTTCTTTATAGCTTTCTCCCCTACAGAACCCTGAGTCATTTGGAAAAGCAGATATGTGCCTTGCTTTAGCTGTAGGTTATCTGAATAAAATCTCTAAAAATTAATAGGATCAAGTTTTATCCAATTGACTTACTATAGGGGTGTATGTTTGTGAAATCATAAAAAGAAATTTTGTATGCATTTATGAAACGACTGCCTAATGAGAGCTACATAACCCATTTCTACATAAAAAGATAGGATTCTGCGTAATATTTACTTTCAATCGTTTAGACATATTAAACTGACATATCATCAAAACTGACAGGTTTTCCTTAGATTCATTGGATTTCTTGGCTTTTTGGATCCCTTAACTATGCTAGACACTTCCTTGTTTGGGGAATGAGAAGACATCGTCCACATTTGCATTTCATTGAAGTATCTGCCTTTTTCTTCCACACTTTCAGCTGCTTGTATGCAATCATTTTCAGACTTTTCCTTTAAGATCCAGTTTTCAGGATTCATTTTAGTGTAGCAATTGAGTGCCCTGGTTTTGGCAGTCCTTGGCACTGAAGCCTCATCGAAAGTAAAAGGGCTCCAATCTTATTAGAAACAACTGCGCAATAACCTGCAGACAGGGTGTGGAAACATCTTCATTGAGCTCTCTAGACCTCCTCAGTACTCAGGTCTCTGCAGCACGTCCTTACCACTGCAGCTTCGGGGAGGTACTGCCTCGGACGAAGGCTGGGTGGATTTTATAGTCCACAAGTAACTGGGCATGGAAGAATGGAAAAGCAAAACCCTGGGCTTCCAGGGTCAAGAAGATCCTTGACAGTAACTAGCATGGAGGTAATTCTGTGATCTAGGGAAGCCCTTTTTAAAAGCTTATTCAACTCAAAATTTATAGTGTTTTATTTCTGCCATAAAACTGGTTTACGTTTACAGTCTACCACCAGAACTAATAGAGATAGGAGTAGCTGTAACTACAGTGTGGTTAATGAAGACACACTACATAAAATGTAAACCTTGCTGAGTCTCTAATTGGCATAAAAGCTGAGATGCAAGAAAGCGGTCTTTATAACGTAGCATAGCTAAACGCCAGTAATCAACACAAATAAAATCTGAGGTTGAACAAGATTTAGATTTTCATCTTAAGAGAATTTCCTTTAATTGTGCTACTAAAGATTTCATCTATTCTCTGGAGGTGTCCTGTCCAATATGGCAGCCATCAGCCACATATGGCCACGGAGCGCCTGAATTTCACTAGTCCAGGTGGAGATGTCCTATGAGTGTAAAAGTCACATTGGAGTTTGAAGACTTAGCGTGAATAAAAAAATGTAAAATATCTAATGAATAATTTTTATGTTGTGTACACATTGAAATGATAATATTGTGATACATTGGGTTAAAGAAAGTACATTATTAAAATTAATTTTACCTGTTTCTTTTTGTTTTTTAAAGGTGGCTACTAGAAAATTCAAAAATCCATATGTAGTTCACATTTGTGGCTCGCTTTATACGTTCTTATTGATCAGCGCTTCTCTTGAGATTAAGGGACGGTAACAGCATAACTACCCTGGCATTTCAGCTGAATACATTTTTGTCAGTTGTAATTTATTAGTCATGAGTTCATAGCGTACAATGTGGGTTCAGTACTTCTCAATATGTATTTTTGTTTTCTTCACACCTCTCTACTGTTAAACGGTCTTTTTCCTCTTCTTAGAACTCCCTTCCCACTTTGCCTATTTGGCAAATTCTTACCTTTTAACAGCCAGCTGAAGCATTATTTTCTCTATAAAATTTTCTCTGAACTCCTCCATCCCACACCAGTACCCCAAATAGAAATAAACACCCTGTCCTCTGGGCTGTGACAGTATCTTGCCTGATATCCTCTGAATGTCTACTGTTTGTGGAGCTCAGGGATATGGACTCTGTGCCTGTAGCACTTGCAATTAGAGTGAGATACAGACAAGTAAACACCATCACAAAGTGGTGTGAAAAATGCTATAACAGGAGAGATTCAGGGAGCACACCACAAGCATACCTCTCTTGGACTACTTCTTTGTGGTGGATAAACATCTTGAGCCTGAGCTATAAGTGTCTGACACCATAGGGACCCTTGGTTTATAAAAATACTTTTGTGTTTAAGTATATAAACGGAAGGACATCTTCGTTCACATCACAGTTGGTTAAATAGGAGTTGTGTACAAAATAAAAATTACTGAATAGGCCTTCTTATATTACATATATGCCCCAGCATCCTTGCAATGATTCTCTGAGCCAGGAAATTTAGGTATTGATTTTTTAAAAACAAAGAACAACAACAAAATAGCCCCAACACAATTAGCATGATTAAGTAAAAATGAGTTCCACAAAAGGTGTGCAATTTACTTAACACTAATGTACTATCAAAAAGAGTTCAGGGTTTCAACGAGTGGTTTTCTGTGAGGTTGAGAAAATAGATTAATAATAAGAGGTGAGCAGATTTGTTAAGCAATCTAACATATGGCAGTGGACTTTTTAGCACTAGTGTTGCAGGGCAGGACCAGCACGCGGCTTGCTGGGTTAATTGTGTACCTCTTACTTTTTAGGAGGTTCTTTATCTACCAATCTCAATGATACAAACCTAGTTAAGATGTAAAGAGAATGCTTTTCAAAGCAACATTTGAGTAGTCCAAGTACGGGTCCCAAAGTCTGTGTACTAAGGTTCGTGTGCCTTACTCCTTGGTGAGCACATCAGTTGCTCACGTGGGACCTATTTACTTTAGACTGAATTGTGACAAGTAAGGCTATCTGGATTCCCATTCCCAGTCTGCACTAGACTAGAAGCTGCCAGTCAGAAAAGGTGCAGGATTTTACAGGCAGGCACACTGGCAACAGAGAGGAAGGACCACAGATTGTCAGTTAGTGAAGGGGGAGAGAGAGAAACTACAAAAGGCAGAGATCATCACTAAGTCACAGTACCCTGGAATCCTTCAGAGCAGCAATTGATGGCTTATATACCTCCTGGGAGCACCCCTGACAACTAGGAAGAAGCCCAATAGAGAATAGGAAGCCGAGGGATCTGCCGAATCCACTACAACCTACAACAATAAATACTTTTTAAATAAAATTAACCCTGACTTTTCAAGAAAAAGCCAAATGAAGTCCAATAAACTACTTAAGAAAACAGAAACATTTTAGAAAATCTTTGTAGAACAGTTAAAAAGAGTTTTTTAAAAAAGGAGTTTGTTAAAGGGCCAAGCTCCAATTAGGCTCATCATCCATTAGTTGGAACAGTTCTCTCATTTATCCAATACAGGATAAATGATGGAATATGGAATAGCAGACTTTACTAAGTTGCCTTAAGGAGATTTCAAACTGTGGTATATGCAAATAATAAGTGATCCTATGAAGTTTAAACCACATAAGACGGCAACAGATTGCACAGTTGAATCACTAAGCTGATCTAAAATAATTGTTCGAAAATGCCTCATCACTATTAAGCAAAATATTCCTACCGTGTGCCGAGCACTGTGCTAGGTGCTGGATGTACTAAGCATTAATTTGAAGAATTGCTTTCACTTTTAAGATTGTGAAGGTATTCCAAAACTCTCATTCCTATTTTTAAAGGTTAAATGAAATTTTAAGTGAACAATACAGCCGTTACATAACAGGCATAGAATACTGTTTTATGACTTGGATAGGTTTTTTTTTTTTAAAGTGCGCTGGCAAATCTATTTTCAAATGCTATCAGATTCCTAAGGTTATGAAAACCCACACAGAAGAATGGAGTGCCTCATCCACGCACTTGTTTTGGGTAATAAGTGTTTTAACATAGGCATACCTTTCAGAGTTTAGGGTGAGGCTAAGCTGTACTTTAGCGTTCTCGTTATCAAGCAAAAACAATTTCAGCAACGGCACGCATTTCCCCTGGCAATTTTTTTCATGGCGAGTTACTAAATGCTAGAGGCTGGAGTCAAAAAGAAACCTGACATCTGGGGAGGTGTTGAAGGGGTGTTCATAGTGCTGGTTAGATGTTTGGGGAGCGCTGAGGAAAAGATTTGAAAACAGCAAATACAAGGAGAAGGGGGAAATTCTGGTTTCGTCTGACTCTCTCCTCCCTCCACTTTCTCTCTTCACCAATCCATATCCCCCCAAGTGAGAGGCGGGTTCAGCGAGATTCGGCTGCAGGAAACCGAGAGGCTCCACAGCGCTGCCTCCCCGCCTCGTGATGTAATTGTTATTTCTTATTTGGACACTGAACCGAGGAGAGCTGCCGAAGAAGTGGCAGCCCTGTTCCTTTCGCCTTGTCTTGTAGGGTCAAATTCTTCCCAGGGAGGATGTCGATTCGCTGACAGGCTCCGCGGGAGACTTCGCAGTGACAAAGCAGCTGACGGGAAACCCTGCTCCTGGGTCCTACGTCCGTCCGAGGAGCTGCCCGGGGCACTCCTCAGGTCTCCCGCCCAGCTGGCCTCTGGAGTCCCTCCACAGTCATTCCTGGGTGCCTACTACGTGCTGGGCGTCGAGTCACAGTGACCTGGAGTTAGTGCCCGTGCCCCCCCGATGAAAGCAGGACACACAGATCACAAGGTGGTGGAAGTTGGGGGTGGGTAAGACGGAGCCCAGGAGGTGACCTGGGAGGAGGGGGGCGCCTAAGGCGCCAGCACCCAGGCGGGGACCCGGGGTGTCCGGGCCCCCAGGCTGTGTCCCCAACGCGAGCCTTTGGCCTGCGTAACCCGCCCGATGCCCGGGCCCCCGGGAGGAGCTGTCCAGGCGCCGAGGGGCCGGCGCGGGCGCTGGGGCCCCAGCTCTCCGGGTGCACGCGGTCCTCCGCTGCCTGGGCCCGGCAGCCCCCGCCCGGCCCTCGGGAGGGCGGGCCGGGAGCACGACCGCGGGACCGAGGGGACCGCTGCGCTCCCGCGGGCTGCCGGGCCCCGAGCGGCTGCCTGTGGCCCCGGTGACAATGGGAGGGCGGGGGAAAAAAGGGTTAAGAAACTTGGCCGAAGAGCTGAATGGCGTGGAGCGCCGAGGGGAGGGACCGGCCGCGGCGGCTCGGCGGCGGAGGGAGGAGCGCGGCGGCGGCGGGCGGGCGGCGAGCGAGGCGCTCAAAGTCAGCCTCGCAGACATTGCAGCAGAGCCCCGAACTCGGGAGGCGGCGGCGGCGGCGGCGGCGAGCGCAGGGACAGCCGGCCCACGCCCGCCCGCCCGTGGCCTGGCGTCCGCCGTGCGCTCGCGGCGCTGCCGCGCGGAGGGACGAGCCGGCCGGGCGCCGGGGAGGACGGGCGGCGGGCGCCTTCGCAGAGGGAGCCGCGCGGAGCGCGCCTCGGAGCCGCGGCGGCCTCGGGTGAGTGGCGGCCGCGGCCGGGGGCTCCGGGGAGCGGCCGCCGGAAACGGCCGGGGAGCGCGGCCCGCGGCGGGGCTGGCGCTGGCGCTGGCGGGCAGGGCCGCGGGGCGTCGGGGCGGCGGGAGCGATCGCGGCCGGCGGGCTGCGCTGGCGGCCGGGAGGAGCCGTCTCCGGGGAGATCCCGCCTCCCCTGCCGCGGCCGGCTGTCCCCGGGAACTCGGGGGCCCGGGCGGCGGGCCGGCCAAGTTGTGGAGTTGGCCCCGGGCTCGCCGATCGTGGGCCGGCCGGCGCGTCCGCGGAGCCGGGCTGGGCGCGGGGGGCCGGCCGGGGTCGCGCCCCGCTCGGCTGCCCCCCTCGGCCGCTCGCCGCGCTGCTCGCGGTCCTGCTGCCCGGGCGTCCTGGGCGGCGCCGGGCGCAGCTCCCCGCCTCTCGCCCGGGGGCCTCCCTGCGCGGTGCTCGCCGGATTCGGGGCCGGGAAAAGTGACTGGGAAAGGGGCGCGCTCCCGGGCCCCCAAGACCCCCAGGCCCGGCCATCGGGACTTTTCCTCCGCCTCCGGAGGGCGAGGCGCCCTGGACCCGAGGCCTCAACCATCACTTGCTCCCTGAGCCCGAAACCGGGCTCACATTTAGGGTGAGCCCCGTGGAGGTCCTGGGAGGCTTTGGGAGCCTTCTTTTCTCTCCTCTTCTGTCTGTCTTCTTACTACTCGTGAATATTCTTTAATGAAGGATTTCCCTGGAAAGATCCTACAAACCCTCCCATCCTTTCCAAAGTAGTTTCCAAATTTTAATCAAGAGTTGGTGTTCAGTCTGAAGGAACAAAGGAATCAGCTGTGTCTTCGAGGCGAACAGACTGGGCGGCTGTGACACATGTTGATCTCTGAAGCGTTACAGGAGTTTCTACCTTCTCTCTCGTTAGTGATTTAATTGGGTTCTGAAGATAATCAAAGAACAGAATGAGAAGTACTTTTGCGTTTTTAAAATATTTTGTTGATCGGACGTTTTATTTGGGGAAAAAATGAAGACCTTCCTAGCCACAAGGACTTTTCACTCAGTTGGTGGTGGAGCAGAGTTGGAGTTTGTCTGTGGTGATGTGAATGATTAAATGTGAGGTGGCGTGTGTGGGGGGATTGTCTTTAGAGGAAGAGAGACCGTCGGTAGTCGTCCAAAGTAAAAATGGTTGTCTGTCGGTTTGTATATGATAAGTGCTCTTTGCCTTGGAGGGGGGGCATTTGTGAAGCAAAGGGCTTTGGTAATTCATTCTTTAAAATTATGAATCGCATGGAACCTGCTTATTAGTGAATCACAGGTTTAGCAAGTAGGTGGCATCTTCCTGATGTGATTATTCAATGTTTAATCACCAGTTTGCCACCTTTGTTGAAGAGACACTGAAATAAGTGGACTTCTTAAATAAATGGTGCTTCAGCTGCCTGGCACCTAAGTGTGGGTTGCTGCCTGGTGTATGTTGAAATGTTTTTCAGCTTTGAAATTAGTTGCTCTGTTTTTGCCCAGCGGTTTGATCATGTCGAGTGGGTTTAACTGGTTGAGAGAGTAGTGGCTTCATGACCAGTAGTAACTTTTCTCTGCTTGGAATTAGTTCCTAGAGACAAAGAAGAGGCAGTCAGTGGAACAGCTACTACGCTGCAGGCTGTAGGGTTTGTAGTCTAGTCTGTTTCATACACTCTGGTGGAGAAAAACCTCTTTCCATACTTACCCCTGAAAGTGCTCTAGGAGTGTGAGTAGCATATATATTTGGAAAAAAAAAAAAGACTGTTCATTGCTGGTTTTAGTCAAATCAGTTCTCTACAGTGCCTTTGAGGTCACTGAAAACCAGGTTTAGTGCCTATGGAAAGACTTGAGTTAGACTCACTTCTTGCATGTGCCTGCACACTGCAGAACTCGCATTTTACTAATGTAAACACCCTAAAATATTATAAGTTTGCAATAAAGAAGCATCTGTAAAAGAGGCTAAAGGCTCTTCTGACTCTTGCAGTTTTAAGAGCAAGACATCTTGATAAAAAATAACCTATACCACCACCTAGAGTCTGTTTGTTAGTTTATTGCTCCTGAAGTTTGCTTTAAATTGACATGTCTCTTGCGGTTCCAGTATAGCCAAAAAATGATTAAAAAGTGCTAGCTTTCAAAAGGCCATCCAAGAGAACCATTATTTGTGTAATAAACAGTAAGTGCCAATTGAAATTATCCTTGCCACCTTTAGAATTGAAAATTCTCACATATCAAGTTGCGTGGGCTTTTCTCCAAAAGCTATTAATTCAAAAGAATTTAAAACAGGGAATTTTCAGTTTGTGCTCCAGGGTAGCTCTGATTGCTTAAAGACTTTCTGCATTGTTCCCAGAGATTCAAGAAATCTTACAGATTAAGTGCCATTAGGACTTTTTGAGGTCCAGGTGAAATGAAAACGATGATGAAACAAAAATTTGAAGGAGTGTTAAAACTCCAGAAATTCTGAATGTTCAAAACGTAAGAGAGAATGTGGACTATAGTAGAGTTGTGGTTCAGAGATGTGCAAAGTGAAATCAACATGAAATAAGTGGTACTCTGTCTTGCTGTGTACAAACTGTACACAGTAGAGCAGTCTGTTCAATGGGAGACCTCAGGAAGGCAGCTTTGTTGCCATGTGGCTTATCACCCTGTCAGTGGAGGAAGTAACATTCCTTTAAATGGTGTAACCTGAGAGAAAGATGGCCTCCCAGATCTTTAATTAAATACCAGTTGAACAGAGAGAACTAGAACACTGTATTAATTCTGTCAAACATCACTATTTTAGAACATTGAGGACAACTAAAAATGAATTAACTTATATCTGAAAGCAGAGTTTTATGAAAGGTGACAGATGAGGCAAAATATGTCAATCTAATGGAACAAATAGGGAGGTAAGGAGATATGTCATCCTTGACTCTTTAGAAAGATGAGAGGGAAGAACGTTATTATTAATTGTACAGATTCCATTGAAAACCAACGCTAGAAGACAATGGCATAGAAGTAATTTTAAATCAGAGTGTCTTAGGATATGTGATGGTAAAGGGAGTAGGTTTCTAATTTTAAAACTTTAAGATTATAAGAAACTTGAAAGCTCATATTTTAAGTGTTGTTCTGGAAAAGCATTAGTGGTTTAGTGTATCGGGTTAAAAGATAATTCTGCCCAAAATAAGTTCAAAACATCTAATTTTTATCAAGAAAAATATTGTTCACTTTAAATTGTGAGGGGTTCAGTTTTGCTCTTCAAACTTTAGATTGCCTGATACAGTTAGTTTTTAAAGTGCAGGGTAACGGAGAAGAAGGATTCTAGCTTATCTGTCTACACTGTGCCTCTCTCTCCCTTTATTGCTCTCTCACTCTCTCATCCCCTTTTCTGAAATAAATAGCTTCTACATCTTTGGATGTTTTCTTCCATGAACATTGCCTTCATTTGTAGCTTCCCTTCTTGGCTGTGATGGGTGAAGGTTCCTTCCTCTTGTGCTTTTTCCATATGCCCCTTCATGTGGTTAGCACACAACCAGGGTGGGTTTCGTTTTCATAGTGATTTACTGTTACATGGATGAAGACTGGAGGAAAAAAGCATTTGCTATCTTACAAAGCCCTTTGTACCCATGTCTTCCAACTGGAGAAATATTGTTATGAAAAGCAACTTTTCATTACTATTGAAAAGTCAAAGAAACATTTTCTGTTGAATATGGGGGGAGGGACCTTTCAAGATAATAAGTTTGAATCTGTGAATTAAATTGTTCAGGGTGCATTTCCTTAAGTTGCGGTTCTTTGAGGGGACTGTCTGGGTGGAAAATGAGCAAGCCTATTCTTTAGTGTTTATGTAAGGTAATTGTTGGAGAAATATAACACCAGAATGGTCACTAGAGTTGAGAAGGTAAAAATCAGGAGTATTAACAGATGAAGCAGCCAATGGAATGGAGCTGAAGATTATGTCCAGAGGTTGGAATGAACAAAAAGTAAATGCAGGAGAGAGATCTTGTTTCTGCATCCTGTTTGCATCTGATGCTGAAGCAAGGACATGAATTGCTTGGTAATGGATTCCCTTTTGTGAGGGCAGCAATATTGTGTAAATAGGGGTTGTTTGAGGAGGAGAAACGACAAATTCCCCACTTGTGTATGTGCACTCTTTGTTTTTGAATGTCTCTTAAGTATATTTAATGTAGAGGATCAAAACTGGGTACCAGAATAGAACCAAAGGTTACAAGAGTCTGTTTGGAAGAAAATGAGTTAGTAACAGGTCACCTTTTCTTTGTTCTTTTAAGATTTGGTGTTTTCCAAGGGTCTTATTGAACATGGAAAACAGAGTGCTGATGTTTGGGTGGTGAACTGGGGAACTCTTTCATGGAATTTCTGATAAAGATAACTTGATGTAAATAACTACAGAAAGAATATTTTTTTTAAGCACATTATCTTATGATTCAAGGGTAAGGGGAGAATTAGGACCAAAGAGACCTCTGAAGTCTTGTCAGTGTTTCTTTGCAAACTAAAATATAGAGTCTATCTGGTTTTTTTTGTTCCTTGAAATTTAATGTTCAATGTGATGGATATTGAATATTTAGGATTCTGAAAATTAGAGTGCATTTGGAACAGAACTTTCTTTTCATTTTGCTGCAGGTATAAAGGGTAGTTTTAATTTTTCATAATAAATATAAGTAGGATGTAATACTAATTGTTGTCACTACTATAGTGCGTACTCTGCATTATGAACCTTGAAATTCAAATTGATTCTTGTACTATCTTGCAAATATTACAGATAAAGCATTATAAGACTTGTGGTATTTTAGCGTATCAATACACCTGAAACATAAGATAATTTTTCTTAAATTCATAAAGCATTAGAAGAACAAGAATGAGGAAAAAAATAAATTTGATCCTTTTTACCATTGTATTAGGATTTTGTTAAAATTAATATCTTGAATGATGCTAGGGATAGCATTTAGCCTGGAACTCCAGAAGTATTATAATGAGAAACAGATTTGAAGAATTTAGACGACAAGCAACTCAAAAGTGTAGAAAAAAGTCACTCTTTGGAGTTATGGGAAAAGGGACTCCACTATGTATACTTCCAAATTTTAAGATATTTTATAAAGGCTATTCCTATTTTGATAAATTGTTCTTGAAGATAACGTTATGGATAATTATCTGTTAAAGAAATTATAATTCATCTGCTTTGGTTTTTGGTCAAAGTAAATTTAAGAAGAACTCCAGAATATGTTGAAACTTTGGCTAGGAATATGCTTGTGATGTCCCTCCATCCCTCCATCCCTCCATGCCTCCATCCCTCCATCCTTCCATCCTTCCATCCTTCCATCCCTCCGTCCCTCCATCCCTCCATCCTTCCCCATCCCTCCATCCCTCCATCCCTCCATCCCTCCATCCTTCCATCCTTCCATCCCTCCGTCCTTCCATCCCTCCATCCCTTCATGCCTCCATGCTTCCATCCCTCCGTCCTTCCCCATCCCTCCATCCTTCCATCCCTCCATCCCTCCATCCCTCCATCCCTCCATCCCTCCATCATTCCATCCCTCCATCCCTCCATCCCTCCATGCCTCCATGCCTCCATCCTTCCATCCTTCCATCCTTCCATCCCTCCATCCCTCCATCCTTTCATCCCTCCATCGTTCCATCCCTCCATGCCTCCATCCCTCCATCCTTCCATCCCTCCATCCTTCCATCCCTCCATCCCTCCATGCCTCCATCCTTCCATCCCTCCATCCTTCCATTCTTCCATCCCTCCATCCTTCCATCCCCACCTTCCTCCCTCCTTCCTCTCTTCCTCCCTTCCTACTTTTTTTTCTTCTTTTCTTCCTCTTTCAATCAATAGGACTAGGGCAAAAAAAAGCATTTTGTTAAGATACTTGGAAGTTGAATTGCTTCTCTGACAGGGTTAATAGTTGTGTTTGAAATTCAAAGCTAGCATGGTTCACTCTCCCCAGAAAATTTTTTAACATGGTACACCTCAGGGAATAAACACTCTAAATTAAAACCCCTCTTGCCTCTTTAACTTTGTGTCATTTAGCAAAAATATCTTGAAGGATGGAAGGAAGAGACCCTTATTTGCCTTAAATTCGAGGTCACTGTGTGACTAAGCCCAGCGTTTCAAGAAATATTAAACTGGAAGCCTGCTGGGAATTTGAGTCATGAGCTTAAGATACCGCTGGGACCAGGACAACTCTGACCTGATGTTGGTGTTTATTCAGAGCTTTGGTGGGAAGGAATCTTTCACCCTTGTACTTCTAATTAAGAAAGTCGTTTTTCAGTCACCTGTGAAATGATAGGGCTACTCCTTGTTTTCAAATCTGTTATTTGCTAATGGGTTGAAGACAACTTAGGAACCGAGGAGTTAGGAACTTCTGCTGTTAGTAGGGTGCTTTGATTATTTTACTTTGACCTCCTTAACCAGCTGTGTGAGGGTACTAGGTAAAAGTCAGGCCGTTAGCTTTAGACGTTAGAGAAAAGCTTAAGTCACATAGTGGCTAAGCTTGCTTCTCCTTGTAGTTGTGTGCTTTTAATTGTTGAATTTGTCTGTATGGTACATAACATGTGAACATGGTAAATATGTTACTGAATTAAAAAAGTCAGATGATAATTTAGCATTGCAGTAGTGAGGAAAGTAGGTTTATATGCAATCTTAAAATGGGAGTAGTATTGTAATTGTGGTGGTGACTTACTGACATGGTGTGGGTAAGAGAGCCTGACGTGCAACGGGACACAAATCAGAGTTTGAGAATTACAAGTTCAAAATAAAAAAGGGACTTCTTTCTTGAGGAATCTATTTAGAAATCGAGAGAGATGAAATGTTTAAGGGATGGTAACTGGTTTTTGAAAAGCACGCTTTTTAAGATTTTTTTCCGATTCCTGAATTTATGGATTTATAGCAATCTACAGTAGCGTGTTAGATTTATACACTGGAAAAGAAACAAATTAAGAGAAGGAAGGAGGACAGAAGAAAGTGGAGAACATCAAGAAAAAGTATTTGGAAACATGAAACACTCCCAAATGGGATGTAAGAAAGAATCCTCAAAACGAATTAATCACAGTTGCAGTGTTTCCCCTAAAGGGAATATTTGCACAATGGGTCATGTCAGCTCAAGTGTGATTTTTGAAAAACCTATTTTAAAAAAGTATTTCTGTGTAGTTATTTCCACACACGCTTTTCTAGCTTAGGTCCTGCTGCTGAAACAATGTGTGATACGGGCAAGGGGAAAGTCCTTTTCCCTCGTGAGCAGCAGCTGTGGACTCCAGAACAAGGGAGTTGGTTTGATTTCTCAATACTGAAATCCTGACTCTGTACATCAGTATACGCTGTGGTTGACAGTCAACAGTCAGGAGTTCAAGCCTGTGGTTTTAGAAGGAGTAGAGATGATTGGGTAAAAACCTAAAATATAAAAAAAGTTGTTATTTAGTTACTTGCCTTTTCCTTTTTCACTGGATGTAGGGGCAGGGGAAGGAAGAGGTTTGGGGGCTACCTGCTTTGTGCCACACAGGGTGCTGGCTGCTTTGGTATCCCCTGTGACCTGTGACCTAGAGGTACATTTTCTCTGTTTTGCAGATAAAGAAACCTAGTCTGATAGCTGCCTGAGTAACTTGCCTGAGGTCACAAGGCTAATTTCATTGGTGGTAGTGTGCGTTTTCCTGAGAATAGCCATCTTTTGAGGAGAAAACCAGTCTCTATCCGATTTTTAGCAAGTCCTCAAAAAACCCTGCTTGCAGCCTGTTAACCACAGAAGGCGTGCAGTGCATGCAGTCCACTCAGCCTGGCTCTCCAGGGCCAGTCTCACTGGGAAGGCACAGTGTTTCCAACTGAGACGCATGCAGTTGATGTTCTCAGAGCTGATGTCCTGCTCCCTGCGCTTGCTCACCAGAGAACTGTGGTCCCCAAGGGCAGCTCTCAGGCCCTTTTCCCCTCCCCAGATGCCAGCCCTGATGCAGTGTACCACAGAATTACGGTAGTGTTCTGTGAGGCAGAGAAGGCAACTATGTTTCTTGATATAATTCATTAAAATAGCTTGTCATCGTTTTAATCCTGGGTATTCCCTAGGCTAATTATGTTTGTCCACTTGAAGGAGCAGTTGCAGCAAATACAGAGCCTTAACTCTTCCTGGTTGAAAAGTTAAAACTCTTGACTATTACAGTTCTCCACGTGATTTTTTTTATTGCCCTATTTTCACCCACAATACTTTTATTTTAAAGACTACGCTATGCTAATAAACTAGGCTCTGTGACACAAATTGGAAATTGACAACGCATTTGTGAATTTATCAGAAGGAAGCGGAAATAGAGAGATGAGACGTATTTGGCTTCATTTTGGGAGTAGACCATGGTCAGGAAAGAGATTTTTGTGTTAGGGACGTCTGTGGCATATAGTATATTTTTAAGTACACGTCAGGCATCTTCTTTTATTGTTGAGGCCTTGAGAAATGGAGTTATAAACCTCTCCACCTCTTTTTACTTACCTCATTTAAGCTTTATGGAATTTTGAACCCAAAAGAATCAAGCTGAATGGTTCCCTCTTCACTAAAAGGTACAAATTGAAACTATACTGGAGACACGAGGATGGGTAAGAAGGCTCATGTGCATAATATTTTCTAGCATGCTTTGGATTTTGCATTTCCAAGTAAATCTTGGATCAACAAAAGGATTTGTATAAAAACTGCAAAAGAAGTGTTTTACTGTGATCTTTAATTAAAAGAATATATTGTATCTGGCCAAATAAGAAACTGTGTAAGTGAACAATCTGGGAAAAAGTCTTTCTGGAGTTCAGATTTGTATTTATATGATTTCCTTAACCTGTCATGCCTTTTAAAAAAATTTAATTGAAATAGACTGAATCTGCATGAGGCCAAGGATTGAAGATGGAAGCGTTTTATTCACCATCTGGTTCTTCTCCAGTATCCGGATGTTTGGTGTTATTGAGGCAAAACTCAAAGCAGTGCATTGTTTGTTCTGTTAGTGAAATGCTGCTCTGACCCATCCTGGTAATGCTCGACTGACCTCAATCAACGTGACGTTTTCTTCTCTCTCTTTTTTTTTGTTTTGTTTGTTTTACTTTGAATTTCTTTTGCTTGGGCTTTCACAAATTGAGGTAATTTCATACGATCCTCAGATTTTCAGGTTGGAAGGGAATTTCATAAAAGCTATGGATACTCTGGGTTTAAATGTACTTATCCTAGAGGTATCTTGTCCTGCTTTCCCATTTTCAAACAGGTTTGTTTCTTCAGACATCTTGCTTAATGGAAAAACACAGAGGATAGGTGGTTGGTGTGGACTGTAAAGCAAATACTGATAAATGCCACCATTTGGCATTTATACACCTTTTTTTCTCTTAATCCTCCTCTTTTCTGTTTTTGTTTCCCCTTTTCCCCGTTTTCCTTATTTCTCACATGACCTTTTCTCTTGTTTTAAATTGCCAGGGGTATCCACCTGATACAATTTTGTTATTGTTGTTAATTTAAAATTTCCAAAATATTCATCGTCTACATTTTACAGAGGAAGAAATTGAGCTCCTAAGAATTTAAATAAATTTTAAAACTCATACAGCTAGCAGTTGGGTGAACCCAGGATGAGAAATTCAGTCTTGATTTATTTCACACTTTTTTGTTTGTTTGTTTTTGCTGGCAATCTCAGAAACAGGGCTTGTGTCCCAGGTGTTAAGGAGTACTTAGTCACCAATCACTTCGGGGATGAGTCCAGCAGTAAGGTCCAAACCAACCTCAAGGAAGGAACTGTGATAACCGGAAGGACTGGGTCTCAAAAGTGGAATGGGAAAGACCAACTACGGCACCCTTGTTTTTATAGCCTGTTTTCTTCTCCTGCTGTTAAAACATGGTCTTCAGAACAGTCTTAGGATCCATTTGACATTCTAGTACTTGCAGTGTACTTTCTAGGCTGGGAATTTAAAAAGAGGAGTTTTACAGTACAGGTGGGCATCTGTTCAGGCAGTGGCTTTGTTTCTACATATTATATACATTTTTTAATTCTATTTAAAAGTCAGTAGGGGAACTTCTGTTTGTAGATTAACAGAGCCACGTGCCTTTAGTTGACCAGTGTGATCAGAACATTCACAGGCCAGCTCTACTTATTGTTGACGAGCAATGTTCTAAAGCCATTAGTGGAGGTGTTTGGGTCCGTTGGTTCAGTTGGGAACGTCATAGTGCAAAGGTTGTGGACCCCATTCCCATATTCTCCTGTGAAAAGGTAACAAGGTGAGAGGGCACTGTTAGTGGTGATAATGTGCCCTGAACCGTGTGCACCTAGGTCCACCCCCTAGAAAGAGAGCGAGAGAAGAAACCTAATGGTAGCTGTTACGTGGACCACAGACTGGCCACATTCCTAACCTTATGAAGCAAACTGGAAAGGAATATTCTCACTCATGGGACAGTGGGCAAGAGAGTGTAGATGTCTCCACAGTCCCCAAGCCTGTAACAAGATCAGATTTGTCTCTGAGAGTTCTCTGTCCCCCTGATTGTGATAGTCACACTTGCTGAGTGTCTGTCTTCCTCAGTAGATGGTGAGTTCCGTGAATAGAAGCTTATTCATGAGAGTGTTGTCAGTGCTGTAGGCGCCTGGCACGTAGAAGGCTCCTGTAAACATTGCTTGAATTGAACTGTACCAATCCCAACTATTGGTAAAATCTGGCTTTTTGGGGTCAGAAATGGAGCCTTTATGTATTTATACATAATAGCTGCTAATTATTATGCATAACTTATGCATAGTATCTGCTGTCCTACATTTTTTCCTTCAGTCTTGTTAAATTAGAACTTGTAAAAGGAATAATATTTCTTCCTTAAAATTTATCAGCTTCTTTCCAGGCATATTAATTATGAAAGAAATAGTGAAACCGTTGGTGGCATTATAATGACTTGGCGCTTGAAATTGTTTTGTAATGCTAAGTTTCTTAAAAAACGCACAAACTACAATATATTAGAAAACATGTTCAACAAAGTCTTTGGGGGCAACATTTAATTTTTTTTAAGGAAGCGAAACGAAATATTTCTAGAGCCTTAAAGGCAGTTTCCTTAGCTTCATTCACAGTGGGCAGAGGATCCACCAGCTCGACACATGTAATTGCATTGGATTTGGTTGGTTGGCCATATGGAGGCATCTTGAAATCACACGTCTAGAATTAATTTTGGCATTCAGTAATCTTAAAAGTTAAAGGGTACCAAGAATGACTTTATGATTCAAAACCTGATAAATTATGGGACTTAAGTAGTACATGAAGCCCTTTTGTTATTTTTTAAAAAAATTAGGGTTTACTCTTCACTGGAGGTGAATTTCTCACTGTTAGAACACTGTTATGTTCAACTAGATGAATAATGCTAAGGCAGAAGAGAAAATTATTTTAAAATGGAACTTAGAAATTTCTAGACTAGCAATTCATTTTGAAATGCTAAGGAAAATGTATAGATTATCTGGAATATATATTTACAGGATTCAGATTTAACCAGTGCTCTCAAAGTAACTTTAACCCAGTTTCTTGCTTTGTGAACACAGTTTTTTCCAAACTTAACGTTATGCATGCTTGGAAGTGGATGTCTTTGGTAAACAGAAAAACATGTCTCATGGCTCACATATTTTTCTGTGTATTCACATGCTTATAAATCATAGCCAAAAAAGACGTGCAGGCTATTTGGCTATTGTTCAAAGTAAAAGGGTAGAAAATGAGCACCTTTACTCTTTATGTGGTATATTCTACTGGGTGCCTTCCTCGGCACGTATCCTGAGTCTCTGAACTGCCTTTTCCTTCCATTGTCCCTTATTGTCGGTCAGTATGGTATAGGGTGCATGAATTCTGTACATTAGTATGACTTTCCCACTCTTGGATTCCTCCGCAGAGACCCACACTTAATTTCTATTTTCGTGACCTGACTCTTGTAACTAAGGCATGATGTCTCATTTAAATTAACATTATTATCCTTTTCAGTGAAAAAGGCAAACGAGACTCAGGATTGGTTTGCTAGCAGTGGTCCCTGCCAGCCGTGTTTGTTTAAGCTTTGACTACTTGTCCATCCACCGTTTGACGTTTTATACATCCTTGTGAATATTCCTCCTGATGCTGCCAAGCGATATGCTTTCCTTTGAAGGTATCGTTCTAGTAACATGAACACATTCATTTTTAGTTTTAAACTCTTGTACCACATTGTCTTTTTAACTCTTCAAAAATGGTGAATTCTCTCATTGGAATTATTCGTCATTTTAACACAACTCTGAATGATCTTTCTTTTGAAAATTATTATATGTTCCATTTAATGGCATATTGCCTTAACCTGTAAGGTTCTGAGTTGCTAAAGGCAAAAATGACGATATTAGTTAATATTGAAAACAGGCAAAAATGGACTTCTGGGCAGTCAACAAAAAACATAAAATTAAAATCTGACTTTAAGTCTTTTGAAAATCTAAAATTAATATACATTTCCTCACGAGTCATAGATAGAAATCCAAACTTTGTTTTACATTATTGATCTTTAAATTGTTTTCATGTGTCACAGCGAGAGCAGTAAAAAGAATTTTCTAGCTATGTGAAGTAAATGGAAAGAGGAATAATAGCACACATTTCACTAAAACTGAAAAACCCCTGTGATGACTGTGTGTTAGGTTGGCTTCATTTGATTTTGTTTTACAGTGAAATTTAAAGTTTTTTGTTTTTATTTTTTGGAATTCTGGTAAATATAAATAGCAGTCCATATACATATAGGTATAAAAAAGATATATTTTTAAAGACATCCAGCTGTGAATTTGTCCACTGGGGATAAGTAGCAAGTTGTTTCTCTGTAGCTTAAGTCATTTGCTGTCTTGAATACTTGAACAAAGCATCAGGAAAGAAAAAAAAATTGTCTTTCTACATGTTGCCTTGTGTGTGTCACAGAATTTAGCACTTCTCAATGACCGTTGTCACTTTTAAAAAAATAAAGTAGTGGTGAGGGGATAGAAAGTTTTGGTGTGAGGAGGAAAGGAAAAATGACTTCTCAGCTCTGTTGATGTGCCCGTTTATTTTGCTTTAGGCCTATTTGTGTACTGTATTCTAGAGGGTGGCTGAAGGTAATAATTGGTGGTGAAAATATTAGTATCCTTAACACGCTGCTGGGCAGTTTAACTATTAATCAGAGATACCATGGAGAAGAAAGAATTAGAGCTAGAGATTAGATAGGTTTCGATGTGGCTGTGAAATGGGTGAGTCATTTGATGTTTTCTGGCCTCAGTCTGTAAAATAAGGGAGGTGGACTAGAATGGTTATTTGGTTCTTCTCGACTCTCTGAGAATCAGTATCACTCCAAACGGGAGGTTTACTGTCACATGCAGTGAGTAACAGAGTGCACAGAACTGAGGGCTGAGAGGGTGTCCCTTGTGATTTTTTGAGCTTGGCATTTAATATTTTACAGCAAAGTTTTTAGTTGAACATAATTGAACTTGTACTAGATAGGGTTAATAGGCTAGAACAAAAGGTCAAAGCATAAGGCATTAGGCTTAATTAAGGGAGCGCAGGAGTGGCAGGAGTGTGTGACAGTTAAATGGGTTTCCCACAGACTAATGTCGGTTCCAGTGCACCCATGCCTCAACTTAAGTGGGCGATTTTGTGCAAAGGGCAGCAGTGATTAGCAGTTTGACATGCCAGACACTTCTGGCCAATCCCATCTGTTTTAGAGGTTAAAAAAGCACACCTTTATGAGCTGATGGATTGATTTGTGTGCCGGTCTGGTAAAGATTAGAAGTCCAAGGCCAAGGCAGTAAATGTCAGTTAGAGAATATTGTACTTTCTTCGTTGGCTCATTGTTTTAACCGTCAACTTTTATAATGGGGTAACTGCTGTTTATGGAGCTGGACGCAGGATGGGTGGGGGAACAGGTGAGAGAGGAAGAACAATATTTCCTAGCTGGAATTGGGAATGAACATACTCTGTAGCAGGTGTTTCAAATGGAGATATGGCCTACTCCAGATATGCTTGATTTTGTGGAGTGTTTTTGGCCTGTTCCTTACAGTTTGAGTCACCTTGTTCTTTTCTGAGCGTTATCTGAGCAACGCCATCAGTCCAGGATTTAATTTTACAGAGAAAATTGGTAAGTTTCTTTCTTTAGGCACTTCTTTTTCAGACAGATGGACAATTTATCTCCATACCATTACATATATTTAAAAAGTGTAATATTTTGTTCTTTGACCCTCCTGGGCAAGAGGAAAGGGAAGAGAAAATGGAAAGAGGCGCACGCACACACACACGGGTACTTGCTTTGTGGGTGGATTCACTGTGCTCACCTGAGATTGATGCCTGCTGTTAAAATGAAGTGTGTCTGAACCTAGACTCGGACGTGTTTCTTTCTTCCACTCTGAGAGCTGTAAGTGATGCCATTAATATAGTTCATTTTCCGTTCAAGGTTGTAGCCCATATAAAGATACACAAAGGCTAGAGTGCAATTATAAAAGTTGGCTTTAACATATTCTGATGTCCAAGGCAAGAAAAATCCTACGTTTATGCGAATGAAATGGAACTTTAGATGTTGTGATCATAATCGATGAGCTTTAGGAACATAAAGCCTTTGGTTTTTCAAGAGGACAGAGGGAAGTGTTTGAGAAATAACAAAAAGTTCTCATCTTTATCAGAAAATTATCATCAACCTGAGATTTAAGTTCAAATAAAAGTGTGACCAGAACACTGGAAACAGTATTAGAAGATTCTGATTGACCCCATGCTTTTACCCTTGTCAAAGGATGGGAACCATGAATTGCCTGTTACATAGTTATAAAGATTATATATATCATGTCAGACCCTCGATTGCTTCTTATAGCAAGAAAATTAAAATATCTAAAGAAGATATGGTCACTGAAAGTTATATGTGGGTCATAATAGTAACTAGTATTTAAAATATATGTATGCATTTATTTTACTACTAATCTATTCCAAAGTGAATAGAATTAACTTATAGAGAGAAATTGAGATATTTTATTTCTCATTTAAAAAGGACAGAGTGAGATCACGGTATTGGGATTTCTTTGGGAATATAGCACTTAAATAAATATGTATTCATCCTCGTGGCTTTGTGGAGTAGCATCAATTGAAATGATTTGGATCTAATACAGATTTACATGAAAAAAGTCTTGCCCTTCTATGAAGGGAGAGAAGGTGAAGGAGCATAAATTTTATAATATCATTGCTTCTCTTTCACTAAATCATTTTTAAATTGCAAAATATTGGCTTGAGTAGTGTAAAAGCACTTGGGTAGTAAATTAAATGTGGGAGATTTATCTAATTCCGTGGACAGAAACTTCTTAAATGAATCTCCTGGTGATGTTGTATTACACCTGAAACAAATATTTGATGCTCTACATTTGTACTAATATTATAAACATTTTTAGAGTACCCTAGATTCTATCCTTTTAGTTTCCTTCTCTTTTCTCCTTTAAATTCAAGTGCCAATAATATATAGTTTGTCTTAGAATTTTACTAAACTAAAGGGAAATACTTTGTAGGGTTAACTTGTTTATGTGTGTTTTGATATATTTCTGAGGTTTTTGAAGAATACACATTGTCTCTGGTAATTTATGGTAGTCAATTTCTGCCAGTCTATTCTATTTCACAGCTTTTACTAATGTGATATTACTGGCTTTGAAACACATAAAATCTGCTCCTCCAAAGCAAATTAGTTGAATGTATGCTTGTTTAGATTATAAAAAAATGGAAGTAGAAACTCTTAATATACCTAAGATCCTGTGTTTGCAATTCTTGTCCTAAAAATTGGTGTAGCTTTGTAACCTGAATTTTAGTCGTGAGAAATTTTTGTGAGACAATGGAAAAAATACTGGCCACATTTCACATTTTGATGTTAAATGCTCTTAGGGCATAGAATTGTCCTTTGCCTCTGTTCAGGCAGATTGATTTTAATGGGAAAGCCATAATATATGATGGACTTATTCAAATATATCTTCATAATATATTTGATATATACTTATATTTATAAAATCAATGTGTATTTGTGTGCTGTATTTCAAATAGAGTTGTCTGCACCTGTTGATTGCAATTTTTTTATCCCCTAATGAGGGAGGGAGGTTTGCAACCACACTCTCGTCCTCTGTATTGCATACATTTTACTTTTTTCTATTTTGTGACCTTGCAGTCAGTGACTTCAGCCCAGAATAGTTTCAAAGTCATGTAAATGAATGCAATTAAGGTATTGCTTATCATCTTACATAGTTCAGATGGAACCTCATTGGATAGAGAGGTTTGTTTGCTTTATGAGGAAGGTCAAAATAAGGTTAAATTTTATTACATAAAATGATTTGGTAATGTTTTTATTTAGCTGCTGAAAAAGTAGTGTCCTAATAGGAAATGATAATGCTTTTTTGTTTAATCACTAGGAGATCTCTTCAGGGTTTCTTTTGTTTTTTCTCTCTCTAATAGTTATGTTTCTATTTTAAGGGGATGCCTTCTGTCTACTTCTAAAACTTGGGGAACATTCTGCCCTTAGTTATGATTCTAGATATCTTTGACTTACACATCTAGTGACATTCCCTGCTGCAGTGGAGGGTAGCTTAGGAGCTGATGATGTATGTGCTTAGAGGATTTGTGTTAATGCCCAGTTATCATGCCAGTTGGTGCAGGACCTGAGACAGCGGGACCAGAGTCCCAGTTCACCTGAACAGAAAGTTAGCCTGCCACCCGGCTGAGCTGATTGTCTTTAGGGGTTGGGAGAACATTGACATGGATCCTTGAAGTGTCTTGCCAATGAAGAACTGAGCGTGTGTGTGTGTGTGTGTGTGTGAGTGAATTAATTAAAAGAAAAGCAAGTATTCTTCATTGTAGTTGGCCCATATATCTACCTTCTTTCCTTCTATGGTATTATTTTTATTTCACCATGGTATATTAATTGTTGAAGTCTCTGAGATTCACTGATTCATGGAGCAGACATTTACTGAGCATCAGCTCTATGCCTTGTTCCTTGCTGGGTATTCAAAGATGGAGGAAGGGTTCCCAGGGAGACTAACAATAAACAAGATACAGAGAAAGTGCTCTAGAATTGTAGTGGTTGAGGAGCCTGCTTTGCTGGGATGTTGAGGAAGCATTACTCAAAGAAATTTGGGGGGCCATCCCAGTGGTGCAGCGGTTAAGTTTGCACGTTCCACTTTGGCCACCTGGAGTTCGCCGGTTCACATCCTGGGCGCGGACCTTTGGGCTGCTTATGAAGCCATGCTATGGCAGGCGTCCCACATATAAAGTAGAGGAAGATGGGCATGGATGTTAGCTCAGGGCCAGTCCTCCTCAGCAAAAGGAGGAAGATTGGCAGCAGATGTTAGCTCAGAGCTAATCTTCCTCAAAAGTAAATAAATAAATAAAATTAAATAAAAGTTACTCTTTAAAAAAAGAAATTTGGTATCCGTGTATGGTTTTAAGGAAACTGAAGGGCACTGGTAAACTGAAGTGATAATGAAAATAGCTACTTTATATTGGGAGGTTAAAGTTGAGGTTTATGGATATATTTGGGGACTAAGCTATAATTCTTGAGAACTGATCATAGGCTATGGGATAGGAGTTGAGAATTCTAGAAACGAGATATACGTAAACCAGATACAAGTGCCGTGGCTGACACAAATGGCGTGGTGCTAGAGTGGAATCGGAGTTCGCATCATGTCTTCCTTATCACCTGCTGGCTTCACTGTCTCTCGGCCTGTTGATCAATATAAAGTTTCCTCAGCCACCGCAGTATTGGAGTGTAGGCTGCATCTCTTGCTGGCTAAAAACTTTTTCTCTCACTGTTTTGTTCTTGAAAGTACAGACTTTCCCACATGTTGATGTCATTCTGCATCTAGGGTGGCTCCAATTCTGAGTTTACCTTTTTTTTGTTCCTAGTGGTCCGAAAAAAAAAAAATGAGGTATTTCAAACTCTGTGTTGACTGCCAAATAATTCTAATACTTTTCCTCCCAGAATTCTTGATCAGAATTCCTCTTCGCCATCGATGTTAACTTCTCACATCCTTGAGAAGAGGCGATAGTGTTTACGCAATGTGAACACAAATAGGTAGTGTATTTTGGTAAATAATTTTGTAATGCAGATTTTTGTCAGATGTGGTCAACAGCTATGCCCAAGGGAAGCATATATAGTTAAGAATATTTTTTATCTTGTGATACATCTTTTTTGTTGCTTTTTGAGATAATTTTAGTCAGTAGTTAAGATTCCATGGTAAAACGTGCTATTGAAATTCTTTGAGATAAGATGCACTCGAAGTAACTCTTATTTCTCTTAATTTTCAGGGAGTGTTTGGATTCTGAGCTATTTCAGAGCTCTTTCCTCAGGACCCATTATTGTGACATTTGAGAGAAACATATCCGGAAGGTATTGTATTTTGTCTCATTGCTCCATTTTTTAAAGAATATAGTTAAGCCTTTCCAGTTATAGGAAAGAAAGAATATTATGCCATATTTCATTATTTATTTTTCTTTAAGTTTCGCATATTGGTAAAGTAGTTTGACGTTTGTAACAGAGGAGAGTGATATCTTTCAGTGTTGGTAAATTCTGAATTTTGTGTGGGTAAAAAGAAATCTGGTTTTGGGGCCGGCCTGGTGGCACATCAGTTGAGTGCGCACGTTCCGCTTCTTGGCAGCCCGGGGTTCGCCGGTTCGGATCCCGGGTGCGGACATGGCACTGCTTGGCAAAAGCCATGCTGTGGTGGGTGTGCCACGTATACAATAGAGGAAGATGGCACGGATGTTAGTTCAGGGCCAATCTTCCTCAGCAAAAAGAGGAAGATTGGCAGTAGTTAGCTCAGGGCTAATCTTCCTCAAAAGAAAAAATAAAGAGAGAAATCTGATTTAGACGGAACAGGTTTTGCCTATTTTAAACACCTGAAGTATTTGCAGTTTACCTTTTCAGTACAGAATTATTTTAAAGAATGTTTTGATTTGAAAGTGAGATGTAAAATGTTCCCGTTTATCTAAGATGGTGTGAAATATACATTAAACAATCAGGCAGTCTTAAAGTCCTTCCTGCCTATGACAACATTACCTGCTAGGGTAGGGATCAGCTGCCATCTGTATTTCCATCAGAATCCATGGACATTCAACCAGGTCACCTGACTGTGCCTCTGAACGTCCATGTCCTGAGCTCCCTATCTGCCTTATCACGTAGATTGGTGTAGCGTAATAATTCATCTGCCTGCAGACCCTGAGGCTCAGGACATATGATGTATTACTAGGAAGGAAGGATATTAAGATCATCAGTGGAGACACTTACCTGTTTTTGTCTTTTGCAACCCAAGACCCCATGTGGATACGCCTGCTGATTGGACTAATGTCAGCAGTGAGCTGTCCCCTTCAGCCTTATCCAAGGTTTCCTGCTTAGTGTCCATCTTTATACCTCCCCTAAGTCTGGTGTTTTCCTTTTAAAAAACTTGCCAGCTGTTTTGCTTGGAATAGAAACAGATGAAGGAAGGACATATAAATACATTTAATAAAATAATGTATTTGTTAAAGTTGTAGACAACAGGTCAGCTTCTTTGAATACATATTTACGTTATTGACCGGATATTCATGATTTATATTCACATTATATAACACAAAAACCAGCTTTACAGATTTTCTTAATCACTTGTCAAGCAGTTTGAATTTCTAGGATTGGATGAATGTAGTTTGTATGTTTCTATTGCACATGATATTGAACTTTTAAAGTAGAAACTCCCTGTGTTGAAGATTATTCACTGTTGGCAAAACAGCATTTTCCTTCCTCCTGTCAGTTATGAGGGGCCAGGTAAAAGCAAAAAAGAAATTTAAATACGTACAACAGGACTGTAAGAGAACTTGTAAATGAACCTCCAAACATTAACTTTAATTTTTACTGTATATACTTTATAAGTGAAATGATATCATCAGAAACTCTGGATTTTGTGGAATTTAAAGTTATCTTTTTAAATTGAAGAGAAGAATTAACTATTAAAGTTAAATATTTGAAGATATAAACATTCAAATAGTTTATATTTGTTAGTTATAAAGAGGATTGTTACACTTTTAAAGTCATTATGTGAATCATCCCTTTATGAAAGTTTATCATGTAATTTCAGAATTAAGAGTAGATTTGAATAAAGTTCAACTGGTTTCTTTTTTCTTGAGGAAGATTGTCCCTGAGCTAACATCCGTGCCAATCTTCCTCTATTTTGTATGTGGGATGCTGCCACAGCACGGCTTGATGAGCAATGCATAGGTCCACGCCCAGGATCTGAACCTGTACGCCACGGGCCATTGAAGCGGAGTGCACAAAACTCAGCCACTACAGCACCAGGCTGGCCCCTCTATTTTCTATTAGAAAGAAACTGCAGAGAAATTAAATTCAGCTGCAGGGTTAAGTAGACAAACTCTTGTGTAAATTCAGCATAGGAATTGGTTTAAGTAATTATTTTGAAAATAACTCATTGGGTGGTGAACATGATGTAATCTACACAGAATTCGAAATATATTACGATGTACATCTGAAAGCTATATAATGTTATAATCCAATGTTACTGCAATAAAATAGAAAAGAAAAGAACTCGTGATATGTCAGGCCCTTTTTTAAAATAAAATAAGTTACGTATTTTAAAAAACAAAAAACCTTTGACTGAAGTATAACTTCATGTAGTCAAATAGATTGCTTGCCAGTTCAGTGATTTTTCGCATAAGCACATCCTATGTAACTAACACCCTGCTGTCTTTCCTGGCCAGTACTGCTTCCACCCAATGGAAACTAATCTTTGGCATTTTTTACCATAGATTAGTTTTGCCTGTTTTTGAACTTTATACAATTAGAATCATGTAGTATGAACTCTGGTGTCTGGATTTTTTTGATCGTTATTATGTGTGTGAGAGTCCTATCATTTGCCCCCCCACCATCTATATTCCATTGCGTGATTATACCATCATTTATCCCCTCCACTGTAAATGGACACTGATCTCTTTCCAATCTGGGGCTACAAATAAGACTGCTGTGAACTTCTTTGTATCTTTTGGTAGAAATAAGCCTTCATTTCTGATAAGTATGTGCACAGGAATGGAACTGCTGAGCTATGGAGCATGTGTGTGTGTAACTTTAGTGTAATAGATACTGGGTGCTTTTAAGGACAGTTAGGAAATGTCGATCAGTGTATCTTTTATTAATGATCGATCTTATTGTGAGATCGAATTATTTTCTCCAACTTTGTGTAAACTCTACAGTTGTTTGTTAGGAGTTATGAAATTTTCCCATCTATTAAAAATGAATTGCCTGTTCTCTGATTCCATTATGATATGTATTTGCTTTATGAAATTTATATCTATCCTAACCCTAGTGAAGGAAAATAGGACACAGAACTCTCCTATAAGTACTTAGGACTGTGGAAATTCTGAGGGCGGATTTTGAAACAATTTAGACATTTTGTGTAATGAAGGCTTTTATTCCATTGTTGAATTTTTGGATTTCTCCTTGAATATCTAAAATAATAGATACTCTTGAGTTATAAAAAAAATTACTTCAGCATTTCTGATGAATGTTTCTTGCTACCTTACCTGTGTTTGTGTTATTCTGTTTGACTCTTGATTTCAAGTTGAATTATTCGTTCTAGACCATAAGTACGAAAGAAGTTTTACATTAATCTTTTTCTCAGTCATTGCTATAGAGCAGTGCTGTTCCATAGAAGTGTAACAGGAGCTACACATGTGATTTTAAATTTCCTATAGCCACGTTAAAAAAAGGGAAAAGAAACCGGTAAAATTAATAAAATATTTAACCCAATATCTGCAAAATATTATCACTTCATTGCATAATTAATATAAAATTACGAGATATTTTACCTTCATTATCTGATGCTCAGTGTTTGAAATTCACTGTCTGTGTTCCCTCACACCACATCTCCACTCAAACCAGTCACTTCTCAAGGGCTGAGGAGCCACATGTGTCTAGTGGCTTCTGTATTGGACAGCACAGCTTGAGTTTTTTAAAGAAATGCTTTAGTCAATTTCATATCTAGTTAAAATTATCCTTAAAAATCCAATAGAGGGGGCTGGCCCAGTGGGGTAGTGATTAGGTTTGCATGCTTTGCATGCTTTGCTTGGTGGCACATGGCTCGTAGGTTTGGATCCCAGGCATGGACCTACGCACCACTCATCAAGCCATGCTGTGGCAGCCTCCCACATACAAAATAGAAGAAGATGGGCACAGATGTTAGCTCAAGGCCAATCTTCCTCAGCAAAAAGAAGAAGATTGGCAACAGATAATAGCTCAGGACTAATGTTCCTCAGCAAAAAAAAAAAAGAAAAAAAATCCAATAGAAAGAAAGATACCATGTTGGATGCTGATACACCATCTTTTAGTAGGTCTTAAACAACTTGTTTTCCCTTCAGTGTTGGAATAAACAACATTTTCTTTGGTTGAACACCAGATAAAGCAATTAGCCAGCGTTTAGGGGACGTGTTGTATGAAAAATGTGTATCTTTAAACTGTAAAATCAAAATCTGTAACAACAGATTCACATCTTCCATCTTACTCTATGCTGGGCAGAATTTTAGTTTGTTTCTATTCTTTTTAAAAAAAAACATGGCTGATTTAGTTTGAATGTGATAAACCTTATGATGTAACTCTACTATCTTCTGAATAAAATAGAGCAGTTTAAAAAGAAAAGGGTGTATGTATACATCTAGATCTGCCTATGACTTTTCATTAATTAGGATATTTAAAGATTACCTAAATTTTGAGGATTAATGTTTGTTCATGTATATATTTGCGGAGTAAGAGAAATCGAGAACTATAATCTGTCTCACATGAAGTTGAGTCAGATTTTGCCACCAAATTGCTTTGCTTTAAGCTTTTTAGTGTTCAGGATGCAGAATCTGGACACAGGACTACTGGCCTGTGAAAGTGGTCACACAGGGAGTTGTTGTGGTGGGTAAAACCCCGTGAGTGCCTCTGCCATCAGTGCCTGTGTCAGCTGTTATTCTAAGTTCCAGATCGGAGATAGTTGTTTCAAAGCCTTACCCACCAACACGTTTTCTTTGTTTATAGTACGCCCTCTTCCCTTTTAAATGAAGTCAACTATACTTTTTGACATTCATTTCTAATAGTGCGTCTTACTGGCTATTAAAAAAAAAAGGAAAATTATTCCTCTGCTGAAAAGCCTTCATCTCGGTTGCAGTAAAACTAAGGTGCATGCAGTAGCTGATAAGGCCCTGGCATCTTCTCGGGGAGGCCCAGCCTGGCGACCCCTGCACTCAAAGTGGAGGCCCCCTCCCTTTCCTCTCTCCTTTGTTCTTTTTCCACAGCACTTATCACCTTTAAAAATACCATGAAATTTTTTTTTTCCCAAAAATTAGTTGTTTGTTGATTGTTTTCCCCTTCTAAAATGAAAGCTCCCTGAGGGCAGGAATCTTTTTCTGTCCTGTTCATTACTGATATGTATCTGAAAGAACCTAGAGTAATGCTGGGCATCAGCTGGTGCAGCCACTATGGAAAACAGTATGGAGGTTCCTCAAAAAATTAACAGTAGAACTGCCCTGTAATCCAGCGCTCCTCCTTCTGGGTATATATCCAAAGAAATTGAAATCGGGATCTTGAAGAGAGTACCTACACTCCCATGTTTATTGCTGCACCATTCACGATAGCTAAGATGGAGGCAACCCATGTGTCCGTCAGTATGAATGGATAAAGAAAATGAGGTATTTACATACAATGGAATAGTATTCAATCTTAAAAAAGAAGGAAATCCTGTCATTTGTGACAACGGGGATGAACCTAGAGGGTAGTATCCTAAGTGAAATAAGCCAGACACAGAACAAGTACTACATGACCCCACTTATATGAAGAATCTGAAACAGTCAAACTCAGAGAGGCAGAGAGCAGAATGGTCTCCAGGCACTGGGGGAGGGAGGAGGCAGGGAAGTGTTGGTCAAAAGATACGAACTTTCAGTTATGCAAGATGGATAAGTCCCAGAGATCTCCTGTACAGCATAGTACAGTACTGTAGTTTATACTTAAAAACTTGCTAAGAAGTAGATCTTATGTTAAGTATTCTTATCACATAAAAAACCAATAAAGAGGGCGGGAGTAAACTTTTGAAGGTGATGGAGACGTTCATGGCATTGATTGTGGTGATGGTTTCACAAGTACATACTTATCTCCAAACTCGTCAAGTTGTATACATTAAATATGTACAGCTTGTTGTGTATCAGTTATACCTTCATAAAGTGTTTTTTTAAGAAAAATGCTGGGCATGTAGAAGGAGCTCATAAATTTTTAATGACTAAATATTTACTGAATGCAGAGAGAAGATATACTTTTTTCATTCCTGCAAATTTACCTTAATTGATTTTCTGGGGGAAGACTATTTAAAGCAAGAGAAAATGAAATTTTTGGTTGTATATATAATAATATATTTTGATAATTTGCATTAGTTGAAGTAGTTTATTCATCAAATTGTTATGTATATCCCTATGAAAGGTAATATGTAGATATGAGATTTTTAAAAAATACGGTTTATTGTTATGGTCAGGTAATTTATCTTTTTGGTATACATATGTGCATTTTTCTATTTGGGTCATAAAATAATGTTGGTAATCAGTTTGAGAAGTGCATTTATATTTCTTTTGTTTCTGTAAACTATAGAGACATACATTATATTTTGGTATTTTGGTATGAATCAGGCAGACCTTGACAGTTTTTAAGAAGTAATTCCTATATAGTATAGATTGTCTTCATTTTATACAGGTATTTTCTAATTGTAGTTTTTGAAAGTTTTCTTTTTAGGCCACCTACAATAAATGTTTTTAAAATAGTACAAAAGTATAATCAGAGACATATTCAGAAATGGTGTATGACACCTTAGAATACTTTCAAAGGAGATGTTATGAATCTTTATACCATTATAGAATAGGTAACTTTATGAGATGATTTAAGTAAAGTTTTTCCTGCAAGTCTATTTGCAAGTTTTTGGTTTTATATTATACCTTTATATATTGAACACATCATCGCAGACAACCGTGTATTGTATATTACTCTTTCAATAATCATTTTCATTAGAACAGGAAGAATTATGAGTTTTGGTTTATTTCTTTCTTTCTACTGCCATCTTCCAAATTTAAGCTTTAGTGCTTTGCGATTGTTAGTTCCTGAAGTAGCTTTCTAACTGGTCTTTTGCCTTTTAGTTTTTATTATCCAGCACAGTCTGTGTGCTATAACACAATAAAACTTTCTGAAGAAAGTGTCATAACCCTGAAGAAAGACCTTTGCCCACAAGATAAGGCCAAGTCCTGTTTCTGTCTGGCTTGTGCTTGTCCCAGCATCGTATTTCATCTCTCTTCTCCTTAAACATGTTACTTGCATGTTTCTTATACTGCCGCACTATTTTTCCATCTTCATCTTAGATGTCTTGTGATCCCCACCAGTTTTCTTTTACCAAAACGCTACCCATCCTGTGATTTGTATGATCATCCTAAAGAAAGGAACATGTGTCATCTTCCACTCTCCTTAGTTGTTGATGAGTACCGTTCACACTGCGTTTATTTTATTCATCTCTTCTGCAAGATTGTAAACTTCCAAAGGGAAGGGACCATATCCTTTATAAATTTGTGATTTACAAAGCACTCAGCTTGATGCCTCACATAATGGGTGATCAATCAAAGTGTTGATGAAAGAACAACTTTAGAAACAATTAAAAAAGGGTAAAAATTCATCCTGTGTTATATTACACAAGTTGTTTAAACTTATTGTTCAACTGTTTATCTGTGTAGTTTGTGTGAAGAGGAAATGACAGCATGTGTGTTAGAAATTTGCTGGTTCCAAAGTGTGATGTGAGTATTTGTGGTAGTAGCCAAACTGTGTTTTGTTGAATATCTAAGTTTCTTTGGTATGACTTAACGTGAAATATGCAGAATTTTGTTTTAATGTTCCTCATCTGAATAATGGCAAAATTGATTTAATTTGTTAGCTGAATGTTGGCTATAGTAAGTCTCTTTACTATTCATCTGAAACAAGAAAGAAAATATAGATGCCTTAGGTGGAAGTAATAAATTACCTGTTTAGAATGCAACAGTTTTCAAAGATGAATGAATTTAAAAGTTTTGTTAACTTTCCAAAATTGATCCTTAATTCTTCATATTGAATTACATTGGGGTAAAATACATTTCTTGAAGGACATTGTTTCACAGATCTCCATAAATTTCTTAAAGGCGACCCCATCCCTTTCAATTCTATTTCTTAGGAGTGTTTAAAACGAAATAGCTTACCTGGCTAGTGGAGATTCTGCATAGGACTGAATTTGGGATGATGAAACTTTTTTAATTTGTTGGGGTATAGTTCTGGTGCCGAGAACAGTATCTAGGAATGGAATTAGTTTCTGACTTTCAGAGGTTTCCCCCCCTAAAAAACAGAACCTGGGTATCATGTATGTCTGGGTGGTAGCTGTAAATTAGTTCAAAGAAACAGATGGGTTGAGGTTCAGGGAGAAAATGAGCTTCATAGAAGCAGCACCTTAAACCATGAATACTGTCATCACACATAAAATGCTGGCCCTTCTGGTCTTGTGTGTTTCAGTGCTCAGATGTTGGTGACGCAAAGTGGTAACAGACTGAATTTGTAAGGAGAAGGCAACGATTGTGGTTTCTGTGTCTTCCTTAGCCAACAGAATATGATGTGCAATTTGGATAATATTCTTTTGGCAACTAAATAGGTTTGGGAAGTTAACCTTATAGGCTACCCAGATATATTTAGGCAGCCAGTACCCAGAGCCCTTATTTTATTACCTGGGTCATAAAGTTTAGAAAATATTTAGCTGCTTTTTAATGGCGGCTAAAAAAAATCAATCCTTTGGTTTTGTTTTATATTACAGACAAAAATTCTGAAAGAACGTCTAAGTGTTATCCTAATAGAAATGGATATATCTTGACAGTGAATGTTTTTAAAGTTACTTTGGCAAGTGTGTTAAAAATAGGTGCGTGGAGTTTGTATTAATACTGACTTCATGCTAATTTGCCATTTTCCCAGTAATTTCAGGAAATAAGAAATGGGTAACATTTGCATTTTATTTAAGTACTCTCATGAGTTTCTGTTAAGGGTGAAAAATATCATTACAGTATTTGTTGGAAAGTCACATACAATTTAAACCTAGTCTGGTGACCACAGAATGCTGTTTTCTTAGTTTGTAAGTCTTTTATAATTGTGTACCCTTTCTTCATTTTGGTTACTTTAATATAAAATGGAGATTATCATGCTGCCTTTTTTTTTTAACACCAAAACTATATGAAATGAACATACGTGAACTGTTTCAAACATTCGCAGTCCAGCATGTACACTGGTTTTTGATCGGCTTATCACGTGATCAGTGGTCATTAGCTTGTAAGTTTGTATTTTAAAAGAAAACATTTGTTAGGGATGGGATTCCTGTTTTCTCCTGAGAGAAGGCAGAAGTAGTTGTTCCGTTTCTGTGTTTTATAAAATGAAATTTAACCCAAAGGATATATTTCTCTTTTACCTCTTGTGTAGACACTTAGAGTAGCTGCCGTCGTGGCCACAGTTTAATACAGTGGCGTGGAAAATGCTGGTCTTAGAACCGTAAGATTTAGATTTGAGCCGTAGCTTGCCACACAGACTGTTAGCACATCATTTAACCTGAGTCTCAGTTTCCTGATCTGTAAACTGAAGATACAACACACATCACGAAAATTATGCAAAGTAAATGAGGAAATAAAGTTTGTTGTCACCAGTGTCATGTTTTAGAAAAATAATATGTTACTGACAATATTGTTAATTCTGTGTTTTTCAAAAGAAATAAAATAGGTTTGTGGATGCCCGCTATTTTACTCAATAGCACACCCTTCTGACTTAGGGCCTTTTCTTCCACAACATTTTGCGTTTCTCTTTCGTCGCTTCCACAAACCCTGGTCCATGCTTTTGAACTCCTTTTGAGTTTGAACCAGTTAGCCTCTACCACCTGCTAACCCAGTTGTCCGCACCTCTCCAGCTCTTCTCCCCCCATTCGCACTTGCTTGTTTTTATCGGGTGATTGAACTGGACTTCATTTGATTTCTCCAAAGATCTAGATTAATACAGGCTTCAAACCGGCAGCTTCTGAACGCATTTGAACTATAACTATAAGGCAAGGTGCATAGGAGCCAGTAGTAATATTCTTTTTTTCGCCTAGGGAAAACAGTTTTGAGAGAAAACAATCAATAAAGCCCCACATCAGCTTGCTTTTTCTTGCATTGTGTGGCGGTTCTAGGTTTTTCACTGATTTCTGCCTACATATCCAGGTTAAAAAAGTTTTCAGTATGAAGTATAAGCTTGTGAAGTGACTCGCCGCATATGCAGGTGCTTCAAAATGTGTGCCCCTATTTGAATTTGTATAGGTTTGTAGTTTTGCTGACTGCAAGAAAAGAAAAGGCCTAGTGCCAGTTCTTACTGGGTCAAGATTTATTTTAAAGTATCAACATTCCCTCAGCTGTTTGATACTTACAAAGGTCCTAGAGATTTTCCTGCCAAAAGGTTTAACAGGCTTTATTCCAGTAAGGAAAATTCTGGGTGCTTATGCCATGGTAGTAACCAAAGCAATGGCTTTGGTGAATTCGTTAATAAAAGTTGCCAGAAGCTTCTACCCTGGAGATGTATGTCTGTTTAAAGAGGCTGGTGAGGGTGGCAAGGACTAATGGTTCTGTTTGTGTCCTCAGCAGAGCACTAGTGCAGAAGACTTGACCAGTGATTTAAAAACAGGCTCTTAGTCTTTCATGAAATGAGCAGGAGACAGTTGACCAAAGCAATTGGTGCGACACTGTGGAGGCCTTCTTGGGTAGTGGGTTTGTGGACTGCGTCATAGAAGCACATGACCTGAATCTGAGTCCCAGATCTGCCCCTTACCTGTTGTACGACTGGGCAAGTCACTCCCCTCTCTGAGCCGTAGTTTTTTCATCTGTAAGGTTGGATAATGTCTATTTTTATAGTAATGATTAAGTGAGATAACATGTGACTTAGTGCTGTTGTCAATAATTGGTATATACTTGCCACACAGTTAATAAAAATCATAACAGCTGGGACTTAACCCTCCAAATAGTTGTTTTAAAAACTTGAATTCTGGGGCTGGCCCCGTGGCGGAGTGGTTAAGTCTGCACGCTCTGCTTCGGCGGCCCAGGGTTCGGATCCTGGGTGCGGACATGGTACCACTCATTAGGCCATGTTGAGGCGGTGTCCCACATGCCCCAACTAGAAGGACCCAAACTAAGATATACAACTATGTACTGGGGGGATTTGGAGAGGAAAAAAAAGCAGGGAAAAAAGAAAGAAGATTGGCAATAGTTGTTAGCTCAGGTGCCAATCTTTAAAAAAAAGAAAAAAAACTTGAATTCCATGTTGTGTCATTAAAGTGTAGAAATATATTTGAGGTTTCTTAAAAATCTTTAGGAAACCACATTCGAGTCATAGCAGTGTTTACAGGTAAATGAATTGAATTTGACAAGTACTGAGACACTGTGTTGTGGTGGTTTTAAACAAGTGTTGAGTGCTAGCTGTGTCACTTACTGGGTGACTGTTGATTTTGGGTTGATTATCTTACTTCCTAAGGATCAGTGTTCTCATCTGTAAAATGGGAATAACTTTATAGACTTGTGGTGAAAATTAAAGGAATTAAACCATAGAAAACACTTAATGAGGTTCCTGGCACGTGGTATGCAGTAAGTTTTGGTTATTCTTGTTAATCCATAGATACCCTTTGGGCATGGCCTTGAGTACTTGTGGGAAATATAGTGCTGAATTTTTTGATGTAATGGTTAATGTTGAAATTTGGAGATTAAGTACTTTTTTCTTTTCATTTGTGTAATGCTTTATCTAGTTGACTTACGTGAAGATAAAATACTAAAATATTCTGAATTGCTGGTAGTCAAAACAGCACTTGATTTATATTTTGTAAAAACAGATTTTTACATTGCATCTGCTATGGTCTGAATGTTTGTTCATATTTGTTCAAAATTCCTGTGTTGAAATCTGAACCCCCAAGACAATGGTGTTGGAGGTGGGGCCTTTGGGAGGTGATGAGGTCATGACGGCAGAGCCCTTGTGAATGGCATTAGTGCCCTTATGAAAAAGTCCTGAGAGGCCCCCTTTCCCTCCTGCCATCTGAGGTACAGCAGAAAGATGACTCTCTGTGAGCCAGAGAGCTGGGTTCTCACCAAACACCATTCTCCCCACACCTTGATCTTGGACGCCCCAGCCTCCAAACCTGTGAGAAATGACTTTCTGTTGTTTATCAGCCACCCGGTCCACGGAATTCTGTTCTGGCAGCCTGAGCGGACTGAGACAGCATCCACTTTTTTGGTCATTCCATTTCTCTACACTTTTCGTGCAGTCTTTGTTCATGCATCTGCTCCCCTCCGGCTTCATTTCCCGTTTGTAGAGTGACCCAGAGCAGCAGGGGTGAGCAGGAGGAGGTGAGGGTCCTAGTGAGGTCAGCAGACGGGCAGCCTCACCAGGGTCGCGCGTACTCTGGACTGAAGTCCTCGCTGAGGTTGAGTCATGGTGACTTTGTGAAGTTTTGCCAACAGAATCATTTTTATTGCTTTTGTTTACAGTTGTAGAATATGGTGAGAAGATTTTAAAGGAAATCTCTACTTTTCTCAGCAGCTTTCAATAATTGTTTTTGAGTCATAATTCATCCAGTAATTTTTCAAAATGACAGCTAATAAAAGATTGGTAATTAAATAGTTACCATCTATTGTAGGTATTATATTAAGTATAGCGTTAAGTTTAACCTGTATAAAGTTTGTTTTTTATATCCTCTATCTTGGTTCCATTATGTCTAGAGTAACTTATTAACGGCGTAGGGATTTTACGATTCTAGGAATGTTCAGAGTTTATGAGACTTTTGTGGGGAGGCGGTGTAGGTGTAGGTGGTTGTACTGAGAACTTGAAGACTGAGAGTTTTGGACAGCTATAGTTCTGGCCTTGTTACTGACTGATGGTTTGGCTTTGAGTTAAAAATCAAAACCTGATGACTCTTGGCCCTTTGTCTCACACCATGGCTGATGCACAGCTTCCCTTCCCTTCCCGTCTAGGATCACTTCAGGGACGAAGGGGAGAGTCCCAGATGAATGAAGGTGTCGCCCAGCTGCCTTCCAGTGCGTGTGCACCCACAAAGGAAGCATGATTATTCCTGTTCCCTTCATCATGTCCTGATTGGCCCCGTGCCCCGCTCCTTACCCCCTGACTTCCTCTCCCTCCTTCCCTTTCTCCCCACTTTGCGTGAGTGCTAATGCACTAATAGTTCTGCACAACCTGGTTAGCCGTAGAGTGGTTACGAGCACAATTTTACTATTTAAATTATCTTGAAGCTCTATATTTGGACTGCCTTTGCTTTGGTCAGATGTTTATTTTCAATTCTTAATGAAGAACAAACACACTATTTATGAAATTATTTCTATGAGAAAATATGGCACATTGAGAGATCTTCTTTCATTGTCCCATGACGTCTTCTTTAGGCATGCAGCATAAAAAAGGGGGAGAACACCTGACACCCGTCTTCATTTTAGTTCGACTTAACACATTGCAGGAAACTGTGTGAATATTTAAAAATATTTTTGTATCAATTAAAATATAAGCACTGGAAGACCTTACTAAAATAGCTCAAACAATGAGGGATATATCATCTTATTCAGCAGGAAGTTTGCAGTGCGGGTTGTTAATTGTCATAATGATGGTATCAAGAACCTGCATGGTATTTTCCATTTTTCTACTCTGTATCTTGAGTATTTTGGCAGTGTCATTCTTCATGGTTGCAAGATGGCCATTTTTCCATGCACTTTTTTTTTTTTTTTTTTTTTGGTGAGGAAGATTGGCCCTGAGCTAACATCAGTTGCCAATCCTCCTCTTTTTGCTTGAGGAAGATTGTCACTGAGCTAACATCTGTGCCAGTCTTCCTCTATTTTGTATGTGGGATGCTGCCACATCATGGCTTGATGAGCCGTATGTAGGTCTGTGTCAGGGATCCGAACCTGTGAACCCCGGGCTACTGAAGCAGAGCATGTGAACTTAACCACTATGCCACTGGGCCAGCCCCTGCTTTTTTTTTTTTAAGTGAGGAAAACATTTCCTAGTAAACTTGACTGGCCATAATTGCATCATGTGCCTGTGCCTGAACCCCTGATTGTCAGAGTAAACACTACTTGTCATAGTGGCTTGACCTCTTCAAGATTCACCTCATGAGAGAAAGAGAGTGAGCATTCTGCCAGCATGTAAGGAAGGGTGAGGATGTCTTTGAGAGGGCTACACAGTGTCTGTCACAGCTAAGGAAGATCACAGTTTGTTAATTTCTGCAGACTTTCCTATGAGATCACAAAGTACGACAGTCATGCCTTGATTCATTCAGTATCTATTTACTCTTCTCGGCCCTGAGGATAGAGCCGTGAACAAGAGGGGGAAATGGCTGCCCCTTGGAGCTCACATTCTATTGGTGAGATAGAGAAACAAGGCAGAGCAGTTCAGTTTCGTGGTCTCTCATGAACAAGTGCGAAATAAAAACTGAAGCAGAGAAGGGAGCACGGAAGGTCTGGGCAGGTGCTGTGTGAGGTTTCAGATTATGTCCAGGGAGGGTCTCACCTCGATGACTCGAGTAAAGTCTAAGTGGGTGTGGGAGCTAGCGCGTCAGCTCTCTGGGGAGAAGAGTGTTCTAGTCAACAGCCTGTGGCTAGAGTGAGGCGAATGAGGGAGACGCACAGGAAGTGAGCTCAGAGCCGGGAGCTACTGGACAGTTCGGAGCAAAGGAGTGACCCAATATAACAGTTTCACAGAATCACTTCATCAGTTGTGTTAAATAGACCCAAGGACGTTAAAAACAGAAGCAAAGAAACGAGTTAGGAGGCTGTTGTAATACTCCAGGAGAGATGATGGGGCCTTGAATGGGGGCAGCGAGAAGTGGTTGGCTTCTGGATGTTCCCAAGGCAGAGCCCTCAGAATTTGCTGACAGACTGGATGTGGGCTCCGAGAGGAGGAGAGGCATCCAGGATGGCAGCCAGGGTTTTGGCCTGAACAATGAGAAGAATGGAGTTGATATTATTTGAGATTAGGAAGAACAAGGACTCAGTTATCGATGTGTTAAATTTGAGATGTCAATAAACAATTTATGGATGTCAAATGGAAATGTCAAATAAACAACTGGATTTATATTTCTCAAGGAAGGATCAATATATATTTTTAAAAAGGATGACATTGGCCATTAACAATAAGAAATGGCTTTTAAAAGAATATAAATTCAAAAAACAACAAGAAGAGAACAGGAAATGGAGAAATAAAGTGTTATATGGGGAGGGATATTTTATGTTCCATTGAACAAATACAGGGAAACACTGGAAGTAATTTTAAAATGGAGTATGCAAAGAAGCATTTGTATACTCAGCATTTATTTAGCGCCTGCTATATTCTGGTTTCAAAAATTGCATATTAAATATATTTTTTCTTTGAATCAGTGTCTCATTTTTAAAGCCCAAAACCATGTTAAAAAGATTCGTAAAGAGCTGGGGGCCGGCCCAGTACTGCAGCGGTTAGGTTCACACATTCCACTTTGGTGGCCCACAGTTTGCTAGTTTGGATCCCGGGTGCAGACCTACACTCCACTGGGCAAGCCATGGTGTAGTAGGCATCCTACGTATAAAGTGGAGGAAGATGGGTACAGATGTTAGCTCAGGGCCAGTCTTCCTCAGCAAAAAGAGGAGGATTGGTGACAGATGTTAGCTCAGGGCTAATCTTCCTAAAAAAGCAAACAAACAAAAAAATATACATAAAGGGGTCAGCCCCATGGTGTAGTGGTTAAGTTTGGCACGCTTGTGTTCGCAGTTTCGGATCCTGAGTGCAGACCTATACCACTCATCAGCCATGCTGTGGCAGTGACCCACATATAAAGTGGAGGAAGATTGGCAGAGATATTAGCTCAGGGCTAATCTTCCTCAGCAAAAAAAAAGAAAAACAAACAAACAAACAAAAAATATATTTACACACACACACACACACATAAAAGGAGAAATATACCACAAGGACCAATGGTATGGATTTAGTTTATGTCTGTTTCCTCTGTAGTAGGATGCAATGATCCTTCTCAAGGACGTGTGTTGTTAACAAACATGTTATTTTCCCTCACCCCAACTTCCTCAGTATTGTAGAGCCTACAGTTAATGCTCAGGCATATCATTCGATGGCAATCCAAGCCAAGAGAAAGGATCGGTATGATATATCTTATGTGATGTATAAATCAGGATGAGTGGCTTTTCTTTTGAAGAGGAATTAGTCCAAGATGCCTTTTAACCAGATTGTTGTACTTGTTTGCATTTAATAAGGATGCAGCACATAGCTAAGATTTTCAGTCTGTGTGCATCATGTAAAATCTAAGAAGCACCTTGCAAAGTACCTTTCATATGGTAACTTCTCAAGAAATATGTAGATAGAAAATCTGGCTTAGAACATCAGTAACATTTCTAACTTACTTTAAAATTTTTAAAATATTGTGCTACATGAAGTAGGTGTTGCTTGGTAAGATGTGCCCTACCTATAATGCAGGGTTGTTGAGAAATTGAATTATATCTGTCAGATAAAAGTACTGTATAATAAATTTAAGGCATTATTTATTAGGCAGAGAGATCTTTCTCTTTAAGATGAGTTAGGCTTTTCTCATCACATGTTTGGCCAATCAGGATAAATATATGACCACTGGTCTATATAACCAATGAGGGGAAGTGTTTATGTTTAGAGGGGAAACACTGTTTGTTCAGAACCTGAAGTATATGGAATTACTTCAGTTTGCCTGTTTCTCATGTTAAGTAATTTTCACAAAATGACCATCTCCCATGAGAGAGTTCTGCAAATTTGCAGTAATTAAGGAAGCATTTATGCTTAGTTTTATTTGAGACCAAATTGATGGTAGTTCTGAATTAGCCTCATTCCTTGATTGACCAAGCCATAAGTTTTTATCTGCAAGTCTATTTTCAAGTTCTTGTGTGTATCTCTTTGTAGACTCCTTTGTTTTTGTTTTTGCTTTTTTTGGGGGGAGGTAGATTTGCCCTGAGCTAACATCCATTCCCAATCTTCCTCTTTTTTTTTTTTTTTTTTACCTTGAGGAAGATTGGCCCTGAGCTAACATCTGTGCCCATCTTCCTCTATTTTTTGTATGTGGGATGCCTCCACAGCATGGCTGATGGGTGGAGTAGGTCCACACTGGGGATCCGAAGCTGCGATCCTGGGTGACCAAAGTGGAGCATGTGGAACTTGAACCACTCAGCCACGCGGGGCCGGCCCCTGTTTTTGTTTTTAAAAAAGGAGTTAGGAAAATCTCTTGCCTCGTGGTTAACATTGTTCATTAGTGCAAATTATTAAGATGCATACCTCAACAAGATTCTTGTCAATGTAAAACTCTGATTTGCCACAATATAGCAGCTTATTTTTATGTCTACAAGAATAAATTTAAATTATGAAGCACAGTATTAAAATGATCTCCCAAGAACCCAGCAACCAACATGGCGCCAGAACTTTACTCAGAAACCCGAGTCTCTCAGCATGTGCCTCGCCTCGCCTGTATCTCTGCCTCTACTGCCCTCCTGACCCCCAGCGCTCTTCAATTCTGTATTAATCATTTGCTTGCTTTTTAGTAATACTGGTTTTATCACATGGATCTTTAAAAAATCTGCTGTTTCGTTTTACTTTTTTGAGTTTTGTAAAAATGGTAGCTTTCTCTATGTAGCCTTCTGAGACTTGCTTTTTTCATTCATTGTGGTTTTTTGAAATTTATTTATATTGTTATATGTAGTGGTTTGTTTATTTCACTGCTGAGTAATAGTCCATTGTATAAACTTATTTACTGTCTTACTGGTAGACATCTGGATTGTTGCTGGATGTTTTTGTTTTCTTGTTTTATTTATTTTTGATAATATATCTGTACATTAATACAGCTATCTGTGTGTGTATATACTGTATATATAGCTATTACAAGCATTGCTAATGTCCACTTTCTTTTATATGTGTTCTGGTGCACATGTGCAAGACTCTAGGATACACTTCTAAGAGTAGAAGTGTAGGAATGTTCAATTCTATGAGATAATGCCAGATTGTTTTCCAAAGTCGTTGGACCAGTTTACTTTCCACTAGTAATATATCAGAAGCTGCCGTTGAGCCAAATCATTGCCAAAATTTGGAAATGTCAGGCTTCTTAACTTTTCCCAAATAGTGGCTGCAAATTGGCATCTTACTGTGGACTTAATTTGCTTTTCTGTGATTGCTAATGAGGTTGAACATCTTTTCATGTGATTATTCTTTCATGGTATTGCTTTCATTGTGATATTGGTATTTTTCTTCACAAAATGCTTGCTTATGTCTTTTGTCCATTACGTACTTAAAATTTTGTCCATTACGTACTTAAAATATGCATTAAGTGCATTTCTTTTTTGTATTTTTAAATTTTTGAATAACACACTTACAGAAAAGTTGCAAGTACAATGAAGAGGAAATGTTTTTCTTCTGAAGATTTGATTTGATGCCCCGTCACCCATGAATAAACGAGTGTATATTTTCTACAAACAAGGACGTTGTCCCATAAACCACAATAAAACCATCAAAATCAGGAAATTAACATTGATGCATTACTATCGTCTGATCCTCAGATCTCGTTCAGTTTGTACAGGTCGTCCCAGTAACGTCCTTTATAGCAAAAGGATCCAGTTTAGAATCATGCCTTGCGTTTTACTTGTCATGTCTTTTTAGTCTCCTTAAAACTGGAACAGTTCTTCAGTCTTTGTTTGACATTCAAGACCTTGGCACTTTTGAAGACTATAGAAGCCAGTTATTTTGTAGACTGTGCATTCCTTTAGGTTTGTCTGCTGTTTCCTAATGATTAGATACAAGTTATGAAGTTTGGGAGGAATGGCAGAGACATTATGCTGTCTTATCTTTGTGTTTTGTCAGGTGGCACACAATTTTCATTTTGACCCGTTATTCTTGCTATTCATTTGGATTGCTTGATTAAGATGGTATTTGTCAGGTTTCTCTACTGTGAAAGTACTCATTTGCCCTCTGTAATTAATGATTATTTTGTGTGGAAGTGCTTTGAAGCTATGTACATATCTCCTTCCTGATCAAACTTTAATTAATTGATTTATTTGTATCAGTGTGAGTTCATGATTCCATATTTTATTCACTGACCTATAATCCATTACTGCTGTTACTTATTTTGATGCTCATCTTGCCCTGAATTAGCCAGCAGGATCCCTTTCAAGTTGGCTTCTGTCTTCTTTCGAGGTGTCCTTCGTCGGTCATACTGCTACCTCCAGTTTCCCTCCCACCCTGGAGTTAAATCACATTTTCTCCCTTTTTTGTACCTCCTTCTCTAAAAGTGAGGAACTTGCTTACCATTAACCCAAATTTACTTATTTGATCAGTCTCACTATCTGTAGTCAATCCACCATATCCATTGCACCCCTCCCCCAAATTCTGTTTGGGCTTCAAAGACCTTTCACATAGAAGGCCTCCCCACTCTGCTTGGACTCCTGCATTGCACAGCTTGGTGCATCTTTCTGTGGGCACCCTCCTGCCCCTGTGTGGGCAATGACACCCAGTATTGGACCACTGCTGTGCAGGGTCCTGCTGCCCCCAAACCTCCCTTCCAGAGCTTGGGCTCTGACTCCCTCCGCTCCTCTGTGGACACCCCCTCATCCTGCTCGGGCTCTGACAGAATGCCCCTCTGCGTTTTGCCCATTTTTAATTCAAATGTTATGGGGTACACATACACACACACACACATTGTGGATATCAAAATCTCTTTTGGCAATGTGCTTTGTCGTGTTGTAGTTCATCTTTTCATTTGTCTTTGTTGTCTTTGTTGATGAATATAAGTTTTTGATTAGAATGTAGTTGAATTTACTAATCATATGCTTAATGGTTAGCCCTTTCTGTGTCTTAAGAAAGCCTTCCCTACTCTGACTTCATGAAGATATTCTCTTATAGTTTATTTTTAGAATATTAAAAGCTTGCCTTCTCTACTTAAAACTTTAATCCCTCTGGAATTTATTTTTTATATGTTATACAGTGAGGACCCAGTTTCTTTTTTATCCCCCAAATAAATAGCGAGTTGTGTCAGCACTATTGAATGATTCCTCCTTTCCCCAGCGATCTGCAGCGCCACTTTTGTCAGCATCGCTCTCCTTATATGTGAGGGTCTGTCTCTCTCCAGCAGACAGTTTCTCTTGTCCAAGAGTAGGCTGACTTCCTTGGTGCAGCTTTAGAATTGGTCTCAGCATAGGGAGGGCAAGGTCCCTACTGTATTCCTTTTTGGTTGAGTGACTTGTCTGTTATGGGCTTTTACTTCTCCTTTGTATACTTTAGAATCGACTTAGAAAACCTTTTGGATTTCTATTGGCATTGCATTAAATGTATGCTTTCAATTTAGGGAGAATTGTCATTTTATGATATTGAGTCTTTCTATCATGAACACGGTATGTCATCCCATTTATGTAGGTTGTATTTAGTGTCTTCCACTATATTTTCTCCGTATAGAACTTACAGTATTTGCAAGTTGCTTTTATACATTAGGTACTTTTTGTTGTTGGATATTTTTAAAATGCTATTTTCTGTTTGTTACTGGCATGTAAAAATACAGTTGATTTTTAAAAAGTGATTTATATTTAACCACAATGAATTGATACTAACAAACCTGTTCAGATAAATGTGAGACATGCTCAAAAGCAAATAGGTAAGATTAGAAGTCCAGGTTTCATGCTGAAATTACTTTCAGTGTTTTAGTAAATACTGGATGAATAGTCACTTTTTTTTACAGCTTTATTGAGATATATTTCACATACAATAAAATTCGCCTGTTTGAAGTGTTCTTTATGGTCACACAGGTGTACAACCAATACTACCATCTAATTTTTGAACATTTTTATGACCCTGAAAAGGAAACCCATACCCATTAGCAGTCACTCCCCATTCTCATCCTCCCCCACCCCCAGCCCTACACAACTACTAATCTATTTTGTGTCTCTGACTTCGCCCATTCTGGGCATTTCACATAAATGAAATCATACAATGCATGGTTTTGTGTGACTGGCTTCTTTCACTCAGCGTGATAATTTTCAAGGTTCTGTTGTAGCATGTACCGCTACATTCTGATGTACATTTTAGGGCTGAATAATATTCCGTTGTACTAGATATATCACATTTTTTTTACCCCTTCATCAGTCGATGGACACTTAGGTTGTTTCCAGTCTTTGGCTGTTATGAATAATAACTGTTATGAGCATGCCTATATAGATTTTTGCGCAGATGTAAATTTTCATTTCCCTCCTGTTTATTCTTAGGAATAAGAATTTCTGGGTCATAAGTTAACTCTGTGGTTAACTTTTTAAGGAACTGCCAAACTGTTTTCCTTAGCAGTTGTACCATTTTACATTTCCACCAGCAGCATATGACAGGTGAATAGTCATCTTAAGTCTACTTTTGCATTCTCCAAAGAGTAATTGTTATACATTAGGCTTATCTTACCTTATGATTATTATTTTAAATAGAGAGAAATGACAACTTATTTTAGATCGGATTCATTTTAAAGCAACTTTTATGGTTCTGTAAAGAGTATATCTTTTTAAAATTTTTTTACAGCCTTATTGAGGTATAATTTACATACCATACACTTCACCCATTGTAAGTGTTCAGTTTAATGATTTTGAGTCAGCTTATTCAAATGTGCAACCATCACCACAGTCTAGTTTTAGAACATTTTCGTCGCTCCAAAGAGTTCCTTCATGCTCATTGCAGTCAATTTCTGCTTCCTTCTCCTGTCCTAGGAAATGATCTGCTTTGTCTCCCTGTAATTTTGGCTTTTCTAGACATTTCGTATATAAATTGAATCCTCCAAATAGAGTCTTTTGTATCTAGCTTCTTTCACAAAGCATTATGTTTCTGAGGGTCATCGTTGTGAGTGAATTATTAGTTCATTTCTTTTTTTTAGTTGTCACTTTATGCTTATCTTTTCATTAGTTGATGGATATTTGGATTGTTTACAGCTTTTGGCTATTGTAATTGATGCTACTAGGATCATTTTCATACAAGTTTTGTGTGGACATGTATTTTCATTTCTCTTGGTCAGATATCCAGGAGAGAAATCGCTGTGTCATATGGTTAAGTGTATAAGTGAATGTTTAACTCTCTCCTTTTTTTTTGTTTTTTGTGTGTGTGTGAGGAAGATTGGCCCTGAGCTAACGTCTGTTGGCAGTCTTCCTCTTTTTGCTTGAGAAACATTGTCACTGAGCTAACATCTTTGCCGCTCTTCTTGTGTTTTATGTGGGATGCCTCCACAGCATGGCTTGATGAGTGGTGCTAGGTCCGTGCCCAGGATCTAAACCCGCGAACCCTGGCTCACTGAAGCAGAGCCCACAAACTTAACCACTACACCACTGGGCTGGCCCCATGTTTAACTTTTTAAGAAACTGCCAAACTCTTTTGCAAAGTGTATATACCATTTTACATTCTCATCAGGCAATGTACGAGGGTTTCAATTCCTGCCTATCCTCCTCAACCTTTGAAAATTTTAGTCTTTAAAAAAAATTCTAGTGGATGCGTAGTGGAATCTCATTGTGGTTTTATTTGCATTTCTCTAATAGGTAATAATGATAAGCATCTTTATTAAATATTCATGGGTCTTTGGTGAAATGTCTTCAAATCTTTAGTCCATTTTTAAAAAGTGGATTATCTTCTTTTTCTTGAGGTCTGAGGATTTAATATGCTTGATACCATTTATTTATCATGTATATGATTTGCAGTTATTTTCTCCTATTCTGGGGGCTTGTCTTTTATCTAAATTATGTCTTTTGAAGAATTTGATGAAGTCGAATTTTTCCTTTTTTTCTAATGGATTGTACTTTTGTTGTCATATTTAAGAAATCTTCTCCTAACCTAAGGCCACAACACTTTTTCCTATGCCTTCTTTCAGAAGTTTTGTAGTTTCAGTTCTTACAATTTGAATTATGATCCATTCCGAGTTATTGTTTTTGTATGTTTTGAGAGAAAGGTTTACATTTATTTATTTTTGCATGTGAATGTCCAACTGTTTCAACACCATTTATTGCTGTACCTTTGAATTGCTGTAACACATTTGTTGAAAATCGAATGATAGGGGGCCAGCCCCGTGGCCGAGCGGTTAAGTTCTTGTGCTCCGCCTCGGTGGCCCAGGGTTCCACTGGTTCGGATCCTGGGTGAGGACATGGCACGGCTCATCAGACCACATTGCAGCGGCATCCCACGTGCCACAACTAGAAGGACCTGCAACTAGAATATACAACTATATACTTGGGGGATTTGGGGACAAAAAACAGAAAGAAAAAAAAAAAGAAAATTGAATGACCATGAATGTGTTTATTCTGGGCTCTCTATCCTATTTCATTATCTGTGTGTTTATCTCTGTGCCAGTATCACACTGTGTTGGTTATTATGGCTTTATAGTAAGTTTTGAAAATAGATAGTTTAAGTCCTGCAATTTTAATCTCTTTTCCAAAATTGTTTTGAATAGTCTGGGTCCTTTGTACTTTCATATATATCTTAGGATCAATTTCTACGTAAAAAAGCATGATGGGATTTAGATAGATCAATTTGGGGATAATTGCCATCTTAACAATATTGAGTCTTCCAATCCATGAACATGGAACGTATCTTCCTTTATTTGGATCTTTTTAAATTTCTCAACAATGTTTTGTAGTTTTTAGTATACAGGTTTTGCACTTCTTTTGTTAAATTTCCTCTTAAGTCGCTTATTCTTTTTGCTACTATTGTGAGTGGAATTTTTTAAATTTCACTTTTGGATTATTTATTTCTAGTATATAGAAATGCAATTAATTTCTGTATATGGATCTTGGATCCTACAACCTTTCTTACCTTTCTTAGTCATTTTAGTAGCTTTTTTTAGACTCCTTAGAATTATCTGCATACAACATAATGTTGCCTGCAAAGAAGGACAGTTTTAACTTCTTTTCCAGTCTCTGTGTGTTTATATTTCTTCCCGATGGCAGTGAGTAGACTCGCTGGTACAGTGTGAATAGTGGTGGCTAGGACAGGCGTCCCTGCCTTTCTTCCAGGGTTGGAGGAGAGACCGTTCAGTCTTTCACCATTAAGTATGGTGCTCACTGTGGACGCTTGTCCCAGAAAGGAAGAATTGTTTTCACGTGGAAACAATCAACTAATGTAATAGACCTTATGAATATAATACAGGACCAGAAGCCCATGAGTATCTCAGTAGATGCAAATAAAAAAATCAAGGAAACAGAGAACAAATAACATAATTAAAGAGTTTAAATAAAGTAAGAGGTAGAGAGGAAGCTACTTTACATAAAGTGGTGAGGAAATGCTCCTCTGAGGAAGTGACGTTTAAGCTGGTATCTCCACAGCCTGATGGCCCTCAGCATGCGAGGAACATGAAAGCAGCTCAGCACTTCCAATGCCTCGTCTCGTTCACCTTTTGATGCCCACACAAGGGACAGTGCTTCGCCCCTAAAGTTGGTTCATCTAACAAATGGATAGCTTAGTATCTTGCTTTCTTAGCATCATGTTCTGATCATTTTGCCATGTCTGTCATTAAATATTCTTTGAAAACATATATTTTAATGCATAATATTCCACAATATAATTGTAACCAAGTGATTTAAATGTTTTCTTATTCGTAAACGTGCTTTCTGTCTTCACGATTCAGAACACATCTGGCACATGCTGGTCATTGACTTGGATTTAAGGCTAATTTGCCCATTTATTAATATAAGACAATTTTTAAATATTCATCTGTGAGAGTAGTTTTTTATATTATCTTTTGCTAATTTTTTAAATATTCTTTTAATTTATCTTTCATGTGCTCATATGTTTAGCTCAAAAGGGTTAAAACAATGCTTTAATAGAGACCAACCATTAAAACAAATAATTCTAGAACATGGCAAAATACCAGACAAAAATTGCGAGCTCTGGATATTTTTAACTCTTTATGTGGAAAATGTAGACCCGTGAACTTCATGTACCGTTACCACAGGTTTCACTCTACTTGAATTGAGACCATTGTAAGCGGGTAATACTACAGAAAAGTCAGGATTTATGTTCCAGAGAATTGCCAAGGCCTCGTCTTTGTTTCAAGTAAAACATGCCAGAGTTTGAGTTCCATTCTAAGCTCTTATTAATTTTGTGATTTGGGGTAGCTTAAACTCAGTTTCCTCATCTATAAAATGGGGGTGAGAATAGTCATCGCAGAGGGTTATTTTAAACTTCATGAATCAAAGGGCTAGCGCAGTGTCTGACACACAGTAACAGGCCCGTACCTGAGAGCTCTCTTTACCTTTTAAATCTCTCGCATCCTGGGAGTCTTGCTAAGAGCAGGGGATGTGAGGGTTCATGCTTCAGCCCTCACCAGCTGTTCCTGACACGTGCATTAGTAATGTTCCTCTGAAGAGGTTTGCTTTTCCTCTTGTCAGGAGTTGGTCATTTTCTTCATGAAAGTGTCGTGTCTGGAGAATCTTGTCTGCACGTCTACCAAAAAAAGATTAGGCCCAAAAGGTGGTATTTTAAAGTACCATTCGGTTAGATCTTTTGACATCAACTTGTGGGTCACTATTTGTAGCATTCGTAAATATAGTTATGGTTACTTTCTTTTTCCAACTTAAAATAAAAGGTTATACTTGTTTATTTTTCAAGAAGGAAAGAAATGTAATTGAAACTGAACAATTAAATTCTACTTGAATTTCAGTGGTTTAATAGGTAATTTTGAGAAGGAGCAAGATTGCCTTGGGTATAGATTCTGAGGAGGGGACTAGGGATTTAGGAAGTTCCCAAGTCCCTGGCACATTCTAATAGGAATACATATGATTGCAAATGCGGTTATTTTTAAGTTCCTGTGTAAATTACTGCCTTCTAGTTAAAAATAATCAGGAAAAGAGGTTGTTCCCTACTCCTGTTAGAATTCCTATCAGAATTTCTAGTCAAGGTCCAATCTGATTCCAAGATCTCTAATTTTGGGGCATGACCCTTAACCAGCCCTTCTCATTGTCTGTTTCTCTTCCGTAAAATGGGATAATGCCTTCCCTGCTCGTTTCACTGAGTTATGAAACTCAAATGAGGTCATGTCCATGAAAGCGCTTTGTCACTGGTAAAGCATGTAGCTTACTAATTATTCCTCCGGTTCATCCTGTCGGACCTGCCCTTTTCTCACTGCAGTTTGGTAGGTCACTGGTGGGGTGACGTGACAGCCCAGGACTCTGTAATGTGCAACACCCCCAGGAGTATTTCTCCTATACTTGTACTAGGGAGTGGACAGTTGTGGACTGTTGCTACTTTCATCTTTTAATTTATTTATTACAAAAGTAATACATGTTTATTGTAAAGAAACTAGAAAATATAAATCACCACAAAGAATAAAAATTACCTCTAAATGTAGAAGTAATTGCTACATTTATTTTGTATACCTTTGAAACAAAAATTCAGTTATACTGAACATATATATGTTCAATTATACTGACCAGTGTTCTATTTCCTGTTTTTATCACTTAATAATACGTAATAAGTTGTATGGAATGATATGCTATACTTTTTTAAATAATATTTTAATGGCTACATAGTATCCCATCATGTAATATATCAGAATTTATTTAACTAGTCCCAAACTTTTTATTTTGACATTTAATGGCTGTTTTTTAAATTTTTTACTATTAGAAATAAATAATGTATATAATGATTCTCTTTTTTTTCAATAGGATAAATCCTAGGCTTGGAATGCTACATTGAGGCATATAACGTTTTAAGAAATTTTATTTTTTTCGCAGCTTTATTGAGGTATAATTGACATATAATAAACTGTACATATTTAAGGTGTACAATTTGATAAGTTTTGACATACCTATACACCCATGAAACACAATTAAGATAATGCCTTTTTGTAATCCCTGCTTCCTGCACCCTCCTCCCCTTCCATCCCCCGGCAACCACTGGTCTGTTTCCTCTCCCTGTAGATTAATGTGCATTTTCTATAATTTTATGCAAATAGAATTACACACTGTGTGTTCTTTTTTGTCTGGCTTCTTGTACTCAGCATAATCCTTTTGAAATTCACCCATGTTGTTGTTTATATCAATAGTGTATCTTTCTTTGTTGCTGAGTAGTAAATATTCCATTGTATGGATATATCATAATTTATTCACCTATTCATAGGCATTTGAGTTGTTTCCAGATTTTGGCTATTAACAATAAAGCTGCTTTGGACTTTGGTGTACAAGGCTTTCTGTGAACATTACGCATTTTGTGCTGAAATGGTTACATAGGTGGTATTTTGAAACAGAAAAGGCTTAATGTGAAAGAAACTGTACCTATTTTTTTCTTCTTTTTTTTCCTTTTTGGAAGTATACTTATTGGAGAATTTAGAAGTTTTAGATATAACTTAGTTGAATTAATTTGACAGAAATTTGAAATTAACAAGGTTAATAAGTGCATCCTAGCAACTATATATCTTTCTCACAGTTTTTTTTTTTTAAGAACTGCTTTTATTAAGTAAATATATTGTCTAGAAAGCAAAAATCTCTTGCTTTCCTTTAATGAACAATTGATATTTCATAAACAATCCATGTCTCGCTGTCAAATGACTTCTGCTACATTGAATTTGAGCAAGAGAAGGTATTGGGAAAAGTTTATAGAACTTCACGAAAGATATTCTAGAATCTGATTTGGAATATATGCCAAACTATCTTTTTCCTCTTCTTAAGATGCTGAAGGAGGAGCGGGCAACCCGAAGACTCTAGATGACATCAGAGCGACTTTTCAACAGCCCTCTCAATTTCCTTTCTCAGAAATCAGAGACTCAAATTTTGGAGATAGAGGGTGAGATAATTTTTCCTGAGTTCTTAAGTTTTAATCATTGTGATTTTAATATATTTTAGACAATCCTTTCTTAGCTATAAATTAGCTTGTAATCACTAGATATGTATTTTGAGTTTTATTTACGCACAGTATTTCATTTAGGCAATATGGTTTTTTAAAAAAGTGAATGAGATACAATTCTATAGCTAAGGAACTTACAAGGAAAGGATAAATATGGTAATATTTAATCAAACAGTAGAAAGCGGTTAAATGCCGTAAGAAAGACACAAAAAATATTCTTGAGAATTCAGAGGTATGGATTACTCCTGGAGAGAGGCATTGGGAAACTTGAAATAAGAAATAGTATTTGTGTTGATGATACTTAATTTGTTTTTACCAAAAACCAGAGAAAATGGACAGCTAATACAAAACCTGAAATAGCAATCTGATTTCAGATAAAAAGTTAATTATTGTTTTGAGGAAAAATAGAAGCATGTTTGGTTATTGTGGATTTATTGTAGTCAAAGTCAATGATTACTTTTCGAATTATATAAAATGGTTGCCTCTTACAAGGCAAGTAGTATCTTAGCATTTCTGAGAAATAATAGAATAATCTAATTAAATTAACGCAAGTAACTGGGCAGTGCAACAGAAAGCGATGAGTGAGTGGTTAATTCTACTTGGATTAACACTCCTGTTTTCTAGTATAGCTACAACCTAAACGAATTTGTCATGTCTTAAGCTCTTGGACTTACGCTGCTCCAAGTGCACTGGGAAGAGACACAGTGATTGATCATTGTGCTCCTAATTAGTTGTGAAGAGTTCACTTTGAATTTGCAAGCTGAAAACTCTGGTCAGAAGAGAGAACAGATAGAATCTCCCAAAATGCACAGTGTTTTCATGGACCGTGATGTTTCAAAAGGGGCACGGCCACTTTGAGCCAGATCTGTTCTTTCCTGAATATGGTTGGCACGGTGATAATACTAACTCCTTTTTCTTCGCTGTTCTGATTAAATTCAGAAAACCTAATGATGAAGTTGTTATTTTAATCATTCTGTTTATCTTTTATTTTCATCACCCTGCTTATCCTTTTTGATAATTTCAGCAAGAAAATCTTTAAAACATTATATTTATTTAGTAAAAAGACTATAAAATTGTTAGTAATTATTTGGTTGCTAATCATTCTTCACATGCTCGTATATTATTTTTTTCTCTAAATTGATATTTTTAAATCACTCAGACTTATTTATAAATACTGAGTTCTTTCATTCAGGTATAATTATGTGTTAATGACTATTTGATATCCTGAAATCTGCTTTTATATTTGTTGAAACATAGTTAATAGTGAACCCCACTTGTCGACTTTTATTTTTGTTAAAATGAAAGTTATAACCATGCATATTTTTGTGACCTGCAAGATATAATTAGTTTATTGTTGTTCTTAATTTGTCAACACCCTGTTCTACCACATAACCAACAACCGCTTATGACAGTTGGATAAATAAATCATGGATAGCCAGCTGGTAAATATACATAGCCAATAAGTTGTCCTTGAAAAATGATCAAATTTAGATCTTTCTCCCAGATAGAAAAGAACACAGATTATTTAGATAGAAAAGAAGACAGATTATTTAGAATGTACAGTGAACAACTTTGAAATCATATAAAAATGAATTATTAGTGATTATCTATATCATTTACATACAGTTTTAAATATTTCAGGATTTTAAAAGTGAATGTGTTATGTGTGTTTTTTGAAATATGTCAGTTAAACAATTTTTCTGTTTGAATGAGAAGCCCGGGGTCACATCATTTTGGGGAAGTTGAGTCACAATATATAGTATCTTTTCAGTAGGCCTTCCGTTAGCCAGGGGCCTGTCAGTCTCCAGGAGGATCTTGTATATATCTCAGGAGCTAGTATTCAACAGAATACAATTGAAGACTCTGAACTAGTATATTTCATGAGGTTTTCCTATAGTTTGTCTGTCATACAGCTACACTCCGAAAACAGTCATGTTATATATCTTTTTTGTTTGTTTTCTTGAGGAAGATTAGCTCTGAGCTAACATCTGCCCCCAATCCTCCTCTTTTTGCTGAGGAAGACTGGCCCTGAGCTAACATCAGTGCCCACCTTCCTCTACTTTATATGTGGGACGCCTGCCACAGCATGGCTTACCAAGCAGTGCCGTGTCCGCACCTGGGATCTGAACTGGTGAACCCCGGGCTGCCAAAGCGGAACATGTGCACTTAACCACTGCGCCACTGGGCCAGCCCCAGTCATGTTATATTTTTAAGTATAGGAAAGTCCTGAATGAGAGGCCTATGGGTGATTAGAAACAAAGGAAAAGATCTTGATGAAATATGTAAAGCAAACCACATAAAGTGTGAAGCTTATAAAGCTCTTTGGGGTCTGAGGCCAGATTTGCCTTGCTCGCTTGTTAGCTCCCTCTTTTGAAAGAAATAGTCATCCCATATAACTAACAAAATAAAATCACTCTTTATTGTATTTCATAGGACTCCAAAAACTTTCTGTGCTCTGTTTATCTCAGAGTGTAACATTTATTAGGTAATTTTGATAAATATTTATAAATAGTACAAAAAATGCAGAATCTCTTGGTTAGAATTAGATAATTGACCATAAATCAGTTTAGCTTAAACACTTGAATATACTCATTTTCTCACTAAATGGAATTTTTATTGTTATATCTCATGATTTCTCATTGGGAAGAGTTCTTTATTATGCATTTTTTTCTAGCTCAATTAAATTGTTGATGACTATTTCAACAGATGTCTTAAGTGCTAGAACTTTTGTATCAGATACAGAAGTATCTGTGTGAAGAGATAAAAGTGGCCGGTGATTCAGCTGGTCTAACAGACAGAGTTACCAGTTGGTAAAGTGAGGCTAATTGTCTACATGGAATGCCTTCTCCAAACTTTAAAAATCACTTCTTGAAGTAATGTTTTTAATTTAAGAAATAACACTTTGAAAACGTGTTTAACACAAAGTTTTCGGTGAGAACACGGTATTGGTGAAACCAAGATCAATCCAGAATCTGAGTGAGTCCTTTAGTTGGGATTAACTGCAGTAAACTGACTTGGCCTCTCTCCTTGCTGTTTTCCTGACTTCATGAACCACCAGGCGAGAAGATCTGGATGCTCCACTCACGTGAAGCATTGTTAGTTTCCAGCACCGCTTCCACCCATTCTTTAATTCCCTTTCCCACAGCCAGCTTCTTGTTCAGAGTTCATTTCTCGTCTGGAGCGCTCCGTGCTGCTACGCCTCCTTACTTATGTCCTTGCTGTCATCTCTCACAGCTACCAGATCATCCTAAAACTCCAATTTGCTTGTGCTACTTTTCAGAGCAAAATAATTCAGTGATCCCCATAGCGCAAAGACCATAGAAAAGTAACAGGCCTCTCTTAATCAGTCCTAATTTACTATTACAATGGGAAACATTAATATAATTAACCTTTTTCTGAATTTGCTGCCTTTAAAGAATTGATTTGCCTCGTCTTTTACTTAATATCTTAGTTGATATAACTAACATCATTTTTGGAGGAAAATCCACCACTAAACCAACCCTCCATTTCAACTCAGGTTTTTCTCTCTCCCATGAAAGCTTTCAAGTGAAATAATTAAAATAATTTTAAAGTGTGTTGATCAGAGTGTCAATTCACTTTCTCTTCTTACACAAACGCTGGTCTGTTTCACTTAAATTGACTGTGACGAGCCTGATATGCTCCTTGATTCTCTACCATGTTTGCCCTTCAACCATGTGCACATGGGTTGCACCTCTGAAATTAGTGTGATTCTAACAGTAGAGCTTATTATACCTTTTATTTAGATAACTAGAATTTCCCCATTCTGGGTTAGGGATATACTGGTCATTTTCAGACCTCGCTTATTTTGTTTTTTGCATCTGCTTTAGAAAATAGCTGGTAGTATAACTTGTGTAGACTTCTAGAAAGCTTCAGCTTTTATCTCTTGCTCTAGCCGCTCTTCCTCCCGCCATCTTGCAGCTTGTTCTCGGAGCTTCTCAAAATATCTGGGGTGAAGGACCAGTTTTTGTTTGTTTTCACTTCATTTTTTAAAATAAATTACTTCCATTGTATTTTTAAAAAGCTTCCATCTACAACAGATTGGAAATTAAGAAAAAGATATACAAATTGTAAGTCCAAATCTTTCATCATTAGATTCAACAGACTTTCAAATTCCTTGGTCAAATTCTGTAAAAGTTTCGAATGCCTCGCAATTTCTGTACTTTGAGTAGGTTAAAGTTTCTGAAACATACTGTGCACCTCTGTGCCTCTCTGCTGGGACCGATACTCCTCCCACTGTCTAAAGGATGTGTTTTAGCTGCTTTTCCAATTGGCAAAGCCTTAATTATGGCTGGAGTCAATTCACAGGCCAGCTCTGTGCCGTGCCTTCGCTAAGAAAAGCGTCTCCTGCCTGTTCACCTGTCTTCTTCCCAAGAGTCTGCCCTTCCATGCCTTTTCCACATAGTTTAGTAGTTTTCTTAGTAGTTTCTCACTATGGTGCTGATCATATTTTTCCTGACAGGATTGTGACCCCATTAAGGGCTGGTTTATCACTTAGTTATCTTTCTATCTTCAGCTTTCAACATGTAGCAGCTTCTTCATAAATATGTGCGGATTTGTTACTTCTTATATGGTAAATTCAGAATAGCAGTGACTGTGCAAAGATGGGAGATAGTACATATCTCCTTTAGTCTACTAATCTTTTTAAAAAGGTCATTGTTTTCTTTCCTCATCTGGTCTTGGAGATATTTCTGCACAGAGAACAGTATTTACCTGGCATAGTTATAGTGTAAATTTTTGAAAAATTAGAAAGTAGAGATTTTCTTTGAACATCAAAACCAAGATTGCACTTCCTGACTCTACTTCAGTAGTCCAGCAGCAGTTCTCAAACTTCTTGGTCTCAGGACCCCTTTATGCTCTTAAATTATTGTTATACTCTTAAATTATTTTATTAAAAAATAAGAGAATTTTGTTTACAAGGGTCATATAACCAATATTTACCATATTAAAAATTTGAACTGAGAAAAACTTTAAAACACAAGAATATGCAAGGATGCATTTCATTAGCCATCAGTGCAGTGGCACATATCATGTAGCCCCTGGACAGCTCCAGTGTACACTCATGAGAGAGAGAGAAAAAAAAGCAGATAGTTTAATATTATGAAAGTAGTCTCGACCTCATGTGCCTTCTGAATGGAGCATGAGGACCCTTGGGGTCCCTGGACCACACTTTGAGAACTGCTGCTTTACAGGAATTTACTTGTCCAATTGCCAACAGAATATTCCTTATTTTTATTTCAATAATGTTGTAACCTAACTTTGTAGATTAGTAAATTGTTTGTTTTTTTTAATATCTGCAAGGCTTATCATATTACCCACCATTCTATTAATGTCTAGACATAGAATGTACTGGAACCTATTACCAGAGTTGGCTTGGCAGCTATAAGACGGAGATGCTTACTCAAGGAGAAGTCATTTTATTTGTGGATACTTGGTAAGGTCGTTCCTAGTTGTGCCCTGTCAGTACCCTGGCTTTCAAGTGCTAGCCTTGTTTATGACTTGTGAACCTCCAAATGCTTCTCCTGTGGTGATTCTTCTTACTCCAGAGGGTTTGGAGGTCTGGTCATTTTCTTAGTAATTTCACAGAGTAAAGTCTGTTTCTTCTTAGGGAGAGTGAGAAGTCTTCCCTTCAGAATCTTTGTTTCTCCTCTCCTTTGTTTGACCTTCCCCTCCACTTCCCTCAACCTGATCCCTGATGCTGGCTCTCCTTTTCTGAAAGTAGTCTGTCCTCTGGCAGATAGTTTCTTGGCCCCAGTGACTCCTGTTCTTTTTGACTCCCTCCCCTCTTACCTTGGCTGATATTCTGTTAAATTCCTTCTGAGGTCTTAGCGGGACAGTCAGTCTCTAGAGTATTTAACAACTCTCTTCAAATTACATGGGGACTGGGTCTTCCCAGAGAGTTCTGGAATTGCATTATGTACCTGTCGGCTGCATGGGAATACCAAGATGGCTGCTGGTTAGACTTAAGTCACTGAGGGCTCAATGCTCTTTTTAGTCAGTCTTTTTGTTGTGTGATGGTCTTATGGTGTGAACTATAATTTAGGGTCTTATCGTTGTAAGTGATGCCCTAGAAGCATGAAGCTGGTAGAATGTTGGGAACTTTTTGTTTTTTAATTCTGTATCCAAAACATAGCAGACACGCAATAAATGTTTGCTGAGTTAAATTTATTCTCATTAGTTTTGATAAAACTCTTAACTCCAGCAACCACATTATGATTTAAGCTAGGCATCTCTCTCTTACAGCCAAAGGAAATATGCCCTCACGCTGTTCTGAAGAGGTACGCGTTGCTGCCTTAATAAGCCAAATCCACACCTGATACTTAACGAGCATTGTTATTTGAAATGTACAAAATTCAAATCTCCAACAGAATCTGATTCTGACTCTTTGTTAAATACCTCTCCAGGGGTTCTTAGTTTTCTTGAAACTTTGTACAAGTCATGTGAACATAGTGTTTTACAAACTTAAGCTTGAGATACAGTAATTATTTTCATCATTTTTTGATTTGATGAATTTGCTATTAAAAATATCCTATTTTATAGCACTATTTGTGTTATACAAATTAATTTCTAAATATTTAAACCCAGCCTTCCTTGCTTTTCAGAGTTGTCTTTTTCTTCACCTCCTACCGCTGCCTTCTTTCGACCGTGTTTTCTTCTCTGCACTAGTTCCTCTCAATTTCTTCTCCCCCACAAGCCATCCACAACTCTCCCGGTTCTGCTTTTGTTTTTGTTTTTGAACATGCATTTAATCATTCCATTGCCTGTAAACCTTCCATTGCCACCAGATAAAGGCCAGCTCCTCGGCATGGCCTTGATTCAAAGTCCTTGGTCCCAACTGCCTTTCCAGCCTGACCTCCAGTCTCCTTGGACCACCCCCTTCCTGCATCGCACTCAGCTCTTCCCTGCTTTTGAGTGCTATTTCTGGAACCTAGAGTGACTGCCATTCTCTTCTGCCTGGCCAGCCCTTCCTCATTTTTTTAACTGTCACTGACCACCCACCTAGGGCACATACACACATGAACTGAAAACCTAGTTACTGCCTACTCTATTCCTAGAGCGCTTTTTACAGACTTTAGCCATAGCATTTAGCATAGTATATACTCCTTTGCTCCGTGACTAAGGAAGAAATTCACATGTACTGTTCACTCTCCTGTGTGTATTATCTACTTACTAGGGGTTACTTTACCCTTTTCCTGCTCCGTTCAGGAAAGCACATCTGAATTCAAGTGAGTGAAAGTGTGGTTGTTACTCAGCATAATCTTGAATTTACTCAGCCTTTTGTTAAAAAAGGGCATGATTTGCAACCTATTGGACCTTAATAATGACAAACCAACCTCTCATAGGTGGAGATACACTGACTTTAGGATATTGCATTGTAAGTGTTATAGCTGTTCGTTCTCCTAGATGATGTCTTGAGAGGTATAGCTACTAAATTAAACTTCAAGAGCATTGCCAGGGAGACGCACACTCTCTGCTGGCATTTGTACCCTCTCTTTTGACCCATGCACTGGAAATACTACACCACAATAACAAATGTCCTGCTGATTTCTTATAACAAGACTGAGATGACTTTATCTTATTTTGCTCATGTTCACTATCACTATTCTGATTTTTTTGCCCTTTTAACAGTGTATCCATCATGTTAGGAATAAGGAATTTAGTAAACATATGATGTAATTTTCTTTACCTGTTGTAATTTTTATAAGCTATGTGTAATATCCATGAAGTTTGTGGCTTAACGATCTAAAAGGTTATTCTTTTAAAAAAAAAAGAAAATTCTAGAGATTAATGTTGATGGAAATACTTCCTTGGTCCCTATCACTGTGCTACAAATCTGAAAGAGAGATAAATAGAGCTCTGAATTTACATTCACTACTATGGTCAAGAGAAAACTGACTGAATTCTTTAATAAGTGCAATGGGAGGCTGTAGTTTTGAGGACTCATAGCGGCCCCATCCTCTGTGATTGCTTGCTTACATAATTTGTTATGAAAGAATGCTTCTAGGTAAACCACCTCTCCAGAACGCTTGTGATTTGTTCCATTCTGCTTGGGAAGGGTTAAGAGGAGACAACATCCTGTCAAAGACCTTGTTTTTAATTTTGCTTCTCACACTGGCACAGATCCTGCTAAGAGCAGCCCAGATTAGTTCAGAAAACCTTTGAAGAGATTTAAGATGTCCTTCAGCCAGTTTGAAGGTTTTTGTCTTGCAAATCCAGTACAAGGGCGCCTGCAGGCATCTCGACCCTTGCTGTGCTGCCGATGCAGCTCAAGGTCACACTAACCCGCCCTGTGACATTCAACAACAAAAAAAAATTATGCAGTGAAACTGCTTCAGCGTTCAGCCAACCAACAACTTCCTTCAGTGAGGAACTGAGGTAGAAGTCTTTCTTCCCCTCTTTTTCTCTTTTTGGGGGCTCTGTGAATTTTTGCTGTAGGAAATAATCCCGGATTTCTGGTGTGTGTGATGACAAGGTCATCTCTTAATTAGAACACATGTAAAGAACAAAGCTAAATGGCTTCAAAACAGCTTTGTAGTTGATGGAGAGGATTTAAATTATTTAAAGAGATAGTCACCCATGTATGATGGAAGCTGAATTCTAAAGGCGTTAACTCCTTCCTTCCTATCTGCTTGCCATTTCTTTCTTTGAATTCCTGATGTCTGACTTTAGAAGGTTGCATTCTGAACTTAAGAAAATTTATAAATGCCCATTTTTTTAAAAGAGTGAAACATAATTTATAAATCAAATTCTCAGATAAACTTTTAATAGAGAAGTTTTCTCCCCATGACGTTTACCTCCTGGAAGTTTTATCAAATGGCTTGACTCAGGAACTTGGAATTATCAACTTTTTCCTCTGGCAGTTGGAATGTGTTAGAGGGGGAGGAATAGACCACTTTTTACTGCCTCGCCGCTTCCTCAGTTTTACCCATTTGTGATTGAGAATTCTAGTGGAGCAATTTGTCACTGCTGCTTTAGAAATCACAGCCCTGATCGTGCAGCTTCTCAACTTTCAAAAGATTGGTTTAGGAAGACGTGCTTTTTTCTAAGAAAAAAAATAATTTTAGTTTAAATGGACTTTAAGAAAGTTGTTGAACACAGGTGACTGTTTTAAGGCACAGTGAAGCCCTGTCTGTAATCACTTAATAGCTATACTGGCTTCCTTCTCCTTTGTGGGGCTTGCTGCCCCGTCTTGTCCCTCCTCTGTTGCCTGTACGTGCTCACTGCCAAAGACGTTAGTTGCATAGAGTCCAAGTGAATTGGCTTTCTATGCTTGAGACTTATTGCATGCCACTTCTGCAGGATTAAAGCAGAATAATCTAAGAGAGTAATTTCATAGTTGCTATTTTCTTTATATATATCGTATATAGGAGCGTACATTGTGCTTACTTCTCAATGCACAAAATTACATCGTGTAGAGAAATTTAGCTTTAACATAATCGTATTAACATACCAGTTTTCTCAGAATTCATCCCAGTTACTTTCTTCAAGAGATGTTTCCCTGTAAGTGTGAGTAAAGTAAAAAAGGCAAGTCCTTTATGAAAATGGGTAATATTTTAAGTGTGATTATTTGAACTGATATTTTGGATTTTGTGGTTCACACTTAAATTTAAGTTTGAGGGGATAACATGATGGATTGTATAAGAAGAACAATTGAGAATTAACTGGACGTATTATTCTGAAGGATTTTCCTCCTGTCAAGAAGCAATGTACTTGAGTCCTCCATGAAGATTAAAAAGGTATATCCACTTTTCGGTTATGGCTATTCTCAAGAATTTTAGATTTGCAAGAAGAAAACACTGGAGGGGAAATCTATATGCAAGGAAACGGGTAGTGTGATTCTTGCATCCCTGCCCTTGCCTGGAGTCTGGGATGCCCTTATGTCATGTATGCCCCAGGCTCACCTGCTAGTAATTTCTAATTTACTGTCCTAATTCATCGATTTGTTATCACTAATTGTTCTTCATTTACTTCTGTGTAGTTTCCAGTACCTAAAGGGTTGAAAGGTTGCTGTAATTGGCACCCGCAGCTGCTCTTTCTTTTGACAGGGGATAATTTTGCAGCCTATGCTTTGTGTGACAGCTGCCTAATTGGGCATTCTCCCCTTGTAGCAAGCCTGCCTCCTCCAGCCTCCCTGCTGACAAATGGTGGTGGATTATAGATGAGGACACGCTGACCCATTCGACCTTGCTGAGACAGCGGGGAGGGGCCTCCTGCTACTTGAGGGAAGCTTTAGGTCATTTAGAGGACAAGGTCACCAGCCAGGTGGGGAAATGACATGATATCACATGACAGTAGCCTGATGACATGGTCAGTGTGTCAAGGACAAATGCATCAGTATCGATTAAACATTATTGCAATACTTCATTGAAGGCTGTAGGATTTCTTAATTGTGCCAGCTGAGTTTTTTTTTTTTTTTTTTTGAGAAAAAGGAAGAGTGCAGAATATGACACATGTATTTTAGCAGTGTTAAAACAGTTGTTTACGTGAAATAGAGCTGGTTTAGGAAGCCTCATAAGTTTTTTCATTTATCTAGAGTATTCTGTTCTTAATTATTGCTCTGTTTGCAGCCCTTTGACTGTCAGTACTTTTCAAGAGTTGTTTGCAAATGAAGGCAGGCAAATTAAAATGATGTAATGTGTGTTGTTAAAAAATATTGAACAACTTCTGTCATCACCCTACTCAGCGGTAGGCGTACCTTTTCCTATTTTGAAGAAAAGAGAAATAAGCCAAGCGAAAATGCTTAAGTGAAAGGAAGCTTAAAACTCTGGATTCATGAGATAAATATACTGCCATGCTACCATAATTCTAAAGTGTTAAAGATGTTTTTGAGACTTGAAAATATTTTTTAAATAACTTGGGTTTATGCTTCATGTAAAACTTCAAGATAAGTGCAACTCTTTTGGACATCTTTTCGTGATTGGTGACACACGTGCTTTTCTTGAAGAAGTGAACTTGAGCTGTTACAGGACCTTTTGAAGTGCAAAATCTTAAGACTCCTTGCTGAGTCTATTAACCCTGTGTTAATACTTGAAAGAATAAGTCCATGTAAACCATACTGAATAGTCCAATTTAGAAAAATTTAGAAAAACGCCTTGTTTTAAAAACAGTGAACCATTTAATGCAGAGAATACCGATCATGATTCTCATTTCTGGAAAAACATGATTGTTGTTGGGTCCTATTGGATCTAAACCCTCAGTTCAACAGGAGGTAATTTTATGCCCCTAAGATAAAAAATGATCAGTGTTGGTAAAGTGTGATGAATTAGTTCACCAAAGTAGACACATCTGTATTTTCCTGGCACGTGCGTGGTGTGTGTATGTGTTTGTGTGTGTGTTTAATTTTGGCCGTGCTGTGCGTGTGTTTAGCTGCTCTCAAACCCTGACTGAAGCTTGGTGGAAGCTTAATCCTGTGCCCTTGGACACGTAGACTTGATTAGTAGTTGTGGGTATCTCCGCAGACATACCGCCCTCCTCCTTGTATTGGTCGGGACCCGGGCATTGGGGAGTCAAGGCAAAGGAGAAAGAAAAGAGATTGTACATTAGTATTCCATGAAAGCCTTACTGTCTGCAGAACAAATTGATTGCTCCGGTGTACCTGTGCTTGGCACCACTGCTGTGAAAGAAAGGTAGGGTTGTAATCTGTTTTATTGTATTCCATATTGTGACACTTCAGGAATATTTAACATGCGCTCTTTCTGTGGCACGTGCTATAAGTCTAAGTAAAGAAAAAGGAAATAAATGAATGGGAAGCGTGCGAGAGCAGTGGGCTCCAGCTTTGTTTACTCCGGTCCCTGAGAGTTCATTCGAATAAGATAATTTTGCGGAAGGCGTCACTGGAAACGTAAGCTGATTGATATTGAAACCCTGTAAAGTGTTCTGAGGCTCTTGTCTGCTTCACTGCTTGAAACGTGTCAGGCGGAGATGCACTTGAAGCTCATATTGTAAGGTTTTAACCACAGGATGATCGGGAGAATTCATGGAGGTGGTTATGGACCTAATTAGTTTAGGAAATGATTTTTAATTATTTTTCAGTGTATTATACTGTTGAAGGTCCTACATAACACAGTGCAGAGAATAGGAAAGAGGTTTTCATTAAAAAAAAGAGGTAGCCACTCTACTACCTTAAACTATATTAAGGAAATTAAGAAATGTGTTATTTACTTTATTGTTCTAGTTTCATTTGTATAAACATTGTACTGTTTGATTGTCTTGTGGGAAAGGAAATTGCAACATTTCTTCTAGGTTTTTTTTCTGTGAATGTTTTTCTGATGGAGACTTGAAGTGTAAAATTTAGGATTACTTAGTATGAACTGAATCAATGTTTTAATATTTCACAAAATGATTGAAATATCTGTGATCAGGGTTTGACCCCTTGCCATTTTCAGGCATTCTTGAAATGTTGTTGTAGCTGCACTTTTTAGGTTACGTATAAATCCGTGTGCTGTGGGGAGAGGAGAAATTCCTCTTGTCCAAGCCTCTTGCCACATGTGAACTGCAAATGCCCTTTGCCTCCTCTGTCCCCATCCTGATCCTTGGATTATAGTCGGAGCACTTCATTTAGGAGAGAGGAGGCAAAATAGCTTACTGATGGAATTAAAGTTGATTTCCATTGTTTATTTTTGTATTCTTAAAATTAGTATATAGCGTTACATTTTTTTAGATTCACTTACATTTAAATGTGTGAATAATTGTTCTGTATATACTAATTATACATTGTGAAGACATCCCAATACAGAAGATCAGCGTAATCAGAGGCCATGGACATTGGTCTAGCCTTGCTCCTAGATACTTTTATAGAAAATGGGTGAATGGAGAAACGTTTTTAAGCAGCTCTTAAATAACAAATAAAATACCAAATCGTGACATAAAACATTGATTAAAATTAACTATTTGAAGTCACGTTATTTATAAAGGAAAGGAGACATTTTCAAAGAACTTTTGAACTCGATGGCAAAATTAAGATTATTAAATATGTTTTCAGTTGAATATAAGCCATCAAAATTAATAGTACTATATTCTTATACACTTAGTTTTGTGGGAGTTATTTTTTCCTTATTGGAAAATGTAAATTGAGGAAATGTAGAAGAAAAATAAACCACAAAAGTGAGAATCAGAATATTTTATTTTCCGGAATAAAACATGTTCTAAACTCTTTCTAGTTTTAATTTCCTAATTACTTACAAATTTAGAAAATTCTGGATCATTCACCCTTTAAAAGAAATGCATGGCATGCATGTATTTAATATTTAGGCAACTCAGAATGGGAGATAAAGGAGGGAACCGAGCAGAGGAAATTGGTATTGATGTTTTTCTTTTGTTGTTTTCTTCTTGCTTTTCTTTTTTGGTGGAGTAGGAGATTGTTTTTTACAGTCGAGAGCTGTATTTTTTGTTTACCAGAGTGTCTACAATGCTTAACACTGTACCTGGCGCATAGTAACTGCTCAGTAAATATTTGTTGGTCAGATGAATAGAGAATACTCAACCAGCCCCCTGAACACACACACTTTGTTTTTTCTCTGTCTGTTTACACTTTCAATTTGTGCTGTGCTCATGGTAGTGAGTTTTGAGCATCAACTTCTCTTCTGAAAGCGTTCTAGGTGTTGAAGGAACAGGAGTTCAGTGTTTTAGAACCAACCCAGGAACCGTGTTTACGGAATGGTTTTCCAGGCAGAGTAGTTCAAGTGACTGACTGTGCCTTAAATTATTCTTCCTCTGAACATAGACGAGCTGGTATTGACAAACGTGCTTAGAGTTCTTGCTAACCTCGCACTGCCTCCATCCTTTTTCCTCACGTGCTTGACCTACCCTGTTGTTGAATTTTTAAAGCTATGAAATCTACTTCTTATTGGATTTGTTTTGTGAATCTAGGTACATTACGCTTGTTAACCAATATCAACAAATTGTTTTGAACATCTAAGAAAATTGCGTGTTAACCTTAGTCGGAGAGATCTAGGTATCTTCAATCTATGGAGAAAACAAACATTTGGCATGTTGTTACGACTATTCATTTAAGCCATGAATGAAAGTCATTCATGAGGACAATGTTCAATACGTGGGTGACACTTTTCTAAGCTCAGTTAATGAGCGAATGTTTTTATTGTTTGGTGTCCAACATTAGCTAGGCTTGACCCAGTGTTTTGGAGTGGTAGGAACCTTAGAAATCATTGTAAAGAGTACATTTAACAGATGAGAAAACTCAGCTTTAGACAGGCTGCTACTTGGCCACCCTCATAAAACTTCTTTGTAGCTGAGCTGGGGCTAAAACGCAAATTTCCTAGCTTTATAAAAAGTTGAGGGGCCAGCCTGGTGGCACAGGGGTTAAGTTCGCACATTCTGCTTCGGTGGCCCAGGGTTTTCTGGTTCGGATTCAGGGTGCAGACCTGCACACCACTTGGCAAGCCAAGCTGTGGCAGGCATCCCACATATAAAGTAAAGGAAGATGGGCACGGATGTTAGCTCAGGGCCAGTCTTCCTTAGCAAAAAGAGGAGGATTGGCAGCAGATGTTAGCTCAGGGCTAATCTTCCTCAAAACAAAAAAAAAGAATAAGCAATGTGATAATTCTAAAAAAAAAAAGTTGAAGAGTGATCCTTTTCACATGATATCAACTCTTTACCCAATTTTATTTTTCCAAAATAATAATTGTTCTGTTGATAGTAGCCAAATCTTATACCTGTAGCCACAGTAAAATGTAATTTATACCCAAAGAGACTGCAAATTAAAGCAAAATTATAATGATATAATGTCAGTTTGCTTTAATTTACAATCTATTTGGTTATGAATTATATATTGTATAATTTTTATATATATATATACACACACACTATTATTGATGGCTCCCAATAAATGTGGACCTAGTGTACTTTTATTCCAGAAAGATTGGATATCCAAATTATTGGATATCACTTAAGAAAGATATTAAAAACTAGGGAAAAAACTTCATATACAATTATAGTGTTTATATTAGAATAAATTTGTGAATAGTACAATCACAAATAAATATACTATAGTCTATTAATATTTAATATTTTATGGCAGTGTTTTCTTTAATAGTGTAGTCATGGCTAAGCAGAGAAAGGGGTCAGAGACCTCCAAGGATAGATCCTAGCCCTGCATGCCTCCTTCAAGAATGATTACATGTTGAATTGTCAAATTCAAGAAACACTCTAATTCAGGTTGTTCATGGAAAGATTAGACTCCAGGGGGTGAAGTTGGGTTTGCAAATAGGTCCCAGACGGGTGTCCAAGCTAGGTCAAGAAAGTCTATCCAAAAATCAGTGTCTGACAGGACTAACTTGCCTTCATCCAACTGAAACTCATAACTAGGTTTTATTTCCAGCGGAGAAATGAACCAGAAACTAGAGATACTGTCAGGGAAGCGAATTGACCAAACCTGGGGCAAGTGGGGAGACTAGCGGGCAGAGGAGGTGTGATTGGCAACTTGGCTGTCTCGTGCTCAGAATTAAGTCTGTATAGGGATGGCAGTGAACTGTTTCTAAGCCTTTCCCTCCCATGAGAGGGGAAAAAAGTCTCCAGACCTCATTCTTTGGTTCAACAGTTGGGCGGAGCAAAGTTTGCAGGTAAATTATTTAACCTCTTTAAACTTCAGTTTGCCCATCTTCAAAATGGGGACTATTATGATATCTACCTCTTTAAGTTATGATGAAGATTAAATGAAGACACATAGAGTGCCTGGACCATTATATATCTCTGATCATTATTTGTTTGTGAGTTTGTGCGTCTCAGTGTAAGGCAGCCATGGCCTCTGCAGGTGTGTGCTTGCTACTACTCCTACTGACAGAGGACTTCACTAGGTGACCACACTCTGATGTAGTGCAGCCGTGTGGGTGTTTCACAGGCTGATCTAGTCTCTCCATCTTTTATATGCAGCATGGTGACGCTAAACTCTTATTCCTATTTTTTACCCGTTTAGTCTCAAATTTCAGCCTTAAAAAAAATAGTTTATAGCTTTAATATGATTCCCTCTCATAAACGACATACTCTTTGTCTTCACCAGTTATGTGATTTTTGTTTGTATTGACTTTATTAGAATATGTATCAAAAACTGTGCATAATTGTGCCCAGCCTGGTAGCACAACAGTTAAGTTCGCATGCTCCGCTTTGGCGGCCCAGGGTTTGCCAGTTTGGATCCCGGGCTCTGACCTACGCACCACTTATCAAGCCATGCTGTGGCAGGTGTCCCACATAGAAAGTAGAGGAAGATGGATACAGATGTTAGCTCAGGGCCAGTCTTCCTCAGCAAAAAGAGGAGGATTGGCAGCAGATGTTAGCTCATGGCTAATCTTTCTTAAGGAAAAAAAAAGATAAAAAAAACTGTGCATAATTTTCAGTGACCACCTTTGCATCTAACAGTGTAAAATGTCTAAGTAAATCATGGATCTCACTTTAGAATTATAAATAATTAGCAAAGTGAGAAGCCAGAGCCGATAAAGTAGAGTTTAATTTGTTTAAATCTTAACTGAAAAGTTTAGCTTTCTTCAAGTGCTGATCATAGTTGCTAGACTTTTCTTTTCTTACTTTAATTGTAGAAATCACTTAGCAATTATAGACTGTGGACTTTTGTAGATCTTTAGGAGACTAGGGTGATCTGAGTCTACAAATGTGAATGCCAGATACGCAGCAGTTAGCATAGACTTTTCTCTGGAAGGCACAGAAAAGAGGAATATTAGAAATGCCTTATGATTTGATCTGAGTTTAATGTTTTACTTTTCCTTGGATAGTATTTGTAATTTTAAATGAAATGATTATTTCTTTTGATCTTTATAAAAACATATTACTTGAAAATCAGAAGGATTTCTTATACCTTGTAAGAATCTTTATTTGGCTTACATGATAGTTTAAATAATTGTATATATATGTTTTCTGTGCCACCAGTTGTTTTTCAGAATCAGGTATAGAAGTAAGTGGTTAAAGAGAAACTAAGAATGTGTATAGACATCTACTTATTCTGCAAAATCTCAGTGTCTTAGACGTGTGTGCGACAAACAGAGTACAACTCATCCTTGTTCTTGTGGAGGAATAATTACAGTGTAGTGGTGGAAGACAGGCGAGAAACAAGGGTTAAAACAGCAAGGAAAAGTCAGCAAAAAACAGTTACAAAATGAGAGAAATCCTCAGACAACTGTGACCTCCTCAGTCCTCTGCTAGGGAATGAATGGGGAGACCTGTTTCCCAAGGCCCCTGGGAACAGCTTGTCTTAGGACGTGACATTTAAATTGAGTCGAGGAAGGAGGCAAAGGAACAGCCACGAGAAGAGCCAGGAAGAGTCTTCCAGGAAGAGGGAACCGTACGTGCAGAGGCTGGTCAGGCGGAAGGAACTGTCCGTCCTGGGATGGAAGAAGACAGTGTACCTGGAGTTATGCTGCCCCATATAGTGACCACGAGCCACATGTGGCTTGTTCTGATGGAGCTGTGCTCTAAGTGTAAAATACATACAAGACTTCGTGTGACAAAAAGATTATAAAATATCTTAAGAATTTTATATTGATCCCAAAATATTTTGGATATATTGGGTTAAATAAAATATATTCAAATTAATTTTACCTTTTTAAGAACTTTTTAAAAATAATGGCTACTAGAACATTTAAAATCACATTTGTGGTTCTCGTTACGTTTCTGTGGGATAGCAGCTGAGTTGCGTATAATGAGCAAGGGACTAAGTGACATGAGATAGGATTGGTTATTCGCTGCAGCCAGATGTGCAGGGCCTGGTAGACCATAGAGAGGAATTCAGACATTATTTGAAGTGAAAGAGGAAACCATTATGGGTTTTTAGCCAAGAGGATTTACCTTTACAAAGAGCATTGGCTACAGTGTGGAGAATGTTTTGGAGGGACGTCAAGTAGAAAGCTAGTACAGTAGTACACGCACACACACACAGAGCTAAACTAAACCAGTTATCACCACGGTTGTCAGACAATGTTATATAAAAGATAGTCCCCCTAATCATCAGTGAGTTTCTCAGTCTTATTTGCTGGAATTTCTTGCGCTATGGGTGTAGGCATTGGTTTAAGTTTACATGTATAAGAATTCTCTTCCCCCCGTGTTCATGGAATATTAAAATTCTTACAAAATTCAATTTCTCCCAGCCTTCCACAACACTAATTTGTGGAAATAGTAATACTTCAAAATCATTTATAATTTTAAATAGTTTCAAGAGTTTTGACAAACCTGCAACATTTTTGAATATTTTGGGGTTCAGGTAATTGATGATTTGATGGATGCTGTTGACATAGCAGATCCTGCAGGGGGATACAGCCAGCTTTCAGGGGCCTTGGGTCCCCAATTTGAGAAACCTCATCATGCTGGACAGCCTCTAACCGTCCCAACTAGTCTCTGTGGCGGAGCAGCTTCTCCTTCTTTTGTAAATGGAGAAACTTGAGACTTCGAGTAATTAAGCAAGTTGCCAAGGGTACAGGATGGTAGATGGCATACCTGAGGTTAAAACTCGGTTCTTTCAGGTAGATGCGTGTTGTGATTCGCTCTTATCCAATAGCTCCTTTTATGTAGTACGTTTGTGTTTGTATTTGTGTGCACGAATGTGAATTAGATTTGCCGTTTGTTTTATTTGGCTCAGAAGCTATAATTGTAGTACCACTGTTTAATTTGTATAAAATTGCAACGCTTCTTAATCTTTGGCTTTTTATTGTTACCTCTACTACTCTGTGATGGTACAGGTTCTGGATTATTTTTCATAGTACCGAAAAAATGCAAGACATATCAATATATTTTAGGGTTTTTTGTTTTTTTTTTTGCTTTTTGGGAAAAACAAAATTTATTTGCTGTAGAATCTGCTTCTCCTTATGAGTACTTAGAGGATACCAGATACAATACTGTGTCCTTTGCATGTCCTATTTCATTAAATCTTTTTTACAGCCCTATCAAATAGATAACGTTATTCCTAGAATCTCAGAAAAGTTATCCTAGTGTCTGAGCTAAGATGCAAAGCCCAAACTCCTAGCTTCAGTGTGTTATCTGCTTTTTAGGTATCTTTGCAATTGTATCTTTACAGTATCCCTGTTAGGGAGCATTTACCGTGTCAACAATATTTTTCGCTATAAAAAGCAAAAGTCACTTGAAATTCAAATGAAAAGTTTAAAGTTTTTAAAAAAATTCTTTAGCAAAATTAAATTTGATCCATGTCTTATCACTGACAAGGCTGATACATTTTGGTAAACTAATAGTTACCTAGTTAAATGAAAATAAGAAAAAAAGTCAGGTAGCACTCAAGGAAACTTACTATACAGCATGAAAATCCAGCAGTCTGCTTTTAATGTGTGATCTTATAAACAATGGGATAGTGGGATCAACAGGCCTAATGTGACTGAGCAGTGTCGTATAAAGTACCAAGTCATGGTAAAAGACAATACATGGTTCTACTGTAGATTTCAGATTCTGTTAGTAGAAATTAAAAATAAATGCCAGATAACTTGATATGCGCTATTATTATATAAAAGATACTTTAAAATACTTGAGTATCCAAAACATTTACAATGAAGTACTACTTGCTTTAGTTTCCAATATACTCTTTGATTTTGGAAAGGATAGATTTTGCCTAATTAGTCTAAAATTATGTTAAAACAAGTATGTAAATTATCATCAGTATCTACCGGAAATATAAGTAGCACAAAGAGGAAGAAGGTAAATTAGCATTTCTTGAGGACTTGCTCTGTTGGATGTTTCATGGACGTTATTTAGTCTTCACAGCTGCCCCAGCAGATAAGTAGGTATCGTACACATTAAACTGAGGCTCAGGCAGCTCTGCTCAGAGTTCCAGAGCCAGTGCAAGAGCCCCAGGGTTCCTGTTTATAAAGCACCTGGTATCCTTTAAAAATGAAAACAGGAAGGAATTTTTGATGGTACAGATTGTTGGAAGGTGTGAAAGAAGCTCTTTCAGAAGTGAACTATGGAAAATCTGACTTAGGTTGTCTTCATTTTAAATTGTTGAAGTTGCTCGCTGATGGATAGAGTGGCATCTAGCCGGTGAGTAGAAGAGTTTACGAAGTCCAGTGTCTCGGTCCTTATTTTTTTGTTGTTGTTATCATTCTGGATTTTACTTGGTTACTTCCAATCGTCTTTTGTCCCCAGGCCATCACTGATAACACAAAGATATGCATCCTTAATACTGCGAAATACAAAGACTATCTTCTGCAATTGTAGATGTGTTTTCCTGCTCACATTTTTTTTTAATTTAACTAAAAACCGATGATTGAACTGAGATTTTAAGAAGGTTTAATCATTTTTATCCCTTCTCAGTCATAATTTTACTAATAAGATTTGACTAGTATCAACTATTTGAGGACTATTTTTCTTGATTATTAGCAAGATACATTCTTACTTAGTTTGGTTCCAGTAGGCAGGTTTTAGTGTATGATTTTGTTCTGTTTTGCTGGTTATGCAGACTCCACCGAGCCCTTTTATTCTGAACATGACTTCTAACTAGTTCTTCCTCAGAATATTTATGATACTGAATCATTTATTTAGAACAAGAATATTGACAAATTTGGGGCCTTGTTTTAGTATACTGTAGATGTTTTTAGTATGCTGAAGGAGGTTTTTTCTCCCCTTTGTCCCTCTTCATGAAAGTTCCCGTTGTGAACATACTTTTGGGGGTGAGGAAAACACCTTACTTGATAAATCAACTTTCGGTAATTATTTTGTAGCAAACCATGTTTACAGTTAGGCTTTTTTTGGAAAATAGTAAGTTTTTGATTTTGACAGTTTGAATAGTATTCTCTTATGTAAATGAAATGCAGAAACTTATCAACCGTTTCCATCAATATGTCATAAACCACAAAACTCATTGAAGCTGAATTTGTAGGTTAAGTTGTTTCACTGATATCCGTGCCTCTGTAATTTATTTCAAAAATAGACTGAGTTCTTTTAGTTACTCTAAGATAGTCAGAATAGAGGGGAAAACATTTGTCAGAGAAAGGGGGAAAAAGAAAAATTTCTTAAAGGAAAAGCCGCTTTTTAATCCTGGGTGAGGTTTCTCACCATCTCAGATGTAAATGGACAATATTTTTAGTCATCTTCCTTTTTAATATCGAGTGTATTTTGGCAAATCTTTGTCCCGTGCCTGGACTCTAAGAACGTTGAACGGAAAGGAAATGGAACAATGAGTACCATGTTTCCTCTGATTTCTTCCTTCTCAGAGGAGAGTACATTTCTTTATTCTAGTCACTTTTTAGAAATTTGATATCATTTATGCAGATGTTTTTATTTCCTTTTGATATCCATGATAATTATTTCTAAAACTCAACTGCAAAAAATTTAGAGTGACACTTAAAAATTTTCCTTCTCTGAGTAAGAAGGAAGAAGAAGGCATTTTGTTCCATCTAGAGTGGGAAGACAGACTCACCCCCAGAAAGGAGCATCAGTCCTGAAAGATGGAGGAGAGAAAGAAAGGTGGAGTGATTCAGCTTAGCTGTACTAAGAGCAGCTCTCAAGAAGGACCTTAAAATAAGGAGCTAAGATAGCTAGAGCCTAGGCGATGGGACAGAATCTTAGAGGGGGGGTCTTGTCCAGCCTTCTGCTTTTAAGTGAGTTGTGAGGCACAAAGAGATGATGACACATGGTCACTTTTTTCTTTCTTCAGTTTCTCTCATAGCCCCAGAGCTCTGGGAATTGATCCTCATGGCCAGATTCAGTGTCTTCTCTCTGTTGAGCCCACCCAGGTCCTGATAATAGAAAGAAACATTTTTCGTGATATGCAAGAAGGAATTAAGTGAGAAATAGTGGGAGAAGTGTAGGAGTGGGACCTTCTGCCTCTTTTTCTTGTTTATTCCACCATGGAATAATTGCTATTTCTGACCTCCTTCCTTTGGGCAATTGTTGTCGAAACATTTTGGTCCAAGGCTGTTATCTAGGACCAGGAGCCACCAAAGTTTATTTAAGAAGAATTGGAGGCAGATGGAAACCCAGTAGTTTACAGCAGCAAACAAAACAAGAGAAGCACCTGGAACCCTTAGGTACAACCTGGCCTTACCTGACCCAGGGTAACCCTGCCTCCCACCCACTTTCCCCAGTGAACTCTGACTGCAGGCACCTTAGCAGTGGGATGCCGCTCACGGTTAGACGCCATGCCCATTTACTATTAGAAATAGGGGCATGTTTTGCTAGAGATGGTAGAGGTTAGCTGAATGAACATCTCCTTATCTAATATTTTGCTAGCTAGCCCTCTGAGCAAGAACCATCTGGTTTTTATTTGCTTGCCAACTTCAGCATAACCCATCTACTCGCCCTCTGTGCTAGGTTTACCTTTAGGAATTCGTTTCCCAGATCTGCTCACACATATAGCTTGAATACTAGCGACTTCCTTAAGATTTCATCACCTCGTGGCTGGTTCTTGCTGTAGCTCCCTGACATGGACCCATCCCCTGTTCTAATTAATAAACATAGTACCTAGATTGTGTATTGGGTAAAGGCATGCCCTGTAATCTTGCCTTTCTTTCATCCATTCATTCTTGAGGCCCTGAACCTTGCTCAAGGCTCATTATCTAGAGCTTGGACAATCCTAGTCTGACCCACAGTTGGGCATTAATACTTGCATTATTAATTATGAATAACCCACCCCATCCCACCCCTATACACAATTCCCATCATAGGGAATGTGGCTTTCATGTCAGTATCAGGAGCCTTTGTAGTTTTGAATGTCAGCAGTATTCATGAGTAAGTCAGGTAGAAGTAGTTCAAGACTGGAGAATTAAAAGATGGAAAAAAGAAGAAGGGAGAGTAAACCATTGAGGGGCGGGGAGGAGTGGAGGGAGGCAGGAAGAGAGAAGCTGATGGGAGCAGAAAAAATACATGCCTAAGGGCTGGAGCAGCTCTTGACTGTTGCCATAGGCTAGTGGCACTAGAGTCCTGGTGTGAACCCACTTGATGGCTGTGAATCTCGCTCTGAGGTCTTAGGAAGTGCTCTCCAATGGAATAGTCCAGATTTGTTGTCATTTTAGCAAAATTACACAGTGAAGAAGTTAAGAAAGTGGACAAGGAAATAGGCTGCCTGTGTTCTTTCGTGGTTCCTTTCTTCCTTGATTGAGAGGAAAACCAATATTTTGTTTTACTTTTCATGCGAAAAGAACAACGAATCTTTACTTCTTTTCTTGTGGCCATAGTCTAAATGAATTGCTCCCTTTTTGAATATGAGAAATGGTTTGTTTTTTAGTTTTTAATTTTTTTTTTCCTTTTTCTCCCCAAAGCCCCCCAGTACATAGTTGTGTATTCTTCGTTGTGGGTCCTTCAGCTTGTGGCAAGAGAAATGGTTTTTGACATCAGAAAATTTCAGCCTCCTCTGCCCACATGCACATGTAGAATATATATGTTCATATAGATTCAGTAACGTCAGAGTCAGTTAAACTGCTTGGCTAATATGAAAATAAAGATTTACCTACTTTTAAATTCAATAGAGTAGAGGGAAAATGATAAGCCAAATTAAACTGTAAAGTTCTTCAACATCAGTAAGTTTCACACAGCTGCAGGGTAAGTTGACGAAAGGACGTGTTCAGCCAGATGGCCTGTGCTGGCCTCCTTCCCATTCCTGCAAAAGATATGTTATTCACTCCCAGGGTAGCTCAGGGAAAGGGCTGATTATGGAATTAAAACAACCAATGTCCAATTAACCCCTGTTTTGGTCAATGTTTCCTACACAGTTTGGATAATTGGCATACTTTAGTTCCGTCAAGGGGGGCAGCTGGTATATTGGTTAGTTCTGGCTCCTGGGAATAAGAAATCTGAAATTCTATTATCAGCTCTGCCCCTACAAACTCTAAGTATGACCTTGGATGTCTTACTTACCTCTTTGTGTCACTAGCTTTCCCCATTTGAAAATCAGAGCAGTTGCTCCTCGACCGTGCATGAGGTGGAGGTACCGCAGGAAAGGTGAGGGAAGAGTGTTGATGTTTGCAGAGGTCTGTGGGACCGTGGGTTAAAAGGTGCGGTTTTACACAGTGTCACAACAGTGGCTTAGGGATGCTGTGATTGCAAAGCTCGAGTCCAGGGGGACTTAGTCAAGGCATGCGCGAAGCGCTTCAGGAACCAGTGAAGGAATGCATCACACCGCCTTGAAACTGGAAAAGCATGCAGCAACTCCCAGCCGCCTCTTCTCTCTGTCGCTTTTGCCTCCCTCATCTCTGCTTCTCTCCACGTGCCTACTTCATTCTTTTCTCTCAGCCTATTGCCTCCTCCGTATACTAACCTGTGAAATGTGGCGTCAGTAAAGCAACCCGAAAATGAAGGTTTTCAGTCTCTTTGAATTCCAGATCCCAAGAGAAGAAACGGATTGGTCCGGTTTAGTCAGGTGCCCAACGTCGGTCCATTCCCCTGAGGCTAGTGGTGAGGGAACAGGTTCCGTAAGAGAAAGGTCTAGAGGAGAAAGAAACGATAGACATCTTTTGTACGTGAAATTCCTCTTTGGTTTAAGCAAACATATCTTACAAAATTACAAACTTGAGGAATTCATTAGCTAGCTTATTAAATTATTTTACAGATCTAAAGTATTTTTTTAGTTTTGCAGGATATGTATAGGTTTATGTTAAAGCATTCAGCAGATAATTGTGAGCACCTCAAAACTATCTAGGATGGAGATACAAATGCAAAAGTCAGTCCCAGCTCTCAAGGAGCTTTATGTGGGATGACTGGCAAGTGAAGAAAGTTTTGTTGAGAAAGTCCACCGTTCTGGTGCTCTTTCGCTGAGTGATAGGATAGTTAACATTAATTGAATGATTAGAAAATGCCAGGCATATTTAATGCAACAGCTTTATGAGGTGGTACTATTATGATTCCTATTTTACAGCTAAAGAAACTGAACCCCAGAATGGATAAGTGACATGACCAAAGTCCCCCACTGGTGAATTGCAGAGTCAGGAATCCAAAAATTGTTCTCTCGTCCGCTGCGCTTTGTGGCCTTTCTAATAAAGACAGGAGATTACAAGAGAGACAAGATTTTAGACAGGAGAAGTAACCCGAACTCCTCAAGGTGCTGCGAAGGCGTTTGCTTTGCCAAATGTTTTCAAATTCACTTTTGTTATAATCTGTGGAAATTTAAAATAATAGGAAAGGCTGGAATTCAGAAGATCCTAATTTGGTTTTGGGTGAGCCACTTACTGGTCAATTAACCCATTACTCAGTTGCTTTGAGTTTTAGTACCCTTGTTTGTTAAAATGTGAACGGGGATAATATGATATTAACCAGCGTGGGAAAAGAATCAAGGGAAATGTATTTCCTTTGAGGAGGAGGAGGAATGGCTCCGAGCTCTTGGGAGAAAGCAGGCTTGTTTAATGTACAGTAAGGTCTGGAGGAGTCAACAGTCTGTGGCCGAGAGCTCTCAGGAGCTTTTATTACACACTTCGCCCAGTCAGGAATGTGTAAAGAATCGCATCTTTGCAGCACCCACCACAGACTGGCGCCCAGGAGCATTTGTCTTCCTTGGTTTGCCCTTCGCCAAACTCCTGTCAGCATAGAATGTTAACTGTCTTATCTAGACCTTAGCAAGGTGATAGACTTAGTGGAATACGCCAGCAATTTTCTAATGTGTGAAGGATAATTGAAGGCTTGGCCTTGTTTTCTGTGGCCCCAAAAGGACTAATGATCGGACTAAAAGGAGAGAGATTTTAGCCCAGTGCAAGGAAGAATTTTGTCCTGTTGTCATTGTGCAAATAGAGAACGAATTCTCTGAATAACAGGTGACCCTTACTGACCGCCTGTGTTGTGCCCAGGCACCATGCTGAGCGTTGTACAAGTCTTGTCACATTCATTCCTCACGGTGGCTCTGGGAAATAGGTATTGGTTTTTGCACGTTTATAAATAAAACTTTACACAGTTGTTTGACTTATAGATCAAACAGTTGGTAAGTGGAAGAGCCAGAAATTGAACCCAGAACCATCTGATTCCAAAAGATACCACCTTGGAAGACAGTCCATGGTCACTAGAGGTTTTCAGAAATAAACTCGACAACCAGAGTTAGGAGATAGGTTATAAAGGAGTTTAAACATTAGTTGAGTGATTGGTTAGGCAGCTGACCTCCAGCTCTCTTCTAACCTTTAAATTCTGTGATCCTATTGTGTTTGTAGAATCAATTTGCAAGACGTACTGTTAGGAAAATGATAGCTGGTGATAGAATCTTTATAGGAAAATAGGTTTCTCTTCATAAAATTAGCAGCTCTGCCAATTCTATACAAGTTCTATAAATTTGTATTCTCGGTGTTATAGAAGCTAGGATGTTTGTCATTTTAGCTTTAAAAAGAAGCCATTAGTCCAAGTGAATAAAGCGTCTGGCAAAAAACCCCCACAACATTTTATAATGATAGACAAGGAGATTTGATTTGATAGTGTAATATCTTTAAAACAAATGTCTAAATAGCTTTTGGAATACAAAAGACATATTTTGGGGTTTTTTGTTTTTTAAAGATTGGGACCTGAGCTAACATCTCTTGCGAATCTTCTTTTCCTTTTTTTTTTCAATTATTCTCCCCAAAGCCCCCAGTGCATAGTTGTATATTCTAGTTGTGGCATGTGGGATGCCGCCTCAGCATGGCCTGATGAGCCGTGCCATGTCCGTGCCCAGGATCCGAACCAGTGAACCCTAGGCCGCCGAAGCAGAGCGGGTGAACTTAACCACTCAGCCACGAGGCTGGCCCCTGTTTTGTTTTTAATATATATTAAAGAGTGTCTTACTGTACATTTTTAGAAAACTGGGTTTTCAAAATGTTATCCATGTACATCAACATTAGGTACTTTCTGGACCCACATGACTTCTCAGCCTCGTCAGACCTGAGAAATATTATTTAAGTGTAATTGCACATGCCACCAAGCAAGAGGGAACCTGAAGCTTACCCCTTCAGTGTGGGTCAAAGGAGTGAATTTCCCTCGTTTTATATTGCTAGTAACAGCAACATGCAATGTTGTAATGTGAGAAGTAGAAAGGACAGGCCAATGACTCGTTGACTCCTCTTGCATCAGTATTCAAGACCTGTTTGGACAGTGTCTGTTTTTGTTGAATTGCTTTTTAGTTTTTCAGGTTTAAAGTCTTTAAAAAGTAATTTGATTGCTTTTACATATTCTAACTGAATCACTTTATGGCAGGATATTGTTTTTATTTAGCCAAACACAGTGAAAGCTCATACCTGAAGCTCTTTAACAAATACAGGTTCAAATGAAAAAGATCATCCTAAGAATAACTTTGGCCAATTTAATTTCATCTTTATTACAAAATTTAAAGGGTTCAAATACTTCGGTATATGATTATTATCTACTTCAGTGATTGATTTTTCAAATGGGCATAAAGAAACAGTCTCTCAGTTATTGATAAACAGTATAAAGTTAATTCATACAGCCTTTCTTTCCCCATTTTATTATAACTATTTTTTTGGATGAGTTTGATTTGTCTGTTTTAGGGATTAAATCTTTTGATATGATGCTTCATTTCTTCATACATCCTCCATCATAAGAAAATTTAACAAAGAAATATTTTAACATTAAATAGATTTTATTCAGCTTCTTATAGGGTGAGTAGTTTGAGAAGGAAAAATGGTGAAAAGCTTTATGGTACCAGTATTTTGAAACATTTGCTCATTCTTGATGTAGTCTATGGGCATATTAGATCTTACAAACCTTGACTTGGGAGACACTGACTAAAGGAAACTAAATGAATATGGTCGGTTTTTTATAAACATGTTGAAGTAAAGATCCTCTTATAAAAACTTGAAAATCTTCTAAAAATGTATATATTCCTACAATGTTTAAATCTTGTGTTTTTTCTAAGAGAATATTAGTCACACGTGTTTTCCAAACCCACAGAACTGCCTGCATAGGATAAAATACTTGATTACTCTTTAATTTTGTAATTTTCGTTTGTTAATTTATGTTTGGCGGGGGAAGGTGTCTTGAATTTGAAACCAAGCATTATAAATAGCATTGTATCATTTTAAATCTGAAAGTAGCTTAGAGTTATGTCTGGTCACCCCTCATATTACAGACTAAGGCTCCAAGAGGTTGACTTGTCACATGTTCTACTGGGAATGCTGTCTCTGCCAGATGCTGGGATGTAAGGATGACAAAGATGTCATCCTTGCCCATAAGAAGTTTCCACTCTAATTGAGGGCCAGGCATAAACAAACCAAAATACAATTTGTAATGAGATGATTGAAAGATCTCCTGAGTGCTATGGAGTCCCCAAAATGGAAACTGTCCTCAGCCTGTGCAGTTGAGGGAAGGCTGCCCAAGGAGGGAGGCGATAAGTCCTCAGCTGAGACTTACAGAATTAGAAAGATGTCTTATTCCTTTAGCTTGATTGTAGGCAAATGGAACGTATTATATGATTCAGAAATGTATTATATGATTTAATTTTCAAATGATGATGATGGTAGGGATTGCGTGGGCAAATGAGAGAAAGGACATGAGCAGAAAGTTCTTTACTCTTTATTCTATACCACATTATTTCTCCCACTGTTATGTTTTCCTCATATCCTCATGTAATGACAAAAATTTTTTAAAAAACAAATTATTCATTTTATATAAATGTTATAATTGAAGGCACAATCCTTACTGTACTTAATCTAAAACAACGAAACAAAATGCACGTAGTAGGAAATGTTCATGTGAGAATTTAAGTAATTGATATTGGAGTTGAACAAACTGCTAAACAGGGACATGATCGATAGAGTATGTATGTAGCATTCCTCATATCATCATTCTATCTCAAAAAACCAGAACAATGATGTACATGATAGAGATTCTCACAAAGCTAAAGCATTTAATTTTTTGGTGTTAAAATCTTTTAATTTTATTAAACAGTACTAACAGTAGCTAGTAGTAGTTGTTTTTAACGCTCTTAATTGCTAAAGGAAAAGTTGTCCTGAAATATTTTTGGTCTAGTAAGTGAAGTCAGAAAGGCTCTGAGCACGTTACCTAGACTGCTGTTCCTCCTGCTGCTTCTCCAGCTCCTGGGAGCCTCTTCTAAGCCCTCCTTCCTGTCCCCACCTCAGTTTAATCTGTGTCTCAGTGTCAGATGCCATGGCAGGGGCCAGGCACGCTGTCCCTGCTGCCTGGAGTGAACATGCCTGAGACCTGATAGCTGCAAAGATGGGTCCCCAGATTGGCGGTCACTGGCCACGGTTACTCAGATTATTACTTCAGACATTTGCCTGTGTGTACCCGTGCGCAAAAGAGAGGTCAGGGAAAAGGAAGGGTGGCAGTTTCTCCAATCAAAATGAAACCATTTAAAGTAAATAGCCTGCTGATGGTATGCCAATAGCTTCATCTTCCTAGTTGAAGAACATATTTTAATGTTACCTGTTAATATTTAAAGACATGGAAATTCTCCAGGTACACTGTGCATATTCTTTTTTTGTTGTTCCTTAATCCCCTGGTTGGGACCCTCTCAGGGTTATTGACTTCTTCCCTTTATAGATATTGTTACTATGTCTGTCTGTCTGTCCGTGGGTTGTGTCTGTGGTGATATTTCTCTGCCACAGACTGACTAAAACCTTCAATCTAGAAAGCTTCGTGTTCTGGGCCAGTATGGGCAAGAGTGGTGTCATATTGTTTATCATTTCTGGAAAATCAAGTCAGAGTTCGTGGTCCGTTCTCAGCAAGGCAGCACTTTCACCCAGGCAGCACATAAAGAAAAACGTATTTATTAATTGACAAGTGATTCCTCCACATAGACTTTAATAGCGTATTTTATAAGGAGTTCTATTTGTGTTAAAAGAAAATATGTCAGTAGATTCTGTGTATCAAAGTTTGGTGTACAAATTAGTGCCCATTACTGGTAATTTTGAAATACCCACAGCCTGCTTCTGCCTCATCAAGGAAGTTCCTGTTTTCAATGGTGTTTAATTTGATGTATATTTTTTTGCCTTTTTCCTTTGTTATTGAGAAACTAGCTGTCTTTCCAGGATAGTGGAATTTTAGTATTTTCCTTCCAACCTAATTTATCAAAAATAATTTTGCAAAGTGAAAACTTGATAATTAAGAACATTTACATGTACATGTATCATAATTTGAAAAGTATATGAAGCTACAGCAGGTGATGCTTGATTTAACAAGGAGAGCTTTTATATTAGAAATATATATAGCATTTTGCATCCTTAAAAATGATGTCTTGATCAGAATGCTTCAGTAAGAACATTCATCACATAATTCTTGGTTTCATAAATGTAATTTAAGATAAATTCAATATCTTGTTTCAACAGCTGAAACAAAAGTCATGGTTTTTAGATAATTGCACTGTTCAATAATGTATTCCATTAAGAATCACTTTTGTTGTTGTTAACCAAAGTTTCTTCCTGTATGTATAATTTGGAAATTATCGTGGAAGACCATGGATACACTATAAAACTTTCCTGGTTGAACCAATTTTTAGCAGTTTAATCTGTGTATTTGGGAAGAAGTGGGCCAAGATATTGAAGAATAGACAGTTCATTTCCATTTCAGCTGGGTAAAGGCTTGGAGGTGTGGAGGAGCATGCTCAGTTCAGGAACCTGCAAGTTAAATTAATTTCAGAATTGTCACATGGCAAAGATCACCTGTAACAAACAAACAAACAAATAAGTATGCAAGCATACACGCACACAAGTAAGAACTGTGATTCTGAAACAGACACATGCTAGTCTGCTTTCTTACTCTGTGATCCAGTGCAACATTTTGGCAGAACATGCGTTATAACCAAAAGTACGTGAAGATCTTGTCTTCCAAGATGGGGAACACTTTAAAAACAGAGTGTACCCTGTACGTAAATGCAGAGTGTACTAAACTGCAGAGTGTAAGTGTACTAAAAACCCCAGGAGCTTTGATCAAATGCCAGCTGTTACATCAGTTTTGTTGGTAATCTTTCTTACTGATCTGTGACCTTGACCTTGTGCTTGTGTCTGTATATCAAATCTATTTTAGAGATGGGGAGACCATAGTTGAGTTTAATAGAATTTATGCTCCAATCTCAAAGGATGTTCCTCTATGTATATATATATATATACTATAAACCCTCAAACAATTCCAGGAGAAGAAAGCACCATTTTCCATTATATTTCATATTTTGATAGAAATTGGAAAATATTATGCTTTTCAAAACTGATAGAAAGCACCATAGTTTGAAAAGCTATTGGAAGAGGTTAGGAGAAGATATGCCCTCTGTTAGTTTTATACCCTCTGTTAGTTTTACATTTAAACCCTTTTTTTCACACTTGTGTGCTACCCAAATAATTTGTTATTATTTTGTGTTTCTTCAGAGATTCTGTTGTTTTTTTTGAGAACAGTAGAAGTCACTGAGCAGACATTAATGTTAATGCTAAATAAATATCACGTGTTCCTTGTCATATAATAATTCTCTTCCTGGATTTTTAAAAATTACATTAGAGTGAATTTTATTTAACAGTATTCTGGTTTCTGTGTTTTCAAGATAATGCAACAGCATCCAGGAAGACATTGCGTTTTTGGAATAGAAATTGTGGACAGTTAAACTTTTTCTCTAGTTCCCTTGCTTCTGTCAACCTTTTTAACTTAAAATCTCCAGCTTCTTCATCTTAATTTTGATTTAAAATTAAATTTTTTTAATAAACTGTAGAGGTAGAGTAAAATGGATAGAGGGTTTATTGAATCTGATTCACATACGCAAGCCTTCTGAGGATAATTCAGAACAAAGAAGCTCGTCTTTATTTTGCTATATCAATTATAAGGGATATTTGTTTCTGTCAGCAGGACAGTTATTTCACCTCTCTCATGCATTTATCTATGTCATCAAGTGTCTTAAATCTTCACTATTGCTTTATATTCAGTATCTAACTACTGTGAGATAAGCAAAAGCTCGAGTTTGAATATAAGCTCATATTTAGCCTTTAAATAGACATCTGTTTAAAATTCTGTGACCCTAGTGAAGAAAATAATGAAGATAAATAACTTTGGGGGATTAGGTGGGTAAGGTGTATGACTATTTCAAAACCATCTTCGTCCTCTAGAATTCACGAAAAAGACTCTGAGACATATGGGTCAGGGCTGTTTTCACCTTTCTGGTTAAAATGCTTGTCATTTTTATCAACTACGATTTGATAAATTACTTAGAATCATAGAAATAAAATTTTAGAGTTGAAGAAGGCCTCAGATACATGTCTCCTAGTGTTGAACGCTTGAGTTGGTCAAGCACTGGTGTCTCCTTGTAAGCCTCTTTTAAGGGGCAGCGTGAGTGACACTATTTTACTCCTGTGGAAGCAGCTGACAGCAAGGTAAAGCTGATGGGCCTGGAAGTTCGGAGCAAATATGGCTTTGGGCAAAAGTATGTACGGCCCTCAGGTTGCAATGGAGAGCAGTCTGGGCACCTGCTTTACTTGCTACCGTGTCAGTGGCTTCTGTCACCAGTCTCTGAAGAGTGTTTGTATCTAAACTGAGAACCCCTGGGAGAGGGTAAGAAGCTCTTATGGTCTAATTTCAAATGTTGAGGGCTGTCACTTGAGAAAATGTTTTAAGATCGGTTTAGTTTCCTGGCACCCATCCAAATGTACAACCACTCATTCACCTTTTGATAGCTAATACTACAAAGAAAGTTATTGTCTTGGAATTCAACTTCTGGCAGAGGATATATACTAATTTTGATTTTTTTCCAAGAAATTAGAAATATATTCTGATAAATGAAATTTCAGGCCTACTCCTTTACTATGCCCTTATTATTCCCAGCTATGAAATGGCAACAACTGAATGTTTCTTTTATTCTTAATTTTTCCCAAAAGCTAACTTTTCATTTATAATAGAGGATTCGCTGTAGTCTTCACTTTTCAGTGAGGCCCCGGGACCCTTATTTGAAATGTTACTTTTCCTTTCTTGTTCTATGAAGTTAAGTGCTGGGTTTTATGTATTCTAACTTTTCATCAGCCCTTGGTTTGGAAAGCTAATCTCGTCCATTTGGATAAAATGTTTGGTGTTACATCCTCTCGGTGAATTGTTCTTGGGTTTTTGTTTCCTGTTCAACTTTTGCAACTTTCTTTCCAAGTCTCTCCTTAAAGAAGACCAAGAGTTCTCTGAATTATTTACCTGCATTTGTATTGCTTAAGTAAAAATTTCAATAATTAAGGCTTTGGAATCTTCAGAGTACTTAGATATTTTTCTTCTGATCCTTAATGAAGCATCGTAATGTTTTTCTTGTCCTTTTGTATAATAAGCATCTCCCAAATAATCCACAGTGGAATTTAGATAATATTGTTCAATAGGAGTTGTTCTTGAATGCCACAATTAAGTAGCCTTTCAGTTACTTCTGCATTTTGAGGAACCAGAGCCAAGAATCCAAGTGCTCATTGAAGTAGCCTTGCAGAAATACCTTTCAATTCAATACTCCAACAGGTGTTACTTGATAATGCAGAAGAAATTGGAGTAGATTTCATTGAAACAAATGGAACTCATGAGGTATTCATTAGACGTTATTTAAATAGCATACAAAGTGGCTTCCTAGATGTTTAATCATTAAAGTCTGTTTTTAATGGAGAATTTGATTGCAAGTAAGATACTGAATCTTCTCCTTATAAACAACTGGAAAAAGACCTTTCTCATTATCTATTCTCAACCAAAAGTACTCCCACGTATAAGAATCCTGTTAGATGCATCCTTTGTTTATCTAAGTAAAATCTTATTACTTGGACTTTACCATTTCAAAAATGTTTAAATATTCAGCAGACTTTGCCTTTGCTTAATAAACCATTTCCAAATAGAAAGTGAAAAACATATTGCAATGGAAATAGTTTACTTCAGAGAATCAATGTAAGACCTACTTAGGAACTGTTAATATGTGAATTATTTACAACTGTCTTTTATTGATTAAAGCTCTTTTAAAAAAAAGTTACACTGCAGCATAATTTCATGGTTTTTAGGTACTTTAAAAAAAAGAAAATGTATCTTTTCAAGAAATATACCCCGAATTCAAGCGTTTTACTAGATATTTCATTAAACTAGTCTATGTGTTGAAACTTAGATCTTTCCCAAAATCTATCTATGCATATGGTCAAGATTCTGTGGAATTTTTTCATGGTTTAGTTTTATTCTATTATTTTGTTTAATATTTCTCCCGTGCCATAACAATAATTTTTTTCACTGCTTGCTAGTGGACCAGTAAAATCTCAATTTTATGAAATTTAAAAGATACTTTTATGCTTATAAACAATTTTCAATTAAAAGGAAGATTCGGTTTTATAATTTTAACACTGTAAAGTAGTTGTACATGAATTTTATTAAATTGTCTTGAAATGCATTAACCTTTGGTGTACTATCAGGGTTCTTTGGACCCAGTTTTAATTTTTGAGGTCTGTTTTTTGTGGGGTTTTTTTTTTCATGTTTCTAACTAGTAGGAAGGATTATATTACATGACTTTTTTTTTTTTAAAGTTTTAATGAATGTGTTTTTAATAGAAAAAAACATTGTATCTTGTTATTACAGTATATGTCCATTGGAACCTTTTATATAAATCAAAGATACATTATGGAATCTTAGTGATCTTATTTTTCCTGTATCTTTAACCATTTTATCATCTTGAGAATTAATTTATCATTTATTCCCAACTGTGCCAAATAAAGACTAAACTACTAAGCCAAAAGGAAAATAATGGAAGTGCCTAGAATGATGATGCAGTAATGAAGTGTTGTCATTATTACATCATCTTCAGTTTTCTTATTGCATAGCTCATTAATATTGTATTATCTTTCAAGCATGTAAAAAAAAGTCTGGAGACGCTATCTTTGTAGTCTTTCTATTTTGTCTTAACTTTTAGTAAATACAGTAGAGAATTCACTATTTTTCATTTCCCATCGATAATGTCAAAGAGAAGAAAGTTGGCTTAGGGAGATGCTCCAGTTAGATGAATCAGAGGATGAATGGTACTAGCACTCTAGACATGATTGAAGATGGTGACGTTGATTGTATAAGCAACACCTCTGACTATTGTTTTCAGATGACAGTATCCCAGATGAATTTTCTCCAACTCAAGAATCAATGAGTGAACAATATAGTTCTTTTTTTCTCCAGCTTTATTGAGATATAATTGACATATACAACATCGTATAAGTTTAAGGTATACAATATGATGATTTGATGTGCATATATATTGCAGAATGATTGCATAGTAAAGTTGGTTAACAATCCATCACCTCACATAGTTACTATAATAATGTAGTTCTAAAGACAAAAGGGAAATATAGTATGTTCATCCAGTTAGTTGCTTAATAGGAAGGACGTCATCACTCAGTATTTTGTGACAAGAACCTCTATGCTCTGTTTTGCTTAAAAGCTGCAAAGCAGTATTCTTTCTTCTTTTATGATGTTGGCACACCCAAATTTATTTGAAATAGTTCGTAAGTGGACAAATACTGAAGGCTGGTGTGTAGTAAGAGATTGGGAGAAAATAGATGACATAGAAATGAAATAATTCATTGGCTTGATCATTGTTAGTAAATCTAAAAGTAAAAAACATTTTGCAGTTATGGAACAAGGAAGATTTCTGTCCTTCCTTCAACATAATTATCAGCTGTTAAAGTTGTCCAGAGTAAGATGTTTTGAATTATACAGGTACCAAAAGAAGACCCATAAGTGATGATTAAGCTAGAACATCTTAGACATATATTTGAAACCTGGAATCAGCAAGGTATTTCCAGGTTCATGTGTGACACTTAATGAGCTGTCCGTTTCAAAATGCCTTGCCCATTTTGTGTATGTTGTCCTTTAAAACCTGGAAAATATGGAATTAAGAATTGGATTTGCTACTTGTAAGTCCTTATTAAAAATTCTGATGAAGTTGTTTTACATTATCCCTTTATTCTTCCTCTGTAAATTATTGATAAGTTGATTTAAATATTAATAAAGTCTTCATTAGACCCAGGTGGTAAATTTTTCTTGGTATACTGAGGGTTAAATGAACTCATTAAAATTATAAAGAGCTGATTTTGATTTAGGATGATAATTCTAAAATCAAAATTAAGTCACTGTTTAGTATACTAAATGTTACACTAAGTTTTTCTTAAAATCGGTTTTTCTAAATACTTTATGGAACCACCCTATAAAAATAACAACTAAGTTGAAACAAAACTGCTCCATCAGCTTTTATTTTATCACTGGGTAAGTTTTAGTTTTTTCCCTTCATATATGTGTTTTGGGTGTTCATTAAAGAAATTTTGCTTTACTTTACCTGTCGTATCTATCAACCTAATGTTTAAAGACAGGATATTAATACAATCTATTTTAGTTCCTAAACTAAAGTTTTCCTTCTAAAGCCTCATGAGATTTACAAAATTTGTGAGGCCATTGTTTGTTCATTTGTATTTTTTTCCTGTTTTTCCTTTTTTTTTCTGTCCCCTCAGTAGTTTTACTCTCTTTGATCCCACTTAACCTCCATAAACCATATGTTTTGAGTAATTCTGTTTCCTTTACACAGAAATCGTTTAACAAGTGTGCACCATACAAATAGCATCTCTTCCTTGTATTTATGGAGAGAATGTTGAGAACCATTAAAGAGCCATGTCTGCAAGCTCTAATAAGATCGTTATTGAAATCAGTCATAAACCAGTGGATCCACTGACAAGCCAGTGAATCACACTATTTTATGAAATACTCCAGTTTTAAAATACATTGCTTACAAATCTCTAAAGAAGCCTCACACATTTAGATATTTTTAACTGAATGTACTTAAGTAGTGTTAAACACCTGGTAACACTTAAGTGCTATGTATGGTGGTAATATTTTACATTACACTCTAATATCTGTAGGGCCCAAGGAGCTGATCTGCATCGAAGTATCATGGCTCCTTTTCTTTTTTTTCTAAATTTCTCAATTAAATTCTGTAGTATAGAAATGAAGAAGCGAGACTTGGGAAAGGCAGGAAGAATCGTTAATTATTTCTACCACTTTAGATGTTTAAGGGATAGAAAAGGAAGTGATCTGAAGAAATTTGGCCCACTCAGTTCCCTGAAGAGTTGTTAAAAGTAGGGTCTGAGTGAACTCAGGCCTTCAGGAGTCTCAGAACTCCGACTTTCTTAGGCATTTCATTTTCTGCTAGAATGGTGGTAGTGCCACAGGAAGCAGCATCTCATATCCACAATCCTTCAAATTACAGACTCATCTTATTAAGAAACAGGTTTCTATGAGGAGCTCTTTTTCCTCTCATTGCTTCATGTAATTGGTGCTGTTTATAGAATTTCTTTGCAAAGAAATTAATGAAAAGTAACCACCTTGACTTAGAATTTTCTGGAAACAGTTATTCATCTTCCCTTCGAATCTATTCTAAATTTGTCTCTTGCCCCTCTTCTACAGGATGATGTGATGGTTTAGTGTATACACATAGTTATGTTTATATGTATTATAGTAACCACGTTTTCTAAACTAAAAATTGGTACAAGGGCCTGAACACATTTTTGTAAATTATTTTCATTTTAAAATCTTTTGAAAAATTTTTTCAAATCACATATAGGGTCTTAATTTATACTTATAACAAAGTCACACAAAAAGAAATAGCATGGGTAGGGAGAAGAACATTTTATATTAGGAACACCCTAGAAACTTAGGGTTACAGGTTCACCTGTAACCTGTCTTCTGCATCTGCTAGGAGTGGTCCTCACATTAAAATGTCTACATAGAGCACAAAGCTATGTATGTTTTAAAGCCTTACTTTAAAAACAGATGCATTAAATCTTTGATGGACCTGAGTGAGCATCTAAAGCATCACTCTCTTCTGTTTTTTACTGTCGTGGTAAAAGTTATGGGTGAATAAGCTTGTGATCATATTTAAATGTGTATGAACATAACTAAGACTGTCACACTTTGCACGGGCCTACAAAATCATGTTATGTTTTTTAAGTGCTTCCATTTCTTTGAAAACAGAAATTCTACCAATTACTTACGTAACGTCTGATGTTTGGAGGCGGATGTCCAAAGTGAATCTGTTCTGTGGGCCCCAACCCCACATCAGACTCATCAGATGAGTCCATGTCATGTGCATCTCTTTTCCTCTTTCTCAACTTCTGCTTTTGTTCCTTCCTAAGCTCCCAGTAATGTAAGGAAGCTCGTTCTAGCTCCCATATAGAGCTCGAGTGCCAGATAGGAGAGTTAGCATTCACATTACGTTGCAGAAAAGTGCTTATGAAAATTCGAAACCTTAGTGAGCTTTGCAAGATAGTTATATAACATTAAACTGTTTTCTCTAATTGATTTGGTCATTTTAAGAATATAGATTAATCCATAGTATTTCCAGTAGAGATTTCTCGTTTAGTAGGGATGGCAATAGAATAAATTACTAAAGAAGTGACTATAATGCGTATATATGTGTATATACACCTAAAAACTAACAAGTATTATATTCTTTTGCTTATGGGTGTCATAGCATAATCCTAGTTCTGCATCTCATTAACTATGTTTTATTTTTATTTTTTTTTTAGAACCGATGTTTGCATTTAATGGGCAGCAAAAGATGAAGAAGGAGAAGCGGTATATTCACTAAGGATTCCGTCTGCTTGCTGCTGCAGAGCTCTGTGTTACAGAATTCTGCTGCTGCTTCTCGCTTAGGAGTTGGTCAGCTCTGTGGTCAGACTGCTCTAGAGTTTGCCTGCCTTTTTCTTGTCATTGCCAGCAGAATTCCTGGACAGAATGTGACAGTCCATCTCTAATTACTATGGAAGATGATAAACTGCCGCTCGCTTGTTAAAGTTACGTCTCCATCACCCACAGAAAACCATTCTTTAAAGTGACTAGAAACCAAGCCCTTGTGAACACTTCTATTGAACATGACTCATGGAGAAGAGCTTGGCTCTGATGTGCACCAGGATTCTGTTGTTTTAACTTACCTAGAAGGATTACTAATGCATCAGGCAGCAGAGGGATCAGGTACTGCCGTCGACAAAAAGTCTGCTGGGCGTAATGAGGAAGATCAGAACTTTAACGTTTCTAGTAAGGCATTTCCCACCTGTCAAAGTAATGGGCCAGTTCTCAATACACAGACGTATCAGGGATCTGGCATGCTGCATCTCAAAAAGGCCAGACTATTGCAGTCTTCCGAGGACTGGAATGCGGCGAAGCGGAAGAGGCTGTCTGATCCCATCGTAAATATAAATGTGAAGAAGGAAGCTTTGCTAGCAGGCATGGTTGACAATGTGCCTAAAGGCAAACAGGATAGCACATTACTGGCCTCTTTGCTTCAGTCATTCAGCTCTAGGCTGCAGACTGTGGCTCTGTCACAACAAATTAGGCAGAGCCTCAAGGAGCAAGGATATGCCCTCAGTCATGATTCTTTAAAAGTGGAGAAAGATTTAAGGTGCTATGGTGTTGCATCGAGTCACTTAAAAACTTTGTTGAAGAAAAGTAAAGCTAAAGATCAAAAGCCTGATACCGATCTTCCTGACGTCACCAAAAACCTCATCAGAGAGAGGTTTGTAGAGTCACCGCATCATGTTGGACAAAGCGGAACAAAGGTCATGAGTGAACCCTTGTCGTGTGCCGCAAGATTACAGGCTGTTGCAAGCATGGTGGAAAAAAGGGCTAGTCCTGCCACTTCACCCAAACCTAGTGTTGCTTGTAGCCAATTAGCATTGCTCCTTTCAAGTGAAGCCCATTTACAGCAGTATTCACGGGAACATGCTTTAAAAACACAAAATGCGAATCAAGCGGCGAGTGAAAGACTTGCTGCTATGGCCAGATTACAAGAAAATGGCCAGAAGGATGTTGGGAGTTTCCAGCTCTCAAAAGGAATGTCAAGCCATCTTAATGGTCAGGCAAGAACATCCTCAAGCAAACTAATGGCTAGCCGAAGTACATTTCAAAATGCAATGGGTATCGTTCCTTCTTCCCCCAAAAATGCAGGCTGTAAGAACTCACTGGAAAGAAACAATATAAAACAAGTTGCTAATAATAGTTTGCTCTTACATCTTCTTAAAAGCCAGACCATACCTAAGCCCATGAACGGACACAATCATAGTGAGAGAGGAAGCATTTTTGAGGATAGTAGTACACCGACAACTGTCGATGAATACTCAGATAACAATCCTAGTTTTACAGATGATAGCAGTGGGGATGAAAGCTCTTATTCCAACTGTGTTCCCATAGACTTGTCTTGCAAACACCGCACCGAAAAACCAGAACCCGACCAGCCTGTTTCTCTGGATAACTTAACTCAGTCCTTGCTGAACACTTGGGATCCAAAAGCCCGCGATGTAGATAGCAAAGAAGATCCAGATACCTCAAAGAATTCTAAGCTAAACTCACACCAGAAGGTAACACTTCTTCAGTTGCTCCTCGGCCATAAGAATGAAGAAAATACAGAGAGAAACAACAGCCCTCAGGAAGTGCACAGTGATGTGACAAAGTTCAGTACGCAGAATTACACAAGGACTTCTGTGATAGAGAGCCCCAGTACAAATAGGACTACTCCAGTCAGCACTCCGCCGTTACTGGCATCCACCAAAGCAGAGTCGCCCATCAATCTTTCCCAACACTCTCTGGTCATCAAATGGAATTCCCCGCCATATGCCTGCAGCTCTCAGCCTGAAAAGCCAGCGAATACCGCCTCCAACCACTTGATGGACCTTACAAAAAGCAAAGAGTCGCAAGGAGAGAAACCAGCCCAGAATGAAGGTGCCCAAAACCCTGCAACTTTCAGTGCCAGTAAACTGTTACAAAATTTAGCACAATGTGGAATGCAGTCTTCCGCGTCAGGGGAAGAGCAGAGACCCAGTAAACAGCTGCTCGGTGTGAACACAGATAAACCTGTAGGTATGATTGATAGGTTAAATAGCCCCCTGCTCTCCAATAAAACAAATGCAGTTGAAGAAAATAAAGCATTCAGTAGTCAAGCAACGTGCCCCGAACCAGGACTTTCCGGTTCTGAAATAGAAAATCTGCTTGAAAGGCGCACTGTCCTCCAGTTGCTCCTGGGAAACCCCAACAAAGGGAAGAGTGAAAAGAAAGAGAAAAACCTTTTAAGAGATGAAAGTACTCAGGAACATACAGATAGAGCTTTAAATGAACAAATACTGATGGTAAAAATAAAATCTGAGCCTTGCGATGACTTACATATACATAATACAAATGTGCACTTGAGCCACGATGCTAAGGGTGCCCCGTTCTTAGGGATGGCTCCTCCCGTGCAGAGAAGCGCGGCTGCCTTACCAGCGTCTGAGGACTTTAAATCGGAGCCCATTTCACCTCAGGATTTTTCTTTCTCGAAGAATGGTCTGCTAAGTCGATTGCTGAGACAAAATCAAGAGAGTTACCTGGCGGACGATCTGGACAACAGTCCCAGAAATAGTCAGCTGACACTTGTAGAATCAAAGAATCTTTGCATGGTCCCTAAGAAAAGGAAGCTTTATACTGAGCCGTTAGAAAATCCATTTAAAAAGATGAAAAATAACCTAGTCGATGCCACAAACAGTCACAGTGCTCCGGATGTACTGTATGGGTCCTTGCTTAACCAGCAGGAGCTGAAATTTAGCAGAAATGATCTTGAATTTAAATATCCTGCCAGTCATGGTTCAGCCAGCGAAAGTGAACACAGGAGTTGGGCCAGAGAGAGCAAAAGCTTCAATGTTCTGAAACAACTACTTCTCTCAGAAAACTGTGTGAGAGATTTGTCCCAGCATGGAAGTAACTCTGTCGTCGACAGTAAAAAGAAAGGACACAAAAATAACGTGCCCAGTAGCAAACCTGAATTCAGCATTTCTTCTTTAAACGGACTCATGTACGGTTCCACTCAGCCCAACGCTTGCGTGGATAACAGGACATTTCCATACCCTGGAGTAGTGAAAACTGCCCTGAGTCCTCCTTTCCCTGAGTACTTGGGCTGTGCGGGGTCTAGACCAGAATCTGGGCTCTTGAATGGGTGTTCCATGCCCAGTGAGAAGGGACCCATTAAGTGGGTTATCACAGATGGGGATAAGAATGAGTATGAAAAAGACTCTCCAAGACTGACCAAAACGAACCCAATACTGTATTACATGCTCCAGAAAGGAGGCAATTCTGTTACCAGTCGAGAAACACAGAGCAAGGACATGTGGAGGGAGCCTTCGTCTGCTGACAGTGTCTCACAGGTTACAATCAAGGAAGAGTTACTTCCTGCTGCAGAAACTAAAGCTTCTTTCTTTAATTTAAGGAGCCCGTATAATAGCCATATGGGGAATAATGCCTCTCGCCCACACAGCGCCAATGGAGAAGGTTATGGACTCCTGGGAAGCGTGCTAACAATAAAAAAAGAATCAGAATAAAACGTACCTGCTATCCAGCTTTGGATCTTTTTAAAACTAATTAGTATGAACTTGAGATCTGTATAAATAAGAGCATGATTTGAGAAAAGCATGGTATAATTGAAACTTTTTTCATTTTGCAAAGTATTGGTTACTGGTGACGTTTAAATATGCATACTACTTTTTGCTTTGCGTTAGATGTCATGAGGAAACTACTGAACTAGCAATTGGTGGTTTAACACTTCTGTATGCACCAGACAACTGTGAGCAACCTCCGAATGAAATTCTTTTATAATCGCAAATAATAGGCATCAATTAAAAGGTAAACCTCCATCCACGGTGGATTAATGCATTTTGCTGCCTTTATTAGGGTACTTTATTTTGCTTTTCAGAAGTCAGCCTACGTAACACATTTTTTTAAAAGTCCAAATTGTTAAATAACTCTTTAAAGGATAATTACTGAATAAAAACCCTAGCGTTGATGCACTTCTCATTATCGAATTCAAAAATAAATTAGAAAAATTCTGCTTACATTTTTCACTTTTGCTAAAACACATATTTATTTTTAACTCTTGGAAGGGGTTTTGTGGTTCCCAATGTGTCTGCCCCACCCAAGTCCTTTTCAATATCTATTTCTTTAAACCTTGTACTACTTAGTAAAAATTGCTTACAATTGATGGAAGTTTGATAGAGCCTTAAAAAAAGGCAGATTTCCATTTTTGTATTTTAACTACTTTACTAAATCAATATTCCTCCTTTTACAGAATTAGGAAAGTTAACATTTATCTTCAGGTGGTTTCCTGAATAGTTGAATATTTAAGAAGTTGTTTTTAACAAAAGCAAAATGGCTTTTCTTTGGACAATTTTCACCATCTCTTGTAAAAGTTACTTCTCACCATTTCTGTGGTACCTGTGAGTCTTATGACCAGGGTTTCTTAAAGCTGGACTCAGACCACCTGCATTAGAACCATCTGGAGCACTTGTTTTAGAATGCAGATTCCTAGGCAGCATCTCAGATCTACAGAACAAGAATCTCTGCTAAGTGGACCTGGGAATCTTTCATCTGCATCTTAACACTCCCTAGGTGTTTCTTCTGCACACTGAAGTTTGAGAACCATTGCTTTTGACTTTTCTCAGAACGCAGGACTATAAAAAAAACTATTTGATGCTTTATTTTCCCCAATCCAGTCAGACATCAACTCAAAATTTGCAGTATTGTAGTTCATATATTACCGTTATGTCTTTGGAAATCGGGTTCAGAATACTTTTTATGACAAAAAAATTGGGTGGAGGGGACAACTTTCATATCTGGCTCAACATCTCAGGAAAATCTGTGATTATTTATGTGTTCTAATGAGTAACATCTCCTTAATTAGCCTTAGGGATGGAATAACAGGGCCACTTACCAAACTCAGGTGATTCCGGGATGGTTTGGAAACTCCTCTTGAATATGTCCTCACCTTCTATTAAAATCATTGCCCTAAGAACAGTGCTGACAATGATGAAAACCTTTCTTTCAAACCCAAGAAAGTCACTAAACTCAGATTGACTAAAGAGGAAAGTACAAAGGGCACATATGCATGACAGAGTTGTACACAGTCACTCCATCGGATCTATTATTTTAAAAGAGTGGTTAAAAGTAAACACTGATATGGTCTTGGAAGAACTTAATGTACTATTGAGTCACGTGGGGTTTCAGTCTTGAAAGAAGTCCATGTTTTTAAGTTCAGTTTTTATAATCCACAATTCATTCACCAGATAATATTTTTGTTTTTAATTGCGAACCAGGTTAGCAACTGACCTGTCAAAAAATTGTTATGTAATCAACTGTTAATTAGAAGGAAATCTATTTGAAGTTCTACTTGAAGTTATTTCTAAGATTTTTATATTAAAAATGAGTGTTATTTCCTAATATGATCTGAAACCCTAAATGATTATTTTTTTCTCAAAATGATTTGTAAATAGTTACTGGATATATTATAAAATAACAGTCAGGAGTGAACATTACGCTACATCATGGAGAGATGAAGGCATATGCTTATTCTGAGATGAAAATTCCACTGGCCGGCGGATATATTCTTCTCCATCCCGTCTTTACTCAGTGACAATCTTATTGTCTACACAATACAAATAAGCTTTGAAATAAGTCATTTTTTTCCTGCCATTGTGAAAAGTCTGGAGACTTAGAGGTATGCTAGAAAAAATGTTGATGTTCCCCTTTGATTAGGGGAAAACAGGCTTGACAAGGAAGGGAAATTTAGGTCAGGGAAAAGAATATCAAAGGCCAGTGTTGCTGTTTTTTTCTTTGATTCTTTGCTTGGTTGGTTGTTTTTGTTGTTGTTAGCAGTTAAAGGAATAAGGATATGTAGTGCATAAATAAACATGACCACAAAGAATGCTGTTCTGATTAACTAGAGAATGTCCCCAATTTGAGTTTAGTATGATTTGAAAGAAGAGCAGTGAGAAAGGGCATCCATCCATAAATTCACTTTGTTTATGCATATGTAGATACAAGGACACACATACACACATTTTCAAGGACTATTTTAGATATCTAGACAATTTCTTCCTAATGAAGTCATTTGTGAAAGGGTACTACAGCTCTCATTGACATCGGTAAGGTAGCATTACCTGTTTATTCTCTGCTGCATCTTACAGAAGAGTAAACTGGTGAGAGTATATATTTTATATATATATATATAATATGTATATATATATATATGGACTTGTTACATGAAGATGTTAAAATCAGTTTTTAAAGGTGATGTAAATAGTGATTTCCTTAATGAAAATTACATATTTTGTATTGTTCTAATGCAACAGAAAAGCCTTTTAATCTCTTTGGTTTCTGTATATTCCATGTATAAGTGTAAATATAATCAGACAGGTTTAAAAAATTGTGCATGTATGTATACAGTTGCAAGTCTGGACAAATGTATAGAATAAACCTTTTATTTAAGTTGTGATTACCTGCTGCATGAAAAGTGCATGGGGGACCCTGTGCATCTGTGCATTTGGCAAAATGTCTTAACAAGTCAGATCCGATGTGCATCCCAACATGGCAGTATTCCATTTCTGGACATGACCTGTGGTTTAAGCTTTGTGAAAGAATGTGCTTTGAATCCAAGGGTCTTAAAACTTTTTAAAATCAAGTCAACCTCTCTTCAGCATATAGAGTTCACACAACTACTTTCATGAATTTTTTAATCCCATTGGAAATGTAATCTTATACCAGGAGTATTCCAGTATCCTGGAATATAGGCACATTACCATTCATGGTATGAATTCTGGGGTTTACACAACCAATTTTGATGCTATCTGCTCAGTAATATAATTTGTCATTTTTATTAGAAATTTAATTTCTTCATGTGATGTCATGAAACTGTACATACTGCAGTGTGAATTTTTGTTTTGTTTTTTAATCTTTTAGTGTTTACTTCCTGCAGTGAATTTGAATAAATGAGAGAAAAATGCATTGTCTGTGGTTTGAAATGACTGTTATTTTGTGGGCTTTCTCTGGTTTTTAGGTTTTCCATAAACATAAGTCTCTGGTCATGAAAATAGCAATAAGTTTTCAAGGATGCTTTGCCCTTCTCAGAAAAATAAAGGAAAAGAAGAAGGTGACCAGCGAGTTAGTGCATTTAGAGACAGGGCAGTTGAAACACAGCTCAAAAAGACAGCCTGTGGCCTATCTTCCCTAGCTTGAGTCTCCTATTTGGTGTGTAACTCAATGATCACTGTAGATTTTTACCGTGGAAAAGAGATGGTACATTGTTAAAAAAAATAAAGTTGATTTGATATCTACTTGTTTTAAGATAAGATTTTATTAGCTTTTTATCCAAGTTGCAACGGGGCTTAAGTTTATTTTAAATAAAAAAGACCTTCAGTCATTTTCCAAAAGTGAATGTGTGTGTACACACAAACATATATGTAAATATGTACTGTATGTGTCTAGGTAATGAGTAGTTGAGAATGATAAGCAATATACATATGTAATAAGTAATAGAGACCAGTTTATTTAGAAAAAGAAAAAACAGACGTATCCTTGTGAACTGATGGCCTGGGAATTTTTTTATTTTTACAAAATTATATTATTAATGATAAAGGAGGAAGGCATTTTCCCAAAGATAAGTTTGTATTTTCTGACACTAAAATAAGCGTATTATAATCCAACAGTGAAAATTTTGCAGCTTCTCTCCTAACAGGTTTACAAACATTGTCTAGAAAATATCCAAGTAATAGAAATAAATCCAGCTGTTCTACGTTATCAAAGTGTTGAAAAGTTACACCTTGCTGTATGTGCAGACGCTGTCATCAGAGTCAGAGATGCAGAACCATGTTTTGTTTTGTTTATTGATTCATATGGTGGAAAAGCATAACAAGTGCATTGAGTTATAAATTGTCTAAGAGAGAGTTTTAAGAAGAGAGCCAGCAGTCAGTAATTCTTGACTACAAGATAGTGCCAATGACTTTAACATGGAGAATCTTTAATAATCAGATCAGATTATGATCATTCATGCTATGCAAAGTTCTATTTTAAGCATGTTAACGTGGAAATCTCCTTAACAAATAATTTTGATTTCCTTCCCCCTACCACTGGTATCACTCAACTGTGACCTGTTTGGTTACAGAAAATAGGTTGTAACTGTTCACTATTAAACTTGCCCTTTTTCGTTTATTCCATAAAACTTAGGGAAGTAGTATCCAGCACTAGCACCTTGTAAGCACTGGTGGAGAAATCTATCTTGGTATCATTTAGCATTAATTTACTGCTCCATTTCTCTAAATGATTGGTACAATAATATTTACAATATTTTAAAGATGCCATCTTCATAGCTAAGTTAAAGACCCCAGCTCTGAAAAATCAGAATGAATGGACTCTTCAGTTGTTAGCATAATAATCAGAAATAAAATTCAAATCCCATAAATTCCAGTCCTGGAGAAGTGCTGCTGCACTTAAGATGCCCTCTTTTGAGTGTCTAAAAGTAAATATACAAACCTTTCCAGCAATAACCTGAATTTTAAGATAGTATACTTCACAGTCAGTCAGAAGAAGAGGATTTTCGAGCCAATCCAGTCTTTTTAGAGCCTTTCTTCTTGACACAAAGACCTAGACAAGCTTCTATTTTCCAGTCTTTGCTTTTACCAAGCTTCATGGGTAGATGCTCTAAACTTTGAGAAAAGTGTACGATCCTTTTGGACTACCCATTTCACCCATTTTTGCTGATAAGCCTTCATCTCAGAGGTCACATCTGGAAAAGGAAACAGCCTGCCATCGTGTGCGTGTCACAGCCTCTGGTTTTTGAAAGCTGCACCAACAGGCCTGTAGAGGAGAGCCACAGTGCAAGTCCGTTGTCTGCCATTATATATTCCCTTAGCAAATTTTATGAAATAATTTAAGGATAGAACAGTGAGATGATTTTCTCATAATTAGAAGACTTGAGTCTTCTCTGAAGACTGGAAGGGTTGCCTCTGGCAGCCATTGCAGCCGATGTTTCCATAAGCAAGCTGCAAATCCTCACAAGACTTTTAGCACCTCGTAGGGGGTGCCAGCTAGCCTTGCTACCTCTTGTAGTGTGCCCTTTGACTTCTGCCTTGTCTGCCTTTTCACATTTTCAACTCACTCATTGTCCCGCCATCTAACACCTTTCTGCCTGCCCGTCATCACCCGTCATGCCAGTGTTCAGACCCTCACAGTATGAATCCACGTTTCCTGAGCACATCTGCCTTCCTGGCATCAGTGCCTTCAGTCATGTAACATTCTTTGCCAAAAATCCCCATTCTCAGCCTTGTAAACTTTTGTTTATCTTTACAACGTACCAAATATTACCTCCTCAAAGAAGCCCCCGCCCAGTGATTCCTCCAGGCAGAGTGTGGGGTTCAGCCCTCCACCATGCCATAAGGCTTTGTGTAGCCCTCCCTTATTGCACTCAGAGTGGTTAAGGACATAACTTGTATTCCTTTTAAAGACGAGAAGTGTGTCTTAATCTCCTTATATTCAGTACAGAGTCCAAATCCTGATACATAGCAGTTACTCAAGAAATGTATGCCCAATTAAAGCAAGAATGAAAGGAGATCTCTTCACACAAAAAATGGAAGGCGGCCTCCCCCTCTGTGGACTGGGAGACAAAGTAATTCCTAAGGTAGACACATCCATTTACCTGAAGCAATGCCTAATCTCCCCCAGCTACCTCTAGCTCTAGGGCTCATGACCTGTGTGGGCCAACCCAGGCATTTTCCCTTCTGCCCTCTCTAATCTCCTGAAGAAATGCTATCAGCCCGGAAATTCCTGATAACAGGAGCTGGTTCTTGAAAGGAGAATGGGAACTTGGGGTTTTTGCCAATAAAGGTCTAGTTACCTGTTGCACCATATCTTTCCATGAATAGCAGGGAGCCTTCAGCAGCGACACTATCAACCCTTCCACATGCCACTGTGCCGAGACGAGAATTCGTGGCCTCTCCTGAGCCAATCATAAATATGTCTATGTTCCAGAGGGCTACATTCTCCTGAACTATTCAGAACCAAACCCAGGCAGAACACGCTGTCTTGGTGAGTGTGGTACAACCAACTGCTTGAAGATAAGACCCTCACCAGGGTAGGAGCTGCACGTAGCATTAGGCTATTTCAGATCCTCAGGGAAATCTGGGTCCCTGTGGGTGTGGAAATACAAGGAATCAGCGCCACATAGGGTCTGGTTCACTAGCACTAGTGTTCATTCATTAGAGGGCTTTGACAGTGGCGACTTCTCTATAAGATCTAACTACTAGGTTTTAAGAGTATTAGAGAAGTAATACATGTGTTCAGTGATTCAGTAGATGCTTAATAAAAGTGTCAAACTGATGTGACAGCAGAAGCTCGTCTCTTTCATATGTGTGGAGTGGGCTGAGAGATGCAATTTCCTTTTACTCTGATACCATAAAATTAATGTCATGAACATGTTTTTTAACTGTTGCGTTTTTTCATCCAGAAAAATCACATTTCCTATCCCAAACACCCAAGAGAGGAAGTATCATCTTGGTTGAACTTGTTCTTATTTCACGTGCAGCAACAGTGGAAAATCCAAATAAAAGCATATTCAGGATGAGGGGATGGGTTAGCAGTGGGGATGGAATAGTCCCCTTTCCATAGACAGGTAGGACTGAGAAACATGACTCATGATTTCTGTCCAATATAAGGCCATGGGGAAGAAACAGACACAAGCTTCTGGCTTCAAGGCTGTCTTTCTCAAACAAAGGGGACATTTTCAAGTGGATGTTTATGTAATTAGAGGGACCATGGAGACAGCTAGGTGTATTTAGAGGGAGAACAGAGAAGTTTCAAACAGTGTCCCCAGTTTTGCTAAAGTAGAGGGGACCCTCCCTAAGCTGTTTTCTTCCTCTGAGCTCCTTTCTAGCTTAAGCAAATCAGGAAGGCTTCTGATCTTAACTATATTAATAGAAGATAATCATACTCTTATACTCTCATCAGAGATAAGGAGTTTGTTGTGAGCCTGGACATTTAAAATCAGATTTTTTTTCCAGCATCTCTTCATCCTCAGGTCACGCTGTAGACTTGCAGAGCTGGAATCTGAAACCGTGGCATACAGCGTGGTAAGAGGCCTCATCAACGTAATATTTCCCCTCAAACTAAACCAAACAGCAACCTAACAAACACATCATTAAAACATCATGCTTGTTGGGGCTGGCCTGGTGGCGCAGCGGTTAAGTTTGCACGTTCTGCTTCTCGGTGGCCTGGGGTTCACCAGTTCAGATCCTGGGTGCAGACATGGCACCTCTTGGCACACCATGCTGTCGTAGGCGTCCCAGGTATAAAGTAGAGGAAGATGGGCATGGATGTTAGCTCAGGGCCAATCTTCCTCAGCAAAAAGAGGAGGATTGGTAGTGGGTGTTAGCTCAGGGCTAAACTTCAAAAAGAAAAAAAGAAGAAAAGTAAGAAAGAAAAACATCATGCTTATTTACCTGACTGGCCTTAACAATTAGCAAAACAGTATTAAGGGTGAGGTGATGATGCTAAGTTGTACTCCAGAACTCTCTTTTGCTCCAAATCATAACTGATGGCAATGTGAGAAAGGTTCCCAGAAGCCAATGGTCTTTGAATAGCTAAAGGGCAACTTTCTCAAATAATGATGTTGATGCCACTAGGTGAGTGGGACTTCAAGGCTGCTTTTGATTATCACCAAGTAAACTCTTTTTTTAAAATTTTTTTCCTTGTGATGAGAACTTTTAAAATTTATTTCATTTATTTATTTTGATGAAGATTAGCCCTGAGCTAACATCTGCCACCAATCCTCCTCTTTTTGCTGAGGACGACTGGCCCTGAGCTAACATCCGTGCCCATCTTCCTCCACTTTATATGTGGGACACCTGCCACAGCATGGCCTGACAAGCAGTGCGTAGGTCCACACTAGGGATCTGAACCAGAGAACGCCCTGGCCACCAAAACAGAACGTGTGAACTCAACCACTGTGCCACCGGGCCGGCCCCACCACGTAAACTCTTTCTGAAGCAGGAACATTCAGGCCAGAGCACACTCACATCATCCTACTTATCAGATTGTTTCTTGCTTCCTTGCTTCCTCCCTTCCTTCCTTTTCTCCTTCCTCTCTGTCTCTCATTCTTTGTCTGTCTTTCTTTTTAATGTAATAGATTTATGGAGTTATAATTCACATACTGTACAATTCACCCATTTAAAGCATACAATTCAGTGACTTTTAGTATATTCATGGAGTCACTAGATAAAGCTAATTCGATGTAACTGAGATACAGATAATTCAGTTTCTGTCTCTGTAGATTACATGTTCTGGACATTTCATGTAAATGGAATCATACAATATGTGATCTTTTGAGAATGGCTTCATTCGCTGAGCTTAATGTTTTCAAGGTTCATCTGTGTTGTGGCTTGTACCAGCACTTTCTTCTCTTTTATTGCTGAATAATTTCCCATCATATGTATATGCCGTATTTTATTTGTCCATTTAGGATAAATTTGGACATTTAGGTTGTTTTCACTTTTAGCTATTATGAATAATTGTGCTATGAATTTGTTGTCAGAACCACTCCTCAAAAACAGGAGGGACGACCAATCTAAATTTGGTTTGGATATTCCCATGCATGCAGCATGAGGGTATACAATCAATTGACTGTGAACGAGGATGTTTCTTTCTGGACTCTCAATCCTCTTCCATTGATTTATATGATTATCCTATGCCAGTATCACACCATGTTGATTACTGTAGCTTCATAGCCATTTTTGAAATCAGAAAATGTGAGTCTTCCAAACTTGTTCTTCTTTTTCAAGTTTGTTTTGGCTATCGTCGATTTCTTAAATTTGCATATGAATTTTAGGATAAGACTGATAATTTCTGCAAAAATGATAGCTGGTATTTTCATAGGGATTGTGTTGAATTTGTAGATCAATTTGGGGACAGGTTCCATCTTAACAAGATTAAATCTTCCAATCCATGAACATAGGGTGTCTTCTCGTATATTTAGATCTTCTTTAGTTTCTTTCAACAGTCACCCTGGGTGACGTTGATTTTAGCAGGGCCCTTTCTGACTGCCTCTTTCCCTGGTCTCTGGTAAGCTGTCTGCCTCTTTTGGTGTCACACCCAGCTGTTAGGCTCCACTAATTGCCTGCTGATTGCTCTATTGTTTTTGACAATGCCCTGGGGCATGAATAGCTCTATTTTCCGATCCAGTTACATTTGGGCCCCTTTGCAAGAGCAGTTTTTGAGGCCAGTCCGAGATTTGTTCTGTTGCCAGGAGGGCTCTTCTTAGCGGTCTTTTCCTAATTCTCTCTAGTAAACTAGCCAGCCTATCATTTAGCTTATTTTTCTCATGGATTTACCAGCCCACTCTCAATGGCTTACCACCAAGATCTTCATTGTTTTTGAGAACATTTTCTTCTTGGACTTCCTCACACTCTGTTCTAAATGGAGGGGAAAGTTCAGAACTCTCTGTTCTTACGGCCTGCCTCATGCCCTGGGTGAAATTTCTCAGCCACTGCTCCCTTGCTGAGGCAGAGATAGTGACCTGCTTCTCTCAGATTAACACCCCTGCTTTACGAAGGTGCTGGAGAGTGCTGGGTGGGGATGATAGCCTTGGGTCTTCTCAGTTTACCATTCCCAGTGGGGAACATCTACCCTATGAATGAGCTGGGCTTAGGGTAATCAGAGCCAACTATCCTTGACCTGCTGCACTTAGGGTAGATTGTCTGCCTTTAGAGTGGAGGCTGGGTGGAGAAAGGGGGCCCTTGACTTTCAGTGGCACTCACCTGGAATTTAGCCTCTGTAACACAGAGCTCTGCAGAGGACAAGAAATGCTGGTGACCTGGCCCTTCCAAGGAGATGCTGATGCCCTTTACTGGGGCCTGGGGTGAGGGATCCTCATCTTCTCAGCCACACCCTACCGGAGTGGACCTTCCATGCACTAAGCTGTGGGGGGAGAAGGAGCAGGTCGTCACTCAAATGCTGTAGACCGTCAGTGTCCTTACCAAGACTTAGATTTTCTCACAATGAATATTTCTTCATTTGCTGTATACCCTTAGGAAAATTTTCAGAGTATTTTTTAAAAATAATGCTCACCAGTTGTGTTGTTTTGCTTGGGAGTGGGTTTGCAGAGCTCCTCAGGTTGCCATTCCCAAAGTGGTTCTCTCCTTCTTATCTTATTTCTGATCACTAAATAAATGTACTCAAAGCCGCATGCCTCCAGGGTCACCTGCTTAAGCAACACTGTGCTGCAGCATTGTTTCTAACCCGAGGATGATATGTTTCTGGCCCTCAGGACGAGATCACATGCTATTTTGAGAGACTCTTTTCCTCCTTCCCATTAAGCATAATTTACCTAAATCGATTATCTTCTCTCCAAGAATTTCATTTAATTTTTTTCATGTCCTCTCCAACATGATGTGCAGATTCATAACTCTTCTTGCTCATCAAATGTTCCACAGTTAGGGGCCAGCCCTGTGGCATAGTGCTTAAGTTCACGTGCTCCGCCTTGGCAGACAGGCGACCTGTGCACCACTTGTCAAGCCATGCTGTGGCAGGCATCCCACATATAAAACAGACGAAGATGGGCACAGATGTAGCTCAGGGCGAATCTTCCTCAGAAAAAAGAGGAGGATTGGCAGCAGATGTTAGCTCAGGGCTAATCTTCCTCATACACAAAAAAGAAAAATGTTCCACAGTTGAACCCACCAGATCAACCTCAATGCAACCACCTGCCCCACTTACGTATTCAATTTGCAATCTTTTAAATGGTTCCTTGGTGTTTAGCTCAGTAAAATTATTCTTTGTTTCTTTCAAGATTTTTTTTTAATTTTTCACTTAATTTTTTTGAGCAGCTTCAGGTTTACAAAAAAATTCAGCAGAAAGTACAGAGATCCCCTTTATACCTCCAAACAGCATCCCCTCTCTCACTTTTCCTCACTATTAACATCTTGCATTAGTGTGGTACATTTGTTACAACTGGTGAACCAATATTGATATTATTATTAATTAAACTCCATAATTTAGACTGGGGTTCACTCTTTGTATTGTATACTCTAAGGGTCTTGACAAATGTATAATGATGCGTACCCATTATTATAGTACCACGCAGAACAGTTTCACTGCCCTAAAATTTCCTCATGCTCCGCCTATTCTTTCCTCCCATCCACCTCTGCCTTCCTCCCCACCTCTTCCCAACCCCCCGCAACCACTGACCACTTTACTGTCTCCATAGTTTTGCCTTTTCCAGAATGTCGTATAATTGGAATCATGTAGTATGTAGCCTTTCTGGATTGTCTTCTTTCACTTGGCAATATGCATTTAAGGTTCGTATGTTTTTGTAGCTTGATAGCCCATTTCTTTTTATTACTGAATAGTATTCCATTGTATGTATGTATCACAGTTTGTTTATCCATTCACCTGTTGAAGGACATCTTGTGCTGCCAAGCTTTGACAATTATGAATAAAGCTGCTATAAACTTTCGTGTGCAGGTTTTTGTGTGGACATTTTTTCTTTCATTATTTTTGATTAAAAATTTTTTGATACACTTTTTCTTTTTTGATTTTTTTATATGATTGATTTTATTTCATTTTTCTTTCTTTCTTTTTTTTTTTTTGATATGTGTTTTAAGATGACTTAGCTTACCTTCCAGTAATTCAAATTTCCCACCACTCCTGTGCTTAGAAATGCTTCAGTGGGGCCAGTCCGGTGGCGCAGTGGTTAAGTTCGCACGTTCTGCTTCTCGATGGCCTGGGGTTCACCGGTTCAGATCCTGGGTGCAGACATGGCACCGCTTGGCACATCATGCTGTGGTAGGCGTCCCAGGTATAAAGTAGAGGAAGATGGGCATGGATGTTAGCTCAGGGCCAGTCTTCCTCAGCAAAAAGAGGAGGATTGGCAGTAGTTAGCTCAGGGCTAATCTTCCTCAAAAAAAAAAAAAAAAGAAAAAGAAATACTTCACCATCAATTCCAAGCCCATCATTTCACTGGATGTATCAATCAGGATAGGCTAAGTTACGCAGTATCAAACAACCCTAAACTCTCAGTGACTGGAAACCACAAAGGTTTATCTTATATTCTTGCTACCTGTCCAATTTGAGTTGGCAGGGGCTCTGTTCGTGGTCATGTCACTCTGGGACCTGGGGCAGTGGCACCTCCACTGCCTGGAAGTGTCACTGGTTGCCATGGCAGAGGAGAAAGAACATGATGAACTGAGCACTGACTTAGAAAAGACCTAACACCTCCTCACCTCATACCAACCAAATTATTGGTCTGCTGAACTTCAAAGGAGCAGGACATGTAATTATATAGTGTACATAGAAGGAGATCAGAAATATTGGTGAGCATTCAGTAATTTCTACTTTTAAAATTCAATTTGCCTGAGCATAGAACGATGATCTTTTGATCACTAAAGTTTTTTTTAAAGAAAGATTGGCACCTGAGCTAACAACTGTTGCCAATCTTTTTTTTTTTTTTTTTTTTTGCTTTTTCTTCCCAAATCCCCCCAGTACATAGTTGTATATTTTAGTTATGGGTCCTTCTAGTTGTGGCATGTGGGATGCTGCCTCAGCGCAGCCTGACGAGCCGTGCCATGTCCGCGCCAGGATCTGAACCAGCAAAACCCTGGGCTGCTGAAGTGGAACACGTGAACCTAACCACTCAGCCACAGTGTGTCCCTGATCACTAAATTTAATCTGATTATATTTTAATGTTTGCCTTCCCTCTTCAGACTATAGACAATAGGCTAAAAGCTAAAATTTACTAAATTTAAGGGCTCAAACAAAGTTTATTAATCCAAAGGAAAGGGTTAGGTTGTAACACCAGCTCTACAGGCTTACCATAAGGAAGATAACACGAGTGTGCGCATGACTCATTAACATGTGACTGGTAGAGTTGGCACTGCTGACACTGTAGGACTCAAAATAAATGAGGATGAGTTCTTTTCATCTAGGCTCAGTATAATAGAGAGATGTTCACTCGTGGTGGCACATAACTGTATATCCATATACATTTATTGATACTGTTATTTCAGTTTGTTTATGTGATTAAAGCTGTTCTTCTCTCTCTAAAATGGGATATTCCATTTGAACCTGAGCATATCTTGAAGCAAACTTCAACTAAAAAGGCAATTTGGGTTTAGGGCATTTCAAATTCATTTAATTGCTCTTGAATTCTTAAGCTAAATAGAGTCTGCCTTGGTTTCAAGATTGGCTGGCAATTTCTGACTTACCAGCACCCACATTATGAAAATCTTTCATTTATGTATGAAGAGTTCCTAGAAATAGGTACTTCCTCCTTTATTAGTCCATCCCCAGAAACTTCTCCTTTTCCTTACAGAAACCGCCGTCCTTGGGGAATTCATCCCTGCTTCTGTTTTTCTCAGCTTTCTTGTCTCAGCAACACCACGGTCAAGATCAAGACATGCCCCAGTCCAGAGCTGTGTTATTTGAGCCTATCCTCAACAGGAGCCCAAACCATCCCTGTACTCCTGCTTATGTTTCCCACCTCCAGAGAGTTCTCCTAAGTGCCCATCCCAAACTTCTGCATTCTGCACTCATTTTTCCCTAAACCTTTTCAGGAACTTCTCAAGCCTTTTTAATTTTCCTCTTCCCCGCTCTTACCTCCAGAGCAAAAGAGGTGGCATAGAGAGGGAAGAGGCATCCTCTTTCTGTCACTGTGGCAATAAGGAGCAAGAAGATGGTAGAAGAGGCTGTCCCCTAGAGGTTCTAAGAATATTAGTTGCAATTTCCAACCCATTTTTAAGGAGAATCCGTGGGAACTCTGGTACTATGGAAAACAAGACTTTGGGATCAAAAGCCTGGAATTTGAAGTGCAGATCAACCACAAACTAGCAATGAACCTGTCTTACGCTCAGATTCTTGGCTTGAAAATTAATTTAGTGCCTCTTGCCCACCTGATCATTGCTGGGATCACATGATGTATTACATGTGAGAATGCTGTGTCAAGTGCTGCTCACATATTCTCTTTTCTAAAAAGGATGTTTATATTTTCAATCATAACAATTTTATTTACTCATAAAATGGATGGAGAATTCAGAAAGAAAATAAAAATTACCTATATTTCTACCCCAAGATATAAATACTATTAATTATCTCTATTAATATGAAATGTAGTACTGATTTCTTCTACTGCTAGTAATTATGCATTAGTGTTTAACATTGTCAGGATTATGCTTTGTATAAAGCTTATGTCCTTGTGTGGCAGACTGGATTTTCCAAAAATGGCCACAGAATGTTTTCTGGTGCCAGAACCTTGCCTTTCCATCAATAGGTAGAGTTTTATTTTCCCTCCATAATAGAATGTGGTGAAAGTGATGTTGTGTGGCTTCTAGGGCTAGATCATAAAAGCTGGTGCAGCTTCTGCCTGGCTCTCAAGCTCAGGATACTGGTCCTTGGAACCCAGCCACCATGTTGCGAGGAAGCACATGGAGAGCCTATGTGTAGGTGTTCTGACCCAGGACATCAACTGCTGGACACATGAGTCAGCAAACCTTCAGGTGATTCCAGCCTTTGACCTGCTACAACTGATGCCAAGTGGAGTAGAGAGAAGCTGTCCCCAATGAGTCCTGCCCAACTTACAGATTCATGAGCAAAACAAACATTGTCATTATTTATTTCACTTAAATTTCATATGCACGTTTTTTCACATCTTTAACAATTTTTACAACTTAACATGGCTAAATAACATTCTATTATGTGGATATTCTATCATTTATATAAACTTTTCTATGTTGTTGCTTATTTAAGCTTCTCTCTCCCATCCTTTTTTATGCTGTGATACATAATGTTGCCAAAAACGTCTTTGCACACACATTTTGATTTTACTTTTCTGATTATTTCCATAGCATAGATTTTTAGAAGATAAAAGTAAACAGCTTCTATACCTCAATTACATTGAATTAGCTTTATGTGGCTCATTAGAATCAAAACCATCTTAAGTATCTATAGAAAAGTGTTCTATCTGAAATTTACAGAGCTGCCTCACAAAATTTTGGAACACAATCCTCTTCCAAAGTCAAGAACCCCTTTTTGCATTGATTTCTGAATCAGAGTCAACATGAGATTTTTCTGAGAATGGTTCTTTCTCTCACAGCTTGTTCTTCTCACCTTTGATTTTCCTTGGATGGCTTGTATCCCAGAAGAAATGTGTTTTTAGTAATTGATGCATTCACCACCTATGGTAGGCTTGATATGGCTCCAGAAAGGATCTCCATATCTTAATCTCTGGAACCTGTGAATGTTACCTTATAGGGTAAAATAGAATTTGCAGACGTGATATTAAGTTCAAGATTTTGAGATGGGAAGATTACTGCAGATTCTCCAGACAGGTATGAAATACAATCTCAGGAAATCTTATAAGTGAGAGCAGAGAAGAGATTTGACACAGACAGAAGAAGAGAAGGCAATGTCACCATGGAGGAAGAAACTGGAGTGATGCAGCCACAAGCCAAGGCATGCCAGCAGCCACCAGGATCTAGAGGCAAGGAACAGAATCTCCAAAGGGACTGTGACCCTGCTAACACCTTAATTTCAGCCCGGTGGAACTGATTTTGAACTTCTGGTCTCCAGAACAGTGAGACAATAAATTACTGTTGTTTTAAGCTACCGACTTTGTGGTGATTTGTTACAATAGCCCTAGAAAATTTCTACACCACTTGCTGCTGCATAGGAAATAAATGCCATACAAAGGAGTTAATTTTAGTGCTCCTAATTCTCTCCCTCAAATATCTTCCTGGGGGAGGTGCAGGCTCCAGTAAACATGCACAAAATACATGAGAGATCTTTGTCTTTTTTATGTGTGTGTAAAAATTTGTTAAGTATCATGTGTTTACTGTCCCGTGGAGAGTAAGAAAGCAAAGATAAGATACCTGTGCTTGGGCTATTTACATTCTAAGCTGGATAGACACAGACACGTATATAAACACACACGTATATAAACATCTGGAGCAGAGTACAGATTCCTGTGTTTCCTCAAAGTCTACCTTGAGGTACACACTTTGAAATATGTCAGAATTCAGAGCACATCAACATGAAAGTTGAATCCTCCCCCTTTGGAGATATAATTGCAGTCGTGGAAAGGAAAATAACAAGGAGTCACAGATAATAGGGCCCCAAAGATCTCCAAGAAATAGGTTAATCTCACTGTGGATCCTAGCATGTCATAAAACATCAGCGTGCACTAGCTTCTTTTCCCCTTCCTTGGTTAAAAATGTCCCTTTATTGTCAAGGTCTAAAAAAAGGCAAGACATAACGAATGAATCCTCAGTGATGTTTGAAAAATATGCCCTGACACATTTGGAACATACCCACTGTTCAAAATCTGCCGGCTAAGAGAAGCTGATTAGAACCCCCGATGGCCCCGTCCAGGTGCCTGTTACCTGCTGCTGTCAGCTCTGCCTTGGGCCAGCAGGAAGCCAGAGTAACCAGTTGCCTCTCCTCTTACATAAACACCAGACCAGGAGGCAGCGCTGCTGTTGATATAAACGTGAAGGGAAGGTTGTGCTGGCTGGAGGATGGAACGCAGCCCCCTCTCTCTCTTCCTTGGGCCTCTTCAGTGATGAAAGCATCATCCTTTTGTTAATGAAGTGCCTTGACTTTGGCAGTTTTTGTGTCGCTCTTCATTTGGAATCAGAAAAGATCCCCTCCACACACTCTCCCAGGAAGCTCAGAACTGAGAGAGACTTAAAATGATCATCTCTGTTGGTACATGGATTTAAAACTGAAAGGACAATTCTAAGTTTGGCCAAAAGCCCTGCGTTCCATCCCCACATGGTGGATTTTGAATGTATTTATCATCCACATTTCCTTCCTAAGGGTGAAAAAAGACCTGCCAGATTTCATTTAGCATGTATCATTTTTTATACTACAATATATTCTGAAATAAATCATTAATGTGATTATAAATAATAAAGCATAGAAAAAGTTTTCTAGGAATGAAATAAGTCAAAATGGAACAATTGCTGCTGTAAGCCATAGACAAATCAGCTGTGATCCATGGTGTAGAGAAATCCTCGTTAGGGGAAAAGCGATTCATGCATATATTCATTCATTTAACAAAATATTTATTAGTGCCCACTCTATAACCGCGTTGTGTAAAGTCCTAGAAATACAATGAGGAATAAGACAGATCTGAACCTGCTCTTAAGGAATTTAAAGTCTAATTAGTTTAAAGACTTAAAGGAGAGACAAACTACAATTACTAGTTAGTGCTACAATAGGCTGTAGTAGGAAAGCATCTAACCCATATCTGAGTGGCCGTCAGACTTTACCAAGGAAATAATATTTTCTTTGGAATTTAGAGAATGGAAACAGCATAAGCAGTGGTTTGGAGATAGGAGAGAACTTAATACATTAAAATAACTGAAATGGGATCACAGCGGCTAAGAGATGAACTTCTGAAGGTAAAAAGAGACCTCTTTTTGTGAATCTTGTAAGTAAAAACAATGGAAGTTATTAAATGATATTAAGCAGATCAGGGATGCGATACAGTTTACCCTTTAGAAGGAGCTCTCTGTCTTCAATGTACAATGTACATTGGAGATAATGTGGCGAGAGGTGATGGGGGCCTATGTAATAGTGTTGATAGTGAGGAAGCAGATAAGTGGATATACAAGAGGTATTTAGGAGAGAGATCTGTCAGCCTTGGTGACTGAGTAGGCATGGGGTGAAAACGGATAAATTAAGGATGACCCCTAGTTTTCCAGACTTCACCATGTGGCAGTTGAAGTGAAGGAGCTCAGTTTTGGATAAATGACCTGGAGATGTCTAACTTATGTTCAAGAGAAGATGTGAACATAGAGTTAGATAAACAAGTTAGGCCAAAAGTAAAAATTAGTAGCATGCAGTTGATAATTGAAGCCATTGGAGCCAAAGAGATTGATCAGAGAAACTTGTAGGGTAAGAAGAGACGACCACCTGGGTCAGAGCCCTGAGAAGTGTGATATTTTAACGGATGAAGAGAAGAGAATCCTGGAAAAGAGACTACTAGGTGGGAGAAAAACTGGGAGAGTGGTATCATGGAAGCCAAAAGAAAGGAGTGTTTAAAGAAGGATGATATGGTCACGGTGTGTTTAAATGCTGCCTTGGATCAGTGACGCAGGTGTCTAATACCGAGGGTGGCGTCCCTCCTCCACATGGTGAAATTATTTTCAGACATCACCATGTAAGAATCAGTAATCATCTTCACGTTCTTTATTTGGTCTTTAATTTTAAAATAAGTACAATTTTAACAAGAATAAATTTCAACTTTAGAGATATTATTCATACTCAGTAAACTATTTCATGTATGGATGAAAATGAGTACTTACGAAGCAAATAAATAACACCTCACAGTTTGTATTCTGGTTCACTTTTTTCCATTTTAAATACAAATAAAAATTCCTAACGTGTGGTAACATAAAATGACAAAATTAACTCAATTTCTGTTTCTTTATATTTACAGTCTGTGTTGTCATAGTTTATTTTGAATCTACTGATTAAACATAGGAATACATGTACCGTAAGATTGGAGACACAACCACACCCAAAACAAGCCCGAATGATTCTGAGTCATTATGGGTTCACTCTTGAAATGGATGGGGGAGTCACTAAGTCCATGTGTGTCTGGGGTGAACTGTGTAAATGTGGGTTCCTGAAATGAACCTTCAGGTAGTATATGATATTTGTTAAAAGATAAATAATACAAGTGTGCTTATTTGAATTTTGCATACAAACACATATATATGTATAACACACTTTAATATACACATATAATAATAATATATATTATTAAAATGCAACAGTAACCATAGAAATTAGATCAATAAAAGAGTTTTGAGGAGGAGTATTTTATACTAACTTGTTTGGAATTGCTGGTGCATTGCAATAATAAAAAATGACTAGGACTGGCTTGGTGGCGTAGTGGTTAAGTTGATGTGCTCCACTTCAGCATCCTGGGGTTCACAGGTTTGGATCCTGAGCACAGACCTACACACTGCTCATGAACCCATGCTGTCGCAGCATCCCATTTGCAAAATAGAGGATGATGGGCATGGATGTTAGCTCAGGGCTAATCTTCCTCAGCAAAAAGAGGCGGACTGGCAATGGATGTTAGCTCAGGGCCAATCTTCCTCACCAAAAAAAAAAAAAAGAAGAAGAAAAAGAAGAAGACCAACTTTTGTCAGTTTTTTATTATTATTTTTAAATTCTTCACAGAAAATTCACCCCCTTATTGCCTGTACAAAGTGGACTACTCTCACTGCCCAGCCTTTCGTATATTACTGGCCAAGATGATAAGCAAAATGAGGCCTGAAAATTATCTTTCTTCTCAGTCTAGGAATGTCAGTGGTGGGCCAGGCCCCATGGTCGAATGGTTAAAGTTCCACGCACTCTGCTTTGGCAGCCTGGGTTCACAGGTTTGGATCCCAGGCGCAGACTTCCTCCACTCACTAGCCATGCTATGGCGGTGTCCCACATACAAAGTAGAGGAAGACTGGCACAGATATTAGCTCAGGGCTAGTCTCCCTCAAGTGAAAAAAAAAAAAAAAAAGAGGAGGATTGGCAATGGATGTTGGCTCAGGGCGAATCTTCCTCAGCAAAAAGGATATCAGTGGTGGACTCAAGAAATGATGGGAGTGAAGTGGTATCACATTGGGCTAAGAAACCAGTAGGCGGAGAAGCGGTTTGGACAGTGACCTACCTTACCAGTCTCATTTCCTCTGACTCCCTGGTCTTTCTTCATCCTTTCCTCTTCATCCCTGCCTATACAACCTGCTTTCCAGGCATACTGAACTTTTCCACTCTTCCTCAAGCATACCAAGACCTTCCACGCTTATTTGCTTTTATGCCTACTATTTCCCCGGCTTGGAATGAACTTTCTTCCTGGTTAATTCTTATCTTTTCTTCCACCACTTCTCAAAGTCAATGACCCAGTGGAGCTTTCTCTCCTAAGCCAAGTTTCGGTTAGCCCAGTCTGCTCCACCATCTGTTTCCACATCTGGAAGGGCGTGTACCACCTAGTTGTACAACTTGTTTGTCTTTCACATCTGCATCAGTTAGCATCATGCTTGCCTGTTCTACACATAAAGGTTTGTTGCTGGATAAATGGGAGGAAGGGTGAGTAAGAAATTAAATGAGTGATTTAATGAATAAGTGAATACAATTGAAGGAAACCTTTAGTTCTACCTGTGTAAACACATGAAGGCTAAATGGGCTGGTGGCAATGTGTTGACGAGCCACAGTTACAGGTGAAGTTGGTCATTGGTAGATGATTAGCTCAGTCTGAAAATGATCATAGTACTGTAAACAAAACCAGTCAATATGTGGTCCTCACTCAGACCTTCAGCTCTGGGTGCCTCACCTAGACTAGGATTTCTCTGGCCCTTCTGCCTGGGTCTCCGGCATGGTAACCAAGAGGGACATTTTACTTCTGTAGGTGGAAGGAAGCAAGGCCAGGTTTCTGCAAGAGCAGTTTTGTCAGCTCAATCTAGAAAACCAGTTGAGCAAAGCAGGAGTTATTGTTGCTTTAATCTGTCTCACTTGCTGGGAAAATCTCTGTGGGGTTTTCAAAATGAATGATTCAGGTGCATCTAAGTATTTACATTTGTTTGGCAAAGATTGAGATTTCGGGATGTAATTTGATATGTACATTTCCCCTAATACCCCAGCCCCTCTCTTCCTGTGCTTTGTTACGTGTTCAGTGACATGAAATCAGGTGGCACTTGACACTCTAAATAGCTATAAGCAGGTCATTGTTGGCCTTGAAGTCAATCATTTGCCTGAGGTCAGGAAGGAAAACTGGGCTGTGACTTCATTTCCTGACGCTTCAGACTTAGGGGTTTCCTCTGCCCTCCCCTCCCTAGTTTCGCAGTCCTTTTTGGTGTTGTTGTTAAGTTTAAAATGGGACATTTATGTGTCTCGAGCACAAACAATGTGAACTTAGACAGACTTGATAATGGAACTGCTTGAGGTTGCTGTCTGGATGTAAAATTGGGCTCTTTATTCCGAATATTTGTTTTCAGATGGTGCCAATGGCGCTCCCTAGCCTGCTTATGCTGATTCACTCTGTCTCCAACAAGAGCCATTTAAATATTTGCAGTACGGATCTCCTCAGTGAGTTCAGTTGAATGAATAGTTGAATAAATAGTAACAGGATCAATGTCTATGAAGGGACAGTTATGTTCAATAATCTCTTTTTAAGTATAGTAACCTTTATGACTTTTAAATATTAGAAAATCTTAATAATATGCAGCTGGTGAGTGAATGCCCTTTTGATAATTGAATATTTTTCTGGGATACAAAGCTCCAGATTTAATAGCTGTCCAGTCGACAGTGAAAGCTATACTCAGTTGTGTAAACACTGACTTTCCTTATCCAGTTGTCCCCCTGATTTTGTTGATACAAATCTAAGCACTCTTCTTTACTACGGCCTTTCCAAATCTTGAACAAACTTTTGTTACTAGCAGCTCGGCTAGAGTTGGACACATTAAGGCTGGGATGAGAATAGGATCTTGTTACTTGGCGATAATAAATTGCTATTTGGTGATGTTTGAGGGAGGATATTAATGCTAAAATGAAATTTGGGAAAGGTAGTGATGTAATAGAAAGATCTCAGTTCCAGTCCTGTCTTGGCCTTTAAAGCTGCTATGTGACCTTAGGAAAACGAGTTAACATCTCTGGGCCTTAGTTTCTTTATGATTTCAGTGAAAACTTTGGATTAGGTCATTGGTGTTCAACTGTGTCCTTAAAAGCCCCAGAGTCTTCAGGAGATATTAAGTAACATACTGTTTGTTTTCTCTGTCTTTTCTACAGCATAAATTTCCTTAAGGGCTGGTGTTAAACTTGCATTAATTTTACTTTACTCTATGACTGATTGCCTTGAATTTTATGGTGGAGTTGACGTTCTGCCTGTCACCCCACACCCCCAACCCCATCCCCAGTCAACCTCATGTCTTTCTGATTTGGCTTCTCCTATCCAAGGACCAACTCGAGAGCGACCTCTTCTATGATACCTTTATTAACTAACCAACTCATGCAAATTGTTGATTAAAATGTAATTGTTTTGTCTGAACTGCAATGAAATGAACACTTTGTGTCTTCTTTCATGTAGTTGTATTTTCTCTCTGTGTTACTCTAGGCTCTGTGAGTAGATTGCAAGTTCCACAAGAGCATGACTGTGGCAGCCTCTTCATTGCCTCCTCAATATCCTTTCCCCGTAGGCACACCTTAGTGGTCCCTCTGGTTGTGTTCTCATCTAAAGCTGGTGATTCATGATCGGTCTAACTCAATTACCGAAATCCTGTTCCCCTTTCTCAGGGTCCCTAAACTGAACTTGCCCCTGTGACTCAGTTCTGGCCAGTGAGGTTTAAACCAGTGGAAGTCTGTAGGGGAGATTACAGGAAAGAAAGCTTTCATTCTCTTGGGGAGAACTGTCTTTTTACCTTTCTCATTTTTTGGCCTTGACCACAGATAAGATGCCTGGAATAACAGCAGCCACATGGCAATGATGAGGCAACCAAGACGAGGGAAAGGCCAAGGAACTCTCAGAGACGTAGGTCCCTGACCTTGTTAAACAGCAAAACTAATGACATCAATTTACCTCTGGAGTTTTGTTTTGTGAGAAAATCTTCTTTAATTAATGGTTAAAATTTTAAACTCATTCATTCATTCAACAAATAATTATGATGTACCTATAATGTCTGAGGCATAGTGCAGGAAATACATTAGTAAACAAAACAGAAAAAGTTTGTATCCTCATAGTGTTTACATTTTAGTAGGAGAGAAGAACAGAAAATTAACAATAGCCGTAATAAACAAATAAATTATGCACAATATTAGAAAATGCTAAGTGTTATGGAGAAAAGAAAGAGCAGGATACGTGAGCTAGGTAGTCCAGATTTGGGGGGGTCAGACGTGATTTGTAAATAGGATAGTAGGAGTTTGAGAAAGTGATATTTGAGCAGTGACTTGAAGGAGGTAAGAGATGTTTGTCATGTCTTCTGGAGGAAGAGCAGTTCAGACATTAGGTGTGACCAGTGCAAATATTCTACAGCAGGAGCAAGCCCAGTCTGCCCCAAGAACCACAAGCACCCACTGGAAGGTTCTGAGCAGAATTACAGTTCAAAAGGGGAAGAGATGAAGGGAACGCTCACTTCGCCACATTGCTAGCATCATTCCCTGAGCAGAATTATAAGAGGGGCTGACTTACGTTTAAGATCATCTGGCCTGCTCTGTTGAAAGATGACATAGAGGCAAGCAAAGGGAAGGCTGGGAGGTCATTAGGGTAATCCACTAGAGACATGATTCTTGCTTGGATTTGGATGGTAGCAACAGAAGTGCAAGTCAGGGAAGCTTTCTTCTTCTGAATATATTTTAAAGGTAGAGACAAGATTTCCTAATGGATTCCGGTGAAAGTTATCAAGCCCTATCAGTTTATTTATTTACACATTATTATTATTTACACATTAACAGCAAAATAAACATCATTAAACACAAAATTCTGGCTTTTAACCTGAGTCAACTGCATGGAACAGTAACATTCAGTTACTGAAAAAAGTTTCATCTAACATGGAAATACAACATAGCAGGCAATATTTATAGCCAAACAAATGTTTATTGATTTTTAAGAAATTATCTCATTATTTCCAATATCAAAGTTTTACCTCAAGAGTAAGTGTAAGAACTTTACATATATAAGACTTCATTTATTAAGGGAGAATTTATAAAAACTCACAACAGTATAAAATTAAAAATTAGCACAGTTTCTTTTCCTGTTTTCCTAAAGCTAATTTGACTGAACCCTAAATCAAAATTTTAGTAGTAATAGCATTTTTTTTGGACAGAATGTGGAGAAAAGAGGGAAAACTCAAGTTAATAATTTAAGGTTCAAAATATCTACCAAAAGTAGGTGGTAGTTATCTAGACTTGACCTAGAAAATTTGCAGAACAACTTTGAAGATTTCATAACTTCCCATCATTGCTCATTTTGGGTTCCCAAGCTAATAATAATGTTAAGTGTGTGTGTGTATGTGTGCCCAAGTTTAATGTTGGCAAATCAACTTGAGTGAGGTGCTGTAAAGTGTGGGTACCAGTGAGACAAGGGTGCCTGTTGAAAAGACAATGCATAAATCTAGGTAGCATTCTAGTTTTCTGTCATATTGTGTGAGGTTGGGCTATGAAAATAAGGACCGTGATGTAATAGCACTTTTCTTATGTGCGTGAGATCCATTTATTGGCAGCTCTCAGGCTATAATGAATTAAATAAAAACTGCAGGAGAAGCAAAGATATTTGCAAGCTTTTTAAATTTAAATCTATGAGAAGATCCGTAGGGGAGGAAAAAGTTTCCCTCCACCCTCTTGGGGTCCCTGAGAGGGTCTGAAATTAAACTGACAAAGACAGATCAACAGGAGAAGAACATACAAATTTTATTGAATTTTTACATGTACCTGGGAGCCGTCAGAAGAGAACGGAAATCCAAAGAAGTGACAGGAGCAGGAAGCATTTCTACCTTTTAGACAAGGAAACAATACATTGAAAAGAATTGAAGAATTGACAAGACAGAGGGTTTGGGGCTAAGAGTAGTAAATGGTGAAGAGGTAACTAGGAAGATAAGAGTTAGTTTAACCAGGTTTGTTTGTACAGATTTCTCGGGCCCTGTTCCCCGTCTCTGGTGATAAGAATGTCTTCCTTCTTCCTGGTACAGGGAGGGGGCCTGTCACAGGAGAGTTTTATGACCTGTTACAGGAAAGAAGGGCGAAGACAAGCAGGTCAGAATGACCTTCCTGCCTCTGCCATTTTCTCAAATTCCTTCAGCTTGAGATATTCAATCTATCAAGGTGCCGTGTTCTGGGCTAGCATGCCCTGAGCTCCATTGGATCTTTCTCAGAAATTGCATAAATTGTAAATTAAATACTTCTGGCTATTCCTCATTTACTGATCCAAATGCAGGGCTTCTTTTTGAGACATATGGTTTTTATTCTTGTTTTTATTTATTATATCTGTGGGCTATTTGTGCATTTCCGAATATTCAACAAATATTTAGAGTCTACCTACTAAGTGCTGAGTTCTGCATACACAATGGTAACTAAGAGGATCATGATCCCTCTTCTCATAAAGTGTTTCTTGTTCTATTGGGATGTTCATGGACTTTATGGAAATGTCCACACAGGATGCAGGGAGCTAGACTATTGGAGCATTAGACCTGGAAGAAAGCCTTACAACTTACAGATGATGAAGCCAAGGCACAACGTGGTTATATGACTTGGCCTTGGTTACGTGGTAGCAGAGCCAGGCAGAGAATCCAGAGTTTTCAACCCTCTGTGCTCCACACTCAACCACAGAGTTACAGTCGTTTGGGAAGAGAAGGTAATGGCGGAGGTTGGAGGGAATCTCCTAAATTAATAAGCTAATTTTCCAGCAGGACACATACAATTTTAAAGCTTAAAGCAAATGGATATATACAAAAATTTAAATGGGTCTTGGAACTGACCCACCTTATTTTGAGAACCTGTTTCAATGCGTAACCTAGTATAAATCATGTGAATCCTATCCAGACATGTCCCAATCTTGCAGGGAGGCTGCTCTGCCCTCACCCTAAGATGCAAGGTGAAAATCCACGTGATGGCTGCCATTGTGGCCCTGGAATGGCTCCCACTAAGGGAAAAGCCCAGTCTCAATTCTTGTCCACTACTTACAGGACAACATTACGGAGCGTGTGTTTTGCCTTTTCATAATCTTGCTGAGAAGCAGTTTGGCAAGTGAGAGACGGTAGAGTATAGTGCTAAGATTTCGACTCTGGAGGCAGCCTTCTGAGTTTATGACTTGGCTTCCCACTTCCTCGTTGTATGGACTGGAATAAGTGACTTAACCTCTCTGAGCCTTAGTTTTATTCCATAAAACATGGGAATCGTAATAGAGTTGTTGTAAAGATTGAGTTAATATACCTAAATGACTTTGAACAGTGTCTGGCACATAGTAAGGTCTAATAAATTACTATTTTTAGAGTAATCACCAGGATTTGTGCAATATGGATTGGGACTGCAAATAGACACTAATGAGGCAATATTGTGTTGTGTGTGTGTCACTGTGTGTCTGCCTGTCTGCGCATGCATGACAGATCCAGTGTTGGAGACAAAACAGATCCCTGGAAGTAGAGACTTCCAAAACGTTCATTGTTTCCCTCAATTTAGACCTCTTACCTTTCCATCAGAGAGCTCTTAAAAAGCGAACGTTTACTGTGTACTATCGGCCTAGTCCCACAAGTTAGTAGGTCTTGCGTCATTTTTCTGCTTTACAAAAATAAACCAACTCCTCCTACCTGCCCCCCAAAAAACATGAGCAAACAAACCAGCAAAACAAAAGTACCAAGATCTTCCAAGCATTTTATATGGTGCTATTAAATCTAGAGTTTCTGTTTTCCTTCTCTACACAGCAAGAGGTCTCAAAAGTTTGGTATTGTATGAGACAGAATGCTGGATCTCCCAGGCCCTGTGATTCTAAAACAGAAAGTGCACACCCGAGTCCCCATGTCACCCCACTGGTTTAAACGTTGCCACTACCTATACGCTCTTGTTCTCTGATGAAGTCATTTGCTATTGTTGGTAGAGTAAGTGTTTGGGCATCAGAGGGGGCCTTGCTGGAAGTATCAATAACTCTGTTTCTAACCTTACCTCTCCTTTCTCAAGGACTGGTTTCAATACATGAGGAATCTTCTAGCACAGGAGGTTTTTGTGGGCTGTTTGACAAAGCCGAGTATTTGCTTGTTTTTTGCAACTCTGTATTCTCCATTTCGTTTAAGCAATTTCAAGCCCTTATAGGAGAAGAATGGCTAGAACTGAGTATTCAGCAGATTTCATCAACACATGTCTAGCAAGTCACTACTGATTTCTCAGGTTTATTACTTTAAATCCACTGGGGAGCTTTCGTTTTTTATTCCACATGGATTTCATAAAAAAATGATGCAAATTATAGGGAAATTGGAACAATAGTTTTCCCATTCACACTGTATGTATGAATGATACCTGTCAATATTCAGCTAATTAACAGTTAAATTTACTAAAATATCAATAATAGTCTGATGACAACTGCAAAAGCACTCATCTGTGAAAGAGCAACCATCTCTCAAAACTTTACAAAAATTAGTTTAAAGTGCGTCAGTGTGTCACAAAAGACCCCAGATAAAATGTGCTTGTACGAATAATATCTCTGGGTACCCCAGGGGTCTAGTTTTTCTTTCAAGTCCACCCTTGCGCCGCCTTCCTCCCAACCAATCGTTGGACCAGCTAAAGAGAGACGGCCTAGTTCTGTAAATGGCTGCATTTTATGATGTGATGCTAATGGAATAACCCGTGATTTTCCTTTTCTGAATTTCTTTTTCTTGTGTCTGAATGGACTTTAAAGGAAGACTAATTTCTACGTATCAGGATACATTCTTCATCTATGAACAGAATGGGATGTTTTTCAGATTAAAGTTTATAGTAGAATGCATGAACCGGGCATTTGCAAAATCCAGATGTCTGTGCTAAAGCCCACGACTCCACTAGCGGCTGGAACGGGACGTTTTTAGCGATTTTTCAAGTGCACTGCAGTGGAGCCGCTGATTAAAGTTAGTCAGCTTGAAGAAAGTTGAAGACACATGGCAGCCTGTACCGGGTAGATCTAATAATCTCCTTCAGCCGCAGAGAATTATAAGTTGTCAGGGAATTCTTGGCATTGTGACATGATGTAGCGTATATTGTAAAATAATATACTAATAGACAAAGAGCTAGAAAACATTTTAGCAAAGGTAGTACATTCTTGGCAGAAAATGACTGCATTTGGCATCAACCTCAAAGGTACAAGAGGGAAACTGAAAGCGCGTACTTTCAAATTAACGTCTTTTCTAAGATCTATTTGCTTTTACACCGTGATTGAGAAGCCTTTTCTTCTATTACATACTCTTAAAATTTTAACACATTTTTTAAAATTTACACTTTTCTATTGCTATTTAGGATTTAAAATATCTGTATCTGCTCCCCCAAAAGCTAAGAATCTTATCTCACTTTTATTTTCTTCTTCTTCACTAATGTTACCACTTCTGATATTGAGTTTCACGGGAATTTTTGTTTCAAGTCTTTATTTTGCTTTTGGTTTTGCATTGCACGCCAATAGTTATTTAGGTATTACCATGAATTTACTACGACTCTTTTGTATATTTGCGACTACATCAGCCCTTTTTTTGGATTCCTTGTTCATTTGTTGGTGTGTATCCTCAGGTAATGCTTTCAGAGACTTCTTAGCCAGGTAAACACTCTTAGGCTTTGATTTTCTGAATATTTACTTCTATCTTTCACTTTAGTGTCAGTTTGGCTGAGTATAGGGTTATAGGTGTGAAATAACTCCCCCCTTTAATTCGGAAGATAGTAATCTCTACCTTCTAGTATTGAATTATGCTCATGAGAATTTACGCTGATGGCAGGCTGATTTCTCAGATTTTTGGGGGGTTGCCTCTTTTTCTATAAAAAGCCTTTGGATTTTATTCATCCTAGAAATTCTGAAATTTCATGTGAAATTTCATTCTGAAATGTTTCATGTGGTTTTGGCTTTTTAAAAGTCTAACTTAGCATTCCTAATATGAAGATCTGTGCTTTCTTCAGACCTAAAAATTTTTTTGTTAGTATTTGATTATATACTCTGCATTTTCTCTTTTCTCTTATTCTATAAGTTCTAAAATCTGGATTTTAGAATTTCTTGATGTACTCTTCATATCACTTAACTCTACACTTACATTTCCTCTCCTTTTGTTCATATGTTCTGCTTCATGTGTGAATATTTCAGTTCAATTTTCAACCCATTAATTCGCTATATAGTGTGTATTATGCTATTATTGCCTCCCTATTGAAATGTTCATTTCTGTTCTGTTTTTATCCTAAGAGCTGTAGGAAATATATTTTCATAGATGCAATGCTCTTTCAAATCTTTCTAACTATATACTTACTCCAAGTCTTTTTGTTAACTTTATTAACTCTTCTGGGGGGGTTCATTCCTCCTTTTGTTATTGCCTAGCTTCTGTATTATTGACTTTCTTAAAACGTTTAGTACTTCTTGGCTGCCTATGTCTTTGATTTTGAGAATCACCATCCATGTGCCTTTTGTATTTCTATAACCTGCATCCCATGTATGGAGTAAGCATTTGGAATGGAAGCTTGTTTTCCAAATGGGAGAATTCCCAACACTGCCAGAAATTAGTATCTACCTGACTACTACAAGACTTTCCAACCCCGGTGCTCTTCCTTAGCCAGTTGTTAAAGCCCACATAGCACAAAAGAAGGAGAAGGGAAGCAACTGGCTAGCCAGCAGCTCCGAATGCAGCTCCTAATTAAGTCTCCTTCTAAATGTTCCAGGGTTTTCCCTTAATTCCTGGCATTGTTGACAGTGGGCTTAGAGACTTTCAAACCTCTAATCTCTGCAGCAGGCTCTCCTGCATGTGTTATAGCGTATAGTTTTCTCTGGGTTTGTTTTGTTAAAGATCTGATTGTATAAGGCTTTCTAAATCTCAGAAATTCCAAAAAATTTGTGGTTCATTGATTCTACCTTTAATACTTTAAAAAATACTTTTTATACTTTTGCTTTTGGTGGTGGTGGTAGTGTGATTTCGTGTGATTTGGAGTGAAAGGGAGTATATAAATGTATGCTCAGTCCATGCTATATCAGAAAACATCCCTATGAGAAGAGCTTACAAAAGTGAAATGATTCCCCCTAAGTTTGGTGGAAATACTTCAATTCAAGAGTTTATTTGGCCTTCAGTACAGGGCTTTGCAAATATGGGCATGGTAAATTGTGTACCACAAGCAATCTTGGGGTGCAAATATTTTCTTAGGCCTTATTATGAGACAATAAGGTGAAGAGAAGATTCTTTCAATTCTTTTTTTGACCTTATACCTGGTATTTGGGCATATTTTTTCCTGGCAGTGTTCTCATTACAATAAAGTTTCACTGCAATGACTGTGAAATCTCCTTACAGTTTATCGTAACTGTTTGAGATATTAATTTTTAGTGGAGTTCTCATGAGGACAAGGAGACATCCTTTGGGATCCTGTGGTGGTTTCATCCTTAGAAGAAATGAAGTCATTCTGAATATAGAACATCCCTTAACTTGCTTAATGGGATCATTGACCAACAACTTTCTATCAGTGACCTGAGTTGATTTCAATGCTGAGTTGTCTAAAATATATGCAAGACTGTGACATTTAATTACAATACAGTTTTCAGAAATAGTATCATCACATGTTAGCCACTGGATCATGTCCTTTTGGTAGTGAGTGTGGGCTAATTTCAACAGTGCACACTTCTTTTTTAAACCACAGTTACGGACAGAGAGCACAGAAACTCTCTGTGCTATTCTATATGGCTATAATCCCAGAGCAATGAATGAGAAGCCACTGCAGATGGTTGATAAAGTAGTGCTGAATATTAACTCCACAGTGATCTCCCTTTTTTCTCTCCCTGTCTACATATTTCTGGCAGCAAGTTGTAAATATCCGTCTTCTCTGTCTTTCAGCATGTTTCTGCATTAAAGTATCACATTTTTTAAAGTTCTGGATGTCACTAGAAAATTACAAATAACAAAATTATTTCAGGAATCCGTATAGTTTTTAATTTGATTTGGTGCTCCCACTATCTATTCTAATATCTTAGCTGACTTACTACTTTCTTATTTGCAGGAGATGGGCCTATAGTAGAAAAATGGAAATACTTGCCGATTGAACACTATTGGATTCAAAATATTAATGAAAGAGATCAACCTAAAAGGAATATTTGATTTTTTATAGCAAATTTGATCTTGACTGTTGCATTTAGTTCAACCAAAACACATTGTGCCTCTCCTATATGCATGTTAGCTCTTTAATGTTGTCACTCCTTAACATACATAGGAATAGTGATTCTTATTCTGTTTTAGCCATGAGGTGAAAGAGTTCAGTAAGTTCACCCAAGTCATACAATCAGTCCTTGGTAGATCCAAGGTTAAAATTCAGGAATTCTGGCAGAAATGCAAAGAGAACTCCCCAGTGACTCAAAAATCTAGTAACAAGGCGATAAATCAGGAGAGAGATGGCCCATGATTCAGAAAGCTGGAGGCTGGATGAAAATTACAAAGAAATCTCCAGCGTGTGACTGGTACTAAGATTCCCAAGCACACTGAAGGGGAATTCCTGATCCCATTCTCAAATAATTTGAAGCCAATGGTGAACTGGATCTAACTAAACCTGCAAAAACGTCCAAACACAGCTTGATGATAGATTAGATGGACCCCACTCACCAAACCTACACTCTGACAGAAGAAAGGGCAAGATTTTTCTGTGAGAAAATATGTGTTACTTTAGTCATCACTGTTCTTTCACACGCTGTGTCCAGAATGTAATAAAAAATGATGAGACAAGTGATGGAAGAAGAAAACATAATCCATGTTAAAGAGAGAACATAATCAATAGAAGCAAATACTGAGATGTTCCAGGTGTTGGAATTACTAGAAACTTTATAGTAACTGTGATCAATATGTGGAAAGGAGGGATTACATGTGTGAATTTTGTTAGAGACATGGACATTTTTATAAAGTCAAATGGAAATGCTAGAATTGAAATATATGAGATAGGAAATGAAGAGTTCATTCAATGGACTTATTGATAACTAGACTGGGCATAGAAAAGAATTGGTGAACTTAGAGATAAGTCAGGAGAAATTATCCAAAATGAGACACAGAGAGAAAAAAACCCAACAATGAAAGTAATGGAATAGAGTATCTGAGATCTGTCATTTAATATGTATAATTTGTGTCCCAGGAGAGGAGAGAAAGAATGGGACAGAAGAAATCTTTGAAGATATAATGAGAACAATCCAAAGTTAATGAGAGATATCAGACAACAAGCCCTAAGTGGAATATACACAAGAAATTTCCACTTAATTACATCCTAGTCAAAGAATAACGGCTGCCTTCTTATCTCAAACAGTGAAGGCTAGAAAAGAATAGAACACCATCTTTAAAACATGAAAAGAAAAAATTACTGAGCTATAATTCACATCCTGTAAATATAGCCTTCAAAAATGAAGATGAAATACAGTTTCAGAGACAAAAAAGGCTGAGAGAATTTGTCTGCAGCAGATCTGTACAACAAATAGTTAAAGGAGTTCTTTGGACTAAATGATACCTGGAAACTGGATCTTCAGGAAGAACAAGGAGCGCCAGGAAGAGAAAATATGTGGATAAACATTTGAATGTCTGTTACTGCTTCTAGTATCCATTTGTACCGGAAGTCTTACTTGCAATAAGGCCAGAAAAAGAAATGAGACATAAAGATTAAAAAAGGAAGTGAAACTGTCATTAATCACAGATGACATGGCTGTGAGTGTATAAAACTCCACAGAATCCACACATACAAACTCACAACTACTAGAACTAATATGTGAATTTAGCAAAGTCTCAGACACAAGTTCAATATTCCAAGTCAATTATATTTCTAATTATTAATTACAAAATGAAATTTAAAAATGCTGTTTAAATAGCCTCAAAAGGGGCCGACTCCATGGCTGAGTGGTTAAGCTCGTGCGCTGGGCTTTGGCAGCCCGGGGGTTCACCAGTTTGGATCCTGGGAGCAGACCTAGCACTGCTCATCAAGCCATGTTGAGGTGGCGTCCCACATAGAAGAATTAGAAGAACCTATAACTAGGATATACAACGGTGTACTGGGGGGCTTTGGGGAGGGAAAAAAAAGAGGGAAATTGGCAACTGATGCCAGCTCAGGGCCAATCTTCCTGACCAAAAAGGTGCTTAAAAAAAAAGTTAAAAAAAAAAAGCCTCAAAAAACCTTAAATATGTAGAAATAATAAAAGATTAGCAAATCACAAAACATTACTAAAAGAAATTTTAATGTACCTAAATAATTACCATATGCTTGAATTAGAAAGCTCAATATTGTTAAGATGTCCATCTTCCTCAAAATTATTTACATATTTGATACAATTTCAATAAAAGTATCAGCAGACTTTTCTGAAGAAATTACAAGTTAGTCTAAAAATGCAAAGGACTAGAATAGCCAAAGCACTGTTGATTAAGAAGAACAAAGTGGATGGACTTATGCACTTTGATTTCATGAGTTAATACTATGTCACAGCAATCAAGTCAATGTGGTATCAGTATAATAAATAGACAAATAGGTTGATCGAACAGAATAAAAAAAAATCCAGAAATAGGCACATGCACATAAATGTGATATATACACACATTATATGATATATACAGACATGTATATGACATATACATACACGAATACATTGATACGTGACCAAAGCGAAAAATCAAATCAGTGAGGAAAAGAGAATTCTTTTAAATGTGATGCAGAAATAACTGGATGTCCACTAGAAAAAAAATTGAATTTTGACCCTACCTCAGTCAATATACAAAAATTATTTAGAGATAGATCATGAATGGAAGGTGGCAGAATATGCCAACCCAAAATATGCCACTTTGGCAGAAGGATTGTTTTGAACTAAAGACATTTGGAAAACAGCAGGTGTGGGAAGGGCGCTCTGACCTTCCCTTTTCTTCCTGAAAGTAGGAGATAAAATACTCATGTGAGAGATGCCCTCCTTCTACCAGGAGGAAAAAAACATTCTTATCACTAGAGATGAAGAGTTGAGGCTGAGAGAAATCTGTACAAACAGACCCTGTTAAAATAACTCTTACCTTCCCTTAGTCACCCTATACATCTACTTTTCTACAATTGTCTCTCTTTGTTCAACCTAGTGTCCAAATACTTACTCCTGACCACTTCTTTGGGTCTTCATTTTCCTATGGGCCTCCCATGTACATGTGAAAAGCTGTACACTTTTCTCCTGTTAATCTATCTTATATCAATTTAATTCTCAGAACCAGCCAGAGACCTAATAAGGTGGAGGTAAAGTTTTGCCTCCCTTATATGAATTTAAATATGAAAAATCTTCTAGAAGAAAATACGTTAAGAATATCTTTGCCACCCTGGGTTATGCAAAAATTCATTAGACAGAATTTAAAAGATACCACCTATAAAAGAATACGTGGATTTCACCAAAATTAAAAAATTTCTTCTCATGAAAAGAAAACGAAGAGGAAAGCAATAGACTAGGAAAATATTCTTATAATTTCTACTTCATGAATAACTCATATCCAGAATATACAAAGAACTTTTACAAGTCAACAATAAAAAGTTAAACAGCCCAATAAAAAATGGAGAGAAGACTTGAACAGACACTTGGCAAAAGAATATGTAGAAATGAGCCATCCCACATAGGTATGATGCCAATGAGCACATGAAAAGATATTCAGTGTCATAAGTCATCAGGAAGATGCAACTGAAATAAAATGACATAGCATTTCCTACCTACTGAAATGATTAAAAGACTGACAATACCAAATATTCGCAAAAGCATGGAGCCACTTAAATACTCAGCCATTGTTGTTGGTAGTGTAAAATGGTAGCACTATTTTGGAGAGTGTCTTGCAGTTCTTTAAAGGTTGAGCATTTATGTACTAGAACTCCCACTCCTAGATATTTATCCAAGTGACACAAAAACAAGTCAACAAAAAGATTTGTATAAGAACGATCAGAGAAAACCTAGAAACAACTTAAGTATCTATATTCAGGAAAATGGATGAGCAAATTGTGGTATATTCATATAATGAAGTATTACTCAGCAATGAACAGGAGTGAGCTAGTACTATACGCAACAATGTGAATAAATCTAAAAAACATAATATTGACCAAAAGAAGCCGGGTATAAAAGAACACATATTACTTCAAGGTCAGGCAAAAATAGTAATCTGTGGCAACAGAAATCAGTCCAGTGGGGTTTGACTGGAAAGGGGCATAAGAAAAATTTCTAGAGTGATTGAAATGTTTCATATCTTGTTTTGGGTGGTGTTACACTGGTCTATACACCAATTGTCAAAACTCACACAAGTGAACAGTTAAAATGTGTATATTTTACTTTGATTTTAAAATTATACAATTTTAAAAAGGTAAAAGAAAAGAAAACAACAACAACAACAACAATTTCAGGCTTCGTGACTCCTTAAGAACCGTCACTTTTAAACACTGGGTTTTCATCGAATAAATGTGTTTTAAAGCAGTACTGTGATGACGAGCGTAGGTTTTGCTCAGAGTATCTGTGGTGGAAGCAGGTTAGGTCGCACCACCTGTTTCTGGCACTCTTCTGACTAGACACCAGATTGCCTGCTGGCTTATTCCAGCTTTTCGGAACACAGGGAGAGTGGCAATAATATCAGAGAGCCTTATGCTTGCGAGATGGACACCATATGTTTTCACTATTATTTCATAGCTATTCTCATCCATCTCTTTTCTCTGCCCTTTTCCCATCTGAGGTCTGATGACCTCAAGAAATTTAATGTAAGAAGACACCATGAATGAAATGTTAATATTTTTTTATGACACATAAAAAGAAGACTTATATGTGAGTATTTATTCTCTTTGTTGTCCAAAAGCTGTTACTTACCAAATTATCACCCCAATTTTTAACTGTTTCTTAAAATGAATATCCGTGCTTGATATGGATAGTTGTGAAAACTTATTAAGAACTCCTGCACGTATTATTTAAAGATACCATTTACACATGATAGGAATTCTAAATAAAATATATTGTGTCAGAGAAATAGCAACATGTGGCAGAATTTTAAGAAAAAGAAACAAATTAGGTCTTGAAGAAGATGTTCAGCTAAAGAATGACCTTTTTTAAGGAGGGATGGTGGTGGGTTATTGAACTGAGGCTTTGGTTCTTTAAAATGACTAAATTAGGATTTAATCGCAAAATAATTTATGCGTAACCTGAGATTTCAAAGACTTTAGCTGCTAAATATAAAATGTCTGTTTCTGCCTTCCTTTGGTTCCATTTGTGTGATTTCAGAAAAATTTGTCAGCAAAGCTTTGTGATTTTGGCCACAGGCATCTGTTTTCGATTTCTTATCCTGGAAATATCTGAAGAGCCTGGAGGAGGAGAGTGTAAAGGCTTGTGTGTGAAGGGTGATTATAGTAAGGATGGACAGAGGAGTGCCACATTTGCAGGCTGGTTCTGCAGGCTTGGGCATGTTTTAGAGTTTGATTCTAAGTGAAAGCTCAGAGAAGTATAGTCCTGTTGCGCTACGTTATTATTCTTATTTTTTCAAACTGTCTCTTCTTTGGGGAGCTGATTTCTTCTCAGCCACTAAATAATTAATTGCCTCTTGAGCCACACATTGTAATAATAAAACAAGTTAATTTACTTATGAGGAAAAGAACTGTGCGTAGCTTTAACACTGCATTTAATGCCTTCTGTTTCAGAATCTCTGAGAAGGAGTGAAGAGCAAGCTTTATGGGTTTCTCAGTCTCCTGCCATCTTTAGTGTGGGAAATCTCCCTCCTCGAAAGCAGTAGGAAATAGCTTCTCTCTCCTACTTGATAGATAGAAATTACTCTTTGTCCTCGTTATTTTATCATTTTCTCCAATCTCCTACTCCCTCCCTCTCTCGAACTCTTACTTTTTTTTCAGCCCACTCTTACTTTCAACCTTTTGATGTGTTTGATTGTAACTATTTATAATGCTGAGCTTTGGATCACTGTGTCCTTGGGTGGTTACAAAATATGCCGCACCCAAGAATAATTACTGAAAAAAAAAAAAAGTAATGCCACATGAAAATAATATTATTTGGAAAAGAAGTATTAGGCCATAGAGAAAAGGTTTACATGCCTCGGTTGCAAATAAGACGTGATTGTGATTCAGATAGAACAGAGTAAACAACTTAAGCAACTGGGGATGTGGAAAGCAAAACATCTTAAGTCTTGCTGTGTTTCTCCAGCTCTCCCAGCTGGCTTTGGAAGCAGCTGGAATGTAAAAGCCAATGCATGTCACATAGCTTGCATTCACACGCACTCTGTTCCCATATTTCTAACCTGTGGTAAAGCAGCATTTTCCTTCTGCCATCTTCTCAGGAGCTTGGAGTTTGTCAGGGGTCACAAATTTTGATGACTCTGGTGATAAGCCAGTTTCCCCCTCCCAAGGCCCTGCAAACTTTCACACAGTTCACTGTGGCCTTTATTATATGTGGAAAGTTCTACTTACTAAAACGTCAAGAGCAGAATAACTGGTTTTGTGCCTGCAAAGCCTGAGTGAATTTATCTGTACAATGTCACCCAGCACGATTATCATCTTTATTATTCAGGTATTTGTGAGCATCAAGTGTGCATGTAGGTGAGTTTTTAAACTCATTGATTCTGCCTGCTCGCTTATCTGGTTGCCAAGGAAATTGGAAGGCAACTCTGGGCTCTTCCATTCATTTCCTATCAGAGTTTGTTGGTTATTCAAGGTTTGCTTTGCTCCTGAGTTAATTTTATGTTCCACAAAGTCTGATACTTCTCAGAGTGAAATCAGAAGGCTGTTTTTTTTTGTTGCTTGCCTACTAAAATCCCAGGGCTGAGCAAGAATAGACCTGAAACTTCTGCTAACATAACATACAGAATCAGGCTTGTTCTCAGAGTATTTGAAGTCTCACTGGGTGCTCGCTTGGTTAACTCAGACCTACGTTTCTTGCAAACGCTATCTGACTGGTGATAGGTTAGCTGCCTCGAAGGAATGCCTCTCAAATCTAACGAGCTTGGCTTGCCTTGGCCTGGCCTATAATCACCCAAAGGTATTTCAGGTACTACTTCACCGATGGTAATTCTGACCCACTTCCTCTACAGCAGCTTTTGTTGCCTTTGAAATGCAGCAAATATTTGAGATGTATTTTATAATGTTATTAGATGCTATATTTGGCCATATTAAATTTTTTATTGTCTATAAGCAGTACACTTTTCCTCTTACTTGCGAACATTTAAGTCAACTACAGGAACACGGGTTCGTAGTTTAAAACTAATGTAAGAACTTAGAAACATTGTTGATAAGAATTTATACTACATGGGTTAGGATATATTGCCTGGACCCTAAACTACTTGAGTAAAACATTAAACTAACATGAATAATAAATGACAGTGGTGTAAACCCCCTTCTGTAACACCATTGTCAGAAACTTACTCTAAATATCAGAATGGTTACTCTGGAGCAGTGGTTCACTCCTGAGAAGGAGTGGTGGGGACGGAGGACTTTGTCCCCCAGGGACCACATAGCCACCTATGGAAACATTTTTGGCCATCATAATGGAGGGTAGTGATGTTAATGGCATCTAGAGGGCAAAGGCCAGGGATGCTGCTAAACATCTTACAATGTACAGCGCAGCCCCCACCCCACCTCCAACAAAGAATTATCTGGCCCCAAATGCCAATAATGCCAAAGCAAAGCAACCCTCCTCTAGAGACTACATCTCAGAGAAATGATTTCCTGTTATGTCTTTTGGCAAAATAACTACGTTAAATACAGTTATGAAGGAAAGAAAACTTAGCGCGTAAGTCCACCACCTTCTTGCGGCCATGTCTATTTCCCCGCTAGCCTTTGATCTCTTCCTGCACTGCACATTTTCACTGTATTACAAGTGTAGCTCTCCCACCACTTTTGACTATGGTATGGTTTGACTTTTGAAACATGTATTCTATATTTTAGGAACGAAGTTAAATAGGTAGGAAAGACATAAGACTCAAGCTTGAGCATGGTAAAGTTGAAAGACAGTGGAATGTACTTCCTAGGACCTCTCCAGACTTCAGGGACTTGTGACCACATTCTATAACCTAATGTCATGTTGAATAATTATTTTAGAAGCTACAAAACACCCAAGTCAACAGTCTTCACCAGCGAGCACAGTGGTAGGGAGAAACATTTTGCATAAATGTTGACGGAGTTGATATAATTTAAAGGCTAGTAAAAGGGTTTTACACCAAATTTTAGTTCTAAAATTTAAAACAAAACATTATTTTACTGCATTTAGTGTCAAAAATTTCCCATATGAATCATAGAAAAAAATGTGCAAATATTAATAGGTACAACTGAATCGCATACGAGAGATTACAAAACAATATTTTCAAAAGGAGAAAAACTTTTACTAAAATAATGATACAGTATTAAAATTCTAGTCAAAGCATCTTGCAGAGCAGACTTTTACATAAAAGATGGAAAGAATTAGTTAAAAGAAATCTCATATTCTGATTTGTTATCTTTTTAAAAGTATATGTTTGAATTACTTGCAAGTATTTTGCTTAGTTATCAACGGGGGATTAAACTATATCTGGAGTAATATTTTCTTTTCCTCCTAAAAGTAAATGATTGAATTCTGGGGGTGTCTGCTTTTACCACGTAATTAAACACACACATGTAACCTGCTCTCTTTCTCAGGAGCATATTCAGGTTGTTACTAAGTTTGAAAGTGAAGGAAACAAAGTCATTTCAAAAAGGACTTGAAAGTATGAGGTGTGACAAAATTAATAGACCACAAAAGGTAAATACATCCAAAAAAAGATACATCCAGACAAAACTTTTCCAGTGTCACTTTACCTCTTTATGATATTTTCCAATCTACTTGCCCTTCTTGTTCTTGAGATTTATTTCTGACTTACTTTTGGTTATTTCCAAATCAAATTTACAATACATTGCCATATGGACACTTACAAAAAAAAGTACCATCGGAAATGAAGGCCATCTTTAAAGAGGAATTCTAAAAAACGTTTGGAGCAATGGCAGCCTCTTTTGAATAAGTGTGCAGCCTCCCAAATGGCTACTTTAAAAGCAACAACACACACTTGAATGTTTGAATTTTGATTTTTTAAAAAAATCATCCTAGTTTATGCCTTGAAATTTTGCTAGTAGTGTGTTTCTTTCTTGGAAGTGTTTATAGACCGAAGGCTGCCTGTTACCCCACCAACAAGCACACTTGCATGCACACACAAGTGGAATTTAGAAAGGACATTTTCTCTTTTGTAACTAGGCCAACATAATATTGTGATGCCTTGGAAACATTCTTAGGTATTCACTCTGCGAAAGGGGATGGCATCAATTCAGATTCTGAAAGCAACGGAGCCAGATGATCCAGTTTGTGTTTAAGATGTCAATCATTTTTCTATTCAATTGAGCAGAACCTTGCATTTGAAAATAACAGGTAAATCTCACATCTCCAGCATAATGGAAAACAGAATGGACTCAGAAGATTTTGTATTTAGAGTAGGGATTTGTCTCTATTTTGAAAGTAATAATGTAAACATTTTCTAATTACCTAGTTTAAAAATGGCTTTCCTCTTTACTCTGATAATTGAGGACCCTATAGAGCACACATATCATGTTCTAAACTTAAGTTTTTCTTTCTGGCAAGGGAGTCATCATTTTCCAATACATTCTTCCTTTTTTATTTTTCCTTTTAGGCTATCGTGACCTCCTTCATTCAAGCATCTACTTCCCTTTCTTCTCCGTTTTAGTTCCCACTTTGCAAATCTTCAATTGGGTCACTCCTGGGTCACCTCCCTATTTGGTAGCACACCTGGAATCAGTGGGCCAACTCAACATGTCTATTGAAAAACTCATTTTTTCCACGTCCAAGTTCCTTGCTCTGTATATACGATGCGTAATACCAGATGACACAAAATTACCCTGGTAAAATAGATTACATCTTGTTGCAGTTATAAACCACTTCAGCCCATCTCTTTAATGTACAACACCTATTAATTCTCTCAGTGGAGATCACAACTGGTGTTTATTCTACCATTTTAATTTCGTCTTTCTATCCATGCCTATTCCATCTGTTTGACAAGATGGAAAATCTTTCTGTTTGCCATTATTTTCCATGAGGAATATCACGTGCCATTTTACCTAGCCAGTCCAAAGTTTTGCCCCTAGTTCAGCACATTTCCATTCAAATATTTTGGCAAGCTAGGAAGAACCATGATGTTCATCTTATCGAAAATGTAAAAGACTAAGGGATAAAGGTGACTCTGCATCTCATCTCTATTAACTGTTGTAGTCTGGTGTTCAAAAGGAACAAGAGTAGATGTAGATTGCGGTCTTTTCTTAGCCTAAACAGCGAACAGGCTTTTGGATTCAGCAATCCTCCCAGGCATATATTTGCATGCCTCATTTGCATTTGGAGAAGGGACGGGCGAGAGGAGGAAGTTTTGTGTGTGAGGGTCTAAGAGGGATTTGGGAAATGAGAAGCAAGGAAATGCAGAGAATAATGTGGCATCTCATTCCTGGATGGGGTGGGAAAAGTGAATAGTTCTGAACCCTATTAATTCATGAATTAGAAACATTTTCCGTATTTCCACCTAGCAGGGGAGGACTGAAGGAAAGACAGTGTCATGGTGGCGCCACGGTGCTGTGCAGCATTGTGTCCACCCAGGAGCTGTCCTGGATAAGGTAGTATTCTCCTTAAGGATTAGTGGCCTAAGATAGGCAGATCCCCAATGCCTCATGGACCAGGGCAAAAGGCCAGGAGAGTCTGAAGCAGCACAACCAGCTAGCTTCTCAACACTCCGCAGAAACTGGAAAGTGCCAGAACTTCTTGGGTGGTAGGAGAAGCTCTTCAGGGCCTGACATTCTTCATAAGCAGGTAGTAGAAAAGCCTGTAACTTTGTGTGCAGATATTAATGTGCCTTCATTCTAGTTGCGGACCGAGGCCTGAGGACATTGAAGTTTCATAAGTAGAGAATGTTGGGTCCATTACATGAGGAAAAAAAGAGAACAAACTGGAGATTCGTCAATATGCAAATATTTAAGATAAGGGAACATGCTTTTCAAAATCTCCTTTCTTTGTTTCCAGTGACTATGATTTGAAGCCAGAAACGTGGTACATTCCTTAGTCTCAGTTTGGAACTAGATTGGAATTTCCAATTCCGATACTTTTTAATAGTTCTGAAATTTTTCAATTGTAACTTTTATAAGTTTAATTTTTTTTTCGTGGCCAAATCTGAGGTATTATATGGAAAATTATAGATGTGATTTGGGCTCTGTCTACTCATATAATTATTAAGCAAGACGCAGATACCCCTTTTGACTGTAGCATAAACACCTCAACCTACTTTACTGCTGGGGGTCTGTTTGTAGTCTTAGGGCTTGAGTACCAGCAGGAAACCTTATAACCTACTAGTCAAGTTATTTTTCTAAGGCTTAACAGGCTGAGTATTCCAAGAACAAGACTACCAGCCTTCTGTCTTCCATAGGTGACAAGGTCGCCAAAAGATCATTTACAATCTCCCTTCCTCTTAGCATGGGCCTTTCTTAAGCGTGGCTGGTCATAGGTCACACTGTTAGAGGTCTTTGGTTCTTGTTCAGACTTGGTGTAAGTAAAGACTCAGTATCTATCTCTCCATTGAGCATGAAACCTGGCTCCTTAATGAGGCCTTCCAGGAGCAAAGCACAGTAAGTCACTGGCAGCAAGGTGAGCTGGTTTCTTCCACATATGCCTCATCCTGCTTGGCCTAGTTCTAAGAACTTTTGGGAGGAAAGTTTGGGTGTTCTTCAGCCCACAACTTCAGATCACTTGGGTCATTCAGATGATCGACATATGACATGTGCTAATTAAACAATGTATCCAGGGGCAAAACACCCAACAGCCAAACACATACCAGGGGTTAACTTTCAAACAGTGAAGCCCCACGCTGTTTTAACAGAGCACTGGAAAAAAACAATCACTCGGCGGTTTGATCAACTATGTGGAGAAAAATTCTGTTCAACCTTGTCCTTGCATTGTGGACATGAAACGACTGAATAACAAATTATTTTTAGAACTTTCCAATGGTGTTTGGGCCTTGTATAAATGCTAAATTGGCTAAATTCAAACAAAAGATCTATAAAGACTGATAAAATATTTTGTTTTGATAAATATTTCAGTTGCTAGATCAAAACTTTCTCTTCAAAGTTATAGATATTATTCTTGCATGCTTAGTTTGGTTTATAACAATTCAAAATTTTTGAATTTTAAAATTTGAATGGAATGGAAACTCACAGGAACAACACATTAATCTTTTCTCTCAGAATTGCTGTGAAATCCTATGAAAGTGTGTGAACCCTTTTAGCATAACCACGTAGTTAAAATGGCTTTAAAAAATAACTTCTAAGCCAAGGTTTACATTACCTAAAGCTAGAAAAAGATATTAACAAATTACAATGGGGAATAGATTAAATTACTGAAAGGTAAGTGCCTGAATTGGGCTCTTTTCTGTATAAGGAATAGAAATTGGCCCACAGGAGTTTAATTTAAGCGAGGGACAGAGGTCTCGCTGGAATCCAGACAATACTGAACACTGAAGCTACAGCACGAATCAGCCCTTGTCTCAGAACAGATGCCTCTTCTCTCAAGTTGTCTCTCTCTCAAGGGCCATGTTTTTCTGGACTTTGCTTCTTAATCTGCTTTTATTCTAGTTCTGTCTCTAACCCAAATGGCTTCTTCTGCTTATTTTTCACAGGGCCTCAGATGGCTGCCCTGACCTTGATCTTGCCTGGCCTCAGGCTCCAATGCAAACAGGTTATTGGTCACAACCCTCTGGGTCTCTTAGAATTAATTCCTGAAAAGGAAAATCTGATTGGCCAGGCCGTGTAAGTCATTGCAATTTGAACTTCCAAGACCACCAATATTATTAGGAGGCCAACTGGGTTTTCTACTGTTCATCTTTTCTGCACAAAGTTGATACAGTTTCTATCATGTGCATAAAGACGGGGAGGGAGGGAAAATGGAAATGTCATTCGTGGAAGACACCAACCAAGTGCTGGGCATCATCTTCCAGGATCCTAAACGGGATTCATTTCTTCTCAAAGCATTCATTCATTCCCTTATTCATGCTTTCAGTTACCTATCCAGTATTAATTTCATGTCTAACATGTACTGGACACTGTGCTAGGTGCTGGCATTACCTCTCATCTCCAGGCCATTTAGAATTTATTCTATACAATTTAGTTTTTAAGAGAATATAAGACAATATGTAATTTTGTTTCCTGATCGCTAGTCTTGTACCTATAACTGAATTGCTCATTTCTCATTGGCATGAGATGTCATAATTCGTATTCTAGCAGAAGCTGGGTAGAATAATACAAAATAATAAATTTAATTTATTAAATTAATCTAATAAATACTAAGTGTTCTCATGCTGGCTCTTTACCCATCTTCTTCTTTGCCATCTTCTTTTTGTTCGTTTTTAACTTCTATTCACATATTTAACTAAAACTTGGGAGACGGTAGGGGGTTGGAGGGAAGGGTACTAAGTTTCTTTGAAATTAGATGCCTTATTTCTTTTATAAATATCTTTGTTTTTGTTTTTTAGATCTTGGTTTTGGGCTTATTTTCATTCTGAAATAAATTGAGAGTCCTCGGGATCTATAGATGGAAAAAGTTTCAGTGTCGCTGGGACACAATGTTCTCTGTTATCTAGTTTTTAAGACATTTACCTTTGCATCATTGGGTACTCTGGGTCTTCTGTTCAATTCACTGTATCTAGTGACCTTTTGTGGGGTCTGTTCCTCCAGCGCCTTTGAGCTGGGAACACACAGCATGTTGTGTTCCATGTCATGTCAGTCATTACTCTCTTGACTTTACTTGTGTTCTCAAGTCAATACGTTCCAGATTAATGAGGCATTTGTTCTTAATCAAGAAACTATTTAAGAATACACTTTCAATTTTAATGACTTGTTTATGATTAATTGTTTCTACATGCCCTTCTCATACTTGAGGATATTTCAAAGCTGCTGCCTTTTCCCTGAACGGTTCCCAAAGATTTCAATACTGGTAGTTGCTATGAGCCAGTGATCTCAAGAGACTGAACAAACAGGGTTATTGATTTCCTTGAGACAATCATTCACACAGTCCCCTTAAACTAAAAATCACTTTGAATGAGAATACTTTTAAAAAGCAGCTGTTAAACAAACTGCACGGTTATACATTATATATTTCTAATGCTCCCTTTAAACATATACATCTAATGAGGTCCTGCTGTTTTATGAGGAACAATGTTAGAAATAATTTGTGAAGTAAACTCATTTTCCCAACTGATTTATGCTATGCAATTAGCTGATTTAATTAAAATTTACTCTGTTAGTTTGTTTTCTTTTTTATTTAAATAAACAACAGGTTAGTGTGTTGTGTGTGCGCTTTATTTGAAGCTACAAAACTAAGCAATACATAGCCTCTTAATAATAAGAGCTAAATTCTCGTGAGCGCTTACTGTCTGCCAGGTTTTTTCGAAGTGTGTTCAATACGTCAACTCATTTACTATTCTCAACTACCAACTGTGAGGGCCCTGATTTTTGTTCTGTTTTATAGGTCAAGAAATTGAGGCACAGAGATGACAAATGATTTGTTCAAGGTCACATGGATGATAAGTGGCAGATCAGAGATTGGAAACCTATCAGTCTGGCTCTGAAACTCCAGTTTCTAACACAAGGCTATACCACTCTCTACGTGAAGAAGCTCCTAGTTTTGGCAAACTCTTCTTAGGAAACTTAGTTACTTCCTGCTGCCTGAAATGTATTTGTAAACCTTACTTATTGGTGGCCATTGTGCTAGGTACCTTGCCCTTTGGTCCTTCCCATATAGCTGCTAAAAATGAAACAATGAGTTAGATCTTTCTAAATTCATATATTTGCTTATTTACTAGATTTGTGTTTCCTTTAAACGGAGCAAAGATGTCTCCTTTAGTATTTTAGAGATTGTAAAAATTCAGATGAGAATGGAAACTAGGATCGATGGAAACCCTCTCTGTCTCTATGGTGGCCACGAGTATCTGAAACATAATACTAGTTGTTTTGTGATAATACTAATCGTGTCGAACTTGCGTAAGTAATGGACTTTCTTTTGGATTTCGTAATGTGTTCACTCCAATTTCAAAGGGTTGTAGGAGAAATATGCCTCACTGAGCCTTTAAAAATGATGATTAAATAGAATTGTGTTCTTGTTTCTCCCAGGATTCCATGCTTTAGAATCATTTAAGGTTCCCTGTTGTTCCTGGTGTAAAGCCTAATAGGAATGTGGGTTTAAACTTTCCTGCCGCTGAAGACAACAGCATCAAAATAGAAAGCTAGTCAGTCACATTCATTGGCAGAAAATTCTTGGGTGGTTTGAAGTTTTCTAAGTTACTTTCGACATAGTCCTGACAAGTCCATTGATCTCTTTGAGACTCCCTCTTACATTTGATAAGTTTAGATGGTAGGATTTTATTCTTTAGGACTCTTTGGCTTACATGTGACAGAATCCAACTAAAACTAATTTAAGCAAAGTAGGGAATTTAAAAGACTCCAAGGTAGAAATGCGGCTAGACTTGAGGCAGAGCTGCAAACAGAGACCTGAGCACCATTAGCACTCTGTGTGGCTCTCACCTCTTTGCTTTTCTGGGTGTATGCTTTGTGTTTTTCCTCCCTCTCTTATTTCCAACCCTTTTCTGTTCCCCATGACTAGAAATGTGGTTCCTGAGAGTTGCCTTCCTAGTTTTCACACCATAGTCCAGGGACCTAAAGAATGATTGTCAGTTCTACGGGAAATATTCTCAAGAGTGGATTCCAATTTTCCCATTTCTATCAGGTGCTTGGCTGGGACTTAAAAGCTTTGGCTAGGAAGATGAAGTCTCGGGTAGGGCTTATGATGAAGCCATCTTGAGTCTACCGCTGGGCCAATCAACTGTTGCTCTAGACCAGCTTCTGTGATAGCTTCAAGAATGGGGTGAGGCAGACAGGTAATTCCCAGATGAGGCGGCTGGACAGATAACCCCAAATGTGTCTACTGTGGTTAACTCTTTGCCTAAACATAATAATAAGCCTTTGACCATAATAAATGAGATGTGAGAAGTCTATATTTTTATATCTTAAGAAGATGAACTCTTATAAGGAAAAGAAAATTATTCGATTAAACACATATTTTGGCATACATACTTTTTGTGCTCTGAATTGTGGTAGATTACATAATCTGATAGGTATAAAATGTTTAACCCCAAGCCTACTGTAATATATAGACTCTTTTATAAGACATCGTTGTCTATGGTTTCTCTGTAAATGGATGTGTGTGTCCTTATTAATTGATTACAATTGAGTTTTTGGGTTCAGGGAAGGCTTGATCAAAGGGATAGAGATTGTAAGGAGAGCAATTAAATTCTCGGTTATTGCAAATGTAACTAAATAATAAGTAGGTAAGACTTGGGACTAAGGAAAATGACAGTATTGAGTAAGAAAAAAACTGGAGATTCATTGGATATGGTAGATTAGCAGGTAAGAAGTGAAATTAAAGAGAGTCTTAGGAAAGCTGGAAACCAATATGAACTTGTAGTTTGAGCCTTAGAAGAACCAGGCTACGATGGATATTTTCTGTTTGGCTCTCTCCCCACCCAAGACCCATTCTTCCCTCTTTGTTTGGTCTGTGATCCTAGGAGCCAGATTCCTGCTAACATCATCTCCCGGGCTCGCTTCCTGGCTGGCTTCTGTACGGGTTCTATCAACTGGAGGCTGACTCACCTGACAGGACATCAAAGAGCCGGAGGAGAGAGAGCGGTCAGAGGCCTTCTGCCCTGCTCCCTCGCTGCTTTAGTGCCACATCCCTCTGGACCAGCAGGTCCCCTGAGAAGGCTCCACTCAAGGCTCCAGCTTCCACTGGGCTGCGACAAACTCTTTCCTCCTCTGGCCCCCTCCAGTGCTGTGCGGCTGGTAACGGCTTCCCTCTGCTGCTAGTCTCTGGTGCCTACCCTTCCCTTCTTTGCTTCATTAATGCTTCCCAAACTTCTATTTCTCGGTTCCTTTGTTAAAGTCTATTCATTTGAAATATTGGGGGTAAATTTATTTTTGCTGCTGGAACTCTGATAATTTACAAGTGAGAGAACTGAGGGAACTTTATACATATATATAACATATAATATATGTGGAAAGGTTTTATATATTTATAAAATATATGAAAAGAGATTTATTTCAGTAATTCACTTTTGCGATGTTGGGGCTGGTAAATTCAAAATCTGCAGGGCAGGGCGGGGCTGCGGGCTGGAAGCTTTTGGGCAGGAGGTGATCTTGCCTCCTTGAGGCAGGATTTCTTCTTCCTCAGTCAACCTTAGTCTTGCCCTTAAGGCCTTTCAACTGGTTGAATGAGGCCCACCCACATTGTAGAGTCATCTCCTTCACTTAAAGTCAACTTATCATAGATGTTAATCACATCTACAAAATACCTTCACCTAGGTTAGTGTTTGATTGAATAGCTAGGTACTATAGTCTAGCCAATTTGACACACAAAACTAACAACCAGGCATTAGGGAGAGTTATTGTTTAGAGAAACCAAGAGGACAAGTAAGCTCTTTGAAGAGCTGGAGACAGACTTAGACTGGAAAGGAACTAGACTTAGGTGATAAAAAAGAATGTATGGGATAAGTTATATATAAGACGCAAAATATAGAAAGATGCTTTTCCAAATAACTATCTGTCCAGGGGTATATGGGTATGACAAAGCTGCACCCTTTACTCAGTGTGGCTTTGTGGTACTCAAGGCTATTGTCTGTGCTTTGCCAAGGAGGAAGGCTAACATGAAAGTTCAGTTCCCACACGTTCTCTGGTGGCAGGAGGAGTGATGGAAAAGGTAGGCATCATGCTCTTGACACTTCATTGCACCCTGCTCTCAGTAGGCTTATAATTTTGCAAAGGAGACAAATCACAGTTCACAAAAGATCAGAGAGCAAGGCTGTGGTGTATGCGCTACCATTTCTGTTTAGCGCACTTTTCTCTCTCTGGAGTTTTTCATGGGTCCAACATCATCTGGCATCTCTCCAAGGTTGTTTTATTTTTTTACTCTTTCTTGCCATAAAGGTCATGTGTTGTAATTTGGACTTTGTTTTCAGTTCATGTTACAGCACACGCTGTAAATTCAGTCAACAAGCCTTTATTGAACAGAAAGTACTTTGAGTATTGAGTGAAGAACCCTGAACTAAGTATTTCAGTTGGGAAGGGTCACTGACTAATAAAATAGCTCTAATCTTTATGAGCTCCAGATCTGTCAGCAGCACTGGATTGGGTGGCGGGAGATTGTGGACTGGGAGAGTTTTGGACAAAGCTCGAGACGAGGCTTTAGACCCACGTGGGTCGAAAATTCCAGGTGGGCAACACAGCTGAAGGCCATGGGAAAAAGAGACTGAGCCATCAGAAAACAAACAAATACAAAACAGTTATAATTAGCTGGGGACAGAAGTTAGGTAAGGAAGTAGATTTAAGGACCAGGAAATAAAAAAACAATAAGAGCTCTCCAGTCTCAAGGCTAGTGATTCGGGTGGAGTCTGGAACCAACGTCAGCCTGGCTATCCTGAGGTTTAGAAGATAAGAGCCATTGGTGGGCCCAGGGATTGAGGAAGCGAGAACAGATTCCATCCCCGGCTTCCTTTACAACCTTCTTGACCTCCCTCAGTTCTAAATAGAGACTATGTTTTATTTAGAATATTTTAGACGAGTTTTGTTTGGAACTCATGACTGTGGCTATTTCTCTGGCCTACCCCTTAGGACACTTTTCTTTCTGAAATAGCAGATGTTTCTGAAGTAGGTTATGCCATCACTCCCAGACTAAGAATAATTGAGATGATGGATGTCAGACACTAAGCACTGTGCCTGCCATGTAGTAAGCACTCAGTGAAAGTTAGGGCTGATGATCATGCAATCATGTGATTACCATTTCTTCTTTTATTGCTTACCCTAATTGGTTCTGCCCCACACAGTATCAGTCACATGAGAGTCAATTGCTTGTGGTTTGCACAGACCTTGTAATTATTTTAAAAATGCACGTGAAATTACATTTTCATCTCAACACCAGATTCCAGGCATATTGTAGCTAATCTCTTTTCTTTGACCTAAGCGTACACTATCACTGATTCTAATTTCTTTAGCTAGTTTTAGATCTTATCAAGCATTTGTTTCTTCATCCTCAAACCTTTTGAAAAGGCAAGTACATGATGTTGCTCTGAGTGGTCGTTATCAATTTTAAGGTTGGAGAAGTGGAAATCCCCATTACTTCAGAGTTGATGCGAGCCCGTTAAATTTCAACGCCCAGATTTTATTTGGTACTATCCTCAGATTTTTTTTTTTCTCCAAACAGTATCCTAGCCACCAGTCAAAGTCCACTTGTCTGAATTCCTGGGATCTCTCTTGGTTTCCTTTTAAAAAAAAAAGACACTGTGTTAGAAATTGGACAATCTTCAAGAACAGCTTTTATTTTTACAAACATAGTCTATGTCCTCATCAATCTCTGCTGTTCACACCTTATTTCCTTCAGAACACTCCGATAAATGCCATCTGGCCTGGGTGCTTCATGGCACTTTGCTTTTATCGATTGTAGCACGTCGTCTTCATTGGAAACTCTAGTCTCTCACTTTCTTGTAAAAACCGTTCTCAGAAATTAGAATTTCCCCATCATTTCCTGGAGTCAAGTTCTGCCAAAGAACCAAACAAAAACCCTTTCTGGGCTTGTGTTCCTCTAACCTTATCACTCCCTCCTGACCACCTACAACATCATCCAGCAGTTTATAAGCTAGTTAGCCTGGTACCTGGCCAAGCCGGATTTCTCCTTTAGAAATCTGCCTTTTTGGGCCGGCCTGGTGGAGCAGCGTTTAAGTTCACAAGGTCCACTTCTCAGTGGCCCAGGGTTCGCAGGTTTGGATCCCAGGTGCGGACATGGCACCGCTTGGCAAGCCATGCTGTGGTAGGCATCCCACATATAAAGCAGAGGAAGATGGGCACGGATGTTAGCTCAGGGCTAGTCTTCCTCAACAAAAAGAGGAGGATTGGGAGTAGTTAGCTCAGTGCTAATCTTCCTCAAAAAGAAATCTGCCTTTTATTCACAAATGCCTTCACCTTCTTTTAAGAGTGGTTCTGTCCCATCTTCTGTTTCCTTTTGGACTATTTTCTTTGAGATATTCAGGTCTTTCTCCTGGTTGTCTTTTTTTTTTTTTTTTTTAAAGATTTTATTTTTTCCTTTTTCTCCCCAAAGCCCCCTGGTACATAGCTGTGCATTCTTTGTTGTGGGTCCTTCCAGTTGTGGCATGTGGGACGCTGCCTCAGCGTAGTTTGATGAGCAGTACCATGTCCACGCCCAGGATTCGAACCAACAAAACACTGGGCAGCCTGCAGCAGAGCGCATGAACTTAACCACTCGGCCTTGGGGCCACCCCCATGGTTGTCTGCTTTTGATGAATAACTGGTTAATTTCTTGGATTGATGTTTTGGGCAAGAAGACCTAGAGGATGTTTAAGTTCCCTTTGGTCCTCAGATTCTATGGTTCTGTAACTTTTCAGTTCACAAATTTTTATTACTTCTTCCAAATAGTCTTGGTTAAACGGGAGCAGCACCACTGGTAGATTTTGTATCACAACGCTAGATAATCTAGTTTTGGATTTTGGCCCTGCTATTTCTTGGTGATATGCTGCTGAATGAATTGTTTAACTTGAATTTCCTTACTTTTAGAATGGGAACAATAAAATTACCTATTCCTTAAGATTGTTATGATAACTGATATACATAGTACGTTATGAATTAATAACATAACATGCCTGGAAGGTGCCTGATACATACAAGTGGGTAACAACTGTCAATACTGTGTTATTACCTTGATTCAGTGGATGTTAGTCACAGTATCAAATACCACTGGTCGCAAAGCTAATATCTTAGATGGAGGGTTGAGCAATATCTTGATGAGAAAGTAAAGTCTCTTTATACAAATATGAATAGAAAATCAGAATCAGATATATCTCACAATATTTTCAAACATAGCCCATGGTCAAGAAAATTTGGGAAAAGTTTTTAAACTTAGAAAACAGGAAAACAAAAGTAATGCATGGAAAAGGCATTATTTACGGTACTGATAGGTAGTAAGTTTTTCTAAGACAGCTTATCTCATACCACATCTTAATAACTTCATCGTTAAAATTGTGAGTGAAATGATACAGTCTTAAATAATTATTTGGGCGACATGAGGACAATTCTCCTCTGCTCCATGATGCCCATGTACTCCTGTGCAACTCATTCTACTTAGCAGTTCTTTTTGATAAGACAAATACAACATTTTGGCATCAAATCAGGAATTTTGCCCCTTGGAGGCCTGGAAGCTCATGGAAAGGAGTCATACATAGCCACCTGTATCTATTTTTAACCTACTTTCCTTGGCCTGGGATCTCTAGTTACACAGAGCCAGGGGTCCTCAGTCATGAAAGTTGATCTCATCCAGTATGGGTAGACTGAGACGGCAGGATTTTGAGAGTCTGTAACTGCCTCAAATGGATTCAAGTCCTAAAACTCATTCTCTGGATGGGCCAGTTATTATGAGGGTGATCCATGGACTCTGATTCATAAATTATGTATAATAAGTCAAATATATATAATCAAATATACATAATATGAAAATACATAATAAAAATATATAATCATAAAATCAAGGCTGTCAGCCTGGGCTACAGATCTGGGCTAATTCCACAATTGTTTTAGATGTCTGAACTAAGCCTGCGCTGCCCAGTCTTGCCCCAAATCTGAGCTAGTAAACTCTATTCCCTGTGGTTGGGCTATAAGGCCAACAATTTTTGGGGGCAATCTCCCCAGTTCTTTCAATATAGAATTTCTCTGTCTAATATAAGGACCCCTAAATTGCATGAAGGATGAATTAGACTGTATGTATTTGCAATTAAAAGGTAACTTGAATGATTGCTCATGAAAGTTATTTATACAAAGCACATAATTTTCCTGCCTTGAGTTCATTTTTCTTTCTTTACTTAATAACAAAAGGGTGACCATGAGTGTTTAATGCTTGGCTGGGTCAGAGATCTTGAAATCTTTTCCAATACCAACTTTGAAGCTTTTGCATTGGGAATGGAAAAATGTTTGCTTCCCCAACTCCTTTGTGGGCATTTAACCCGTATTAATATTTTAATTAAACGTTGTATTTGGGGCTTGCATTGACGTCTGAACATCATGGTAGTAGACTTTGTTTTTGTAACATGTAGAAACTACACTATTTGGTATGTCAAGCTATCAGGAGGACAGAGATGTCTAAATATAGTTGCTCGAAAGGTCCATGCATATCAGAGTTACTGAGTGGAAAAGCACAGGGTTATTCAGGGCCTCGATTCTTTCCATCTTCTCGCTCTGCTCAATTCCAGGGTATTGTTCTCATCTGCACAGTTGAAGGTAGGAAATATTGTCTCTAGGCAACCATGTGTCTAGCTAGTACTCTGTTACTGTAGAAGGGAAGAGCTGCTTTGGGGGAAATCTAGCACCAAAACACGTATTTTTTCCCTTTAGTGAAAACGGGCAATTGCAACTTCCATTATTTCAGAAGTACAGATTGACTTTACTAGTAAAACAATAGAGATGTCCTAGCTGATGCTCTAATGGGATTAAAATTTGGCTATGTGAGGATTCCTTTGTACCAATTGGTAACCAAACTGTCTGGGATGGGGGAAAGGAGAAAAAAAGAGTTTTGTGTACAGCTGCCTGGAAAGGGGGTACAGAAGGAATAAAGATGCTGGGGAGTCATTTCTTCCCCCCAGCTGGCCTGAGGGACTGCCATTAAGGCTCACTTGAAAGAGGGGTTAGGAGCAGAAGTTGGAGAAGCTATTTCAATGAAAAACTAAGGTGATGGTGATAAGAATGATGAAGATAAAAATAATAATATCTAATACCATTGCTGAGAACTTATCAACTTCCAGCACTATGCTAAGCACCTGATATATGAAAACAGTATTCCATTTAATCCTCACAATAATCTTAGGAGGAAGGAATGATCATTTCCACCATAGTAAAGAAGGGAAACATAGAAATTCAGGTTCAAAAAGACATTGTATCTTCTTGAAGTTCAAAGAGATAGTAAGTGGCAGGGACACATTTGGAATCCAGATGTAATACTAATTCTAAGGCACCAGGCTAGAGTGCTTTGATCCACCAATAACAAAGTGTGGCTCAAAAACTGGGAGAGAGTTTATTCTCCTTCTGCTTTTCCACACCCTTTCTTTCTCTACTCCCATCCTTTCCTGTTGCTTTCTCAATGCTCCCCTGCTCCCCTTAAAAAAAAGACTCCTGTGCAGAAGCCTGGGAACTCTTCCACAGATGGTAGCACACAGGGAGGACTGTTCTCAGAGAGGGGCCCAGAGCAGGGACCTGGTGAGCAAGGGGCCTTGACGAAGGGACCAGGGACAAAGAACACCAACTGGCTTGTTTCTGAGCACATATGAGCTCTCCCCTGGGAGTTCTTGGAAATAGTTAGAGAAGACCTTAAGAGCAGACCCGAGCTCCTAGATGATTTGAGTGTTAAGGTTGATGAGACCTCATTGGTCCTCCCATGCCGATGAGGCTCAGAACCATCCAGTAACACTGGTAACTGTTGTAGACTGTATTCCCCAAACTTTTCCCAAGTGCTTCTTGGTCTGCAAAGTGGAGGGCTTAGATGAGATGATTCCGAAAATTCTTTCTAGCCCTAACAAACTATGAAACATAATTTATTTTCCGCTGGAACTTGAGTTGGGAGAGGAGAAGCAAATGCTTTTATGCTGATTGTGATTCTGTGAAGAACACAAGGCCAGTGTAAGAAGAGGGAAGAACAAGTGGAAAGTGAGGAGCCTCAGGGCTAAACTATCACCCAGAAAGTTCACATTTTTGAAACACAACATAACTAGAATGTTTTGCTTCTACTTTTTATCTAGAAAATCCTGACATTACCAAGGAAATCATGATTGTAATCCTTTTACTTGGGGCCACCTGCCCTGGCCTGGAGTCTCTAATGCCTAGAATTGGTTCAGGTTCCTGGATCTCCAACCTCTGGAATATGAATATGAAATAAATCTAACAGAAGTTATTATTCCTTTCCATCAGTGATAAGTATCACGAGAGTCCCCCTAGATGTTAAACAGATGAAGGAGTTAATTTATATGATCATCTTTTTATTCGTCCCTGTGTCTATCCTTCTATTCATTTATTCAATAGCCATTCACTTAGCACCTACCATATGTCAAACACTATGCTGAATACTGGGGAAAATGAGCCCAGAAAATAGATACACTTTCTGCCCTTGAGAATCTAAAACAATCCAACGCAAGTGGCAGAGAGAAAGAGCTGGTTTCAGCTGATGTGTTAACTGCTACAATTGAGCAGTGAACCAAGTTATGTGCATCACAGAACAGGAGCAAACTACAAAACTAGTGGGGCTCAGAATGGCATTCAGAGAAGGACAAGCCTGAGTTGGGTCTTGAAGTAAGAGTATGGATTACCTGGATGAATAAGACAAAAAGCATTCCTGGAAGCAGACACATAGGAAGATACTGGAAGGGTTTGTATGGCGTACTCAGGGAGTAGAAAAGTAGTTCTGCATGATTCAAGCACACAAGATATTAACAAGGAAGAAGAAAAAAATGGGACCATTCCATGGAAAGGCTGGTGTAATATGTTGGCTAGCCAAAATGTTTGATTTTATCATGAGGATATTAGAGAGTTGCTAAATCAGTTCAGATGGGAGAGTAACTTATTCCTTAAGAGACTTATGAAAAATAGTGCCCTTAAATTGATAGCCCGTTTTTGACTCCCCATGCCAGTGGTGACTTCTAGAAGCTATACCCATTTAACAGCATCTTCCTGTATGGTGGTCCTTGTCCTTAAGTTCTCATTGTCGCAGGTATCACCTGGTATCATTTTAAAACCCTAATGATTCTGCTCTACCTCAGGCCAATTAATTCAAAATTTCTAGGGCGTGAACCTAGACATCAAGGATAATTTAAAGCTCCCAGATGGTATCAAAGCTCAGCCAAAGTTGAGAACTGCTGTGCTAGTGGTATTCCAGAAAGCTGGCAGGACTGTGTGAGTTCCATCTTTTGAATACCCTGTTGAGTCTCAGTACACCTTTGCCATCTAGTAAGGTATACACTGAATCCTGTTCCTATCAGGTTTCATTCTGTATATATATTTCTTTTGGTGAGGAATATTGGCCCTGAGCTAATTCTATTGCCAATTCTCCTTTTTTTTGCTTGAGGAAGATTGGCCCTGAGCTAACATCTCTACCAATCTTCCTCTATTTTGTATGTGGAACACTGCCACAGCATGGCTTGAGGAGTGATGTAGGTCTGTGCCTGGGATCCAAACCCGTGAACCTAGGCCACCAAGAGGAGCGTGCCAAACTTAACCACTACACCACTAGGCTGGCCCCTCATTCTGTACTTTTGAAGAAGCCCCCAGGGAATTGTGTGGGAGTTTTTTCTCTCAGCTTGATCATAATTTATTGTTGGAGGCAGAAAAATTAACTAAACACTAGAATATGGTGAGATACTCTGATGTTACTCCTTGCACAGATTGCTGTGGAAGGGATACTTATAATTCAGAGAGGGAGAGGAGTGAGGTGTGGAGGAAGAGCAGTATTGAGGTAGAGCATAGGGTCCTAGGGATAAAGGACAAGAGGGTTATTTCAGGAAGAGGGATCAGAATGTGTAAGGCAAGGAGGTATGAAAAAGCATGGCAAAGACCCAGGGTTCTCATGGTACTTTGTCCATACCATTTGTAGTACCCTCCTCACATTGTTGTGTGTGGTTGACTTTATATGGATCTAGTCCTATTTCTGTCCTATGAGGACATTGAGGGTAGGTATGCCCAGAACACAACATGGTCTTACCATATAATAGCCTCTTATAAACTGAAATGATTTGCAGGAAAAGAAAATATTTAATAGAGAATTCAATCAGACAGAAGGTTGAAAACAAACTACCTCAAATACAAAAGGGCACTTAAAAATAAAAAAGAAGAAACATAAATATTCATGGGAATATATTCGCAAGATGAATTGAAACCAGAAGTTACTTTCATGAGTGTAATACCAGCCTAAGTGTCTCAGCAGTGTCCAAATTCCCTTCACCTCCTAATAACTTGATTTAATATCTGATTTTCCCTGAACACTCTCCTAAATGCAATGACTTCCTTTTGGTCAACATCCTAATCAATAAGATCACCTCTGTCAAATTTGATCCTTTACTTTGAAGTCACACTTTGACTCATAAGGCATTTCCTTACAGCTGTTGAGAGAAGAGTCCTAACAAGAGGAAATGGCCCTGTGGGCTCTCCCCACTTCCTTCCTAGCTGTGTCATTCCTGGGTCGGGGTCATCCAGCTGCATCCAGGGGTCCCAGAGGATGTCCTGAAAATTACTTACAATGTAAATGGGTCTAGGTCACAACTTCTTCAGAGCCATACCTTCTAATTTTGATTTATATTAAAATTAATCAGAATGTCTAAGAACTTAACTGACATTGTCAAAACTGAAATCAGGGAAAAGTATTTATTATATATGTATTTATTACATATCTTTATTTCAAAGTTCTCACTGTTTTCTGTAGTTTTCTCATTAAACTGTGCAAAAATTATTAACATAGAAAAGTAGGTGGTATTATCCTCATTTGGATAGATAAATTGTGACAGAAGTGCTTTCTTAAACTTCATGGGTAGGACTTCCTTTTTTTAGCAAGTGAAAGCATTCCCAAAAGGTATGTACTGAAAAAATGGACACATATATCATGTACTTTTTTAGAAGAGGACCCTTAGGGGTTGCGTGCAATAACAGCTCCATATGGTGGTGGCTTAAGGAGTTTTTCCAAGCAAGCTGATTAGATTGGGTTAATACTCAGTTGATGACTCTTCCATATTTCTTAAATTTGCTGCTATCATTTCAAGAAAGCCAGTCTTGTTCTTATTAAATACATATTTAGAGCTCTACAGCTGTCCTCTTGGCTTGGTGTTTGAGCTTTAACATTTTGAAGATGTCAAATATAGTCCATTCCTTATTCTCATCAGGTTCTTTGGGTTCGTTGATCCATTTTTTTTATTATCTCTGCACCCCCCACCATTTTCAGCAAATGCCTCTTAATTCTACAGTCCTTTAAATCTCTCTGATTTAAACTACATTTTGAGGTTCTTGAACTCCTGTATGAGCAAAACAAACAAGCATAAATGGTGTAGAATTCATTGTAGAAATTGCCTTAAGATAAGACTCTAAATACAACTGTTTAAAAATGTCTTAGGTTTATCCTTCCCAGATATGCCAATCCCAGGGCAGAGGTGGATGAGGAAAGAGCTCTTGTGACTGCTCTTTCTCTGAGATTCAAAAAATAAGAAAGTAAATTCTGACGTTCAATTCCAAGGCGAGTGATAAAGATCAAAGTCTCATTTTAGTACAATATTTTCACTTTTATTGAACAGATTCATTTTGAATCTTGGCTCTCATTTGGAATGTTTACCTTTTAATAAGTGATCTGTTTAAACGTGGATCAGGGAACAAGGGTTTCTGTTTTACAGTTCAACTTTTGACCTTGGGGGATGAATGGGTGGAGGCGAAGAGGAAAAGTCCACTGTGTTTCTACTGAACTTTTTACCCTTAAAAAAAATGAGCAAGTTTAAAGTTCACACAGTGCACAAGAGGTCTCCGCTGGGGATTTCTGGTATTATTAACTTCCTGACCTCAGATAATTAAAAAGAAAGAGCAGAGCCACCTCAGACTATGACTCAACTTTGAACTTTTAACCTCCCAAGTAAAGTATTTAAATTGTAAATGGTAGACCCTGGAAGCTTTCTTATTGCTATTAACTTCCTTCATCCCTGGTCATGAAGTTATAATTTGGGCCAAAAGCATAGCTTGATCTTTCCTTTTTATTTACTTAACCTCTTTTAGCAGAAAGGACTGAGAACACTATTTACCTAGAAATGACAGGTATTCTGGAGAAAGAAGTTAAGCTTAAAGGGTCATTGAATTTTGGAGCTAGAAGCAACCCTAGATGATCTGTCTGGCCTTCTCAGTTGTGAAAGAGAATAATGAAAACGAAGGAGACGAGTGACTTCTTAACGTCACACAATTAATAGGAGAATAAAAGAGCATCCTTGTATGAATAGCTGTCTTCTTTTCAGTAGTAGAGAGATTCAAGCATGATTGGGGTAAGAAATATTTCCCTATACAGCATAGGGGCCTAGAGGATCTGTGGCTTCTATTTTTACATTAAAATTCACGAAGTGAAAAAAAATCACTGGATAGGGAGTCAAGAGACCTGGGTCCTAAGTGACCCCTTCATTCCGTTGGTTGTATGACCTTAGGAACTCATTTGACTTTCCCAAGTCATGATCTGCTTGGTTGTAAAATGGAATGTAGTTGGGAGGAGGTAAGAAGCATCCTTTCTTTATAACCTCTTTTGGTTCAATAATATTCTCAACTTAAGAATTCTTGCTGTGATTCATGTTTAAACACTGTATAGATCAACAGCTGGTTTTTCTTAACATGGGGGATAGGGTTAGATGATTGTGATTTTAGGATAATTGGTTACGTCATGCTGAGCTTGATATTGATGATGAGGCTCTCCTTAACTGTAAGAAAAGACAAAAATCCCAAAGGAAAAGGGGAATATCATGTAAGGAGGCATAAGGGACAGGAAGGAGAAGAACAAAAGAACCAGGGCAAAGAAAGGAGTGATGACCAGGAGAAAATCCATTAGAAAGGAGGGTGACAACGAGAGAGTAGCCCCCTCAGTTGGATGGGGACCCAGCCAATGCTTGTGATACTGCAAAAGCCAACGACTACGTTGTGAATCTGCCGGAGCCGCACGCTGTTAATAGTGAAGCTTAAATAGGCAGCTCTCACTGGCACTTGTACAGCAAGCAGCATGTAGGAGAGCCAGTGTTAGGCGGGGCCCACTCTTCCCTCCTGCTATTTGCTAACACCTTTATTGCCTCCAGTTAGATACTCACACCACTCTCGTTCCCATCTGTCAAGGAGAGTTCCTTTCCAACATTCTGTCCTCCTTTTCTTGCACAAAAGAGACCCTCCCAGTGTGACTGCAAAGCATGGAGCTGATACTGAGCTCTGGGATGAGGCAAGCTTGAAGTGGTATGAGCAATGGTTTTCACGTTTCCTGGTCCTAAGAAGCCAGGGAGATGTGACTATAGGATCCTGCCTGAGACCCTCATGCAGAGACAGCTGGAGGGGAGGGAGAGTTGTCTGCCTGGAGGCCTGTCCTCTTGGCCTGGAAACAGAGGGTCTGGGGTCACGCCTGATCAAAGCTCCAACAGCAGGATTCGACTCCCATCGCAACACAGATGTTTACCCACCTATCTCCTCAACCACTCTCGGCTGCTTCACACTGATTTACTTCTACTTTACCACCCCCTCTGTTCCTTCTCCCTCGTCTGAAGGCCAGCCTCGGCAGGTGATTAGAGTTTGAGCAAGGGACGGGACTAATGTGACTGTGTCTGATCAGGTGATTGAGGTTGCAGACCAGTGAGCTGCAAATAACTGTTAATCGGGGTTTTTGGTGGGCAAAATTACCTAGTTTTTTCTCTGCTCAGTAAACCCTATTCATTCACTAAATTCCTCCCACATTTTCTAGTCTTGAATACATTCCTTCCTGTGTAGATGTCCAGTGTACAGTCATATTAACCTTAAGATCCTCTGAGGAGGGAGGTCACAGGTCACCAAGCAGAGCATGACTGTCATCACGAAATAAGTCATATTGCCTCATTGACACTTACTTTCATCAACATCTAGAAAGGAAATAAATAAAGGACTGAGTTTTGTCTGCCAGCTGCTCCTACAATGGAAAACATCACAATGCAAACAAGATATGTTGCACTTATGAAATAAAAAAACCCCCAAAAAACAAGGTTTTTGCTGCTATTCTCAGTGATAGGCTAAAGCACATTCCAGGTGGCTCGATTTGGGGCAATGACGATAATTCTATTTTTAAAAAATTTACTTATTTTTCTTTTTTAAAGCTTCTGTACCTTGAGGCAATAGAAAAAGAGCAGAGAGCTAAGCACAACCCAGCGAGCCAGCATCGTATAATTTTGTATGTGAATTATCTGCAGTGAGGACTCTCCTACAGCCAGGCCCAACAACCTCCTCTGGAGGCGGGAGAGTGGAATGCTGAGAAGGGTGGCCAAGCCCCTCACCTCATTTCTGAGCTGTCCCAGCTGCACCCAAGCTAAGTGGAAGAGCAGGATGCAGTAAGTAGACTTTGCTGACTCTGACTAACCACACCCTCACATCCCACCTCAGCTGGGAAGCCAAGACCTTGCAACATTACCTCTTTTGGCATGAGTATTTGAGTCGACGATAAAACTGAAAAAAAAAGGAAAATTGGAAAATCACACCAGCAAAAAGACCCTCTTCACTGTTTCCTTTCTCCATACATTTAGTAAAATAGATCCCCGTGTATTTGATATTATTCTTTTGGTTTGATGCACCCAGCTGGCAAGAGTAAGTTGTCTTTGGTGATTAAATTTATTAGAGCATCCATGCAAGTGCCAGGAGCTCCAGAGCCCTTAATGGAACTTTGGTAGGCAGGACAGCAGTAATTGTACAGCAGGTACGATGTAAGTGGGAGGGCAAGAAGCTGTAATCTTCTCCCTTCTTTTCCCCAGCAGCTCTGAGAGTGAACTAGTATCTAAATTAGGTGTTATTTTAGATTACAACTTGTCATACCTAATGGAAGTGACACCATCAAGCAGCCAGATGCCAGTTGGAAATTTATTGGTATCTAAGGATGGTAATTGTTGGCTCATTTATTCATTCAATAGGTCATTCAAATAACATGTATCATGTCCATCAAAAAGGTATGTCAGTTTCTGGACACAGGGATCTTTCAGTGATCCCTGAGATGTAAAAGAGCAAGTTAGGAATTATCACTGCTAAATGCCTGTTTACCTAGGACTGCTGGGCAGAGGTCATGCCTCCAGAGAAGCTCTGACATTTTATGGAATATTGAAAACAAGATTTCATTCTCTTTGTGGACGGCCAGAGAGACTGGTCCACTTTACTCCTGAGAGGAGAATTAAGAGGTTTTTCTACACATTTATGGTAGCCGTATGGGTGGGCCTCCATTTTACCTGCCACTGCCTCAAGCCGAGGGAGGTACAGTGGACCAAAATTTTACTAATCTATGTATCTAATGTCTACCACATGTAAGGCGTCATATAGGATAAAAGATAAATTAAACATTGGCCATCCCTGACCTAAAGGGAGAAAAACCTTTTTATACTTAATTGTAATGTAATAATAATTCTGGTAAGGGCTATATGAGAAAACAGACAGTCTACGGTAAGTTGCTTATAAGAATAACAGAGAGAAAAGTTATTTCTTGAACAAAAAAAGATAGATGTAAACATATATTGAAAATAATAATAATGCAGTTTTTTTCTAAATACAGGCACTACCTTATAAACACTGGAAACCAATGAAGACAAGAATGTTAAAAACTGAGCAAGCAAGATGGATTAAGCTAATGCAGTAAATAATAATTCCTTAGATTCTTGAAAATGGTGGTGTTTGAAGTTTTTTTAATTAAAGATTTCAGGAAGCCACAGACTTCTGGGTAATGTTTAAATCATTGGAAATTGATCTGACATTTAATGGCAAAACGTTGACTCTCTAATGCCGTAACAAGGTCAATAGGTCAGGGGACCTCCATTACCTAACCTTAGCTGGCCTCTTTCCGTGACATATCAGAGTATTGATCAGGGTTGTTCTGTGGGATTGGGCATAGAGTTCTTATTTTAATGTTCTTAAAAAACTGGGCCTAGCCAGTGTGTTATATTCTGCTATGATCTGCATTTTTGTGTGATCCCACTGAGGGGGTCTTGCTCTGCATCTCGTTTATCCTCCTACTTTGATTTGTCTGTACTCCCTGGATAGGACTTAAATCTTCTTTTGAACACTCTATATCCAGGTTTTATTCGCTGAGTGTCTTAACATCCTCTAGGCTTCCACACTGCATTTTGTCTTCAAACTTCATTGATCCTCCAAACTTCAGTGATGCTACCAGAATGGTAGTCAGTTTTGATGTTCATTGAGCTGTGACACTGAATGATCGAATAAAATTGGCTGCCTATATTGCTAAATCTGCCTTTGTTTTGTGACCCATTGTCAACAAAAGGGTGCTAACTTAATCTGAGACTACATTCTGTCTTTACTTACATACTCTCTGTTTGGACTCTGAGGGTGGATTCCTTTCTCAGTTTACCTGTTAGTCCTTCTATTTTATTTGATTATGGAAATGTTGGGCACTGGCTTCATAGGCCCAAACTAACTTCTTAGATTTGAACAGTGAAAGAATAATTTAACTTAATTGCTAACACTATAGAACTATGTAACTCTTCTAGCTTTTCCAAACAGCTTTCATATATATTTTCTCATTTTATTCTCCTAACACATCCGTGAAATAATTCATAAGAAAACCTTAACACTTCATCAAGCAAATGCATTCCCACTGCAGATAACTAATGTAAGCCATAGGAATAGTTTGTTCTGCAAAGGATCTGGGACAATTGATTCTTGGGCCTACGTCTTATTCTCATGTTTTTATTAAGACCATAAAAGGGGCTTGAAGGGTGTGGTGGAGATTGCAAATTGTCCACAAAAATCTCTGCTCCGTTGCTTCCATAGTAAGATAGAGTCATAACTGGGTCAAAGCTGCCTGGCCACAGACTATATTTTCCTGCTCCCTCCGCAGCTAGTTGTGGCCACAAGACTAGGTTGTTTCCACTGAAGTGTGAGCAAAAGTGATAGATGCCATTCAAGCCTTGCCTTGAGAACTTGCATGCTCACTCCTACGGCTCTTTCTTCCTTCCTACAGGCTGAAATACTGATGACAAGACAGACCTTAGAAGCCACATGTTGAAGATGGAAGGACTGCCCTCGTTCTGAGTTAGGTTCCTGAATGACTGAGTGGAGCAGAGCCCCCCACCCCCGTCCCCATTCAGATTGTTACTCTAGAGTTTTATTTCAACCATTACATTTTCAGGAATATTTACTTTAGTAATTTAGCATAACTATTAATATGGATGGCTACTTGATTATACTAGGAAAAACTTTAAGAGTACTCAAGGCAGGGCTGGTGATGAAACTGAAAATGATCAAGCCTTAACTTTACTCCCTCTCTCCATCAGATATTTGACGGGGAGAGAGAAAGTTAAGAAAACAGAAGAAAAGAATAAAAGAGGGGTAGGTCAAGGGTGGAGGAGGCAGTGTGAAGGCAAGCATTCTACCACAGAAACATTTACACCTTCTCGGAAATGAGAGTGGAATAAAAACATTAAAAAAATAGAACCACCAAAAATCGCCTCCCCCCCCCCGCCGTTTTAATTTTCTACATAAAGACTTTATTAAGTATTCTGAACTCATTGGTTAACTCATTCATCACAATGAATCAAACATGAAGAATTTAGCAAGGGTTCTAAAACAAGCCCTGCAGAACAGCCACCCTGGACACATATTGCAGAAAATAACCTCCACATTTTCTTCTTAAGTCTTTTCCAATCAAATTGTGTCTTTTCTCTTTAACGCTTATCACTTAGATCTTTATCTTAGTAGGTCATCTCAAGTCTTGCATGCTAGAATCCAGAGAAATAGAGAGACAAGCATCACCAGCATTTATTGATGGTATAACTACTTAATATCCTCCAGAGGTGCTCACACATACACGTTCACATGGAAACAGGGCCAGACAGAAACTTTAAAGGGATCTCGTAGGAGAAAGCATGAGGGGAGTGTGCAGCAACCCGCAGTCATCACTGCCCTAATAGTATCTGATCTGAACCTGGCATAGCTTCAGAAAAAGCCATGTGTTCAGGCTAAAACAAGAAAGAGAAAACAGGAGAACGTTGCTTTCTTCTAATGTGGTAAATAGGGCATGAAGGTTTTATTGTTTGCTGGTGGAACTAGTTTTACAAGTTCTCTACTTATCCATGGGGCTTAGCTTTAAGGGAGAAAAAATATTTTTATTCAGAAAATATCTTCAGATTTTGGTAGAATGTTTGAATTTGGTATCCAGGATAAACAACTAGATTAAAGTTGTCGTGTCTACATTTATTGGGACGAATTTTGAAACTGGAACTACTACATTTCAAAAGTTTTTCATGAGTGCCATACTTCCCACTTCTGTTTTTGGCATGAGGAAGTGATAAAAGAAAGCTTCTTACTTTCGTACCCTCCTCATGTGTCTCCTTATTGCTAAATTTTGGTAGATTTCTCTTATTCTTTTAAAATGTTCTCCCAGATTGTTTATTTTAAATGTCAGGAAACGGTCATTCATTTAATGGATCTAGGTCTTTGACTCTTCTTAATTTGGAGAGGAAATAGACTTTGAGTAAGAAGTCTCTGCAAGGGATCAATATGGATGCCTCTCTAGGTGAGCATGTGTGTGAGAGAGCCAGGCCCACAGCCAGTGGCACAGAATGTGACACAGAGAGAGGAGACAAAGAAACCATGAAGTCTAAAGTAATAAAATGATTTGCAAAGTTCAGGAACAATATTGAATTTGCACAGTTTTGGAAAGGAAAGAAATTTTCCTTTTAAGTTCCAGTATCTCTCAACAGAGTTGAGGGGCCTTCTCAATATGGCTGCTACTGCAGACAGTACTTGGGGGGAAAGTAGGGCAAGAAAGTGAGAGAGAGAGAGAGAGAGAGAGCCACAGAGAGAGAGAGAGAGAGAGAGAAAGGGAGACAGAGTGGGAGAAGGAGAGGGAGAGAGGGAGGAGAAAGGGAATATATGTGTGTCTGTCCGTAAAGTTCATCTCTTTCATTCTCCTCTCCTAGTTCAGTTCGCGGGAAGCAGCTCATATTGATTCTTTCGTTTAACAACTTGTCTGCTTTGATGAACACAGATCAACGTCAGCTTTTTGTGACCCTTAGGGAAATCATCTATACCTAGAGGTAAAAGTGATTGCTTTATTAAAGCCACTGTGAAATCTCTGCTTCCCCGGGAAGAAAATTATATTTTTTTCTTCATTGAAGATTAAATAAGAGAAAATAATCTGAATGAATATTATATGTCATATTCAATTTTAAAAGCTATAGAGGGAGTGCACAGATTGCCTTCAAACTTCATGTTTGGAGCTGAATATATATACATATCCATATGTTTTACATATTCTTAGTTGAGAATACTAATAAAATGATTAAGACAATAACTGAGTGTTTTTATCTGCTTACAAATTAAAGTTTTCATTACATTTAAACAACTTATTCTGAATCAAGAGCAAAGTGCTTTTCTTCCTTTCTTTGTTTGAGGAACTAAAACATGTTTTTATTCTTAACTTTTATCTTAAAAGTCTGGCTGTGCAGCTGATAGCTGGCTTAACAAGATAGCCCCACATCCTCTCCACAAGGACCTCTCTGCAATCTCATGCAGCGTGTTTGACGTTCCGAAACAATCACAAAGTTTTCTCATCTCTAATGACTCTCCAGGACTGTGAGAACTCAGGTATGCCAGAAAGGTATTTAAAAGGAACAGGAAGTACAAGTATTGGTTTTGTTCCATTCAAATTAGGGTAGCCGTATTACTGCCATTTTTTTTTTCCCAGTAAAAGCTGATTTTTTGTTGTTTTTTCTTTTTAATTTTCCCTCTCCCTCAAACTTCAGCATTCTGGATCACAAAAAATATGTGGCAATCCCATCAACAAACAGCCCATGTTTTTGTTAAGTAAATGGAGGAAAGTAGAATTGACTTTTTATTACTGAAAAAGAGACTGTTGTCAAAATAAGTTACAATCCGAGCAGCAAGAAGGGGAGATGCAGCCTGTTGCCAGCATCCCTCATGACAAGGCTGCACTAGGCAGAGAAATTAAATGGAGACCAGTTGAAAATGAAGGCTCTTTACATACTCTTTTGCACTCAACTCTCTTTTCAACCTCTCCTAGGAAGGAGAATGTGTTTTTCCTCCCAAGCAAGGAGCAGCAGGGGTTATCTTTTCTCGGACAAGCTAAAATCTGTCTCCTTGTCACAAGAGACAGACGAGGTCAGAGAGGACTCTCCCTCCCAGAACCAGAGTGCAGAAGCTGTGATTCTGGTTCATGACAAGAACGACAGGTTCTTGTTGGGGGAGCAACAAAGATGCCATCTCGCTTGCTGGACCACATATCACAGCACCGATGTAAAAATTATACATATGACTTTTTGAGCCATGCCAAGGACCCTTTTCCTATTTTAGTGTCATTGCAGTTAGTTTGTTTGTTAGGTGTGACATCATTTTTTAAGTGCCATGAAACTCTACAAAGAGTTGAAAGATCGTAATATGGTCCTGTGGGGACACCACTGCTTGAAAAGCAAAAATGCGTATTAATGTATAATGTGTATTAAACATGTTTCAGCAAGGATGAGAAAGAGTAAACTGTTTGAAGATGAATACATGTGATTGGAAGTGTTTTTACACAGCTTTTCCCTCCAACTATTTGTTTTGAAATATTTAAAACCTATAGAAAATTACAAGTATAGTGCAGTAAACACGCATATGTCCTTTATGTAGAGCTGTGCTAGTAGGGTAGCCGCTATCTGTGTGTGACTATCGGCCCCTTGAACAGTGGCTAGTCCAAATTGAGATGAGCTGTGCTACATGCCTTTCTAAAAATAAATACTTCCTAAAGTGTTCTGAAAAGTTAATAGATACTTTGACCCCAAACCGAGCAGCTAAAAATTACAGATATATAAAGGTATGGATATATAATTTATATTGTGTATGTCATATATACACATATATAATATGAATTTATATTAATATATACAAAAAACGTGTATATGTGTATCTCTGTGTGCAAATGTTTATCTGTGGATCTAGTCTTTATTTTCTATAAATCACTCAGAAAAAAGTAATTGACGAGGTGGGATGAGGGTGTAGGCATCTTTCAGAATGTTTGTGCTGTTTCTCCTCTAGCATGATAAAGAGTAGCCCTAGGCCTAGAATATACTTCCAAGTGAAACTTTTGAAAATATTTTACGGCATGCCAGTATTGTTTGGGGAAATATGTTAACCACTTTTTTCCTATCATTTTTAACCAATAAAGTAACATATTTCCTTTAAAGAAGAAATTGAAACTATCATATAGTATTAAAATTCTCTGAGATTCATATTTTCCCAGTACCTTTAGTAAATATATATGAAAACATATATATATATATATATATTATTTTTTTTTTACAGATTTGGAGTCATAGATCTGAGTAATGTTCTGTGTCCTGCTCTTTTCCATTTAAAATTATATCATGAGCATTTTCTAAATTATTAAATAATACAAAGAACTCCTCTCTTTGAGAAATTGTTATTGTTTTCATTTCTCCCTGTTGTACATAAGGCCGTGGGTTAATCTTTGCTTTTATTTAGTTTTCCTTGAACATAATTATTTGGTACACCACCTGATTATTTTCTCAGGATAACTTGCAAAGAGTGAAATTACTAGGTCAGAAGATATTAATAATTTTTAGCTACTTGATTCATATTGCTGAATAGCTCTCCAGCAAAATTGTATCACATGAAACTCTCACATGATATTTGAGAGGGACAAGTCCATTTGCCAACACTGGTCATTATACTTAAAAACATCTTTCTCAATTTGTAACAGAATCTGCATCTGGTTTTATTTTGCAAGTGAGAATTCACTGTTTTTTTTTTTTTTGCATTTGCTTATTTGTCTTCTTCTATTTGTGAATTGCCTCTTCCTATCCTTTCTCCACTTTTGTTTTGAGAAAGTCAAAGTTTTCTTACTAATTTGTTTTTCTGTTGATTATTCAACCCTTTGTTATATAACATTGCAATTTGGTTGTTTATCAGGTTTTCTTTTGACTCTTGATTTTTGTGTATTTGTTTCATAGAAATTTTCACATCTGTTTGGTAAATCTATCAATCTTATCCTGCCTGGCAGTGGTTTTCAAATTTCGTGTGCCTCAGAATCTCCTAAGTGTGTTCATTAAAACACAGATTCCTGGGCCCTACCATCAGGGTATATTACTCCTAAATCCTTTGGTATGGCCCTGGCAACTGTTTTTAGCAAATAACCCAGCTGATTCTAAATTAAGTAGATAATTAGTTATTAAATCACACTGTGGAGTAACTGCTTTGCAATTTTTCACCTTGGTTTAACACTTAGGCCTTCTCACAGTAATATCACATTAATAGCTATCTATATTTTCTCCTTTTCATTTTTCTACCTTTATCTATTTCATTCAGCTGGAATTTATTTTAATATATGCTTTATCCAAAAATATTAAACTGTTTTTCCTAGCTCAATTTATTGAATTACAATGCATTTCTCCACTAATTTACAATTTTACAGTATCTCCACTAATTTACAACTTTATCATTTACTACAATTTATAAATATTTGAATCTATTGCTGAGTTTGTTTTATCTGTCCCATTGATTTATTTGTCTATTCCAGCATACTGACTTTTTTTCTTTTGGTGAGGAAGATTGGCCCTGAGTTAACAATTTAACATTTGTTGCTAATATTCCTCTTTTTGCTTGAGGGAGATTGTTGCTGAACTAAAATCTGTGCTAGTCATCCTCCATTTTGTGTGTGGGATGCCGCCACAGCCTGGCTTGCTGAGTAGTGTGTAGGACCACACCTGGGATCCAAACCAACGAACCCCAGGCTGCCGAAGTGGAGTGCACAATTTTAACCACTATGCCACTGAGCTGGCCCTGAGAATACTGTTTTAATTACGGTATCTTTTGAATATATTTGGTACTATGAACAGTGTCTTCTTTTCATTTCTCTTCTTACTCAAAACTATTTTGGCAATTCTCACCTGTATAATTAAAAAAAATCAGTTTGTCAAACTAAAGTTATTTTTAAAATTTTCTTGGAGTTGTATTTAATTTATAAAATAATTTGAAGAAATGTCACATCTGTGCAACATTGAGGCTTCTCCTACTAAAAGATTGTGTATTTCTATTTCTATTTATAGCTTCTTTCATGGTTGCTATGGTCTGAATGCTTGTGTCCCTTCACAATTCAGATGCAGTCAGTGCTGGTCATCTGGTGGTTAAGATTCGGCATTCTTACTGCCATAACCCAGCTTCATTTCCTGTTCAGGGAATCATACCACCCACATGTCAGTTGTCATACTGTGGCCGCTGCATGTTGCTGAAATTATGGGACCCGTATTTCAAATCCCAACAGGGTCCCCATGGTGCACACGTTTCAGCAGAGCTTCCAGACTAATTCACACCTAGCTACCCACTTCCAAAAACGTTGCCCTTGAAAACCCTATTAGCAGTAGCGGAGCACTGTCTGATATCGCACCAGAAGGTGAGAGTATGATGCAAAAAGACAGGACAGGTTTCCGCTTTGCTGTATCCATGGTCTCTGGGAGTCAGAATCGACTGGAGGGCACTAATAACAACAAAAATTAATATGTTGAAATCTTAACCTTCAAAGATGATAGTATTAGGAGGTAGGCTTAGGTCATGAGTGTGGAGCTCTCTTGAATGAGATTAGTGCCGCATTAAGAGGCTTGCACCAGAGAGATCTTGCACCCCTTCCACCCTGTGAGGACACAATGAGAAGGTGTTGGCTGTGAATCAGGAAAAGAGCCTCCACCAGAAGGCATAATATGCAGATGTGATACTCAGATACTTATCAGAAGGATAAAGATGGGTCTTGTTACTTTAACGTACTACCATTCTGCTGTTCTAGCAAGGATGAGAAATACTGGTAAGTAAAAAACTTTTTGGGGCTGGCCAGGTGGCACAGTGGTTAAGTTTACACATTCTGCTTCAGTGGCCTGGGGTTCACCAGTTTGGATCCTGGGTGCAGACATGGCACTGCTTGGCAAGTCATGCTGTGGTAGGCATCCACATATAAAGTAGAGGAAGATGGGCAAGGATGTTAGTTCAGGGCCAGTCTTCCTCAGCAAAAAGAGGAGGATTTTGAGAAGATGTTAGCTCAGGGCTAATCTTCCTCAAAAAAAAACCCAAAAAGTTTCAATAGTGCTTTGATGGTCTGCCCTCTTTGTTTAACTCTTTGTTTAGCCCCTGAACTGATCAATTCTCCTGATTTGCATGCCTCCAATAAAATTTTTCCTTTTTTACATAAAATGCCATTTTTTGGATAACAAAATATAGAACAAAAACGTTTTAATTTTAGTTGCTTTTTGGAAGCCCTCATAGCAGAGAGCTGAATTGCATCCCAACGTTGCAGCTTTTAAAAGCTGTCAAGATTGGCACTCCCCAGTCAAAATTTGTCATTGCTTTTACTCTATCCATTTTTGGAAAAAGATTCACATAAACAATTATACGTAAATAAATAGGAAAAGTTCTTTTCCTGCTAGTGCAGAACTTTATTATACTGTTAAAGCTGTTCTGAAGCAGGGTAAAATTGAGCTGAAAGCTGCGAAAGAAGGTCCTTGGGATGATGAACAGAGGTAGGTCCCTTCTTGGTGGCCTCAAGGGTGGATGCTCCCTGCTTCTCTCGTTTCCTCATCTTAGTCTGACCTGTAGCCTGCCTGTAGGCATCTTTGTCTGACTGATTCCCTGCTCTTCACCTGGGGCCAAAGAGAGAGAGAAAAAGGCTTGTTCCCATCTTGAGGTCCTTTTGGAAGCAGTCCTGGGATGTAGAAGATGGTATACTTCACTGCCAGGACACGAGAGCAATGGGAGAAGGGAAGGGAGAACGTGCCAAATTCGTCAGGGTTTTCAAGACTTTTCCAACTCCCCTTTAGGTCAGAGTTCACCAAGATGTATTTCTTGCCCTTGAAGATATTATAAAAGTGGAGGAGCGACGAGTCTCATTGCAGAACTCCCAAGGGAACATGAGCTTTAGGGACATGGATGAAAGGATGGGTGAGGCTTCCAAATATCATGGAGTTTGGTGGGCTGCAGGGAGAGACGGCCAGTAGGTTGGCCCATGGGGCTTTAGAGGAGTTCAGACTGTAGACAGGAACTGGAGAAGCCCGAACGTATTGGTGATAGTTGAGACTGTAGGGTTGTTTGAGGTCTCTCAAGGAACATCAGAACGTGAGGGACCATGAAGAATCCTGCAGCAGCAGGTCTCCTGGAAGAATTTGGTGGGTGGAAATCTGCAGACAAAAGCATTTTAAGAAAATGTGGTGAGTGAAGACTAAAGACGTGGTCAACAGTATCTATGTTAGTTTCCTAGGGCTGCCGGAACAGAGTACCATAAACTGGGTGGCTCAAACAACAGGAATTTATAGTCTCACAGTTCTGGAGGCTAAAAGTCTGAATTTGAGGGTTGGCAGGGCCAGGCTGTCTCTGTAATCTGTAGGGGAATCCTTCCTTGCCTCTTGCTAGCCTCTGGGGGTTTGCTGGCAATCTTTGGTGTCCCTTGGCTTGCAGCTGTATAATTCCAATCTCTGCCTTCGTTGTCAAATGGTATTCTCCCTATTTGTGTGCATGTGTATATCTATAGTTATTAACATTTTAGTAAATCAAGGGGCCTACCCCATGGCCGAGTGGTTAAGTTCTCATGCTCTGCTTTAGCGGCCTGGGGTTCACTGATTCGGATCCTGGGAACAGACCTACACACGGCTCACCAAGCCATGCTGTAGTGCCATCCCACATAGAAGAACTAGAATGACCTACAACTAGGATATACAACTATGTACTGGGGCTTTGTGGAGGACAAAAAAAGAGGAAGATTGGTAACAGATGTTAGCTCAGGGCCAATCTTCCTCACCAAAAAAAAAAAGCATAAAAAAATTTAATAAGTCCGGACGTGTTTTCTATTAATATAAGTTCCTAAACTATTCTAATCCATATTAAAGTACTAATACTGATATAGGTTTATGAGGTTCTATATATATATGCTTACATATATACAGATACAGTTGTATATATATAAACAAAAATTTTTCCAGGCTTTGTACTGTTTCCCAAGATTCCTAATATTACACAGTTACTAATGTAGCCAATGTTGTCATCAGGTGGACGTCTGAAATGAGAAAGGCATTTGCAATTTATAATCTGATATATCTGTTTTTCCTACAGAGTTTAGAAAATCATTTTATTTGCCTTTTCTATGATTAAGTAAACAGCTGTTTTATTAAAATTCTATTTCTCTTCAAAACTTTCCAGAATAATGAAGACCTCTGAAAATTTTAAGATTTTCTCTGCCAAGCATACTGCCTATATTTAAATATTTATGAGTATATACTGTAAATGCATCCTCTAAAACACAAATAGAATGTTTTATTATTTATGAATGAATATTTTGATTAATTAAACAGATATTAGAATTGTGCATCCCTTTAGGGTCGACTCAGAATAGTATTTGGTTTCAGTGATAACTTGCATCATGAAAACACTAAAAAATGTGATCTTATTTCCTTCTCGTAATCTCCCCTCAGGAAAATAAACAGGAACTGTTAAAAATGTACCTGGAGCTTCTCAGGGGCTGCTTCACTGGCTCCGTCCAGCTCTCAAGTGCGCTGGAATTCTTCCTTTTAAGGACAGTGACATCCGATCTGTGAAGGCCATGGTGCCCTGCACAGGGAAGCCACAGCAGGGAGGATGAGGTCAATATTGCCCTCATCAGGAGCAGCTCTGCAATGGAAGGTTTCAATTACCATCCAATGGATTAAAGAGCAGGGATGCAGTCAGGCTGGAGAGAGAACTTCTATTTTCACAAACAAATGAACAAAACAGCAAAAATAATAGAGAAATCATTATTCTCCATCTAAACTGGAAGCCCGAACAAACCCTCGCTGGCTTAACATGCAGATTCTGGCTTGACCCCCACATGCTTCCTTGATATCCTTTCCACACAGCCAGGAGATGCTTTCTCTTTCAGTGTGTGACAGCTGTAGGGACTTTTCCAGTTGTCCCATGACTCTTGGGGACCCATGCCCTCTCATTTGGCTTTTAGTTGGGCAGGCTGTGGTCTGTTCGATTTAGCTATGGGAAGCCGCCCCACTGGACTTCGTTTGGTGGGAGAACTCCTGGACCTAGGAAAGGGAGCTGCTGTAGTTGCCTCTGAATGGACTCTGGACTTTGGAACTTCCTGGATGACACAGTTGCTTACCTTCTTGTTATCAATCTGAAAACCTAGTGAAGCGATACATTTCTAGTCCGCTGACTGTCTCATGACCATCTTGTAGGTGTTAGGCAAATCTCAGTCCAGAAGGACTGTAAAAGTTGTTGACTGGACTCTGTCTCAGGAAAAGTTTAGCACGTCCTGGCAACCTTTATGCTTACACCACCTACTCTGAGAGGTCAAGGGTGTTGTGTAGAATAATAACATTCTCAAAACTGACTCATGAAGCAGGCTGTGAGAAGTCGACTCATCCCTGGTCTAACAGAGAGGATGTCAAATGGCCCGTCCATGCACTTGCTCAGTCAATGACAGCAGAGATGAGGACGGGGTCAGCCATGTAAGAGAAGGCCTGGACAAAGGCCAAGTCAATACCGAAGAAGCTGTCAGTCTCTCTGCACTGTTCACACATGCCCAAATGCTCTACTCAGCAGATCCTGGAGCAAAATGAAGATAAATGCTATATGTAGTTTGTTCTGATGTAACCGTCACTGTCACAGGGCACAAGCTCTCCATGAGAACACTTCTGTTTCATTATTCACGCTTTCTTTTGATCATGTAACTAAGTGTAAGTGATGTCATTTTCTATCGCTGCTTTTACTTTACAAATAGGCTTTGAGTATTTAATTGTGTACGATAGATATTAATATTTCTGTGTTGGAAGTAAGAAAGGTTATTATGGTATGCAATGTAGTAAAATATTTGTTTTATGTAAAGAGAGAAATGCTCAGTCATTTTTATTTACATTCCTGTGCAACTTGGGTCAGGCTGCCCTAAGGAGATCTATTTTTCTAAAGAGTAAGTCTATGGAATGACTTCATCACAGATTCAAGTTACAGCATGAAACAAATACAGCCCCAGGACTTTTGCTATGCACAGTCCACTTAAATTTCTAGAACAAAAGACACTTATTATAAAGAATTTTGGATAAAACTCTGATTTATTATTTTTAAAGACCTCTATGACTTTGAGATAATCAGCACAAACTTTTTCTTCTGATAAGGTATAAATAACAAAAATAAATCTACTAGTGACATAATTTAAAATGCAGCTTTAAAATAAAATACCTGTACATATTTTTTAAAGACTAATTTTTTTTCTTATGGTCAAGGAAAGACAAGTTACCTAACTGCCTTTAGCAATTTATGTTTGGTGCATTTATTTCAATTAATGAGAGATATATCAAATATAATCATAGAAGATTAAATTATGTCTTAAATATAGGTGAGGAAAGAGACTTTTCTTTCTTTTTTTTAAGGAGCAAAGAGGGCAGAAATTAGAGTGGCCAGCAGGGGGCTTCCTTCAGATTCTTTTCTAAATTAAGAGCTAAGCTGAAAATACATTTCACTCTTTGGTTTTTATAAATAAGGAATAGTCTAAACAAAGCATGTTTTTCTTCTCTTTAGTTTATTGCTCTTTGCTACTTCCTTTCCCATCACCGTTCTTTCTCAGGACCTAGAGCATGAGATCCCGGCTCCCTGGGTTGGCCACCTCTGCCTCTGCCCCCACCCCTAGTTAAAATTTTATCTTTGCAAACTGCTCAGGGGGGGATTTGCATGATGTACTTTGCACCAGGCATAAATTAAAATCAAATTAAGTGCAAAGAAGCATATTCTGATTTGATGATTTAAATGGTAGTTAGAAAGACCCGGTTTCACCCTGAACCATTTGGGAAGAACTTTCTGAAATCATGGGCTTGAATAGTAGTATAAAGCTAATGAATGGTCATGGAATATGACATTTTAAGAGTGCGTGTTTTTCCCAGGAATTTGAGAGTGTGTGAAAGGCCTACAGAACGAAGGAGACAGATTCTGACCCATTTTGGAGTATAGCTCCATACCATCTCCCATCCTTTTTGACTTGCATAAAGTTTTGCCTCCTTTTGGGGGCTCATTTCATAAACGTCGGCTCAATAACTTTATTGATAGTGGAGAACAATTCACCAGACAGTGAATTGGAAGATAAAATTGTGGCATTTTGTGTTAGCCAAGTGAAATTTCAAGGGAAATTGAAATTGACTTCATGTAATTTTTCAAATAAGAATTGGGTCCTGACAAAGAAGGCAAGTGAGATCTGTATGATGACTTTAAAGTCAGTAATTCCAGGGTTAATACCCAATACACAAAATTATGTTAGGATTTTGTTTTAACTTAGAGAAAATGAAACTTTGATTATCAGGATAATACAGATAACACAGAACAGACCAGCCTAGAGTCATGTTTCCCGGACTGGGGCATGTGGCAGTGGGACACGGGTTATATGGGCCATGCAACCAATTTGCATGGGGATTTGGAACAAAAGAAGATAAGTAATGTAACTGGCAAAAAATTTCAAATACTTTTATGCTGCCCTAATAAGGCCATGTTATGAAGTAAAATATAAAATTCAAAGGATTTGTCTAAGATAAAATATGAATCTGTAAGAGATTTTGAACATGCCAAGGACCACTGTAGATTGACAGCAGCCCCCACTGCCCCAACCCTGCCCCAGGTATATTAGTTAGATAAATGCTTTAGAAGCCAAACTATCAGATTTCTCATCTTGGCACAATAGTTGATTATGTCAGTTAATTTTCATGCATCAGTAAAATTGGTCACAGCTTTTAACCCAATGAGGAATTCTTAGAAAATTTGGATTATAGAGTTGAATATTACCTTAAACCATTTGTATGGGCAAAAGTATCAACACCTCTGTAAGTGTGTTTGTTTAAAGTCTTGGGATCCACCTGAGAGGAAAAGACGAGAGATGAGTTGGAAGCAGAGATTTCACGACTATTACTAAAGCACATCTGTGATTTATATGGGTATGCATAGTTTTATCCTCTATCATACCTTAGTTCTCAGGGTTATCCTTCGAAACAGGGGAGAAACACGTTTTTATTACTGAGTGATTTAACCAGTGGCCGAGATTATGACTTATAGCCTTGGATTTTAAGACTGTCTATGGGCATGATTTGAGCCTGAAATTTAATAGGTTCCCTCTCTGGTCCTAAAAGAAGAGGTCAATAAGGAAAGAATTTCTTTATCTAGTTGTGGCTTATAATACAATTCCTGGGGATGACATCACAGTGCAACTGATTTGGTCCAAATTACTCTTCAATATCTATCAGTACAACTACCTCACAAAGATGCTGTCTGATATTACAAGGAGCCTCCGATAAGCATTAAAAGAAATGTGTAAAAATAAAACCCCCAATACTGTTTCTCTTAAAAAATACTATATCATTCTCTCCTTTTTAATTTCTTTTTTTCTTATCTTTTTATTTCTTTTTCTTCTGTGAATGAGAATGAGAAGTGAGAGTTAATGTATGTAATCATGTATTCATTGAATACGGTTATCCTCTGAATATTCCTTGCTTGGTTATAATATTGTTTTGAAAAACTTTGATAGCAAAATATTAAGAGGAAAATGAATGAAAGGTAGATCAGCAAGTTGTATGGCACTAACTTTTAATTGAGATAAGTCTAATCTCTTTTCAGGTATAGGCTATTCATATCCAATTACACAGAGCCTTGTTGTCAAAGAAAGGTAGCTGGTTTTCTTTCTTCTATATTTCTTGTTCTCCCTCAGTATATTTCCCAGTATTTTGTGCTGGAGGCCTCTTAAAAACAACAACAAAAAAACATACACTCAATCAATTGTATGCTGAAAATGAACCTTACAGATTCTCACAAATTGATTGTATTAGTGGCTCCAATTTTCCATGGAAAATTGTTCCATGCCCTTTGGTAGCAGCCTCGCACCCTGATCCTAACTTGGCTGTGTGACTTGTTTTGGCCAATGGGCTTATAACTGACTTGAAACAAGCAAAAGCTTGAAACACACTTCTGCATTTCTGCTTCCTTTTGTAGACCCCTTCCATGGCCATGAGACCATGCCTGGGCTGGTCTGCAGGGGAAATATAAGAACAGTCCAGTGAAGGAGAGCTGAGTTTTCCCAGAGATGCCATCAAAATCAGCTAACCGAAACTGACTAGCTAGTTAACAGCAGATGCATGAGTGAGTCTAGCTGAGATCTACCAACCCATTGGTTAAAAGAAAGGAATAAGTAGTTGCTGTCTTCAACCACTAAGTTTGGAGTGGTTTGTTATGCAGCGAAAGCAGATTGATACAGGATTATTTGTTCCAGACTTCCCATTTTAGAGGGGAGAAAACTGAGGATGAGGATTAGCATTTTGCCCAACTTCATCAAGTGACTAAACTTCCCAGATTTTAGAGTTGAGAACTCTAGTCACAAATTATGTGAAAGCCTAATTATTGACAAACTACTCAATCCTTACCAGATAATTCCAGATAATAACATAATAAACAATGTTGCCTGGAATTGTTTTGATTAGTATTATATTTAAGGTTAGAGATTTTGTCAAGGTTATGCTATGTATTGCACTGCAGAAACCGTGACTCATATGAAATTATTCTCTTGTGCAATGGAAAGGCTTCATTTAGTGTGCCGAATTTGCAGTTACATTAGATGCTTAAGGGGTTAGCCCTGTAATGTGAATTACAACTGTCTTCTAGGGACTGATTAGTTTCCAATTGATTTCAAGTTACCATTCAAATTGTTGTCTTTCACATATAAAACTACATTGTTTTGATTCTTGGCCTCTCAAAAACTACTGGAAATAAAATCCTAAACTTTGGAATTGGAGGAAATGTTACTCTGGAATATATGTATATAACTCAATCTTTTGCATCTAAAATATGGAGCTTTTTACTGAATTATACCTTTTTTATGGCACTGTATTTGTAATAAGAAGTATAGATTCAGAATGGTTTTCTCTTCTGATAATTTGATGTTCAATATAATTTCCTTTTATTAAGCGTATATCTTATTTTCTTTAAAATATGTTTATATCTTGATATAGTAGATTATTAATTATGTAATTTTTTTTCTTTTTGGTCTTGTTGATAGATGATTAATACTCTTCTGATGCTGACTTGCATTTAAGGACTGGGTTTTCAAAGCTTATAGCACTGGAATTGATTCATTCTGATTTTCAATTATTTATTGAATGTGTGCCTTTGTGCCAATATTGCATGCAGTGTCATTAGTTGACCAAAATAAATCTATATTTATGTTCTGAAATAAGTTGACTTCTCCAGTCTTCCTCTCTGCCAGCTTAGATTACTTTTATGTATGTGACAAGATTTAAAGGATTTAAAGGGAAATTTTGTTAAAAAAATAGTTTGGGGAAGAAGAGATAAGCCTAAAAGTTTAAAGATCTGTGCTTTTCTGTCACAAAAATTTAGAAGAGACAATATCATTGTAATTATTACATTGTTCCTAGTTATAAATTATTGAGTCTTTCTAACATAAAAGATGAAACAAACAAAAAACCTAGTCTATTAGTTATCTATTACTGTACAATAAATTACCCAAAACTTAACAGCTTAAAACAACACACATTTGGTATCTCACAATTTCTGTGGGTCAGGAATCTAGAAGCAACTTAACTGGGTCCTCTGGTCAGCGTATCCCACAGGCTACAGTCATGGTGCCAGTGGGGGCTGTGGTCTAATCCTGAGGCTCAATTGAGGAAGGTTTGACCTCCAAGCTCATTCATGTGGTTGCTGTCAGAATTCAATTCCTTGCGTCTTGGACAGAGGGCTTCATTTCCTCACTGGCTATTGGCCAGAGATCAGCCTCAGTTCCTTGCCACATAGGTCTCTTCAAAATGGGAGCTTGCTTCATCAAACCAGCAAGAGAGAGCATCTGTGAGTGAGAGGAAAGCCAATCTTTTGTAACCTAATCATTTAAGTGACATCTCATCACTTTTGCTATATTCTATTCATGAGAAGCAAGTCACTAGGTCCATCCCACACTGGAGGGGAGGAGTTCACACAAGGGCATGAGATTATACAAGAGTAGGGATTATTGGGGGCCTTCTTAGAAGTCTGCCTACCACAACTAGAGTGGTCTAGCTGTTACTGTCTTAATGTTATCCCTCTTTCATATACATATGTGAATATATATATTTAATTTTTCTCATCTATAACATTTAATTACATATACCGTAACATCACAACCAAGTGAGAATATTGTAATGTACACAAAAAAATTACATAAAGTTTGCATGAAGTGATTAAGCTTTCAGTTCTAGAGTACTCTAGCAGCATTCGCGAAAATGTGGGGTGTTCAATAGTGTGTTGGGGTGCTGTTTTCAGGTTTCATTATGCCACTGAGCTATTCTCTTCTATAAAAAGAAAGAGTGGGCTACATGTTTTTGCTCAGCTCCAGTGTGGGTCAAATAAGATACAGAAAACAACACTGAGAAATAAAGGGTTGCTGTGGACCAGAACGAATGGCACTTGCAGCTGGTATTTCACACAATATTGGAGAAATAAATTTCTTAAATTCTCAGTTGTGTGAAAAGAGTTAATAAAGATGTTTTACATGACATCTAGATGTGAACAATTTCAGATATCGAGAATTCTCTGTAATTAACAATATAGACTCCGATAATATAAAGAGCTGGTTGTCCCAGTGCAGACTGGCACAGAAGAGCAGACTGAATTACTGAAGAGTAGAATCTCGATTAGGCCAGGTCAGAGAGATTTCTCTTCACTTTTCTGGACCAAGGATTTTATCAACTTCCTAGTATAAGGTTGAGGCAGACATTGCTAGTGCTCACCAATATCCGGTTTTTCCCTTTAGGCTCGTGGAAGGTTACACTTCCCAGCAACTTTTCAGTTAGGCAGGATCATGTGACTTTCTGGCCAAAGGATCATGAACAGAAGTGACATCTGTTACTTTCTAGACCAAAGTATAGAACAGTGGGTCTGAAATCCTCACATACTCTTTTCCCTCTGCTATGGTAACCAGTGATCTTCAAATGATGGCGTCTCCATCAACCTGAGTCCTGGGGACCACTGCACTGTCCAGTCATGGACATGTAGCATGTCTAAAGTGATAACTTTTTAAAATATTAGGACCCTTTGTCTTAGTTTCCTGTCGCTGTTGTAACAAATGACCTCAAACTAAGTGGCTTAAAGCAATGGAAACTTATTATCTTACACTTCTGGAGGTCAGAAGTGCCAAAATCAAAGTATTGTCAAGGCTGCATTCCTACTAGAGGCTTTTGGCAACAATGTGTATCCTTGTCTTTTCCACATTCCAGAGGGCACCAACGTTCCTTGCCTTGTGGTCCCTTCCTTCCTCTTTAAAGCTATCAGCGTAGCATCTTCACATCTCTGTCTCTCTCTTTGTCTGTCTCTCTCCCTCTGTTCTCTGCTTCTATCTTCACATTTCCTCCTTTGACTCTGGCCCTCCTGCCTTCATATTATAAGAACCCTGTGATTACATTGGGCCTGTCCAGATAATCCTGTGTAATTTCCCCACCTCAAAAACCTTAATTTAACCAGCAAAGCCCCTTTTGAATGTCAGGCAACATATTCGCAGGTTCTGGGTTAGAACACGGACATCACTGGGGACATTTAGCCTACTCTATCCTTGGATTCAGGGGTTCATATGGTACTGCAGCATAGCTTAGTGTACACTAATATAAAAGCCACTGAATGTTAATAACAGACCCTCATTGTGCATCTACCACAAGGGTGTGAAGATACTTCAATGAGCTATTTAGTGGGTTCAGCTAGTCTCAACTTTTCTTTATCTTTATGAGGTTGCAAATTACATAACTTTCTTATAAAGATGTGTACAAAATGCACAAAACTGAAAATTATTTACCACTCTCAGGTTTCTTCTTTCTAGGATTTCCAGACAAGGTAAACACCAAATGACACCAAAACAAGTTTTATTACTATTTGGGAGTTTTTATACTATACGTTAGTTATTGTATAACTGCATCTGAAGGAATTATAATTTAGGGTATTAGTAAATTATCTGAAATGAGTGCAAATATATGTCTAAAGTCTATTTAATGATAGCAATAACTGCTATTTCTTCATTAGGTTGTTTTCCTATCTGGACAAAAAGACTTTTTAATCTTCAGATAATATCTTATGCTTGGCTCTCCATTATACAAATACTTTCAGCTATACTATTTCATGTTATACTAGGTGTAATCTTAGGATATGGAAGTGGTCATTAAAACCACACAATTTTTTGTGGGTCGTTATGTTCAAGACAAGCAGATCAAGACAGATGATTAGGGTACATGCAGCAAGACCGGAAATGAAATTTTGTGGGTTCAGGCATTATCTCATACGAGAGAGGAAGCTAATGGGTGTGGGGCTTGTCCTAATTTTTTATCATTTTGACTCCGGAAGATCATGAATTCAACCATTCATTTATTAATTAATTCATCCATTTATCCTTTCAACATTCCTTCAGGGTCCACCAGGATGATACTCTAGTTCATTTATAAGGATACAAGCCTTAGAGACAGACTGACACCTAAGTTTTAATCTTAACTTCACACTACTTACCAACTGTATCAAGTTGGGCAAACATGGCCTTTTTGACCCTTAGCTTTGTCATTTATAAGCATGATAATAATGTCTACATTTAAGGATTATTGTGAAAACTAGAGATAATGTACCTTAAACAGTTGGTAAATTATAGGACTCAGCAGATGATAACAGAAACTGTGGTTGTTATCTGCCAGAAACCAGGATGCAAAGATGAAAACCACATAACCCCTTCCTCCAAATAACTAAAGAGGGAGCAAATCACCACAATGCAGAATAGAAGTATGAACAAGCTTTGGATCAGAGAGAACAGAGTGCTTTAGTCTTTGCAGAGGTTGGGGGGAGTCATAAAAGTGTTCATATGATAGGTTACATTTCAGATAGTTTAGAAAAAGAGAAGTAGGTATTCGAGAGAGGAGACACAGGAGCAATATGCGTAGTCACAGCAAGTATGAAAGAGCAGGAAGCATACAAGAAACCTCAAGTAATTTAGTCTAGAGCACAGGGCTTTCCAAAACTCTCCTTCTTTCACCAGCTTGTTCTTTCAAGAATCAGGTGTAGCATCATCTTATCTATAAATCTTTTCCTAATATCTATTACTCAGAAAAGTTGCCTACTCCTTTTCTCATGCTCCTACTGTACTGAATATATACCCCAAACACATAGTCTCTACCAATTTTTTAAACTTTTGTTGTATACTTGTCTTTCTTCTCTACTTAATAAATTTCACAAATTTATTGACTATGGCTTATTCATCACTATATTAAAAAATAAATATTAAGTAATTATAATAATTTTTTCTTGAATGACTGACTGGACAATTTTAGGAGACTAGAAGAACTCTGAGTGGGTTTGCTAAGCTAGGGACTTTACATTTTTTTCTTGTGGATAACAGAGAGGCATGGTCAGGAAGGAGGATAAATTGAGGAGCCAACAGAATTTTAGGGCATCATAATTGTCCAAGACAAAGCTAATGGAGAATGGAGGAGATGGAGGGGAAGAGACATTCAAGATATATTTATGACTTAGAATGGGCAAATCTTGGCAGTTGTTTGGTAATGGACATACTTTAAATTCCTGGCAGAGGAAAATATTCGGGTAAATGTTCCATATTAAACAAGTTGAGTTTGAAGTTTCTGTGGAGCTCTTGTCAAGAAGCAGTTGTAAATATTTTATAGGAAGTCAGGAGAGTGTCCACTATTAGAGGGAGAAATTTGAGAACATCGGTGAAATTGAAACCGTAGAGTTGGTTGAGATCACCAAGGAAAGTATGCAGACTGAGAAGAGAAGGTAATTAAGCAAAGAACCATGAGGAACATCAACAGTTAAGGAATGAAAGCAGAAAACAGAGCTGGAAGAGCAGATGGGAAAGAAAGATCAGAAAGAGAAGAAAACTGGGAGTATTTTGTGTAACTGAAGCTGAGTGTCAGGAAGGTGGGTGCTGTTAAACAAAAATAAAAAAGAAATAAAATAAGTTTTGAACAACATCTCCTGAAATTAGCAACTAAGAAGTTTGTGATGGCCTTTGTTACCACATTTTTTATAGTTGTAAGGGAAGCCAGATTAAAATCTTTGAGTAGAGACTTGTTCAGAGAAGGAAGATTCTGCATACAGACACTTCTTTAAAGAATATTCTGACCTAAAGGATGAATATAGGGTTGTTATTAAAAGATCAGGCAGGGCTAAATGTGAGAGACTTGACTATAATTATGACCTGAGCAAAAAAGCCAGTATAGAACAAGGGATTGAAGATACAAGATACAAGATAAATACAGGATTAAGATGGAGCAAATTTTGTGAGGCAATGGAACAGGATAAATGGAGAGAATGGTGATAGAGCTCTGAACTTCTGCACATGCCTTAGGAGTGGGGAAGAGAATTGTGCAGTCAACGTTGGTTATGAAGTGGTCATAAAATGATGACTCTGTGATTGTTTAGGGCCTTTTTTTGGAGGTATGACTCATTTTTTCAATAAACATTTACTGAGGATGTGCTCTGTGACTAGCCCTGGGATAGATGTTTTCACATTTACACCATCATTTAATTTGGAGATAAATCTTAGATCCCCAAAAGAGATTGAACAGTGAGGCTGGAAAGCAAACGTAGGGATAACTTTTTGGAGGAAAAGACCTCAGAATTCCTTCAAATTGCAGCACCCACAGCTGCTTTGTGGCCTGTGGGTAGGCTGGCCTGTCTTCTGACCTTAGGAAGTGACAGACCCAGTACGATTTGTGTATATGCGGATGTGGTAGTGGTGGAGGAATGTGTGCAGTGCTCATGTTTTGTGGCCTCTGGGTCACAATAATTGCCTCTGCTTTACGGTTTTAGACTTATCAGCTTTGGATGCTCAGTGTGTCAGCTTCATCAGGCTGGTTCTAGAAAGCCATTCATACTGGCAAAGTGCATTAGAAACATAGACATTACAATGAATGATGTAGGCACTCGAAGATGAGGACCAAGGTTTCTTTTCCAGGTTCATAATTCTTCCCAAGAGGTCATGGTAATCTTCATATGAGATTTAGTTTGAGCATGAAATTGGAAAGTTCTAGTTTGTACGGGGAATTTTATTCTGATTGTGTGAGAATCATAAACAACATTAATGAATCTTATTCTACTCTTTTGAAAGGAATTAATACAAATTAATTAAATGTATTTAATAGATGGGAATCCTATTTCCTTAATAGTGTTTGGGGACATCTTATTCCCAAACATAATTCAGAAATTCTTCTCATCCCAATGTTTGCTTTTCAAAGGTCTATGTAAGATAAGGAATTTCTTTTAGTGTACTGATCCTTATCTTGCCGTATTTACTGACCTAATGGTTAATCTATAGACTTGTTTTAATAGCAACCAGAGAGTGCTCTCTTTCTGTTTGCCTTTTGTCTTTTCTGCATTTCTCCTCTGTTTCTTTGTCCGTTTGTCCCCTTTTAGAAGGCATCCTCACTTATTTACTACCTTTAAGTCTGCTGGCCCCATTCCTTTTGCAGAACTAAATGTTTACCCACTGTGGTGGGGATAGAGGGGAGGAGGGGCTTTTCCTCTATTCACTTAGGTAAATGGCTAAGGTTAGGAACTTGTATACCTTGCTTAAAAGAGGAAAGGTAGAGGAGAGAAGACTTCTATGGGAGGAACAAATGAGTTTCTTTAGGAAAGATAAATGCGTTCTTAGAGAATCAAACGGGAGATAAGAAAGTTTGTGATAATGTTTGTTTATGCAAGTGTGAGTGGTCTTTTTCATCTTTTTCATGGCCATTAAACTCTCCAGAGAAGAAACTTATGACAGTTGAATTCTTTTGAGAACCGCTGCCTTTAGGCAAATAAGGGAAGTTCAGAAAAAGATTCTTTACATTGTTATCTTCTGGACCCCTTAATTTTTCCTTTCTGAAACTTCCCTATAAGTTTCACAAATAAAAAGCTGAGTTGTTTGATTACCTCCATATCCCTATGAGCCAGTCTTCCAGTCCTAGGAAGAGGTCAGTCTACTTAAGGAGTTGGCCTCATTTTAGGAGGCAGTGCAGGTGGAGGTGGGGCACCCACCAAAGTTAGCTTTTATATGGTGCAAGCAATTAGGTATTTAATGAGGGATATTGCTATAGAAACCAAAGGAAAATAAAGATTAGTGGTTGGACTAGACTATAAACCCAGTGTTTCTTGTTTTGTTTTACTCCATTCAAAGTGTCTTTAGATGTTGGAGTGAGGATGGTAGTGGCTGTGTCGCCATGGTAATTTCCTGGAGCAGAGTAAGGAAGATGCAGGTACCCTAGTGAGATTTCTGAGTGGTCCGCACTGTTATGGTGATAAATCCTTTGTATTAAGTTATTGAGCTTCAGTTTGCAAGGTTTTGGGAAAAGGGCGGTTTTAGTCCTCAGTGATGCCAAGTCAGGAGGGTGGAGAAAAACTAGTTTGCTCACAAAATATACAAGATTGCAGGATCCAGCTTAGAAAGAGGCAAAAACAGCTCAAAGACAATGAACAGGACTAGAATCTAATAACCCACAAGGATGGATTATAGATTTCCACTGAAACATAATTTTTTTCTCTACAATCACCCCCATTTTGATCAAAGATAGTCAAAGCAAGTTTACTCTTGTTTGCAAAATAAGTCTAGTCTCATTAAATTTGGCCTGATCATTCACATAAGTGTGGCCAGAATAAAAATTGACTATATAAGCCTTTTGGAGTTTGCTTTACTGGGGATTTTATAAAGAATCTCAAATTGGACTTTAAAAAGCCTCTTGAGAGTAGGAAGCCAAGTCAAGAACTCACCATCAGACTTCACTTGCAGTATCTACAGATTTGGGCGAATTTGTTTCTTCTAGAGGTCCGCAAATTATCCTAAATTTCCTAAGCCATTTGGGAAGTAACCTTCCTTACTCACCTGTAGGTCTTGGAATCCCATAAACCAGGTACAAGACCAGTTTTTCCAAAATCGCTTTGTAAGCATTGGTTTCATAAAGTCAGCCTAGTTCCTTAAAGCTCTCTGGTCATATCTGATTCTATGCACATCATTCGCAAATCTGACATTCCAGACAAAACCTTGGTAAATAACCAGTGTTTCCAATATGTCCTATTACAGGGAGAATAGATTCTTATTGAACTTATGCCAATAAGCATATTGCCATGAACTTATGCAAATAACTATTCTGCCAGAGTTTTTGAATTCTGGAGGGGTTAGATAATAAGAAAAAGATAAATACTTCATTTTTATTTACAAAGGTATAATCTATTAAATTGTTGTGTGTAGACAGCTTAAGAGAAAAGAGAAAGCAGTTTCTTATATCAAGAAAACAAAACATTAAAGAACCAGCAATATTCTGAGGAAAAAGTCATAAAAGAAATTATAATCATTCTTCATCAGTTCATTCAGTCTCAATTAATTATTGTTCTGCTTGATCTTGGGTTAATGGTTTTATGAACTCATCAGCTTCTCCATTAGTTATGGAAATCCTTACTCAGTCCAGTGTAAGATTTTAAAATTGTTTAAGCAGTGCCATCAGAAGCTTTTACCTCAGAGTACATGGAAAGTCATAGTTTTTTCCACGAGTCTCTGAGACAGTCCTTTTTGTTGAAGATGAAGCACTTTGGCCAGTAGGTGATTGCAAGAGCTTTCAGAAAAGCATCAGAATAAAACAACTATCTGTGAATGACAAAGGCTTAAAATGGCCATGGTGAAAGATCTGATGAAAGTTCATTATAATGCAATTGAAAAGAGAATTTCGTTTTCTTTGTCACATACAACTTTTTAAGATAAGAACTGGGGCCGGCCCAGTGACTCAGTGGTTAAGTTCGCACGTTCTGCTTTGGCGGCCCAGGGTTTGCTGGTTCTGATCCTGGGTGCGGACACGGCACTGCTTGGCAAGCCATGCTGTTGTAGGCATCCCACATATAAAGCGGAGGAAGATGGGCACGAATGTTAGCTCAGGACCAGTCATCCTCAGGAAAAAAGGGGAGGATTGGCAGCAGATATTAGCTCAGGGCTAATCTTCCTCAAAAAAAAAAAAAAAGAACTGGAATTATGACTGATAACATTGTACCGAGATATGTCACAGACAGAAGGACTTTGTTAAGTTTCTAGGAACTTTATATAATTTCTGCAATACTTATATTAATGACATATACACATACAAATATAACCTAGGAAGGTTAAGTATCTCTACTTATTTGGCAATGCTTCCCATGCACTTTAGCATATCAAATAAAACTATTTAGCTGAACATCTCTCTTTTTACAAGATGAGAGAAGAACTCCTTTGAGATTTTGCAGGGGCCCTCTGGGAAATCTCAAAGTCAATTCAAGGTCAAGAAGACTTCATTTACAATTTGATTTTAGGAAGTTGTCAAAAATGTCAAGAGGTTTGAACACTTGATTAAACAGGATCGCAGATCTCTATGAAACACGACCTGGTTATTTATTCAACCAAAGTGATAATAAAAGATTTTAAAAGTAAATATAGGAAGTAACGTGATTATAAAAAAAACCCAAACAACTTAGATTTTTTGACATTGAGAGAGCTTGAGAAGATTTGGTTCTCTTAAATGATTGAAGACATGACAAAGACCCACATAAAGCACAGGAAATTATTCTGATAAGACAAAGAATCTTGGTTTCTTAGACGGATTACCCAAAAGGTAAAGAAAAACCTTTTACAATCTCTTATTAAGAGTAGTCCAATAATCCAGGAAAACTTTGCCCTTTTAATAAAAAAGGGAAGCAAACTCTAGTTTTGCAATGGTACACTACTGATATTAAAGCTCACATTAAAACCTTATAATAAATCCGTTCAATCTTAGCCAGTTTGACCACATGTGATATTCTCTCTCACTCTCTTCTCTCTCATTTTTTTTATGCTAACACTTTATACATTTTTATATCCACTCAGGTTTTTGTCCTTCACTTTCCTCTTTCTCATTCTGGAATAAATGTTAAAACCTCTAAACAATTACTTTAGGACAAAATTACTTTCCTTTTTTCCTTTATAAAAAAAATTCTAGAGCCAGCCTTGATGGCATAGCAGTTAAAGTTTGGAGCACTTCACTTTGGCAGCCCAGGTTCAGTTCCAGGGCATGGAACTACACCACTCATCTGTCAGTAGCCATGCTGTGGTGGTGGCTCACATAGAAGAACCAGAAGAACTTCCAACTATACACAGCTATGTACTTGGGCTTTTGGGGGGAAAGGAAGGAAAAAAAGGAGGAAAACTGGCAACAGATGTTAGTTTAGGGTGAATCTTCCTCTGCAGAAAAAAAAACAAACCTACGTTCTTTGAATACTTTGCATGGAATTTTTTTTCCTTCGCTCTTATTATTTCCAGTAGTTTCATTTACATGTATTAATCAAAATTTTTAGCCCTTAGTAACTTTAAGTTCCAGAGAAAAAGAAGAAGCATACAACGTGAACTGTCTGTCATAAACCAGCATTCTATAGTAGAGTTGAGAGTTTACAACCAACATTTCATAATTTCTAGTGGCATATGCTTCCTTATAGTACAATTTCTCAGTGTGGCACAAAAAACATGTTTATTAACAGAACCAAACATGTCTCATCTCTCTGTAAAAATAAGAGTGAGTGGGAGGGTTTATGGTAGGTTTGGACTTAGATTTTTGCTCTAAATCTGAATTCTGCTCTTTAATTTTGTCAAGGGAGTATTAGGCTAGCCATGATACTTTTGTCCTTTCAATTTGATCCTCCCATGGGAACCAACAGGACATTTGTTTAGAGTGAGAGCTCTCTGCTCACTAAAAATCTTTTTAAATGTAAAAGCTTTTCCAAATCAAAGGATATGTCATCTGGTCATTGGTGATTTACGGTCTCCAAAGGTATAAATATTTCAAAATGTGACTCAAAACCAATAAACCTTATGGCTTAACCATGGACATAAGAAGTATCCCCCAAAAGGATGCAGAAGATACAGCCCCCATGATCCAAAGATAGCCAAAGAGCAAGAAAGAGACTTAGATAAACTTAAGAGCAGGAAATGGTCTGTAGGATGCCAATAGCAAATGGAATGCTCAAGCTACCTACCTTTCTGTCCAGCCAACTACAAATTTTCAAGGCCTTCCAATTTGATGGTTGGCCACCTCTGAGCACAGACACAGCAGGCAGAACACCAGAGAGAGAATGATCTCACTAGATCCAAGACAAGCTCTCTGGACACAAAATGAGACAAACAGAACACAACAGCTATCCCTGGGAGGAAAAGGATGTATAACAAGAGTATTCGAACCAAAAGTCAAAATACCCAATGAACTGGTTCCTTCGAATGTTCCCTCTTGCTAATCTAAATCTTAGAAAGAAAAGATAAAGAGAGACTCTTACTGCCCTCACACAACCAGATGCTGAGCAGAGACCCAGGAGTCTGACTGGTGAGGAATTACACCTTTTCCAGCTTAGTCAGAGGTCCAGAGATCTCATCTGCAGCCTCCAGGGTGATTGATGAGTCCCAACCATCCCATAGTCATCATCAAACTGTTGGGGAGGAGAAACTTTTCCTCTGCCGCTTAGATTAAGGGACTGGGAGTCTGCAAATTAAACTGACAAAAGACAGATTGGCAAGACAAAAAAAAAATTTTCATATGGACATGGGAGCACACAAAAGAAGTGATTCACTAAATAGCCAAAGCTAGGGGCTTATATATCTAACTTAAAAGGGGAAGGAAAGGGGAGAGAAATGGATTCTGGGAAGAATAGACAGGCTTCTTTAGGAAAGACAAATGGGTTCTTAGAAAAACAAATAGGAGGTAAGAAAGTTTGTGATAATGTTCATTTATGCAGGTGCAAGTGGTCATTTTTCCATCTTCATGGCCATAAAACTCCTCTGGAGAAGGGATTTATGATATTTGAATTCTTTTGGAAGTCTCTGCCTTTAGGCAGATAAGGGAAATTCAGAAAAAGTTTCTTCACAGTGGTATATTCTGGATCTCTTTATCACAATCCCATTACAGTTACGATGCACCTTAACTTCTATGATTGTCCTGCTCCATAATGTAAGACATAAGTCCTGAAAGCCTCATGTCTAATGACAGTGAGGCCTGGTGTATTAAATATAGCATATCCGGTACATTTTTTAAACCACTGGATAGTTGAACTAATTAGGTTTTAAGTTATATTTATTTATTTCAAGCCACTTTTTGCATAAGAAAGACATTCCAATTCCTCACAAAGTTGTGTACTCTATCATCTCTTCTTTGAAACTTTTTTTCTTGTGTAAAATGAAGATAATAATACCATTGTTACAAGAGTGATGAAAGATAATGAGATAAAGAAAGATGAAAGAACTTGGCAATGTTCCTGGTACATAGTAGGTATTCAATAAATTTCAGTTGAACCTAAATCTAGTTGAATCCAATTTTTTACGATGGTAATAAACTAACCCATTATATTTTCTCCTTGTTTCCACTCATTCTTTTTTTTTTTTTACTTTTAACATAGTTTTAGTTATAGCAGACATGTAATGGTGCATTCTAGTTTTCTCTCTTAACATTATCTGATACGTATAAATTTCTACTACGTTAGTACCATGTTATCCCTTTTAAGGTCACTATGCCATGTTGTCACTAAAATCAGTCAAGTGGAATCACACAGTTATTTGCAAGTGCTAGCCATTTGTTTGGGAAGGTGGAAGCTTATACTTTTAGATCATAAATTAATGGCTAAGTTAATCTTCCTTTTTTAATTAAGAAAAGTCAACTAAGCATAAATGTTGATTAAATAGATGACGGTAGTGAAAGCAGCATATAGATAATATATGTTACACAAATTACTTGGCCTGTGACTCTCCCTGAAGAGTAAAGAGGGAATCAAGGTGATTATCTGAAATGTACAGGCGTAAAGTCTAAGAAAACTATGTTTGCCTCCACCACATCCGGGAATTTTTGCAGGAATTATCTGTTTAACTGCTTCAATAATCCACTTACCTCCTTATAACTTTATCTAAACTCTCTTTGTTTCAGTCATTAAAAGATTATTTTATGGGGGGCCGGCCCAGTGGCATAGTGATTAAGTTTGAGTGCTCTGCTTCGGTGGCCCAGGATTCGAAGGTTTGGATCCTGGGAGGGGATCTAGCACCGCTCATCAAGCCACACTGTGGTGGCGTCCCATATAAAACAGAGGAAGATTGGCACAGATGTCAGCTCAGTGACAATCTTCCTCAAACAAAAAGAGGAGGATTGGCAACAGCTGTTAGCTCAGGGACAATCTTCCTCACACACACACACATACACACAAAATGATTATTTTTCCCTTCACTATTTTACACATGTGAATATTGAGAAGATAAATGACAAAGAGTGACGACTCAGCTCTTTATAGCAGGTACTGAGAGCAAACACAATATAGAAAAATAAAATTTCAAACTGCTCACATTATTTTGGATGGGACTTTTCTGTTGTTTTTGGTCAATGTGTCTTAGTGTTGGGACAAGCCTTAGGGCATCAGCATTCTAAATTATTTTCATAGGGAGTAAATTCATCTGCTGCTCCTCCAAATAAGTTATTTATTTTATAAAAATCAGTGTTAAAGTTGAGACTTTATCAGGTTAAAAGACAGTTTAAATCCAGTGATGAAAGTTCTATCTCTCATTTGCATTTTCTTTCAGTTTGAATTCAGGTATTTGTGAACCTCCAGAAATCTTTGCTTTTTCCCTCATCTTCTTTCTGGTCTTACGGTCAAAGAGGCAAGGGATATAGTGTTTATCGTCTAGATGCCAAACGTTAGTTGAATCATTTAATGTGTACAGACACTAAAGAAAAGGAATGAAAAGGAGGCATTTATTCCTCTTAAAGAATAAAATAGCTTGCATGCCATTCATTTGGTATTCTACCCCATTTGGTAAGAACTCTTTTCCTCTTGCTTTCACTGTTTATGTTCAAACTTCTAAATGCATTTATCAGATTTTCTTTGGAGACCGCCTGTGAGCATAGAGATTTACATTCACTTTCAGAGAGCACAGCATCTTGTTACAGAAAACATTCATACTACTATGAAAAGCAGCAGTCTATACTAAAAATACACAAGTGTCACTTGAAATCCAAGCTCTGAAATAAGAAGGAGGACATCTGGTCATCCTCTCTGTGCTCCCTAGACTCCCACAGTCTAGAAACTTGAAGAGAATTTTCTTAGCGAGTAACCAAACAACGACGCGGTACAATAAAACCTTGTTAATTTACCCTCCATTGATTAAAAAATGTAAAACTGCCTTAAGGAGCTGAAGTTTAGTTTAGCATCATCGATTTTGTCATACGAACTTGTAAGAGTTCAGACGTAGGAGTAAGAGTGAAGTGAACAATATCTTCGGAGGACTTTTGCAACATTTCTAAGAAATTGAAATCGTACACAATATGTTAAAGGATTTATAACTGTGACTCGTTCGTTACTTGGGAGTAGATGTCTCCTCCAAGCCAGTCTTGACCAGTTCATATTACGAAGGATTTTATTATGCATTCCCTCTTCTGCCAGGGCTGCTCTTTTCCCAGATACTCATGTGACTTGCTTCTTTATTTTCCTTTAAGCGTCCACTCAAATATCACCTAGATAAAATAGCATCCCCGCTGTCCCCAGGGCACATTCTACCTCTCACCCTGTCTTATTATTTTTTTCTCCTTAGCTCTTACCACCTGACATACTGTGTATTTATTTGTTTATTGCCTTTCACCTTCCACTAAAATGTAAACTTTACACGAGAAGGGACTTTACTGGTTTTATTAGTGCTTTATCCCCAGTGCCTGTAGTAGCTCCTGGCATGTAGAAGGTGCCCAATAAATATTTGTGGAGTGAAAGAAAAAATGGAATTTTCTTGACTCTGATGCAAAAAATTGACTAGGGAGAAGATATAAATTGATAAATAACTGGCAGGACATTAACACAGAGAGACGACCCTTTCTATTTGTGCCTGATGTTCTCAAATCTCTTTGTTGTTTGTTTTTTACTGGACTTGAAGTGTAGGCGTTCTGCCAGGAGGCTGCATGCTGACTAATGAGATAGAGATACAGATTTAGCCCCGCAATATTCATACATTCTATATGCATTCATTTTTCTCTAGTGACATTTTAATATATTTTGGTGAAGATATTCCCAAGATAATGAAGATATGTCAAGTGAGCATTGAAAGTGATGAGTCTTTTTTTCCATTATCAAAGACAAATACAGGTGTGTAATATATGCAGAACATTGAAAGTAGGGAAAGAAAATGAGAGAATCCCAAGAAATGAAAAGAAATTAAAGCTCTCGAGTAATGAAAAGGAAGGCCAACTGAAAACATAAATCTCTAGACTCAGCAAGGATTTATACTGATGTGGAGTGAGTGGACCAATGGCTTTCATGACGTGATTCATTTTGAAAAAATGTCATTTCCACTGCCAAGTAGAGTTCATGGTTTAGTGAAAATTTCATCCTCAGTCTAATCACATAAGCCAAATTCTGGCCCCATATATTCTGATATGGGGAATGAACAAATTCCTGAGCTTATTTGCGAGATTCTGAGAATAATATCAGGGAGGGGTGGTCATAGCTAGGTGAGATCTTGGTATATCTGCATTAGGCCTTACGCTATGCTTTGGAACTTCTGTGTAACATGACATTAATAGCATAAAGATCATTTAATTCAGGACTGCTTTAGACTCTGTCCAAATAATTGAGAAAGATATCTACTCATTCATAAGGCAGTCCTGATGGTCAGACCATAGGTATGTGATCAGGAATTATTTTCAGCAACAACTCATAGACTAGCAAGGCAGGGGAGACTCTAGACAGGAAATTTTCAAGCAGGACCAAATCTGAATCAATCCAGAGAGATATCCCCAGGTTTAGGGATTGGCCTTTAAATAACAACTATCACTGATTCTTTTTCTTTTGAAATTACCATGTTGCAGTAAATCAAATTAGAACATCTCCTCTAAAACTGGCTATATAACAGCAAAATTAGGGCAAGTAGTTCACACGGTTTGTACCCAAGGGTATTGATGAACAAAACGAATCGAGCTCTTTTATTGGGAGGATGGGGAATCTCTCTGGATGGTAAGGTAGCCAGAAATAGCTAATACAAATAACAGGCACATTGTGCAGGTCATACTACATTGGTCTACTATATATTAGATTCCATAGATTATACAGTAAAATTTGATTTCAGTCTTTTCCCCAAAATTTAGGGGTTGGGCTGTTTCACTCAGTCACTAATAAACTGATTTCCAATTCTTTTAGTTGGAGTCAGTGAATATTCATAAAAGAAGAGAAGAAAAATGGAAGCCCAAGAGTAGATGTAAAGACAGATGTACAGGACTGCATAATGGGGGCGGTGGTTGAGCTGAGATTTAGATTAGAAATAGGACTGCTCAGTACTGTGCCAGATGACGACAGCCACTTAGATGTTCTTCTGTTGAAAAATTGTCTACTCTGGCATCTGAGGGAAGGGACTGAAAACCACAAAGTTGAGTTAGCCGGTTTTTCAAAACTCAGTAGGTAAAGTTGTCACACTCAGGAGCAATATATTTTAAGTTTAACAGGATTGTCATAAATCATGATGTCACTCCCTGAGAGATCCTCCATATGTGTCTCTGCCTGCAAGTCTCTCAATTATTTTTGTAAATTTACCCAGGTTTTGTTTGTTTGTTTACAGAAAATGGTACTAATTGATGTAGGAAGATGTCACTTGTTTTAAGCTCTAGCCAGTATTTCCATTGGCCCTAGTCTGAATTCTCCTGAAGTGGTAAACTTCCAAAAGCAAAGAGCACGAAACAATAAATCACGATTTGAAATACAATATACATTTTATCTTCTCAAATGAGTGGAACTTTTGCCAAGATAAATATGATGTTTTCCATTATGATATTTAATCAGTATAATATTCTTTCTTTCTTCAAGCTAAAATTAATTTAGTTATATTGTTATTGGAATGAAATATGTAGAATGCAGAATAGAAAACAAAATATAATTAGGTCTCAATGAACTTCCAACATGGCTTTCTCTAACAGTTGCATATGAAAAGAAAAAAAGCAATATAAAGGCTTGTTTTCCTGAAACACCATCTGTTATTTTTGTTTGAATTAAGCTCAGTGCTCTAAAGGTTATGGATACTGTGCAGTAATTAGCACCCTTATGGGAAATGTTGTTACTTCTATGTATTGGACTCCCCCAATTATACAAGTGTACAATTCCAAACTGATCTCTTTTATCAGAGGTGTGACTAAATTTCTTGCTTGCACTATAATATCAGCAAAGCAATACTGCCTTGTCCATTTGCTCGCTCTGAAATGCAAACAAAATATGAGCTTGTTTTGTGTATTTTCCATCTAATTGTTGTTTTCTTTATGCCACATGTATATTTTGAAGAAAGTGGTCATCATACTGTTATCAAATATCTATAAATTCTATGTCTTTACCTTAGGGAAATTAGTTTTTTTATAATTAATAAGAAAATTAGATTCCCTTCCCCAAAGGGAGGCCAACAAATTTCAAGTACTTTTATATACTATATAAATATCAATAAATGTTTTGTACATCATTTTTTCCCTTGTTCTTTGGGAACAGTGGTTCAGAAACATTTAATTGAATGGCAAGTGGTTATAGATTTTTTACGTGGAGGTCTTATCTGTCCTTTAACTTACAATTTAAGTGATAAACTTAAGATTCACGTTCCTCAAGCATTGCTCTTGTAATATTTTTTAAAAATTAAACTTGAAAAAAACCAAAAAAGAAAACTAAATGGTATTTATACATAGGCCAAAGCTACTCAAATTAGGACTTTCACCCTGACTGTAAATTACAAGAACGTGGAGAGCATTTGAAAATTCACAAGACTCTCTGGGGTCCAGCAGTGGTCTGCCATGAGCTTCATCAGGGTCAGTGCTGTGTCATTGTTGCTCTGGTCAGTGTCAGGGACTGCCACCTGGTTGATTCATCTAATGGGAATGATGACACCTAGTGTAAGTATACACTTGGTATGTACTGAATGCTTTACATAAATTAACTTTTTCCATTATGACAACAAACACCTTACAGTAGGTACCATTACGTATTATCTCCATTTCACAGGTGAGCAAAGTGAAGTAACATACTCTGTGGTCCTGGGGAAGAAACTGACAGATCTGAATCCAGGCAACCTGGCCTCAAGGTAAGGTTGTGCTCCTAATACCTACCCAAAGAAGGCAGTCAGCAGCCGGGGTTTGCCTTATGACCGCCTTAAAGGGCAAAGTTCATGAAGGGAGCCCAGTGCATAAGTAAGGGCTCAGTCTCACCAGTAATAATAGCCAGCCCTCAGATCTCACTTGTTCTATGCCAGGCACTTTACATATATCAATTAATTTAATCTTCACAACACCCATAAGAGTAAGGTACTCTTTTTATTTTCACTTTATAGCTGTGGAAACTGAGATGCAAAGAGACTAAATAGCTTGCCCACAACTGTACTACAGTGGCAGAGGCAGGCTTTGAACTCAGGCAGTCTGACCCTAGGGTCCATGTTCTTTGCCATTATGGGATATGGTATCAAGTTTTGGAAATCTAAGACCTCACGTTATTTTTGGGCAAATTTCAGTTTATGGGAGCCAAGTTTAGGAGAAGGAGGAGGAAAATATGAAGTGCCTTTTAAAAATTAAAATTCAATGAAAAGGGAAGAAATATATCAAAAAATGTCAATGACACTAATATATGGGCACTTTATAATTTAATTTACATGTATCCTCTTGTTTTAGTGGTTGTTATAGGTTGAATTATGTCCCCCACAAATTCACTTGTGAAAATCCTAAGCCCGAGTACCTCAAAATGTGCCCTTCTTTGGAGATAGGGTCTTTACAGAGGTAATCAAGTTAAGGAGAGCTGATTAGGGTGGGCCCTCATCTAGTATGACTGTTGTACTTGTAAGAAGAGGAAATTTGGACACAGACATGTTGAAGGAAGACAATATGAAGAGATACGGAGAGAAAATAGGCATTTGTAAACCAAAGAGAGAGGCGTGGAACATAACTTTCCTTCAGAGCCCTTGGAAGGAGCCAGTCTTGCTGATAAAGTGATTTCAGACTTCTAGGCCCCAGACTGTCAGACAAAAAATTCCTGTTGTTTAAGCCACGCACTGTGCGGTACTTTGTTACAGCAGCCCTAGCAAATTAATGCAGCACTCTTAAGTTAGAATTAGCAGAAAATCACTTTGAACAGTTTAGCCAAAAAATAGAATCTAAGGAGGGATCCTGGGATACCTCGCAGGATCCAGGAAAGTCTGGACAACTGCCCTGCAGCACACAGAGACTGGACAGCACCGAGAACTCAGGCAGCATCTGCGAGTTGCATCCTCTCTGCCTCACAGGCTACGCAGCCCTCATTCTTCTCTCTTTCTCTTGTGGACAATTTTTCTTCACTTTTTCACACACATGACTGCACCAAAGCCTACAAGGGTACAGGTCCCCACGAATTAACAAATACTTACTAAGTTGAAATCTCAACTCCAAACTCATGGGAGACATAATCTGACACGTCTATCTCTATTTCAATCAGCTAAGGTCGGAGAGGCAGGGCTATATAGGGTACACACGGTTTCGGGGGCAGGACCACATTATGACTTTTATGGCGTCCAGGCACTTTTATCTTCATACGCCCCCTGATCACGAAAATAAAAAATTATTAAAAATTATGTTTTATGATTATATTGATATAGAGATCATTATTATATATTAGAACATTTTCTTTGACATGAAATTCATTGTTTCCTTCTGATTTTAAAGAATTAAGACATTTTCATGAACCTCTAACAGTATTGTGGACCTTAGACACTAAACCTACTGTGCCTAATATGTTTTTTTTGGTGAAGTGGACTTTTTAGAGGAAGAGGGACTCTGTATGGCTAGCTGTACATTTCTATTTAGCTAGGCTTTTCAAAGCCTTTTCCCATCACTTTTTCAATGAGACACGTGTAACTTGTGTTGTTGTTGGTGATGATACAAGTAACAGCAATGCTGGGGAGGATATTTTTCCTTGTATGTTCCTCAGTCTAAATGCCTTTCAGCTTTATAACTGAAAGGTGCTGACTTCCACTTCCTAATTCCCATATGGTCTCAAGGGTGTGGAATAATCTGGATGCTTGTGATGGAAAGTCTTGGGGTAAATTAAGCTCCTGGACACAGCTGAGTAAGTATTTTCAAATCCCTTCTCCAAAACACAGGGGTGTATTTTATCAGCCATATCCATAATAACATCTCACTGAAGTGTCTGCCATTAGTCCCTCTTTCATAAGTAAAATAAATCAGGCAGCCCACTTATTCACTAAGAAATACATATATCTTGCCTTTAAGATGACATTTAATTATGGGTCAAACTGGACAACTGTAGAGGCCTATTTTCTCTGCTAGAGGCATGAAGGGGCTTCTAAGACTTATTCAACTTCTCTAACTATTATGTGCCACTTTTGAGTCCTTTCATTTGTGCCAGCAATGATGACAGACATGGAACGGCAGAGGCAGGATGACAAGTGTGCAATTATTTCCTGAGTTTCAAATCTAATAGATTGGACATATGACTGGGTTGAGTGTGAGCATTGTGCCTAAGTGACTATTTAATGGAGTTTTTAAGTGGGACTACCATCATATGACCTGATATACCCAATGAGGCACAACTTTGGGGGAAAAAAATCACAGCTCTTATAGACTTGTGGGTTACAGAAGGAGTAGTGGTTTGACAGAAATTGGGTGGCTTATTCTGAGAAATCAAATCAAAGTAAAGCTCTGGAAAATGCCACTAGAGCTGCACACTCAAGCCATTGCATATGTTAGTAGGTATTGGTTAATCATTGCCATTTTAGGCAGTACACACATGTGCACTGCATTCACCCTGAGAACTGCATCTTTGAGAGAAAAGGATCACTCTCTACATCAATGAAATAAGTATGAAAAGGTCCAGCAGAACTATCACTGGTTTGGGGGCTAATTCAATCTGGAAATATGATGGGTATGATGGTTAACTTTATTTTTTTAAACAATTTTTTACTTTTATATATGGAGAAAGATTTATTCAAAATGTCCAAAATGAGAAGGTGGTAGGATAGGTTCTCTCAAATCCACATTCCATGGTTCATTTTATATGTCAACGTGACTAGGCTATGAGGTGCTCAGATGCGAGGTCAAACATTATTCTGGGTGTGTCTGTGGCGGTGTTTTTGGATGAAAGTAACATTTGAATTGGTAGACAGAGTAAAGCAGACTGCCTAAGGTGGGTGGCCTTCATCCAACCAGCTGATAGCCTGAATAGAACAAAAAGGCTGACCCTCCCTTGAGTAAGAGGAAACGCCTCCTGCTTGACTGCTTTGAGCTGAGACTTCAGTCTTTCCTGGCCTTTGACTTAAACTAAAACATCAGCTCTTCTTGGCTGTTGAGCCTGCCAGCCTTTAGACTGGAACTACACTGTCAACTACCCCGTCAGCTGTCCTGGGTCTCCAGCTTGCCAAGTGCAGATCTTGGGACTTCTCAGCTTCTGTAATCTCATGAGTGAATTCCTTATAATAAATCTGTGTGATATATATATATATATATATATATATATATATATTTATCGATCATCTATCTACATCCTATTGGTTCTGTTTCTCTGCAGAACCCTAATACAACGAGCACATATTAAGTAAAGCTCTGCCTAAGTTCCCGCCTTGTAACATATCAAATATTTAGTCTGCATAATTTGGCCAAAGTGAAACTAGCACATTGTAGGCTCCCCAAAGGATTTATTATAGGGAGAAAAACACAACAGTTAACAACTTCCCTGATCAGACATCATTTCAGAGCACAAGCCTTTTTTTTCAACCTATTCATCCCATTTCGAAACTAAAATAGATTAGAGCTTTCAAACTAGAGAGCAGTAGCACACTTCTGCACGGTGAACGCTGCACTGTAAAAAAGTTGAAAATCAAACCGCCGCTGAGTGTATTCGGCGAGGGTGGGGCAGGAACGGGGCACGTGCCCAGAAGGCCTCCCGGAAGCAGCGGCTTCCTGGGTCCTCCGGAAGTGGGTGTTGTGCAGCCAGGGGGCTGCCATTGTGCAGCCCCGCAGCCCTCAAAGATAAACCGGTTAGCCACGGTGAAGCTGGTTAGCCAGCTGAGTGAGTGGGAGGCCGACACGGCCATGGCTGCGAAGGCGAACTGGCGCTCAGTGTAGAAGGACAGCGCCTGGGTCTTCCTGGGAGCGTTTCCTTATGAGCTGACGGAAGGAGACGTCCTCTGCGTGTTCTCCCTGTACGGGGAGATTGTTAACGTTAATCTCGTGCGGGCCGGGAAGACAGGGAAGTCTAAAGGATTCTGCTTTCTCTGTTATGAAGACCAGAGGAGTACAGTTTTGGCCGTTGACAGTCTTAATGGCGTCAAGATCAAGGGAAGAGCTATCCGAGTGGACCACGTATCCCGCTCCCGCCCCCCTCGGGCCTCACAGGATGTGGATGACGCCACCAGAGAGCTCTGGGCGAAGGGCTGCGGGGCTGAGACCCCTCATCCAGTTCATCTGAGGGCTCTGAAGACGAAGCCCTCTCAGCACAGCACAAACAAGAAAAACAGACAAGAAAAAAGACCGAAGAGAAGACTGTTGTATTAGTTAAAGAGGAAGAGGGACAGTCAGAGCAGCCCTCGTCCCTGCCAGCCGGAGGCCAGACTGAAATGGAGAGGGACGCCCCAGGCTCCGATAAACAAACCCAGGTAAAGTTAGGGTCTAGAGAGGGCCAGAAACCTGACCCAGCTGCCCTGAGGCGGAGACAGCTTCCTCAGGGTGTGGAGGGGTCTGGAGAGGGGGCTGAGGAAGGAGAATCCAGGTTTTGAGCCCAGCGCTTTATCAGAGGCAGGAGGAGGAAAGAGGAGGAGAGGGGGGACAAGGACAGAGGCTGAAGCTCAGACATCTTGTAGCGGATCTAAAGGCAGAGCCACACAGTTCTCCAATCCCAGTGACCACAGGCAGACCAGTCCCGGACCAAGGCTGCAGCCTGCTTAGATCCTCCTATTCTGAAATGAAACGTGACACTTAAAATGCTATGGGCTGCAACTTGTTATTAATTTGATAATTTCTGTAAATAAAGTATCTGGGACAGAATTTCCTTAAGATTTGAACAAGTCTGTTTTTCCTACAACTACTCAAAATTTTACAACAGTTGAAATTATGTTACAGGATTTGTGTGGCTCCTTTTGTAATTTCCTCGAGATTTTGATGCCTAAGATTTTACGAGTAGTGCCTTATAGTGGTTCACCATGTAGTACCTCCCCATCCATAGTGTCCTGCTTAAATGTTACCACTTTCTCTGTAGTGGAATGTGCAAAATGTTAGAAGCACTCAACCATGTGATCTCTATAGTCTGTCATTCTAAGCTTCTCAGGCTAAGATGGGAGAATTTCAGCCAGCTAGAGGGAACTTACTGCAATCATGTTTTTTCTAGTAAGCAGTAAAATATACTTAAGATATTTAGGTTCCTGCTCCCGTATGATTTTATGTATCAATAGCAATGGAAGTTTTTTTTTTTTTTGTCGTTGTAACTTTAGCTACAATAGCTGACATGATTGCTATTTAGCTCTACTTCATATATATAAAAACCAAGGAAAGCTTAGTATTTTATTGTTTCTCACAAGAAATTGTTCGATCTGCTAGGAGCTTGGGATATGTAAAGCGATATAGCCTAATTGGAAATGCAGAGTGTTTCCTGCATTTTGTTAGTATTTGATGTTTGATTGATGAGTGTTTCATTCCCATTTGCAAGTTCATATTCTGCATATGGGCGCAACTGCATATATGAACTTGCAGAGGTTGCTACCTAGGATGCAAATCTTAAGCCATCCTTTTGGAAATTGCCTGTGCATTTTACATAAGGAAAAAACTTCCTAAGATTCTAATATCTTGAATAATTTTGATTATTGTGACTATGGGCCAATTGTTCTTTATACAGAAAATATATTTGGCGTAGAAAATTTCTCAGAAAAGCTACTAATTTTGCATTACTATGTACAGAAGTTACCAGTACTATAAGCAATGAGAGTATTGCCAATCAGCATTAGAAAAAATGTTTTTAATACAGTTACCAGAACTTAACTTTTCATTTTCCCACATGTACTTCCAGTCTTTGCCCACATATATGCATATTTACATAGTTGCATGTTCTTCATTTATCCATTTATTTGTTCATTCATTCAAGAAATATTTCTTAAGTTTCTATTAAATATCAGGTGCTGTAATATAGTTGGGGATATAAAAATGAATATGGCACAATGCCTGACCAAAGGAGGTCATAATGTAGTGGAAGAGATGCATATGTACACAGTTAAATTAGAACAATGTGAAGAGTGCTCTAGAATTGTAAAAGGGCCACAGGAGAGTCAGTGGGGCGAGTGAGGTGAGCAAAGACCTTGCAGGCAGGGATTCCAACATGTGCAGAAGCTATGGGAGGCAAAAGTAGTTCAGTGTAAGAGGGAGCCTGGGGTATGGTACGTAACAATGAGAAATGAGGATGTTGAGAACAGGAGAGATGCAAGCAAGTTCTTGCATGCCATATAGACTGTTTGAGCTGAGCTTAATTTGAAGGAGTCAACGATTTTAAAGAGAAAGGGATATGATGAGAAATACATTTTTGAAAGAGCACGTGGTGAGAAGGTAGAGGATGAATTAGGCTCAGAAGGAACTGGGAGTAGAGTGGTGAGCAGGGAAGCAATTGCAGAAGTTTAGGAAAGAGATCTTGAGGGCCTGAACTAAGGCGGCTTGGTGCAGGAGATAGAGATGAACTCAGGATTCCAACATATTTAAGAGAGAATTTTAGAGGGAAAGGGAAGACCCCCCCCAAAGTTCTGACTAAGCAATACAGGAAGAGGAGCAAAGTCTATGTGGTAAGGAGGGAGTGGAGAAATGGAGGGTGATGACAGAAAAGGTTGAGTTCATTTTGCATCTTGTTGAAGTCAACCCAAGTAATAGGTTGACAGTGGCACAGAATTTAACAAGAATTCAAGCAGTTCACAAGAAAGGTGAGGGAGCACACCAGATAGCACTGAGAGGTGAGCATACATGAACGGCAACTTCAACTATTGTCTTCTGCTTATTACATATAACAAAATACACCTTTCCATAATTTGAGTGGTTGCACAATATTTCATGTAATGAATATAGAATAATTTAGCAAACATATAGAAGTATCTTTCCCTTAAAATAGCAATGTATTGAGCATGTTTGTGCATATACTTATTTTGATGCTATTATTTTATTTACTTTTTGGTGAGGAAGATTGGCCCAGAGGTAACATGTGTGCCAATCTTCCTCTTTTTGCTTGAGGAAGATTGTCCCTGAGCTAACATCTGTGCCAATCTTCCTCTTTTTAATATGTGGGATACCGCCACAGCATGGCTTGATGAGCTGTGTGTAGGTCCATGCCTGGGATCTGAACCAATGAACCCCAGGATGCTGAAGTGGAGTGTGCGAACTTAACTACTATGCCACCAGCTCGGTCCTGTGGTGCTGTTATTTTTTATGTTATTTCCATAGGATAAATTCTTGGGAACTGGATCATCGGCTCAAAGGATATGAGTGTTTTTGGCTTTTTGGTTTTTCCAAGCCATTTAGCATCATTTATACTTATGATATTAGAGAACAGATTCAGTCATAAAGAATTTGGTGAGTGAAATAAAATGACAGGATTCTCAACTGAACTTCATAGCCGTGGCGAATATGCCTAGATATACTAGCCATTTGGTTTGAGGCTAATCATTTTTCTAAAATACTATCCATTTGAAATAAAGATGGTTCTAGGGTTAGTGGGACTCCCAGCAAAAGTCATTTCTTGACTTCATAATACACTTGCTTAGCTGGTATACTTGTTTATCTTGTTATTTAAAATTCTAATAGAAGGAAGCAAAATACTTGTATCAAATGTTGGGAAAGCTAAATTTTATTCTTAATTCTGCAAAGTGGGAGTGAAATTGACTGTATCATTTGAAACTTCATCTGTGGGGTCCTTGGTGGGTACCTAGATGGCCTCACAATGGAGCCGCCTCTCATTGGAAGAGCAAGCTGGTTATATTTTTGATGCTTTGTGTTTATATGTGAGTCCATTTATTGTCTAAAACGTGTGACATTAAATAGCCGTAGATTCTAAATTGAAGATAAGCCATAAGTTAAATAGCAATATCTGTTATCAAAGATGATCGCTTTATAGGAATATATATTTTTGGGTGAATCCCTTACATAAAATTCAGTAATTTGTGCTGGAATAATTAATTTGCCTTGACAGGCCTAATGGTAATTTTACCGTCTTTTTCCCCCCATTGTTTTTGCGTTTCATTTGTACAAGAGGAAGAAGACACATGATCTGAGTTTGGCTCATGTGTCTGAATATGGCCCCGCAGGGAAGACTTGATTCAGCTGAAGCTATTGCTTTTTAGAGACCTGTTAGTTTGAGCGGCTGCCTCAGCAGCCTTCATCTTGTTACATCACTTGAGATATATCTCTGTGATAGAAAGAGAGAAAGATGTGACTAAGCAATAGTTTTTGACTAAGACTTAAAATTTCAAAACCAGAAACAGAGATGGATGATTCTGAAGTTATGTTTTTATAATATGTGACACATAGACAGTTTTCTTATTCCAATTTTAAAGCATTCCCTTAACCCTCAGAGATTTTTGTTTTGTCTCATTCACAGTCAAACTCTTTCTTTGCCATAGACTATTGCATTTTTGGTTTAATAATCTGAGCCCTTATCCAGAAGGCATCTCAAAGAGTCGATCTACAAAAATAGATTTCAGGGCCGCACCTTCTGAAGGACAATTCAGTGCTTGCTTTCCTCTCGTGCCCCATGTGCAAATAAGGAATCTCAGTTCATCAGCTGTTAATGTAAATGAGGGATAAATTATGCTTGTTTATCTAATTGGGCTTAACCAGAGGACTAGGATGGAGTCAACCACAGCTTTATTTGAGAGATGTGGCAAGAGTGGCTTTTAGCCTGTGATACCTAAGTCAGCTGGGAACGTAGCTGATGGCCATGTCAACACCTTTCAGGTATTCCTAGTGCCTTTGAGTTTGGAAATTCATAGGTTCTCTTAAAGCACCAGTAGCAAATAAAATGACATAACATTTGAAGCTACATTTACGTAATTGCTGTGGATTTGATTAATATCAATTACGTTAATGCTTGTTTTACCCCTTATAGCTGATTGACTCAATTTGCTAGTTGTTTTAGGATGTTCAAGAAATGATGCAGAGCCAGCTCTGATGGCCTAGTGGTTAAAGTTTGGCACACTCTGCTTCAGCGGCCCGGGTATGGAACCACATTACTCATCTATCAGCAGCCATGCTGTGGTGGTGGCTTACATAGAAGAAGTAGCAGGTCCTACTACTAGAATGTATGACTATGTACTGGGGCTTTGGGTAGGGAAAAAAAAAAGAGAGAGGAAGATTGCAATAGCTCAGGGCAAATCTTTCCCAGGGAAAAAAGAAAAATATCCAAATTATCCTTTCACATCAGTTAAGGAACTAGTAAGAGAAAATACGCTTTGATTTGTTGAGAGGCAGAAGTTCTCTCTTAAGTGACAGTCTCCTTGGCTTTCTGAACTAAAGCTTAAGTTGAACTGCAGTATATTTTCTGTTGCTTTGGCTTATTTGATTCTTTTACTCTTTCACTGAAGGTCAGTCTTTGACCATAAATATGTAGAAGATAAAAATATATTGAGCTTAGGAGTTTGGTCTGCTCAGTGGCTGAGGACTTCAGATTTCCCCCTACATACAGAAGTTTGAAAGGAACAGCATGTGATAGAGGTAATAATGGAAAGCAATGCAGGTGAAATACAGGTGGACTGCATCTCTGATAGATAGCGACAATGCCATGTAGTCCAATACAAAGGCTAAGCAATATTTCAGGCATGCAACCTTTCTTTGGTGGCTTGTTCACGCCAGTGAGACGGCTTTAGAAGAGGGTAGGCCTAGAGAATCCTCTGACAGCGCTGGCCTTTGGGTCTGCTGGGAGCCAGGTTTGCTAGTAGGAAAAGCTTGAGAAACAGGATAAGTTTCACAGTACCATTTCATATTTAAACCCTGCAAAGTTTGATACGTGTAGATAAGCTTGCAAATAGATTGGACTTGTACAGGGAACCAAGATGGAGGAATAAGAGCACAGAGCAGAAATAGATTTGGGTGTGGTATTTTTGTATTTTAGGTAGTTACTTCTCAGGATTAGTATCCTATTTTTTATTAGTATTTCTATTTCATTGAATATGTAATAAGTAATATTAAGAAAGAGGTCTATTGTTTTTATCTTCCACTCGTGACTGAAATCATATGGTATTTGACTTTCTCCGTCTGACTTACTTTGCTTAGCATGACACCCTCAAGGTCCATCCATGTTGTCGCAAATGGCAAGATTTCATCTTTTGTATAGACAAGGAGTGTTCCACTGTGTATAGATACTACACTTTCTTTATCCATTCTTCTATTACCAGAGGGGAAGGGCAGAGGGAGGAGGGCAAAAGGGGTGATAGGGCACATGTGTATGGTGACAGATGCTAAGTAGTCTTTGGGTGGTGAACATGATAGAGTCTACACAGAAATCAAAATATAATGATGTACACCTGAAATTTATATAATTTATATAATGTTATAAACCAGCGTCCTCAATAAAAAAATAAATAACAACAAAAAACCTTGATGTGAAAAAAAAAAGAATAAAGCTCTTATACTTTTAAACTCCTTAACTGAATATTTTCATAGGAATGGACATTGTTTTTGTCTCTAGCAATTTTTAGTTACTAACTAACGATTAGCAGACAGCATGGTTATTGTTGAAATATTGTGTGAGTACCAGTAACAAAGCCTTCTTTAAAATTCTAGGAATTTATTGTGCAAAGGGTTCCCACATTTTTCATTGTCATTTTCTTTCCACGATGTTTTTGACACATTTCTGGCATGTTACTTCAGCTTCTTGTTGGATTTCTGTCAAACAAAAGTTTTCAATATTTGTTTTACCACTGATAATAGGAAAGAGCAGATCTTTGTTAACATTAACATGTTATTGAGATTTCAAAGGTGGGGGACGTTATCTTTTCCTACTTTTCTTTATGGTATGGTGTTTGTAATCTGGTGTTCCCAAAATAATAAGCACTCTTTTGGGAAATAAGTTGAGTACATAGCCAAGTAATTTCTCACATAAAACAGATAAAGAAAGGTAGTGCCTTTTAGGTTAACCTATTAAAAATATCAGTACAACAGTAACTACCCATTATATTGATCAACCAGAGGTTAATCCATTTTTGTTCATAATGATCTAGCTATGCACTTTCAGGATAAAGAGGAATTTTCTTCCTTTTTCTATTGGTTATGAATGGAAGTCATCAATTTTTTTTTCCTGACTTTCATCTTAATGGTCTAAAATAAAGAGTTAGATGCATGGCTTTTCAATTTCTTTTACTACTTTATTTTATTACTTGGTTATTTTAAGGTCAAAAGATTTCCATTTCCAAAATACATAATAGAAATAATAAAGCAGTAAAATTTGGACCTGGATAATATGGACATTTTTCTTAAAAATGTCAACATGATTTACAAATTATTAAAAAGGCAGTAAAATTTTAACTTACATAGCATAAACTTTACCTTAAACTGTCAGATACGTGATTTCAAAGTTATTTTATTAATGCATCATTAATAATTATTGTTCTTATCAACAGAGAAAGCGAAGTAAAATCTAGTTACTCAAGTAATCATTAGAATTGGAAACACTAGATGGTCATGTGTTGATTTGGTTTCATCAGCCTGATCTGTATTTCTGTTATGGTGTCTAAGGTCAAGTCTATATAATCAAATAGCTGAAGACAAGTTGAGGGTTTTCCAGTTGAATCAGGCTCCAAAAATCATTTTTATATACGTCGTCTGGAGAATTGACTAAAGGTGGTTTCTTGTAAAGGATGTCTGTAGGAGACAATTGCTTCAGTTTTCCATTTAGCTACAGTGATCCCGGCCAAAATGTCCTCTTCTGTTGAGTTTCTCTTCAAAGTAAGATTCCGGAATCCCTGTAAAATCTGAAACAGTCATCCTCATGTAGGTAACAGCATCTTCTCAGAAACCCTGTCATAATTCATTTGTAAAATGAATAGTTTTTGTAAAATAAAATAGTTTTCCGTAAGAAGAATGTTCTGTAAGGAAAAATAATTGGCCAGTCCCCTGGAGAAAGTGCTGTTAAATAGTGTGTTATGGGAATAGATAACATTTTTTTTTTTGTCTTTGTGATTTTTTCAACATAAATTTTAGTCAGAGAAATCATTTCAAAGTAGAATAGCTTCAGAAATACTCAGTGCAGAAGTAGTTCTGTTGGGGACTGTTAAGTGCGGAGGCCCCAAGTGAAGCACTCCTCCATGTTTGCAAAACTGTCTTCATCCCCAGGAGGCTGGCAGCCTGTGGTATTTCTAGAATGCTGCGGCAGAAGTGGTGCTAGAGGGCATTGTGATTTTTGCCAACGACAGTCATCTTCTTTAATGGCAATAGATCCTCCAGAAAAGAATTGAAAATTAACAATGATGATAGTGTGCTCCATTTGTCATCCTGTATTCTCTAATACTTAGTATTAAATATGTATAAACATAGCCAATTGTCGTAATAACTACCTTATTAACACCTGTTGTCAAAGATCTTTGAAAGCAAACCTTGTGAGATTAAGGACCGACAGGAATGTGTTCCTTAAAATGATGTGACCATTTTGAAATGTCCTTGACCAGTCCATCCCAGTGGGAGAGTACTTACACGGTAGGAGTATTTGGGCAAAGTGCTTGAAACATTAGGACGTAGCAAAAATGATTTTGAAATGTTTTCTTGTTCAGAATACATTCATTGCCAGGATACTGCTAGTCGACCATTTTATGTCCCATGCTTGGAGAGTTTAAAACACTATAATACAGGCCTCTGATTCCACGTTGGGCAATTTTTTAATCCATGTGTCAGTAGCAAATGAGCTGATTAGTAGCGTGGATAACTTCTGGGATCTCCCATTTCCTTTATTGACAATTCCTTTGTAAAGCAAATGCTAATAATAAAGACTGGAACTCTTGTTCATTAGACATGCAACAGTAAAATGGGTAACACAGCTATAGAAATATATTTGCAATATGTTCTCTTTGCACAATATGCATACAAATACTGCCATCGCTATTCACCCAAATTAGTGATGTATAATAGAATACTCATAGCCTTTTATAGGTTCCTGTGACCTTTAATTGGCTCTCATTTCAGACAATAATTGCCATATTAGAAAATGCCATCCTTATCTTTTGCAGTTATTTTAATGTTCAAACATAATCATAGTACTTTTAATATTTTGAAGTTTCTTTGTTTAACTTCAATTTTCAGTCAAAGACCATTATTCACCCCTGGAGGATTCATCACAGTGGGGAGTTTGAACTGCTCCTCTAAAAAGAATGCTTCACTGGAATAGGTGTCATCCCCTTAGGAATATGGAAAATAAGCAGCTACTCATCTTAAACTTAAGCCAAAAGAACCTCAGCTAATCTGGTGATGCCTGTAGAAAATGCACTAGTGACGTGAAAGCTGTGGCTCATCTTCATCATCGTCATCACGTGTATGGTACTTCCTTTGTGCCCAGACCTGTTCTAAGAGCTGTATCTATGTTAACATAGAAGCCTTTGAGGTATGTACTATTATCGCTATTTGTCACTTGAGAGAAAGGAGGCAAGACTGTTAAGAAACTTCCCCTCATCACCAGCTAGAAAGTGCTAGAGCTAGAATTTGACCCCAGGCAGTCCGGCTTCAGAATCAACCCTCATCATCATGTTTTAGCTTCATGCCATGATGTCTTTTCTCCAGGTTTTTATTTGATTGTTTTGTCTAACTGTGTTTTTTCGGGGGGCAAACATTCATTTGAACTTCCAAATATTTTAATCCTTCTTTATCGAGGCTTTGAAAACATCTTTTTAGTAAAAAAAGTTGCAGTTGCTACAAAATTTCCGGAGCACCTAACTTTTGAGAAGTTGTTTCAAGCCTTCATTTGTTTCTGGCCTGACGTTTTCTGAATGATCAGTCACAAAATCTGAATAAGGCTGATCTTAGAATATTGCCATGTTCAGCTCTTCAAAAATAACCATTGTGGCACATGACCTATCATTCTTATGGATTCTATTGAATTCTATGAGCTTAGCTGCTGTGCCAATCATTTTATTTGCCTTCTTCTTTAATACTGTCTATCAGCAAATCCGGAGGCAGTATTTTCTTTTGTGGTGATGCTCAAAATATGAAGATTTTATGCTTGTAAAATGTGCTTTCATGGCTTAGTCCACTGTCTTAGAAACAAAGCTAGTAAAAATGTGCCATGTTATAACTATTTTCTAAATCAGAATTATTTTACAAATCAATAAATGCTGTGTTATCATTGTCATTGCCTTAAAATATTTTTAAAAATTGAGTCAAAGGAGCCTGGGGAAATAGAATTTAGCAAATGGCAAAAGGAAAAAATGACCTCTTGATTGTTGCATCAAATGCAGTTGAATTTTGACCTGCATGTGATGGCTTTGTCCACAGTTAATGACTAAATTGATCTATTTTTTTGTTGATTTGGTGTTTTGGTCAGCTTTAAAGATCAATTTTTGCCTTATTGCTCAGGTTGTCATGTAGTTTATTTGATTTTGTCATTGAAAGATAAAGAATTGCTCACCTGTCAATCAGGCATGTTTCTCAGGTAAAGGTAGCCAATGAGGAAGTTAGATCATTGAGTTGAAGAAATCACTGATGTTGAGGAATATAATTTTTTAGTATTTCGTTTAGGTGGGTTATTTATGTTTTCAAATTTTGTAGGTAATGAATGATTTGCGCGTTGCTTGTTAAATGCTGCTTGGTATATGGTGATGATCTAGATTCTACACAAAGTCAGCAAAGAACCTGATAGCTTTTGGTTTATGAGCTAGGATGGAAAAAAAGTGTAATTTTAAAATGTAAGTTTAAATAGTGAGTATATTTATATGTGGAACAGGAAAGCGATAACTGCATTTTGTGATACTGAGAATCAATTGAGAATGTTTAACAAAGAGGGTCAAAGGAGCTCACTTTGCCTTCTTGCTAATCAGAGAGAATCCATTGATGGGGTGCATTTTCAAGAGGCGTTGGAAAGAGAGGGAAAGAGCTAACAGGAGGCTTTATTTGGGATAATAAAGACATTCTAGGAGTAGACTTTAACGTGGGAAAATACAGATGGCGAATGATAGCACTGAAGGCAAAGTAAAATGGGGACCTGGCTGTAGACATAAATAAATAGAAAGTGGAACTGAAAATTGAAGACTTTCCTTAATTTTCGGAAAGAAAGTGGTCTTTCAATAAAGCCGGAGTGCTATGAAGACCCTGTTCATACCTGGAAAAAATGTATAAAATATGTTACATTTAAATTAAAGTTTAAAGTCTCACCGTGTAACAAATTAGTCATTAAGCATATTCTAGAACACTTTCTTAACCTGTGTCTGAAGGACTGGGAAAACAATTATTAAAATTTCATATATATTTGGTGATAGGCAGATGATTCCCTAGAACATTGTCTCAATGCTGCTGAGAAATGTACTTTGACTAGTAAATTAATGGTTTCTGGTGATCTTAATGTTAACATAACATTTGGAGGCGTTACTCATCAGGGGTGCAATATTGTGTTTCACAAGATGCATGAGACAAAGGCGCTTAATGAGCTTTGGCTGTGCTGCACATATTGTGCACAACTCTGTTCAAACTGTTACAGGCTTCCTGCCAAGATGTGTAGGAGAAATTGCCTAAAAGATTAGTAGAAGAATTGGTCCCATCCCCTGCTGTGTACCCTTGTGATTGGTTTGTCAACAGTTGGAGAAAATTTTGATATAGACAGTAAACAATTAGTGTCAGTTCACAGGAAGGCTGGACCCCTGAATAAGATTTATGAAAAGAGAAATAGTGACTCTAGCATAGTATTTCCTTCTTTGTGATAAGTGGTGGTTTGAATAGGTAGTGGCCACTCCTGATATTTATTATTCATGCGCATTCACGTTTTTAATAAATATTTTCTGTGATGAATTCCATTTGCTATACTTCTAGAAAATGAATGGCTAGGTACCATTGCAAGCTTAGTATTCCCTTATTGTATAAATAGCAAAAATTTAGAATTATTCATATCTTCATTAAATTTTAAACATAAATAAATAACAGTTAAAGTTGTTGCCCACTAATGGTCTGCAAATGAAAAGTGGCAAAGGCTGTTTGTTATCCTACATGGCCTGCTGTTTAGAAGACTTACATACATAAACAGTATTCCTAAGTTATAGAATCAGTGTACAATGGAAAAATAAATGACCTATAAAACTTTAAACATACACAACTGGCATAGTTCTATTTAGCTTTTTTGTTTTGCAAATTATTTTAGCATATTCTCTTTCCTGGTTATCAACATTTTTTCTTGCATGGTATTTTAAAAATAACATCCATACTTTATCAGCATATAAATATTTCACATAGTAACAAAGCTTAACTTCTTTGTTACACCATTACAAAACATATTGGCCAACATTTATTGAATGTTTGCTGTGTGCCAGGAACTGTTCAAAGTGCTTTATATATGTTAACTCATGTATTAACTCACAGTGATCCTGAGAGGTAATTACTGTTATCAGCCTCACTTTATAGATGGGAAAAGTGAGGTACTGAGAAATTAGGAAGCTTGTCAAGCCTCACGGCTGGAAAGCAGTGAAGTGAACAGTCAGTCCGGGTAGTCTGACTACTGAGTCAGTCCTGTTGACCATTATGCATACTACCTTTTTCCGATTACCTGGGAATAAATGTTTGTGGTGGGTAGAATTGACTTGTAGAATGTTTTTAAATTGGAGGATGTTTCTAATAGTGCATATGTTCTGCTTTGAAAAATATGATACCAAACTAAGATTTGAAATAATTGTTTGCATTCAATACTATTATTTCTTTAACTGTGTTAAGTATGCAGTTCAGTGGTATTAATGCATTCACATTGTTGTGCAACCATGACCACTATCCAACTGCTGGACCTTTTCATCATCCCAAATGGAAACTCTGTACCCATGAAATAATAACTTCTCACTATCCCCTTCCCGCAGCCCCTGGTAACTGCTCTTCTACTTTCTGTCTCTGTAACTCACTTTCCCTTCGATAAAGTGATGCTGATAACAGTAATTATCTCTTAGGATTATTGTGACTTAATAATAGGCTTAACATAGCATAATCTCTCTGCTGAGCTATGTTAGATGCAAGGGGGGGGCCCTTGGATGGTAGAGCTCTTCTAAGATGAACCTACCTCGTTTGAATTGTCTGCTAATTCACTATTATCTTTCTGCCCAGAGAGAAATGCCTTCATGGAAACTGTGTGAGTGTGTGTGTGTGTGTGTGTTTAGGCAGTGGATGGGAGGGAGGCAGGATGGGAAGGAAGGAAGTTTGAAGAACCTACTAGCAGGAATGAAATAGATAGTTGGTTTGTATCAGGATTCCAGTGATGCGCCTGTGTGTGTGTGTGTGTGTGCATGTGCACACGCATGCGTATGTTGGTAGAGTTGGGGAGTTAGGGATAGATATACCAGAATCAACTGTGAGATGTCAAACTATTCTTTGCTACTTCCCACCTCAGTTTTCTTGGAATCAAACTAGGGTCTTTGGGAGTGGGAGTCTGTGTCATTTATAGAAGCCCTTTTGGTGGTTGCGGTACCCCCACCAAAGCCCACCCCATACACACTCTTACACACTACCACACAGGCACTCACATGCCCCTTGGGAACTACTGCACTGGCTACACAGTCTAAAAAGGAGAAAAAAGGAAAGGCTGGTCAGTAGCTGGGCTAGCCTCAGTTACTTTGTAACACATTTGGGAAGATGGAGGCAAGCAGAACTGGAGATTCCAAGTATATTTAAGTCAACACTCTTGGATAGTAATGCCAAGAAATAAAGTGGTGGTAGCTATGAAAAACAAAAAAGAGACCAAACTGAAAAGATGGAAAATGCACAAAGCCAGTATAGAAAGGATCAGTGGGCCCAGGGCTGAGGCGATGAGGCATCCTTGTGGATTTATGAACAAACACATAGTTGGAGTCCATGAAAACAACAAAGATCACTTTAACGTGTGTTTTAAGACAAATACTGAATTACTTTGTTTTTAGGGATTTGATAATTTTATTTTTTAAATTGTTAAAATACATCCCTATGGTTCATTGGAGATATATGCCTAATTCAGCTATTCTTTTAGATGTCTTAAAAATAAAAATAATTTGGCTTGGGTCCCCCAGGACTTTCCGAGTTTTAGTACTGAAAATCCCATGTTTCCGGATTCCCTTTAATCTCGGCCGGTTGGTGATGGTTTGTCACCCTAAATTCAAGACATTATTTATGACTATATCTTTATCATTTTATGATATACGTATTAATTATTTTTTCTTCCTGTATGTTTTGTCTGTTTTCATCTTCATCTGTAAGAGAAATAGTCAACAATAAACTTTTCTTTGAATTACAAAACTATAGTCTTGAAGCAGACATTTTTGCTTTCAAAGGAAGAAGGCGGCAAAATGTTATTGAAAGTAGTTGCATTTAATGCTTAAAGTGTTATTTCCTAAATTGGATGCCTGGCTGGTGACCAGATGTTGAAGGAATGCATCATAATTGATTATAATGTCTGCCTTCAAATGCACATGCGTGTATTTGGAAAATCCCTCTGTTGGACATATGTATCTTCCTTAAGCTAATTCACTCTGATGGAAAGAAGAGAGAACAGGTGTTAGGGTTATTGTTCTTAGATGATTTATTTAAAACTCCCTTTTTTTCTAGTGTAAGCGTTTTGCACTATATATTTCCCTTCAAGCATTGCCCTAGCACCTTCCCATACATTTGGATACATTGTATTTTTGTTTCCATTCAATTTAAAACATGTTCTAATTTTCCTCTCAACTTGCTCATTGACCAATGGGATATTTAGAAGTATGTGGTTTAATCTCCAGATTTTTGAGAGTTTTATAGATATCTTTCTGTTATTGATGTCTAATTTAATTTTGTTATGACTGGAGAAGACGCTTTGTATGGTATTGGTTATTTTCAATTGGTTTAAGTTTGTTTTATGGCACAGATTATGGTCTATTTTGCTCAATGTTCCATGTCCACTTGAAAAGAATGTTTAATTCGCTTTTGTTGGGTTAAATCAGTTGATATTGTTACTGAGGTCTTCTAGATCCTTACTGATTTTCTGTCTACTTGTTGTATCGATTATTGAAAGAGCTGTGTTGAAATTTCCATCAGTAGTTGTGGATTTGTATTTTTTTTCCTTTAGTTCTATAAATTTTTACTTCATGTATTTTGAAGCTCTGTTGCTAAGTGGATACACATTTAGGATTTTTATATCCTAGTGAATGTAACCCTTTATCATTATGTAATTTCCCCCCTCATCCCAGGTAATATTCCTTCTTCTGACATCTACTTTGATATTAATATAGCCACTCCAGCTTTCTTTTGATTTGTGTTTGCGCAGTGTGTTTTCCCCATTCTTTTTCTTTTAACCTATGTCTTTATATATAAAGTGGGTTTCTTGTAGATAGCATATATTTGGATCTTGCTTTATTATTCAGTTTGAGCATTTCTATATTTTAATTAGTATGTTTAGATCATTTACTCATAATGTAACTGTTATGTGGTTTGATTAAAATCTGCCCAACTTGCTAGTTGTTTTCTCTGTGTTCCACTTGTTTTTCTCTTCCACTTTTCCTTTTTCTGCCTGCTTTTGAATTATTTATTATGAAGGTGTTTTAACTTCACTATTGGCTTATTATTTATACCTCTTACTAAGTTATTTTTAGTGTTTCTCTGGGGTTTACATTATACATCTTTGATTAATCACAGGTTACCTTTAAGTAATATTAGACCACTTCGTATATAGTGTGAGAAACTTACAACAGTATACGTCCAATTCATCTCTCTCCATTTTTTTTTTTGCTATTGTTGCCATACATTTTTCAGGCCTTAGAAAAATACAACCCTTAGGCCCAAATCGGTCATGCTCATTCATTTATGTATAATTTATGGCTGCTTTCATGGTACAAGGGCATAGTTGAGCAATTGCAACACAGACCTTATGGCTCACAAAGCTGAAGATATTTGCTACCTGATCCTTTAAAGAAAAAGTTTGACGACAACTGCTTTAGACAATCAGTTATCCTTCTTAGTGTGATTAAGAAAGGAATGTCTTTTATATTTACTTTTGTTTTAACTGTATCCAGAACTCTTCATTTTTTTGTGTAGATTCAAGTTTTTGTCTCATGTCGTATTTCTTCTTCCTAAGGAACTTCTTTAACATTTCTTGTAGTTCAGATCTGTTGGTAATGAATTCTCTCAATTGTATTTAACCTGAAAAAATATTTATCCTTTGTTTTTGAAAGTTATTTTTTATGAACATGTTTTTCTGGCTTCACAGTTATTTTCTTTCTGTCACTCCATAGTCTGGCTTGCATAGTGTCTGTCAAAACGTCTGCTCTAATTCTTACTTTTGTTTCTTTGTATATAATTTGTCTTTTTTCCTTTGGCCATCTTCAGTATTTTCTTTTTGTCTGTGATGGTCAGCCATTAGAATTTGATGTGCCCAGGTGTGGCTTTTTTCCCCTTGCCCGTTTTTCTGTGTTTTCCTTCTGGGATTCTAGTTATGCTTATGTTAGATTATTTGCTATTTTTCTACTGCTTTTTGATGCTCTATTCTGTTTCAGTTTTCTGTTTCACTCTTTTTAGTCTTTGTGTTATAGCTTGGGTAATTTCTATTGACTTATCTTCAGATTGATTTTTTTGACGATGTCAAATCTACAGATGAGTCTCTCACAGTCATTCTTCATGACTGTTACTATTGATTTTTATTTATAGCATTTCTTTCAACTCTTTCTTATCATTTCCATTTTTCTGCTGAAATTCCCCATCTGTTTGTTCTTGTTTTTTGCCTTTTACACGAATCCTCTAACGTGTAAATCACAGTTTAAAAAAATTTCATCTGGTAGTTCTAGTAATTCCAGTGCTGCTTTTGGGTAGTTTCTTGTGCCCTGCTTTTAAGTTTCCTGATCTTTTCTCTACCAGAGTCTAATCTGCTAAACCTATCCTATAGAACAGTTTCCATTTTTCTGTTGAGATTCTCTATTTGTTTCTTTTTATATGTACGTTTTACTTTAAATCCTTCAATATATTTTTGAATCATGGCTTTAGAGTCTTCATTAATTCCATTTTTTTTTTTTTCATTTTGGGATCTGTGCCTATGTACTGATTTTCTTCTTATCTTTTCTTATTTACATATCTAGTAATTTTTTATTGGATGGTGGACATTATTGAGCTTACATTGTTGAGTGTGTGGATTTTCTGGTCTTTGTTAATCGAATATTGGATTTTGTTCAAGTAGACAGTTAATTTTCTAGTGTATGTGGTTCATCATTTTGAGGCTTGCTTTTAAGCTATATTAGGAAAATTCTATAGTGGAATTTTTTGTAGGCTATATTAGCTACTTCTCATGTATGGTTTTTCTTAACTCAAATGAATACATAGCTTAAGTTCAAAAAAGAGAAGTGTGGTACATGTTAATCTATTATAAGGGTTTAACTTTAGAAAGTGCTCAGTAAAGTGCCTGTTTAGAAGAACCATGGGATCTCCATTCATTCATTCATCCATCAATTGTTATTCCCATGAGAGGCAGGAAGATATTAATAGGAAGAGGCAGATTCTTGGATTTTAGAGCAGGAACTGTACAAAGGGTTATGGGAATTATGAGGAAACAGTTCAGACTTCTGATTTCAGGAGGTGGTGGGAAGTCAGATTCATGGAGGAAGTGACATTTGAATTGGACCAGGAAGGAAGGAAGTATTTACGTTATGAGGTTTGGTGGAGGAGAAGACATCCCAGGCATAGCTAAAGTATATAAAAAGTTTTGGAGAACTGATAAAAATCAGTTTATCAAAGGTTCAAATGTGTTAGATGGGGATAATTATAATAGTAGTTAATATGGTTACTGTACATGTAAAATGAAATAATGCATGTGAAATGCTTAGCAAAATTTTTGGCATTTGGTATATACTAAAATATTGTTTATTTTGCAGATGTTTGGGAGCATTTTTTAAACAAGGATGATAAGCTTGTATATTCATTGAAAATATTAAATGTGACTATCTCATTACTGTTTTTTTCCTTTTTGCTGAGGAAGATTCTCTCTGAGCTAACATCTGTTGCCAGTCTTCCTTTATTTTGTATGTGAGCCACTGCCATAGCATGGCCACTGACAAGTGGTATAGGTCTGCACCTGGGAACCAAACCTGGGCCCCTGAAGCAGAAGGCACTGAACTTAACCATGAGGCCAGTGGGGCTGGCCTTCTCATTACCTTTTTAACAGATACTTAAAAAGACTATTGTTATGTTTGTTACTAAAATTATTAAATATTTGTTGTCATATTTTTAAGATTAGTCCCTTATTGAAGACATTATATAAAGATAGATGTTTTTATCTTCCTTCTTTAATCTTGATTATTACTCAGTAATGTATGTCATAATAGTAGACAGAGAAATATGCTTTGAACTTGGCTTTGAAAGGCTTAGATCAATAAGTCTCTGAACAATCATACAAAAATAATTTTTCACTTCTTCTGTTATATATAATTTTCATTTGAAACCTATAATTGGTCTTTGTCATGTTTGGTGACCTTGACTTTTTGACACTCTTGCCAGATATTCAATGACTATTATATAGATTCATGCTCGTGTCATGTATCTAGTAATCTATTCTTTGTTGTGCTAAAACTGTTAGTATTTAGCAGGATGGGCTTCTTCCTGATTACCCTTAACTGTTATGGCAAGATTATATGGCAGATTGACACCGGCAGTTTATTTTATGACATTGTTTATTTGATGTTTAAGAAAGCACTTAATCAACTGGTCTAAAAAACTGTCAGATAATAGATTGTCCTGGAAGCCAGAATTTGGCTTTGACAGTTTTTAAAAAAACAGATTTTGGCACAAAATTAGAGAAATAATTATGAAAATCATGAAGTACCTAGGAACCAAAATCTTGCTTAAGTAGCATACAGACTTTTAATAAATTTCTTACACCTTAATATTATATATAGCAATAAATCAGTGAAGAAGGTGAATTACTATGGTGACAGAAATATTGTTCATAGGAATTGGATATCGTCGCAGACATCCACGTGTTCAAGAACATCAGAAAAGGAGACGTGATTGATACAAGCTTCTAATATGGAGGCTAGCGTTTTTGTCCCTTTTAAGTTAGGGTCCATGGCCACTCTGTAGTATTAGTTGAGCTGCTTCTGCGTTTGCAGGTCATGAGAAAATAGATATGTGAAATAGAGCTCTAGGTTTCAAGATGCTTACAATTAGATAAGACGTATTTGTATGGGCTAGTAAAATGAAAAAAATTATCTTGTTCAACCACCTGACTTTATAAACAAGGCAATTTTATGTTATTTTAGCTATTCATAGATATGATAAGACTTTATGGCAGAGTTGGGGCTCAATCACAGGTTTTTATGTTTTTAACCTTTTCTTTCTTTCTACACTAAATAATAAAAGATGGCTGTACCTCATTTTCCACCTCTGTAAAATGGGCATTATTATTATGACTTATGCATTTTATCATAATCATTGTGAGGATTAACTGAATAAATACTTGTAAATCAAATGTTAAGTATTATGAACATATTAAGGATTCAATATGTGAAGCTATCAACAGCAGGATTATTTTAAGTTCTATGTTATCTGCAAAGACTGTATTTAATTCTGTTGGAGTTTAGAGGAAAGAATGATTAAAGAAGAATGGAGAAGCAGATTCTCAGGCATATGGTAGAAGACCCCAGTACATTGCAGTGGTAAAACTAGGGCTTCTAGAACAAGACAATTTGGGTATAAATCCTCTGCCACTTGCTAACAGTAGAACCGTGGACAATTTAGTTATAACTTTAAAAGCTTCAGCTTCCTCCAGTTTATAATAATAAAACCTTTGCTTAAGTGTGTCATGTGCACAAACTTGGTATATTTTAAATATCCAGTATACGTTAGCTTTTATTTTACTACTAGCCAAACAATTTGATAAAATCTGACAGTTGGCTAATCAAGTCAGTATAGCCAGAAGAAAAATACGTTCAAATGAGATTGTACTATATACATAAGGCTTAATTTTCAAATATTAGTAACATCCAGGTTGGATTTTACTAAAGCCATAACTGAAATTTTAGACTGTTTTAACAACTAAAAATATTCATTTTGCCATTTATTTTCTATCTTACTTTCAAACTATTTTTTTTGTCTTTTATATAAGGATCTCTCAATGAAATGTGTTTAATAAGAACTTTTTGCTTTAGAAGGTTACCAATGTGATTAGTATTGAAATAATGCTGACAAATAACATATGGTGATGATATAAATATTACACTAGATTTTCCTGTATTACAATTATTAAAAATTGGAAAAGTTTGGTGCCTGTTGTGTTAATCTAACAGAAGCAATGGGAACACAATCTTACCATTTCATATTATATTATTCTTTGCCAGCATAGTGAATTATATATCACAAGAAATAGAATTTTAACCTCCCGCTGTACAAAGGGAAATTTTATATTGATAGATATTGACCCTTATATTCTAATGTATGTATATCTAATTTAAGATTTCTAGTGCTTTTAGAAATTAGAGGGGTATACATGATAAAATATTGATATTAATTTAATGCTAAAGGATAATTAGAAATAAGTAGAAAACAAAGTAAAAAATGTCATTTTTTTCCTTTGTCCTTTGAAGAATAAGATCCAACGGACACAACTTTAACAGTAAGGGTATATTAAATATCTATTGCTACGTAACAATTACTCCAAAACTTAGCAGTTTAAAACAACAAATATTTATTATTTCACAGATTTGGTGAATCAGAATCTGGGATAGTTTAGCTGGGTAGTTCTGGCTTAAGGTCTCTCATGCAGTTGCAGTCAAGCTGTTGGCCAGGGCTGCGGTCTCTTGACTAGAGTCGAGTCTGCTTCTGATCTCACTCACATGGTTCTTGGCAGGCCTCAGTTCCTCCCAGGCTATTGCATTGAGGGCCTCGTCTCCTTCCTGGCTGTTAGTCAGAGGCCTCTCAGTTCTCTGTCATATTGACCTCTCTGTAGGGCAGCTCACAACATAGAAGCTGGCTTTCTCTAGAGTGAGTGACTCAAAAGCGAGAGAGCCCAAGACAGAAGCCATAGGGTTTTATAACCTAATCTTGGAAATGACACACTATCACTTCTGTTACTCTGTTGGTCATACACACCAACTCTGGTATGAAGTGGGAGGGAACTTTACAGGGGTGTGAATAACAGAAGGCAGGAGTCATTGGGAGCCACTTTGGGGATTGGCTGCCATAGAGGGAAAGCGGTTCTTAATTTCTAACAAAGAGAGAGTGCTGTCTTACCTTATTCCTAAGACTCTTGGGGCTATATCCCCTGCCTCGGATGGTGATTTCTTTGACACTAAGCTGCAAGCTCAGTAAAGTTCTTATCTTACTGATTTAGTATAAAGGGCAGAGGGCCCTGGTCTAAGCAGACATTTGCTCATTTTTTCCCATGGCTTTCTCCATAGAGCTTTTAGCCTGTCTGGCCACCCCTTCAAGGTTCTGAATCACTCTATAAAACAAATCGGAAGGAGCCCTTATTGAGAATATTTGCATAAGGTACTAGAATTCCTTTTATGCCATTTTACCTCTAGAGTCCCCCTTACAAAGCTATTCATCTGCATCCAAGGCTAGGCTTTAAAAGAGTTCTTTCGCAATTTAGGACTCCTTTGCTTGCTGTTGTGAACAAAAGAGGAATTGGCTAAAACTGGGATCGTTTCCAACAGACTGTTTAAAAAAGGTCACAGATAGGTTATCTCTGTGACCAGTTGACATGTATAATAAGATTTGAAGACTTGGTGAAAATAATAAGTTTAACATATCAATCAGTGGCCTATCGAAGTGATCACACTTCACTGGCTGGAGGAATTTTGTTTCACTTAAACTCTGTATATTTTTCAGTCATAACAGATGAATGAAAGAGTATTTAGGCTTTCCTCCTGATTCAACCATATATATATTTACATATATATATATATATATTTACATATATATATATATATATATATTTTTTTTTTTTTTTTTTTTGTCATCCAAGCTCCAGTTCTTGCTGTGTAATTGATTCTGGGCATCTGTTGAAATGGCAGGCAAGCCACAATCCCAAGGTATCTTTCCAGAAACTGCCTTATTCTCTCTTTCCGTATGTATTTGGTCTACAGTTTGGAGTTGAACTAAAGTGCTTATGCAGATATGTCAAGGGAGTGATGGTTGCTTTTTCTACTGCCTTAACCTGTATGTAGATGGCTTGAAAAGGGTAGCAGGAGAGAGCATAGCCTGGCTCTGAAGAATGGGGCTGCTCTTTCAGCTTAGTAAACCATATGTGGTGGATTTTATTATTGTTCCCAACTATGTTCTCCTTCCCCAGATGGTATACATCCATTCCTTTTGCCATGTGACCACCAGTGCCTTCCACCAGGCAGGGTATACTTTCTATGTCGTTGTTAAGCTTGGCTGTGTGTTTTTATTTGTATGATAGCAGATATAGCTCTCCATTAGTCTGAGTCCCAGAATAAGAAGATTTATAGAGCAGAGCTGGGCAGAGTTGCAGCAACTCTCAGACCAGTGAGTAAGAAATGCATGTTTATTGTTGCAAACTATTTACATTTCAGGATTGTTTGTTTGTGTTACCAAACCTGATTAATACAGCATATACACTGTGAAGTGGTTTTGTCCTGTGATGGACCATGTAAACACATGTTGTGGCTGCCAACCATAGAACAGACTGTCCCCTTGCATCCCCTTTAAAGAAACACTGCTGGCACCATCCATCATTTCACACATTTGAAGGTGATAAGGAACAGTAAGGAACACGCATTCGACTGTGAAGAATATCTATAAGGGCATGTGTTTTCTACCTCTCTATAAAAGAGGACCAACAGGCTAGATGGTGGCGAGCAGCTGAAGTTCAAAAAAGAATTGTGGTACGTGTTAACCTATTTATAAGGGTTTGACTTAAGAAAGTTCTCAGTAAAGTGCTTTTTTAGAAGAACCATGGGATCTTCATTCATTCATTCATCAATTATTATTCCCATGAGAACTAGGAAGATATTAACAGGAAGAGGCAGATTCTTGGATTTTAGAGCAGGAACTGTGCAAAGGGTTGTGGGAATTCTGAGGAAAGAGTACAGAGTTTTGGTGTCGGGAGGTGGTGGGAAGTCAGGTTGATGGAGGAAGAGACATTTGAATTAGACCATGAAGACAGGAAGGATTTACATTATGAGGTTTGATGGAGGAGAAGACACTGCAGAAGATCAGATCCGCGAGCAAAATGTCAGAAATGGAAAAGCAGGAGATGCTTACGAGAAACGATGAACTTTTTGATTTTAATGCAGCATAAGGCACATTGAGGAAAATAGGCTCAGGTGAGAGTGTGAAAAACCTTGAATGTCAGACACTTGATTCAGGCTTTGATTTCCAGGAAATGGGAGAGCACCGAAGATTTTCAAGTAGGGGCCTATATGACTATGTTATTCTTCAGAAAGGTATATGTGGCAGTGATAAGTAGTATATTTGACTCTTCCTGTCTATTTTTCTTCTATCTTTCCCCTTTTCTAAAAAAACATAATATGAAAATAAGGAGCCTTATCAAATTGAGTGCTTTTTGGAGAATTCTGATCTCTGGCAAAGTAATCTTATTAAAATTTGCTTTCATCATTTACTGATCTGTTTAGAAACTTTTTCTTCCTTACTTCCTATTTACCAGTTCTAAACCTACTGCCTGGTTGCATGCTTCTCTATAATATGATGCCCGTGTGAAGACATGGAAACCTGCAATGGATAAAAGAGTAGGCGATGACAGGAAGGACATAATGGACAATCTGAAATCCTCGCATCCGTGAAAGGTGATCTTGCTCTCCTCTAAGGAGGCAGCCCGGCCATTTTACTTCTGAAGCTGCTTGCCTCAGGGTCATAGACATAAGTGATAGAATGGATGTTTAACATCAAGTATGTCTTAATCTAAAGTGATGTAAAATCTTTACCACTTCTTGGTATTGGAGGGAACAAGAATTTACCAGATATAGCAGAACATACCACATATCACCGAAAGACCAAGATCTAGTAACTTGTTCTAATATCTAGGGCACTCTTAGTTTTGTAGACTGATTCCACAGGCAAATATTTAGCATCTTGCTTATTAGATCATTGAAGGTAAACCTTAGAATGCATAGGCTATTCTAGTACTCTGTCAAAAATTTGCTAACTATATAATTTTCTCCATTCTTGGTTATCATCATCTACTTCTCTTTCCCTATAGTTAGGTTTAGTAAAAATGGGAAAACAAGAAGTATCTCTGAGTGTATTTCAGGAATTAGTGAGAGCAAAGTTGAGAAGTCTATATCCCACTTTCCGTAAAGATCTAGGGCCATGTGTATTGTTGGTAACAAGAAGATCGCAGGTTAGAGGCAGGAGTAACTTCTCTAGATAATAAGGTCAAAGGGAACATACCAGGACATGTGAGGAAAGAGTAGGAGTTTTTTGGGAATTGAACCGAGAAGAGGGAATTAGAGGATTACATAGATTGGAGAAAGGCCTCCACGTTTGTGTTTTTCCCTTTAAGTTTTATTGAAGCATACCTATGATACAATGCACCCATTTTAAGCGCACAGTACGATGAGTTTTAACGAATGTGTAACTTATACATACCACCGAAATCAAGACACAGAATACCCCCTTCACCCCGTAAAAAGTACCCACATATTCCTTCCATTTGGTTCTTCCTATCCTGGCCCCAGGAAACCAGTGACTTATTTCTCACCGTAAAATAGCTTTTCCTTGTCTAGAATTTCATATAGATGGAGTTAGAATGTATGCAATCTTGTGTGTTTATTTTTTGCTCATCTTCATATTTTTGAGATTCAGCTATGTTGTTGCTGCATCCATAGTTTATTTTGTTGTTCTTGTTGCAGACTTACATTCCAGTTAATGGATATACCACAATCTGTTTATTTACCTATGATTGGACACTTTGGTTGTTTCCAGTTTTTGGAACCTGTGAGAATAAAGCTGCTTATGAACATTCAGGAACAAATTTTTGTGGACATATGTTTTCATTTCTGTTAGATTAATACCTAAGAGTGGAATTTCTGGGTCACCCTGATAGGTATATCTTCAACTTTTTAAGAAGCTCTCAAACTCTTTTCCAAAGTATTTGTACTATTTTATGTTCCTACCAGCAGTGTAGGAGAGTTCCAGTTGCTCTGCATTGTTTTTATCACTTGGTTTGTCGTTTTAATTTAGCCATTCTAGTTAGCCTGTGCAGTCTGATTTCATACTGAACATCTTTTCCTGTGCTTATTGGCCATTTGTATATCTTCCTTTGTAGTGTGTCTGTTCAAACCTTTTGGGCATTTTAAATTGTGTGGGTATGTATGTGTTCTTATTTTTAAGTTTAAGAACTCTTTATATATTCTGCATAAAAGTTTTTTGTCAGATATATGTATTACCTAATCTTGTCCTTTCATTTCTTAACAGCTTTTATTGAAGAGAGGAAGTTTTTATTTTTAATGAAGTCAGTATATCTATATTTATCAACATTTTATTGTAGTTCATGCTTGTGTCCTATCACGAAATCTTTGCCCTCTCCAAGCTTGCAACGATTTGTGCTTTTTTTAATCTAGAAATTTCACAGTTGGAATGATTAACAAATTTGAGTTTTTGTTTGTGAATGGTGTCAGGTGATAGTTGAATTTCAGTTGTTTCCATGGGGATATTTAGTTGTTTCAGCACAATTTGTTGAAAAGACTTTCTATGCCCCATTTAATCACCCTGTCATCTATATTGAAAATCAATTAACTATGTATGTAAGAGTCTATATATGAGCTTTATATTCTATTCCATTGATACATATATATCTTTTTACTATGGTATTATGTTTTTTTGATTACTGTAGATTTAGTCTTCTAACTTCTATCTTTGTTTTCCAAACTTATTTGGGCATTCTAATTTCTCTCCATTTCTATAAAAATTTTCAGATTATCTTGTCAGTATCTGCAGCTAAGGCTTCTGGGATTTTGACTGGGATTTGCTGAGTCTGTGGATCAGTTTGGGTAGAACTGACACTTTAACAATCTTGAGTCTTGGATTCAACCAACATAGCTTATATCTGCCTTTTTTGAAGTCTTCTTTAATTTCTCTGAGCAATGTTTTATTTTCAGTATACAGGTCTTAACTTATCTTTTGGCAGATTTTTCCCTCAGTATTTCATATTTTTGGATGGTGTACTGGTATAAATGTTTCAAAAAATTTTCCAGTTCATTTCTAGCATACAGAAATAGAGTTGATTTAGATATATTGGCCTTGCATCCTCAATTCTTGTTAAATTCATTTATTAGCTTTTTAGGACTTTCTGCATAGATGATTATGTTATGTGCAAATAGCTGTATGTCTTAAGTTATTGTACTTACTAGAGCTTATGGTACAACAGCGAATTGAAGTGGTGAGGACATTCTTGCCTTGTTCTAGTCTCATGGGGAACGCATTTAGTTTTTTCCATTAAATGTGATGATTTCTATAGGTTTTTCAGAGTCTCTTTATTGAGTTGAGTGAATTCCCTGCTATTCCTAGTTGGCTGAATTTTTTTTTAATCATGTATGGGTATTGGATTTTGTAAAATACTTTTTCTGCATCTGTTCAGGTGATTATATGCTTTTTCTCTTGCCACATTATATTTATGTTTGAATGTTTAATCAACCATACTTTCTTGGATGACTTGTCCTTGGTTATGGTGTATTTTAACATTGCTGGGTTTGATTTGCTTATATTTTCTTCAGGATTTTTCTGGGACTGAAAGTCTCTTTGTGGGACGATTTTAAGTTACAAACTCTATTTCTCTAAATAAGCATACTCAATTTTATTATTTCTTTTTGAATCAGTTTTGGTAATTTGCATCTTTCAAATAGTTTTCTCATTTCGTTAATGTTGTCAAATTTATTGGCATAAGGTTGTTCATAATATTCCCTTTTAATTCCCATTTAACGTCGATAGCCTCTGCAGCGATAGTCCTTCTTTAATTTACAAAAGACTGTAATTTATCTTTTCGCTATTCTTGATTGGCCTAGCTAGATCAGTTTAACTGATCTTTGCAAAGATCCAGCATTTGCTCTTGTTGATTTTCTCTATTGTTGGTCTATTTTCTGTGTTACTGATTTTTAGTTTTAACTTTATTTTTTTCTTCTTTCTACCTCTTTGGGTTTAATTTTCTCCTCTTTACTAGATTCTTAGGACTGAAGCTCTGATCATGGATATTAGATCGTTCTTCTTTTCTTATATAAGCATTTAAAGCTATAGATTGATTCCCCTCTAAGCACTGCTTTAGCTGCAACTAAGGTTTTGATAAGTTATGCTTTCATTTTCTTTTAGTTCAAAATATTTTATAAATTCCCTTGTGACTTCTTCCTTGACCTGTGGCTCATTTAGAATTGTTTTGTTTAATTACCCCATATTGGGGGACTTTATGGATATCTTTTGTTATCGATGTCTTATTTAAATCTATTGTAGTCAGAGAACATATTTTGATTTAATTTAATACTTTAAAATTTGAATAATATGAGTGTACTTAAAGCCACTGAATTGTATACTCAAAATGGTTAAAATGGTAAATTTTATGTTATGTATATTCATCTTAATAAAAAATGTTAGCTAGGGGCCAGCCCTATGGTGTAGTGGTTAAGTTCGGCACACTCTGCTTTGTTGCCCGGGTTTGTGGGTTTGGATCCCAGATGTGGACCTACGCCACTCATCAGCCATGTTGTGGTGCTAACCCACATACAAAATAAAGGAAGATTGGCACAGATCTTAGCTCAGGGCTAATCTTCCTCAAGTGAAAAAAGAGGAAGATTGGCAATAGATGTTAGCTCAGAGCAATTCTTCCTCAGTGAAAAAAAAAATAAAGTTAGCTATTATTACTGAGTATAAGTTTTGAAACTGTCTATTAAGAGAATTGTTGAGACTTACTTTGTGTCTCAGGTCCACTTGGTCTAAGGTCACTTTTTCAGGGCCAATGTATATTCTGCTGTCATTGGCTAGAGTGTGTGATAACTATCCATGAGGTCCAGTTCGTTGAGGATGCTGTTCAAGTCTCCTGTATCTTTACTGATCTTCTGCCCGGTTGTTCTATGAATTACTGAGAGGTAAATTTTGAAACCAATTGTAATTACAGATTTTTCTGTTTCTCTTTTCAACCTATTAATTTTTGCATACTGTTTTTTTGGAGTTCAGTTCTTGGGTGCATGTTTATTTAAAGTGTTAGGTATTGCTCATGATCGGCCCCTTTATCATCACAAAAGGTCCCTTTTCTCCCTAATGATATTCCTTGCTCTGAAGTCTGCTTTGTCTGATATTAAAATAGTTTCTCCAACTCTCTTATACTTAGTGATTGCATAATATCTTTTCCCTCATCTTTTTATTTGAACCTAACTGTGTTTTACATTTAAAATATGATTCTTACTGTTTTTATTTTTAGAGTCCAATCTGCCTACTTACCTTTATTGTAACTATTAGTGTGATTGGGTTAAGTCTATGATCTTGTTCTATGTTTTTTATTTGTTTCAGGGTTTTTTGTTGTTATTGTTTTTTCTTCCTCTTCTGTTATCTTTTTGGTTGAGTATTTTTGAATATCATTTTATCTCCACTCAATTTATATCTATACCTCTATTTTTTTAGTGATTGCTTTATGTCTAGGATTTATATATGCATATTTAAGTTATCACAGTTTACTTTCAAATAGTATTATATCTCTTCTCTACTTTATGACGGTATACTGCTATTCTTCCCTCCTGTTCTTTGTGCTATTTGTCATACATTTACAAACTCCACCATACATTTATAAACCGCAGCATATTGTTTTTATTTTTGTGTTAAACAGTCAAGTGTCTTTTTTGTGGAGTACAGCATACTATATTGATGGGATGTGACAATGTAGCACTCTCTAAGCCACTCCTCTTCTTTAGGGAGTCTGGGATGGACGCTGTGTTGAGGACGGGAGATTCTCGGTGTGTTAGGAGATTGAGTTGGGGCAAGAACTCCCCGGCAGCTGGAGACCTCTCTCTTCCGCTCTTGCTATTGCTGGGACTGGTAGTCCAGGGCATCCTTACTCTTTGGAGGCCTTGTGGACCATAGGGCACACCACCCTGTTTCTGTAATCAAATTCATTGTCATATCAGGAAATGAGTTTGACAAAGTGGTCGTTGAGGTCAGTTCCAGCCCCAGCATCAAAAGTAGAAGAGTAGGTGTCATTGTTAAAGTCGTAGGAGACATCTTCATTTTCACTGTAGCCCAAGATACCCTTGAAAGGGACCTCTGACATCTGCTTCACCACCTTTTTGATGTCATCGTACTTGGCAGTTTCTCCAGACAGTAGGTCAGATCCATAATGAAACACCTTGAGGGTGGGGACACATAAAGTCATGCCAGTGAACTTCTCATTCAACTCAGGGATGACCTTGCCCACAACCTTGGCAGCTCTAGTAGATGCAGGGATGATGTTCTGCACAGCCATACACTGTCATGTCAGTTTCCCATATCCACAGACTGAGTGTCAGTGATGACATAGACTGTGCTCCCTTCACAATGCCAAAATTATCCTGGATGACTTTTGTCCAGGAGGCAAATTAGTTGTGGTGCACGAGGCATTGCTGATAAGCTTGAGAAAGTTGTCATACTTCTCATGGTTCAGGGAGTCTAGGATGGAGACTGAGTTGAAGATGGGAGCATCACAAATATGCAGGCATCAATAGAAGGGGCAGAGTTGATGACACTTTTGGCTCCACCCTTCAAGTGAGCTCCAGGCCCAATGAACTCCACAACATATTCAGCACCAGCATCATCCCATTTGATGTAGGCAGCATCTTGCTTCTGGAAGATAGAGATGGCCTTCCCATTTCTGACAAGCTTCTCTTTCTCAGCCTTGACTGTGCTACTGAAGTTGCCATTTATGAAATAATACAGGAACATGTAGACCATGTAGGTTATGCAGTGAACAGGTCATTGATGATGACAGTCTCCTCTTTGTTGCAGTTAAAAACACCTCTGGCATCTCTCACCCATACGGACAAATCTGTTTACTCTGACCGTGACCATCTTATCTCAGGGATGCGGCTGGCCCCACAGGACAATATGTGGCTTTCTGTGGAACAGGGAGGAACAGAGGCTCAATTATCTTCTAAGTAACTTAAAAATGAGGACAATTTTTTTTGTATTTACTCATATTTACCATTTTTGGTGCTCTTCATTCCTTTGTGTAGACTCAGGTCTCCATCTGATATAATTTTACTGTGGCCAAAAAATTTCCTTTAACATTTCTTTTAGCACAGTGCTGCTGGTGGAAAATTTTTGCAGCACATGTTTATCTGGAATCTTTATTTCACCTTTTTGAGGGATATATATGCTGTGGCCCAGGATTTTAACCAGCAGAGGGCAATGTCCCTCTCCACTTTTTGGGATGAGGATAGATGTTGAGGCATTTCCAAGCAGATGTCCAGGCTCTCAGTGAAGCTGGAGTCCTGGTCACGGCTCTGAATTTGCAAAGGCCGTTGTTTCAGTACAAGGCTTGACAAGAAAAGAGAACAGCTGCTCTCCACAGATTGCTAGATAAGTAAAAATATTACTAGGAAGTGGTAATAGTTTACTTGAAATAGGTCAACAGGAATTTGTAGTGTCATTCAAGTATTGAATTTTTTTTTTCTAGCAAGAAGTTTATTAATGTAGGCTACAGCTTAGTTTGCATTCCTGGGAAAGAATTGGTCTAGGTTTGCTTTTGCTAACCTACGTTGCTTTTGATGTAGGTATCTTTGTCTTCTCCAAGGGAATGCTTGCTGTTCCTCTTTTCACTCTTGAAAATTCCCATTCCTTTTTAATGTTGTCTCAGAAGTAGGTAGTCATAGCCGTTATGTTAATGATTTTGACCTGAGTACCAGAGTAGTTTGTCACTTGTCTGAAGATTATATTCTATTATTAATTTCATTTTAGATATATGAATGTAATGCTTTATTTATAGAGAATCTTATAATTCAGTATGAAATAGAAAGAGGTTTCCCACCTCTACAAGCCCATGAAATGTTTCACATGCAGAAGCACCCAAACTTTGTAATGACAGTTTGATGGCCAGAGCTTATGTTATATAGCAATACAATTAGTGAGTTACCTCTAGCCAATATATTTTTTCATTATATATGGGAACTCATGAATGATAATGCCACTTTTCTTCATTCTGTGATAGGAGTTTTGCCTGTTATATTCTGAAGCTAATCACCATCAAAGAGGCAGTTGAACAGACCTTGATAGTTACTTGTGTGACTTTTGGCAAGATATTGAATCTCTAAACCTCAGTTGCCTTTTCTGACATTGGGATAGCAGTAAGTATTTCTCTCATAGGGTCATTAGCAGTTTAATGAGATAACGCATGTAAACCACTCAGGGCAGTGTCTGCCACATTGATGCAATAAATATCAAGGATTATTTTAATTAGCTTTTATGTTCAGTGAAGGAAATACATGAAATTAAAGAAAACTGAATTATTTCCATCATGTGGATACTTCAGGAAGCATGAAGAGCGTGAAAGAGAGAGGACCAGTTAAATGGATAAATGGCGAATGTTTTTCTAATTTAATGGAATTTCCTAGTAACTCTGATATAAACAGAATGCATATGGTTTCTTGAGAAGCTTTCTGCTGTAAACCAACACAAACGTGCAATGCAATAGAAAGGCAACAGGTCTCCCCATAGACTTTGCTTTGTCATAGCTCTATATCTTCCTATTACCTAAGTTTTACAAACATACCTAGTATCCTCTCTGGCCATACATGAGAGGTAAACCTCTTCTAGAGCCCCTTCACAAAAGTGACAAAGTTTCTGATGCCCTGTCTGGAAGGATCACTGGTAGCCATGAATAAATGAGGCTACACTCCTGAAGTAAGTAACTGGATGCCACCTGCTATGGGCTGAATTGTGCCCCCCCTGTAATTCATATGTTGAAGTCCTAATCCCCAGCATGACAGAATATGACTGTATTTGGAGGCAGGGTCTTTAAAGAAGTAATTAAAGTTAAATGAGGTCATTGGGGCGAGCCCTAATCCAGTATGACTGATGTCCTTATAAGAGAGGAGTTAGGACATAGACACACACAGAGAGAAGATGAGGTGAAGACACCAGAAGAAGACGGCTATCTATAAGCCAAAGGCAAAGCCTTCAGAAGATACCAATCCTGCCAACATCTTGATCTTGGACTGCTCGTCTCCAGAACCATGAGGAAATAAATGCCTGTTATTTAAGCCACCTAGTCATGGTACTTTTTCTAATAGCAGCCCTAGCAAACAAATATACCACCTCTCACCTTTGCTCCAAATTTCCTTGTTGGCCTGATGTCTTCAAAGGCTTGGGGACTCCACCATGTGGGTAAACTTATGAGAATCCCTGTTTGTGCTTCCCTTAAATAAAAAGAATTAAATGTCTGCAAAGTGAAAAATGGCTGAAGCAAACTCTCATTTGAAGACTCTCTTTTCTCTTATGTGCTGAGATTTGACAATATGTCACAGATTAAATTCCACCAAGTTATGGCAGTGGGGCTACGTTATGGCTCTTCTCTGAACCTTGTGAGCTAAGTTTCCTTCACATAGAAAGATTCCTCTGAAGGAGGAGAACAAAGAAAAGAAAAGAGATAGGCACCTCTTTCTAGTTTCCAGAGACTGATATATGAATATTAGATGCTGCTGTCCAGCCTACAAGGAAAGTGAATGTGCCCTTAAGACAAATGTGCTGGAGGCGTGATTGCCTTTAGCAAGCCAAAGGGATAGCCCAGATATTCCGCGTATTACAGAAGTTTACTAGTGGCGACCTCATGTTCTGAATGGTAAATTGCCACTTGCTTCTGTTGCTGTCAAAAGCAGCAAGTTCATTGCACAACGTGGGATGGCTGAAACAGCAGTTTAAGTTAATATTCAGTATTTGTTTACTGTTGCTGCCATAACAAATTACCACAAATTTAGCAGCTTAAAACAACACCCATTCATTATCTCATAGTCTGTGAAGTCAGAATCTGGGCACAGCATGTCTCAACTAGGTCCTCTCAGCTCAGCACCCTACCAAGTCTGAAATCAAGGTGCATCTGCTTCCAAGCTTTCTGGTGGTTTTCAGAATCCAGTTTCTTGCAGTTGTAGGACTGAGGTCCCTATTTCCTTGACACGCAGCCCCCTTCATTTTCAAGGCAGCAATAGCAGGTCAAATCCTTCTATTTTGACTCTCCGGATGTCCCCTTCTGCTACCCAGCTGGAGAAGGGGCTCTGATTTTAAGGGCCCATGTGATTAGATTGGGTCCACCTGGATAATCTCGTTCTTTTAAAGTCAGTTGATTAGTAACCTTAATTACATCTTCAGAGTTCCTTTAGCCATATAATGTAATATATTCCAGACTCAATTCAGTTTTTTGGTACTGATGTACAACTCCATAGTTGTCTCTGGGCTACTTGCATAGCATCTATTATTTTGGCCTTGGTCAAGAAATGAGAGTCTTTAAAGACATCGAGGTGTGAACACAGGTAAAGATAATACACTGATACTAATTAGAAAAACTTCCTTTATGTCAGTGGTTCTCAAACTTCAGGATGCATCAGAATCACCTGGAGAGCTTATTAAAACGCAGCTTGTTGGGCTGTACTACTGGTTTTCTGATTCAATATCTATGAGATGGAGCCTTGATAATTTGCATTTTTAACAAGTTCTTAGTGATGTTATTACTACCGGTCCAGAGTCCACACTTTGGAAACTGCTACTTTAGGTTGTTTTATTTCTATTTTTTTCTACTTAGGAAAAAGCACAAATGTGCTACTTTTTGTCTTCCAGGATACCTGGAGTATCCATGTTCCTGTAATTATTTTATACTTACCTTATCAAATGTGATAGAGTAGAAATCCAAGAAAAAAGTGTGACATGGAAAGATGGGAGCCTGGTCATTAATGATATTTAGGACATTTCATTGTATGTATCATGCAAAGATGAGTTTGTTTTTAATCCCTTATTCATTTTCTTGCTTTATCTAAATATGGCTCTATAAATATTAAGCATAAGACAATAAGAGGGTCTGGTAAAAGGGAGAGCCAAAGAAGAAAGTGGATTGTTAATGTTCAGATGTTTCCATTGGAAGTAAAGTGTCCAGGGAGATGTTTTTGAATCCAGATTTAAATCTCATTCTTCTCTCCTGAACCAAATACTCTAAGGAAATATTTGCTAAAACTTCCTCCTGAAGTGTAGTTAAGTACTTCTGTCAGTGGTATAATTGTCCACATTGGATATGACCATGTCTATTCTAACATGTATGTTATCTCCTTTTCATGGGGGAGGATTTCGCATAAGATGTTTCATGGTGAAGGTGGGGAATTTTTCAGCAAATTAGGATATTATTTCTTGCAGATGACTGTTTCGCATGACAAAATTTCTATTAATGGTAATTATCGCTAATTTTAATGAAGATAGTATTGATGAAGTGGTTACCATAACAGTGTTTACTATTAATATATAGTATAGATTACTATATAACAGCAAAGATCAAAACTCCAATCTGTGCATGGCAACGTTTAAAACCATTCTCTGTCCAATTGGTGAAGGCGAGGAATGTGGCCAGGCTATCTATAGGTGACCCTAGACATGGGCTTTGGAAGACAGGGAGGGTAGAAGCACATGGAAGTCTCAGGGGAGAAGGGAAGAACTCTGATCAAAGAAGAGGGAAAGGATGATCAAGTCAGTGAAAAGGGTTAGTTTCGTTTTTCCCAATGATGTCACAGTGGATTTCTCGTTCTCTGACGTGTTTTCTTCAATATAGCTCCAACCAGTCTTCCAGCTTCTTAGAACTCAGTTGGGAAAAGCAGGAAAATATATTCCTCAACATCTCCAATATTTGGAGTCCTTTGAAGTCCAGGAAATCTGACTTTCAAATAAATTCCCCCTAAGCATGCCTGTTCAGAAGGAAAAAGCACCAAAGGCTGTGAGAGAGGGCAAATGGGTCTTATACATTGTTAAGGAATTTTTAGTGTCTGCATCTGATTTTAATACTTAATTTTTTATGTATGTATTTTGAATTTTAATAAACTGAAAATGATTTATAACATGAGTTTATGGCAAGAACAGACCTAGGAGCAATGCCAAAAGTTAATATGTAGCTAAGCCATGTGCTGAGGCTCTAGTTGCCTGGGGAAGTTCATGACAGCATAGGCAGCTAGGTCTGTATCCTGTGTAGGGAAGGTCATTTTTATATAATGGTGACAATGGATTGTCAACTGGCAAATGAAGAAAATTGCCAGTTGGTAAGTCCTGGGTTTACCTTAGATCCTAACGTTTTGTAGATTCTGTAATAACAACCCCAAGAATGCTCCCTTACATCAGCAAGTTTGTGGTGGTTGTTTTTGTTCAAGGATGCTTCCTTGGGACCTTAGACGTTTGAAGCAACTCCAAAAGTCACAGAGGGTCTTGTTACGTAAGAAGCCAGAGGCAGATACCTGCTAGGTGCCAGTGTATATTTTCTTTCTTCAAGTTACAACTTGCTACCATGGATCCTGGAACCAGATAGCACTCTTCTGCCATATTTTGAGATTAAGTGGCTGACCCATCAATGGGAGTGAATTTACATGTGTAGAAACATCTTTCAAATCAAAGTATAGCAGCACGTGGGTCTGTGAGATGAAATAGAAGGGCCCAGAATGGGTCCTTCAAGTCCTGCCTGATAGGTTTGGGACCCATTTGTTTGTCGTATATATGATGTGGCACAGTTCCTAGTTATACCAGAGACCCATTCCAGTTTGAAAGGTTCTTATGTTTGGGGAGAAAGGAGGGCTCTTCTTAGACTGACTTAGCCTATAAGAGATGTGGTAAGAGAAAGGGGAAAGTGAATGAAGGAAACAAAATCTGCTCTGGCCTTGGGGAATATTCTACAGAGGAGAAGGACAGGAATGTTCTTTTCACCAGCTTCATGCAATAAAAACAACTGGTACTGAAGAGACAGAAATACTCTTTTAAAATGCATGTGATGTGCTAGGCACTAGGCTAGATGTTTACATTTTATTCTAATATCAACCAATTTGGGTAAACGGTGGCTCAGAATGGCAGAAAGATTGTGAGTGGATCATGAGCCTGGGTGTATCCGGCTCCAAAGCCCACTCTACATACGGAGGTGCTGCCGAAATGTGATTGGTGCAGCCACCAATGACCTGGAAGACTTTGGCAAAAGTCAGAATTCTCATATGTAAAACAATAGATCGTCTCGAAGGTTTACTCAAAAAGGTCTAAAAGCATGACTGCATTCCCAGGAAATTAAAAGGATTTCACAAGGGCATTGGCAAACTCTCCTCCACTTTCAGACTGAGGAGCAATTTCCCCCAACCTTGTAAAAGCGCACACACCCACTTAACTTCAGTGTATGCGACGTCCCCTGGGTATAAATAAATGAGATGTTTTAACAAGGTAATTTCTTTTAGAAAATAGCATAACAAATAACAGAACAATTGGCACCAGGAATCACTCTTTTGATTTTACTCATTTTAGATTGGCTAATTTATTTCCATTCCTCAAGAAGAGAGAAGAACATTGGGAGTGGCCCTAAGTAAAGTCCTATCACAGGTGTCATAGTAATTTAGACCTGGACTGAGGTCTCGACTCCTGTTGCCAAGTCCATAACTTTTCTGGCCCCAGCCCGCCTCTCCAGTTCATCTCCTACCCCTCTGATTAAGCCACACTGGCCCTCCTGCTGTTCTGGGAACACTCCAGGCTCTGCTGCCCCAGGGCCTTCCTATTCTCTTTACCTAGAATGCTCTTCCCTTAGATACTTTCATGTTTGTTCCCTCGCTTTATTCGGATCTAGACACAGAAGGCTCCTCATCATGGTGGAGTTGTTTGACCATATCAGCTGAAAGAGTGTGTTCCATTTACCCCCACCCCCCCAGCTGGCCCTCCCTAGCCTTTGGCTCTGGTCTGTTTTTTCTTCATAGCACTTGCTCTATACAATATTGCACATTTATTTTTATTTTCTCCTCTCCTCCCACAGAACCCCAGAATGTAAACTCCAAGAGGGCAAGGAACACACTTACCTTGTTTGATCAGTGGGACAACCCCGGCCAAGTCAGTGCCCAATAAACGCCATATTTGCTGAATGAATACATTGAATCGTGGTTGTAAGTGACTTTTGTTTAATAGTATGAGATCTGAATGAAGCTTCTCATGGAAATTAAAACCCAAGCAAGATGGCTATTCAGATTCATTTTTTTCTCTGTCTTTGCCTTAAGTAGCAGATTGAAAATTCCTGGGATAGGGCGAGACACAGAAGCTGACAGCAATTTAATTAAAGAGGAGCCATTTTAAATGGCAGAGTCATTTTGACCCAGTGTTAATGAGGGAAAACTCACGTCGCAGCTGGGGCTCCTCTCCTGGCTGTGCTGCTGCTGCCTTGCAAATGTGGCGGGAGCACGTTCCACTGCACCCAGGCTGCACTGCAACAGCAGGTGGTGCCACTTGTGTGGGCAACCAGGGCATCTCCTGCGGGAGGGTCAGCCACACAGTACCATGAATGTGACAACGTGGAGGAACCCTTTCCTCTACCGCAGGCCTTTGGGAGGAGAAATGTGTGAGGGTATCGGAGTCAGGAATTGGGATAAAATCTGCTTTCTACGATGCCAGTATATGGAGTAACTAGATTTATGAGGGATGAAGATATTGGGGGGACAAAGGCAGGGAGAGGCCGGATAACGTGTGCTCCTCCCCGCTGCCTCCTTAGCTGTCCAGTAATGTTCACGGAGTCCTGGAGAGACGGGCTCCTGGGATGCTTCCATGAGCTTTAGACGCCCTCCTAACACACGGGTTTACTCTCCCAATTTTGAGAATATACTGTAAAGAAAATGTTCATTTATATTAAAGACATTTTATTTCAAAATGGAACCTTTAACACATGTTACTGAATGCCTACTATATGACAGTCTTTGCATTAGGAACTGAGACCACAAAGTATAATAAAACATGATTCCTCTTGACAAGGTGAGGGCATCTAAACAGTATTATAAGTACCATGTAAGAGGTATGAACAAGATATTATGGGCTCCCCAAGGAGAGTGTGTCAGTAATTGGGAGAATTAGGGAAGGCTTCAGTTAGAAGGTGATATTTGAATTTCAAGATGAATGAGAATTTTTCAGACAGAAATGTCAGGGAAAGGGCATGCCATGTAGAGAGAGCAGCATGTTTCAAAGCAAGGAATTGGATTTTGGTAATGGCAAGAATTTTGGTTTGGCTGGAGCATAGGGCATGTGTGTGTCTGTGTGTTTCCACTTGGGTGGGTATATCTGTCAAGGTTCGTTCAGGAAAACATCAGCCTCTTTCTATTTTGTAGGTTTGAAATGTTACATTCAGGGGATTAGAAGCTTGCACTCATTGGAAGGCCTTGGGGAGTTAAGTAAAGACTATCTTAGTGCAGAATATTTATGGGATGATTCTCAAGAGCCAACTCAGAAGGTGCTTCGAATCTCATGACCACCCAAGCATCTGCTTGCAATATCTGAGGCATAATGCCCTCTTTTTCTCTTTACCTTCCAAATCTTGTGGGATGCCCCTCAATGGTTGATTCTAACTCAGAACCACGTGGGGAACGATATTCCCAGCATCCTCTTTGTTCTTAGCTTAGAGACAGGTAAGGTTGCCTGGAGTCCTATTGTAACGCTTTTGTGACATAATACGTGTTTGTAGTTTATCTTAGAATCATTGGGGAAATTGTGGAATGTCTCAACACAAGAAATGAAATGATTAACTGAGTTTTAGAAAGATTAATCTGTCAGTTTTTTTTGCCAGAAAACTAGCTTTATAAATTTAAAGAGGAAAAAATAAGGAGTGGAAGAGAGAAAAGAAACGTATGACATTCTGGTAATTATGTGAAGTTTGAATTAAAGGAAAAAAGATAGAAGGCAGAGAGGGTAGTTGCTTCCCTAATTCTTTCTTTCCTTTAATAGCCAAGTTTTGGTTCTGTGAGCTTTGAATTAGCACCTGTACACTACCATTGTGCTTCCAGAAAAAGTAGCACCCTACTAGTCTCTACTTTTACACTTCTCAATCCTTATTCAATTGACTAGAAAGAAAAGTCTGTCTCTGCAAGGGTTACCTATGACTTCTGTGGCAGGGAATGCTAGCTATCTATTAAAAATTTGCATTGTCCTTGCATAGTGTAGAGGTTGTTGTGAGGTGGCTGCTCAACCATGGACTGTCATTCCCAACACCTTTGCATCTATGTGGGACCATGTGACTGAATTTTGTTCAACGGAATATGGATAAAAGTGAAGTATACCATTTGCACAAGTGGTATGTAAAAACCTTCCACATCATCCAGTGAACTCGTTTCCCATCTGGTGACTGGATGATCTTGGAAGCCACATAATAAAAAAGGTAGAGTTTCCATGAACTTAGGTCCCAGAAGCACCTTCATCCCCACACCACCTTGCCACCACAGCCACCAACTGGACGTATGTAAGCAAGAAAAGTACTTTTATTTCATTAAAGCACTGAAATTTCAGAGCTTTTCTGTTACTTTAGTTAGTAATACTTTTCTCTGTGTTACTCTATAGCAATAAGTACCATTTCTTTAGCACATGATGCTGGTGGGCATTTAAGTGAGAATGTCTTTTGTGTACTAGAAAATGTAGATAAGGAATTCAGGAGGGCTTGAATATACAGAATTTTGGAGTCATTAGCACATAGGTAGGAGTTGAAACCATGGCTGTGGGTAGGATGTTTCAGGGAAAATAGATAGAATGAGAAAAGAAGGCCAAAGTAAGAATCTGGGGGTGTTGAGCAGTAAGGGTGCAGGCAGAGAAAGAAGGGGCAACAAAAAGTGTGGTCAAGAGAATAAACTACATCCTGTCCTAGATTTCATGAGCACGCAAAGGAAGGAAGACTATGTCAGAGGCTGAGGATAAATAACATTTCATTAGGGTACAGAGACCAAAAGTAAAATTGTTGTGCAGCGAAGAGTGAAGAAAGGTAGTGAAAGTAGAAACAGAAACTGCAGCTGATTCTAGAATTGTAGCAGTAAGGGGAGGCGACACATGCCTTCAAGGTCAGCAATATGAGCAGATGCATTTTAAGTATGAGGATGAGTTAAACAGGTTTGTAAGCTGAAAGGGAAGAGCCATGAGAGAGGATATATTGAAGATACAAAAAGAGGTGAACGTTAAAAAGCCTTGGAGGACACACAATGGAAAATCCATGAGAGGGCCTTCATGTGTCTTATTTAACACTGTATCCCCAGGCTCAGAATATCCTGGCACTAGAAGGTACGCAGTAAACATTTATTGAAGGAACATGTGAAGAGAGGAAAAAGAGAAGGGAGGGGAAGATGAAATCAAGGAAACAGATAAAGGTGTTATCCTCTGGGACAAAAGGGAAGGAGGGAAAGCTGGGGAACATGCAGATAATATAGGAGGTGGAGTTTGTGAGTGGTGGTTGCTATTTTCTCTGTGAGGTAGGAGGCTAGGCCATCTGTTAAAAATGAGTGGGTGAGTCCAGCTAAGTGATTTCAGGAAGAATGGTGAAGGTTTGTAACAGCTACTGACGTAAATAAATATGTTTATTTACTTGAGATGAAAATACTGGACAATGCTGACAATGCATGAAGTGTGAAAATTATTTCATTCGAGATTGTTTAAAGAAAGATTTACAGAACATAAACCAGTGGATCACTGGATACAGTTAATCTTTGATAAGATTAGGGATTATGCTTAAAACCTGAATATAAATTTGTTTACAGATTATCCAGAGCAAAGCTGCCTACCTGTTTTGTATATTACACAACCTCAGGCACTGTGGTAATCTTTCTCCATGAAAGATTCTGTGTTAATATATTAGTAGCTGTGGCATTATGCAATGAGGACTTCATCATTTGGGTAAAATTATGGAAGAAAGAAATTGTCCTTAATTCTCTGATTCAGCAAACAAGTCTTATTTAAAGTTTTAAGTCTTTTATGAAGAAAACATAAGTGAATGAATTCTATGTGAATACTTAAATAAATTGTATAGACTGAGACTGGCTTGAATATGTAGATTTTGTGATATTGAACATCATAAAGACTTCTATGGCAATGAAGAACTGTTTGCTTAATATTTTAATATACTGTCAAGGCATGTACTTTTGATTAATTACCCGTTTCCAGACTGGATCCAAGTAACCGTGGACGTCCCTGCACTCATTCATTCAAGGAATTTTTATCAAACACTTGCGGAATGCTGGGGACATAGTAAAGACCAGAATGGCATGGTTTTCCTGACCTCATGGAGATGTGTAAATGAATATTTCCATTAGCCTCACCATGAGCTCTTCCCAAATTTTACCCATGAACCGCAGTTTCCTACCTCTTCACAATTTTATTAAGAGTCCATGGCGAATTGGGCTCATCAGTTATTTGCCCATATCTCATTTCGCCATGATCATGTGGGAAAAAGAAGGATGTGAGCAAGTCACAATTTTATTGGTTGAAAGAACCTACTAATGTCAAGATTAAAGATTTTATGTTGTGTGAAAGGCTGTGTGAGAGAAGCGGACAGTGGAACCCACGTTTGGTGGGCCAGTGGCAACATTATAAAATGTGAAGGAAACGTATTTGACTTTTTAAGTACAATGATCTGCAGTGTACAGTCATGCGCTGCGTAACAACAAATCACATATACAGTGTTGGTTTCCTAAGATTAGTACCATATAACCTAGGTGTGTAATAGGCTATACCATCTAGGTTTGTGTCAGTACAGTCTATGATGTTTGCATAACGATGAAATCGCCTAACAATGCATTTCTTAGAATGTAGCCCCATCGTTAAGTGACACATGACTGTACGTACGTTTTTGGGATGCTATCCATTAGCCTGGTGCAATTCAGAGGTAATGCAAGGAACGTCATTGCCTGTGGGTCTCTTTGATGATCTCTGTATTATGATTTATATTGTAGTGGGTTCTGTGAGGACAGAAGCTCTTCCAGGGAGATAAGATACGAATCTTAGCTTTAAGCACATACTTCCGCACCCCCACCCCCCAATATGGAATGGCTCTGGAATTCCATGCTTCAGGTGGGAGGCGAAAGTTTTAATTTATAATTTTGTGTTCTTATTAGAGAGCAGGGAGTCGAGATTGGGAAATCTTTATTTCTCAGTTAGTGTATGACAATCAATATTTCCTTTTGTAAACAGCCATATTTACCAAGATAATTTAATTTTACAATAATTACTTTTTGTCATTGAACTGTGTGTATAAATAAAAAATAAGTTATAGATCAAAAGGTCCTTTATATATATATAAAGTAAGGAAATCCTTTATTTGGTGAATGCTACAAATTATTATTTTTTAATTGTGGTAAAAAACATATAACATGAGATCTACCCTCTTTACAAAATTGTAAGTGTACAGTGCAGTATTGTTAATTATAAGCACAATGTACAGTAGAACTATCTAGAACTAATCCATCTTGCATGATTAAGACCAAATATATACTTTTTATAAATCACCATATCACAAGTCTTATGAGGGTTCTCTTGTATATGATGTCTCTTTTTGCTTGCCACCTTCAAAATTCTATCTTAGTCTTTGACTTTTTACAGTTTGATTGAAAATATGTCTCTGGTTGGATTTCTTTGGATTCATTTTCGTCGGAATCTCTTGGACTTCTTGAATCTGGATGTTCATTTTCTTCCCAGATTTGGGATGGTTTGGGCCATTATTTGTCTAAATAGCTTTCTGCTTGTTTTTCTCTGCTTTCTTCTTCTGGGACTCCCATAATGGGTATATTAGTCAGCTTGATCATGTCTTATAAATCCCTTTTGTTTCATATTCTTTTTCATTATTTTTTCTTTTTGTTCCTGTGATTGGATAATTTGAAATGACCTCTCTCCAAGTTCACTTATATGTTCTTTTGATTGATAAATCTGATGTTGAACCCCTCTGGTGGATTTTTCAGTGCAGTTATTGTATTCTTCAGCACTAAAATTTCTATTTGGTTCTTTTTAAATATTTTCCATCTCTTTTTTGATACTCTCATTTTATTCATGCCTTATTTTCTTGGGCTCACTGAGCATCTTTATGATGGTTATTTTGAATTCTTTTTCAGGTAATTCATGTACCTCTGTTTCTTTAGGTTTGTTTTCTGGAGACTTCTTTTGTTCCTTTGATTGGACCATGTTTCCTTTTTTCTTCATGCATTCTGCAACTTTATCTTGGGATTTTTGCACTTGAAAAAGCAGCTACCTCTTCCAGTCTTTACAGACTGGCTTCGTATACAGCACAAGATTTTCACCAGTCAGCCCAACTAGAGATTCTGAGGGCCTCTGAAACCAGTTGGTGGGCAGTATGACTTCTTTGGGCCTGTGTGTACAATTTCTCAATTGCTGCTTTCTTTTTCAGTAGCTTATAATCTTTTACTCCCTCTGGTGTCTGTCTGTGGCACTGAAAGTTCTCTAGTTTTACAGAAGCAAGCTGCCTAGCTCTCCCTTATTCTCAGTGGCCACTAGGAATGCAGAGTATACTGGCTCTCTCTCAGTGCTCTGAGTCAGATACCAGTCCCTCTGGCAGTCCTCTGAAAAGTCAGAGCATTGGACACTCACTCCATTCTTCTCTCTTCCTCCCAAGGGAGAAACCTCAAGTTGTGCACATTCTCTCAATCATGCTGTGCTGTCCCAGCCATAGCAAGCCACCTATCTCTTTCCTATGTTCTGAGCAGTCCTCAGATGTTCAAACTACATTGATTCTGTCAGTGCCCCAAGTGAGGCAAGACAGAAACCAGTCCCTTGGGCAGTCCTCCAAAAAGCTGGAATTCCAGACACATACTCTGCTCCCCTCCCTCCCTCCTGAAGGAGAATGCTCAGGTTATGCCGCTTCTCCTAGTTGGGCTGAGTTGTGCTGGCTGCGACAAGCCATCCACCACTTTCCTTTGTTTTTAGAGGTCCCCAGGCATGCAAACTATACTGGTTTGGTCAGTCTTCCAAGTGAGGTGAGACAGAAACCAGTTCCTCAGGCAGCTCTCCAAAAAGCCAGAACATTTGAGGCATGCTCCACTCTTTGCTTTCCCCATGAGGTAGTAATCTTGGGCTGGGACATTGTCTCCTGGCATTGAGCTGTGCTGACTTGGGGAAGCATCTAATGTGGGTAAAGTGAAATTACTGTTCTTACCTGTTTCAATGCGGCTGTTCTCAGATTTGTTCTCACTTGGGACACTGCAACTTCTTAGCTGAATTCTGGAATTTTCATAAAGGCATTTTGGCCTATGTGTCACTGTTAAATCAGTGTTTCTATGGGTAAATGAGGGCCAGGTCATCTTGCTATCATTCTTATTACAAATTAGTTTGAAATGTTTCAATATATTAATAATTAACTTTATTCAGATTTCTTGTGTCATTGAGAAACTATCCATCAAGACTCTGACTTGAAAACATGTAGGTAGCCAGTGTCATCAAATACTCAAGAAGCTAGCCCTTCTGGAAAAATACTTTATCATCAATTATTAGTGTCTAACTGTGCAGTCTCTCTCTTGATTCTAGGAAAGTCATATTTACATTGAAATACAGTTCATAGATAGGATATTAGAAGGTAAAAAGTGGGCTGTGCTCTGAGCTCTTCTCTTGGAAGCTTTAATCCCAGCAATTTGGAGTGACTGCTTGTTGTTCTGAAGCATCTCTTCCCCAGAAGAAGATGGTTGAGGATTGAGGTGATGGGGAAGACACGTTTGGGAGAGGGGATTTTCACTTAGGGATGGTATAGATAAGATTTCAGCAACATATTTCCAACCTCTCTTTAATGTGCACTATGAGATTTTTGTCATCATTTTGGTGGAAAAAAATTTTATTTTTATATCCAGATAGTCAGTATAGGAGGAAATTTTAAAATTTTATTCTTTCTCCCTTCTCCTTTGCTCTCCTTCTCTTGGTATTCTCCATATTTGTTTTCCTTTAAACTTATCAGTCTACTTGTTGCCATCTCTTCCTGTTGATGCTTTCATGCATTTTGTATTGTCTCTTGTAGAATGTCATGCATGCACTATTTACTAATTCTACTTTGTCTTCCTTCTCTGGTGACCACTGTTTTCTTTTTCTCCTTTATCTGACCATCCCTTTCTTCCCTTTGGAATAAATCCTTACTGCTTACAAAGAGTGTCTTGAATGCTAAATCTATATTTTAGGCACTGATTTTTAAACAGAATCCAAAGGTTGCATTTGAGGCTGGCCTGACTGTGTATCTACCATATGCCACTGAAATAATCCATTGTTTATAACTGTTTTATTGTGTTCTTATACAGTTTTATACTGTGTGGGTGTGATCTGGCACTGTTAGCTTATCCACTTCAAAATTAACCAAGCCAGCTGGAGGAGTGTAATTTAGAGGGGTAGCACATGGGTTTGTGAATGCTGACATCTTGAGTGTGCTCTCAGGGTGTCTCTTATGTTTCTTTATACCCTAGTTTCACCTAAATAAAGCACGAAAATTAAAATACATATCCACATCCACTCCCCCACATATGCACAAAAATCTTTGCATTGTTCAGTTTTCACTGAAATATCAAGAAAATGAAAACAATAGTATATGAAGTTCCTTTAAATCATAGCAAGTATGTGGTATTAAAGTATATTCAAGCATAGTGTGGTATCTAAATAATGTCTTGATGGTTATTTCCAATATACTTTTTCATGTGTTTTTCTCTTTTTATTGTCAAATATTTTATTTGTTCAATTCTGTCCCTCCCTTCCTCTGTCCTTTCGTTTTTCCCTTCCTTGCCTTCCTTTCTTTCTTCATTCTTCTCTTTCATCTACAAATACTATGGAGCATCAACTGTGAGCCAGAGATTTCAGTGATGAATAAAATGGGCAAAGAGATGTTTTATAGGAGGGACACACACATATGTAAGCACATAAATAGTGAGAAAGATATGATTTTTCATAGTGGTAAGTTTTATAAAGAAAAGTCACAGTTAAATGATAGAGATAGATGGATGAGGATGGGGTGACTATTTTCCTATAGAAAGTCAAGTAAGACATATCTGAGGAGGTGGCATTGCACTGACACCTGAATGACAAGAAATAGCCAATCACAGAAGGACCTGAGGCTCAGTATTCTAGACGACAAACAGCAGATATGAGCTTTGTAGAGTTTAAGGAACATAAAGTGAGCCAGAAACAGTGAATGAGGGGAAAAGTGGAAGGACGTGACTTCAGAGAGATAGGCAGGGTTCTGTTCACGTAGGGTGATGGAGGTCATGGGGAATGGGTTAGATTTTATTCCAATTGTAGCAAGGAACTATTGGAGAGATTTAAGCAGGGAAGTGATAGGGTTTGATTAATGTTTTAAAAAGGTGTTTATAGCTGCTACATAGCAAGTGAGGAATGCAAAGAATGGAAGCAAGAACTGAGAAACTCAAGCACAAAGACCTTAAAACATTTTGTCCTATATTGCAAAGTGAGTCACAGAAGTAGAACCCTTGTCTTCTGACTCAAACTTTCCTGGTTTATTAAGTTGAAGATATACCTTGTGACCTCATCATTTTATATTTATTTTTCTATCGTTTTGTTCTCGAGGCATGATGTTCCTTCCTATCTTCTCAGATTATTCTAGCAGTTACTCAATTGTCTTTTAATTTATTCTTCTCATGGACTGACCTTGCTAGGTTATAGAAGCATGTTGTGCTGTCTTTATTAGAGTGTGCCCTTTAGTGAGGCTATGCTTAGTGCATGTGTTGTATCTTTAACTAAATGTAAAAATATCATTCTAGGATAAAACTGAACAGATTAATACCTTCCCTACTGAGTGAGTGCACTGAGAAATAGGGCAATAGTGGAGGAAAACTAATTCTTAGTGCTTACCACTGCTTTTCATCAATGACTTCCACTGATTCTATTTAATTTTCCGGGGGAAAAATGATTACTTTTGTGAAACAACTCTTGTCTGGAGAAATTTGGGTGTACGTGTGTCCTAATTTGTGCATAGTTTAAAAAGTGGAAATTTTAGATGAAGAGTGGATATTATGTAGCCATCTTAAAGTAGACCAGAATAAAACTGTTACCAATATCCTCATTTATTATTTTTTGCATTGATTTGTTTATTGATTCATTTCTTCATTCAATAAATCTTAATGGAGTAATTTGTGTGTGCCAGGAATGGATACTCTCTCATATCTTTGACTTTGGAAGTGCTAATTTTTCTTCGTTTGTTGATTTCCTATTCCTTTGGATAATTTACTTTCCTGACGTTGTTTATTCTAACAATTTAGTTACGGTGTCCTTTTCTGCATATTTATGCTAGATTAAGCATTTTAATCATGTTTCTCTCCTGTGAATTTTTTCCTCTGCTTCTCTGGCTCCTATCTCCACACTCTTCTTCCTTTGTTGAAACCACTTGATCTTGCCTGCGCATTCTAGTCCAGCGCATTCCCTGGAACTTGGCCTGCCCTTAGTCTGGGAGTATTTAAGGAATCTTTTTCGAGTAACTTGTGGGACATGACATCAAAAGTTAACCTTACTCCTAGTCCTGCTGTGGTTTTTTTGCTTTTGATTTGTAATGATAATGCTTTTTCCAGTGACCAGTTCTCCACTTAAAATCCTACTTTTCTCCCAAGTAAGGACATTTCATTATGCTGGGAATCCTAGCCTTGACCCAGTATCCCATATCTGGGCCAGTCTTCTCTGTCTAGTGTCTGAGCATTGCTTACTTTGGACACTTCTGTCTCTATGTTTGCTTTGCCCCATAGGATATCAGCTCAGGCGATGGGAAAGTTCCTCCTGCCTGTATAAGACAAGAGAGATTCTATGGTTTGTCAGACATTTTCGTCTCCTACTCATGGGAACTCACTATAGTCTGCTCATTTTCCCAGTACCTCACAATATGTACAGACATCTCTAAGGTCACATGTAAGTTTGTGTTTGGCGTATCCAATGGTCATTCATCAGAAGCCAAGATCTGTTTTAATCCTCAGCACACTTGTCTTATCTAACCCAGTTTTTTGCTGGTTCTCATCTCTCCTCTGCTTTCTTCATGGGCTTCCTCCATATGACTCATCCGGTAAATGTTGGTGTTTCTCAGTATTCTATTCTTGAATCATTTGTCCTTTTAAATACTCAGTGGGTGATCTTGTCCACACTCATGTTTCACCTGCCATATATCCCCGCCTTAATCCTCATGCTCTGGATTCATATATCCAATGTTCTGTCAACCATTCATCATCACCCTAATCCTAATATTTTGAAAACTGAATGTATCATCATCTTTCGCAATTGCTCCTTTTCCTAAACTTTCTGTTTAATCATCTTTCTCTCCCACAGTTCCATATCTCCCCAGCTGTAAGTTCTGATAATTTTAGTTTTAAATACTTCTGGACATTTTCTGCTCCTTTCTCTTTTATCTCCCCTACCTCAATTCTGGCTGGGCCATCACAACAGTCTTCTTACTGGTCTATCTGCCTCTAGTTTGTGACCTTCAAGCCCATCCTCTAAGGAATTTTACAGACATGTATGTAAGATGTCAGTAATACTAAATCAGGCTATTGCAAAACCTTTTTGCAACTTCTCATTATCTACAGAAAAATTCAGACTCTTTTGACGATATATACAAGTCATCCATGATCTTATCTCTCCAGCCTCATCTCTTATCATTCACTGCCAGTAACACTGAACTACTTGTAGTTTTCTGTAACTTTCCCCTCATGTTTCTGTCTTTGGTCCTGTAGTCCCATTTACCTGGAGACTTCCCCTCCCCTGCCTGATCTCCCCCTTTCACCTGCCCCCATTGTCAGCCATCTACTGTTCCTCTTCAGCTTGATGTCATTTTCTCCATTTCTTCTAGCATGACCACTATGACACTGGCATTACTGTCCAACCTCTCCCTGCCATGCTGAGTTAGATGTCCTTCAGCTGTACTCCAAGGTACTGTGTGCACATCTGTGTTGTCTTCATTATCTGTTTCTGTGTCATAACTTATTGTGCATTCCCAGTGGTACTTGGCTTACCACTAATCACAAAACACGACTCAGTGTGTTGCTTGATTTTCAAGTAAGTTTATTTCAGTAAGGAGGCAAGATGAATGCTGTTAGTCTCTCGGTCCTGATTTTTCTCATTCTTAAGCATTTTACTAAATATTTGGAGAATAGTTGTATTGGGAGATTTATTTTCTATGTGGAAGAGGCAGTTTACAAAACCTTAAGTAAATAAAAGTGAAATCTTCTAAGTGATATAAATCTTGTTTCTTTTTTAAGCCCATATTTCCACCTACCAAAATTAATAAATACTCATCATAGAAGATGACTAGTCTTCTGAGAATTATTTTAATTTCAAAGGAATTGAAAGGATGTAACGTTTCTTGAAACATTTGTTTTTATTCTTAATTGTGCTGTCAATTTATTGTGTGGTCTTGGATGACTTGCTTAATATTCTTATTTTTTCTATTAAGTACTAATTTCTCCTAATAATTGTTGGGATTAACAGGATGTCCAACTTAGAAATTTTGCTATAGAAGCTATTTTTTTTTTGTCTGAGGAAAATTAGCCCTGAGCTAACATCTGCTGCCAGTCCTCCTCTTTTTGCTGAGGAAGATCGGCCCTGAGCTAACATCCGTGCCCATCTTCCTCTACTTTATATGTGGGATGGCTGCCACAAAACAGCTGCAGTGCATAGGTCCGCACCCGGGATCTGAACCGGTGAACCCCAGGCCACCGAAGCAGAGCACGTGAACTTAACCGCTGTGCCACTGGGCCAGGGCCAGGAATATTTTTTTGATAGTGTATCATGATTAACATATGCAATATCCATGTAAACCCTCAATTTTTTAATATTATACTATTTATTTACTAAATACCATTTTCTAGGCACTATTCTGGAATGCTTTCTGTATAATAACACACGTAATCTCGTCATAGCCAATAAAGTATTATTATCTTCATTTTACAGATGTTTACTCACGTATGCAAGCATCAAGTAACTTGGCCAAAGATACCTTGTTATGGACTAAATTGTGTCCCCTCCCAAATTCATATGTTGACGCTTTAACCTCAATGTAACTGTATTTGGCGATAGGATCTTTAAGGAAATAACTAAGGTTAAATGAGGTCATAAGAGTGGGGCCTTCATCCAACAGGACTGGTGTCCTCAGAAGAAGAAGAAGAGCTACCTGAGGATGTGTCACACTGATAAAAGGCCGTGAGAGGACACAACCAGAGGTAGCTGCCTGCAAACCGGAGAAAGAGATCTCACCAGAAACCAACCCTGCTGGCGGCATGATGTTGGACTTTCAGCTTCCAGAACTGTGAGAAAATAGATTTCTGTTGTTTGAGCCACCCAGAGTACCCTGTGGTATCTCCTTATGGCAGCACTGGGGGACTAATGTAGTACTCAACCAGCAAAGAGCAGAGTGGCATTAAACCCATAGAGCCCATTCTCAACTATTACACTGCCTTACAAAATTGCCTTGACGCTTCAGGTTCAGTGAAAGAAAGTTTATAGTGATATGTTAATCAATTTAGCTGCTTAACTTCGTATTTATATTTTAAATGAATATTTTCTTTTCAATAATTATTTAATGTTTCCTGGTAAACAATTTTGGACTGTTTACTAAATTCTTTAAAAAATATCCATGCCCTCTGACATAAGAATGTTTATAGGCTTTGGTCCTCCTTCTAAAGTTAGATCCTTAAAAGGTAATCAAAAAGTTTAAAAAAAAGTTAATATTTAATTATCTGAATACTTAAATAGTTACTCAATGAATATAGTGTAACTATTAAACCCCATTGTTGGAGACTATTTTATGATATGAAAGATGCTTATAATTTTGTATTTAAAAGGATGCAAAAATATTGTATATATAGAACCATCCCAATTTTGATAAATTAGCCACCTACGTATATGCATAGACATATGTATCTAGAGATATTAAACCTGACATACATATACTATGCGTATATGTGTATGCATGTACCCATATATCCATACATAGATGCATGGTGAAAAGAATGATGGGAAATATTCCAACATATTAATGGTAGTTATCTCTGGTGGTGGATTATGGGTGATCATATACTTTTTGTATTTCTCATTGAATGTAAGTAGCATGCTTACATAGTTTTTTCTAATTAAAAAAAATCCCAAGAGATATTATTTGAAAAAATTATTAGCAAATTCAGCAGCTTTCCTGAGTAAAGTTTGCATTCCTCTAACTAGACCACTCAGTTTATTGTCACACAGCATCAGGCTGCTCTAGGTTCTCGAGTTCGGGAACAATTATAGTTCCTTATTATCTCCAATGAAGATTGTCTTTAAAACTAAACCCAAGTGGGTGCTTCTGTGTTATTTTCTCCTTCAGACTGTGCAGACTGCAGGTGGCAGGGTCCCCCAGTGTTATCTGCTTGGATGGTCTGTTACCCAGAAATCCTAGCTGCTGTGATGCTAAGGATGACAAAGAGAGACTTAAATGATGGATGCCTATGAATGCCTGCATTTTTCCTGGTTCTTCTGAGTGTGGTATTAGCCATTTCGCATTTTAATAGACTTAATATCTATTATTTTAATATTTGGATTAATTATTTAGAGAAAGGATCTATGGAAGAAGAACAGATATATCACATTTAAGAATTTAAGAATGTAGTTTTCATGGTTCTAAACTCTAGAAAACAAGTTCTGTACAGCTTTTTTAATGCGTTCCTTTCAGAGATAATGTAAAGGTGGGTGTCTTACTCCTTGATTCTTCTGTATGGTGTGCACAGAAGCAAGTATATAGTTTTTATTTTTTTTTAATTCTACGAAGTATTACTTGAAGAAACTTAGCCTTTGTGTCTGCTCATCTCTGACATTTTAAATTCTCAACCTTAATGATGCTTTAATATAGGTAAAAAAAAATTCTACAGTACTGTAAAAACGGAATAAGAGAGCAAAAAATTAAAATAAAATAATATAAAGAAATGGACAAGGAAATGAAAATAGGCTGGAGAGAAAATGGGGTGTGAGTGCGGGATGTGTAAGAGTAATCTCTAAGAATCTAGCTCTGAAATCACGTGGTTCAGTGTACTATGTACAGGTGACTGGAAAGGTCATGTATTTTGTGTTAACCAGGAAAATTCAACGTGGCTGTGGAGCCAGTTTTCGTCTCTTCCTTTCTCTCCCAGTAAATACATATATCTATAGTGTTTATTATATTGGAAGAGAAAGGAAAAAAAGAGAGAAACCCATTCCTCATTTTAACGCTCCTTGTTTCTAAGTATTCTACTGATGACTCCTATAATTAACTAAAAAAAAATCAAGGGATGGAAGGGGAAATCATGAGATCCTTCAGCCATTTCACAGCTCAGTTATATAAATGGGTTTTCTTCTTAAATTAATTGGCTAGGGAAGACTCATTCAAGAAAAGCATAATGGGTCAAATCTCTCCATGAAAAACTCAGGTTAACTGCATGGTTTTGAGCTTCTGGGAAACTTGTCGAAATAAATATATTGCTCCATATCGCATTATCTGTTGGAAAAATCTAGCAGTAAGGAGTAGCCTCTTTGAAGCAAATTTTCAGATAAAAACAAGTATTTAAATACAAAGGGCTAGAAGCGGGATATATAGGAGAAGGCTATGTCGAACCTATTTGCACTCTTGTTTCTTCACATTTTTCCATTCAGTCATTCAGTATATTTATTTGAGTGTCTGCTAGGTGTTAATCACCTCTTATTCTGTATTTTATTTGGCTATATTACATTAGACTTTACTTCATAACTTGAAATATTTGAGGTAGGATGTATTAATTGGAAAAGGGATTTAAGTAGGAGAGCTGGATAAAGCATGTGTTAACTGGTCACATGCAGCTCACCTGGTGTACAGTGAGCACAGCACACAATAAAATATTTCAGTCAGTGAAAGTGACTTAGATTAGTAGAGAGTAGAGAAAGAGCACACATAGAATTATTTGTTGTGTAAAAATTCTGTGGTCAAATCAAACAAGCGTTTTTTCCCCCCATGGAATATCTATTAAGACATGGGGATAGCTTTATCACATAGAATTGTTCTTTGCAATGGGAATTTCAAGGAGATTTTAGCTAGAACACAGGCAGGAAGGTAGCAGAAACCTCTAGGAACTGGGAACTAATAAGAATACCTTTTGTGTACTTTACAAAATGAGTTTACACTTATGGTCTCAACAACACTATGAGGTAGGCAATAAGGAAGCTAAGCCAGAGATTTTAATTAGGGGGAGCAGCATGGGGTAATTCAGTGTTTTTTAAATTGTATTCTAGATCTCAGGTTTATTATGCACGCATACCACCTGGGGATCTAGTCACATGGTGGATTTTTTTTTTTTTTTTGAGGAAGATTAGCCCTGAGCTAACTACTGCCAATCCTCCTCTTTTTGCTGAGGAAGATTGGCCCTGAGCTAACATCCGTGCCCACCTTCCTCTACTTTACATGTGGGATGCCTACCACAGCATGGCTTTTGCCAAGCAGTGCCATGTCTGCACCCGGGATCCAAACTGGTGAACCCTGGGCCGCTGAGAAGCAGAACGTGCAAACTTAACCTCTGTGCCACCCGGTCAGCCCCACATGGTAAATTTTATTCAGTGACCCTGGGGCTGGGGTAGAGCTGAGATTCTGTATGGCCACCGTGCTGCCAGGTGATGCTGATGGCCACTTTGAGGAAGGGCTTTGGAAGTTCTAGGACTCGGAGTTGTAACTGCGTCGAGGCTAGGATGGGAGGTGTGAAGAGGTCCAGTGGAAGTCCTTGAGGCTCTGGCATTACTTTGATCTGATCCTATATTGAAATTGCACACTGGATTTTATTTGAAGATTTTTTTTTTTTTTTCTGCTGAGGAAGACTCACCTTGAGCCAACAGCCACTGCCAGTCGTCCTCTTTTTTGTTTGTGAGCCACTGCCACAGCATGGCCACTGACAGACAAGTGGTGTAGGTCTGCGCTGAAGTGGAGCATGCTGAACTTAACCACTGAGCCACCAGGGATGGCCCTGAAGAATGCTTTCTGCTGCTAAAATTTCTTTTCTCTTAGCCATTGGTTTCAAAGTGTTGAAAAGAAAGCCCCACTGTAGCAGTGTGTATCCTCCTTCTCACAGGATCTGTTTGCTCTTCTCTAAGGTAAGTGAAATCAAAGAAAAAATCTCCAAGGTAACTGCAATACTGTAATTTTGATATTTTTACAGTGAAACTGCTAGTAAGTGGTAGAAGCAGAGGTTGGAGCCAGCTCTTTTGGATCCAGGGAGCTCGTCACTATACCACATGTTATTCTAATACTTCAGAGGTTGGAAAACGAATATGGCCCTTTCGTTCATGGTGAGTAGTGGAGGAATCACTGGCCTTGCTAGAGGATTTCATGAAAAAAATTCGAGTGTAATAGCGCATCCTGGAGCAGAGAGTGTGGTGAGAGGGGAGAAGGATCTGCCCCTTCCTATTTGTAGGTGATTCTTGAGCATCTGGGCAAATACAGGATTAGTGAGTCAGAGAATTCAGAACTGGAAGGGATCTGGAAGTTTGTCTCCTTTGAACGTATTATTACAGTCGCAGAAGTTAAACAACTAGTCCCAAGGTCATTCACATAGTTAGGGGCAAAATGTGGACTGGGCCTTGGATCTCCTGCTGCTTTTATGAATATTTCTGCACGTTTTTTCTTTCTATACAGACCTCCTCCCAGGAGCAGAGCAGCAGATAGTGGGGCCAAGAGAGGCCCAAGAACACCCACTGGGGACCTAACGTCGACCACATTGCGCAAGTCCTGTTTATCCTTCACTGTGGAAATCACATCATCATGGAGGCTTCAGATTCTTTTGTGATCGTGTATTCTGGTGCAAGAACCCCTTGCTGGGATACTGGGTAAAGGGTAGAATTTCCTGATAGGGGGATGTGAAACCATGGTTAAAATAAGAGATGACATTGAAGGCGCTTTCATGAACACAATCAAAAAATTCTTGAAATTCAATAACAAAAATATTTATTAATATACTTATTATTTTAGCAGAGTAGTCTGTATTTATTGAGAACTTAGTATGTAGTAGACTGTTCTGTGTGCTTTAGACGTCTTATATCTTTTAATTTTCAAGTGCATGCAATTTCCAGTCTGTGTGTTGCTAGAGTGATGGCTGAAAGAGATGGAAAAGGCAGCCCACAAAAAAGCCTCTGCCACTTCCAGATTGATTTTTCATTGAATTTGCAGTTGTTTGACTTAATGCACCAAGCCATCTGGTTTCTTGGGCATCCTGTGGACACACAACTTGGCCAGGTCACTTTAGACCTCTCACTTTTTATTTGATCTTACGATGTAAAGCCTGTGAATGACTCTCAGGGCTGCGTTTCCTCTGTAAGACACATAGAACTATTCAAAACATAGCAGTAGTTTCTGTTTCTGTTCTCCATTCCACTTGGGGAACAACAAGTGTAAACAATAAAGGGAATCGTATTTTAGCTTACTAATTCTCAGTGCAGTACTTTTGATATTAATGGTTGAAGCGGTCTAGATGTCGCTGTTGTCATTGTAGTTCCATTTTAATTTTTGTTTTTAAGGGAGTATCAAGGTTCACTTTAAGGGACCAAAATAATTGCTTTCTTAGATATATCCTGAAGTTTCCTTTCTAATCCATGATTGATATATCAGCTACAAATGTTAAACCCTAAATATCTACTGTCTGTTTCCTCTGGAGGAAAGAATTCTATGAGGTTGATAACCACTGTGTAAAGTACATTACTAACCTGTCAATATGTCTATGTTCTCTCTAGTACCCTGAGTGTTAGGGAATGTGTCTTCTTTCCATCAAAGTCACTCTATACAGAGATTACATATGATATGCTAGGGACTAGGGATTCAGCGCTGTATACAACAGATGATCCTCCCCTCATGGAGGTGACATTCTAGGGGGAGGATATGCATTATGGTTTTATGGACATGGATCCCATTCTTCTTAGTCTTCTGTCTCATTCAGTTTTCCTCTTTGATAATAAGATCTATCTTCTCCATGAAAATTCCCCTGAAGACTTCAGAAATATTATTGATAAGACTCATTTGGAATATATACACTTGTAATTTTGTATTGTCATCTACTTTTTTATATGCAAATGTCTCTTCTCCATAGCTAGGCATGATAGTGTTTCTACTCATAAAACTTCTGACAGTAAATGTGTAGCTTTTTTCATCCACCGAACAACCAGTTTTCCAGTTCTCTAGACACCAACTGAGCGTACTGCAATTCAACTCATTTCTGACACTAACTACTCAGAGTTAGCACAGATCCCACAAGTCAAGAGCTCAGTCCCACAAGACTGTCTCACTTCAGATGCCAGTTGCAAGTCCCAGGTTTCCATCTGTACTTCTGACCAATGGCTGTAAATTCATGGGGCTCTCACAACTCCCTCTTCAGGCTCGATAATTTGTTACAAAGGCTCACAAAACTCATGACAACAGTTATTTACTATTATTACTTTATTATAAAGGATACAACTCAGGAACAGCCAAACAGAAGAGGGCCAGGTGTAGGAGAAGCAGCGCAGAACTTGCATGCCCTCTCGGGGCGTGCCACCCTCCCAATACCTCAATGTGTTCACCAACCTGGAAGCTCTTGGAACCCCATTGTTTAAGGGTTTCTATGGAACTTCCATTCTGGAGGCATGATTGATTGAATCATTGGCCATAGGTGACTGAACTCAATCTCTGGCCCCTCTTTCCTCCCAAAAGGTCTGGGGGGGGGGGGTGGCCTAAAAGTCTCAACCCTCTAATCACATGGTTGGTTCCTCTGGCAGCCAGCCGCCATCCTAAAGCTATCTAGGGGCCCTCCAAGAGTCACCTTATTAGTGTAAACTCAGGAATGCTTGAAAGGGGCTTTTTATGAATAACAAAAGATACTTCTGTCACTGCTATCACTCAGGAAATTCCAAGGGTTTTAGAAAATCTGTGTCAGGAACTGGGGATGAAGAGCAAATATATAGTTCTTATTCTTACACTATATTTTTAAGTTTCTAAGGGGAGGGATCACTACACACATTGTTTTATTACTTTTTATTTTGCAAATATTTACATACACAAAAATTATAAAAGAAGATAAACACATGTACCCACGACACAGCTTAAGAAATAAAACATTACCTGTGCATTTGAAGTTCCCTGTGTTCTCCTGTCTCATCATGTCCCACTTCTTCCCTGCCTCTAGAGGGAGCCACTGGTATTTACCTCCCAATGTACTTCCAACACTTTAACTACATAGACCCTTAAGCACTATATAATAATATTCTCTTGCATGTTTTTAAAGTTTATACAAATAATCTCATACCAATGTGTTTGTTCACTTGCCCTTTTCTCTCAACATTTATGTTCATGAGAATTCGCCACATTGATAAGTGTAGCTGTAGTTTATTCCTTTTCTCTGCTATATAGTATTTCATTGTTTGAACACAACACAGTCTTTTCATTCTCTTGTTTGTGAATATTTAGATTTTTTCTTATTTTCTACTCTTCTAAGTCTTTATACCCGTAATGTCTTTTGGGTAAAAGGTAGTCAGTAAATACACTGTATGATTTTTATTCCAAATTATAAGTCATCATCTATTACCTTCTTGTATGGAGATGAGTTTATCTCATTTAGTTAACTATGCTTTTCAGTTTCAGTATGTCTTTCTTAGTGAAGTGTTATAATGCCAAACCCAGCAACTTTCCCCTATGTTTTCCAGTAATCAAATTCCAAGCTGAGATCATAAACGGGAAGGGTGAGAGGTCGAGTAGAGGTGAAATTTTCAGTTGTTATAGTAAATTAAAGGTCCAAATAGAATCTGATTAAGAATAGTGCTTACCTTGTAGTGAAACATGGCTGCTGACTGCCTTTTCTGAGCACACAAACACTGCTCCTGAGCAGTCTCTCTACTACCTTCTGAACAGGTCTCATTTATAAATTTGTAAGTGAACTGCAACTTTCATGGCTCATTTTCTGTAACGGAAACTTCCAGAATTTCTTTAAATGCAGCCATCAGCTTATGGCTTTTATTAATCAGTGCTCCAGAAGACAGGCGCCCCATGGACACCAAAGGGCAAGGGAGACTGCTGCCACTCTGCTGTGCTGCGCGTGAGTGTGTGTTTAGCTTTCCTGGCATGGTTTGATTTAACCTATTGGGCAGTCCATGCAGCTGGCTTGGGAAGTCTCTCAATATTGAGTACAAACTGTGTAGAAAACATGAAAGTGCCAAGAAAAAAAATAGCTTCATCAATGACTAGTTGCCCCCTTCTCCTATATTTCCAAGTTGTGCTGCAAATCTGACAAATGTAGAAATTCAAATGCATGTGTGATTCTTTGCTGTTTGGCATTTATCTCAGCAAATGAGGAGATGATGTCATATCACAAGAGAGGTGTGAGGATAAGTGCGAGGACAAGTCATCCCTTAACAAGGGAGGATTAATGTGCTGTTCTAAAATGGAACTGTTATGTGTGCTGTCTACTCAAAAGAAGTATGAAAAGTGAACAAATGAAGCTGTCAGATAAAGTGCTAATGACATACAAAATATTGAAATAAATAGCTGATGATGCACGAAGCATCAACAGATGCGGGTGGCCCTGTGGGCTCCATTGCTCATTTCTTTCCATGTGGTTGTCCTCTTCTGAATGTGGTGTAGCTTTTGCTCCATTACTACTCTTCCAGATTGGGTCTTCAGAGTGACAAGTCAAGGAGTTGAGCAATTTTCCATTGATTATAAAGTAACAGAGATAAGAAATTAAAAGAATTAAAAAAATATAAGTCAAATCAATTATCATGGTTTATAAGGAGTATATATCATGGTTTATTGTTTTTAACTGGAAATTAAATCAGTAATAATGATTATGAAAGTGACTGACTAGCTGCTCAGAAACCTGTTCCTTTTTCTATGCACACAGTATGAACACACTTCTCAGCATTCTTTGCAGTTGAGTTAGGGCCATGTGCCTAGTTCAGACTAAGACAATGTGAATGCAAGTGTAGAAAATCAACTCTAGGCTTAGTGCCTAAATTCTCCCATGAGATCCTTCATTTGCTTGCTCTGTGTGTCTGCAAGTGAAAGACTCCAAAATGGCAGAACCACTTAACGGAAGAAACTCAGATCCCTGAGTCCTCACTTGAAGGAGAGACAGCCATGAAAGCTGCCCAATGCATGAGTATTTTCTATGAGCAAGAAATAAAGTTTTATTTTGTTAACATTGAGATATGGGTGTTAGAGCATCTAGCACTTCTGTCATAATATAGTAATCAAATAAGTTTCATTCAAACTCATATTTTTGTCTTAGAATATTTGCTATGATCTACTAGCTTTTAGATTCTTTTAATTGGGTCTTCCTACAACTGAATTGAAACAAATAGTAAGTACAATGCATTTTAAGAGGAATAGAAGATGGATTTCACTTACAGAAAAGGAAACTTACCACTCACTTGAAAGTTTTGATTTCTGTTTCTCAGAAATCTTATAGTTTCTTGTTCAGATCACTCCTTTGTAAATAATGTTTTGTAGTTTCTAGATCATTTTGACCTCTAAAATATAACAAAGTTATCAATGAGTGCTAGTTTAAATCTTTTTCTTAAGGATATAGGAAGAAATCATAAAAGACTTTAAATGGGCCAAAAAGATTATGTCTAAGCACATCCCTCTGGGTTATCTTGCTGTCTGATTCCATGGATTCTCTGTGTCTTTTGTTGTCTTTGAGCTATCTTACCATTTTTTCAGTTGTAGATAACTAATAGCAATGCAAATGATTCTTGGCTGTAGACAGACAAATGAATTTTGCCCAGTGGAAACACAATTGATCTCCTTCTCTACATCCCTCCCTCCCACAGAATAAGCAAGTTTGCATCTATTTATAAATTTATTTCAGCATTACTCCTTTTACATGTGTAGCTCTTTGATTAATCCTTTGAACCAGTTATAATATCCTACTGGTTCTGTCATTAATTGATGAATTAAAATTTTTGACATCTTCATTTTTCATTTCTTTGAAAATCGTGACTATGTCCTTCTTTTAAAATTACCCTTTAACAGTTTTGGAGGTCCCACCAAGAAGCCCAGTGGATTCCCCTGCCTTAGTCTGGTAATCCGCATTGCTGGCGAAGTGCACCTCGTAAACAGCCTACGCCCAGTCAGCTTGACTCCCAGAGGTGAATACCAAGTGGAACTATAACTTCTTGTATTTTTTTATAGTTTTTTTTCCCAGTGATTTCATGTTTTTTGTTTCTTATTTGTACATGGCCAACGGGAGTTATATACAATTGGTGGCAGCAGTTATTGGGAATTTGGTTTTATGGTCTATTTGTCATCTCTGTAGATGGTAGATAGAGATCTGTTCTCTATTGGCTAAGAGACAAGAGAGAATTTGGTTCGTTAATCTTTCTGTTTGTTGGTTGATATGTCTATTTTTCAGCTTGAATTACTTAAGAATTTTGTGCCCATTGAAGAAAAGTATAGCTCTTTGATATCTGGACTGTTGGGATTGTTGCATTTTTCTGTTTACAGTTGACTTGTGGCTAAAGTTTTAAATCTGAAGCTATAAGCACTTTGAGTCTTTTATATTTCTGTGATTTGGAAAGGCTTTTACCTCTTGTTAGTGTAAAATTTCCTCCTATAGGATATTAAATAAATTCTATAATGAAGTCTCTTAACGGAACTTTGTTCTGATTAAATTATTAACTCTTACATAAATTGAACATTACTAAAATTCTTAGAAAAATAATAAATATTAAACTTGTAATATTTTAAATGTACTAGACTTAAATAAAAATTCTTATAGAAACTAACTTGGAAATGTTTTAGGAATTCAAGTTTGCATAATAAAAGTAAGTCTTTTGTACATGAGACTAGATCAATAATTTTGGTTTAATAGAAACAGCTATGTCTTTTCCGATTTATCAATGTTAAGTAAAATATGTGTGTATTTTATTCTAGTTAGATTTGTTTTTCCTAAATTTATACAGGTACAATGATCAAATAAACCAACATTACTGTTATATAATGTTTCAGATAATTAGAAAAGTAAATTTATGTTCACCTAAATTAATTATTCTGACAAAAATTTATTTTGACAGTAATTATAATATGTCAGCTAGAAGAAAATTTCCAAGATCTGTAGTTAACTGAAATCTTGGATTGATTTTAAATTGAGTGGATAATCATTGGAGGCTTAGAAAATTTCTAAGTAATACAGTTATTGGTTACTAAGCATATTTTTGAGTCTATATACTTTATTCTCATTTGTATATGCTATCAAGAGGCTATGTGTTTGGTGCCTGTTAATGAATGTGCTCATTTTTGCCACTTTAAAAAAGTGTATAAGATATATGTGTGACTGTTGAAAATTGTGTATGTGTGTCTGTGAGCTTTACTCATCCACTAAAATGCTTGTATATGACAGTATTTTTGAGTAATTTTAATTGAAAAATATAACATATAATATTACAGATTATTTTTAAATTTTTTTCATTTTTTAATTGAGACTCATAATAGTTAAATCATCGTGAAATTTCTGTTGTACATTATTTCTTGTCTGTCACCATACAAGTGCTCCCTTTCACCCCCTCTGCCCACCCTCCACCCCGCTTTCCCTGGTAACGACTGAACTGTTTTCTTCATCTCTGTGTTTGTTTATATTCTGCATGTAAGTGAAATCATACATGGTGTTTGTCTTTCTCAGTCTGGCTTATTTCGCTCCGTGGAATACCCTCCAGGTCCATCCATGTTGTTGCAAATGGGATGATTCTGTCTTTTTTTATGCTGAGTAGTATTCCATTGTATATATATATGTATCACATCTTCTTTATCCAATCTTCGGTTGATGAACGCTTGGATTGTTTCCATGTCTTGGCTTTGTGAATAGTGCTGCACTGAACATAGGGGTGCATATGTTACTTTGGATTGTTGATTTCAAGTTCGGGTGGATGCCCAGTAGTGGGATAGCTGGATCATATGGTATTTCTATTTTGAGGAATCTCTGTACTGTTTTCCATAGTGGCTGCACCAGTTTGCATTCCCACTAGCAATGTATGAGTGTTCCCTTTTCTCTGTGTCTGTTGGCCATCTGTATATCTTCCTTTGAAAAATGCCTGTTCATATCCACTGCCCATTTTTTGATGGGGTTGTTTGGTTTTTTTTGGTTGAGTTGTGTGAGTTATTTATATGCTTTGGATATCAACCCCATGGACAGACAGTTAATCTTAACAAGCCGTTGCCCCACCCAGCTTTCTCTGTGATTATTAAATGTTATAATTAATATGAGTCATTGAAACTACACTAGGAGCAGTGTTAACAGAGAAATGCAACTGTCCATGTATTTTAGAAAAAAGAAGTGTTTTTGTTTGTAAGTAGTAGTTCTCATGCTTTTTTTTGTTTTTGGTCTCCAGAACCCATTATACTCTTATACCCTTGGGACTCACTGAGGATCCCAAGGAGCTTTTGCTTATGTGAGTTATAAATCTCAATATTTACCATATTAAGAATTAAATCATGTATTTAAAAAATCTTCGATTGATTTTAAGATTGCCGAGATGAATGCAATGTGTGCAAACATAAATAATATCTAGTATTATTATGAAATACATTATTGCCTCACAAACTTCCTGAGATCTGTCCTAAAGTAAAATGTTAGTTTGTTCCATCACATGAAAAAAACATAAGGAAGGTTGAAATTGGGTAAGTGAATCTTTTTTGCCGTGGTCTATAATACTTGTGTCTAAAAACAGCTATGAAATGTGTTAAAATTCTGGCAAAGCTTACTCAGTCTTAATGAGTTTGCCTCCTTAGTTTACCGATTGTCTTCACCTACAGTATGAAAGGTTATTCTTTACCTTCTGTGTAGTCCACATGGATAGCAGACATGCTGTATTTTACCAGAATAATTTTCTGTGTTTTTTGTTGACTTAATTTCTTCATTATGCAAAATGAAAAAAGAAAGAACAGAGATCCCTCACTTATGAAAGAGCTGAGGTTTCTACAATCATGCTACTTTTCCATGTCTATTTTTAAATGTTTTATTGTCACTTTACTTAAATAGGTAACTGTATATTATTTCTCAGGCACCCATGATCTTATCTTAATCATGCTCCAGATCTCCACTTAAAATGTTTTGATTTTAGCCTTCCAAGATTCATGACCTAAATATACAAAAAATAAAATTTTCGGCATATCTTTTACTTCTAAACTATCTTCGGGATTTCCCAGAGGGCCCCTGAAAAATCACAGATTTGTTCTTTTGCTTATAAAAGAGATGCTAGAACTAATTAGTTTTGTTTGATATGCTATTATAAGGGTTGCATGGGAAAAGTTGTCAGATTAGAAGACTTCAGTCTTTGCTAGGTTAAGTTTGTAAAGGTAAAATGTTATTAATATAAATATTTCAGAAATTGTGTGTTTTGTATGCAGTCCCTGGAGATATGTCAATGCTGTGCTTTCATAATAAATCTTAACCTCTAATGAAACACTGATCAAAATTCTCATGAAATAGTCTGTCAGGTTTTGCACATTTATCAGAGTCCTGGAGTGCTTTCTGTGATGATTTAAGCAACAACGATATTGCATTATCTGTCACAATTTCAGTTACTACTTAAAATGTTTACTTTGCCACAGTCTTACTTTTTTCATTTGAAGCTGTTGAAAGAGACAGCCCTCCGTGGGTTTCTCATGCTTTTGTGTGTCTTGCTGGGAATGCAAGTATTTCAAGGCCCTAACTACTCTTTCACCTGGGCCAATTCTCAGGGCTGTGTTCTCATGAGTAACTTTGAGAAACGAGGTAATGTTTTTCTCTGAGACAAAGATTAACTTTGCATATGCTTGCTATAGAAGCGATGGATTTCCTCAAACTCAGTATTCTTCAGGCTGTGACATGAACCCTGTGCATGCACAGCATCCATGTGGGCTCTCTTTGTCACCCCTGTGGGACTTGGGGACCAGGGAAACAAATGCAACTTTTTATGTTCATGCTGCTTACTGTGATATGAGTAACAAAGTCCTTTGTGTCTGACTGAGAAGTCTCATGTCTTCTGCCAGCGTGCATAGAACAATCACAGGATATTCAGTAGCTTGTAAGTAGAGTTCAGTCAAATCCCACATCCAACAGAAGTGAGCGTCTTCTAGGCCAGTGGTTCTCCATTGCAGATGGACCTCAGACTTAGTCAAGGAGTTGTACACATATGTAGGCCCTGCTTCAGATTTGCTGAATCTCTTTGTCTTGGTATCCTTGCTATGTTATGTATATTATCTCTCAGAATTATTGTATGCTATATCTCAAGATTTTTTGCTCTTAACACTGTTCTTCCATTTTTATAAATCAGATGTAACATTCAATGATGTCTTTGAAAATAGACTTAATCGTTACTCTTAGAGACCTTTTTTTGGAACAGCTTTATCATCTTCATTTTTCATGTCACAGAAGCAATCATATACAGCTGTCAATTGCACATTTCATATCAGAAACGTCATCAAATTTTCACATTTGGAAATTATCAGTAATAAATTAAGCCCAGGCATTCATTCTCTGTCATCTACAGATGGTGTTTGTTTTACTCTGATGCTTGCGTGGAGGTTCTGCTATAAGCTACAGGAAAGAGTCTGTGTCTTTAACAAAGAAATGGAGTTTCTGAGCCTCAAGGAACAGGACTGGATTTCAGACTGTTGACATGTCAAAGCTGCTCTTATGTTCCCTAGAGCAAGAGTCAGCAAACTGTGTCCTGCTGGCCCTAAATACCTACTGCCTGTTTTTGTAAATAAAATTTTATTGAAACACAGTCATGCCCAGTTATTTAGTTTTTGTCTTTGGCTGATTTTTTGCTAAAACAGCGAAGTTAAGTAGTTAGAGAGCATCTGGCTTGCAAATCTTAAAATATTTACTGTCTGGGATTTTACAGAAAAAGTTTGCTCTCAGACTATACCAGTGGATGAACCTGGATTTTTACGACTGCTTTTAGCTGAAAAATAGATGGTTTCATGAAAGTGATAACCCAAGACCCAGCAGATCACGAATTAATTAAACAAGTCTAAGTGAACTGATGAGGAAATTTTTATTGTAGTAACTTTTGGGGGATATTGTTGTTTTATTTTTCTGTTTTTTGGATAGATGAGGAAGTCCTATCTTTTTTAAAGCTATTTGTAACCCATAGCAATTTAGCAAATGCTGCTTTCATAAACTAAAATGAAATGTTTTAATTTTTTTTAGTTTTTTTTTTTGAGGAAGATTAGCCCTGAGCTAACATCTGCTGCCAATCCTCCTCTTTTTGCTGAGGAAGACTGGTCCTGAGCTAACATCCGTGCCCATCATCCTCTACTTTATATGTAGGATGCCTACCACAGCGTGGCTTGTCAAGCAGTGCCATGTCCACACCCAGGATCTGAACCAGTGAACCCGGGCCCCCAAAGCTAAATGTGCACACTTAACCGCTGCACCACTGGGCCAGCCCCTGAAATGTTTTTAAATGATAGGCAATTCTCACTTCCTGGAATTCCAAAGCTCTTAATGTCTTTTTTTGATGGTAATATAGTTACATATCTAGGTTCAATAGGAATCTATCCTCTGTTTTACCAGATTATAATTGGATAAGTCAATTATGCAACCAATGCCTTGCCTGAAATGTCATTTTTGAAAATAATACACATTTAGTGATATATGACAAGTCACTTTTAAGGAACTGAAGTTGATTTTACGTATGGAGCCAATGGCTACAAAACCCTCCTAGGAATATTGGCTTACAGGGTTCCAGTCTTGTAAGAGGTAAGATGGTCACTTACTTGTAGAGCAGGAGCCTTAAAAAATTTGGGGACCCTTAGAATGGAGTAATCGCTCAAATTTGTAAGATACTGCAGATGAAAACTAGAATAGATATTTTTGGGGGCTTGGTTTTCTAGTCTTAGGGGAACAAATGGGATGTTTATAAAGGTCCAATCAGAGCTTTCCTTAAGGAGACTTTCAGACAGAGGTTAAGTTTAAGGCCTCAGTGGTTGTTTGAGAGACTGTATAGCTCTAGATTTGCAAAACAACCTCGAAGATGTTCATTAACATTGTTGCTGCACCTGTGTGATTTATCAGGCCCAAAATAGTGGAATCAGCCATTTTTGTGATCAAGAATAATCCTTTGAGATAATTATGATCTTCAAGTGGAGGGTGATTGGAGACTGCATTAACATCCTATTGCTGCTGTTAAAAAATATCACAAACTTAGTAGCTTAAAACAACACAAATTTATTGTCCTGTCATTCTGAGGTCAGGTTCAGAAATGGGTCTCACTGAGCTAAGATCAAGATGTCAGCAGGCCTGCATTTCTACTGGAGGCCCCAGGAGAGAATCTGTTTCTTTGCCTTGTCTGGCTTCTAGAGGCTGCCTGCATTCCTTGGCTCATGGCCTCCTTCCTCCATTTTCAAAGCCAGCAATTGCATCAGTTGGACCCCTGCTTCCATCATCACATCTCCTTCTCTGATTCTCCTCCCTCTCTCTTTCATTATAAGGATCCTTGTGATTACATTGATAATCCAGGATAATCTCCCAACCTCGAGATCCTCAACTTAATCACATCTATACAATCTCTTTTACCATGTAGGGTAACAGATTCATTGGCTCTGGGGGTTAGGACATAGATTTTTGAAGGGTCGTTATTCTGCCTACCACAGAGACTGTAGGAAAGAGTGTGAAAAACTTTGAAATGGGCCAAAAAGATTAATAGGTATCTTCATTGAAAACTAAGTGTTGGCTAAACACATTCTTTTAGGTAATCTGATTCTATGGCATTTCTGCAGCTTTTGTTGCCTTTACGCTTTTTAACAACTCTGTAAATGACAAAATAACTGATACCAAGCAGAGGATTCTTGAGTATAGACATGTCCCATGGAAACACGTTGATCCCCAACCACTGTCACCACCACTACCATCACATTCCCCATGGAACAGGCCAGTTTTGTAATTTCATTTCAGCATTACTTACAACTTATAAAGGTTTAGTTCTTTGAAATGTCCTTTGAACTAATTGTAACATCTTAGTGGTTTCCTCATTAAGTATAAATTACAAAGATTTTTTGATGTACGTTCATTTTATAGTCAGTGAAAGTCATGGTTATACCTTCTCTTAAATTTATCTTTTATCATGGAGACTTGCAACCTTACACAAAAATAGATCGCATCGTGAAATGAAGTTCCTTCACTCAGCCCCACTAAACGTCAAGCTAAGGTCAATCCTACCCCTTCTACACTTCCTTCCATTTCCCCCCTCCTATTATTCTGAAGTGAATTTGAGATCATATTATCTCATCCATAAGTGTTTGTTATTCCCCTTTAAAGATAGGGGCTCATTCAACATAACGGCAATGTTAACATCTCACCTAAAATTAATAATTTCTTAATATAATCAAATATCCAGTGTTTAAATTTCCAATGACATTTCCAAATGACCTTTATGTGCTCTTTTTAATTGTAATTTAAAAGAACCAGGACACAATTAAGATCAATACATTGAGATATTTTGATATATATTTCTCGTCTCTCGTTTGAAACAATTTTATTGATGTATATTCTATGTACAACAAATTGCACTTGCTTAAAGAGTACAGTTTAATGAGTTGTGTTGTAAGTTTCTTTTAATCTATAAGTTCTTCCATATCTTTTTGTTCTTATAATTTGTTTAAAATAATCAGGTTGAACTTGCCGTGTGGGGTAGTGGTTAAGTTCACTTGCTCTGCTTTGGTGGCCCAGGGTTTGCTGGTTCAGACCTGGGCGTGGACGTATGCACCGCTGTCAAGCCAGGCTGTGGCAGGCATCCCACGTATAAAGTAAAGGAAGATGGGCATAGATGTTAGCTCAGGGCCAATCTTCCTCAGCAAAAAGAGGATTGGTGGTGGATGTTAACTCGGGGCTAATCTTCCTCAATAAATAAATAAATTAATTAATTAAATAATCAGGTTGTTTGCCTATGGACTTTTCCAGAGTGTGTATTTGGCCGACTTCTACCCTGTGGTGTAGTTTAACATATTCCTTGGTTTTCTGCACATCCTGTAAATTGGTATTTGGTGGTCAATGTCTTGTTCCATTAGTTCATTAGAGTTTGCAAAATTGAGGAATTCTAATTTATCATTCATTTCTTATTTATTAGCCAGAATATTTCTATACAGAGAAATGTCTCCTGATATTTTATTTGATTATCCAGTGGCATAGTTCATGTAGGGAGGCAGATAAATGCTTAATCCTTTCTCTTTATTTACTGCTTTCCAAAAACATACCAATAGATGTCAAAAATCTATCTGATAAAATTTAATACTCATTAATGAATTAAAAGCAAACAATTCAAAAATACAGCAACAAAAGAATACTTTCAAAATATTGGAAATAGAAGTATGCTTCTTAACTCAAAGAACATCTCAAACTAAGAGTTAATAAAATACTTAAGGTGCAAACATAGGTGAATTTCCTTATTGCATGTAATAGACAGCTTTCTCCAGATCCAAAAAAAAAAAAAGCAAGGAAACAAGGATATTCACCATTATCATTGTTATTATTTTGGAATTCCTGGCCAACACAATAAGATGTAAAACTGAGAACAAATAAGTCATCATTTACATACGGTATAAATGTAACTCTTCAAGATTTAAAAAATTATTGTGGATAAATTTGTGACAAATATGTAAAGTCAATGGCTTTCCCACTTACTAGCAACACTTGTTACAAAATATGTAGATTGTAACATATCTATTTGAAAATAGATTCTGTTTATAGTAGCATGAAAAGCATTATGTATCTGCTAGTAATTTCAACAAGATACGTGAAGAAAACTGCCGGATTTACCAGGAAATATAAAAAGAAGACTTAAATAGTTTTATACTGTAAAAATACAAATAATGTATATATTTCATACAATAGATATTAAAAGCCCACTAGACTTTTTTAACAGGCTAAAACCATTCTAACACTTATCTGAGAGAATTAACATATACAAAAGTTAAGAAAACTTTGAAAAAGTAAGGAAATTAGTAGGGACTTACCTGTTAGCTACTGATATTGATTATAACGGGGCATATGTTATAATAGGAAGGTACTGGCATGGGAGCAGACAGACAGATCAACAGAAAGGCTGTATGGGCAAAACAGATCCATACGTATATTAAAAGTTAACATTTGATGAAGATGACATCTTAAATTAGGTTGGGAGAAGAGAGAGATTTCCAAAATAAAGATAGGGAGGGAGAAATTGGCTAAATTTTTGGGGGAAAAAAACCTGTAGTAGATCCCTTCTGCATACTATATAGGTCAAAGTAAATTCAGATTGTTTCAATGATTAAATGTAAAATGAAAACCAGAAAACTTGGTGAAGGAATGGGAAGAAGAGCCACAGATTTGATTATAAAAGATGTAGTACTTCTGGACATTAAGTAACTTCATGATCATATATTTGCAACATATTAACAAAGAGTCGTATACTTGTAAAATACTTATAAAAATTAATTAGAAAAACCTATTAAGAATACAATAGATGAATGACAAAGTTCATGAACATTTTGCAAAGAAATACAAATTGTTAACTAGTATACTTAAATGTTTATCCAATTGAGAACTATAAGTTCAGAAAAAAAGACTACCAAATTAAGAAAGCTATTTTAAAAATAATAGTGCCCTATGTTGACAATTGTGTGGTGACATATTCATTTCTGTTTGTGGGTATATAAAGTGGTGCAATTTTTCTGGACACAATTTGGCAGTATTTCTCAAGAGCCTTAAAAATGTTCACATACACCCTTTGACTCAGAAATTTCACTTTCAGGAATCTAAAGATTAATGAAGAGGAGCAAAAAAGGAAAACAAAGCAAATATCCAGATTGGAGAGTAGTTACATAAAATATTATTTCCACCATAGAATTTTATCTCTCACCAGCTTGCAAGAATGTCTGCATCTCTTCCCAGCACCCATTCAGTGACGTCATGTTGATAGCTTGAAGTCGGCTACAGTGGGAGTATTTACTCCATATAAATTACAGATCCAGTTGTTAACTATTTACCAGCATATTACTAATGACAGCTGGCCTAGGCCTTGGAAATAATAGACTAATTTTCTTATGTTACTAATCGGTATACAATAACCTGTCCAAGCTGGCACAGTGAATTAGTGGCAGAGCTAGTACCCTAATCTTGTCCTTCAGATTCCTAGGCCAAGAACTTTTTAAATTTAACACTTGACAGGGAAATTATCTGTTGCCTCTTTTAAATCCCCAACCCGAAATGATACTCTTGACCTCCATACCAAGTTCTAGATGAAACTTCAGGTGAAGTGAGGCCTATCTGATCAATTTTGTCAATATTTACCATCAAATAAAGCATGAATTAATCACAATGGTCTGTTTCTGCTTGGAAATCTTGTTTTATCTTGATCCTGGCACAAAGCATCCATATTACTTGATGTGTCTCCTATAGGTGTCCAGGAAAATATCCTATGAGACAATCCAGCGCATCACACTTGCAAGCATTCTAACAGTAACTCACAATTTGATTTGCAGAATATCTTTGTGATTGAAATACATACAGTCCCATTTTCTTGGAATTTCCATAACTGTAGTTCCCAGTACACTGACACACTCAGAGAGGCCCAGAATTTCCATCCATCAAGGTATGGTGAGGACCTACGTTATACCTAGCCCAGGGCTCGTGTGATCCCTGCTGGAACTCCAGAACTTAGCCTCTTTTCTCACTAATTTTCTCTAAGGATTTCTCACAGGCTGTTGACACCATCTTTTAGGAGCTGCAGTTCCTCTTGAGCGCTGCTGCATCTTAGTTGGGAAAGCATCTCTCTTCCTTCTATCACTAATGTGATCCCCTCCAATCTCTCTAGAAGTGACCAAGGATATTGTTTTTTCTTTCCAGTCTTTCTGTTATTCTCAGTGACAATCCTAGTCAACAAGGAAGTTGAGTTTCTTGGCTCCACTTCAAGGTTTCATGATTTGGAGACTTACCTTCTATTATGTTTCACCATTTTATTTTATTTTATTTTTTTATTGAGATCACATTGGTTTATAACACTGTGTAAATTTCAAGTGTACATCATTATATTTTGGCTTCTGTATAGATTGCATCGTGTTCACCACCAAAAGTCTAGTTTCCCTCTGTGACCATACGTGTATGTCCCTTTACCCCTCTCACCCTCCCCCCATCCCCTTCCCCTATGGAAACCACCAATCTGTTCTCTGTATCTATGTGTTTATCTTCCACATATGAGTGAAATCATAATGAGTGAAATCTTGTCTTTCTCTAACTTATTTTGATTAGTCTAGTACCCTCAAGCTCCATCCATGTTGTTGCAAATAGCACAATTTCATCTTTTTTATGGCTGAGTAGTGTTCCACTGTATATATACCATATCTTCTTTATCCTTTCATCTGTTGATGGGCACTTGGGTTGCTTCCAAGCCTTGGCTTTGGTGAATGATGCTGCAGTGAACATAGGGGTGCATGTATCTTTTTGAGTTAGTGTTTTCATGTTCTTTAGATAAATACCCAGAAGTGGAATAGCTGGATCATGTTTCACCATTTTAAAAGCTGAAGTGTGCATAAAAATAACTTTAAATTTTGTTGTTGTTAAAATTCAGTTTCCCAAACCTTTTCCCCTTCTGACCCAATACCCCTGAGATGGTGCAAGGGTTATGCATTTTGTAAAGCCAAGTTCTCCAGGTGACTCTGATGTAGGTGATCAGAGGCTTACTCCTCTAGAAACTCTGTTTTATAGGGACTCCTCTCCCTAGTAGCTGGTTTCAAACACGGATCAGCAGAGAGCTCCATAAACTGAGAAGCCTGAGTCACCCTCAGGTGAACTGGGCATTCATAACCCCTTTCACTTCACTTTATAGCAAGTCTCGGGTTAGAAGGGATTCTGTGCATACAAAAGTGAAAGTTCAGTAGTTTGATCTGTTCTGTGGAATTTGAGATGTGCATGGTTTTTCATTTCCTAATGTATTTAAATTAAACATAAAAGAATGACAGAAAGAAGTCTTTGAAATGTTCAAAAATAACTTTTTAGACTTTCCTAGTTGTCTTTCATGTAGGTTTAATGTCTATTTCATATTTAGATTATTGTTATTTAAATCATGTTCTAAATTCTAATTAATCTTTATATTTTAAATTAAAATTAAGTAAAGATAAATCCTCATTTTTAATGAATATCTCTAAAAAAATGAGAGTTTTTTTCTTTTGAGGAAGATTAGCCCTGAGCTAACTGCTGCCAATCCTCCTCTTTTTGCTGAGGAAGGCTGGCCCTGAGCTAACATCCGTGCCCATCTTCCTCTACTTTATATGTGGGACGCCTACCACACCATGGCTTGTCAAGCAGTGCCATGCCTGCACCCGGGATCCGAACCAGCGAACTCCGGGCTGCCAAGAAGCGGAACGTGCACACTTAACCGCTGTGCCACCAGGCCGGCCCCCCAAAATGAGAGATTTTTATGCATAGTTTTAGTTATAATTCAAAAAGTATAAATATTTTCTTAGCCTTAGGAATTTAATGTACTTCCACTATATTTAACTTAGTGATGTCAGAATTCTTTTTCACTCTGACTCTAATAAGTCCTGGAAGTCTTTAAGCCCTAAGATGACATTGATGATGATAGTAGTACCAATAAGTAATTTTACATGATAATATCTGACCTATTTGCTAGATGTATGTAAAAAAATAAATTATAAGAATAAGCTATGGATACTCATCAGCCATTTAAAAAGTGCCAAACACTTGGGAAAGTTAAATATTCTAATTATTTACTTGAAAAATGGAAATATCTGTATGTTAATGAAGAACCTATAAATTCAAATATTAGAACATATGGATCCACAAAGTGGAATCAGCTGGAAGGTGTAGCTCCCCTCTCACTCATACTCCCCTGTTACTTATTAACCTTGTATTCATCCTTTGGTTTAGATCGTACTTCCTCCCTTCTGTTCCCTGCTTACCCCTCTTGGAACACTTCTTATCTTCCACTGTAATTGCCTCTCTCCCCATCGGCACTCCCTTAGGTGGAACTTTACCTCACTTACTCCTGGACCTCCGTGCTTCCTGCAGGTCCTGGGAATACTTGTTGCTCTATAAATCATCACTGGACAACAATTAGTCAGGACCTTTCAGTATTTCTGACAGATTGTAAGCCTCCTGAGGATAGGTACTCCATTTCTAGTACTAAACACCTCATAAGAAGCACTCCATGAATATTCTGGAATGAATGAAGAACTAGAAGGGAAGCCAACTATGGCATCCCCCAGGGGGTGCTAAAGCCCCAAGTCTTGTTTACTTATGACTTCAGCCAGAGTAAAACTGCTCTGCACTGTTTCAGTTAATTCAACAGATGTTTATGGAGCACTGTGGGTTTCCTTAGAATTGCAAAGATAACCAAGACTCAGTTCTTGTTCTTGAGGCATTTAGAAGCTGGTGTGGCAACTACTGGAGCAGACCGATTACGTCAAGATTATCCACTAAAGGCAAAACACCTAGCCTTTTAGACCACAGTAATTTAAGAGATGCTGCAGCGCCCGAGATGTTCACTTTCAGGTTGTACCAACTACCGCTACAGACCACCCTGCGTTATTTGCAGCCATGCCCTGGGATTCCCTCCTCTTTAGGAATTCCACTGAAGCTTGGGACAGTTCCCCACTCAAGAATATCTGGGGTTGATGAAAAATTTAAAATCTCCAAAAGCAGGTTCAGGATTGGCCAGACCTAATTAGCATAGAAACCGCTCCTCTCTTGGTGCTTTAAGACAACTTATATATCAGTTGATGGTCAGTGGATGCGTGTGAATTAATGGTCATGTACACTTGGCCATATGCCCAGAAATTTGGGCACTACCAGAGGTGCCTGTGGGGATAATGACCTCTTCCTGGCCGTGGCTTCTAATTGCAAATGGCTGTAATACCGTCATCTGAACAGAGATCAGAGGACTGCTGGGTGAAGTTTTCCATGGTGCGATTGTATTTCTGTTTTCCTGGCAGTGATCAAAGGCGTCCAGTTGTGCCTAATTAGAGAGTCTGATTTTCGAGTGACCAAGGCTTAAGTTTATTACCAACAAAACACGTATCACCTGTGCCCTAGACTGAGCTGGACCCTATAATTCTTCTGGGCAAGAAACTAGTTTGCAAACTTATTTTAACTGCTAGGAACTTCACTAGAGTTTTTATTTTTTTTTAGTGTTAAATTGGGAATTAGATGAGCAGAGTAGTGATTCTTAATAGGAATTGCTTGGCTAACTCCCTCTGTCTCACTGAAAATTTATATCCTAATATTAGCTTTTGGCTAATGTATATTCTATAAGCAAGATATAAACTGTTTTAGTAAGGACTCCTGCTGAAGGGTAGAAATGGCTGTGGGAGGGTCCCGGCTCTTCTCCACCCCTTAGGGACTATATGCAAACCGAACTATAACCTGAAGAGAGAAAGTGATAAAGGATTAGGAAAGAAGGAGAGGTTAATGGATAGTGTTACTTTGTGCAAGAAATGGTATTTTGCCTTTTTCATCACGCAAAGAGCCAATACAGGTGTTTCAAATAATGGCTAGTTCAACAAAGAGTGTTGCTTTAATAGCGAGAGCCGTATTTTTGTGTTATCCTGGCTCACCACACATTTAAAATTGACAGACATTGGAGCACTTCAAATTTATATCTTCATTTTGGCTATTCATTTAGTAGGTCAAATCATCGTTATATTTCACCAGTATAGTAGATTTTAATTCATTTAGCATTTTAATCTTTCATCAGTTTTTCATTTAAGAGGATTTCACAGCATATACGGGATTTGTATAAATTTGTGTGCAGTAAATTTATTCTTTTAACAGTTTTATTCTTTCATCAGAAATTCATTTAAATGGATTCCACTATATATCACTTCCACTTCCAGTGCAGCTTTAGGTCAGGCTGTAATTGATGCAAAAGCAATGAGGTATTAAAAGAGATAGGAAATATCTGAAATTGGAAAGAGTTCAAGAAGTGGGCCATTGTAAGGGCATTACCCTCCTCAGATAAGGTGGGGAGGGGAGAATAACACAGCATTTTGCTCTGAAGCCTTGCATGCTTTATAATTTCAATTCTCAACCAAGTCAAAAAGATCTATTTTGTCTAAGCTTGTGTCTTTAAAACACAAGTAACTGCTTCAGTTCCTTAAAACAGCCCTCATACGGCCGTGTGAGTGTGCGTGCGTGTCTTTACCATCCATTGGAATTAATGGCATGGTCTCTTTCAGTGAACACTCCATCTCCTCCCTCCCCTCTGGCGACATTCATTAAATGACATCCAAGTGATAAACATTAATATCATAAATACAGTAGCTATGGAAATAACCCAGGGAAGAGGTGCATTCGATCATGTTTTCATATAGAGGTAGATGAAAATCACCAGTAGTGCATTATAGTTGGCGACAGAAAACTGCAGTATGAGAGATGCCTTTAAGGAAGAGCAGAGGGGCTGGTGCATGCTTCGTGTGCATCAGAAAAGTCAAAGGTGACCTTGAGAAAGTCCTCCTTGCTCTCTAGGTCTCTGCAAAGGGAGCGACTGCTCTTATGATGTCTACTGTAAAGAGGGGATCAGTGTGTTTGGTGAGTGAAAGGTGCTGGAGAAATGATAGGTGGGAATCAATATTTATTTGAATTTGTTAATGTCTCTGGGAGTACAGTGCCTCAGGAAGAAATGATCTCAAAAACATGGTAATTTTGGGCTGGCCCGGTGGTACAGCAGTTAAGTTTGCATGTTCCATCTCTCGAGTGGCCGGGGGTTTGCAGGTTCAGATCCCTGGGTGAGGCTGTGGCACGGCTTGGCAAAAGCCATGCTGTGGTGGGTGTCCCACATATAAAGTAGAGGAAGATGGGTGTGGATGTTAGCTCAGGGCCAGTCTTCCTCTGCAAAAAGAGGAGGATTGGCAGCAGTTAGCTCAGGGCTAATCTTCCTCAAAAAAAAAAATGGTAATTTTGTGATATGATAGATGTGTTAACTAACCCTATTATGGTAATCATTTCATAATATATATTTGTGTATCAAATAATCACGTTGTGCACCTTAAACTTATTGTTATATGTCAATTACATCTCAGTGAAGTTGGGGGAAAAAAGAAAAGAAAAGGAAGGAAGGAAAGGAAGGGAAAAGGAGGAAAAAGAGAAGGAAGGAGAGCGGGATTTCCCTTGTGATATTGTTCTTGTTTTATTTAATATACTCCTTTATGAGACTGACAGCTACTTCTATCTTCCTCTGGTTTATTGGCGCTGTGGAGTGCCTGTCATGTCAAGTGTCTAATAAATGTTTGTGGAATTGAATTGAATCGAATTGTACTGAATTGAAAGAAGAAAATTAAAAATGCTGGGAAGGATGATTCAAGCCCGTCATCCTCTCCTCCCCCAACCCCTACAGTGTCACAGTATCTTCTGGTATTAGGACTATGAAATCAATTTCCTTATCACTCTGTTCATAGAGCATGTCCCTTTACTGCTTCTGGCTAGGTAGAGAATGGGGCTGAGGGAAAAAAGGTTGCACTCAGACTGAACATCTAAATTAGTATTTCTAACAAGAATGGTGATTGATTATGAAAGACTGAAGGAGGACTGTGGGAGGATCATACCTTATTTCCACTCTAATGGCATGCTGAGCTCTTCTGTGGCTCCTCTTACCAAATTATGGAGGACCTAGTTCAGGGCCGTCCATAGATCTATGGCAGTTTTGATTTATTATTTTTTAATTTTTTTTGTTGTTCTTGAGGAAGATTTGCCCTGAGCTAACATCTGTTGCCAGTCCTCCTCTATTTTGTAAGTGAGCCGCCACCACAGCATGACCATTGATGAGTGGTGTAGATCTGTGCCTGGGAACTGGAGCTGGGCCTCTGAAGTGAAGTGTGCCGAACTTAACCACTAGGCCACCAGGGCTGGCCCTCATGACAGTTTTCCTGTGGGAGTTTACCGTTGGTTGGGAGTGATCACTGGATTTCTCTGTAGGTTTGGGGTAGCTCTCATTGGTTCTGGATCCCACAGGACATCCCAGAATTGGATGATATATAGAAAGTCTAGCATATGTCTATGTTTAAAACATCTTCACTTTTCTACAGTGGCCTTGGGGAGAAAGAGAGATTGCAAGGGAGAAGTTGTTTTTCTTTTTTTTCCCAGGGCTTCTAGAACTTCAGTGGACTGCATGCTATCAGCAGCTTTGCAGGTCCATTTGGCTGAGGCTTCTGGTCCTCCAAAGGGCACTCTATGTACCAGGAAGTTTGTTACAGTAATGCGAAATTGTCTGACTGAAGGCTAATTTTATTTGGATCTAATGTATCAACCTGGCAGTCAAACTACATCTGGGAAGGTGAATTTCACTGTGTGGACAATTTTATAACCTTTCAAATGATAATTGCTTGAATTTTTATGCAGGCGTGTATTGAAGGAGACTGACAGATGTTGAAAAGAGCAGAGCCACAAGCCACACCACAGAACTGAAGATAAAAATCACCTTTCCACTTGTCCCTCTCTGTTGCTACTTTTGTGATGCGTGAAAACTTTCTTTCAAATGCAGAATATGAAGCTGGGCCCTCATTTACCTAACTGATCTTGCCTATATATGTGTTTCTTTAATCTTTGGTTGCTCTTCCAACCAGCAACCTCCTGCCAGCAATTTCAGATCAGTGTGCTCATCTAGGTGGTTTTCTAGTTATTACTCTTTTTATGTTAGTAAGATCTTAACTTAATTCTTAAGTAATCTGATTCAGGAAGAGCTAAGAAAGTGTGCAAATCTGTAGTCATCAATCAATTTCACGAAGACTCAGCCCCACCATGTATTAGAGTAATTGAGCATCATGAGTGTGTTAATAAAGGTACAAACAGTTCCCTCTGAATTTTTTTAAATTCATGTTTGCATGGTATATCATTTTCCATCTTTTTACTTTCAACCTACCAATGCTGTTTTAAAATTGTCTCTTGCAGACGACATATAGTTGGATCATGTTTTTTTATCCACTTTCCCAACTGTCTTGTAATTGGTGTATTTAGATCATTTATATTGAAGCTAATTATTGACATGCTAGGGCTTAAGTCTGCCATATTGTTTGTTTTCTGTTTATTCCTTGTGTTTCTCACACTTTTGTCTCTCTTTTCTTGCCTTCGTGTGAGTTACTTGACTCTCTTTTAGGATACTATTTTGATTTATTTTTAATGTTTTTGAGCTTTTTTATATAGTTTTCTTAACGGTTGCTCTAGATATTATGATATACATATATAACTTATCATAGTGTACTAGTCTTGATGTTTACCACTTCCAGTGGAGTGTAGAAACCTTACTTACATTTAGGTCTCTTTGTTCTCCTACTGTGAAAATATAATTATCTTGAATATTTTCTCTATGTATATTGAATATACAGTCTTAAAATTTTTGCTGTAATGATGAAATGTGGTTTAAAAGAAAATCTTGACAAGAATAGTCTACTTACCATTATTTTTCCCCATTGCATTGTTTGTCCTTTCTTTCTGGAATTCCAAATCTTATCTTTCTGTCATTTTCTTTCTGTTTGGTGAGAACTTTCTTTAGCCATTCTTCAAGGGTAAGTCTGCTGATGGAAAATTCTCTTACATTTCCTTTATGTGAAGATGTCTCTATTTTCCCCTTCATTCCTGAAGGATATTTTGGGGGTTGACAGTTCTTTTCTTTAAGTACTTGAAAAATGTCATACTTCTTTCTAGTCTCCATGGTTTCAGATGAGAAGTATGTCATTTGTTGTTACCCTATAGGTAATATGTTGTTTGGCTGTTTTCTCTCTGGCTGCTTTCAAAATTTTGTCGTTGTTTTTAAAACTTTAATTTTAATATATCCTGGTGTGGATTCCTTTGAGTTTATTGTATTTGAGGTTTGCTTAACTTATTGAATCTGTATGTGCATGTCTTTCATCACATTTAGGCAATTTTCAACCATTATTTCTTCAAATATTTTTTCAGCCCTCTTCTTTTTCTTTTCTTCTTCTGGGACTCTGATAACATGAACATTGGATCTTTTATTATTGTCCCACAGATTTATGGGGCTCTGTGTCTGTTTGTGCATGTGTTTAGTCTGTTTTCTCTCTGTTGTTCAGATTGAGTAATTTGTATTCTATCTTCAAGTTTACCGATCCTTTCGGCCATCATATTCATTCTTCTATTGAGCCCCTCCACTGAATTTTTAGATTTCAGTTATTGTGTTTTTTAGTTCTATACATTGCATTTGGTCTCTTTTAGTTTTGGTGAGATTTTCTCTTTTTTTCAAGGGTGTTCATAATTGCTTGTTGAAGCATTTTTATGATAGCTATGGTAAAATCCTGGTCAGGCAATTCCAATATCCTGTTTATCTTAGTGTTGGCATCTGTTGTCTTTTCTCTTTCAAGTTGTGATTTTCCTGTTCCTTGTTATGTGACATGATTTTCAACTGTATCCTGGAAATTTTGATTATTATTGGGATACTCTGGATCTTGTTTAAGTTTTCTGCTTTATCAGACAATCACCTTCTTCATGTTTTCTATGATTTTCTACATATTATATCTTATGTTCAGGTTTAGAATGTAGGTCCTGGCTCACATTTTGTGGGCTACAGTTGCATTGACAATTTAGCTTTCTGAGGCTTTGTAGTCTATTTTGCTTTCTTTGGTTTGCCTGATGCCAGTTGGTCTCCTGGTGATTCATTTTGGTGCCAGCCACTAGGCCAGGCCACCTAGAATCTTTAGGTGAGGGAAGGGAGAGTCTTGCTCATGGGGTTGAGATAGTTCCATGGGCCTTCTGTTGTGGGGAAAGCTCCCACTGAATCCTCACCTGAGAAGGCTGCCTCATGTCTCTGAGTTTGGGGGTTAGCAAGAATCTTGGCCATTGGGGCAGAGAACAATTCCCCACACTGATTATTGTTGTAGGTACTCTTGTCCAATCTGGGGGAGGAACCCACTTACCTGTACCACATTCTGCCATTAGGTTGGGAATCAGATGATGTTGGGCCTGGTTCTTCTGCTGATGCAATTGGAGGTAGGGGGAGGACGGAAGATATCAAGCCACTGTGTTGTTTCTCCATTTCTGGGGTCTCTAACCAGTCCACCTTCCTCTTTCACCTTTCCGGATTGCCTCTTGGGTTATTTTCAGAGTTTATAGTTGTACTTCATGGGGGAGGAACAGAGAAAGATAAGTCTTCACTGTCCTGTTTCACTTCTGCCTTTTTTTTTTTATTTTAAAGATTTTATTTTTTTCCCTTTTTCTCCCCAAAGCCCCCCGGTACATAGTTGTATATTCTTAGTTGTGGGTCCTTCTAGCTGTGGCATGTGGGACGCTGCCTCAGCGTGGTTTGATGAGCAGTGCCATGCCTGCGCCCAGGATTCGAACTGACGAAACACTGGGCCACCTGCAGTGGAGCACGCAAACTTAACCACTCGGCCACGGGGCCAGCCCCCACTTCTGCCTTTTTAAGTGTTCTTGAATACATATTTGGTAAATCAGAATCATATTCTATGTTTTCATTATAAATCCCTGTGTTTTTATGTATTTAGTAACTTTGAATTAAATATTAAGAATGAACTTGTTAGAAAAAAGAATGAGAAGAAAACATCAACAATTTTTAGTGATTTTCTGAGTGGTGGGATTATGGGTGATACTTATTTTCTGCTTTATTATTTTCTGTATGTTCTAATTTTTAAAAATCAATGAGCAGTATTACTTATCTTACTAGGAAAAGTGTTTTTTATCAAAGAGGAAAAGAGTTGTTAGAAAGAAACATGTATTAAGCATAGCTAGACTATAAAGCAATGAGGTCTCGTAGAAGTAATAGCATCAATATTTTTTATTTCCAGGAACTAGGTTCATGGCTTTCTGTGCGTTAATACTCACTGTGTAACATCTTCAGAACTCAAGTTAGACAGCTAAAAGGGAAAAAAAGAAAAATCTCCAAAATCACAACAAAGGTAGCACTACAGAGCAATGAGGAGAGGATGGTCATTTTAATAAAATGGTGGGGGGTCAACTGGACAGCCATCGAGGAAAAATCTCTCTCTCTCAACCCACATCTCTCACTACACAAGAAGTCAATTCTAGGTGAAGTACAGATCTGCATGTAAAAGGTAAAAGAAATAATTCTTTTTGAAACAGCATAGAAGAATATCTTTAAGATCTTAAAATAGGGAAATATTTTTGAAATAGACCTCAGAATGAGTAAGCATAAAGCAAAAATCGATAAATTTGACTCTTTTAAGAATGTCTGTTCATCAGACAACACCGTTTAGAGAATGAAAATCAACCTACATATTGGGAGAAAATATTTGAAAACCAATTAAAAAAAGACGGAAAATCCATTAAAAAAATGAGCAGGTATCCATAAAAGGAGATGTCAAGATGACCAATAAACACATGGTAAGGTGCTCAGTTTTGTTAGTCATTAGAGAAAAGCAAATTAAAATCACAATTTGATACAACTGCGTGCCCATCAGAATGACTAAAATGAAAAACAGACAGTACCAAATATCAGTGAGGAGGTAGAACAACTAAACTCTCATCAATTGCTGGAGGGCATGTACCTTAGTACAACTACTCTTGAAAATATTTGGCAATGCTTGCTAAAGTTGAACATAGGTATATCCTACCCCAGCAGTTTCAATCTTAGTTATATATGCAAGAGAAGTGTATATATATATTTACCAAAAGATATATACAGAAATATTCATAGCAGCACTACTCATAATAGCCACAATCTGGAAACTACCCAGGTATCTATCAACTGTAGAACTGGTCAATACCTTATGGTATAATCACACCATGGAATCCTATACTGCAATACAAATGAGCAAGTTACAACCAAGTATGTGTGTATTCCATAACGATGTCATTAAGTGAAAGAAGTGAAGTGTCATGAGTGAAAGAAGCCAGACACAAAAAAGAACACACTGGATGATTATATTACATAATATCTGGAAACAGAGAAAACCTATCTATAGTGTTAAAAGGCTGGATAGTGGTTATCCCTGAGGGAGGAAGTGACTAGAAGAGGCACGAGAGTGATTGGTTCTGAGATGTTGGTAATGTTTCGTTTCTTTATCTGGTTCTGGTTACATGATTGTGCTCACACTTGTGAAAATTAATTGAGCTTGTATTTATGTTTCATATTCTTTTTTATACATAAGTTGTTTAATAAAAATGACTATACTTTTAAATATAATAGAATTTTATTTAAAAAGTAAAATCAAATGAAACAACTACATTTTACACAAGACATGTAATCAATTTTAGTTATTTATACAATTTCCCCAGGCCACAGACAGGGAGGAGACAATAAGAAGTAAGAATTTGTAGCAGATGCTCCTCACTCCCTAATCTGATACCATAGAGTGACGTAATCAGTGCCATAGGAATCATATGTCATTCTTCTCCTCCTTTACCTTGAATGACCTTAAAATAAACTCTATTTTTTCTGATATTAGTATATCCCCCTAGCTTTCTTTTGATTACTGTTTACATACTATATCCTTTCCTATCCTTTTATTTCAACATAACTGTGTCTTTGTGTGTGTCTCTTGTAGATTTCAGATAGTTGGATCTTTTTTTATCCATTTGCCAATCTGCTTTTTGATTGGAGTGCTTAATCCATCTACATTTAATGTAATTACCTATAAGGTAGCACTTACATCTTACAGTTTGATGTTGGTTTTCTATGTCGTAAGTCTTTTTTGCTCCTCTGTTCCTCCATTACTGCTTCTTTTTTGTTAAATAGATATTTTCTAGTGTACCATTTTAATTCCCTTGACATTTCTTTTACTATATATTTTTGAATTATTTTCTTAGTGGTTGCCCTAGGGATTGCAGTGAACACTAGGTTTATAACAACTAGTTCAGGTTAATGCTATATTAATTTGAGTAATATAAAAAACTTTGCTTCTGTATAGCGGTGTTCCCTCGCCTTCCTTTGTGCTATTATTGTCATATAACTTACATCTTTATACATTATAAGCCCATCAACACAGTTTCATATTAGTGCTTTATGCAGTTATCTTTTAAATCAGATAGGAAAAGAAAAGAGTTAAAACCCAAAATATATACTTTTATATTTATCTATGTAGTTACTTTAACCATCGCTTTTTATTTCTTCATGTGGATTCAGGTTATTGTCTAAGGTCCTTTCCTTGCTATCTGAGGACTCCTTTTAGCATTTTTCTTGTAATAGCAGTGATGAATTATCTGGTTTTATTTATCTAGGAATGTCTTAGTTTCTTCCTTATTTTTGAAGGGTGATTTTGTTGGATATAGAATTCTTGGTTGACAGGGCTTTTCTTTTGCACTTTGAATATATCATCCCACTGCCTTCTGGCCTCAGTGGTTTCTGATAAGAAGTCAGCTATTAATCTTAATGAGAATCTCTTGGTACATAATGAGTTATTTCTCTTGTTGCTTTCAAGAATCTCTTTGTCTTTCATCAATTTAATTATGATATATCTGGGTGTGGATGTGTAATGTTGCCAATGATATTTTCGTTGACTTTACTGATTTTACTATAGGAGTAAAGTTGGTTACCAAGAAAATCCCAGCTCTGTTCATTAAATTTTCCAAAGGGTAGCCTTACATTTCCTTAGGTCTAATATATATCTGTATCTTCCTGTAATGACATCTCAATAGTATCTGTCTGATCTGACCACGCCTGTGGCCCTAGAATGAAAGCCAATCTCTTTTTCACCAACCACCTGGATTACTCTCCTTATAGGGTTCAGAGTGCTTTTATCTCCTTTCTTTTTTGAATTTCAATAAGATGTTCTCCAAAGTGTTCTTTACCATTTTTCTAAGAAGGGCCAGTTGTCTTCATATGAATAAAACTGATGCTGTGATATAAGTGGAGGTAGGCTGGATGACTTGACTTTCCTTCCTCTCACTGACCACCTTTCGTCAAGTTCCTCCTCACTTGGAGGAAGGTGGTAACTTCAAGAACTAAAGGGACTATTGAAGTGATTGAGATTATTGTGCATCAATAGCACCCAATTACTTTTGGAAGAGATGAAAATGTATCACAATAGTAAAGAGACATGAATTGGGGAGAAGAAAAGAATAAGGCCATCTGTTATTGATCTTCATTAATTGTTTTCCTTTCCTCTCTTCTTGCCAGTGGCAAAGTTCAGTCATATCCAGAGGTCATACTTTGGTGACTTATCTTTCAAAATAACTGTGCTAGGTGATCACCCAACATTGAAATTAATTCTCCCATTTGGAAAGAGATTGATTTGTAATAAGATAATGGCATGGGACTTTGAACATAATTGATTCTCACAGATGGAAAAATAAATAGATTTTTATGAATTTCACACTAAGCCCTGATCTTAGGCATTGGTTTACAGAGCATGTAATTCTTTTTCGCTTTCCTTAGGAAGACTGGATATTTTCAGATGACTAGTATTCCCTCTCTTTCAAGAAATTGGTAGAACAAAGGAGAGCAAACAACAACCAGGCAGCTGAATTAGGAAGTATATCATATCTGTCTCTTGCATCTGATCCTTTTGTGTTTTGTTTAGCTTTGTTTTAACTGCAATAGTGGCTATTTCCAGGAACACTAATTGGCCAACTTATTGACGAACTTCACAAAAATGGGAGAGTAAGAAATACCAAGCAGAGGCTACCACACTAACACAAAAGAATAAATCACAGTGATCTTGTGTTCTTTTATCAGATTCAAGATTTTCTTCAGATAGATGCAATTACTGAGGGAGAAGCCTGATAGGGCTGGACGCCAATAGTTGTTCTCAGAGCTGAAAGACTTGTATTTATGTTTTTATAGTAGTTCATCTAATATTACTGCATGAATCTTCTTACCTTCCTGTGACTAGCAAAATGCTTTTTTGCCAAAATTATTATCTTTAAACAGAATCTGGTTCATAGGCTTGGTACATAAACCAAGGAGATTTTAGGTACTATCATAACCAATTAGAATGGCTACCCAGGATTTCAATCAGTTATTACAAAAGCTACAGATCAGCCATTCGTAGAGTTGTGTATGTCATGAGATTAAGGTGATATTTAAAAATATAGGCAAGAAGGAGCTCTTCTTACAATATATTCTAGTCCTTCTTCAGACTAATATTATGGGTCATCACATTGATAAAGATGTAAACTGAAGAGAACATTGAAAAGAGCAAGGAAGGCAATTAAAGGGATGAAAACAGATCTTATGTGTAAAGATTAAAGGAATAGGGCATATTTAGTTTAGAGGTGAGAAACCCAAGGGAAGTCTTCATCACTACTTTAAAATTTATTAAAGATTTTTATGAGGAGCACACCTAGCAGTTATTCTTTCTGTCCACGGAGGACAGAATGAGAAAACAGATGTAAGTCCTTATTTTTTTATTATTATTATTTCACTTGCTGATTAACTGCTTAGCTAGATATTAATGGATTTATTTCCCATTACCTAAATCACTGGCTGGCAGTAATTTGGACCCTTAGGATTGTACATTAGTTTTTTCAGAGCCCAGGGGCACCATTTAGTACTCTTGAGCAATAGCACTATGTACTAAATAGTACAGGGCAACCTCAGGCTGGCTCACTGATCATTTAGTTATAGATCAAAAAATGACTTTAAGAGATCATCTGGCCCAGACTCCTGAGGGGAATAATGCATCATACAAAACATAGGTTTTATTCATTTCTTGAAGCTCTCCAGGGATGGACATTCCACACCTTGTCTCAATAATGAGAAACACACACAAACACTAACACACATTCATTACGTACATTTACTGAACATATGAAAGCAGTGTGTTAGATGCTGGGGGTGAGAGAATGGGGATCAGAGGGAGCTGAGTAAAAGGAATCCATTGATTCTTTTAAGGAATGGACACGTTAATAAATAGGGAAAGCAGAGAAAGTGATTTATGAAGCTTAGCAGTCTAATTTTTGTTTCTTCTCACGTGATCCATATGTATGTAAATGCTTTAAGAAACTTTAATTCATAATTACTTAAAAATCAAAGTTACATGCTATGCCTATATATCTCGTCAAACCAGTCAAAAGGGCAGATTAAAACTCAAATAGCCAAAATAACTAGAGTTATTAAGGTTAGTGGTAGAGCTTTAAGGAAACTGGTAGACCCTCCTTCTGAAGAGAGTTGAGCCTCTATATTTCATTTTATAAGTCATTAATATTTCTGGTTTTCCCAATAAGACAAATGTGATATTAATTTACAGTGCAAGAGGGAAATGAGTTCTGGGGAATTTTGATATCTTCTGTCATAAATCAATTTTTCCAAATTAAAATACTATTTAGAATCTTTTGCACCATGACTTGAAAATCACAGTTCTGTACTATCATTATTTCTTCTATTTATGAATGAATGTAGGCGGTATCTATAATTCCAACTTTCCGCTTTGGGAGTTACACCTCCAGGCTGTTATGCCATCTCACTATGTCAGAGAACTAGTTCCCATCTTGCTGCACTCAATTTCTTTCTGACAGCTAAGAAATTTGATTTTTATAATGAGGTGTAAATCATAGAAAAGGGTTGTCTATAAAAGACTTCCACAGAGAGAGGAGCAGGAGTCAAAGAGTTTATGTCAGTGGTGCTGTAGGTTAAGAAAGAATGCCAGAATTAAGCACATCATTGGAGATAAAGGGGACTTCAGCCTGCATGTGTATCCTGGATCCATACTGAATATACGGTGAAGGTGAAAATTAGCAGTGGTATATTTCATGTTTGGATCAATTTTTCCTATGATGGTAGTCAAGTGGGCTAACGGATAGAGGCATGGCATAATACATATGGTAAGCTTTGACATCCTTCTGTGACTTCCCACAGGCAAAGAGGTGATGGGGGAATATTGTCCCCTCCTACTCACACACACTTGAGCTTAATCATAGTGTGACATCACTGTGAAGACCCCAGGCATGTAGATTGAAAAAACAGAATTTAGGATTGTGGCATAAAGAGAGTAATCTTTATACAGTGAAAAAGTTACTTGTGTCCTAACTGATAGCAAAAGGTTTTATTTCAGAATTTAAATGTGGTATTGGTACACTTGGTATTTATTTGGTCAGCTTCTCCTTTTATTATCCTTGCATACTGTTTTTATTCATAAAAATAAATGTCACATGATCATGGATACATAATGTTATAGCTCTATAATCCCAGAAAGCCAGATAAGATATTGATCTAAAATACATATTCAGGTTGTGTACAAAGTGTGAAACACTCACATAAGAATGATAAACTCTAGTTAACTATCTGGATATTTTACTCATAAAACACAAAACATCCAGATATTTAAGACACAGACAGTTAACTGATTGGATGTTTCTATATTCAATGCAGATATTTGGCAATATTTATTGATGTATTTGCTCATGTAACAATTACATGGAAATATGCAATTCTTTATCATCTGAGGTAAGTTTGGCTAGCAAAAGGGACGTAGATTGTGGGAAATTATGTATATGTGCATTTTCTCTTTCCATAATCTGTCTCACGTGTTTCCAATTATTCTTCCACCATGGTCAAGTTTAAGATTAATGTTCTGTCAATCAAGACTAAGTCTAAGTGCAGGAAGTGGAGGTGGATCATGGTTCTAAAAGCGTCTTTCTTCTATCTTCTATCAGGCTTATATCACTACCTGGACGAATTTCAAGCCCATTGGCTTGGACACTCTGTCTATAGATTTATTTGACTCATATATAACAGTTTGAGAAATTCTAATGTTGCTGAGGAGGCTTACAATGGTGATTCACAAGAAAAACCTTTTTGTTTCTCTATATTTGCCTGTTTGCACATCGTTCCTCCTGTTGGATTAGCGAGCAGAAGGAATTGTAAAACCACAGGGGAACAGTTTAAATGGGATAATGCAGACATTAGAGAATGATTAACAGTAATTCCACAAAGGTGGAAGGGAAGCTGCTCGTTCTTATGGAATGGAACAAATGTGTTTGGAATGATTAACAAAATAAGACATGAAAAAAATAGAAAAATGTAGCCACTCAGTTCTGTTTGCGTAATAAAGCATACAAGATATAAATGCCAATTCTCCCCCAAATTCACATAGTATTTAATGTTAAACTTCAGCTAGACTGTGGCAGACAACTGGCACAGAACATAAAAACCACAGTGCTTAAATGGCAGCCATCCCACTGAGTTAAAAGGTGGTTTATGTGATGTGTACTTTTCTTGAATTTTTTCATCCTCCATACGCCAGCATAGCTCAGTGCTTAACAAGAGCATTTCAGTAAAGCCTAGGCCATCCTCTATGACTAACAGCTCACACAAGTCACTTAAGTCTTGAAAGCTTCCAATTATCTTGAAAAATAAAGAACATTCATTCATTCATTCATTCATTCCACATATATTTAACCTCTGTTCTATGCAGAGCACTATCTTTGGTGTTGTGTTGATACAGAGGAAGTTATATTAAGTGTTGTCCTACAGGAGCTGGGCAAGGACATGTCTACTCAAAATAAGTTCACTACTACCCAGAGGTACTTGATTCTCCATCACTTAAGCTAGGTTTTGGACCAGCCTTAATTTCTGGAGAGCTGCTACTGCAACTTTCTGAAACAACTTTCAATATCATCCAACTCTCTTTTCCTCTTTGCTTACTTGCCCCTGTAGATGTAGGGGTAGATGAGCCCTAAGAACTTCTTTGAAGTCACTGTCTCTAGACTCCACGGCCTAACACCCCACATGGTTAGCTTTGCTTCGTCTTTGCCCCACTCTGATCCATGGATCCGAAGAACACTTTAGGGTGTCCTGGAGCTTTGGTAATATGAGGGAAGTTCATTCCTAGGAAGGTTCAGGATTGTTCTTTAAATGTAAACCTTTGCCAAAAAAATGTGGCCCATGGACCAATAGCGTGGGCATCACTTGAGAGCTTCTTAGAAAAGCGGGATCTCAGGTTGGGCATCAGACCTAATGAATCAGAGTCTGCATTCCTATGCACCCTGAGATTTGAGAAGCACCGTGATAAACTACTGAAAGATAAATGGATTGGAGGGGCCCTCCTTTATATTCTTAATTTGAATTCAGACTAAATAAGCACCATTGGTCAGAGTATAGTTTAATAAAGTCTTGTGTTCAATACTATAAAGACAATTTAGGGTAGGGATTATATCTCTCAGCAGTGTTTCCCAAATGCCCGGAAAATTGTTGACATGGACTAAATAGATACATGTTGAATGAGTTTCTATGTCCTGCCCAGCATCAAGTATAGCGTTCTCCCTATGCACAGTATGTGCTTGTTGACTACAGATTTGCAGATAGAAACTTGGTATTTCAACCCTCATTTTCCAATGCCTAAAAATTCTTTACTTTCAATCTGAGGAATTCTTATATAAATGTATCCCATTCAGTCAATCTGTAATATTTATTGAGTTCTACGACTATTCTCTTTGCCAGGAAGTTGGAATTAAAGTATGAAAAGAGATTTTCCTTGCCCTCAGAGTGTTTGTAGTCTAGTTCATTGGCAGTTATAAAAAATATATGCCATAATGGAGGGATATATGAAGTACAATAGTAATGTAGGGAGATAAGTAAGAAGAGTTTGCCAAGAATGTCTTCAGAGAAGCAATGTTTGAATTGAGACGTGATGGATAAGTGGTATTAAAAGTCAGAAAAGTTTGAGAGCATTTTGGGCAAAGGAATTGAGGTATAAGAAAGTTTACAAAGTAACATTTCTGTTTTTTTTTTTTAAAGATTTTATTTTTTCCTTTTTCTCCCCAAAGCCCCGCGGTACATAGTTGTATATTCTTCGTTGTGGGTCCTTCTAGTTGTGGCATGTGGGACGCTGCCTCAGCATGGTTTGATGAGCAGTGCCATGTCCGCACCCAGGATTTGAACCAACGAAACACTGGGCCGCCTGCAGCGGAACGCGCGAACTTAACCACTCGGCCACGGGGCCAGCCCCCAAAGTAACTTATTTCTGATGTTTAAGCACAAAGGATAAGGAAGGGGACATGAGACTGTATAGAAAAGCAACAGCCTGACCAAGCAAAGTGTTGCATGGCTACTGACAGGTCTGTATACCATTGAGCAGACAGAGTGGGAGCTGTTGAAACATTTTGAAGAGAATGTGACATCGTCAGATATATATTTTAGAAAGTTTGGGGAGTGAAGAGCAGGGATTGAAAGCAGAGTCAGAGAGACTAATTAGGAGACTATTGCAATAGTCTACACTAAAAATTATAAGAACTCAGACTATGACAGTGACCATGGAATGGAAAGGAGGGAAAGAGAAGAAGTATTCTCAGGAGGTAGATGGGTGAAGACGACTGTAGAGTTGCCTGTATTCATTCGGCTTGGGCAAAGTGAGAGTAAATTGCTCTTGGCAGAATTATTTTCACTGCCATAATGAATAATTACTTGTCATTTTCATGAAGTAAAAAGAATCAATGGCTTTCTGGGGATCAAAGTTATGTTTAGTCTAAGAACCTAGAAGATAATTCTATCAAGATTTCAGAATCAACACAAAGTAGACCTAGGCTGCTCTTCATGAAAATCTAGGCAGAGAAATTAGCTTGAAATGCGCTAAGACTAGCCCATAATATAAGAGAAGTGGCTTTGAGTTATGATTGATTTATTTCCTTTACAAGAAAAGTAAATATGAACGAGACTTTCCTCACATGCAGATAGGTGCGATTATTGCTCACATGGCATGATTTAAGGAACCACTTACAAAGCCTCCCCTGCCGCTGTCCTTACTGGTGTCCACAATTCTCATCACTGTGGAAGAACTGTGCGTTAGGGTTGAGAAGTTGCCAGTGTCAGAAGACGCTGAAAATCTTCCTGAGCTCTTGAGGCACCATAGAGACTCAGGAAAGGTGAGGTCAGACCTCATGTGGAATGACAGAAACGCGCATGAGTATGAAGAGCCTTCTCTGTATTTTCAATTAAAGTGTGGTTTAATTAGAGCATAGCTAATCAGATTATGGCTTAATGAGGTCTAATCTAGCTCTTCCCAATCAAATGTTAATGTCCTTACAAAAGTCTAAGGATCTTACTAAAATGCAGATTGTGATTCAGTAGGTTTCAGATGGGACCCGTCCAACAAGAGATACATTTCCAACAAGTTCCAGGTGATGTTATGCTGCAGACACTGGTTTAAAATAAAGTGTCAGAAAGTAGGGGGTAAGGTGATCAGAAGTTAACAAATGAATTTCCTCCCAGGGCTCTGAGGGAACAAGACACAGGGCAGGCAATTTGGGGCGGGGGTGGGGGTGGTATAGGTAGAAAGATTTATTTGCGTTCATATTTCTTTCACATAAAGGATGTTTCTGAATGCCATTCATCTATATGGCAAAGAGAAGCTGGTTCCTCTGAGCAATGCTTTATTTCTGCAAATATTGTCAACATTACCATCAAGCGCTCATGGAAATCTTCACTTTTCTGAGAGTAGGGTTTAATGGCACAGATAACCTAGCCATGCATGACTAGTTTGTAAACAAAATGTCTGAAGATGATTCAAAAGGATCTGGAGGCAGATTCGCAAATGCACAAATTGTAAGAAAAAGGAAGAGAAACTATTTACAAAAGTAACATAGGGAACTGGAGGTGATCCAGTAGAATTCCCATCTCAAAAATACCTCGTTCTACGCCACTCACTTGCATATTTTCAGCTGAACTTGCTTTTATTTTTTCTAACAATCTAAATAATTGCTCACATTTTCCACTTCATATAGATACATCCTTTTGTAATTAGAAGAAAAAAATGCACCTGGTTGAATATAAGCCAAAGCGTAAAGCTGAAGTGAAGACATTAGATATAGGTGACAGAGCACTTTAAGGTACAATTAAAAGATTGGCTCTGGCTGTATTTATCATCCCTTCCTGCATAAAAAATAGTGGTTTATTTTTGATGAAAGATTAAAATTTTACTAAACTTTGACACTTTGGACAGCAACAATGCCAACAAATGGAAATTTCTTCTGGCCTGAATTCAGCCTATAAAAACTTTTATTCTTTGTTTAGCAGTTACTTTATCTGGGTCAGTTATTTAGTTATTTTATATTTTAAATAGATTAAAAATTTGTGACCACGTCCTGTTACCTGGCTTTGAACATCAAGCCTGTAGCTCTGTTCCTGCTATATAGCATTTCGCTGAACTTGTTCCACACACAGACAGGCATAGTATAAAAAGGATTAAAACTGCTTTCTGTATCCTCAACTTTATCAGGCATAACACAGAAATCTCCATCATTCATACAGCCTAGAGAGTTCTAAAGCATTAACAATTTGTCTGGCTTATATGATATAAAAGCCAAAAAGTATATATTTTTAAACCAATGACCAAATCCGACCATAATGCAAAAAGTTGTATTGCAGGTTTGATTGGTACAATTCCTGCTGAATGAATGAAATAAGGCATGCTTCTGGAAAAGCCAGAGTCCAGTAAACTTGACAATAAAAATCTCATCCAAAGGGGTTAAAAAGGTATTTGGGGAAACAGGCTGCTTTGCAAGAAAGGGCCTATCTTTGATGTGTAAATATTTTCTCTTTTTGAATTTGTCAGGATGAACAACATAAGGCATTGGCTTTTGCAAGAAAAAAGTTGTGAACAGCTGCTTTAGTCGTACGTGTGAGGCTTTGATTGTGACGCTCCTGGAGTTAGTTCACCATCCCTCATCCTCTGTCCAGAACTGCTTTTAAGAGCTGAGTTCCAACAGAGCTCACAGGGCTTGCTCGAGGCAAACTGTCAAGAAAGGAAGCTTGTTGTTCAGTAACCTGCAATCCCTCCCCTCCTCTTCCCTTCTCTTCACTCTCTTTCCAGCCCTCTGTGTCTGTCTGGGGTAGGGAATCTATTTTTCTGTATTTCTTCTACAAAGTCAAAGGTTTGTTATGGGAAGGGAAAAGCTATTTCTGACAACATCCATATAATAAACTGGTTAACAGAGAACATCTCCTAAAATCCAATTAGTACTTGACAAATCTACCACATTTTCTTAAGCGATTCTTATGCATATTGCATTATGATGGATTGTAATTCTTTTTTTTTTTTTTTTGAGGAAGATTAGCCGGAGCTAACTACTGCCAGTCCTCCTCTTTTTGCTGAGGAAGACTGGTCCTGAGCTAACATCTGTGCCCATCTTCCTCTACTTTTTATATGTGGGACACCTACCTCAGCATGGTGTGCCAAGCAGTGCCATGTCCTCACCTGGGATCCGAACTGGCGAACCCCAGGCCACCGAGGAGTAGAACGTGCGAACTTAACTGCTGCGCCATGAGGCCTGCCCCTGTAATTCATGTTTTATGTATTATCAGTAATTAATATTGCTAGAAGTACTATATTTTTAAGGCTATTTCTCCCAAAAGCCTAGTTAAAACAGGTTTTCAATGCAAATACGAAAAATCAACATACAAGATGAAAATAAATCATCATTTATAAAATACGAAAAAATGTGATAGAAAAATAAAATTAGATAAGATGAATCTCTCTCTCACTCTTTCTCTCTCTGTCTCTTTCTCTCCCTCCCTCCATTCTTTTTGAAATCCTTAAAGTATCAAAAAGATGAAAAGAAAAGGACAACCAAATGAATACGAAAATAGTCAAAAGAAAGTTGAAATTTAGATGAAATGGGCATTGAGGGAATTGACCAGTGGTAGAAGTGGTTTTAGGGGACTGGACTTTAGATACTGTCCTGGATTCTAAGAGCATGGTCAGAGATCCTCTTGCCTTAGAATCACTTGCCAACTCATTTGATATGCAAATACTTGAGCCCTGCCACAGACCTCTGAATCAGAGTCTCCAGAAGTTAGGCCTTTATCAGCGTTTTAAACAAGCCCCTCTGAAATTCTTATATACCTCATTGTTTGAAAACCTCTGCATGACTGGCCTTGTGTGCTTGACAGTGACAGTGTCTAAGGCTAATGGTTTTCTTTCCTTGCATTGTAGGTGTGCAAAAATGTCATGTTGCTTCACAAAGTGCTAGACAGTTATTTGCCTCTTCTCAAGTTATCTGTCCCTGAAAACTCTTCAAGAACTAGGAGGATGTAACTCAGCTCTCACCAAAGGGTTCTCAGTTTCACAAATTTGTTCCTCATTTTTTGTGGTATTTCTTACGTCAACTATCAAGTTATCAACTTTCTAAAAAACCAATATAAAATATGTTGACAAACAAAGCTAAGTTTATTAACCTACAAGAGTAAGAGAGAACACTGCCTCAGTGAGTCTTAGTAGCATCTTAAGAAGGCAGATGTCAGTGATGCAGGGTCGGTGAGCCGAGGAGGTTTGATTCTTATCTAAAAGTTGTGGGACTGCCAAAGTGCCGGACCCTACGGGCACTGATACCATTTTAACTTTTTTACATTTTCTTTCCTTTGTCTTGTAAAGAGATAACTCACATACCTATGCCTTAAATTTAGCCTTACTCTCCACCCAACTTTGCAGCAGAAGCGGCAGCAGCAACATGCCGGCAGCAGCTCTGCCTGCCCATGGGTCCCGTCCCCATGCCAGCGGCGGCGGCAGCAGCTCCCCATGCCAGCAGCATCTCTGACTGCCCGTGGATCCTGTCCCCACGCAGCAGCTCTGACTGTCCATGGGTCCTGTCCCCGTGCTATTCTATTCTCTAAATAAAAGAGCACTACTGCCAGATCTTAAGAGTCTAAGAAATCTTTCTTTCGACTCCTCGGCTCACCGACCCCGCATCATCAGGAGAGGATATTTATAGGGTTTGGAGTCTGGGTTTAAGTGGGTCTTAGGGTGGCTGGTTCAAGGTGGGGAATTGATTGGACCTGAGCAACATTTATGACATGATAGTTTAGTATTGGTGGACTTAAGAGAGTAGGGCCTTGAAGTGAACCTTGATAAATAAACTGAAGTTTAAGTGACTTGTTTGCCCAGGTGAGCAATCGATTATTCTGATAGGAGAGCAAATTATTTGCCTAGACAAATTGGTTTGCAAGAATTTTCCTAAAGCAAAGAGCAAAGTTATTTATTGATTTATGACCTTATCCTCTTGGGCTAGAATTTTCTGCAACAGATAGTTGTTATATTAATGCAGACAGCTTCAATTATTACTATCAGTCTAGGCTCTGTAGACAGAGGTGGTCTTTCTTCTCAAACCAAGAAGGATCAAATTCTTAGAGAACTTCATTCAACAAATATTAATTGAATATGCAGTAAAACATGGAAAGTGCCAGGCACAGATACTGTTACTGTCCCCTCCACATATTGCTCATTAAAAATCAATCACAACATTTCTTCCCATTCATCTGAACTTGGCCTCATGATCTTTTTCAAAGTAGCATTTAAGGTGACCATTTTCAGTTCATCGGAGTAGTCGCTCAAATTGCTGTCTAAGGGACTAGGTTAAGCATTTGGGGAATATGAAGGTGAATCGGGCATGCCTTCTGTTCTCAGGGAGTCTGGAGTTAAGAACTCATAGGGAGTACCCTGGGAACATTGCTATGTGTTTGGTTAGAGCAATGTGTAAACGAATGTGAGTAGTATAAAGTCAGTGCAGATAGAGAGCTATTGGTGGCCATTATAAGTGACCTTTAAGGTGAGAACAAAATGTGTGACACTTACATGATAGGGAATGGGAATGACTGAATCAGGAAAAGCTGGGAATGAAAAAATCACACTGTGCTTCAAGAAGAGTATTAATCTGGAAGTAGACAAGAGATTCTGTAAATGCAGAAAATTTATAGGAGGCTATGGTGGGGATTTTGGAAGAACGTAATCTAAGAACAGATTAGGTCAGTTATCAGTAGATGGAAAAGAAGGAGTGAGTGGGGAAAATGTATTACAGACATAGAATTGACAAGTTTTGGCCACAGTGGTTAGTTGTAGGGAAGCAATCAGAGGAGAGGAAAGAAATGACTTTTAAAAATACAAATTTTGTATTTTGGACAACAAAACTTGTTGTTTTTAAATTTTGAGCTAAAATAGTCAACACTCATGAGTGTTGAATACTTCAATCAAAATCCAATACTCATGAGGAGAGAGAGGTTTGAGAGAGATTTGACTGTTATAGTGGATATCTCTTGTTTGTGTCTGCTTAATTTCTCTTCCTTTGGGAAGCTACTTGTTCTCTTCTCCATGTGACTTTTGTGGAATATAAAACTCCAGAACCTGTCCCTCTAGACCACAGGGCAGCCACATATCCCAAATATTGGCACTCTTTTGGGAGTTATATCCTTAAGGTGAAATACTCAGGAATGAAAGCTGGTAGGACCTGAGTCTCCAGGGGACAGTACCCTAAAAAGGTTTTTGTGTATTAATACCCTTGAGTTCCCTAAGATGCTCTAGTTATCATCTTTCTGGAGATATGGTTGTTCATTTCTTTGAGTCTATGAACTAGTCAGTGAGAGCTGAAGCCAACATAATTCCCTGTGTTAGGCAATACTGAGATCCAACAAATATTCCTTAGCTACCTGCTCCAAGATATACTTGCTCCCAGAAGATAAGATTGTGAACTGGTTAAAATCAAGACTAATAGCTTGCTCATCAAGACTCATTTCAGGGCCCTTGCCTCACTGTGCTCACTTCATCTAAAACTATTGTATTGTAAATCCTGCCCGAATAGTTCCCTGCCTTGCTGACTTGCTTTACAATCACTGTAGCCAGGCCCTAAAACCCTGCAAATGTTGACCTTCTTTAGTGTAGTAGATCTAATACGCTCAGCTTTGCTTGATCAACAAGTTTTCTAGTTGTCTCTGGGAGAGCCAAAAGTCAACACTAGTAAACAACCAATAAATCCTTTTTTATTTTCTGGATAAATTAGATTAAATTCTGTTGCCTGCAAGTAAAAACTGCTAATTATAGCATACATTATCATACATGCTCACGGAATGTCATTTTGTGTGCAACTTGTCCCATAAAATTAGACCATCAATTTCTGGAAGGCAAAACATTTGTCATATTGGAGGCTAAGGTGAAATAGTGTAGAACATAAAGAAATAGACAAACTTACTACTTAGTGTTATCCCTTGTCTCTCAGTTACTAGCATATTGCCTTAATAAAAATAGATTTGCAATATTTGTTGTTTGACAATAGCTGTATCTGTTGTGCTAATTAGGTAAGGTCCATAACTTTGAGATATGACACCACAGGAGACAATGTTAGAGTGTCACCCATTTCCTCTAGGGTCCTCTTTTCATTTCAGTAAAAGGAAGCCTATGATTCCTAAATAACTCCATTAACATCTTTTTTGCAAGGCTACCCTTGGGCATTTGTCACAAAGGAAGCCCTTAACGAGTGACTGGCGAGCACGGACGGATAAATGGCCAGGGTAATTCCGAGTTTCTCAGGGGGCTAAATTTTAGTCATCCGATGCAGTAACTGGCTTAATCGCACCCTTTATCGTTGCCTTCCCTCTGTCACCTCTCCACTCCCCACTTCCATGGGGCAAGTGTTTAGACAAAAATGATGTTCCTCAAACGTGCTTGATAACTGCTATGATTTAGTTATGACTTTCTGTTTGCAGGTAATAGAAAGGAATTTTGCCTAAGGTACCTAAATAAGAGGGATTTAGTGGTGGGTTACTGGTGTTGACTCCCCAGATCGCCAGCAGCGATACCTGTTTATCAAGCACAGCTAAGTTTGCACACAACTCTTGCTTCTGGAGAGAACCCAACCAAAGCATAGCCTTCTTAGGAAAGCATGTTATCCTCATCCTTTCATGGTAAAACAGTTCCTAGAATTGCACCTGGGATAACTTTATAAAAAAATTATTTATTTATTTTTTTTTCTTTAAATATTTTATTTTATTTTTTTAAAGATTGGCACCTGAACTAACGTCTGTTGCCAATCTTCTTCCCTTTTTCTTTTCTCCTCCTTCTTCTCCCCAAAGCCCCCCGTACCCAATTGTATATTTTAGTTGTGCATCCTTCTAGTTGTGGCATGTGGGACGCTGCCACAGCATGGCATGATGAGTGGTGCCGTGTCCACGCCCAGGATCCAAATTAGCAAAACCCTGCACTATTGAAGTGGAGCACATAAACTTAACCACTTGGGCACTCCTTGGCAGGAATGGTGTCTGATTTCTCTTTTGTCTACTGAGTGCCTAGGACAGTGCATATCACAGAATAGCTAATCAACAAATGTCTGCTGAAGGAATCATCGTGGGCTAAGTAGCCTGGCTGCAGGGCCTGATAATTCCAGGGATGTGACGGTCACAGCCGACTGGAATTGAACCATGCTAAGGAGTGAAAGAGGCATTCATTCAATAAGCATTTTAGCCAATCCATACCTCCTAACTATGACTGGTCCTCAGGCAGCATGCGCTGGGATGGCTGGACCAGTTGTCCATGGTTGTTGTCCATTCTAATGCTTGCTTTGGCTGTTCTCATTGGTACATGCTCATGCTCTGCTGCTTGTTAAATATTTTCATATCATCCCCGTTCATAACCATTCATCAACCGCTTTATTTCAGATGTGCTTGAATCTTGCTTTTGAAATCTGAAGAGAATGCTCTTTTATTTTGCATGTTCCATATTGTAATGTCTCTTCTCACCAGTTCTTCAGCATTTCAAAGAGAGATGGTATCTTGGTCAAAGTCATTGTTTATTTCTAAAGCATATGTACCTGATCGTGCGTCCATGCAAGTATTTGTTTTCCTCCTCAGGAAGTGTATTTCTTATCATCGCTGATTGCACTGGCCTAGTGCCAGCCTACTCTCTTAGACAGCATCAAATATTAGTTTTGGTTGATACTGTAGAACATTATGTATGATAACCTGGACAGTTTTAAGTCAGTGCTTAAAACCAATCAATCAGAAAATAATGTTTTGGTATCTACTATAAGTAAAGCACCGTAAAAGTAGCCAAGGGCATATACAAAAATTTCAGCAATGATCTCTGCCTTCTAAATATTTAAGATTCCAATCCAGGTCTGGTACACGGTATTTATACTGTGCCAGGCAAGTAACTTAACCCGGTGCCTCATTTACTCATTTGTAAAATGAGGATAATAATTAATGTGCGGGTTTGACGTAAAATTTTAAACATATGAATGCTCCTTAACACATCATAGGCACTCCAAAATGGCCACTGTGATAACCATAAGTCTAATTGCAAAGTTGAGATGTAAAACACGTGTAACTATATAAATTATCACCTGATAGATATCAAAAGGCAGGATAAATTTTTCACACGCACAGAACCTACAGTACTGTGAATTCAGCAGAAGCTGCCATTCTGGCCTGGAGAAATCTGGGGAAGCTTTTTAGAGTAAGTGGAATTAGAACTGAGTCTTGAAGATGAGGTAGACTTTGAACAAGCTTAAGGTGAACAAGCTCACTGTCTTAAGATGAGACAGTGCAAGTGTGCTGGGGTGCTGGGGACAGGTTCCCTAACCATACTGTGTTAGGCTTCGGGCGGAGCCCAGGGGCTGGGATCAAGGGCAAAAAGAGCCTATAGCTCCTTCCCCTGACCATGACAAGATCAAATTGAGGAGGTTAAAATTTGGTTGTAATCGTGCATAATGAAGGTAAAAATCGAGATTGTAATGGGCTGAATTTGAGAGGAAACATGTAGGGTAGGGCAGAGGCTGGGAACCTTGCTGATGAGGTCATGGCTGAATCAGAGATGACATGAGTATGCTCAACACTGACTTTTTGAGAGTCAACATTTTTCTCATTCTACTCATCCTCCCTGGGATGAGCATATATAGAGTGATCAAAATGAATGTTAAAAATCACTTGCTTCATTTTTTCCCGCCTTATGGAATTTATTAGTAAGAGTGGTATTTTAAGTTATTCCTTCATGGAACAGAGAAAACATTTCACATTTTCTATTTTACATTTGTCTGAAAATTGGCTGTATTTTAAAGAAAATATACTCAGTCCACTCCTCAAAAGAAAATTTTAGAAATGAAGGTAATGTGAAAGAACAAATATGTTCTAGAGTTATTCTTAAAATCATCACATGCAATGTAGAGATGAAGGTGTTAACTTCGGTCCTCAGGTCCATTTTTATGTCACTGGGCAAAACTGATGCCTGCACTGAATTATAGGTATGAGAGCCATTATCTCCCAGGCGCACCTTGAAAAAGAGATGTCTAATCTCAATAATGTGACTTTCCACATTAAATAAATCCCCCATGTTCAGTAGTTCGTTCTTAAGGAGAAAATGCCTTATCCCTCCCCCGCTCACCTCTACTAGTCTTAAAAAGAGAAGAATCTCAAAGAAATTTGAATTTTCAGTAACCACAGTTGATTTTGTTTCTTCTTAATATTCTTCATCATACTGTGTGTGTGTGTATGTGTGTGCGCAAATGTGTGTGTGTTATATAATGGATGAATAAACTCAGGAGAATCAGTTTGCTTGCCAATTGTTTACCATAGAAACTATTTTTCTTCATATTGACTTCATTCTCCATTTTTTATGCTAACGTGTATGCTTATAAAAAAAGCAATTAGCCTAATAAGCCTAGTTGAATTAACACAGCTCTTAGGCGATACTTGGATGACACTGGAGAAAGTATTTAACTAGGGTTTTGAAAGGCTCAGGAGCTTCCCAGTCCCGCTTTGGAGATGAGCTACCCCAGAGGAGCATCCTACAGAAGCTTTATTTGCTTTCTAGAAAATCTGCTCTACATACTTCCAACCAATTCTACGCTAGTAATAATGTGCAGCTTGGCATTTGGAGGAAAGTTTCTGACCAAAGTCTGTTCAGTTTTGGCGTCAGTGCTGCGTCTTCTCCCTTATAATTGCGTGAGATACGGTTAATGGATTATATAGAATGATCATTTGAGCAATAGAAAGGAGAGAGGGAATTCTTTTTTCTGTAAATTTGACTTTACGTGACTTCTGCCTCTCTCTTCACCCAAACCAGTGTATCCACCCCTCCCAGCCCCAAGCACACAGCCTCTTCAAGGAAACAGAAATAAATACTGATTAAAAAAAAGAAGAGAGAAAGGTGAAATTACATGTTCACGTTAGTGTCCCCAGCCAATGTCTTGCTTTACTGAGTGACAATAAGTTTTTATTTTTATTTTACTTATTTATATCTTTACTGTTATGGAGGGGCATACAGTTCACACATGTATACACATGGCAGTAATGTAAAAAGTTAAGTATTACTAAATATCTAAAATTAAGGGTTTTTTAGACGCAAGTCTTGTATGAATGGCATACACCTTATTTCATATTTTAATTTAGGTATGAAATTATCCAGTTTGAGAAATTCAGAGACAGGGTTCTCTAGAGTCAGAATTTTAGAGCTAGAAGTGATCATCAGTATTGTTTAGTCCAACTCTGTATTGGAACAAAGGACTACAGAGATAACTAGCACTTGCTTCTAATAAAGGGTAGAAACAAAACTAATAAGACTAGAATCCAAATCTTCAGTGAACTATAAAGTGATCATGCTTTCTCTTTAACCAATTTCAAAATAGTGTCCTCTTACAACACTAACTTTCCTCTTAAACACAGCATTACAAAATCTTAGATGTTTAGCACTGAAGGGCCTTGACCAGTTGGCATGATCACTCTTCCCTCTATGCCACTCTGGTGCTTACTAGCTAAACGTCAGCTCTGCTCGGCGATTATTAGTGAAGATTCTTCATGTTTCCTGACACACTCTTCTTCTATTAATACAGCTAAGAACTGTGCTTCTCCTAGTTCCAGGGCCACGTTATTATGCCAGATTTCCAGTGGGGTCAGCTCTGACCTCAAATGCCTCTCTGGCTTAGACGAGTCAGTCTAGCTCTCTCTGGATATTTTCTTTTATCTTTTTTTACCTAATTGACATGAGCTGCACCTGGCACTATATTATTACTTCATCCTATTTAGACCCACAGGCTATTTCAGCTTATAAAGGTCATGTCTTATTTTAGCTGGTTTCAGCTAATTTATAGCCATCAGAAAATGAATTAGACAGCAGATTCACTGAAGACCGTATCTACACCATGACCAAATTTCCAGTTGATTCCATCAAATTGATGAAAAATTAATCTAGTCAGTTGTTTGGCTTTTATGAATTAAACAACTGATTAATTTATTGTGTCACTTTTCAATAATTGTGCTGTATTCTTGATGAAAAAAATTAATATTGTATAAAGGTCTAACATCAGTGGAATGTCACCAGAATTTTGACTGCTAGGATCAGAAATACCCACTCCTAAAACTCTTCCTTGGGAATGACCCCTAGCAGTTTTACAGTCACCTGCTGATAATTTGATTTAAATCACATTTCCTCAATCTGTTGGTGAGTACCATATGCCATTTAGGATGGGATGAAGAGATGGCTTTGGGTGAGACATATTGTGTCTATTTCCTCCTCCGACCTAGCAAGTTTGTCAGTGTAATCGAAAAAGAATATTGTTATAGCTTTTAGAACTTGGTGTTTGAAAGCTTTTCTTAATTGGGTTCAATAATTTTTAATAGAAGAGCATGGTGGACAGAAAACTGTAGTGACTAACTTGAGCATGATAAAAAGTAAAGTTCTTTTAAATAATTAATAGCTGCTAAAAGGTCCCATGTGTTATGGAGAGGGGAGGGAGATGACCAGATTTAATCAGAGGATTCAGGAAGGAGGGTTGATGAAAGAGATTAATCAGACTAGAGCGTGGTCATATGAGGGACAGGATCAGATGATTCACTCACAAAAATGAGTAAGAGCAAAGGAGGCAGAGGTGGGGGCGGGTGACATGGTGGAGAAAACCGCATATGCGGTGGTAGTCAGATGTCAAACCTCATTAAAGAAGTTGTCCAAAACATCTCTAATGAGCTGGAAACAATGTGCGACTCACCTGGTTAGAGGCTTTTTTGCACAAATTCAAACTCAGGCCAGGTTGCTCAATGGGTCTTCAGAGAAATTACATACACTGGAGTGAATCCTAGCCAAGGAGAGCTGTGTTAACAGACTTTCCCCAGCCACATAACTTTGGCAATTGAGGCGAAGATAAAAATCCCTTTCCTCTTTCACTGATACTGAATTGGCTTCACCTATATGTTGCCATTCCTAATTGCTACAGAAGATAGCAGGGTTAGAGAAACCAAAATAAGAACAACAAAGTAGGCAACACAGTTTTTCTAAAGTGTAGGGACCGGGCAAGGCTGGGGGCCAGATATCAGTGAGCAGGGGAAGGATTTGATGGAAATCTGTGCTCCTCTGCCAACGGAGTTAACTACGCTGAGCCACCTAAGCCATCTGTATATGCAGAATGACCTTGGCAGAAGTGGAACACATTATTTGTTTCCATGGAAGAAGGGTTGTTTTTTCTTTTTAATCAGGCGACATGGTCTAGTGCAGAGGTGTCCTCACTTTTCCTGCCAAGAACTCCTGGGCATCTGATGAAATATTGTGAACTTTTTTCAAGTTTTTGATCTAAGTTTGTCTTCCACGTATGCTTTAAAATTAACGGATTAAAAAAGTCATCAGACCTCAACTCATTTTTTTTTTCTTTTCTTTTCTCCAGTTGTAAGTACCAGAAGGAATGATCTTCCGCAATCATCCTTTTGATTATGTCACTATTTTTAAATAACTTAAAAAAGAACTCCTAGTTTTCATTTGCATCAAAATAAAACGTTCTGACTCTCTTTCTTTGTCCGTCCTGTACCTGATTGTTCTTATTTTATTGTGCACGCTGCTCTCTCCTCCCTTCTGCAGCCGGATGTCAGCTCCTTGCCATCCTGCTTCCCTTATTATTTTCCTCCTTCAAGATTTACTATTGTCCTCACTTAAAACATCACTGTTAAACTGGGTCACTTATTTCTGTCCGAACTTTAATTTTTATAACTTTATTGCAACTGTCTTCTGTTCTATGTGTATACCTATGTGTATACCTGTTTCTGATACTATTTTTAATTCATATGCATTTCTGTTGCTCCCTTCTCCATCAACAGTTTGTAAGTTCCTTAAGCACAGGAGCACTATACTCTTCTTTTTTGTCATTATCTCAGTGCAAGGCTTATCAATGTCAGTTGATTATTGGTCCCATTTTATCAGTAAATGCCATGCTTCTTCGGTCTCCGCTCAAGATTGGGCAGACTGTATTGCTTTGCTCTCAGATTAATCTTCCATTTTCTGTTTCTTCAGGTTTCTATCTCAAGTTTTAACATGTTTCCTTTGAAATAACAACAAGTGGTCTCTCTGGACACACAGTGGATGGATTCAAGTCTACTGTGTCATGCTTTGGAAAGCCTGGAGAGCATAAGGTAAGTAGCAAGCCCCTAATATGTAGCCTTCCATCTGCCCAGTAGTTACTTGACCCTGTGCTTGTGTGTGTAGTGTTAGGGCTCACTTATTCACATACTCAGCAGTAGCCAGTGTGTATGTTATTTTGTTTATAGCGTAAGCTTCCAGAAGTATCACTTTTCTATTGATTATATTGTATAATTCCTAGTGTGGTGTTATGTTTCCTGTCTCTCTTAATTACTTATTAATGATAATTAAACCACTAAACACATTTTCTTTAACAAATATTTCCAAACCAAAAAAAAAGAGAAAAGAAAAAACAAAACAAAAAAACACTTTGTAAATGATGGCATTTCCCACATAAGCCTCACTTGAGTCTCAGCCATGATCTTGTGACTTGCTGCGAGAGCCAGATCCACTGGCAAAGAAAGCCCTGTGAGCAGAGCGTCGGGACCATGTAGAGCTTTAAACGTGGAGAATTTAGGCCCAAACATGTATCTGTGGGCATGTGCAATATCCGCTTCTTTTCCGAAGTCTCAGACTGACCCCAAACAACCTTTTTGTGGAAGCCTGCCCTCAAGGCTGGGTTAGTCATGTCATTCCTCTGCCATCACCCTGTCTCTCCGAGCGTGAGCCCGACTCTGAGATCATTGTACTAATTTAAAATATTTGGAAACCAGCAAAAAGACAGATTTGAGGATATCCTGACTAAGTTCCTGTTCCAGGAGGCCCCAAACTTTCCATTGTGCTGAAAATGTCAAATTCAGCCCTTCAACATTTCTTTAAACAACTCTTCCCAGTAGCCTCAATAGTAAAAATAACCAATAATTGAGAGAGAGAGCGTGAGTTAAGATGGCATGGTAAGAATACTCCTTTTAAGTTTTATCACAATTCTGGCTAGGAAAAAATATATATAGTGCTGGTGGGACCTCTGGGCATGTGAGTTAGAGAACACCTGTAAGTGAGCTTTGTGAGGTGTGCGTGGGTGGGGGGAAGTTTGGGCAAAATAATGAAGAAAGATGACTAATTGATCTGGACTGTTATTTCTATCTTTAATTATGTAAGGCTGCCTCCCTCAGAATCGGGAGGAGCTTGTTAAAAACGCCCCACAGGACTCCTGGGTCATCCTCCGTTGGGGCTTGTATTCACGGAACCCAGCCTTCTTAACAAGCTAACCTGAGTGATTCTCATCTTCAGTAAAGTTTAAAGACCACTGATACACACTCAAATGGTAAATAAAAAAAATCCACCGAGTGCTTTGTGCTGTGCTGGATGCTGAAATACGAGAGTAAATAAAACAGACGCACTTCAAGAGTTCCCAGAGGGAAATTATAATAAAGGAAGTGAACAAGTCATGCACTCCTGTAGTGTTTCTTCAAACTGGACAGCTTGAGGACTGAGTTTTTAAGTAGGTTACTTTTAGTTCCTTGAAATGGAAGTGAATTTTCTTACCAATTAAATTATCTAAATAATTTAATTTATTTAAAAGGTTCTTAAAATGTTCTAGCTGGTGCAGTCAGAAAGTTATGAGGTTATTTGCCTAAGCCAATCTAGGATGTTTTGGCAGCACTGGTGGGCAAAATTGTGTCTTTGGGGCTCCAGCTTCTCCTTTCTTTGTCTCTAGCATCTCCATGATGTTGCTACAAGGGTCCCTGGCCTCATGGCCCTTCCTCTGTGTTCCTACCCGAGCTGCTCTAATGATACGGGTCTAATGGAGAGTGCTAAGCTGGTAGTCAAGGGAAATGGATTTGCACTGTGGCTCTGATCCTAAATAAATTGTGTGGCTTTGAGCAAGATCTCAAACTTGTCTGAAAAAAGTAAAGAGTAGGGTTTTAGGAGCTCTGATATTCTCTCCAGTCCTGTTTGTATGATTCACTGAGTTCTCTGTGCATCGCACTTCAAGATGGAAGCGGAGATTTTCCTTAGGCAGGAAGAGAGGCTGCATGTGGTGGAGTCTTAGATGAGCATTGGAGCAGGCATCTGAGCAGGGCCCCTTGGAGCTAGTGAAGAGTCAGAGTGCCAGGTTTAAGTGAGCCCAGCTCTACCTCTGCCTTGCTGTGTGAGATGTGAATACATCCTCTGGCTTCTCTCTGATTTATTTTCCTCATTTTTGGGGTGGAGACAGTAATGATAACTATCCCCATAGCGTCACTGTTGACAGTACCAAGGGGTGCGAGTAGATGTGTTTAAGGCACATGGTGGGCATTCCATAAATGTTTCTTTATTTGCTGTGAAGGTGTAGTTTATTCAATGCCTTACTTTATCTTCCCAAAGTTGGGCTACTTATTTATTTAACAAGCACATGCAGGTCTTGTGATGTTCCAGGAACTGATCTAAGAGCTTGTCTTTAATGGTAATTCTGTTAATCTTTATAACAAGCCTGTGGGGAACTATTATTACCCCCATTGGACAGATGAGGAACCTAAGGCACATAGCCTGCCCATGGTCTCCCAGACAGCAGGCCAGGCAGTCTGGGTGCATAGTCTATGCTCTCACTCATTGTTCCAGTAGCCAAATGGAAGGTCAGAGGACAAGAAATGGAGTGGAATACAGGCAAGTCACCTATATTCGTCGTCAAAGACTGTGTAAATTTGTTGTAGCAGAAAAAGATCATTATAACTCAGAAAAGATTTAAAATTATGTGTTAACCTACAAAATGTCCAACGGTTGGGTGCTGCTTTTGAAGAGACCTTAGTCTGACCTCAGAAATATTTATAAAGCATTTTAAATCTATACACAGTCCCTCCTAGGAAAACCAAAGGGTGAGAACATTAAGAATCTTGAAATAGGAGTTGCAGCACTTCTTAACATCCTCCTTCCCACATGTCGTTATATCACACTTCTCAGAGGAATGGTAACTCATGCGGCGGGGCTCCCCTGCTCTGCTTATAGCTCCTAAAACTCCCCAGCGCGACAGAAACACAGCCCGCCTGCAGCCTCAGGTGCAGCCTTAACTTCTCTCTCTTTATTGTTTAGATAATTATGCATTATCTGTTTCCTTCTTTTTTCCTTTTTTTACGTATTCTAAGAAAATATAAATGTAACATGTTGCAGGGGTGAATCCTATTACGGATGTAATCACTAAGGCTTGTTGCTTACCTGGCTTCCCTCACTCTGGGGTTTAGAATCTTGGTTGTGATAACCAGTAAGGTTTTTTTAAACTGGAGACTTTATAAAACAACAAAATGATTAGTTAAGAGTAACCGTGGATTAGAAGCTACTGTATCTACATCTTAATATATAATAAAACCCAGCGTAATTATTTACAATAAACTGAATGATAGGTATTTCTAATAATTATTTCCATTCTTGCCTCGTTAGTTAATGGCCATATTTAGCCAATGACAACTAAGAAAAAACTTTTCCTAGGGTTGCTTTCTATTGGTAAATTTTTCTACTGCTCAAATTCAGCCCGACTTCTTAGGTAATATGAGATTCCATCCTGGGATGTTACTTCCTTATTTCAAGTTTCCTTTGCTACAAGCAGACAGTTCTCAGCCTCTTTAAGTAAAAACTTTCCATCATTCATATTTCTACAGGAGTTCACTCCTAGTAACATGCTCTGCCAAATGCCTGCTGTTAATTATGTATTGGCAGGGGGGCGATTTCCCGTGACTGAAACATGGTCCTGAAGCTTTCTGTCTCCATCTGAGTTCTGTCTTCTTGCTCAGCCGACTTTATTTATTTATTTATTTATCGAGGAAGATTAGCCCTGAGCTAACTGCTGCCAATCCTCCTCTTTTTGCTGAGGAAGACTGGGAGCTAACATCCATGCTCATCTTCCTCTACATTATACGTGGGTGGCTTACCACAGCATGGCATGCCAAGCGGTGCCATGTCCGCACCCGGGATCTGAACCAGCAAACCCTGGGCTGCTGAGAATCGGAACGTGCACACTCAGCTGCTGCACCACCGGGCTGGCCCCTCAGCTGCCTTTATGTTCTTTCACTCATCAAACTTTGACTGAGTACCTACTCAGGCTAGACACTGCTGGGGACTGAGGTTACCAACATGAGTAAAATACAACCTCTGTGTTCTGGAAGCTTACCCTTCAGAGTGGGACAGCCATTTAGACAGACACTTATAATATTATTTGATAATTGCCATGATAGAGAGATGCCCAGGTGTCATGGCAACCTTAGAGAGAGATATCAATTGCACACTAGCAAGATGGGGGCAGAGAAGACTTCACAGAAAAGGTGGCCTCTAAGTCAGGTTTTGAAAAGAGAGTTTTGAAATTAGGTAATGGATGATGTTGGAGAGGCCAGAGTACTCTGGAAGGAGAAGCAGCATGTGCAAAGACATGGAAAAGTTAGAGAATTGGTGTATTCAGGAAAGTAAAAGAAGTTTACTATAGCTGGGCATAAAGTATGCAGGATAGATGGGGTGACCCTGTGATGGCAGAAGTCCTTTGGGGCTAGGTCATGAAGGTTCTTGGACTCTGTGCTAATGTCTTTAGCTTTGTCCTGAAGGTATTAACCTTGATTGGATTCCAGGCCCGTTTTGAAATCTGAAAGAAACAGAGCAACTTCTCCATAGAAAAATGGACATTTACACAGCAAAACCCAAATTCATACAGATTTCAGAAAGCTTCCAAGTCCCCAGATTAACATTTAGGACTTTAGATGATGTTTACGTTAACCCTGAGCTAACATCTGTGCCAGTCGTCCTCTGTTTTGTATGTGGGATGCCTCTGCAGCATGGCTAAAGAGTGGAGCAGGTTCACGCCTGGGATTCAAACCTGCAAACCCGGACTCCTGAAGTGGAGAGCCCGGAACTTTAACCACTTGTCCACAGGGCTGGTCCCCTGAACTTCCTTTCTTAAGGAAGTTACATATGGTAACTTCTATGGTACGGTAATGTATTACTCTCTTTAAACTATCTGTCCAATTTGGCCGATGACTCAATGGTATCTCTGTAACTGCTTTTAGGTATAGACACATTAGATACACTGAGTAATCTAGATTGTAAAACAAAAGCCTTTTTTAGGTTTTTCATTTATAATATGACAGCTTTTTAAAATGGCAGACATTTGGCCTAGTTTTAAAGTTTTGCTAAAAAGTAGATGTGGAGGTGCATGATCAGCCTTTTATCTAACAATCTCTAATTTCCTGTCACTATACAGAATTCTGGCTTAGAGCTAACACAGCTCGGAAAAAGACAGTGTTAAAATCATGTCAACCCCACGCGTATCTCTGACAGAATAATTAATAGCATGCAAGCTCTAAAGGATCTTCTCCCCTATCCTTTACAAGAAAATGGGATTTTCCATGTGCCAACTTGCTATACCAAGGTAGAGAGTTTTCAGAAAGGATGGATGGAGAATTACTTCTGTGAAAACACGGGTATAGAATCACAACTCATTAAGCCCAAGCTAGATAAGGGTACACAGGAATGTTCTTTGCAGGAGAACCAGCCAGCCTTATCATCTGAATAGGGGTACCAGGATGACTACAACCATCTCACATTCTCAGACTATTCTCCACTTTGCTACTGAATGGGAGATTATTTTATTGGGAGATTTGTTCTAAAAAGTATTAAATTATCTGCACTTTCCCCTGATTTAAAAAGTAACACATACTGGTTCATTTAAAAACTGGAAAATACAGCAATTATAAAGTAGAAAATGAAATCCAGAATTCCGTCATTCAGAGGGAGAAACGTGTAAACATGTATATCTTCAAATACACACACACAATACTATGTACAGAGTATTCATAAAATAAGAAAGAAAGAGAGAAGCTTAAAAAGACTGATTTTTTGGTACATCCTGATTATCACTGTGAAATCTACTGAGTTGGTAGAAATGATTTTTTTTTAACACAGGGCTCGTTACTATTCCCCACTAAAGAGGGACCATGAAAGTAAGTTTTCCAGCAACGAAATTTACTCCAAGAATGAATATTATGAAACTGACTTGGGGCTGGCCCCGTGGCCGAGTGGTTGTTTTCGCTCTCCGCTTTGGCGGCCCAGGGTTTCCCTGGTTGGGATCCTGGGCGTGGACATGGCACTGCTCATCAGACCATGTTGAGGTGGTGTCCCACATGCCACAACTAGTAGGACCCGCAACTAAAAATATACAACTGTGTACTGTCGGGGCTTGGCGAGGAAAAAAAAAAAAGAAGATTGACAACAGTTGTTAGCTCAGGTGCCAATCTTTGAAAAAAAAAAAGAAGCTAACTCAAAGAATGCCATGAAATACATATTGTGATGGAGTTAGTGGTTCTTGGTTTTCTAAGGCAAACAAATCAATCATCTCTTCATTTCTAATTTAAAATAATATATAGATTTGTTTTCAAAAAATGTGTTAAGGCTCAGGAACTAAATTATATAACAAACAAATGCATGTAATATGAGAAAATAAAATTCAGAGTTGCCACTAATTGATAGCTTGGTGCCCAACTTTGAGCTTCTTGTTAACTACCTTCAACTGGGCAAAACAATGAGTCACTGAATCTTTCATTGACCAATAGAATTTCATATAACTAAGATGTTTCCCGCTCCTAAACCCTGAGAACAACTTTTTATGGACGAGAACTTTTCTGTTTTTTCTGTTTTTCTTTCTTTCTTTTGTTTTTAAAATTTTGTGGAAAGATGTTTTTTTTTTTTCCTCCTTAAGCAGTAACTGTTATCCTGATTTTTATAGGGCACAATGATTTCATTTTTAATGGCAAGTCTGCAGTCTGGGGTGGGGGAGTGGCAGAGGGTGGTTCTCCTCCAGGAGGCTTCTCCAGCTTGAGCAAGACTTGCCCAGGCCCTTCGGACCCTTAGGTGGAGTGCAGAAAGATTCTTTATAAGAGCCAGGCTTTACAGAGCACTACTGTATTTGAGAGGCCCCTGTACACTAGAGCTTTGCAGTGATATCGCTATTCTACCTCCCAGGAACTCGATGCCATAGGTACTGCTATCACTTCCATTTGAAGTTGGGGAAACTGAAACTTGGAGAACTTAAGTACATGCTCCGTGTCAAATCTCTAGTAAGTGGGCTGAGCTGGTTTGGAATCTATGTCTGAATCCTAAATCCATGAACTTAAAAAATGGCTGTCCATTCCCTTTTCATTGGTGGTTCCTACACTCAAGTTTGGTCAAAGTATAAGGTTAGGAATTTGTGTGAAGTTGTTTCTGTGGGAAGCTAGAGTCCAGGTGAAAATAAGTCTGCGGATCAAGAATCAGTAGAAACGAATGGTGAGTCCAGCAGTCCTCAAGTTGTGGCCTGCATTAGAATCACTTGGGGGGGGTCTGTTGAAATACAGATTTCTGGGCTCGGCCCACAGAATTTCTGTTTTTTTAAGTCTGGGATGGTGTCTGAGAATTTGCATTTCTAACGAGTTCTCTCTGACGCCAGCACTCCTGCTCAGTGGTTTTCAACCCCGAGACACATTGGAATCACCCAGAGGGGGTTTTAAACTTCTTGGACTTCATCTCTTTTCATTAGTCTTGGATGGGTCCAGGTATCTCCAGGCTTTCGAAGTTCCCCAGGTAATTCGAATGCACAGTGAGGGCTGTGGCGGTGCTGCTGTGTGCTCTCCCTGTTCAATATCAATATTCTCCTATTCAATATTCATTATTCAGTTTGCTTGGGCTTGAGACAAGAGATTGATAAAAGACAACTCAAAATCAAGATCCTTGGCCAGTTCCTAAAACAGCAGGTATTATATTGTCTGTCGAAAGGAGATGCCAGGCAAGTAGGTGCCAAGGTCTTCTACTTGAAGTTTTATGTTCTCTTTTATCTTGAAAGACCTCAAATCCATGAGATTAGCTCAGAATAGGCCCTCCCAACACACAAATGAGGTAAGTCAGTGAAAAAATTAATTTCTACTTTATTGCCCAGTTTTTCTCAAGTTGATGATTTTAATTTTGGCTTCAGGAGGTCATATTGATCTCTTTGCTCTGACAGTAATAAGTTGACAAGCTTGTCACTTCCAGAGACTCCTCCTCAGTACGACCCAAGTGTTCCGTGCCATTGCAACATTCTATTTTCACACAGCCTGCATTTTTATACATTTTACCAGGATGCCCCCAATCCATCTTTCATATGACAAATACAGGCTGCTGCCATCATCAGACTAAGGGATGTTGCCAGGCCCTCTTAGGTGAGGCTGCCCTAGAGTCATGAGTTCCTCTTGGGCTGCACTACCATTTTGGTCTATGTAGTGTGGTATGTGGGGATGGGGGCTGGCCAGTTATTTCAGCGTTTTCTATTGCTTCAGTTTTCTCATTATTTCATGAAAGTGAGTCTTTCCAAAAGGCAAGGTAGAATTAGAAATTTTAGAAAATGTTTTAACTCTTGGTATGGAGCTTTTCTTATAATGTCCAAGCCTACCACTTGACTTTCATACCTTTGAATTTTATGCACATATTCAGGAATTTGTTCAACAAGGTAAATCTTTATAGTAGGCAACTTCATTACAAATTGTTATGGAAGTAAGTACTCACCTAAAATAAATTATCGTATTTTATATTTGTAGTTTTGTGACCTGAATTCACAGCACTGGTTCAGACACCTTATTTTGTAGCATAGACAAACATATAACCTGCAGAGAAGTGTTCAAGGTTGTAGGATTGATAAGTGTGCAATTCACAGTGGGGATTCCCTGGAAGCAGTGGTTAGTCACTGTGGGAGTATCAGGACAGGCTTAGTGACAGAGGCAACAGTTGAGGTGGTTGTTAAACTATCAGGTGTCAATCAGCAGGCAGAGAGGAGAAGGGCATTCTAGAGGAGCATAGACCAGAACAACGCAATGTATCACACAAGATCCAAGTTTTTCCTGATGGCGTGAGCATTGTGTGCAAGCAGAAGGTGAGGCAGGGTGCCATAAGAGGTAAGGTAACAAGATGTGCTATAAAGAAAGCAAACTGCATTTGTAAGCCATTTGTAGCAGATGCTGTTAGAGGTTCACCTATATCCCTGTACCCTAACCCCTGGGTGCCATGCTGACTTCAGGCTGTGCTGAGAGCTCTGTGGGCTCTGTAGAGGCTCATTCTGGCCACTCATGGCAGGCCAGAAGGGCCAAGGGAAATGAGACCCCCCCCCCCTCCCAGGAGCGTACTGACTGGGGTTGATGTATGTATACCCAGAAAACTTGCCCCTCCAGTGGGATAACTCTGGGACATGAGTCTTGCAGCATTTCCCTGAGTATTCCAGCAGGAATGAGCTCCAGTCACCCTGCCTTCCTGTCCTTGTATCAGTTCCCCACTCCCTTACTAGTCTTCCTTGTACTCCCAAATAAACTATCAGCACGTGAACCCTTGTGTCAGCATCTGCTTCTGGGGAAATTTAGCTAAGGCAACATGATAAGGAGGGTTAGGAAGGAGTTCAAAGGTTTCAGATAAAAGTAAATTTTGAAAGATCTCATTGAGGGGCTGGCCCGGTGGCATAGTGGTTAAGTTTGCAAGTTCTGCTTCAGCTGCCTGGGATTCACCAGTTCGGGTCCCTGGTGCGGACCTATGCACCACATATCAAACCATGCTGTGGCAGGTGTCCCACATATAAAGTAGAGGAAGATGGACACAGATGTTAGCTCAGAGCCAATCTTCCTCAGCAAAAAGAGGAGGATTGGCAGCAAATGTTAGCTCAGGGCTAATCTTCCTAAAAAGAAAAACAAAAAGATTTAATTGACAGCAAGGGGATAGATGAAGTGGAGGTGGAAGAGAGTAGAGGCAGCAAGACCGAGAGGAGAGAATTTCTAGAATCTAAGGAAATATTATAAAGACTGAGCTAGGGCACTAGGCGGTTGGAGGGTTGAGGGGGATGTGGGAGCCCTGGGGAGATGGTATGGCAGTAGATGGGGAGGTGGTAGAATTGAGAACTTAGGGAAGACTGAGAAGGAATGGCCAAAGGAATGGCAGAAGGCCAGAAGAAGGGGTTATCCATTCTAAGAGGGAAGGAGCAATCAACTGTGCCAAGAGCTGCAGAGAGATGACATCACAATGACTACCGAATTGGGAAACTTTGAATCCTTAACAACCTTTTGCAAATCATTTTTCATAGAATGATGTGGACAGAATTCTGATTGTAGCAGATTTAAGAATAAGTGAGATGACCAAGTGGTTATAAACCAGTCTTTGGAAGAACTTGGCCATGAGAGGAGGGAGAAAGAGAGTGATGGTTAATGGAAGGAGGCTTAGGGGTCAGAGGGGGTGTTTTTAAAGGCAGGGATGGCTTGAGCTCATGTATACCCTGCAGTGAGAGAACAAGTACCGGTGAAAAGGCAGAAAATACATCAGTTAGTAGTATGAGTTCTTTGTTCTGGAAGAGATGGGGGAGAGGGGATGAAATCATGAACATATCAAGGAATTTCACATCACATTGTCAGTTAAAGAGAAATTGTTGGCATGCCAGACACGTGAGGTGATGAAGGAAGTCAGGAAGCTTGCCTAAGAGGGATGTCATATTTGAAATCTCTTCTCTGTTTTGATAGGCTTTCCTGAAAACTCACATTCAGGAAGAAAGTCGGAGTATTTGTTGTGGATGCAACCCTGGGTCTTTTAGCTGTGTGCTACAGAAACAGAAGATGATGAGTATAACCAAGGATTGGGAGTGGGGAAAGAAAGGAGCCGGTTTGGAAAATGGGACTGTAAAGTTTTGGTGCTAATGCTTTTCAAGCATTTTCAGAAGCAATGGAGAAAAGAGCGCAAAGAAAATGAGTTTATTTTCTAAAATGAATTTTTATGTTGTTTCGCAATTTCTCCTTGCTAACGTTACCTAAATTGTGTGGGCTTCTCTTTTGAAAATATAGAGACTGCATCATGGGTGTAGATTACTGTCCATCACTCCAGCAGTAAACAGATCAACGCGTGCTCTAGGTTTTCATGAAGCAGGTCACTACTTCTTCATACCAACTTACTAACTTCTCTAAATTCTGCCTTAGATGTGGACACTGATCACTCTAACATCCCCCTCTCCCCGCAAAAAAACAAAACCAGCAAACCCAGAGCTCTCTGTGCGAACCCTAAATATAGCTCTGCCTGACCTCTGTCTACTGTGTACAGACTTAGCAGGTTTCAGTTTCTCAGATCTTCTTTTTGGTGTCTAATTTCCTAAAGTACCAGAGACAGCTGTCTGGGGGCCGGAGAGCTAAGACGGTGAACGTGCAGATATCAAGGAAACGGTTTTCTTACAGCAAGAGCTTCATTTAGATCTGAGCATTTCCTCATTCCTGCCTGACTGTAGAGTTTCATAAGTTGTGATTTGTGCTAAATTCAGATGTGTCCTTTCTTACTGATGGGGGTGGTCAGGGTTGACTTCTTCAGCCTGCTTTAAGCCAGGCGAGGTCTAATCAAAGTAACCAGATTCCAGTAGTTTATTTCAACTGTGTATCCTGTAGAAAAACAAAGCATGCAGATATTTGTAAATGAAACCAATGGAAAAATATTAAAATCCTCCCCCTCGCATTTTTTTAGCTTTCCAAGAAGGTTTGCTTTTATTTATGGGCAGTAATACTTTCTGTTTCAGCCACTGTTTCCTCATCAGTTTGAGAAAAGTAAAGCATTTTGTCATCTCTTGCAGTTAAAGTTTCTGCTAAGAGTATGCCGCTTTTCTTCATATTAAAACGGGAGGCAGCTTTGACCAGTTGATGACCTTTCTCTTAGGATCTCCCTAGCTAAAGTTTGGCTTCATAAAATCGGTTGAATTTCTATGGTCCGAGTGAAATAGAAGATGAAGCAATTAACCACTTAATTTAAACCATGTTAACTGTCAATACAAGTAATTGTAACAGTGGGCACTTTCACGCCCTGAATTATTGATGAGGACGAATCTATAAAGCAGGATATTGGGGATGAACCCATGCCAAGCTGCGTCAGTTAGGACTTGAAGTGGACAGTTCAATTTCTAACACAGTGTTTGTAATCCTTCAGGATGACTTCTATTAGTGTTGTCAAATGGCTAACCTAGCAATTTTCAGTCATTTCCAACTTGCAATACTATAATGTTGTTTGATTCTGTGCCATCCTCTTTCACTTCTATATTCCATACAGCATTTTTGCATTTTAATAAGTGATTTTATACTTGGGCAACTACGTGCCACTTTGCTTACACATTTATTTTTTCTTTGAGTTACCTAAAAACCCTCTAATTTGCCTTAAAGACCGTTTTGGAAATCATTGCATTAGGAATAGAGAACTGTAATGAAACCTAGAGAGCATCTGGGCCTCACTCTTATTTTAGAGATAATGAAACTGAGGCCAGGAGAGGCAAAGTGAACGGCCTCACGTCAAACAGCTAGTTACTAGTTGTGATAGGCTGATTACAAGACGATTGCAACTGTTCTTGCCACTTGTGTCCAGATCCATTGCAATGTGACTTTATAGCTTCTTCCATTCAAAGGAGGCATCTTCTTCTCCACGCCTTGAATCTGGGCTTGCATTGTGACTTTGGCTGATAGTAGGCAGAAGAATTAAAGCTACCAGTCAGCAGCAATAAATAACTAATACATAACTTATTTTTTATTTTGATGTTCTTTTTAAACTCCCAGATTATTCTAGAAAATCAGTAGGACTCAGAGAGATGTTTTTCCTCAACTTCTGCTTCCAGTTACCTGGCAAATTTTCAAATATTTGCTTCCTTTGCTTGTTCAATGTGTAATTTATTTTACATCTTCTCCCTCACCAAGCTTTCTAAATGTGTTCTTTCCTTTTCTGTTTTTGAGTTTTTAGGAACATCTTCAGCTGAGGTGGAGTTTTTAACTGTGCTGTTGGGCATTGCTTTGTGGCACAAAGTTTTAATCCACTTAACGGCTTCCAGCACATTAATTTTTTTGGCAGGTAGGTGATGCTGTCATCTATGTCCATACTAGCAGGCAAATTATAGGAAGAAAGTAACTCTTGGAATGAATGAAAATTATCTTTAACCAAGGGAGAGGTCAACTTGCTGTGTTTGATAAGTTTCGGTTCTTTGTCACCTGAAGCTGTGCACCTTTGCATCAAATGTTATATTTGTGGCCTAAATAAAATCATGTTATCTGAAATCCTCTACTTATTTTGGATGATTTACTCCTTCTTATCCGAAGGGCAGTATGATGTAATACAGTGAACACTGAAATTAATGATTGGAAACCTGAGTTCGAATTCTAGATCATCCACACATTTGTTGTGTCACTTTGGACAAGTCACTTAACTTCTCTTAAATCCAATTTCTTTATTACATGTACTTAGTTTTTTTGGAGGATAAGATGAAGCATGTAAAGCATTTTGTGAGTGACATACTCCAATCTCTACTTCTCTTCTGAGCTCTACACATTTTCACTGGCCTACTGGACACGCTCCGTTGGATGTCCTGTATCCAAAACCACCTCAACATACACTACTCAGACTTTCATTTTTCTCCTGACTTCCCTAATTCTTTTAAATGGTACATTTCAAATCCCCAAGTAGGTTTTTGATGCCTTTCTCTCATTTATCCCTTATAAGGCATCCATTTATTTATTAATTTATGCATCCAGCAAAAGCTTATTAAACATCTTCTCTCTTTTCTGTTCCCGCACGTCCTCCATTTTCAGCCCCATCCCTACGCTTCAAAGCAGGCTTTGCTCCATCTTATTTCTCTTTCAAACTCTGCTCCTCTGGACTTGGCATTCATCTTGGATCTCTCAGCCCAAGCCTTGCCCAGATTTTATCACTTCTCTCTTAGTCTTCTCTCCAGCCCCAGTGTCTCTTGTCTCTGGTAAGAACACCTTGTTCCTAGGGTGTGCCCTTTAAGACCCTTACCCCCCCATCCCCCCATGGCCAGCTGTTGCCACTAAGCCAATTCGTTCCCATCTCCATCTCCTTGATGGAAGAAGAGACTCAGACTCTATAAGTGACACTGAGGATGTCACCTAATTGTAATAAACGTTATTTCCTCATTTATAAAATGAGAGAGATACTGACCTCCTCCCAGGTCAGTACCATTTCACAGCACCTGTGACATGACATAACAAACATGACCGGCACAGAGGGGCTCCCATAACCTAGGAGTTCTTCCCCAAGACCTGGCTATGATTGCATACCACAAAACACAGTACACCTTCTCTGGCGATTCAGAATCAGAGCAAGTTAGAATTTAATTAGGGAGAGAGAATGAAATGTTTAGTACAAGTTGCGGATGTAGATAAAATATGAAATGAAGTGCAGGTGGATAAGTACAAAGTGAAAAGGTGGAAAGTATGAAGTAAGGTTATTAAGAAAGGATAGGCAGGTAGTGACTTGTAAAGAAAGTAATAGGTATGAATTGGTGAAAAGAGAGAAAGAGACTATCTGAGCTGTGGAGAATTACGTAGGAAAATGCTGAAGAACAAAACAAAGTATGCCTTGGTGCTAGCCTGATACAATGGAGAGGAGAAGTTTTAGGTGAAAGATCATGTTTAGAGACATGAGTCGTGCCAGTTACTGCAGACTTAAATTCTCCTCCTCGTAACAGATAAATATATGTGAGGCAGTGTTTCTAAAATAGGAGAAATATTATCCAACATCTATTTCCAGTAAAACCTATGCATTTTGTTGTGTCATTCTTAAAAAGGCAAGCTAACAACTTCATGAGTTTGTAAATCCTTTGATAATATATTAAACAAATGGTCTCTAAACCCACTTTTAAATATATTATTTTAAATGTGAAATAATATTTGTGGAGAGAAAAATTTGACTTAAAAAATATACTGAAGGGGGCTGGCCCTGTGGCCAAGTGGTTAAGTTCGTGCCCTCCGCTGCATGTGGCCCAGTGTTTCGTTGGTTCGAATCCTGGGCTCGGACATGGCACTGCTCATCAAACCACGCTGAGGCAGCGTCCCACATGCCACAACTAGAAGGACTCATAACGAAGAATATACAACTATGCATCGGGGGGCTTTGGGGAGAAAAAGGGAAAAAATAAAATCTTTAAAAAAAAAAAAGACTGTGTCTAAGAACCATCCTTCCCAGAGAGGTTTCCTGTGTTTTGTTTATGAACATTAATTGCCTTCTCTTTCTGTGTGAATTGGGCTGGAAAATCACAAATGCAAATACCTTTGGGTTTGTCTAATCCAAGCCCTGCTCATTTCACAAATGAAGAAACAGAGGGAGGTTCAGGGTCTTCACATGGTCATAGCTCCTCAGGGGCCAAGATGAAACAAACTTCTCTTTAGATTTTTAATATGATGCTTTAAAAAATATACTGAAGGACCTGGGATAGCCAAGACAATATTAAAAACAGAACCAAGCTGGAGTCCGTCTGCTACCAGATAGCAAGACTTGCTCTGAATCTATGGCAATTAAGGAAGTACAGATAGACCAATGGAGTATTATGGAGATTCCAGAAACATATCCACACTAACATGTTCCCTTGATGTGATAAGGGTGCCACTGCACTTCAACAGATAATTGATATTGTTCTTAATAAATAGTGCTGGGTCAAATGGGTGTATCAATGAAAAACAAAAAAAGACCCTTGACTCCTAACTCACACCAAGTATGGAAATTAATTTGAGATGGATCACAGACATTACATATGGAAGCTAAATCAGTGAAGCTTCTAGAATGTCCTCATGACTTTGAAACAGGTAAAGATTTCCTAACTAAGACACAAAAGCCCTTCACCAAAAAGAAAAAAGATTAATAAATTGAATTTCATTAAAATTAAAAACTAATGTTCATTAATTGATAGCATTAAGAGAATGAAAAGTCAAGCCACAGGTTGGGAAAAGATTTATGTCATAGATATGTAACTCTGACACTTTAGACACTTAGACAGCCAGAGAGACAGCCCTGGGTCTCTAACCCCTCCAGGCCCTGCCTGGTGGCCTGCAGGCACATCAGTATTTTGGTTTGGCCAAGTCTATGAAAATATGGACTGTTTTAGCATTATCAAACAAAGCATTGGCATAAAGGCAGATACAATCTAAGGTTGTTCTGGATGACTTGGGGCATAAAGGCTACATAAGCAAAAAGACAAGTTCAACAAGCAGGCACTGATGGCCCTTTCATGGCATGTATATTCCTTGATACTACATTTGCACTGTGCCTAAAGCAAAGAGATTTTACAGGAAACAGCCACATGCACTTCCTGGTCTCATAAGATCTTATCAAGGGTAAGCATTTCAATTTAGGTGGGAAATGCGGTCTTCCAGGGTGATCAGCATCGTGAGCTGATACAAAGTGCTCTCTGGGGCTAATGATCAGGCCTTCTCTTGACATCTGTTGACATCTGTTATATTTGCTGTTATCTATCTATATGTTTTCTATTAAGTTAAAACTTCAAAGGACTATTAATGTAAAAATGACAGTTTTACTTGTAGTCATGCAGAATTCTTTAAACACATTTTTTTTTGCTTAACTTAGTTTTGTCAGATATCTTAAATATTGAATTCCAGTTTGCTTATAAAGTTGAAAGCTGTCTTCCATTCACTGCAGTTGCATACAGGGATTTGGAAAAGATGAAAGAACCTTGAGATTATCTATTTCTGTGCCATACCCTATACAGAGGAAATTGAGACACAGAGATATCATTTATGGACTCTTCCCCCACTGGAATATTCTTGAAGAAACAGTTTTCTTCTCTACCATATCTGCAAATCACTGCTTTCTAAAACAATCTCTTAAATTTCCTAAAAGCTTATTCCTTGTCAAATTCTACCTTGGTTGCAAGAAACATTGAAAACTTTTACCAGATAAAGCTTGGAATTTCAGCATTTCTAAAACAACACATTTCTGTAAACCTTTATCTAACAAACATGGCTCTCCTAGCTTTTCTTCAAAATCAGTCCCTGAAAAGTTAAGATACTTATTGTTTGTCATAAAAATGAATATACTGTTAGAGTTCTGCCCCCCCCCCCCAATCCCTTTGATACTGGATGCTTAAAAATTGGAAAAAAATGTTATGTGGGTTCACCTGCTAATAGATATGATGAAAATCCTTTCTATGAATCATTTCCAAAATGATAGGTAGTTTCGTGTTCCAGTATTCTAATTATGCTTCTTCAAACTTCATGGCTTTACATCTGTTCTTTGTTTATGAAATTTTGGAAATGGACTTGAGATAATAAATGGTCTTTTATTAAGCTAAGACTTTCCTTTGCCATACAGAGGATTATATGATTTGTAATTATTTCAGTCTAATTTAAGGAAGGTTTTGGTGGGGTCTCAGAATTGTCTGTACTGTAATTTCATGCAGCAGTCCATAAGATTTAAATATAAAGATTAGCTTTACCTCTATCTAGCTTGAAAGATTTTTCCTCTCTCCCACTCTAATTTTACCATTTTTTCTATTACAGATGTCATGCGCTGAAGGGACTTTAACTATCCTCCAGACCAGAACTTCCCCCCGGGGTGTGGTGACATGCTGATATGCCCAGAATGGTTATGTGTGTGTTGGCATATCATCTCCTTGGAACTTGAAGTGACTGGTGGGGCCTTGAGGAAACTTCCATTTGTTTTTTGTGCTGTTACGTGAAAAACGTTGAGAAAGACTAACTCTATCACTTTCGTTTTGTAAAGAAAGAAGCTGAAAAACCCTTTGAGCTTGAAAGTCTGTTTTACTGAGTTCCTTCGTTCTAGGGCTAGGTGTAGAATCCAGATCTTGTGGGTTTTGCTGTGATGCACCTGGGCCATGACACACTTCCTTCCTTCTTTTTGAGCGAGACAGTAAAATTTAGTGGCTGTTCTTGGTATGCACTTTAATTGGAAGAAGTGACCAAACAAATTCGTAATAACAGTTTGCTGAATTCTTCCTGGAATTCACTTTACATACATTGGTATCAATTTATATAAAAAGACTTTAAGACAGATTCTATCATCATCACCTTTTTATAGAAGTGGAAATTGGCATTCAGAGAAGTTAGGTGACTTATCAAAGGTTTCATAGTAAGTTACTGAATTTAATGCAGGTCTGTCTGGCTCCCAAGCTTATGCTCTTTGCACACTATCATGATAAATACTTGTTGTAATGAAAAGTAATTGTCATCTTACAATGTACAGGAATTTTTCCTGCAGAGGAAATAAATAAAAGATAGTTAATTTTCACTACATGAAAAGAGAAGGATGTGAGGAGAGGCAATAGGGGCATTTGCTGTGCTTACCAGGACCTGTTCTCCTCTTTGAATTAGCAATGACTTTTGGAGAGTGGGTGTCCTGGTGTAATTTAAAACAACTTGGAGACCTTTTGCAAAATAAATTTTAGGATATTTTACTGTTTTTATTGTCTCTGCCAGGCACAGGAGTCAAGAAAATTTCAAGTTGGAGAATAAGTACAGAGAAACAATTTTTTTACAAAGATTTAAAAAGTTGGATACTACAGTATTATCTTTAGAGTCCTCCAATAGCCACCTCCTCCCTTAAAGACTGGGTGCATATAACAAAGGACTACAAGGAGTCATCTCTGACCCTCAGTTGTCCCACCAGTAGGTGGGTTTGAACAATAAGTTCTCTAATCATTACACATACGCAGGGCTGGATATGTGGAAAATAAGTGGTATCTTGAAACAAGCAAATGAAAATCAGAGAGAAAAAAAGAGCAGCAAAATGCCCTGGCACCTAGATTTGGCCTTTCAGAAACTGTTGAAAGATTTTGGCTTTCCTTGGATGAATGCTTAACTCTAGAACTGAAGAAGAAAATATACAGAATGAGCCTGGGACTTCCTGTTGGGCTAGAATTCAAGAAGCTCAAAGAACAGTAAGCTCCTCTTTGCTAGAACACATTTGCTGAAAGGCTTTCAATGGCCAAAGATAGGACAAAACTGGGTATCAAGAAGAATATGAAAGTATTAACTGAAGCACATTATATATATAAACGTCTGTAAGCTCATAATGTCATGATAAAGGGAGAGGAAGAAGAAAGGGGGGAGAAAAATAATAAACAATTCATTGGATGCCATTGAAAAAATAACTGGAGTATTAATTCCTTACTCTGAAATTGTCACATCTTGCCTTTTCATCATGTACTGTATTTTAGGTTAATCATAGCACCAGCTGATGAGAGAAATTTCTAACTTTACAAAATTTTCCAGCTAACTAAGGTGGGATGACTCATACAACTTTAAAAAACATTATTTCGTAGCTCCTAATGAAATAACTCATTTAAGTTTGGGTAATCAATAGATGAAAGTATCTTAGGGTCAGCAAAAGAGGGAAATATCGAGTGCCTCCTGATTTGACACTATGTACTACATCCAACACCATCCTGAAATGTTCTTGCAAAAAATTGATTCGGAATCTAACCAATTTCTATCTGAAGGAAAGAGCTGATTTCCATTTATAGGAAATACCAGCGGTAGAAGAATAAGTTAAATGATACACAAAGAAGCAGAAAAGATTCTGAACGTGATATATTTTACAGGTGCTAATTTCTGCCACAAGTTAGTGGCAAGGAAGAGAAAGAGAGAGAGAGAAATTGAGAGAGAGAGAGAGACAGGGAGACAGAGAGAAAGAAGTTCTAGATTAAAGAGACTTAAGAAACATGATAACCAAATGTGCCATCTGGTCCTTTCTTGTTTGGATCTTGATTCAAATAGAGCAAATGAAAAGATACTTTTTTGGTTGTTAAGATCAATAGGGAATTTAATTATGGAAAGTTCTTTGGCCACCTAGTCACATAACAAACCACCCCAGAATATAGTGGCTTAAAACAACGATAATTTACTTTCTCACCATTTTGCTATTAGGTCAGGTCCCTGGGGGACAGCTCTCTGCTCCATTGGCATACTTAGTGTGGCTTGTCTGGGACTTGAGGATTTACTTCCCAGATGGCCTCACTCACAGGGCTAGCACTCTGCTGCTGGTTGTCAACTTGGAGAGCAGCTGGGGCTGTCGCTGGAGCCCTCGATTCTACTTCCTGCAGCTCTTTTCATGTGCTGCTTGGGCTTCCTCACAGTAGCATGGCTGGGTTCCAAGAAGGAGGAAATGGAAGCTGGCAGTCCTCTTAAAGGGTAGGCTTCGATCTAGCACAGTGATACTTCTGCCATGTTCCATTTATCGGTGTAGTCACAGCTTCAGCCCACATTCAAGGGATTGGAGGAATAGATTCCATGTCTCTGTTGGGGGAGTGACACAGGGAGGTATTTTAAGTTATCAAGGAATAATTTTTAAGTGTAGCAATGGCTCTCTGATTATTGAAGAAAATGTCAAAAAAATTTAAGATACAAAGTGAAGTGTGTAGGAGTGAAATGACATGATGTCTGGGGTTTAGTATACTTTAGCAGCAAAGAAAAATGATAAAGATAAAATGGAATAGATGAAGCAACTGTTGGAAGATCTTGATTATTTTTGAATATAGGTGATAGGAATATGGAGGGCTTATTGAACTCTGCTTTTGAGTGTGTGTGAAAATGTCATCGTCAATTTTTTTTTTAAATATTGGGACTTGAGATAATATAGCTCCTAAAAGAGACTATAAGGAAGAGACTCAAAGTTATAGTTTCATCTGACTTTGATTAAATTTTAATATTACGTCTTCTCAAAATATGCCTTAAATAACACTCCCCCAAAGTACTAACTTGAGAAGGTATGCAGAAATAGAGAAACTTACGGGGTACTGAGACTGTCGGGAGGAATAATGGAAAGGCAGCCAAACATCAGGGCTGCTTGACATTGGAGCAGATGACGTGTCTTTCCTCTGGAAGCCACTGCATGAGCACTTAAGGCTCTGAGCTTCTGCATCCATCTTCAGACCATGAAGGGAAGGGCAAGGAGATTGCAGACAGTGACCATGACTCTGACCTTGCTGACCTTCTGCATGGATAGCAACAATTGTCAGTCCACAGAAGAATTCTTATATGAGAAGAATAACTCTTCCTCAGTAAGCACTCTCAATCTTGTGGTCTGTTACTTGGAACTCAAAGCATTCTTAACTGATAACATTAAACACAAGGTGCCAATGCAACTCTCTAGGTATTCCTAATTAGAACAAGGGACAACTGTAGATGCCTTTTCCAAAGATATTAGAAATAAATGTGATTTAAAGGAAAAATAAGTCCAGGACCACCTGAAGAAGATATTTGCAAGATAAAAATTTAACTTTCCAGCAGTTCCACTTCTGGGTATATACCCACAAGAACTGAAAGCAGAGACACAGATATTTGTACACCCGTGTTCACAGCAGCATTATTCACAACAGCCAAAAGAAGGAAGCAACCCAAGTGTCCATCAACATATGAATGGATAAACAAAACACAGTATACACATACAATGAACATTATTCAGCCTTAAAAAAGAAAGAAATTTTGACACATACTGTGATATGGATGAGCCCTGAAGACATTATGCTGAGTAAAATAAGTAAGTCACCAAGGGACAAATATTGTATGAGTCCACTTATACGAGGTATCTAAAATAGTGAAATTCATAGAGACAGAAAGTAGAATGGTGGTGCCAGGGGCTGGGGCGGGGGAGGAATGGGGAGCTAGTGCTTAATGGGTACAGAGCTTCAGTTTTGCAAGATGAAAAGATTCTGGAGATGCATGGTGGTAAAAGTTACACAACTGTGTGAATATGCTTAATGCCACAAAAGTGTACACTTAAAATTGATTAAAATGGTAAATTTTATGTTCTGTATATTTTACCACCATGAAAAAGTGCTTATCTCAGGAACTTGTCGTATAAGAGATCCAAATTTTCTTTAATTAATGGAAGAGAAAAGAGATGGGAGATGGGGAGGTGCGTGGGGCAGAGCCTTGAACCCCCACCTTTGAAGGGAAGGTGTTACTTTTATATTGAAGGATGATATTTTCTTCAGGATTTTCTATGTATTTTCAATTTAGTTAGCTAGGCCGATGGTTGTTTTCACTGCCTTTTTCCTCCAGATTTAAGAAATATTAATGCCACCTTTGAAATCTGTTTACACAGATGATGGTAAGTCTCATTCTCTCATTTTATTAGTCAGGGTTCCTCATTAATTTAGAAAATTGTTTGTTCAGTTAAGACCTGTCTCATTTGGTAATGGTCTCGGAATCCCCTGGATTATGGCAGGGGCTTTACTTTGTAATAATCTCCCATGAGAACTGTCCAAACAACTGTGAAGGCAAGAGAGAGCTGGGAGGGGCAGTCCTGTTCCTGAAAGCACGGCAACAGGGGACTGAAGCTGACCATAATGAATCTCTTCTGCTTTTCACTGGTAAGTTTCTTTACATGCACCATTTATATCCTCATTTTTAATTGTATCAAATAAAAGGAATGGAATTAGGGTATGCCCTAAAATTCCTGTGTGGCGATATAAATACATTTAGGGTCTCATCGGAGAGTCCACATCAGAAAGAAGAGAAAGGATGTTTTCATTAAAGCTCTTCAGCCAACTCTATTCAGAGGGAAGTAATTTATAAAAAACATATGTACATTTATTCACAACAATTGCTAGTTTTTTAACATTTTGATGCTGAATTTCTAAGTATGATATGTAAGCAGTGTTTTTGAGGAGTTATTTTGTTCTGTTTTTATGAATATGAGAAAATTTTTTGTAAAATACGCTGCATTAAGGTTGCTTGCTTTGCTTTGAGACATCCTAGGAATCAAATTTTTTTCTTTATTGTTTGAGTAATGAATTCCGTTCAATGTTGGCTTGGTTAAACTACCATGGAGGCAGCTTTCTGAGTTACACAGCACGATGAATGCAAGGTACAATGGATTAATCCAGTCCTGCAGATGTGCTCATTCAAGGGTATAAGCGCCTCTCAAATTCTTTTTTATGTTATTACTTTTTTTTTTCCTCTAGCCTGAAGTGGATGAGTGAAAGTTAGCAGGTAGTCATAGATCTGGAAATACTTTATAATGCTAACCTGCAATTGTGACCATCTGCCAATGCTAAAAATGGATTTCAAAAATAATTTTATTCATTTCTATCTTTGTTTGCAGCAGGGCATTCTGCCCATTTATTGGTTTTTCAAGATGTCAATGGGAGATCCCTGTCATTTGGGGAAATAAAATGGTTTACTTTGATGTTTGTTTTCTTTCCAAATTGCAAATAAGATTAACATAAGTGCTAGAGATGGTGCTGACATGGGTTGTAATACCTAAACAGGAGGCATTTTACACCAAGATAAGGGACTTAATCTTAGAGCATCTTGAAAAATAAAATGCAATTGTGAGTTGTGGCAGGCTGAATCATCGAGTTCGGGTTGCCGATATAGGCCCAATTTACAAAGTAACTGCGGGTGCTCAACTTTGCTTTGTGCCATATAAATCTGACTGGAGAAATCCCATTTCAGGTGATTTAAGTGGTATTGTGCATTCTTTTCTAGTTGATCTAAAAAAGCTATATGTGCTTTATATGAATGTACTTCCCGTGGAAATAGGCAGTGCAGCAGCAGAGACGATAGCGTTCCAAAATCACTCTGAATGGTACTCTAATCAGTATGCTAATGTTTCTATAACATAGCATGGCTCGGCATAGTGTGGCATCCGTTTGTAATCCTGCTACTAAAGACCTATAACCATATAATGAGCATGATTGTCTTTCTCTGTAATGTGAGGATGGGAGCACATACTCACAAAGAATTGTTTCAAAGCCCTGTCTCGTGGCCTCACTTTGACTGCAACTCTCTCCCACCTTTTAAAGTTGTCCTGAAAAAGTGACTTGCCTAGAAACGTATTTGATTTGACCGAACCATCATGAACACTTTATTGTTTTGTTCAAGCAGTCCAAAGTTTATGTTACCCAAATTAATTGCTTTAATAATAAAATGTCCACAAGGTACTTGGAAAAAAAATAAAAGATATTTTGGGTTTTTAAAATTCTTCCTTGTGGAGTAAATAAATAAGATTATTTAGCGTATGGGCTCTCAACCAGGGTGTTGTGAGACCCTCCTGTGCTGTTAGGAGCTGTGAAAAAGGGGTGGGGCTATAGCTTTAGCCAGAAATTTGTGTGTAATTTGAAACATATTTTATCTGTGCTTGTAGAAATGTGAACATATGGGACACTGCATTTAAAAAATAGATTAAAAACCACTGATTTGGTGGAAAGAAAGACCGCAGAATTCGAAATCTCTAGGAAGGAGGGGATTTTAAATATTGAGCATCACATAAAGATTACCACTAAGCAAAGCCAGTGAAAGAGTTAAACGCCCTCTTGTTTAACTGTGGGGGGAAACTGTAAATCTTTTAGTAAATGGGGTTTTTAGGAGAAATATAAAGGCAAACTTAATGAACTACCCATTCTGAACCAAGGATACTATAAATAATCCATTAAAGGTGATTGCTATTATTTTGGATCTATAAACTCGAAATGGGGTCTATCTTTCAAACGGGAGGCAGGAATATCCTTTTATGTACACCACTCTCACTCAGAATTTTTCTTAGCGTTTTACACTATGATAACGCTTTTAGAAAGCTTGCTTATTAGAAGCAAGATGATTTTCTTGTTGAGCTCATCATATAGTTATTGAGTTTAACATGACTTTGTAACCCAATAAAGTTACAAATCAATTATCCTTGCACCATTTCTTCAGTGCTTTGAAGTGCTGCCTCTGTCTTTATTTGGCCTCTGTATTCTATCCCGCTGGTTTGTCTCCATTCCTTTCCTTATACCCGCTCCTTGACATACCTAGTAAGGTAATTCTAATGCCAGGTAAATATCTTATTCGGAAGAATATCCTCTTGTTGTCCTTCTTCAAAATTTGGACTTTTAAGTCTTTATGCCTGTGAATGAATTTAGGATCATGCTGTCAAGTTATATAAGCTTTGATGGTATTTTGATTAAAATGGATTTGAATGTCACATCATCTTTAGGGGGAATTGTCTTCATTATGGGGTTGAGGACTTCAATCCACAAACACGTATAACTTTTCATTTATTCAGATCTTCTTTCATGGGCTTTCATGATGTTTTATAATTTTCTCTATAAAATTCTTGCGTATCTGTTGCTAAATTTAATCGTGAGGGTCTAAGAATTTTGCCTACCGTTGTATTTTTTTCCTAATTTGTTTTTGCTGATTTATAGATACATTATTGATTTTCAGATATTAATATTACAAATGAGTAATTCTCCTGAATTTTTAAAATTCTGGTAATTAGTTTGTGGTTTTTCTTAGATTTTTGTATGCAGATAAGCTGTAAATTTTCCTCTTGTTTAGCAATTATACCATTCGCAACTTCTTTCTCTTATAACATTGACAAATAAGAATGCTATGAAGGCAGGCATCCTAGTGTTGTTTCTAACATTCCTGAAGTACTTCTGAGTCTCCTCGAGGTTTTTGATAAATAACCCTAATGAGCTTAAGGAAGTTCTGTCTTTTTCCAGTTCGCTAACATTTTTATCATGGATGAATAATAAATTTTTCAAATGCCTTAGAATATTTATTGGAGCAATAAACTTTCTTTTTAATATTTTAATGTATATTAAATGTTGAAACATCCTTAATTCCTATATTAATCACTGATTGGCCATGGTGTATTTTTATATACACTATTAAATTTGATTTTGTTAACAGTACATTTAGGCTTTTTTAAAACTAATAGACCAAAATGTTGGTCTGTAATTTTCTTAAATTGACGAGCAAATTCTGTCATTTTATTTTTCTGGAATTCCTATTAATCTTACGTTGTTGTGTCTCAATACCTCCACACTTTCACCTGAGTGTTTCATGTGTTTTTTATTTATCCCTGTATGTTGCACGCTGGGCGAACTCTTCAGCATTTTTTAATTCTTTTGAGAGGTTTAGAGTTCATTCAAATTTTGCTTATTTAACGTAAATTTCTATGATTGTATTATTCTTTTTCAAGACTTTTTAATTGTTTATTTTTTGTTGCTATTTAATGGTTGTTGATTCAGTTCTGCCTATTTTGGTTTCATCATAGATTATTTCTTTTTAGTTGGATATTACTTTTTCGTTTAGCTCTGTGAAGGTCATAAATATTCTTTCTTAAATTATTTCTCCATCCATTTGATGATTTTAATTTCATCTGGAATGAATGGTTTTCTTTGCAGATTGTCAGTTCAGTTGGCTCTTTCTCACCGTCACATCCCTCCGAGCATTTTGGCTAGCGTTGAATGAAGAGCTCTTTGTCTCTGTCTCTGTCTCTGTCTCTTCCTCTCCCTCACCCTCTCCTGCAACCCCCACCCTCCTCCTCTCTCTTTTTCCTCCTTCCTGGCCTCTTTACCTTCTGTGAGGCATACATCTCAGGTCTCTCTGAGCCCCCAGTTTAGAACCAAGGCTTACACTGCTGGTCCAGGGATCTCATCCCGCGGTGTTATGTGGTGTATTACTGATCCGGTCACTGAACCAGCTGGCAGCTTGTCTCAGATCCCACTGTGCTGGTTGTGTTGTTGAATTTTGCTCTTCTGGCCTACAGCTTCCTAGAAGCAAGAGCCCTGGCAGCTGCTGAAAGGAGCTTTTTTCAGCCTCCTGTAAGTGCTGCTGTAGCCCCTGGATTTCAGCATGGAGTTGGCTTTATGTGGAGGATGTCTATTGCACCTTACCCCACGAGGCCCAGGATCTACTCAGTGCTCCCTGTTTGTGGATGGGTGCTTCATAGGCCCACACCCTTACCTTCTCTCTCCACTTAGTTTCTGTTATGTGTTTACATGTTTCTGTTACATGTTTGGTTTCCCTACATGTTTATGTATTTTGGAGCACACGTGATGTAGGTTTTACATAGGTCTTTTTAATTTTCTCAATAATTTGCAATGTGTTTGGAGCAGAGGTTACTTCAAATATGAAACTGTAGAGCATATGAGTTCAAAGTTTAAAGGTAGAAAATGGCAATTCAATTCAATCTTTGTTTTGCTTATTTCTTAATAAAATACATTTTTAAAGGTGAGAACATTTTCAACGTGAGACTATAGTTTTTCACTCGTTGTTTCAAGCAAGAAATCTTTTTCCTAATCCAGCAGACCTTTCTATTTATGATACCATTATCAGCATCACCAGTTACTACACCCAGAAATTTTCAGTATACTAAGTGTGTAGCTCTCTCCTTTAAGAATGTTTCCAGATGATGTCATAGCTAAACCAGTTCTGTCTCAGAAGGAAAAAATGTGTCAATTCAGTTAAGAAGTTTGCTTCCCAAATACAAAGATTTACAATATAGTTCAAATGGTCTTAAATACAAACTCATACATTTTAAAATTCACTATTCCATGAAGGGATAAAAACAAGTAGACAGTATTATTTATTAATATAAACACTGTAAACATTAATATTAATGCCTTTATTGTAGTTGTGTTTAAATGTAGACATTTAAGAGTCTTGTTTGAATTTCTGGCTCTGTAATAAGTAGTGAGAATGTTGAAAATTGGCATACGATGAACTCTTAATCCCAATGCCCAGGATCATTTAGATAAGGTACTATAAAAAGGTGGGTCGATAGGTTAGATGACTTGTGAAGGAAAGTTATCCTTTTGTTATTCCTTGACTCAAAAATCTCTTTATTCCAGGAGGGCTCTATGGACAGCTTGTATGAGCCAGTCCCAGAGCAACAAACTAACCAAGAAAGTGCCTCTGGTAGAGCTGCTCCTCTCTCATGCTTTGAGGAGAGTGGAAAAACCCGCAGCAATCTCTTCATGGTGAGTGAACCCTTACGTTGAGTGGATTTCTTCCCTATTCTATATTGAGAACCGTTTGCTTAGTGCTACCTGTTCATACAGCAAAAGTCCATGCACTCAGAAAGTATTTATTTACTTTTATTTCTGATTTTCTCTTTATTGTTGTCTCTTCCCTGATTTTGGCTTATTAACGTGAACTACCGTTTATAGAGTATGTATTAGGTGGTTACATAAGTTAACTCATTTAATCCTCAGAGCAGCCTTATGACAACAAAGTAATTATATCATTTTCTAGATGAGGAAATTGCAGGAGAGAAAGGCAAAATAACTTGCTAAGGGCTATAAAACAGTAAGTGTTAAAGCTGGCAGTTAAATATATATGTGTCTGCATCAGTAGTTTACTGGTAAACCAGGTCTTCGGTGGGGAGAGGGGGACCCTGGATCTGTCGCACTTGCCAATTGCCCTGGTGTCAATGCTCGGTATACCATGGTTGATTTCAAGCTACCAGTGGTTTAATAACAGGCTTACAATACCTGAACATTTAATTATTCATTATGTCCAATGCCAACGCCAGCACACCACTGGCTGCTTTAAAGTCTGTGCTAACCGCTTTACTAAGCTGCTTCTTAAATTGATGGACACACACCATCAACTTACAAAACACGCGTATTAATAGAATGCAAATAGTTTTTGTGAATTATCTTTATAATTACTAGAGGCATAGAGTTCTCCGTGCTCTGCAAAATTGGCCCGGTTCCTGTTTAACAGTGCTGGCTGTTCTCTTAGTCAATTTTGTGCTGTATTTAAATTAATCCCATACTAACAAACTTACTTTGCTTCTATTATGGCTTAGGACAATACAAAACATCCTATGTCTGCTTCAAATAAAGAACGTGCCTATACTAATAGATCTAGATGTCCCCACCTCCTACCCTTGTAATCACACTTTTCCCCAATAACAACACAAAAATTAATATTAATTCTCATTTATTCAGTGCTTCCTTTTTGTAAGGTTCTGTATTACGTGATGTTATATGTGAAATTATTTGTGTTGATCTTCACACTGACTTCAGAGGGGTTTAGAAATTTTGAGAAAAGTTAAATAACTTTCCCAGTTAAAAAGAGGATGACTCAGGATCCAGACCTGGATCTTTTTTTGCCCTGGAGAAAGGATTACAGTAAAGTACCTTCGAGCTTTATACCTACCTGTTTTATTCTTTGGGGACATTGAAAACTTCTTATTTACATAGCTTCTGGAACATTGCTGTTTCCCAGAAACTTAGATCAACTGAAAAGCAATGTAATGTTAGTTAGCGAACACGTTCAATAAGTGTCAGTGAGTAAAAACGATCCAAAAAAAATTTTAGTTCAGTGTGAACTCTTCCCTCAACTCTGTACCCTTCTCAGTATCCATAAGACGTTGATGTTGACAGATGTGCATAAGAGGAAGCGACAGACAATATATTTTACATATTAATGTATGTGAGAGAGAGATCATTTACGTGGAGACTGTCAATTGACGTTACAAAATGTTCATAAGCATTTTTACTCTGTAATTAAAAAGAAAAATTGAATAGGCTCAAGGGCCTCAAGATGTTTCCTTCAATGTGTAAGTTTAATAAGTATGCATGAAAAATAGAAGTTCATGGCTTCCCAGGCTTCTAGAATTTTTATCAAACTTCACTTACATTGTGATAGAGGATGAGAATAATAAAAACATGATTTAAATTACTATGGCTCTCTCTTTCCATATATATATATACATACACATATATATCATGTATATGTAATATATGTCTCAGTATTTAATTTAAAAATATATGCATATATACAAACATAAATGTGTGTGTGTGTGTATATATATATATACACACACTGAAAGGCAACTAGTTCAACCATTGATTCCACTATTTAATTATTGAATTATACCAATCCTATCAAATTATCATTGATACTTATTTTATTTCTAATGAAAATGGTTCCACAGCTTGGATAAACTAAAGTCAGTCTTTTAATAATGAAATTTAGTGATTTAGAACTTTCCTGACTTTTCTTCTAAGCCTCTGAAGAATGAATGCTTTTTCTTTCCTAGTTTATTCTCACTTCCTTTTTAAATTTTTTTCCTAATTCAAAGAAAAAAATTTTGGGACCTGTCTTGACAGTATCAGAGAAAGATGATTCTTTTGGGGTTCCTGTTCTATAAATATTAGAAAAGCCCCCTTCCAGTTAGTGGAGTTATGCCTCAAGCTCTCAGTCTGCAACCCAAATGGATATGTAACCTTCCCGGAGAGGAGAAGTTGCTCCCAAACTCAAACTCATGAGAACCAACCTGGCAGCATATCTGGTCACAGTGGAAATTATAGCCCATACTAAAAATAATATCATTTGCCACATGAATTGAAAAAAAAAATCAAAATGAGAGAAGAATCCTAGGCTTCTTGGCTTCCCTTAAAGATATTTTATTTATGCCTCTTTATTAGGATTTTTACTATGTGGAAAGCACTGTTTTAAGCAAGGTGAAGAGCTATGTAGATGAACATAACATGGTCCAGAGTCCCAAAGGAGATGATTCAGTGTAGACAAGGTGTAGAAGGGAAAGAAGATTATTTTGGTATTTTAAAGGAGGTTTAAATATTTTGGTGTTTTAAGTCAGAAATATCCAGCTTGCATTTTAATAGCAGTTCCACTAGGGGTTGGTAATGGAGAGCAGTTCCACTAGGGGTTGGTAATGGAGAGCCGGTCCAAAGAGAAATTGATTTAAAGTGTTGAAACTTTATTAAGTTTTGTAAAGAAGAAGAATAAGCAATACGCTTGTATTATATCGGCAAAGCCACAGAGTTTTGGAGGGCTACTGCCAAAAAATAGTGGGTAAAGAGTTTTATAGAGTGAATAGTTATGTAACTAAGTAAATATCCTGAAAGAAAATATACTAACATACTAGCCTAACTCAGGATTGACTACTTCGTTATTCTATTAGTTAAAATGTAGGCTGTCACTGCTTGATTCTGTGCCTATTTTAGTAGTCCTTTATTATGTCTGAAGCTAATAAAACATCTTGAATTAGAAATAGAGTGAGAACATAAAATGCTTGTACCTCTGCCAGTTTGGGGTTAACTGGATCAATCCTAAATGATCTGGTTTGCCATCTGTATTGATTGAAGTAAGCAAATAATTGTCAATTTTCCACTTCATTTTGTATCTCATAAATTAGATTGATAAGAAATTTGAGCCTTTCAAAAACGAGCTTAAATGTGGGGCAGGGGCAATGTCCCTCTTATTTATATATCGCACATATTGTTTATACATTGCACAAATATTCAATAAATATTTGTTGGCTAAATGAATAGATCAGTGAAGCTTCATTAATCAAGCTAAAGAAAGTCTTCATAATGTAGACTGTGTGTGTAGTATCTAAAAGCATGAGCTTTAGAGTTGAGCAGATATGAATTCTCATTCTAGCTCTACCACTTACCAGCTATTTGACCTGGGAAAGTTGCTCAAATTCTCCAGACCTCAGTGCCTCCTCTGTAGAAGGAGAACAGTCCTCTGAATAGGTTCAGGCAAGTTCGACTGCAGAGAAGCGATGTCAAATGGTGATCTGCTATGCCCACCACGCTTCCCTCCCACAGTCTTTTCATCCTTGTTATAATTGGCCTCACCATCCTCACAAAAACCCCCATAGCAAAACAAAAAAAGCGAAAGCAGTGCCTTTTCACCTCTGGATCGCCCACTCCCTGAAGTGGGCAGGAGGATGGCTGGCTTTCTGAAGGTGATCTCTTGTCTCTATGGAAAATAATTTGTATTATTCTTACCCCAGACTTATAGTTTTACGCTGACATTTAAAATGAGTTAGATATAACAACTCTTCTCCAATATTTGGGTCTTATAAAGTGGGGATAAATTAAAACTTGACTTTTTTTCAGTTGCGATGGGGAGAAATGACAAAAAAAAAAAAAACCCACACACACAAAAGAAGGCAAGACTATCTAATATTATTATATTAGAAAATAACTCACCAACTAAAGGGTTGCTGTAAAAAGACTTTGCTGCAGCTTTTGGCAGTTGTTCTCAGCAGCAACTGGACTTGAGATCACCTGAAGACACAGATATCCAGACCCACTCTGGGCCTACGACATCAGTAAGAGAGGGAGTGAGAGCAGCCCTGACCAGGAGGAATAGAATGCAATTCACAGATGGAACTTTAGATTTTCTAGTAGTCACAATAAGATTTCCCAAAAAGAGACACAGGTGAAATTAATTTTAATAATATATTGTATTTAAACCAATAAATCCAAAATATTATCATATCAGCATGTAGTTAATACACACCATTAATGAGATCTTTTATATTCTTGTCTTTAAACTAAGACTTTGAAACCTGGTGTGTATGTTAAACATCTCAATTAAGACATTAAAGTTTCAGTGGTTAAAGTGAAATCCGGTCCTACTGAAACAGTAAAAATTGTGTACTTGTTCCCCAGCTTCAGCTTTTAAATTAAATTAAAATTTAGCTCCTCAGTCACGCCAGCCATATATCAGTTGCTCAGTAGCCGCATGAGGCTAGTAACCGCTTCCGTACTGGACAAGGAGAGGCTTGAAATCACTGGTGGTGTTGAGGCATCAAAGTAACCAGATAATATCATACCACACTTTATTCAGGGAAGTATAGATATGAAAGTAGAAAAATATTTGATGATAAACATTTAGTTTTATACTTTTATAAAGAGATGAGACCATAGGGAATGAGTGTGTTAACCAGTGAGGAAGTTGAGAGGAGTGACTTGGCTGATGAGACAGAGGGAGGCAAGGCTGGAGTTCTAGCTTCCCAGATACTAATCTTGTTCTTTGGCCTCTGCCACAAGCACACATGCGCGCGCGCGCGCGCGCGTGTGTGTGTGTGGTATGCGTGTGTGTACACAAGAATTAGAGAAGAAGAGGGGTGAGTGGGAGAGCGTGCTTTGGGAGATGAGAAGTGAAGAGGAGAGGAAGATAGGAGGATAAAGAATCTGACTTCATAATATGTATGCTAAATATAATCTGATGATATAGGGGACGTAGCAGAAAGAGCTTGAGATGGGCAATGCAGTTAATAGACTTGAATTTTATTCCTGCTCCCCAGGTAACTAAGAACTGTGTGTTCCTGAGAATGTTCTTGAACTTCTCTGACCCTAAGTTTCCTAGGCAATAAAATACGGATGAAAATGTCTGTCTCCTGGTTTGTAGTGAGGATCAAATGTTATAACACACGTTAAGCACCTGGCACAACACGTGTTAATGTTCGTTTTCCTTCCTTCTGCAACCCATCACGCCAGCACACAGCGATCCTTTAATTGAATATCCTTGATTAAATGATTTTAAGTCAAACTCTCCCTCGAGCTTGGATGTCGTTTTAAAATAACTACTCAAAATAATTTGTAATCAACACTTCTTACCTAAAAGCATTGATTTTTACCAGGCTGGACAAGAAGAAGCAACAGGATTTATTGTTGATATGCATTAGAAAACCCAAGATTTTAATCTCCACAAATTGCCTTGAATCATGCACACTCAGGTTGAGCACAATGTTTGACAATTCGGTCCTAGATTTCCCACCAATTGTAGACAGCAGTAAATAAGCAAATCTATCACAGGGGTTCTTGTTTGCCTAATTCGTATTTCAGGGTGGTTTTTTCGGTCTATTTTACCTTAAATATTTTTTGGAATGCAAGTTTGATTTTTTTATACACTCACTTATCAACATTCTGCACTGATAAAAAGCACTAGAGAAATCAATTAAATTGTTCCTAGCTACCAGATGTTAATGAGAGAGTAATATAGCAGATTCAAACACATTTTTAAAGACAAATGATACCATGTATGTCTAACGGTTGGTTAGAGTACAGCGCTAATGAGGCCAAGGGCAGGGATTTAATCCCCGTACAGCCAGTTATTTTTGCTGTGTTCCATAGCCACTGGCAGCACCCATGACCCCAGCCTGCTGTCTTGCTATGCACACCATTGATCATTAAGGAATCTGGGTTGGAGGCTGAGGAGGCACCAGCACAAAACCATTTCCCACTATAAGAAGAGCAACTAGGGGAGGAACAGCCTTGCTGAGCAGTAGTTCATTTGCCCGTGAAGATTTTCCTTCACTATAACCAGTCTTCAGGCCACCAGTGCAATTCTCAGCTTTCAACTTAGGATAATTCATGGTGTGATGGTAAGAGCCTTAGGAGAGAAAACTGAGTCCTTACCATGGCTTTGTTCCTAAATAGTGCTGAATAAGTCATTCCACTATCTGAATCTCAGTTTCCACTTCTATAAGATAGTAGGGTTAGACTAGATGGTCTCTAAGGCTCCTTCCTCCTCTACAATGGTTCCATGAATACATTTTAAGTTATTTTGGAGTGGGGAGTGTTGTCTAACATAAAACACTGTTAGTTTCCTTTTGGAACTGTAGAACGCAGATTTCCAAGATGGCCTCTAATGAACCCTGCTGTATTAGTCAGGGTTTTCTAGAGGACCAGAACTAATATGATGTGGATATCTAGAGAGAGAAATTTATTTTAAGGAATTGGCTCATGTGATTATGGAGGCTGGCAAGTCTGAAATTTGGAGGGCAGGCCAGCAGGCTGGAGACCCAGGGAAGAGTGGATGTTGTGGATAGAGCCCAAAGGTGGTCTAGAAGCCGAATTCCCTCTTCCCTGGGGGACTACAGTCTTTTTCTTAAGACCTTCAACTGACTCTATGTGGCCCCCTCACCAATGGAGGGTAATCTGCTTTACTCAAAGTCTACTGATTGAAATGTTAATCTCATCTAAAAGATACCTTCACAGTGACCTCTAGACTGGTGTTTGACCAGATATCTGGGTACTGTGACCTAGCCAGGTTGACACATAAAATTAACCATCACATCTGCCTTCTGGTATTTATGTCTTTGTGTAATCCTGACCTTTGCATGTGACTTGATTTCAATAGAATTTGGCAAAGGTGACAGGAAGTCATGTCCATGATTAGGTTACAAAAGACTATGACTCCTGTCTTGCCAGCAGATTCTCTCTATTGTCTTCTTGGTTTATGTATTATAATGAAATGAGATCCCATCTAGAAGAGGCCTTTCTGGCAAGGAACCAAGAACAGCTTTTAGCCTACAGCTAGCAAGGAACTGAGGCCTTCATTTCAACAGCCCTCAGAAAAACTGAATGCTGCCTTATTCACAATAGCTAAGACTAGGAAGCAACCTAAGTGCCCATCTATGGATGAATGGATAAAGAAGATCTGGTGTATATATACAATGGAATACTATTCAGCCATAAAAAGGATGAAATCATGCCATTTGTGACAACATGAATGGACCTTGACAGTATTATGCTGAGCAAAATAAGTAAGAGAAAGACAAATACCATATGACTTCCCTCATATGTGGAAGATAAAGAAATAAACACATAGATATGGAAAACAGATTGGTGATTACCAGAGGGGAAGGGGGAGGGGAGGGAGAAAGGGGTAAAGGGGCACACGTGTATGGTGACAGATGAAAACTCGACTTTTGATGGTAAACATGACGCAGTCCATACAGAAATCAAAATATAATGATGTAGACCTGAAATTTATATAATGTTGTAGACCAATGTGACCTCAGGAAAAAAATAACAAAATACCTCTGTTGCAAAGAGATAGATGCCAGAAACAAAAGGGGTATATAAACTTAGTTGTATAAATACATTTAAAGAAAAAAAACCTGAATGCTGGCAACAATCACTGAGTGAGACTGGAAAAGGATCCTTCCCCCAACTAAGCCTTTGGATGAGACCTCAAAACTTGGGGCCAACAACTTGGTTGCAACCCTGCGAGAGACCATAAAACAGAGGACCCATCTACGTCATGCACATATTCTTGACCCACAGAAACTGAGGTAACAAATGTGTATTGTTTATGCCATTACATTTTAGAGTAATTTATTGCACAACAGTAGATAACTAAGGCAGGAACTAAAATTAATTTGACAAGTTATTAATCAGGGTTATAACCAAATCCATGCTAGCTAATTTAAGCAGAAAGGAATATATTACAGGTTAAAGAGAGCTCAGAATTGTTGGGAGGCTGAAGACAGATACTCTAGCTGAGCTTACAGGAATTACTCTGAGAAGCACACTACAAAACTTGCCACCCAAGAGGTAGGCTCTAGAACCAAGCTGTCTCTGCTGAGATTTGCTGCATTAAAAATTGGCTCCCCACACCTTGTCTTTGCCCCATGTTAGTCAGTTTTGTATCAGTATCTTAAGTTGGCTCATATGATGGATAGGAAAGAACCTAGCCTACGCATCTTATTCTAGTAACAAGGGAAGTCCATCCATCCTTCCTTCCTCTCTCTTTCTCTCCTTCCTTTCTTCTTCTCTTTCTCACTTCTTCCTGCTTCTTCTACACATTGATTTTTAGGATCAGTGAATGACAGATGTCAACTACAGCAAGAAATATGTGTTCCCAGAATATCAAGAGAGTAATATCAGTACCTATGGACTTAGATGCTGTATTATTAGGATCAAGCCCAACTGCTCTAAGAATTCTCGGAAGGAATTTCAAAGGAATAATACAATCTAGTAGTCAGGAGCACAACATTTGGGGGTCAAACAAACATTGTAAAAATTCCAGCTTTGAAATTTATCAGCTGTGTGATCTTGGACAAGTTCCTTAAACTCTTCAAGCCCTGTTTCTTTTATAAAATGTGGAAACTATTCATTCCTCTTATTCATCATTTGAGAATAAAAAGTGACAATGTAATTAACATTATCAGCACAGTGGCTGGCACAAAGTAAATGATCAATAAGTGGTGTCATCTCTAAGAACATAACTGTGGCTTGTGGTTTAATGGAACAAGTCAATGGAGAAGGTGTGATTTAAGCTGGGCTTGGAAGAACTAGAATTAAACATAGTTAAAAGGGGGTCATTAAGACCGTCATTGCACACTGTCCTAGCATCTTTCACAAAAGGCCTTAAAATGCACTTATAGCCAGTGTCTTATAAATGGATAAATGGACACACTGAAACATGACATGTCATATTAGAATAGGTGAGTAATGGAGAAGTCAAGGTCGATGACTCCCAGGTTGGTATTCTAACCACTCAACTGCATTTGTTACTTGCCTCCAAACTACTAAAATTGGGAGTTTTTTGTTCCCTTTCCATATTAGCATCAGCATTGACATAGCTGTTAATAAAATAGACACTAAGGGAAGAAAATCAAATTAACAATGGCATCCCATCAGTTAGGTCTTCATCAGACTGTGAACGAGAGGAGTCAGTGTCAAAACAGTGCATGTAATCCTTTTCTCGATTTCTCGATTATAAAATGAGTCATAACAAGCCGACATATAAAGCATAGATTACCTTCATTGAAAAGACTGCGCTTCTCTTTCATTTTTATTTTTTACCCATTATATCTGTGATCACATACAGCTATTCTTCTGCCGCCGATTCATATGTGAACGCTTTCTGGGGGTTTTAATTAGTTTCCTCTCGTAAATAGAGACTTATGTTAAGATAAAATGAAATCAATAGATTAAGGTTAATTATGCCCTGTTCTCTTTTTTATTTCCTAAGCTTATGATACAATTACTAATTGAATCTAATGAAAGCCATGGTTCTCTCTTTAATCATGTTTTAAAGAAAAAGCTGTAAAGCAAAAAGCCCATTCCCACTTTAATTTTCTCTTAAAAGCTTTTGTCATCCCTACTGATTTTGGATTGAAATATTGTAGACAAGTACCCGTGGATTATTTCTACTGGAAGAGATTTTAAAGTTCTTATTCCCCAATCTTCATTCTAGATATGCAGAGACTGGGGTTCTGAGAGGGTTCTTGGATCTTGCTCAGTTTAGTAGCAGAGCCGGGAAAGCAAGCCAGGTTCTGGAGCGCCAGTTCAGTATTTTTCCGTTGTAAGGGTGGAATGTGATATTTTTACCCATCACACTTCTTTCCCCTATCACACTTCTTGCAAGTTTGTTTGGCTCGCTCCCGTTCCATTTGTGGCTATGAGGATTACATAAGATAATGATATAAGTGGCAGGAAACAGAAAAGTTAATAAACATTAGTTGTCCTTCCCCTTTCTAAAACCTTGTGTAAATATAATTTCATAAGTCACAACACATTTAGGGATACTTAAGAAAGCTCTCTATTTCAAGAGAATCTGTAAGGGAATCTTTTTGAAAAGGGAGAACGTTTTATAATGCAAATACCCATCCCCTAGGTAACCAGTTTTGCTACCCTAGATATTTATAGTGCTGTGAGAGGAGTGTGTTAGTTCAAGATTGATAGAAAGCTCACTTAGCACACCAGTAGATGAATGGCAAAGTTCTACGCAATTTACCAGCTCTGTCCCTGACGGATTAGATGCAGTACCTGTGCATTCTCCAGGCACTACAAGCAATATATTCTGCCCTGAGACGACGGGCTGTGTGGGGATGCCATACACTGCTTGCCTCTCTTGGGGACGTCAGAATTCATTAGCTGCATAGGATTGTTACTCTTTGACAGGAGCTGGACAGGCTGGCAAGAATGTCTACTTTTCCCATCAGGATGAGCTCACATCGCTTCTTCTTCTTTGTTGCATTCTCATGAGGGGATGAAATCTGTTTTCCCTGAGAACCGTAACATTATTACAGTAATCTACCAGGGGGCCTCCAACGTGCAGACTGTCACCTAAATTCACTGGATCCTGAAGTGCCTACTTTTAATTAAATGTGCTGTCACAAATTACTGGGCATTCTGTGATGATAATGATGGCATCCACAAAATGATTCATGCCTTTAAAACACATCAGTGTGCTGTCTCTATATTTGTCTTCAAATAATACTAAGTTATTAGCATTAATGCTTTGTTAAGGGTGTGCTTTCTGAGTTGTTTGATTAGTAATGGCATATAATATTACATTTTCTCTGCATATTTCAAGCCACTTTCCCTCTGGCCAATAGTGCTCATTTGTGAGATCTCTGATCTAACAACAGTGGATTCTATACCTGTGCAGTCAAGTATAGAGGTAGTATTGTGTACTAGTTAAGACATTAGGCGTAAAATCCCAGTTTTACCACCTACTAGTTATGTGACCTTAGGCAAGAATATTGACTGCTCTGTGCCTCAGTGTACTCATCTTTAAATTGAGGATAATTGTAATAGTATCAGTATCACAGGATTGCTGTAAAGATTTAATAAATTATTATATAAAAACATTTAAAATTGTGTTTGATAGTACATGAGTGTTCTGCCGTTATTATTCTGCAAATATGTTAAACCAGGAAATTAGAAAAGCAATAGGATTTAAAGGCTTGTCATTCTCAGCAGCTTGCTTTAACCGCCTGGGCTCGGACTAGCCACATTTGCTCATACTCCCCTTTGCTCTGTGATCTATTTCATAGGAGACTTCTCCTTCATAGGCTTTTTCTCCACACGTTCGCAGTCAGGTGTAGAGGCAAGGTAGAATTGCTCGTGGGTTGTAGGACTCCTCTACATGGGTGATGGTTTGTTAGCAAGTCATAAAAACCTCCTCCTTGTTTTGAGAACAAGGCTCAAAGGCTGGATTTATATATATTTTTTCTCTCTCTGGTGGCTTTAGGCGCACTGCAAAATTAGTCTACTTATTAACTTTGAAGTATCATAATCATTCTTTTTGCCAGATGTCTATTAGACTTTTTTTTAAAGAAACTTGTATTAATTTTCCTATCTTTTTTAAACTTCTGTGGGAACTTTATTGAAGCATAGGGACCTAAGAAATGTCCAGAAACAGGCCGATTCAATTTGGATGTGGCATTCTTAGAATCATTGTATTTTAATATTAGTAAAACCATTTTAGTTATGCAAGTAAATAATCTTTATTTTTGCAAGAGAATAAGTAAGCAAAATGGAAATTGGATTAACTTGCCTTAATGAGAAGTTATATGTATATATACATATGTGTGTATGTTTGCATTTATGTTCAACTCTTGCCTCGATATCAGAATTCTATGTAACTATTAGTGAATAATTAATCTGAGAAATAAAGTCTGTAGGTATTTCTGTATGTTTAGCATCATGTAAGAATTTTATAAAGGCTAGTTCATTTAATCTTCAAAGTTAAAAAAAATCAAGAATCCAACAGGATTCTGAGATCAGCAGTCACTGATGGTGGATATTTAAGAGGAGGACCACTTGTAATTCTTCTTTGTATCTAAAACAGTATCTAATACATAGTAGATGCTCAATAAATTTTTGTTGCGTAAACTGTGAATGTATGAATGAATGAATGATGTAATTCCAAAAGAATATATTAGAATGACAAAAATTAAGGTGAAGTAAAATTTAATTAAAGTAAAGTGCTATATGCATGACCCTAGACAAGTCAGTTTTCCATTTGGGATCTCAGTTTATTCATTTGCAAATCAAAGGTTAGATCTCATCAGCTCTACAGTCTTAAAAATTCACCATGGGACTTACACCATCATTTACTGCCAATCAGTTTTCTCCAGTGCAGAAACACCTTTCACATTTCCATTAGCTAGGTAACAACAACTCCTGACATATTCACTTCATTTTTCATTTTGACTTTGTGATTTGAAAGTAAGATTTAAAACCCAATAATGCAAGAAACAGACACATATTAGACTCAACCCCAAAGGACAGTCAACGGTAACCACTGCAGAAGAACAGAAATACGGCCTTTGCTACCTGAAATTTCTCTCTTCTTTTAAGTGGCATCTTCTCTTTCTTCATTTCGAATTGTTTCCTAATTTGACCTTGTTTCATAGTTATATGAAAATGCTTTGCTCCTAGAACCTACTCTCATCAACAGCCTGCTTTTCATCACCAGTTGGAAAATAACACAGGTTGGGCATATTCTTCAGTTTCTACTGGCCCATTTGTAATAATTTGCATATATTTCATTTTTTATTTTCCTAACAATTGCTGGGGTAAAAATTAAATTGTCACAAACTCCTTAGTGAATGAAAGGTAAGACTAATGATTAGTACTTGATTTAGGAGATAATGAAATGAAGGCTAATAGGAGCAAATTTTGCCTGGTATTTATGACAAGTGTCAAATTAATGGACTAGGCAGAACTATTTCATTGACTTATTGGGATGGTATCTTCTTTTTGTAATTCAGATTAACATGCACACATGCACACACACACACACAGATGTAGTTTGGAAAATAAAGCTGTATATAGCCTTTCTTTGACATGCCCCTCCATGAATAAAGAGCTCAGGGTCTGAGCTCCAAAGTACATGGCAGTCTGCTATGTAAGCAGAAGTCAGAGTTGAAAGCAGCTGCTTTGGGTCTGATACAAGCAATACTAAAAATTGCTTAATCAGTTCAGTAATAACCTACAACTAGGCAACACTTAGGGAACAGACATATTATTCTAATTAAGTAGACGGTGCCCTGTTTGAGGAGTAATCCTATTCGCTCCTGTAATCACACTTCAGACATGCGTTTAATGTGCTTGGCCCTCCCTACCCTCTTGTAGGAAGCAGATTGCCTAAAGAGAACTACATTAACTCTTTCGTCTTAATAGGGATTAAAAAGAAGTTTTAACTCAAAATCTTTTTGGAAGTATTCATTACAAGAAAACTCTTTAACAAAAGATCCCCAAACCCAAACTGACACATTACAAGCAAAAATTGGATGATCCGGATTCCAGTAAAACAAAGTAGACGGTCCCTAGAGAATGTTATGACAATGCGTATCTTAAAAATAACTGATCTCTAGCCTTAATCTTATGAAAGTCCTTCAGTCTTGGTCCAGATGTCCCTAAACTTCAGCCCAGAAGCTAATTGTGACCGTTTCACCACATCGGCAGCCACACATGTTTAACCAGTTTTGTGTGGGTCCAGCGCTAGATTGTACGAACTTAGCCGAGGCATCCACGTGAAGCAGGAGACTGTGCTTCAATAATATGCCCCCGTCCCGATTCAAACACTCGGGGCTCAGTTGAACTCAAGTTTTGTGAGTCATCTGGAATTAATCTCTTTGGTAGTGAAGACAATGAATTACTGATATAATAAGTTGATTCAGAAGCACTGTGATTCAAATGATTAAAGTACAAAAGATGTCTAATATTTCCCATCTTTCTTATTGCAAATCCATCTTTTCTTACTAGTTAACTCTACACTAGACACTTCTCTCTATACTCAAAAAAGGTAGAATCTATTTTGAAGAATGCAAAATTGGCAGTCCAAAGAGATTTATCTAAACCCATACAACAAATTAATGAGACTCAGGACAATGGATTCTGATTATTGAGACATATTTGGCTCAGACTGCATATATCACGTGAACATGGAGCTTTCTCCTTCCTAGAAAATTCCAAATATATATGAAAGAAAATGTTACCTAAAGATGGATGGCTATCTTTTTTCCTGATGACACTCACAAAGTTTGTGTGGCTGCCGATTGTGGTGAAAGGGACACAATTAGCTTCTGAGCTGCGATTTGGACACATCTAGACCAAGATTGAAAGAATTCCATAAAAAGATCATGGATAGAGATTGATTGTTTTTAGGACACATGATGACAAAAACATAGAGACCTGAAGGAGTGGTCAGTCTGACCACTAATTTCTAAAAGGTCTGTTGGTAGCCCAACTCACCTCAGGGCTTGTTCATGACTCCCACATCTTTGCCTCCACCTCCACCTGTCTCCCACCAGACGTTGTCCTCTGGGTGGTCCATGGGCATTTTCACTTGGCAAAACTTGTTCCTCAAGTTCAGGGACTGATTGTTTCAGCATATGGGGTTTTTAGTGATACTACTCAACAGCTTCAAATTGGTAATTCAAATTGTCTTTGAGAGTTAAATCTTGATAAAAACACAATAAGGGTTAGAGAAAGGGCCCCCTCCATTAGTATGTAGGGGAAAGGTTATCCAGGATTTGACAGTGCTCAGACTAATACTATTAACTATTGGAATAATAAAACCAACTTCACTTTTTCTAAGTTTTGTTCACCACCCTCCCAGCCTTTGCATTTGTGTTTTTCGCCCATGTGGAATATTGGTCCCCAGATTCTATACTACACAAATTCCTACTATGCCAAACAAACCTCTCTAGAACATGGTCTGTTGCCTGTCATATAGTAGTTGTTCAAAAAGTACTTTGAACATCAAAAACATAAATGGTTTTTGAAGGAAGGAGTGGATGAATGAAACAATGAGAGAATCAGAAGGGTTCTTAAAGGTGCCTGGGAGCACTTTCAGCTCTTTCAAGGATGGTGAAAGATGTGGCAACATATTCTTCCCCCAAGAGTGTAAGGGATTTTACACAACATTCGGTTGCTCTGAAGAAAAAGGCCAGATGAATCCAGGTGTATTTCCACACACTCAGGGTATTGTAATAGGCGACTCCCTCTTTCTCAAAGGAAGGTACTATATAATGTAATTAACACACTCTGGTATGTATCTCTCCCATTGGTTTTGGTGGGTTGATGGGGGATGGAACATCAAGGTTATGAGGATTTAATTCCATGTTTTCATTTAAAAGACTTGCTTTATAACTGGCAAGAGCTTAGAATAAAGTATAAGCCTCAGTTAATGGAGGAAGCATTCGACATCTCTCAAAGTTACAAAGACAAAAGGAGAAAAAAAAATAAAAACTTGAACTAAGATTCTAAGACATGTTACTAAAACACAAGAGGGAAACACCAGTCATTTTACTGGGAAAAAGCAAAGTGAACTACATTTGGGTTATACTCGAAGATGAACTTGGATTCTCTTTCTGATTTCTTGGAGTAGTGTCATTCATTTTATTTTTTATTTTATTTTACAGGAAGTTTCTAATTTTGAGAAAGCAAAACCAAAAAGAAAGTAAGTCAAATTTACTTTGAAAACTTTATGTTCTCTTAGTTCTATAATGTTGAATGGAATAGTGTAGTGGGTTTTCTGTCAAAGTGCTTTTTAAAAAGTTGTCATATACAAATCTAGGTATGATTTGCTCTGCCACCATTTATCTGTTTATGGTGATGCATAGAAACTTGTGTTGTGACATTTCTGTAGGTAGAGATGTGAAAATGAAATTTTCAGAAGAAGAAATATGTTTAAACTAGGCTCAGATGAAAGTGGGAGCTGACTGGAAAATATATTTCTATTGGTGACCTAGTAATCTTCTGAAGAGTTCTTCTAATCCAAATAAAAATGTGTTTGCAAAGAGATTTGGGTTATTTAGGTCAGGCTTGGCTTTACATACAGCACATCAAGCCGCTGGAGGACGGGACACATACATGTTGCATAAGGTAATGGGATTTTAACTAATAAGCAGGAAATACATGGGGCAGGAAGTTGATTTGTGGGGAAATTTCCAGATTGATTGCTGATGATATAGAAGAATGTCTTCCTTGCACTCTGGAATGGTCTGAGACCAAATTGTTAATATGTGAAATTCTCTTGGGATGTGTTATTTCTCGACGGTCTTTGGCCCCCTCACCCTCCCCTAAGGCACTCTGTGCTTTCATGTTCTTTCTTCCCTCTCCTGCTCAAAGCTTCTCCCAGTAAGGATGTAAAACGCATCCACAGTAAGTAGGTAATTGCGTGATTAACAGCGTAGAGCACCTGCCAGGCGAAGGTAGTTGTATTTTAGCCACAGTTACCTGCTTAAACTACCACAGTGGCATTTTAAGCAGGAGCTGGAGTAAAGAAGGGGTTTTTTGGGGGCAGGCCTCTTCTTGGTCTTAAAAATCACCCCACTTTGTAGCTGTTTATTCTACCCATGGATGAGGAACTCCTAATTCCAAATCAAATACTTAAACAAAATTACAGCCATTGGCTTATGACTGATGCTTCTCCAGATTAGAGGATACCAAAACATGGCGGGGCAGAAGGAGGATGAAAGGAAGGGAAAGAACCTGATGCTGACTGAATTAGGACTTTTCAAACATAAACCAAATCAATTAATGTGACAGACAAACCAGTCGATCTGAGGACAGTTTGCAACCAGTTAAAATAAAACTGAAGACACTTTTGAGTTCCTCAGTTCTTTTGTCACCACCCCCTGGAAGGGAATAACATCTCATATTGTTACATACCTACCTTACTTTATAATATTATAAATAGTTTTTTTGGAATACATGTTATTTGCCAAGAGATGTCTTAAGTGTTTTGCATTAAAAAACTTAAATCAAAATAAAATGGTTAAGAAAAAAGAAACAGAGCCAGCCCTGATGGCCTAGTGGTTAAAGTTTGGTGTGTTCCACTTCAGCAGCTGGGGTTCAGTTCCCGGGAGTAGAACCATACCTCTTGTCTGTCAGTAGCCATGCTGTGGCAGCAGCTCACATGGAAGAACTGGAAGGACCTACAACTAGAATATACAGCTATGTACTGGTGCTTTGAGGAGAAAAAAAAAAAAGAGGAAGATTGGCAACAGATGTTATTTGCTCAGGGCAAATCTTTCCCAGAAAAAAAAGAAAAGAAAAAAATTATATGTGCAGATTTTTGCTCACAACCCCGAACTTAAAAAAATGGTGAACTTGGCTTTTTTAACAACTACCAAGAATATCAATAGTGGAAAACAGTGTGTGTTCACTCACATATAAATTGGTTAACATGGTCAAGTCAGCCTAATCCTATCCTCTGGTTTTGTTTTAGACATTTTATTACGGATATTTTCAATCATACCCAGAGGAAGAGCTAAAGACCTCACGTTGCCATGCTTGAACAAGTATCAATTTATAGTCAATCTTATTTCATCTCTATCCATTTGACTCCCCACTTCCCCTACACTCCCACTGGGTTTCTTTTAAAGCAGAACCCAGACGTATAATGTTTCAATATATATTGTTAAAAAACAAGAATTTTTTTGTTTTTTTAAGCATAACCACAATACCACTACTGCACTGAGACAAAAGAAGAAAAATGGCATAATATCACCAAATATACAGTCAATGTTAAAATTTCTCTGATAACCTCAAGTGCTTTTTTTTATGGTTGGTTTATTTGAGTCAGGATTCAAACAAGATCCATGCAATGCATTTGGTTCATGTCTCTTAATATGAGTCTCTCTCTCCATTTGTTCGTTGAAGAAACTGGAGTGTTTGTTCTGAGGAATTTCCCGTATTTTTGCATTTTGCATGTTGGATCTTTGTGGTATTTCTTAAAAACATGCTCTTCTATCCTCTGTGTTTCTGTAAGTTTTAGTTAGATCTCGAGGCTTGAGAAAATCAAGTTTGGTATATATGTATATTTTAAAGTGGGTCATCGGTGACTACATGCTTCCTGTTGCATGACATTGGACGCCCATATACCTGGTTGTCTCTATTTTTATGATGGTGGTATTGCTTAGTGGGTTCAGATGGTATCAGGCTGATCCATCCAGCACAAAGTTGCCCATCAGCCTTTCAATTAAAAGCTTTAACAGCAATTGATGATTATTGCCCAGATCTGTTGTTTTATTGGGGGTTGTACAATGGTTATATTCAATTTGCATCATTCTTTCCGTATTTATTGAAGAGAATTGTTTGAAAAAGAACTTTCCCACATGAACTATTTGATTATCTTGAGATACATTCATGTAGAAATGGCCCACTCTTTTTTAGCAGGTTTTATGGATGTTAGTTTCTCCATATTGCATGGAAATTTCCAGGCCAAGGTTATACTTGTATTAACTACACTTTGGCATCTTGGATCAGAAAAATTCAGGACCATATGTAGAACTTAGAGATAGAATTTATTTCTCCTCTCTAAGGCATTACACATGTCTAAATGATTTAATTTGTTTGATTAAAATATTGTTTATTAAATCTAGACTTAAATATCTGTTTCTTTTATTATTCTAGGTCAATCCAGAGATCTATGTCTGAAAACAAAGTATTTGGTTAGTAATTCATAAGGTTACTTGTGAAAATGATATGTTTCCCTAAAAGTAATTTTCTTCTGCTACTTCCATAAAGCAACAATAAGTGGTTAACGAAAGTCAGATTGAGTTGTCTTTGAATTCTATAGAAGAAATTAAAAAAAGAAATGTGATTTCCATTCTAACTTTAAAAGGCTAAGACGAAGAAGTCATTGATTTATTCAGAATAATCTCCTTTTATATTAAAAAAACTAATTCTCTTTGGTGGTTTATTGACTGATTATCTTCCAGCTTCCCAACTTTAGCTTGGTAGGACCGTGGTCAAGGTGACATCTTAGATATCTTTTCAGATCTATGAATCTAGGAGTGAATAAAAAAGAAGTTGAAAATGTTTAGATTACAAAAGACTCTTCCATAACATTTCAAACAACAAACTTTTCCTTTAGTTTCTATGATTACAGTATCATAGTAATAATAAAGGCAATTGGCTCTGTATTTTAATTCTAAAGTGAATATCTGATTCTATTAATTACTTTAGAAAGTTAATGGATAATGCCTCTCCATCCCTTACAGAACATCGAGAGTCACTAATTGTAAAACATTCATAGTGAATGAAAATCACTGGCTCATTCAGTCAGGCATTCATGTTTTATGCAGTTTGTCTGCCTTGTAGATACCTTTTCTCCTTTCTTTCTCCTGAGCAGAGCCTAGGAATCAGATGCTCAAATTCCTTTCCCCCTCTTTTCAAAACCAGTTTCCTGGATAGGATATGAAACGCTCATTCAGGCCAAGCTGATGATCATCAATGGATGCATCTTCCAAGTGTGTCTGTATTTTAATCGGGTCTGATATTCTTCCAGTGGCAGCATCCACAGGGGCTGGGTCCTGTCTCCTTATTCAAGGCCCTGTGGGCACTGGTTACTAAATATTTTGGATTTCAGCCCTGATTTGAATAGTGCATAGTCTTAAATAAAAGGTAGTGAGGCAAAATTTTTTTTTTCCAGCTAGATCCATTCTCAAAGCAAACTACTTGGTTTGTGCACACAAGACTACAGATGCTTCTATCCTAAGATAATTCTTGATGATCAACTGCCTTCTCTGTAGTCAAAAGTGAGAGCAAATAGTGACTTTGAAAACAGCACAGCATGCTGACTTTCTCTCCAAGCAATGCTTCGGTTGCGTTATTTAAAATTGTCTTTCTCAGTGTTATGATGCAGCACGTAAGGAGATTAGACGGGATTCTTCACTTTGTTGCAGTTCACTTCTTTACAATGTGTCCAGGCCCTCTGCTAGGTGTTGGGAGGACAAGGCTGAGCGAATCACGGTTCTTCCATGCAAGGGTCTTAGAGTTCCTTGAAACTATCACAGCTCAATGTTCTCTCTACGTAATTAATCATTTTGTTAAAAATAATGAGGAATGTGGAGGGTGGGGATACTTTAACTTATGCATAAAAAATAAATGGTTATTAATTCAGGAACAATACTCCAAAGAATAATGTAATCATAAGCTACCAAGAAGTATTTCAGTAGAAGCATTCTATTATGTATGCTTGCGTGCTTACATAGTTCATGGAAATAAATAGGAGCCCATCTGGAGTGTCCACCAGGGACTAGAACTCCCCAGAATGGACCACAGAGCTCTCTTAGCATATCACTTACCAGGTTACCACTGTGTGCTGAACTTGTTTTGATTTCAGATTTCTTACACCTGCTGGACAGATATTACTGTGAATTCTGCTAACCAATCCTTTGCTTTACTTTAGAAGGAAAAACTGTGAATGACACACTCTGGCAGGAGCCCAGCAAGCCTGAGAATGATTCCCACATCAGAAGACTCTGTCAGCTAAAAGGTAATTGCTAAATTTAGTTCAGCTGACTTTGCATTTTCCCAAAGTGGTTTAAAGGGCAGGTAAGAAAAATTTACATCTTTCTCCATTAAAATAAGCAGGGCATTGTGGTCTTCTTAAAAGGGAACAACTAATAGAATAGAATAGAATATATATATTATTAATAGAATATATACGTGTGCGTCTGAAGATACACGTAGACATATAGAAAGGAAGTGGAATCTAATTAAGTTGCCTGTTGAAGCAAAGAATCAACTGCAAATAATATTTGAAGTCTTTAGTGTCTTAAAAGAATTTTAAAATGTATTAAAAATAAGCACATAGAAAAACCCTCTAAAAATAACATCAATATATTAATATACATATAACATAAAGATGTGTTATATTATATTTAGGTTTGCTTTAAAAATTTAAGAGAAGTAACCTTTATTATTAATGCAAAATTATATCATTTTACCATTTAAAAATTCTCAAGAGCAAATTAGCAGCAGGTATAGAAAATTATTAATAATAAATGACTTCATAATTAAAATTACTTAACTTTGAGAAGGTAATGAATAAAACAAAAAGTCTTAAGAGTTAACAAAGATGAACAACAGCATGAAAAATTGATCTCCTTGGTCTTCCTCCAATGTTACTGAAACAAGAAATAATTGATTATATTAGTTATTGATTATCTAAGAGTTTCTTATTTTTAACTAAAAAATATTTAATATCTTGGAACAAAGGGAATTATAGTGTATTCTTTTTCTTTTTTTTGAGGAAGATTAGCCCTGAGCCAACATCCACCACCAATCCTCCTCTTTTTTGCTGAGGGAGACTGGCCTTGAGCTAACATCCGTGCCCATCTCTCTCTACTTTATATGTGGGGATGCTGCCACAACATGGCTTGACAAGCAGTGCACAGGTCCACACCCGGGATCTGAACTGGCAAACCCTGGGCCACCGAAGCCGAGTGTGCAAACTCAACCGCTGCGCCACTGGGCTTGCCCTATAGTGTATTTTTTATAGTCAGGAGTTTAATGGTTTGATTATACACTGTGTTCAGATTTTGCTTTTTGTTTTTGTAACACAGCTCTTAGATTTATGAAGTAATTATTTATAAAACTAATAATTTTCCTTTGAAATATTTCAGTTTTATCCAAAATCGTGTAACATTTTAGTAAACAATTTTACTGAATTTTTAAATATTGACAATTTTCCTATTATGTAGGTGAAATATTTTGGGATTATCTTAGATATTTTCTTTTAATTACAAAATAGGAAATGTTTATCACGTTTTGGTTGGACGCTACCTTCCCCTCACAGCTGTCAGCTATCTTTACTCACACTCCCAGTAGGTTAGTCAGACATCCATCCCCCATCCATTCATCCATCCCCCATCTCTTTAATGAACACATGTTATTTTCAGATTATTATATGTTAATCTGTGGATAAAAAAGTTATAACTATTATAGATTATTTTTAGTTATAAATTTTGCCATAAATCTCTTCAAGTATTCTATTTTTTAAAACTTTCTGTGAATTTTTTTTTTAATTTAGGAGTAATAGGCAGGTAATTCTATTACAACTACTCTGACAAAGCAGCAAAAATTCTTGGCCTTAGATGAGGTTTTTCTGATTAGTCATCTGTTCTTTATCAGAGAAGAGAAATGAAGGCTTTACAAAACCTTCTCAACTTCGCTATTTCTCAGATTCTTGAGTGACCCTGTGTTCTGCGCGTTGTGTGGGTACGTGTGTGTGTTTAAGAACATCAGCTGACATTTCAGCAGTAGCAGCTGAGTCACAGGACATTTTCTAGGGATTAATGCTGTGCTAGGAAGGGTTGATGGCCTGAGACCAAGGCTGTCGGTGCCATTGTAAATTGAAGGGCGAGATTCAGTGGGGGAGGGACAGCCACAAGTTGTGGACCTGAATTTTATGGGTGTAGTAGCTTCATTTGGAAGCCTCAGAGTATTTCTAAGCAATTAGTGCCCTACATATCAACCCATAATATTTCTTTCTCATTTTAAACACTACTTTTTAACTGTTAATTGCATAATGACTTAAGAGTGGTTTACTGTGCCTGCGGATAGGCGGCCCGTGAAGTTTAGTGAGATGAAGCTCGGAAGGTGCACCATCGCTGTGAGCCACAGCCCATGATTTTATTGAACACTAATGATGCAATTGCAACCTCAATGAAACAGAAGAAAATATATAGGGAAATAAAAAAATATATAGGCGGGAGTGACATTAACTCCTAAAGAATCTGTTACAAACTCCAAGACCAAGAAAAAAAGAACATTTCTCTCAATGTCAATTTCAAAATGGTATTTCTACATGACCCATATTATAGTAACAGCATTTCAGTCTTTTATAAAGAGTATTGGGGCCTAATGAAAGAAACTTCTACAGGCTATATTTAGCCAAGGATTTGTGCCTGGTGTTTTAATCCATAAAGATATTCATTTAACTCGATAACATGACTGTGTTATGTCAGTTAAGACAAAATTTATCAGAATAAGTTGAGTACCAGAAGCATAACATTTTTAGTTTATCTCGTCCATTTCCTTCTTCTAAGAAGAATTTTATCTAAACCTACATCTGCTATTAAAAGAGACATCTGTGAAGTAAATGTAGGATAAATTAAGTGCTCAGGACTTTACAACTGAAAAATTGTCATAGTTTAGGTATCAAGGGAAATTAATCTGTAATTCATATGAATTGTATTTTTAGCATCATAAAAAAGCAGAATATTCATAATATTCATTTTAGTAAATTAAAATCAATTTTAGGATCTTTAAACTTATTTTGGCCTTAGTTTTAAGAAAAACAAAGCGTGAAAAGAACAAACTTTGAAATCTATGAATTGAAATTTGTCTAAGATCAAGTTATGATTTAAGTCGAGACAGTTTCAAAAACAGAGTTTTCGTATTTTATACCAGAAAGTATAAAGAATAAAAGCAAAGCAAAATTTGTAAAAAATATAAAAAGGAAACATATATTTGGAGATTTAGAGATTTTCCAGCAGTATGACTGTGACAGATTATTCTATAAAACAGAAGAGATGCAAAAAAAATTGACATAGTAGTAAGGAAGTAAGGGGCTGGATAAGTTCAGGAAACGTGGTTAGTAATGAAAGGTGTGTTAACTCCATCCATACTGCTGCAAAAGTATTTTTAAAATAATCCTCTTTACCTATGGTTTTGATGAGATTCATTCTCAAAAACACCCCATTGGTAGGGGAGAGATGTTGTTAGAGCCTTCCGGTTTAACATTTGAATTGCCATTGGTTTGAAACTTTCTTTCCTGGATTCTTAAAATAAATCAATCTTATTTTATTTGGCCAGCCTCTTAAGAGTAAGCATCTAAATATTTTGGCTTAATTTTTCCAGACCTTATTAATTCTTTTTCTTTATTGGCTTGATACTCTCATTTTCAAGATGGCAAATGTATAGTCACAAATGTATTTACTGTTCTGTTTAATTTTCAGGGACCACACTCATTTAAAATGTTTCCTAGGAGCATGTAATTTAACTCTGGTTAGTCTGGACTACATGAGGAGTGACAGAGAGAAGTCCTGTTTCATACGTGAACATCTGCTTATGATGTGGGAATAAAACCACTAAGCAGAGGCTGCCTGCTGAGTGCGCCTCTTTTGTTTCCAGGGAAGGCTTTCTGACTTGAGTGATGGGAACACTCAGAGTTCTAGTTCTCTGTACAAGTGAGTCTTGGGATCCCTTCAGTTTTTTAGGGGATTTCTTATAGGATTATACTTACCTGAGTATGGTCAGAAATATCTCCATTAGAATCACCTAGAAGCTGATTAGAAATATTACATTGTTTTACCTAATCCCATTTTCTTTTGTTGGAGTCTGCATATTTACATTGGATGGTGCATTCTTATGTACACTGTTGTTTGTGACCCACTTGTGTAGTTTATGCATGTTCTGTTAATGTATTGCTGCAAACAGATCGCCTCAAAACTTAATGACATCAAACAACATTTTATTAAGCTCATGGATTTTGTGGGTCAGGAATTCAGTATGAGCAGTGCTTTGTGATGTCTGAGACTTCCTCGGAGAAGACTAGAATGTCTGGGGAGGACTTAAATGCCTGGTGGCTGGAATCATCTAAGGGCTTCTTCACTTACAGGTACATCTGGTACCTGTTCTGGGATAACTTGAAGGCTGGGATTGTCAACTGGAAAACCAATATGTGGCCTCTTCATGTGACTTAAGCTTCTCCCAGGCTAAGGGCTGGGTTTCAAGAGGGAGGGACCTGAGAGGGAGCTTCACACATCACACGAGGAAGTGTCTGGAGAGTGAGCATCCCAAAAGATCAAGGTAGAAACTGCAAGACTTCTTCTGACCTATCCTTGGAGGTCACAGAACATCATTTCCACTGCATTCTACTGTGACAAGTGACTCGCTAAGGCCAGCTCAATTCAAGAAGAGAATTGAACGCCATTTCTTGATGGAGGAGTGCCAAGGTCACATTGCAGAATATGTGGTATGAGAGAGATTTTTGCAGTCATCTTTGGAAAATACAACTGCATATTGCCTAATTCAGCTATGGTGACTTTGTTGCTACTTAGGACAAAATTGCTTTTGTCTTGATAAATGTTCCTATAGGGTAATATTTGGGAGATTACAAATAAATAAAAATGTATAAGACCACAAAACAAATGGGCAATCTTCTGCCCACTGAGGAAAATCCTCTACAATTTAAACAGCAGATATTTATTTGGGCAATTAGAATTGCAATTCTGGAGACACAGATTCAGGTAGAGACCCAAAATGTGTTCCAATTCTAGGAGAGGAGTTCAAGGATTTTATGGGGAAAAGAGAGGATGAGGTGAATTGTGTTGAAGAGTGCCTTGGTGCTAGATGAGGTAGGGCCAGGTTTGTACTTCATTGCTTGTGGCTTGAGATTCAGTCATCAGGCAGAAGGCTAGACTTGTACTTCATTGATTGGTTAGCAATTTGGTCATCAGCAAAGTCCAGTTTTATCAGTGCTTACAAAGAGGGTATTCTTGTCCTTACTGACTTCTTGGAATGTTGGTAGTTTGGTCCAGTTTGGAAGATAAAGAAAACAAGATGTAAAAAGCACTTCCTCTGAGACAGCTGCTCCGGCTCTAATGTAATAGGGCTCTAAACGTGTCATCTTTCACTCTGCATAAAATGCCATTTTCCTGGTTTCCCTTTGTTAGTCCAAAACCCTCAAAGGTCTTCCATTTTCTACAGCAGACCACAAACTAGTAGCTCTGTAAATTTATTCTGAGGAAAAGCTTGTTTGGGGCATACAGTAATTTAAAAGTCAGGAAATTTTAAAATCCATGTATTTATACTGTCTTGAAAAACATGAGGGAAATGGACAATCCTGGGCTCGAATTCTGAGAGAGTTGAGAGTAATGGCTGCCCTTTAGCAATGGCGGCCCTACAGCTTACCACCGACATACCATTGTCTCCTTGACAAAATTCACCTCATTTAGTTAAGTTACTTGTTTGACTCCTGTAAATATTTTTATTTGCAATACTGGTCTGTGAGTATGTCCAACTTCCTCCACTTGGCACTCAAGGCCCATTAAAATTTGACCTCACTTACCCTTCCAGCCCAACCTCCTCCTATGATATATTCTGATTTGCCTGTTGCTTGACCAGTCTCAATCTCTACACTTAATTCAGCATGTTCCATTCATTCCACACTATAGGCTAGTGTTCACAGCGTTGCCACTATATTTGTAACTTTTCCTTTCCTTCCACCTTTTCAAACGATGTCCATTCTTTGAGCTTCCATTGGGGCCCCGCCTCTTCCACAAGCACTCTAGGTCATGGTGATCTCTCCCCATCGCTTTGGGTGAATCACTCATTTTACTGTCTTACCTTGTTATGTAAGTGATATAAATGCCTTGTGCATATTCCTCAGCTGCTTCCAGATTCTAGAGTACAGGGGACCACTTTACTGTTCTTTTCCTGTCCCGAGAAGAATAATTATAGAGGGAGTGCTCCAAACTTCAAGTTAAAGGATCAAAAAGGGGAAGAGATGGAAAGGAATAAAGAACAGAATAAAGAAATTTGTTTCCTAAATACAGAAACTAAAAAAACACACAAAAAACTAAAACTGCAAAATTCTACTTCTAGCATCCTGATGCCGTGATAGAAGATCTTGCTTCAAAGAGCCGGCTCACAAACCCAGCTCTTTTTAAAGTTTAAGTATTTTCTGGAATCCTATAGTGTGGTTACTCTGATTTTAAATATGAAGTTATTGATGTAAATACCTCTGTGACTGAGCAGTGAATAGCTCTGAGACTGAGGCCCCTTCCTCCCCGCAGAAAGTGAGAATGAGAAATGGTGGAAAATTGCAGCAATGATTGCAAATAAACAGGAGTGAAGGTGAAAGGAAAAATAACGGGCCGGGTGGCCAGGTGATTTCTGTGTATCTCAGTCTCCTCCGCCATAGACTGAGGGCCTTGGATCCAGTAGTCCATAAAGTCCAGCCCTCCTTTAGCTCAGTGTGCTTGTCAGGTTTAAATAAATGGAGCCCCTCTTACAGGACCTGAAAGGGAAATAGTACTACCTTTTGAAAAGGTTTCATTTAGCTGCAAGCAAATGGATGCCCCATTCCAAAGCTTTTACTAAAGCATGCAGAGAACAATTTCAACATAAATAATTCATGTGGAGAAGACATAAACTAATGAAGCTCAAAATGCCAGGGGAGGAAAGCTTAGTTTCACAGAAACGGGTGAGGTGATAACTTTATGGAATCATGCATTCTGGAGTTAGAAGTGGCTTTAGTATCTACATGTGACTCTTTTATTACCAACAGGGAAACTGAGGCCCAGAGAGGTTCCGTGGCTTGTGCAGGTACACACTTGGTCAGTGGCATTCTTCATTTTTATTTGTTAAATTTCTATTTTATTTTGATCTGTTTCTTGTAAGAATAACATATCTTTAAGAAAGTAAACATTTGGGGCTGGCCCCATGGCACAGCAGTTAAGTGCGCATATTCCACTTTGGCAGCCCAGGGTTCTCAAGTTCGGATCCCGGGTGTGGACATGGCACTGCTTGGCAAGCCATGCTGTGGTAGGCATCCCATGTATACAGTAGAGGAAGATGGGCATGGATGTTAGCTCAGAGCCAGTCTTCTTCAGCAAAAAGAGGAGGATTGGCAACAGATGTTAGCTCAGGGCTAATCTTCCTCAAAAAAAAAAAAAAAGAAAGTAAACATTTATGATCTAGTCAATATAGAGTCTTAATAGAATAAAGAAAAATATAATGAGTACTAAATTGCACATAAACTTCTTAAATCTTGTAATTTCTGATAATCTATATATAATGTTTCTCTCTTTTCATAGATGTAAGTGAAGATGATGATTTTCTTCTGAGTAATAACATACAAACTCTTCAAGGAAAGAGACTACAGGGCATTTCCCACCAGGTGAAGTGAACAATCAACATTTACGTTTGTGAAGATCATTTTGTCCTTGAGCTCTGTGTGGCGCTAGGTGTCGTGTACAATACTTAGACGGCCTTGTAGCTGTTTTGTATTTAGTTATTGTAGGTTGTTTTGTAATTGATATGCTTATGCCCCTGTGAATTGGAATATAAATGAAAAAAATCAAATGATGACTTGAGTGAATACACCATTTTGATTATGCAAAACATCATGCTCTACAGCCTTTTGGTAAGTAACTCTGAGCCTGTTAAATTAATATACTGGGGTTTTCTCTGACAAGACCTGTGCTAAACGCTTAGAACTGTCTGGCAACCTTCAGCGTGGGGCACGTGCCTTGTGTTTTTATATTTGATGTAAAGACATATAGTGTGATTCCTGACATATCCCTTTTAAAACTGCATTAATTAGCCCAGGAGTTCAAGCAATTAAGAATGTCTGAACCTTGGGCCTCTCTAATAATAATAACATATTAACAGTCAGATAGTTGCTATTCACCCTGTAAAAAAAATAATGTATGTGTCAATAGGGCCGACTCAGGCATCATACTGAATTTTGATATTTTTCTGACAGCTATGGGTTCTCTTTAATCATTCTGATAGTTTTATTAGAAAATTTAGAACTGACCTTCCTCGGCGCAGTAGATTGATCAATAGGCAGAGGGTATATAGCATATGAATTGTGAGGGGCTGATTTGGTGAGGACAGGGAGCTCGCATTCCTAAATCCAGCCTGATTTCTGAGGCTGTCGGAGGCCCTCCGATGAATTAGACAGTGGGCCATAACTTTGGACCAGCCACGGTTTCTGCTGGCTCTTCCGATGCTGTGGGAGTGAGAGAACTGTGCTCCCGAGGCCGGCTGCACACGCTGCACAGTGCCTGAGCGCCTGGCTCCCAGCGGGGTCCCCCTGCAGCTCATGGTTGCCAGTTCTGAAAACAGACAGAGCTCCCTTTGAATCCTGGTTTGGCCCTTAGTAGCTATAAGACTTTGAGCAATTTAATTAATCTCTCTGCCTCAGTGTTCATCATCAGTAAAATCAGTCTGTAAAGAACCTGTATCTCATGACTGTCTTGAGGATTAATTGAGATGCTTCGTGAAAGCACTTAGCTTCACGGCTGGCATTTAGGAGCTGATTAGAAACCCTCAATTGTTGTTGTCATTGAAGCTCTTCTCTTCTCTTCTCGCTCCCCTTCCTCCTCCTCTTACTCTTTCAAGGGCTTAGTGACACTTTCACAAGCACAGCTGGCAGATTGTCTCTAAAATGTGCAGTTTCGTTCTCCTAAATTTAGATGAGACCTCAGATATAGTATCTAAGTGAAACGTTGTCTGATAGCCAGGAAAAAATAACGGCTGGTTTACAGTAAGAGCTCCCCAGAGTGCATTGTGCCAAGAGAAATCCTTCTTTAGGTTTTTAGTAGAAAAATAGAACCATCTCTTAGAAAGAAGAAAATGATGTAGAAAGTTCTTAGAAGAAAGGGGTTAAATAAAATATCTTCACTTTAACACCAATCTTTCTGGACATTTTAATTGACCAAGAAATGATCCTTCTAAAATGGTAACCATTCAATTGTACTATGCAATTTATCACTACAGATGCGTTGAGGGAGTTCATACCCAGTGACAGATAAGCAGGGGCATCTAATCTAGAAATCTTCATTTGGGAGAAGGAGATGGTCTTATCTATCTTTAATATCTCTGGTCTTATTCATAGTAGGCATTCAATTGCACTTAACTAATTAAGAAACATTTTTTCTCTATGACAGAATACTTCCATGTAATGAAATATTATGAAGTGTTAAGAAGTGCTATGCAAATATTAATCTATAAACTCCTTGTGACTGAGGAAAAGTAGGAGCAATTTACATTTTGAAAGATGGGACAGAGAGAGAACCATTCATTAGCGTGAATGGGGAGACTCACTTGTCGTTGGAGTCCATAAGAATGGACGTCGGTACGGACTGTGGCCTCTCATCAAATGAGCAAATGACTTAGAGCAACGTTTCTTCAAGTGTGGCCCAGGGACCTCCTGTATCAGAATCACTTGGAGTATTTGTTAACAATGCAGACTTCTGAGCCCCCCCGCCCCATCCAAGTGAATTATCATGTCTGGGCTCTAAGAATAGGTATTTCTATGAGTTTCCAGAGGATGCTCAGTACATGAACCTTGAGACTCTCTGGGATCCAAACAGCTGATGGGTCTACAGACCTGATGCCCCATGCGTTTTCACTTCGCAAGCCCAAACTTGGCTCAGGTCTAGTCTGGGAAGACTACAGCCTTCTGGAAAAACTGAAGTTGATTTCTGTTCCAAACTACAGGAATGATATACATTCATTATAGAACTTTTTAAAACTCTGTAAAAGTAGAAAGGATTAAAATAATGAATTATATCTTAACAGAGTAAATATTTTCATATTTTGGCCATTTTACTAAATATCATTAACATGGGATAAAGCTTATAGGATGTAAAACATATTAATAGTTATAATTATCATATGACCATGCATACAAAATATATTATGTTGGATAAAAATCATTCAGAATAAAAGATTTAAACATTAACTGAATCCCCAATCAGAAAACACTCACCCAGACATGTTTTCTTCATATTCTCAAAATGAGAGGAAAGATCTCAGGCATAGAAGGTACGAGGAACCAAGTGTCAAGGGCAGGGGAGGATGGTTATGGAATGCTTTCTGCAATACTGACTGCTCCATGAATATTTCTGACTACTTGGCCTGGGGTAAACTTGCTGGAGAACCAGTCTTGCAGAAGTGCTGATGGAGAGAGTTTGGAGCAAAGCAGACTGCCTGCTGCTGTGATCATTATACCGATCATAAAGAACGTTTTGGGAGAACTTGACTCCCAGCATTTATTTTTGTATCCTTGTTCTTGTTTGTTCTTTTCTGGCGGCATTCAGTTGATGGCTCAAACCTTTTGTAGCATATTGAAAAGGGTATAAAATATGCAGTAATACAGACTTTGGGCTAATATATTTTCAAAAATGTTTCATGCCTCATTTCTCACGTAAATTCTTAGGTTGCATTCAGCCTTCAGAGCGTCATTCATATTCATGATAGAAAAGAGGGATAACATTTATTACTTTCAGTGCTGGTGATATTAAGCACTGTCAAGCACCCCCACCCAGGACTGCACCAAAGCATTTTCTCCCTGCACTGCTTTAGTGGCAAAGTACTGCTGAGTAAATTGATTTAAAAAAAATGTGTGTGTGTGTACATATACATATACATATACATAAACCTTAGGCTGCCTTCTGTGACAGATATCAAAGTGCTAAGGGTTAGATCACTCCACACCCATTTCAATTTCTTTCTTGATGTCCTTTTCTGCGCAGACCGTAAGGTTACGTATTTGAATTCTCAGCTTCTCCTGTAGTTGGGTTGGAGATGGGATCCAATTCTGGTCAATGAGATGTAGCCAGAAATGCCTGGAAAGGGCTTTCTTTTCTGGGGAAACAAAAGCAAAGCTTTGTCCTTAGCCCTTCTCCCTGCCTGGAGCTGGGACATGATACCTGGTGTCTGGACATGATAGCAGCTATCTTCCCACCATAAGGGCAAAAGGCACATGTTAAGAATGGAGGAGCAGGCAAATGCATCACATTCTGAACAGCTGCAGCAGCACTGGACTGCCTGGGTCTGGCCTTACTGTATGGGAACTGGAGCCCCATCCTTGTTTAAGCCACTGTTGCTGGGCATTCTGTTCCTCAAAGCTGAGTGTGTTCCTAACTGATAGACTTTATTTTTAAAACTGTCGCTTTTGCTAATGCTGAACTCTAATTGCTAGATCAAATTGTGTCTAGATTTGGCTGTGACTGTGCAGCCTGCACTAACCTCCTTCAGTTCTTATGCAGTATACGCAGCACCTAGAATTGAGAGTTAGTCATTTAGTCATTAAGATGAAGATTGGATTAATAACTGATAAACCACGGGCTGTGTACAGCCCATTGGCTATATACAGACATAACACTGTATCCAGTGCAGCACACTGTGGTTGGGAAAGGTGTGTAGACTGTGTCACAGTGGGACTACTTTTCTGTGAGTTTGACTGAGGTTACCACACTAGGTGACTGGAAAAGAACTTTAAGGTTATGCTGTGATCTGGATCTGTTAACAAGAAGGAGGGCAGATCTCTCACTAGGTTTCATCAGACACATTTTGGGTGGTTCTAAAAAGGATCTGAACAATCTGTAAGGCGGGGGAAAAAAGAGGCCAAAATGACAGACTGTTTAAGTAGTACCCGCAAGTGTCAACATAATATAGTCTTGACGTATGGAGTGATAATATAAAGATGAACTAATGAGGTTGTGCTCGGTTCTTATTTTCGGATACTTTCTTATCCATTATGTAACTTTAGCTACTATATTAGTTATCTATTGCTGCATAACAGATTGGCCCAAAATTTAGGGGCTTGAAACAACAAACATTTATTATCTCACAGATTCTGCAAGTTGGGAGTTTGGGAATGGACTAGCTGGGGATTCTAGCTCAGGGTCTCCTATGAGTTTGCAATCCAAATGTCATCTGAAGGCTACCAGTGGCTGAAGGAATTGCTTCCAAACCCCCCCTCGTGGCACAGGCGGCAGGCCTCAGCTCCTTGCTGAGGGCTGGTTGGAGGCGTCAGTCCCTCACCGTGTTGGCCTTGCCATGGAGTTGCTTGAGTGTCCCTGTAACATGGCATTTGGCTTCCCGCAGAGTGAGTGATCCAAGACACAGAATAAGGAGGAATCTATAATGCCTTTTAAGATCGAGTCTCAGAAGTCATACATCATCGCTTCCACCTTATTCTATTTGATAGAAGCAGGTGATTAAATCCAGCTCATACTAATGGGAGGGGCATTATGACTGCCTTTTGAAGACAGTAGTATAAAACAATTTGTGGATCTATTTTAAAACCACCGGAGCTACCTAGTAGTATTTTGAGGTTATAGGTGGAGGAGTTTTACTACATCCTAAGAGCAAGACTATAACTCATTTTACATATAGAAAGAATATAGGGCTCTATTTGTTAGCTAAATGGAAAATGTAATCTTTTTTTTTTTTTTAACAGAAGACTTTAAAGAGTGACTTTAGTTGGTGTTAAAGGAACATTGAATGTTGGTGTGAAATCTACATCTTTGTCTCTGGGGAAATAAAATTAAAATCAGACTAGATCTATTCATTTCAGTGTCCAAAGTTATACTGTGTATCTCTGTCTTTCTTTATTCCCTTTTAAAACAAGGAAAAGGAGTTAAGCAACCTTCCATTTGAACTTTTAGTTTATTCATAGAAAAGGAAATGCCTAATTCTAACAAATGAATTTTATGAATGAACTATATTCTCTAGCTTAATTATAACTCCAAATACAAGTAGGTATTTTCCCCTGTTGATCACCTTAAAAGACTGATAGGAATTACTTGGGTATTCCTTAGCATTATTCTCATTTTTAAAAGGAATTATATATTCAAAAAATGGCTGGTAAACACAATCTGGTAACTTATACTGTACCAAGCACCAAGTACTAATTGTCACCTTTACAATGTGACGCAAACCTGAAAATGTGGGCCTAGTCTTTTAAAAACCCACATACAACATAAAGCCCAGTCACTCAGTACTACCTTCACTCGTTTCAGCTACTCTGTCAGTTTATACTACTTGGTCGTTGGCTAGAACTTGTGAGACTTCTTGCTTTACCTTTATGTAAGTCATAACTCTTGACTTCAAACTTGTTGCTTAAACTCTCTGTGTTTCGATTTCCTTCTGTGTAAAATGGTGATAAGAAAAACTTCTTATGATTGTTATAAATATTAAATGAGGGTCGGCCCCGTGGCCAAGTGGTTCCACACTCTGCTTCGGCGGCCCCGGGTTCGTGGGTTCAGATCCCGCGTGTGAACCCCCTCCACTCACCAGCCATGCTGTAGAAGTGTTTCACATAGAAAAAATAGAGGAGGCTTGGCAGGGATGTTAGCTCAGGGCTAATCTTCCTCAAGCAAAGAAAGAGGAGGATTGGCAACAGATGTTAGCCCAGGGTGACTCCTCCTCAGGAAAAAAAAAAAAAATTAAATGAAGCAGCATATTATACTACTCCCAGAAGATGTTCAATGAGCATTCATGTTCTCTCTCTAACCTCCTCTTAATACCGTTGTAGGCTTTCCCCTAAAATAAAATTTGAAATTCTCTTCTATTCTCTGTTATACACTCCAGCAAATGCCTATTGTTGCAGTCTTGAAGTACCAGGTACACGAGTTTTCCAAAAGAAGTGGAAGTTAACAGTAAGGAGCTTACATTGACAGGTACCAAACATAATAAAAGATATCCTATTTTGCGACTCCGGATATTACCCAACTCCAAATGTATATTTGGTTTGAGTTTAAATTCTGTCAGAGTTTCAAAAATGGATGCTCATTATGTACCCAGTAATGAAGAACACTAGGGAAGAAGGAAGAGAGTGCTTCATAAACCATTTTCCGGACTCTAACTCTCTGTCCACCAACTTCTTCTGGGTTTTGGACCATGTGTTGGGACTGAACTAAGTAAGGGCTGGGGAGTGAATCCACTATATATATAATATGTGTATTCTCTATATATATGTACAGGCACATACATATTCATCTTTGATATATGTGAAGATGAAGCCACTGATGAAACATTAATGAGTATACTTTGATAATTTGATTATTATAATTAAGAAAACGGATCATTTCCCAATTATTTTGGTAGCTCTGTAGAGTTTCGTTTGTTTTTGTTTTTGTAAGACTGTTGACATCAGTCTTCACCTTTTCCTTTTCTAATGCTAAGGGGTGACCTTTGAATGTTGGAGTGCATCTTACTGTCAAAGACATGTTAAGCCTACTGCCAGTGAAATGGTAGGAAATTTCTCCCTAGATAATCCTATATTCAAGTGGTTTTTCTATCTCTTTCCCAATAATTTTAATACCATAAGCATTGTTTTCTATAGTTCTTTATCATATTTGTTTTCAGCTGCTACATGAAAGTGTTTCTAGAGAACATAAAAAGACTTGTCCTTATTGAGAAGTGTCCTGACCTAAGACAAGCATAAAGCATTCCCTTCAAACAAGGAGGAATTTCTGTGTAAAATTTTTTCTGTAAAATTTAGCAGTTTCTCCTGATATGTAAAATTTCATGGTGTTAAAAAGCATATTTTCTTGGTGTGTCAACTCTTTCTTATGGTATTAAAATCCTCAGATCACATCAACCACCCTTCTTTCCTTGTTGAGTTGTTTCTAAACAGAGGGTCATGGAAAGGACATGTTCTAGAAGGTCTGGAAAATTTCCAGGACAATCACGTACATTAGCAAGTCTTACAGTATTACGGACTTAAATAAACCATAAGCCTACTTTACAGTTCTTTTTCCACAATAGCTTTTGGGAACACTGCGAGCTAAATTAAACAACTCTATTTGATTATTGTTTCCCAAAATGTAATAAAAACTTGCAGATTCTATGACAAATAATTACCTTCAACGAATCATGTTTCTTTAGGTAGGCATGAATATAATAGGTTCAGGATATCTGTATTCTCACAGCCCTCTTTTCCCAAATATAATTAACATGTTAACATCTAAGTTTCTACAAGAGTTTTCTTCTCAACAGTAGTTTTCTGCCTAAGGGATGATAGCTGTGCTAGGTCAGAAGAGGTGAGGGAAGGGTGCTGCTTAAATATTACTTCCGTTCCCTGAAAAATGACTGCACTCTGCCCTTGCTGTTTCCCATGCCTTTTCAGTTTTTGATAACTAGTTAAATATCAAAGAGCTCTGGGAAAAAAACAACTGGATCTCAATGAATACCAAAAGGACGTCCAGATGAACATAAAGCTATGCATCTGGGAGGACTAGCAAATAATGTAATTAGAAACAGAAGCAAGAGAATTGGCTCAAGAGACCTTGAGCTACTGCTGACTGTGCTCTTAGATCACTAAATTCACATTTCTGTGCCTCACTTTCTTCATTTTTAAAGTAAGTTATTGGACTAGATGATTACAAAGGCTTCTTCAAACTCTTGTAACCTGTGATTAACAGTAGCTCATTCCCACTTTTTCCTTGATACTCTTTTGAGGTCCAAGAGTGTATGTAAAGTAACAAAAGGAGATACTTATCTAGCCTAATGTCCTTAAACTTAATTAAGGAACAATGAATTCCATGATCCAACTCTTCACTTTATGGAAGTGTGGAGAAGTGAAGTGGCTTGCTCAGGTTCACGAAGCTAGTCACGCTAAGCAGAGCAGTCACTTATCTGCAGACCAGGGCTGAGTCTATTAAACCAGATTTTCCTGATATTTTTTCTTTATTTCTCATGTGTATTAAATTCTAACTCTTAGATACAAGGATTGTATTCTTTTCCAGGTAATTTCCTATACCCATGGCTCCTTGTATTGCTAGGAATCCAATAGGGGCTTAATAAAAATTAATTAATTTGTATACTGGCTCTTAAATTTCCTATTGTCCACATTTTTTGGTCAGCTAAGAAGTGTACCCAAAAAGAGAAATAGTCTCATGAGTGGTTCTAGAAACTTCTTTAAAATTTCAGAGCAGTGGATATTACATAGGAAGTAAGAAAGATGTCGCTTCTGCAGCCTTTCCCCTTGAACCAGCATAACCCCATTTGCATCTCTGACTTGTGTAATCCTGGTAACTTCCAGCTGGCTTGGCAGTGTCTCCACATTAAGAGACAGACCCCAACCTGTATGGTTCAATTAACAAAGAGCAGTCTTGGCTCCCTATACAGAAGTGGGAAGAGATGGTCACGAAGTCGCAACTTCCTTGTACCGTGGAACATAGAGGCTGTGTAGCACATTCTTGCAAGATCAGAATTGTGTACCGCAAAATCTGCTTGAGAGAAGGAGAAGGAGCTAGAAACCTGTATTAGGACTTGAGTGGGTGATTTGTATTTGTATGGCGGGATAAGACTGTTGCATAAAGGGCTTTGTTAGACATGCTAAATTACACTGCTTGCTAATCCTCTAGGATTTCCTTTCTCCACATTGCCTAATGTAGTCTTTCTCTCCTGTGAATGACCATCACATTTTATTTGTACTTCTTAGATGACACACATTAACCTTTTCCTCCAGATGTATTTTTGACCAGCTGTTCAGTTCACATATATTTATTGAGCATATTAGAGACCAGGTTTGAGATGTGTAAAACAGCTCTGAAACCCCAAAGAGCTCTAGTGGAGGGGACAGGCACAGAAACAGGTGACTGTTTTTTTCAGTGGCTCATATTAAGCAATGAGCATCACAAGGCAGACAAAATGACTTGTTCTCCTTTGCATCTCCCTCAGATTAGGTGCTCAGTAAATGTGTTTTGAATGAATAAATAACTATCTCATAAGCCTTCTAGGAGAATATATTCTATTTTATTCCTTCCTTCATTCAGTGACTGTTTTTATTATACCCAGACCTATTTTAAGCGCAGGTCCAGTCTTAGTTTAATTTCAGTTGCTATCACTGAAGAAGAAAACTTTGTAATTATAATATATAAGAATATCTAATATCAACATGGCAATTTTTCCATCAATTATTTCTTCAATCAATATTTTATTTGCATAAATGAATTATTTTTAAATTGTCTTTTTAGTTAGTTGTAGTTCCAAGAAAGCAATAAAATAAACCTCTAAAGTGAAACTTGTTTTCATGTGTTTGCATTGATTGATTCTGGTTCATAATCCTCTTGGTTTTATTACTGTTCATTGAGTTACTAAATGTTAATCGATCATTGTGACCTCACAAGTTATCTTTTTAGAGTATGTTTTAGGTCATAAATACAGAATAGTCACTTATATATAAAAGAGAATGGAGGTATAGCTTTGGAGTTTTAATGATCTCTCCATTTAAAGTGAATTCTTTATTTTTGTTTTTGTTTTTACCATGAAAATGGCTTTCATCGTTCTATCCAGTCCCTAGGTACCTTTAAGTGGCTGGGAAAAAATTCATGGTAGAAAAACTGGGTACTTCTGTCCGGCTTGGCAGGACATATTGGATTACAAAAACTTGGATTCTAAGTACATTTTTTAAATTATGGAATTTCTCCCAATTATTGAAGTAATGTATCTTCATTGTAGAAAACTTGGAAAATGCACAGTATATAAAGAAGCAAATAAAGTCACTTAGAGTAGTATAAAGTAGTAAAAAGTATAAACACACTTTTTACACAAATTTATATTCTGATTTTTCACTTAATAGTGTATTGTGAGCATTAAAAAAAAATCATTCTGAAGCCCTAAGAAGTGGTACATTTTTAGTAACTAAACAAAAAGTCATAAGACTAGAAAGCTGAGAAATTGTCAATGCAAAACACATGAAACTACCTGAAGTTTCACTTCAGGGTATTCATTACGGCTTTTTTAGAAAAAGAAACCAAAATATTAGTAAAAAGAATTTCTCTTTCCTCTGCTGAAGAAATTGTGTGAAATAGACCTCAGGTGATCAGGCTTTCTCTATGTGAATTCTTGTTAAAAATGTCACAAGAAAGGAAAACTTTTCCAAATCGGAAATTAAGAACAAAAAGAGAACAAAGGAAGTTACTTTACTTCCTTCAAGATCTATCATGTTACTTTCAAGTTGATTCAAGTTGCTGACTCGGTTAGGTGATCAGGATTTAGTTAGTCTCCATAAGCCTTAATTTCTCCTGTGTGAAAGGAAGAGATAAATTGGAAGAGATTTAAATTCCCTTCTGGCAAAATATATGTATATATAAAACGGAAGATATATTTATGTAAAAAAATATATATATACACACACATAAATAAAAGAAGAGAGGCCTGTAAATCTGAGCATGTGTATCTGATGCTTTTCCTCTATAATAGAGAGCCACATTTAATTTACAAATCCAAACCCTGAATTTACTTGGCTTAATTTGGCTCTCAATACTAGATAACTAATAATTATGCTTGCTCCTAAAAAAGGACATTGGATTAAAAGTCAAAATACTTGATTCTCATCCTAGCTCTGTTATTAATGAATTATCTTTCCTTGGATAAGCCACTTAGCTTCTCTGGATTTTCTCATTTTTTAAATAGGCTGGTAGACTAGATGTCCAGTAAGTTCCACTCCAGCTCATAAAATATGATTGTAAGACTAATCCAGTTCAATAATTTCATTAATGCTATTTTCTAAAAATTATTCTGTCATCCTAATAGTCAAGCAAAGTGTCAGAAAGTGAGATGTATTTAATCCAACACTTCTAACAGAATTTTACATTAAGGAATGTGACCAAAGTGAGCTAAAAGATATGCACATTTATATATGCACAATATATATGAAAGATATAGTGGATACATACTAAAATATACATATGAAAAATATTTAATTTATATTTACATATAATTACCATCTTAATGGATAAAAAATAAGTAAACTAAATGCAATAATTTTCTTCTCTCATTTGTCGGTTTCTAATCATGTTGTTTTGTATCATTACATTTCAAAACAATAGATTTTACAAAATCAAGTCTTCATCCATTTATTCCTTTATTCATTTCTTATCATCATTTCAACTAATTCATGTGGAGTACCAAATATCAACAACGTTATAGATACTAAGGATATTGTATGGTAACTATACGGACGGGTGTGGTTCCTGACTTGCTTCAGCTTAGTGTCTACTGGGGAAAAACCATTTAACCAATGATGCAATGTTTGAAATTGCGGTGAAAGACAAGAAGGTAAAAGAATAGGGACCTAATTTGGATTTTGGAGTCAGGAAAGATGTCTCTGAAAAAATGACATTTAGGCCAATGCTCCAAGAGTGAGTAGGAATTAACCAGGTCAGGAGAATGAGAACAAGCATTCCAGACAGTGGGAGCAGCACACACAAAGACACCGAGAAAGGAAAGAGCTCCAGAGACTGGAACCCAAAGTTCTGCCTGTGAGCCCAAGTGGAGCCTGGAGACGTAGCCCTTACAGACCTAGTTAAGTATTTGGATGCTATTTAAAGAACACTGGGAAATTCTGTAGTAATTTAAGCAAGACAGTAATATTGTCAGATTTCATCTTTCAAAGGGAACTCGAACATTGTATTGTGAATGAACTGAACGAGTGCAAAAGTGAAAAGAACACCAATTAGAGACTTGGCAATAGTTTCAATGAGAGAAAATTAAACTAGAGTGGTAACAATGGAAATGGGGAAAAAGAAACGATTCAAGACACATTTTGGAGAATAGGCCAAACTCAGCAATGGAATAAATATAAATAAACAAAGGAGAGGTAAGTGCAAAAGTGATCATCTGATTTACGCAATGTGCAGTGGGGTGGATGAAGATGGCGTTCATTGAGTTGAAGAAGACCAGATGAGGATCATATTTGGGGGTCTAGAGGTCAGTCTTGATCATGCTTCTAAGTCATTTAAAATAGACAATTGGATGTGTGAGTCTGAAGCTCTAAAGAAAGCCCTGGAGAAATAAACTAGGAATCATCAGCATATAAGTGATATTAAAAGCTGTGTGTGTGTGTGTGTGATGAGAAAATAATGATGGTGGTATTAGATGAGGGCCCAGAGCTAGTTCTAAAGGAATTTAAGCATTTAATTTTGAGAGAAAAGGAAGTGTCAGCATATAGGAGATAAAGAAGAATAGCCAGAAAAGGTTAAAAGGAAAACCAGGGAAAATGGCGTGAAAGAAGCCGAGAAAACAAGGTATTTCCTTAAAGTCATCATGATCAGTGTTGCTGAATGTCAGATAGTAGTGGAGTTTGAGAATGGTTCATTGGACCACAAATGCAATTTAAAAGGAATAGTAGAGACAAAAGCTGATTGATGAGTACCTGAGGTGAGTTGAAAGGATGGGAAATTAAAGGACTTAAAGGAAGCGTACACAGTTAACATCTTTGAGAAGCCTGGGAGAGGGAGGAGAAAGAGTGGTAAATAAAAGATGGTGAATTAAAGATGGATGAGATCAGAGCACGTTTTTGTGCTATTGGGAAAGTCCTTTTAGAAGTAAAATGATCAAAATTCATTAGAGAGGGAAGAGAAATAAAAATGTAAACCAAATTGTGTCACTCCCATGATTAGAATAAAATGCGTATTATTCAACCTGTTCTACAAAAGCATCCTTGAAGGCCTCATCTCGTGATACTCTTCCCTTCTTTCTCCTCCTTGGGCATGGGCTAATTCTTCCAGGAGTTCCAGCTTTAGAACCTTTGCACAAGCTGTATCCTCTTCCAGGAATTCTTTCCCTTCTGCTGTTTGCCTGGCTGACTCTTTTTCTGTCATTCAAGTCTTAGTTGAAATGTCCTGCCTGACGTATCCACGGAATCCAAAACCATCTCCAAATGTCTGGTTTCTTCTTGTCATTCAGGTCGCAGTTTCAGTATCTTCAGTGAAGCCCCTCCTGATCACCCAGTGTAAATTAGTAACCCCATCCCCTGTCCCCACTCAGTCACTCTGTCTATTCTTAGCACAGCACATCTTACGTCACATTCTCTTGGGTATGTACTTGTTTAGGTTACGTTATGTTTACGGTATGTCACCTCCTTCTAGAATGTAGACTGTGAAAGCAGGGATCTCCTCTTACTTGCTCAATGTCATATCCTCAGACCATGTGACAGTGCTTGGCATATAGTAGGTACCTAATGAATGTTTGTTGTTTGGTTGAATGGTAAGTTTTATTTATGAGTCAGTCTTCTTAGAAAATATCTCAAAATTAAAAGGCACATTATTATAAATTTTAAACAAACTCTGTGCAAATATACAGGTAACACATTAGAGGATTATAGCAGGTAATATTATTATTTTGAAAATATTCTACAGGATTTCTTTTTAATAGATAATTTTAATGATTCTATATCTCTTATAATAGTATTAATTTTAACTTTCATCCTGCAGGTATATACTACCTAAAAGCAAGAGAAGGTTTTCCAGAAGTACTTTCCTATTAGAAAGTTGCCAGTCTAGTATAAAAAATTTACTAGGATAATCCATTTGATGGATAAAATATTGTGTGAAATCAAGAGTGTATTCATTCAGCAAACATTTATTAAGCCATGTACTATCCTCGGCAAATGGAATTAAAACATGAATAAAATGCAGTAGACTGATCTCTTTTAACTCAAAGATGAGTGAGTGGCTAAAGATAGGAAAGTTAACGATACTGTGCTTTAAAAAGGCTATAACAGAGTTTGAACAAAATAATGAGGGGTCAGTTTGTTTAACACTTCTGGGCCATGAGAGCTCACTCATCTGAATTTAGACACTGTACAAATGCTTCTGTTCCTCCTAGGGGAAATCATTAATAAGTTCAGTTACCCTGGTATATAACACCTTTCCCCAAATCGAGCATAAGTTTTTTTCATAAAGAAGGGGGAGAGAGAAGGCTATTTTTGATGCCAATGTTTCAATGGAGCAATTAAGCTTTCCCTGTAACAGGAGGAGACTGCCGTAAGAAAGAAAGCACACCAAAGAAAAATATCATGCCCAATGATTGTGCAATGTCAGCTTATTTTTTCTGGAAGGGGCTAAAGATTAGAAAAATGACTCTTCCTGAGTTGTAAGGGGCCTGTAAAATTGAGTAATTCAGAAAGTACCGAAAAGGAGTACTGGAGAAAATAATACAGAAATAAATAGCAATAGAAATTGTGTTGAGCTAAGCATGACCTTTGGAAAGAGAGTGGAGATTTGCATATCTAAAAAAATCTCATCATAGTCTTCTCTGAAAGATAAAAATGATTTCAATATTTTCCCATTTATTTAAGGCAAATGGGTATGGCTTGCGCTGACAAAACGTCACATTTCCTACTTAGGTGCTATTATGCAGAGACAGAGCATCAAGTTTATACTGGTTGCTCAAAGTCATTCTTATAGACCAAGAATAAGAGCTGAATATAATGATTGGAAATGTTTGCATGCCAGAGATCCTTTTCTTCCAGACATTTCTTTGGGCTTATAGCCTCTCTCAAAGGATTGGAAAGCACTATTATAAATATGTCTCATTCAAACATTAATGAGGATGCAAATCATTCACCTTTTGAAAATTGCAGTATCTATTTAAATGTCATTTATCAACTGTTCAAATAGAAAGAATGAGGCAGAAGCAGAGGGAGAAATATTTCTAAGTCCAGAACTTTCTGGGTGGAAAAGAAGTATTTTGCTATGTATTACTTCACATCTAGTTTATAACAGAATTCAACCATTTTACCAATTAGTATAAAACTTAGCACATAAAGTATTAATTTCCAACATATGTTGAAATCCTAAAGAGTAAGACAGCCTAAAACAATAAGTAAAAGCAATATAAATACAAATTTGCCAACACTAAACTAGCGGAAAATATTTCTGTATCTTCCAAGGAAACTTTGAGTCATTAATGCAATTTTAATTCTTTTATTGACTTTTTTTGCCGTAGTAAACCAGTGATACTTATATACTAAAACATAATGTAGAATGTGGTGGCTGTGTTTTATTTTGCTCAGTGTGTAACTTCTAGAAAGCAAGAGACTGTTTAAAGAAAAGTATATTATTTGAAAACATTTCATACTTGAAATAAAGTGCTGTTTTACCAGAAATTTCCAAAATGAAAGTGAAAAAAATTTGAATTCTGCTTTTTATTTTGCGCACCATCAGTCTATTCCTACACTTGCAAGTAGCAACTTTAAACCTCTTGTTCCATTTATGTTGTGCTTTAAAGACCTTGTTCCTTGGACTATTTCACATTGAGCAGGAATAAGTCATTTATAGATGACTCTGAATTCAATCAATTTTGCTGCATTTTTAAGTAAAAAAAAATTGATAAAAAGCGCCCTGATTCCGTATGACTGAGCAGTTATAATATATTTTACAAGTTTGAACCCCAAAAATGTAATGTGCTTTCGAGTTATTGCTTAAATTGTCACAGGCTACAGGTTTTAAGGTCTCATTATTTCCCCACTTTTATCATCTTTACAAATTTTATATTTAATCTTTGGTGAAGAATAATTTGTCTTTACCTTGAGCTATGTTTGTGCTAGGCAATAAGACCAGGTGGTGACCCAGTGGAATCCATGGGGACATTAAAGAGACTACAGAAACTGGTTTGGACCAAGAAAGCCAGGGTGCCGAGTCTGGATGAGACGAAACCCACGTTAATAAATCTCCGTAAGTAAGAACTCAATGAGCTGCTAAAAATTTTTCGAGGAAGTATTGCGGTTTCATGTCTCAATGAAAGCCATTTTGATAACGCCTTAAAGTAATCATTAAATATTCTTTTATTTCTTTACTACCAAATTATTTGTAAAACAAATATCTTCACCCTATTCCTAAATTTCTTCTTATTCCTATACTCCACTATTCCTCCTTCCCCTCAGGACTAGGCACAGGGATAGAGTGAGAGGAAGCTATGGCTGAAGCTCAGCAAGAGAATAAGGGTCAGCAGTCTCTACTCTTCCCATTCCTTGGCCACAGAAAACAGTAGTCTTTAATTTTAATGTGAGTGCAGCAAATTGGCGTGTCGTGACATGGAACTTTGACTTTCATTTACTTATTTACAATAAGTCCCTATAAATCATAATCTTTTGTTTACACCAGTTAAGCATTTGAACTTAAAGAGATTCAATAATGTGGTGCAATTTACTATGAGTCATATATATTTCTATATTCTGTAACTGTTTTATATATTACTAGAAATTTCATCAGACCCTTCACCACAAGTAAATATAGGTTTCACTAATCAACTTTATAGTATTAAAGATATACCTTTTACTTTTGTTTTCTCAGTCTTGTTCTTGCTTTTCTAAACTATTCCCCTGTGAGACACACAGCATGCATAAATCTCTTTGCAGATTGATATGAAAATAGAAAATTTTAGAATACCAATAGGATTTTAGCTCATATCCACTGAGATTTCATTCTTTTAAATAAGGCAAAGATTTAATTTTCTTCCTTATGATGCTCTCTTATACATGTGCCTTCAAAAAATTATAAATATGTAAAAATGGAAGGACACCATATTATGCTTATAAGATATGGGGAATTTTTTTAATTTGTAGCTTTTTCAAATATCTTTCAGTATACCATTTGCACGTGGCTTCCAGTTATTCCAGTCAAACTGACTTTAATCATTATATATCTCTATATGTCTTCAAAAAATTTGGCGTAAATCTGTTTTTATAAAACAAATCATTTAATATAGAAAAGACTCTTTAAAGAAATGCAATTGTAAATTATTTTGTGAAGTTAAATCACTTCTTGGTTTATCCTGTGGTGTTCATTCATTTCTGTTATATAAAGGGAAGTATAATTTAATTTCTACATGTGCCAAACTATTAGACACTTACTTCTTAACTTATTTCTTTATCTTTCAGAAGATGAAGATGAAACATTGATTTCCTGTATGAAATTAGCCAAATCTCAAGAAAGGAAAGTTAATAATGTTGGCACAAGGAGGAAGGAAGAAGTGGAGATTAGATTAGATTCTATTTCTGCATCACTGGTTAGATCTAGCACTTCAGCTGGATGCAGCTTGGCAGAAATGTTATCCTATAATGAAGGTGAAATTCCGATGTGGAACAGCTGGAAGCCTTTTCCAGAAAACCCGCTCTGGACATGTGTTGATTTCCAAATTGCCCAAGTTGCCCCCTGGGACAACTGTTTCCGCTGCACTCACCACCCACGTCTCAAGTCTTCTGGTACAGATATGGATCTCCCACATTCGTGGGTAAGTTTGTAAACTACGGAAATGTATCGTCTTATCTGAGTATTTGTACTGGCAGGAAATAAACAGATAACAAAAGAGCTAAGCAGTCAAATTTATCAGTCAGAAAGTTACCAGAGCTAGAGGAGTCTTTCTAAAAAGCAGTGCAGCTCTTGTGACTTCTGCTATCGTGTTGCTATTGCATATATTCCTTAGTGTTCAAATAAACTACTGCGTAATATTTTCCAGGGATTTCCTTTTAATTGAAGGATGACTTTGGATGTTGATTCAGATCAAGAAAATGTGCATTGAAGTGTCTAAATGATTGCTGTTGCCATGAAGTTTCAGTAACACATCATAGCTAATTTAAGTGAGCATTTTCTCTAGGCCTGCCATTCTCCTAAGGACTTTGGATGTGTTATTTCATTTAAATCTGACAACAACCCTATAAGGTAGGGAGTGTTAGTCTAATACTAATTCCCCCTTGTTTTATAATTGAGAAAAATAAGGCACAAAAAATTTAGTGGAAAAGAAGTGAAGCCAAGATCTAGAACCTACACAGTCTTCTGCTAGGGATCCTGTTTTTAGCTTATACTTTATGTTGCTTCCCATATACTAAGCTAGGCCCTAAGGCTGTACTGGTGCAAGAGAGAGTATGGACTCTGAAGTTAGACAAATTTGGGTTTAGATCCAAGCTCTGCTACTGGTTTAGCTTGGGCAAACTACTGAAACCTTTTAATCTTAATTTCTCAGTTGGTAAAATGGAAATAGTAATATTAAACTCATGAAGTAATTGAGAAACTAAAATTAAATAACACAAATATTCTAGGACTTGAGGAACTATTCTTTTCATCTGGATTGTAAGTTACTTAAGGCATGTGTTGTGCCTTTATTTCTCTACAGTTCGTGTGTTTGGGTTTGTAGTGAATGAATGGAACAACTCTTGTATCCAGGAACCCTACTCTATACCATTTTGGTCTAAGAATCAGTCTCTCATTAGACACAGGCTGTATTTCATGCTGCATTAGAGATCTCTGAAGAGGCTTCTTCTCTCTTGGAGTCCTTTTCACCTTTTGAGATTTGTGTATTAAGTTGGGTCTTTGAAGACTAGAGCTCAGGTAATCTGTGTTCAAAGTACCACATGAAGTAGTACAGGTGTCTAGTAGCAGACTTGGAACTGATGAACCTGTTCAACAGTAATTATTTTTAAGAATGTCTTTCCCGCTTCCTTAGTCTTCATCTTCTCTTCTGGGGTTGCTGCATTTTTCAGGCTTCTTCTTGGAGCAGTTTCTTAGAGAGCAGCTGGTAATATAATTAGAAACTACTTCTGAAGACTCTCCCTGACAGCTTCAGGATCAAGATCAAGAATGATGACTACTTGGCAAGTGGCAAAGCTGGTATATAAGAATCCAAACACAAATATTCAGAGCTTCCTTTCAGAATTTAATCTGGACTCCTTAACTTGGCATTTCTGGATTTCAGCTCACTGGCCTCAATCTAACATTTCAGCTTTGTCTACTGCTTCTTCCTTACAGGTTTCCTATGCCGGACTGCCCAACTGAAAGATTTGCTATTCTTAATAACTGTCTTGCACTTTCCTCCCCCTCCATCTTTGTGTTTACGTGCCTAGTATGTTATTCTCTCCTTTAAAACTTACCCCATCCCTTAGGACTCAGATCAAATACTTTGTCCTCTAGAAAACCTTCCTGGGTCATGCCAGATAGAAGAACTTCTAGATCACTTAAGGGCATTATTCTTTCATTATAAGTTCATCAAACACATATTGGCATCTACTGTGTGCCACTCACAATATTAGACCCTGAGGATACAGAGCTAAGCAGTGTCTACACTGCCCCTGTCTTCGTGGAGCATCCTGTATTCCACCCTGTAGTGAAATTAGTGGGGCATTTGTTCATTTGCTAAAAGTAATTTATCTTTGTATCTTCTATAGCCCCTAAAATGTTATGGGCACAAAATAAATATTTGAGTAACATTTGCTGACTAATTGAATGGAGTTTTAGAAATCAGTGGACGTTGTTTCCATTGATCTAAATAAAACATTTCTTCTCATTCTTCTAATGGTTCTTAGGAGATTCCATTTATACATAAACTCAGTTATTGTGTGTATGTGAGTGTTTGTGAATGTGTGTGTAGTTTTAGGTATATATACGACAGTAATGTTTTTCTTTTTTACTTATGTAGTTTTACTTATGTAGTTTTGTCTATTTTAGTACATAACTAAATGATTAAGTAAGTGAGTTTTTTCTGCGGAAGGTCAAACATAACTGCAGAATGCCCAGAATTTTAGATGATAATGTTCAGCATGAGTGATGGGAAAACCTCAGTGGATTTCGAGAGAGGGTTCAAGAACATGTTAGAGTTAAATTGGTTTGGTCCACTTAATGAGACCACTTTCACTCAGGGATTTGAGACATAGAGTGAAAGAAGTTGGATGAGTGCAAATTATTATTTTTATATTCTACACATATATTCTATAGTAATAACAAGTGAAAAATATCCAGTTTCATTTTAGCATAGCTGGTATTTTTTCTGTAGTAATTGCAGGGTTATTATTTGGGTTATACTTTAACTTTCATTCTATAGAAGGTAAAGAAGGCAGATAGTGTTGAGGGAAAAGATGTGCTTCTGAAATGAGTGTTACTTACTATCAATGACAGGTGGTCAGAGGTGACCTTTTGCAATTTTAAAGGGTAAAAGTGTGACTGCATTTTTTAAAGTCTATCAATGTATGCAGATATGCTGGAGCTGGGCCTAAAGTCCACATTTCAGGGGAAATGAAACCAATTCACAAAGACACTAGTTTCTCCTTGACTTTAGAAATTTCAGCAATAGCAGATTCCAGTGTCTTTGATCCCATTATCAAATCAGAGTTTTGAGGTGGCCTGAAACTGACTTATCTTCCAGAAAGTCCTCATTTGCCCGGCTATGACTCCCTGCTAAGCCCACTGTAGCTTGCACTCTCAAGGCTGGTTCTGATAGAGCTGGGTTTAGTGCTAGCTCAGAGGTCACCAGCAGAATGAGCTTGAACAAACTCTTGACTGTCTTTAATCCACTAATTCCAATTCTGCACATTGGTTTCAGACCCTACTCATCCCCTTTCCTCTGAATGCCTGTGTACCTACTGAAAATGTCCCATTTGTAAGACAAGGTATTGATATCTACCAAGCAGAGCCATTGGGAAGATTAAAGAAATGGTATCAGTACTCAGTCAATATTAGGCAATATTTATACCAAAAATCAAAGAATCTAGAGGCTCATGCTAGGATCAGAAAGAAGCAAAATTTTATTCAGTTGAGATACTATAAACAAACTGAACTCAGACAGGGAAATGTATTATTCGTGAAGGGCTCTTCATAGAAGTCAACAGGAGGAGAACGAGACGCACGCAGATATTTAACATGCAGTCTAGTTGTTTGTAAGTTCTATGGGATCTGGGGAGTGAGGAAAGATATGTGATTATGGAATTGATAGAAGTTGAAAAAGGTAAGAGATCAGATGTATGAAAGTGTATACTCCACAAGAGAAATGTGAAAGGAAGAACTACTTAAGGGACTGGGTCTTTTCTAATATCCAAGATGAGTGGTGTTGAGAGGGGATTTCAGATGCATCTTAAGAAAGGTAATAGTGAGGTAACCAAAAATAATATTTGAAGCCAAGTGTTTAGAATCAGTTTACAAGAAGAGTGATTGAAGGGTCCTTATGAAGCTCTGTATGCTAAGAGCTTGAGACACCTTAACAAAAAGAGGAAAGTGAACCATTGGCTTGGTTGGAAATAAGGGCAAGAAAGAGTAAAGCTTGTGTTGCAAAGGAGGTGCGGCCACCCTTTAATATAATATTATAATAAGAGCAAACATATTTTTCAAAATCTGGAAGAATTTTTCAGATGTATAGGAAGGATAAACAAATTATTTTTATAATATTAATACATGACAGTAATCTTGACCTGAAAAAGCGGAGCAAATATCCATTTCTCCCTCCAAATGTCTAAAATATTTTGAAATCTGTCTTATAAAAATTGCGTGATATGTTTAAAAAGTGTTAATAAAAGCTCTTTCAGGAAAAAGGAAAATCAAAGGCCTGAAAGAGCAAAACCAGACTCAAGTACAGAAGAATTCAGTGCAGTGTAGGTTAAAAAAATGCTAATAATGACAAAACCAAATAGCATCATAAGCAGAGAAAGAGTAAAGTTTATATACAGAATCTCAAGGTGAGAAAATAAGCTAAGCTCTACTTAAAGCATCTTAAAGTCTAAGAAGAGGATGAGAAGAGTGGAAATTGAAGGTCTTGCTGGAGTATTACATGAACCCATCAAAATTATGCCAAAAGAGAAAGTGTGGATAATGGAAAATCTCTTTACGGAACTGTTTTAGTGAGAGGAACAGGATGTGTGCTAATGCTAACCAAGAAATAGAGGAACAAAAGATTTTACAATTAATCTTCAATTCAAATGGGGAGTAGTGGGTGTTCTAATTATTGACATGGGAAAATTCTCTTGGGACGTATAGCCCCACTGCTAAGTGGTATGAAAGTTTTAATACTGCCCAAGAAAACTACTGATCTATGGGAGAGAGATGAAAAGCAGGGTAAGCTATTTGTGTCTGTCTTCTTCTTTGTCTCTGTTCTCAACCATGGCAACCTCTCCCAATGTCTGACCTTAGGCTACCTCCATCAGTCAACATTATACATCATTATCAGATTAATCCACTAGATTGCTTTGCTGATCTACCTGATAAATGCTACCTGATTAATGATTCTGGAGCTCAATCCTAATAATGTTATTGCTCCTTTCACAAAACTTTAAATGTGTCCCCGACACCCACAGGGTCAAATGCAGACCTATTGACCTAATCTACCTTTTAACTAGATCCCCACACGTCTCTTTCACACACACACTCAGCTACAGGCAAAGTGATACCAACCTTTTGCCAAATACAGTGATTCTTCTCCCATCTTCATAGCTGTGTTTAGACTATTTGCTCATTTTGGCCTTCTTTTCTTCTCTACCTATTTGATGAATAGTATGGAAGTTTAAGAGTGTAGATGGATAAGTAACAATCCATGAATACACTTTAAAGAAAAAAAATGTATGTATGAAAAGGAATGAGGATTGAGAGGACCAGTAAAAAGAGAAGGAGGAGGCACATGGTTAGGAAAAACAGCAAAATTAATTTCCTGGATTCTATTATCATTTTCTTTGTACATTAGTGATTTTAGACTACTACAAAAAAGGCTTTGTGGTCCCATTGATGGGGTATTTTTTTGGTGCAGTGAATAAGACATGCTAAGAAGACTGCTCACATATCTACCCAGAGGAAGGCATGCCATGAACCATCAGTGCAGAATTTCCTCTAGTTTAACATCTTTGTGTTCAACTCTGACAGCAAAAACCATTTGTTAGAACAGCTTTAAATTTTCATCTGCTTACACTGGAATTGTGATAGTATCGAAAGAGAAAAAGTTCAGTGAATAGATTTGGGCAACTTATGAAAAGGAAGTCAGAGTAAATGATAATCTAGACTGATAAATTCAAAAGGAAATAGGAAAATGTGATACAAAAATACCAAAAGATATCTATACTTACTACACTCTGCACTGAAATTAATAAACTTGAGAATCAAGATTCTAAAACTACTTTTAAGAGCCTAAATGAACAAGAATAATTAATTATGAATATTTTACATGAAAAGTTTTAAATTATAGCCAGTGTAATGTTTGATGGAAGGACAATTGATATTTACCCAAGAAGAATATGAAAAACAGGAGATGCTGCAACAACTCATTTATTCATTCCTCCATTAATTCACTTGTTAGCAAATTCATGTCAAGTGTTTCCTGAGTGACTTAGTCTATGAATGTGGGAGCACAGAGGTATGTGGGGGGAGAGGTATGAACAATCTACCATTTCACATTTATGAGAGTTTATGGGGTCTTATTAAAAGCAAGAGGGAAAAGGGAAGAATAAATAATCACAATTCTTGGTATAAAACTTCACTACGATGGCAAACACATTGCAGTACTTGTACAGAAAATAATCCTGAAAAAGATCTGGCCAGATGTACAAACACATTTTACATTTAGGAAAAAAGAGCTTGTAGAAGAAACACTTAAATTATGAGATATTATAATAGTATAAGATAGATTTATGGAAGCTATTTAGGTTGAGTTTAAGCAAAATAAGTTGTAAATGTGTAAAAGATGTTTAAGTGTCTTTTCTAATAAAATCTTGTGTAATAAAAATAAAGATAAAATAAGAATGTAATTGCTCTGTAAGTGTGAAGTATTATTCTAGAAGGTCAGGATAACTAGAGATATTATTAAATTAGACTTTGGAAGCGGAGTAGTGTAAAAGACAAGCCAGTCTAATTAATTGTGTTGATGTTTGACTTTTCCCAATTACAAAAACCTCATGCATATCAGTAAAAATAATAGACCTGTGGTCTAGTTCTAGAACTGGTACAGAAACCAAGACTCTCTCTCCTTCATGAATTGTCCTAAGGGTTTTGCCCTGTTCCCTCTGTTTTTGTTTGTTTGTTTGTTTGTTTTTCTCTGCGCTTGTTTACTCAAGTGCTTGTTTACTCAAATTAAGGAAAAAGTTGACTCGGTACTCCCTGCAGTAAAATCTTTCTAATATATATCATTTAGAATAGTTCTGATGATAATGAAATAAGATCCACAAGAATCGATTATAATTGCATTTTGGCTTCCACAGACAAGTTGAAATTTGCTTCATTAGATCCTCAAATGGAAGAAGGAAGACAATGAACGTCAGTCTGAAGGGGACCCAGTTAGGCTCATTGACTATGAAAGATCTAAAGCTCCTCCTTGCTTAGAGCCTGATTCTTTCCGGTGGTTCAACAGAATAAAGTAAATCACCACAGCTGGACACTGACCTCTGGGAAGAGCAAGGCCTGAATGTTAGAACATTTCAATAACGAGCCTTGGAAAATACACCAAGTGTTGGTAGATTTTCTTTCGTGGCAGAGAAACAAGCTCATAATTGAAATATTGCCCAGCAAGCTAAAGACAGAGCCATATTTTGAGTGTGTAGCATGATGTGTGGAGGCTGTGTTGTTCATCAAAGGAGCACAGGGCAGAGCTGCGAGAGTCAGGCGTCAGCCCAACTCTGTCACTTACTAGCGTCTCTTTAGGTCAGGCAGCTTAATCTCCACGGTCTTCTGCTTCCTCATCTTTAGAATGAGGGAGAGCTATCAATGGTTTTTGAGGTTCTTTTACCTTCAATACGTTGGGCCATGGGGGCACACTGAGGAAGATAAATTCTATGTGCAGAAAGAGGTTAGTACATAAAGATTTGCTTTCAGTTTTTTCAAAGCAGCTCTTTTCTCACTCTTCAGATGACCATTGGTAACCTTATTTCTGTCATTTTTTTCTTGACATAAGCTATTTTAGATTTTGTTGTTTTTTTTTTCCTGACCACTGCACTTCCTCTGTCCCGGCTACTTCCTCTCTGCCTCCCGTTCTGAACCAGCAACTATATAGATGAACACAGTCCTCACTTGGGATACAGCCCGGTTGTCCCAGCCATGAAAACTTCTTCATGGACAAAATATCTACATTTCCATTCTCAGGAGCTAAAAAGGCTCCTGCCACTCAAAAAGAACTATTTAAAAAAATCCTTTTGAATGCCATTTCGGAGGACTAAATTCTGCTTCAAAACGTCGGTGGGTGAAGTTTAAGATTCTAGACGAAAGCAGAAGAGCAGGGGCTATGCAGTGCAAAGAGTGCTGGGTTAGAGTAAGACATCCTCTTTCAACACCATCACCCACCACACACACACAGAAGGTGTCACCTGGAGTGGTTCGTGCCTCTGAGATCTTATTCTGACCTTGCAGACATTATACCGACATGGAGTCAATATAATGATAATCATGGCCTCCTTTGACTTAGCGCTTGATTATATCGCAGGTGCTTTTATATATGCTATCTTTGTGTCATGATTCAGTAAAGTGGTATTATTATCGCCATTTTAATGATAAAAATCTGAAGCTCAAAGAGGTGAAATAATATATGCAATGTAATAATAGGTGGTGAGCTGGATTTTAAGTCCAAATCTATAAGAGTTCAGAGTTTTCCTACCAACATCATGGCTTCATAACTTTTGAGACTAGGCTAGTAACTTATCTGTACTTTTCACAGCTGTAAAAATGAAGACATCCTAACTTGCAGTGTAAGATGAAATGATGCCTGTGAAAGTGCTGGTTCAAGGTAGGGACTTAATTGGTTAATAAATAGAGTCCCTGCCTTGGACCAGCCATATAAGTTTTCTGACATTTTATCTTATACTAGCACTATGAATTAGGCAAAACATTATTGCTATTTTATAGATGGAGAAATTGAGGCACATGAAGATTAAATGAATTGCCTGAGGTCCCACAGCAGATGATGCAGAGATGGTACTGAACATAAACCTCCTCACTCTTAGTCCAGCAGGCTTTTCCTATCACGAAGTTGTCTTCAAACTTTTCAGCAGAAAGATGGTGAAGAGGAGCAGTACATGGTGGGAACTCTATGGGTGTTGGAGCCAAGTAAGCCTGGCCTTGAATTGTACTCTCGCTGCTTGCCATCTGTGTGACTGTTAAGTTCCTTGATTTCTCTGAGTTTCGGTTTCTTATCTATCAAATGGACATAATGAAGATTCCATTGTGGAGTTCTTGTGAGAATTGGATGTAAAGTGTTTAAACTGATGCCCAATTGGAACTTAATGAACAAGCACTAGTATTTTCAGCGGCAATTATTGCTATTTAATTACAATTTATGAGTGTGCATTTATATTGTTTATCTTTCATTCAGTGAACAACAGAATAGTGTCTACAATACATCAGGTATTGCCGTGGGCTGTGGGATCACAACGATGACTAAGACATATACTTGGCATTAGGGTCTCCCTATCAACAGTTCTCAGCAATTTCATATCATATGAGGTAATATTGTATTAATATTGTATTAAATTGTATTAAATATGCATTTTTATGTAGTTTGTCAAATTTTTTTCCCTGGAGATACGAAAGCTAGAACTGCCCAGTTCAAATGTTTACAGTGAGGATAGGATGGGATTGCTTTTACCTTCCTGGAGGTGCTCTAATATCTCATGTTTGTGAATCTCTGAGGCATGCAGACAAAAAGAAAGAGGGGCTAGGGGCGCATGTGCAGGGCTCACCATTGCCCTTTTCTGGCCTCCCAAATTATCACCATATTGGCAGTCATACACATGTAAGATGATTGTAGCTTTTTAGAACTCCTTTCATATATTTTATCATAGCCATTTCACATATGCACTTTGTGATATTTTATTTCAGAATCAGAATGTAACTCTCAGGTATAACATACCTTTTTCAGAAGACAATGAAAAATGAAGGAAAGAAATTCATGTTCCCTCTCCTTCCTGGGAAGTTGTAAAGCAAGTGGTTGAATTCACTCTAAAAACCCTTATGAATATTCAATGTAAGATTTTTACGCATCTCATGTTTCCCAGCTATTAAATACAACCATACTGATGAATAATTAGATTAGAAATGTGGCTTTATTACAGCTCACCTTGAGCCCAACCCAAACTGAAGCAGACGGAGTCTCCCCCCTAGAAAAGGATTTTTAGCCAGGGCACAAAGTGGATTAAATTCAGGAACTCCTTTATTCATTCACTCAACATTTGTTTTGGAGCATTTACATTGTGCCAGATAAGGAGGATAAAATATTGAGCAGAAACAGACACATTGAACCTCATAGTCCAATGAGACACAAAAATAGAAATAATCACACAAATAAACATGAAATGATGACTTTGATAAGAACTGTGAGAACTACATGGTTCTATGAAGGCCTATAATAGGCAGATTTGATCTAGTCAAGGAGTCAGGAAACTTTCAGGGGTAATGATGATTGGGCTCAAAGCAGACCAAGAAAGCAGGAGCTAACTAGCTAAAACTAGGGAGAATGAGAGAATGGTCAGAATGGCTGGGAGAGAAAGCAAGGAGATGTGGTACAAGGTAAATCTGAGGAAGGAATCAGACTGGTTATCGCCTCTTAAATTATGCTTAGTTTTGTTGTTCATCTCCTAAAAGCAATGGGAAGCTATGCAAGAAGGGTTTTAAGATTTTTTGGCTTGTTTGTTTCTTGTTTGTTGATGGTGTGAGATATGTGGTTAAGTTTATACTTTGAAAAGATCACTCTCCATACAGTGACAAGAATAGTTTGAAAGAGAAAAATAGACGCAAGATGTTGGTGACTTGAGCTATGGTGGTAGAAAGAAGAGATTAATGAAAAGATCTTAGGCTCGTAGACTTATGTCCCCCAAATATACATTTCTCCAAATGAAAGAAATGTCAGTTTTGAAAGCCATCTTTTGTGATGCAAACTGAAAAGCTCCATTCACTTTAGGAGAAATGGTCACAGATGACAGCAGAAAAGTGATACAGTGACATGACTGCACATTCCAAATCTGTCCTTTAATTTCTAAACCTTAGAAGCTCATAGCCACCGTAGTGGCTTAATGGAATCATTACCAATGGATAAGGAAATGTCATCCATTTGCCTCCCCTGATTCCACTTGGACATAGGCCATTGTTTCTACAAAGAGTGGCTTGGAGCCATGCAAGGTTTCAAGGGAAATTGGCCTTTCAGAGGGGCATACGAATAGATAATGCATATTGCCACCGTAAAATCTCTAATGAATATTAAGGGTGGCTTTCATTTGTGGTGATTAAAATGAACTCATAAATTCTCTCTCTAGGATGCGGGAATTTTTTCCTCCCTGCGGAGAGATTTAATGGATTTGTGGCATTCTGAATGATTTGGCAAGAAATCAGAGGTACCAGCGCAGTCACCCGCAAAGGGCACTTAGTTTCTTGCATGTGATAGTCACCACCACAAAATATTTTCTGTAAGAACCCAGAATGATTGATGCAACCCACCATAAGTCATGACAAGGTGTCAACTGAAAAATTGGAAAAAGAAGTGGTTAAAGACATCGCAGCTTTAAAAACAAATTTGACTTTTAGAGAAGGGTTATTTCCTTTTAGAAAAAAAGTTAGACCTGCCACCTGCCAGAAATTTAGATCAGTTGTTTGTGGCAAAGGCCATCATCTTTTGAGGCCACTGAGAGCTCCTACTGCTCTCTGTATGCAGTGGATTAAACTGTTCCCACACAGTGATAAATATATCGTAAAGAGCCATAACAGGGATACTGTAAGTTGTAGCAGTTAATGGTAGAACTTCCAGTTAAAACAATATTCTTAGGGTTTCTTTGGCCAGTTCCCATTTTATGTGTGCTATTTTTTGATGTTAATTTTTCACATTTACAGAATCAATATCTTTCAAACCTTCGTAAGATTGAACAGGAGAATTAGTGGCAAGACTTCCAGGGAGCTTTACTAGCTGCGTGGGCCTGAGTTAACAGAACACATTCTGAAAAGTGCAAAAATAATCTATGAAAACAGCAGATGAGTAAGATTAAAAATATCACCAGCTCTAACTTTTCTGTACATGTGGAAAATGGGGAAGGAAGGGAGGAAGGAAAATGGGGAAGTAACCCAAAGCAGCAATTCCCCAAAAAGCATTCGGATTTTACTGTGGAATGTGGCAGAGGATCTCTTTTCAGAGAAAGCAGCTTTTTAATGCTAGACTTTGAATACTTGAAGTACAAGAGTTCTGGGTAATTTTGTTCTGTTGGGGAGTGTATTCCTTTGTGGAATGCATCCATGATCATGCTTTCTTGTCCTATGAGTTAGACACTCTGAGGGAAGTTAACCCAAATTGCCTGCATCCTATATATATGAAGGAATTATTACCATCATTTAAGACACTGGATTCCCCTGTGACACTGGATAGCAAAGCTTGGTTCAGTGGGGAAATTGTTCTGAGTGTAGAATTGGCTCTCAATTTGCCTTCCCTTGGATGGGAAGCTTCTTCATTTGCAAAGATTCTGGATTGGAGGACAGGCAGAATGGTATAGGTAATCATTTCCTTAGCTGTAAAGTAAATGGACAAGACTAGATGACTACTAAGACTCCTTCCAGGGATAAATATTCATGAATCATCTTTGAAAAGGAATAAATAGCAGTTGTGAATTATATTAAGCCGTCATCTGTGGGTAGGACTTGATTCGCATGAAAATATTCTCAAACTCAGAGCCTTATATTTTAAGAGATAAAATGGTGAACACATTTCATTACCCAATTTTAAGGTAATTAGGCAAGAGGCAATATATAGTGTTCTTTTAACTTGGCTGTCTTGCCATTGCACACTTATTCAAGGCTGCTTGGATGAGAAAGGTTGATTAACTTCTATTTAGGGGGGGAACTTAGGGAGCTCATTCTAGATGAGAATCTGAGGCCTGGAAACCTGAGGTTTGAAGGAAAGAAATGACATTGGCGGAAAGAATCACAGCACAGCTGAGGATTCCAAATAAAACAATCTCTGTTTCACAATTTTGCTAAAATATTATGTTCTAAAATTGTATTTCTCAATGTGTGGCTCCATGAACCAATTGCATCAGAATCACTTAAAGCATTTGTTACTAACGTCTGCCCGCTCCAGACTTACTGAAGCAGAATTTCTAGGATGAATATTCTTTGATAAGTTCCTTAGGTGATATTTTTATGCTCACCAAAGTTTAAGAATCACCTCGGAATAGAAGAAAACTATTCATTATTCCCTGATTTTTAAAATTTCATCTTCACCTTTTTGAGAACCTCTCAAATGTACATATCTTTCACAAGTTATTTAATCTAATAAGCACAACAACCCTGTGAAGTAGATAATTCAATTTCCAAATGAGGCAATAGGGCTCTGAGGATTGAGGAAGTTGCCCAAGCCCTGTTTCAGGGCCAAGCTGGGATTTTCAGTCAAAGTCTTCTGAATCTCATTCCTGTAAGATAGTCGCGTCACCTTAGGGATCTCATGCTGAGAACACAGTGAAAGAATACAGTGTGCAGCCCTTGGGAACTCTCAGTACTCAAGGTCCTTATTATCAGCCTGTATGAAAGTGTACAGAGCCTCTAATGGATGCAGCTGATAAATTCCCAGAGGTAGTTTTGTGCTTTCCAAAATGACTTGGTTAAAACTCCCATCACAGAGTGTTTGGGACTTTTGATAAATCACGGACTAGAAAAATCCCCAGACAAAGGGTATAACAAACCGCCAAGCTACTTAGCATATATCTTCCAGATTTTACAAAACGCTTTTGAATATAAATAGTTCTTATGATTATAACATAATCATTATTTTCTTTAGTAACTACATAAATGGAATCTGATTTGCTTAAGAGGATCATTGTTGTGTTCTTTCAAGCTCAACATCCAAGCTGGATTAAAAATCATTTGCCTGAGTCATTTGTGTAGCTTTCTCCAATTTACGGGTGTCTCTTTTATTTCTACGCTGCCATTTTTCAACCTTCTCTTCTGCCAACTCCTCCTTAGCATGGATGTTTTAGTGGATTGCCTTCTCCGGTTCTAGTAGCCATGGAGCTCTCTGCCAGCACTTGTGTGTGACCTAAAGCTCCTGACACCGAGGAGCAAAAGTCATCCCTTCTGTCAGAGGGTCAAAGAAAACGTCCAGTTTTGCTAATTTGCAGCCCCTTGACTTTAGTAAGCATTTCCAATATCGCTTTTGGTCATGATGTCTAAATCCTAAGATGTTTGAACCAAGCTGATGGGTTTGAAAGGGATCTCAAGGTGGTATATGTGTGTGTTTGTGTGTCTGTGTTTCTTTGTGTCAGATAACTCTAACATAACTCAAAAAGAAATATGTGAAAAAGGCTTCATTTGATTCTCCATGGCCAACCTTCCTCTGCCTTTATCTTTATTCTAAACCAGTAATTTTTAAGTGGCATTATATGGTGGTAGCCATATATGATGCAATAGTTTGGTTGTTTTTTTTTTTAATGTTCCTTTACATGTCAGAATAGGTTGTGGGAAATGAACATCATTGATGTGAAATGGTAACAAAACTGATGATTTTGAAATATTTATGTGAAAAGGTTTTTTGAAATTGAGTACTTAGCATTTGTGATGTGCTTTTCCTGACAGTCTGCAATCCTTGGCTATCCTGATTCACCACAATTAGTAAATTTGGTGGCTGTATTTATTGTGCTTTAATTCAGTTCAGATGAAAGTGAAAGAGAGTCTCCCCTGACTGAAATACAACTGTTATCTAAATTCAACCAAAGGAACCACAGTGCAAATGTGGTTACTGCCAGTGAGTTGTCAACCAAAGCAACAGCTTGGCCTTTGTATCCGGGCAATTGTTAGAAAGGTGAGGTTATGTCTTTACCAGTGACAAAAGCAGAACTAATTAGAATGTCAGATGCATATATGAAATTTGAAGTGAGTAAACTATGATATGCCCCTGTTCTTTCCATTGTCTAGACATATGTCCCGCTCCCCACCCCACTGGCAAGGAGACAATAATACATTGGCTTTGCCTTCTGAAGTTAAATATATCAACCAATCACCAGTATTTATTAAACTTCTAGTATCCACAGGACATTTTTGCATTTTTAGTGTGGCTGGCATTGTACCCTCCTAATGTTTCAAAGTTAATGCAGCCTGGTATAAGGGGAAGGCCGTTAGACTTTAAAGGAAGGAATATTGAATTTAAATTTGGAATCTGTGACATACGCAGTCACATTACTGTCTGATCCCCAGTTGCTTCTTCTGTGTAGTGGGAAAAATACAGCCTTTCTCCCAGACTTATTGTTAAGATGGTATGAGATATTTTATGCAAACGTGCTTAACTCTCCACCTGGCATATAGATGGTGGCCAAGAACCCCAAGAACCAATGTTAAAAAGAAACAAATACATATTTTAGAAAATTGCCTCTCAAAGCCAGTGTGGCAATTATAGATTCAGGTGTAAATGAAGCAATTTGTTGAGCTCATTGACTTGCTTTTAAACTTTAATACCATCTCTAAACTTCTCAGTATGGCTCCTACTGTGTTAAGATTATCAATATAGGATGAATAGTTGCAGATATTTTCCATACATCTTTGAGGACTTCTCTATGACATGCAGAAAACAAACTGGCTTTTCTTCTCAACTTTGCATGCTCCCTGGTGTGTCCCTTCCGTTTTCCCCACCCTCACCTCAGCTCAATTTCAATTATTTCTTCAGTTGCTTTTCCATCCCTTGCGAGCCTGCGCACAGTAAGTGTGCGCTTGCTTCAGCTGCTCCCGCTGGGTTGATTTTGAGCTACCCTCCTCTGCCTTCAATTTCCTTCTCTGATTGTTCCTGAAAAATACTCCTTTGGGGTCTTAGGAGGAAGTGACAGTGTAGGAGGCCTTGAAAAAGAATTGTCAAATAGAAAGTGGGAAAAGGAAAGAGACCAGAAGGGAGGGGGAGAAAAGTGAGGAGGTGGCACATTCTTTAGTTATAAGACCAAGGTTTATACCTACAGCTGACAGCTAAAGAAATGAGTAGAATTGCTTCTGCCTTGCAATTTTCTCTGTAATTTGCTTGTGAGTTTCGTTCTGCATAAAGGGTTTGGCTGTGTTATATAGTGGAGTCAGAAGGCCTGGGTTCAAATCTTTACTACTTGTTAGTTTTTTGACTTTAGGTGAGTTAGCTTTTTTGTGCCTCAGTTTGATCTTTGTAAAACAAGAAAGAATAACACTTTGTACAGCTGTTAAAAGGACTAAGTGAGATACAATGATCTATAGAAGGGTGTTAGTAAATGTTTGCTCATTTTCCTCTCTCGAGGAATCTCTCTTCTTGTCTCATTCTATACTTTAATAATGAACTAGGCTGAGTATGAAGTATGGAGTATGGGGAATGGTTGCTTTTCAACTTATAAACCATATTTGCTGTCTGTATATCCATATTAACTCTTCGTGCAAGTCAGTATTTTGCAGCCATCTAAGTTCCTCTCTTAGGTTATCTGATTGGAAACCAATTGCATGGGTTGAAAACTAGCCATCTTCTTCCTTCTAAAGTCCAGATAGTACTATAGTCATGCGCCACATAACAACGTCTTCAGTGAACAACAGACCACATATTCCACCATGGTCCCATAAGATTAGTACCACATAGCCTAGGTGTGTAGTAGGCTATACCATCTAGGTTTGTGTAAGTACACTTTATGATGATCACACAACAATGAAATTGCCTAACAATTCATTTCTCAGAATGTATCCCCATCATTAAGCGAGGCATGACTACATATGCAAAGCAGAAATTTTTAAAATGGAGATATTTTCCAATGCTAGGCATATGGTAGGAGCTAAAAAGTGGTATTTGGAGGAACAGGTAAAGAAATTGAATGAATGCCAATGGGTAAGTATACCTAACTCAGCCACCCTGTGTAGACACAGGGTATTTTTGGTTTGCTTTCACTACTGTTCTTAATTGTGCCTATATCACTTGTTCAGTCTTTTCCTATTTACGTAATTCTGCCACTGTGGATACTGACACAAATGTCAATTACAGAGAGACAAGGCACTTTTCTATCAATATCCATGTCCACAAACCCTCCCAAATATTTTAATTTGGGGGGGGGAATTGGGGGGGATGAGGAAGATGCACCCTGAGCTAACATCCATTTCCAATCTTCCTCTTTTTTTGCTTGAGGAAGATTAGCCCTGAGCTATCATTTGTGCCAATCTTCCTCTACTTTGTACCTGGGATGCCTCCACAGAATGACTGATGAGTGGAGTCGGTCTGTGCCTAGGATCCGAACCCGTGAACCTGGGCTGCTGAAGCAGAGTGCATGGAACTTTAATCACTCAGCCATGGGGTCAGGGCCCCTCTCAAATATTTTATACCTATTCATTCTTGGGGAAAATGTGTTTTGCAGGATAAGAAACTATCGTACAATACTGATGAAGGCCTCTGACCTCTCTAAAATGCCATTTTGTAGGAATCACTAGTACAGAAGGCCCTGTTGTTTGTGTCCCATGGCTTACTCAGGGGAAAAGGTCATGTGACAATAATACAACACTACATTTGCATCACAGATGAAGAGACCAGTACTGCCCTTAGGTCCAGTGCCGCCCTTCGCTATCTGTTTCCTTACGTCAAGACTGTTCATCTCTCTGAGCCTTAACTTTCCCAAGTGAACGTTCTGATTTTACATATCAATGTCCAAGACATCTGAATACTAGATTGTGTACACAGGTTTTTCATGTTTATTTAGGAAGAGTCTTAATTTAATAATCTCAATAATTTTTAAATTTGTTATATTGTATACTTCATGTTTAAAACAAAGGGAAGTGATATTAAATTGCTCCTTCAATATAATACAGTTAGAAACATACACTTTACATTTTGGTTACGTCCTGTAATTAATATTTTTGTAACATTTGCCAGTTATGGTATTCAGTAAATGAGATGAAAGATATTGAGGCATGTTTTATACTCATTAAATTATTTACTCATATATGCAAGTACAACATGTTGTGTCTCAGGAGGTTAAAATGAAATTGCAGAATGCCTTAAACAGTGTCTTCTTGCTCTCTAGTGAGTTCTGTCACTTTAGTAAAGATATATCACTTATAAAGTATGTGTGCACGCATTTGCTTGAAATACTGAAAACATACTCAAATCTTCTGTATTTCTAACAGGATCGATTTAAACTATTCAATATTAGAAACAGCTTAAGAGCATATAACCTTAGAAGTGTCAGAGGTTTGAATGTCACCTATCCCAATTAGAAAGAAGTCATTTGCTGGCATCAAAGCTGCCAATTATTATCACAATTCATGGCATTTCTAGGAAATACACCTAACAGAAATAACAGTTGTACTCTAGCATCCTTAGTATTAATCTTAGTGATAGTATGTTTCTTAAGTTTTTTACTCGCATAGGAATAGACATTTCAAAATATGGATATAGAGCAGTTTCTCCGGTTAAGATAAAGACCAAAGAAAACAATTCTGGGAACTCGAATGGCTTGCTATGGGAAAATTAATTTTATTCATTTAATGATTATGAGATTTTTCAACTGAATTATTTTCTAATAAATATCAAAATATCAATATCAACATCATTTTAAGTGTATCATAGTATTTTTACTTTTTCATTGTGACATTTCCATCACTAAATAAGGTGGTCTGGCAGGATTGAATTTCAAAGTCTGCCCCCTTTCTTTATCCAGGTAACATTATGCAGACAGGAGAGCTCTAATACAACATTTTGGGCCAAATGAGAGAAAGAGACTGGTGATCTTTTCTGCATCCTTTTTGTTTGTTTCATAGACAAGGAGCTACTGAGGAAGTATAGTGGTCAATAAGCTTTGGAAATTTTGCAAATTCTCCATCTCCAGTCTGTGCTCCACATTTCAGTCAGAGCCTTTTATCTAACACACAAATCTTCGCATCACTCTCTCGCTTTGGCAGCAGTGCAGCAGGCCCCAACCCATGCAAATGTATACTCCCATTACATTGAAATCCACATGATTTAGCAGGGTGTGTTGGTTCCCTAGGGCTGCCGTAATAGAGCAAACAAACTGGTGGCTTAAAACAATAACTGTTGTCTCGCAGTTCTGGAGGTTAGAAGTCCAAAATAAAGGCGTTGGCAGGGCCGTGCTGTCTCTGAAGCCTTAGAGGAGGATTCGTCTTTGCTTCCTCCAGCTTCTGGTAGCTCCAGGTTTTTCTCGGCTTGTGGAAGCTTAACTCCAGTTTCTGCCTTCATCTTCACAGATCAGAAGGCTGTCCCCTCCCTGTGTGTTTCTATATAGCCTTCCCTCTGTGCAAGTGTCTGTCCACATTTCCCTCTTCTTTTAAGGACACCAGTCATATTGGATTAAGGGCTCGCCCTACTCCTTACATTTTAACTAATTCCATATGCAAAATCCTATTTCCGAATAAGGTCAGATTCTGAGGTACTGGGGGTTAGGACTTCAGCATATCTTTTTGGGGGGATACAGTTGAACCCATAATACATGGCTTTCAAATCCTTCATAGTCTGACCTTGAACACCCTGCCACCGCCATCATCTGTCTTTCTCATTGTTCACCATACACACTTGCTGTCGGGAATTACTCCCACTCCCAGATCATAACACTCTCATGCCGCTGATCCTGTCATATATTCTTATTGCTGGAATGTCTCTGCCTTTTCCCTTGTCTGCCTGGCAAGTTCCCATTTAGCTCATTATTACCTCAAGCATGGCCTCCTTAGTGAAATTTTTCTTTATGTCTTCAGGGAGATTAGCAATTTGCCCTCTGCTTTCCCTGCTCATGCATCTTGGGTTGATACAGAATACATTACAATGGATTCTCATTGTCTACTGGTTTGCCTGTCTTCCCCCTAAACTGTAAACCCTTGGAAGGCAGTGTCTATGCCTTTCCATCTTTGGACAACTGGCAGAGTGCCAGGTCTACACTCAATAAATCAGTCAATAAATATTTGTTAAACAAATAAGCTAGGGTCCCTCCTCCACATCTTGGAGTGTGACAAGAATGATGAGAGGAGCGCAGAAGCAATATCTTCTGCCTGTGAGGCATTCGGGCACCATTCAGTCTTCTCTCTGTCTGCCTAGTGGAGAGATCCTACCAAGTCCCCTTCTGCTGTGCAAGACGGTCGGCCACAGGGACGGCCTCAAAGCATGTTAAGGCTTCCCAGGCTGCTGGCCAGAGGTACGATGGCGTAAAGATCAGCAGCAGACTTCTACAGTTTCCAGATCGGTACCTTCTCAAGGTGATACCGAGTGGATTCTGTTTGCCCACTGACTGCCAGCAGAGGAGATGACCTTTGCTGGCTGAAATAAAGAAGTTGGACTTGCATGAACCATATGACATACTTAGTGAGTGTACCAAGAACTAGAAAAAAAAAGTCCACATTTTTCCCCCAAGTATTAATTATCTTGTAAAGAAAGTCTCTTTTCTTTTTGAGAGGAGAAGTGTTAGTTTTCTAAAGTAACATATCCATAAAGATAAGTTGGTAAGTTCATGTCAAGCTCTAATATTCAGAGAATTATAGGACCAAGGTTTTAGCAGAGATGGGACCAATATAATTTCTTTCACTAGGTAAAGATGTATTTCATTTCAATGCATGCTTTGCAAGAAAGCTCACAGGCTCAGCATTAGAAGTCCTGGAATCAGGACCTGACTTGGTAGAAGAGGAAATTCAAATAGTTTCCCATATGCATAAAATCAGGGTAAGCTGATTTCCTTCATAGGAAAGCTGTTAGGGTAAAACAATTTAGGTTAAAAGGTGTTCAAGTCTTGGGAAAGAATGTTATATAAATCAATAATAGATCATTATCATCATTAGGACAGTATGTTGACGTATCTTATGGATTTCTCCATAGAGGAGAAAATATTTTTTTAAAATGGTTTATAGAGTTTCAAATTTTTTTGCAAGATTTTTTTCTGATAATATTTAGTTAAACATTTATTCTGCTTGCCATAATCCCTTTTGGTTTTGAGGATATGAATTCTGAGATTTTGGTCCTGATACTTGTTAATCCAAGGAGATGGCCTAAAGCGTGCAAAACTGTAGAGTTGAGTTTATTCACCCGTTCAGCACACACTGAGCCTCTCTCTGTGCCAGTCTCTATGCTAGTGCCAGCAGGAGGCCTGGACTCTGCCTTCTTGGTAATTAAAACAAACCAACCAAGGCAGTAAAAACTATCAAGCACTCATATGTATTTAGTTAGAGAAGGCCCTCTCTGGAGGTGGGATGGAGGCTGATGCTTTAAGGATGACAAGGAGCTGGCTATGTGAAAAGTGATAGGAAGAGCACTTCAGGCAAAAGAAGGAGTTTGACCAAAAGTACAAAAGAAAAGAACTGAATGGTGTCCAAGCACAGAGAGAAGACCAGCATGACCAGATCAGAGAAAGAAAGGAGGAGAGTGGCACACATAGGCAAAGGCCAGAAATGTTCAGGCCTTCCTGGGCATGGGAAAGAGGAGGGAGTTTGTTTTAAGTGCAATTGCAGATTGGCAATTAAATGCTTGTCGCCAAATCTAGTGAAAGCAGAACTGAGTTCCTCTGTAGAAATTTCCCCTAGTTGGTGGCTAGGAATAAAAAGCATATTCAAATATCATTATAGCATGTGACAGTGAGAGAATGTCAGGTTAAACTAGCAATGACATATGTACGGGTTTTGGAAATCAGAGGTTGGACATGTTACCAGGAAGTTGGGTCACACTGTGACCACATCCTACAATGAAAATGGGGCTTAAATCCCTAAGAATCTCATGCTTTTCTACCTTTGTATTTGAAGGAGAGAGGATGAAACTAGCATTTGTTAAGACCTTCTCTGTTAGGAATTTTATATATATTGTCTGATTTAATCCTAACAACAATCTCATGAGGAAATATTACTTTCTCCTTTTACAAATGAGGAAATTGAAATTTGGAAAAGTCAGATGTTGGGCCCAAGTTTATGTAGCTTGACCGAACTAAAATCTACATCAGTTGTCCACAGTCCACACGCTCTCACCACACCACAGGGCCTCCATGAACGGGTGACATGAGGAAAAGCAGATCCCAAGCCAGGCTTACTCAGCGGGGGGCTAGTCACCAGAGTGTATAACTGCTGTAGGGGCCACTTGGGGGTTAGAATCACATATCCTTGAAAAGAAAACAGAGAATCTGATTTCTGTCCAACTAGGTACTAGTTTTCATTTCATCAGTTAGTTTTCTCGGGCTGCTGGGCACAGATGGCTATTTGGTTCACCAAACTACTGACTGAGAAAGAAAATTAGACTTTTCTTTCACTTCTCACAAGTATAGCTGAAAAGTTATGGAAAGTTTTCTTATCAGAGAGGAAAATAGAATTGAGTTGTGGGTAACATACTTGTAAAATCCTGTAAATGATCAACTAACTTTTCCCTTCACAGAAATGACAAATACAAATGCTTTAAAATTAGAATGCAGGAGGGTTTCTGAAGAGCTGTGCATCGCTGTGGCTTCGTGCTTTATGTGAAACCTCACATTGCATGTGTTGGGTCGGTGAAAGCAATATATGTCTGTTTACAACACACGGTCTCCTAAGGAGCTCTTCCGTTACCCTTTGTATTAAAAAGAAAAGATGGAATTCCGTCTAAATGAACACATGCATGTATGTGTGTGTATATATATATATATGCACACACACATACATATACACATGTATACATACATAGGTACACATATATGCATATAGATGTGACTTGTGTGTATTTATATGACATTATGAAATTTGATTTTGCTGGCGTAAACATTTTTACATTAAAAACATCCACCACAATCACATTCTATTCATTTATTTCATAAATAAATTGATATGCAAGTAAAATGTTTCACCTTATATTGTAGTTAAAGTTGAGGGCATGAAGATAAAATAGGGGCTTTTTACTGTTTGAATGAATAGGGTGTGCAATTACTGCCTCCCATAGCTTTCCAGCTTTAGCACGGTTTCAAATGGGAAGGTCTGAAAAATAATCTGGTCACTCCTGAATTAGCTGTAAATTTTTCTGATGAGTAAAGGTAGAAAGGAAATAGAAATAATTTTGTTCTTCCTGTTTAAGAATAGCTTTTCTGAGGAAAGGAAGCTCATATATATCTCTTCAGCAAAATTTTATTAATTACATTTTCTTCAGCAGGTAAAGACAGGAAATCATGGTCTATTGATCAGCACAGCCTACCTTCCTCTTGTGTTTCTGAGAAAAGAAGTATGAATAAAGTGGGGATTTTAATAGTACATGTGAAGCGTTCTGTGTTCAGATAAAAGTTAATTAAACACTTTTGTGCAAGTTAATTCAATTTGTTAGGTCAGTAATGTACTGTGGATAGAATTTGCTTTCAGCCTAATGAGGCTGAATTATATTCTTAGTTTAAAAATTACTTTGAAGATTTTTAATAAAAACATAACTTTTTATTGTGTTATGCTATCCATAAAGAATGAAAAGGCAAACTCACAGGATACTGTGTTTCTGTGCTTGTGAGAAGAATCTTGAAAACATGGAGAGAGCACAATTACTTAAATGTGGGAAAGGACTGCCAAGAAAAGCTCCATGTCTGTGTCCTGCCTTCCTACTGTGTCACACCAGTAGCCACGTCCTATGTCAATCTTAAAAATTGTAAGGTAGGAGTGGTGGTGATAGGGATCAGTTCATGTAATTAGCTACATGTTCCATATAATTAGGAGGTTAGCAAACAAGATATAATAAAGAGATGCAAATGTTTTAAAGGGCAGAGTGAAAGAAGAGAGTCAGAGGTGATAAAAATGTGAAGAAGTATAGTTGGCAGAACTTAACTTTGCTTGAATATAGTATATTATCCACATACATTTACCAAAGAGATGCAAACCCACAGAGACAAAGATATTTGGTAAAAGGATAGGAGAAGAGTTTCCCACTAGTGTTTGGGAGGATGGAAGGTGAATGGAGGATTGGAGCAAGTGGCCGTCTCAGAACCTGCAGGAAAGTGAGTCGGTGTGCCCCCACGACCCCTGAGAGCCTCAGCACTTGAAGGCTGTGAGGAAGCTACTCCCTCCCTCCACAGCCCTCCCAGGACGTCAGAGGATTATTACCTACAGAACCTGAATGGTCTCAGAGAACAGAACTCCAGAAACTGCCATGTGGGCTCTTCTGATGAAAAGCTGCCTTGCTGCCTCATTACCTAACAAGCCCCCCATTTTCACAGAGCTTCTAGTCAGGATTTTCACGCCATGCTCTTAGTGAGGTATCAACAGCCAAGGATCACTGGACATTTGAAGAAAGACTCAAAGAAGAAAGAGATCAAAGCAAAGAGAATAAAAAAATCGGAAAGAAACAAAGGTCACGAGAGGGACAAAAGGAAAATTATAAAAATGATATATTAACCTCAGAAAGATAATGGAAGATATTCCATGTATTTATTTAGTTCTTAGTTAGTGTTTAGTACATGCCAGGCACTTTTCTACTAAATTTTTAATGGCAACTTCCTCAATCCTCATAGCAAGCACTTTGAGGTGGGCGCTTCTATCATGTCCGTTTTATAGAAAGGCTAAGTAACTCGCCGAGGACGTCCTAGTAAATGGCAGAGCCAGGATTTGAACCCCGCTAGTCTGCTTAAAGTCCACCCTCTTACCCACTGCATCTTACTGCCTTTCCAAGAATTAAGAACAGAATATTCTTCAAGGCCCACTTCTCTTTAGTTAGTTTCAATGACATATTATTATTAAAATACACCCCTGAAATGAAAGCTAAGACCTCAAAAATAGTCTATATCTATCCAACCCCCCATCTTATCCTCCTGATTTCCTCCAACCAAGTAAATCATTATACTAAGTGCTATGTTCCTCATTCCTATATTTTATTTTTTAAACTGTGTATGTGTTTTTTTTTTTTAAAAAGAGCATAATGCTATCAGTAATTATTATTATTATTTTTTAAGATTTTATTTTTTTCCTTTTTCTCCCCAAAGCCCCCCCCGGTACATAGTTGTGTATTCTTCGTTGTGGGTTCTTCTAGTTGTGGCATGTGGGACGCTGCCTCAGCGTGGTCTGATGAGCAGTGCCATGTCCGAGCCCAGGATTCGAACCAACGAAACACTGGGCCGCCTGCAGCGGAGTGCGGGAACTTAACCACTCGGCCACGGGGCCAGCCCCGCTATCAGTAATTATTTTTAGAACTCTTCTTTTCATTTAATATTATATTTCCAAGGTTCATCCATATTGTTGCATGTCAACTGATTTCATTAATTTTTATTGCTATATTTTTTATAAAGACAAGGGCTGGCCCCATGGCCGAGTGGTTAAGTTTGCCCGCTCCACTTCGGCGGCCCGGGGTTTCGCTGGTTGGATCCTGGGTGTGGACATGGCACCGCTCATCAGGCCGTGTTGAGGCGGCATCCCACATGCCACAACTAGAAGGACCCACAGCTAAAATATACAACTACGTACTAGGGGGATTTGGGGAGAAAAAGCAGGGGAAAAAAAAAGATTGGCAACAGGCGTTAGCTCAGGTGCCAATCTTAAAAAAAAAAGACAATGTTATGAAAAGGGAACAATGAGAAAGAACTGCAAAATAAAATATTATAGTTAAGTAAAATAAAATATTTATTAGAATAATTGGTAGAAAAAGTAATGGAATTTCCTAGAAAGTAAAAAAAAAAACCCAAAGCCAAAAAGTGAAAATAAAAAAGTGGAAAACAGCGAAATATGATACAATAAGAGCACCAATCCAGGATGTCTAACATTGGACTAAACAGATTTCTAGAAAGAGAGAGCAGAGAAGGATAGATGAAGAATTTATCAAAGAAACACAGATGTGAGGTTGTGTGTTTTCAGTTTGAGAGAGCCATGGAGAGAGCAGTACAGGGAATGAAAAAATAACCCATATCAAGACACAAAATATGACATTTTAGACATCCCAAGAATAAAGGGAAAAATATGTATATAGAGAGAAAGAAGTCCATACGCAATAAACTAGAAATCACAATGACATTAGACTTCTCAACAACTCTGGAAGCTAGGAAATAATGGAGAGGTCTTCCAAATTCTAAGGAAAAAATGAGGTTAGGATTCTACTTCAAGTAAAAATAGCATTCAAATGTGAATAATCCACAAGGACCTAGAACATTTCCATTAGGGAGGCATGTTTCTGGAAATGAGATTAGACAAAAAAGATGATGTGAGACTCAATTCAGAGAGGATCCAAACCAAGAGAAGATTGAGGAGAAGTTCCATTTCAGCCTCAGCACTGCATACTTAGAGAATAACCAAACCACACTGGAACAAGGAAAAAATAAATCTGAAATGTTTGAGCATTTGAAATTACAAGTATGGTATGTGAACTTGAATATTCAAAACAAGTCAATTGATAGATTTGTTGGGGGGCATTTATTTGGGATATATTAACAAAACATAGGGGACCAACCATGAAAAAGGAATCCGATTATGAACGCCAAAGATGACAACAAAAGAAATATAAAGCTCTAAACACAATTTGACTTATTTGTGAACAATATTTACAAAATAATAATGACTAATGATTTAACTAAATAATTATAAGAGCGTTGGGGAGTAAAAAGAGTACAGAGTCCTCAAGGATAAAACCAGGAATCAATAGATAATGTCTAATACATAAATGAAAAATGTACAGGCCTATCATGTAGAAAAATGAATCTAACCAATGAGAAAAATGGTTTTAATACTGGAAGGATCAGAAAAAGAATTGAAATAGGAAGTCTGGGAGTAGAAAGGAATGTGATAGGGAGCTTCTGTTTTTTAATATTTTAGGGTAAGCGTTTAATTTTTACAAAACTTAAAATCACACTTAGAAGTGTAGAAGGGAAAAGTATTATAAGAATGTGAGGATTATGACCATAATTTGGATGTGACATGGACAAGCCAAAACTGGTGAAATTAAGAGTCAAAGGTTAAGAGGAAAATAAATACTTTTCTAGAAACATAAATTGGGGAGCTATCGCTCCAGATCAAGGAGGAAATAGAATATGTTTGTTGCAGTAACTTCACAGATAATATCAGTTCATAGATGGATACTTTATCGAAAGCCATCATCAGGGAAATATAGAACCTAGGGAATTTCATAAAGTTTGGACAAGTCTAATCTGTGCTCATACCATGATTTTTATAAGCATGGAATTAGAGAAAATGGTTATTAAAGACAGCACTGAGGGGCTCTTGACTCTTCTTAGAGTCACAACAAGGTAGCTTGGGTTGGAGAAGGGAAAGGAAGTGGTAGCAGGTTTGTCCCTGTGGTGCTGAGTCTTAATGAAAGAAGAGGGTCCTAGATTGGTTTCAAATTTTTATATACACGTAATTGAAACATTCTGTTCAACTGGTAGCTCAGCATTATCCTCTCCCCAGCCCCTACCATTCCTGACCCTAACCCCCAAATAAATCACTCCCACTTTATGCCAGGTGTTTAGGTATGCCAAGGCATAACTGTGATATAGAGCAATGTTTATGAGCTGAGGTTTTGGATTAAATCCTGACTCCACCACTTACTAGCTGTGCAAACTGGACACATTATGTAACCTTACCTGGAAATTGAGGCTGATAACATTAGTACCAGCTCCTGGAGATTTTTAAGGATTACATGGGAAATATGTATGAAGCACACAGCATAATGCCAGGCATATAATAAGCACTCAAAAGTGCTAGCCAATATTACTTTTATTAACTTTGAGAATAAGATTATTTCATGAACATTGTAACTTTTAATCACTAATAGATGAAATTTTATTTTTTCATTACTTATTGTGGCAACCACTTAGTATGTATTTATAATTTACTGAAATAATCTGAATAATTTGCATTTATTTGAGCTTAATCTGCTCCCGTAATTGTTTTAGTCTCCGTTGAACTGGTACTCCTCATTTTTTGTTTACTAAGTCTTCTCTTACAGTGTTTCAAACATCTTGCCATCCATAGACGTGATCTGAGAAGTCCTTTGTCTCTTTCAAGACTGTTTCTTCCTGTATGATTCTTTAGGTTCACCATCCATCTTAGACCACTGGTCCTTTTTATTTATTTATATTCTCTATTTCTTCTACAACTAAGATAACAAGATAATATGATGAATATCTCTTTAGAAATTTAAAATAAGAAATAATGTTGCAAGGGCCAAGCTTTCTCCCAAGAGGCTTCCCAAGATATTTAGGGCCTGACCGGCAACTGTCCTCTCTCAGGAGCCTAGTATTTTGAGCCTTTTTTGGGACACACTCTGATTAACTACCATGGCAATATTAATTTGTAGTGAGAAATAGCAATTTCAGGGTTATACTTGATATCCATATGAACAATGCCTTCTCCTCCTGGAGACAGACATACCTAAACCATCAAGTCATCATTAGAAGGTTACTCTTAGAGTTTAAAATCAAAACAAATTACTTAGACAAATTTGTTGTTTTCTGAAATCCAGCTAAAATTGCTAATACATCCATCTCCACATAATGGATTATCTTGTCAGGAGAATTAAAATCTCAGACCTCACTGAAGCATCTCTTTCTTGAACCCAGCAGCTTGAGTGGATACTATCAATATTTGCCTCTGTTACTCTCCCATACATTCTTAAGTGGTTTGGCATCACCCCCCACTGTTAGTGAATGTATGAGAACTCTGCAATGAAGCTCTAGCAAGGCGCCGTGTCACAAGGGGAAATTAATAGGTGAAATATTAATTTCTTATATAGACTTGATAAGGGTTCTTGGAAGAAAATTAATCCTTGTGATAGATATACTTAATTTCAGGCCTTGTTGGGAAAAACGAACCTCAATAACTCCCATCTTCTTTACACCCCGTTAATAGGGTCAGAATTTTCTCTTCTCTCAATCTTCTCCTCAAAACTTGAGCTTGTCATTCCCTAAACAAGGTCACTGGGGAAAGCAGAAAAGAAACTGTAAGGCTTTTCAATTAGGAGGACATTAGAAGGGATTTTAAGAGCTTGGGGAAGGGGGTGGGTCCCTTACAGAAAAGGCTTAGTAAATAGGAACTCCAGAATCAGAGAATGGGTAACTGACTCCAGAGAGCTAGGATATGTAAGAGATTGACAGGGAAGCGATCATTCCCCCATAGTCTTCCCCACCTCCCACATCCCCATATCCCAGGCCTGGGGGAATATCCATCCTACCATTTCTCTGTAAACCCCAAGTCTAAAGAAGGAGGTGTTTTATCCATCATGTGGTAAGAATAAGCTAGATATCTAGAGGAGGGTACAACACCTGATATGTTGTATATGGCTATATGGCTTTGAAACTACCCTCTGAATTATTGAGTAAAGAACTGCATAGTACTTCATCAGATCCCAGTGTGTATTTGCTTCAAGATATCCTGAGTAGGGTTAGGATTTTCATTATAGTGTAGAATCTCCACTTACAGCAAGCCACAAGCAGGCAAGAACATAACACCCCCACTGGACTTCTTCCTATAAATTTCCCTTCCCCATTCTGTAGAGAAAAGTCTGTTCTGAGGTGCCAGAAAGAAGAGAGCTACTATCAAAGTTAAGCTGCTTTTATGATTGACTCCTTCTTCTCTTTATCATATGTGACTAAATTCTGTAGGTCTGAATGGGGTACAATCCATTCTTTCTCTGTAAGATAATTATTCTGTTTTACATTAAATGTTAATTTCGCAGTTGTGTTCCATGATAACAGTCTTACTTCCCTTATTTTTCAAGTTCTTGGAAGGTGTCTTTCTGTCATCCTCCTCCAACAATGCATTTGAGGCATAGTCAGGAGTATTTTAGGTTATAGTTACTAAAATACTCTTGGTCATGTTTGCCCCGATACACAGAGGCATAAGATCTACTGTGACTATGTCCACATGTTGGAGAAGGTGTAAATATCAAGGCAGTGTGGGGATCGCAGTTCCATTTTTAAAGATTTGGCTAAAAACCCTTCATCCGCTGAACAAATGTATCTTAAAATAAAGTACAGGCTAGGATTAATCCAAACATCACTATCTAATTTTATTCTTCAATTGATGGCAGGAAGCAAATGGATATAGATGGAGGTCATTGGGCAATCAAGATCTCAGAATCAAAAACATCAGACAGCATTTTCTCTTATCTATACTTTATTGATACCTAGGATTTGAATTTGAAAATTCATGTTTTAGCAATCCACCAATAAATATTTGTTGGACTGCTCAAACAACTCTGTTATAGCTCACTTTACCTTCTCATACAGTACATTGCAATAGCTGTCATTTGAGTGCAATTTCTTTAAAATTTTGACTCACCCTCTATGACGCAGAAATAGTGACCGCCACAGAGTCCCAAACTTGTTTCCCCCTGCCTGGGTTATAAGACCTTTAAGGTAGTGTGTGAAAAAAAGGCCCTGAGACTTCCCTTTTGCAATTTCCCTGTTTCAGAACATGTCTTAAGCAACGTGTGGCTTAGTGGTTTAATCGTGATAGGGTGTTAGGTGTGCTCAATACTGACTGTCTACCTCATTCCTCTTCTGTCTACTTTACTTTCAAATTTGTTGAATCACTCAATAAATATTTTGATGACCCCAGAATTCTATAAAATAGTAGATAATTGATAAAAAACATTTGCTACCTTGTCATCTGAGATTTTTTGTGGATCAAGGGCTTTAACATAGATTGTAATGAGACCTCAAATGTCATATCTGTCTTTTAATCTCCAGAAACATTTTTCTTGAGTAGAAGAGAAGATTGGACTATTGCTTCTCCCACCTGTAATTCTGAAGGAAAAGATTCCAGTTTTATTTACATTTTTAATATTTCTTATAGTGTTAATGATGGTTAAATGCCTAGAGATCATAAATTGAGATTTTATACAAATTGCTTGAGTGGACCACTTTTTAAAACTGCATCTAGTCCAGCTATGATCACCATGAGTGTGAGTGTTCTTTATTCTTTAATTATCATTATAGAAATATAATCTATAGCAAACACCAGCCCAAACATAACTATTTGAAATCTCATTCTTCTTTAAGATAAACATTCCTTGACATAAAACATTATTTAAATGATAAATCATATAGTAAGTACGTTCTTTACTGGTATTATCTTTTATTCTCACCACAACCCTATCATGTAGTAAGTGCAAGTATTATCATTCCCATGTTATTGATTGAACTCCACAAGTGAATTAAATTTCTACTCACAAATGAAGAAATGGGGGCCACAGAGGATGCAAATGTTTCAGTTAAGAAATATAGTTTTTCATGACTTTCAATTTCTGAAGAAATGAAACAAAAATTTGCTCAGGCCACTGCCTTGACCAAAACACAAACAGAAAGTTTGAAAGAAAGCGTACTTCTAGGGAATTACGCACCCTCAGAGTCCACAGGTTTTTCCCTGTTATTCTCTGTGTCATTATTTTAAAAATACCACCCTGATAATTCCTAAAAATATAATTCTTCTTTTAATATCTAGTAGAAGAAGCATATTAACCATAATCTTGACAAGTGTATTCCTCCAATTCTATTATAGAACATAAAGAATTTTTTTAGCTAGTCAAGAGACTTGATTATTGTCAAACAGCACATCGTAGACACTCAATTTAATATTTGTTAAATGAATTAGTGAAATTCACACACACTAGAACTGGGCCTCAAGGAGGAGAGGCTTAGAGGTATGAGGGAAGACAGTGAAATAGAGGCACTTGATTTGTTACCTAGAGATGCTGCTCATCAAGAATGTGGGACCACTGCTTTTCAACAAGGGGTTTTATAAACAGAAATCTAGGTTGATTTCCTTAACAAGCCTCTTCTAATAGAACCAAAGTTTTAGACATTCCACAAGTCTCCCTTCGGTAAATCCCTAATTAACAAAAACCTTGAATTTCTTGCTTTTACTTTCTGGTATCTTGGTTTTGATATTAGAATACAAATGTTAAACCCTTTAGTTTGATGAGGAAAGTCTTTCTAAGCCGTAATAGCTTATTCCAGGCCTATTAAATAGAGACTCTGGATGCTTCATTTGAAGGAACCATTCATCCATTGGCTCCTCCCTGGAATAGCAATTATCAGTATATGGCAATGTAGTTTGTAGCAGAAAGACATTTGGTTAATTGAGATAAATGAGACATTTGGTTCTGTTTAATTGATTTCCATATTAATCAGGGCTTTACCACATAGTAATCGGTTAAAAAAATTAACAATATGCATAATCATTTGCTTCTGGAGTTGTATTCCCATTTATATTTATATGAATTCCATCTGTACTCTATGTTTTGAGTATATGGATACATACTTTAAATAGGATTAGTATTATATAAAGTCTAGTTTAGTTCATCTTCTAACAAAGTTTACTTAGAAATATAAAATTGCCTACCCTGAGTATTCATTCTTTGAATACTAAAAAGCCCATATCTAGAGTTATATTTCATTTCTTGGCTCAGATTTTTTCTTCCCTCTACCCTCAGAATATGTTATAGATTTTTCTTTTTATAGAAACTAAAAACAAATGAGTTTTATTCTGAAATCCTTACAGCCCTTATGAGAACTTCAGGCATGTTGAAGTGTGGGTTTTAGGAATCTACCTCATAGACTCGAGCAGGGACAGAGTGTGAAAGAGTTAGCAAAGAATTACTGTAAAAAAACAAAACTTCACCCGTGTTCATGTGAAGTCATATCCTGACCAAAGGAGGAAGTAGCAGGTCACTGGGCTCAAACTTATCTGCAGCTGTGCATCATAGACGGCACACTGCTGTCTTCAGTTGTTTCTGGAACAACAGAAAGTACACTCACTTGGAATAATCGAATTCAAAATGCTGAAGAGAAAACCATCGAATGCTTCAGAGAAGGAGAAACATCAAAAACCAAAGGTAAGGCACTTTCATACAGAAACAAAACCAAACCATTTAACAGAATGCACATACACACACACACACACACACACACACACACACACACACACACACACACATTGTTTTTATCTCTCAGTCATAAATCAATTCAACCATAAGGTTACATGCCTCATGGCAAATACAGAAAAAATTGAATTGCAAAGTTAGATGTTAAATAATACTTGACAATTATTGTCCTTGTAATTTCATCTAATAGTGCATATTTGATCATTTACATCTGTAACTGAACTTTGAGCTCAGCTCATCAACTTCATGGAAATCAATTTGGTGGTCTCTGTCTGAAAGGTTGATATTATGAAATCTTCTTGCGTATTTTTAATGACTATAAAGTTGTCGATGTCTTTTTAACAATCTACTGAATGCATTTTATATATTAAGTGCTCAGCTCTTCATAACACATTTAATTATGAGAAGGTTGTAAACGGAGATGTTTTGGTTAAATATTTGATTTTTTGCATTTTTGCCTATTAAAATATGATAGGTTGTTATAGGAATTATTTTTCCTACTCTCTTTTTTGAACTAACACCATTATTAGGGAGAGGATTGGGTTGTATTTTGGAAAGCATCAAAACTTCATAAGTTGGTAGATTTGCCAAATTGGTTTTATTTGGAATGTTGTTCTATTCTTTGTCTTGACAATAATTGCCATTTAAAAAATGTCGGTAGGGCATGAGATGGCAAAGTTTACATTCTATTGTAGAACTCTAAATTAGGTATTAGTTTCATTAATAACATAAAGGAAAGTATCTATGAAATACTAATGTCAAAGAAGTTCTCCAGTACTTGTATAACTTCTTGAGTTTCTTGAGTAAATAACATTTTTAATCTGTTTGTGAATAGACAATAAGCTGTGTTCAGATGTCTTTTTAAAGGACTGACTTATTATCTGTTGTTGGTCTTTATTTGCTTGGCACCCATTCTGAGAGAAAGGAGTTGGGAGTTGATTGTGAACTTTTGAATTGATGTAGCATTGAAAAATAATCAATATTTTTAAACTCATTGTACGTTACCATGCAACCTCTCTAAAGGAAACTTAAAAATAAATGATTTCTAATCTTTGGAAACTAAGAATAAATTATTTTCAATATTAATTCTTTCTGATAGAAAGATCTGATAAAGAATAGACAAGCATCGATAGTTAAAAATACAGCTAGTTAACATGTCATGATTTCTGTCTTTTCTCTTAATATAATAAAGATTCAAGCTAACATTTCCCAAAGAGTACAAAAAAGTTTCTAAAAGTATCATTTACCTAAGATTAATTTCATATAAAGTTTACTTGATTAAATGCAACCAACACTGAGTTGACAATAGTAAGTTTTAGGGAGGTCACAAAAGTTTATATGAAGCAATGGTTTCCTCCAAGTATTTAAAATCTAAAGTTAAAATATCTCGTAAGGACCACGTTATATAGTGTTACTATCATATTTATGTCATTAAACTATTTCCAAAATAGTACTTTAGTCTATCATCATCATTTGACTTAGTTGCAGGAACTATTGTAATACAAGTGGAGTATTGTTCATCTTATTGACTTCCTTATTCATGAAAAGAAAAATATATTTGATAAAATATACATCTGGGAACAAAATATATCACAGAAAATAGTCACATTGGAACCATATTAACTTTTGTTGTGAATGAATTCCCATTTTCTTTAGATAGATGGTTTCATTCTACAGGAATTTAAAGAGATATATGAGTACATATGTACAAGTGTGTTTTTCATACATTCCAGATCAACTAAATCTTTTCTTTTTAATGTGAGGTGATTTTTTTCCAATTACAGTCATGCATCACTTAACAATGGGTATATGTTCTGAAAAAAGCCTCCTTAGGTTGTTGCATCATTGTGTGAACATCATAGAGTGTACTTACACCAACCTAGATGGAATAGCCTACTACATACCTAGGCTATCTGGTACTAAACTTACGAGGCCACCTCATATATGTGGTCCATCACTGACCAAAATGCCATTATTTGGTGCATGACTGTCTTATAATTATCTGTTAGAAACAACGTCTCTTTAATTCACATGTATTTTACTGGGTAATTTTCTTCATGTATTTTATGGAAAAAGAGCAGAATCCATAAGAGACACCAGAGATGGATGCCATGATGATCCCTACAAACAGATGGCTGGTAGAATGAGGAGTGCAAATCTCTTCATCTACTGGAAGGAAACACAGGGTCTGGGTCTTTCCTTCAAATAACTCATAAATAGGACCAATAGTATTCAGACTTATTATAAGAAATTCATATTGTAGGTTAAGAGAGAGAGACCAGAGATATTCCCTAAGGGAGACTGGAAAAGCCTTGGAGAATTATTACAAAAGAAAGCCACTACGTATAATGGCATGTTAATAAATTCCAACAGGTTTTTGTCTCAGAACTCTCTATGGTATATAGGAAAATTCCAAATAAAGAAAGAAATTTGATGAATAGTGGTTAAGTATTCTACATTTAGATTAGTGAGTCAAAAATAGCCTTGCTTAACATCCATGCAGGGTACTGTGCTTTCCTTCTTGAGTTTTGTTTTGACTGTCTCATCACTAGTGCCCATTACTGATAGTGATTTAAAAAAATTTTAAGCATATCCAGGATTCAGATTTGGTAAGATACGATCTCAATACAACTCTGTAAATGCTTAAATTGTAGAACATTATTTTCCTCGACTGTCTTTCCAACTAAAATATTTTATTTCAGTTTTCTATATTTACTGTGAGTTTATTACATACCAGTTGCTGTGTTCAGAGCTTTTTGTACACTAATTTATTTAATATTTGTAACAACTCTATGAGAGGATCATTCTTATTCAGCCTCATAGATAAGAAGGCGTGGAGGTTATTAACTTGAGCAAAGACACATAGTTAGATGAAATATAGTTAGACACATAGTGCGATGTGAAATATGTATCAATTTCCAGAACTTCTGTTCCTAATTATTATGCTGCTATTATAAGCATAGGGACTGTAGGTATTATTTCTATGTGTGTCTTAATTATTAGCTAAAGTTTAAGGAAACCAAGGAGAACATATCTTTAAGAGCCTCTGAAAGTCGAAAAGGAATTTAGAGATCCTCCATTCCTGTCTGATTAAATGTAAGAATTCCACCTACAAATTCCCTCCAGGTGTCCACTCATGTGTCAACACTTACAATTGTGAAACAATAGCAAGAATAACTTTCTTAATATTCAAATGTTCAAACTGTCAAAAAATATCATGACCTAATATTAAGGTAAGTATAACCACATTTCTCCCTCCTGCACCTAGCATAACACCTTCAGTGTAGTAGGTTCTTAACATTTGTAAAGTGAGTGAAGGTTCTTGAGTCTGTTATAGGCAGCCTGGCTCAAACGTGGATACTCACTAGTGCTATGTACTTTCATTATTCTTGGAGCAAGTCTGTTTGTGTGTACATAAGAAAGTTTGTATGTATGTGTGTAAATAAGACTGTAATTCATTTTGAAGTTTTATTTTAAGAAGAACTCCAATATAGCAAACGTGTAAGAATTCCTAGAGAGGCCCCTTGTTTTCTAACAGTAGATGTTTGTTCCAGGTCAGGGAATATGGTAGAAACGTCGAAAATATAAAAGGAATAGACCCCACAAATGAAACTCTGCAACTGTAATTGGAACAACTTGGCCTTTATTTGGTTGGCATTAACGATCTGTGTTAATAAATTTTAACTGAGGTTTTTCTTTGTGTAAAGGAGATTCAAATACCACTGCTATTTTAAAGGGAAATGTTGGAATAATGGCAGTTCTGGAAATGGCTTTTTTTTTTTTTTTTACCATTTTTTAAAATCTAAAGTGCATACTAAATGAGACACCATTAGTGTCACAGATGCTAATTTTCACTAGCAATGACTGAAGTGGCATTCTTTCCCATTTGCATTTGATCCTAGCAATGATGAGAGGTGATGAGTTGATTATGAGCTGTTTTCACTGCACTGCCCGCTGTGCAAATTTATGCTCCTAGACAAGGATGACACATAGTTGTGGCATTAAAGAGCTTTCCTCATTGCTTTTCCTATCAAGACTGTTAAGATATATTTTAACTCTTATCTAACCAGGTATAAGAAAAGAGAAGTGTTTACATGCACTGGTGTTTCCTTTAGGCCAGGCACTTGCACAACGGTCTTATGGCATTATTTTTTCCCCAATTTATAGGAAAGAAAACAGTCCTCTACATGTGAAATATTTTACCCAAGGTATCATAGCTGGTAAAAAAAAAAGAAAAAAAATTGGTTTGGGATTCTATGGGCCAGCTTTTCCTCTTCTAAACCTGTGAGTTTCCCCTCTACTTCTTTTTCTTCTTCATCTGGGGTACAATTTTCAGATTTTAATTTAGGTGAATTCAGTTGAATGTTTTGACTTTTCAAACAAAGTGATCTCAAAGGTATGTGATATACAATGTAGGCAATATTTTAACTTCATTTTTCCCGTTTAAAAAATGGTGCGTGTAAATACATGTTTATTTTTACTTTTGGCTATTACTCCCCTCATCACTGAAAAAAATCTCTCAAAAGGCTCTCTTCAGTTATGTATTTAGTTAGTATTGATGTCATGTTTGTTTTCCAAGACATATTTACAGTAAATTATAATGCAAACCTAAAACGAAATAAGACAAGGCAGGAGAAAATGGAGTATAGATCATAATAAAAGGTATCACAGGGCCACCAAGCTCGAGTTGAATGTAGGTCTAAGTTCTTGCTACTACTCAGTGTGGTCCTACAGACTAGCAGCATTGGGATTCCAAAAGTTTGATTGAAATGCAGATTCTTTGGCCTACCCAAGGCCTATTAAATCAGCATATACATTGCAACAAAATATCCTGGAGTTCTGTGGATGCTTTAAATTTGGAAATGATGTTCATGTTGATGGTTCTCAACCTAGGTTGCACATTTGAATCACTGAAGAGCTGTAAGGCATGCTTATGATGGGGTTCCATCTTCAAATATTCTGATTTACCCTATAGAGAATGTGCCTGAGCATCAAGAATTTTTTAATGTTTCACAATCTGGAGACATCTTTTTCTACTAATCTTTTCAAAAGACTTAGAAATTAATTCATTCATCCATTCATCCATTCGTTCATTCTTCAAAACAACAGATGTCTACTGAATGCTTACTATGAACAGCATAGACCATATGCTGGGAATACAGAGCTAAATAAAATGAAGATCTCTGCCTTCATAGGACTTACGTTTACTGGGGATGACAGACAATAAACAAGATTAATGTGTTAAATATATAGTGTTCTGGGCAATGATAAGTGCTAATGAAATACAAGTGACCACAGAAGACTTGGTGAGAATGGGACATTTGAAAAAACACCTGCAGGAAATGAAGGAGCTGGCCAAAAGATTGTCTGACGAAATCATATTCCAGGCAAAGGGAAGAGCAAGCCAAAGGCCCTGAGGTGGGAGTGTCCTGGTGTGTTTGAGAAGCAGTGGAGCAGAGTACTCAAAGAGAAGAGCCATCCCAAAGAGCCAGATCATAGAGGGCCTTCTAAGTCATTCTAACGATTTGGCTAGTATGGAAAGATTTTGAGAAGAGAATAGGAGGCTCTGACTTACATTTTAGTGGGCTTATTGTGTCTTTTGTGTTTCAAACACATTGACGGGAATTAGAGAGTAAGTAGATGAGACCCATTAGGAGGCTGTTATAGAAACTAGGCAGGAGATGATGGTAGCTCAAACAAGGGAAGTGGCAGGATGGATGTTGAGAGGATGTTGAAGTTGGAATCTATTTGTACATATTGTATACATTTGAATATATGTTGGAAACTTACCACATGCTCTCTGAAGATGGTACACAGAAAGGCTGCCGCTGCCCTGCACTGTTCTTGCTTAGAACTGGTGCCCACATTCCTCTTCTCACAGTCACCAGAAATTCACCCCAAAATTGATGTGCCACTTCCCAAAGTTTTCTGCCTGTTTCTTCCAAATACAATTTTCTGTTGGATTTAATTTTCATTTCTAGGGCATCTAAAATCAAAAGAGAAGAGCTAATAATTTGCTCATTTCACAGTTTAATTGTTTAAAAAGAGTTAAATAATTTCAGTCTTGAAAATTTTTCTCCAAACAAAGCACTAATTCATTTTAGCTTTCCCATTTTACAGACTACGAATCTGTAATCAAGTTTCATTGTAAGCAAGAAGCAAAAGCTTTGGGGCCAAATAGTTTGGCTATACTGGAAAAGAGAAAAGAACATGTCCCCAGACAATATATAGAAAGTTCAGGAAGCAAATGGTTGAGAGAAATGATGGAAGTGTGGACTCCCCTTTGGAAATTTGGATATTATATCCCATAGGAAATGTATAAAGTCACTACCTTGACTACCAGTGCACTGGATTTGTTAAAAATCCATTTAATGAGACACTTATCTCTTGAATCTTTCGTTGCCTTGCTTTGGAGATAAATGGCTTCATTATCCCTGCAGATTGTGTTTTTTTAATGATGGAATTAAGTCCATACTCTACATATCTAAGTTTCCAAATTTAGCATTACCAAACTGATCCATTTCTCTTCCTTTCTAGTGTTAAGGATTTAGGTGAACTTTTAGAAACAAGACATTCATAATTAGCTCCTCAATAGAGAACAAAAATGTCCTCCATTAAGAATTGATTAATAAGAATGGAAGAGGGTTTTAAACTGTCTCTAGTGGTAAACGGAGTGATTCTTCTATAGATAGAGCCATTTGTCAACACAGCTGGCTGTGTCCCCTCTCTCCCCTCATATGAAGAGCTTTGGAAGTTTTCACCTAGTCTTTATTAGTTTTCTAGGGCTGCCATAACAAAACACTACGGGCTGGGTGGCTTAAAGAACAGAAATATATTTTCTCACTGTTTTGGAGCTTGTAAGTCTAAGATCAAGGTTCTGGCAAGGTTATTTCCTCCAAGGGCCGTGAGGGAAGGCTCTGTTCCAGGCTTCTCTCCCTGGCTTGCAGATGGCCACCACTTGCTGCCTCTTCACTTGGTTGTCCCTCTGTACATGAGCACTCCTGGTGTCTCTCTTCACTATATTCAAATCTCATCTTTGAGAGGCTCTGAGCACTCTCATGCTTCCCTGTCTGTACTTCCCATAGCCTAGAATGCTTTTGCCCATTTTTTTCCAACTCATAAATGCATATCTATCTTTTAATACCTTGGTGGACTCTCATTCCCCCGAGAAAGCCTGCAGCAGTTAGCCCAAGGCAGTGTATGAGAGGGCATTCTGACAGAGCAGTAGGGATCACGAACTAAAGTCTTACAGATGTTGGTTTGAGGTCCTATTTTGATATTTCCTAACCAGGGTATGTGGAACATTTTATTAAAGCTCTTTTGAGTTTCAGTGCACTTAAGAAGGCGGTGTGATAAAGCACGTCACATCAGATTGATGTGAGAATTAAGTTGATTACCATATGTAAACTTCCTAGCACATAGTACATGTCGATTAATAATCTCTCCCTCCTTTCTATGTTGATAGTACTCGTTCCACACCTCTATGTTTCTTTTACAATAGTTTATTCCAATATGTCCTCCCAACTAGAGTTATCATCAAGAACAGGGGATGTATCTTATTTGTATCCCTACAATTTTTGTTGGGGAACAAGGAGGATTGAACTCTCTGATGTTCAGACTCCATGTGCTTTCTACTATACTTTGGCTACCACCAAAAACATTTGTAATATGGAACATAGTTGTGATTTCTCAATATATGTACAATAAGTGTGAAATGACTAATGGGTAATATTAGTCATCTAAAGAAGTAATCTACTCCAAGACACAGGCTGTAAATGGGTCACAGATGAAGATCTAGGCAACACCCACATAAAACAAAGTAACTATTCTTAGAATCAGAGGGTAATGAAACAAAATAATAATTGAAAATTGTAATGTAATCTGTCTGAATTTTTTAAAAAAGCATTTGCAAAGGGAGCCTAGAATGGAGTGGGAGGGTAGAAATTTGCCACTGTGTCTGCAGAACAATCCAGATTAACTGAAGTAAATATTGCATTTGGCTCAGCAGACTTGCTCACTTAGGTGAAGTATATACCTAAGGCTATTATAACTTCGTGTCTCTAGCCCTTAATACCACCTAATTCACTTTACTGCAATTCTACCATACTAATCAAACAAACTGCCAACAATGATTTTGTGTCCCACGTAGTATTTCCTCGACGGGAGAGAATTCTTTGATCAGTCAACAAGAATATGCATTCTTCTTGGCAGTTGAATTTCTCATACCTAATCAATACTTGGTATTGCCATTTTTGGTACCTTCTCAGTTTAGTTTAGGAGTCAGTCCCTTCTGAGGTTGCTTATTTCTGCAAGCTTGAAAAATGAAGTTCCTCTACCTGTCAAGGTGAGGGCCTGACATTGAACATGGAGACCCGGCCAAGGGATTGGCTTCCTAGAAGGACTGGCCTGAGTTGCCAGCTGGCCCCACCTTTTCTCTACATATGTAAAATAAAGACAACTAAATAATCAAATTTCTTTTCTATATTTTTAATTAATAATTTAAATTCCTGGAATAAGATTCAAGGCAGATTTACCTTGCATCGAATTCTATTTTACAATACATAGTGATATGACATTAGTCTGGATATTTGGTTAAAATTTTTCCTGAATATTTCACATGGTTATGCCTGCACAACTTTGATTTTTTAATAAAGTAAGAGTAATAAATAAGTGATTCAATATATAAGCTTTGTAATGCTTATGGGTACATATTCCTTACATTCTTAGTTATTATACAACCATCATCCTTTCTAAATTGGGCCATCTACAAATTTCATATTAGATTCTGAATATCTCACTGTAATTATTTATCAATTTTAAAGCAGCCATTACCAATTAAACAAATGTTTGTAATTTTAAAAATAAAATTCTTTCAAAGATAAATGTTCTACAATTATCAGACATTATACTGTAGGTTTAGGAATGGTCGTAAACTGAGTTCATTTCTACACACTATTACATTTCAACACCAATATGAACCCTCAATAGATTTAAATATTCATATGCCAAATTCAAATTAGCTGGAAGGAAAATAGATGGAATTGACAACGAGGAAGTTATTGAATCCAAAGCTCTCCTCCAAATATCCTAGCATGAACTTACTACTATTTTTTCCCACCTATTCTTTCCCTGTTTGGGATTACACACCGTATATTTACCCCACATAAACATGTCTGTTCTTACTAAGAAAAAAACGTTTAAATTCCTAAGCATAGTGGCAGCGGGTGCTGCCTGAGATGGGAATGTTTATAAGCTTTATGATATTAACTGCAGCACTCAACCTCAGGTGGCATAAAGCATGCAAAAAAGAACTTTCTGTCAGTTTTATTATTTCTAAAAAGGTTCCCCTTGAAGCAGAAGAGTGACCTTGCTCTGCTGAGCTGACATATGCCACTGGATTAATGGTCGAGCTCTGCTGGAGGGAAGCTCACGGAAACATTACAACTCCAGAAGCTGGGCTGGCGGTGACCATTAATCAGGGGGACCAAAATCATGCATCAAACACACTCATTTAAAAGTAGTAAAAATGACTTTAAAAAAAAAGCTTTTTGAGAATTAGCTTATTGTTTGTCATTACTTGTGTTCAAGGAGATCTCTGCATGACTAAAATATCCCTTGGGGAGACCTTTAGAAAGGTTATTATGTACCCAGAGGCCAAGAGAACATGGAGGACATTTAAGACTAATGGAGGTAACGGGGAGTTTTTGTTCCAGCAAATTTGATGGGAAAGTTTATTAAATGGATTCTATTTTCCCAACTTAATTTTCACTCCTTTATTTAACCATGACTTCAAAGCAATGAGTATTGTGGATGTTTTTCTATGTGATGATTTATTTTATTTTTAAAGCAAGAGTAACTGGATTTAGCGGTATAAACATTTGACTGGCAAACTTGTTCGGAAATTTTTCAGGAATCTAAAGTTTGAGTCAACATATTTAACTATTAAATATATTTAAACTTTTTTAACAGGCTTAAAAGTACTATACATTCTTCTGCCATGTGTTAGCTAATGAAAAATTTTCAAGATTTGTTCTCTGTCTGATTACTGAAAAGGAAAAACAGTTTAAATGTAAGCTCCAGAAAGGGAATGTTCAGTTTAATTTGGCTGATAAGTTACTCTTGCTTTTTAAAATTTCCTTTTTTAATGAATAGACATAATTTCTCTTTTATATCTTTAACAGTTTATCTTTTAGATTCGTTATACTATACATAATACACAATATAATTTCATTAGTAGGTAGAACAAAGTGTACAATCAAGCCTTTCTTAAGAAAACCGGAATATTTGATACTTAAGATTATGGTCAATGTCGTAAGGACTGTTGTGATTAGTACTTCAAAGTTATTCTTCTCCTAAGTAACTGTTGCCTTTTCTTACCATGATATTCAATATTATCTTCTTTTGTTAGCCATATCCTGCACAAGAGAATTATTTATTTGTTTTTGAAGTTTAGTTATAGTATTAAAATAGTTGATAGTCATATGACCACAATTAAAATATTATTATAAGTAGAAGTAGCAGTTATAAGTAGAAAAAATCTAATATGTAGACAATAGAAAGTTAATTTCTAAATTTATGGGAGGATAATACATATTTCCTGTAACTGGAAATTTTAATCATCCGTCTTTGGTACTGCATTTGCTCTACCAAGGTACCTGGAAAACAACATCAGTAATGGCAATTTGCTCAGGGAAATTACTTATCTTAGAGTGGGGATAGTAAATGCATGAAATGTGTTACCTGTAATTCCTCGTTCCTCTCCCCACCATCTTCCCTGAAATACACACTATCTTCTGTAACTATGATGGACATGATTAATCATGACCTCTTTAACCGTAAGCCTGAAAGTGGCTTCAGAACCCTTCCCAACACAGGTCTCCATGGAGGTCTCAACAAACTATCCATGCTGGTGCAAGAACTGAAAACTTCTTGCCAATTTTGGTTTTGAGAGACAGTCTATCCAAACAATGGAAAATCCTAGTGAAATATTCTTGTGCCAAATATACAACAATTTTCTAGTACTGAAAATGATTACATTCACTGGAAACAATCTTTTTTTCCTCTCCCCTAAGGAGTTCAGGAGATAATTATGTTAGACACATTTTTGTCATCTAGTACTCCTTTTAATATACAGGGTGTGGTTCATCACCTTTTTGTTACCTTATCCTCACTTTAGCAGTCACCATCTTTTGATTCGGCAATTTCTAAAGAGTCCCTCAGTCAATAACTACACACTCTCTTAGAGTAAATAACTTCTGAAGATGATTAAGCAAATTCAAATTGTATTGATTTCAGCTAATTTCACTTCCAAAATCTATGATCATTTTAATGCACCTTTCTTTAGACTGACGTTAAATAATACAGGTATAGAAATATGCACACAAAATGCCTTTCATGTACTAAGTAGTCAGTATAAATAAGTATTTGTAAATGGATGAATATAAATTTCCAAGTTAATATCTATAATATAGTTTATTAATGTCATTTATTTTGTGTATAAACATAATCTGCTTTTAGGAACTGCTTCTATATTTGTGTCCCATTCATTTGAATATGGCTATATTTAGCTCTAATTGATTGAAGTTACCTCGTTGATGGCATCAATAGAGTGTAAATTCCTCCAGGATAGATTCTTGTCTTATTCATGTGCACAGTCCTGACCCCAAGTACAAAGTTTAGCCATAGAAGCCACTTTGTATATTTATATTGAATTGCCTAATGGAAAACCTTATGGTCTTTAATTAAACATCAGCAAATCATTTTCCTTGGCTATAATGTGGTTAAGTTATAATTTGTTTTTGTGTAGCTGTGAAATGTATGGTTTTCAACACTTCACTTGAAGAGTAATGTACGATTTGTCATCTGCTGTGGCTTTCCCAAGCCTCACAACTGTAGGCTTTTTCTCCATAGGGCCTACAGCACTTACGATCAGAGCAATCAATGTGCGCTAAAATGGTGAGGCGTCAGCAAGTGGTCTCATAGAGAAGGTGGGACTTGATCCTGCCCTTGAAGAAGTGGCTAGATTTTCGTAGGACGAAGAAAAGAGGAAGTGCGTTCCTTGAGAGAAAAACAGCGTGAGCAGCAGCTTAGAGACATAAGTGAGTGTGTCCATACCAGCCAGCAAGAAGTGTCAGAAGTTCTGCTTAACCAGATTGACTAGCATTGCTTGATACCATGCGGAATCGTGAATGTGCAATATGCTAAATTTGGGCTTTATTTTGTTAACTAAGGATGAGCTAGTTAAACTCTCTGAACCTCAGTTTTCCTCATTTGTAAACTGGAGAAATCAATACCTCACGCATAGAGAGGTTGTATTTACATAGTGAAATTAAAGATCAATCACTTGGCATGGAGCAAGCCCTCAGTAACCGTCACAACCATGTGGAGCAAAGCTTTACATTTTAAGAAGAAGAAATGATGAGAACTGGTACTTTCAGGAAATTAGTCCAGTGGTGTGATGTTAGATGATTGGAGAGGAAAGAGTTTGGAGACTAAGGAGCTGAAAGTTATTGCATTGGCTCAGGAATGGCGTTAAAAACACATATTTGAGTAGCAGGAGTGAAAATAAATGCGTACCACAGAGATTTGGAGAAAGATTTGAGCAGATGTAGAGGCCGAAAGAAAGTGTACATAGTACATTATGTTTTGCATTGTGTGTCCAAACTCCCCAAAGAAAGCAGTGAGCAAATATAGGTTTTCAACAGTGCATGTGGAGGGTTCAGAAGGCAGGCTCAAAACAGATCCTCAGGTCAACAGGCCATAAACAGAGAGAGCCTTGTGTTGGTACAGCTGCCTTCCAACCTGAAGGCAGGCAGAGAAGCCACTATGGGCTAAAGCAGCTATAAAAGTGGATTTCCTGGAGAAATTCTCGAAGATTTCAAAGAAGTAGTGTATGTGAGACAGTCCTGTGATCAAGAGCGACTATTTAGTGTATTTGTTTCTGGGTTTAATAGTTAGAGAGAAAGAAAGAGAGAAGGCAGAGAAATCGTGCGCTACAACAAGAATATAGGAGTGAGTGAGCCATGCAGAAGTCTACAATAGGGAAGACAAGAAGCTGAGCGGTTCAAAGGAGCCTGATCATGGTCACATTTCCCAAAGCTTTTCATTTCCATTTTATTCTATAGAGTTTTGTAAGAATTGGTGATATCAAGTGACTGAATTTTCACACAATATGCTTTCTACCTGAAAAAAAAGATATTTAAGACATATCCATATTATTTATTTTAAGAACTCCTTTCAACCAAAGTAGAATATCTTAATTTCTATTCAATTCCTAAAAGTACAGCATGACTTAGCGTCTAGGGATGCAGTGTAAATCATGATATAGGGTAATAAATCACGGAGAGGTGCAATTGAAAGTTTTAAATGTTTGAGTCTTTTTTACTCATAAAACTTGTTTTTGTTACATTAAATAGGCTGATATAAATAACCACTTTTACAGGTTATGGATCATTCTGCATTGATTTTTTTAGTTCTAGTTTCTTTCCTTTTGGTAATTTGCTTTGAGGCAGTTTCAATTTGCAGAAAACATCTCTAGTGGCACGTCAACTTCTGAAAGTACAGCTTTAGCATGGAAATTTTGACACCACTTTAAAACACTCTGGTGGAGTCAGAATCTGCACTTCCTTTAGATATTTTGCCGTTGATAGAAAAGATACTGAACCAGAGATCAACTAGACTAACTTTTGTTCTGAGTCCAGATGTATATTAAAGATATTTAGAGCATTGACATGTATTTGAGCATTGGGTTGCCTTTACCCAAGGTTAAATGTCAGTGTTGAAGGCCATGTTTCACAGCTCTGATTGTCTTTTAGCCTTCAGTTCCTTGACACCCCACACAACCATCTCCCATTGGCACCCCATGATAGTGTAATTATTTAACACTGAGGCAATTCTAACAGATTATTTTAAGTGAGTTAAATTTGTTTCAAACTCTTCAAAAGATCTCAGCACCTGAGTTAGTTAGAACAATTAAATCCTCGAATGCCTTTGGACAAAGACTGACAAGCTTATCTAGATTTAGCATACTATTATTGTAGAATATTCATATAAGCTCATGCTGAAACAGAATTCTGATATTCAGGAGCATATTACTAACCAACGCTGTCTGTGCAGTATTTAGATGATGTGAGAACTCATTGGCAAAGGGTGTATAATTTTTAATTTGCCAGTATATTTCAAAATACTGCGGATGTCTGACTCACATATGCAAATCTTTTCTTTGAACTAGACTGTGAAACTTTTCCACCAGTGCTTACCCAAATATTAAGTCATGCTGGAGATAAGATTTTTCTTGAAGACCCCAAAAGTTGGTGGGTGGCTAAGAAATAAAAATAAGGGTCAAGTTCTTTTGGTTTTGGTCAAAAGGTTGATTCACATTTCCAAAAAGAGACTCTAACTCTCCTTCATCTTGATAAATTTAGGCTGGTCATTGTTCTAAGAAACCTATTCGATTCCATTCTTCCTATCGAGGTAACTTTCCACACTTTCCAACCTGCTCTGATAGCAAGTTTCTTTGCAAATAGAAGACAGGATCAAAACTTTGTAATGGAATGGTATAGTGGAGAGTACATCAGTATGGCGAATTGAAAAAAAGAAATTTCTTTTTGCAAGTCCTGGTTCCTATAACAGTTTCCTCATTGGGAAGGACTCGATGATTTCTAAGAACCCTGCCAGCTTTATATGGTGAAATGACATTCTTTAATAATTAGAACTGTTATACAAATCTAGAGAAGAATGTAACAAAAACATGAATCCTCTTAAGTTCTTTTATATTATTCATTGCATTGTGTAGTAAGGACAGACGTACACACGTGTTCGAACACCCCAAATGATGCCTGTTCAGCTCTGTTTTTGTGGAAGCCAAGATTATGTGGAAGAAGGTAATCTGCATCCTGTAATTACAGGTAGTCTTCAATAGGCAATCCAATAACATACATTTATGTCAGAAAGTTAGTTTTACTAAAATAAATTTAGAACACAAAACTTTATTTTCTCCTTAAATGTGTCTGCACTTCCAAACAACTACGGCCTAATCCATATTAATGACATGTTTACAAATTGTTTCCGTAGAAAGTTATGTGACCACTAACTCTTTTTTTTAAAGACTATTTTTTCAGAGCAGTTTTTATCTCACAGCAAAATTGAAAGGAAGGTACAGAGTTTTCCCATATACCTTCCTGCCCCTACATATTATTAACTCTTTGTAAGTTACTTTTTAGCTATTATGTAGATACTTTTTTTTAACCCGACATTTTCTTATGGGAAATTTCAAGCATATGTAAAAGTAGCTACCATATATATCCCCATATATATCCATCACCTAGCTGATCATTAGCTAATGGCCAGTCATGTTTCCTCTTTATCCCATACACTTGCTGCCCCTCCTAGATTGTTTTGAATTACAAATAAAAAATAACAGTACTTCCTCAATATCATTAAATAGCTAATTATCTGAAAGTTTTCCTTAACTGACTCCTGATATTTTTGTTACAGTGGTTTGTTTGATCTAGATGTAACTAAGATCCATGGATAGCATTTGGTTGATACAGCTCTTAAAGGTTCTTAATCTCTACTTTCCCTCTCCTCTTTTATTTCCTTCTGTTGTTTACTTGAAGAAATCAGGTCATTTGTCCTGTAGATTTTCTCATTGTCTAGATTTTTCTGATTGACTGCATCCTCTTGATGTCATTTACCATACTCCTCTGTCTCTGTATTTCCTGTAATCTGGTAGTTAGATAGAGATGCTTGGTGTGATTGCTCTTTTTTCTGAAAATATTTCATTGGTGGTATTGGGTGCTTCTATTATGAAGCACATATCCTGGTTCTCTCTTTCTGTGATTTTAGTAGCCATTGATGATCACTAGTCTAGATCCTTATTGCATTAGGAGTTTACAAAATGGTAATTTCATGATTTCGTCATTCTTAATTGAGTAGCTAGAATATGCACAGATATATAGAGAGAAATTTTCCCTCGTTAAGTATTTAGTTACTCTGAAACATATTTCATACAAAAAAGACAGATTAAATGTTTATCTTTCCATTTATTTGCCAGTTTTCTCAATATAAGTGTAACATTTTCAAAGGTGACCACTGAATTTTTTCTTTTTAGTATCATTATGAACTCATGAATTTTGATATATTAGATATATTTAAATGTGTTCAGTTATTATTCTTATTGATGCTAAAATTATCCCATCTTTGGATACAATCTATTGCAGTGAGAATATTTTCAATATGGCTCGTGTGTAGTTTTGACATGGCCCAGTAGCCTTTGGCAGCTTACTTGCTTTATGGTATGACAAGATCAGAATTTTGACTGAGAATCTTGACTCCAGACACCATTAACATCATTGCTTGTTTTCACTGTCCCTCAAAATGTGTATTTATATATGCCAATATTATTAATAACAATGTGATTACTGAAAACTGGTTAAAATTCAATTTGTCATTGTTTTTTGTCCTTTGGACAGTCATACTACTGTTTTGTTAAATAATTCCTCTCTCTAAGTCACCAATTCAATGTGGAATTAGGTTCATTTGTTTCACTTTTATTTTGAATTTTTAGGGATTGTTTTTATTTTTATTTAAATTTGTTTATAAATATGTTAAAGTTACATGGTTTTAAAGTCAAATCTACAAAACAAGATATATTCAGAGAAGTCCATTTTCTCTCCTGTCCCTTTCACTTTGTTTATTTTGCCCCGTTTCTCTAAGAAGAAACATATATATTTGCCTGTATTAAAACATATATTTCCAGTCTTAAGTAAATGGCAGCCTACCATGTACATTTTTCTCTACTTGGTTTTTTTCACTTATACTATATCCTGGCGATCATTCCATAGCCATATAAAGAAATATATTTCAATTTTTTACAGCTGCACACGTTTCTGTTGTTTAGATTTACCATATATTATTCAATCAGTCCCCTCTTGGTGACTATTAGGGTTTAAAGGTTTTTGATAATATAAAAATTTTACAATGAATGTGGATGTGTAAATCAATTTATATCTAAGTCTGTGTCTGGTATAAATGTCTAGAAATGGAATTGCTCTATCAAAGGGCAAATACATATGTAATTTTGCTAGTTTTGCTAAATTATCCTCCACAGGTGTTGTGCCATTTCACAAACACATATCCAATGGCACAAGGACAGACTGTAAAGATTTATACAGAGTATAGTTGACTAAATATGATCTAATGTTGACAGAAAGAATTATCTAAAATATGAATTGCATTTTTATTTAAGTTACTCTTCTGTTGATAGTTATTTGTCTATATAATGGCTCTATCTTGATGGGAGCTGCTGTCACAAGATAATATTTGCTAAATCTAATCTAGTACGATTATACAATGGAAAATTATTAGTATTCAAACACATTCTCATTTATAAGGGACAATTATCTATGAAGCCAACTTGCTTCCACATGCTTCACCTTTTCATTAGAAACTTAACAGGAATAGAAATTATAAATTTGTTCATTGTCCATACCTCATATGAGACATTAGCCTTTTTCATCGTAAGCCATAACCTATACATTATGTAACCATCTCAGAGAGTCACTAACTTTTAGACTAAAGAATAATGAAATTTTTTAAAATGTCATTTTCAATGCTTAGATTTGCTTCTTAAGGATGTCGTAGCATGGATTGATATTATACTCCTCTGGCTTCAAGCTGTTGAGTGATTTGTAATGAGGTGACTGACAAAGTAATAGTCCTGAAGCCTTCTTAAACCACTACTCCTAAATCTACTTCTCTTTATCAATATAATGAGGGGAGAATTAATTTTAAAAGGTGGTGACTATTGATTACTTAATGGCAGAAGATAGTGAAGAGAAATGCTGAAGGGAGCCTGTTCTGTGCCCTCCTGGGCAACACGACCCATTATCCAGTGGTGGAAATCATGCTGTAACCTTCATTAATATTTAATAGGCAGGATGCAGGCTGGATGTAGGCTACAAAATTGCCCTAGGCATAGGCTCCGAGAGGCCATAAGAATGTTCCAAGTATATAAAAGAGTAACAAATTTCCCTGTGTTCAGATTGTTTATAAGCAGCACAACAATACACTCAATTCCTTTTTTGTGATCTCTGGGCATTGATGGCCTGGTGGAAATGCCTACTAGGCAAGTTGAAGTGATTAATTCTCTGTGAAGTGACTCTAGGTTAGTAAGCCCTGCATGAGAAAACTTTGTATTTTCCAGTGTGGTGCTCAATTTCAGCCCTTCTCTTTCTCTCCTCTTGCCACAAGCTGAAGGGCTTGTTCAGCAGGGGTGGCAAGTCAGCAAAAGGCGTTAATTGTGTCTAACACAGCCATCATCCTTGGGGCGACATTCTGCATCACGCTGTCTATCAAGTTAACCCCCTGTCACATGTCAGGATCTTTTTATTTCAGTTCATTTAAAAGGGAAACAAGGAGTTTTAAAGATAGCTGGTGGGGAGACATGAGTATAAGAGTGCCTGTAAGGACTAAGAGCCTTTGAAGCTGACGAACTAAAATGGGCTGTGACTTCTGAAAGGACAATACAAGGTTTTATAGATTACTGACTCCCTTTATTAACTTTTCAAATCACCAGGTTATTTTTCAGTACCATGAGCTTATTTTGAAAATATTATAAGCTTGAAATGAGATAAAGTCCTTAAGATAGAATATATTCTTAGGATTTATGGGTATACAAAGGACATAATATCAGATATCCACCCTCCCAAACAATGTATAAAATTAAATAGATAGTGAGGAAGTATCAATTTTTTGACCAATGACTCTAAAGAGTTTTGAAAATATGTCTAGGAGAATCATTTACTGTGTAACATAACAGGAATTGTTTATAATTACCTGCCTAGAATAAGTTATATAAGAATAAAAATTTAGCTTTGTAGGCAAAACGTCTCCAAGGGAACAAGTCTTCTATTAACATATGGAGCTTTTTCTCAAAACCAGTGAAAGAAGTTGACCCAGAGGTCTCATTGTAATTCCGTGTTAAATGTAGAAAAATTCAGTTTTATTCCCAGCCTTAGACTGTGCATGCCTAAATGCTGTTTTCAGTTTATTAATAGGTCTGTGTGTATGCCTTCTCTTTCTGACACCCAGTAGAGAGTTTCAAATTATCAAGAGTTAGCAATGGGAAATGCATTTGTGTTCATTTTTTTTGATAAATGTGATCTCTATGGGGCATCATGGTGGATCTACTCAGATGCATGTTTTTGTTTTGTTCTTGTTATTCATTTAGTAGTTGGTTGGTTGGTTAGTAATACTTGCCATTTCCAGGAGCAAAAGTAACACTGTAAATTAAAAATAATTTAATAGATTTTCTCGGAGGTGCCTAACACTCTAACTTAAAACATATGAAGACATTTATCAGCTATAAATATTACAATGTTAATAATAGTTATACCTTCAGTGCTTTCAGATATTCCAGAGCGAAGAGCTTTTTAATCTTGTATCTGCGAGAGTCCCATGCTTGTCTGACCAGAATCTATTCAGCAGCATTAGCAGTGAACGTCACAAATCCTAAATTTCCTCTCCTTTTCCTTTTCCATTTTACAGCGCAGCAGCAGTTTTGGGAATTTTGATCGTTTTCGGAATAATACTGTATCAAAACCAGAGGATTCAGCTGAGGTTAGTATTTTATTCCATTGTTTTGAATGTTACACAAACATTAGGAAAAATTATGAAGCCAGTATCACTTTTGCAAAGTACGTAAGAAAAAGAAATTTATTTAAAAATCATAGCCTTGGATATATTCTTGTGATAAATGAAGGATTATTTAGTACCTAGCACCACGCTTCGTGCTAAGAGTAAAAGGCTCTCTAAGAAGCCTGACACAGGTTTGAGAAGGCAGAACGTGAACTTGAGAGGAGGGTTACAATTTAAAGCAACACAGACAATCCCAAATTTTCCAAGCATTTCCACCATAAAATAATATATGTGTTAACTTTTATATAAATTGTAATTGCTGTAATTTGGGAGATGATTAAATGGCTTAATTGTAAATTTGCGAGGGAGAGCCTGTGGCTGCTCCGTGGCGTGCTCGCACTTCTGCCATGTGCATTGAAATGTCGCAGTACTGTCCGTTCCACACGCATTTGCAAATCTTGAATACTTTAAATGCAACTTGGAAAAGCTTCCCATAAAATTAAATTTACAGAATAATAATAACTGCATTTAATTGACCACTTACCATGAAGCAAGCACAATGCTAAACACTTTACCTACCTATAGGGTAGGAACTCTTAGTATTTTTATTTTACCATTGAGGAAGTATGTTTTATTGAGTAAGATCACTTCTAAATTACACAGCTGATAAATGACAAATGCAGAATGTAACATCTTGTCCAACATTTGCTATTCTGTTATACTATCTCCTAAACCACGGGCCAACTGTGATAAGTGATTAATGAAGGATGTAACAACCGGTAAAATCGCAGAGAGGAGGGATATATACTGAGAAAGCTGAAGATACGTGTTTATCATTGAATCGATTCAGTGACTCCACATGGGGCACCTTTGTTTAGATCAATATGTTTTAGATCTTACACACCTCTTAATTATTCATTCTAGTTATTGTATCTTTCTTTTTTCTTCTTTTATAGAATTTTTCCCATTATTGTCTAATTTCTCAAAATACTTTTTGGATTCCTATATGCATCCATGTATAATATTTTTAAATATTTTTATTTCAGTAATGGATGTTCTAGACAAAAGAAATGGAAATACAATGACATCTATTCTATCTATCTCCATTAGTACATATATATACATGCAGATGTATTATATATATATATATATATATCCCATTTTACTCATCTATATTTTCATACACATATGCTTATGGATAAACTTGTATACAGCTATAAGCTCTATCACTATTTACATAATTGTAGATAACACAGTGTGGTATATGCATATAAATAGTGCAAAGCCCTGTATGTTTTATTTTGTTAGCATGTCATATAGACCTTTAACTTTCCATAATCATATGTAGATATGTCCTACTGTTATTCAGTTTCTAATTCTAGAGTTAACCTATAAAAGTTGGTCATGCTCATTCAAGTTCATTAATGAGTAATGGTGGCCTAATAACTTGTGAACCTGATAAAGTAGTTCGCACATTTTTCAACAACCCAGCATTCATTTTGTTCAACAAATCTTTATTGAGCACCTACCTACTCTGTAACAAAATTTCTGTTAGATATTCAGAAAGTACTGTTACAATAACAGATGAAAATTCCTACTTCATGAAGCCAAGAGTCTAGGGGGAGACAGATCTTAAATTAACAATAAAAAATACATATGTAAATAAAATTATGATTCAGGCTATAAAAGAGAACAGCATAGAAAAGTGTTAAAATTAAAAACATATTGAGGTAGTTTCTTTGAAGCTTCTGTAAATAATGATAGAAAAACCTGAAATTAAAAATATTTGTGATACTTCTTTTGAAGCTTAGGCAATGGTAAGTTAACATAGGAAGTAATAAAATAATATCCTTATTTATTTAGTTTGTAATTGTACAATGAAGACAAAGTTTAAGTAGAGAAAAGAGAGAAGAAAAAGGTTAACTCTTAAATTCTAAGATGTTTCCAAGTTATATTTTATTCAATGGTTTTGAATTAAGCAAAGAATCTTGCCTTTATAACCTTGAGTGTAGAAATTAATAAAGTGCAATGAGGGCTTAAATTGGCTGTCCATTCATATTTATCATAGGCAATTTGGGGTAAGAAATGAAGCAAAACATAGTATTGATTAATAATGATGTTAACTATGTGGTGAAACCTTCATATTAAAATACCCAAGTTCACTAAAGAGAAGTTTCCTGTGATTTTTCATATCCAGGAATGACTGGCTGCCCATCTATCGAGAATGGTCGGCAGTGCTAGAAATGACCTTCAGGGGTCCTTTCTTGCACATCTGAAATACTAAGGCTATATAACCCAAATATGTCCTCCAAAAAAAAAAGAATGAATTCAAAGTTCTACATGAGAAATTTCACTTGTTCACAAAATATTGAGGGTCAGTTATGCTACTGGAAGTATTTTAGACACTCAGAATAAATAAAACATAAAGTCTCTAGTTTCACAGAGCATACATCCTAATGGGAGATGCAGGCAGTAATCAAATGAACAAATTGGGTAATGGTAAGTGCTTACAAGAAGAATGAATCAGGGTAAACAAACAGGGAATATGGACAAGTGTGTGGGCTATTTTAAAGAGGGTGATCAGTCTGCAAGTTTCTCTCCTATTACTTGGCATGCGAGTAGAAACTTGGATGAACAAAGGAAGACTTTTGTGGATATCTAGGGGAGGCCAATGGCAAGAGCAAGTGCAAACCTTGATGGGAACATGAGAGAAACAGCAAGGGGTCTAGTATGGCAATACTTAATTAGAGTTGTGTTCAAGCTTTAGCATGTGTCAGAATCACTTGAAAAGTTTGTTATAACACAAACCGTCCCCAAGTGATGCTGATGCTCCTGGTCTTGGGACCACATTTTGAGAACCACTGCTATAGTGAGCAAGGGAAATCTGAGAAGTAGCTAGAGGTGAGATGGTGAGCATATTTTATTTCCTATACACTCTATATAATGTAATGTGTATTACATTATAATACATATTATATTAATTATATCACATTATTTTATGTTATATTATAGATCCTTGTGGGCTGTGAACTTTGCTTTATTCTTTGTTAGATGAGAAGTTATTGGTTTAACAAGATTTTTGATAAGCACAAGGCAGAAGCAGTCCAAAGAGAGATTTGATTAGTATAGCATGTGAATTACATGAAGACTTCTATGCTAATGGCTGGAACCAGCTCATATTTGCTTTTGCTTGAGAATGTGGGAAATGTGCATGCATACTCACCTGCAAGATGAAAAAATTGCAGTTTCTTATTGGATTTAATTAACTCCAAAACTTCTTAAGAACTATCCATGACCATTTCAATTGCTACAAGAAGAGGATATTTTAATGCCTGTTCAACGTGGATAGATGCTGCAGCCTTTCTAAAGTCTCCAATCAACTATCTTCCATCTAAGTGGACATAATCACTCATTAGGCCTAGCATTTAATTCTATTTTGTCCATCTCAAAAACAGGAAGGACTAAAGTGGTGCAACCATACAGCTATTAAAAAATAGCTAAAATTCTGTATAAACATTTCAGATGTGACGCTCAGGTCCTTCAACATCACAAGTTTTACCCTCTGAGTTTGTAACATAGGTAACCAGGCCTAGACAACTTTAAAAGTGTGTGTTGTGTCTAGATTGAAATTTTGGAGGCGGCTGCACAGAATGTATAGGAAGTTCTCCAGTATGAAATCTCTCTCACGGTGTTTTCAGATCAGTGGTTTTTATTGCTTTATTATTTTGTCTTTTGCAAACAATTCTAACTAGGTATATGAAGGGGAAGCCATATGTGAAAGTGGAGAACAAAATAAAACTTCAAATAATGGAGGAAGTTTAGGTAAAAAAATGAGAGCTATTTCCTGGACAATGAAGAGAAGAGTGGCTAAAAAGTACATCAAAGCCCTTTCTGAGGAAAAGGTAAGTGTACTCTGTTAATCACTTGTGTTTTTCTATTAATTTTTTCTTGAAACATTCACCAGGCTCTTCTTCTAGACATAGAAGTACTTGGTGCTTTATGAAGGACTTCAACATCTATTTTCCCCCTCAATAATTGTGCTCAGAATTTGGGTGGAATAAAGTACTATTACTCCCGTTTTAACAGAGGAAACTGAGGCCCAGAAAGTAGTACGTGAAGAATATGTGTCATTTATGTCACACCAAGCGGCAGTAATCATCCCTTTTTATTGCCAAATAATATTCCATTTTATAGATAAGCCACATTTTATTCATCCTTTCATGAGTTGATGGACATTTGGGTTGTTTTCTCTTTTTGGCTGACACAAATAATGCTGCTATGAATATTTGTGTTCAAGTCTTTGTGTGAAAATATTCTTTCATTTCTCCTGGGTAAATGGTAACTCTGTCTGATATTTTGAGAAACTGGCAAACTATTCCCCAAAGCTGTTGCATCATTTTACAGTCCCACCAGCAATATATGAGGGTTCCAATTTCTCCACATGCTTGCCAACACTTGTTATTGTCTGTCTTTTTGATGCTAGCCAGCCTAAAGCGTGTGAAGTGGAATCTCAATGTGGTTTTGATTTGCACTTCCCTGATGACTAATGATGTTGAGAATCTTTTCATGTGCTTATTAACCATTTGTATATCTTCTTTGGACAAATATTTGTTCAAACTTTTTGCTCATTTTTTAATTGGGTTATTTGTCTTTTTATTGTTGACTTTTAAGCATTTTTAAAGTATATTCTGGATACAAGTCCCTGATCAGATATATGATTTGCAATATGATATATTTTCTCCCATTCCATGGATTGTATTTTCACTTTTTTGATGATATCTTTTACAGCACAAATGTTTATAATTTTGATGTAGTCCAATTTATCTATTTTTTCTTGCTTGCTTTTAGTATTGTATCTAAGAAACTATTGCTTAACCTAAGATCACAAAGATTTGTGCTATGTTTTCTTCTAAGAGTTTTAGTTGTAGCTCTTAAGTTAATGTATGATCTATTAATTTTTCTGTGTGGTGTGTGGTAGGAGTCTGACTTCATTCTTTTGAATGTGGATATCCAGTTGTCCCAACACTATTTGTTGAAAAGACAATTCTTTGCCCATTGTATGATCTTGGCACCCTTGTTGAAAATCAATTGATCATAAATATACGGATCATAAATATGTGAGTTTATTTCTGGACTCTCAGTTCTCTTCCATGGATCTATATGTCTTATGTCCATTGTATTTTTAACCCACTTCAATAGAACTTCTTCCCTCAGTACTCCATTAAGACAGTTGTCAGAAACAGTATTGACTTCTGCGTTGTAAAAACCAATGGTCACTTTTCTTTCTTCTTACATTAATTTTTAGCTTTATTTGACACAATTGAAGACTTCATTACGTATGAAACATTCTCTTTTGTTGGTTTCTTTGGGCATTGTTCTGGCTTTTCTTCTTTCTTATAGTTTACTTTCTTGGCTCTGCTTTCTTTCACGTCCCTCCAAATATTGGGTCTTCCGGAGGCTTGTTCCTGGATGCTCTACTCACTCTACTCTCCTCATAAGTCATCTCATCCCATCTCAGGACTTTGTTTTCCACAATTGTATCTCTAGCTGTGATCTCTTTACTTATCTGTTGTACTTATACAACCAATTGCTTTTTGATATCATAACTTAAATGTACAGTAGATATCTGGAACCTAATGTCCAAAACTGAATTATTGATTTTCTATGCTTTACCGGGAAAAATTGTTTCTTATCTAGTCTCCCTAGTAGCAATAGACAACATTGCCATATCTCTAGATGCTAGAAAGGAAGGAAGGAAGGAAGGAAGAAGGAAGGAAAGGAGAAAGAAAGAAAGAGAGAAAAAAAAGAAAGAATGAAAGGGAAAGAGAGAAAGAGAGGGAGGGTGGGAGGGTGGCAGGGTGGGAGGAAGGGAAGGAGGAAGGAAGAAAGAAAGGAAGAAAGCCTAGGAATCATTTAAACTTTCTTCTTTCATTTTTCACACCAATTCATCAGCATGTTCTCTCTGTTCTAACTCCAAAGTATATCTAAAACCCTTAATTTCTCCGTGTAAACTATTCCTGCTTTAGAGAATCAACCTCTCTTGCCCAGATTACCATAATAACCACCTAATTGGTTTCCTTTCTTCTACTTTTTCCTCCATGAAAGCCAAAAAGTTCTCCGAAAAGTGAAATTCAAAACACATCACTCACCCTCTTAAAATTTTACGATGCTTTCACAATGTGTTCCCTTACAATGGTGTCTTAATTCCACTCCTCTGAGAAGTAGTGCCCAATAAGGGAATAGACACACCAAAAATTTATTAGGGAAAATGCTTGTGAAGGATAAAGAAAGTCAAGAAAAAATGGGCAGGGAAGCCTTCAGACTGCAATGCAAGTCTGACACCTGTAAAAGGAGAGGAAGAAGAAAGGAGGATCCATTCAAGTCTCACTTCAACACTGTTCTGAGAAAGCTTTGGCCAGATTGATGGGGAGTCCTTGAACTAAAGTTTTCCGTTAGAGGAGCCCCACCTCCCACCAGAATGGACTCAAATGGTATCCCCACTGTTTATGTCATGGGCAGTGAGCATGGCTTCCATGCAAACACAGTGGTGGACACAGAGGGGCAATAGCTGGGGCCCTCAGTACAAGAGGGTCCTGCAGCAAGAGATCTGGGTGGCACCTTTGCATGGCCACCATACATGGTCTATAAAGCTCTTACTGATATGGCTCCAGTCTACTTCTCTGAGCTCATAACTTAACACTCTCTTAGCTCTCACTCAACGTCAGCTTGTAATTTTCCTGTGGCATAACCAAAACTTATTCTGAGTTTCATTATTGTGTACTTGCTGTTTCTTTTGCTTGGAAAACTGTTTCCAAATCTGCATATAAGTTACATCTTCTGTTCATTCAGATCAAAACTTCAGAGCATGTATTATCTTATGGAAGAGGTCTTTGGACGTCCATCTAAGTCAGCCAACCTTCCCCCACCCTCATCCCAGGAGCTAATCCTCCCACATCACCCAGCGTTATTTCCTTCTTAGCACTTATTATTCTCTGAAATTGTCTCGCTCATTTGTTTACACACATCTCTCCAAGCACTACACACACACACACACACACAGCCTACCACACTAAAATGTGCTTCATTAGAGCAAGGACCCTGTTTTCTTGTTTACCATGGGATCCCAAGTTCCCAAAAAAGTGCCAGATACCTAGAAAATGTTCTATAAACTTGTGTTGAATGACTGAACAAACGAATAAAGGAATGGATAAAAGCAGAGAATCACACTGAGTGTATATCACGTGTGTATTCTGAAGTTTGATCAATGCTTAGAAATGCTCAAAAATGAGAAAGATTCAATTACATTTTGAAAAATATTAAGAAATTCATAGGTTTTGTCCAAACTATCTAAATATGGAAAACATTTGAGATGTTTTCAAGCAGATGTAATTTGTTTTGAAATTGTCTGTCTTTCATAATTTTATGCAAGATTTGCTTTTCACTTGACTAGGTGGCAAGCACGGTATGAGATTTGTAAAGCTTCTTAGATAAGCTTTGCTTTAGAATTGCAAAGTGTGCATGTTTTATTCATATCTAGTGATTTGGTAGGGTGCAAATAACTGACATGAAACAACTATGCAGAGTTTAAACTTGTAATATCAGATCTCAAAGGATTAGTAATGGCGGTAAATAGACGATAAAGAGAACATGAAGAAATAAAAGTGCTTTAACAGATAAAGCACAGATGTCAGTAAATCTAGCATTTCTGATTAAATAGTCTTGATATGATATTCATCCTGATTTACAAAAATGAACCATTATAATTTCAGTTGAATTCCATAATATGGAATGTTTCATTTAAAGAATTTTTCCAAGTATACTATAAATGTTTTGCTAGAAATTGAACTAAAGATTAATGGCTCTTATATTTTATGCTGATGTATTCCTAAGTATTTTATTGCTAAAATATGTCTCGTTTGTTAAATTAATGCGCACAGCGAACATCTCCATGGAAATCTGTTCTCAGCACTTAACCTCTGATATGTTTTCCTGAAGGGTGAGGAAGATGGAGAGGATGTCCTCCCATATCGGAACAGTGACCCTGTGATTGGGACCCACGCAGAGATCTCCCTCAAAACCAGTGACTCCATGGACAGCCTCTATAGTGGGCAGAGCTCATCAAGTAAGGCTATAAAATAAGGGACAAGATCCTAGAGGGAAGGCTGGGTTAAGTTAATTAAAACCAACAGATTTGCTTCTCTGGAGCTTGTATATCAAAATAATAACAAGGTTCTAGCTACTTGATGAGAGAAATAGCAAAAATCTAGGATGTGTTGAATCTATAGAGTTACTATTGTTTAAAATGATGCATAGTATATTAGCTAGAAGTATGTATTATTTTGAAACTTTTTAACACTATAGTCAGCAGGGCTTTGGGAAATATGCCTCCAAAGATCATGTTGGGTAATTAAATCTGCATCCCTAAAATAAAAGCATATGCTGGGGAGAACTAGCATTATACTGAGTCAAATTTTTAAAAATGACTTGAAGTATTCAGATCAATAAAATCCTGTTCTCTGTCTCTTCTTCCCTCCCTCCTTTACTCCTTTCTTCCTCCTCCTCCTCTCCACCCTCCCCTCTTCTCCTTTCTCTCTCTCTCGCTCTCTCTGGCTCTGGTTCTTGCTCTCACTCTCTCTCTCTTTCTTCTTTTCTCTCTTTCCTCTCCTCCTCTCTCTCACTTTTTCTTTCCTTCCTTTCTTTTGCTCCTGAAATGTTCTGAAAAATGCGGAACATTTGTACCAATTCTGACATTTACTTTTTAGGTCTCGTTCATCATTAGTGAGTAAAGATTGAAGTGGTATGTAAATACTAAATAAGAATATCACCAGTTAGGTGGCAAAAAGGAATCAACATATGTTTAACAAGGATCTTCTAAAAGCAGTGGTATTTTTGTAGGAGGAAATCACTCAGGATTCAGTCACATATCTGCTACAATCTTTGAATGAAAGTACTGATACTGCAGGGCACCTTATAACTTTTTATGTGTACACTGTTAGACATCCCTCTAATCTTTTCAGGGCTTTTAAATGTTTTTTGCAGTTTATTTTCGATTTCCTTTTAAATCAACGGCTTCTGTTATTTGAATATGGATCACAAAGACCAGATGTTTCAAATATCCTGAATTTTATTCCTATTTTCTTATTGGCTGTAGAACAGTTATTTTGTGAAAAAAAGCTAATGCAGAAACATTTGAGGGATATGTTTTTGCATGTGTGAAATTTAGATTTCATTAGTATTCATTTCTGTTGGAAGTTTTAAAATTCTAATTGCGATGCTGAATGTAGGAAAGAATTTTATTAAATGAAATGTACCATGAAAAAGCAGGGCCTGGGGTGACCATGGAAGGGAGGGTGTGAAGAGATGATAGTCCATTTAGCTGTTATCATATGCAACTTAATTTCCGTGATTAGAAGTAATTCATCTTTCTTTTACACCAGTTCATATATAGTATGGAGCATCTCCAAGGTCTTTACCTTTTTTCCATGATTATTTGAATGAATTCTAGAGAAAGCAGGACTCTACCTTATTGAACAGAGGGCTGAAAGGTCACACTGAAGGAGAAAGTGAAGTGAGGGCTGACAGTGGGGGAGAAACTGAGAGTTACTTCCACTGGGAGCCATTCTTGTCCCCAGACAAGCAGCAAAAATGGAATCTCTTTTCTTAGTTTCCCTGGAGGTTAGAACTCAGAGAGCAGAGGACGAGAGAGCAAGGATTTGGAGCAGTTAAAATGCCCAGTTTAGAACAGTTTTGAGCCACTTAGGAGCAGAGACATTGGAACACACCTCCTCCTTCCCTCACACTCACAGAGCAAGCAAAAGGGCTCCTTTTATTCATAGAAATATGCCTCAAAATGGCTTTGGGTACGCAATAGGAAGCCTGGGAGAGCCTTTTTGCTACGCTGTGATAAATTGTAAGGAACCTAGTGTCTCATGCTTTGACTGTTCATGATCAACAGCACACACAGATCAAACTGTTGCTGTTGTTTTCTATCTTTGTTTACATGTACAAAATTAATTATCTGGCTTGTACAGGGGGTTAAGTCTATGCTGTCCACCTCTTTAGCAAGTGTCTAATGCTCAAAACACGGTGCTACTGGATCGGATCATGGAGATCAAAGTGAGAGGGTGTTTGGGTTATTGATTGAAGAAAGAGTGGTCAGATTGGCTGGAGACAGGTCAGAAATGGCTCAGAGTACAGAGGTCTCTGCTGGAGAGTGACTGGGAGGCAGAAACGGGGATAGGTCACTTAGAATCCCCTCAGGAGGCTGGCATCTAACACTTTAGTACTATCACTGCTTAGTTGTGTTCAGACAATGGTTCAGAACGTTACAAGCGTTAGGTGAGAACTGTTAACCTCTGCTTTGCCTTCATCAGGTGGAATTACAAGCTGTTCAGATGGTACAAGTAACCGGGACAGCTTTCGACTCGATGATGATGGCCCCTACTCTGGACCATTCTGCGGCCGTGCCAGAGTGCATACTGATTTCACACCAAGCCCCTATGACACTGACTCCCTCAAAATCAAGGTGCGTGCATATCATATCTGCATTCCAGATGACTTTTCTAGTGCTGGTTGTATGATCTGTTTCAGGAAGTACAAGCAGTGGGAGCTGGAGGGTGATTGTGTTCTTCCCAACAGTACAACTGGAGACTGGTTTACTGTGGCAAGAATTTGAACAAAACCTGAGAGGTGTGGTAGAGAGGTCAGTCTGTCTGTTGAGGGTATTAGCATAAGATTCTGTCATGTAGATAATGCAGAATCAGAGCCTATCAGGGGAGAAGGAATTGCCTACATTTTTCTGAAAACCAAAAGCCTCACAGGTGGTTGGGTGTGTCCAGCTCTGCCTGATAACTTTCTGGAGTAAAAATAATGAAGCCAAGCAGAGGGAGAGAAGATGGAGTATCAGGCAAGAGCCCAGCAGACCAAAGGCCTTGGGAACCAGATTTGGCTGGGCAATTTCAGTGTTTCAGTTGGTTGCCATGAGTAGCTAGACATCTTTCTCTCAGTGATATTTGCTCCTGAATTCCCTGTTCTTACTCTTATCCTCTGTATTTGTTTTCTTTTGCTGTGTAACAAATTACCACAAACTCAGGGGCTTCAAACAACACAAATGCATTATTATCTCACCGTTGTGTAGGTCATATGTTTGGACATGGCTCAACTGGGTTCTCTGCTTAAGCTCTTGCTGGGCTGAAATCAAGGTGGCAGGAAGGGTTGTGATCTCATCTGAGGCTCAGGATCCTCTTCCAAGCTCACTGGTTCTTGGCAGAATTCAGTTCCTTGTGGCTGTAGGACTGAAGCTCCTGTTTTCCTGTTGGATATCAACTGTGGGCCATTCTCAGCCCCTTGAGGCTGCCAGCCATGGCCCTCTGTGTAACATGGCAGTTTGCTCCTTCAAGGCCTGCAGGAGAAAAGCTCACTCATGTTTCAAATCTCTTTATTTTTACCAGACTAAGTCAGAAACACTCAGATAATCTCACTTATAATTAAAAAATTAACAAATTTGGGACATTAATTACATCTGCATAGATCCTTCTGTCATACAACACAATATAATCGTGAGTGTGAAATCCGTTATGTTCATAGTCCTACGTTCACCCAAAGGAGGAGGTGGTTACAGTAGTACAAATAGAAGGTTTGGTGCTAAAATATTATTCCTTTTCGTATCACAAAATGCTACAGCTAAAAGGATAGAATTATGCATTTTTCAAACTGTCAACACTAAACAATGTTAACCAATAGTTATGATGTTATGAAGCATTGATATTATTATTTGAAATTCAAGGCATTCAGCTCTCCTCTTTATCCCTTCCATGCTATCAAATCGGAGTACGCTCAGATGGAGAATGAGGAAAATACTATTCCCCACAGTTCTGTGAAATAATAGTCATTTCTATGAAATGATGACTAAGCTTAGGTCATGGGAAAGTATGATTGTAGCCGTGAGGAGAGGGCAGGAGAAGGGAACAAACGGAACACATTTTGACTCAGGATAGCTTTTCATCTTCCCTACAATACCGTGCAGCACACCACCACCGGTGCAGCCTAAGGTGATGCTTGTGGAGCTCTTATAGGACACAATAAGAATCCTGCGGTTACCACTGAGGAATGAATGCTATTGTTTCCATCACGGGTCTTATCCAAAACGAAACTGGCTCTTTCCTTAGTGACCTGTGGGCTTTCCTAGAACGTATACATTTTACAAGTTTAAAGGATAATAGGATAATGCCGTAGAGGGCTGCCATGCTTAGAAACTTCCCCTAGAGCTTCTGGGATTTTCTAGGTCTGCTTACCCAATCCCACCTCACCTAGGATTTGACTGCTTATAGTAAAAGGCAGGAAGATCTAGACAAACAGCTCAGAGAGTCAGATAGGCAGATGACCACAAATCAGAAAGACCAGATCTTTCAATCACATTGAATTCTACTACTGCAAATATGATTTGTGTTTTAGATGGAAGAATATATATTCGTATAGCAGTAGGAAAGAATATTCTTAGTAGCAGACTTAATGTTTTGTTTGTTTGAGGGTAGACCCTTAAAAGTGGCAAAAATACTGGAATCTATAATGTCCTCTCTGGGGTAGAAAGTTATGTCTCAAAGGAGTGCCTATGACTCTTAAATGTAGACACTATATTTGCATAGAAATCAATTTTCTTTACAAAGAAATACCCCTGTGGGGTTTTCTACTCTTGCCAGTAACTGACAGCCTGTAGCCAATTAGAGTCTTAGACGTGAATAAAGAAAATGACCAATTGGTTTGTTCATCCCAATGTGCTTCATTCCTACTTCAATCCAAACTTTGTTGTGGAGCTCAATCTGAGTATTATCTTCTCTAGAATAAGAATTGAGTAGCATAATCTATCCTTAGTGCACATATACTTTTGTTACTTATTTGATATGTACAAAGTTCTGAACAGTTCCATTATTTTAGATGGATGCAATACTTTAGAATGGTTTATTTTACACTGTAGATGAATTTTTCAGATGAACTAGAAGCACAGACAGAGTCACAGACTTCTCTTTCTTCCCCTCTCCCAGTTTAGGAGCCCCTCCAAGAATGATGGCTTGAGCTATGCTACATATGTATTGCTTTGACAGGATGAATGAAGAGCATCATTTCTGAGTTCAGACAACTTAGGCTTTGAGTTCTGATTCTGCCATTAACTTCCTGTAAGCTCTTGGGAAGTTATTTAATGTTTGTGGTTCTTTTTCTATAATATTTAATATAATAATAATACCTTGTATATGTACCTAAAAGATGTGTTTTGGGCATAAAATGACTCACTGTATGCAAAAGTGTTCTGTAAATCACACTGTGCTGTACAAAGATAAGTTGACAAGTTTCATATGATACCAAAAACATAAACGTCATCAAATACATGTAGTAGCTTTTCTTGAATCATGAAGTTTTCTTCATTATTACTAGTAAATAGTTTCCTTGAACTTTTAAAAGAAATTTCCTCTTAGATTTATTTCTATCTCTGAAGCACCCTCGCATAATGGCCTCAGTATTCTAATTTTCTTTGATTCCATTCTTTCTACCAATTGTCATAGCACCAGAGTTCTCTGAAATCTGATTTGTATGTTTCTTTGTCCTTAGAAAGGAGACATCATAGACATTATCTGCAAAACGCCAATGGGGATGTGGACAGGAATGTTGAACAATAAGGTGGGAAACTTCAAATTTATTTATGTGGATGTCATCTCGGAAGAGGAAGCAGCCCCCAAGAAAATAAAGGCACATCGAAGAAGTGAAAGGGAAAAATCCAAGACTCTGCAGGAGTTCCTAGAGAGGATTCAGCTTCAGGTTAGCACACCTGTGACCTGTTCGATGTTGGTATAATATGGATGGAATAATTGAGGAGAATGGATCAGTGTTTGTCTACTGTTGCTAAAAAATACATGACTTACAGCAAAGGAAAATCTGTTTTCTAAGGACAGTTCTTATTTCTCCTTTATTACTTTTATTATGCAAGGACAGATCTTGATATAACATCCCTTGGACTAACTCTAGTGGTACTTAGCAGTGACAGTAGAGATTAACATTGAGAAAGTGCAGTGAAAAATGAAAAATACCTAGGAGAATAAAATCCCCAGAGAAAAGGTGTAAATGGGAACGATAAAGAGAGTATGAAAGGTCAAGGTAAAAATCCAGAGAATTGAAAGAAAAAAACAAAAAGAAAATTATATTTTCTATTGGGCAGAGATCAAAAGCAAGTCAAGAAAAGATAATTAAATACAATTGTTTTAAAAGTAATTTGTTAGGAAACAGTAATCATTAAGCATCCATAATGATTATGTTAAGGAAACTGCGTTGTCTATATTCATAATCCAATTATTTTATTGTTATATTAGCAAACTTTTTATGAAATATCTACCTTGTTAAATGGTGTGTACATACCATACACCTAGCCTCACTCAATTTACTGTTTGCAATCCATTTCTAAAATTAATGCAGCAGTACTTTAATAGTTTTCAAAATTCATCAAGGCAATGGCCAATTAAACTTTCCTTAATTGTTTTCCCTGAATGATCTCATTATATTCCTGTCCGTAGACACAGTATCTAAGCCTTCCTTTATTGCTATTGGTGCCCCCCAAATAGGGTACTCCTTGAAGGAACTATAAGTTCAAATCCCACCTCTTCTATTTGTTTGTTCCGTGACCTGCGAGAAATAAAGGTCTAAGGAAGTGAAATAACTGACTCAAGAACCCACAGTTAGATGATGACGTCAGAGTGGAATTTTGGTTTTCTCTGTGATAATTCAACACTCCTTTTAGGACACATTGTTCTTAAAAGAATTGCCACTTTTTCTTTCTTTTTTTTTTGTAGAAAAGGGGCTGGTAACAAGTTCTTCCTGATTACTTAAAACTTCTATACTTCCTCTTCTTTGATTTTAGTAACCAAAATAAGAGTATTGAAATTATGAGCAAGTAAAATGGAAGGAATTTTTGAGGAAGTTGAAAAGCATTCAACTTCACTTTGCATTTTTATTCTTTTAGAGAACAGAGGTAATATAAATAACATACAGCCTCTGAAATCAGAAGCCTATGAATTTCAAACTAATATATATTGATGCAAATGATGGACAAAATACACCTGCTGAGAAAAGGAAACAATGCTTTTCTCAAACACATTGCTTTTATGCTTAAAAAAGCTTTTAATTGAATAGACAGTCTGGAATTCCTTAGGTTTATATAATGCCTTTCAACCAAAATGCTGCCTATTTTTAATACAGATTTGTGTCTGCTTCAAATTCATTTTTTTAAACGACTTCAAGAAGTTAATAAGGATAAACATTTTTACAATCAAGCAAACAAGAAGATATGTAGATTCATAAATATTACTATAATTACTCTATTAGAGGTATTTTATTGATAGATATAAGGACACACTAGCTTTGTCAACTTAGCTATTCGAGAAGTGAAAAAATGCCAATTGGAATGAATGATCCAGCTATTTAACTGATCCATGTTTTAGTATGGTATAGCTTAAGGTAATTATTTCGTCTTTACATTTGTCCTCCTACAAGGTGAGAATTATACAACATATTCTTTTAAGTGCCCTAAAGTTTGTATGTAGAAAACTAGTACGAGTAAAAGAAAATTAAGCAAAAGTTCTGTTGGCACCTTTGGTTTCCATATGCATTTCTACACTTGCTTTAAATCTAAAGAGAAGTAAAAATAAAATATTTGAATTCCGCTAGTTTATTTTCGTTATATTTTTTCTCCCCCTCAGGAATACGCCTCAACACTTTTGCTCAACGGTTATGAGACTGTAGAAGATTTAAAGGATATAACAGAGAGTCATCTCATTGAGTTAAACATTAAAAACCCAGAAGACAGGATGAGGTTACTATCAGCTGCTGAAAATCTCCTTGATGAAGAAAGTAAGTGTGCACACCTACTTGTCTCCCTAGCTGATAATCACAGCTTACTACAGATAGTAATATCATTAAAAACAAAGCCCTGGGTGGCGCAGTGGTTAAGTGCGCACGTTCCGCTTTAGCAGCCTGGGGTTTGCCGGTTCGGATCCCAGGTGCGGGCATGGCACCACTTGGCAAGCCATGCTGTGGTAGGCGTCCCACGTATAAAGTAGAGGAAGATGGGCACAGATGTTAGCTCAGGGCCAGTCTTCCTCAGCAAAAAGAGGAGGATTGGCAGCAGTTAGCTCAGGGCTAATCGTCCTCAGAAAAGCAAACAAAAAAACAAAAAAACCCCACAAAGCCCCAGTTTTATTCACCAAGAATCACATTAAGCATTCTTTCTCAAAAAATAAGTATTTTCCTATATATTTGGAAACAACAATTCTGGTCAAGTCTATAATTAGGAAGAGATCCCTTTTTTCCTTATTGGACTCAGGAAACGAAAGGACTTTTCTGGGTCCCTCATTTAGATTCTGCAGAGCTATTAATTTACACGCAAGTGGATGTCTGCATTCCGAAAGTCTGAGGGAGTTAGAGACAAATATTTAGTGACAGCATGAGCCATTAGTGAGAAATGTCATATGCGACTTCTGTAGAGCAGCACAGAGGACGGCTCTAAGCTAATGAGCCTTCGCACCACACAAGAAAATGCATTTCATTACCATATAGTCACAGCTTGTACGTGTTTATAGTATTCTTCCGAAATGTTATAATAGCTTGCAAAAATATTCAGCTCTCGCTTGTATTATCTGAGACGGTTCTCTGTATTTGTAAGTATCAACTGAAGACGGAGTAATACACGCAGACTCACTCGTGGCAGAACACTGGCTGTCCCACCCGGGTTTGTAAAGATAGGATAGTGTTTGTTTTGATAATTGCCCAATCCGAGCACTCTTCTTACTAAATCTGGTCAGGTTCCCAAAACCCTGAGCTCAGGGTGTGCCAAACTCTGCAAGGAGTATTTTGTTAAGAAAAAGAGGAGGAAGTGTCTAATTTTAAAGCTGAAAAAGAACTCAGATCATCTAACCAAACTTCTCTTTCAAAAGTTATATTAATAATAATCATTAACTACTTTTTTTGAATATGTTCTCTGAGTAAAATTTTGAGCCATGGCCTTTACATTTCTTATCTTCTTTAATGCTTTCTACAATGCTGTCAGTTACATAGTACTGTCCTATTTTTTATTTTATTTTTTCGAGGAAGATTAGCCCTGAGCTAACATCCACCACCAATCCTCCTGATTTTGTGAAGGAAGATTGGCCCTAAGCTAACATCTGTGCCCACCTTCCTCTATTTTGTTAAGTGGGATGCCTGCCCACATCATGGCTTGATAACAGTGAGTTATGTCCGTGCCTGGATCCGAACCAGCGAATCCCAGGCCACCGAAGTGGAGCACTCAAACTTAACTGCTATGCCACCAGGCCGGCCCAGTACTGTCCCTTTTTTTTTTTTTTTTTTTTGAGGAAGATTAGCCCTGAGCTAACATCTGCTGCCAATCCTCCTCTTTTTGCTGAGGAAGGCTGGCCCTGAGCTAACATTCATGCCCATCTTCCTCTACTTTATATATGGGATGCCTGCCACAGCATGGCTTGCCAAGCGGTGCCTAGGTCTGCACCCAGTGATCCGAACTGGTGAACCCTGGGCCGCCAAAGTGGAACCTGCGAATTTATCTGCTGCACCACTGGGCCAGCCATGTCCCATTTTTTAATGAGAAATTGAGAAGATAAGTAACTTGTCCAAGTTCATGTACCTAGTAAATTGGAGATCTGGGACCAGTGTTTGTGATGTTATGCTATACTTTCTACACGTTTTATGAATAATAGCCCAGATGGATAGTAAAGAGGAAAGCCGTGTATAGGACCTAAGTCTTCTGTCTGTTCCTTCATGGGCTTTCCTATATCCTCTCTCATATGCCCCACAAAATGGGCATAGTTCCACAACATGTATTTATTACACACTGGTCTTTATCTAGTAGGAATTAACTGACTTTTTTAGAAAGTGTACCTCACTTTATTCTTACTTGCTGTCTTGAGTTTGCATAGATTTTCATCCTTTTCAAAGAGCCCTCACATGTACTACTAATTTGACTCCTGCAGAATTGATTTCATCCTCAGGCCTAGGTGTTTATATGCATTCTTTGAAGTTGTGGAGGCTAGGAGATGTGAAAGAAGGGGATGGGGCCACAGAGGCAGACAAAAGTGAAGCTGAAAAAAGGAGCCAATTTACTCAACAGTACAAGCCGCAACAAAACTTATCAGTGTAAATTGATGTAGCAATATCTTCCAGGTAAATGAGCCGGCTTCGTTTTCATCCTGTCATTTCAAAACATGGCTCCTCGCTAAGCAATGTTAAGCTAAGAAATAGATTCTCTTGCTTTCTTGTAATTGATAATGCTCAGTATCCTTGTCAATACTCTCCAACACAATTTGATACTGAAGGAGAGGCAAGGAGAAGAGCTGGTATTTTTTGAATGCATGTAATAATTGTTTTTCTTCTACAAGACCATCCATGTAGATATTTTGCCCACTTTACAGATGAGAAAATATTTCAGAGATAAATTTCAGAGGCCAAACAGCTAGATAACGGCAGAGCTGTAGTTTTTCTTTCTTCCACACATGCAAGTTCTTCCTTCCACATATGCAAATTCGTAAATATGAAAATAACAATGAATATTTGAAAATTGAAGTTTTCTACTACTTTGCCAATTTTCTCAAGAGCTGCAGTTCAGTTTTTCGTCTCGGAAAGTGGAAGTTAATACTTAAGTGGGAACGGAAACTTTGCAACAACGTGACTCCCTGCAAGGTGGAGGGCTGCTATGGCCGCATTGCGACAGGATTTGTGAATAGAAGGGGCTGGAGAGCCTGGGTGTGTAGGCTTTCGGCCACGAAAAAGTGCTCAGCAGGGACCCACAAAGGGAAGACCTCTCTGTCCAGTGCCAAAGGCTTGGGCCACTTAAGGTGTTCACTCAATTTCTTTTTTCCAGCTCACTCATCACCCATATACTTTCTATGTTAACAAAAGAATGATGATTTACGGATGATATCATATTAGAGCTAGGTATAATTTTAAAAACCACCTGAGCCAGATTCTTCCTTTGCAAGATGGGGAAACTAAAACTAGAGTAGCTAAGTGGCTTTCTCAAGGTCGCATTTCTAGAACCCAGTCTCCTAAATCTATTAGAAACACATTCTACTATACCTGATCTCGGGAGAAAAAGACATAGAATCTCCAAAGCATGATGTGACTTTCAATGTTCGATACAAAAAAGTACAAATCCCCCAAATTATTCCTCTTATAAAACTTAAGAAAATGGTACTTGAAGGTCACCAGAAGTTGATCATTTAATAATAGCCAGTAATGCACAAACATACACACACTGAGCCAAATTCCGGGAGATGAAAAATGGAAAAAATGCAGATTCAGCCAGTGTTTATTGTCAAAACACAACCCTGAGATTTTTCTTATTTTAATCTTAAGGTCTAAAGTAATATTAGAATATACATGTCAAAAAAGATGCATACTGCATGTTAGGCTATTCTGACTGAAAGCTATTTATCTTATATGAAACTGCTTTGCTCAAGAAATAAAGAAGAATGACTTCTATTTGTTGATAAGATGGTGAGTTCTGATGATTCGGCCCCATGCTGCTGCATGCTTATTTTTATCTATTCTCTACTCTGTGAATCATATCTTCTACAACCATGCTAAAGATTAAATGCACAACCTTCATGTACCTTGAATGATAAAGACCTTGAATATATGGTTATATAAAACCAAGACATTATTAAAAACAAATGCATGTCACAGTCATAAGTTAAAAATAGTTAGCTTTTTGTATGTGTGTGTAAGAATGGGGTATGTAAATTGGCCAGGATTTTACGTATGCATTTTATTTTGATCACTGAATAATGTCAGTTTGGGGAACGTCAATAAATTCCTAGTTTAGAGCTTCATCGCCTCCTCGGTTGGGAACTGGAAAATTTTGCTTTGCTAATCATTCGATATAAAAATTGAGCAGAGAGGGCACCCATTTTGAGGACAAGAGTTAAAACTCTGTGATAATGTAGACAAGCCCACAAGCCCCATGTAAACCTTCAGTACATCTAGAGGGACCAAGAAGATGGGACACTGGGGACTACGGGATGGGACAAGGACAAAAACAGAAATCTAAGACGTAGAGCAAGCAATTTCCCTTTTCTCTTAGGCCAAAATAGATAGCATTGTATCCACTTTGACCTTGAAAATGTAAACCGCATTAAGCTTTTTAGGTCACTGCTTGACAGGAGGTAAAGATGCTTCTCCAGGAAGCTGATAGAAGGGCTGGCGAGCGGTGTTCGAACCCGTCACGGGATTACCTCGGGAGTAGGATAACAGCTTCGGGGTTCTGCAGTCCTGGCAAGACCAGCGCAGCGATATTCTGAATTTGCTCCTGTGTTGCCTTAGCACTGAGCAGAATTAGGTCACTGGCTCCCTCAGCTGGGAATCTGGATGGGCTTAGAAGGAGAAGAAAAATCGGGGTGAGACTCAGCTCTTGAAGAAGCAGAAGAGCAGAATCTGTTTATTTTGTGCACGTTAGGAATTCTCTGTTTATCATCTGAATTTAAAAGTGGTTTGTTTACTTTGAATAAATATTCCCAGCCAGTACAAAAGAGAATAGCGAATGTGTGTGTGTGCTGTTTCATAAACACAAGCTTCAAGACCCCTGTGCCTTGCTGAGAAATGCCTCTTTAGAATAATAAGAGCGTTAACTGCTGTTTATAGTAAATATTTTCTCTTTATTCTAAACTTGGTCCTCTTTTCCCACATTTAGAAGCACTTTGATGTATCTTAAAAGTGTGTCTATGAGAATGTGTGCCATTGTTCTTGGGGAAAAAGGGTGAAGGAGATATCTTGTTCTGCCTGGCGCACAGGGGTAATTAAATTTTAAATTAAAAAAGAAAACCCAACAACTTAGTATCTGAATAAGTGTACTAGAATCTGTATATAATATATTTTAGGTACCTGCAAGCTTTGTTTGCTGTGCTCAAAGAGGAGGAAGGGGGACGGGTGGGTTGTGTGCCAGGCTGTTGGCACCAGCTGTGCTCACAGCAGCCCCTCAATGCTCAGCTATCCCCAGTTGTGCCTTCCTGCCCAAAACCATGCGGGGCAAATGGCAAGGCCCAGCCAGGAGCCTGGAACACGAGCTGCCAGCAGGGGAGAGTTGTAGTTATGCCAAGCAGCAGTCCAGCAGTTGGCCTGACAGCGTGCCAGGGTAGCCTGGTGGCCTAGCCCCTGACATGTGTGCCTGGTGTTTCCAACCCTCTTGCCATATGATTTGAATCTAGATTCAAGAAATGTACAGCTTTAAGAAAAGACGTGTTAACTATCCACACATACAGAGTAGAGAAGGCTCACGGGCATTTTACTTCCATGTGTTTATAAACACATATTTAATATTATTTCTAGTCATAGCTGTTGGGTTTTATGCAGTTTAATTTCTTCAGATTTCTTTTTGGTTTTACCCCCTAAGATTGAATTTTTGATAGATGCTGTGTTCTGCATAATACAAAAAACCATAAAATGAAAGACAAACATTTTACTCTTCTACCAGAGAACAACTCCCAGAGAAAAGAGTTCGTAGAATTTTCACCTCGGTCACCTAAGGCACTTGTAATTCCTGTATGTGCAAGGCACTCTCGTACTCGTTTTTATATTGCACTGTGATTGTGTACTAGCCATGGCCTTGCAATGATTACCCTGGCCAAACAAGACTCTGTTTATTGCGTCGCCTTCCCAAAGCCCCTAGTCTTGGGCTTTGCATCGAGTGGATGGTTAACAAATGCTTGTAAAATGAATAAATGTTGACTGAGGGAGTGAAGAGATTTGCAGATAGTAAGCAAGACTTTTTTCTGGTTATAAAACTTAAATCTCCCCACAATACATAAAAGTTTTCGTAACAGGAGACATGTGTCATGACTTATTTTATGCATATGCTAACCATATGTGGACGTGTGTGCAGGAGTTAAATGAGTACATTTCTAGAGGTAATAATGTAAAACTATCAAAGTTTAAAATGTGCATACTTTTGTATCCAGAAATTCCAGTTTTAGGAATTTGTTTGATTAACTTAAACATCCAAAGGCATAAAAACACTAGCTAAACTATTAGTAGTTTTAGTCAAAAACTAAAACCTGTGTGACCTTCCATCAATAATTAGTTAAACCAGTTAAGATATTTGCAACAATAAAGTAGTATAAAGATATTAGGAGAATGAAATGTGTACTGACATGAAAAGATGTCCAAAACATATTAAATGGTAAAAGCAAATTGTAGATCAGTAAAATGCAGACTAATCCTATTTTTGTCAAATAATAATAATTTTTAAAATAATGAAATTAGGTTTTTTTAACCATGGATTAATTTAACCTATAAGAAATATGAAATTGATTTCCCAAGGTCCCTAATTAAGCAATATATAATGATAGGTTTTAATCTTATTTGTTGATTATCAAAATAGTCCAATATGACAGCTCAGTGGAGGGTAAACATTTTCTGGGACCAAACCTTTCCATGGGGGTGTGTGGTTGGGCAGCGTGGCAGCCTAATGGTGCTGTCCACATTGGTGCTGGGTGATTGGCTCTTGAGCGAGTGGGCCTCTGCCCTTACTGAAGCAGCCAGTATGGTGGAAGTGGAGGTTGCCATGGGTGGGAGTGAAAAGATTTACTCCCCAGCACACATCTCGTTAGAGGGTAGACTATGATGCTGGGATGCAAAGAGAGGTGTGCAAAAAGAAGGGAGCGTCATTTCAACTCTATATTCTCTCATGGCCTTGGGAAAACAATAGCAACTGTTTGGTTTTCCATGAAGGCATTCCTGTTTTTCATTTGTTGTTGCTGTTTTTCCAAAAGGTGGGTTAGTATTCAGATGAAATGAATATCAAATATTCACTGCAATTAGAGAATTAAAATGTTCAGGTAATTGAAGGATGTGCTTAAGATGAAATCACAAATAACTAAGCGTTATGCCATATTGGCTACTGTCCGTTCCTTCATGGACACCACTGCCCCTAGACAAATAAATACAGCCATGGTTACCAGGAGAATGCCTGAGTTTGGTGGGACTACAAAAGTGGGACTACATGAGGTTGAGGTTTTGAGCCATCCTTAGATGCATAACCTTGGTGTTTCCTCTTTGGAAATAGCAGGAGGCCTGAGAAAAAGAGGAGGATAATTCAAAGAGCCCAGAATTATCTTCGCTTCAGCTGAATTTCAACAAAATTCCTCATTTGATCTTTAGTTCATATTTTCTTTATCTAAATATCACATTCTTTTTATTTAAAAAAAATTGTTTATTGAGTACTTTCATTGGCCAGGCATTTTCTTATGCCCTCTAGATTTTATTATTTTATAGTATTTAACCCAAAGAAACAAAGGCTTTGTACCTAAGGCAAATAAGACAGTAAAGTCAAATATGGAATATTCGGGTAAAGAAACATGAGAAAGTCAGGGAAAAACTAGTAGTTTACATTTTTATTGAATCCTTAACTTTCTAATATGTGAATATAGGACAGATTTCTCTCCTTAGGGTATGAGAACTTTTTCCCAGAATTAGGATCCAGTTTGATTTCCTTAAAGCTTTCTTCACTTTTAGTATAATTGAGATCGCCCATACTTAATTAATTAAATGTCACAACTCCAATATAATTATTTTGTGAATAATTATATTAGCTGTCTTCTGTTTTAATCACCATGCCACATTTTATCTCCATTGATGACTAACTTAAAATGTTGAGCAATGGGCTTTAGACAATTCCATAAAAATTTTGGTAAGAAATAAAATATTTTAATGTTCAAATCAGTTATGACAAAATATTTCTAAAATAATTTTTAAGATTATTTTATTTTCATTACTCAGAGTTCAGAACTGTTTGAGACTGCTTTCTGGACTACATATTATGCTTGCTATTAGCTGTCAGCAATAAGAAACATCATTTTACAAATTATTTAATAATTCTCCAATATACTCAGATTTGAAAATGTATAGCCTTTGGGATATTTGCAAACCATTCAGGGGATTTGTTGAAAAATTGTACCATTTAAATTTTTTGTGTGTTTTATTATTAAAATATGAAACACTGTAGATAACCCAAGAAATATAGAGGAAATGTCTCTAAAATTTTAATACTTGCATTTGTGAGTTATATACATATGTCTATGTGTTTTACATAATTTTAATAGTAGAATAATTAAATTAATATACTGATTTTCAACTTAACATATTATCAGAAACATTTTGTATATAAAAAGATGTGGTCAGGGCTGGCCCATGTCGGAGTGGTTCAAGTTCCTCATGCTCCACTTTGGCAGCCTGGGTTCACAGGTTCAGATCCTGAGTGTGGACCTAATCTGCTCATCAGCCATTCTGTAGAGGCATCCTCCATACAGAGTAGAGGAAGACTGGCACAGATGTTAGCTCAGGCCTAATCTTCCTTAAGCAAAAAAAAAAAAGAGGAAGATTGGCAACAGATGTTAGCTCAGGGTGAATCTTCCTCACCAAAAAAAAAAAAAAAAAAAAAAAAAATGCACTCAGATATCCTATGCAAGTCTGTAATTTTGGAGGCAAATTGTATCAATTTGAATGTGTTACTTGTGTAGTTAGTTCACATGATTGGACCATGTGAAACTGATGAAGGTTATAGTTTCAATTTCTAGGTAGGTCAGTTAGCTTTCCTCTGTTTCACGGCCACATGAAGAGACTAAACAACTTAGAAAGAAAATGTGGATGCATTAGTGTAAATTCATCGCCTCTGCTGGAAAAACCACCCCTAGCACAAGGCCTAGGTTTGTGCCAATCCCTAAGCCATTAGTGTCAAGATGAAAAAAAAAAAACAAGAGAAAAATCTTGACCCTCCAAATACGAAGGTTGAATGCTATGTAGCTTTCATTTCCCAATATAACATAATGACCTGCCTTTTCTTTTTATAGTTACAGTTGAGGGGCTCCAGCTGATCACCTGCCCGAAATTATTGCGAGCCTGGTGGGGAGCATTTGAGGAGGCAGAGTCATGCTTTCATTTCACCAGGAAATCATTTAGCACATTACTGCTTTTCTGTAAATTACTGTGCTGCATAACTTTCATACTGAGAAACTATTTCCTTTTTCCATAAAAATTTCAGATGAAAGGTTTCTACAGTAAATAATCTGTATTTAAATAAACTAATCCCTAGACTTTAGAGAAGGCAATATGATGTTTCTCAGGTGGAAATAAAAACAAATACATTTTTATTACTAATATAAAAAAATGACCTATTCTCTGTTAAAGTCAGATTTTCATCTATTGTTTGTTTACTTTGTGTTACCCTTTGAAGTGAGTGTATAAAGTCTTCTGAGGAGGAAATGACAAGCTAAGTACTGTTTTTTGAAAGAAAAAGAGCTAATTTTGGAAATCAGAGTTCTTTACGCCTAAGTTTTATATCTTGAAGAGAGCCCCACAGTCAGTAATCAACCTAAGTAGAACCTGATATTGGGAGCAGTTTTTATTATGCCAAGTCCTGTATAGGATGTCAGTGTGAAGGGAGGTAACTCAGTTTTGTAAATTTTGTGCGGAGGTGATAGGTCCACATATCATCTGGGGGAATGTGGCCTTATCCCCACAACCATTCTAAGAGGATGGCGCTACAGATCCGGTGACCACTGCTGATGTGGCAGGAAGCATCACAAAAGGACTAATTCCTCGCGGATATGCAGATAAGGGAACACAGAACTGGTTTTTTCATGTCAGTGGCAATAAGCTAGAAGAGCAGAGGCCAGGGAGAAAGCTTTTCCTCAGAGAATGAAGTCCCATTTCAGAGCTGGCTGTTCGTAAAGGAAGGGCTTGGAAACAAAGGTGAATGCCATACTCATAAAGATGAATGAATGTTAAGTAGATTCCCCTTAAACCTAAAGGTTGTTATGACTAATAAAGAGAAAATGCTTCATGGTAGCTAAAATTTTAAAATAACAACTACAATAGGTGCATATGAAAATTAAAGCTCCTTCTACCCAGAAGTAGTTACAACATCGCTGGACTTCAATACCCGATGCTTAAATCGGAGCTAAAGTTGGGGCGTGTGAAGAAGCTTCAGGAGAATGGCATAAATATGGTTTCATTGTTGCAAGTAAAAGCTTTGAGGGAAAGGTTAAAAGAACTCTTATGATTCATTTTGAAGATGAGTGGATTAAGAAATTGTTTTTATCATTTTTCTCCAGCCTTTCTCAACCTGTGTTCCTCATCTAAACCACAAAATACGGAAAGTAATTTGACTATTTTCTCAGTTCCTCCATGGATGGTCCATAACTGGTACCATTCTAGATGCATTGGTGAGAAGTTAATTCATTACATGCAAGGATGCTTTGGGACACCAGGGCTCAATCTTTCTTGTCACAGAGGCTGATAACAATTGAATACACAGTGGACCATAAACTCATGTTAGCAAGATATCTGGAGCCTAGAAAATGCGTTTAAAAAGCAGGAGATGTGTAGAGAAGATAAAAGGTGGATTTCCTAAAGATAAATTACTTAGCATTAAGTAATGCCTATTGAGGAAAATTACACGATTTCATTCTTCCAAGGATTTAGAAGTTGGGATTTACTTTTTTCTCACTGGAATGGGATGAAGGGCATAACCTCTGAAGGCAGAGGTCTTATCCCACCCTGAAATGTGTGTGTTCCATCCTTCCTATGGAGGGCTATTCAAATGTCCAAAATGGGGAAGTCCTGAGGTTAGAAGGTGAAGGAGCCAGACGTGCTGACAGGTGGTGGCCTAAGATCCATCTCTTCTCTGATGAACTCGGCTCGTGATGCAGAGAAACACCCAATTACTGGTGTCAGGGAAGGAAAAGAAAGAAACTTTACAGTGACAAAGAGAAAACTGATGCTAAAGATTCTTGAGAAGAGTAAAACTTTATAGGGCTGCTTAGGTTCTTTAGAAATGTCTTCTCTTAAATTAAATTCTTTTCTAGAATAATGCCTATTGAATGTAGAATACTGCTTTGATGACACAAAATTACCAATCTGAACATACGTGATTGTTATTCAGAACTACAGACAAAGGCGTAGAAGACTAAACAGTCATGAGGCAGAGCCAGTGGAAGTATTGATGTTTCACTGTCTAAAAGCAACCTGGTTTCTATGTCTATTTTTCTGATGAATGGAAACATAGGAAAATTCTAGAAACTTCAAGTTTTATTAGTTAAATCCCAAGTAATTGAAATCCTACTGTACATCACAGTGATCTTTTATTTATTAATCCACATTCTCATGATTCTGGGATTGTGCACAAAGATCACTATTGACTTGGATTGTACATTTAAACTACCAGTGACTTTTTCTAACATTACTTTAAGGAGTATTTGGACAAGGCATCAGTCACACTGTGGATACAATCTGCTTTCTCTGGCAACTTATCATTAACATAGAATGGGAGTCCATAGCGATCTCACTTAGGCAAGCAGTTCACATGAATTCCATGAAACTGCAAGTGAACAACAAAAGGCAAACTTGGTCTTGTAAGAAAACAGTGGCTTGAATATCTGGGTGCAAATATCTCTTCTATAATAAGCAAATAAATCTCAATTACAGAAGTTTCAATTGTAATGAAGTCAAGGTTGGAGCAGTTAAAACAGGATAATGTGCAAAGATGAACAAGCCAAACTTTTCTTGGCTTTGCCTAACTGCTGCCCTCTTTTCCACTTACAGCTATTCAGGAAGAAGAAGATGAATCTGTGCCCCTAACCTTAAGACCAGACATCTCCTTAAATAAGTCACAGTTAGATGACTGCCCAAGGGACTCTGGTTGCTATATCTCTTCAGAAAATTCAGATAATGGCAAAGAAGATCCGGAGTCTGAAAATCTGTCTGACATGGTACAGAAGATTACTATCACAGAGCCGAGTGACTGAACACACGTTCTCAACTCTATATTTGCAGAAGCATTCCATTTGAACTCTTCTTGAGCTAAAAGATGAAATAGGAGAAGAAAAGTATTTGTAGATACAACCTAAAGTTAAAATGTCTCAATCTGAATGTACATAAAAGTTCATATCTCTAGCATTCTCAGTTATTGTAAATAATATGCATATTTATTACTTTAAATGCTACATGTTAATATAGCACTTGCCTGTATTAGAAAAAGTATATATAAGTCTTTGTTATGTCACATAAGCTTTATTTGGCTTTCTTTTACAAGTGCAAAATGATAAATTCCGCAGAAAAAAAAAAAACCCTACTTTTTCTATAACCACGAGTTTTGCATTTGTGCATATTATTGAGTGAATAGTAATGGAGCATGTGTTTGTTTCCCCACTTGTCCAAGCAGCACTTATTCTCATTCTGATACTTACTGGAAAAGTGTGAGTTAATATTAGAGACACGTTATCCTGATCCACAGTGGAGTTTTAGTAAATTTTTTTTGTTGATTTCTTCACTTATCTGATATAAAAGTATAGCTAGGGGCCAGCCCCGTGGCGGAGTGGTTAAGCTCACGTGCTCTGCTTCAGCGGCCCAGGGTTTCGCCAGTTCGGATCCCAGGTGCAAACCTAGCACCGCTCATCAGGCCACGCTGAGGCGGTGTCCCACATAGCACAACCAGAGGCACTCACAACTAGAATATACAACTATGTACTGGGGGGCTTTGGGGAGAAGAAGGAAAAAAAGATTGGCAACAGTTGTTAGCTCAGGTGCCAATCTAAAAAAAAAGTATAGATAATATATTATCAATCCTGATTTAGTAAAATTAATTTTAATAATTGTACAGATGTTTCATCTTTAAGTGTAAATATTTTAATTTTGAAATACCTTAATTTTAATAATAAAAAGAACCCTGTCCATTTGGTATTTTCCAGACTAGTGTTACTTAAGGTATTTTCATACTAGACCTTTAGACAAAATATCTCCTACCAGACAAGGTTTTACAGTCAGTTCTCATATATATATATGATTTCCAAATCAATTACCTCACCTCGCTCTGTTTCCTGAACCCAGATCTGTGTCATCCAACTCCCCGAATACCTCTACGTATCAGTCAACTCGGGCTGCCATAACAAAATACCATAGACTGGGCGGCTTAAACAACAGAAATACATTTTCTCACAGTTCTGGAGGCTGGAAGTCCAAGATCAGCTTGCCAGCATGGTTGGGTTTGGTGAGAGCCCTCTTCCTGGCTTGCAGGTAGCCACCTTCTCATTGTGTCCTCACACAGCACAGAGAGAGAGAGAGAGCAAGCTCTCTGGTGTTTCTTCTGATAAGGACGCTAATCCCATCATGAGGGCCTACCCTCAGGACCTCATCTAAACCTAGTTATCTCCCAAAGGCCACATCTCCAGATACCACACATTGGGGGTTAGAGCTTCCACATAGGAATTTGGCAGGGCGTAGGGGGTGGGCGTGGGAGGGGGACACAAATCAGTTCATAGAGCTCTAGGAGGCTTCAGCTCAACATACCCAAATCCTTGATTTTCTCTACAAATTTGTCTCTCCTTTTTTATTCCCAATCTACCTCTCTCTTTAATGGCACCAACACCCAGCCCATTACCCACAGCAGAAAATCATTTCTCAGTTCATCTCACATATGTCCTCCTCATAGATTAAGTAATAATCAAGTTCTATGGATCCTACCTCTAGAAATGCTTTTGTGCTCAAAGCTTTCTAACCATTCCCATGATTGCTGTTTTGCTTTAGAACCTCATGATCTCACGTATGAAATAGTGCAATAGCTTTCCAACTGACCTCTACCAGTATCCTTGCTTCTAATCCATCCTCCATGCAGCCTCCAGAAAGATCTTTCTAACACGTAAATCAAATCATGTACTTTCCAGCTTGAAATTTTTTGATGGATCCTCATTATCTTTGATATAATATTTAAATTTCCTTCCAGAATATATGAGATCCCCCCAACCATTTTTTTACCTATCCTAAGAGTCATATCTTTCCCCTCTCACCTTTCATTCTACATTCTCCAGCCATAACAATTTGCAATTCCTTGAATTCACTATTTCCTTTGTGACTTTTCATATCCTATTTATTTTCCTGAAGTGGTTCCTGCTATTTTCTACATCCAGAAGCCTCCCTCTGTTCTCTGTCTTAAGACTCATCACGAAAGTCACTTTTTGAAACCTTCCATGATTCTCTTTGGTGTTCTCCTCTTTGTGTTTCTATAGCAACTTGTATCTCTGTTGGCTATAGCACTTATCATATTACACTTTATCTATTTGCCTGACACTTGCCCTTCCACAACACTGTGACCTGCTTGTGACAGATTATTTTGTTTAGCCTTTTTAATCCCTAGTGCCTGGTATTATACAAGGCATAGAGAGGGCATTTAGAAAATGTTTGCAGGAGTGCAGTGAATATAATGATTATTCTCATATAACAGATTCCAAATTTGTATGTAAATCAATCTACTTAACCTATAGGCAAATACCTTCCAAAGTGGCCTAAAAGTTTTTTAAACAAATGAAACGTAATTCCTTAGGAAAAATCAGGAAACACAAAGTGCTATTTTAAATGCTGGGGGAAAACATTACACTGTTAGTCTCTAGTATATTTTTCCAGATCCATGAGATTTAATCCCATACGCAGTGCCCAGGTCAGGAGTAAAGCACATGCCTAGTTCTGTTCTTCCCTCTCCACAGTAGGAAATAGTGTTTCAATTTAGATTTCCAGCATGCTGCCTACATCATGGCCCCACTCCTGCTATGGCTACTACTCCAAATAGATTATTCTAGGCCTCCTTGGACACAGCACAGCTATTGGCCATAATTTTTAAACTTTAATCAACCTGCTCCCTCAGGAAGGTCAAGAGAGTACAGCTTCTTTATGAAGATGCCAGGAAATTGTAGGTTGGGAAGCATCTAAGGAACTGCTTGATTGTAAAATGGTGGCAATCACCGGGGAAGCATACTCAGCTACATTCAACTGCTTCAAAATGAAAATCTGGTACCCAGTCAAGGATATAGGAAATGCTTTTGAGCAGAAGTGCTGCAGAGGTCTTGAGGAGATTGAAGCAGAAGAACAGAGATTAGATTCCTGCAAAGAGGGAAGGAGGGAGGAAAGTGGAGACACCATGAGGTTCAAGTTGCTGGAAGGATGGCCCCATCATGGAGCACAGCACTCAAAAGGACACATGTGGGGTCTGGCCCCGTGGCCGAGTGGTTAAGTTCCCGCACTCCGCTGCAGGCGGCCCAGTGTTTCATTGGTTCGAATCCTGGGCGCGGACATGGCACTGCTCATCAAGCCACGCTGAGGCGGCATCCCACATGCCACAACTAGAAGGACCCACAATGAAGAATATACAACTATGTACTGGGGGGCTTTGGGGAGAAAAAGGAAAAAAATAAAATCTTAAAAAAAAAAAAAAAAGGACACATGCGTAGCAGAAGTAAATACCACGCTAAGGGAGCTCTACTGCCTTCGCTTTACCTAAAGGATCCCTGCAGCTCTAACCTCACTTTCCTCAGGTTTTTCTCTTGACCATGGAAAGCTGGACAAACAGGAGTAGAAAGTCAAGAAATAGTTCATCCAAGGTTGTGAGGTGGCTGAGGGACTCAGAACTTCTGCTGCTTTTGCGTGGGAGAGAGACATGAGTGAGCCTTTTAAAAGTGGAAGGAAAGGTGGTTAGAGAGGTGACACTTTAATGTTTACCAGATGATCACACTGACTTTGTGTTCCAGGTTGAAACCTGGTAAGAGTCCTAGTCTCATTCATTTATTTATTCACTCAACAATATTTAGATATGCAACGTATATGCTGTCCAAGACTACGCCGATAAAGGCCCTTTGGATCAGATAATCTGCATTAGAATCTCACCGTAGCCTCTCCGTTGGAACCTACTAAGCCTTCTAGTACAGAGAGGTTGTAAAACCATTCTGGGATGCAATGATTATTCTGATCCCTGGGACATCCTACATTAACAAATTCAAGTATGTGGTGACAGCATGCATGGTTAGAGAAATTTTATTCCGGGTAAATGGATAAAATCCTCATAATACTTTGTTAGTAACAGCAAAAATCAGATCATTTAAATTCTGGTTTCCCTCCCCCCAATTCTATTGCTGATATAAACATGAATATATCTTCACCCTGAAGTATTTTATCAGAAGCTTTTCTTTTTTATCAATTAAATTGTCAAGAGAATTTGTTAAAAAACAAAATGTTTTAAAACTTCTAAAATGATAGGCAGCTAAAGATTATCATGTTTTAGAGGATGTCCAATTCACTGAGGTTGCAGTCTAGCACCGTGCAACTTCCTGAGTGAGGCCAATTGATGACATTTCATGTTGAGAAACTTCCGTTACAAGCATGAGTTCTGAGAAAAGTAACATGAAGAAATTTTAGACACTCCATCACCCCACACACGCAGGCACTTCCATCTCCCCACCACTGACAAAGAAAAGTGTATAACTAATCAGCATGCACACTTCAAGCTCTCTTTCATAAAGTGGGAAGTTACGCTAAAATTATGTAAAGGTGGAGAGCAAAATGACTAGGGACTAAATATAAGTAAAAGAACAGCAGCTTCTAAATTTGCCAGGTTTTGGCTATGGAAATAAGGTAGAAGTAACCGTCACTTTAAGCTGCCTCCTATTTTATTGCTGAATTCATCTGATCACACCCAGCGCTGACCTAAACACATACACTGGGCTCCTGGTTTGAAGACTGTGTGACTTCGGGCAGGTCACTTATCTTAGTTTTTTTCCTCTACAAAATGTAAATAAAGATAGTCCAAATATTCCATGTTACTGTGTTGATTAAATGAGATATCGTGTGCAAAGCCCTCAGCATAACACATGCACATAAAAACAGATCTCTGAACATAAAGTGGAAGCAGGCACGTGCTACCATAATGCAGTCTTGGACTTGTACCAATCTGAAACTCTTCAGACACTCATTTTCTGAGGACTAGGACAACTGTGTTATCCAGCAGCAATGAGAAAGAATTAGCTGATTTAACAGAACTATACAGAAAAATGACTCCTTTGTCATGGCAATGTTTCTTTGTTTACTCCCGACAGTTTAGGAAGGGGCTATTTTGTATTTAGCTTTGACTCTTCACTCTTGGCACATGATAGGGATAATCATTTCTGAAGACTGAATAATTGAATATATAAATAACTGCCTATATTAGTAAATGAGTAAATAAATAAAATATTTGAGGTTATTACTGCTATTACTGCATCTTGGGCCCTGGGCTTTACAAGATTGCGTCACAGCTGATTGTATTGTAGCCAACAGAGAAACCCTTAGGAAAACACCCTCAATGTAGACGTTTACATTTGTATGCAGCCTATGGCCATTTAGGCAAATGATCTGCCCTGGGAAAGCAAAGTGCAGAAAGAGGCCCCAGGAAAATATGAGCTTTGCATTACTCCCCCTTCCCTTCTGCATCATGAAACTTCTCACACTTGAATTACCAACTGTTAGAGTATCAGTGTGTCGGGTGATGTATATGATAGATTAAGCCATGACGGAAGGATCTAAAAAATGACATTAGCATGTTCAGAGATCTTTGTTGACCTTCTGGGGTCCCTGGTGTGCCTGAGTGCAGAGCACTGTCTCCTCATAAGCAAGGAATGGAATCCTGATGCATAAGCCTAACAGCATCGTTTCCCTCTCTGAGTTCTTGGGCACTAGGCCAAGTGAATGGGCAGGAATGATTCCATTTGCAGAGTAAAATGGGGTGAAAAGCACTTCTGGCACACTTTGCCCATATAAATTATACTTGTTTGCAATTCATCAACTCCTTCTCTCCTTTATATCCATATGTAATGTAAATGATCATCTTTCTCTGAAGCTCCATAATGATGCACAGCTCAAAAATGTGATAGAATCAGCTAAAAGAGAGCAGATGGAAGTTTTTTCCCCAATATGCATATTCATAAAAAAATAGAGAACTCAACAAAAGGAGACACATAAGTGCTTGTACCCGGGGGCTGCATGGACTTATGTACAACAGTGAGTTGATTTTCTGCAACTATTCATTCTTGAAACCTTTACTCATTCATTCCTGCAGCAATCATTGAAACGTCTCAGGAAAAAGGATCTGCCTCTCTTTATAACAACAAATATATTTCCCTTTTGATTTTTATTGCACCTTAGAATCCATGATTCAGGAAGCAATGGTTAAATATTTTACTAGAGAAATATAATTAGAAGGCAAACCATGTAAAAAAGTAAAGACTTCAGTGTTCCTTTACCAATACAGACTATAGACATTTAAAAGCGCACTGTTATACTGAAAAAAGCTATTTGGGAGAATAATGAACTGTCTGGATGGCATTGAGCAAAGTGTTTTTGGTTTTTTTTTTTTCAAATATCTGATTACTCAGAGGCTAAGGTGGCTCATGCATGTGTACTGGGGAAGCTGCATTGCTATTAGAAATTTCATTAAGATAAAGAATACAGCATCAGGAAATATCGTGAAAGAAACTAACCATGAAAGAAATTATTTAAAAAAGGTTTAAAAAAAACACATAAGAAAATCATTCAAAAGGTGGCTATGAACTGTGGTCGCATAATCAAAGAAGTGGTATTCATACCAAAATTAGATGTTTCTGACTCCTAGTGTCTCCCTCCAGATCCACTCTCCACATGGGAAGCTCTGGTATCCACTCCGGGAGGCTGACCTGTATGGACTACATACTCGATCTCTATCCTTAGGTTCCTGTCGGGCTCAATGAAGGAGAAGTTCACTCAGGAGGCTGGAGGGAGAGAGGGGAGTGAGGTCAGGGTGTTTGTTCTCTCCATGAGATCTCCTTGTGCTGGCTGTCTCCCTTAATCAAAGGTCACTGGTCCCTTAAAGGTGACTGTTTGTATGTGACTCTATTTCCTTCAGATTCTAGTGACTGCTCCTTTCTCTTACCTTTTAAGGCCTAGATTTAATAACAGCTCTGTGGCTGTTAGCTCTCACTGCCCACACAGCCCTTAATGGTTCCCCTACCCTGCACCCTGCCCATGCCTTTGTAATTAGTCTCTTTATAAATAAGCCTTCCTTGAATTATCCTAATTTGATTGTGCCATCTGTTTCCTGTTGGGAGCCGGACAAGTGCGCTGAACCACCATCACTCATGACTTCGGTGACTTAGGTCATGTTCTTGAGTCCAATGAGCACTGCTTTGTGACTCCAGCATAACTACATTTACATGGTCTCAGGTCATTTCTATTTCACTACCAGTCTCCATCTTTACCAACAATCAAATAGCTTCAGGGTAGAGCATTTCCACTCATACTACCAAAACTCTTGCCCTTTATCATTTTCAATTCCTCCGTTTCATGGGGCCCACACCCATATTTCTCATTTTTCCAAGCAGCCAAGAATCCCTGCGATTAGGGGGACTAGTAGCATATAAAAGAAGGTTTTCATGGTGCATGGTGCAGTTCAGGCCAACCTAACTGCAAGGAACACATATTCTACCCTTTACTAACAACCAAGCCCAAGTCCACTTTGCTATGAAACTTAGTGTCATTTCTATTGTGACGGTACACCATCTACCAACATTAATATCCATCCACCAATTATGTAATAAAATAGAATGAAGCAAGTGCATATTTTGGCTGCTTGCTACTTATCAGAATTATCTGATGTTAATAAGATTTTTGGGTTTTTTATAAATGTGACAGCATATCGATACTGGAGTTTTACTAGCAACTTTTCATTTCTAAAATTCTTTAATTCTAAGTTATAGTTCATCTAAAATATCACTCACTAACATGGGTCTCTCATTCATAAAGCCTTAGGCCTCTTAATCTCAAAAGAGGTTATTGTAAAATATGGATGCCCAGATAATTTGCATGATTAATGAAAATATGTTTTAGAATATTAAACATTTAAGATGTTATCATTTAGTAGACTTTCTGACAGAAGTTAAAAGACTATTAGAATGACTGATGAATTGCTACAGTACATTAGCCCTCAGAACAAGGAATGTGCTAGAGGACATTTATGTATCTCCTTAGCATACTTGTTTTCATTCATTTTTCCCCCCTTCCAACTAAGCTGTCCTTTTGTGACCTTGGTTCAGTTGTACATGACCAAGCATAGGACTTTGCAAAGTTTTGAGGAACTTGAAAATTACATGGAAAGCTATTGACAGATGGAGAAAGAAAGCAATTGTATTAGGCAGGGCTTTGCACATAATATCGGGGACATAGTAGGAGACGAATAAAAAATGTGTTGAAGGAATGAAACACCTCTTTCATGGTTCACATGGTCTTACCTCAACACAGTGGAAAAATTAAAACAGAAAACTCCTCCCTGGTCAGTGTCAAGGTCGCTGACAGTTTAGCTGTTCATAACTAGGGAATACACTTTTTCTTTCCATTTGTTCCGAACTGTCTTTCAAAGTGAAGCTCCACCTACTGACATCTTTCCAGAGCCTTTTGTTTTTGATTGCTGCAGAGGTTATCAGGACCTATTTGGTCATTTATTTCCTCCTCTTGTTATACTTAAAGATGAAATATACCAGAAAGGACTGCCATGGTGGTGTTTATATCCCCTGTGGGTAAAAAATAAAATACCAATGAAAAGGTAGGACCGCAAGAAATACCAAAATAAATTCTTAAGGTAGGAGCAATAAGCTGCTTAATGGCCTTGCTTTGGAGGAGACAATTAACATTACTTTAATTTATGTGAGGTATTATCATGAAGTTATGAGCTCCCTTTCTGAGTCCCACTTGCCAAAGCCTGCTTCTTTATGCAGCATTTCCTTTATAGTGTTATTTGGTTTATAGTTTTCCAACACTCATTTATTATACAGCACCGTTATTCCTGTGTCAGTGAGAATAGAGAAAAATATACTGTTATACATCATCTAGAATCCCACTACTTAGTAATTAACGTGAAAGTGGGCAGGGCAAACACAGCAGGCTGAATAATTGCCCCCAAAGACAGAAGATGCAAATCCATAGACCCTTGTGTGCATTACCTTATTTGGGAAGAGGATATCTTACAGATGTGATTAAGTTAAGGATCTTGAGATAGGGAGATTATCCTGGATTATCTGGGTGGGCCCTAAATGCCATCATAAATGTTCTTAGAGAGGTAGAGGGAGATTTGATACACCATGAAGAGAAGTCAATATGAAGACAGAGAAAGAGAGATTTGAAGATACTGGCTTTGATGATTCCAGTGATGTAGCCATAAACCAAGGAATGCTGGCAGCTACCAGAAGCTGGAAGAGTCAATGAATAGATTCTCCTCTATGAGCCTCTGGAGGAAGTGTGGCCGTGCAGACAAGCTTTGGATTTTGGGCCAGTGATGCTGGTTTTGGACTTCTGACATCGAGAGCTGGGAGAGAATAAATTTCTGTTGCTTCAAGCCACCAAGTTTGTGATAATTTGTTATAGCAGCCACAGGAAACTAATAAAGTAAGTGAACCATTTCCAGCCTTAAACAAAAGGATAGTGACCCCTATTCATGACCATTACTTGTAGACCATGGGAAAAAAAACTATATTATTAGTAGCAAGTTTAATACAAAAATATATCAACATATATATCGTTTGAAACCTATGTTTATCTTTCCTCTTTACTTGTACATGTGTTGTGTGAATGTGTTCAAGCAACTCATATTTTTTTAACAGGACAAAAAGATCCTTTAATAAAACAAATAATTTACGAATATGACAGTTAAATACAAGCTATTTTTACTCTTCAGATGTTTTAATATTTCGCTTAATAAGAGTATGCTTTCTTTTATCCCCACCTGGAATATAGCTGTTATGGGCTAAAGCATAAGTCAAGTTTAAAACGTTCTTGCAAAACAAAATCACCCTGATTTTGGCTTTATTAAGAGCAGAAGTTTCCTTTAAGCCTTGGAAATATATATTTTTCTGAAATAAAAATGATATTTTTATCATAACTTTATTCCTTCATTCTTTCATCAAATATTTATTGAACATGTTCTAGATGCCTAGAAACTGTTAGGCTCTGGGAATATCAAGATGGATGGCAATACCACCTGTTCTCAAGGAGTTAAGAGTTCAGTGTGCTCCTTTGGCAAATGTGTAAATAAATAAATCCTGATGAAATGTAATATGCTAGAGTAGTGATATAAGCAAGTGGTGTGGAAGCAGGATTTAAAAATAAATCATCCATTTCAGAATCAAATGATTCTATGAGGATGAGGAGTTAAACTGTGCCTAGAAATTTGCAGTATAAAAAGAATTTAACACATTGGAAAAGTTAGTTTCTTATTTATTCTTGTTGCCAAATATTTGGGACATTCATAGCCAAAGTCACATTCAAGGTTGTAGTAGACAAGATTTAACATCTTCGGATTCTGAATAACAGAATTAGCAAATTATAGTAGTTTTCTCATGGTTTCAAAAACAGCTACTTGTACAATAGAGGTTGCTTAATTAAAACTTACCCAACTGAAACGCCCATTTATCTGAAACAAATGTTTATGCTACAGACATCAACCAACTCTTCACTTGAGTAGCTAACAATAAACAATAGAATGATGCTTGATGAATATCAATTAAAACAAATTACTCCCCATAAACTTTGTCCTAAAAAAAATACATTCCTGCGTGGGCACATGTTCACGTGCACGAGTGTGCACACACACACAGAGCTTTGCTATTGTAATTTGTCTTCTTTAAAAGGTCTATTGAAATTAACTACATCTTAAAGATTGTATCTTCATTTTATCATTGAGCCTAGTTTTAGTCTCTGATGAGTCACGAGTTTCAGGTACTACCAACTACGTAATGGGAGATGGCCAGAGTGCTTAGAAAAATGGTGCAGTGCAAAAGGAAAATGAGGAAGCCCTTGCTTAAAATTATTAAAAATTTTAAGACAGCAATAGCAGAGCATTGAACCAATTGTGGGGCCTTTGTGAGAGCAGAGCCCAGTGCAACAACACAGCTTACATGCCCATAAAACCAGCCCTGGTTTCAGGTATTCCTTATCAATAATCTCCATTTGGATTTTCCCACGGACCATACTAGGGATTATGAAAATGGAAATAACCTGCCTAAAAGTCACATTATGGTCACATATTCTTTGCACAGACCTATATTAACTATAAAGGCATTGTTGGGCACCCATTAAAGTTCTATTATGATCAAAGTTTTTCACGCTTACTTAATTTTGCTTTTCTCTGCTCTATCCAGCCTTACTCACATAACCTATGAGGCAGAGAAAATGCTATGTGTTCACCGAACTGTGTCTATTAGCCTCCCAGGCATATTATCATCTCTTTTACATTCGCTTAGGTCCATGCGACCAGCTCTGGCTGAAGTTAGGACCTGGCCCATAAGATCTCCGTCGAGGTTCATGTCTTCCCCTCACTAGGTTTTCCTCACTCTTTCCTATGCTTCTCCCTCTCCCCACCCTTTGTCTCTATAGCTGGAAGCAATGAACTCTGAGTTGTGGAGCCCACTATAGGAAAAGCCTGAATCCCTGAGTCCTTTTTTGGAGGAGAGCCATTCAGGAATGCTGCTTGATCCACATTAGAGTCCCACGTAAAATTAAACTTTATTGTCTTAAGCCACTTATATTACCCTAATACTCTATGTTTGAGAGTATAATAGTCTGAGGCAGAGAGCATAGGGCCCAGAGCAGTATCAAGGTCATTGAGCGGTTCTGATACACCTTTTGAGAAATATTACTATAGTCATCTTTTCAGGGACTATAAACCAATGTGCTAGCCGATAGCTATGGTATTATCTCATGGCGTTGTTTACATTCTCATAATAGCATGCATTTGTAATTTTCAAATCACTCTTTCTGACATATTTTTAGAGGATTCTGGAACACTGTAAAGACTTCAAAATTCATAGCAATGAATTATCAGCGATAGAATGACCAATGGCAACAGTGACATTTTGCTAAGCATCCCTTCTAATCTCACAAATCATCACCTATCTGCTTGTAGGACTTACAGACCTCAAAAGTTTAAATTACCCAAAGAAGTATTTGGTTGAAACCCTGGAATTTAGGCTGCTAAGAATCTTGGAACACTGTTCTTAGGAAACTCAGGGCCTGGTATTATTGGGAGGGACAAGGGGGAATGGCCAGAGTGCTTAGAATAATGGCAAATGTTCTTTTCCCTTTGGCTCAAGAATGTCAGCATTTATGGGAAAAAGTCGATCAAGTACTTACTGGATCTGCTTAATCAAGCATAATTGTCACCATGTGACTGGCAGTTATTGGAAGCTTCTATATGAGACAGTGCCAGAACCAGTATGCAAAGAACTACCTACATTTTAGATAGCAAAAGGAAAAATAACTTTTCCTCAGCACAGGAAATAAACATGATGCAATTTGAGAGCATGGATTTTTGGAATGTGAGAGATTTGGGATCAGACTTCGTTTTAGCACTTACTTGCTTCAAGTTCTTAAGCATCTAAGCTCTAGTTTATTCTAATGTAGAAGAGATGTTAATGCTTACGTTGCAGAATTGTAGCTTAAACAAGCTTAGACGAGTAAGGCGCCTAGCATGATTTCTGCAATATTCCACCTCTGTCGGGTTTGTTATTTGTATTAGTGATATTATTATTACTAATAATACTACATTAAGAATTAAGAATGAAAAAGCACTCCCACCAGGCACTTTGAAATTTGTATCATAAAGAGTCCCACTAAACATCCTCCCAACCTCCTTAAAACAGACATTATTTTTGTAGACTTTTTCCAGACACACTTACAGTGTCAAGCATTTATAATCACCCATTTCCCCAGACTGCGAGACATATACTCATAATCCAAAAAAGCTTCAATTGTTCAAACACTTGTAAGTTGTAAGAAATAATAATTCATTAAATATTTATGAAATATTGAACTACCATATTCACACCAAGGGAGTTTAATGAGAGAAAATACTTCCTTATCCTGAATCTTAAAAAGGACTCTAGGGACCCTGATTTATATAGATTTTCCTAAAGTGTCCCTTTATACTACCTTTATAAATGTTTTATTTACTATACTTTAAGAAGTCCAAGATAGTTTTCCCTTAAACAAAGCTCCCAAATCCTTCAAAACTTAGGCAAAGGATATAAATTTAAGGAATATGTTTAAGTGCATTTCTGAGATATGAATTAGACAGTATATACATTTCTATTAATGAAAATCTACTGTCTTTTTTCAGTAATTAGAAAGCTGCCTCACACTTTAATGTGTACTGAAATGTTGATAAAGAATTAATTTATCCAACAAATTTGTTATTTTAGATCAATTAAAGTTACTTTAAATCTTGAAATATCCTATGCCTACAAAAGATCCCAGACTAAACTCTATGGTAGTATCTGAAAGATCTAAATATGTCTTTTGATATAAGAGAAACAGAATAACAAATATTTAGAATAGTTAGATGGCTATAAAAGAAAAATAGCTATTTCTGAATTAAGGTTGTTTCATGAATTAGGAAGTTCAATAAGTAGACTTACATTGCTGATTTTATTGTGAGCTTGCAATCATCAATGCCTCTATTGCCCTACCTATAGGATTCCAGCGAATATTAATTGATCGTTTTCTAGACAAGTAAAACGCTGTTAGACATTGCAATACAGAATCATAAGATATGTGGTCTTTTCTCTCAACAAATTTGCAGCCTAGCTGGGGAGGCAAGACAAATACCAAAGAATGTAATAGCAACACAATCCTGTAACAGAAGATGCATCACATTGCTAAACCACCAGAGCAAACCAATAGCTGTAGAGTTCAGAGAAGGAAGACGTCCCCAAGGGTTGTGAGATTGGGACATTTGCGTTCTAAACTGAGATGCTCTGCTTCTCAATTTATAGTTTTAAGAGGGAGGAAAAAAGCAGGCAGATAGCTAGTATATAATTATACACTACGTAAGCTATTTGTGAAGTAGCAACTACTTAGCTGTAAACAATATGATTTATGGGAGGTATTGTCAATTAAAAATAAAATAACCACTAATTACACCAGTGTTGATTTCACTTTACCACAGTAGACCAAATGATTCATTTTTACATTCCTTTTTCATTGAGTTTTGTGGGAAATTGTTTACATTTCAGTAATTAAAAGGAAATCTTTAGCCTATATAATTTTTCCATAAGCTTTTTTTACAAAAAATAAAATCATGTTGTATAACATATTAAGTGATTAGTTGTGGAGCTGTTAAATGATAGATGCTAGAGATATTTAGAGCCCAAAAATATACTCCCAGACCTTCGGGGATTTATCCTGTAGCAGAGAAGTCAGGACTTATATATAATACAATAATACAAAGTGGGTTTATGCTAAAGGCCAAATGAGTCTACTAGACATAGGTGTCCCAGTGGCTATAATATTGCCCAGATCAGAAGGAACCATTCCCATTCTCACTCTGAGTTTATGAATACAGGAATGATACTGATATATTCTTCCTCAATTTCAGGTTCCTCAAATTTCTGTTATCTGCAATAATACAAGACAGATAAGGGTGAAATCCTAGCAGAAAAGAGTTCCTAAATGTTAGTCACTTGAGTGTCATAAATAACTGAATTTACAAAATTATACGCTAAATACATGGATGCTGATGGTTAATTCCTCAAGAAGAGAGACTCCACTCTTTACAGAATCACAGATGTCAGAGATGGAGGGCCCCTAAATGCCAATGCCACCATATTGTAGAAAAGATTTGAGGCCTAGGGGGTGAAGAGATCTATCCATGGTAACACATATTCACAAATAAAAAGAGTTCAAATTTGCACTGAGATTTTCTGGAATTAAGCTCTGGCCTTTTCCTTTCATACCATGTTGCTTCACCATTGGGGGAACACGGGGTGTTGGGTAAAGTCGGATATTTAATATAATATTGCTGTTGAAATTAAGGCTCATCAAGAAAAAGTAACTTCTCTCACCCTTACAAATCCTCTGAAATTTGTGTTTCCTCAGCAACATATGGCCCGTAAGTAGGAAAAAACTAGAATCACTAGTCTAGACATCATTGATCTTAAGTAACACAAAATAAAAAATATCAGTAATATAATGTTTGCCTTTTAGAATCCTTGAGAGAGTGCTACCCCAAAATAAGAAAGCTTACAAGCCAAAGGAGGCTTTAGAAATCTTTCCCACAACTTCATGTGAAATATGAGATCTCCGCCAGCCAACTTAGAGAAAAATCATACCTCCTATAAGGTGCCTTGAACACCATCAGAGCCTTGTGAAACAACATTTTGATTAGCAAAGTGAAAATGAATCATGACTATTGGCAAAGAGTTGTGCTACAGTTTTACTCAAACCAAGAACAATTGGTTGAAAAGAGGTGAGACATTAAGAAGAAAGATTCATTCTACACACTGCATTTTGATTAGGCTCCTGGATCCCCACATTTAAGGCCCATACTTTTCTCAGGACTCATCATTGCTTGATGATAATTATAAAGGTATGGTAATTGAAGGCCTTAAATCAAACATGCATGGTAGATCTGCTGTCACTGCAAGAACCATCTCATTGTAAGCTGGCAGGAAAGATGTGCTTGCCTTTCAACTGGCAGAGCAGGCCTCTTGGCTGGCACAGCAACTAGCTTTGCCTTAAATCTTCCTGAGCTATGCCCTGTTAGAGTAATTTGGCTAATTGAAAATGTCTGTGTTTGGAGAAATCTTTCATAATGTTAGTATCATTTGCAGGTTGCCAAGATCTCTAGGGCTGCAGTCCTGCCTAGCTCCCTACAAAGCCCCCGCTGAACAAGAGACCCTTCCAAAGAGTCCACTTAGACAAGGGGCCATCCAATGACCTGCCAGTCATCCTCTCTTGCCAAAAGTTATATGTGAGCAAAATGTCTTGAATAGATATGAAGCCTTACTAAAGTAGACAATGCAGATGGGGGATTCCCAGGCCACCCGAGATGGTTCCAGTTATCTCAAGAGGTAGTGCGGAATTGGAATATTCCCCAAAGGAAAATTTGCCTACCATCTTTCATTTTAAAAGTAAAGTTATGTTACAGGCCACTTGCGAAGAATAAGCAGAGGGAGAAAAAAGAATCAAAGTAGAAATTCTTTCACAATTCAGGCAGAAATCGTAGTTGAGGCATCATGTATTAAAAGTTGTGTGGAAAGTGGTTTTTAATAAAATTACAATGAATATGATGCTGTTTTTCAGTATTCTTATTTCCTAGTCTTTTCATCTTCTTTTAAATCATGAAGCTTATTTTCCTTAACCTTTAAAGCACTAATCTGCTAATAGAAAATGAGCAAGTTTTCAGTTCTTGCCTGAAATGAGAGGTTAAATTTCACACTTATGACTACTCAAATAAAATTCTATCAAAGTACATCAGTAAATTCAATAAAACAAGCTGAGAGCATTGGTGGGAAAAAGAAATCAGTCTTTTAGCTGGCAAATAATTTTTGTTTTGTTCTTCCTGTTCTAGCTCAGCTCAACCTTAATTGGCCACTAGTTTACCCTTTTCCTGTGTCTCTGAGTCCCTTATCTAATCCTGTTCTCATTATGCTCTGTTGGTCTCCCCAGCCCTCCTAAATTTATTGACTCACTATTGTTTCACCTCTCTACTTCTCCCCTGAACACTGTCTGGCTGGTTTCAAGCCTGCTCTTCTTCTTCATGTGGCTTATTTCTTCAAAGTCTTCTCAACGACCAAAAACTAGCAGTTATAAACATTCATAAGGACTTACAGATGTTTCAGGTAGAATAATCAATCCAGTGACCCTCAAAACACAAACCTAATCTTTGGGATCTAATATTGTGCCAGATATGCCTCGCCTCAAATCTTATTTCTAAAGGATCTAAAATGTGCCGTGGTGAGTGCTCCCTATCATATGTCCTGGGATGAGGTCATCTTTTTAAAAGTAATACCCAGCTTAGTAGAGCTATCTTTCAAGTTTATTCGTCAGTCAATCCTTTGGAATTTCGAGTGGTTTGTCTAATAGAAACTATCTTCAAAGATGGTTTAAGTCCTAGACCAATTTCAAATATTTGTCCAGCTCACAAAGCACATGAAAAACAGTATTGAACTAAAAGATATTGGAGGCGCATTGGTTACAGCTAGAAAGGAGTATGGAGATTATATAATCCAACTCTTTTATATTACTGGTAAGAAAACTGAGATTAAAAGGCTAAATTTGCCATCCTCATATAGTGTCCTTGCCTTTCTTGTAAAACCTAGTCATTATCTCAATCCATACAGCAATCTTGAAATATTGGTATTATTATCCATATGAGGAAAGTGAGGTGGAAAGAGCCATGTAATTTTGCCAACAGCATGCAACTAGTACCAGTAAAGTGATGGAACTGGGATTTCATCTCAGTTTTCTCAGATTTTATGCATGTCCCAGTCCATTGCCACTCACAGAGCCACAGTCATACAGTTTCATTGAGAATCTCTTTGGAGGCGTAATTTATCTGTCTAGGATCCCACTTCTTTCCCAAAAAATGAGATAAAAGTCACTCTTCCCATCCTTAATCCAAGCCTCTAGTGATGGCCCTATGCTTTAGGTTAGAGGCCAAAAAAGAAATTTGTGAATAATGAGTAAAGCAGTTAAACTGATCCCTGGGATCAAGCAACTTTCTTGGAGAAAGCAACTTTCTTGACTCCACATTCTATTCCAGCCCCCAGCCTATATTATGTCTTCTTCTCTTTCTAGTCTAGTTTCTTCAGAGTAATCTAAACTTGTTTTCTTTTTTTACCTCCCATTAATGTCACAATTTACTATAGTTAGGATTCTGCCCCACCATCCACTGCAATTGCTTTAACAAAAATCACAGTGATCTCTTAGTAGATCATTCAAATCAGTATTTTTCAATCCATTTTATGAACTGTATAGGCAGCATTCAATAGTTTTGACTATTCTCTTCCTGAAACTCTTTTCTCTTTTGTTTTTTATAAGCCCCATCCATCTCGGAACCAGTCTTTATCTGACTCATTCATAAGCTTATTGTCCTCTTCCTGTACTTGTATTTTCTATACTTATATTTTCTATAATCTTGCACTTGATCTGCTTTTGTCTAAAAAAAAGTGGGTTTCAACTTTGCCTGAACATTACAAACTATCTCCAATGAACTTTAAAAATTCTAATAGAAAACACTTCTAAATGGCAGAGTTCAGACATCCTTGAATCTACTCCTCCATAAAAACAATGAAAATACGATCAAAAATGGTCAAAATAAAATTTTTCAGAACTTTGGAAATTAATCAAAGGTTTGCAAAAATATGAGGAGCATTTATTCAAGAAAAACAGCAGAATCTTGGTAAAAACAGCAAGTTTTGTGCCATTTCAACTTGTCCTATTGCTCCTGACCCCCAACTTCTGTCGTAGCCTTCAAACCAAAAGATACATAACTATCTTAACTGTGAAAAGGAACAACCTAGGAGCCACTGGAAGGAACAGAATATGTTTGGAGTTCCCCCAAAATCCCATCCTTGGAGAACCGTCCCTATTTACATGTCTGGCACCTCCACTCTCAGGACTGTTTTCACTTGACCTGAGTGAGAGCTGAATCAAACTTGACTCCACTCACTCAATGTGAACAGCCCTGTTCCTGAGAAATTTGTTGAAAAAAATGCCAATGGAAAAATACTGCAGCTGCATAAGGTAGTGATACCAGTTGGATTAAGTAAGAGACTACCAAAGAACTTTAATGGAAAAGTCAGGGAATGAGATTTTCGTATGGGATGTCGGAAATACCCAACATATTCTCGAAAATCTAGAAGGCCTTGTACATGTGCAGGGATGTGCATATGCTTAGAAAAGACCTGAGAAGCCCTTAATCTCCCACCTGTGGATGACTTTTAGTATCCGCATAAGGAGGAAGTGAAGGCTAGAATAGAGTTTTAAACTGTCTACTGATGAAATATTCCTTCCAAACACACATAAATTCCCTCTGCAAAGTCAGGGAGACTTATTCATTTGATGCCTTCAAGAAAATCTCCATCCAATCATTAGTTGACCATTAAGCTAACCGAGAAGAGATGTTGAGTGGTATACACAACAAAGAATTCAGACTTTACAGAATTAGTTCAGGAAACTCAATAAACAAACAAAAAAATCCATGGCAATAAAATAATAACACTGAACAGCAACAAAGCCCCAAGGGGTGTGGAAAGGGGAGGTTTTCAAGAAAAAGAAAAACTATGAGACATGCAAAGCGGAAGTTATGACACATACAAAGAAAAAAATGTAGTCAAAAGAAACTATCTCTGAGGAGCTCAGATATTACTAGACAAAGACATGAAAACAACCAGTATAAACATGTTTAAAGAACTAAGTGAAACCACGTCCAAAGAAATTTAAAAAAATTAAGAACTATTTATCACAAATAGAGAATATCAATACGGAGAAAAAACTATATTAAAAAAAGAGCCAAATAGAAATTCTGGAGTTGAAAAGCATAAAAACTGAAATGAAATTTAACTAGAGGGATTTAACACCGGATTTGAAATGGCAGAATTTGAAGATAGATCAACTTATCCAGGCTGAAGAACAGAAAGAAAAATAATCAAGAGAAATGAACAGAGCCTCAGAGACCTGTGGGACACCAACAAGTATACTAATATATACATAATGGGAGTTCCAAGAGAAGAGGGAGAGAAATGATAAAAACACTATTTGAAGAAATAACATCCAGAACCTGCCAAAATTTAATGAAAAACATTAATACGCACACCCAAGAAGCTACATAAACTCCAAGTAAGATAAACTCAAAGAGATCTATACCTAGACAAATTAGAGTAAAATCGTCGAAAGCCAAGGATAAAGAGACAATTTGAAAGCAGCAAAATAAAAGTATCTCATCGTGTACAACATTTCCTCAAAGAGTAAGAGGTGACTTACTCTTTCATCAGCAAGAGTTTCATCAGAAACTATGGATTTTAGAAGGCAGTAGGATGGTATGTTCAAAGTATTGAAAGAAAAATACTGTTAACAATACTATATTCAGCAAAATTATCCTGCAAAAATGAAGGAGAAATTAAGGCATTCTCAGTGAACATAAACTGAAAGAGTGTATTGCTAGCAGATCTGCCTTACAAGAAATACTAATGGTAATTTTTCAGGCTAAAATGAGAGGCACTAGACAATAAGAAATAAAGAGCACTGGTAAAGATAACTGCATAGCTTAATATAAAAAACAGTATAAATTTATTTTAGTCTCTAATTCTTTTTTTCTACTACTTGATTTAAAAGACAATTACGTAGAACAATAATTATAAAACTACTGATTGGCTTATAATATGTAAAGATGTCATTTGTATGAAAATAAATAGCACAAGAGAAGTGGGAAAGAGCAGAGCAATATTGGAATAAGTTTTCACATATTATATAAAGTGTGTCTATTAATTAGAACAATAAGAACTAGATTTTTTAAAACTTGACATTAATTGCAATCCTCAAAACAGCCATTAAGAAAATTTTAAAAATAGTAAAAGAAACAAAGAAATTATAATGGCATAATTTAAAATATATATAACACAAAAGAAGAAAGTCACAAAGAAATAAATACAAAGACAATAGCATATCGAAATTCTGCCTTACCAGTAATTAAATTAAATGTAAATGGTTTAAATGGTCCAAACAAAAGAAAAAACTTAGCAGAATAGATTTTAAAAAAAACATGATTCAACTGTATACTGTCTACAAGAGACACATTGCCAGTTCAAAGATACAAATATGTTGAAAGTAAAAAGATGGGGAAAGATATCGTGCAAGCAGTTAACCAAAAGAGAATTGGACTGGATTTTTAAATCTCAGACCAAATAAGTTTTAAGACAAAAATTGTTATTAGAGAAAAAGAAGGACATTTAAACAACTAGACAAAAGATTATCAAGTAAATAGAATTTTTCAATGACACTATAAGCCACCTAGGCCTAATAGAAATCTATATAACACTCCACACAAACAGCAGAATACACATTTCTTCTCAAGTGCAGATGGAACATTCTCCACTACACAGTTGAGTGATAGAACAAGTCTTATTAAATTTAAAGTTTGTAATAATACAAACTATGCTCTCTGATCATGAAGAAATGAAATTAGAAATCAACAACAGAATGAAATTTGGGCAATTCAAGAACATGTGGAACTTAAACAACATACTTCTAATAACCAAAAGGTGAAAGAAGAAATCACAAGGGAAATTTGTAAATACTTGGAGATGAATAAAATGAAATACAACATGCCAAAACTTAGGATATGCACCAAAAGCCTTTCTTAGAGGGAAATTAATATGGTAAAATGCCTTAAAAAATCGTAAAAAAGAAGAATGATCTCAATTTGATCATTTGATCAAATTGATCATTTGATCAATGATCTCAATTTGATCATAGCCTTCCACTTTAAGAAACTAAGAAGAGTAGACTACACCCAAAGAAAGCAGAAGGAAGAAAATACAGATTAGAGCAGAAATAAATATAATAGAGAGAATCAACAAACCCAAAAGTTGGTTCTTTGAAAAGATCAACAAAAACTATTAACAACAACAAAATTGATAAATCTAATTTTACTGCACTGACCAAGTTAAAAAGACTCAATTTACTAAAATCAAGAATGAGGGGGGGTATGACTACTGACTTTACAGAAATAAAAAGGATTATAAAGGAATATTATGAACAATCATATGCCAACAAACTAATTAACTTAGATGAAATGGAAAAATTCTTAGAAAAAAACAAATTATTGAAACTGACTCAAGAAGAAATATAAAATCTGAATATACCTATAACAAAATAAGAGTTTGAATTAATATCCAAAAACTTCCCACAAAGAAAAGCCCACAACCATTGAGTTTCATCAGTGAATTCTATCAAACATTTAAAGAATAATTAACACCAATATTTTCAAAATCTTTCAAAAAATAGAAGAATGGAATACTTCCCAGCTCAGTCAACAAGGCCAGTGTATTCTGATACCAAAATCTGAAAATGTATCACAAGGAAAAGAAAACTATAGATCAACGTTCTTTATGAATATAGAGGTAGTAATCCTCAACAAAATGCTAGAAAACAAATACAACATATAAAATGCATTGTACACCATGACCAAGTGGGATTTATTCCTGGAATGCAATGGTGGTTCAACAAAAGAAAATCAACCCATGTAACACATCACTTTAATGTAATCAAGAAAAAAAAAGATCAATTCAATAACCTCAAGATGCAGGAAAAGCATTTGACGAAACTCAACACTTTTCATGATAAAAACACACTTCAAGCTAGAAAAAGAAGAGAACTTCCTCAATATGATAAAAAGCATTTATAGAAATCTCACAGCTAATATCATACTTAATGGTAAAAGAATGAATGCTTTGCACCTAAGATTAGAAACAAGTCAAGAATGTTTGCTGTTGCTATCGAACATTGTACTAGATGTTTGAGCCAGACTTAATAGGTAAGAAAAAGAAGTTAAAGGCATCCAGATTGGAAAGGAAGAAGTAAAATTATATACAAGATCATATGGCATGATCTTGTATAGAGAAAATCCTAAGAAATCCACACAAAAAATATTAGAACTAACAAACAAGTTAAGCAAGGGGGGAGGATACAAGATCAGCATTAAAAAATCAGTTGCATTCCTATATACTAGCAATGAAAAATCCAAAAAGGGAATTAAGAAAAACATTCCATTTGTAAAGTGTATAAAAATTAATAAAATACTTAGGAATTAATTTTACAAAAAAAAATGCAAGATGCATACACTGAAAGCCACAAAACATCATTGAAAGAAATTTAAGACCTAAATAAATGGAAAGTCTATGTTCATGGACTCAAAAACTTAACATGGATAAAATGGCAATGTTCCCCCAAATGATCTACACACCCAATGAAATCCATATCAATATTCCTTCTGACATTTTTGCAGAAATTGACCCTAAAAGTCACATGTAAATGCAAGGCACACAGAATAGCCAAAATAATCTTGAAAAATAACAAATTTGGAGTACCCACTAATTTCAAAATACTGGCATAAGGTTATGCATATAGATCAGTGGAACAGAACCGCTAATCTAAAAACAAACTCTTACATTTATGGTCGCTTGATCTTCAAAAAGGGTGCCAAGACAATGCAGTAAGGTTAGAATAGGATTTTCAACTAATGGTCCTGGGAGGAATAGATATCCACATGCAAATAAAAAAGTTGGACCTCTATCACAGACAATACAGAAAAATTAACTCAAAGTGGATCACAGATGAAAATGCAAAAGCTAAAATTTTAAACTCTTAGAAAAAAACATGGGGGTTTTCTTCCTGACCTTGGATTAGGCAATGGTTTCTTAGATATGGTACAAAAAGCACAATAACAAACGAAAAATAGATAAATTGGACTTCATCAAAATTAAAAACTTTCATGTTTCAAAGGATTCCATCAAAAAAGTGTAAAGACAATCCACAGATTGGAGGAAAATATTTACAAATCATATATCTGATAACAGCCTTGTATGCACAAAATATAAAGAATTCTTACAACTTAACAATATAAAAAACAACCCAATTAAAAAATGGTCAAAGGATTTAAACAGACATCTCTCCAAAAAAGATATGCAAATGGCCCATAAGCAGATGAAAATGTGCTCAATGTTATTAGGGAAATGCACATCAAAACCACATTGAGATGCTACTTCACACTGACTAGGATGGCTAGAATCAAAAAGACATATGACAACACATGCTGAGAATGTGGAGAACCCGGAACCCTCATGCACTGCAGTGGGAATATGAAATGGCATAATTGCTTTGGAAAACAGTTTGGCAGATCTTCAGAAAGAGTTTCCAGAGTCAAGCCTGATGGCCTAGCATTTCAAGTTCGGCATACTCTGCTTTGGTGGCCCCCTGAGTTCCCAGGCACAGAGTCATGCTACTTGTCTATCAGTAGCCATGCTGTGGCAGTGGCTTACATAGAAAAACTAGAAGGATTTACAACTAGAATATATAGCTATGTACTGGGGCTTTGGGGAGGGGAAATAAAAAGGGGGGGGGGGAGAAGAGAGAGGAAGATTGGCAAAAGGTGTTAACTCTGGGTGAATCTTTACCAGAAAAAAAAGAGTGTCATACAATTAAATGTATAGTTAACTATATGACTCAGCAATTTCACTTCCAGGTTATATCCAAGATAATTAAAAAAATACTTTCACTGATCTCAGTGATCCTATCCATTATAAATTTTCAATCCAGCCCTTCTTCCCAGTGACTTATTTTCAATATCTTGCATAAATCTCCAACTCATCCTGTTTAAAATTATATTCATCATCTTCTTTCCAAAACCTTGTCCTCTACCATTACTCCATCATCCGTCAAGAGTCCAATTAGAAATCTCAAAAGGACCCTTGACTCTTTCTTCTCCCTTGTATTTCGCATGTAATCAGTCTCAGTCCCATCAATATTAGTGCCAAAACATAACTCTCCAAGTTTACTTCATCCCCACTACCTCTGCCTCAGGACATGTAATCAACTCTTATCTCAGAATCCTAACTAATCTCCGTAACTCCAAACTTGATCTCCTCCAATCCATTCCCCAGACTGCATTCTAAAATGCAAATCTGATTACACTGCTCTCCAGCTGAAAATCCTGCTCTGGCTCTCAAGTACTTTCTGAAAGAAATTCAAGCATTTAGTCTGATTTTTAATTATCTGCTCCTGCCTATTTCTCTAGCTTTATCGTTCATCACTCCACCACTCCTACCTCATTACCCTACCCTCTGGTGATGGCAGACTACTTTCAACTTTTCCAATGTCTTTTACTCTTCTACCTGTTGAACTGGTCCACACCCCCTCCCTATATCTACACCCACTTTTCTTAGTAAAATTCTTACTCATCCCTCAAGACAGCTTAGATGTTAACCCTTTCTTAAAGGCCATCCTGAATACCCTCAATATGAATCAAATTCCCCTCTGTGTGCTCCCACATAATCCTGGGCATTCTTCTACTACAGAATTTATCACTCTCACAAAATTGTCTGTGTGCCCTCTCAGTTAATCAGATTGCTCTCCAGGGCAAAAATTGTATCCTCAGCACTGAGTAAAGAACCAACATATAGTAAGTGTGTAATAACCTAAAATATGCAATGGAGAAATGATTGGCTTATTTGATTTTTTCATACTGTAGATAACAGCATTGGAATATATCCACCATTTATTATTAATTTATTAAAATTATAAAACAAAATGTATAGTTGTATGAATGCATATATGTGTGTATATATATTCATATGTATATGAAATATACACATACACATTGTTTACTGTGTGTATGTATATGCAGGAAGAACTTACATGGAAATTGAAAAAATTCTGGTAGTGGTGGCCTAAGACATGGGATTACAGATGTTTCTTTTCTTTTTTAGACTTTTCTGTATTTTTCTATGTGAACATGTATTACTTTTACAATAAAAACAAATTTTAAAAGATAAGATTGTCTAATTTTTTTCTCATTGATTTTATCTGCCACAGTTTATGAGCCAAACAGAACAGAATTCACTCTTATCTTTTTTCTCTGTTCTCTTGTCCTAAACTAAGCACAAAACCCACTGATTGGCTGGGCATTGCCAAGGAAGTCAGGATTGTGGAGCTGCAGGCATTGGCAGAGGTTTAGGAGACAGGTACCTCTCGCAGGGTTTCATGTTTTTTTCCTTCCTCCCTTTTGTAATCCCTAAAGATGATACTAAAATAAAATTGATTTGTGATAGAATAGAAAACGGAGTGAGTAGCTTAAATTTCTCATGTTTTGAATCATTATGATCACCGTTTACAAATTATAATCAACTGTTTTTCTGTACCTTAATGAAGGAGAGGAAGAGTCCAAGGGAGAAGAAAAAGAAAAATTACATGGTTATTTCTTAATCCAGGACTACATATGAGAGATTCATATTAAATCAGACTAAAAAGACAATGTTAAAACTCAAATGTGTATTTGAGAATAAACACTGCTCTTTGGTTTAAATATTGTTTACTCAAAAATTTATAATGGCTTCTTCAAAGCAGCAAAGTTTGATTGGGAGAAATCTCCATATTAAAGCAGTTAAAATTATGCTGTGGATAACATAAGGTTCAGGTACTATTTTAAAGTAAGATGCATTCTTTGTTTGTAGACTCTTTTCTTGATTACGTCATTAATCTGAAGCATATGGGTATTGAGTCAGAATGTTATAAACTGTATTATATTTTCATCGAGAAGTCTTTTCTAACAAAATTTAGAAAGCACTAGAAAACCGTTAGTTTACTTTTCTTTTATAAAATGATGATTCCCAAACAATTTTAGATGAGGGATAGAACAAATAAACAAAGCAGACCAGTGCCTAACCACGCATAGCTTTGTTCTGATCATCTTAAACCATTGCCTATTGCCTTTAAGCCTCCCTGTAGAAATTTCCTAGGTCAGAAATACCGTCAAGTTCAAATCTCTCTCAAGAGTCTGGAGTAATCCAGCCAGAGCAGGGACATATCATCCACATGAAGACAAAGGAATAGGAAAATCAAGGAAAAACTTAAAAGGGAAAATAAGACACAAAGGTTGAGAAAAGAAGAACTTGGAACAGAAAGAAAAGGACAATGTACTTTGCCTTCTGATATCTATATGAGTTACTTATATGATTATAGACTCTAGTGTATTTGTATGAGTATAAACCCAGTTATTTGTCTGAGTATATACAAACCTCAGGTCTTTTAAAGTATCACATGGCCTCCTCGCCTCCTCATTTCTACCTGCCCTGTCTTACACCACCTCCTAAGCATTCCCAAGCTCACCCCAAGGTAGGACATATGGTCTTTATGCTCTCCCTAGTACTACCTCCTATCAGGTACTGGAATTCAAATGCAGATGGGAGGGTGGTTATTTACAATCCAAGGATACCTGTGGCAGGATGATACAGCTGCAGGCCTCTATATTTGACTTCTTTCTACTCTTACCCTATACTATGTCCTTTTGGCAGAGGTCAGGAAATTTCTAGAATTCAGAGTAATAAATGCATTCATTTGTAGATGATTGGTTCCCTTTGAACAAACCTGAGTCTACACAGAAGCATAGTTATTAGCTATTATAATGTGCTAGTAAGGCCACATATGTGAAGGTAACATAGCAAAAAACAAAGTATTCTCCACAATTATGATCAAACTGCCATGATGCCTGATCTCACCAGTGGGTGAGAAAATTTTTCTAAGAAGGTTCCTTTTAAAACATAGCTAACTCATACATTCACTAATAAATATCCTGGATTAGTTTCTTAAGATAGCTATGAGACAGAAAGGCTCCTTAGGGAATTAAACATAAGAAAAAAGATCTATCCAAGGTCCCAAGGTCACAAGGTGGAGCCTGGTAAGCGTAGTGAAAGAAAGTTGTATGAAGAGCCATTAGCATTGGGTTCCAGGCCCAACTGTCACCTACCACAAATGGCAAAGGACAACTCTGAGTTATTCTATTTTTTGTCTAAAATTGCCTGCAGAATACTTCATTATGATGCCATTAAGCTAAATGAGATAATTTCCTTGAGAGTTCCCTGCAAATTGCTGAATACCATGCAAATAAAGAGTATCAATATTACTCTTACAGAAATATAAAAATTTAGAGATTGGGTTGTTTCGTGTAGATTGGATATATGGGATTTATTTATTTCAAACAGGTTAGTTTCTTTTGAAACTTTTAATTGAAGTATTGTATATATTTAGAAAGGTGCACAAGTCAGTGTACAACTTGATGAATTATCAAAAAGTGAACAGACCCATGAAATCCCCACCCAGCTCAAGAAACAGAACATTGCCAGCACCACAAGTCTCATTTTGTACCCATTCCAATTACCCACTCTCCTTCCTCCTCCCCAAAGGTAATCACTGTCCTGACATCCAATGCCATAGATTAGTTTTGCCTCCTTTTAAACTTTCTCTAAGCAGAATCACACAGTATAGACTCTTTCCTATTTAACTTCCTTTGTTCACCGTAACTTTTGTGAGATTGATCTCTGTTGTATGTAGCAGCAGCTTGCCATTTTCATTGCTGTATAGTAGTCATATGTCATATATACTAATATGTGAGCATTTACAATTTACTTGTACATTTTTCTGATGATGGACATTAGGTTGTTTCCAGTTTGGGACTATTGAAAATAACACTATTATGAACATTCTCTTAAATGTCTTTTGGTGTACCTGTATATGCATTTCTATTGGAGGTACAGCTAGAAGTGAATTTTTCAGGTCATATGGTTTGTGTGTACTCAGATTTAGTAGATAATGCCACTTTCCCCAATGGTTTTACCAGTTTTTACTTCTACCATCTGGGAAAGGGGTTCTAGTTGCTCTGCATCCCTGCCAACGCTTGATAATTGCCATCTTTTTCCTTTTAGCCATGCTGGTGAGTGTGTAGTGGTAATTCATTACCATTTTCATTTGCATTCTCTTGAATCACATCAGTTTTATATGTCTCTCCAGGAGTAGAACTCCAGTTTTCTGGTGGAATTATTTCTTATAATCATAGAGAATCTTCCCATCTCTATGGGGACAGCTGGTCTTTTTCCTTGGGTAAGGGATTTCAGCAGTTATGGATTAGGTTTGACTATGTACCTCTGTTGTCATATTCAGTAGATTTTTCCATTGGAAAATTGCCCCTGCAAGTTTTCAAAAAAGTAGATTTGAAAAAAATGGGGAAAACAGGGAAAATATTTCAAGAAGTGTATAATAAGAAGAAAAAAGGCATAGAGGCTCTCGCTCAGGACGGCTTAACAAACACTCTTGAGTTTAGCTTCCCTGCTTCCTCCAATCCTTTTGCTAACGACACAAAAAATCAAATGATAAAAATAAATCCATAATAGCCCTTGAAAGCTGGGTGGTGTGCTACCACAAACCAGAAAAGCGAAGAATTTCTGGAACGTGTTATAAAGCAAGTGGGAAGAGATTGACAATGAAACCTAACAAAGCTTAGGAACGATAAATCCTATACAGCCAAAGAGGAGCTCAAAATAGATGAGTCTTTCAAGCACCAAATCATATAAGGAACAAAAGGAGCAGAGTCTGGGAGATGGTGTAGATGTGGAGAGCTGTCCAGGTAAATACAAAGTGATAAAATAGCTGTTCCAGGAATCCAGGAAACCTCTCCAACGCCAAATTATTGAATCTCACATTTACCCCCAAGTACAGGGATATGGAATGAGAATTCCATGCCCAGACTGAACTTGGAGAACAAGCTACACTCATTATAAAGGGAAGTCACCCGGCTATGCAATCCCCCAATAAAATCTGGAGGAACACCAGTAGGGTGACCCTTCTGAGCCCATTTCTTAAAAGTAAAGCCTTTTGAGGACCTGAGCTGTGTAGAGAAAATAATTAAAGAATTTCAGTTCCTTATGGCCTCCTCTCTTGGTGATAAGACTTGTTCCTATGCTTAGGGTGACCACATAATTCCTTGTCCAAACCGGGACACTTCTGAGCATGACCAGAGGAACTGTTAATAATTTTGCTTGGATGAAAGGTTTAAACCAATGTTGTCTAAGATGATCATGGATATGTGGTCATGCCTACCTATGCCACTCCTCCACAGAAATGCGCAGAAATAGTGCATACTTCCTCATGTTTGATAACTGGATCAAATACACTTGCTTGCTGCACGACTGGATAGTATGAAGATTCTGATTTAGGAAAAAAGACAAGTAAAGTAAAAAGACAACTTTTTGTAATAATCAGAGAGAATTAAACACAGATTTGGGCATTAGATTATATTAAGCAATGACTGTTAATTTGGTTGAGTGTGATAATTATTTTTCAATTATGTTTTTTAAGTCCTTATCTGTTAGATTAACACAAGGAGTACTTATAAATGAAATTATATGAATCCAGGATTTGTTTTAATATATTCTAGTGGGGAGCTGGGATAGTGGGAGAAGAGAGTGGAGAATAGCTAAAACCAAATTGGCAATATATTGGTATTTCTTGAAGCTGAGTGATGAGTAAAGGGAGGTATATTGTACTATTATACCTACTTTTGTACATATTTGAAAATTTCATGGTAAAATTTTCAAGTGTCACCACAAGGATTTTTTAAGCTTAAACTCACAAGAAAAACAGTACATGAAAAACAATTACACCCACAAAATTTGGAAAAGTAGCATGAGTAATAAACAATTTAGAGACCCTGGGAAGCTAATCCTAAAGTAACAGTGAGCAAATCTGAAAACATAATTCAGTTTGCTCCATATACTCTCAGAAACGTGTAAATTGGCAGATCATTTACATGTAGAAGTACACATGAATGTGAACTAAGAATAGGAGGATTGGTTGAAAGTCTATTTGAGAAACAATTAGACTTCAAGACTTCTTTCATGCTGCTCAGCCAAAGGTCTGTGCCATTTTCACCCCTGCAGAACATCAGAGATTTTACTGAAGTGTAATACAGAGATCTTCAGGATTGAGAGCCACCAACACCAGGCATCTGAATCAGGTAGTCTATACTAAAAATGAGAAACTTAGTGAAAGTTTGTACATTTATGTTGAAATCCCCAGTTTTTTCTCCCTTAGCTCTGAGGATGCTGGCAGCCAGGCTTACACCATCCAGACAGGAGAAGATGGCACTGAAAAACTGATTGGAATGTCTGCATATGTATGTGACTTGTGACTGGATTATAGGTTTAATTGTAGCATGTTCTTATTAGGCTGGAGCTGGGCAAAATGCTAAAGGAGAGATATTGTCAAGATGATGACACAGGCATATCCTATATAAGCATATGAATTGATAAAACAAATATAATATGAACTCCTGGTAGTTTAAAAAAACTTAAATTAATTTCATATGTGGTGGACATCACCAATATCCCATTCTCCTGCATTTCTTGAGAGTTTCACATCCCAACATTCTTGCAGTTAGACAAGGTCATGTGATTAGTCTGGGCCAATGAAATGAGAGCAAGAGTAATATATAATCATTTCTGGTCTGAAGCGACAAAAAGCCCCTGGATTTTTCACTTCATTCTCTCTCCTTGCCTTAGAGGTTGTTATTGAGATGGTACAGCCACAAGATGAGAGCATTCTGGACTGCTGGGTCAAGTCACGAAGAACAATTGCCCGGGAGAGTCCCTTGATGCTGGAGTAGACTTTGTGTAAGCAAAAGCCACTGGGATTCTGGTGGTGTTCATTACTGTGATATGGGTTAGCCTATTCTGGCCAACACAATATTTTACATGGTTCTATTATAAATGACTTTTACATGTTCATAAAAATAAAAACAACAATTACTGTTCTATCCAAAATTATGGTGTATCTAACTACATGGCAAGCATAGGAGACGTGTTATGTGAGAGTGCTGTGTTGGGTGGGGAGCTAGGCATGTATGCTGGTGTGGTGGATATGTTGGTTGTCAAAGAGCAAAATCCTCTTTCACAGTGAAACATCAGTAAATAGTGCCTAAAATTCAAAGAAATCATACTGGTAGAAGTACGTCTTGTCCTTGGCTCGAATCTTACTTCCTATTTTGGCACAAAGGAAAAGCCCCTCTTGACAAGCACATGAAAGGCAGGTCCATTCAGAACACACATTGGGTGTAACTTTCGTAGGTGTGACGAGGAAAGTTCAGGTCTTTGACACTGGCCGCAAGCCTTTAGGCAATTATACTTGACTGGATTCCCTGATTCATGGTGGTGGACGAGGTGAAGAGGTGGTGGGAGGACATTCCCAGTGGCCAGACATGTGTTTCCTTACCAACTGTTTCCTTGCCACAGTTAATTCAAAGAAGAGTACTCCTCTGACATGAGCTGAGACGATAAACTCTTCTCTCTACTTAATTTGGAGTTGGGCCTAAAGGAGCCTCAACTTAGCATGGTCTGTGTTTTTGAAATAAGACAGTGTGATACTAGGAACTGTGAGGTGTCTCTCTTCCCCACGGTGTTGGCTGAATAGCAAAAGCCAGTGTGCAACATGAGAAGAAAAAAACAGATGCACCCGGATGTAACGTCCCAGGTCCTTGGAACACCTCGGTTCCTGGTCTGGTGAAGCACTGCTTACGTGTGTAACCTAACCCAGCTCCTTTTCATACTTGGAGCCAGAGTTCTGTTGATCAAAGCTATACTTATAAACTGGGACCTAAAAAGGCAGCTTAATTCTCTCCTTTGCCCCTAAAAATATACATTTCTTTGGTGGTTAAGAGGGGAAGACCTCATACAGATTCTCACCTTTGCCTGGACACTTACATTTCTTTGACTGCTGTGCACAACTTAGAACTGGCCCCTGGTCCTTCTTTGTCTAGGGAGCAGTGTAGAACTAACAGAAGAGTTAAATCTTGAACTGGATGATATCACCACAGTGTCTTCTGCGTCATTATGGGCCATGTACTCACAGCACAAAGTTTTATAGGATATAGGGAAAAAACACTACTCTCTCTAACATTTATATTTTTCAGTAGAAGAGACTAACATTAATTATCTGTTTCCCCAATTCTAGAAACTGCTGGAATCCTTTTGCTGACAGTGTCAGCCTGGGTTTACAGCATCCCACTCTCCTGGAAGACAGAAGGAGAGTCAAATGCATTACACTATGAAGATGACATAAGCTAATAAAGAAAAATGATTAATCGATATTTGTGAGCAACACACTGAAGCAAAGAGAAAGTCTGCATTAGCCCCAGAGTGTAAACCGTTTTGTAGAGAGAGCACTTCTGAATCCACTTCGTCATTCTTGATTTAGCAAATGTGAGCTTTTCTTCTTTCTCAGCTAACAGCTAAAATAATTAACACAGAGTTTACATGGACTGGGAAAGTGCTGTATTGAGAAAAAAAGAGAAATTGTACAAACCCTGTGGCCAAGTGGTTTGCTGCCAGAAATAGAACTGTGAACATCAGTTTGATTGGAAATGCTGCCGTGTGGAGTAAAGGTGACTGAGACTCAGAAATCGGCTCAACATTTTCCGATTCACACCCTGTGCAAGGTTCTTGGGCTATCTCATCAGGAGAAGTATGGGGAGGACCAGCGTTTGGTTAAAAATCTCAGAAGGAAGAAATTAGCTACTTAAATCAACATCAAGGAGTACATTAAAACAAATAAAATCTAAAGTGTTTCAGTCGATACTGTCATTCTAAATTCATACGAAAGCTAAATATTTTAAGCTTGTTATACCTTTGTTTGCCTTTTGAACTGAAAGGGATCCGTAAGATCACATAGTTCCTCATTCTTGCTTTAAATGGCAAAGGAAGAGGATGCTCAGAAAGGTTAAGTGTAGGTCCAATTTAAGCAGCTAGTAAAGAGCAGAAGAAAGTATCAAAGCTGGTCCTTCTGGCTCCTAATTAGTGCTCCCTCCATGACACTGTGCTTCAGGTAAAGTCTGTAGGAGTCCCAGTATGATAATGAGGATATTGTCACACAGGAGAAGACCGGTGGTCTCCAGGGAATATCAACTTCCCACTTGTTAGAAGGCAATTTTTCTTTTCCAAAGAGGGAATGATGGCCTTCTTTTTGGAAGCTGTTTGACGGTGCAAATGTGTGAACTTCGAGCAAATTGCTAAAGCAAATGTATTACCTAAGCAGTAAAAAGAAATGGCACAAGTAAAATCAAGTGACTTCATGTACCAATTTTATCCTCTGGAGTCTAAATATCTTGATGATCCTTAAAGAAAAAAAAAATTAGTCTTCTTGTCACCACAATTGAACTGCAACTCCATTACTGAATCAATACTCATGCTAGCAAATATCTGAAGGAGCCTTGCTACACAAATTAAAACAGTTTTGGGAGGGGGGAGTGGGAATTCTGGGAAACTTGGGGAAAATAATGACCTCAAAACAGAATTTATTTAATAGACAGAACTGGGGCTGGGTGGGTGGGGGTGTGGCTGAAGGGGGTGGGAATGGCTTATGTTATGATGAAATTTTTAATAGAAACAGGACCTAGACATTTTGGTTTCAAGACAGAGGATAAAATGATCAAATGGATCTTTTCTCCAAATAAATACTGTTATGCCACATTTTCACGGCCAATAGTGCTCCATTTGTAGGTGTCCCTTGTTTCAAAAACCAATTTGGCTTATCTGTTTTCTCCTCCTTACATATATCTGAAAAGCTGTAGCAGATTCAGAGAAATAGATGACCCAATCACAAAGGCTCAATTCTCCTTTAAATTGACCTTGAGCTTTATAAACCAAAAAGACCATTTGTGTACCTCAGGACAGCATTAAATACAGAAAAAATTAAGTAAAAAGGAAGGCGAGATAGGCAGAATTGGCCAAAGCAAATAAATACTTAGACAGCCAAACCAATAGACACGAAGGCAGAACCCCCATTAAACTGCAGATTTGTTATGGGGCGTAAGTGGTTACAGGAAATGTCTGTTTCGATTAATGCCACACAATCATCAGTCTTTTAGAAGAAATTTGAAAATGTGAACTTGTCCAACTTTTTATGTGGCTTTTTATTTCTGCTCTTTTAATTTGGAAGATTTTGTTGGTTTGGGGAAGAAAGAAGAGTTGGGGTTTAGTCGAGTAGTATATGCGTCAAGGAAAATTTGTTTACTAATAAATTTTAATGTGCTCAGATATTGCTGTTTTTCTAAGTCCTTGGCCTCTGGAGAGGAAATACACTCAACTGTGTGGTGGTATCAGTGGGATTATGGGCTACCAATGAATAAAGCGAAACTGAGTTCTGTATGACTTGTGGCATAAATAAAAACCGTTGCTATCATAAGAGGGAAAGTCCCACAGTTAATGCTCAATGGCTGGTATAGGGTGTGCCAGTTTTTAAATCTCCAACTGCCATCTACTGATGAGGGCTATTTTAAGAAGCATAAAAAGATAAAGAAAAGGTAAGAAAAAAGCAAGGCTAAAGTTTGATTTTACTATGACAATCTGAAATAAACATGTAACTGGAATTTTTGAAAGGTATAACAGGATATAATAATGATATCTTCGATTTGTCTAGTACTTTCTAGGTGCTACGGATAGTGTGGCAGGTTAAAGATGGCAACAAATTCTTTGATATTTCGCCCATGGCAATGTGGGCTCTATAAGTCTTCCTGAAGCTGGGTTGGCTCTGTGATAGCTTTGACCAGTTGAATATGGCAAGCGTCTGTGTTAGTTTCTGGATCCAGCCCTTAGGAAGCCATCAGCTCCTGTTTCCTCTTGCTTAGAACACTCTCTCTGGGAGCCTGAGCCTCCACATAAGAAATCTGATTATTCTGAGAGAACCTGCTGGAAATGTCACATGTAGGAGCTCTGGTCTACAATTCTAGCCTTCCAGTCATCCCTATCATGTGCCAGACATGTGAGTAAAGCCACTTAGAAACTTCCCCACTCCCCCACCCCTGCCTCACATCTCCCCTGCCTAGTTCATCCTCTAGCTAAAAACCAAGTAACTTCAGTTGATGAAGCAGAAGAATGAAGTAGAAGAACTGCCCCATTGAGATCTGCCCACGTTCCTCATCCACAAAATTGTGAGATGTCATAAAACGGTTGTTTTTCAAAGCCAAGAAGTACTGGGGTGGACATCAGAAAACAAAATATGTAACTTGTTTAGATTTATTAACCTACTTAATCCTCATAAAAGTCTAATCAGGTAGGTAATACTATTTGCCACATTTTAGAGAGAAGCCTGAAGAAACTGAAGCTTAATGACATTAAGCAACTTGTCCGCAACCACATTGCTAGTAGAGGGCAGAGCAAGGATTCAAGCTCGGGCGGGCTGATGCCCGGATATACTGTTAGACATGATATTTTCTCCATCTATCCTGGAAAAATTAAATAAAATTACCACTCAATAGATATTCATAAAGAGCTTTGAAATACTGCAAGGCACACTAATAGTGTAATATAGTAGGGGAAGCCTGACCACAGATACCAGTATAGCAGTCCAAACTGATGAAAGAGACACATTCTCTGATCCCCAGTGCAAAATAAACTGCCTTCCTTAGCCCAACCCAGATCCTCTCCAGTTGTTTCTATTTCCTCCTACCTATTAGTTCTTTTGTAACATCTAACCCTATCTGCAATCACCTCATCTAGTGCTTATTGCCTCTCTCCCTTTTTGAAACTTAAGCACAGTGGAGCTGGTATGGTATGGCTTGAACATGCTCATATCCTCAGCTTTATTTCATTCAGTAAAAACTTATTAACTAGATATTGAAGAAATTCTCTCATCTTCTTTAGGTTGGGCTCTTAGCTCTAAAATGCTAAAGGTATTCAGGCTAAAGTATGGAAATGTTGAGGAAAATGGTCCAGAAGAAATCTCTAGGACCATCTCTCCCCTTTTTAGCAAGAGCAAGTGTTCTTAACTTGAGATCAGTGGGTGAGATTCATATAGTTTATAAGTCCTTTAAAATTGTACAAAAAGTATAGGTGTATGAATTTGTGTGCATTTATTTGGGAAAAGGTATCACAACTTTTATCATATTTTCAAAAGAACCCTAAATTCAAAAGTATGAAGAGCTGTGTTTCTAAAAACCATTGTTTCCTGACCTTTTTTTCACTGCCATCGATCAAGAAATACATTTTTCATAAGGATCCAGTACGTGGGCTTGCACACACATAGAAAAAAATGGAAACAGAAGTTTCACGAAACAGTGTTTCCTCTAATTTCATGCTGTGCACTCTGATATTTTCAATTTTATTTTATTCCACTTCAATTTGAAATGCTGGTCTTGACCCACAAAATTGATTTCACAACTCACTAGTGAAAAACACTGCTATAGTGACAGTTGAATTTTTTTTTTTTTTTTTTTTTTTTACCAATTCTAGCTCTCTTATAGATGGAGTGTTAGAATCAGTTAAAAGGAGGAAGTATGGCATCTTGACAGACAGGTGGAGACATATCTGAGGGCAGATGTGAGCTTGTGAACTTCTCATGCTGTGTAGCCGTTTGCTGTCCACTGCCATCTGGGTAAGTTCCCCATTCAGAAAATGCATTCCCGTAAGTGCAATATAAGATAGGACTTTGTGAGTGTAGATATGCATATCCATTTGTGTGCCCACAGGCTTTGAGGGGGCAGAGTGGAGAGGGTGAGGAGTATGAAAGTTTGATCTTTCACAAAGGAAGTTCTTTGAGAGCATACCCTGTGGCGAATCTACAAATCACCTACAGAACTTCACACAGCATCCTGTGGGTACACTTAATAGGGAGGCCGCCAGTACCAGCAAAAGATCACTGCGCTATGAATCAAAAGAAGTGGGTCGGAGTCCTAGTTCTACCACTTGGGCAAGTTACACAAACTCTTTGAGCTTCATTTCCTTATTCTCTAAAGTGATAAAAATAAAGGAAGTCTGTTCACCTAACAGGACTATGGTCGAGAGACAAATGAAACAATGACTGGATAGACCTAGGGGTTCTCTACTATTTTCTCCTTAAACTGGTACCCACTATTTGAGAAGAATTCCAATTAATCTAGTGGTTATTTGCAAATAATCCATATTCATTCAATAAATGTCTTATTTCAGAGTAATAATTTTACAATCTCCTTAATCTATAATTCAGGCATTTCACTTGCTGTTACCCCTTTTCCTTACAGCTCACCACTCCATTTTGTTTTGGTTTTTTTTGAGGAAGATCAGCCCTGAGCTAACATCTGCTGCCAATCCTCCTCTTTTTGCTGAGGAAGACTGGCCCTGAGCTACCATCCGTGCCCATCTTCCTCTACCTTATATGTGGGACGCCTACCACAGCATGGCTTGCCAAGTGGTGCCGTGTCCGTACCCAGGATCCGAACTGGCGAACCCCAGGCCACCAAAGCAGAACGTGCACACTTAACTGCTGTGCCACCGGGCTGGCCCCTCACAACTCCATCTTATCAAGAGAAGAAGCACTCTAATTTCTTCAAAATATGACTAGCTAGTAGCAGCACCTTGGGATGGTGGGAAGTAGAGCTGCTTAATGAGATGGAATAAACGGAGTGGAGAAGAGAATTAATGACATAGAGGCAGGTTAGGTGTGGTAGAAAAATCTGGACTTTGGAGTCAGAAAACTCATTGTTTAAACCTCTGCTGTGTGTTATGGGCTGAATTGTGCCCACGCGCCCACAATTCATATGTTGCAGTCATATGTGACTGCATTTGGAGATAGAGTCTCTAAAGTGGTAATTAAGTTAAAACGAGGCCATTAAGTGGACCCTAAGCCAGTATGACTGGGGTCCTTAAAAGAAGAGGCCACTGGGACACAGACATGCACAGAGGAAAGACCGTATGAAGACACAGGAAGAACGCAGCCATTTACAAGCCAAGGAGACAGGCCTCAGCAGAAAACGACCCTGTCGACACCTCAATCTCAGATTTCTAGCCTCCAGAACTATGAGCAAATAAATTTCTATTTGTAAGTCGCACTGTCTGTGGTACTTTGTGATGACAGTCCAAGTAAACTAATATACTGTGTAACCTTAGGTATGCCGTAAGAATTATATTTGATAAAATGTTCTTTATAAACTATTATGGGCATTTCTTTTGTCTTTATTTTCTCAAGATAAAAGAAAGAGAACTTTGTCATAAGCAAAATCAGGCGAAGCAATTATAAATTTTTGGAAATATAAGCTGCATCCCTGTACTGAGAAAATGAGTAGCTTAAATATCACTTGCGTAAATTCCCTTTGTTTGGAAATCCTTCTTGTTTGTTCTGTTTGGTAAGTATGTATCTTTGGATGAATAAGGGAGAACTGTGTTATTGCAAAATAATGGCAAAAGTGAATTATAACTTGATTTGATAAATAGGCTTCCAATCTTGACCCTGGGGAAAGTAACAAAGCATTGTAACAGCCTGGACACTAGCCTGGTACTCCCTAGGAGCTCAACTATAAGCAAGACCTCTCTGTCATCCCCCCATCACCAAGTAAAGAGAGGCAGCTCTAGGGCAGAGCATCACTCCAACCAATAAAAGCCCCATCCATCCAATGGAGGACTGAGAGAGTCCAGGTGACTTCTGCATAGAGATTGAGCATTGCACTTGACTATGTGGAATAGAAGCCATGTGAAACTCTTTGCCTTGGTATCCTAAAATTTCCTTCTATACTCTATAAAAGAGGGCAACCCAAGGTTTCTTTTCCTCCATGACTTATAGGAGTTTGTGAGAACATTGAAATGTATGTGTCCTTACACACATTGTTGTTAGTGCCTTCGAGTTGATTCCAATTCCTAGCGACCCTGTGTATACCAGAGCGGAACTGTGCCCCATTTGTTTGCACCATCCTCCCAACTTCTGGTGCTATATCACATGACACTCTTCTGATATCCATAGGGTTTCCAGGGCCAATTTTTTCAGAAGTGGGAGGCCAGGTCCTTCTTCCTAGTCTGTCTTAGTCTGGAAACTGCTGAAACCTGTCCACCATGGGTGACCTTGCTGGTATTTGAAATACCATGGCATAGCTTTCAGCATCACAGCAACACACAGCCACCATAGTATGACAACCAACAGATGGGTGGTGTAGTCCTTGATGGGGAAACCAACCTTGGTTGGGGTGGTGACAGCACCAAATCTTAACCACTAGACCACCAGGGCTGACCCCTTACACACATCAAAATAGTAATTGTAGATAACCATGGGTTTAGATATCCACATATCCTTTACCTTTTCAATACTTTTTAAATATCCTAAATTATCTTTTAAATTTAAACTACAAAGAGAAACATTAAATTGGGGGGCAAGTATATCTTAGAATCGCGTTACTTGTGATTTAGTAAACGATGTTGGGAAACATCACGAATAAACAAATTACCATTGATAATCTGAGAATAAAAGCTAATTTAAAAAATGACTCTGCTCTCTCTTTTGTATGATGAATGAATTAGGCCACTCAGAAACCACAGGGGGGGACCTTCTAGGGCACCCTTCTTTGCAGTGGTTAGGCCAGGGCATTAGACATGATATTCTGGATCCTTCACAGATCCTTCTAATAACATGATTGCACACAAACCTTAAAGGTCATACAACAGTTTCCCAAAGAGTTTTCAAAGATCTATGTTTTTAAATCTTCTCTTGCTATGGCAGGGAATTGTCACTCAATCCTTTGAAAGAGAAACTTTCAAAATAAAACTGGGTGTTATTATGTCTTGTGATGCCAGGGATTTCTTTCCACACTCTAGATTTTGAAAATGTGATAAAAGGGGGTAGACAGTAAAATGGTAAATGATCACTAGTTCCCTTTTAGGAAAAACACAAGTTAGAACCACATCTCCAAGGTCTCATAATGGCCTCTAAGTGCTCATATCTCCAAGATACCAATGAATTTAAAGCAATGTCACCAAGATACAGCACCCACAAAATATGTTACGCACACCCTTGATCGACAAAGACAAATCATGTATGTATAAGGCCATACACCCATTTGCAGCCACCTTGCACAATAATTGCATCAGCCATGCCATGGCTTTTGTAGCATTATCAAATTAAAAAAAAATACATAGTCTTTGAAATCAGACGCATATCTGCATTCAAATTTTGGCTCCACTACTTAGTGCTATGTGGTCTCATGCAAGTTATACCACTCATTCGAGAATGATTTATTTATTGTGTTTTAGGAGCCAGGCACTGTGCTGGGTGCAGGGGGTGTAACTAGGAGCATAATAATCATGGTCTTTGCTATTATGGAGTTTAGTCTAGTGAGGCTAGAGGCATTAAAACATGACCACAGAAATAAATGTAACAAAAGGAAAACCCAGTAAGTTACACATATCCCCTACAGCTTTTTAACCAGTTCTGGTGGCTGGATTGTCTTGAGGAGACCAAGGCATGTTGGGTGGAGGTTTGTAGGTAGAAGCAGGACCAGAGAGAACGTTATGTATTCTGAAGGCAGGATGTGGATGTTACTGCCTCAGGGAGTTGGGAGTGTGAATTCTAGGAGGCAAGTAGTACACCTGCATTGGCTGGACCCTTCTTGGTGGTGGAGCCAAGGTGTGGAGGGACAATCAAAGCTTTCAAGAAAAGTTCCCACCGAACTTTGCAGATCAGGATTTTGGAATGAAATGTTATGGTACCATGGTGATCCTTCTTTTGGCCTCCAAATCTTAAGAAGTGCCTCCAAAATGTTTTGTCTTGTTTTTAATAAATCTTAAGTCATTTTGGACTTGTAGTAAACAATTATGGGGCTGGCCCGTGGCCAAGTGATTGAGTTCACACCCTCCACTTCGGCGGCCCGGGGTTTTGCTGGTTTGGATCCTGGGTGCAGACACAGCACCGCTTGTCAGGCTATGTTAAAGCAGCAGCCCAAATAGCACAACTAGGAGCACTCACAACTAGAATACACAACTATGTACCGGGGGGGGCTTTGGGGAGAAAAACTAAATATGACAGGTCTAGGCCTACATAAGAATCAGCAAGGGCCTGGGACAAAATCTATCCATGTATGTGAAAGGACAGTGGGTATGACATAGACAAATGCAGATACAGATGTGAATATAGATATAGTTATATGGAAACACTGCTATGAGAGCAGAGAGCAAAATAACCTAGTTTAGCTGGATGAGTTGGGGAAACCTTGAGAAGCAGTGTTTTAGCAGAGACCTAAATGAGGAGTAGGAGTAGCCAGGCAAATTCTGAGGGACTTCTTCAGCCAGCCTGGGCGGAAATAGCACATGTGAAGGCGAGAGAAGTATGCACATTCCAGAAGGGAAAGAGTGTCCTGAGTCTGGAGTGGCATGAGCAGGGAGAGTATAGTAAAAAGAGGAGGCTGGAGAAGCAGGTGGCATGAGAACAGGCAGGGTATGGTGGGTCAGCTTCCACAGAACTGCGCAAACCAGAATTTTACAGGGAGGAGCAATGTGAATCAATATGCATTTTTAAAAGGTAATTCTGACTACTATGTAGATTGGATGGGAGCCAGAATGGAAGGAGAACCATTACTGCAGGAGGCTAAGTGAGGGATGACAGTGCCTTGAACTAGCAGGTTGACCCTGGAGATGGAGCTAAGTGGACTGTGTGAGTTGTACCCCAGGGGTAGAATCAATAGGGCTGGTAATGATGTATATGTGAGGTGAAAGGATGGCCAACTTACCAGCAAAATGAGGGATAAAAAAGGATCTACCGCACAGACTCACGGGGAGCATTAAACAAGATAATGCATGTCAGCTGCACACAAGAAGCATTCAATGTATGTAGGTTGTTATGATTATAAAGATAAATGCAATAATAAGCATTTTTAAATGATTTGCAGTCATTCTAAATTACCCAGAAAGTGAGTATCTTTATACCAGTTGGGAGTCAAGGAAAATTGAGGGGTGGTAATTGGCTAATTTTGAACCATCATCTCCCCTTAGACACACACAGCTTTGAAGGTACTGTCATTTTTCACTTGTTTGGAATGACTGCCTCACAACTTCACCACATCCTGAAAACAACCTCAAGCAGGGGGAGAATTGCTTGGGTTTTTGAACGCCCGCCAGGGAATCAAAGAGATGACAGAGTAAAGGAGGAAGAAAACTTTCATTAAAGGTTTGCCTCCACGTAAGTAATCCAAAGCATCCATAAAGTGGGTGTATTCCTTATGACTCAAACAATAAACTCAGTTGAAGCATTGGAGTAACCTAACTTTTGCCTCTATATCTTGAGATCATAATTCTGAGAAAAAGTAATGCAGTTTTCTTACATGACAAATGCTTGACCTTTTGTAAAGATGTCATTTTCTCAACACGACTACAGGAATGACAGGGGAGCTGGAGGGTCAGAGAAGCCAATGAATGCTATTTGCATCTTAAGAAAAAGAAAATGTAAATTACAAAAGTGCTATTCAGGAGACAGAAAACTCGATCTCCCCTGGTCACTCTTCCAAACCGATAGATCACCCCCGCCCCCGGCTCATCATCCAAGACTTCTGGTTGTTTCCTCAAGCAAAATAAACATTAAAGGGTAATTTTTTCCCCCCTGAGGTTTCTACAGGTGTCTTTCTACTTGTGAGCCTTGCTGTTTTTAAGTTTTCAGTAACAAGCAAAGAAGGAAGCAAAGGTACTTCAGAGGAGTCCACGCTCGGGTCACAATAGTGCAATAAAATTTCTCAAGGCTTCTGGCAGGGACAACAGCAGATATACCACTAACCCTGACCATGGCGGACTCAGCAGACTTTCTGAAAAACAGAACAGACTCACTGAGTCACCCGAGTTTGTCTCCCTGGTTTTCATCGATTTATTCTCAAAGTTTCTGCAACAATTAATTGGTCATTATTTACAATATCCTTCTGGGGTGAATCAATGCTATTATCCCTGGTGTAATTCAATACTATGATATGATCTCAATAACTTTTCAGTCTATTTACTATGTTCTCTGGTCTGCAAGGATGTCTTACTGCCATGACAGCTTTTAATGCAGGTTTGCTACTGATATTTAAAAAAAAAAAGTCTTTATGCTACTGGGTTTCTCTACTAACGAGTAAAATGATGCCCTGCCAATCTACAACTTAACAGGGTTAGGTCTTTTAATACCTTTAATGAGATTGGCTGTCAGCTGCTCCAAGGGTGCAAGACTGTTAGAACAGTCCACCACTTCGCACATGTTGTCCTAGTGCCCCCTCTGGAGCTGCAGAGAGCACTTGGAGTCTCCTGCCACCTTCTGACACAGGAAAGGGCTGAGAGGTCTAATGTAGATGGATGAGCGATCCTCTCTTTGGGGTGATAAATGCCTCCCTTGCAACACTGCTTATTTGTGTATACAACTAAAAGTCCCTTAGCACAATATATTGTAAGCATCTGCCTCATCGGAAGCAAACCTCTATTCATTTTTGTGTGCTGTGTGCCAGTCACAGAATGTGCTTTCAAAAATACGTGATGGATTGAACTGAATTCTGTTTAAATCAGGAATACCATGCCCATTTGGCTTTCTTCTTTTCCCCAGGTCAATAAAATGGCAGCTAACCCGGTTGTTATTTTTCAGGTGCTCTCAGCTGAGAGTGGCAAAAAGCCAGGTAGGTGTGATGAGAACTGATGTATTCCTCCTGTTCCCAGGCTTCTGGGTCTCTGCCACAGGAGAGAGTGGCAGTGAGCCAGAAATGGAAGCCAGAATGGCAAGGGGAGGGTGAGTCTCTGTTTTATACTAAAGTGTCCATAATTATAACTTACTCAAAGCAAGAATGCTAGTACTAAGAAATGGATTAGATGCATTCACAATTCTGGAATAGTCTGACAGAATCATCATAGGTTCAGAAGTCAAACCGAGATGAGAGAAAAGTTAAAACACCTGGAGTTTCTGTTACCGCATTTTACAACTTAGTTCCAGGAAATCTCTGCATTTGACTTTTTTGATTCAGGATCTGTAAACACTTTTAAAAATAAAAACGATACCTGATATGAGTCGTGACTTTCCTTGTGATCCCAAGTTTGCAACATCTGTACTGACAAAGGTAAGTTGAAAGACTACAGGGGAGAGAGTCTGGGTGGCCTCTCATATAGCAGTGAAGCCACATGGCAAGAGCTCAGCTGCAGAAGAACAAGGCCTGTGCCAATTCCAGGGTGAGCAGCAGCTCTCATGGCAGCAGCAGGTGAGCAGGAGGTCTCTAGGAAAGGAAGAGATGTCACTTCTGACATCTGAGGTTTACAGTGAAAGATTCGTTGTAGATGTGGTTAATTTTGTTATTATTAAAAACACAAACAAATCACACACACACACAATCTGGAAATATTAGTAATTTCTGTCCACCCCATAAGGCTGTAGGATCAAGGGAGATCACATACATGAGAGCTTTTTACAAACTGTAAAGTGCTATAAAATATCCTTGAATTTATATTTATGGTCAGGAAGTATAGACTTGTAACTAGAATAAAGCGAAGTGATAACATGAAGTGATTAGTTAGAAGTGTAAAGATAAAAGCTAGAAAACTGTTCAGGAACTAAATCAAAATTATGGTAACATCAGCAATAAGAATGCTGAATGTGATCTTATTTACATCACTGCTGAAGTCTGGTAGAGGCAGAGAGGCATTTGAATTTTGTGTAATTGTCAATATATTGTTTATTTAATACTCAAAGTTTGTTTGCTTAGCAAATATCACAAATGCTAAGCTAATTTTGGGAATCCATAATAGCACCTTCCTGTAACCCCCCAATCTCTGCCCCATGCTTTAGGTTTCATTTTCTGTTCATTATGTATTGCTCTCAAGGTTGTAAGGGAAGGAATAGAAAGGATGAGTCAATAATGAATATTCTTGCCAGAAAAATAAACACTGAATTGGACTGTTGTTAATAAAAGTATCACATGTAAAAACAAATGAGATAATTTTCTGCCCTACTTGGCATTTAATAGCCCTCAGCATTCAGGGTCTGAGCTTTCTTTGTTAAAGTACACCAAGAAACTGGAAGAAATTCAGAGAACAGCAACAAAATTAAAGTTCAGTTAATAAACAAGGGTTGAGAGAATGGGGCAATCTTGGTTTTGACATAAACAAAACAGTTCACATGGTAAAAGGTCAAGGGAAGATAGATGATAAATTTAGAACCACTTTACATAGCAAGCAAAAGATAAAATATCTTGCATTAAAGTTCTTACTGGTAGGACCTATTGTTACAAAAGAAAATACACAGCGACGTCAATTATCCAGTTTCATCTGAGTGTGAAAAGGTCCCATTTTTAAGAATTAGCTTGAGGATCATAATTGCAATCATCCATAATCCCAAACTGTTTGATATGCCCAAGTCACTTCCATTCTTTCTTTTTTTCTATGAATGGCAGAAATAAAGATGCAAATAACCTGGATACCATCCCTCAATGCTAATAAAATGCTAAAATGTAAACAGTGCAAAATAAAGATAGACATTACAGAATAAACAATTTGTATTTTATTGCTAAATCATTCAAAATCTCATGGAAATGTAACCCCTGTGGTATTGTAAACAGTAACACCCAAAACCATGACTGCCGAGAGACTATTTAAAGATATTTCATGGGGAATATCATGACTTCCATGTTTCTGCACAGTGGGCAATTTATTTTCATTTTGGACTCCAGGCAGGAAGTGCTTATTCCTGCCAAAGAAGATGTAAAATTTCCCCCTCTCCCGTTGCCACTGAGGTTGCTGCTACTACAGAGGGACCGGAGCTGCCAAAGAGAACATAGATCCAAATGGAAGACTGAGCCATGTGAGAAGAGGGTCACATCAACACACGCCACAGAGAGCATTTGCTGAGATTTTGGATAAAATCAGATCTTCTAAAAGAAAGTATTTCTAAAAGAAAGATTCAGTACATTACACACTCTGATTAATTACATATGCATAAAATAAAAGGTAATGATAAAAAAGTAAGCAACAGACATTCTCCTGAAGATCACACAGGACAAGAGAAATACGAGGAACACAGAAAAGGATCCAGCTGAGGCCGGATGTATTTCCTCAGCTGATGTAGGATTATTACTAGTCCCTCAAAGAGAAAACTTGATAAAATATGGCAGATGTTTCTCATTTTAGAAAAATGCTTCTAATATAAAAATAGAAAACAATTTTGTAAACATTGCAAAATAGTATTTATAAGAAACCAACAGAAAATATTAAAAGGTGACACACTAAAAGCATCCCCAATAAGCCAGGAGCAGGAAAGTTGTGACTGAAGGTGACCAATAGTTTGGAGAATTTAGTTCATGCAACAAATTTCGGAAAGGAGTTCGCTAATTAAATTTTGGAAAAGAAGAGACAAAATGGTTATTATTTGTACATAATGTAATTTTATGCCTAGGAAATCAGAAATAAATAGCTAAAAATTTATTTTATTATTATTTTAGAAATAGTGTCACGAGTGAGAAAGCATAAAGGATGGAATACATAAGATTTCATGATTGATTGCATGTTGGCAGCAAAAGTAAAGGAGAGTGGGCGAAGTCCAAAGTTTTAACTGTGATCGTGAGTCTACATCTATCTCCAACACAACCACTTTACTGCAGGCCAACATCACCTCTGGCCTGGGTTACTGCACCAACTCCATTCTTACCCCTCCAATCAATTATTCTCACAGCTGTTGGATTAATTAATTATTTATTTTTTTTGCCAAGGAAGATTCACCCTGAGCTAACATCTGTGCCAGTCTTCCTCTATTTTGTATTCAGGTCACTGCCACAGCATGACCACTGATGAGTGGTGTAGGTCCGCACCCAGGAGCAGAACCCAGGTTGCCGAAGAAAAGCATGATGAACTTAACCGCTTAGGCCGTGGGGCCGGCTCCCATAATTTTTTTAATTGAGATATAATTGACATATAATATTACATTAGTTTCAGGTATACAGCAAAATGATTCAATATTTGTATATATTGTGAAATGATAACCACAATAAGTCTAGTTAACATCCATCACCACACATGAGAAGTTTTCAGATCTATTCTCTTAGTAACTTTCAAATATACAATACAGTATTATTAACTATAGTCACCATGCTTACATTATATCCCCAAGACTTACTAATTTTATAACTGAAAGTTTGTACCTTTTAATCACCTTCATGCATTTCACCCACTCCCTATCCCCCACCTCTGGCAACCAACAATCTGTTCTCTGCATCTATGAGTTTGGTTTTGTATTTTTTTTAGTTTCCACATCTAAGTGAAATCATACAGTACTTCTCTTTCTCTGTCTGACTTATTTCCTTAGCATCATACCTTCAAAGTCCATCCATGTTATTGCAAATGGCAAGATTTCATTCTTTTTTATGGGTGAACAATATTCCATTGTGTATATACGCCACATTTTCTTTACCCATTCATCCACTGATGGGCACTTAGGTTGTTTCCAAATTTTGGCTATTGTAAATAATGCTGTAATGGATATGGGGGTGCATATATCTTCTCAAGTTAGTGTTTCCTTTGGATAAATACCTGGAAGTGGAATTGCTGGTAGTTTACTTTTAATTTTTTGAGGAACCTCTATACTATTTTCCATAGCGGCTGCACCAATTTACATTCCCATGAGGGTTCCCTTTTCTCCATATCCTCACCATACTATACTTGTTATTTATCTTTTTGAGAATAGCCATTCTAACAGGTGTGAGGTGGTATTGTGGTTTTCATTTGCATTTCCCTGATGAGTAGTGATGTTGAACACCTTTTCATGTACCTGTTGGCAATCTGTGTGTCTTCTTTGAAAAAATGCCTATTCGGATCCTCTGCCCATTTTTTAATTGGATTGTTTGGGGGTTGTTGCTACTGAGTTGCCTGAGTTCTTCAGACATTTTGGATGTTAACCCTTTATCAGATATATGATTTGTAAATACTTTTTTTCATTCAGTAGGCTGCCTTTTCATTTTGTTGATAGTTTTCTTTGCTGTGCTAAAATAACTTTAGAACTAGCAAGTGAGTTCTCTAAAGCGGCTCTATATAAGAAAATACACAAAAATCAGTACTTTTCCTTTATGAATAAAAAAAGTTTAAAGTTGGAAAATAAAATGCAGAAAAAGATCAAATTTATACTGGCAACAAAATTTGCTAATGCCTAAGTACAAATTTAAGAAGAAAGCAATAAAAACTATAAGAAATCTATACAGCCTTACTAAAGAACATGCAGGAAGAAACATACCATTTTCCTAGAAGGGAAGACTCAACTCCATTCAGATATAAAGGATTTATATTATTACATAAATTTAATGATACTCCGAACTGAAGCTTGAGTTTTGCTTTGAAATCTGACAAATGAATACAAAAATTAAAAAAATTTTGAAAGAGAATAATGAGAAGAGATGTAGCCCACCAGATATTAAAGTGTGTTTCCTTGTTATTATAAATATAAAGTCTAATACAGATAGTAGAATTGAGTTCAGAAATAATGTAAGTATATATTACAATCTATACACGATAAATTTGGCATTTCATATGAGTAGGGAAAGGATGTTTTATTCACTAAGCAGTATTGAGACTGTTAGTTGTCATACGAAAGGAAGAGTTGAATTCTTATATCACTCTTATACCATAATAAAGGATAGATCATTCAAGAGGTAAATGTGCAGAAACAAAACTATAATCATACCAGAAAGAAATATCGGAGAAAATTTTTATAATGGAAGCAATACAAGTCAAAATAAGTCAGTTATCATTCTTCATGTGTCAGCTTGGCAAAATTAAAAAGATTAGGATTGATTTAAAAGTGGAGAAACAAATACTCTTTTATATTGTTGATGGGCGTATAAATTGTTAAAAATATGCATACTCCATGACCCAGAAATCAGACTACTAAGAATCTATTCTTTGAAAATAATGGCAAGAATATCCAGTCAAAGAATATCCATTTGTTTGCAATAGCAAAACACTGGAAAGAACTTGAAAAGCCACTAGGGAGTAATTAAAGACATCATAATACACATGTAGAATGGAATACTGTGCAGTCATTAAAAAGCATGAAGTAGATAACCTGGAAATATATCCTGAACACGGGTTTCCCCCGCTATCTGAAAGTGGAGCCTTCCTATGAAACCCTTTGTAAGCCGAAATGGTGTAGAGCAAAGAAGTAATTACCTTAGGACACATCTTGCTAACAGGCACACAAAATTAATTGGGATAAAGCACAGTTGCTCACAGACACAGTTCAAAGCTATGGCAGCTCAGTGCTGAGATGCTGAGTGTAGTTCCCAGGAAAAGAGAGGGTGGTGCCAACCTCGTTGCTCAGGGTGCGAGCTGCCTCTATAAGCTTTCAGGGCAAAACAAACGCTGAACACTATTTTCGTTTTTTGCCTTTTTTCATAAAAGTGAAATCCTCTGATTTCTTTCAGTTAGTGAAAACAAGTACTAGTACAGGACTTTCATAAAACTGAAGTGGCATAAAGCAAACTTTTGAAAGTGGGGGATACCTATATACTGTTTAATGCTAAAAGTAGTCTTTCAACTATTGTGTACAGCATGGTTCTGTTGACAGGATTAGTTGGTTACTGTAAGGAGAGCAGGGAGAATGGCTGACTCTGCAACCCTCCAGCCCTATGTATCTTGCCCCTGCAGTTACAGCAGGGTTTGTCTCCAGGAGTGAACGGTGTTTGGGTCAAAGAGTTATGATGGTAGCCCAAACAGGTGATGACATCATGGAGGACTAGGCAGATGTCAGGGCCAGAAAGCCAATTGCCGAGACATTATTCCCATCTCTTCACTCTAGCTGAAAACAAGTAAAGCTTAAGCCCTAGGCAGATGATTCTGCCCTTCCTCTCAGACTGGCTACCAACAGTTTAGTTGGAATTCTCAACCATGTCAATGAATTTTGAAGAAAACCAACACCATGAGAAAAAAAACATGAAAGAAATGATATGTGAGTAAAAATAACTACTTATTCAATCAGAAAAGATATCTGAAATAAAATTTAATTATTCTTAAAATGATGCAGGCACGTATTTCATCTACAAAGTATGGATAGAAGATTATGACAAAGAAGCAATATGTATCTGTTGAAATTAGACAAAAACAAAGCTTGATATCTAGCCCGATTAGCCACAGCTGAAGAGCAAATTTGCGAGTTGGAAGAGAAGGTGGAAGAGTCTTCCCAGAACACTCACAAATGCTGAAAGTTTAAAAATAGAAAAAGAATTATCATTAAGAGACAAGGAGGACAATTCCCAAGAGGTCAAAATCCATCTAGTATGATTTCTGGAAGAAAAGCCTGGAGAGAATAAAAAGAAAGCCATTGAACAAAAAATCTGGAAGGATATAATCAAAAAATAATTTATAGCAATTACCGTGAAGTGGAGTTGAAGGGGGATGGGAGTAGGTAAAGGAAATTTATTTTTTTTGAGGAAGATTAGCCCTGAGCTAACTTCTGCCGCCAATCCTCCTCTTTTTGCTGAGGAAGAATGGCCCTGAGCTAACATCTGTGCCCATCTTCCTCTACTTTATATGTGGGACGCATGGCTTGCCAAGCTGTGCATAGATCCGCACTCAGGATCTGAACTGGCAAACCCCAGGCTACTGAAGCGGTGCGTGGGAACTTAACCGCTGTGCCACCAGGCAGGCCCCAAAGGAAAATTTTTTAATGATTTAAAGTGCTTAGAACAAGCCATAGTGGTCTAGTAGTTAAGATTCAGTTTCTCTCACTGCTGCGGCCCAGGTTCCTTTCTTGGTCATGGAACCACACTGCCCATCTGTCAGTTGTCATACTGTGGCAGGGGCTCACGTAGAGAACTGAGAACTAACAACTGGGATACACACAACCATATACTGAAGCTTTAAAAAAAGAAAAGTGCTGAATGATCTTAAAATTTCGTGTGTAACTAAAAACTATCTGTATAGAAAGTATGGGCTCAGTTATTCACAGAAAAATATTTTTATTATCTTATTAATCTTAAAGAATCTCTACAAGTATGTTTGCAGGTGGCTACCCAGATCAGGTCAACATTTGCTAGCTGTTAGAATCACTATTCTATTGTCCAAAGGAAGTAAAAACATCTTACGAAATTCTACCTTAATGAGGCTTACTCTGTGTTATATACTATCAGCTAAATAAACTTATCACTATAATTCTGCCTCTGCTGATTTTAGTGAAAGCAGTGGCGATTGTTAACACAAAGAATTTGCTTCACTCTACTATAGTCATTCTCATGCCTGTTCGTTTGGTTTGGTGATAGTCCCAAAGAGATGGAATGTGAGAGGCCACGTCATCATAACAAGAAGTAGAATCTTGAAGAGATTATCTGGATGATTCTGGGAGACCTCCTACTTATCATCTTGGGCATTTATTCCAAATGATTGATTTGTTAATATACTATAACCATTTCCTAGTTCTTTTCAATTCTTATAGCTGTAGTCTTATCTTAAATAAAGGATGAGGATCTCTTCATCTTTTTAGATAACCACGAGTCACATCCTGACAAAGAAATAGAGAAGAGTTTCCCCTTCAGCCTGAGTAATAAGATGATGGAGATTTTTATGGTATATTTGTTGAAAGAAGCATCAGGGAGGCTCCCTGTACTGTCACTTGCCACTTTCACCCCTATCTAATCTTTGCTTCAGAACTGTATTTTGGGGTCCACAAATCAAATATAAACTTTCTCACCTCATGTCAAAGTATAGAACACCACCATTTCCCATTTCTATTTTTTCAAGTGGGGGAAAAATAGCTACTTGAGAACAGCACCTATGATGGAACTGATGCCAGGATGTAGGTGCCAGAGCAGCAGGACACAACAGAATCACCAAAAGCAGTGCTGACAAGGGAGGTGAGTGAGCACAAAAGACAGTGCCCCTTACATTTGGTGTCTAGTAAGAGACTAAAGTTTGGCTTTTCCATAAAATAAGTAAATATTAGAAGAGGCCTGGCTCAACACCGAAAAAAGTTAGAAGTTGAAATGAGCTGCAACATCTGCAATTTTTTTTTTAAGATTTTATTATTTCCTTTATCTCCCCAAAGCCCCCGGTACATAGTTGTGTATTCTTCGTTGTGGGTCCTTCTAGTTGTGGAATGTGGGACGCTGCCTCAGCGTGGTTTGATGAGCAGTGCCATGTCCGCGCCCAGGATTTGAACCAACGAAACACTGGGCCGCCTGCAGCAGAGCAGGCAAACTTAACCACTCGGCCACGGGGCCAGCCCCCAACATCTGCAATTTTTTAACTTCTTTTATGAAATGCCAAGTAATAATGGAGCCAAGAATCATGAAGATTCAGGAGGTGAAAGTATCCAAGGTAAAAAACGAATTATTCCGAAAGTTATTTCACAAGCAGTTTCCTAGCACTGGCAGTTCCTTAGCAGCTTCTTGAAAGAAAGGCCTGTGCTAATGTACACACGAGCAGCAAATCTCCCGGAATTTTCCACAGAGTTGCTTCACTTCTCTGCTTTGCTCCTGTTACGAAGACTTGATCTCCCAAGTGACATTCGTTCACCAAAATCACCACAACTGAATAAAAGACAAACAAAAGCAAGTAGTGTCAATCCTGAAGTGACGTGAACTGTGACAGGAATTTTTTCTTTTGTTGTTTTTCCTTAAAACAACTCCAAAGCCTCAGTGCCATCGTGTTAGGTTTTAGAGGTTTAGTCCTTTGAGAGGGAAAACCGCCTGTCCCTCTGTTCCCCTGCAGGCGAGGAACGTGGTCAAGCCCTATTATCTTGAAAGCACTTCTTTGGCAATTCTCAAGACCACATTTCTCAATCCAGTGGTGTTGTTGAGCAAATGCATGTGTTCTTCAGAATCAAAATGACTGTCCACAGGGAATAAGGCTCCCCCTGTCCCTTTTAAGTCCTTTTTTGTGTACTTTGAGACAGAACATTTGGGACATGGCCCATGTAAAATGTCATATATCTCAGAAAAAGTTGATACTTAGCCAATGGCAGTTGCTTTAAAAAGAGCCAGGCTTGGTCTCCTTAAAAGTCTTTGTTCCATTTTCCCGTCTAAATGTTGGGTGTTGTCCTCTAACGTCCATCAGAAATCCAGTGGTTTTTCTCTCTTTCTACCATCATTTCAAAGACTGATTTTATATTAATAATTGACACTTTAGTATGAATGAATTTAATCATTGTAATTGTTCCTGGGAAATTTGCATTTAAGTCTTGTTTCTAACTGTGCAAAAAGATATTTTGTCCCTCATTAAATTAAGTTTAGGCATCATATAAACTTGGCCATTAAGAATTCTCATCATATTGCATGATCTTTCTCTTATATAAGAGAGAAAAGAAACAGAAGCCTGACTGGACTATGGCAGTGACTGAGGGAGTCCAGAGCTAATGGAGAGCAGAATACTGTGGCTTCCAGCAGCAGGTGTAGCTTCAGCACCCTGGGCCCACCTGCTCAAGCCCCACTCATCCTGCCCGTTGTTTTCTTTCCTCTAGTCTTATCCATTGGCTCTCTTGACCCTTTATCATTCTTTTTCTCAAGAACATCATACCTCAGTGATCAAAACCCATTTACCCTGTGCTTTGTTCCCTCCCTCAGGTTTATCTAAACCCCAGGTGCTTAGAGAATGCAACATCCACATGGTTTGGAAGTTCTACTTCCCTAAACCCTTCATTTTACAAATTACTCAAGTTGGGATTTCTGAGCGTGGAAAAGGATCAGGAAGATTTGAGAAGGATAACAGTCAAACAAATACGAGGAGGAAGATTAGAACACTAGTGTCCTCCAACCTGAAAAGCAAAATGTACCCATATAGTCCTCCTCCTTTCCTTCCTTACCACCACCTCCAAACCTTGAAGAGCCAGAGACAACCCAGAGCAGGAGGGAGCAAAGCTCAAAGCAGGGAGAGAGAGAAAAATTCAATGACAAAAACCTCACGTCTTCCGCATTGTGGATTCCAGCTGGTGGCAGGCCAGAACTGAGAAAGCTTATTTAGCTACAATGAAGGAAGAATTCATATTAATACACTGGATGGAATCTATTACTAAAACTAGACCATTTAGACCATTTCTGAGTTTGAAAGTGATCAGAATTAAAGTAAAGAAGATGTGGTGTATATACATATATATACACACAATGGAATGCCACTCAGCCATAAAAAAGATGAAATCTAGCCGTTTGTGACAATATGGGTAGACCTTGAGGGTATTACACTAAGTGAACTATCAGACCGAGAAAGACAATTTCTGTATGACTTCACTCATATGTGCAAGATAAACAAACAAACAAACATATAGATACAAAGACCAGATTAGCGGTTACCGGGGGGTAGGGGGGGTGGGCAAAAGGACTAAAGGGACACGTGTGCAGTGACAGATAGCAACTAGACTTTTGGTAGTGAACACAAAATATAATGATGTACATCTGATATTTATATAATGTTATAAACCAATGTGACCACAATAAAAAATAAATTTAAAAAAAAAGAAAGAATAAAAAAGTTATGGGATAAGTCCGAGATATCAGACAGGGTAAAAAATAGAAACACTTCATTGAGCACTTTAAAGGGACAGTAGGAGAAACAGAAATAGTGTCTTCAGTATGCGTCCTAAGGACAGGTGCACACCACCATACTTTGACATAGACTGTACTTAGTTGGTTTTCATTTAGGAGGAGCTATATTTGAGGCAGAACTGTCTATGAACTAAGATGACAATGGCACTGATATTTATGTTCTTTAATTTGTCATTGTTTTTGGAGAAAGCAAATCCAATCCAGAGACTAATGTGTCAGGTATACTGAATAACAAGGAGTCAAAAAGGGTTCAGTACAATAATTAGTGATACCAATAATTTATGTTAAAACTTGATGAAAGAGCAAAATACAAAAAACAGTATCAGCAACCTTTATTGTAAAAATCTTGTCCCCAGTCCAGGGTGAAGATAACTTTGAGCTGATGGGGAAAAGTCCCCGGGGAGCTGCTCTAGGCTTAGATGAGGAGACAGAAAGAGTTTTGAGGAGTCTTAGAATGAGCATCTTTCTTCTTTAATGAATTACAGAAGAGGAGAGCATCAGTAGAATTATTGGTGAGAATGGCCACAACAAGGTGGCTGACAGAAGCAGGGGTGTTGCTTGGTTTCTTTCTCCAAACCAATGGATTCCTAAGTAAAGATTTTACTTTATAAAATAAATTTAACAGAATTCAGACTCCAGTTCTGGTGATTTTAAAACATTTCAGCAAGTTTTTTGACCATGTTTAAGATATCTCATCAAGAGATATCCCCTCCTCTTGGATATACACTGATCTTGGTGACTCTTTAAATAACAGAATCAACAGTGATTCTGCATAAATTTTGAATCTAGGTCTTAAAAAGAGAGACAACGTCCACCTGGCTCTCTCTTGGAATGTGGCCTTGGAGCTCTGACGCCATGTAAGAATTCCAACTATTCTGAAGCCACTGTTCTGGAGAGAAATAAAGAAAGAACATAGACAGAGATGCATGTGGAGCCTCAGATGTTCAACTCTTCCCAGCCGTGGTGCAAGAGGTGAATAAGCAAGCTGGCAGATGATTCCGGCCCCAGTCACTATCTGCCTGCAACTGGGAGAGAGGCCCCGAGTGAGAACCGCCCAGCTCAGCCCAATCCACCCTAGAAACATGAAAAATAATGAAGAGTGTTTTTAAGCCACAAAATGTTGTTTTGAGATGGTTTGTTAAATAGTAAATATTTGGAACACTGGTATTCAGCAGTACTTTACAAGCAAGGCTGGACAAATAGTCACCTGTATGTAGAAAAAATTATAGAAATTCAATGTATACATACTTGTTACTGAATCTCTTAATATTTAGTTTGGTATATTCTTTATACTTCACCCAAAATTAATTTAGCACTACATGCATTTGATTTATAAACATACAAATAAACATATACCTGAGGGTGCTTCTCAAAATATTTCACTGATAAGTATGTGCCATAAAAATATGTTTGGAAACCACTGGTGTGGTGGACCAGACCTTTAGCTAAGAGCCTGAAGATTGGGTTCAGGTCTCCATTCTGTCCTGCTAGCTTGTGACACTGAGTACATCTCTGTACTAGATTCCCCATCTGCAAGTGAGAATTAATGATAACTACATCACATTTGTAAAGGCAATTTTCAAAATTGAAAAGCAATAGAAGAATAAAATGTCTTACTAAATTGCATTTCCCCAAATTTTACTGTTTTAGGAAAAAGCTATGTGACATCTCGGGAACTAAGGTAGGCATCATCATAAGCTTTATTTATTTTTTTAAGGCAAAACTCAAATTAATTTTATTCTGGAAAGCTAATTAAAATACATAAATATATGCCCATATCATCCCTCATAAAATTTTAGAGGTACTTTAACCCTTTCTCTAATATTATCATCGGCATTCAGCTCAAAATGTTGTCTATATAAGCCTTAGGTTTGAAGTCTGATTTTGGTTTTTTAAAAAATAAACGTTCTTTTTCAAAATAGATTTAGATTTACAGACAAATTAAGAAGATAGTACACAGAGTTCCTGGACCCAGTTTCTCCTTTTATTAATATCTTCGTTTAGTATGGTACATTCATCACAATTCATGGATCAATTCCTAAAATCCTTTTTCAGTTCCAGGACCCCATCTAGAATGCCACATTACACTTAGCTGTTATGCCTCTTTAGGCTCCTGTTGCCTGTGACAGTTTCTTAGACGTTTTTTGCTTTTGTTTAACAACCTGGACAGCTTTAAGAAGTACTGGTCAGGAATTTTGTAGGATCCCCGTGTCCTGGAATTTGCCTGATGTTCTTCTCATGATTACACCGGGGTTAGGGGTTTTGGAGGAAGACTATCATAGAGGTAAAGCACCATTTTCATCACAGCATATGAAGGGTACATACTATCAACATGATTTACAACCATTGGTGTTGACCTTGATGACCTGACTAAGTTAGCGTTTATCAGGCTTCTCCTCTGTAAAGATATTCTTTTTCCCCTCTCTTTCCATACTGTCCTCTTTGGAAGGAACTCACAATGTGCAGCCCACACTTAAAGCATCGGAGTTATGCTCCTTCTTAGTGAGTATCTACAAAAACTATTTGGAGTTTTTCTACATAGGAGATTTCCTATTTATTTATTCAATCATTTATTATACTGACATTATGATATCATTATGGACTCATGGATATTTATTTTATACTTTGGGTTATAATCCAATACTACTTTATTTTCTTGCTTAAATTGTTCCAGTTTGGGCCATAGAGAGTTCTTTCAGTTGGCTCCTGTGTCCCTTTGACACATTCCCATTAATATGGGTTTTGTTTGTTTGTTTGTGAGTCTTATTTTTTGGTCCAGGCTCATCTGGTATATTTCCTACTCCACTTATAGAATCAACCATTTCTTCAAGTAGTCCTGGTTATCATAAGCTTTTTGTGCCATCATGGAAATATGTAATATATATTACCCTATACACCCTGAAAATATTGTTTAACCTGCAAATGCAAAGATTTTTAATATTTATCATAATTAGATTAAAAGGGTAAAATGGGGAAGATCTGATAATAAAGGTGCTGGAGATATAAAGAGATTGTAATTGTAGAAACAAAATGGTGACAGTTTAAGAGTTTAATCATACAGACTTTATCAATATTTTACTGATAATAATTATAGAAAAGATAAAGGTCAGAAAAATCCATACTTTAATCTTCAGGCACTGCTTCTGAGTTGAAACACCAAATACACTAATGAAGAAGTACGCATAAAAACTGAGTGAGTGAAGTTTTATGATGTATGATATTAGAGTTCTATACTGTCAGTTAGTGGGATTCCACCAATTTGTAGCAAATATCTAGAGGAGAGGAAGAAAGATAAACAGCGGGACATAAAAAGTTCCTTAAGACCTCTCCAGGATTAGTAGCATTATCCACATCCACTTTAGACTATCAAGAAAAAAGCCATCTTTTAAAACCGACAGTAGAATTTGCGGTCTGGAAAGAACATTAGCAGTCATCTAGTTTGTGTTAGTTTGCTTGTGCTGCCATAGCAAAATACCACAGACTAGGTTGCTTAAACAACAGAAATTTAACTTCTTTCTGTTCTGGAGGCTAAAAGTTCAAGATCAAGGTGTTGCCTGGTTGGTTTCTTCTGAGACCTCTCCCCTTGGTTTGCAGATGGCCACCTTCTTGCTGTCTCCTTCACGTGGTCTTTTTTCAATGCTCATGCATCCCTGGTGTCTCTGAGTCTCCAGATTTCCTCTTCTTGTAAGGACACTAACCAGACTGAATTACGGCCCACCTGAATGGCCTCATTTTAGCTTAACTGTCTCTTTAAAGGCCTATCTCCAAATATAGTCACATTCTGAGGTACTAGGGATTAAAGTTTCAACATGTGAGTTTTGGGGTAAAATAAATCAGCCCACAACATAATCCAAACTCATTATTTCACAGATGAGAAAACTAAGATCCAGTGAAGTAAATGGAGTCATCTAGGATCACAAAAATTTGAGATTAGAAGCCAATTCCTTCTCCCAAGCCACAGCTTTTTCCCTGCTGTATGGTCTCTAGAAGAATCTATTCTAGGATTAAAAGGTCTAAAAACAAACAACATCGCAAAGTATGGAAAATTCCTTATAGTAATATTCTCTAATGTTTTCTGAAACTGCTGGAATATGTGATCAAATCCAAGAGAAGTTAATTCACAGAAAATTCAAGACACAATCTAGTCTCATTTCTTTTTGATTAATTAAAATTTTTAAGTATGAATAACTCCGAAGTGTAGAAAATAATTTAATATCCTTCATACAAATATAACAGATTGGAATATATGGCATATTTATTTTAGGTCAATCTTTTAAATAAAAAATTATAGATGAAGTAAAAATCCCCCTCCTTTCCATTCATCATGTACTATCCTGACCTTGGTATATATTAGTCTCATGAATATTTTCTGTAATTGTACTATATATATATATGTACATTAACAATATATGCTATTGCTTGTATGTTTAAATTTTACATAAGTGGTGTCACACTATATCTTACTTTTTACTCATATTTGCAACAAATGTACATGTTGTATAGGTTTACATATTCATTTATTTTAATCAAGAAATTGTATTACATTGTATAAATAGAACACAAAGTGTATTTATATCTCTATTGGGTGACAGGTTCTTCAACTTTTCTGTGTTCTGAATGGTCTATATTTGAATTTGTTTTCTTGTGGATATCTGGGGAAATGTTTCTAGGCTGTCAACATAGATATAAAATCACTGGTTGAATGCTATGCACATCTTCAATCTTCCTAGAATTGCCAAATGGCTCTCCCAAGTATATCAGTATGTACACCCACCAGAAATCCCTCAGAGCTCCTAGCAACCAATATCTTGCCAAGATTTGTATCTGACCAATTAATTTTGACCCATCTGATGGGTGTGAGACAATATTTCACTTTGATTTAATTTGCACTTCCCTAATTGTTGGTTAGCTTGAACAGCTTTTCAGATTACTGGCCATTGGCTAATAATTACCCATTTGTGTACTTTGTCTATTTGTTCCTGAATTGCTTGTGCTTTTTTTTTCTTTTACTAATTTTTAGAAGTTCTTTATAGAGTTTGGATACTAATCCTTTGTTAGTTATACGGTTGCAAATATTATCACTCTTTTTGTCATTTGCATTTTCACTTTTTTAGTGGATCCAATTGTAAGTGGTTATGTTTTTAATTTTTTCTTGAGGTGTAAATTAACATTAAAGTGTACAATTCTTAAGTGTACAGATCAATACATTTTTACATATCTATGTACCTGTGTACCCACCATACTAATCAAGATATAGAACATTTCCAGCACTGCCGAAAGTCTTCCTGTGTCCTCTCCCTGTCAATACTTTCTCAAAAGTAACCAGTACTCTGACCTCTACCATGAAAGATCAGTTTTGCCTGCTCTTAAATGTCATAAGAACAGAAATATACAATATCTACTCCTGTGTCTGGGTTTTTTTGCTCAGCATTTGGTTTCGGAGATTCATCCATGTTGTGAGTAGCAGGGGTTCATTCTTTACCACAATTCATTCATTCTCATGCTGGTGGCCATTTGGGTTGTTTTCAGTGACGGGAACACTAGAACTGTGAATAAAAGTGCCATAAATTTTATTGAAGGTGCGGATTGGCTTGGTCATAGGGTAGGCGTTTGTTAGAATTGGTAGAAACTAACAAAAAGTTTTACAAAGTAGTTATCTCTGTTCACACTCCCACCAGCAGTGTATAAATGTTCCAAATGCTCTACACCAATGTCAACACTTGGAATATCCGTCTTTCTAATTTTAGCCCCTCTGGTGAGAGACATAGAAACAGACCTGTATGCATTTGAGAACTGGGTATACGACTTTTGATAATCTTTATTATTCCTTTGTTTTTATTTCACTTCACTAATTTTCTGATCTTTATTATATCTTTCCCTCCACTTTCTATTTTTATTCTTTGTGTAACTTCTTTAGTTGAATACCTCAATCATTATCACTCTGACTTCTCTTCAAATGAATTTAAGGCCATTCATATCCTTTAACTACTGCTTGAGCAGCATCTGGTAAATTTTGTTACAAAACGTGTTCCTTTGTTATCCAGTATTAAATATTTTCTAATTTACATTTTGATATCTGCTTTGGCCCATGAATTATTTAGAAATGTCTTGTGTTAATTTTCAAATGTATACAGAATCTGGATTACATTTTTCTATTGTAGATAGTAATTTTTATTTCATTATTTTTATTTGTTTCTTAATCAGGGAATGTCGTCTGCATACTATTGATTCATTTGCATTTTTGAGATGTTTTTCAAGCTGGCAACATAAGTAATTTTGGTACACTCCATGTGTTCTTAAAAAGAATATGCATTTTATTAATATTGAGTACAGGGTCTAGAAAAGTCCATGGGTTAAGAAGGTTAATTGAAATGTTCAAGTCTTCTACAGTCTCATTAACATTTCATCAGCTTAATCTATTATTAACGGAAGGGGGTTTAAAATTCTAATTACATGTGAAACAAAAATAGACATAAATACAAGTATTTTGAGTCTATATTTTTAGCACACACAAGTTCAAGACTGTTATATCCTTCTGGTGAATTTATTTTTTTTACCTATCTGTTGTTCTTAGAAACAAGTGAAGCATTTTTTTCCCTAGAAGTTCTATTTGGTTCTTTTAAAAACAGTATTTCCTCCTTATTGTTTCAATTTCTTCTTTTATGTATTCAAAAAAAAAAAAAACTATTGTCAGTCTTTTCAGATTGTCCTATTAGACAAAGTTCTAGAGACTCAACTCCCCCTGTTTGTTATCTCTTCCTGTGTTTTGTCATTTTTGTGTGGATCCTATGCGACCTGGATTATGTAATCTAATTCCAGTGTGATGTTGCAAAGGCTTCTGCAAGAGTTCAAGAGTATCCCTAGCCTGGGACCAATTTTTATGTTAATCTCTCAGTTTGGAGTTTCAGGGTCAGCAATGAAGTGTAAATCTGGCTCCCTAACTGGTAAGATGTAGAATTAGGGATTTTGATTTCTCAGAAAAGGCCACTATTGTTGTTTCACTTTTATTTCCACTTGGGTCCCCGTTAGAGAAAGCTCCCTTGTTGCTGGAGGTAGGTTCTTTTCCTGAGTCTATTATTTCTCTCCACAGCGTAGCTCTTCAAGGATCTCGGCTTTTGTATTGATCTGGGCTCCAAAGGTCAGATCCCAGGCCTCATATCCAACCCCCGCTGGAGTCTTAAAATGCAACTCCTTGGCTACCAGGACTGAGACCTCCATAAACCGCGTGGTAAATTAATGCACTTAGCACTTCCGGGATCAGTTGTCTCTTCATTTTCAGCACCTTGGCATTTTCCTTTCTTCTTTTGAACTCATCTGTCATTTAAAACTTGTTATATTTTATCCTTGTTTGCAGCAGGAAGATAATCACATGCTTGTTTTCATCAGGCATCCTGCTGGAAGCATCTTATTGAACTGTTGCATATGGAAATTTAAGTGGTATACCTACTAATTCCCTATTTCCACATTGAAATACAGACCATTATAACTTTAAGAAGGGGTTTCACATGGACGCAAAGAATTGGAACTTGGGGAAATCATTTACAAAATATTTTGCAAATGATCTAAAATAGAAAAGTGTTCAAAATGTGTATTGCCTTCACACTTAATGGGGTACAAATACTGGGCCGGCCTGGTGATGCAGCAGTTAAGTGCACACATTCCGATTCTCGCTGGCCCAGGTTTCACCAGTTCAGATCCCGGATGCGGACGTGGCATTGCTTGGCATGCCATGCTGTGGTAGGCGTCCCACATGTAAAGTAGAGGAAGATGGGAATGGATGTTAGCTCTGGGCCAGCCTTCCTCAGCAAAAAGAGGAGGATTGGCAGCAGTTAGCTCATGGCTAATCTTCCTCAAAAAGAAAAAAAAGAAGAAGAAAAAAGTGGTACAAACACTAAACATTTTTTTAATACATTCACATACATATTAATTTATATGCATAGGATAGAAGCGTACAGTTACACATTATTGGTTCAGTGCCCTGCTTAATCTCTTTAATTGCTTTCAATATATAACATGATATGTGTTCTGTGATTTCATATTACCATGTTCCTAGAACATGCTACTTTTTTAAATAAAATGAAAACCCCATAGGAAATATACATGCAAAAAGGAGTGAAAATCAATCTCATTTTCTTTTAATTATTTTAATTATAATATTTCAAAACATTAACATGATTTTATTGTCCTGCAATGTTTGATTAGGACGTCAAATCAGAATTATAAAGGAAGAGAGAACAGTTTTTCCGGCATGGTTGACTTTCTGTCTTGCTTCCAGGCAGGCAAAGAAATATATGGCACAAATGAGATCCCAGACATACCTACATTTTGATTCTTAAATCTTTTCTAATATGCTCTAAGAACTTACTAGATCATTTAAATTGCCATATTTTAGCTCATGCTGCATTTTGCAAGAAAAGGATTATTATTATCAAAATTATTGAACAGTTTGTTTCATAAAATGCTTTGAGCTTCATATAAAGAAGATTATGTGAATCTTGATTCCTTTTCTGATTCCAGGTACTAGATTTCCACTAATCCATAAGCCAACTTAGCCTCAGTTGTCCTTCAGCCTGTATCTGACAACCGATTATATGGAGTTAAGGCACTGGGGCTAGGAACACAAAAAAGCTAACCGGCCTCTAAAGCCCATCTCTCTGACCTCATTAACCTTGTACTCTAACTTCAAAATATACTAATCTGTGACTTCCGGAACAACTTATAGTGCAGTAAGGAAGTTTGTGTGAATTAGGTCATTCTCAGCAGACCAGGAAGAGCAGGAAAGCTCAAAATTACATTTGCTCCAAACGAATAATTCTTTACACTAATCAGACACCTAGACAACTACAAGTCACATGCAGCACAGGTGGGGGTGATGTTTAGATGATGAGGAATTGCAGTGGTTAATAGTTTGGACTGTCTTGGAAAAACCTTTCAACAAACATCAGCATGATCCCACATGTACTGTCAGATTGTGTCTCAAGCGCTTTTCAGATGTGTTTTCAAGACCAGATAATATTTTTTTTAAATTGGCTATAAATTAGATGCTGGAAAATTACCAAACTTTATAAATGGAAATTTCTCACTACTATCTAATGCTTTTATAATAAAATTTGCCTAAAACACTTAACACATTTCATAAATCTTCTTATTCATTTTTTTCAGTGCTCCTATCAGTTCAAGAAACAGTATGATTGTGTCTCTCTCATAGAGAAAGTAATGTAAATTCATGAAGTAAGCAGAGAGAATAGAACCACCCAAATTTTGCAATTATTTCAAATCAAATGATGATCATTCTTATTCAATGCTTCTCAAATGATTTCATAGCACAGTCACATGAGCTAAATCAGCCTCTGCACCTATTTACACAGGCACACATCCATACAAAGAGACGGCAAGAGTTATAATTCTAGAGGATCTCACAGACACACACACACACTACTCGTCTCTTGTGCAAAGATTAACTGGAACTGATAAGTGAGGGGAGACTTAGTAAAGAAGTCACGAGAAAAGGAACAGCAAACTGTTAAGAAGAAGAAAAAGCTGTCAGGCAATTTTAGGAGAGTACTTAGTTCCACTGGCTAAGAATTAGTGTTTCCTAACTCCGCATAAAGGAATGCATATTCGTGACCATGTGTGTATTTACAAGAAAGGATTCATACTTTACATACTGTTTTTACTTTAATTTTAATTTATCAGTATATCATGATCATCTTTCAATGCCAAGAAATAGTCTTCTACAACTTTATTTTTAATTGTTCATTTGTACTCTATTAGATTGATGTGGCATAATATAATTAATCCATTAATCCTCCATTACTAGATATTTCAATTTTAAAGTAGCCTAGTGGTCATTTGTCCCTTTTTTATTTTTGGTCTTCCCAGTTTCATTTCCTCTCTCCAATAGCATCCTAATTTCCAACTAGGGAAGAAACTCTTTTCCACTGTTTGAAGTCTTGGGGGAAAAAATTTCTGGGAGACTGCCTTCTATTACAGAAGCCAAAGAAAAGAAACCATCTTCCCTGGTTCAATAGCCAGGTCTTGGCATGTGACCTAAATTTGGCCAGTTGGAGGCCCTCTCCTGGGACTCAGAAGCTGGAGTTTTGAATTAAGTCCAGAAGGAAAACGTTAAAGGTTGATCATCCCAACAGGGGGAGCGTCAGCTAGAGTTGTGAGGGCATCTGGACCACATCTTCTAGCTACTGTGCTGCTTTCCTGATCCTTCTTGATAATTTAATCCTTGTTAGATCAGCTTCCCATTCTTCTGGAGACTCTTAAGGATTTTTGTGGTAAATAAACTTTTGTGGGAGTCTGATTCTGTAGCATTAACTAAGAATTTCAATGTTACAAAAGTCTCTAATAAAAACCTTATAGATATGTTTTGCATTTATCTATCATTATTTCTTTAAATATTAGAAGTGCTAAGCCAAAGAGTATGCAAAATTTTAATTAAAAAATATATATAGTGTCAAACTGCCTCCTAAAAACATAGCATAGAAGTTAAGAATGCTATCTGATCTCTCACTGGGTAACCATTTGTAACTTCTCACCGAGCCTCATTTTATACATTTTAGTATGAGATTAATCACAGCACTAATTAGGGCTACTGTGAGGAAAATGAGAGAATACATACAAAGTTTAGCACATAATAAACTATCAATAAACGTTAGATTTTTATTGGAAAGAATGTACAAATTACATCCTCCCCCACCGCCCCCGTTGGCAATGTCTAGGTGTACTCATTCACTCCTCCCCTGCTTTCATTCGGATCTCCCTTGGTCCCCTTTATCCACTCCTGTATGTCTGGTCTGTGATTTAAATTCTTGGCAGAGGCATTTTGCGTCATTCTGGGTTTCATCTTGGCCCTCTCTTTTACACAGTTATAGATTATACAAAAGGCAGACTAAATTTAGAAATCCCTCAATACAAACCATCAGATTTTTTTTCCATAAAATTTTAAGAAAAAAATACATTTGCTCTTTTAACAAAACATGCCACATTGCCATAGTTACTATTTAACTTTTAGTTAAACTAAAAAATAAAAACTTTGGGGCCAGCCCAGTGCCACAGGGGTTGAGTTCACGTGCTCTGCTTTAGCAGCCCAGGGTTCACAGTTTCGGATCCTGGGCATGGGCCTAGCACTGCTTATCAAGCCATCCTGTGGCAGAATCCTACATAAAATAGAGGAAGATTGGCATGGATGTTAGCTCAGCGATTATCTTCCTCAGGTAAAAAGAAGAAAATTGGCAATAGATGTTAGCTTGGAGCCAATCTTCCTCAAAAAAAAAACCCCAAAAATTTAAAAAGTAAAACCTTTGTTAAATTTCGCTACCATTATTTTTCAGTTTACTATATTTTTATTTAATTTTATATGTAGAGATGTGACATTATAACATTTTCAACGCTAAGGGCTTCTAAAGATCTCAATCCAGTCCTCATTCTAAAAAATGGTACAAGAGAAACAGAGAAAGAAGGGAGAAGTCAGGCACTAAAAAATAATTTTGGATACAGCATTTTAAGGAAAATAAAAAGCAGAGCCATGATTAACAATATAAAGAGGAATAAGGATTTCTTCACATGGTGAGGAAGAAGAAAGAAAATTTCAATGTAAAAGTTGAAGACCATTTAGTTAGATGTAAAATAGGGTCAATGATAGAAAAGCTTTCAAATCTCAACTAAATTGTGTAACAGAGACACCTGCTGGTCATTATATATTTCACTGTTCCAACTCTCAAAACACGTTTGGTCTTTAACTCTCTATCTTGTTCCCCCAGATAGTCTTTAAACCATTGAAAATTCACAGCACAAACAGGGAGAGACATTCACATCAAAAAGATAGTAATTAAATCAATGGAGTGTATTTTTCACTTTGAATCTGGGGAAAAATCTGTGCCAGCAGGACAACTTTGCTAATGCAATTTTAATTTAACTACATTAAACCTGCTTTGTGTAACGTTTGTGTAATGTAACATGCTGCTAAAAGTTCAAGTATATCACACAATTCTCCTTTACCAGAAAAATAACTAGTGTTTGCTTTTTGAAAGTGTATAATAATAGTATGGTTAATGACAGATAAAAAATTATGAAACAAATATATCTAAGACACCAGGTTAGGATTTTATCTTACAAAAGGAATGAAAGCCATGATTTTGTAGAAATACTAAAAATTTATCTTATAACATTATAAACCAGTAAAAGAAACTGATTTATTTTCTCTACTGCTATAAAATTCTCAAGATAGATGTGCCCATATCAACTACAGCAGTCCTTAGAAGTTGTCAGACAGACATTAATCAACTGATTGTGACTGACAAATTGGCACTCCTTTCCCTAACAGAACTTTCACTCGGTGAGAAGATTTCCTTTTTTCTTAAATAATTCAGATTAATTAAGATACAGTCGTGTTGCTTAATGATGGGGATACATTCTGATAAAATTGTCAGGTTATTTCATCATTGTGCAAACATCATAGAGTGTACTTACGCAAACCTAGATGGCACAATGTACTACACGCCTAGGCTCTATGGTACTAATCTTATGGGACCACTGTCGTATATATGGTCCATCATTGACTGAAACGTTGTTATGCAGCATATGACTGTACATGAATAAAAATATTTTCGGCAAACAAAATATAATTTGCATTTTCTTTAGTACCTTCAAATTTCACTCTTCGAAAACAAAGATTTAAAAAATATTTCAGGGCTGGCCCCATGGCACAGTGGTTAAGTTTGGCGCACTCCATTTCGGCAGCCCAGGTTCATGGGTTTGGATCCTGGGTGTGGACCTACACTACTTGTCAGCCATGCTGTGGTGGTGACCCACATATAAAATGGAGGTAGACTGGCATGGATGTTAGCTCAGGGCTATTCTTCCTCGGCAAAAAAAATAAAACAAAAACCAAGAATTACAATCACAATCAAAAATTTCCCATAGCATAAACTAACTCAGTAAATTATTGTTCATGGCTAAATTCACAGTGTGGGCAAATATAAAACTGCTAATTATAATCAATTAACATTTATTAGCCCTCTGTGTTCAATACTACACTTAGGATTGTAAGAGATATAGAACTGTAAGACAACCTATTTTCAAAGACCCCATATCGTAATTGGATAGACCACTTTATTTCACAGGAGATAATATTGTACAACAAAAGCAGCATTTAATTATGAGTCAAATTAAGTCATGATGACCCAAAATTGTGTAAAAGTTCCTGCATGAGTGTTGGGATAGTTAGAGACTACTTGGGGAGATGTTCCTGGTGGAAGTGCGCACTGAATGGGCATATGAATACTGGGCTGGATTTGAGCAAATGGAAGTCTTAGATGGGAACAATGGGAAGGGAGCAAAACTTGGTAAGAATTTGTTCATGGGCAGAGTATGTCTCCCTAAAGCAGAGTGGAGTGAGAGAATAGCAAGAAGTATTTGGCTTGAAAGTGTGCAGCCAGTGTAGGGAGATTCTTGAAAGCTTGGCAGAAAGTTTAGATTTGATGGATCAGGACATAAGAAAGATGAGTTTTGATAAATTCAAACAGAGTGACTTGATAAATTCACTATTTAGGGAAGATTAGTTTGGCAGCAAACTTCATCATAAGTGGTCTAAAATAGATTGGCTCCACTTGAGTTATTTTGCTAATAATATTTGGATTCAAACTTCGGCTACAGGGAAAGCAGTTCATATATAACTTCATACATTCTATATGATGATTAAATTATTTACTTGCTGTCTATGCCAATAATAAATGAGGAAGAAAGTTAAGCAATAAATTTAATTCATATTGATGACCGACCTAGTAAATGAGATCCCTATGCCCACCTTCTACCTCCCTTGCTGCACGGCCTGAATGAAGGATAAACATCGCTTAAGAGAAAGGAATAATTATCATTCTCCTCTTGTTATCTAATCCTCTTTAGGAAAAAAGCTTTGACCTGAATTATGTAAGACTCTAGTAAGTGTATACTAATAATTATAATAGTGAACATATGCTAATATTAATGAATGCTTATTATTTGTCAAGCATAAAAAACTTTATCTCACTTCATTCTCATATCAGCCCTGCAAAGAAGGAATTGTGATCTCCCTTTTTCTAGCCGGGTTGTCTGAGACACACAGAGTCTGGAAGAACTTCTCTCAGATTGTTTATTGAGATGTGAAGTCAGGTCTGTCTGGCCCCAAAGCTTGTGCTCTCAGCCTGATCTTACCCAGACTCTTCTGTGAGGACACTGCTGGAAACATTGAAATGATTCCTGCCCCTACTTCAACCTCATAAAGCTAAATGTCAAAGTTAAAGGCCACTGCAAACTACATCCAAATTATAGCGTGCCAAAATGTTAGTGGACTACTACTGCAGTGATCAAGGAAAGCACGAGTATTGATAGCAAGGTCTGGCTGAGAACTCAAGTGGCAGACTTCCAAATCATAATTTTAAAATTAATTTGATGTATCCTAAAGACAAAATGAAGCCTGATACTGAATAACAGGTAACATAATAATCTTCTGGTTTTGTTTGTTTCAGGTACTTGTTAGTTTTGAGGCTACCACTCAGGCTTATCTACATTCTGACCTGTTATTTAAGGTTCTTAAAATAAATTATTGACAATGAGATTTTCTTGACTGCCCCTCTCATTTTCATTTTGGCATGGCTTTTCACAATTATTGATTGGCATATCCCTCTTTAGAGAGCAAATAATCTCTGATTTATAGTTTTTAAATAAGAGAGAAAGAAGGTTAAGGGTTTTGAGCTATCTAGATGCACAGTTCTTTCCAACTTCAGTAATAACATACAACAAAAAGGAGGAAATGGGTCTGGGTCAATCAATTTTAATGGCAGAAGTTAAAGTGTTTGGTCACTTTTACTGACCCTAACTCACAAGTAAAAATGTGATTTCAGAGGTCATCAGTCAACTCAAAATATGACGTTTTTGGCTCAGAGTTTTAAGGTTGCAACATAAGAAATCTGGAGGACTTGTGCTTCTGGAAAAATTGTATATTAGATACACTAAAGAGTCCTCTCGCTGGGGGAAAAAAAGAGTTTCCATAAAACATTGTTTTTATTGCATGCTGGGCTCCTGAAAATTCGAGGAAAATCTATAAGGGACTAAAATATTAAAAAAAAGTTTTCTGAAACTCAAAGAGAAGGCCAAAAAAGAATCCTCAGGGGGCAGAGATGCCTCCTGGGTTGGGGGATGGGTGGGATGGGGATTCACTGGTGTCATTTTATTATTTTGTTTCACAATTTACACATAGATTATATATGTAATTTTGTGTGTATCAAATATTATGTAAGAATAATAAAAAATGCACTGAGATAAGAAAGGCAGGAAAACAAAATAGGAATTAAGAAATCAAAAATTTGACAGGAAAGGAATATAGCATCCAGAGCAGAAAGTGCACCAATTTTCTGGGCCAACTGTAGAAAAAACCCATCCTAGAGAGAGCAGAGGCTGGAACCATGAGCAGGCCTGGGGATAAGCCACAGGGTAACTGGAATAGTTTAGGAGTAAAGTATGGCTGTATAGTGCTCTGCTTGTCTGTCTAAGGAACTAAGGTTGCAAGCAGTGAGGACTCTATTTTGGACAAAGTTGCAGCAGGTTCCTAACATGGTTCTCACAGCCAGAGAAGCAACGGGTTAGTGTCCCCACGTAACACTGTTCCTCACAGAAGAGATGAAAAGAAAAATGCTTCCATACATTTGCAGGGAACTCTTTCACTATTTTCTTGCTCCACAAAAGAAATCAATTATCATTATTTGGAGATGACAGCTACTTAAAAAATCAAAACTAAATCGGGTGAGACTCAATTAAATAAATTAAACATATCAAAAATCAGTAGTTTAAGGGGCTGGCCCCGAGGCCGAGTGGTTAAGTTCCCGCACTCCGCTGCAGGCGGCCCAGTGTTTCGTTGGTTCGAATCCCGGGCGCGGACATGGCACTGCTCATCAGACCACGCTGAGGCAGCATCCCACATGCCACAACTAGAAGGACCCACAACGAAGAATATACAACTATGTACGGGAGGGCTTTGGGGAGAAAAAGGAAAAAATAAAATCTTTAAAAAAAAATTCAGTCATTTAAGAGTTTTTCGTTGACAATATATTTCTAACAAAGATTGCATGACAATAACAACAAAAGCTACAGAAGGCCTCGGAATAAACTTACCAGGGAATGTGTAAGACCTATTTGAGAAAAAACAAAACTGTACCACTGGACGTAGAAGTCCTCATTAAATGTGCAGATATATCTGGTTCCTATGAGAAAATCTTGTTGTAAAGATGTCAATTCTCCTCAAACGAATACATAAGATTAAATTTTAATGAAAGTCCTAATAGGATTTTTTAGAAGAAAGGGAACTACGTTGATTCTTAAGTCTACGTAAAAAAGTAAGTCAATGAAGAGAGACAAGAAATTACCAAAATGAAGAATAACTGTACATTTATCCAACCAGATATATTTATGATAAAGCTTCGGTATGTTACTGATGTCGATAATCAGATTAATGAAACACGACAGTCAAGCAAAAGACTGACATGCGTATGGAAATTTTGTATAAGGCAAACAAAGCATTTCCAACAAGTAAGGAAAGAACAGCTTACTTGATAAATATTATTTTAACAATCGCTGTATATTTAGGAATAGAGTTGGAAATTAATCTCAGAACATACATTATAATAAGTTCTGTTAACTTTAAGATTTGAATATTAAAAAAAATAAATATGTAACAATAAAATCTAGGGACACTGTTTAAATCTTAATTTGGGAAATTCTTTCAATGCATGACACCAACCTTAGAAGCCATAAAAGATTTAACTATATAAAAATTTAAAACTTCAACAGGACAAAAGATGGCATAGACAAAATAAAAAACAAATGACATACCAGGAAAAACTACTATAACACATAATTGAGAGTATTGATGTGAATGTTGACAATAAGTATCTACAAAATAATTAAAAATGAGCAACTAATGAATAAAGGATATGAATAAATAAGTATAAATGAATTATAAGCACTAACAAAGATTTTTAACACTACTAATAAACATATACACAAAAAAGAAAGCAACTGTAATGTAACTCCCCTCATTAGCAAATATTAATTAGCAATATTAGCAAATATTAATAATACAAAGCACCGGCCAGAAAGCAGGGAGGAGCAAGGACGCACACACATTTACATACAGAAGCATAAGTTAGTACAACTTTTTGGAGAGCAAATTAGCAATATCTATCAAAATTATGAATATGTATAGTTTTTAACTTCTAATAAGTGATACGAAGAAAAAGGAAAGACAGATGCAGAAGGATTTCATCACAGAATTATAACAGCAAAAAGCTCGAAATAACACCAGTATCAAACAGTAACCAAATATCCGATTGCTTAAATAAATTACAGTATGTTAGTGTAGTGGAAAATTACACAGCTATTAGACTAAAACAGAATTATACATGACAACATGGAAAGATATCCACTATATATTGTTAAGGGAGATATGCAAATTAAAGGACAATATATATCATATGAGCACATTCCTGTTAATAAAAACTTATAAGTAGGGGCTCGTCCCGTGGCCGAGTGGTTAAGTTCCCGCACTCCGCTGCAGGAGGCCCAGTGTTTCGTTGGTTTGAATCCTGGGCGCGGACATGGCACTGCTCATCAAACCATGCTGAGGCAGCGTCCCACATGCCACAACTAGAAGGACCCGCAACGAAGAATATACAACTATGAACCGGGGGGCTTTAGGGAGAAAAAGGAAAAAAAAATAAAATCTTTTTTAAAAAAACAACTTATAAGTATGTTATGCATGTCTATGCAGGAAAAGAAAATTTAAGAAAACATACCCTGTGGGGAAGTTGGATTGTTTGAAATGAAAAAGTTTTCCTTCTAATTTTACATACTACTGCATTGTTTAAATGTTTTACACAAGCTATATAAAGAAAATATTTTCAGCTGACCTAAAATTTAGAAAAAAAATTTCACATAAAAAAAGAAATCTAGGGCACCAGCATATTTCACCTAGTCCTCTGAGCTCATCATCTTCATGAATAAGACAACTCATTGCCGACATTTGAGTTCTTAAAGTAGTTGGCACTGAAACAAGCTTAAACCTATTTTCTAGAATAGTGCAAAAGAAAATTTTGGGGAAAATGGATAGCTAATTTTCCTAAAAATATATATTTTAAAGAATCCTAAAGTTAGCCTAAAAATGTCCTAAGTCGACTGCATTACAAATATTTTCTTTACAGAAATTTTGGCCCATTGTCAATTAAATCTCTCTCTTTCATTACAGTTTAAAAAGCCTGAATACTTCCCTTTAACACATGGAAGGACGTGTATATAAGTACAAACACAAAATAATATCAAAAAAGCCCCCTCTCCACCAATGTAAATCTTTCTTTGAAGCAGTTATCACGCTTAACATTGCATGGCTATTTCAGCATGTAGTTGTTAAATGTCTGGGCTCCTCCAACTAGGCTACACGCTCCCTGAGCTCAGGAAGTTTCTCATTCTGGCTCCTTACTGTATGCACAGAGCCTAGCAGATGTAGGTGTAAAATAAATACTTGTGGAAGGAAGGAAAGAAGGGCGGTAGGGAGAGAGGAAGACTGTTAACAGTATTCTAGAAGAAAAAGGAATCTCCAAGGCCATCTCTGCTAAAGAGATGTAATCAATGTCACAGAGCTGGCCCTGGAACTCACTTCTTCTTCTTTTTTGTGAGGAAGATTGGCCCTGAGCTAACATCCGTGCCAGTCTTCTTCTGTTTTATACGGGATGCTGTCACAGCATGGCTTGACAAGCAGTGCTAGGTCTGCACCCGGGATCCAAACCCGCAAACTCTGGACTGTCCAAGCAGAGCATGCAAACCTGACTGTTACGCCACCAGGCTGGCCCAGAATTCCTTCTACTTTACCAGGCAACAGATGCTACTCTATTTCAACTAAGTGGATTTTGCCCCAATTTGAAAAAACCAAAAGGAATATCTTGATATACTTAGTACAGCAAATTTGGTAAAAATTAGCCAAACCCTTCAACACTTATACCTAAAATTTCATAGATTATTAAAATATTTGAGTGAGACCATTGGAATAGGACGAATGAATTATAAGCATTTTTACATTCCCTCCCTTCTCTTCTTTGTCTCCAGCCTGCATACAGCTAAGGCTAGACAGCTATTTTATTTTATGTCTCTACTGAATTTCTTCTTCATGTTGGGCAAAAATGGAGGCTAAAACTTTGCATTATGGAAAACTAAATAAATACTTTGAAAAGACCACTTTTTTCATAGCTGCAAAGTACTCTACTGTTGGACAGAGCATCAGTGGTGGATGAGGTAATTTACTGTTATTTTTTGGGAAAGGTCCTACCATGAGCAATTAAGATGTGTACTTTTCAAGCTTATCTGTAGATTGTTACCATTAGAATGTTTAGAATTTCTGGGGGAGTTCTGCATAGCTCTTGTGTATGTCAGATTTTGTTTTGTTTTCAAATCAACTTTATTATAACTTACATACAATAAAAAGCATCTATTTTAAGTGTTCAGTCTGATGAGTTTGACAAATATATATATATACACATAATATGTATATGTATATATAATATATACATATACTTGCAACCTTCCATAGCTGAGTAGTATTCCATTATATGGATATACAACAATTTGCATATCCATTCACCTGCTGATGGATATTTGCATTGCTTCTATTTTGAGGCTACTATGAAAAAAGCTGTCAAAATCACTGATGTACAAATCTTTCTGTGCACCTTGTACACAACTGTACACAATTGTACAATAAAGTATTCACTCAAGTGTTGATGGACATTTGGTTGTTTCTAGTTTGGGACTATTATAAGAAAAGCGGCTACATACATTCTTGTACAATGTTTTTGTGGATGTGTTTTTATTTCTCTTGGTTAAATACCAAGAGGAATTGCTAAGTCATGTGGTAAGTGTGTGTTTGGCTTTATAATCTCTCTTGTACTTCTTGTATATTTAATATTCCTTCAGTTTGTCATTTGTCTTTTGACTTCACTTATATGAATATTTTTATTCATATAAATATGAATATTCAAATATGAATAATTTTAAATTCAATATAATCAAATTTATTTTTTTTGTTTGGTTTACTTTCACTTTGTTGTTTCTGGGTTTTAAGTCTTAATTTGAAATGTCTCTTCCAACCCCAAATTAATGAATAAAACCACCCACACTTTCTGAATTAAAACTTTCATCCATCTGGAATTTATTTTGGAGTTAACATGTAACATAACTTTCTACATTTTATGGTATAAATAACCTTTACTGGGTATTATATCAATACCGTTTACTGAATAATTCATCTCCCTTTCCTCTCATTTTGAAGGGAACACCACTTTCTTCTTTGGTTCATTTTCTATTTCCTCTGTAATATAAAGTTTTTTGATTTTTGTAGTTTCTTAATTTGTTTAATGGCTATTCTTTCATTAAATTCTTATTCCTGAATATTCCAAATGAAATTTTTGTCAAATTATAGAATACTCTGTTGGCATTTTATCTGATACTTCATTAAATTTAAAGATATAATGAGAACTGGTATCTTTGAAGCAACAACCCCCTAGCACACAAATTATGTTCTCCCAACACCATGCCTTACTTACCAAGGGTCAGGCTCCTTGGAGGTATCACTGCTTATAAAGTGTGAGGCAAAAAAAAAAAAAAAAAATGAAGAGGATCCTGATGCATCTTTTCAGAGAAAGTAGCAAGAAAGTAAGTAAAGCATATGAGGGTTGTGTCTAAAGCATTCAAGACAGAATTTTGAAGAGGCTGCCACTGGCCAAAGTTGGGACAATCTAAGTATCAAAAGAATAATAATTGCAATGGATTGAAACATATAACACCACACAACAGCTATAACAACAACACATTAATTGGTCACCAGTGGAGAATGCTAGTGACCCAAATGGTTATTTTTAAAAATAGGAAGTAAAGAGAATGAATCAAGAATAAATCTTGCCTTTCTACGTAAACTATACCACTATGTAATCAAATAGAAAATGAGAGAAGTTTCTCTTTATAAGTATATTTTACTAACAAACAAAGAAGGAAAAACAGAATAAGAATATCATTGTTTTGCATGCTTAATAAATTAATGAGCTTGGGCACTTATCATCAATGAAAAGAGATGGAGCCACACATTATTTGCCTTCTAATGGAAAAACATATGACCAAAGACAACATAGTTTTGTAAGGAAAATAAAAGAGCCTAAATTATATCAAAACTCCATATCCAACTAGCAATTTATACTAAAAATGCAAAAGAGACAAATATGTTAAACAAATACGTTAACGATACAACCAGCAAAACCCAGACTCTGGGAAACCTTGAAGGGCAAATGATTATTTTTTTTTTGCTGAGGAAGATTTGCCCTGAACTAGCATCCACTGCCAAGCTTCCTTGTTTTGTATGTGAGCTGCTGACACAGCATGGCTACTGACAGACGAGTGGTGCAGGTCTGCGCCAAGGAACTGAACACTGGGCCACTGAAGTGGAACATGCCAAACTTAACCACCAGGCCATTGGGGTTGGTCCACAAATGATTTATTTATTTCTTATGTTTACTTATTTATTTTTTGTGTGTGTGAGGAAGATTGGCCCTGAGATAACATCTGTGCCAATCTTCCTCTATTTTACGTGGGATGTTGCCACATATCATGGTTTGATGAGCAGTGCTAGGTCTATGCCTGGGATCCAAACCTGCAAAACCCGGGATGCTGAAGTGGAGCACGTGAACTCAACCATATACCACTGGGCCAGCCTACTGATGATTTATTTTTTAAAAACTGTAAGCTGTGGACTTTCTTTGGATTCTAATTCAAAAGAGCAAACTGGAAAACAATATAACATTTATGAAGCAATTTGAAATTTGAGCACTGACTCATTCTTAATAGTAGAGAATTATTTTTAATGTTTGCGTTTGCTAATGTTATTGTGAGTGTGTTTAAAAATTATTTTTAGAAATACTTATTGAAATATTTAAGGATAAAATGATAGAATTCCTATTTGTTTCAATGTAATTTGAGATGGAGGATGGGTAGAGACAGATTTACAACATGACTAGTCATTAGTTGATAATCACTGAATCTGAATGAGGGACATGGTAATTAATCCTCTCTACTCTGTGTATATTTAAAATTTTCTAATAAAACATTTATTGAATTTTCTTATCCAAGAAGGTATTGTCTTTTCATTTACTCAAATGTATTGCTCTAGTCTTCAAAGAGAGTTTGAAAGCTTTCTTCTTTTATTCTTCAATTTACTTCTATAGGTTTTATCTTTTTGTTTGCTACTGTCAATAGGATATTTCCTGCCATATTTTATTCTAACTGGTTATTGTTTGTAAATAGGAAAGGGTCTTTGTTTTTGTTTTTATTTTCCTGAGGAAGATTCACCCTGAGCTAACACCTGCTGTCAATCTTCCTCTTTTTTCTTTCTGGCTTGAGGACGGTTCACCCTGAGCTAACATATATTTTGTACGTGGGTTGCCTGCCACTGACAAGTGGTGTAGGTTCACACCAGAATCTAAACCGGGGCTCCCGAAGCAGAGCATGCTGAAATTTACCACTAGGCCATGGGGTCTGCCCCAGGAAATGGTTTGGTTATCTTTGTAAAATATTACTAAAGGAGCCTCCTATTCAATTCTTGTTGTGTCTCAGATATTTTTAGTGTATTGATTTTTCTATGCATATAATTGCTATCAACTGAATGTTCGTGCCCATTACCCCCAAATCCCCAACCTAATCCCCAACATGATGGTATTAGAAGATGTAAACTTTAGGAGGTGATTAGATCATGAGAATGGAACCCTCATGAATGGGACTAATGCCCTTATAAGTGAGACCTCAGAGAGTCCTCTTGTCTCTTGGGCCATGAGAAGATACAGAGAGAAGATAGCTGTCTGTGAACCAGAAAACAGGCTCTCACCAGACACCAGCTCTGCCAGTGCCTTAATCTTGGTCTTTCCAGCCTCCAGAACTGTGAGAAATAAATATCTGTTGTTTATAAGCCACTTACTCTATGGCATTTTGTTATAGTAGTAAGACAATAGTCACATAACTAGAAAATGATGATAAATTTGCCTCTATTCTTTCCCTAAATTGATACTTTCTATTTTATTCTCTTGCACTGGCTGTAAATCCAGAACAACATTATATAATAATTGTAAATTACAATTTACAAATTGTAAATTATGGGTATTCTTAACCCATTCTCCATTTTACTGGTAACAATCCTAAGTTTGGTGCTGGTTTGTTGTTTGGGATATATATTTTTGATCATGCAAGAAGCATCCATGTGTTCATATGCCTTTAAGTTTTTGTTATATTAATCAGAAATGAATTTTTAAAAGACAATCTGTTTCTTAATGGAGACCTATGTAATATATATTTCCACTTAAATTCATTTGAAACTTACAGACAATATCCAGAATATAAGCTATTTTTAAAAATAAAGGGCAAACACACTCATCTTTTAAAAGTTCTTTAGTATAATAACATTCTTTGGAAAAAACACCACCACACTGGCACAAGCTTTTTAGTTACAAATCAAATTTATTTCCTACCAATACCTTTACATGAAAAATCTTCATGTGATAAATTTTTAATCCCCAGAATACAGAAATATATGGAACTGTAACAGCCTAGCACAAGATAAAAAATTTATAAATATTCTGGTTCATTAAATGAGATTTGTCCTGTTATGGCATAATTTTAACGTAGGAGTAACCTTTTACATTTAAATATTACAGCATTTAATAGAATATAACAATGTAATTCAAACTAAGTTGTAATTTCAATACAATTACTCTTTTAATGAATTTGCAGAGAACTGGATCAATTTTCCATTCAATGAACTTTTATTATATAGATAAGGGAAGAAAAATAAGGGTGGATTGAACAACAAGGGCAATTTGTTCCCTGAATTACACTGATACATAGTAAGATTTTTATTATTTGGCATGATTTTCCTAATGAAGCACATTTCTGAAATAATAATGAGAATTATTGGGCTATATAATTAGACTACTTTTCACTCTACTTTCTATTTTTAAAGATTACCTCTAATCACTCAACTGAAGGTGAGGTATAATTTATTAAGAGAATGAACACTAATTGAGATCATCATTTTCTTGACTTCTTTTGGCCTCTATTTTTCTCTCTATACATAAGGGGGTAGGTCCAGATGCCCTCTAAGTTCATGCCCAGTTATGAACTTCATTTAGGTATCTACTTAACAGTCTCTAATAAATAGTTACAACTGTGCAAAAAAAAAAAAAAAAAAAAAAAGGCAACCTGGCAGTTTTTACTCTATTCCATTTATATTTATAGATATAATAAAAATTAATTCTAAGTCTATCATCTGATATATTTTTTGGTTTTACTGCTTCCTTTGTTGATACATTTTGCTATATAAGATTTTTAAAATTTAAGTGCTATGTACTGATGCTCCTCTATGGAAAAGTGAAAAAATAATGTACATATTTTTATTTCATCCTACTTATTCTTCTCTATAACCAAATCCTTTTTCTATAAGTTTTATCATTTTTTGGTCCTTCAGAAAATTGTCTTCATAACCTTGAATGATATATTTCAGCTTTGATTTTTTAAATTCTCCATTCTATATAATACGTATTAACTCCCTGCTAAGAAAAATGAAGAAATGAGTACATCTACATATTCCTGCCCTCATCCTTATTTCCCAACTCTGGTGTTTTTCATTCTTTATAACATTACGATAATCCTGAGAAAAAACTAAAACAGCCATCATTCTTATCAAAGTATTTCATTGTTCCTCTTATTGTAAGCAAATAAGAAGGGAGAAGTGATAACAGCTAATATCCAGTTTATGTGATTTAGATGATGATATTTAGGACTTTCGAGCTGATGAGGTTTAGATGAGCTTTTTGGACTCTGAATTGATGCTATAATGGGATGAGACTTTGAGGGACGTTGCATTTTGCATGTGGATGGATGTCAATCTTTGGGAGCCATAAGAGCAAAGTGGGAAAGGTAGAATAACAGCCTCCCAAAGAAGTTCACATTCCAGTTCCTGGAACTTGTGAATGTGTTACCTTACATGGCAAAGGGAATTTGCAAATATTTTTAAACTTTCAGAGCTTGGGATAGGGGAATTGCTTTGGATCATCTGGGTGGGTCCAATTCAATCAGATGACCTCTTAGGGATGCAAAAAGATGTCTTCTGAGAAGGAACTGACCCACTTTGAAGACAGAGGAATTGCTGAGCTAACGAATGGGTGGCCTCTAGAAGCTTGGCATGGCCCTCAGTTTATAGCCAGGAAGAAAATGGGGCCCCTGATCCTGTAGTCTCAAGAAAACGAATTCTGCTAGTAATTCACACAAGCAAGAAACAATTCTCCCCTAGAACTCTAGAAGGGAATGCAACTCTGCTGACTTGATTTAGTCCAAGGAGATTCATACCAGATTTGTGATCTAGAGAATTGTAAACTAATACATTTGTGTTGTTTTAAGACAGTACATTTGTGGTAATTTGTTAAGGCAGCAATAGAAAACTAGCATAAGCAGTTTAGTTCCATTTTAATTCCTCCCCTAGGTTAAGGGCCTTCCAGTCTGAGGTCATGTAATCTCTACCAACTTCTTGAACAAATCAGGATCCTATTAGAAAGGAGAAGGGGTGGGTGGGAGGGAGAAAGGCAATGACCAGTGCCTGCGACAAATGACTAATCCTCCTGATTTGGTTTACATCTCTAGCCCCATTCTCACGCTCTACCTCATGCTATATGATCTAGCAGTGCTAATCAATGACACTGTCTTCTGCTTCTGCGCTCGTGGTCATTCAGCTCCCTCTTCCTGGAAGACCTCCAGGCCATGCTTCATGTTATCCCATTAACCCAAATCACTGGCTGCCTTTCACTCTTCAAAACACTGCTTAGACATTCTCTTCCACTAAGCCTTCACTTCAAGAGAAAGTTGTGCAATCTTTATTTTCTGCCCTCTGTCCAGACTGAGGGCACACCCGTCCTCAGTTTCCACCCTCTGTTCATACTGCAAGAATGGTATTACCATAATAAATAACATTTATGTGTTTATATTCTCTCTCTCCTTCTGGTTGTTACCAGTGGCTATCACTATGCTCAGTAAGTGTTTGTTAAAACGATAACTATACCTAATAATATTCAAGAATTGACTGTTTCATTTATGCATTCTTCATAAGGAAATAGTACTCGATAGTACTCACCATAGACACACATAATACTTTTTATACTTTACATTATAAAAGATTTAAAAAATACACAAAAGTGGAGAGAATGTTATAATGAATCCTCATTAACTATAATTCAGCTCAATAACCATCAACATTTTCATACAGTAGCCCACATATCCACAGGGGAAACGTTCCAAGACCCCCAGGGGATGCCTGAAACCTCAGACAGTATCAGACCCTGTATACTGTGTTTTTTCCTATACATACATACCTATGATAAAGTTTAATTTATAAATGAGGCATGGTAAGAAAGTAGTAACAATACTAATAATAAAATAGAATAATTATAACAATATACTGTAATAAAAGTTACTGTAGATCTTACAACCTCAGCACACGATTTTTTTTTCTTTCCTTATTAAGTCAAGAACTTTCACCTTTTCTCTTAAAGGAAGCACTTTGTGGCTTCTCTTTGGCATACCTTAATTGCCAGTATCACTATTCTTGCACTTTAGGGCCAGTATTAAGTAAAATAAGGGTTACTTAAACACAAGTACTGTGACACCACCATAGTCAATGTGATGACTGAGACAGTGACCAACAAGCAGGTATACAGCATAGATACAATAGACAAAGGGATAATTCACATCCTGGGCAGGACAGAACCGAAGAGTACGAGATTTCATCATGCTGCTCAGAACAGCAGCAGCGTGCAATTTAAAACTTACGAATTGTTTATTTCTGGAATTTTCCATTTACCACTTTCAGACCCAAATTGACCACAGGTAACTGAAAGTGAGATAAGGGAGGACTACTGTATATATTTTTAAAAAGCCAGTGGCAGTTTATTACCCAACAGCCTGATCTGTTGTCAACAGGGATCGTTTGATTTATATCTAAAGTGAGGAAAGAGATTTCAGTCCTCCAGAATCATAGTTCTTGCGAACTTTAAGAGCAATAAAGGACAAAATTCTCTCAGAAGTAGCCATTACGTACTACCAGTGACCAAGAAGGAATTAAAATCAGGTCTATTACGGACTAGAACCTGTGAAAAACTTCACAATGTCCTAACTGGCCATTACATGTTACAGGACTTGTCCATGAAAGCAATTCCTGCCACTTATGACAATGCAAGAGAAAGCTAAGGTGTTTTGTTTCCGTTTTTGTTTTACTGGTCTACTCAGCGTTAGCAATAGAGAAAACGTGTCCCTCCTCTCCTGGATAAAGCGCATTGATTTAAGATTACTTGACTTCATTTATCCCAAAACAAAAGCAGAGGACTGATGATCTTACTGGAGTTTCGGCCTCCCTCTGTGCCTGCACTGCAGCAGGGGCTCTTCCAAGGAGGCTGGGACCGTGGGGGGGCGGGGGGTGTAGGGGGGTGCTTAGAGGAACCCTATCTAGAATCTAGATCCCCGGCAAAGGTAGGAAGAACGAAAGAACAAAAGCTCGAAATTGGGCCTGGTTAGGGACATGGCCAAAAAAAAGGAATAAACTAATAGACCTCACTGTCTCTCCGGCGAACGGGGCAGACGGGAACTACACTTCCCACAATACAAAGCGCTGGGGCGTTGCTAAAGACACTGTGTTTTTACCTCAAGTTGGCTCGAGGCGGCTCAGGTTTGGTTATAAAAGCCACTCCCTCTTCTTGGCTCTCCTCCACCTCAGCCTAATTGGCTCGGTAGTCCGTGCGTGGGAGGACGGCTCAGTCGACACTGGCAGCAGTTGAATGAAGGCTCTCGCCCAGGATCCTCACGGTCAATGAAGTCCTTTCTCTGGTCGGAGGTGTAGTTTCTCCGGCTGCGACAGAGCAAGAGGACTACATTTCCCAGGGAGCCACGGGTCTGCCGGCGGCGTGGGGGCGGTGCCCCACGTCTGGTACAGTCATCCCAAGCCTCTTCGGCGGGACTGTGATGGCCGGAGAGATGACGATCTTAGGTCAGTGACGGGGGGTTTCTGTCGGTGTTGCGGGCCCCAGAGCGGTTCGGGGAGGCCGGGGTGGGCGGGGGTGGTTGTCGCAGCTCCTGTAGCCAGCTGGCGCAGCGGGAAGGGCGCGGAAAGGTGACTTCGAGGCCGTTTTTGTCTGTTCGAGGCGCCGGGTGGGGGGTCGTATATATGGCCCAGGGCGAATAGGCCCAGGTAGGCCCGCGGCGACCCTTCGCCAGCAACCCAGGGACATCGGGCCTCGGGAAGGGTTCTTTCCAACAGAACGTCGATTTTGAATCGTTAGTTGAATTGGGGTCTTTGGGAGGCTGCAAAAATCTGAATCTTCGGGTCCCCTTTGTGGGAGAAGGGGGAGGAGCAGCAGCAGCGTCTGGATGGATGCTGGATTTTGAGATATCCAGGCCTCTTTAGCGTATAGTCCATTGCTCTTTCCATCAAACCGGGTGAGGAATTACCCTTCCCAGACCAGAAGGTGATGAAATGATGCTGAAATTTTGTTGCTCGTAGGAGTAAAAGGAAAGTGCCGTTGGCACTGAATTTCATTTCTCTGAATTGTGTGTTGAGGATGAGCTAACAATTACTAACAGATGGACGTTTGGGGTCGTATGTAACATGGGTGGCACGCAGGTGTGTAGCACAGCCTCCTGAAACCAGATAATAGATTGATTGTAAATTTGAAGTGCCATCTTTCTTCGTCAGTTATGTGTACAATTTGCATGGCATTTGTTCATATTCTTGTTTCATCACTTAATATTTATCGAGCATCTGCTGTTTGCTAGGAACCGATCCTGGTGCAGGGGATACAACAGTGAACAAAACCTGCCTTCAAGGAGCTTCCATTTATGTCGTCGTCAGGGTTATACACTTTTATGCTTCTCCTTCCCTAAATATTACCTCTGCAAGAAATACTTTAATTCATATTTAAATACAGAAGTTAACTATATTATGTTGTGAAGTGATCGTTTAATATCTAAGCAACTTTCAGAAGCATTTTATCCAGTTTATCCATTGCATCCGTTCGGAACGAAAATGGAGATTAGTGGATAAAGAGTTTTAGCCTTACAATAACAGTTTTTGCTGTGGGAATTTTAATAATGGAGTTTCTTTTTAATACTGCCAACTAAAATATTTATAAGACTATGAAATCTAAGTATCAATTGATCAAGAAATTGGATTCTATCTAGCTTTTTCTCCAGATGAGTGGCTTTTCCCGTCAGCATCAGCACAATTATTAGCCAAATGTTTTTATTTTTTATTCCTTAATTCACTCATAAATGAACTACACATACCTGCATCTACGGGGGTTTTTTGTTTTTGTTGTTACTTCATTTTAGTTGTGTAATAGGTTACATTATGGAAAACTTGATGTCTGAGAAAAGAGTTGCCATTAGTACTATAAAAGAAAATATTTTGAGAGTGTATTTTTAGTCGTTTCAAAGTGGTATCAAAGGGACTTTGCTATAGTAATTTAGCATATTGTAACTGATTTGGTAAGACATATCTTTGAATTTCCCTATATTTTCAGGATCAGCTGTTTTGACTCTCCTGTTGGCTGGCTATTTGGCACAACAGTATTTACCACTGCCTACTCCTAAAGTGATTGGCATTGACCTTGGCACCACCTACTGTTCGGTTGGGGTGTTCTTTCCTGGCAGTGGGAAAGTAAAGGTCATCCCAGATGAAAATGGGCATATCAGCATACCCAGCATGGTGTCCTTTACTGACAGTGATGTGTTTGTGGGGTATGAAAGCTTAGAGCTGGCAGATTCAAATCCTCAGAATACAATATATGATGCCAAAAGATTCATAGGCAAGATTTTTACCCCAGAAGAGCTGGAGGCTGAAATTGGCAGATACCCATTTAAGGTAAGTGATTAAGCTAAAATCCGTTTTAATTTTAGTTGAGCATACTGTTTCAATTAATGCTTTGGCTTCAAGTTACAAAACCTTTCTGTTTCAACTGATTTAATCTTCATAGAAGTTATATTATCTCCTATAACAAGCAATCCCACAGCAGCTCCAGCGGAGTTATGAGTTAATTCAGTAGCTCCACAAGGCTATCAAGGACTTAGGGCCTTACCGTATTCTTGTTCTGCCATCCTCAGAGTGTCTGCTTAGCTCTTTTATTGTAGCAAGAAAACTAATAAAGCCCAGTGTAGACAGATAGGAAGATGGATGGATAGACAGATACTCTGTTTGTATGTGAGAGTATACATATCTGTATACATAAAAAGATCATACTAGGTATGCTGTTTTATGACTTATTTGAAACTCAACAATACGTCATGGACAATTAGTTAATAGATGCACATCATTGTCTTTCATGGTTTCGTGGGACGACTGCTCTATTATTTAATTGTTTGGTCTCTATCAGGGTACATTTTATTTTATCCCTGGTTTTCCACTAATGTTGGAGCTTCATTGAATATTCTCATACATATATCTTTGTACACTTCTCTGATGATTTCCTAAGCTTGAATTCTAGAAGTAGAATTTTAGATCAAATGTGTGCTCGTTTTTAAGGCTTTTGATTTATGTTGCCAAATTGTGCACCAGAAAGGTTATGTGCTCTTGACTATCTTTTAGAGTGCCTGTATCTTCACTAGTTATTATTTTTCAGTCTTTGCCAACAGGTAAGTGAAAAACAGTATGTTGGATTAATTTGCATTCCTTTGATTTCTAGTGAGATCAGATGTTAAAAAATTTGTTGGCAATTTTATTTTCTTTAGTGATCCCTTGTCCTTTGTCATGTTTCCTCTTGGGGTTTTTAACTTTTCCGTAATGACTGTAAAAGTACATTTGTGATGTTTTCAGTATGTTTTCCTTTTATTTATTTTTTCCTTTTATTGATGATAAATAATTTTGTTTTTGTGCTATCAAGAGTGTTAAATTTTTGTGTGGTACAATCATCTCAATAATTTTTAACAGTGGTTTTGGACTGTTACTGTGCTGACAGTGGCATTTCCCGTTGTATTTTTTTTCTAATGCTTTTATATGAGTGTTTGTAGGTTTGACTTTTGCTGAGTTTTTTCTTTTAAACATTTAAATCTTTGTTCCATGTCGAGTTTTTCTTGTAAATTATGAAGTGGGATTCTAAATGAATAGATTTTAAAATAGTTAGTTGTATCAGTGCCACTTCTTGATTAACCTGTCTATAAAAATTCTCAAATTTTTCATCTACTTTCAAAGGAGAAAAAAATTTCTCCATGAGTTTCTTAGGTTTTTCTTTGTTCCTTTTTAGCCTCTTTCTTAGGATCCTTTATTAATTTATAATCTTTCTTATATAATGATACATTCATATAAAGCTATACATTTTCTCCAAATTATATTACAGCTTTGGGTACATTACTTATTGATCTGGGAGTTATTGTATGGGTTTTTTTCCTTAAGTTTCTTTGTGATCTAGAAAATCTAAGTTTCTGTTTTGTGTGAGCTCTGATGGTATTGGTGTCTCTCCACCTTATTTTAATACTTTCTGAAGCGTGGTTTTGTTTTCCCCAGACAGGTGAAATACTTTCAGGAAGGTCAGGTTTTCTTGATTGACACCTAATGGGGTAAAATTCTGATAATTTCTTAGAACAGACTAATTCTCTTTACTGTTGATGTTAGTATAATCTATTGGTGAAACTAGGATAGTATGTTTTAGAATTAATCTAGTTTTTTATATTAAAACAAACTAATTAAAAACAAATTAATTTTTTTAAAAAAGAAGATCCTGCATCACATACATGATTCAGCAATTGTCATTCCTTAATTTCATCATTCATTTTTTTCTTTCATTCATTTAACAGATATATATTGAGAATCTTCTGTTATAATTATATGCTTGATAATGAATTTTATTACTCTGCTGTTACATGGTGTGGATTCATTTTATAGATTTTAAAGTATAACTTTGAATAACCTCTAATCTTAGTAAATGTACTTGATAGATTACAGATGAATTTTATGAACTTGTAAAGGTAAAAGTAACTTTTGATTGATTAAGTCCGGTACACATGTATGTGTATAAGTATATATAGATACACACACTCTCTTACACTTTTTTTTTTAATCTTGGTCACAGGTTTTAAACAAAAATGGAATGGTTGAGTTTTCTGTGACAAGTAATGAGACCATCACAGTTTCCCCAGAATATGTTGGCTCTAGACTGTTGTTGAAATTGAAGGAAATGGCAGAGGAATACCTTGGAATGCCAGTCGCCAATGCTGTTATTTCTGTACCAGCAGAATTTGATCTAAAACAGAGAAATTCAACAATTGAAGCTGCTAACCTAGCAGGTAGTATCACCCTTGTGTGAGTTTGCATTTTTCTCAAAATTTTCTTAGGTTGAAAATCTTCTGTAGTAAAGTGTATCTCTTTGCAAATCACCTAACTAGGCAGATAAATAAACTATATGGTAGGTAAATCAGAAGGATATAGGATTATGAACAATAATCAAGAAAGCTCCATAGCATAAAGTAAATATGTATATTACAACCACAGCCAGTCAGATAGGCACATGACAAAGGCTGAGAGAGAACATGGACTCATGTTAGCAATGAGGAATTTTTTCTTCTAAACTTTCTTTAATAGTAACGTGAATATAATGTTTTAAAAAAATCTGAGGTAGAGAGGATTCATTTAACACGATTTAACAAATATTGAGTGCCTGGGTGAACAAAACAGATCAATCCTTATTCTCATGGGACTTACATTCTACTGGAAGGAAACAGAAAATCAACATTAAAGACAAGTATATCGTGGGGTTTCTCACCCTTAGTTTTACTGATATTTTGGGCCAGTTAATTCTTTGTTGGGGACTGTGTGTTATAGGATATTTCACAGCATCCCTAACCTCTACTCACTAGATGCTAGCAGTACCCTTTCTACCAAGTGGTGACCATCTTATGTCTCCAGACATTGCCAAATGTCCCCGGAGGGGCAAAGTGGCCTCTGGTTGAGAACCTTGACACAATGTCTAACAGAAAGTAACATGCTATGGAAGAAAAAATCAAAGTAAGGGGACAGGATCGCTGGGTGGTCAGAGAGGGCTCACTGAGAAAGGACATTTAAGCAGATTTGAAGGAAGCAAAGTAGTTAGCCAAGCAGATATATAGAGGAAATACATTTCAGAAGGGAGAACGGCCAGTGTAGCCACCATAAAATCGGAATTTGCTGATACGTAAGAAGTGGGACACTGTGGCCAGAGCAGAGTTATTCATGAAGTAAGACAGCTAAGAGGAAGAGTATTATGGTCTTGGAATAAATTCTTCAGAGTTTGAATAATTTTTACGGCTCCTGAAACAGAAAGCCATTTTACTTTCCAGGCCACTCATTATGTGTGGCAGTTAGTTTAAAACAGGAATTTTGCTCAAGGAAATCTGATCTTCAGCCTGCATGCTTCCTGTTTAACATTACCTGCAAAATCAGATGTGCTGTGTGTTTCAGATTGGCATTTGAGGGTCTTGCATTTTAAGTACTTCTGAAGAGCATAGTAAGCTTACCTCATTTCTACTTACGTAGTTTGTTTTGGTATATAATGATTAACGTTTTATTGCTCATATGTTCACAAGTAAAATATGAAAATTAGAAGAGGGTGAGAGATTTCTTCTAAAATTTAAGAATTAATAAAGAATAGAATGATATGTTCCACTGAATCTGGCTGGGCCTTTATTTTTTTAGATTATACTCTTTAATGACACCCTTTTAGAAGAACTTCTATTTACCCTTCCCATTCCTTATTTTTATTGGGTTTGTGACTGTTCTCATTGCTCAGTGGACTTCGTGTCATAGAAAACACTAACGTCGTGCAGTTGAGTAGGAAGGAATTTTTTAATAGTGTCCTCTCATGAGTTGTTCTTCCCTCCAACCAATCTTATAGGACTGAAGATCTTGAGGGTAATAAATGAACCCACAGCGGCAGCTATGGCCTATGGTCTCCACAAGGCTGATGTCTTTCACGTCTTGGTGATAGATTTGGGCGGAGGAACTCTAGATGTGTCATTGCTGAATAAACAAGGAGGAATGTTTCTAACCCGAGCAATGTCTGGTAAGAAAAATATAGGGAGAGTTAAATTTTTTTTTCAGTATACTTTGGCTTCGTTTTGGTAATCTTTTGTAAATGTAAATTTTATGCCACCATTGATGTATATTTACAGCAAAAGTGAAGTCTAAACAAAATGACTGGGCATCCTGTGAGTCAAATAAAAGCACTGCCCATTGCAGCCGCCAGCTGTAGTTGTCGCTCACTGAGCCAACAGGACTTTTCATGGCCATAGGGGAGAACAGAAAGAAAGAAAAATGCTTTCAAAATTAAGATGATCAGTTTCTTTCACTTAGGTTTTATAAAATAGATATCTTTAAAAAATCTAATAATAGTATTCTCTGGGAAATGGTAGGATTTTGTATTCTAAATCTTTTAAAACTGTTTTTGTTTTTAATTTCATTTAAAGAATTAAGCCTGTTGGGAAGGTCAAGCTGTAAGTTATGGGTGGTCTGACTTCTGCGTTTTTCTCTCTTCTGACTGGGCTCTCTTGTGAACCAGGTTCAGTCCTGGGGATTTATATTACATTACTCTTTAACTTTTCAATTATTTTTTCTGCTTTTCAGCTCTTAATCGTGCAAGCGAAAGGATTAAAAAAAAGATAAAATGCCTACTGATACTTTTTGATCATGAGAAGAACTTTCTTCTGTTAAGAATAATGACACTTAATGTTTTTAAATTGCTATTTAAAAGCCAGTCTGTGTTCTCAAATCTCTATTTTCTGAAAAAGTATTTGCTATCAGTAAGAGATACTTCCTTTTACATCATTTAAAAATTTTAACCCAAACATGCACTGTTTCTTTAATAGTGCACGTATGAGTTAAAATCATTTTAACCCTGTTATTTTTAATTAGTCTTGTATGAATAAAACTTAATAATACATTAAGCAAGAGATGCGTTATTGAATATCATTTTTATACATACATACTACACAGACATGTATACACACATGCATAAATATAACGTGAACTTTTTTATTTTTAACTTAGGAAACAATAAACTCGGAGGACAGGACTTCAATCAGAGATTGCTTCAGTACTTATATAAACAGATCTATGAAACCTATGGCTTCCTACCTTCTAGGAAAGAGGAAATTCACAGATTACGACAAGCCGTGGAAATGGTCAAATTAAATCTGACGCTTCATCAGTCTGCTCAGTTGTCAGTATTACTAACCGTGGAGGAAAAGGACAGGAAGGAACCTCAGAGTACTGACACTGAACTGCCAAAGGACAGGCTTTCCCCATCAGATGGCCACCCTATGAACAATGTGTTTGAAGCTGGCCTTTCTGAAAAGAAGAGTGGAGAAAGTCAAGTTTTATTTGAAACAGAAATATCACGGAAGCTTTTTGACTCCATTAATGAAGATCTCTTCCAGAAAATACTCGTCCCCATTCAGCAAGTATTAAAAGAAGGCCACCTGGAAAAGACTGAGATTGACGAGGTGGTTTTGGTTGGAGGCTCTACTCGCATTCCTCGAATCCGCCAGGTCATTCAGGAGTTCTTTGGAAAGGATCCCAACACGTCTGTAGACCCTGACCTGGCAGTGGTGACAGGAGTGGCTATCCAAGCGGGGATTGATGGAGGCTCTTGGCCTCTCCAAGTCAGTGCTTTGGAAATTCCCAATAAGCATTTACAGAAGACCAACTTCAACTGAATTATGGAGGAATCATTCTTACTCGTGATTGTGTGATGATCTCTTCCTGTTTATCAGACTGCCTCCTCCAATAAAGAAAGTGTCTAAAATATCTCACAAATTTACCTAAAAGGCAGCATTTAGATACACAACAATTTTACATAACATTTTGTTTTAGGATTAAATGTGACCAGATTGATCCTCTTTGATTTTGGAGAGATCCCATTCCAACAAATACTTCTAAAATGATAGAATTGAGGTAAAACCTTAGAGGAGCATGGGTGGCTATATTTTCTGGATTCTGGAAGTAGATAACCATATGCACTTAAAATTACATTCTGTAAACATTGCCTAGTGCCAATTATAGGATTCCCAGTTCTTACTAAATTGTATTAGCAGGAGCTGGTAATTTATTTACTTGGTTATTACATATGACTATTAATTTACCTCTACTTGAAGGACAGTGTTGATGTCAGTTATATACATTGGTTGGGAGATAGCAGTATTATTAATATAAGCTGATAGATAGTATTCAATAACTGCCATATTAAATAAATTTACTTTCACAAATTCAATATCCCATTATGTGTCTTGTTCATGTAATCTGCATTCTCCAGGTTTTTAAAATATATTTATTGGCTCAGTTTATTTTCTTTCTAAAATAGCTACTGATTTATTCAAATGTTTCAATACCAGATAGTAGAAATAGCCAATTTACATTTCAGTTCTTTGATCTGCTCTCCATCATTCTCTACTTGGATTTCCATAATTGTGCCTGGTTAGAAAACAATAGGTAATTATTAATTGCATTTTAAATATGTGTTAATGTCACAATAAAGCCATCATTACTATCACTTTTTTGTTATCCAAACTCTTTGCAGACTTTAGTAAATAGCAGTAATTAGCTACAATATTTGTTTTGTTTTGTTATTTTCAGCAAGCCCTGGAGAATGTAGTTTGCATTTGAACTATCAAATCGTACTTGATTCACTTTTACTGAGATTTTCCCCCATATTAATCCCCTTAATAATTAATCCCCATAATAATTAACTGAATCGTGCTTGATTCAGTTTTACTGAGATTTTTTCCCCATATTAATTTTGAGCAAGGAAAATGTGCTCAATTGTAAAACCTTGTTATTGTTTCTACTATCGTTTTAAAATAGTCACACTGGGACTGTTTTCAGCCTTAAGGTTAGTGTGTGATGAGAACAAAAAGTTTGTTAATATTGGAAGTAACGTGGATATCTAATCTGGAAGGAGGCAGTATCGAAGAATTCCCATAAATCTGCATTTGTAGCAGTTCTGTTTTTGTTTTTGTTTCCTTTTAGAAAAGCTACAGGGACCAAGAAAGAAAATATAGCAGTTCTGTTTCTGTGATGCCCATAGTATTTGAAGATATATTTTCTTTTCCCTTAATATAGGCATGCTTCATATCAATATTCAAAAATTATACTCTGGTCAGCATTTTTGTTACTGTAAAGCATGTCTGCTTTATCCGTTGTTAAATTTGAAATGATGTTGAATTTCCAATCACTGAAAAAGAGAACTAAGCAAACGCATTTTAGCAACATCAAAACATTTCAGCTTCTCATAGTAAAAAGCTGAATGTTAATATTTTTTTGCAGATCTAAAAAATGTTTCTTAGCAATGAAATTGCTGTTAAAACACAATTTCAATCAAATATTTTTGTGTACAGAAAATGTCAATAGTAGGTAGGTAGAATAATATGAAATGTTGACATATTTTATTTTAGAACTAACAGAAATGCCAAAGAGGAATCCTTCACTGCATTATGGAAATACTCAAGTGTTCTCTTGGACTTTAATAAATCTTTAACAGATTTTAGAATTGAAAAAGATCTCTTTGTGAAGGTCTTTAAAAAAGTGTTCAATTTATTGGAATCTCTACATACAGTATCAGCTTTAACCTAAAGCATTGTAGGATTTTTTTAAAAAGCTTGAATTTCTCAAATATGTGAGATAGTCCAGGACAATCTGTTAACACGTTTTAGAGGAAACAATTTGCAAAACAGGGCAGCTATTCTCATACATTAAAATTGGAATTTAAGTAATTTGATTGTGTCTGAAAAATCGAATGGCAGTGTTGGAATTTGGGGGTAAAAGTTTAGCATATTCTCTAGTATAGTTACACCTTTAAAAACATAAAGTGATGTCTATCTTCAATCATATTTTAGGGGGCTATATATAAATAGTCTTGAAATTAATGTAGTTTATTTATTTAAAAGATAAAAATGCATCCTGAAAGGGATCATTTATGCATAATAATCTGAAGACATTTTTCATAAAACAAAATTCATTTTGGTCATCTAGCTAGTGTTTTTTGAAGCGCTTAACTTCTAAAATATTAACTGTCTTGTATGATTAGAATATGTGAATGAGTAATTTATTTTATATTAGGAATGTTTTGGTACTGTGTTTTCGCTCAAACCACTGACTTATCAACAGATCCTGCTGTGTGTATAATATGTTCTGAAGATTATGGTTATTGTGCATAACAGATTGTGCCTCTCAAATTTGTGTACACAAGTAATTCACATTTTAATGTAAATAAATACTACTTTGCAGTTTGTTTTTTAAACTGTTTACTTTCCATTCAGGACTAGACTGGAGTACATTTTTGAGGTATATAAGCAAGAAAGTGAGGACAATGCTGATCTGATGCTCATGGTGCATGACCTCAGCAGCTGTTGCCTAGTTCCCTGCACCCTGACTCTCTGGGATTGCTTCTGTACTTTTCTACTTGTTTCCCTAAACTACAAGTGACAGTTCCTTTATCACATGAACAGTATCTCCAGAATTCTGAATGCCAGCTCATGGTTTTTGACTATAATGGAGCCAAGACCTAAACTAATCTAGTTAGTAAGTGATCCTGCATAATAGACTCCCGTAATCCTTTGGTTGATGGTTAATACTTTATAATTTTCTAATAGTTTGTCATATTCTTTGGACAAAAACTCAACATTAACTTTTTAAAAGATTCATTTGATTAATGTAGTCTATTTCAAATAAGCCCTTAAATTAACGTAGTCTTCAAATGAGCCCTTAAATAAAGACAGTAGACTTGACTGTCTCCAATACTAGTTCCTGTGATTCATAGTTATTGTAACTACCATTGTTGAGGTACTCAAACATATGAGGGAATATAGTGACACTTCCATATTTATTTCATTTAACAAACACATGCAGTGCCCCACTGAGATAGGCAGCCTCTAGCATAGCTTCCAGTGATCCTGACCTGGTATTCACCTCCGTGTGTCGTGCTCTTCCCTTGAATTTGGGCAAGATTTGATGACTCACTGCTAATGAGCGGCACATGGCAGAAGTGCCATATTATTGACTTAACTGTTAACTTATTTGGCTTACCTAAAAGACCTAAAATATTGAATAGTATAACACTGGTAACTTTATAAATATATTTAAAGTAGAGGATGTTGCCGCTTCAAAAAAAACTGGATTCTTTTTTATATAACATAAACATGCACACACATATTTCTCCTAAGAGTTCATCCATTCACCTTAAATTGTCTAACATGGCCTATACAGTATTGGAAACTGAAAATTAGGTCTCAATTACTAGTTGTAATTACTACCCTTCCTCTGTCTCCCAAGTTGCTAAACTAGGATAATTTTGTCATGGTTGAAAATGATTGTGGCTAAAAGTAGTTGTGGCAGCGCCTGCTAAATGCTAATCCAATATCTTTTCTATTCATTCTTACTTCCAGACCCCAGTGTTTTTGGAGCAGCAACATCCCCTACTTTACAAACTATTTCCCAGCTTCCTTTGCAGCTAGGGATGGCTACATGATATAATTCTGACCACTGAAATGTAAGCATAAAAACTTGGTAGAAACCACAGATTTTTTGTTTAAGTTTACACATTTGGATTATACACGTCTTGCTCCTCACCATTCCTTTCTTGGAATACAGACATGATGCTGGAGATAAAGCAGTGGATTTGCAACTTCCAAACAACATGGAGAGTTGAGCAACAGATAGAAGCAGCCCAGTGGTTTCTGGTGCCTCTACCTGGCTGTCCTCTCTACCTTGGGATTTCTTTCTACCTGAGAAAATTAAGCCCCTCAGTTAACACTTCTTTTTTTTCCTTCTTTTCTTTCTTGTCCTTTCAAACTTACGACCTTTACTGTGTGGTTAAACATTTTGTCAAATTACCATTTGTTGGACTTCTGCTTCTGGCCAAGATGGAATAGAAAGGAACTGATCCAACTAAAAAATTGGACAAAATATAAGAAACAGTTTTCAAGACCTTACACATCATGGGCCAACATCCATTCTCATCCATTACCTCTGTAAAATCAGATGTGGCAATACAGGGAAAGCAGAAGGTTGCCCAGTAATACCTGGAAATTGTTGCACAAAAGCTCAGAATAGAAAGCCAGAAGCAAGATGTTCAGAGGGGATTGGTGGTGACTGAAGTTGTATTAATGTATCCCTAGTTCCCATTGCACTCCAACAAATCAGTCATTTTAGTCTTACTCTTTGGTCAGTCACGCTACATTTTGTACTATGTTTATCAGAGTTGAAAAATAGCTGTAAACCTATAATCATTCACAAGTGTATTAATGATGAGCTGAGTTTTATAAACACGAATTCAAAAATTGATCCTGTATCACTTCCCTTGGCACACAAAAAATGCATATGCATCATTTTCCTTCTATACATTTTGGAGCAAATATTTTTCAAATTTCTCACAAGTATTTTTATAAATACCACAAATATTTTTCAATTTATGATATATTTTTACATTTTACTCCTATGCCTATTCATTTTTATTTTGCTCTTTGTGCTACATTCGTGAGATAAACAAAAGCTTCCTATCTTTGATCAACTGTGATAACTAATCATGTGCTCTGACTGGTCTGTCTGTAAATAACAAGTGAAAATCTCTGGTTACCTGGTTAGCAATCATCAACAAGAGAAGCCAGTCAGCCTTTCCTCAGTTCATGCCTATTAGATCAGCCTCATTAACCCAGCGGCATAGCAGCCGCATGAACTACTGAGATAGTCTTCATTTTCATAACAAGATTTAGAGAAATATGGCTCACAGTATAGCTGGAAGTCCTGATTGCTGTATCTACAGGCGGTCCACTTGCTTGGGAAATGACAGCTCGAAAAGTGGGACCTAGGAGAACTCGAAGGAGCTAGGAGATCTGCCTTGACTGCTGCCTTCTCAAATTCACTTAATCCCACTTAGATCATATCGTGCGCCACCGGAGACCATGTCTTATTTTAATCTCCAGTTATCCCAAAGTTGCTGTGTGTAGAACAGACTTTCATAAACATTTTGTCCTTTTTGCTTAATTAATAGCATATCCCATGACGTGATTCTGATTATAAATATGAGACTACAATTACAAGGAGTTATGACTGTTGGTATTTAAATAATAGAAAACATATTATTGAATGCTTTCTATATGCCAGATACTCTCCTAAGTGTTGTGTTACCTCATTTAATTTTTAAAAAACCCCTAGGAGGTAGATAGAATTATTACTCCCAAATAAGCCCAGAGAAGTAAGTTAACTTGCCTGAGTTTCCACAACTAGAGAGTGGTGGAGTTGAGATTTTAACATAGGAAAATTTTCTCGAGATCCTCAACTCTTTGAAGTACTATAATATTTTCTTCTTCTAGTTTTCTGGGTTATTTTTTCTAAAGAAAGGCCCTCTAGCTCAGGTGGAACTATTTATTATTTGTGTGTGTGTTAAAATACAGCATTACATCTTCTTAACATCTTCTTTATTTCAAGTTTGATATCGAAGCTGTATTTAAAAGTATATGAAATTGCCACTATTCAACCATTTTTTGACCTACAAAAATGGCTGTTTCGTATGATTCAAACTAATACTATATCTGAAGAAGCACCCCATCCTCAAGCTTTAATTCCATTTACTATGCCTACAAAGCTATTGCTTTAAAATTCTTCTCACTCGTTCTTGAAGTACAGACTCCTTTTAAGGCGCTCTTCTTTTTTTTAAAAAAAAAAATTTTTACTTTTCCTTTTTCTCCCCAAAGCCCCCCAGGACATAGTTGTATATTTTTAGTTGTGGGTCCTTCCAGCTGTGGCATGTGGGATGCTGCCTCAGCATGGCTTGATGAGTGGTGCCATGTCCGTGCCCAGAATTTGAACTCGCAAAACCCTGGGCCGCCGAGGTGGAGTGTGCAAATTTAACCACTCGACCACAGGGCCAGTGCCCAAGGTGCTTTTCTAAGAATGAGACACCTTGGTAGAGAACTGGAAAGAGCATCATCAGTTTTCTAGTTATGTGAACCTGGATTTTGGATTTTGCATTTTATTGGTCAAGATCCTCTCGGAATCTTATCAATCATTTTCGGTAAAATGGAGTGGATAATAATGCCTTGCTTATATTCTTTAGTGAGAATTGAAAGTAATAAATGACTCAAATGCTTTGCACTTTACTTGGCATATGGTGAGCTTTCAACAAATATTCTCATTATCCTAAAAGAATTCAACTTAACGATGCTTAGAATTTTCCTTCTCTCAGCTGAGGTAAATATTTCTGCAAAGTGAAATTATAATCATTATTTTTTAATCTGTTTTGAAGTTACAATCTTTTGTGTGTGTGTGTGTGTGAGGAAGATTGGCTGTAAGCTAACATCTGTTGCCAATCTTTCTCTTTTTGCTTGAGGAAGATTGTCACTGAGCTAACACCTGTGCCAATCTTCCTCTATTTTATGTGGGATGCCTCCACTGCGTGGCCTGACAAACAGTGCTAGGTCTGCACCAAGGATATGAACCTCTGAACCGCAGGCCACAGAAGTGGAGGGAGTGATCTTAACCACTATGCCCCCAGGGTGGCCCCCTTGAAGTTACAATCTTTAAACAAATGAGCCCTTGAATAAATGTGTTTTTATAAATTCAAATATACTACTCTGTAATGCAGTCATTTTGAGTATCCTGCACAGCGATTGAACAAGCTTAATATACATAATTGAAATGAGAATGAAATATTAATTTCTTAAAGCACAATAAAATTATCTTCCAGTAATTTGGGCTTAGTCATTTTTTGCTTATTTTATTTTTGCTTTCTTTTTACTCTTTAAGTATAATATATATTATATATATGTGTGGGTATATATATTTATACACATATATACAAAATTGTACATATCCTAAGTATACAGTTTGATGAATTTTCACAAACTGAACCAATACTCAGACCTAGATCAAGAAATAGATCATAACCATTATCCCACAAGTCCACCTGTTCACCCTTTTCACCCTTTTAATCAATACCCCTCCCCCTACTAAGGGTATGTACAAATAGAATCATGGAATCATATAATAGCATTCTTTTGTGGTTGGCTTCTTTCATTCAACGTTATGTTTGTGAAATTCATCCCTGATGTTGCCGGTATCTGTTGTACATTCATTCTCTTAGCTGTCTAGAATTCCGTTGTTGAATATAACACAATTTATCCAGACTACTGTTGATTTCCCATTAGATTTTTAAGTTCCAGCAGCTTCTCTGATTGATTTACTAAAACTATAGGCATAACAAGACTAAAATCTTTTAACTGATATTAATAAAATATGTAGATCCTTTTCTTAATGGAATTCAACAGATATTTACCCAATGTTTAAAATGAGTAGTGAGTAAAAGAGTAGTAGGCACTTCAGGGATGTAAAGACAGGACAATACTTCAAGTAGCTTCCATTCGAATGGGAGGAAGCTTTAGATAATACAGTGTTTTTTAATTTAAGGCAACTTTTCGTAAATACCCTTGGGGGATAAAGCAAGGTTATTGCATAGGAAGGAGGAAAGAAGGATGAAAGAAACGGTTCATGGATCTTAAAGAACATGTTAAAATATTTTATTAAAATCATCTTGAAAGGAAAATACCGTTGAAATTTGAATACTTCGAATTTGAAGGGCAATTCAGAGAAATAATGTTGCTTTTATACATAAAACTACTAAATGAAAAGCCCTTCAAAATATAATTAGTACTACAACCATCTTCTTGTGAATATATACCATTTGATACATAACCCATTGAGGTTAACCCAGCCAAAAAATGATGTTCCATAGAAAATATTGGTTTTGACTCAAAGTAAATAGTAAAAATGTTTTCAAATATTATTTTCCAATAAGGCACACTATAACATTCAGTTAGTATATAATTACTATTTCCAAAAGGCAGCTGAATAACTCAATATTTTTGCTGTGATTCCTTCATAATTTAACATACTGTATTAAATTATACTGCTCGACACATATGATATATATGTATAAGTACCTGTATCATATTACTCTAAAATGCCTAGTCATTCACTCTACAAACATTTGCTGGGTATCAACTATATGAAAATCTCTATGCTAGGAACCTAACATGCAAAGAAGACTAAAACTGGGCACTTGCCTTCACGTAGCTTTAATGAGGAGACAGACTAAAAGAATGAAAATAGCTTATGGTCACTGCCGAGATAAATGTATGCACACGGGGCCTGTGAGAGCACAGAAAAAGAGTAGGGAGGCCAGACTGGAAAGGAGAGGGGGAAACCAGGGAAGGCTTCCTGGAGCAGGTGACTCCTGAACAAAGGAAAAGACTTAAGGATAAGTGGCATTGAGCACTTTGGGCAATGTGGAGAAGGTAGATATTCCAGAGGGCATGGCTGGAAGAGAGAAGGCTGGGTCCAGCCCAGGATGGTTAGAACAATGGTGCTTATTGGTATTCGTGCCAGCGTGTAGCCAGGGGCCTGCCTGTATGCATTTCTCCCTGTCATTATTTTATTAAATACTAGTCTATTTTTTTATTCAGTGTAATCAACATACAGCTAAAATTATTTTTTTGTCCCTGAGTCCTGTGTTATTCCAGCTTCTGTTAGCATGGCAAAGAAGAGCCCTTTCTGGCATATCAAATTCCGAGGTGTTTCAAATTCTATAATCCTTCCGGAGTCTAGAACGAGCACCCTGCAATGTGAAAAGAATCCAGTCAGGTAACCTAGAATCAGTTTTCCAGTTCACCCTTTTTGTTCTTGCCAATGTCAGCTTTAAATTACTGTGTGAGTTATGCCACTACGAAACACAGGTACTGCTGAACTCAGGAAATATATCAAGTTTTCTAATATTCTTTTAGCACTAGCATATTCCTCTAATTATTTTGGGAAATATCTTCCATACTATTAGGGACAATTTTGTATCTCTTGGCACAGATACCATTCTTTGTTAGCGACAAGTAATTAGTGTGTTTAGGATGTTCGATAGCTGTCTCTGTAGAGATACATAGATTTGTTTTCTTTCTGAAAACAAATAAAGCCTACCTGTCTGAATCAATGACAGAGTGCAGTCTGTGAGCAATCGTCAGGATGGTGCAATCGGAAAACTCTTTCCTGATTGTGGTCTGCACCAAGTTATCGGTCTCAAAATCAATGGAGGCCGTTGCCTCATCCAAGACGAGAATTTTTGTTTTTCGAAGCAAAGCGCGAGCAAGACAAATGAGCTGTCGTTGTCCAACGCTGTTGAAAACAGTAGTAAAATAATTTCGACAACGGACTTCATAGTCACACATTTCCTGTTCTAAAATTTGGCTTATATTGTTATTCAATTTCTAACCCACACACTCACTTGTTCTTTTATTCAAGAAACATTTATTGAGTAATTGCCATATGCCAGACACTTCTCCAAGTTCTGGGAATAGAGCAAGGAACAAAACAGACAAAAGCCTTTGTCTGTGTGGAATTTACATTCTCATGAGGGAGACAGAAAAAATAAACAAGATAAATGAGCAAAATGCATAGTAAAAAGAATTCAAACACACAGAAAAGGAGGGTGTAAAGCGTGAGTGTGGGGTGGACATTTTAGATAGGTGTGCCAAAGAAATCCTCGCTGAGAACTTGCCTTTTCCTTCAAGGCCTGAAGGATGTGGAGAGTGAGCCAGGCACATTTTTGGTGGAAACATTCCTGGCAAAGTGAACAGCACATTCGAAATCCCTAAGGCGGTCAGGCAGCTGGCCTGGCATATTCATGAAACAGCAAGGAGGCCAATGTCACAGAAAGAGAAAGGGACAGGGAGAGTAATCAAGGATGAGGTGTGCAGTGCAGGTTTGAGGGCATCCAGCTCACTTTCCTTAAGTCTCTGATCACACAAAGGGACTGTCCTAAGACCTCAAACAGCCAGGAGGAAAAAGGAGCCCTTACCACATTTTTTTTAGGAAGAAGGCTATTAGAGTAGGAGTCTTTACAAAAGAAGATTCAATTAAATAGTGAGTTTTCATACTGCATTCTTCCTTTTCTTTCCCTTCACCAGCAGTTTCCCAGCCAGTGGTTACCATTTTATTCCTTGTTCTTCTTCGCTAGAGGGCATCAGCAAGGGTGTGCTTTGAACAGACCAAACAAGGTCCTTTGGGCTTGGGAGCCATTTCCCCTTGAGGCCAAGTCAAGTTTCTAAAGAGCCTGGAATGAATAATGTGCTCGGTTCTTAGCAGCTTACCTGAGGTTTTCCCCACCCTCTGAAATCTCATGCAGCAGCTTCCGGGGAAGGGACTGAACAAATTCTTTTAGGTGACACAGTTCCAGCACCTCCCACAGCTCGCTATCAGAATACTTGTCTAGGGGATCCAGGTTCATTTGCAGGGTTCCAGAAAATAAAACAGGATCCTAGAGAATAAAATAGTCACCGGTAATCCTACTGTCACATGAGGCATAAATGCATGTTGTTAAAAAATCAGACTCAGAAAATAAATAAGGCAAAAGCAAATGGTCAAACCTAAATAGTTATCAAATTCATTTTATATTTAAAACAAAAGCAGAAGAGAATCCGAATAAACTGGAATTCAGATTAAATCATTAAAAGCTTCCTGATTCTCTTTATCCTCCTCTTATTAACAATGTCAACAACAACCACAATAACAATGATGATAGTATAGCTGCCATTCAGTCAAGGATGTATTATACAATAGAATAAAATAAATATAAAATATAATATGTATATAATATTGTCAATCAGCACACCAGCCCAGGAGAATGGAAGTCAATATCCCCATGTTACAGACAGTGAACTGGAGGTTCCAAAGAGCTCTTGTCCAAGGTCACCCAGAGGCAAGTGGTTGAGTGGAATTCAAACAGAACAAATCCACGCTCTTTCCAATATGCCAATATGCTTGGTGAAACTACATTTTTCTGCGCCTGTATTTACTTATAAGAAAGGAATGACAAATGTCTCTTTTCTCCACTACATTTCTTCCCTGCCAGAATTCTAGATTTTACTCAAATTTGTTTTGAAGTAAAATCACAAATACAAGTATATGTTTAAAGAATATGACAAAGAGATGATGGTATCTTAAGAGACTTTTAGAAGATAATACAAAAGATACCTCAAAAATGCTCAGCCTAAATCTCTGAAACTCAACTGAATGAGTCATCTTTGACTGTAGAGGCATGTTCTTGAGCCAATTTGCATACTTGTTAACGATCAAGTTCTTTTGATGCCACAGATTGAAAAATCAAAGGACTTGAGAAAAAAGATGTAACTGAATTATCGTTCTTTTCAGTTTTTTTTAAATGTTTTTAAACTTCAAGTCAAGAGTCAAAATCCTACACTCAAACTACCAACTAAGCAAACCCTCAGTATTTTTTTTTCCTTTTGAAAAATACCAATGTGTTTCAGTCTGACTTCTTCATTTGAATTTTACTTGCGTTTACTATTATGAAGGAAACTTGCAAAGTGATATGCCAGTTTTTCAAATAGATAAGTGCACTCATGAAAGGGCTTTAGAGTAAGAGCATTTAATGGGATTCAATTACAAAGCAATTTTTCATAATACATTTTAAATGATTTGGCTTCCAAAAATGAATTTATATGCTTTACATCAAAAAAAAAGTTCACCTGGAGAAAGTTGAGAAAGACTACTGGCAAAAAGTCTTTACCTGTGGAATAACATTGAGTTTGCCTCGAAGGTCATGAAGTCCAATAGTCGATATGTCAATTCCATCGATAATAATTTTGCCTCCTGATCTCTCCAAAATTCTAAATAAGCAATTTGATAGTGTTGATTTGCCTGCTCCAGTCCTTCCCACAATTCCAATCTGTAACGAAATGATCATAAACGGTTCCCACAGTACTTTTTGAAAGGGAACAGGGCCTTTGCAATGACAAAATACATTAGGTGTCAGGTCAGCTATGATCTAATTTTGCCAACTAGAATAACTTTGACTGGCATGGAAGATGTAATGTGACTTCTAAGGATCAGTCTTTATCTAGACACTCCTTACTCACTGGAAAGGTCTGGGCTAATGTGTGTGTTTTCCCCTAGTTTTTGGTAATTTAGTTACCACCTAACAAGAACACACCAGCAGCCCCAGGAGGAGCAGGTCATCCCGGAACCATCCCTGGACTAGTCAGCGAGGGTTCAGGGAAGGGAGACACTGATAATGGGGTGGTTTTTCTCCTTTCAAAAGGAGGCTTCTTTCTCCCACCTCCTCTCCCCAAACAAACAAACAAGAAACAAACAAAGGGGCTTAGAACCCTTTGCCAGATAAGCTAAAAAGTCTAAAGGAATGCCTCCAAATTTCCTTGGTATTAAAACAACTACTGCATTAAAACTATGGAGGGTGGCCATGGATGATGTCTGAGGATCTTGGATTCCTGGGCAGAATAATCAGCTTGTCATAAACATCCCAGTGACTGAACATGTTCCTCTGGCCGTGAGAACAACAGCAGTCTCTTCTGGGTGCTGATTCGTGTCCTCGTGTTAATAGGAACGTTAGACAGAGAGAACATTAAGGCGGCTGGTTTGTCCTAATAAAAGATCTCAAATTTTAAATCTGAGAAACTACATCAGAAAAACCAGGAATCTGTTGAATTAATTGGGGTAATCAAAATCCCACAATGATTTCATTTGTTCCAAAAATATTGCCATCCTTGATGTCGCTGCAGTGGACCTGGTCTAGGGGGTTAGAAAAACAAATGTTTGGGGTTAAAAAAGACAGGTGTCTGAAAAAGGGAAAGTAGGACATTGTTGTTAATTTATTTTTTACTTTTATGTATTTGTAAATTTCTTATTAGGGAAATAATGTGTTTTTATAAAACATTTTGAAAAGTGTGGTAAAAAATATTGAAGAAAGTAAAAATTATCCCAAATCCCATCACCTGGAGAGAATCACTATTTATATTTTATAACTATTCCTCTAGTATTTTTGCTAATATGTATATCTGCTTGCTTTTTAAAACACAAAACTGATATACTTTCAACAGTTTTGCACATAGCTTTTATTAACTAAATGACATCTCAAGTATTTTTCCATCTCACTAACATTCTTGGAAAAGATGATGTCGTTGACTGTACAAATATTCTTTCCTATGGATTCATTGTATTTTAGGTAACTATTAGCTTATTGTCTTATTGTTGTACTTCACTGAATAGAGGAACTAAGAATAAAGTATACTACTACTGGGTGTATACCCAAAGGAAATGAAATTAGTATCTCGAGGAGAAATCGGTGCTCCCATGTTCATTACAGCATTATTCATGATAGCCAAGATATGGAAACAACCTAAGTGTTTGCTTCGGTACAAATGAATAAAGAAAAATATATATATATAATGGAATATTATTCAGCCATAAAAAGGAAAGAAATTCTGCCATTTGTGGCAACATGGATGAAGCTAGAGGACATCATGTCAAATGAAATAAGCCAGAGAAAGACAAATACTGTATAATTCACTTAAATGTGGAATCTCAAAAAGTCAAACTCATAGTACCAGAGAGTAGACAGTGGTTACTAGGGGCTGAGGGGTGGGGAAAATGGGGAGATATTAGTCAAAGGGTACAAGCTTTCTGTTATAAGATGAATAAATTCTGAGGATATAAACAATAGCATGGTGATTATAGTTAATAATAGTGTATACTTGAAATTTGCTAAGAAAGTAGACTTTTTTTTTTGAGGAAGATTAGCCCTGAGCTAACTACTGCCAAATCTCCTCTTTTTGCTGAGAAAGACTGGCCCTGAGCTAACATCCGTGCCCATCTACCTCTACTTTATATGTGGGACTCTTATCACAGCATGGCTTGCCAAGTGGTGCCATGTCTGCACCTAGGATCCACCAGGCCAGCCCCTAGAAAGTAGATCTTAAGTGTTCCTACCACACCCAAAAAAATTCCTGGTAACTATTTGGTTCCTGGTATCTAACTAGCTGGATCGTGTAATCATTTCACAATACATATGTATATCAAACCATTGTTTTGTAAACCTTAAATATAGACAATTTTTATTAATTGTACCTCAATAAAGCTGAAAAAATACTAAAATAATGTTCCACAATAGATTGTGAGAGATTTAAAAAATACATTTTTTATTTATAGAGGTAAAACTTATTCTGCACATATCTTTATTACTTTTATATAAAATTTGACCAAAGACCAACTTATACTCAATACCATATTATCTTTGGCCTTAACAATGAATGCATTCATATAAAAGGGAAAGTGAAACTTATGAAATATATATGGTACCTTCTCTTCCCCGTGAGTCTGGAAAGTGATATCTTGTAATGCTAAACCAAGGTCATCTCGGTATCGAGCCTGATAATTAATAAATTCCACTACTCCTTTATGGGGCCATTGTGATGGAGGCCTTTTAGACATTATCCAGGGCGCCTTAAAACAAAAAAAATTCTTTAAACTCTAATTACAATAACAACATATCTTTCCCTCTGAAAAAATAATTCTCACGCAAATTCTCAAACAAAAGCGATAAAAAACAACCTTTATAGATATTATGATTTTCTGAAAATAGTTTGAAATATTACCAACATAAAACTTCTCATCTAGTTAGAAGAAAATATTAGAAATAAATTTAGAAATAAAATTAGAATAAAAGGCTGCCCATCTCCCACCAAGTTTTTAAGAAAAATCTTCTAAAACCCTATAAAGGAGCTGAGAGCAACCTGCCTGAAATTTTAGCTGAGGTGAGGACAGTTTGTCATTCATTCATTCCCCAAATACTGAGTATTTACTGTGCCAGTCAGTGCTTTACTTGCTGGAGACTCAGCAGTAAGCAAAAAAAAATAACAATAAAAATTCTTGCCCTTAGGAAGCATGCATGCTGGTGAGGAGAGACAGAAAGAACCACATAGCATACGGAGAATGTTAGATGATTACAAAGCTTTGGAAGACAGGAAATACACAAGATTAGCGGACGTGGTGTCATTTTAAGTAGGGTGGTTAGGAAAGGTTTGATTGGACCTGATGAGGAAACAAGCCATGTGGATATCAGAGGAAGAGCTTTACAGGCAAAGGGAACTAGCTATATATGCTGAGGACCGGAGACGGGGCCCAGCTGGAACACTGGAGGAACAGTAGGAGGGAGAACGCACACAAGAGTACAGTGCCTGGACAGTGAAGAGAAGAGTTTTCATGAGAGAGAGTGATCACTAGTGTCAAAGGATAGGTCAGGTAGAGTGAGGACTCACTGGGGACCACTGATGATCTTGACAAGGGCAGGTTCAATGACGTGGTGGGATTTAAAGCCTATTTGGAGAGGGTCCAAAAAAGAATGAGAAAAGAGGAACAGCAAGTACAGGCAACTATTCCAAAGAATTCTGCTGTAAAGAGGAGCAGAGAAATGGGGCTATAAAGGGGTGAATAGGGTTAACTGGACAAATTTATTTCTTCTACATAAAGAGTTTTTGCAATAGTATCTGTCACAACTTGCTTCAAATTACACAAAGGTGATTTTTTTTTAAAACGTGTGTGTGTGAGTGTACACACATATTTTATGATCTTTTTTCAATATGAAAAGAATATATAGTAATAGCAAAAAATTTAGAAAATAGAGAAAACAATACAATTTTATATCAGTCATCACATGGCAATGGGCTGAGCAAGCTGAATATTGGTAACCGGAAGTTGTGAAGATACACTATTCTTTCATGAAATTTGTATGAAAAAGGAAGTAAGACCTAGGGAAGAATCTAGAGGAAGATTCGCAGTTCAGCTAGGAGTTGGAGGATGCAGAAAACATTTTGGCATATTTACAGGCTGAGAGGATCGGGGGGTCGGGGTGCGCAGATGTAGGAATTAGAGGGCGTGGTTAATGGAGCAAGGTCTGAGAGAAGACATGAAGGGCTTTTACCAAAATACAAACATTTAGGCTTTTATTTGGATGAGGGGCACGTCTTCCTCAAAGTTATGAGCAAAAGAGGAATGTTTCACGAATATTTAGATACCTTTATAGGTGGATTGAAGATTACAGAAATTCAAGTCACCTTTAACATCTGCTCTGTTAATTCATGAAACTGAGAGGCAGAAGTGACCCAGATTAGTAAAATATGCAGATAACTCAAATATTGTACTCTGTCAGTAGCCGAATTCTTCTCCCTCCCAAATTATAGTTAATTAAAGGGAACAAAACAGACTGATTTATTCTCCTCCTTCCCATCCACAGAGATGCTAATGATGAGTAGCTGGAACAGAAGGTATAAGCAATAACAGTGTAGCTAATTTAAAAATTGCATAATCAGACTTTAAATAATTATGAGATGACTATAATAGGACACTTTTCTCAATGTAAAATCCTCCCAAAGTTATAATCTTAGGTTGCATATTTTACTCAACATTGATAGAGGAAAAACCACTGTACCTTTTAAAAACAGGTGATCATATTTCATTTTTATGACATAACTGAAACAGGGATGTATCTTATAATTTATGGACTGTCCTAATTTAATTAGCAGTGAGGGTTTTTTTCCTACTTTAGTGATATATAGAATAACGGTGTATTTTACAATAGATTGGTTTTTTTTTTTTTTCCTGCTTTATCCTCCCCAACCCCCGGGTACACAGTTGTATACCTTAGTTGCAGGTCCTTCTGTTGTGGCATGTGGGACGCCACCTCAACGTGGCCTGACGAGTGGTGCCATGTCCGCGCCCAGGATCCAAACCAGCAAAATCCTGGGCCACCACAGCGGAGCGCGCAAACTTAATCACTCGGCCATGGGGCCGGCCCCTAGGTTGCGTTTTGATTTCATTGAAATGCTGAATATTACAACATGAATTTGGAAATGCAGGTTTTACTTAAAATTTATCTTTTTTTTTTTAATGTCAAATCATGGTGCATTACCATATCTTAATCCTGCATCCATTTATTGATTATTTAGGAATGCTTACCTCTTTATCCATATTTTCATATTCACAAACTCTTTCAATGGAAACTGCATTGGTTTCAATTTCACATGCTTTCCTTACCCAAAAATTCAGTGACTGAGTAATCTGGAGGGAAAAAAATCCCTAAGAGTTTAATGAATGTTCTTTAGTTTTTTTACGTAATACGCATAATACTTTATAAGGTTTCATTTTTCTGAGTTTTCATATATTTTATCTCTTCTGATTATTTAACAACTTTAGAAGTAAGCACATTTATACATATACACTCATATATGTTTCTTTAAGTATACTAAACTCATGAATATCATAAATAATGGTTAATCGGCAGAAGATAGAATGAACACAGTTTGACACATATTAAAGGAGTCCATTCTTGGTGTAAGGAATGATGAATATCAAGATTGATGGGATACGTGTCAAGAAATGTACATCCTAAATGAGAAAAAAAATTGTGCAAAATGTTGCCTTTGGCATTCGTCACTATCTTCCATCAGAAGGAGGATTCTCCTAACTTTCTGACTACCCTTGTCTCCTTTTTTTTTTTCAAACGCTACTCTCTTCTCACCCTATCCCCAAATATAAGTTCTCCAAGGTTGTGATTCAAACCTAATTCTGAAAGTCAAAAAAACCCTGACAGACAATTCAGTTTTTTCTTGAGTTTGGTACTAAACCATTTGATGGTCAACCTGACTTCAGCCGACGTGGGGCTCTTTAAAGTGCTTATTTAACTCTCTTAGGTGTACTTTCACATATTCACTGCAGAACGAGTAGTTCCATTATGGGGTTCTGCCCCAGGCCCTGAATGTGTCTGTGTACCATATTTCCTTTCTAGAAGCCTAAATTCTGAAATCTGAAATGCAACAGGCCTCAAGGGTTTTGGATAAGGGATTAAGGGCATGTACCCAAATCTTCTAGACTTTTCTTTTGAATAACATGGAATTACATTAATCAGTTTAAGGGATTTTCTGTTTTACATAGGGGGCATGAACACACTCATACCACTAGTGCTTTGCCGTGTAATATAAAATAGGGCTTATAGGGAAAAACCTGCAAGCAAAGAAGAAGCAGAGCACACACTCTCCCCAGAGCTTGCATTATCTCCTTGCTTAGACTGGGCAAGCTGGATGGACAGGCCACAGTGGAGAGGGGCCCTACTCCTGTTACCCTCTATAAAGCTACAGGACACTTGCGGGTTACTTAGCAACAGCAGGAGCTTCCTGGTCTGCTAGCACTCAGACTTGGCTAACAGTCTGTTCTTTCTGTGAGCTAACTTAGAACTGCTGAGCCAGGTTCCTGCTAGTAGGAAAAGAGAGAAAGAAACGAGCCTCCAGGGTCATCCAGATTTGTCTCTCATGACTTAGTTAATACAACCTATAATTCAGACAGGCAAAGAAGAAGAGTTTAATTAATTAGATTGTAAGCGTATCACATACCACAAAATCATTATTACTTACATTTAGGGCATAGGATATGGACAAACCAACTATTGCTGAATCTATAGAATCGCCAGCCAGCACAGCAAGCAGTGCAGCGAAGAACACCATTAAGTTGCCAAGAAATTCAAGTCTCACAGACAGCCACCTGGAACAATGGGATGTATTTCTGAACTGAGATGCAAAAGTTTTGGTGCACTTAGCATGAACTCTCCTCTGGGAAATGGAGAAGTAAACATCAAGAGCTGCTTTATTTTTTCCTCACTTACTTAGAACTCAATCAAACACAGGATCATTGCAATGATGATAGATTAAAGGATTCCTCGGCATAAAAATACACTTTACTTTGCAGAACTGTGCTTTAGAACTTAATCAGTATTAAAAATCAAAAGGAAAGAAGACCAGCTAAAATGATGCACTGTTTTAAAATCCTATTGGAAAATCAATTACCTCTCCGATTACATGCTTTGTTATATGATAAAATTAGTCTCTAAAAGTTAAAATGTGCTCCACTACAACTTAATATTTCATTTTTTCTCCTTTACGTGAAATTATAACTTCAAATTCAAAATATTATAAATAATCTATGCCAATAAAATATATTCCACAAACATAAAATACAACATAGAGTCTTATCATTAGTAATTCTAATAGCATCCTATATAACTTTTGAAAAACTTGGGACCTTATATTCATACTTTTTATATGAATATAAATAGATGTAATTTAACTTAAATATATTTTAAATACTAGAAATATTTAAAGCTTTAATCTTTCTTTTTTTTCTTTTTGCTGAGAAAGTTTTACCCTGAGCTAATATCTCTGCCAATCTTCATCCTTTTGCTCAAGGAAGATTTGCCCTGAGTTAACATCTGTGCCAATCTTCCTCTATTTTGTATGTGGGCTGCTGGGCCTCAGCATGGCCACGGAAGAGTGGTGGCGTAGGTCCCCACCTGGGAACCGAACCCAGGTTGCCAAAATGGAGTGCGCCGAACTTAACCACTAAGCTGTGGGGCCAGCCCCTAATCTTTCTCTTTTTTAATTTGATGAAATGCCATTACAAAACAATATTTCTGTTCAGAAGTCAGTGAATAAGATACGTAAGAAGAGACTGGTCCTGGGCCTGGCCCCATGGCCGAGTGGTTAAGTTTGTGTGCTCTGCTTTGGCAGCCCGGGTTCACTGGTTTGGATCTTGGATGTGGACCTAGCACCGCTCATCGAGGCATGCTGAGGTGGTGCCTCATAAAGAAGACCTAGAAGAACCTACAACTAGGATATACAACTATGTACTAGGGGAGCTTTGGGGAGGAAAAAAAAGAAGAGACTGGTCCTGAACTAGATGTATTGATATGACTCACCTGTTTGAAATTACATTATTGTAGAAACAGACCAAATTCTCATTCACCACCTCTTTGTTCTGCTGGATGAACCTCTGTTCATGTGCAAATGCTCTGATGGTGGACACCCCCAATAAAGTCTCACTAAAGTGGGAAATGATGGGAGAGCGAGATGCTCCTGCCAACCGTCGGATCTGCCGAGAGCTTGCCACGTAGTACCTCTAATCAGAAGACAGAAAGAGGCAGTTTGATGGATGTAGCAGAAATTGCTTCAATGGTTTGAAAAAAGGCAGTGGGTTAAAGAGTGGTCCCAAAGTTAAGTCCAAGTCCTAGCTCCCAGTACCTGTGAATGTGGCCTTACTTGGAAATTGGATCTTTGCAGATGTCATTAAGGATCTCAAGATGAGATCATCCTGGATTTAGAGTGGACCCTAAATCCAATGCTGAGTGTCCCTATAAGAGATAGAAAAAGAGAAAACACAGACACAAGGAGAAAGCCATGTGAAGACGAGACTGGAGTGATGTGTCTACAAGTCAAGGAAAATGCCAGGGATTGCCAACAGCCACCAGAAGCTAGGAGAGAAGTATGGAATAGATTCTCCCTCAGCGTGTCCAAAACAAACTGATACTGCTGACATCTTGATTTTGGACTTCTGGTCTCGAGAACTGTGAGAGAATAGATTTCTGTTGTTTCAAGCCACCCAGTTTGTTACAGGAGCCCTAGGAAATGAATATACCCTTATATTCTAGAGAGCACAACTAGAACATAATTGGACAAAATTTCACTTTGATAATGCTCTCAAATGTCTGTTTTGGACACCTACCATAGAAAAAGTTTTGTCATATGTTAAAAATATGATCAGGAAGCTAACCCATTAAACGAAGGAAGCAGACCAACTATATAAACAATAATATTATTGTACCTAAATATAATTACAGAAAAAAAATTTCTTTATTTTTTTCTCTATGAAAAACACCAGTGCAGTCACATTATAATTGGCTACTTCCCCTCTGACTTGGGTTGAGGACAATTGGGATGGGTGGAGACTATGGAGACCTGGAGGGAGCATGCCCTGAGTTAACTGGACCATCATGAACTAGCCCCAGATAATTGCTGGAAATGAAAATCAAACAGGAAATGAAAATCAAGATTTGCCACAATCTTGCAATTTTTTTCAGGAAAATATTTGGGTCTGAAATTTTATGTAAAATCTCTGATTTTAATATGTCTTCATTTTGGTAAAAGCACTGAGCAATCTAAGCAAAAACATATCTGAAGCTACACATAGCCTGTCAGCTTGCAGTGTGCAAGCTCTGCTCTATGCTAATTGCTCTGGAGAATACAAAGGACGATGGCATTCTTGGGTTGCAAGGGGATTTAAGAGACTGTGTAAATCAGGGATTACAGTTTTGGGGTCATGGACCCATCTGAGTAGCTGATTAAGGGTAAGACAACTTCCCCTAGAAAAACATACATATGCATACACACTGAGAACTTTTTGTAACATTTAAATGCATTGCAGAAGCCCTGGAGTCCTTCCATGAAACTGTCCAGAGAGTTTAGTTTAAAAACCGTTGATCTAGATGCTTCTCATACTTTAGTGAAAAGCAGCTGGAGGATTTGTTAAAACACCGACTTCTGGACCCCACCCTGAGAGAGATGCTTTATTTCCCCCAGCTTTATTAAGGTATGACTAACAAGTAAAAATTGCATCTATTCAGTTTGTAAAACATTACTTTCTTTAAGAGGTACAACCAGAGATTCTGATCCAACAGGTCTGGGGTGTGGCCCATGGTTCAGGGACCGGTCTTTGAGTAGCACTGATCTAAAGCAAACCTCTCCTTTTACAGGGGGAAAAAATGAAGCCTAGAAAGGGAAGTGATGTACCAAACACAGGAGTCAGAAAAGTGACTAGAATTCAAGTTCTTGAATCCATACTTAGGGCCCACCCAATCAGTTCCCCGAACAAGAGATGTTTTCTAGACCCTTCTCCACTCCTGGTCATCCTGTTACAGTTTAACAAACACAGGACTATCACATAAAATTTCATTTATGACATGAAGTGTTTTTTGGGTCTTGTTTTAGCAGAGACAATTGATTCTCAATACCATCCCTCATTTTCTAGATTTATTTTTCTTTTGCTATAAGACATAGTGTCTGTCCCAGAGGATTTACAATCTCATTGAGAAGACAATTAGTGGTCTCCTAGAAAAAATAGCCTAGAAACTTAGCAGTATAATAATTCCATAATACCTGGATGAGTAAGATCTCTGAGCTATTTTGCTTGAGAATGCTTCACACAGAAAATGGAATATGACCTAGGCCATGAAGGGAAAGTAAGATCTAGACAGGCAGAGAGAATAGGGAGGACACACGAAATAGGAGGAATAATGACAGCACAGATGTAGAAATGAGAAACTGTTTAACATTCTGGTTTGAGTAGAACTAAACTCCAACATGAAGATAAAAACTTAGGTTTTTCGGAAAGCATTAAATTATAAGAACTGCATCCCTTTGTGTAAAGAGCCTCAAAATATTTTTACATTTAAAACATGTACTAAGAAATTTCATTTTACACTGTAGCCTCATAGTGACATAAGTGTGGAATTAAAATTGGTCGACCACATTTTCACTGGAATGTAAAGATATATAAGTATCATGAAAGAATTGTTCATTTCTTCCAGCAATAGTTTGCTGATGTCTGGGATAGCAGGACGAAAAGGCAGTATCTGTTTCCAACTAACTTTCTGCCAAAATGTAAACAACATGCAGGTTTTGCGGTGGCCATAAAAATGCATGACTTAGTCCTCCTGCTGCAGGGAGCATAGTTGACTGACAGCCCAGCTGATGTCCCTCTGGATCCACTACAATATTAGCGTGGAGGCCACTTTTCCCACAGGTTGCTCCCACCCATTGACTGGGCATGGCAGGGAATACCAAAGTAGCCCCATTCTGGGGACACATGGGAGCATCCAATGGGCATCATTGGTTGTGGACTTCCCATTCGTTCAACTGAACCTTTTATGGAACTGTTTTGTGCTCCAAGACTCTTCTTACCCGATTCTTCTTCCTTCTTCTTCTCCCTCACAGGGATCAAGCTTGCATCACTGTCTGTGCCTCACTCAACTTTCTCCTGCTCCCTCTCCTTTATCTTTTACAGGCATTTCCCCTCATAATTCTCTAGTACATCTAATCCTTTCTTGGAGTCTGCTTCTTGGAGAACCTGGACTAACAGGTGGGTTAAGTGGGTCTGAAACTACATTTGACTGTGAATTTATAAGTTATTAATACACACAAAACCCCATGTACTTACTTGTATAGCGAAATAGAGGAAAACCAAAGGAATAACCCCCAGAATGAAGAGTGGTAAAGCTCCCACAATGACCAAAACCGTTCCGATAACATCCAACGTACAGTTCACCCAGGTCCGCAAGTAGTAATGGAAACGCATATCAATGATAAACATGTCCTGAAAAATTTGATATCAGGTCACTTTATTTTTAACATTTCATTATTTAAAATGAGGGGAAGGAGAAATAGATCATTCAATGTAAAAATAGAAAACACTTACCTAGATGTAACAATCTGATGATTAAATAAGTCTAACTACATGATCTTTGCCCACACCAACCCACATCCATATATTTTTCTCCTGCATTGAACTGTAATAGTTAAGAGGGTGTTCTAGTAACAAGATGCCTATGATCAAGAAATTCACATTTCCCAATGACAACTACACGGCACTTAATTTATATGATCAAAGTCTGACTCTCCTAAAAGAAAAAAGAGTTCCAAACCCAGTAGTTGTGTGTTCAGGGGTATTGGGCTACCATTATTTACTACTTAAAAATTGTAAAACACTCCTGGGGCATTCTTATCCTTTGAGAACATTTCCAACAGCCTTCTTGGGTAGGGGGATCCTAAAACAAAAGAATCTTCATTTACAAAATTAAAAGCTGAAAGATGGAAGTGGATGAAGGGAATGAGAGAAAGACAATGGGAAGGTCATGCATCAGTTCACACTTCGTTGCATCTAACTTAATCAAATCTATGTTTGTGGTATAAGGTATGACCTAAGAGATATCAGAGAACAGGAAGACTGAATCTTAAAGGGATGAACTACTCTGTTTAGGACAAAACTGATACACAGAGTAGAGATGGAATTTTATTAATTCTGTCTTGCTTTGGGATTTCCCTGATTATCTCATATACCAAATAATGTAAGAAAATCATATTCATATGTAACTTCCTGTCTTTAGAACATACTTTCCCATATTCTTATCTGTTTAAGACCCAATCATCTGACATATTCCTGTATAAAAATCACAGTTATTCAGTAGGGTCATAGAGAAATGTCCAGTGAGAGGGATAGAATTCTGGTGATCAAGTTCTTCTGTAAATTTTCAAAGAACAGTGTGTACATTGGTATGATTAAGCGAGATTTAATATTCTATCAAGCATTTATTATGCTAGGTACTTTCATTTATATTTTCATGTTTTATCCTCATTTCCCCCCATAGACACACCATTTTTTTTTACATATGCACATAAATACATTGCCATATTTTAAGGTTATGGACCTGCACTGTCTAACACAGGAACCACTAGCAATACGTGGCTATTGAGCACTTAAAATGTGGCTACCGCAAACTGAGATGCACTGTAAATATGCAATACAAGTCAGTAAAAAAAGAATGTAAAATATTTAGTTAATAATTTTGCATTGATTAGAGTTTGAAATAATGTTTCAGACATTCTGTATTAAATAAAATAAAGATTCTAATTATTTCAACTGTTTCTTTTTACTTTTCTATTGTGGTTACTAAAAAATTTAATGTTACCTATGTGGCCTGCATTATATTTCTATTAGACAGTGCAATTATAATTGCTTAATAGTGAACACAATGGAGAAAACCATATAGATAAGCAGAGACACTCCGGAAATATGCAACCATCCCCCATTCACCATAAACAAGTTGATAGCTATCTTAATAAAATGCTTAAAAATTCAGATATCTCCAAATAGACTTACATTTTATTCCTCCTCTCAGCGTAAATCACTGATTCTCAAACTCAATGTGTATAGGAATTAGAGTTGTAGACATCAAAGCATACATACTTTTTGGGTTCTTTCAGCAATTTGCAAGAGCTATTTTAATTATACGTGTAAGATGTGACTCTGTTATACGTCTATTATAAATGTTCCAAGAATTAGACATAAATTTAACAATGCAATCTATACTAAACACGATCCCATCTTTTTAAGATGATCATTTTTACAATGAGATTATAAGGTACTAAACATGGATCATCATCTTTAAGGCATGTTATTTAATAAGGTACGTCTTTACTTACCTTGGTGAACCGATTGATGATCTGGCCTATGGGATTGGTTTCAAAAAACTGAAGTGGGAGGTGTAGTACATTATCCAACAGCTGAGCATGCAAAGTTCGAGAGGCAGCCAGGGACCCCCTGGTGAGTACATAGGCCCCAGAGCAGACAAAGAGACCTAAACACAAATTGATATCAGCAACACATCAACATCTTAAAGGAATTTTATATTTTAACTCTCAAAAGGTTGCTTATAATCCCATCCAGTTTGTAATGGAAAACTCAAATATCAAACTTAAAATTGTGTGATTGTGGACCAAACTAAGTATAAATGTATATGGTATGCTGAAAATAAATAGAACACTCTGATGGGTGGCCATGCTACCATAGCAGGGCTATCCTCATTCATGGCCATAGGTTCTAGAGAATGCACAGAAGAGATCACTCAGGTTCACAGAATTTTAGCAACCTATTAACTTTATGATGTCCTGTGAATCAATGTGGTAGTCACTGAAGCTGCAAGCCAAATGATTTCACTTCTCCCAGCCCCTAGGTCCATGGGAGAGTTGCACTTTCTGGCCTCCTTGTGACTGATGGAACCACATGAACAGTTCTGAACCATAAGTTGAGGCAGAAACAGTACACGATACTTCCAGGTTAAAGCGTTTAGTTGCTGGTGTCAGACCTGCTGAAGCTCCCATTCCCGTTGTGCAGTGCCTACCAACATTGAAAATGGTGATTGGATTGCTTCTTCAGCTTGGGTCGCTAGAACAAGTAAAGTCCCTTTCCTGACCCACAGTGGGCACATGGTATGAGTGAGGAGTAAACATTTTTTGGTTTGTTCAGCTGCTGAGATTTGGTTGGTGGGAGGGTTTTTCTTGCAAAGGCAGAAAATATAAATAGTAAACATGGAGCTTTGGCGGAAGAGGTTGGAAAACAGTTATTAGCATCTGTTGACTGTTAGCTGCATTTGACAAAATATGACAAGAAAGAGACTCATAAAAGAGCTGTCCAGGTGTGTAAGAAGAAATAAAAGGACAAAGAGATCCCGAACTGGGGAACTTGGAAGGCAGGAAAAAGAAATGTTTCAACACAATGACTGGTTCAAGGATGGATGTGTGACTCAAATTGTTTCAAGGAAAGTAGTTTCATGGATTTCTATGGAAGGAAGTTCTTTGAAAAAGAACATTTCCATCACCACGTGAAGCCTGAGAATTAAGCCAACAAGTAGACCTGATAAAGAGATAGTAGTGGACATTTCATTTGAGCCCTGGGATCAAGTGTGTTTAAAGACTTATGTCTAGACTTCTCAGTTTGGGGAGTCAAATTTCCATGTTTCTTAAGCCAGTCTATTCCTGTGTCTTAGGGGATGCACAATTGCTCCATTGCATTCTAATATACAAAATTGCGAACCAAAGTGTGTTACCAATATGATTCTTTTTCCTTTGTAGGCATAATGTTTAAAATAAAACAAATCAAAATAGTAGACCATGACCACCTTAAATTCTTTTAGGTAGTTCTTTTATATTTTAAATAATATCTCACACTGCTGTTATATGATTTCTCAATCTTAAATATTTTCTACTATTTTCCCATCTCACTCCCCTATATGTCTCTCCTCCTCTTCTAAAAATAGGTTGTTACCTTTTTTCTCAAACAAGTATTCAGTGTTTACATTACTAGTAATCAGATATTATTCAAGAAGTTTATTAAATTTATAAAGCTTATACCACTATTTTTCCATATGCTTAGTTTTCTACACAACAAATACTAATTTATTCCCAAACACTTCAACAGTCAGCAAATCTTTTCTGAATATATTCAGACTCATCAGCTATTTTATTATTTCTTTCATCCTATTTAGTTCCTTTCTCCCTGCAACACAGACTACTCTCTTGAAACCCTCTGTTGTTCTGCTCTAAACTGGAATGGTTGCAGGAAGAGGCATCTGTATCCTTCAGTCATGGAAATGTTCTTAAATATTACGTACTTGATAATTTTCCCTTCCATTTACTGGAAGTCTTTTCATGTGAATGTTGAATTTCCTGGATGATCCCTTTAATTTTTTATCTATCTTTTCCCTCCTCTGTTTTTGATGTTGTACATCTGGGATAATTTCTTCTAATTTATCCTCTCATGCTTGCACAATCTTTTAAAGTTCTTTACATTTTTCAGGAACTTTCTTGTCCTAAGGTTAAACTTATTTCATCACATTCTGCACTTGCTTTGTGGATACAATATTTTGAATAGCTGGAAATACTAATTAGACATTTTTAAAGCTTTTCTTCCATTCCAAATATGAATATTTTAGTTTTGGCCTCTGCTGCTCTATTTTTTGGCTCTTACTTATACTGTTGGCTTGAGTAAAATGCATGACCATCTATCATTATCAGTTTAAACATATATCTCGAGATAAAGACATGGTTAATTAATAGAGGTCCTTGTTGTGGCTTCCTTCTGCATTGCCTACATTAATGTCCCCCAACGTTTCTCTCCTCTGAATGGAAGGGCTTATTTCAAGTTCCACCTAAGCGGGTAGGTGTGACACTGGGAATCTTCGTATGGGGATCCAGACACGTAGGCTGGAGCTTCTCCAAAAGAAACTTAAGGAAGCTTTCTTCTATGTATGTCACACACACTAGAAACCCTAATTTCCTCTTTAGACATCAGCTTTCTACCGTCCATTGCACTGCTACTATGCCAGTTGCTGTATACATTGGCGGTTGAGGTGGTGGGTGTTGCAGGAGAGCTGATGGGCCAGGAGAGCAATGCTCTCGTGAATCACCTTGATCATTTCCATGCAGCTCAATCCTACTCTCTGTACCTGTAACCATGAGTTTAGTGTTTTTCCACAGCTCAACTGAACATCTCTCTCTTCTGTTACAGCTTCTCCAGTATCTTTTCCTGGCTACAGGCTCTTCTACCCTTGATTATCTATCAGTATAATGGCTTATGTAGGAATTTATCACTATGAAAGCCCCCCCAGGGCTTTCCTTTTATATTTACTCACTGTCATTTCAGTGGAATTTTGCAAGGTAAGTAAATGATCCACTCATTCATTTTAAACTAGAAGCAGCAGTGTACTCTTCAAACATTGTACTTTGAAAATAAAGTGCCTATATTTTACACACTGGATTAGAGAATGGAAGTTACTAATAATGAGGGATAAAACACAACAGATTAAGAATAGTCAGAGTGTCCTAGAGATTCTAAAGCAAACAGCTGGGATCCAGGAAAAAATGTTCAGGGCTATTTCATTTTTAGAAAAGGAGGTAAGACCATTATTATTGTTTTAGAATACAAATCTAACATTTTCTGCTTCAGTATTCTAGTTTTGTTTGAATGTTAGCCTTCTATATTATTCATAGCAGGCCTCTGGTATTAACATGTGAAAGTGCCATTTATGTTTTTAGGCTCAGAAAAAAATAAAGAGCTATGATGATGTCAGTGGACACAGCCTGCTCTTGATTGGACCCAATTCCATAAGGCATAGCTCGGATCTACTGAAAAAATCAGAAATTATACATTTTCATTTCTTAGGCTCACGTTACTTATGGATAACTTATTGTTGCATTTAATAATAAGTCTTGAGAGAAGTTTAAATTTTTTAAAATGTAAAAAATTAAAAATGAAAACATTAGAGAAGATTTATCTGTTAACGACTGAAGACTACTCTAAACAAAAATACAATCAGGAAAAAACCTTTTTGATTAAACTGTGCATGACCTGTTGCCTTTGTTAAAAAATACTTACTACTGATAGTTAATCAAAAATAAGACTTTACACAAGTAAAATTGTGAACACTAAGCTCACATACCTTGTCTAGCATAGGAAATGGTATTTGCTCACTTAAAATATTGTTCAAGGGCTACGGAATCTCCCTTAAAGCTGTAACAGGAGCTCCCCAGATTGATTATTCTTTCCCTACCAAGCTCAACTCCTCGCTGCTCTCTGACTTTAGTCCCTTCAATAAAAATCCAGCTTTTTTCATCACTGCGAATTTATTCTTAGTCTGAAAACTAACTCCAATTATGTTACTTCTTTTTCCTCAAATTCTCAGAGTTTTCCATTTGCCTTTCCAACTATCATCTCCAACGGATCTCCAAAAGACTTTCCCACAACTAGTCCCCCTACTGCCCTCGCAGTAACCTGCAGACCACTCAAACTGGCACCCCCAGTCACACCTATATCCCCCGACCCTCCCCATCCCTGTCTTTACTCATGCTTTCTCTTTCCATCTATCACCTTCTCTCCTTCTCTTTGTTCTCAATCTGACAAAATTCAATCCATCATTTTAGGGTCACCTCAAATACCAACTATGCCGTGGAAATTACCTTAATCTGGCAACCAAATCTGGCTTTCCCCTGCTCTGAATCCTCTCAGTGCTTTCTTTTACTACTTTTACAGCACTTATTGCTTGCCACGTAGTTTTAAACTTCACTTACAATGTAGTTTTTAACAGACTCACTTACTGATCTTCCCGTCAATCACAAGCCTCATGCATACAGCGAGTAGCCATGTAGTCAACACTTTTGAGTCCTAAATGACTTAACCAATTAGCCTCATTTTCCTCAGCTATAGCATGGGGATCATAACACCTTCCTAGTTAATTACAGTCCAAATTAAAGGAGAAAAATAAATTATTTAGTGTGCACCATGTAGCTGACACATACAAGTTATGATTTACTCTCTCAAATAGGGTGAATTAAAAACATATCCATTTGAATCCTCCTAAAATAATTGAAAACTATGGCATAGATTTACTTGAAATAAAATGATGCCATATGCTTGCGTTTGAATCAGTTAGGTCAGAAAGAGAAAAGAGAAGCAGGTGGATTCTTTTTTTCTTTACCTTGCATTAATCCCAATAATCCATAGATGTTGAGGTTATTGCTTCTTATTTGCTTCCATTCTGTGAACTCACTCACGTGCTTGGCTTCCTTCGCCCAGGCGCTAAGCCATAGATTCTGCCCAATGCCCACCAAATTCTGCCCTAGGTAAGTGGCCATGCTCAGCCACACCCAGAGCCAGCCGAAGGCTCGGAGGTACTTCAGAATGATTGAGAACTTCACCTAACGGCAAAATTGATATAAAATTAGGTTACTGCACTTAAAATTCAAACAGGCTAGATTTAAATCCGCCTCTGACATTTCCTAAGCTTTGTGATCTTGGTCAGGTCACTAACTCCTCTAACCCTCAGATTACCCAACTGGAAATCGGAATATTAACAGTAGCCACCTTATGAGTACATGTAAAGCGCCAGCACAGTCCTTAGCACTTAAAAATAAATGCTCAAATAATGTTAGTTACTATATTAGTAAATAAGAATACACACAGCTAAAAAACATGCAATCCTGATTAAACACCACTATAATATCCAACAGTTCCATTAAATTTAATTTCTTCAAACTATTATATAGTAACTCTCCTAAGATTCAAGGAAAAATGTATGATATTTATTAAAAATGCAGTGTTATCTTTTATGTTTGAGTGGTTAATAACAAATAACACTAGTTATTCCGGTGCTTACCCCACCAATAGGGATCTTTTCTTTTTTCATTGAGAACTGTTTTCCTTGATCCAATGAGGGCCTGATGAAGCAAGACAACATACATTTTTTAGGCTTTAGATCAACTAAACACTTTTTTAAAGTTATATATTCTCAGCCTTTTTGCTGCTTATTCCTCTCCTTCCTTATCAGCACCCTAACTTTCCCTTATGATAAAATTGTTCCTTTAATCGTCTCAAAGGGAGATTGTTTATTCTCCCATAACCCACATATTTTAGGGCCGGGGCATATTGTCTGATTTTTCACTGCTTCTTCTAGATAATTATCCTTTAAACTTGAGCCCAGTCCCTAGATGGTTTAAGCTAATGCCATCTGGCTGTACCATAATCTGTGCCTTCACATCTACTTGCCTCTGGCTTATCAGAAGACTTAGCATCAGGCTCACTGGTCCTACTTCGTTCTGCCACCATCCTAGGTGATGTCATAGCTTACATGGACAACTGTATTAAACTCGATCTCTTCTCAACTTCATGGCCTTAATACTTCCAGCGTCCTTTATCTGCATTCTACTTTCACAATCAATTTTCATGACCTTAAACCATCAATCTCATTACGTGGAACTAACCCTCTCTGAAGATCCAACTCTAAACACTTCAGTCTCTGGCCATAACCTCTTCTATTTCTAAGTTGTACATTCAATTACTCTCCCTACACTTGGTTTTTATTCCTTCTAACTTCCCAGTTCCCAAATCCAACTTTCTATCATCCTTGCCCTCCAGGATGATCAACGATCCTGGTTTACCTAGGATGTTCCTGGTTTTAGCATTGACTGTCCCACACTCCAGGAAACTCTCAGTCCCAGACAAACCCATACCCTGTCTCTATTCCCTTCATTACCCAGCCTATATTCTGTGATTACCATTTCATCCAATCTGTGGTAATAGGTTGAACTCTCAGGCCCTGCTTTCCTTCCATTAAACTTCCATGTTAGAGCTCACATGTCAGGCTTCGTCACAATTGCTCCCCACCTGTCGAGTGCTGCTTCAAAAAATCATACAGCCTTGCAAACCGGTTCCACTATAAATTAATATCTTCCTTCCACCTGGGCTTTTATTAGTGCCTAGAAATTATTGCCACACTCTCAGAAGGGGGCCTCCCATCCTACTTGATGAGAAAGTAGAAGCAGACAGGGAAGTCAGTCACCAAACCTCTATATTTATCTCCATCTCCACCCAGCCTTTTTTAATTCTCTCCTGTAACAAAGGTAGTTCTCTCCTCAGATCTAAGGATAAACTTGTGACCCAAATCCCGTTTTTTCAAAATATATTTATTTATTATAGTGTTTCCACACTTTCCTGTCAAAAAAGAGTCATTTGACAGTGCTTGCTAAAAATAGAGATTATGAAGGGGCCGGTTTGGTGGCATAGTGGTTAAGTTTGTGTTCTCTGCTTTGGCGGCCTGGGGTTCATGGGTTCGGATCCCAGGTGTGGACCTACATGTCACTCATCAAACCATACTGTGGTGGCATCCCATATACAAAATAGAGGAAGATTGGCTCAACAACAATCTTCCTCAAGCAAAAAGAGGAAGATTGGCGACAGATGTTAGCTCAGTGACAATCTCCCTCACCAAAAAAAAAAAACAAAAAAAAAAACAGATTATGAAATTTCCCCCCTTGAAATCTGTCTTTTTAAACAAATGATCCAAGGGATTCTTATCATAAGGCAAATGTAGAAAATCCTGAATTATTCCCTCTCTTTTCTAATCTCCACCTTCTTCCTTTCTATCGACTTCTTCCCATCAGCCTGCAGAGAACAACACATTCTTCTCATCTTAAAACCAATACCCTCACCACAAAATGATCCCATTCTCAATTCTATGTCCCCCTTCAGTTACCATCCTACTTCTTGTCTTCCTTTTGTAGACGAACATTTTTATGCCAAACCACCTTTTCCTCCTCAAACTTTCTGACACCTGGCAGAAACTGTTTCCATCAATGGTGCTTTGCTGAAATAAGTAAAATACTTAGTGCTGAATGCATAGGATGTTTGAAAATCATTTCACTTAAGTGTCCATGACATTTAACATCATGGACCACCCCCTGTTCAAGGGCCTCTTCCTTTTACTTCCCTCTCACCACAGGTTTGTATTTTCTCCCACCTCTCTGGCCTTCCATTGGTTTCTCTTTGAGTTCCTGTCTCTGTTTTCCTTTGATGGTTACGTGTCCTTAGGCTCAGGTCTAGTCATTCTTTCCTTTGTATGCTCCACACTCTCCTGAGCAATCTCATCCATACCCCACAGTTTCAAGAACCTTCTTCTTTGTGGATGACTCTCAAATTGGTGTCTCTAATCCACATCTCTTCCTTGAGCTCCAGATCCGTACAGTCAAATGTCTACGTTCCATCTACCTCATCTCTTTGTCTCATACACACCCTAAACGGAACCAGTTATTTTCCTACCTTCTCTAAAGCTTTCTCTGGCTTTGAAAAGGGCCAAAACACTTCCTCTGACTCAATCCTGGCACATTTTCAACCAATCACCAAGTAGGGAATACAATTCCTCTGGAGCTGTATTATTGGAGAAATATTTGGAAAATACCCAAATAGCACGAAGAAGAGTAAGTACAGACAAGGAGGGAAAACAGAAGAGGAAGAGAAGCAGGAGAGAGGAAGAACAGATTCATAATCCTACGTTCCAGACACATTCCGTGCTAACACGCTTGTGAATATTGCCATAGTCTTTTCTCTATATGTGTGTGGTATCAAAGTACAAATGCTGCTCGGCAACCAGTCTTTAATTTTTAAAAAATTTTATACATGGTCTTTGTAACTCAATATATGATAAACATCAAATATTATTCTAGAGAAGCATTATATTTTACCATATGGCAACATAGTTCATCATTTTACTACATTAAGATTTATTTAAGAAAACCAATAGTTCTACTAGTTGCAGTTTTTCCTGCTTTAATTATTGCTATAATAATCATTCTTTTTACACATCTCTCATTGTCCCTTGTAGGGACATAGAAGCATGAGGTATACTAAATTCTAAGTTGTTCCATATATCTAATATCAAACTGACCTCTAGAAATACTGAACTAAGATACACACCCTCATCTTTCCATGTGTCCCATTTTATTTCTCAGAATCAGAAATGCCTCATTTGATCAGTCCCATAGTTTATCCCTTCCTGTCTCTGGCACTGGTGTCAAGAAACATTCTGTGGAAGGCTGGCGTACCTGCCTTTTGTAGTACCAGCTTCGCCATCAAAAAAAGATACACTACTTAACAGACACTTTCACTGGAAAAGCTCCTGGTATATGATTTGGGTTAATTACTGTCATCATCCTTCAAGCCTTTGGCATGGCTTCTGTTTGAATAAGCAAATTTAGCATTGATGTCAAGCCAAAAAATTAATTCTTAATGTAGCTGGATATAAAATACTATGAAACCCAACTGTTAAAAGGGAATTAAAACATTCTAATTAGACATAACTAACAAAGACCAATAATTTAGTGGACACTATACAGGAGGGTATTGCTTTTCCAAACTATAATGTTATTTATTCTTTTTCCACAAAAATACTGCATTTGATTCTGAGCACTTCGTTGTGAATAACAGATTTTATTTGAATTTTAAAAGAGCAAATTATTTTATGCTGGTAGAAAAGTTTCGTAATGAGTCTTGTTCTGTCCTTCAGCAAGCCTTGGGAAAGTTGGCACAACACCCACCTGCATATTTTTGTATAAAAGATATAAAATTAACATACTGAAACCATTATCCCTGGACTGAGCATACAGCTGCAAAGTAGGGAGTATGGATGGGAGGATTAAAGTGATTGATAGAGTCTGACATGAAAGCCAGAAGGGGGCAGTCTAGATACTAAAATAACATTCTCAGCTTATTTTATTCAAGGAAGATAGGAATAAATATTTAAGGAAATAAAATAATTAATATATAAATATACATTTAGAACAAAAAATAAAATGTGGACACAGTTCAAATTATTTTAGTCCCTATTAGAAAACTGAGCTAATGTCATAAAATAATTCTAATTCTTAAATTTCAGAGGGAGGGATTCTCAGACGTTATTTGATCCAACACCCTTCCTTTCCATCTCCCTCCTGATGGGCAGTTAGCCTGTTTCCCCCTGAACTATCCCATGAGGAAGACGCGTTGTGTTCTATCTCAATGCATCCCATTGCAGAGACTCTAACTGTTGTAAAGTTTCTGCCTGCTTTTATCTGCCAATCCCTAGTCTATCTTAATTCTGCACTAATTGGAAATGATTGAGTAATTCTAAAAAATAGAAAACTAGATTGAAAAGTCAGGAAAATTTTCTCCGTGTTATGCTACCTTACCAGATAGTAAAGCAGATAAAAAATGAAAGCTAGAATAGGAAATAGCATAAAAAGTAATGAGCTGGGAAATATACAGGAAGTAGTCAAACATGCATATAGTTTGGAAAAATTAAAACAATAGGTATCTGGTCTCTCAACACAAGATAAAAATGATTTAATTACTATAATTAAAAATAAGAAAAGATTGGCATGGTGGGATTCATGGATATCCAACATGTTTTATCACAGTCATCAAAAAAGCAGTCTTGCTGTGATTGACAAGAATATGACTGGGATTGAGGCAGTTTTCCCAACGTACTCGTCACTGAAGAAGAAAGTTTCAGAATGCTGGCTCCAGTCTACTCCTCCGCAACTTGAGAAATGTTTAGAAACCAATTCTGTAAACAAATCTTTATAGGGATTGGGGTTCATTTTTCAAGGATAAATTTCCCCAAAGAAGTTCAAGATACTTCAAGGGGTTCAATTTAGATACTATGACTAACAGTGACTTTATAAATAAGGAAAATTGATTTATTATAGAGGGAAGGGGATAATTAAGCTTACAACAATACTTAGCGATTTTTAAGTTTCAAGATTTTAAGCAAGCTACTTATGGAGTACCTGGTGAGACTATACACAGGTGAAAACTCTCTTTATGATTTAGATGTGTGTAGATCTTACAGCACGTGAATTTCAAAGTCTATTTTAGTGTTTCTGGATTTGCTTTTCCTGGAGACACTCATTTAAATGAAAGGTATTGTAATGGTAAAAAAAAATGGTGGATTAAAGGATTCTTGAGTGTTCATTCAGTCTGTAGTTATTAATTCATCCATTCAACAAATATTTATTGAACACCAGCTTATACGCTATTTAGTGTTTAGTTGAAACTTGCTGTTTAGATGGCAATAGAGGAGTGAACAAATAGACAAAAATTCTTGCTTTTATAAATCTTATAACCTAGATGTGAGAGAAAGACAAAATGAAAGTAAATAAGTTAATTTTCCAGTATGCTGAAAATTAATAAGAATTATAGGAAGAAAAATAAAGCCAGGAAGCTGGTAGGAAGTACTGTGATCTAGGCTAGCTAAACAAGTCTTCATTGATGACGTGACATTTGAGCAAGGACCTACAGAAGGTGGGTCAGCAATCATATGGATATCTGGAAGAAGTATGCTCTAAGGAGTGAGATCAGAAAGTGCAAAGGCCCTGGGGTAGGTACACGCCTGGTTGTTCCAGGAACAGCAAGGAGTCAGCGTTGCTGGAGCAGAGTAGTGAGGGGTGAGCTTTAGGAGGTTCTGAGATCAGAAAGGTTAAACAGGTCCAGGTCCTAAACGGCTTTACAGGTCATTGTAAGGGCTTGGGTTATTACTCTGAGATGTGAATCCTTTGGAGATTTTGGGCAGAAGAGTGACATGATCTGACTTATAATTGTAAAGAAAACCACTCTGGATACTGTGTTGCAAACAGACCGTGCAGGGCAAAGATGGCAGCAGGAAGAACTGTAAGAATACAATTACAGTAATGTAGGTGAGACACGATAGTGATTTGGACAGCTGTGAAAGTGATGGGTTGTGGCTGAATTTTGAAGAGCGCCCATGGAATTTGATGATGGATTGGATATGGAGTAACAGAGAGGTCAAGGGTGATGGCAAGATATTTTTATCTACGCAACTGAAAGAATGGTGTTGCCATTAGCCAAGAAGGTTGCCCGAGGGGCAGGTCTGTGTGTGATGTGGGAAAATCAAGGGTTCTGCTTTGGACATGTAAGTTAGAAGTGTCATCTAGACATCAAAAAGGACGGTCAGCTGGCTGTCCAACTCTGGAGTTCAAAAGACAGGTCGGGTTGGAGATATAAACTTGAAGGCATTAGTGTATACAAAGTATTTAAAGTCATGAGACTGGATGACAACACCACGACAATAAAGAAGAGAAGCAGTCCAAGTTCTTTATGATGAAAGAGGAACGATTTAGTTGACCTATTGAGACAGCTAAATCTGGCATGCACACAGGGCTCCAACCTGCAACATCCACATTATCCACACACCATTAGGAATAGCCAATTCTTTCAAAAAAATAAATTCAAGGTCCGTTCTTTTATTCAAGGTCAAATCTACAAAAGTCTGAGCTATTGAATCCTAAAGTGCTTGCTTCTCTGTAATTCATTCCAATTCTCTATTTTAGCAATTTTGGCCAGTACTCCTCCCTACAATTCTGGCCACTTACTTTTTAATCTACTTATTCCCGTTATTACCCTTTTTCTTTCTTTTTCAGTCTCCTGTTTGCAATTGCTGGGGGGAGTATTGGGGAAAATAACTGCTTAGACTAATTTGCTTCAATCAATGCTCATTTTAGTCACTTACTAACAAAAAAGAAGTATAACAAAATCAAATCAGGGTCAAAGTTTTATTATTTTTATTTCTCTCTCACTTTCTGCCATCCCTCTCTCGTTTCCTCCCTCCCTCCCTTCCTCCCTCTCTTCCGCACTTTCTTCCCTCCTTTCTGCTTCAAGTTTTTCTAAACAGATTCTTCAACTCCCACACGAAGTCTATATTTCTAGGTCACATATCTTGGCTTGATAATCATTCCAGTCCATTGTAGAATTTTCAAGTTTGAAGCCTAATTTTCGCATTCACATCTGCAGTGTGTATGAATGATGTGGGTTGGGGATATTTTTAGCACACACAAAAAAATTCAGGTAGATTCTACTACTAGAATTTGGCTAGAAATTACTGAGATCTAATGAGCATATGTTTCTCAAACTAAGTCACATCCATCTCACTTAAAATCTTAGACACATCCATCTAACTTATAGTTTAAAATTCGGAAACCACTAAGTACATTTTATATCCATTATAATATATAGATTCTTTTTATAAGATGAATTTTAATGCTAAAAACATGTCATTAACTAGTCCATAATCCCAGTGAGCTTGGTATTATCCTAATACTCACCTATCATTTTGCTCCAAGATTTGGTCTTTCAGTATAGTTCTGGAGTTGATTACACTGACTTGCTCTAAAGCATGAGCTGGGGAGGAAGATGATGAGTGCTTTTATATCCATATAAGCAAGCAATGCACAAAATAGAGAGAAACATGGTGAAAGATTACACAAATTGCAGAAATTTTTGTATTCTGGATCCACAGGAATACTGAGAGCCCTTTCATTGTGCTCATAATTTCCCCTTCACCTACCATGCCTTAATAAAACTAAGATTCCATCATGGAAAAGCCTACAGAGAAACTCCTTTTCGGACATCACAAAGGGGTGCTAACTTGTTTCAGACCCTCCACAGAAGGGCCAGCTATTTGCCCGGAGGAACATGACTCTAGTCTTTAACAGAAAAATGGAAGGTCATCAAGGCTTGTAGACAAACGTGATTATCGTGAAGATTATTAAGGAAACAATGATAAACTCTCCAAGTCTCTGTCATGTTCTTACTAATGTCGCTAATACTAATAATAGCTTCCTATGTGGCAGGCACTGTTCTAAATGCTCTCTATATATTAACTCTTAATTCTCAAAACTACCCTTATGTCTTCCTCATAATTATCCTTATTTTAGGGATAAAAAGACTGAAGCACAGAGAAGTTAAGCAGGTCACACAAACCAAGGTCACACATCTAGAACAACAAGACTGTGATTCAAGTTACTCTTAGTGAATTTGGGAAACATATGAGAGCTGGGTAGATTTTTGTCTTTTTCCACAGTATGATAATTAAACTCTTTTTTAATTTCAGACTTCTTATCTTTAAAAGGAAGGAACTGGACTTGGAGATTTCTAAGGTCTGTTATGGGAATTCCATGCTTTCTTATCTCTAGAAGTAAACATTGAACCCTTAATGGAAGAATCTGATTGACATCAACTTCCTCTATGAAACATGGGATGCCAGGTCTCACAGCATGAAAATTCCACTTGGAGATGTTTCAGCGTCTCCTGCCTACGGCTCATTCTCATCTTTAGAGCTTATAACAATAAGGTTTTAATTTACATATTTACAATTTATAGAGTGCTTTCACATACTTTATGTAATTTGAGCAACAAAAATGAGCTGACAAGATAAAGAGAATAGATAAGGTTACCCATATATTGCAGGAGAAAAAGAAAACTCAAATAAGTGACTTGTCTGAAACTCAAAGTTGTCAAAGAGAAAGAGAAAGAGAGACACAGAGAGAGACAGAGACAGAGAGACCCAGAGCTGGTGAGAGTGAGCCGACCCACACACTCCTTCCTGTCTTTTCACACTAAGTCAATGTACTTGTGCTACACATTTGATATGACGTGTAAGAGTTTAGTTGGCCTCTGGCATGAAACAGAGGCAGCATCAGATTCAAATTCTGCCACTTACAATCTATCTTAACTTGTGCAAGATATCTAACCTCTTTGTAAAATTAGGACCATGTAGTCTCAGGAGTTTTCAGGTAAGATTAAATAAATGCCAAACTTGTGAATATGTTGACATAATTAATACCCAAGACATCCTAGCTATCATCAGTATCATTAGTGTGGTGAGAATTAATCTAGATGAAACCTATAAATATGTAAATTTATCTTTTAGTCCTCATATCTTTCTTCAGGAACCCTTTTCTCACCTCTGATGGATTCCTTACATAATATTCCCACGAGGTGACACTTGCAGATTTTTCAGGGCTAGATGGATTCTTAGAGATCTGATATATTCAAACTCAAATTACATGTAAACACTACTTTTTACAAGTTATCCGTTATCAACTCCAGTAGTGAGGATGAGAATGATAGGAAAAGAAAACATGGCCGGGTCATAAGCAGTTTGGGGACAAGGGAGTGATAAAAATGTGCATTGTTCAGTTCCATATCAGCCACTAGCAAAAACAGATCTGGATCAAGCCCTATGTTTCAGAAATGGGAAGAACCAGAGGAGTTGAGACATTTCCATGAAGACTCACATAGCTATTCACTGAGAACTAGAACCCAGGGCTCCTGAAATCGGTCACTGTTTGTTTCCACAATATTGTGCTGACCTTTACTCCCACTGTAGTGTCACATAAGTTAACAAGAATTTTAAAATGTAAGGATTGTGTACCTTGTAAAGGAATTCTTGAAAGTCAAGATCCAAAAGGATAAATTATAATAAACAAATGATAGATCACGGACCGATTTTAGAACAGTGGATCATACTTCTCAAATCGCACTCCCTTTCCAGGCAAACTCTTTTACCTAAATCCTATTAAAAAAAATGCTCTCTGATATAATTTGATTTTTCCTTACTATCTATGCAAAAAGAAAAAGAAATTCCCTGCAGGGAGAGGCCTGCACCTAACATCTGTGGGAACCGGGGCAAGAGTATCAAGGAAGTCCCACATGCCATATTTCTAATTATTTAATAGTTATAGATGGAGCTAACAGACTGGTAAATAAGTTCTATCACTTAGTCTGACAAATATGCTTTCCCAACCACCTGGAAGGCAAGGTCCAGGGGAGAGATCCCTGGGAGTTCCTCTGGGGAACATGGCAATCCCAGGTGAGGTGGTTCTAGTCAAGGCCCTGGCCCCATGTCTCCCATCTCATCCCCATCCTGCACCATGTCTGTGGACACCTCAGCCCACGTGTCCAGGTTCTGTCCACCCTACCCTACTCCAAGAAATAACCATCCTCAGGCCAAAGAGTGCTGAATGCCCAGTAAAGCAGCCTGCCCTTGGGAGGGCAGAACTGAGGAAGGACAGCCCAGGTCCCTGGAGCAAACTTATGTCATTTGGGCAGAGAATTCTGGGACCCCGAGTACCTGGAGTGGTCAAGAAGTGGGGGATGGGTCACGTTGCCCAGGTCTAAGGGCAGAACCACAGGAACACGACAATGAACGCGACCGGGTTTGAAGCTGTTCTTTGGTGAGTTTTACGTCATCAAAATCTATTTTTGCCTTGCTCTGTGTGGTCACTAATAAAATTACACCATATATGGCTGATCTTTTACAAATATCTATTTATCTAGTATTAGATAAATAGAATAAAGTAATTTTATGGCTTTTAAAAAAAGCCTTTATATTTTTTATTCAGCATTCAAAAAATCAAATCCCAGAAATATTCATTTTCAAAAACATTCCATTTCTAGTATAAAAATGATCTCTACTCACATCTTCCTGAATTTTAACAGAAAAGACACAATATTGAAGTAATTAGAAAAACAGTTCAATTTATATTTTTGCAACTCTGGCATACTTCTGCTGGTGAGGTAGTGACATCTGCTAATCTCAGACCAAGTCTGGGAATGTTGCTTTCCACCTGTTACCTGGAGGACTTGTGCACATAACAAGGGATATAAAGGCAGAGAAGGCAGGATGTTTGTTTCCAAAACTGGGGATTCAAACAAGAGCAAATTCCATAACTTTCAAAAGATACATTGTTTATTTTTCATTGTGTCCTCACCTTTCTCTTGTTCACTGAAGACCTGAAGCAAATTCGCGAGGTTTTTGGTTTTAGACAGCAGTTCCTGGTACGTCCCCATTTGTGCTACTCTGCCACTCCCCATCACAATGATAAGATCCATCTGTGGCAGAAGTGTGAGGTTGTGGGTCACTAAAATACGAGTCTGAAAAACAGAACGTTTTATTCCTTGAGTTACCAAAAAATGGCAAAAATAATCTATTTTAAAGAAAGCTGCACTTTTTTTTTTTTTGTCTTTACTATTTCAGAGTGTAATTCTTGGGAGGTACCAGTTTGAGGCAGCATATATACATTTCACAGTGAATGACGACATATTGCTAGACATAAAAATTAGGTTGCAAATGCTTTTAAGCCTCAATTCAGGTAGTCTTCATTCATTGAAAATGAATCCATTTCAGGGCTGGTCCAGTGGCATAGTGGTTAAGTTCACGTGCTCCAGTTAGGTGGACCGGGGTTCGCCAGCTTGGATTATGGGCATGGACCTATGTACCGCTTATCATGCCATGCTGAGGTGGCATCCCAGATATAAAATAGGGGATGATGGGCACAGATATTAGCTCAGGGCCAATCTTCCTCAGCAAAAAGAGGATTGGCAGCAGATGTTAGCTTAGGGCTAATCTTCCTCAAAAAAAAAAAACCAATCAATTTCACAACAAATTAAAAACAATTTCATATCTGTTATTCTTGCTTATTTTTTTTTAAGGTCCTATAGCATTACAAAAAAGTGTTTGATTCAGGTCATAATTCATGGTCTTTATTTTTAAGTATTTCCTTATTCCTGTATATATACACATAGAATTGAATGAGAAGTTTTTATCTTGAGTGAATTTCAAGAAATAAAGACATTTGTCTATTATTTACTTAGATATATATTTTACTATTTTATACATTTATGTAATTTTTTTCAGAGTGCTTTATATTAATAAATCTAGCAATGCATATTATGAAGGAATGAGTATGGTTTTGTGGTCAGACAGACTTTTAAAAATCTCTGCTGTTGTAAAGTTGAGCAAACAATCAAGTCATTTTAAAGCCCAAGTTCCTTCACATGTAAAACACGTGAATAATAGTAAAACAGGAATAATAATAATATCTCTCAGAGACTTGCTATAAGAACCAAATGAACTTATTTAGTATCAAACATGGTATACACTTGGTAAATATTAATTTCCTTCTTCTTGGCCCCTTCACAAAACAATTGAATTGTTATTATTGCTATGTTAATAATGTCAAACTTTAAATGCAAATAATCAACAAAATAATACTAATTTTTATAAAAGTGCTATGCATCAAAATACTATTTTTCAAAAAACAATCAGCTAAACCAAAAACAAGTCTTTCTGACACAGAAACGCCCTTACAATATTGTATTCGTCAACGAGGTAACAATCACATAGATTGTCACCAGAGTAAACTTTTAAGTAAAACTTTAAAAAACATTCATTAAAATTTGTAAAAGAGCAATATAATATCCCATTTTCATGTGAAATTTGACCACTTTGCTTCAACAAATAAACAGAATCTTGGAATTTGTGGCACAATGCTATGCAGATTATTCTCCCCTTCCCCTCAAAAAGCATAAGTGATGCTATGGCTACCTTGTTTTTCAAAATGCCCGAGGACCCAATCACTTTTTCAAAAAGTTGCTTTCCAACATGAACATCGACTGCAGACAAGGGATCATCCAGGAGATAGATGTCGGCCCCGCTATAGACAGCTCTGGCTAGACTTACTCGATGCTTCTGGCCCCCACTTATATTCACACCCTGAAAACAGAGCAGGAGAAAAAACCAAGACCAGGGAAAAATGTGTAAATCTTGAAGCATGTAGAGTCCATCTAAATTCTCTTCTGTAGCATGGATAAATAACTCAAGATTAACATTCAAACCTTTCTTTATCCCAGAATTCCAAAGGCCTATCCCATCCCTCTATTTCCTAGTGCTACTAACTTGAGAAAATTAGCAGATCCATCTACTTTCTCTTAATGGCTTGCTCTCAACAGTAGATACTAACAATGAAGGAGAAATGAATTTCCAGTTCCCTAACTCTGAAAAATTGTGCCTGTGGAATATTAAACAAGACTTTTGGCTGCCAACCATAGACGGACCCCAAGAATAATTTTTAAACTGACACATAGGAAATTGAGAATAATAGCTAAATTACCAAAGCAGTAATCAACATGTCCTATTTTCTTCTGTAGAAAGATTAGTACAAGTCTTGTTGGCAAAAGTACCACTCTAAGAAGCAAGAATGAGGAACATACATCACTCTATGTGAGAATTAAAGTTGACATGTACAGCCATATATGGAGAATTATGGGGCCAGGCTCAATTTACTTGATTTATTTTATATTTAGTGTTTACAGATCTGGTTTAAAAGCTCTCTGTGCAGCACAGAACTTAGCCAGTGACCTATAATTGTAAAATGCCATCGCTTCTTTGCCTTTCTCATCCTCCTCCCACTCAACAAATATCTCCTTGGTATAACTATATTCTGGTGCTATGCTCCCACTTGGGATTCAAAGATAAATAAAACTGAGCCTCTGACATGAGGAGGTCACAGTTTAGCAGTGGAGATAGGTGTGAAAAAATACATATAAAGTAATATGATACATATATATGTGAGTACGCACGTGTGTGTGTGTATTTATGTGTGATCATAACAGCCTTCAACTCACGGGTTTGTCATGAGCATTTAATAGGATGAGTGTAAAATATTTAGGACAAATCTAACATTCAGTACAGACATAATTCAATCTTAGCTATTATCACCCAAAAACTCCTCTCTCCAATCCTTCCTCTGCCTTGTCATCATTTATCTTGTATTTATGTCATTGTCTTGCTTAAAATCCTTGGATGCCCACATCTCCCTCTTCCCATCATCCCATACTAAAAAATGAGCAACAGCCAGTTTCTTAGTATAAATCCAAGATACTTATATTCCAGTATTAACTTATCTTCAACCACTCTCCCGGTGCTGCACTTAAGTGACTGTCGCCTGCTAACCTGACTAGCCTGCCCTTTCATATCTAGGCAGAGGCTGTTCAACTCAAAAGTTACTCACTCTAAGAAGTCTTCTTTGAAAGCAATAGTCTCCCCAGATTCCAAGGAAAGTGATTCATTCTCTTCCTTTCTGTCCCAAAGTGCTGTTTACTCGTCCCATTGAGAGAAATGGCAATACCCAAGTCAGTCTCTCTCATTAACCTAGGAGCTCCTCCCTAATTCATCCTTGCATTCCCAGCACATAGAGAGTGTCTGACACTAGGTGATAAATAAATATTGGTAAAGACAATTGATACCATTGGCAGGGATCCATTAGACTGCAAATCCCTTGCAGGCAGGGTGACACCTCTCTTACTCACCATTATATCCCACATAGCAAAATAAGGGCATATAATAGATTAATAAATATTTGTGGCCAGTTGAAGAATATCAAAGGAAAAGATGGATAAAAGTGAGGGAAATTCTACATTCATTATCTTGGTTGTCTCATAAACAGCTGTAAACAGATTTCCTTTTGAACTATTCAATTATATGTTTATTTTAAATAACATCACCAGATTGGGAGAAGTTTAATTACAAAAAACTGAAATTATAAATGGCAATAATATTTAATACTCATATTCAATCTATACTTCATGTTTTGAATTTTTTTCCTCTTTAAATTCTTTTTAGTTACATGCTATCATCTATTTCATATTATTAGAGATTGGCTTCATGAGCATAATATTCAATATGTATTAACAAGTTTGAAGAAGAAGTCACATTTCTGCATAATTTTAGCTATGGTGTCATTTTGCCTAGGGACAGTGAAAACACCAGAAAAAACACAGGGGTTGGAAAAAAATGAAGTCTATTTAATACTTTGAGAAAATACTTCTGCAAGTAACAGGCTATGAATGAAGCCAATGTAAATTTAGTTCAAAGGTAAATTTTGCCTCCTCCTGCATTTTAAATATTTCTACTTTCTACAATTTTGATCTATAATATATTTTATGTATCAATTTATATAACAAGACTATTAAACAACATGAGGCCAGGGGTAAAACTGCCTAACAAGGTTATGCTAACTCTCTTTTCAGAAATTCAAAGCACACCGTAAGCATTATTTACTCAGCTTCATGGTGCACATGAATCATAGGCAGGGGTTGCTTTTGTATTCATGTTTAATTAATGGAGATTTTAGTCATGGGTTGGGGATAATCTCTTGGGATTCATACTTTAGCTCATGATATCTTGTTTTGTTTATCTCCAAAACACTGGGAAGCATAATGCCTATTCATTAACACAACGAAACAAAATAGAACAAAGAATAAGATGACTGGGAAACGAGCTCCTCTTAGGCAGCAATGAGCAAACATGGAGTAGGTGCACTAATGACAGCATCGTCACGAATCCTCTTTAGAATCTGGCCTTGGTGCCACCGCTGGAGACTGACTGGTGTTCTGTTGCTACTGTCCTAGGCTTGACTTTGTGCACAAGAGATGCAGAAAAAAAACACAACTATTACTCACTCATTAGACAGTAAACAGCATTATGCCACAACTAAAGCAAGGCATTGATGATACAGTTGGTGGGCTCCATTCCCTCACGTGGATACGACCAATAGAATTTCCTGCTGATTTTTAATCTGTTTTCCAAATAGTCAAATATAAGTAATTATTTGTTGTTAATATTGCCATATCTTTCATAGGAATTCTATAATGATTTTTTAAAATTATAGTCGTACGGCTCTTCAAGACCTCAGTAAAAAGGCTATAAATATTTTAATAGCACAGCTGAATGGAATTTTACTCCTGCATATGATAAATTGTATTTTCCTTACTCTTTCTCCAATCTCAGTTTGATCTCCGTTTGGTAACTGCTCCAAATCAGGAAGGAGGGCACAGGCTTCCAATACTCGCTCGTAAAACTGCTTCTGCATGATGGAGCCAAAGAGAATGTTTTCTTGCAAAATGCAATTCTGAATCCAGGCCTGCTGGGAAACATAAGCCACAGAGCCCTGAAAGAGAAAGAAATAAAAGAAACATTCTCAACAAGGGAAAAGGAGAAGTTGTATATACCACACAAAAGGAACATATTTAGCCCTTGAGTTTGCCTTCTTTAATTTTAAATTGAATTTTTAAAAAATCTAGGCGGTTTTTCAGATGTAAATATATCCTATTAACATTTTAGTCTTATATCTTATTTTAATCTTACATATGTTTATTAGAGACCCCTTCAAATGAGTTACTTTAGCTTCTTATTTACTTTCACTGTAGCTTCTATCAGTTATCTGTCTCTGGTGGGATTTTTCTGGAAGCAGATGCTGAGTGTGTTAGTCAGCTCTGGCTGCCCTAACAAGGTACCTAACAACAGAAATTTTTTTTTCTCAGAATTCTGGAGGCTGGAAGTCTGAGATCAAGGTGTCGGCAGGGTTGGTTTCTCCTGAGGCCTCTCTCCTTCGCTTGTAGATGTCTGTCTTCTCCTGAGTCTTTACATGCCCCTCCCTCTATATGTGTATGTCCTAATTTCCTCTTCTCAAAGGATATCAGTCATATTGACTTAGGGCCCACCCTATTGACCTTATTCTGACTTAATGATCTCTTTAAAGATCCTGTCTCCAAGCACAGTCACATTCTGAGGAGTACCTCAGTACCTGAAGTACCTGGAGGTTAGGATCTCAACATATGAATTGGGGGCGAGGGCATAATTCAAACCATAACACTGAGTCTGGAGTGCAAGTTGTTCATGGGATCAGTTCTTGTGGAAGGAAAAGAAGAAGGATGATCGTGTAGAGTGAGAAGTCTCACCATGATCCAGATCCAACAAAGCTTTGGCCAACCCTCCAGAGAGCTGTGGAGAAGTATCGTCCATCACAGTTCTTCTGTGTTAGGCTGAACTGGCCCGGCCTTTAAGAAAGGGACCCTAGCCAAGCCGCTTTCAGCAGCCGAGGCCATCCTGACGTAGTTGCCTTGCTGTGAGTGGGTGGCAAGCCCTTCCTAGAAGGGGCATCTGGGCAGCACATCTCTGTATCTGCCACATACTCACTGCTTCTACATTCATTTTTTTATGAGTTTATGTCTTGAAATCATTCCCGAATATATGACAGTCTGCTGCATAAAATATCCTTTTAACTAACTCTTCTTTTCTTGTAAAGGACCCACAATATTTGAACTAGAGACTTACCTTTCAATCTGCCCCATCGATTTTATCCAAACATTGATTTTGGAGTATTTTGACTACTGTGCACTGTATAGCAATACCAGACATTTAAAGTAGTTTCTGACGTAGACATGTATGTAACTATTAGTCTTTTGATTACTACCAACAACTTTAAAGATCAAAGATTAACTTTTCATTCTTTTTTGTTGAGCATGTAAGACATGGAATGGCTTTTGATCCAAAACAATGTAATTCTGATCTGACTTGATCTTGAACACAAAAGTAATTGTTCTTGAATTGCCTTGCCTAGTGACTAACCTTTGATTAGAAAAACATATTAAATCAGTCCTCAAGTGATATATATTTTGAACACTTGCTACATGTTAGGCAAGATAAGGGGAACAGAGGATGAAGGACATAGGAGAAAAGACTGAAGAACAGGAAAAATGGAATACAATATAAAACAGAAACTAAATACTACATTGAGAGCTACGGAGTCAATGTATTGGCATGACAGGAGCTGAAAAAGAGTTGATGGATTTTCACAGAGATGTAATTTTTTCCTTTTATTATCATTATAATCATTATTTGCCTCTCACATACAAATGAAGATGTGTGTTTGTTTCATTTCATTCTTAAGTAATGAAACTACAACAGAAGTTTTGCTAATTCAAAATGGCCTCCAAATCTCTGATGTTCTATCAATGAATATTGAATAGTGAATACTCTGAACAAATGTGCCTGTTGTGAGCCTTTGATACTGAGAAACACATGGAGTCTTAGAGTTTAAACACAGTGATATGATATGCCCCAAAAAATTGTTCATGTGAAACCTTGAGAAACAGAAAGATATACACAAAAGCACCTTGTAAACACTAAGTGTTAAGTTGGTCATATCATTATTATGATTATTATTACTAAACTAGAGATAATCAGGATGATACATAAATTTAGGACTAAAAGTGTTTTGGGAAATAATTTGGAGTGTGATACCTCAAATCCTGCCACTGATCCAGACCAACAGGCTTCCTGAAGGACAAAGTGCCCAGTTATAGACAGACAATATCTTCCCTCTTCGACAACTCTAGCTTGATATAAACAAAGGGTGTCTTCTCTGCTTTAGCATTGGTATTAGCATTGTTACAGTTTCTTTCATCACTGTGAACATTTTCTTAATTACAAACCCTCAAAGGTATCAGAAATAATCTTTAAATCTTACCATGAGAGCCCAGACAATCATAATGAAGATAACAATAATCATAAAAATTCTTAGGAAGCTAGCTGACTCTGTGCGAAGAACTAGTCTAAGTGTTCACTCATTATTTTATTCAATCCACGCTTTAGACTTTTTAGCTTATTATTACCATTTACGCATTGGGTGAAGCCTAGAATTCATATCGTTTTTATCTTGATCAATTTTTAATTATTTTTCAAGACCAAATAAAGGCTACCTCCTCTTTGATTATTTTTCTGACTCTTCAAAGCAGAATTTATTATTTTTATACTCTCCTTCAATTTTTTATAGCTGCTTTAAATATTTGTCATAATTGATATTAATATCTCCCTCACTAGATTATGAACTCTATGAGAAGAGGGGTATAACATATTCATGTTTGTTTCCCTGGGACTGAGTAGTAGACACATAGTACCTACTCAATAATTGCTTGGTGAAAATAGCTGAAAAGAATAAATGAAAATAAAATTGACAAGTTGACAATCATTGTATTTTTAAAGGACACTCACTGGCTTAGGAGAAGTTACAGTCATCTTGAACTATAGACAAATGGCTGAGTGCAATCATGATGAAGAGCAGAGAGCTACAAAGATAGTGGACTTAAGGTTAAAGAATAGTGGTATTCATTAAGTGTAATCTTATCAGAAAAAGTCCTATAAACCATACTTGATCCTAAACTAAGTAATAGTAACACTGAGAGAGAAAAGAATAAATCAAAATTAATCATTAAAGGACTGGAATCAGGAAAGATATAAAGATATGAGGAAAGATATATTATGAAGAAAAATAAAAGGAGGTGGAGTTGATTTTCTCCTGGAGAGAAAAACTGTGAAGAAACTGGCCTCAGATCCATAGGGCTTCGCTATCTTGTCACACATGAGAGGAGGCACTAGGCTAGTATTTTACCCAAGAGTTAGTTAGGTCTAAGGAAAAACTCATTAGATAGTCTAGTATTTCAAAAAAGAAACAGCTGATTAAGAACTGGTTGAATTCTTATTCCTATCGACCTTTAAGAATAGAATAAATGGGGGCCAGCCCTGTAGCCCAGTGGTTAAAGTTCCACACACTCCACTTCGGCAGCCAGATTCGCAGGTTCAGATTCCAGGCACGGATCTACCCCACTCATCGGCCATGCTGTGGAGGCATCTCACATACAAAGCACAGGAAGATTGGCATGGATGTTAGCTCAGGGTGAATCTTCCTCACACACACAAAAAGAACAGAATAAATGGCTGGGAGTAGATCTCTCCAAAGTCCAAAGGCTGAAACTTAAATGTAACTATTAATGTTATTTTTCTGAGGTCTTTCTAGGTCAAAGATCCTCCCCATGTGCAAATACGAGACAGAAATGGAATGGCTATAATTATTTAGGGAAACTTGCAATGAATAATAATTAGAAACCTAATCAAATTAAAGCATAAATCACATTTGTTACTCTATCATTAGTTGCAATTCAGTTAATATCATCAAACAATTACCAGAAGCATTCCTAAATGATTTGCTGAAGTATTTGGAGCACAGAGCACTGTTACTAATCCATCCATAGCTAATCAATTTCTGTGGAAATTGAAATGTTTGTTACAAACCATAAATGTCCATTAAATACTTGCATCTTCAATTCAGTTTGATAAATTCTTATTGATGTTAATAATGAGTTGGCTGTAGCCTATTACACTAGGAGATGTGGAAAGAATGTATTGTTGACTTTACCTTTCTTTGAACTACTCCTGTTAGTTTCTCCATTTCCCCCAGGATGGCAGAAAGCACAGATGATTTTCCAGACCCAACTTGCCCTACAACAGCCACTAAAGCTCCTTCTGGAATCTTTATGTTCAGGCTGCATGACAAGAAAAGAAAGAGATGATATAGGAAGTTCTAGTTACTACTTTTAACACTTTTCTTACGTAAGTTACAGCACTGAGCATCATCTCTGAAATTGCTGCTATTCATACGATTCTCCATTATTCTACAAACACCCAACCTTCTCAAAGGCAAACAATAAGTGCTGTAGAGGAAATGAATATAAAAAAGAGAGCACAAAACCCATTAAAATGAAAGGTACAGTGAGAGGCTAAAAAAAAGTCTTGTAAATTTCAATATAGTCATCTTCTGCTTTAAAAACTCTGAGAAATAAAAATATGGAGCATTGTAGAATTCAACAGTAAAAAGATTTTTTTATTTTTAATTTTCCCCAAACCATGACTTACTCTTTTAGTACTGGAATCCCTGTTTTATCCCAGGCAAAGGAAGCATTTGTAAAAGCAATGGCATGATCTGGGAAGGAAAATAAATACAAGGATGCATTTTAGAACCAATTATTTTCAACCCAGATGTCAAATAAATACTGAATGCAAAGAGGAACTGCTGACCTCCTGTGTAGTTTGTTTCAATATTTTGAGGAAGAAGCTCCTCAGAGCTGAGGAAGTCTTCTAAACGACCCAAGGATATTCTTGCCTATCAAAATAAACACAGATGGAACTTATTTGGGATTCAAGCAGAACTTAAACAAAAAGTATTTATTGTGATTTACAGCATGACTAAAAATTTTTATGCAAATTTAAGGTATTGATATAAACATTCTGCAAGCATAGTTTGAATTGTTTTAATGTTTCTAAGTAAGTCCATCCCTGAAAAGAACAAATAGGTTCAAGGACCAAAGATCAAAACAAATGTTATATACGCAGGAAGGCATGAGAAGAAGAAACAAAAATTCCTCTTTGACATTCTAGTAAAGCCATAACTGATTAATTAATAATTACAGAGAAATTAACTTTATTTAAAAGCAACTTCAGGTTTGTTGAATGAATTCTGATTCTGAGTATAAATAAAATGATACTTTTGGTAATCATAACATTTAATTATAGTAAAATAGCTACAAAATGTTTAGCTACAGTTAGGATAAATAAAATCTTTTTTTTTTTTTCCTGAAACTGACTTACATGAAATCTCAAGTACATTTTTAATCACTCTATGCCACGAGATGTCTATTGTTAATGGATAAGATGTAACTGGGCTGTGGTTTTTTTTTATCAAGTGTGTCACATCAGTATGCAGAGCTGGTTCTTTTTCTCTTTTTTCTTTCTTTTTTTTTGACAATTGTTCTCCTTATTTATTTAGTGAAAGCAGTAACGTACCAGTAGGAGTTGGAGAACACTTTAAGATCCCAGACCTTTAGCTAGATTCTAATTTCAAAAGCAAAACAGAACCATTACTCTAAGAATGACATTTTCTTTAAGAGAAGCACGCTATGAAACCAATGTTAAAAGAAAAGCATCATCAATAGTACTTCTATGCCCTCTGTTGGCCATGATTAGTAAAATAATATGAAAAAGGTATAATGTAACAAAATTGGCTTAATTGGTATTTACTATACAATTATGTTACCCTTTCGTCAAATAATTTAAAATATTAAAGGCAAAGTTTTTACATCAAAGAACTGGTCCCAAAAAGCAAAGATTCACTTTGTTATGAGCCCAGTCTTGAGGAAAAGGATTTGACGGGGGATGCCCAGAAAACCCAAACCTGACATCAAAAAGCATGTAACTGAGAAAATCTCAGGATAAAGGGATCAAACACCTTACTTTGGATTTCCTGTGGTTTTGGGAGCCTTCTACTCGTTGAGGTATCTAAAGAGCCTCCAGTGTTTGAAAATTACAATAAAGGGAGGCTGGACCATATACCTCATACATGGTTTGTTGATAGACTTCTATTATCAATGGACTTTTCTCCCTGTTTTATTCATTCAGTACAGATGAAATGCTGCTGAATCCTGGGAAAACACTAAGATCCAGCTCCTTAAAAAGCACTTAGTTAAAAAATTTTCAAGTGAAAACAAAAAATGGACCCTCTGATGGCATAGTATCCAACTGCAGTTTTTACAAGCTAAATAAAAGAAACTAACAATTAGCAAAGAAAACAATATCATCTATTGAAATACTTAAAAGTCATTTTGATAGAAGAAAAATATAGAGGCAAGGAAGACATGATTCCTTCTATTCTATAATGTTGTCTACTACTCATGAATACAGAAAGACTAATTTTGAAAGCAGAGCAAAACAATCACAAAAAGTGAAATATAATAAAGAAAAAGACAAAGGAATACAATGTGCAAACCATAGATTTTAGTGGAGGAAGAATTCTTAGTTTAAGGATTCTTTGGGTGTACCTGGACCACAGCTGAGATCACTGTTGGTAAATCAAAGAGAGGAAGCCTCAATATGTTAAAAAGAGAAATTGACGTGAACACTTTAGTGGCCGTTAAAACGTTTCCTTCATCCAGTAAGAAATAGATGCCAAACGTTGCCAAGGACACCTAAAAAATAGACTTATCTTATTTTCTTCGATTATTCAATGCTAACAACATTATAAGTTACAGTTCCAAAACTTAGGGAAGAAAATTTTAATAATCTTTTGTTGCTGTTGTTTACTGAAATTCAGTACTATTACTGAAGAATATAAAATAAATGTTTGGCACAGATCATACAATGACATCCTTGAGACCATGTCATGCAACTCCCTTCTTTAAGACATTTTATGTTCTCACTTGAGTTATTATTCCCATTTATAATGTATACCAGCTCATATTTTCTTCAAAATGGAGACGTTTTCTGGAAACTTACTTTCCAGTGGGGTGTGCACACATCCTGACAAATATGTAACAATTATACTTTCCTTGTGTCATAAAATTAACTGAAGAAAGTAAGAATAAATCATGGCTGATAAGATTTATATTTGCTTTTTATAAGTTTCATGTAGAAAAGGTGGAAAAGTTCATTTATGCATGAAAATGTACTGACTATATATCATGTACCTAGGATTGGCTTAAGCAAATGGTTCTTGGACATTTTTACCAAAGTATTCCAAATGTAAATATCACTTTTATTTTCATAATACCGATGTTTATTTAAATAGAATATAATAATATTTAAAATTATCAAAAAGGGAGACGTATGGAACTTCTCCTGACCCCATTGCCACCGAGAGTGGTAACTTTCATTAAAATTGATGCTTCCGTTATACGTGGCTTGGTTATCTTTCGGCTTTCACCCATTGGTTCATACCTCAAGGCAATTTATACCCTAATTAGCATGGGATTCCCGAGGCTTACCTGGGGTGACAGAAAGAGAATGACCTCAGTCCGTATCAATTCACCCCAAAATACTAATTCTATAACTTTGAGGATGTTTCCAAACTACTATGGACTTCCATTTCCTCTTGTGATGAGAAAAAGTAATGCCTTATTGTCGTAAGAATGAAATAAGGGAGCGTATATGACTTGTCCTGTACTCAGCAGAAACACTTAATACATCTTACTTTCCTTCCCAACTCCATATAGTATGCGTTTGGGTCTTGCTTAACAGGGATTAATCAAACAGATCAAGATGTTTTAAAGTTGAAACGAAACTCTGAAATATAAGTTATATTTTTTAAGAATTAAGAAGGCATATGTTGGATGTGTGAAAAATTTACAAAGTAAATCTTATTATATACAAAAAATACAGACCAATGAGAATGCACATAATATTTTTCTCTTCTTTAAAACTTTTATTCTCTAATCTACATAAATTAATAACTGCGTTTCTTGAAAATTTTAATTCAGATATAGAAGTTCTCGCTTTGGACACCTTAATTACAGGTAATTTGGAGGTGAATCTGCAGATCACATTTGAAAATCAAAATAGGAAATATTATACACACTCACCAAGAAGGGAATGCAAGTTAATGTCAGCATAGAAAACACAGCAAGATACCCAGCTGATTTTTGAATTTCCAATTCCTGTTCTCGAATTTCAATAATTTTCTTTTTGTAGGAGGGTTCCCATGCATAAAGTTTGAGAATCTGTAAAGGAGTCAGACAATGACTATTTGAGAATCAATATCATAGAAGAAATAAAAAACATGCACACATACAAACATGCACAGTATACCACACACACACACTCATATAATTGTAAAGGTAAAAAAAAGATGACACACTCATAAAGTAAATTTCTCCTATTTTCAACTGAGTCAAAATATTTCCTTGAATTATGGTTTTATTGCGGTGGGTAGATGGGAGGAGGAAATCACCATCTCCCCAGCCTCATGTCCCTCTTACCCACCAATAGTTTATTCTTGAGCCAAGCTTTGGCAACATCCCAGCTCTCAGCATGAGCTCCATCGCGGTTTCTGTCTAACTCAATCCTGTCGCTCTTCCTGCTGGTCCAACTCTCACTTCTGTCTACTCCCCATTTCTTAATAGCTAAGCTCCTCTCCCTGGCCTCCCAATTTCTTGAAGATTGATGTTTTGGGACTTCAAGCCATTTTCTGAAAAATGACTGGTGTTTTGAGATTGTAAACTATTTTCTGAGATGGTAAACATTGAGAAGCAGGATCTTACAATGGTTCACTGCATGTATTTTGAAGTGAGATAGACCTATATTCAAATTCTAGCTGTATCTCTTTGCGATGGTGAATTTTACGTGTCAACTTGGCTAGGTTATGGTGCCCAGTTGTTTGATCAAATACCAGTTTAGATGATGTTGTTAAAGTATTTTTTAGAAGTGATCGACATTTAAATCAGTAGACTTTGGATAAAGCTAATTACCCTCTCTAATGTGGGTGGGCATCATCCAATTAGTGAAAGGCGTTAAGAGAAAAGACTGAGGTTCCTGGAGGAGGAAGCAATTCTCCCTCTGGACTCAACATTGCCACATCAACTCCTCCTGGAATTTCCAGCCTGCCCTACAGATTTCAGTCCTGCCACCCCCCACAATCATATGAGCCAATTCCTTAAAATAAATCTCTTTCTCTCTCTCTCTCTATATATACAGTAGCCCCCCCCACCCCCCCCACCCCCCCCACCCCCGCTTATCCAAGCTTTCATTTTCCTCGGTTTCAGTTACTTGCAGTCAAACAAAGTCGGAAAATATTAAATGGAAAATTCCAGAAATAAATGATTCATATGTTTTAAATTGCATTGTTTTGGATAGCATGATCAAATCTTGCACCTTTGGGCTGTCCTGTCCAGGATGCTAAGTCGCAGTGCCTACATCATTCACCTCACTTCATCTCACCACATAGACATTGTATCATCTCACACTGTCACAAGAAGAAGGTGAGTACAGTACAATAACATATTTGAGAGAAAGAGAGACTACATTCACATAACTTTTATTACAGTATATTGTTATAATTATTCTATTTTATTGTTAGTTATCATTGTTGATCTCCTACTGTGCCTAATTTATAAGTTAAACTTTATCATAGGTATATACGTATAGGAAAAAACATTGTATATAGTACTATCCATGGTTTTAGGCATCCACTGGGGCTATTGGAACATATCCTCCATGGATAAAGAGGGACTACCGTACATCCATGTGTCGCTTAAGGACTGGGATACATTCTGAGAAATGCTTCATTTCATCATCATGTGAACGTTATAGAGTGTACTCACACAAACGTAGACAGTACAGCCTACTACACACCTAGGCTACATGGTACTAATCTTATAGGACCACCCTCATATATGCGGTCCATTGTTGACAGAAACATCATGAGACATATGACTGTATATATATATATATATTTACACACATCTTATTCATTCTGTTTCTCTGGAGAACCCTAAAAATCTCTCACTGGCTCTGTGAACTTAGACATGATACTTAACTGCTCAGAGAATTTGTTTCCTTTTTGTAAAATGGGGATGAGAAATTTTTTTCTTGAGGTTTATAAGAATGATATGAGGCAAGAGACATAAAATGGTAAGGACAGCGTGACATACAGAAGATGTTCACTAAATGGTAGCTCTTATCATTATCAGCGAGAAGCTATATGGCACCTGTTATCAGTCCCCAAGGATGTTGACCATCCACACTTTTAAACAATCCTAATTGATTGCCACTTTGACCTCTACCAACATTCTAGTGTGTATTCACTGCTGTGACTGCTATTTCAAGTCTTGGATGCTGAGGAAATTTTTTTATTTTATCCACACTGTTCTAGTCCTACTGATAATACAAATTTCTTTTTATGAATATCAATATTTAAAACCTATAAACATACATGGCTGTACTTTTTATGGATGCAGTGGCTATCAATTAACCCATGGAGTGGTGCAAGATGCATTTGGATCATATTAATTTGCGGGTGTACGACCTTATAAAATAAACTGAGTTAGATTTCAGAACTACTTAAGGCTACTGTTAATTTCAGACAAATAAGTGGATATCAGTCTCTTTTCAAGGTATCTTTAATCTAACAATGTCTTTCATCTTGGCGATTTACAAGTTTGTGAAAGTTCTACACAGCACAATACAGCAGAGCATTTATTAATTTTAAGGTGAATCAATGTGTACACATAATAGGTATATCCTGTGTATGTAACCACAGACATACCAGACAGAGGGAGTTTCCTATGCAGTTGTCAATGCCAGAAAGAAATTCCATGTGGGCTTCACAAATTTTGCCCTTTAGAAAAATCTGGTAAGGCATAATCCAGGTGCAATAGGATTTGAAATTATAGATGTAAAAGTTCATGAAGTTTCACTTATTTTATCACAGAGAAAATATTAGTGGCATGGGGCGGGGGTAGCTTTCCTAGGGAACAAATAGTTTGCAACACGTTTTTGTAGAATAGCGTTTGTATGATCATTTCTATTCCACATAAAAGAACCCGGATGGCAGCTCATCACTTCCCCCATATAAATCTGCCTTCACACTGATGACTGAGTTATTGCCACTCCTGCCTACTTCATTCCATCTCTTCCATCTAATCTCTTAAAACAAATAATATCTTGTGCCTTTTGGAATATTTGTGTTTTGTTGTTGGGTGAGAAACAAAAAGAAAACACCTGAATTTTATTTAGTTTTATTTAAATGCCATTTTAACAATAAGGATTCTTATACATTGGGAATTTGAAATACTCTCCCAACAATTACACACATATCATTACTTCGATATTGAGAATGGTAAAAAATTCATTTATTGACTAACTTATTGCTATATTCTAAATAGTTAAATTAAAAGCAAATCCCTTTTATATTACCTTAATTCCATGTAAGATTTCATTGAGTAGTTTTATCTGTTTATCTTTGTTCTTCGTTTGGCTTTTCTATTTAATGGAAAGAAAATGAAAGCATATTTGACAAAAGTTGCTAACACTTTAATTGACATGGCCACAGCTATTTTAAAAACACAATCTATTCCCTCTATTTCATATAATATTTAGTTGAAGAAAACCATCTTACAATATTCATACAATATTATTCTTTTGATAATGTTAGAAAATAGCTACAAATAGATATTTTAAAACTTAAAAGTAGCCAGCAGTAGAGCAAAAGCAAGGTGTGTACTTTCCAAAATAGTAGAAAATATATTTATTTTGATATAATTTATTTAAAATTGAATAATGAAATAATAACATCCATATTCTAGTAAAATGGGATAAAATTCCCAAAACTCTAAATTATACATGTATACATACATATATATATATATATATATATATATAACAGAAGTATCACAGGAATGAAAACAAAGGTCTCTATATTGTAAACACACTATCTTGTATGTTAGCAGTACTCTGGAAATTTGACTAAAATATATATTTTCAAATACTGGCTCTTCTTTTCTGCACATATTATGTAATTATTGTATATTTATTTAAATATTTAACATTTATATTATTTTATATTTATCATTCTTTGGGTATTGCTTCTTAGCACTTTCTTCCAATAATAATGCCACAATTATGTTACATATAATAATAAATATTTGTATATCTAACAAAGTACACGTCTAGAAGTTAATATCCACATTACTGTTTGTGTGATTAAAGGTGTATTTTCTGTTTGGTATATTTCACCATAATATTGCATTCTCTTTGAAGGTTTTAGGGCTCTAGATTAAGGTCCCCAAAATGTATTTCCATTCCTAAAAATTTGACTTTAAATTATTTAAAATTCAGGATATTTTTTTGAAAAACTTATTTAATGGTATTCATTATAATTATAAACAAACTTATTCTAAATACTAGTGTGTTCAGTAATTCATAATTATGTGCTATTTTCTAGTTCTCATCTTTAAAGACTAGTCATGTTTTCGGCAATTATTTGAAAAATTCAGAAAAATATAAAAGAAGACGTAAATTCTCATTGCAAATATATTAAAGTAATAATTGAAAAGTCTCCCTCCTTCCATCTAATTCTTCCCTATAGGTAACTATTATTAAAAGACTGGTGTTCTATCTCTAGATTATTTCTACGCTTATACAAATACATCTATATCTATATATCTTCATTTATTTATTTCCATCATACCCATGTGCATAGGTATATTCACATTTAAAAGATTGGATTAATGATCTATATATACATATATGCATAATATACACATCTGTCTCTCCTTACAGTGTGATTTCCTTCAGCACAGGCAACTATGTCCTGTGTCTCCATCCCTACGGTACAGCATAGTACACACTGTCTGGCACATGGCAGATGTCAAAAAATATATTGATAGTAAGATGAATCATTGACTGAATGTAAAGGAAGAGTAGTAAAATTAATTCAGTCAAGCATTTAATCTCCACTTGCTGCACGCAGTCACTCCTTGCTCTCTTTAGCCCACCAGCCTCGCTGCCACTATTCGGGCGACCCAAGCACACCCCTACCTCTAGGCTGTGTGCACAGTGTTCCCTTTGCTTGACACACCTTCTTCTCAGACATCACATGGATTGCTCCTTTACCCTGCTGACATACCGTATCCTTCCTAAGGACTTTTCTGCCCCTGTATGTGAAATGACACTCTCTTACTCTGCCACCTTATCCTAATTAATTTTTCTTCACACTCAAATTAACACCAGGCATTATGTTATATATGTATTTACTTGCTTGCTTGATGCCTCTCCCCATCAACAGCCCAAAGAGAGCTGGAACTTGTCAGTTCTCACTGCTTTACTTCCTGTGTCTGGCACAGGACAGAGGCCCAATCAATGTTGGTTGAATAAATGAAGGATAAATCTGGATTATTTCCGTGTATAATCTCTATCTTCCATATATAGAGAATTAGCAAGATGGTTATTCGCAAATCAGAAAACTCAGCTTCTGTTTGACACACGTAACATGAGGCAATCATTTTCTTACCTTCAGCTTTTTTACTCTCGTTGCAACTAAAGCATTTATTGGTATAACGAACACAAGAACTGCCACCCCTGCTAACACTGCTGGCCCCAGCTCTTGCCAAAGCAGTGACACGGCCACCAGGATCTGAAAAGGGGCTGACCAGAGGAGGTTGAGGTTTGCTGTCAAGTCCATGAGCTGCTGGGCATCTGCTGACATCAAGTTAATAATTTCCCCAGTGGAAAACTTTTTTCGAGAAACATTAGATAAAAATAGAGCCTGGAAAAAGAGAGGCAAAATATTTAAAGAGTTCTGTAGATCATGGGGCTTCTTTACAGTCAAATAATGGTAACTCTTAATATCAATTTTTAATATATTTAGGAAAATACACAAGACTATTTATTTGGATCACTTAATATTAAGACATGTTTTTTAATGTTTCCAGAGCAGGAAAATACAATTCAATGTATACAGTTTTAAAATTCACTGTATATTGGTAGAGAGTAATATTTGGGTTCCCGAGCAAATATGTTCACCAAGAACGCTCTACAACGTGTTGATGGCAAAATTACAAAAGAAACCTATTCTAGATTTCTAGCAGTGAGGCTCCCCTCTATTCATTGGTATCCCTATAATGCTAAACCATCCACACTTTATCAATACAAAGTACACAAATGAAGACGTGAATATCTAATGATTGCTGATGAATAGTATCATGCTTGAAACTGTGAAAAATTTTAAAATGATACTGTCCCAATTCTCAAGGAAATTATAATGTGTTTGTGAAGATTCCCCCCCAAACCCACCCCTACACACAGTCCGCACACAGGATGATCATAAGTATAAAAATGGCTAAGAAGGGCCATGGGAATTTAGAGGGATGAGAATTTGGAAAGGCTTCATGGAGCAGATGGAAATACATCTCTTCTTCTAAGGCTCAATTCTCACTTTCTCTCTGTGAACGTTATGTAATATTTGTACATTGAATTCAATATCCCCACGCTTAATTATTGGTAACTTCTTACTAAAGTTGACAGTAGAATTCACTTATTTCATTCTCCATCCATTTAAAATTCCCAGTGAAATGCATAAATAACTGTAAAAGTAGTGGAAAATTGGCATTTGTGCTGGAAACCAGGCAAAAGTCCATTACTAGGCCAAAAATTTTACAGAATTTCCACTACATTGATGTAAAGAGAGACAGGAAAGGGAGCTGGGGCTAACAAGAGCAAATGCGATACACTAGGCATTCACAGTCTGTTTACTCAACAAATGAATAACACACAGCCAAAGGAAAAGCTCATCCAGAACACGAGCAGGCAGGCCTTCAGAGGAACTCTCCTAATGTTCCCTAGCTTAAAGCAGGGGGCCTGAGTGCAAGGGGAAGGCCATGGGGCACACCGGACGGACTGCACGGCCCTGGGAAGTTCAAAAGGTGCCAGGATCCCCCTAAGCGCTGTGGCTACGGCAGAGTTCAAGCCTCGTTTACATTTTTGCACAGCAAATTGGAAACATTTCTGCTACTGCCTAGAAAGGGGGACAGTTGTGCTGATGATGAAAGAGAATGAATATTACTGCCAGAAAAGGAAAAACAGGAAAAAACACCAGTCACAGCAACAGTTAAGCTTCTAGACACATCTTCTCCAAATGTAGCTTTCTTTTAATTCCATAAATATTTATTGAGCACCTACTACATACATACGAGGCAATATTCTAGGAGGTGGGGAAACAGCAGTGAATGAAACAGGTAAGAACCCTGCCCTCGGTGGGCTTACCTTCTAGCAGAGGGAGACGAACCATAAATGACAAACATAATATGTAAGTCAAATGTAGCTTTTTAATCTCCCCCTAATAAGTTACTGACCACCTAATGTGGCCAAGAAAAACAACAGAAATCCAGGAAATGTAATTTGCATTTCATTAAGTCTGTAACATTTTTTTGAGAGGTCCATTGATCTCTGATAGAATCCATCTCCAACTTATAATTATAAAGAAATATAAACTATTTCTCCCACACTTCTAGAAAAAAAAGATAAATAGTACTTAGTATTTATGAAAATAGTAAAATATTGAGCAGTTCCAAGTAACTAAATTATGCAAGGAATCAAATAAATGCCCTTCTGTTGGAAAAAGATATCACAAGAAACATGAGAAAATATTTGAATGTCTCTTTGCAATCTTTATGGTGATAGAACACGAGAGCCATCAAAAATGAACAATAAGAATAGTAACGGGGCCGGCCGAGTGGCACAGTGGTTAAGTTTGCACGTTCCTCTTCTCAGCGACCCGAGGTTCTCCTGTTCGGATCCCGGGTGCAGACATGGCACCGCTTGGCAAGCCATGCTGTGGTAGGCATCCCACATACAAAGTAGAGGAAGATGGGCGTGGATGTTAACTTAGGGCCAGTCTTCCTCAGCGAAAAGAGGAGGATTGGCAGCAGTTTGCTCAGGGCTAATCTTCCTCAAAAAAACAAAAACAATGATTAAAAAAAAAGAAGATAATGTTGCAATGGCTACAAAGGATGTGTGGAAATGGTACTTTGATATGTGTCCATTGAAAATATAAATTGCTCCAGACTTTTTGAAAAATATTTGAAATCCCCATTAAAATTAAAATTATGTCCATCTATCTTTAAGCCCAGCAATTGTGCTCCTGTGACAAAACATAAGTATACACAAGGATGTTTTTTGCACCATTGCTCATAGTGTGAATAAACTAAGGTTATAGACATAAGATGGAATATTATGTAGCCATTAAAATGCATGATTAGTGTTATGCCAGTGAGACATTCAATTGTTGAATAACAAAAAAAAGAAATTTTTGAAAAGAATATGTTTACAATGTTACCCAAATTCTAGAAAACAAAGAAACCCTCTCCAAAAAAAATGAAACCACATGTACTATGAGTGTAGATCGTAAGCAAGGGGGGAAGTGAAATAGAAGACAAAATGACATTAGTAGGGGAAAAGTATAGTTTATATATATGAAAGTCTCTTCTATGCATTTATTTAAACTTATGTTTGTGTATAAGAAAAAATGCACTTAAAAAATTAAATCAAAGAAATTAAATACAAAAAATAAATCGCAAGGAAATCATATTACAAAGTATTTTCTCAATACTTTTGCTCGTGATATATTATTAAGCAAATAATAGATTATAAAACAGTATATGTCAAATAGAATGTATGCATGTAAAATAATACACCAATACTTATCTTTGGAGTCTAGAATTACGGATGGTTGTCATTTCTCTTTCATATTTTGCGCATCATATACATTCTACTCAATATACAAAAGAAAATTCTCTTTAAAAATTAATTGCTTTCAAAATATTAAGAAAAAGAGTAAAGGGCACTGTGTAATTGGATTTGTTCTGCATGGGATTTTTAACATTAGGAGCACTGATTTTTCTTTCAGTATTTTTTCTGCCAAATAAACTTTTACATTTCTGTAAGGTACAAAATTCACAGGCCGCGAAGGGCAATCTAGCTAGCACTTATTGCTAAATTACACAGTCTAAACCCCCTTTTTTTTTACATGAAACAACTTGAAAGAATACTGTAATATGACACTGCAATTACAGTGGACAGTGCAACATGTTCTAGAATTGTCTAGTAGGAAGGATTTAATCTGATAAAAGAGAGAAAGCAAGACTAAGGTAAAAAGAAACAACTCCCTCTGTAAAATCTGAAACAATGTAAAAAGTTGGGAGTTTATAAATACTCTTCTAACCAAAGGAAAATTAATTAATCTTCATTGAACAATTATATTGTAATCATAATCACATCTAAGAAATGCTGTTATTTTTAGATTCCATCCAAATTTAGATTCCTTTTCTACAATGTTTACATTTCATTTGAATCCTAGTCCACACACACACACACACACAAGCACAACCCTGTGACTTACCACTTTTTGAAACTTCATTCATTTCGTTTACAGAATTACGCTCTAAGAAAACCCAGACGAACCAGACATAACTCCCAGCCTCAAAAACCCCTTCTACTGGCTGAAAATATCTTGATCATAACAGAGCTCAATTCACTAATATTTCATTTTATCATTTGACGATGAAATTTGTTTTGCAATTTCACATTCTCCCTCTTATATATTTCTTCCTTTCTAGACTCATGGCCATGGCCCTAGTTCATATCTTCACTTCCTGAACTCTTGAAATAGCTCTCAGGTACTTCTTATTTCCAACCCTATTTATTTTCAGTCTTTTTCTCCTGATCATTGACCCTATGGCTCAAATGAGTGCCAATTTCCTATAGAATTAAAGTGTATTTTTACAATGTATCTTTCACGGTTCTTAAAAAAAACCTGCACTCCTTTCTGTCTTACTACCCCACCCCTCCCCATCATCCTGTACACAAAACACTGTCTCTAGCTAAATTAATCTACTCAAAATTTTCTGAGCAGGGCTTGTACTCGTTTCCGTACTTTTCCTCCACCATGTATTTCCAACAATAGAGCCTTTGCCTCATGCAATTCATCTTTCAGACCCACATCATGCAATATTATGCAATATTAACCATCCTGTTTTTCCTGGCCATCCTGGCTATAAGTTATAGACATCATATAATTTAGAGCTGGAAGGGCCCTAAAACTTCCTATCCCAGTGGTTCTCCACCAGTGGTTACCATACTTTCAGTGAGACCTGGTGAACTACAGGCGGACCCTCAGAACATCTCTAAGGATTCATTCTTCTTCAGTTCCTTTGTATGCACATGTATGCCAGGATTCTCTTTCTGACTCCAAATCCAAAGCGTAGGATTTGGATTCTGCCTCTCCAGCTCCTGACCACACTTAAATATCTCTATTTTAAAGAATGTAACTAAATTTATCAATTTTCTTTGCATCTTATAATTATCATAATTAAGGTAAGAATAAACTTTTACATTGCAAACGTAGATAGTCTAGACACTGAATTACTATCCAATATAGTAGCCAGTAGCCAGGTGTGGTTATTAAATTTAAATTAATTAAAGTTAAAATTCACTTCCTTAGTCTCACTAGCCACATTCAAAGGGCTCAATAGCCATATGTGACTAGTGGCTGCCAAGCTGGACAGTGCAATATACAATATTTTTTAAATTTTTAAAAATTTTTTTAGAAATCAGAAAGCTTTTTTATTTTTATTTTATTTTTTTGTTATTAGTTTTTTTATCATCTTTTTCAGATACCTTATAGCCTCACTTTACTCCTTCAGTGGAAAATAGCACTTTGGTCTCTAACCCAAACCTGTTCTCCCTGTCAGTACCCCATGCTCAGAATCTCTCGTCTTTTCTTTTTCTTTCTTCCTTTCTTTTTTTTTTTTTTTTTAAATTGTGGTATACAGACATATAACATTATATTAGTTTCAGGTGTACAACATAGTGATTCAATATTTGCATGCATTGTGAAAGGATCACCACAAAAAGTCTAGTTAACATCCATCACCATACATAATTACAATTTTTTTTCTTATGATGAGAACTTTCGTTTTTGGTGAAGAAGATTGGCCCTGAGCTAAAATCTGTGGCAATCTTCCTCCATTTTGTATGTGGGTTGCTGCCACAGCATGGCTTGATGAGCGGTGTAGGTCCACACCTGGGGTTTGAACCTGTGAACCCTGGGCTGCCAAAGCAGAGTGCGCCTAACTTAACCACTACACCACCAGGCCAGCCTCTGATGAGAACTTTTAAGATTTACTCTCTTAGCAACTTTCAAATATGCAATACAGTATTGTAAACTATAGTCACCATGCTGTACGTTACATCCCCATGACATTTTATAACTAGAAGTTTGTACCTTTTGACCACCTTCATTTGTTTTTAAAATCTCAAAAGATTCTATCAGACAGTGTTTGATGAAGGAATGACCCTAGACCACCCACATTAAGCCCAGGACTAACTGATGCTGCTTTTGAAGCATACTTTATTTCTTAGTCCTCAAGAATTCTCACGGAGGGGCTGGCCCAGTGGTGCAGTGGTTAAGTTAGCACGTTCTGCTTCTTCGGCCCGGGGTTCTGCCGGTTCAGATCCTGAGTGCGGACCTACGCACCGCTTGTCAAGCCATGCTGTGGCAGGTGTTCCACATATAGAGGAAGATGGACACAGATGTTAGCTCAGGGCCAGTCTTCCTCAGCAAAAAGAGGAGGATTGGTAGCAGATGTTAGCACAGGGCTAATCTTCTTCTTCTTCAAAAGAAAGAATTCTCACGGTGCCTTCACCAATGAGCTAAGTGGTGACAAAATCTGAGTTTTAAGACCCACAAACTCCTAAAGTGATCAAGTGGAAAGAGAGCAGGGTTTTTCCCACAAAGCTTAAAACTATACTCCCTGAACTTTATTCCAAACCAGTTGCGGTTATGTGGATGGACAGAGAACAAGAAAGTCCTAACACCTTCCCTCCTTGCCAAGAAAATGGTCTACAGCCAGCTTTACCCGACTCTAATAACAAGTCCCTGACAAAGTAGGTCCAACATCAGATTAACATGGGTCATCTGGTGCCACTATGAGAGCCATTTAGGATCTTGAAGTTATCTAAATAGGATAGAAAGCCAAATTCTAAAACCTATCAAGGAGAAGGGAAATTTAACAACCCCAATTAGTCCTGTAGAGGGAAACTTCCTCTGGAAGGCGGATGCAGGCTAAGAGACTCAGAAGGAAGACTTGTCTTATAACATTGCCAGCTGCGCGTGCTATCCCAACAATACAGGTTGTAATGCCTTCTGCTGCTTGTTTGATGGGCTTGGAATTAAATCATAATCCTGGTGGCAGGATCCACTGAGCTGGCTTGATTGCTGTTCTCCTTTGATCCTTGAGTGCCCTTTGTTGTTAAACAATCTCCAAGGAACCATATGGTCTCACCCTTGTACTCACTGTTCCCTCTTCCATTATCTCCAGTCTCTTTGTCCCTGCAACGGACTGGACCTACCACACTTGATTTTCCTTTTTATTTTTGACAGCTTGCCCTAATTTCTACTGCACTCCACTCTTTTATGCTGGTAAATCCACCCGAATCCTATACCCAAATTCCAATGATCTAATCATTAAACTGATTCCTAGACTCTATCTTTCCTTCATACTTGGACTTCTCAGAATTTACAGCCTCTGGAGTTACAGCTCGGGCAGCCCCTCTGACCCTGTATTTGGGCCGTGCTCTACAGAGCCAGCTCTGCTGCAAGTTCAACTCCCATTGCCTGGCTCAACTGGTCCCGGGTCATTCCAGGATCTCCAAAACCACTCTATGCCCCCAAGTGGGTCCAATAGGGCCAAACAGCCTCTAATGCTTTATATCTAGCTGGGCCCAAATTATAATACTTCCTCCCACTTTTACAAATTCTACATCTCTCCCAAAGACCATTTCAAGGCTTCCTTTCTGTGTGAACCTTCCTTAAGGGCAGGCCATCATTGTAGATTTTCTGCTCATCAATCTTTAAAAGATCTGCATTTAGTTCCACACATTGATTATATATGCTAATAATTCCTCCCAATTTCTTGAAGGTAATGGCTCATTTATTCATTTACTCAGTCATTCAACTTTTATAAAAACGTATAAAAGCCACTCTCTTAGATGATAAAGGTACAACAGGTAAAAAAGTTTATATTCCAAATCTTGAAGAGCCCACAATTTACAGAGGAGTACAGAGTAAGAATGTAAATTCACCTGCTTATTGAATAACTCGATGACAACTATGGGGGCGTGGAAACTCTTTATTTTTATTTTATTTTTTTACAGTAGCCATCAAAACTATTTATTAAGGGCCTATTAAAACTCAAATTTCACCTTTGGTTTTGATTCTGGAAAAATTAGACAAACACCCGTGATTTTAAGACCACACCATTGACATTTTTGTCATTGATTTTGGGATATCGGTCATGTGTCCTTATTATTGCAATATAATTCCTGTCTACTTCAATCCGTCTTTTTTACTTCTTTTTTTTTTATTGAGTTAATGATAGGTTACAATCTTGTGAAATTTCAGTTGTACATTAATGTTTGTCATTCGTGTTGTAGGGGCACCACTTCACCCTTTGTGCCCACCCCCGACCCCACCTTTCCCCTGGTATCCACTAATCTGTTCTCTTTGTCTACATTTTTAAATTCCTCATATGAGTGGAGTCATACTCAGATTATCCTTCTCTAACTGGCTTATTTCACTTAACATAATTCTCTCAAGGTCCATCCATGTTATTGCAAATGGGATGATTTTGTTCTGTTTTACAGCTGAGTAGTATTCCATTGTATACATGTACCACATCTTCTTTATCCATTAGTCTGTTGATGGGCACTTGGGTTGCTTCCATGTCTTGGCTATTGTAAATAATGCTGCAGTGAACATTGGGGTGCATGGGACTTTTGGAATTGCTGACTTCAAGCTCTTTGGATAGATACCCAGTAGTGGAATAGCTGGGTTGTATGGTAGTTCTATTTTTAATTTTTGGAGGAATCTCCATACTGTTTCCCATAGTGGCTGCACCAGTTTGCATTCCCACCAGCAGTGTATGAGGGTTCCTTTTTCTCCACAACCTCTCCAACATTTGTTACTATTAGTTTTAGATATTTTTGTCATTCTAATGGGTGTAAGGTGATATCTTAGTGTAGTTTTGATTTGCATTTCCCTGATGATCAGCAATGATGAACATCTTTTCATGTGCCTATTGGCCATCCGTATATCTTTGGAGAAATGTCTGTTCATGTCTCCAGCCCATTTTTTGATTGGGTTGTTTGATTTTTTGTTGTTGAGTTATGTGAGTTCTTTATATATTATGGATATTAAGTCTTTGTCTGATATGTGACTTGCAAATATTTTTTCCCAGTTAGTGGGTTGTTTTTCTGTTTCAACCCTGTTTTCATTTGCCTTGAAGAAGCTCTTTAGTCTGATGAAGTCCCATTTGTTTATTCTTTCTATTGTTTCCCTTCTCTGAGAAGACATGGTGTCCGAAAAGATCCTTTTAATACTGATGTCAGAAAGTGTACTGCCTACATTTTCTTCTAGAAGCCTTATGGTTTCAGGTCTCACCTTTAGGTCTTTGATCCATTTTGAGTTTATTTCGGTGAATGGTGAGAAAGAATGGTCAATTTTCATTCTTTTACATATGGCTTTCCAGTTTTCCCAGCACCATTTGTTGAAAAGACTTTCTTTTCTCCATTGTATGCCCTCGGCTCCTTTGTCGAAGATAAGCTGTCCGTAGACGTGTTACTTTATTTCTGGGCTTTCAATTCTGTTCCATTGATCTGTGCACCTGTTTTTGTACCAGTACCATGTTGTTTTGATTACTGTAGCTTTGTAGTATGTATTGAAGTCAGGGATTGTGACGCCTCCCGTTTTGTTCTTTTTTCTCAGGATTGCTTTAGCAATTTGGGGTCTTTTATTGCCCCATATGAAGTTTAGGATTCTTTGTTCTAATTCTGTAAAGAATGTCATTGGGATTCTGATTGGGACAGCATTGAATCTGTAGATTGCTTTAGGTAGAACGGACATTTTAACTATGTTTATTCTTCCAATCCATGTCCGTGGAATGTCTTTCCATCTCCTTATTTCGTCGTCCAATTCTCTCAGAAAGGCCTTGTAATTTTCATTGTATAGGTCCTTCACTTCATGGAAACTCTCTAACTGTTTATAATTATGATGTCAAGAAAAGGCTCTGGATGGTAAAGAGGTGGTAGTTAAAACTGTATTTTCAGAAAAGGACAAATTAAACTTTAGGATTATGCCAGGTATAAGGAACAGCAAAGTTGGGTGTAGGGTAGGGCTTAGAATGAAAGAAAAAGGTAGATTGTAGAATGAAAATTATCGTGAAAAGAGAAATTTTCTTGATACATAAATGTAGACAGCCATGAACATATTCAGTTCCATTCACTTTCTGAGGAGGAATTTTGTGACGCAACAATAGACAAAGAACATCATTTAAATTCATGCATTAGCGTTGACTAGAAGTTTCAGGGACTATGGGGAGAGGGCCCTATAGAGAAATTAATGCAACCAATATTGATGAGTCAAAGTCCTTTTAAAGCAAAACAAATGTATATTCAAAAGGCACCCTAAGAACTTTTTAATATGGTCTCCTATTTTCCTAGTCCTCTTTTCTTTTTTTTCCTTTCTTTATTTTTTTTTAGTTTTTGAGCAAGAATAGCCCTGAGCTAACATCTATGGCCAATCCTCCTCTTTTTGCTGAGGAAGATTGGCCCTGAGCTAACATCTGTGCCCATCTTCCTCTACTTCACATGTGGGACACCTGCCACAGCATGGCTTGATAAGGAGTGCATAGGTCCGCATCTGGGATCTGAACTGTCAAACCCCAGGCCGCTGAAGCGGAGCGTGTGAACTTAACCACTTTGCCACCAGGCTGGCCCCTCTTTCTTTTTGTTTGGTGAAGAAGATTGTTACTGAGCTAACATCTACGCCAATCTTCCTCTATTTTGTATGTGGGACGTTGACACAGCACAGTTTGATGAGCGGTGTGTTGGTTCGTGCCTAGGATCTGAACACGTGAACCTGGGCCAAGAAAGCAGAACATGTGAACTTAACTACTACACCACTGGGCTGACCCTTAGTCTCCTTATTTTACAGCATGTAAAAGAACAGTCCATTTAGAAATTGGGAATTCCTTAAATTTTTTACCTTTTTGTAGATCAGTCCAATTACAGCTGTCTTAATTTTTGCTGAAGTAAGGATGTTAAAACGTTGATATTGCTGAAGGATCAGAGTTTGCAAAAAGACTACAACAAAAAGCGCCAATGCATAACCATAGCCACTCCAACCAAAATCTGGGCGGTGTTCACAGAAAATGATCATTTGCCTGAATGTCGTATAAAAATTGTAAAAGAGGAAGAAATGTTAAACATCTGAAGTAGTTAAACACTTGAGAATCCAGTGTTGTCAAATGCTACACAGACATGCACACACACATGCATACAGATTCGTACTTCTTCTTCTCTGCTTGCACAGTTTGACCTTCTGCCTTTATTTTCACTCAAGCATTGCATAATAAAGTAAATAAAGCCGACAATTATTTCCACAGGCTTGTGGGTAGGAGGTTAGTTTCTAGTTTTCATATGGTAATCTCATCAAATAATTAATTCTTCTGGTCTAACTTCATCATAAAAGTTGAGACATAGAGATATTTAAATTTTTTTTTTCAAAAACATGCATTTTGTCAAATGCAGGGAAATGTGACAATCAGAACTTAAGTAGCGAACTTCTTAGAGTGGTACACAGACATGGTCTTTTTAAACACCTGAATTATATCTCACTTCTTGTAATTATTTTTATCCAATTTTCCTCTCCTCCACCTTTCTTATTTCCTCTTAAGTACAGTTAGACAACGGGGTGGTTCTAATCATAGCTATATTGGTTGCTTATTGGCCCTCAACTACAAACGCTGATAAAAACTCAGAATGACTGATGTCCACTGTTAATAACATTATACAGTCTCGCCCTTTTTAAAACTGCATCTATGTGACCAAAAATAATAATTTTAAAAGACTACGTATACTCTGCATAATGGTGGAAACATCTTGGGCACATACTCTGAGAGGACAAATTAACATCATTTATTCTGCAGGCTCAGTTCTTGGTTTATTTAAATAGTTCCTGCTATTTTGTAGGCAAAAGATATACTAGTAGATGTTTTAGAAATGTACTTTTTTACTCTGAACTCTAGAGATGCAAAAATATACTTTGTCATTGTAAATAGCTATTTTGAGGGAACTTACAGGTTATTAGAACCAGAAGGAAACCATATGTAATTAGGTAAGACTATACCTAAGTTTGTTTCCAAGAATATTGAATTTAAAAACTCACTCTTTATGTGAGTTTACATTTTTAAAATGGGAAATAAGAAATAAATGCCTAAGCTTTGATCAATTTTATTGGCAGCTTGAACAGCTAATGGGAGAACAATTAAAAGCAATTTGTGTTGCCCAAATTGCTTTACAAACCAAGTACTTCAAAAGATTAACTTTATTAAAATCATACTTTAGAAAAATATATATACAAGCATCTCTAATACTACTATTAAAACCTCTAGTCACTGAAAATTATTTGGAACAGTGTCTCAATGACACTATTAAATGATCCTACATCCCACACAGACATAATAACAATAGGAGGTTGTGTATTTCTTAGTTGATCTCTGAGATGCCATCCATTGGGATACCAAATTATTCTTATAAAAACAACTCGTTAAATGACTTCTTGGTCTCAGAATTAAATTTTCTGAAAGAGGAGCCCCATTCCTCTTTCTGTGGATATACCTATGAACTAGAATTTCCTTTCTCATAAAATCAATGAAATGACGATCATTAGGTACCATGGGGTTCTACACATATTAATCATGAAATACTAAAAATAACCTGTGATCAAGGCATGGGATAAAACATAAGTCTATATTCATGATATCAGATATGAACACTCATATTTTTTTGTTTGAAATACACTAGAATAAAAATCCATATAAAGGGGGAAAGAAGAGTAAGAACTATAATCAATAAAAAACATTATCTCTTCTAGTAGTAAATTAGTGAAAGTATTAGTTTTATATGCTTGATTACTACACATATGAGTCATGATAATATGAAATTTATTCTTATTCTTAAAGATAGTCTTCCCCAGTAACTTTTCCTTATCAAAAGGAAATATAGATGTCTCAAAATGAGCTTTTAAAATTATCTCTGCCAGGCCCAAATTATGATCATACAAACTCATAAAATTCTTTCTGATCACTCAATTGTTCCTCAGTGGAAATTTTAAGGTTATGCAACTACTCTAGAATGAGGGTCTCCTGGAAAAGTATAACTTTGGATAAGCCTATTTATTCAGTATTCCATTCAGGCAATATATTAGAGTTCTACATGCCAGTCTCTTCTAGCAGCTGAGGATACAAAAATTGAATGACACAGGATCCTTTGCCTGGAGGAGCTCATAGTCTAGGCAGGGAGAAAGACATATCAACTGACTCATTTCAATGCAATATTGAAATTACTGTTTTGTGGGTATGGTCAAGCTAGTGTGTTATAAAAATGTGTGAGAAAATTAGGCAGAACATTCTCTACCCCACACCAAGGACTTAGCAATTCTTTTTAGTACCCCATAGACTGCAAATTTTGGAGAACACAGAGACAGTGAATTGCCAAGACACAGTGAGATTCGCTAATGAGTTTCTTGTGCAGGAGTCATAAGCAAATGGGAATCAGAGCATGACTAAGAATGGCTGGGAATCCCCTGCCACTCCTTCTTTGAGAAGTTGGATCCAATTCCTCGGATCTGGGCTGACTTAGGGATTTGCTTGACCAAAATAATGTGGCTGAAGTGACATTCTGGGATTTCCTAGCCTAGTTCATGAAAAGACTGCTCCGAGCTTCCTGGAATGTTTACTCTGGGGAAATCCAGCTGCTATGAAAGAAGTTCAACTGCTCTGAAACCTCTGTGCTCAAGCTAACTATTTGGAGAGGCTATGGAGAGAGACAGACAGACAGACAGATTGATAGATAGATATCTGGCCATTTCGCATCATCACAGCCCCGACATCAGGCATGTAAGTTAAGAAGACATGATGGACGTGCCAGCACCAACACACATGGAGAAGAATCAAGGTAACCCAGCCAACAGCTGGAACCAAGGCCCCAGACGTATGTCTCCGTTTGAGCTGCTATAGCTATCTCCAGCTGTTCGAGCTACTCAGCTAAGGGCCCAATCATTATGGAGCAGAGAAAAATGATTCCTATCTGAAGTCCTGATCCACAAAGCCAAGAACATAATAAAATCATTGTTTCATTGTTTTATGCCACTAAGTTTTGACATGGTTAATTTTGCAGCAACAGATAACCAGAACAGGGCAGGAGAGGAGGATGCTGGTCGATGCATCTCTGATAGATTTCTGGCCACAGATGAGATAATCCTATTGTATATGCTTAAAAATAACTGTGATATATGGAGGTGAGGGGCAGAGGCAGGGTAAAAAGAGATCTGTTGTCTTGTCTGTGGGAGGTTTTAATCCGGGAGACATTTAGCTTATACTTCAATAGACACGGGAGCCAAATAGAGACTTGGGGGTGAAAAATGAGCAGTTTTCTGAGAGCAATGAAACCCCTTCTTGCCTCGGATTCTCTGACAGCATTCTCTCTTGGTTCTCCCCTCTCTGCAGTAGCCACTCCTTCTCACCACCCTTTGATAGATTTCCTTGTCTTCACCAACTTTACACATTGAAATATCTGATGGTTTTGTCTGTGGACATCTTTATTTCTCTTCACTCACACTAGGGTGATCTCATCCAGAACAATGCCTTGACATAGCCACTCTAATTTGGAACAGTTCCCAAATTTATCACTCCAGCCTTTGTCTTTCCTAGCTCCAGACTTATCTAGACAATTGCTCACTCAACATTTTTACCTAGATGGCTGTCAGGGACCACTTCCTAGTTAAAGGATTCATTAGAAGGACTTTCAGGACTTAGCATATAGTCATACTCATGGCTATAATTTATTATAGGATACAAAATAAAATCAGCAAAGAGAAAAAGCGCATGAAGTGAAGTCCAGGGGAAAACAGGTACTCGTTTCCAAAAGTCCTCTCCCAGTAGAGTCACACAGAACATGTTTAATTCCAGCAACTAATTGTGGTGACATATGAAAAATGTTGTCTACCGGGCAAGCTTATTAGAGACTCAGCATCCAGGGCCAGCCTCGTCCTAAAACACGCCCAAATTCCAAACTCCCAGAAGGAAAGCAGGTATTCAGCATGGACCAAAGTGATTGTATAAACGGTTTGGACACAATGAGCCACTCTTAACAGTTAGGGTGGTGGGAACCCTCCCGAAATCCAAGTTCCAGTTGCCAGCCAAAGGTCATCCCTGTAAGCAGGTCTTTCAAAGCACAGCAGTCAAGTCTGCTGTGTTGATTCTTTTCTGCACGATGGCAAATTTAGCAAGTCCAAAAGCAAACTCTACTCTCTACTCTTTCCGGAGCCTTCCAGATCTCAGCAAACAGTGCCTCATCTACCTTGCGACTTAAGCAAAAATCTCTGAAGGCATCCTTGATTTCTCGCATCCTCTCTCAACCTACATTCAATCTATCAGTGTATTATGTTGCCTCTACCTTTAGAGTACAGCCAGAATCTGACCACTTTCTAACACCTTCATTGCTACAACCTAGTTGAAACCACCATTGCCTTTGCCTGGATTACCTCAGTCTTCCAACTGGTGACCCTTCTTCCGCTCTTGCTCCTTGTTACATTGTTTTTCGCATAGCAGCCAGAGTGATCCCTATAAAATTTGTCTCATCATACCAATTCCTGCTCAAAATCTTCCAAAGGCTTCCTTTCTAACACAGAATAAAAGCCAATATCCCATCCTATTCCATAAGGCCCTTCAAGATCTTTTTCGCCCCTGAACCTTTCTAAACTTAATCTGATGACTTTTCCTCTCAGCTTCTCTGCTCCAGCCTCACTTGCCTCCTGTGGATCTTGAAAGATCCAAGCATGCTCCTGCCTCATGGCTTTGCCCTTCCTGTTCTTCCTATTTGCAGCAGATATGGTCTTGGCTTCCTCCCTAACTTCCTTCAGGACTTTGCTCAAATGGTACCTTATCGCCAATGGCTTTCCTAACCACCTTACAGAAAACATCAACTTCCATGTCCCCAGACTGGCATTTCCAACCCCCTTACCTTGCTATACATTTTTCCTTAACACTGATTATCTCAAAATATCATTTGTATTTATTTATTTGTTTACTATTATCTCTCCCATCTAAGTGTCATCAGAGCAGAGACTTTGAGACTTTTGCTCTATCCTCACGGTCTACTTAGGACAGAGTTTAGTATGTAGTAGGTACACAGTAAATACTGGATAAATATACGCCTGGATATCATCTGGGGTTCAGATAATTTAGAATGAATTCTATTTTCATAAGTTAAATGGTTCTTAAAAACTCCAACAACTTGAAAATGTATTCAGTACAAAAAATATAATCATAGGTTAATAAAAAAACCAATGTTTCCTTCATATAACAGTTAGAGGTAGGGCAATGCTTCCTTAAAAAGGGAAGCACACAGTCAAGGGCTCCGATCATTGTCTGCCTGTAAACTTTTGCATATGGATATCAAAGAAATACTACAAAAGTTCTTCAAATATTTACACTATATATTTACATACACATACATTTATATTTATATTCATATTTACATATTATCGCCCTGGCCAATAAAGTTCAACTCCCAGAAGACCATAGCTAAACAAAATAGTAAAGGTATGTATCATTTCATTTTCTAAATATATATTCAAGCCAGACTTCCTGGATTTGAATCATGACTCCGGCATTTTCTGACTGTGTGGACTTATGCAAACTACCAAACCTCCCTGTCTGTTGCTGCATTGTAATAATGGCTGTAACAATACTTCCTATCTCATAGGATTGCTGTAAAGATCAAACAAGATGATTAAAATAAAGACTTTAGAGCAGTGTTTAGTACATGGTTGGCTTCAGTAAATACTGACTATATTATCATAATTTGCATTTGTATCACAGGCAACCCTAATAGAACGTCCATATCCTAAATTTTGTGTGCAATGAGGACCTTCCATACTCTTTTTTAGTACAAGTTTTATGATGGAACACTTACTTATCGTTTACCTGTGGGGAGGAAAAAAACCAAGACTACAACTTACTTCATTATGAGTGGGCTAGTGAAGGATAAAATATCAGCAAGCACTTTGAACAAAGCAACTTGAATGAGGACAAATTTAAAGGTGTTCCACAATGCACAGAGCAGAGATGGTTTCCTGGTATGTGCCTCTTTATGAAAGGATGCCTATATAATGCAAGAAAATAAAAATGAGAAAATTGGACAGAACTAATACAAGTAAAAATGAACTATATGTATAAACTAACCATAAAATTAGTAATATACTCCAAAGATAATAATGTAACAAGGGAGGAATAAATTCAGTTAAACTTGAAAACGTGACCCATATCATTGGTATGGTATCTCTACAGATCACTTGGTGTTACTTATACCATGTAGTATATATGAGCAAAGAAAGAGTTGTATTCTATTACTTTTGTGAATTTTGAAACTGTTTTATTAACATAATTAATTAATATAAATATAGTTTTCATTTTCAAATTATATTTTCTTTTGGGAAGTCTAAAGAAGACATATATGTGTACAGATATGATGCTAGATGTGGAGCACCTACTCTCCCTGCCCCATAAACTTTGGCCTTGGCCACCATATGATTTACTTTCACCAACAGACATGAGGCTCTGAGATATAGAAACCATCTTTGCCATGACAGTTGAGTAAAAGATATTGGTAGGAAGCCAAAGATACATACATATCAATACATTTGCTCCTGAATATTAAAGGGAAACGATGTTGAATAACTTGATGACAGAAAGCTGCAATAACAACCAATTGTGCTATGAAAATTGGTTGTCATTTCCCATGTTATACATTATTATATTAATACTATAAATATATTTTTATATTTATATAATTATAAATATATTTTATATATTTCTATATTATGTATTAATGATAATAATATCTCATATTTGGAACAAGTTTATCTAGTTTTAGGTAGTAATTAAGTACTTCGGATTTAATAATTACCTTTACTTTTTGCCTCTCTTGATTCCTTAAAACTTCCTTCCTCCATTGTTTTTCAAAGACGGGACATATAACGTAGGAGGAATCACTTTCATTTAGTTCAAAAAGATCCTCTCTTTCCAGAGGTTTCTTATAGCCTAAGATAATTATTCTAAAAATGAAAGAGTAAAATAAACAATTCAACAAAACCAATAATCAGGTTAGAAAATTTTTGCATGCATTTATTTCACTCCTTGATTTATAAATTATTGTATTGATTAGGGCACAATGACTAGACTGTATTTTGAAAAATCATACAACTTCATCCTGGGGTTCAATAAAGTGCAATAATCATTTGTAGCTTTTAGAAGGGCTCTTTAGACATCTAATCATGTAGTGAAACCCTCATCTCATATTTGAGGCACCCACCTACCCTATCTCCCTTACTGAAATTTAAATAGCTAGCTTTCACAGTAAAGTATTCACCTCAAAACCCATATTTGCTTTTTAGGCTTGTTTCAGAGGAGAAATGGATGCAACCTCTGCATCTGCAACTTCTCCTATTCCACTGGAACTTTATATACCCTTTGCCACTTGACTTTACAGACCGTCCAACTAGATGTGGATTGTCCAACTGTCTCTGCCCCGTAAACTTTGGCTATGGCCAAATCACCTACTTTGACCAATAGAATATGAGGTGATGTGACAGCGCCATCTCCAAGCTGATGGCTTAAGAAGCATGGCAAGTTACTGCCAGTCTGTGGGTGCTGCTACTCTCTTCCATTCAAAGAGCTCGCCCCAGGGGACATTATGAATAGTTATGCAAGAACAAGGCATCCAAACTGGGACTATCCCAGGCAAACTAAGATGCATGGTCTAGTTATACCACAAAGGCATCTGTGGCAGACAATGAATTATACTTACCTTATAGTCATCCTCTGCCCCATCATCTTCCTCCGAACAGGAGTCTGATATTTATTCAGTTGAAAATCTCTTAAACTCAGGGCAACTCCTTATTGGAGCCACAGAGTTATGAATTATGATTGGCCTAAACCCAGTCCTGCTAATCTCATTATCTTTTGCTTGGCATTAATAATAAACTCAGTTACGGCTAAGGATATCTAAAAGAAATCTGCTGAAGAGAACTTTCTTTTTCAAAAGAAGGCACAAAGCAGGGGCTGGCCTTGTGGCCTAATGGTTAAGTTTGGTGCACTCTGCTTCAGTGGCATGGGTTCGGTTCCCAGGCTTGGACCTAAACCACTTGTCAGCACCAATGCTGTGGCGGTGACCCACATACAAAATAGAGGAAGACTGGCACAGATGTCAGCTCAGGACCACTCTTACTCAAGTGAAAATAGAAGGATTAGTAACAGATGTTAGCTCAGTGTGAATCTTCCTCAGCAAAAAAAAAAAAAAAGAAAGAAAAGAAGGCACAAAACATCAAAAGGAAAAAACATTTTGCCTCCCTTTTCCTTCCCTTCCTCTTTCCTGCCTGTACTGAAGACATAATGCTCTGAGAGAAGACATCTTTGCCAGCATAGGTGGAAAGACAAACAATAAAGATAGGAAGTGGAAAGACAGAAAAAGCCTGGACCCTTTAGAACATTTCTGAGGTAGTTTGTGGATCTATTCCCAGTCTTCTTCACAACAATAAGAAAATAAACACCTACTTGTTTAAGCTATTATTATTTGGCAATTCTGTTACTTGAAGTCAAACATAGTCCTAAGTGATGTAGTTCATACACTCAGTTTATGAGCTTGGTGACATGACTTGTTCAGTAAGAAATTAAATCCACGTTCTGACTCTGTAGCTTCAGTTCTTTCCATTATAAAGTACATCAGTCCAAGAGACCAAACCAAAGTATTCCACCACTCCAAACTGGGACCGCTTCCATTGTCATTGTTACTGAAGAATCTCAGTTGATTGACCCTGAGATGGATTTAAATCCTGTGGTAACTGGAGTCTGTACTGGATTCAATTTTACTTTTATTATACAACCTAGCATCATATCACAATTCACATTTAACAAAAAGGCTTAAACACAATAAGCAAGGACCTTCAGTAATCCCGTTTCTGTTGGCTAAAATATGCTGGACATTTTCCTGTAGTGCACTTTTAAAAACATATTAAGCAATAAACTACTTTTATGTCATATTAAGTCCTTCCATTTCATTCCATAAAATAAATATTCATTTTCAAAATAAGATTGCATTGATTTTCACAAAAGCATTTTTGATAACATTTACTGCCTCAGCATTTTGAGTTGGAACTGTGCAAAACTCAGTGGTTTTGGTTCATGGGGATTAGTGACCCCTGGCTTTCCTGCTGAGTCTCCAAATAATGCGGCATCTGAAAGTGACACTTAAGCTGAATTGAGAGTGATGCACACGGCTGGGTTGTTTAATTACTGTGACTTCCTTTTTCCCAGGTGTGCTCTCTCCGCCCCTTTTGCTGTCTTCTGGTAGATTTAAATACTCTCATCACAGGAGCTGGTCTCCCTTTCACATATAAGAGTCTAGGAAAAGGGGAAGCTTCTTTAAAACAAATGTTGAGGCAGCTTTTGGGGAAGGAATTAGGATCAACAGTTGACCCTCCCAATCAATGAAATATAGAACGCACCAGGTCCCATAAATTAGAGGACTTTATTCCTAAAGCAATAATGAGGTTCATACACGCATCTTGTATTTTTCAGATTGATATTATTTTTCAAAGAAGATTCACTTAATTTGATCCTCACAACTCTCTAGAGGCAGAGCAGTATTAATTTCCCATTTTCGCAGGTGGTTAAACATGCCAGGAACTCCGGAGACTGGTCACAGACTTTTAAATGGGACACAAACCAGTGCTAACTTAACCAAAGGCAGACAATGCCTTTAAGTGTACTGTTTCCACTCTGTTTTCAATTTCATCTCAGAGAGAATTTTGAGTATATTTAACACGAACAAGTGTGCGTAAGTATCTCATCTAACTAATTTAGGAGGAGCAGAACATTGGCAGTTGGCTAGGAAGATGAGATGAAATGGAAGTTTTATAGATGAGTAATATCTGAATACTTGGAAAGTATGGATATACAGTAGCATTATCAATTTGATTAATATTAATCACCTTTTTAAACATTTCTGGTCAGGGGTGATTGTGTTAAGAGAAAAGGCAAGAAGTCAATCTGTCTAAAACTCATAGGATAGGACAAAGTCAGGTAATGTACAATTTTTATTAATATGTGAGGAAAAGGTAAGGCAGATTGAATAGTGTATCCCTGGTTAAAATAATGGTTCAACTGTGACCTACAAAAACTCTAACTAGATTTTTCCATGTATGTCAAGGGGATTATTCTATGACCATGATTATTACACACTGATGACAGATTATATTTGCTGATAAAGGCTTTGTAATTATTCGATCATCAAAACAATCTAGACAGCTACCGCCTTAGGAATTAAGGCTCATAAGCATATAATTTCCTAATTATTTGTATCATCTGAGCACATTTTAATTGAATTATTCATATAATTATGGGAGCTTGAATTTGGCCTAGGAAATAATTTCTGACTTAATTCTGTAACTGAAAAAACAGATCTGAGAATACAATGAACCACTGTCTCCACAGTGACAGTCTCTTAAACAATAGCCATGCTGCATCTGCAATTGTTTAACCACCAGATAAGAAATCAAATTAGACTCAAGTCAATGCCAGCTCCAGACATTAGCATGTTATGAAAATATTTCCTATCTAGTTCTTAGATGTTAAAGTTAAACAGAAAATAAACGTGATATTCAACAAGTATAGCTTATTGGTTTGTTTGATTGATATAAGATATAGACTTCAAGATATGGAGCTGCCATACTTTAAAATTTGCTATGCCTTATCTTGCTTATTGAATTCAATTTCAGCTCCTTACTTTAGGCCTTCTAAAATGGTGTTTATAATATTTAATATAAATGCATACAGCTTTTATAGTTTGATAATTAAAGTTTTAAAAGTAAATTTACTTAAAATTAATTTTATTTGCATTATTTAAATTCTATGATATCCTATGACTTAGAAACGACAGTGAAATTTTTAAAGTCAGAGTACATATCACACTTTCTCTCAGCTCACGGATGAAACAGGATTCAGGTTTGGAAAACATACCTATACATACATGAATTTAAAAACATCAAAATCATTAACTATAAATAGCCCATATTTACATAAAATCTATTTAAACTTTCTTTTTTCTAGTGTGTAACTTAATGTAGCAGATTAGTGTAAAATTTTTGCTATCCTTTTTAAGTGATTCCTAGATTTGTGTAACTTGGAATTCTTATCATAATTAACCTCTTCTGCCTAATTATTTGCTCACCATGTATATCAGTTTTCTCCTTAACTGCTTTCATAAAAATCACCAATGATCTTTATATTGCCAAATTCAATGGAGAATACTCAGTTCTTATTTTAATTTACCCCTTTTCAGGATTTGGCCCTGTTGACCACTTTATTTTTCTCCTTTTCTGACAATTTCCTTAGCTTTCAATCATACTCTTTGCTTGGTTTTTCTCATACATTCTGAATGCCTTGACTTGGATTCCCTTGCGGACTCACCACTTCTCACTGTTTAAATATTGAGGCTTCCCAATGTTCCACTGATTCGTCCTATTCAAAAGACTTGCTCTGGCTGATCTCATTCGTACTCACGTCTTCAACCTCTGACCTACAGTCAATGACTCCCAAATCCATATCCATAGGCCAAAGGTTTATCCGAACCCTGAGATCTACATATCCAAACACATGATTCTTCACGGTGATGAGTTACAGGCATCTCAATTGAAGCTACCCCAAAGTGAACGCAAATAATTTTTCACCACACCTGAACCTCACAGTTATCAGAGCCACAAACTGAGATTTATTCTACACCTTTCCCAGGTCCTCAACTTCCTTATCTAATCGACTCTCTCTCTTATACAGCTCTTGAATATGCTCATTTCTCTTCATCATCTTCATCATTACCATAGTTCAGAGTGTAGCCATAACTCTCCCAGAATACCCAATGAGCCTCCTACCCACTTTCTCTGTCTCCATTTCCCTCTCATCCATACCGTATCCCCACAATTGCAAAGGAGATTTTCTGAAGTGCAAAAATGATGATGTCACTTTCTATTTAACAGTCTTCAGGGGTTTCTCCTTCCCTTCAGGTTATCCTAGAGAACGCTTCAAGATCTGCCCTTCTGGCTTCACCTCTTGCCACACCAACACTCTGCGGCGTGTGGGAGGGTCAGTTCTCTCTGGCCTCTGTGGTTTGCATGCGGTATTTGCTCAACTCAGAATGCCACCTGACTCACTCCTGAACATCTTTAAATGTTGCATGAAAACATTAATTACTTGAGAAAACTTGTTTAGGTGATTCTCCTGAAAACTGTGTTTGTCTATCATCCTTATATTGCCTTCTGCCTTTTTGGGTAATTGATAGTGTATTAATCTTTCTAATTCTACCACGAATTCCTAGAAGGTAGGAACTAGCTCATTTATCTCTATATTTTTAAAGGTTAGCATAACGCAGGGCACCTCGTATGTAATCAACCATTTTTTTTTTTAAGGATTCATATACTCTTGAGAACATATCTATAGATCAAATTGGGCAATTTTGTTTCTACCAACTATAGAGTAAGGGGCATAAATTTAAGATGATAAATTAAAATGATAAATTTAGTTTCATATTATTGGAAACTTTCTGTTATGGGGAAAAGAAACACATTTTTAAAGAAAGCTTCTGAATTTATAAAATTAGAAAAAATCAAATCTTCTCATTTAATATGATTTAATTCCTGTATCAAAGCCCATCTTATGTGTGAGTTATTCTGTGAGATACACAACATTATACATCTTATAAAAATGCTTGTGTGTCTGTGTGTGTTTTAATAGCAGTGTATATAAGTATATATGGAAGCATTCCTAGTAAAGAGTAGAATTACAAAGGGGAAAAAAGGGAGAAACGTGGACTCAAAAGAAACTCACTTCTAACCCCAAGTTGGTGTGTTCCTACCTGGGTGTCAATGGACAGGTTACTCCCTCTGCCTGAGCCTCAATTTTCTCACCTATAATGCCTGTCTCATAGGGCTTGGGGGGGGGGGGGGAAATGAAATACAGTGATATATAGAAAGTGGGTAGCAGATACTTGATGCTAAAAAAAAATAATCATCCCTCTGCCCCTCCCTAGTGCTAACAGGGATACAAATCCTTTAAAGGGACAGCCATATGATATGGAGCTTAGTAGTCTCATCTGTGCAACTATATAGTATGCTATTACTTCTGACTCTTCTGTAACAAATAATATGAGAAAAATCTTTACAAAGTCCCTTTGTAAAAATATTCATACTTAGATTAAAGATGAAACATGTAAATGTCATTTCCCTTGGAATCTTCCTCAGGCTGGTACGCTACAGACAAATTAGTAAAATTCCTACCTGCTAAACCAGGAATATGTCATCTTACTGAAGAACGAGGCACTTTTCTCCGGACTGCACTTCTGAAAAGAAAAAATATAACAAGTGGTGTATGAAGAAATGCCTTTAATTTACATTTGAAATATCTTTGTCAGCAGGTGGAAAAGTAAACATGAAACATATTTTTAGAATAATTATTCTACTAAGTTATAGCTCTGTGGATATCATAATCCTTAAAGAATACAGTTAAGATATTCTTAGATAGTGGTTGGACTAGAGAAATTTTAAGATTTCTCCCAACATTCTGACTCTGTTTACATAGCAAAAAACCATGTAGAAAAGGAAAATCATTTGTAAAATCCCCCTCTCTCTCTTTATATTATGTATAATATATATATTATATATATAGTATAGTTCCTTGAATTTATTAGCACATAATGGTTGTTTACCAAATTAATACAATTATATGACAATATATATGCATGTATTTATACATACATAATTTAGCTTATACTTATATATATGTATAAATATTTTAGTTGTTAAATATAGTTTGTCTATTTTCTGAAAAATAGAAAACTAAGAGACTATAATAGATATTTGGTTTTCTTACTTCTGTATAAGTGTTTAATTACACATTTTTGTATAAATATATAAATTACATATTTATCACAATTACATATTATTTGGGGAGGTTATAACATTTCCATAAAATTCTTCCCATTGACCTGGTCAGTTCAACCAAAAGAAGAGGAGTTTAAAAAGGGAAGGCCTCAGAAGCAATCATTTTACATTTTTAGAATCAGTATTAATCTCTTTGCATTTTACAAAGAAAACTGATGGGGGCCAGCCCCGTGGCCACGTGGTTAAGTTCGCACTTCGGTGGCCCAGGGTTCCACTGGTTCGGATTCCGGGCGCTGACATGGCACCGCTCATCAGGCCACACTGAGGTGGCGTCCCACATGCCACAACTAGAAGGACCCACAACTAAAATATACAACTATGTACTGGGGGGATTTGGGGAGAAAAATCAGAAAGCAAAAAAAAAGAAAGAGGAAAAGAAAATTGGCAACAGTTGTTAGCTCAGGTGCCAATCTTTAAAAAAAAAGAAAAAAAGAAAAAGAAAACTGATTATCATGTTAAATTGCATTCTTAGCAATTGTCCCACATGGAACAACTTTTGCATTGATCTTCTCTAACCCAGTTCTGATTTCATATTCAAACTTAAAAAGTGTTTACCACATTTTTAAAAATTCTGATCGTAGAAGGAATGAGTGAAACAAAATTCCATCCTGTGTAGTAAAATGGCCTAAGTATAGAGGAGAAAACATGACCCCAGATCCGTTCTTTGAGTTAAAGAAGATGATATACTATAAATCATTGAAGATACATATAATTTACCAAAATGGTGTTTTCCTTATATGCTATTGCAGGAAGTAAATGCAATCACAAATGTAACACATTTATTACATCATTGGCTCAAACTAACCACTCAAACACGTGAACTATGATATCATCATCACCATTGTTACCAAACATATTATTTGGAAAACAAGTGCACAAGTTATTGGGGAAAATGTTCTGAAAACTCTCTAATTAATTTGGAGGACACATTTTATTACATACATTCAAATTTCACAGGAAGTTGCCAATCTGATGATTTGTCACCAATGAAAGGATCTTATTTACATGGTAAATACATATATTTCTGTGGCAGACTGCAAATGGCTACAAGTTCGTTGCAGCTTTTTCCATCAGAAAGTAGAGTCTATTTTCCACCCCTTGAATCTGGGCTGGTGTTGTTCCTTGTTTTGATGGAGAGAGTGAGAATGCAACAGGAGTGACTTTGAGAGAGCTTGGATTCTAAGCTTCAAGAGGCTTGTTATGCTTGGAACCCTGAGGACACGATATGTCTGAGCCTGAGCTAGCCTCCTGGAGGATAACAGACCACAAGGAAGAGAACTACAGTGCTCATCCGACAGTGCATCATCCTGGCAACAGCTTGAAAACTGCCAGACGTATGAGTAAATCAGTCCTAGATTATCCAGCCACCAGCCAACTCTCCAGCTGATTGTAGATGTTTAAGAGAACTCAACAGAGATAGGCCAAGCTGACCCAGAGCAGAACATGATCCAGCTGACCCAGAGAATCGAGAGCTAAATAAAAATGGTGTTTTCAGGGCCTAAGTCTTGCAGAGCTGCTAGAGAGGGTTACTTTGGCAGACTAAGAACTCAGGATTTGACTTAACATTCCCTCTCTGTCCATTTTCCACGTGAAAGCATCTCATATGAGGCCCTTTGAGTCCTCTGGTAAATAGCCTTCTTAGATGTGGGCCAAGCATCTTACATGCATTTATCACAGCAAATTCCAAGCGTCATATCTCCCAGAAGGAATAGCAGGAAGGTAAAAAATCTGGAGAAGGTAATTTGTCCTTACCAAGCACCAAGAATGTATAAATAACTTCTCAGCAAATAAGTAATTACTGAATTCATAGCATAGGTCTTGCTGAGTTCATTATTTATATATTGCTATAAAGCAACAACTACGCAGACAAACAGAACATGATAATTCTGAGAGTATCTTTCAGCATTCTAATTTACTTCCATCTTCTCCATTAAACATTTCTCAGTCCTTCCAAAGTAACTATTCTCAGTCTGACAGTACTACTAGTCTGCAGACCTAATTGACTCCAAATGAGTTTCTCACTTCCCTTGTCTCCCGAAGCCCACTACAGGCCTTTGTTTTCTAAGCCATTTTATTCTATACTGTACTTATCTTGGGCATATAGTAGGCATCCTGTAAATATCCTAACATTGCTAACTTAAGAGCAATTTTCACTGGTTATTTCTGAATTATGGTGGAAGAGCAGGCAGTATTTAGACCATGGGACTACAGCATAGCCAGGGGCCAAGATTTAGTAAAGTGTATTGCTCTCAGTCTTCCTTGGGATCAACCTTGAGATGCAGCCTCGTGAAGATACAGTTCGTGTAACTGCTACATTTAACAGTAGCTCATAACCTCTAACTTCAGGGGCTTCCTTTGTGAGTATTCGGGGAGAGTTCCGAGAATAGTGGAGGAAGTTATGGGAAAATAAAAGTACAAGGTCATGGAGAAGGGAAAACATTTAGAAATCAAAAAGATCTTATGTTTCTTAATCACTTATTATTTGCCAGATTCTGTATGAAGCGTATTGCCTCGTTAAGTATAACATATCTTTGCAGTACGATCATGTCATCTTCATTTTGCAGATGAGGAAACTAAGACCTAGAGTTTAAGAAACTTGCCCAAGATCCTCCAGCTAAGAAGTATAGGAGAGAGCCAGCCCTAATGGCCTAATGGCCTAATGGTTACAGCTTGGTGCTCTCACCGTTTTGGCAGGCTGGGTTTGTTTCCTGGCCACAGAATCACACCACTCATCTGTCAGTTGCCATGCTGTGGTGGCAGATCACACAGAAGAACTAGACGGACTTACAACTAGGATATACAATCATGCACTGGGGCTTTGGGCAGGAAAAAAAAAGTATGAGAGACTGGATCTAATCCAGTTAGTTCATTCTATCTTCCAGTCATAATTCCACACTCTCAACTCTGTTACATGCTGTCTGCTGCTCCTCAGAGAGATCTTTCCCCTGCCCACTTCCTTCTACTCCACTTCAGGCTAACTCCTCCTCCTGCTTCAGTCCTATTCTGGATTTACTGCCTTGGGCAATTCCTCTCCTCCCACCCCAGCCTCCAAGGCTCAGATTCTTGTTCTGTGTTAACAGAGCAATCTCCACATATTCCTCAGGGGGGATTTAAGGACTCCTTCAGGTGGGCCCTCACTGAATTTACCCTCCTCTGTACCCAACTGTCTTTTTTTTTTTAGACTGGCACCTGGGCTAACAACTGTTGCCAATCTTTTTTGTTTTTTTTTCTGCTTTATCTCCCCAAACCGCCCCCCCACACACACAGTTGTATATCTTATATATCTTAGTTGCGGGTCCTTCTAGTTGTGGGATGTGGTACGCCGCCTCAACGTGGCCTGACGAGCGGTGCCATGTCCGCGCCCAGGATCCGAACCTTGGGCCCCCACAGCGGAACGCGTGAACTTAACCACTCGGCCACAGAGCCGGCCCCTGTGTACCCAACTGTCTTATCATTTGCTGACAGGTGCTTCTGTCCTACTAGACTTAGTTCCTCTGGAGGACAGAAACTATATTTGATTTGTCTTTGTATTTCCAGTTTTAGCCAGGGCCTAGCTCATGTTTTGGATGAATAAATGAATGAATGGATGGATGATAATCACTCCCAACAAAAAATATTTAGAAGCACTATATTCACAGGTCACCACACCAGCCCAAGAAACTCAACCTGAAAGTCATGTTCTTAGCTTATAAATTAGGTGGGGACTTTTATCTGAGATCTATCATGTCAAAAATATAGATTTAGCAATGAAATGTCATCATACAAGTTTTTCTATATGCTTTGAAGCCATCAATTTTTTAAAATTTGGCATCATAGAAGTAACAAATAGAAAATGCAGTTAAAAAGAATATTTTCAGTCCTGTCTAAATGGATTCCTGGTCCATGAAGCTATCTAGGTTGAATAACAGTCAAGCTAATAAACATTGTTGGAATCCTAGAGGAAGAGCTGATTGAAATTTTGAGTAAGGAAATTGTCTAAGTTTTATCATTTCTCTCCCCAAAAGCTTGTAATTGACTGCCGTTGGCCACTTCGGCAGTTACACTAATCTTGTTAAACCAGTTTGCATGACAACGTCTGCCTTCTCTACTGCAAAGTAAAAAAAGTGTGTTGTCTTGATGGAGCTCATTCACAGTTTCCAGGAACTTACTCAGCATCTGTATTTTAAAGACTTTTAAAAGAGTGTATTACATATAATTTGACTCACTTTTAAAGAAATTTACAGTTTCATTTTATGTGATCAGAAGAATAGCTTTCGTATTATGTGACACTTGGAGTTACTAACAAAACCTATGGTTAGAACAAAGTCCCCAGACTCTGAAATTCTTCTTTTTGTCTTTTTTAGAATTACAGAACTACTAATGGTCAGAGCTATTTTTAAGCCCGTCTTGTGTAGTGATGAGAAGGAAAACAAATGGAAGTTTTGTTAGAGAAATGATCCTACTACACAGCTGAGCGCTCATTTCCCTGTACTACTGCCTTAGCACGTGACTCCTAGTGTGGAAGAAGCATGTGATACAGCAGGGGGCCAGAGCGAGGCGCGGTTAAGTGTCTGCAGTTTTTGGATTTGCCCCAGACTTCGGTGTCCCAATCCCACGTCAGTTAACAGAGTATTATTTATCCTGCATCTCTCCTGCGGTTTTAAGGGGCTCAAGCACTGGTTGTCAGGTCCATTCATTCTTTTCTCAAATGTTTGTTTCTGTTTACGGGGGAGTTACTTATCCCTTCAAACAAAAAAGCCTCTTTCTCTGCTCCAGGAGCCACCTTGACTGAGACAGCGATGAGTGATGGCGTAGGTTTCACACCATCCTGGGGACTAATCTCAGCTCTCACGATCTAGTGTGTGTGCACGCGCGCGCGCGCGAGTGCGTGTATGATTACTATTAAACAAGGATCTAAGACATCAGTTCAAGGTTCAGGGTCTGAACGAACAGTCAGCTCTCCCCGCTTCCCTTTCCCCACCCAGAGCGGCGAGAAGACCGCCCCGCCTCTCCCCCCAGGACCAATGAGCTTTACCTGCGCCTCGGGCCCCCCGGGGACCCGCTGATAGGAGCTGCTGGCGCCCCACCTCCGCAGGATGGAAAACATGGTCCTCGCGGACGCCAGGAGAAGTGAGGCGGAGAGAGGTGCCGCGGCTGTCACCTCTCTTAGCAGTGAACTGTCTGTCCGGCGCCTGGAAGGTGGGACGACGCGCGCACTCAGCCCTGACTGAGTCAGCTGTCAGCCTGCCCTCAGCTGGCCCTTCCCGCGAGCGCCCCGGGCGGGGGAGGGAAGGAGGGATATGGAGGAAGGGGAGGACGGAGAAGAGGAGGGACCTTATTTAGAGTCTGAGGATCCCTGCCTTTTGGGGCAGCTTGCGCTTGACTCAGTAGTTCTCAACTCTTCAATTTCCAGGGCTGCTCTGTTAGAAAATCTGTGTCCCTTTATGATAGACGCACAAAGCTCTTTCCTCCCTAGGATGAGATTTATATAATTGCGGACAGAATGTTACAGTTCTCTCCTACAGAAAACTAAGGACAACAGGTGTCGGTATAATTTTACAGAGCAGAATTTTATTGCAATGGCTTTGAAATCAGAGGCTAATGAAATACTTCCCTTAGTATCAGAAAACCCTAACAGTATATGGAATCTAAATTTTACTCTTCAAATTCACTATAAAGCAATATAATAAATGAAAAACTTCATAGTAACTAGCATTAGCAAATAACTAAATGAGATACATGACACATAAAGGGGAATATGAACATTAAGGATGGCCTTTTGACTTTTAATAAATATCGGTGACTCGTGAACATTGTAGAAAGAAGTACTGGTGTGCGCAACGTCACTTTGAAGACCTGCTGATCCATGAGATGTGTCATTGGTCTGATGAAATATTTTGTTTCAATCTACTTAGAACCTGAAGCAACAGAAAAGGGAATAATTTTAGGAATTTTGAATAACAAGAATAAGGATAAGGCAATGTGATAATTTTACAAGGATGGGTGTTAAGTTTCAAGACCAAGGAAAATTCTGTTTGCTTCTTGAAATTAATGTTAGTGGTAGATGGAAGAATTGAGGATTTAGGACAAGAGAAGGCCAGCTTGCTGGAGAAAGAAACTCAAAGATGATACCTGGGGAAGTTTTGGCCTGCCCATAGGAAGGGTCAAACTGAGGAATCAGACAACTTCTACATAAGGATTAGACCAAATGTTACCTCATGGAATTTAAGTACTGGAAAATATATAGAACACAATTTATTTGGCTTGCTTCCTCCCTTTAAACCATATTTGTCTGGCCCTATGCAAAGAGGAAGTTGTGGATTTCACTTTAAAATGTATCTTTGAAGAATTGAGGTCACAGCTCAGGAGTTAGAAACTCTGTCTCATGTCTTCTAGAACTTTCCTCAAGCTCACATACCAGTTTGGGGACCATGTCCTATTCAGCAGCCTCAGCCTGAGGGGCCCTCTCCCCATCTGCACTTTTAAACTAGTCACTCTGGATTCCATGAAGAAAAGGCTAGGTCTTCTTGTAGACATAGTCCTTGGTTTTTCAGATATAGTTACAAGGAAAGAAGGAAGTTTGAACCTATGGCATAGAGGAGGAAGCCAGGAAGAAGAAAGGCCTAAAAATAGCTCAGGCTCTAAACTCAACCTTTGCCTTCCTTCCTCCTCTTGGAATCAATCCCCTCAGGAAAGGTTGGTTCTAGCAACTGGAAGCAGGCAGATTTCTACAAATACTCAGTTCTAAAAAGACACCCAGCTCCTCGACTGGTGGGAGGAGAGAGGAATCATGAAGGCAACTGAGTAAGAGTTAGAGAGGGCTGACTCTCTAGTGTTGGGAAATTGGAGTGATGGTGCCCCCACCCAAAGGGATTGAGGGAAAAATCTCTTGGAGCCCCACAAAATTACATTTGAATGTGAAGTTTCTCCATCCTGAAGGAGGTACAAAATAAGACTGTGCTACTGGGAGGGAAGGCATGAAGGTTTTTAAAGAAAGAAATTACAGTTTTCATTGCTTCAATGCTTAGTTGAGGAAAACTCAGTGAAATGTTCAGATTTGCCTAGGGAAAGGAAGATATAAAGTAAAATGACCTTGACATAAGCAAAACCTTATCACAAAGTTAGCTTTCTGACTCACTGAATTCTCATGCTAGCTGAAATATGAAATAAACATTTCCTTTTCCAGGAAAAAGAAAATCATGGCGAAGTAGAATAAAAGGGCTTATGGATTTAGTGATGCGTGGAGCATATTTTATGTTGCAATATTCAATTTTTTAGGTTGCTGGAAAGATTCATTGTGAGGGTTTATATGTATCCATGGATTCTGTTCTGCTTTACAAGCCTGCAGCTTCTGCAGCTCACCCTTTCTTGCTGAGAAGAGCCTCATAGATCGAGGTCAGACTCTATGAGTCTGATGAGAAGTAAGGCTGAAAGAGCGAGCTGCCTGTTTCCCATAGTTATCTGGACGTAGGGTTGTCACCATGGCAGAGAGGGGAAAATTCTTTTCTTTGAGATGATTTCAGGCTGTATCTTTACGGGGGTGGGGGATGGAATAGATGCTATTTTCATTGTTCTTGTTAACCTTGGTATTAAAAATTGAATTAACAATACTATTCAATTCATGGCATACTATCATCATTTTGTGAAGGACCATTCTTACTTTATTTTATTTATGTTTTCCCATTGATTTATTTTCCAGTCCATTTTTCCCCACCATAAGTCACTTATCTAGAGTAACAAATAGGTATCTTTTCAATCTAACTTCTATACATTTATTTATTTATTTATTTCCTGCTTTATCTCCCCAAACCCCCCCGTACACAGTTGTATATCTTAGTTGCAGGACCTTCTGGTTGTGGGTATACATTTATTAAGATACTTCTTTATCCTGGAAAACTATATGGTGCTGTTTTATGTGTATTAAAAATTTGTACAATTGGTATTTTCCTGTAGTCATTGCAACACAATTCCCTCCCTCCCTCCGTGTTTTGTAACTTTACATTATTTGTAGAGCATCTACCCATGTAAGGTTGCACAACACTCACCCATTGTTGGTGACTGCTGCACGGTGCTTTGTTCTATGCAAAGACCACAATTTCCAGGAACTTGAATGTGACTAAGCACATAGACCCTAAGGTAACACTTCGGGTTTAAATCTGGCACCATTATTTACCAGCCAGTCATTAACATCTCAGAGCTCACTTTCCCATCTATAAAATAGAAGAGTAGTGCCTTCCTCACAGGTTTGTTGTAAGGATTACATGATTCGATCATGTAATAAGTAAAACATTTAGAACAGTAAGGGCATGTGGTAAATATTGCATAAATTACGCTGATGCGTATTACTTACCTGGTCACATAGTGCTGTGAGAAATCTCTCTCTTCAAGGACTGAGGTGTGCATTTCTCTTTGATCAAGCCTTCTCATTCTTTTGGACTCAGGATTCCTTTACGTCCTTCAAAGTTACTGAGTACCCAAATAACTTTTGTTTATGTCGAGTAGCTCTATTGATATTTACCACATTAGAAATTAAAATTTTTATTTTAAAATTCTTATTATTGAAAAATAACAATAATAAACCCATTAAGTTTTCATAAATGCTAGATTATTTAAGAAAAATAGCTAAACTTAGAGGACAAAATTTTCTTTGAGACGATTGGCATTATTTTACATTTTAATGTCTGGCTTGGTAGAACACAGCTGGATTCTTAAACCTGCTTCTCCATTCCATCTGTTACAATATACGGTTTTCATTGAGGTAGATGAAGAAAATCAGCTTCACACACATATGTAGTTGGAAAAGGTGGATTAATTTGCTACTTTTCAGGTAATTCTAGATAGTTTTATTTGACCTAACCCCAAAGTTCTGCTAATTTCTTGAAAGTTAGTTCCAATGTGGAACCTGAAACCATACCAGTAAACCTTTTGTACTTTGTTGCATTAAAAGTCATTGGGCTACCTTGCATTTTGAATGAATCTTTTTTCGTTGAATGATTTTGTAAACTCATGAATTGGTTACTTGGAATGTATGCCTTCTCTGAGTTATGAGTATTTTCCAAATGTTGATACATATCATTATTTAACATAAAAAACATATTTATTGATATCACCACCAATTTCATCAGAAAATTCTTTAAGTGTTAAGCAGCTGTGAAGCTCATGGTGGTAGATCCTAGTATTCTAAAAATACAATTTTCTCTAAAAAGCTTGAATTTTTCATTGGCAATAAACACTGTCAGTTGTATTCCTTGAAATGACAAAATCACTTTACTTACTCTTGAGCAAATGTCTGACAGATATCCAAGTCTGAATAATGATAGTTTTTCTTCAGTCATTCTTTCGTGTAAAAGCAGTGTTCCATGCAATAGTGGATAATTCAGCTTGCAACTCAAACATTTAGACAAGTGTTTTTCCCCAAGGTGACTATTATACTTTGTCATGAAGCAAAAATGCTTTGCGTGTACTTCCCATTTCATCACACAAAATATTAAAAAGACATACTCAGGGTCAAGATTTAATAATATCAGTACACACACAAACACACAGAAACATTTTAATTTACTGTGTATGCACAATGGTAAAGAATACAGTGACGTGACTATCAGTACTTGGTGTCACTGCATTCATTCATTCTAAGGAACCAATAGCTTTACCCATCATTGCTTTTGCACCAATGGTGCAAATAGCAACATAGTGAGAAAGACAAGTAAAAAGACTAGATATTGGCGGCAGGACCAAGATGGCAGAGTGAGCGGTCTTCTTTGTCTCTCCCCCGTCGAATCCACAAGTAATTGGACATTTACTGATTAACAAAGGATATCCAGATAGCATCTCAAGATGCCTAAGAGTCTCGTGCTACTATACAACGGAAGGCGGACGGACTTCCCCCAGGGAGGAGGTGGAAATAGGTGAAAACTCTCTGACCCCCGACCCCCGACCCCCAGACAGCCTAGTTCCTGCAGAAGGCTCTCTTCCAGCGGACTCCCCCATAGCATTGCCACACACCAAGGGCGGGAGTGTGCACTCACCAGCAGAGTGATGGTGGAAACAGGTGACAACAGCCCTACCCAAGCCCCCTGCGATTACACGTAAGCCCAGGGGGAATCCCCAGGGTCCCGCACCCACCGACAGGGAAGGCCTCCACTCGCCATTAGCAGGGAGGCCCCACCCAGAATCCAGAAGAAAGGGAAGCTCCCGGTGGGTGGATTCCCTGGCACGGCACCAGACCGCAAGCTGCTACTGGGCTCACAGTCTCCGGTGCACGGGTCAGTGCAGGGGGTGCCTGGACTTCCTGTAGATGTGCTTGGGGACACGGTTGGAGCTCCAGAACCCAGCTCTGCAGCCCAGGGGGAGGCTCCAGGGTCCTGCACCTCTCCAGCAGGGAAAGCCTCTGCTCGCCATTAGCAGGGAGGCCCCGCCCAGCATTCGGAACACCAGGAAGCTCCCCAGAGCAGAATTCCCCACAAGGCAGCAGCTTACAAGCCACCGCCAGGCCCACGGACTCTGGCCATGTCCCAGACGAGGCAAAGGGCTCCCAGAGATCCCATGAGAGTGGAGTGGGGCAGAGTGGAGCTCCGGTGAAATGGCTATGCAGCCAGGGGGGAACTCCAGATTCCTACAACAGCCTCAGCGAAAGCCTCTGCTCAGCACTAGTGGAGAGGTCCTGACTGGCAATCGCAAGGCAGGAAGGCCCTGGGGCAAAAGTAGCACAGTTAGGTGGGCTAATGACAGTCTGCAGAAGATACCCATAGCTCTGCTGGGACCTATAGTGGACAAGTGTGATCTTGTGAGCTCTGTTAGGGACAAAGTGGCGATTATAGGTGATCCTGCTTCTGGCTGCTGGGAAAGCCCACAATACCGCTGCAGACCACAAGAAGGGAGCGCGTGTAAGTGAGCTGCAACAGTAGGCACCAGCAGCCTGAGGTCCCCTTGCGATTGCCCCCACAACCGATGAGGGACCCACAGGACTACTGTGACTACAAGGAGGGGTCCAGGTCCAGTCAGTAACAGCTGACAGGGTTCCTGGTTGGTGCAGTCTAAACAGCTGCCCCCCTCCCCACACCAGTCACAACAAGTGGAAGCAGCAACTAAACTCTATCTCTATGCAGAGGCACAAATCCACACCATCAAGCAGTATGAAAAAATATATTAAATCTCCAGAACAGAAGGAAAATGATAAGCACCCAGAAAACAATCCGAAAGACAATGAAATCTATAACCTAAATGAAGATGATTTCAAAACTGCCATTATTATAAAACTCAATGAGTTAAAAGAGAATTCAGATAGACAACTCAATGAGTTCAGGAGCTATGTCACAAAAGAGCTTGACACTATAAAGAAGAACCAATGAGAAATACTGGAGATGAAGAACACAATGGAGGAGATTAAGAAAAATCTGGACTCTCTGAACAGTAGGGTCGATAATATGGAGGACAGAATTAGCAATTTGGAGGATAGGAATATAGAAATGCTGCAGACAGAGGAGGAGAGAGAACTAAGACTAAAAAGAAATGAAGAAACTCTCCGAGAATTATCCAACTCAATTAGGAGATGCAACATAAGGATTATAGGTATACCAGAGGGAGAAGAGAAGGAGAAGGGGGCAGAAGGCCTGCTCAAAGAAATAATAGCTGAGAACTTTCCAAACTTGGGAAGAGAGATGGACCTTCATGTGACAGAAGCCAATAGATCTCCAAACTTTATTAACACAAGAAGACCAACCTCAAGGAATATAGTAGTGAAACTAGCAAACGTCAATGACAAAGAGAAAATACTAAGGGCAGCCAGGCAGAAGAAAATAACTTACAAAGGAAACACTATAAGGCTACCAGCAGATTTCTCAGGAGAGACATTACAGGCTAGAAGAGATTGGAAGGAAATATTCAAAACTCTGAAGGACAAAAACCTGAAGCCAAGAATACTCTACCCAGCGAAAATATCCTTCAAATATGGTGGAGAAATAAAACTTTCCCAGATAAACAAAAGTTAAGGGAGTTCATCACCACAAAACCTCCTCTTCAAGAAATGCTCAGGAAGAACCTCATTCCTGAAAAGTCAAAAAAAGGAAAGGGGCTACAAAATCCAGAACAAAGGAGATAAGCAGAAGGACAATAACACAAAGTAACAGCTCTCCATCAGGACAAAATGCAAAAGAACCAGAAAACAAATAAAATGGCAACAGTAGGCCCCCCAAGTTTCAATAATCACTCTAAACATGAATGGATTGAACTCTCCAATCAAAAGGCACAGAGTGGCAGGATGGATCAAAGAACAAGATCCAACAATATGCTGCCTCCAGGAAACACAGCTCAGCCCCAAAGACAAACACAGACTCAAAGTGAAGGGATGGAAGACAATACTCCAAGCTAATAATGAACAAAAGAAAGCAGGTGTTCCCATATTTATATCAGACAAAGTAGACTTCAAAGCAAAACAGATAAAGAAAGACAAAGAGGGGAAGTATATAATGATAAAAGTGACTCTACACCAAGATGACATAACACTTATAAATATATATGCACCTAACACAGGAACACCAAAATTTGTAAAGAAACTATTAACAAAACTAAAAGGAGACATCAACAGCAATACAATAATAGTAGGGGACCTCAACACCCCGTTAACACCAATGGACAGATCATCCAGACAAAAAATCAACAAGGAAATTATAGAATTAAATGAAAAATTAGATCAGATGGACTTAATAGATATATATAGGACACTTCATCCAAAAACAGCAGGTTACACATTCTTCTCAAGCGCGCATAGAACATTCTCAAGGATAGACCATATCTTGGGAAACAAAGCAAGTATCAATAAGTTCAAGAGGGTTGAAATAATATCAAGCAGGTTTTCTGATCATAATGCTGTGAAACTAGAAATCAGCTACAAGAATAAAGCTGGGAAAGGGCCAAAAATGTGGAGACTAAACAACATGCTACTGAACAAACAATGGATTATTGAAGAAATTAAAGAAGAAATCAAATATTATCTGTAGACAAATGAAAATGAAAACACACTGTACCAAATTATTTGGGAAGCAGCAAAGGCAGTCCTAAGAGGGAAATTCATTGCAATACAGGCTCACCTCAATAAGCAAGAAAAATCTTACATAAACAACCTCAAATGACACCTAACGGAATTAGAAAAAGAAGAACAAACAAAGCCGAAAGTCAGTAGAAGTTGGGAAGTTATAAAAATTAGAGCAGAAATAAATGACATTGAAACAAAAAAGACAGTAGAAAGGATGAATGAAACAAAGAGTTGGTTCTTCGAAAAAATTAACAAAATCGACAAACCCTTAGCCAGACTCACTAAAAAAAGAGAGAGAAGTCTCAAATAAATAAAATTAGAAACAAGAGAGGAGAAATCACAACAGATACCAAAGAAATACAAAGGATCATAAGAGAATACTATGAAAAACTATATGCCAACAAATTGAACAACCTAGAAGACATGGATAAATTCCTAGACTCATACAACCTACCCAAACTGAATCAGGAAGAAATAGAGAATCTGAATAGGCCAATCACAAGCAAAGAAATAGAAACAGTAATAAAAACCTCCCCACAAATAAGAGTCCAGGGCCAGACGGCTTCTCTGGAGAATTCTACCAAACATTCAAAGAAGATTTAATACCTATCCTTCTCAAACTATTCCAGAAAATAGAGGAACATGCAGCACTCTCCAATACATTCTATGAAGCCAACATCACCCTGATCCCCAAACCTGACAAGGACAACACAAAGAAGGAAAACTACAGGCCAATATCACTGATGAACATAGATGCAAAAATCCTCAGCAAAATTTTGGCAAACCGAATACAGCAATACATCAAAAAGATTATACACCATGATCAAGTGGGATTTATACCAGGGACACAGGGATGGTTCAACATCTGCAAGTCAATCAATGTGATTCACTACATGAACAAAATGAGAAACAAAAACCACATGATCATCTCAATAGATGCAGAGAAAACATTCAACAAGATCCAATATCCATTTATGATAAAAACCCTCAATAAAATAGGTATAGAAGGAAAGTACCTCAACATAATAAAGGCCATATATGACAAACCCACAGCCAACATCATACTCAATGGACAAAAACTGAAACCCATCCCTCTCAGAACAGGAACAAGACAAGGGTGCCCACTTTCACCACTCTTATCAACATAGTACTGGAAATTTTGGCCAGAGCAATTCAGCAGGAAAAAGAAATAAAAGGAATCCAAATAGGCAACGAAGATGTAAAACTCTTGCTGTTTGCAGACGACATGATCTTATATATAGAAAACCCCAAAGAATCCACAGAAAAACTGTTAGAAACAATCAACAACTACAGCAAAGTTGCAGGGTATAAAATCAACATACATAAATCAGTAGCATTTCTATATGCTAACAATGAACTAACAGAAAAAGATCTCAAGAACTCAATCCCATTCACGATCGCAACAAAAAGAATAAAATACCTTGAGATAAATTTAACCAAGGAAGAGAAAGATCTATACAATGAAAACTACAAGAACTTCTTGAAAGAAGTTGACGACGACATAAAGAGATGGAAAGACATTCCATGCACATGGATTGGAAGAATAAACATAGTTAAAATGTCCATACTACCTAAAGTGATCTATAGATTCAATGCTATACCAATCAGAATCCCAATGACATTCTTTACAGAAATTGAACAAAGAATCCTAAAATTCATATGGGGCAACAAAAGACCCCAAATTGCTAAAGCAATCCTGAGAAAGAAGAAGAAAGTTGCAGGCGTCACAATCCCTGACTTCAAAACATACTACAAAGCCACAGTAATCAAAACAGCATGGTACTGGTACAAAAACAGATGCACAGATCAATGGAACAGAATTGAAAGCCCAGAAATAAAACCAAACATCTATGGACAGCTAATCTTTGACAAAGGAGCTGAGGGCCTACAATGGAGGAAAGAAAGTCTCTTCAACAAATGGTGCTGGGAAAACTGGACAGCCACATGTAAAAGAATTAAAATTGACCTTTCTTTTTCACCATTCACTAAAATAAACTTAAAATGGATCAAAGACCTAAAGATTAGGCCTGAAACAATAAGTCTTCTAGAAGAGAATATCGGCAGTACACTCTTTGACATCAGCTTCAAAAGAATCTTTTTGGACACCATAACCCCTCACATGAGGGAAACAATAGAAAGAATAAACAAATGGGACTTCATCAGACTAAAGAGCTTCTTCAAGGCAAGGGAAAACAGGATTGAAACAAAATAACAGCCCACTAATTGGGAAAAAATATTCACAGTCATTTAGCTGACAAAGGGTTAATCTCCATAATATACAAAGAACTCACACAACTCAACAATAAAAAATCAAACAACCCAATTACAAAATGGGCAGGGGACATGAACAGACATTTCTCCAAAGAAGATATACAGATGGCCAATAGACACATGAAAAGATGCTCCTCATCACTAATCATTAGGAAAATGCAAATCAAAACTACACTAAGATATCACCTTACACCTGTTAGAATGGCAAAAATATCCAAAACCAAGAGTGGCAAATGTTGGAGAGGCTGTGGTGAAAAGGGAACCCTCATACACTGTTGGTGGGAATGCAAACTGGTGCAGCCACTATGAAAAACAGTATGGAGATTCCGCAAAATTTAAGAATAGAAATACCTTATAACCCAGCCATCCCACTACTGGGTATCTATCCTAAGAACCTGGAAATCAGCAATTCCAAAAGTTCCATGCACCCCTATGTTCATTGCAGCATTATTCACAATAGCCAAGTCATGGAACCAACCTAAGTGCCCAGCAACTGATGATTGGATAAAGAAGATGTGGTATATATATACAATGGAATACTACTCAGCCATAAAAAAGGACAAAGTCGTCCCACTCACAACAACATGGATGGACCTTGAGGGTATTATGTTGAGTGAAATAAGCCAGACAGAGAAAGACGAACTCTGTATGACTCCACTCATAGGTGGTAGTTAACATATGGACAAAGAGAACTGATCGGTGGTTGCCAGGGGAAAGGAGGGTGGGGGGAGGGCACTAGGGGTGAAGTGGTGTACCCACAACATGACTAATAATGATGTACAACTGTAATTTCACAAGGATGTTAACTTTCATAACCTTAATAAAAAAACCAAAGACTAGATATTAAGACTAGCAATTTGCTCCTGGTGAGTAACAAGACCAGGAAAGTTCTGAAGAGGGTCATTAAATTAAATGCAAATTTAAAATGACATAATTCACCATCGTTTCATAGTCTATCCTAAGGAAATTATCAGCAATGAAGTCAAATATTTTACTAGTAAAAATTTTCATTGGGTCATTATTTATAATAGTGGGAATAAAGAAAAATTAAATTATAACAATAGGATAACCTTTAAGTTAGTTATATATATATATATCCACATGATGAAATATTATGTCATGATAAAAATACTTATGATAAAAGCTAAGATAAATGCTAACAATACAATTTTACAATGTTTAAAAGGGTATAGCTTTTATATATGATATGCTATCAACCATGTAAATATATAGTAATTAAATTATTTTTGTTAAAAAATGTTGAATTGTTTAAAATGTTAAATTATTTACCATTTGCAAATAACCAGATGTTAATCATAGTCGCCATTGAGTAGTGAGATTCTGAATAATTTTAATTTTCTTCTTTATGTATTTTCAAAGTTTTCTACAGTGAACATGCATTAGTTTTAAAAGTAGACAGAAATAAATGTTCATTGAGGTATGTTTCTCCATTAGGCTCATGTGTTTTTAAATAGATACGTAATTCTTCAACATATGCTTTAAAAATCCTTTGCCAGCTCCTCCACGGCTCACACTTGGCCAAGGGCTTAGCAGCATGGAGAAGGAGGAGGTGACGGAGGGGTGCACTGAAAGCAGGCTTGAGTGCCAGAGACCAGAGGTTGAATCTCAGCGAGCTGTGTGCAACTATGCAAATTACTTAGCTTCTTGTTTCTGAGCCTCCGTTTCCTCAGGCTAATTTTTACCTCACTGGGCATCAAAGGTACTGAATTAAAAACTGAATGTAAAATGCTGGGCACAGAACCTGGCATGTTGTAGGTACTCAGTAAATACTGCGATCATATTACATTTAGAGCCACAGCTAAAAGTCTAAAGGCTAGGGTCCAGCTGAGCCTGCACACCAGAAATGTGAAGCACGGCCAGTGAGCATAATTATGAGGCTCTCTTCCCAGATCTGCTTGTCAACTTGAGAACAGGAGTAATAAAAGGAATGATTGGGCTTCCTCAACGCAGAGGTCTGTAAAGTATTAAGAAGACTCAAGAATTGAGAGCGTGTGTGACGGTGTCACTGAGGCCATCTAGATTGGATAGGAAAGTGATGGGGAACTGGAGACCGAAACGTCTCAAGCAGGATGAACCTTTCTGAGTTGTATCTTAACAATCAGTCACCAGATTGCAATTCCAAATATGCACGTGAAGGGACAGACCCAACAACATTCTGCTGACTCTGCCAACCGAGTGCTGCCTGTTAAAGGTGAACTCGGCTTTCTTTTACTGGGCGTAAAGAGGATGTTATGGGAAATCCACGTGCAGGTCTGTCATTTGGGGTCGATGGTTTTATTCTCCATTGAACGTGGCTACCATTTTTCTCCCAGCGGTGAGCATAGCTGAATCTCTTCAGAACTTCCACGCTAATCACTATAATGGCATTTAGCAGCAAAAGGGCAGGTGTTGCTTTCCGCAGAGAGATTCGAACATGTTTTAAGTTAGAATGTCTTCATTTATTTCTATTAAATATGCACAGGCTTTTCTCTATGAAGCTCAGACCTCAGGATCTGACAGCATTGGGGAAATCGCCAACTTTTTATCCGTCCTCTCCTCCCAAGATGGCAGCAGATGGTAAAATAGAGTTAGAAGAACATTGGTAGAAGTAGCGAAGTCACTTGCTCATGCCACTTATTAAGAGCGAGTGCAAGTTGTTCTGCTTTAGATGGCTTTACAAAAGTTAAAGGCAACACCAGGGAAAGGAAAACCAGAGATCGCAGGGTTCGTAGCATGTGTTCCAAATCCGCCATGTCACAGAGGAGACCAGGCCAAGAGAGAGCGCGGTGACTTTCCCCACATTACCGTTGTAAGGAAAACCAGGGCAAACTTCAGATTTCCTTGAATCCAAGATTCTTTGTGTTTGTTTTTCTGCTATACCAATCTGATACTCTTTCATTTTGCCTCAAATAACCACTGATTTGCAAATGTGAGAGAGAAGCTACAAAGTCTGCTCATTTTTACACCAGCAAAGGGTAATCCAAATTATCCGTGATCACTTTTGTTGCATTCCCAACGTTGCAGGCAATGATTTAGCAAAAAGAAATTGTCAAACATTTTCCAAAGAATTTTTTTTTCAAATCTCCACTGCATTTTGCTGAATGCTGTTCTTTATTTAATAAATGCATTTAACAAGCATTAATTGATGACCTCTGTGTGCTAGGCATTCTGGTAGGTGCTAGAAATGTAATGAATTGTTCCTGTCCTCATTGAATTAAACACTAGTGGAGAAACCAAGAAGAAACAAGTATACAGAAGAAAATATATAACTGCAAAATGTACAGTGCCATGAAGAAACTGAACAAGATGCAGTATTAGAGAATAATTAGTGTAGACAGGCACCACCTTCCAGATTAGTTCGTGAAGGTTCACACGTTATAAGACAATGAATGAACTGTAGCCAGCCATGAAAACAGCTGGAGGCAAACTATTTCGGGTAGAGGAATACTATGGGCAGAAGTCTAAACATTTCTCTGTGTTTTTTTGGGATATTTTTTATGATGTAAATTACTTGAAAACGTAATCTACACAACTAGGTATTGCTACACCTGCAGTAGGACTGGATTCTTCAGCTCGCTGCTTATATTTCCCTACCATCATCTGAATCATTATTTGGTTTCCAAGGAGACCGATACGGGATAAAGTCCACATTTATTTTATTTAAATGAACATTTATGGAGCCACATCCCACGTATCTGTTTGTGATTCTTTCTGTACGTTCTGTACATAATGCATTTCAAATCGATTTGAATATTCTTGAGTCCACTCATGTAGAATGCTAGAACAGAGCCCTGAGGACTTCCAGATCAAAATGTAATAATTGCGCATATTTATCGTGCATTTATTCTGTGTCAGGTGGTGTACTAAGTTATTTACATTTAGTATCTAATTGAGTCCACACAACCAAACCCATGAAGTTTTGAGAAAATAAATAACTTGAAAAGAGCCATATGGCTGGTAAGCAGTTTTACTATCAGGCGATTCAGAATGGAAGAAACAGTGCACCCATAGCCCAAGAGCTGTGGCAGTTTGTGTGCACATTAATAGTAACACAGCCATGGAAAGATGGTGTCAACAAACGGGTGGAGTTATCACAGAATAGCGTCCAGAGAGAAATATGTTTGCTCAGTGTGCAAACCCTGTCTTCAAAGGGAGGGCGATTCCTGTGAACTAGGAATATTCTCTGAATTTTTCCTAATTTAGGTGAATAGTCATTTATTCATTCATCGGTTATTCATTGACTGTCTATTATGGGGTAGGAAGTGCTGGGTAAAAAAAAAAAAAAGGAGGAAAGAAAATCCTGCCCACATAAAACTTGGAGTCTAGTGTGTTTTGGGGAACAGACAATAAATACATAAAAAAAGAAACGTTTTGATGTCAGACGGGAATAAGTGCTATGGGGAAAATAACGAGAGGAAGAGGGAAAGGAATATGGGTGATGTTATTGCACTTTATATTTAGTGGTCAGGGAAGGAGTTGCTGAAAAAGAGACTTTAAGCAAATACCTGAGGAAGAAGGGGAGCAAGGAATGTGGTATCTAGCAGTGTTCAAGGAAAACGTGGCTTGAAAACTTGAAGAACGGGCGTCAGCAGTTTGGAGGAAACCCTGGACAACAGGGGGCGCATTTCAGAACGTCCACCTCACCACGGTTCTTCACGGCACAGAGAAAGATACCATGTGGGCAGGGAGGACCACAACAATTCTGACTTGAAGAGCGATCCATTAAAGTTGGATCTGAGTGTAAAGAAGATTTAGAAATGTATTAATTGATTTATTTTGCTTCTACTTATCATTTTTATGTAGGCCCAACAGTAATACAATAAAACCTCTGTCTAAAGTCTAAACGAGTTCTATACATAAGTATAAAATAACATATCTAATGGATAAGAAAACATTGTTCCATAGTTCAATTGGTAATATTTTTCTTTTTCTTGGAGGTCAATGCAGTAATGGTAAGTCTACAGTCATTGACGTCTTAGATCTAGTGAATTACAGTATTGGGAACAGTGCATGGTGGAATTCAGTCAAGGATAGAGATGTGCAAAGGAGATTTCTCATTAAAAAAAAATTTCAAAATAAGGCTAATGTCTTTTAAGTACCCAGAAGTAGAAATGATAAAATCCCGTGTATTTTAAAGCTTGAAAAAGAGGCCATAACAGGTTGTGTACAATTTCTGCCTCTTTCCCTGTCCCTCCTTGACCAATAGTCTCCTACTTAGATTCACCATCAATCTTTATCTATTAAAGAAGAGGCAGTGGTTATGACACAAGAATGTAGTCATTATCTTCCCATTAACATTAACAAGATGAATTTATGGGATAAGGAGGAGATATAGTAGGAAAAGTTTTATTAATTTGCTTTTAAAATGGCACATTAATGAACAAAGAAAAATCAGAAAAACTTTAGATTCTTCAAAGACTATCAAAGGGATTATCTAGGCTTAATTGTAGTAGAGTCCTATAAAAATTTAGACATAGTGTCTCCCAGCAATGATTAATTATTAACTGGAAGTTAATTTAAGAATTAAAGAGAAAAAATTATTTTTTTTCCAAATTTGGAAGAAATGAAAGAGAAAGTGAAAATATATATTATTTAATATGTTAAATTTATCTCTTCATAATAGCTGAAACAATCTAATTCAAGCTCACACTATTTTGTTTTTGTGTTTTGTTTTGTTTTGAGGAAGATTAGCCCTGAGCTAACAGCCATGCCCCTCTTCCTCTACTTTACATGTGGGACACTGCCACAGCATGGCTAGATAGGTGGTGCATAGGTCCATACTGGGCATCTGAACCGGCGAACCCCAGGCCACCAAAGTGGAGTAAGTGAACTCAACTGCTATGCCACCAGGCCAGCCTCCAAGCTTACATTATTTTGAATTTAAATGTCGAATATACTTATGTTCATATTTGGAAATAATAATTATGCTCATGAATATATTAAGCAAATTACCTAAATGTATTATCTCCCAGTTTTATAAATTGAATAAATATAAAAAAGATTTTTAAAAAGCGCAAAGAAAAACAATCACCATTCCCCCGTGATGCCAATTCTGTGTGATTTGCTATGCTCTAGTTTTCTCTTTAAGCATCATTATTGTATTTACTTATGATTTTACCAGGATTACATTTATGTTCTTCCCTTTTTATATTCACAAAGGGTTTTCTTTGCCTACATTATCTCCATAATTATCATTGAAAAATAACTACCTAATATTCTATTGTGCTAATGTAGCAAAATTTGATTAAAGAAATAAGGCTGATTCTTCAAATTTTAGATTATTTTCAAATTTCTGGTATCACACAAGACCCAGTCATAAACCTCTTTGTGCAGAAATATTTTTATCTCCTTCTTTTTATTACTTCCTTCAAATGAATCATCAAGAATTATTAGTTCAAGAGGTTTAACTATTTTAATGGCTCTGGTGAACTTTTGCAACATCCTGCAAAAGTATACTATTAAATACATTGTTTCCAGGGTGATGTTTATTTATACATAGATTTATTTATTTCACGCAATTCTGAATCTCTCCTCTAGCTATATGAAAAATAATGATCATGACAAGACCACTAACAACAACAAACTTATCTAGTTCAAAACATGCAAGCACTATTCCAAGTACTTCATACAGAATTATAATAGAAAATTATATAGTTTGTATTCAAATGAACTTGTATTTGATTCCTTGCTCTTCTACTAATTAGCAGTCCCTTGGGTAGGTGACTTAACCTCTATGAGATAAGCTTTTCCAGGCATACTAGGTAAATAGCACTAAAAATCTTGCAAGAGGTTTGAGAGGATTAGTTTTCTTAAGACTTGATTTTTTTTATGTGCTCCTTTATTTTTTATTGTTTTTTTAAGAAAAAGAAGATGCTATTCCTTCCTGAAGTTTCACTGCCAAAAATGGAGGATTACAAAGAGAATGCAAATATACCTCCACCCTAAAAGTAAGGCAAAGTCAAAACCTCCACTCTTCCCTCTTCCTCCCCTACTACCTGGGGAGGGGTGGGGGGGGTTGGGGGGGAGTGGGAATCAAGCCGTTATTGAAATGGATCCTTCAGGATGAAGGGGAAAAATACTTTCTACAAATTTTTTCTAAGTTCCTTTTTTTCATTAAGAGGTGAATAATATGAACCCAAGACAACTGCCAAACTTCGATCTCACGAGTTATTAAGAAACAGCCACGGTCAAAATGCAAAGTGTTAGAAAATGCTATGAAGATGAATGGACTGAAAGAAGTGCACAGAGAAGAAAAGCATGTGTCTTTTACCTAGAAAAGGCCTAAGCCTTTCCTCTGCTTCCTCCTCCAGCATGCAAATCAATGTGCAGTTCCGAAGGAGCAGCCTTCCTCCTTGTACCGAATCATTCAAATTCCACACAATCAGATGATTAACCCTATTCTAACAAGCCAAAATAGATGATCAATTTGTCTGGTAGCTACTGACTTCTGAATTTTTAAAGTCACTGCCTCTTGAATTTAATACATACATAAGTGCTTAAAAATCGCAGCAATTGGCGGGGGTGTGTGTGTGTGTGTGTGTGTGTGTGTGTGGCTTTGACTAAAACACCAGGATTAATAAAACACACACAGGGCTACAGTCTTTGGAATACTGAACAAAACGGTATCTAAAATAAACATGACCTAGAAAACGTCACCTACCATTAAGGACACTCCTTAAAAGTTCTTTGCACACATTAACTAAGCGAGCAGGAACTAGTGGTTTGACTGTTATATTTTTCAGACAAAAAGTAATTAGGTTATTAGTCTACGCTTGTCACTACAGACGCTGAAGAATTTTTAGAAACTCTGGATCTGTTATTCATTCTTAAGGTATGATGAAATTTGGTATTTTAAGTCTTACTTGTTGTTAAAGACAATCCACTCGTCCAAGTATGAAAAAGTACAGTAAGAAAACATTTTCAATGTCCTTCTTGATACATACAAAAGAGAAGGTGAAAGACCCGAGACCCCCACCTAGTGGCCAGGCCTGGCTGGCAGCTGTCGTTACGCGGCCTGGCCTGCTCTTTTGTTGAGCTTAACCTCCTGTCAATTCATTCAACCAACTCAAAAGCGGTGAAGACATAGTTGAATCAACCTGAACTAAATCAGACCTAAGCTTCTTAAAGCATACAGCTTAATCGTTCCAGACGACCTAGAAACCCAGCTATGCTGTACTATGCACGGTGGTCAGTACTACACAACCCCAAACTGGCCAAAGGACCACTGCCACCGCCATCTAGGTAATACATGTTTAGGAAGTATTCCACGCTTCGAGCCCTATAGGCTGATTCGGAAAGATAAATTGAGGCTCAAGGAATTTCAAAGCGGAACACACCAATGCCTTCAAATGTGAAGTGACTATCCTTTTCTTGGAAAACAAAACAAAAAACAAAAAGAGAAAAAAGACAGTTTCTTTCTGCTGCTCCAAGTTTCAACTGGCTACTGGGGTCCCAGAAGTGGCCACGGGTGGCTTTTCCTGCTCCTGTACCTAAACCTCGCGGGGAAAAGCCCCGCCCAAGGATGCAACTTCCCGTCCTCGGTGGCCCCACCCTGAATCCTAAAATGTGGGTTCCAATCCGGGACTTGAATGCTTCTCCGGATCCCCAGGGCGCAAGTACTGGCAGCGCACCCTGCAGGCCAGCTCTGGCCCCCTCGGAGCAGGACCGCCCAGAGCGCCCCAAATCCAGCCTCCGGGCCCCAGCAGCGCCCGCCCTTCCCCATCCCAGGCCGCTCGCATTTTGGGGCGAATCAAGAGTGAAGAGAGCTCTACACCGAAACTCAGCGTCTCCTGGCAGAAACTTCCCTTTTAAGAAAAAGAAAGAAAGAAACATTTTTAGGCTAACATTTCAATTCCTCCTGCCCTTCATAGTGTTCCTAGTTCTGTTTCCAGCCGGCTCTGGGTCTCCCACTAGCTATGTGCTCCTTTAATCTAACTGGAATTTATTTCTTAGTATGTTAAAATGTGCCCATCTAATTTTTTCTGAATTAATTTATCACGACGTTGCTTATCAAATATTATCTCTTTGCCAGTATTTAGTGATCTGTACTTCCTTATATTCTAAATTACAGTATACGATTGTGTCTACTCTTTTTCACTGATAGATTTTCATGCCAGTGCGATAATACGTTAGTGATTATTGCATCCAAATATGTTTCCTTCTTTGGTAGTCTGTACATTGCTTACCAGACTCATGGTTTTTATTGGTTTGTTTGTTTCACAACATTATTTCATAGTTTTGCAAATTTGTTATTACCAGAAAATTTTAGAATTATTTTGTTGAGTTGCAAAATAGGCATACAGGGTGAGAGTGTGTTAAATGTATATCAACGTCAGGAGTATTGACATGTTTTCAGTGTAATCAGACAAATTGTTAAGGCTTTGTTGACAGGTTCTCAACGTAACACAGGTGCTGCATCTCCCTAAATGAGACAGTTGGAGAGCGGATTGCTTTTCAATGGTCCCAGTAAGTTGGCCTGAATAAACTTTTATAACTAGAACAAAACCTGTGTCTGACTGTAGGTACAGAGTAAACTGACATATATTAAGTTGGGTACCTTATTTGAAATATATGGGCTGTGCATTCTAAATGGTTGTTAACATTTAAGTATAAAGTTTGCAACTATATTTTAATTATCAAGAAAATAAATATTGGTATATTGAACCAGAATGTGTCATTCATAAAAAAGAATGGGGAAATTAATTCTGACTCATGAATTAAATCCTGATTTAATTGAAATCCATTTAAATTTAATTAAATATACCAAGTGTCATGCTATTTCAAAGGCAAAAGATTTATATTATCTGAACAGAAACGACTGTCATGCTATTTAAGTGGAAGATAATAACATTGCATTCTATGAAGAAAGTTGATTTGCATAAAATATTTAAATAAGAAAAAAGAACAAATTTACCCTAAATGGATGGTCCAAATTACAGAGTAAAATTTTAATATTTTAGATATGTGTTCACAAAATTTAAATTTGTTAAGTAATAATGATAATTAATATTATTAGCATTTATTTAGTATTTCCCATATGCCAGGCACATTCTGAGTGCTATATTTGTACTCACGTTTTCTCAAAGTAAATCTGTGAGCAAGAAACTATAATTATCCTCATTTTATAACTGAGGAAACTGAGGCACAGGGAGAAAGTCTAAGAACCTTGTGCCAAATTGTACAGAGCCGAGTTTGAACCCAGATTGTTTGTACCCAGAGCCTACGCTTTCAATCATTTTGCCCAAAACAATTAAATCCTTTATATATGATGACTTTCTTCAACTTTGTCTAGCAAGTCCTTTTGTCTATAGCTTCGCAAATTTAAATTGAGACCCTTTGAAATATCTTGACTATTCGTTTCAGCTGATAGAGGATTCCAACAAAAGATCAAACAAGACTTAACAAATGTTCTTGTTCAGGATTAAAGCCTAACCCTAAAACAAAACAGTGTGCATAGTATGGATCAAATATAGAACACGCCTTTCAAATATGACTTTCCAATTAAAACTATGAAATATGATTATAAGGTGTTGCCCTTATGCCTACAATAATTTCTGATTTAATTTCAAGACTATTTTATGATTCCATAAAAACTCTATCAGTGAAAGTCTATAAAAGCTGTAAAATATTGGTTTGACCTTTATTCTTTCTACACCAAAAGTAAAACTAGCAATTACATTCAGCTCCTATAAAGAGGCAGGTAGCTGTCCAGCCAGCATTAACAACTGCAGATGCAGCCTTCACCATTCTAAGGAGCAAATCAAGTCTCGGATCAGCCAGGAGGGGCCCCCAAGTCAACTATGCGTGTTACTTGGGCACCATCTGCTGGACACTTTGAATAGCAATCCATTTGCTGTGGACTTGGGAATACTAACAGATACAGGGAGAATTCCTGAATTCCAGATATACTTCTACTTATGCCCCCTGCGTAGTAGCAATCCATTTCCTCCAGCTATTCAGAATTAATTACCCAGCCAGGACACGCTCATCCTTCTTTCCCTATTGATTTACTGGTGTGAGGAGTTCCAAGTGGCCAGGTGGTAGGCTCAACTTCCGGTTTAAAGGAACCATATCACTGGGTCCCCTGATGGAGGAATTCCTCCCTTCGGAACCAAGATCACTAAACCAGAAGAACCACAAATCCTGAGGGCCCTTAGGTCTTTGACAGAACTGCTTAACTCTGCCATTGTAGTGTGAATGCAGTCATGGACAGTGGTGTGGCTGTATTATTATAAGAAAAGTTTTTAAAAAAAATAAGCAGCAAGCTGAATGTGGCTCATGGTTCATAGTTTACCAACCCCTGATATATATGATATAAATCTTTACAATTTTTAATGACTGCTTTTATGACATAGTATAAGTTCACCTCTGTTAATTGTTCAGTATTCTTTTTGGTACCATGGTAGATAGATGGACATATAGAGATAGAGACAGATAAATAGTCAGATAATTGAATTATTGAATATAATTGATATTAATGACAATATCAAATATGAATTATCAATATATTTGTATCAATATCAGTTACATCAATTATAATTGATAATTGCTTTGTTCAACTCTTCTAAATCCTTTATTGATTTGTGTATCTGCTTCTTTACAGTAGATATAAAGATGTGTAAAATCTCTCACTGTAAGTGTGAATTTGTCCATTTCTCCTCGTATCTCTGGCAATGTTTTGCTTTATGTGTTTTGAGGATGGTATCAGGTGCATACAGCTTTAGATTTATGTCAACCTAACGAACTGAATCTTTTATTATTTTCCAGTGCCCACTTTATCACACGTAATAGTGTTTGCTTTAAAGTCTCCATTTCCTGATATTAATAAAGTTATGCCAGGTTTGTTTTTGTTCTCGTGGTATATAATTTTCCATTCTATTACTTTCAACATTTCAGTATCTTTTTCCATTAGTTGGTTTATCGTAAATAGCAGATAGCTGGACTTTTAAAAACATCTAGTGTGAAAATGTCCTTTATCTAGAGCTTTTGTATTTCATGTTATTATTGATATATTTAGATTTAAATATACCACCTATTTTGTGCTTTTCTTTTTTTTCTGTCCTGTGTTTCCTTTAGTTGTCAGTTCCTCTAAGATTGCCTCAGCTGCAGGCAGTAATCTGGCCCAAGGCTACGCCTTTCTGGGAGCAGCCAACATTAAATGACTGTTGGAGGTTGGGGTATAAAGGCCAGACCATTCCAGTCCAAACACTATAGCTTTAATTATGAGGGGAATGTGGGCTCAATCAGGCTTACATCTCCCTCTGCCCATTACTGATCACATCTCCCTCGTTTACAAATGTTGACCCCAAGGACACTCTGCTGTAAACATCCTACACAGTAAACTGCCTGCAACACAACCTTTAAAGAATGAGACAGCCAGACCAAAAGACAGTACAAAGCATGGCAAATGTGAGAGGTGAAAGACTCTCAGTATAATAGACACGACTACATCAGTATAATAGACACAAAGCATTATCGAGCGAGTGTCAGGGTTACAGAGTATGGCACCAGCTCTGAGAGATACGCTGCAGAATTCTACGGGAATATTCTCAAAGGAAAGGTGTAGAGAGATGATATATATTGAAGGGGATTTGGGCAGAAGAGGCCCAGACGAGTCCAGGCTTGGGTTTGATGTTGCTCTGATAAGAGAATACCTTCCGAATGAGAAGTTCCAATTCAATGAGATGCAGTTGGGAAATATTTGTACAATTGATGCTTTTCACAGATGCATAATTAATTGCGTATGTTTTATAAATTTCTCTTACTGTGGGTGGCCCCTCAAAACAAGAAAACTAGTCTGGGCCAGAAAGCAAAAGAAAATTAAAAGGAGCACTAAGGTCCAGCCAACATTAGAGAAGAAAAACTAATGTCCTTCTCAGACAGGAACCAGCCTAATGAGACAAAGCCATCTGCAAGGCCCCGGGCCTAACAAGATAAGGTCCTGACAAGATTGGCCCTAACCAATCGGCAGGCTAGGAAAATCAGATAGAAGCCACCAAGATCCACATTCCACGGGCTCTGGACTTTCCTGTGCGTACACATGTGCCCTAGAGTGCAGGAGTCAACTAAAGGTGACCCCAGCCCCATTAGCTTAGTAAAAACTACACCCAGAGGCTGAGAGCTAGCATGCTACTGATACATGCATCACATGTAGTAGCATGCTATGCGACAGCACAAGTGCAAGCACAACACCATCTCTACATGCCATGATGGGAAACATAATCCTCTGCCTAGCCTGAAAAAGACCCTAGCAGTGTGACTATTTGGGGAGCCACTCACCTCTCTCTCTCTCTCTTCTCCCCTTTCCATGATTGGCTCCCTTGTGCACAAGCTAATAAACTTTCTGTCATCTCACTCTTGCTTCTTGTCTCTCTTCATTTCCAACATGGGGGACGACAAGAACCTAATAGGCAGGTAAAACATCAAGGTTGAATTCTCAGGAACAGCTGAGTCTGGCTATGGCAGTAGGGGAGAGGGCAGAGGGCAATCACACAGTAGAATACATGCAAGTGCTGTGGATGCATCTTCCTTGTATAGCCTCGGCCCACTTGAGTCCACCAGCAGCTAGGTACAGCGCCTGGTACTCACAGTTTTCTCCCTCTAGCCCTGCTGGTCTCTCTTCTCTGTTTGAAGTTTCTCCAGAGCCCTGGAAAGGCTGGAGTTGGGTAGTTAATGTGCCCAGGGTGACTCTTGATTGATGGGGGATGAGACTCCAAGGACAAATGGCCAAATCTCCGCACCCTTCAGTGGAAGGATGTTGAAGTATGATCTTGTGATCTTGTGATTTGTAATAAGAAATATATATTTGGTCTTCATCTCTGTTTCTGGCCCAGAGCTCCTAAAACACTTGGAATTTTCTAAGTGATGAGAGCAATAAAGTTGTCTCTTGTTATATTAATGAGACGACTTTTGGAACCCACCTAAGGGTGGGGGCTGGTTGCCAGGAGAACCAACCATGTGACTAGAGGGTTGGACCTGACCTCAGGGAAGGGGGAGGGCTGGAGGTTGAATCAATCACCAATGACCAATGATTTAATCAATCGTGCCCATGTTATGAAGCCTCCATAAAAACCCAGAAGAACAGATTTGGAGAGCTTCCAGGTTGGCAAGCATGTGGAGATTTGGGGAGAGTGGTGCACTCAGAGAGGTCATGGAAGCTCCGTGCTCTTTCCCTATACCTTACCCTACACATCTCTTCTTCTGGCTTTTCCTGAGTTATATCCTTTTATCGTAAACTGGTGACCCTGTAAGTAAAAGGTTTCTCTGAGTTCTGTGAGCTGCTCTAGCAAATTAATCAAACCAAAGCAGGAGGTCATTGGAGTATCCAGTCTCTAGGTGGTTGAGCAGAAGCAGAGGTGACAACCTGGACTTGCAACTCTGAAGTGCGGGCCTTAGAGGACTGAGCCCTTAACCTGTGGGATCTGATGCTATCTCTGAGAAGAAAGTGTCAAAATTGAGTTGAATTGTAGGACACCCAGGTGGTGTCAGAGAACTTGTTGGTGTGGGGAAACCCGCCTCCCACACTGGAATTGGGTTCAGAGCCCTTTAGATCTATATTGGATCTCAGAGGATCCCATGGGATTGAGCCCCAGTTGCTCACAGCAATAATCTGTTCGTTTATCCATACTTTGCTGGATTTCCTCCTTTCCTTCTATCATTTTCCCTACTTCCTCACTTGTGCTTCTTAGGATTACTTCCCAAATAACCTACCTTCACTCAGTCTTTATCTCTGGGTCTTTTTTTTTTTTTTCCAGAAAACAAACTAAGATTGGGTATATTTCACTTGTGCAAGAAAGAATGCAGCAGAAAGATTCACACAGAGTCTAGAGCACTGAAGTGCTGAGCAGGGTCCTGTCTTGAGGTCAACCGGCAGAGGCTCTGGTCTTCACTGGGCCTCCACAGCCACAGCCTTCAGAAATTTTACCAGCACCTACAGTTCAGAAGTCTGCTGAGGATGCAAGGGGAATCCTCCACAGAAGCAGTTTGCATGAGCCTAACCATTTTCCTAGCAAAGGGTGATGGAAGCAGTCACTGTGTCCAGAGACCAAGAACAAACCACAAAATGTCTAGAGGGAGTTTCCCTTCCATGCAGGCTTAGAGGATGAGAAATCAAGGTTGAACGGGGAAATCGAAACCATAAGGTTCTGGATATTTGGGAGAGTCCCAAAATAAAGAACCTCAAAAAACCTGGGGATGGTGCTATCACTATGGGAATTTTCTAAGTTTTACAAGTAGGAAATAATCTCTAAATGTCTCTGAGACAGGAAATGGGTGCGCAGATGAACTTTTCCTTCCAGATGTGATAAAACATATTGCCATAATAAATCCTCTGATGGAAGCTTTCTCCAGTTGCTCTTACTGGATCTGGAAAACCTTAGAGACTGTGAGGCAGAGCCCAGGAGGCATCGAGAACTGCTTGGGCTGCTGTGGGCAGAATACAAAACCAGAAAATATTTTAATTTCTTTGAGATCCAACTCAAAATTTTCAGAGAATTTTGGGACCATTAACTCATAAGGTCAAGATTATTTGATTTCAGTCTGTGGGACTTTAATTTCTCTTAGGTTGTAAGGGGATTAACTTTGTTAGTTCATTTCTTACTGGAAACATCATAAAGAATTATATTGAAATAAAGGAATCCTTTATTGGCATCTTATTACTGAAACATTTATGCATCTTATTGTTAGAGTATCTTAATGTGATTTGATTTCCTTGCATCACCTCTTGTGGTCTACATTAGCTAACATGGCTAGACATAGTGGGAATGCAAAGTCAGAGCTTGCAATTCCAATTCTAGTTTCTTGACCCTGAATGAAAGACCGAGCTTAAAATTCCAAGGTGAAAACAACTCTTTAGCTATGAAACACAACATAAGCTGCAAATGAGGGTTCCAAGGAGGGCCTTTAAAAGAAGCAATGAAAACTGGAAAGACCTATGAACACTGCCTCCCATCAAGTGTAGACATTGACACAGCCAAGTAGTGAAAAGTTTCGTTCTACAGAGCAGACATATATTCCCAGGGCTGTGGCCTCACGTGAGTCCAGGGAAGATGGGGAAGAAGATATGAGTTGAATCCCAGGACTTTCGGTTTTTATCAATATGCTCATACAGTCAGGAAATGTGGATTAACCGGTTTCTTCAATCAAGAACCACACACCTCTATAAGGTCAAGTGAGTAAGATGTAGGACAAGAGGCCACAAAGAATTACTTCAGGGCTGTCCATGGAATGGAAACATGAGGTGAGTGAACAACATATCTCCCTCTCACATCCCTGTGCTTTTTGTTCTCTTCATCTATTGGGCTTAATCCTTAGGTCAGTATTCAGCCAGGGACAGGAGGAGACCAGCATTCTATCAGGGCAAACAGCTTCCACCTTTAACAGCCGACTTCTCCAATACCCAACACTACTCTTTGGGATTTGCCCCTAGGCCCCTTAATGAGCAGTTTATGTTTCCTCCTAGGAAAATCATGAAATGGGGCAGAAACTAAAATTCAAAGAACCCCAAAGTGAGTTTCAAGGTAACAGTATTATCTCAACTCTGAGAGAGATGGTCCAGAATTCTAAAGGAATTCCAAAGGAAGGCACAAGGTATCACCCAAGCGCTTAATTAATGAATTCCCTACATATGAATTAATGACTTTCCTATATTCTAACTATATTAACAACTCTTTAGCAATGTTAGGAATTCTGTAAAATGAAACTGTTTTTATTAAATTTACCTGTCCAGCCCACAGTACTGGAATTAGTACCGATATTAATACAGTAATAGTAGAGTTTTCTTTCTATCATAAAAATAGAAATGTAAATGAAATAGAATCAAAGAGCAGTCTACAAGTCCTTGGTAGGTGTGACACGCCTCTCCCAGATCTACCTGGAGGCAGAGGCCCTGGTGCTGCTGCTCGCAGGAGGAGCTCACAGTGAATGGGCTGGAGTCACCCAGCCTGGGTGATCCTTCTGCAAATAGCCCAGCAGATCACTCTGTCAGTTGCACCTGTACCTTCTTTGGCTTTTGCTATCTGCAGACTCTGGGTCTAGGGTACTTTTATTGCTGCCCCCACTCTGAGGAGCAGTGTGTTCCATAATTGTTTTGGGGTTCTGCTTCTCTTCCAGGATTTCTTACGGTTTCTTATCCCCTTGTTTTTGGCAGATAGATGGATAGAAAAATTGCTAGTAATTAGGGACGTCTACTTGGCTGCCAAGACTATTGTATCTGCCACTGTGAACCAGTAACCCCTTAAAAGCCCTATGCTAACCTTTTTCTTGGTAACCGAGGTGTGTGTACATGTCTCTGTGTGCATGTGAACCTAAACAGTCTTGTCACAGCTAAACTCTTCCTGCTACTTTAGGCTGTAAAATTGATTCAAATCCAAAACCCACGTGTTATGAAATATTCAGTGGTCCTCAGAAGATTTCTGGGAATACTCAGAATAGTCAAAGCCATAGTCATCTTTATTTTCATACTCCTGCTTCCACTAAATTAGTACAAATGATATATTGGTACTGCTCCACACCTTGTTATCTCAGTGAACTCAGACTTTTCCTTATTTTCAACACACACACACACAATTCACAGAAGTCCTTTGCTGGCATAGCTGACTTTACTGATGCTCCGGACAGATGACCTAGATTGGTACTGCTGCAAAGTAAGCACTCTGAAATTGAACATTACTATCCCGTGGTGTTTTCCACCAATAAAGGCTCCAGTCTCGCGCCATTTTGATCAGTTGGCTTCTCTCTTGCTCCTCTTCCCGTTTTTCTCAGTTTCTCTTCTCTCTTCCCCACCATTCTATTAATTTCTGGCTGTTCTGATACGGTTTTTTGTCCGCGTTTCCCTCTGACCATTGCCCTCTAGTGGCTTGTCAAGGTATTTTTCTAAACACAGACTTCCCGATCTAGTAAGAACTCAGGCGTCAGCTATTACGATTAATTCATTTTTAAACAGCATTTCACTTGTTACAGACTAAGCCAGTTTTCAGAAAAAGTTTTATGTAACTTTATTTTGTAATTTATTTAAGTTCTTGAGGAATAGCTAGGAAGATGTTAAGTATTTTTTCCACTATTTTGCAGAAACATGGCTTCTCTGGAAAGAAATGATCTGTCAGTGAACAATAGCAAATAAAAATATCTTCCAGTAGGACGATTCACTTAACTACATTTCATAGTAGTTCATCTTGCCTTCTGTAACAGAAGATTATAATTAAAATTAGAACGTTTAAAGGAGCAATATAGAAGTTTTTGTTTTGTTTTGTTGAACGATACTGGCAACTGGATTTTGCTACCCATCTGTAAGTTTCCGGGGCCTGAAATAATGTTTCATTCTCAATGATCAAATCTCAGCCAAATACCTATACAGACACTTGTGTGATTAAAAATACCTTTTTTTTTTTTTTTTTTTTTTAAAAAGCTATCCATCGTCACCCCTATGATACATTCATGAGGGGGCCCTACCTGAGGAGGAATCTAGAGATGACTCATTTTTTGGAGCAGAGCTGTAACTTTGGCTTTTCTCCTGTTCTCCAAAACATCAGCTACATCAAATCTCTGCAGCGAAGGCACAGTATGGGCACTCGTGAACAAGGGCGTGGTATTCAGGAGCCAGCTCAGGGATGGAATATGGACTCAGCTAGGAGTCACAGAGATCATGGGCGAGACTTTTTTGACAAAGAGCACAGTGAGAGAAGAGCAAAAGGTCAGGGGGATTTGTCGATCAGTGCTAAGATATACTGGGTGCCCTTGACGCCATACATTTTACTAGAAGCTCGATATCTAAAGCTTCTTGAATTAAGGTTGTCAGAGTGAAGTTTGATTTTGCTTAATACAGAGTTAACTAGTTGTTACGCTCTACTGGACTTGATCATTCAGACCAAAAAAAAAAAAAAAAAAAAAAAATCCTGCACACAGGATTGCTGGATTAATAACCAAAGCCTGTCTTTAAGGTTATTTACAAAACCCCAAGGGAAGTGCCAGCGAGGGAACTCAAAATAAGGGGTCCTATTCTCTGCATGTAGTTTTTAGTTTGCTCTTGTAGTTCTTAGGACTCAGTGCTTTCCTTAGCCTTCTTTTGACATCTGCTAAGAAGGATCAATGATTCTGTGTAATAGTTCTATACACAGGACTACCATCCATCTTCTCAGAAAGCCGTGGGATTATAATATTGCAACTCTAAGACATGTGCAAGATGCAATTTTTCTCTTTCTCATAGCAAAAAATGAATTTTGTAAGGGATTTTAGACATTGTTACATCCACGGTAGCAAAGGGGATGATGGGTATAAACATTAATGTTGTCTTTGCATAGAGAAAACCATAGAATAAAGTGAGGGGGTCCGTTGAAGACTTGGATGATCTAGTCACGTACCTCCATCGTCACAGCACTCTGGGACATGCTGATAGTTGCCTTGGGTTTGCTGAGAAGAACTTTAATCACTATTTCTGCTGTGTCACATCATAGCAATTTATTTCTTACAATCTGATGATGCTAGTTAGACAATGGGTAAAAAAGTTATGGAAATGAGATATATCTCTCTTCTCCTGATCATGTTTTCTACAGGATGAAAAATATTAAAATTCATCCTTGCACAGATAACTTGAATTGGGGAATTGTATCAATTATCTGACTCAATGGCTAAACACAGGCACAGACATATGGAAAACTGAACATAGTTATAATATCTTGTTAGTACTCATGAGTGGATTCCAACTCCTGGCGCCCCTGTGTACAGCAGAGGGGAACCCTGCCCCATCGTTTTGTGCCATTCTCTCACCTTCTGGCGCTATAATCAGAAAATATTTGCAGGGTTTTCATGGCCAATTTTTTTGGAAGTGGGTGGCCAGTTCCTTCTTCTGAGTCTGTCTTAATCTGGCAACTCTGCTGAAACCTGTCCACCGTGGGTGATCCTGCTGCTATTTGAAATACCAATGGCATAGCTTTCAGCAACACAGCAACACGCAGCCACCACAGTATGACAATCGACAGATGGGTGGTGTGGTTCCATGACCAGGAAATATACCTGGGCCACAGCAGTGAGAGCGCTGAATCTTAACCACTAGACCACCAAGTTATAGTATATCCTTGTGTTAATATTGAAAGCTATTAAACGGCACTGCTGTGTTGAGTGTTTTCTCATTGTTGTGGAGCAGAACCTTTTGCTTTGAAGTGTTTGTCCTGAGAAAGTGTCAGTCCACTTCCATGCACCCTCTCATGATTACAAATGGAATTCTAAAAATAAACGTGGGATATTAGAATTTTTTTGAGATCCAGAGTGAAAATAATATTTACTTAACATTTGTAGGATGTCTAGGACATTCTTAGTTGCTTTATCCTTAATATGTGAAATAGATCATTGTTTGTACATTTTGTGTATGAATAAACTGAGAATAGAAATGAGACGAATTTCCATTATCCGTGTTTCTATATTTGATATGGATTAGATATAAATTTGGGGCTTTCAATCTCTTGAAGAAATGTTAAAGGATCTGTTATAAAGGGAAATTAGAACGACTAGCATATGGTAGTTTCTGAAAATGTCCTCAGTAACATTATAAGACAATTTAAATGCATATGTTCCTGCAATCAAATTATTTATTACTGCACACTGACTTAAGTATTAAGTATTAGTAAACAGTGATATCTTCAGATGAGTAGTAACAAGAATCGATACCCAGTCTACTTGACTCAAAGGTACCGTATCTTCCTCAGAAGCTGTGGTGACAGAACAGATGAACTTGTCCTCATAATATAAGATTGCCATTAAGAGAAGTCATCAGGACTAATGTGAGTTTTATAAGGTATTTACTCTTTCTCATTAAATTAATTGTACCCCTAGCATGTGTTTAAATGCTTTTCCCAGTAAAAGGTAAGGTAAATGACAGAAAGTATCAGTAGTTTAAATTTTCTTTTGAGACAATTTGAAAACAAAAGCAATCTTTTATACAGTACTTTTTCCCACCTACTTGCTTTCATGTCCTTTTTATGTCTCATGCATAAAAAATGTTTAATTAATGACCTCTTATCTTTTTAAGAAAATGGCTATAATTAATTTGCCTCACTCAGCTTCCGACTCAGATAACTAGTTCTAGAAGCAGAAGAAAATAATAACTCACAACAAACGTGATAGTAAACTTGTCTGACTCTCAGAAAATTTTCTGCAAACTGCCAGATTTTCTGCAAACTGGTGGAAGCGAGAAGCCGAGCAGCTCAGCTGTGGGAGGCAGCGAGCCGCTCTCTCTCCATCCTCTGCCATTTTCTTCCTGTTTCAGAACTGGGAGATTTTCTATCAAATAGAAAAATTGACAGCCATTCTTCTACTTCCTAGATGCTACTTTGGGATGTCAACATCTTACATCCAAGCTCAACTTTTTCTACATCTAATTAGAGACCAAAATTCCTGTAATACTGGTGGGATGGCAGCAGGGGCCACCCAAAATCGAGACTGTTGGTGGCCACTTACTATCTTCTGAAAGATGTGATGGTCACAAATAAAGCAGTAGAAACAGGGCTAAGGTCTGGAAGATGCCTGGTCACAGTGCACACTGAGGGTTCTACAGATCCATGCACATCGTGTGTTCAGAATATTAAAACCCAGATGGTGAATGCAGACAGGGCTTGTCTCGTTCCTGCAGAACCCAAATAGATAAAAGCCTTCAAGTAATGAAAGAGCATGTGGACTCAGCACATGTCCTGAAATGGTGTTCTGGATAAAGTCCCAAGCAAAGAATGAAACTTGCACCCAAGTTGGCCCATAATGGATATAAAGCCATTCCTCATTGCATGCAGTTTGGTAAACACTGTGCTTGGGAAGAATTCTCAGTTAAGAATGAGTTCACTTTTAAAAGAGGGAAATAAAAATGTATGATAAAGCAACAGAAAAGAAGTCTTCATGAAGTTTCAGAGAAAAAGGAGACTCCAGAAATTATTTACTTTAAGAAATGTAATAATGAGCATGATTATTCTCTTCAGGACACAAGATGTTTCCAAATTAATTAAATGTGGCAGAAGACCACCCATAAAGACCAGGTTGGCATGAAAGTGAATAAGGGATGATAAAAAGAGAGATGAGTGAGGAAAAGGGATTTTATGTATCTCCTAAATGAAAAAAGAAGCCAGATTGGAAGAAGAGTACACCTTATTTCAGGTAAAGTCAATGAGAATAAATTCACACCTTTAAATATCCTGTAAATGAGAAGAAATTAACACTTTGGATATACCTTCAGGTTTTAAAAACAGAATAGTAAAGAGAAAAGTTCTAAAAATATTAAGGCAGAATAACTAAATTGCTTACAAAGAATGAAAGGATACTTATACTGGCCTCAGAATTCATCTTGGGAAATTTTTTTCACATATTCATTGGCAATTTGCTTTTTTTCTTTGTGACTCAATGGTTAATATTATTTGCTATTGTTAAAGGTAAAAGATTTTGGTTATATAACTAATTTGTAAATGTTGGTTCTTATTTTAAAACTCAAACAATGGTAACTCCTCTGACCAAAGCTAGCCATTTTCAACTCATGTAGTAAGAGTAGCAAAAGAGCTCATCCTTCTGAATCTATTAACTCCTGGAATTGCATGTTAAAATAAATCATTAACAATCAGCACTACGCACAAAAATGTCTAGCACAGCATTATCTACAATAGTGAAACTTGGTTCAAATTCCTAACAATAGAGTAATGGAGCAATATTATGAAATATGTGTTTCTGTAGCCTACATTAGTTCTGGGTTTAAAATTTGATCAGATCAGCTCTAATAGTCTCTCTCTTGCTCTTGCACACACTTATTAATGGAAAGACAGGAGTTGGTTGGTAAAGAGCAGGATTCTTGAAATTGAAATATGGACAGATTGCATTTTTTGGTAATGGGGCAAGGTCTGAAATATGACCGTGGGAGTGAGTGTATGAGGTAGGGTAAGACTTGAGATCCTTAGAGAAGAGTTCAAGGAACTCAAGGACCAGTGTTTTGGATGGATCAGATAGGTGTACATTGAAATCACTGAGAAATTTGGCAGGAACAGCATTAAAGAGACTAACAGTGAGCAAGGAGTTAAATTCAAGAAATGAGAGACCATTGTAAATGAGGCAATGAGGAGGCATGGCAGGTGACAATGTTCCAATGGATAGCAGAAGGGAGAATGATCTTGCAGTGTCAATGTTGAGCAAAGAGACAACTCTCCCTCCTCTAGACTGAGCAGTACGAGGCAAGTCCAAGAGAAGACAGACACCATCTGAGAGGGCTGCAAGACAACCCATGTCCTCAGGGTAGGATCTAGGTTCAATTAGAGCAGGAAGGTAAGGGAGCTGGTTAAAGATATAGGGGATTTTATTATTGAATGACCGAGTTCTAAAAGCACAGCAGGAAGGTTCAGGAATTGGGAAGAGGTGGGATATGGATTAGAGGAGGGACGTTCACATACCATAAAGTATGTTCTGGGAAATGAGATAAAGTAAATTCTGGGAGGTGAGAGATGACCTGATGTGCTTTTTGTAGCACCTGAAGTAAATCAAGATGAACACCATAATAAGACTGATCGTCATGGTCTCAAAGGAGATAAGGAGAAGCTATGAGTACCAGGGTTGGAGGTACGGGCAGAAAGAATGATGAGGCTCTTGGCAGACATTATAGAGATATGGAGCCTTCCTTTACTCCTACTGAGGAGGCCAGAGGAGAGGACATCTTGTCAGTACACGACTGTCCCTTTGGATGGAACTCCACAATAATCCAGTCTACTGAAGGATTTAGAACTATGATTTAAGCATGAAATAACTATAGATTCCAGATTTTTATTTATAGATTGCTTTATTTTCTATTCTTTCTTTTACCTAGATTCTTATTTAATGGTTTTAGGAAATATTGGGCAATCAAATACCACTTTGATGTTTGGAGGTGGAAAGCCCGAGAGTGACAAGGCTGGATCTGCATGGCAGTCACTATGAATAAACAGGGCGGATTTAGAAAGAAGATGGGAAGGGACTATTTTGTCTCCCTGAATGAAATGCAAAGAAATAGAAGGCATTTAGTGAGATAAACTGTACTTTTGTAATCTTACTTGACTTGAGAAGATTAAACTGGGTCTGAAGCTTTCTAGGTTGTGTAGCTTGTGGTGGCTGGAGTTTAGATGTAAGGGAAGAAGTCCAAGAGATAGCCACACAGATGGCCAGCTCAGAGAGGAAACCAAAACCCAACAGTAAGCAGAATATGCAAATTCTTAGAACAGCTTTAATGCAAGTTATTTCCTAAGACTTTTTAAGACCAGGTTTTAAACATATCTGTTTATGGATATAGCATATGATTAAATGGGAGTTTTTATGGTTAAAATTAAATGAGCAGTAAAAATTTTGCAGATTAACTCTGAGGATTAAAGCTATATAATTTTACACACTCTCTAACCATAAGGAGGGAGAGGTGTTATGTAGATCTAAACTTCCCAGTTAACGGATATGTTGCAAAAAGATTAAAGGCAGGTTGACGTGCAAAAATGCATTTAAATTGTTCAGTGAGCATATGGAAAGTTATTTGTGTTGGTTACTGGAACGCGACCAAAAAAAAATCAGTTCTTTCCTTCCCATTTCACTGGTATTTAAAAGCAAATAAAACCAATATGATTGCACTAAAATTCTGAAAGTTGGGCTTGGAAGAAATACTTTAGAGAGGGATGAAAAAAATATCTTCCCAACATCTCCACCTGAGTTCTGAAGATATGAGAAGACAAAAGCATGGCAAATGGAGGCCAAAACATAACGATTATTATCCGTAAAGCTCAGGAGGAAGGCATAGTTGAATATTAGATCCAAATGGCTTCCAATTATTGGACTCCAAAATCAAAAAGCTTACTTAACCAGTAAAGGTGGTGCTGGTAAAATTTGTGCTATGGGGACCAGAGAATACCTCCACCTTGAGGCCATCTTACATCCAAGAAGCCCAAGACCACTGGAAAGAACAGGGCTTCTCCTTTTCCATATTAAAATGACGTGAATGCCTTTTTCTGTATCCCAGCGGTTACAGACGGGCGTGTCTTACATGGAAATGTTGTTTCAGTTATCTATTGCAGTGTAATAAATTGCCCCAAACCTTAGCGGCTAAAAGCAAAATATTTTATTATATCTCATGATTCTGTGGGTCAGAAATCTAGACACAGCTCAGCTGTGAAATTCTTCTCTTCCTGTTGTTAATTGGGGTCGTTTGGTAGTATTCAGCTGATCGACTGATTCAGAGGTGGAAAATAGATTCACTCACATGCCTGGCCTGAACAGGGATCGTTGGAAGGTTGGGTTCAGCTGGGCCCTTCTCCCTCTCCGTGTCATCTCAGAACCTCTTCACGTGGTCGCTCTAGCTACACTTCTTACATGCTCAAGACTTAAAGGTGATTATTCCAAGATACTGGAAATGGAAACATTAGTCAATTGGACCTGAGCTCAGAAACCGGCACCATGTCACTTTGACCATATTCTGTTTTCCAAAGCAGTCAAAGAACCCACTCGGATTCAAGGAGAGGAGACACAACATCCTAAAACTCTGTGAGAGAGGTGCCAAAGAACTTATGGTCATCTTTATTGTATGATAGTTTGCCTGTCCTCTACCCACACAGAAAATACATTCAACCCCTCCCATGACCCCCAGAGTTCTCATTGCATTACAGCATCACGCTCAGGCCAGGTTCCAGGCGGTCATCCTCTAAATCAGGTGCAGGCATAGATGAGGCTCCTTGGCTCCTGGGGCATGGTTCCTTTCTAGCTGATGAGCTGTGAACTAGAGACAAGGTTTCTACCACCACACAATGGTGAGACAGATAAGTGCAGTAGGAACTCCAGTTCAAATGGGGAAGGACTAAGAGGCACAGCAGTTACTGGTCATTAGTTGTTGTGAAATCCGGGATTGGGGACTGTTTTGCTTCCTGGGAATAATTCCCCTCGGCTCTTGGCATTGCCCTCTGAGCTCTTGGTTCTCCTTTTGGGTCCTTATCTATGTAGAATGGCCAATCTTTTGCAACTAAGTGACTTTCTCAGCCTGCTTCTTGCCTATCATATGCTAAGAAAGTCCAAAAACTCTTCTTTTCATTTTGTACTTTTTAAATTCATGCCATTGGCATAAACCATACCTACATTTTTTACTGAGTCAGGCCCTTTTCTACCTTGGGCCAAGAGTAGGGATGTTGTGGGTCAACATCAGAAAGATCCTTTAGAACCATGGGAGGCGTGTCCTTAAACTCTTCTGAGGTCTCAACAAGAGAATTTACAAGAGCCACACACTTACAATCTTTACCTTGAATTTCTTTTAGTGTTCTCAATTTTATATTTGTTAAAGCTATTTCTTTCTTTGAGAACCCTTTTCTTGGAATAACTGGTGATGAAAAACAACGTTATTTTCAAGCCCAATAATCCCTGGATCCTTTATATTTCCTCTAAATTCCTAAAATCTGAATGAAAATAGTACAGTTCCTTCTTTAGTTTCTCTTTCTCTTCCCATCCCCCCTCCTATTTTGTATTTAATTATTGGAAGCTAGAGGAAGCCTGTTGGAATTTTCCACATCTGTCTATAAATCTCTTCAGCTAGATCCATGAGTTCACTAAATACCCTATTTTCCACATTATGACAGGGAGCTATGTTATCAAACATTTCAATAACAATTTCCTTACTGTTTCTCAAATCCTGTCTTCTAAAACCCCTCCCATCTTCTGCCCACTACCTTCTTCCTGCCGTCTTATCCCAAAGCCAATGTCACCTGTTTGAGGTTTTTGTTATGACAGCACTTCCATTTCAGGCACTGACCTATGTAAGATGCAACCAAGGAAGAAGAACTACTATGAGTGATAAGGAATAGGGATTCGACCTTATGCAATTGTGGAAATTGGGGAGAAAGTCTACGGACGAGTGTTGCCTTCTGCATCTGGTGACAGCCTCAAGTTGCTATAGATCAATATGGCCAGGAGTGGGGAAAAAAAGCTGGATGTGAAGTGGAGTGACCAAGGACAAACTGGAGCCCCTATCTATTTCTCAGTATCTCTAATCATGATGAAGTGCGTGGTTGCAGAAGTAGCTGATGTCTTCACTACAGAACTGTACACATGCCTGCCTCAGGCCTCAGAAAAGCTGAACAAGGAGATCCAGGGTACACAGAGAAACTGTGGGCTTGGCTGCTGCTCTGTGCTGGTAACGTGACCCAATTATCACGCTGATCATGTGTGCAGCTCAAACATGATCAGTAACTAACATGTGTGAGCTACAACAGTGTCTGACACCCTACTTGGACCTTCAAAGCCTAATGGTTGTTGCTTCCATGCTTACTTTGGAACATTGCTTCTCTTATGGCTAACCTGACCTGGGATTACAGAGAAAAGAATTCTGGGAAATGTAGTTCCAGCTTAGCTAAATTGACACACTACAAAATTACTGAAAATGGATGTAATTCCTTAGAGGTGAGTTAATTCACCACCAAATCTCTGATGTACCTCAACTTTTAAAGAGTTCAAAGGATTAATAGGATGCTTGTGAATATCACTGCACTGACTCAACCTCTAGCAAATTTAGAAAAAAGCAAATTCCATGAAGCTTCATTGCATGAAGGCTGTTGTTCCAGAACTCAATATTGAGCATTGCCAAAGGCTATTTTAAGAGACTTAGTTGTCAATGAGTGAAGATGGGTAGATGGGAAGATGGGTGGAGTATCCTGGTTTCGGCCCTGATGCAATGCCAGTGCTATTCATTAAATACTAGGCAGTCAATGCTCATTGTAGAGATACATGCATTGTAAACTTAAACCCTTTTAGGATGTTTTCTGGTAAGAGAATTATTTTGATACAAACATTTACCATATTTCTGTGGAAAATCCGCCTAGATATACTCTTTCTTTTTTCTAAGAGTGGCAATTGAAACATTGCTAATGTCTTATAAAGTGTGAAAGTTTGCAAAGGTGGGTGGCTTTCTTGCACTGGAAAATCCCCTTCATTTTTGTTTTCTGGCTTTTCATTGCTGCATCAAAGGGGAGCTTTGCCAAGTAACGTGTGCTCCACATGTGGGCAGATATTTTTGGCCCTGTTTTAGCCTCTGCCTTTTGTTACAGAATTGCCTAGACCTACAAAACTTTCCTACCTTCACATTTGTTTCAGCTAGAAAACACTTTCTCTGAAGATTTCTCAGTTGAAGTTGTTGATGTTTCTGGTGCCCATGCACCTCACAGCCTAGAGAGAACAGGTAATTGTGTCATGGGCTGCTCAACAGTCTCTCCACTTTTGAATTCCAGGACTTGCATGGACATGTTCCTTTAGGACACAGTAGGTATTTTCACGTCCACCTGTAATAACTTTACCACCTTGGTTCTCCCTCCGATAACACTAGTATTACCTGCTCTTGAGCTGAAGATCGTGTATACAACATATAGTATTCCAGATCAGCCTCTTCCTGGTGTCTGGATGCTAGAGGACCACAACAATGGAGGTCTCTCTGTGAGGAAACACTTCTCTAACATAGATATAAATGTTCTAGGACTATAGGATTGTTGATGCAAATAATCAATAACCATTAAGAGCGATATTTAAGGAGCTAATTTTGAGGACTAGCCCAGAAGTGTTCCTTTCTCAGGGAAGAATGCACTGCAGAGAAGCATGGTTTACAGCATGCTCATATACCTTTTCAGAACAAAGAACACATATCAAGCACAACAGGAATACAATTTTTTCCCAAGTTCACAAGAAGATGTTTTGCTGCAGCTTAGCACATATACAGCAAGTCAACTTGACCTTGGTTGTCTGGGAAGAACAGCTTATCTTCAGGGAAATACTGGTATTGGTTTCAGAGAAAAGAAACCATTCATCTCTGTCTTTAAAGAGTACATTCTTTGCTTTGATAAAATGTTTGAAGCAGATGCATGGTCAGTGGGCATAAGCCAGGCTGCTCTGGGAACAAGTTTTAGGCTGAACCAGATTTAAACCAGAATACTTCCCCATATACCTCAATATGTGAAAACTTCTTATTCTTCTTATTTTCATCAGGATGTTTAGTCTTTTTTAAGTATTATATGCTAATACTGCTGGAAATAGGATTGGCACACTTTTGTAATTGGAAAAGAATTTGTAGAAAAAAATAAATTTTCATGTTACAAGAGCTATCAGTTGAACAAAGATGAGAGAAAAAAGAGAGAAAAGAAAAAAGCAATATTAGATTGTTTATTTTTCTTTATTGGTAATGATACATTCACAGAAATGTTAAAAAAAATATTGATTCTGCTTTATTATTTATTTATTTACTTATTTATTTATTTTTTGGTGAGGAAGATTGGCCCTGAGCTAACATCTGGTCTATCTTCCTCTATTTTGTATGTGGGTTGCCTCCACAGCATGGCCTGATGAGTGGTGTAGGTCCATGCCTGGGAGCTGAACCTGTGAACCTGGGCCCCCAGAGCAGAGCATGCCAAACTTAACCACTATGCCACGGGGCTGGCCCCTGTTTTATCTTTTTCACCCTAAATGGAGACTACATGAAACTCATACGATTGATAAAAATGTAAATTATATTGTCACAAGAGGGCAGCCTTTTCAAATGTATTTTTTAAATGAATTGCTGTGACTTCAAATAGTTTCAGAGATATTTTAGCTTACATTAGAAAAAAGGGAAAAAGAATCCAAAGCAAAATTAACCAAGGTGTTTATTTTGCCAGGTTCCTGATTTAATTATTGGTAAGTAATTCTTGAATTTAAACTATTTTACATCAAAGAAATAAAGCACACAGAAAAATTTTAACTACAGAAAATTTTATTAATTTAAATGTTTTATGGAGATGCAAAAACCTGTGGAGATACCATCTTGTATTCTTAAGTTTGAGTAATTAAAACAACGTAGTATTGTTCTAAAGCCAGATAGTTCAATGGAATAGAATAAAAAGTACAGAAATACCAATGAGTAAAATTTTATTATATGACAGAGGAGAAATTTTAACTATTTGGAGAATAAATAAGATTTGATTCTTAACTTACACAATAACATTAATTCTAGGTAGATTATACATACAAATGTTAAATAGAAAACAAGTGTCAAAGGAAAGGCTGGAAATAGTCACATAACTTAATAATGAAAATGCCTCCCAGAGAATGTCACCCAAGGGAGGTACCACAGAGGAGAAAATGGTAGATTTGAGTATGTGGACAGTGATAACAAAATGGAGTAACATATGTCCGGCTTCTAAAATGGAGCTAGGAGGCTGTTGAGGAAATGGGGCTTGTGCACACACACCAGATGAAATGTAACTTTTGAACTATGCTTTTCTGTTGTCATCTTGACCTTCTTTCAAGAAATATGCTTACTTCCATAGATGACAACTTTTTGCCTTAGAGATGGCCTTAGCAATAAATCACTTATAACCAAGAATTAACAGTAGTTGGCAGGACCAATCACAAATTTTGCAAAACAACCTGTGTAACTTAGCTCTTTTTGCCTTTATAAACCCTTGCCTCCTTTGTCTTCCTCGGAGCGTATTTTCCGTTTGCTGCCAAAGGCTACCTCTCCCCATTTTGCAAACTGTATAAGCAATAAAACTTTCCAAATTAAATTCTTGTGTTCTAAAGATGTTTGTTGACAAGTACAAACTGTAAATCCTCCTTCTCAAAGATACCTAAACAAAATTGAAAGCAAATGACAAACAGAGAAAGCACATTTGCAACAATAATAAATGTCAAAGGGCTAATATTCCTTCTATATGAGAAATCCTTAAAAATAATTAGAAAAAATATGATCCCTCAATAGAAAAAAAAGGACAAAGAACTCAATTCACATAGACCAGGCAATGGTCAATGAATAAGAAAAAAGATTCACCCTCTTTTTCCCTCTAAGTTTCATTTATAATAAAATAGATGAAGATTTAAATAACAACAAAATAACATACTTACTAGATTAGTGATTGGCAATTATAAAAAAATTTAAATATCTAATGAGGGTAAGGTTGTTGGAAAATGAGCTGTCTCATATTGTTACGGACAGAATGTTTCTACCCCCCTAAAATTCCTAAGTTGCAACATTACCCTTGATGTGATGGCATGAGGAGGCAGGGTCTTTGGGAGGAAATTAGGATTAGATGAGATCATGAGGGTGGAGCCCCCATGAATGGGATTAGTGCCCGTCTAAGAGTCAGGAGAGAGCTTGTTTCCCCTCTCTGCTCTCTGCCATGTGAGGGTACAACGTCAGCCATCTGTAAGCTGGAAGAGGGTCCTCACCAGAACTTGACCATGCTGACACCATGGACGTCCAGCCTCCAAAACTGTGAGTAATACATTTATTTCATTTACAAATCCCCCAGTGTATGATATTTTGTTATAGCAGCCTGAACTGACTAATAATGCTGATAAAATGTAAATTACCATAATCTTTCTGAAGCGAAAACCCAAACAAGAAATGTTAAGCAACTTACCCCAAGTAACAGATGAGAAGAGGGCAAACTCAGATTTTAACCCAGTGATCACTACCAGTTAGACATATGGTCTTTATTTTACAATAAATGCTTAGATTTAGGGAGTGTGTTATTTAGAATCTAAACTGAAAAGCTAAACAAAAAGAGTGAATTTGCTGTAAACCGAGAGTCTTAGATAGATTCTTGACCAGAGTCTCAAATGCTTTTCTTACTCTCTTTTATTTCTGCTTTTCTCCGCATGTCTATGTTATTCTATTCTGTGAAGGACTTCATCTGTTTTTCTTAACCACGGATGAAAAACCGCTACAGACAGCTCCTGAATTTACATTTTCTGAATAAAACTACTCTTTCTCTTCCCTTTTTGTATTTTCCAGCAGAAGAGATCACGACTGAGCCATCTTGGATTGGGTGACAATCTGGACCCAGCACTTTAGGACCGAGTGGGAGATGGCAAGGAAGAGGTTCTGATTGGCTCAGCTTGGGTTTTCGTACATTTAGCTGGTTTGAACATCTGTGACTAAGGACACAGGGTCCTCTTACCAAAACTGGTCTTTAAATGAGATTATTAAATATAAGACAATCCACAAGAGGTGTGCAGACGTAATCAGGTTTCTGAACTTCAAAACGGAGGACTAGAGTCTTCATATTGAATTTAACAATCCACCTTGTAAGGCTCTTGTCAGGGAGCTGGTCACTGTCTCTGGGCAATAATTTTGCTTTATACTGTACCTTTCTTTCAAATTTCAATACAGTCAATATGCCTCAATTTCAAGTTTCTTTAAGCAAGTGACAAAAATTTAAACAAGCAAAGACAAAAACTGAAGTATTTAAAAATCATTAGGAATGTGGCATGCCATTGTCACTCATCTATGTAGGAAGTGGTTTTCTTGCATTTAAAAATCATTTTAAATTCTGTTTTTTGTGTTCTTTTGCTACTGATGCCTCTCTTCTTAAATACACACACACACACACACACACACACACACGCTATGCTAGTCCTTTTAAAATTTCTCATCTTTATATTTCCTAAATGGCGCATATTGTATGGAGAAAAGAGAATCGAAACTTGAGGAAATATGGAACTGAAATAGGATAATTAGGGGATCAAAGAATAACAAAGCAGTTTTGTTATGAAATGGTTCCCTTGTACAGAATATTGTAGGAAAGCCTCCATTTAACTTGCCCAAAGTAATTTTAATAGATTTGACGTTTATATTAAGTTAAGGCAGTCTCATTTTCAGTCACATTGACCATTAGGCCCAGGTTTATATCTGTTTAGAAGAAGTGACAATGAAATCAATTCTGGCAAGAGGTAATTATGATATCTGTTAAACGAGTTTCCATTCAAAAGCATTGTCCAGGTGTTATAGATCCTGCAAGTAAATCTTTAGGACCAACAGTGTAGTAATATATTTAGAGCACTGAACAGCTCTTGTGAGACTTATGTTCTAGATTTTCTCTGCTGAAAAAAGATGTGCTATTTTTGGCAACTGAACTTCAGCTTCTTCATTTGCAAGGTGTTTTTCTCAGGACTGATGTCTGGTATTCAGTAGCCTGAATAAATAGTAGTTATTGTGATTATTAACCTCTTAAAGCTTCAGTCCCTTATTCATTCATTCATGCATCATCATTCATTCATTCATTCCTACTCTCAAAATCAAGTAACGAACATCTCTGGCAGTAAAGAAAGCTTGACTAATGTTCTTTTCTACTATTGCTTGAAAATTTAGTTCTTTGAAGCAGTTCAGTGAATTTTATCTGCAGTGTTCTTCAGAAAAGTACATTATGGTATCCTGCATAATTCTTTCATAAGGTTCCCAATTACTTCTGGGGTACAGTGGATCAGAATGGTTGTCTTACTTCTGCTTTGATGGGGGACAAGGAGAGAAGAAGCTGCTGTGTGGGCAGCTGGATAATCTGTGGGTAGAAGGTGGAGGTGGTACCAGTTTATGAAAAAGTCAGACCTGAGATTTTCATCAAAGTAATGACTTCTAACTGCCTCTCTCCTATTTTGACATACAACCCACAGGCTGAGGTTTTGAAGTTTCTTATCTTCTTATTTTCTGACTATGACATTTATTTTAATCAGATTCTACCTGTGTGCACACATTCTGAGGGAGGAATTGGGGCAAATGGCTGGTCTGATTTGCCATCCAAAATCTTGTGACATGGCCCTGAGCTTTGTCAGTACCTAAGAATGAGGTTTCAAGCTCAGGAGATTTTAACTGAGTTTTCAAGCATTATAATTACTAATTTAAGAATCTCTAGTTAAAGAAATATGCCAATTTTTGAAGCCAAAGTATTATGCAGGCCTTTGAATAATTAAAAAATGTACAATCCATGTCTGGATGTGCATACAGAAGTATACGTTAGTTGAACCAAAAATGCCCTAGCTCCTAATAAATACAGGTTAAGGGTTACTGAATTTTTACCATTTAAGAAAGACTTATTTTTTTCAAAATGTAGTATCAGGTTCTTACATTAATCTAAACAGGCAAGTCTATTTGCTATTAAAGGGACCAAAACCCTATCAGAATGGTATGTACAAGGATTACTTTAAACTGAAAACATCTGAATAAACAGCAGCCTCAGAAAGAAACCTTATCTAAACTTCCCTTTACTGACTTAAGCAGAGCCATAAACTCCCCTCTCAAGGAGTTTCCTGTTCTGGAGAAGACTGATCCTTATCGCTGGAATGTGAGAGTTCAGTTGCCATAAACCCCCATGGGAAAGCTTCCGGCCAGGGAAGAGACTGCTCATCAACACCTGGATGAAAAATTGTGTAAATGAGCCGAATAGAAACTTCCATACGTTCCCAGTGAAGCCTGAGCCCGTCCCTCTTTTGTTAAGCTGGTATGTAAACCATTACCCCTGGCAATTTGAGGAGTCACTTCTTTAGAGTGTTCCCACATACCTGTCAATTAAACTTTCCTCCTATATGATGGTTGATTTTGTGTATCAACTTGACTGGGCCAGAGGTTGCCCAGATATTTTGTCAAACATTGTTCTGGGTGTTTCTATGAGAGTGTTTTTCAATGAGGCTAATACTTAAATTGATTGAGTATAGCAGATTACCCTCCCTAACGTGGGTGATGATGTGGGGTCGGTGAGCCGAGAAGTTGAAAGAAAGATTTCTTAGACTATTAAGATCTGGCAGTACTGCTCTTTTATTTAGAGAATAGTATAGAATAGCATGGGGACAGGACCCACGGGCAGTCAGAGATGCTGCATGGGGACAGGACCCATGGGCAGGCAGAGCTGCTGCGGGCATGTTGATGCTGCCGCCTATTCTGCTGCCCCAAGTTGAGGGTTAGAGCTAAATTTAAGGCATAGGTATGTGAGTTATCTCTTTACAAAACAAAGGAAAGAATATGTAAAAAAGTTAAAATGGTATCAGTGCCCTTAGGGTCTGGCTATTTGGCGGTCCCACAACTTTTAGATAAGACTCAAACCGGATTGAGTAAATGGCAGAAGTCACCCCTTAAATATTATCCTCAGCTAAAGACAAAGGAGGATTTGGGGGCGGGGTCAGTTACATGAGGTTGCCAGACAGTAAACAACTTAAATTCTTGCCTCTGGCATTGATTAAGAGTTTCTAGAGATAAGGCCATCCCCCCTTCTTCCTGGCACAGAGAGGGAGGCATCTTCACAGATAGAGGTTTCCCTTAGAAATGTAAATGTTTCCCAAGAAAGGGACAAGCAAATTCCACTCCTGGGAGCCTGCTTCTCATCTGTAGTTTTAAAATTAACCAGCCTAAAAATCCTCATCATAAACCGTTTTAAAATTAACCAGCCTAAATCTTCATCAGGTGAGGCTCATCCAATCAGCTGAAGACCTGAATAGAACAAAAGGCTGACTTTTCCCTGAATAAGAGGGATCTCCTCTTGCCTGGATGCTTTCAGCAGTGACACTGGTTTTTTAAGGCCTTCAGACTGGAAGTCCACCATTGTCTCTCCTGGTTCTCAGGCCTTCAGAGTTAGACTTGAACTACATCATTGGTTCTCCGGGGTTTCCAGTTTGTCAACTGCGGAACTTGGGACTTGTCAGCCTCTATAATCACATGAGCCAATTTCTTATAATCAATTAGTCAATCAATCCTATTGGTTCTGTTTCTCTAGAGAACTCTAATACATCCTGTTAATCTGTATGTTGTCAATTAATTCACAGGCCCTCACCCACTTGGACATAAGTCGGTAGGGGAAAAGTTCCCCCTGCCACAGTTTTGATGATGAGGATGGGGTGCTTGGGACTCCCTACTCACTCTGGAGGCTGCAGTTGAGATTTTGAAACCTCTGACCAAGAGAGAGAAGGTGAGCAGTCCTACCAGTCAGACTCTTGGTTCTCTGCCCAGTGTCCAGTCAAGCAATGGCGGTAAGTGATGCGGGGTTGGTGAGCCGAGTTGTCGAAAGAAAGATTTCTTGGACTCTCAAGGTCTGGCAGTGGTGCTCTTTTATTTAGAGAATCGTACAGAATAGCATGGGGACAGGACCCATGGGCAGTCAGAGCTCCTGCTGCTGCTGCATGGGGACAGGACCCATGGGCAGTCAGAGCTCCTGCTGCTGCCGCATGGGGACAGGACCCATGGTCACTCAGAGCTTCTGCTGCTGCCCTGAGTTGAGGGTTAGGGCTAATTTTATAAGGCATGGGTACGTGACTTATTTTTACTGGGAAAAGAAAAGATGATGTAAAAAGTCATTAAATGATTTCAGTGCAGATGGGGTCTGGTTATTGTGCGGTCATATAACTTTAGATACGAATCTGGCCATGTAGATCGGCATGTAGGTGAGGATGCCCTGGGCTTCTCTCCCTGGGGTAGTCCTAATTGATACCATAAAAAAAGTCCACTGGGTCATATAGTTTGGCATGTAGGCCAGGTCACCTTGGGCTTCTCTAGCTGGGGCAGCCTTATACACATCAGTAAGCACTTCCCTTTGACTTTTCTAAAAGGGGAATATCCATAATTTAGATTTATAGGAAAAAAACTTTTTGGTTAGAACCAATTCTTTTCGTATTGTGAATCTTGGTTTGGATTCGTCCATCCAATGAGTGGGGAGAATAAATTCAGTCCGTTGGAGTATTCACTCCTTTTGTCAGGACTGCATCCTCCACAGAGTTGCTTAATATAGGAACACATTTGCTGTTTTGATGTAAAAAACCTTCATGCAGGCATTTAGAAAGAAACTCAAAATTCCTTACATTGTATGAAAATCGAAATATTTTACCTCCTCATATCCTAATAAAGTACTCCATGAACCAAGATTTATACATAACATTGAATCTGCTAAAAGCCTAAAAGAAAAGATGATATAGATTTTTCTTAATCTTTGACTGTGAAAGGCTTTTCTAAGTGTGATAAAAATCCCAGAAACCATAAAAAAGACTGACAATACATGAACTAAATGAAAATTAAAATCTTCTGTTCTGGAGAGAAAATACAAAAAAACAAACTGGAAAATTATTTGAAACATATATAACAGATAAAGAGCTAATTTTCTTAAGATAAAGAGGATTTTAAAAATCAGTAAACAGAACTTCTTTTTAAACCTGGTATATTGGACCAGATAGTTTTCTCTCTTCTTTCTCCAAAAACCCTATTAAATGAAGAGTAATGAATTTCTTAAAAAAAAAAAAAATTAAACCACAGACAATGGGAAGACAGACAACAGCAACATTTTAGACATTTTTTAGGTCTTAATGAAAACAAAGCAACCAACCCAACAAAAATCTCTCTTAATCACTTATCTTCCTTGAGTTATGCTCCTATTTCTCTTCTTTGTTTCATAGCAAGACACTTGAGTAAATTCTCTCTTCTTGCAGTCTCCCAGTTATTTCCTCCATTTTCACTTGAAATCACTCTGATCATGCTTTTGCCAGAATCATTTATCCAAAATGTCTTAAGTGAAAGATCACTGCTAAATCCAACGATCAATTCTGAGTCCTCATGTTACCTGACATATCAATAGCATTTGATACTACTCATCACTTCCTCCTGGAAACACTTTCTTCCCTTGGGTTCCCAGGCACCATATTCTGCTCATACTCCTACTTTGCTGGCTGTTCCTCTTTATCTCCCCAAGGTACAGATACTGGCAATACTCAGGGCACAGTCCTTGGGCCTCATCTCCTTGCACTTCCTGGGTGATCTTATCCAGTCTCAAGGTTTGAAATACCATTGATATGCCAGTAATTCTAATGTTTAAATCTTCAACCTAGACTCCTCGCCTGGACTCTAGACTTGTGCGTACATGCTTCTTGATATCTCCCATTAGATGTCTAATATGCAAATCATAAATAACATATCCAAAATTCTCTTCCTGATCTTCCTCCAAAACTTGCTTCTCTATATCACTAAATGATAACCTCATTCTTGCAGTTGCTCTGACCCAAAATTTTGAGTCATTGTTGACTCTTCGTTCTCTTTCCCAGTGTTAAAATGCTTGGTGAATTGCCAGCTATACCTTCAAAATCTATCCAGAATCTGACCACTTCTTACTACTTCCACTGCTACCACTTTGATCTAAGCAATTATCTTCCCTTATCTGGGTAACTTCTACAGTCTCAATATTTCTGCCATTGTCACAGCCTCACCCCTCACTCCCCATTCACAAAGCATTACCACTCAGAGTCTTAGTCCTTACAATGGCCTATAATGTCCCAGTATCTTCTCATCTCATCTCTCCCTTGATCGACCTCCTTCGCTACACTGGCTTCCTCCTCTCTCTTCCACCCACACTTCCTCCATGCGGCCTTTGCTTCAGTTTTTCCCTTCACCTGGAGGGCTCTTCCCTCAGATAGTCACATGGCTTACTTGCTCTCCTGCTTTTGCTTTTCAATCTCTAAACAGTTCCCTGTATTTTTTCTTCAGTGGTTGTCAGTTTTTAACATCTAACTTCATATTTTGTTTGTCTTATTTATTCTATCTTTCCATGAGAGTTTTCCATCAGAACAGGGATCTTTATCTTTTTCATTTATGCCATAACCCAAGCTCCAGTATTCTAAGAGGATGGAGTGATACCAACAGAGGCAAGCCATTTTTCTTGTACTGGCCTAAAACTTGAAGCCACCCCTCCAAGGAGGGGTGAAGAGCAGGGCTGAAAATGTGAGAACAGTTGAGAGTCAGGATAGAACGCTGTTGGACTGCTAGATCCCCTCCTTTTTTTCTGTGTAGTCAGGTGATTGACTCCCTCCTCCGAAGATTTATTTTCTTGAAGAATGGAGACTCTGATACACTCCCATTGCACTGTGTTTACCTCGACTTTGTTATAACACCATCCTGAAATCACCTTTCTAACTGTCCATCATCCATGCCAGGAGACCGTAAGCTCTTTGAATGTTGGGATCACGCTCTTTCAGTGACGTAGTCTCAGCACCCAAATCTGTTTAGAATGATGTTCATTCACTGTTGACTTGCTTAATGAAAACTCCCAGCAGGAACTGAAGAGAACCTGAACAAGGTCACGATGAGGATCTAATGACCACTTAGAAACAGTGAAGGGAATTATCTAGAATAACTCCCAGGGTTTTGATATTGGCATGCGGGAGAATCTGCAATGTTTCCCTTGTGATTAACTTGAAGGTGGGATAACATAACAAAGATGTTGTCAGCTAGAGTAGGCAGCCGGGGTGAGGGTTATTTTTCTATCCAGGATATTTCCACTTTTCTTGTATGGAAACAGAAGCAAAGACATTAATTATTAGGATTCAAATAGTAAGTGTGTTGGACTGATCAACACTGTTCATTTAAAGAATGTTTTCATGAGCCAGCCCTGATGGCTTAGTAGTTAAAGTTAAGGACTCTCACCACTTCGGCGGCCAGGGTTCATTTCCCAGTTGCAGAACCACACCACCCATCTGTTGGTTGCCATGGTGTGGTGGTGGCTCACATGGAAGAACTAGAAGGACTTACAACTAGGATATACAACCATACAGTGTGGCTTTGGGGCGGAAAAAAAAGAAGAAGAAGATTGGCAACTGATGTTAGTTCAGGGCAAATCTTTCCCTGCAAAAGCAAAAAAAAAAAAAGAATGTTTTCATTTATTAAGCTCCCCAAGCAAGGTCAGGTAGTTGAGCCAATTGTTATAAATCTGGGTTCCTTACAGTAGATTCTATTATGTAGACTATTGGGCTTAGTCCTTCCTAGAGTTTATAACACATGAAATACATTAGTATCCTTACATACTGGTTATGTTCTCGAATATAATGCAAGTTGCATGCATGTTCCTTAATCCTTATATAATTTGTTGATGCTCTAACAAGATAGTATTGGAAACTCAAAAGGAAGTTTTACCAGGAACCAGATAACAGATCATTGTCCTCACTTGCTAAGGCTGCTTTTGCACGCACATGAAGTAATTTTTGCAGGTTAGGCATGATTGGCAATAAAGAGACTGACTTAGCCCACAGTTGGGGCAACATGTGACCTTGTAGAACTCCTTCTGATCAGGCAGAAAAACATCATCACTAACCACCTCAGCAAATACTGCTTAGCGCTAACTGGTGAGGCTGTGCTCGCTGAACTTCCCCAAGCTTGAGGCATAGAAGCAGACATCCTCTTTGTTAAAAAGATGCTTGCTTGAGCTTTCTGCGGAAAACTATTTCTAGAGAGATTTATATGTTAGTGCTCATTTTCACCAAAATCACACCCAGGCTATTAATTCACTTTTCTTGATGGGAAATAAATTAACGAGAGACAGGTTCTGATTTCTGATGTAACCAGCTTTCCTGGGACGTACAGAAATAGAAAATAGAGGCAGAATACAGACACTTTATAGAGCCTGAGCTTTGACCAGACCTGAGCAGCTGCAGTTAGTGTTCCACTAGTTCTTTAGTGTGATATTCTGGGAGCCAACTCTGCTCCTCCAGCCTTCCTTCCCTTCTTACAGACGAGAAGATGGGGAACCAAACAGCCAAGCCAAGCTCCAGGAGTAGTTATTTAAACCACGTCTGCCATGAGCCACACCCACTCTGAAAGAGAATATGCCCAGCCCTTAAACATGTTTAAATAGAGATGGGGCTGAACAATGGCTGTCACTTCTATCTTTTCATTCTGTATGGGGCTATTTTCATTTCTTTATGTGCCTGACATCAAGAGTTTTTCCTTCTCATTGAAGCATGCAAGTGGGCTAAGAAGAACTGAAACCGTCTGTTCAGTCACTGAAGTGAGGTCAACAACTGTCGCAACCTTCCAGCAACCAGTCCATACTGGAATATTGGCCCACACTGGTCAGAGAAGAAAATACCTGGGGAGAAACAGGGTAAAATGAAAGTGTTGAGTGTGTGGTGCTAATGAGACACTCAGCTGTGTACGCTCAGTAACCACTGGAGAGAAAAGACTGGAGACACAGTTTTGGAAGTATTGGCAAGAGAGAAATCTCACTTTCTAATCACCCATCAATTTATTAGTATTTAGCCACAGAAAGAAAGAGGCTGACCACGTATCAGTGGACAACGTCACTGCACCCAGACGGTGCTCCAGAAAGTGTAATAATTCTTAGTTGTTCTTCTTTCATTAAACTCTAAGCAGGTTGCCAAAAACATTATGACATCAGAATTTTATAATAATCATGTTACAATAAAGTAGTTATTGCTTATCTTATAATAACTGCATTTAATGCTAAGATTTCAAAGGTGATATACTTGTCTTAACAGCCACACATTTGAAACCACAGCTCAGGATGTGTCATTTCAGCAAAGGTTTCAAGGGTGTGTTTCACACTCATCTTTTTGACCAACTTTAATTCTAAGTAATTTTTCTAGTTTTGCCACTGCCTGATGCATTACAGAAACTCACTTAAAAAAAATTAGTGAATATGAGAATAAAAAGATGACTAATTTTGTTGTCAAATTCCAAGCTTCTTTTAGCATTTGAAGTAGAACGTGTACATACATACTTAAATAGATTTTGAGAGTGGAGAACTAAAATTAGAAAAATAAAACCCTTTAAGGCAAATAATTTAGATGATTTTTAACTCAAAGATGTAGCATTGGGAAAATTGATAATTTAAAGTTATATGGGATTGTGGATGATATTAACATTTTAAGGGAAGTTTTATATTTTCTAACAATGAAATATACCGGGGTAAATAGGTGAATTTGCCTTCTGGTTGGTTCACATTGGTTGACCTGCTAAAGTTGATATCCATGTAATTCCTGCCTGTGATGGAAGAAGTTGCAAGAATTCTTTGCAGTTCTAAGATTTTAGTTCATGTAACAGTATTTCAAGATAATTTTTTTAAAAATAAGCCACTCTTACTTGCTGAGAAATATTTCTTATGTACATATTTCCTATAATGCCAATCACAGTGAAATAATTTAGGGCTAAGGTACGCTGTAAAGTATAACAAGCGAAGAAAAGGCTGAGGTGAAGTTAATGTGTATAAATATATACTATTTTCTATTTACAGAGAAACATATTTTTCCCTTTGGCATAATTTTAAATTGCAAAAATGTGAATTTAAAAAGAAAGTCATCTTTTTTTAGTTTGAATATTCAGGAACAGAAAGGTATATAGATCTACCTACATCACACAGAATTCAGTTTTTCATGTTGATCAGATGAAAATAGATTAATATTTACACTTAAAACTCTACTGCATTGTATATTTATAACCAAAAGTTAAATTGAGTTACTCATTTTGCTAAAAAAATCTTTATTATTTTATTTTATTTTTGTGAGGAAGATTGGCTCGGAGCTAACATCTGTGCCAGTCTTCTTCTATTTTGTATGTGGGACGCCACCACAGCGTGGCTTGATGAGTGGTGTGTAGGTCCACGCCAAAGATCCGAACCCACGAAACCCAGGCTGCTGCAGTGGAGCACAGGAACCCAACCACTACGCCACTGGGCCAGCCCCTTTATTATTTTAAATAATAAAGGTCTATAAAGTGTTATGCAACACGCAAAAGAAATATCCAAGCATGGCTTTTCCTGTTGAATTGGGTGGTTAACTCGCAATGAAGTTGCATGATTCTTTCAATTAACTTTAGTAAATAAAGACTTTCATTATTCTAGTTTGTGATGAGCTACAAAGTTAACAGAAACGTCCAAATACACCATTAATTTTACATGTAGTCTATTTATCTTCTAAAAATAAATGAACCAGAAACAGGAAACTTGATTTGATGATAAATGTTAAATATCATACATTAAGGAAATCATTCTATTTATTGTTCATTATCAAGATTTAAATATGTCAAATATACCCTCTCAACCCAGCTGGCAAAAAGAGGTGGATAATAAATACCGACACCGCCAACTAATTTTCATGAAATACAATTAATACGTGAGAAGCAAAGCAGATATTCTTATTTATATATAATCATGTAAAAATGAAATGATCCAAAAACAAGTCCCATGATAATCATCTTTCCTTTGGTATCACTGTCATATATCCTCATTTTATGAAATAAATCTGTGGGAGAATAAGGCTCAGACAAAACATACTTAGACGTAAAAAATAAAATGTTAGTAACAAAGCCTGCTTATTTTGTCTTCATTAGGAACAACATGCAACACTTCAATATTTGCACTAGTTTCACTCAGAAAATCCACCACTCCACTTCTAATCCCAGCCTATTTACAGTAGAGGGTTACAGGCGACAATCTCAGGGAGCATGGTGCCTTATCCGTAAGTGCTCAGTAAGTGACTTTTGATTGACAGTTTAGAGCAATTTCATCATCGGTACTAAAATATAACAACTCAAAGTGTATTTCATGTTAACAATGGGTCAACAATGCCATTATGAATACAAAAGTAGCACATTATATTAAGTTTTTGTCATTCAAGACAAAAATTGAATAGCAAATCAGATTTTATATTATTATATACTTCAAAAAAGACAAGAAAGCCATGATACTGGTCATTTAGTAGAATACAGACTTTTTTTTTTCTTTTAAGAGAATTAAGTCTTGTGTAGATAAATTTCATTTGAAGGTAATACTAATATCTTTTCTTCTTCTTACACTTTCGAAACTTTTGGCTGTATTCATTTCCTCGACTGTTTTCTGTGCTACTATCACTATCACTGGTTTGTTTTTGCCTCTTTCGCTTATTCATCTGATAAAGGTCAGAGTCACTTGTCTGTTGGTGAGTCCATTCGTAAGAGCTGGGGCCAGCCTCAAAATCTGGAACGCAATTTAGTGAGGAAGAGACAGATGCGCTGTCAGGAGGCGGTGCTGTCATCTCACAGTAAGGAAGCTGCAGCGCTGGATTATACGCTTGCCACTGCTGTAAACAGAAGACAGTCATCGACCAAAGCAAGCCCAGAAAGGTCACAAAAGAAGCTGACAGTTTACACGCATTATATAAATAACCACGAGCAAACCAAACCATGGTCTGGTTAGTCTAACAGGGACAGTGGCTTTTCATAGTAGGGACATGGTAGTTTCCTTAAATGGTCAACAGAAAGATTCAGGATAGTGTATAGCTCACTACAATAGAGATCAGTGCTGCCCTTTAGAAATATAATGCAAGCCACATATGTAGTTTTAAATCTTCTAGTAGCCACAATATGAAAATGAACAGTTACAATTAAATAATGTATTTTATTTATCCACAAAGATCCAAAATTGTCATTTCAACATGCAACAAATATAAAAATTATTAATGAGATATTTTACTTTCTCTTTTGTCACACTAAGTCTTCCAAATCCGGTGTGCATTTTATACTTACAGCATATCTCAATTCAGATGTTAAATTTTCAGTTAAATACTTGATCAGAATTTAGTTACATAAATCTTACACTTGAAAAAGTAGATTCATATACTCAAGGTCTTTCAAATATATTTAAAAATTTCCCAATAACTGAACTATCTGTTTTTAAATTTTAATTAAAAATAAAGAAAACTAAAAACTCAGCTGCTTACTCTCACAGATGGTTGACGGCCACCGTTCTGTACAGCACGACTGTCAACTATTAAGACAAGGAGATATTTCCTTATTTTTAACTCAAATTTCTAACTATTCAAAGTAGTTTAAAGATTAATAGAAACAACATGAGCTTGTGTGTGTGTGTGTGTGTGTGTGTGTGTGTGTGTGTGTGTATCTTCTCTACCAAAGATAAATGATGGGAAGAAGATATTGAGGTTTCGGATGAGAACTGGTTGTTTACTAATATCTTAATAGAACAAAGAAAAGTTTTTTCCAAGAGTTAAATGATCAATCTTCCTTATGTTTACAAAGCGAAAATGGCTATTCGGAAAATCTGAAGCTCACATGTATGTTGAATGTTTGCAAAATCATACCGTGTGAATCAGATACCTGTGTTACAGTCCTACACCTGTCACTGACAAGTTGTATAATCTTGGCCTTCTTGATTAATATCCCTGGGCCTCAATTTCATTATGTATAAAATGAGGAGCCAGAAGAAAGAAATTTCCTATATTCTCCTTTAACAATAAAGACCACAAGTATGATTTCTAGGCCAGAACCGTATTTTTGAGTTTTTAGAAATAATGTAGTTTACTATCAACTGAGAATCTTTGCCTTCTAAAAAAATTATTTAAAAAAAAAATCCATGTGCAAAAACAATATATTTGTGATTAATGATTATATGAAAATGCTTCACTAAATAAAAGTACTCAATTCTAAAAAATATCCTTTCAAATAGTCATTGAAATAAGAAATCTCTACTCAAACTTCACTTGGACTGTAGTGCACTGTCACTACCATCTGTCCCTTTTCTGCTGACACTGGCTGTTGGCTGAAGTTCTGTGTGTGGGATTTAAGAGGACTGCATTAGAGCAGACCGCCACCAAGGGACAGTGCTCAGGGCACTTTCTGCTTGCATCTCGGGTTTAGATTTGAGCCCATAAGTTCCAAGTAGTTTTCAAATTTTTCATAGTTTGTATATATTGTATAGTGAACCAAAGGCATATCAAACTTACCATATTCTGAAAGAAAAAGTATTCTTGAGGTAAAGCTGCATTAATTGGAAAGAACGGCACGGGAAAGCAAGATCTGCTTGCGCCTTCTTCATTTCTTTGCGGAGTTAAAAGAAGTGATAGAAAGTTAAGATTCCTACACACAAGTGTCCTTTTCTCTTAAAAAGAAAAAGACAGCTCTTTGTAATTAAAAAATAAACAGCTTCTCTAAGAGAGCTCAGTTAAGATTAATTAACTTCAAACTCACACAAATAATCAGTTATCATACTGATAACGTAGTGACATAGCAGTACCTTAAGTCTTACTAATTACTACGTATTGAAATCTCAATACTTAGAGTCATGTTTGGCTTCCTGATAGGAAAACGTTAACCAATGTTATAGTTGTATAAAGACAAAGAACACTTAGAAATGAAGAGAGCAAAGCAAGTCATTAATAATCACCAAGGGTACATTCAATTTTCTAGAGATATACAAAGTGAAAGAAAGGTAGAAATTTTCCTCAATTTATTTTTGAAGGTATCTTCACTGTTTGACAGTAAAAATTATGCTCCTTTCTAAATGGACTGTAAATCTTAACATGAACACATATTTGCTGATTTCTTCCACATATTAATTAAGATAATAAAAATTCCTAATTTAAAAACCATGGTGTCCCAAAGTTTCATTTCTAAGTGTAATATTTGCTTCTAGGGAGGTGTTCCATAAACTCCAAAGTTACCAGTACTGGCTAGATTCTATAGTTAGTCTTCATTAGTCTACTTGCTCCACAGTATTCCACAATTTTAATGCTAATACCACTATCCTTAGGACAGGAAGTGTGCTGTGCGGGAGAGAGAAATTAACACAGGCAGGTAGAAGCAATGATGAGGGCAGGAGGTGACAGGAGCAGTCACATGGAGAGGTGGAGATCCCATTTACAAGTGGTGAGACTAGTACCACAGAAGCCAGTGGAAGAGTAAATTTCATTAAATAAGGAATTAGACAAGTGTCAGTTGTTACAGAAGAGTAAACTGGATAAGCACCGAAGCCATTGAATTCTTGGTCACAAGGTTCCTGATAACCTTTAAAAGAGCAGCTTCCATATAACAATGAAGTTAAGAAGTGAATGGGAAGTAAAGATGTCAAGGATGAAACATTTGTCTGTGAGAGGAAGGGGAAAACTCTAACAGCCTGATTCAGAGACAGGATTCAGGGAGACCATAACATGTGTGGGGAAAGTGATGGTAAAGAAACAATATAAAAAATGCAATGAGGCTCTAGAGTGGGCAAGATATGGCCTCAGTAAGAGTTGGTGAGATCAGCGCCGTTATAAAAACAGCTGCAGATTCTCTAAAACCACTCTTTCCCGTGTGAATCTCAGGACCTGCATAGTTGTCTGCATAGAGGAATCATAAGTTAGAGTTATGAGTTAAATTGTGTCATTTCAAAATTTATATGGTGAAGTCCTAACGTCCAATACGTCTGAATGTGAGTTTATTTGGAAATAGGCTTGTTGCAGATGTAGTTAGTTCAGAGGAGGTCATGCTGGAGTAGGATGGGACCCTAATCCAACTGACCGGTGTCCTAATAAAAAGGGGAGAATTGGAGACAGATGCACGCAGGGAGAACACCGTATAAAGACGAAGGCAGAGATCTGCGATGCTTCTACAAGTCAAGCAAAATCAAAGATTGCCAACAAACCAGGAGGAGGTACGGAGAGGCATAGTGTGGATTCATTCTCATGGCCCTCAGAAGGAACTAGCTCTGCAGACATCCTAATCTTGGACTTCCAGCCTCCAGAAATGTGAAACAATGCATTTCTGTTGTTCACGCACTCTGTGGTACTTTGTTATAGCAGTCCTACCAAACTAACACAGGAAGTATCTGTTAAAAACAGAAGGTATAAAAGGTAATAAGAAGCACAAAAACTCATTTCCAAGGAAGACCAGTGAAAGACTCGGGCATAACACGCACACCATCTTTCTCCGCACATGACTTCTAGGACACGATAACCTCCTTCTTCCTTCATAATGTAACAAATGCTAGAAGAATACAGTACCACCGCTGAAGTGTAGCATTAGGGAATGTACACAACATTCTGACTTTATACCCTAGAACTTGTGATGACTTAGAGTCTATCAAACATAAGTAGAGAGCACAAGAGATATGCCATCTTCTAGTGCCTATCTAGTCTCTTCCTCCGCCCAAATCCTGGCAATAGCTTGTCCCTTCCTAGCTCCTGAGGAAAAAGAGGTATCTTTTCCCATCAGAAGAAGAGGGGAAGCTCTTATATTATGAGCTCATATATGGCTCAACTCATGGGTCTCTAGTGCTCCCCCCACAAGCAGTCAATCACTACTCCTTCTTGCTAACATTTGCTGAAAGTACTCACTGAATATTTGCTATGGGCCCAGTGCTTTAAATACCTTGGATTTATTTTAAAATTTGACTCTCACAATAACCTTTTGAGGTATTAGCCTCATTTTGGAGATGAGGGTACAGAGTGGTGAAGTAACTTGTTCAAAGTTGCACCATTAATAAAGTGGCAGAGACACAATTGAAATTCAAGCACTCTGACTGCAGCACCTACTTTCTTAATATCTGATGTCACTGCTATTTCACTGATATAGAAACGCCGGGGAGAGTGAAGATGTGCAGCACACTGTGTTTTATTTGGGGTGTAATACTTCTCCTAAAGATAAACCTGGGGAATTGCCAGTTCCAAGAGGCCGCTCTCCTATGCCTCAAAGGGCTGATATAATTGGCAGGGATGGGAGCTTCAGCTGTTGTTAGTTTACTTGAGAATATTCAGTTCTGCTGAGGAAGACAAGAAAACAAACAGGACGGATGAAACTCACAAGACATGTTTGGAGCAGACTTTAAGTGAGCTCGTTATTTATGAGTTAGTGATGAAACTGTGTTAGGGATAGAATAAGCAAGTGAGGTGGGAGATACAGGCAGAACTCATAATATATATTAAATATAGATAGTAAATAGGTTAGTATGCTGTAAGACTTGCCACAGATAGATAGATAGATAGATTCAATAGAAAATATGATGGAAAAAATAGCAGTGTTACTTACAGATAGAGAGGGGAGGCAGTATCAAGTCCAGATCAAACCACCTCCGGGCTAACTTTTGCTTTGCTCTGCCTAAGAAACTCAGATAAAATCTATGGGCATCTAGCCAACTAACCAGCAAGATACTTCTGTGGCCAGGTGTATTTGCCCCTATGTCTCTTTGAGAGCAAGCAAGTGAGGTTAGCTCCAGGAGCTTTCCAGCTGAATGGACAGCCTTACCCAAACCTCAGCTCTAGGCCTTATGACCACCCTATCACTGGGGAAGACTGAGGAAGTGGAGAGAGAGACAGGGCAGTGAATGTTGGCATAACCAGAACTCGGCTAGCATGGCCCTTCTGCCCTCTTGTACCCTATCCTAAGTATGCTAGACTATCCGGTATCTTTCCTCTTACTTTTCACTGTATCTTTTAAATCGGCTTAATAAACGGTGTGATTCGAGCATCTTAATTTGGTTTTGGAGCTTTTTTCCACAACCTCTGGGACAATTTGCCTGGAATGCTACAATCGCATTAAGAAATCAGCCTATACAAAATTTTAGAATATTTTGAAAATGACCATAGAGAAGTTCTAAAAAAAATAGTAAAATAAATAATAGAATGGCTTAATGTCAGAACGCTTAATTTCAGGCCCAGCACTATCACTTTTTCATCTTTGTGACCTTGGAAATTAGTTAATTTTTTCATCTTCACTTATTCAAATATAAAACGTGCATAACAGTGTCTCTATGATCCATCACAATGAGACCCTGGATGCTTAAACGACTTAACAGCTATGAAAAGCATATGGTAAACTATAAAGAACACTACACATACAAATCTCTCCCACTTACTGCTGAAAATATTAAGACTGAACTTTAAATGAGAATATTTTCTGTTGCTTTTCATGGTTTCAGAAAAATGAATTCCTTAATTTTATCCTATGGCTAAATAGTAAGGTTTTACAACAGTCCAGAATATATAAAAACTCTTCCTGGCATAAGAACATATTTATTTGCTTTAGTTTTAGGAAAAAATATTTTTAATTACCTGTAGCTGTGTGAATTTATCTTCACACAGCTCTCAAAACTTTGGTTAGCAGGTTCGGAAGAGCGAGAACTCCCTTTAAAAGAAAGAGAATAACAGATTACTTCATGATATAGTATTTTGGGGTTCTCACATTAAACCATAAAAAAAACTCCAAACCCAAAAGAACACAGTATTGATTAAAATTCCATACTCATAAGAGTCATGAATCTGTCTTTGATCTCTCAAGTAATATTTACAGATTTTTTACATCATATAGATAACTGAATTATAATCAAGCTTTATCCAAAGCAATGAATGTACAGAAATATTATACTGACAAGGGACCATATACGATAAGGGACTTATAGAAGACAAAATCAGTGCTATTTGCCTCCTGTGTAGAAGGCCTGAGTTCTCTAAACTGCACTGACAAAAGCCAGCACACTCAGAGAGGATGCTGAGCAGCCGGCTAGGGAAGTCTCAGAACATAATGTCCCGGCCACTCTACCAGCCTGGATGAGTTAACTGGACAGTGCCTGAGAGCACAAGGCAGCCAATTTTCTTTCCAAAGACATTAAAAAAAAAATGAAACGCAAAGAGAAGCATATTTCTTTGCAACGAGGCAGTGTTTCGTTATTATTTATTTCTAGTAGAGCAAGAGGAATAAAAAACAAAGAAGGGATACACCAATAAGCCTGAATCATTTGGGAGAGGGAGGCAACACAAGCCTCGCCTCCCTCAGCCCCTTAAAATGTGAAAGGGCCAGCATAACAGTACAATGTTCTCCGGGCATCTCATCAAAGGTGATCAGTTCCTGACGCGTGTGCAGGAGAAGGCATTGGAGGCCATTCACGCCAGGAAGCTCTCCTCCACCACCATTAAGGGTCACACTGCAGCTGCCTTTGGCCAGCTGCTCTTACAGGGGTGAAGATCCAGGGCCACATGTATTACATGACAAGAAGAACAGCAAATAGCCCTGCTATATAAAAGCTAGAATTGTGTCCCCCCAGTTCACTTAGATTTGCTTAATTTATAACAGCCAATAGCAACTATCATAGGTACTTGCTGGCTGATACTAAAATAGAACATTTAAAATTTTAACATAGAAGAGATGCTATAGAGTTGGCAGTGTAGTTGACAAGACTAATAACTTATATACCATTAGGAATTAGACGTGTTCTGGGAAGATTTAATAGAAACCACAGGGGCACTTTTCTGGTCTAATATAGAAAACAGAATGCTTACACCTCTGTGAACACCACCACCACCAAAACACACTTGGAAGATTCATCAGTGACGGGACCTACCAAATCGATACTGCACGTTAATGGGTCTTCCATATAAACGAATTCCATTCAGCAAAGCTATGGCATAAGACACCGATTCTGGGTGTTTAAAGCAGACAAATCCAAAAGACTTCGGCTTTCCTTCTCTGTCTTTGCATAGAGTAACTTTGGTTAATGGCCCAGCCTAGAAGAAACTTAAAAATTATTTTCTCATAAATCTAAAGATTTTTTTACACTCAGACAAATCAAGTATATTCAACTTTAGACTAAAAAAATCCGTTAGCAATAATAGCTTTATGTAGCTCTGCTAAGAATGCATTCTCCTAACAATAAATATTATACTTTATCACACTTTCTTGGTATTTTCTGGCTCATCAAGAAACATTCCTGCTGTTAAGAATAGGAAATTCTAGGCGATCATTACAAATCTTAAAAGGAAAGACTTATTACTCTTCTGTTAGGCTTAACAAAACAACTTAAAGAGCACTTAAATCCAAGATTAAAATACTACTTTGTCTCCATACATATTAATAGTGTATAACTCAAAAATAAATTGAAATGACAAAGCCAATGTTGGTTATCATAAAAAAAAACTGGTAACATTATATCACAGTCTAACTCTTTTTTCTGTCAAGAAATGTTGTAATATGTTTAAAACTTTTAAGTGGGCACATTATTTATAATAGTGAAAAGTTAGAAAGGCTCTAAATCCAACTGGAGAATATTATTCCATAGTATCTTATTAAAACAGAAGAAAATAAGGTTGCATCAATAATTAGCAATAAGAGTAAAAAAGCAGAGTCAAATATTATAAAAAAGCGTTAATTACAAATAAGAAAAAATTTGCATCTCTGTCATGAAAATGATCAGAGGAGGCACTCAGAAAGACCTATAAACAGGGGCCGACCTGATGGCGCAGCGGTTAAGTGCACATGTTCCACTTCAGCAGCCCCGGGTTCACCGATTCAGATCCCGGGTGCGGACGTGGCACTGTTTGGCTGTGGTAGGTGTCCCATGTATAAAGTAGAGGAAGATGGGCATAGATGTTAGCTCAGGGCCAGTCTTCCTCAGCAAAAAGAGGAGGATTGGCAGCAGTTAGCTCAGGGCTAATCTTCCTCAAAAAAAAAAAAAAAAACAACCTATAAACAGCTAAGATTTAATGGTGAGCGGCTCATACTTTTTAATTGTACAATCATCAGAGATTGATTGTTTTTCTCTGTAGAGTTGGATAAGTATATAAAGAAATTGCTTTAATCTAAGGAAAAACGCTAATTCTCATCTTTAAAATGATGCTGTATTTTAGGATTCAGTCTTGCTCTTTTCATTCTCTGCTTTCCCAGGGACTAGCTCAAAGACCACTTCATCAACAAATCTATTTTTCCGACTCACGCCTCTTTCATGGAGACAGTCGCCTAGAGATCTCCCTGTGACTGTACTTCAGACTCAACATACTTGAAACTGAATTCGCTATCTTTCCCCTCGAAATCTCTACTCCAGTATTCCTTAGTTAAAAGCACAGATATGAAACCTTACTTTCTCACTTCAAAGGATAATCAGAAACTTGAAAGAAACTAGTAAAAGGATAAATTCACAGTAGTAAAAGAAAACCAATTTTAATCAGTACTTTTCCACTACTGATATTAAATACATCAAATCCCAAAGGGAAAGAATATGCTTAAATGCTTTGAATTTTACAAATTCAAAGATATGCCAAAGCATTTTTAATGATGAAATTCAACAAGGAGCATTGCTTCTGGCAACAAGCACATCATCTTCTAGTCTTTTTAAAATCAGAATGAAACACACAGTGTTGCAGTTGTCGAGATCTGCTAGGTTTTGCTGGGCTGAAGCCTTTCTAAAAGATGCCTCATTTTAGCAGATCCTTCCAGAATATACAAGAACCTAGGAAAAAATTAAAACATATGCTTGGTTGCCTGATCTGTTAAACGAGATGAACATTTTGTTTAGGTAGAAATTATAAAAAATGAGAAGATAATACATATATAGTCTTGTGGATCCTTCCACCTGACACAGATCCAGTTCCTATGGACTAGAAATAACGCATGTGCGTGGGGGTCTTCAAGCCTATACCCACACCCCTTAGTAAACCCCCTGCCCCCAGCCTTTTTGGAAGCTAGACATGAAAGAATTCTTCTGGAGAAAAAGAACTGTGAGTTTGTTTCTTTCTTTCTTTTTCCCTTCCTTTTTTTTTTCTTAAAAAAAAAAGTGACATGATAAATTTCAAATGATATTGAGGAAAAATAACTATAGGAAAAGACAACTATCAGAGCAGATGAAAAGAGCAAGTTTAAAAAGATGGCAAATTAGGCGAATAAGCATAAAAGCCTTAAAATCAACAATATTTTCAAATAAAAAGTTTTATGTCCAGAAAAGGAAATCATATTCCTGGAGGAAATTCCTTCTATCAAACTGTTTGTATCTATAATTAAAAGAGGAGTGATTTAGTTTCAGAGACAAAGTTTGGGCCTTTCCAATAGTAAATAAAGAACCTTTTCACTGCTTGTACTCATACTTAATCCTGGAAATTTACCTTTGCTACTTTCTCCCTTGAAACTTGCCCTTATTCTGATAGGAGAAAGTCACTCTTTCTTGATTTCTCTTGATGTTAGTGTTAGTATTACTAATTATTAGTAATTATTAGTAATTAGTAATACTAATACAAATAGTAGTGCTATTAGTAGAAGCAGCAGCATCGAACACTTAGTAAGTGCCAAGCTCAGTTCTAACTGTTTTAGCTGGATTAGTTTATTTAATCTTCACACCACATCATATTGTAGAAACTATTACTCCTATTTGATATGTGAGGAAACTGAGGCATCGAGATATTCATTTACTTGCCCAAAGTCACAGTGCTGACATGAGAGCTCCACACTCTAAACATTTTCAATATACTACTATCCCTCTCTTTTGTAGATTATCCTAACGCATGGTAATTAATTTAAAATTTCCCATTTTAGAAAGATCGAAGGCTGTCTCTTACATTTGTATGCCCAGCACCTTACTTAGTGTTTGCCATGTCATTCTGAGTCATTAAACGTTTAGAGGAACGGCTGAATGAGTATGTCTCTAGCAAGTGAGACCTAGATGTATACAATGGGTGAGTGCTTACAGGAGACAGGATGCTTCATCCTGGAGGGACCAGGTCCGAAAACTTTCCCGAGGGTCCTCTTGGTATGAAATGAAAGGACTTGGTCAGGGAATCAATTGGTCACAGTCACGATTTGGCTGCCCCAATCATCTCAAACCTCATTTATCAGACTGGAGTAAAAACATTCGCCACATAAAAGGGCTTGGGGGAGTAAGTAACGAACGTATAGGGAAACACTTAAAAATCTGTACCTTTCATTTCACGGGATGTAAGACGTGAGAGTGCTTATTACCTGAAGGAAGACAGTGACAGGGCTGTTTTTTTCTTCCTAGCACACCCAAGGCCCAGGCAGCCTCCGCGGAGCCCTCACTCAGGGCTGGGGGTTGGGGGAATCCCAGTCACTCTGCACCCCCAGGACTCTGCAGTGGGGATGGGGATGGCGAACACGCTACGGCACCTTACTACCCAGCCGCACACCTGGAGACAGGTGCGCCAACGCGGAAATAAATTAAAACCCAGACAGAGGATGGGGCGCGAAGGGGGCCGGGCTCCGGTGGTCCAGGTGCGCCCCGCCCCTCCGGTGATCTCCCGGCTCGACGCGCACCGCCCCTCTGCTGCCCCTTCCCCGCCGATGGTACCTGAAGGAACAGCTCGTAAAGAATCTCTTCCCGCACACGGGCCTCTAAATTCCCCACAAATACCGTCCTGTCGGCCTCCTCCTGAGCAGGGAACATCCCTCCGATGTCGGCCCGAGAATGGAGGAGGCGCCGAGACCCCGCCCCCTCTCGCCGCTTTACTGCGCCGCCGGGGCCAGGGGGCGGGGCCGGCGACGAGGACGCGCGCGCCGGGGCGGAGCGAAGCTGCGAGGCCACGCCCCCGGCGCCCCGCGGGGACCACCCACGGCGCCTCCTGCCCAGGTTCCAGCGGGACCGTGGGAGAGGAAGAAAGAGGCTGAGAAAAATTAGTGTGCCAGGGCCTTTGCCCTCTTCCTTGTGGAGTGGCCTCCGTTTTCCCGGGCACGACATTATTAATTGATTCTCGACTTACTCGTCCAACATTTTAAATAAAATGTTTATAGAAATGATTTAAGACATACTAACTGCATTACCGAAGCTGCAGGCTAATGAGGGGAAGATTAATTTCTTTGTTTCCAAAGAGTCAATGAATAAATAATTAGGATTTTACAATTATATTCTTTATAAAATAGTTTTTGAAAGAATGAATGCGTGCATGCGTGGATCTGGGTACACAGAGTACTAGAATTGAAGTTTACTTACCTAGGAAGCGCTCCTGGAGAGGTCTTTGAAAATGGCCACGGAGGTTTTTGGTGGACTCCAGAAGGCGTGTGAACTTGAGAAAACAGCCTACACCAAGGAATACTAGAAAAGGTATAGCAAATTTTGTGAATTCTGGAGCCAGAATTCTTGAGGATGGCTGCTGGGCCCTTGTAGCAGGATCTAGTATTTGTACTGTGTATCAAGGGCTGTACTTTGTACACTGCGTACCAGGGTGAAGAATTGATTTTTACCTGAGGAGGGTTAAAAGAAAAGAATCCTAAAAACGATCAAGATAATTAAAAGAAAGAGGGAAGAAAATTTATCAGAAACTCAGTACTTTGATAAATCAACTGTTAATTTGGCCTCCTTTCTGAAGATACTGTATATCTATATAGGACCCTGAAAACGTCCTGCAAATATCATACAAGTAATCAAGACACCGTTTTGCCTTGAGGTAGGCGTGGTGATAATTCATTTTGAATTGAAGAGGCATGCTTTCCTTGATTGGTGGACCAAAAATAATCTTTTCTAATGAAAACGGACACGTCTTTGGAACCCGGATTTCTAATTGAACTATGACATTGCTTAATTTTTTGACCTTAAATAAGTAATTTCATTTTTTGGAATTCAAGTCCTATTTCTTAAGGGATGGATGGGACTTACATAATTAGTTCATTTAATAGGTGTTTGTTCAGTGCTTACTGTGTGCCAGGCGCTATCTAATCCTTGGGAAGCAAAGGTCAGTATAAAAACTGCCCTCCGAAAGCTTACAGAATAATGAGAAAGACTGTCTATACCTATAAATACAAAATAATGTGTCAGTAATTTCAGTAGTCACTTTCACCTGATATATCATGTCTGCTAAGTCCTGTCTCTGTTTTTTCTTCTTTCCTCTGTCATCAATGTTGTTGTAGGGTAGAAGGGAGTTAAAGAAACTAGCACACTGCAGGCATGTAACAAATATATGTTGATATGGATACCTGCGAGTCTCTATTATGTGTAGATCTATTGATTTTTTAAATTCATTTACCACATAAATCTTATCCAAACCAACATATTTCCTCTTGAATTTCCTCTTAAGACACTGCTTATGTGGGAGATATATCTTCAGGTTCATTGTAAAATATGCAATGCGTATATATGACTGTGAATGTTATAAACCTTTAACTATATTTGTGAATAATTAATGATCTTATCTTGATATATTGAAATTTATGTCATTCTTTGTCTACGAATGTGTATGGTTTTGGAGTTCTTATCACATCCTCTTTTCATTTGGCAGTACATACGTTTATGGTACTTATAATTCTAGAGTACTTATTTAATGTTATTAGCTCTGAAAGTCAGCTCAGGCTGTTAGCTGTTTGTTCATAACTTGACCTCAATATATCATTTTTCTAATGTAAGCATACTGTATTTCCTAACTCATATTGGAGGCATGCATGGTAAGAAACCCAGCAGTAGCTAAAAAATAATTCACTTTACTCTCAGCATTTACTAGACCGTTAGTCACACTTAAGGTTTAATGGGTTAAATGTATGAACACTGTATAAGATTAGCCTTTCTTCACTCATATCAGAATGTCTTATACCCCTAACTATATGAAGACATCAAAAATGAAAATGTTTATATATAAATATCTGTATATATAATATATAAAACTATAAACTATGTTTATGTATAGATATATATTTTAAATATGTATGTATATAACAAGAACGCCTTTCTCCCCTTCTTTGCGCAGCTGGCTCTTACTCTCTCTGTAGCTCAGCCCGGGAGCATCTCCCGCAAGGCTTCACTGAACTCTGCACCCTAGATTAGCTGGCTGCCCCACCTGTGTGATTCCATAGTTTCCTAGATGTACCTTTTTCAAGCAAGCCCTACTCACTGTGAAGTACTACGGGGTAAATATATTTTAGTACCTGGGGCAATCCCTGACTCATCTGTGAATGTGTAATAAATAGTTGTTGAAATAATACGGTTTGAATAAGCGAATGTCTCTACTTTGTATGTCCAACAACTAAGTTATGCCTGGAAATCAGTGGATGCTTAATAAAACTTACATACATGAATGAACAAATGAGTGAATAAATGAATGGAGAAAGTTGGTAAATTAGTGTTAAGGGACTCCAGTGGATGCTTTTTTAAAAAGTGACCTTACTTGTCCTCATTATTTTTCTTACCCTCATTTTGTCTTTATTCTGATTTTCCTAACCATAGTTGTCTCAATTAAATATAGATTCTTTGCTGTTTTACTTTTATTAGATGTTTATTATAAAGAAATATTTTTAATATTTAGGGAAATAAATAAGAAAGTGAAAATCACCAATAAGTCTATGATGCAGAGATAAACATTTGGAGGAAAATCTTCCCAACTTTGACCTATGCATATATACATAAAACATATCTTAGGAAAGTAAACCTTACTGTGCATATTGCTTTTTAGCTTACCTTTTCTCCTCTAAAACCATGTAATGGAGACTTTCTACACCAATAAATATTGATTTATCTACATCCTTAATTTTCATCCACAGCTGTACATAATTAGCCTAATCCCCCATGATTAGCCATTTTCATTGTTTCCATTTTTTGGCTGTTATAAACATGCTGAAATAAACATCCTTGCTTATATGTCTTTGTGCGTGTGTTAGTATTTCTGTAGGAAAGTATCTTGGATGTTTAATTGCTGAGTCAAAGGGTAAAATCATTAAACATTTTGATATATATTGCTAAATCATACAAAAAGGTTGTGCCAAAATATATTCTGATAAAACATGACTCCCCATGTCAATAAACACTCCTAAGCTCCTCTTATAATTGCCTGTAAAGTGCCTAGAAGCATGGCTGGTGCATGGGGCTCAATCCATGTTATGTCTTTATCACCATCATCCTCATTGTCACTTTTATATTATTGTTATAGTGTATGCATAGCTGTAAGCTACTTAAAATCATTTTTTATATACAAAGAAGTCTAAATAAGTGCATAAATAAATATTGTTTGCTGAACTATAGGCGTTTTTTTGTGTTTTTATTTTGGTGAGGAAGATTTGGTGAGGTCTCTGAGCTACCATCTGTGCCAATTTTCCTCTATTTGTGGGATGTATGTGGGATGCTGCACAGCATGGCTTGATGAGTGGTATGTATGTCTGCACCCAGGATCCGAACCCGTGAACCCCGGTGCCACCGAAGGAGAGTGCATGAACTTAACCACCATGCTACTGGCTTGGCCCCTATAGGCATTTTATATAATATTTTATCATTCCTCAATATTTGGCTACTTAATGCAATAACATTAATAATTCCAACTTTATCACTATTGACAGTAAGAAAAAAATGAAAATGAAATGTAATTTCATATTTTGCAACTCTGCTATGTATTGTACTGTCTTAAATTTGAAGTTGATATTCTCAATATGAGCTCTTTAGAACAGTAAAGATGAAAATAATGTGCAAGATTCATATTACAGTGTCACATCAAAAGCACACAGCAAAAGAAAAATTATATGTTAAATAGGAAAGACATCTTTTAATTTGAGTATGAACTTAAGAAGACTCTCTTTTAACATGTAAGATGATTGATTATATTATTTTTCTTCCCACGTTCTGAAATGATGTGGTTTATTGTTATCTTTGTTAGAGGAGTGTAGTTGTTACAACTAAATGATGTGGAAGGATCTAGGCTATTTGGTGGTCTCCAGCCAAAACGTAGTGTTGACACCGTTTTAAGAATGAAGTCTCACATAAACTCTCGAGAGTTCAAACAGATCAAAATGATGAGAGGTTTCATCAGCAGTTAAATGTTTCATGATTTTTAAATGAATACTTCATTTCGTTTGTGGATCCTCTGAAGTAACTCCCCAGACCTCAGACTAATTTCTGCTGGTTGATGATGTAAATTAAACAGATCTGTTCTTAAAATATCTTTGGATATTTACAAAGACTTGAATTTCCAAAAAACAAATTTAATTTTTTAACTATAATGCATGTACTCAGAAAAATTTTCTATTTTCCTTGCCTGCTATGTCCATTGCTTGAAGGAAAATGAGGGAAACATTAAGTAAATGTGTAAAAAGAAAACCTATAATAATTTAAAAATATTTGTTATATTCAAAACAAAAATATTTTTGATTTTCAACTTGTAGGTCTCAAGGGACAGGCTAGAATTTTGAGTTTTAAAATAGCCACTGAGTTTGAGTTGCAAAATGACATAAGCATGCAAAGGCTGTGTTTTATACTTGACAGCTTGATGGATATGGATTTCATTATTGATTTTATGGTGCATAAAGACAACTTAGTTTGTTTCAAAATGAACGTAAACCACAACTTTTTCTAACTCTTTCCATTTCTAGCATTTTCTAACATCACATTTGCTCTAGGCTTTCAACCAACATATTCTTCATGACCACTTCTGACATCCTGAGGTTAAGAGGAATAAAAGAAAGATAGAATTAGCTTTTTCTTTCCCTTAACTTCAGCTTGTGTAGCTGAATGTTTGTGACTTATTACAGAGTCTTTGACTTAAAAATCCTTCTCACAGCCACAAACTAAATGGGAGAAAACGAACTACCTCACCTTTCAACAAACAGGGAGGAGCAAAAGGTCAAAGACCTTTTGCATCAAAACCTACTGGACTGTGACAATCTTACCAGAGAGAAACCTTAAGGAATTTCAGTATTTCTTTTTTGGTGAATCTGAGTGCTTCTTTTACTTTTATCAGATTCCAAATGAGAGTATACATTTTTCTCTGTTTGATATGCTGGGCAAGATCTGGTAAGAACTTAATAATTTGATTTATCATAAAAGATTGTGCATAAAGTAATCAGTCTGGTCTGCATTCTGGGATGAAGAATACTATGACACTGTTATCTGAAAAAATATATACTATGAGTACAGGGGCTAATTACATCAAAAAGATTATTATGAAGAAAGATAGTGTATATATGTATGTGTGTGTCTGTTTGGTAAATGGTATATTCTGTATTTTATTAGCTTTTCAGATAAATAGTAACTAAAAAACCTTTTACAAGGAAATGTAAATAGAAAACAAATAGGCATATTCAAGAGAAAGAATAATTCAATAATAAATTAATTCAGTATTTGAAAATCATGACTTAATAAACATCTTGTTTCAGTTTCATTTGTTCAAATAACCTTACTTTTGAGGAACATTTTTATGTAGGTCACTTGTCAATTGCAAAGCAAACAAGTAAGCATTACCATGACTTTCTCTTTTTTTTGTCCTATTATGCTAAGTCATAAGAAAAGCCAAAACTGGTTTATGGTAATAAAGTAGAACTTTATTCTCCTGGTTTACTCGTGTGTGGTAATAAAGTTTGCTAATTTTAGTGATATCATTTACTACTTTGTGGTAATAAAGTAGAACTTCTTGTTCTATTTTATGATAATAAGAAAAGTAATAAATTTAAAATTCACCATGAGTAGTTTCCTCGGGGGATTTTGCAAAAGCAGATCGTTTTCTTGTTTTAAATTTCTCTTTTAAAAAATTCTTGAATGTATGCTTGAATAACCTTAAAATATCAACTAGAAATTCAAATTATTTCGTGTTTCTTTTCAATTAGATAGTTGAACTAATCATAATTCTGGAAATGTTTGAGTTTTATATTCAAGTACAGAATCTAAATGGTACTAATATACAGTTTATGATTTATATTTTATAATTTAGTTATTTTGGAATAATTTTGATATGAATATCATTTATATTTGGAGGTTTCTTGATAGACATTTTCTGTTTGTGTAACGTATATAATAGTGACACCTTAATTTGAAAGTCAGAGAAATTTGAAGTCTAGGCCCCTAACCTTTGTGTCGTATCATAGTTGACATCATTTTACATCATCTTAATATCATAGTTTATACTACAAACTTATGTGGCAGACTTTCTGAGGTTATTGTTTTGATTAGTAGTTAGGCAGTTGCCTAAATTTTCAGTTGGGAAAACTCAGATATAATTACTAAGTATGTTTTTATCTCTGTTGACCAAAGTAGAATATCAGACCTTTTAGATAAAAATGACAGTAAATAGAAAATAAGGAAATTAAAGATTTGGTGAATCTCAAAATCATTCTTAACCAGTGCGAACTCTTATGCTTTCTCTTGTTTTCCTTGAATTCCCAGCTGCCTAGGAAATTTTCTTGAATTTTCAGTAATTTATTTCATATAGGTATGTTTTATTCAAATTATACATGCTCCTCCGTTCTCCGCTAGAGATTCTAATATATGTAACTGGAGGGCATGTTTCATACTCCTCAGTGTGAAAGGTATTACATGATTGTATCTGCCTTCAAAAAAGGAAAAACTTTCTGCAAAACAGATTAGTCAGATGTTTTTAAAATTTTTAAGTAGAATAAAATGGGAGCGGAGAGGTGGCTGAACAAACTGTATACAAATCTATATCGATATGCATATATATTCCAATAATATGCATTTATATTCTTAGTATGGTTTCTAATTCATAGCAACTGCTTAACAGCAGTTGTGGTTATTGCAGTTATAATTATAGGAAGAGTCAGCAAATATTTCCGTAAAGGGCTGGATAGTAAATATTTCAGGCTTTGAGGGCTGTACAACCTCTGTTGCATCTATTCAGCTCTGCCATCATAGCATGAAGCAGCCACAGACAATTAGTAAACAAATGAGTGAGGCTGTGTTCTAATAAAAATTTATTTATGGACATTAAAATTTTAATTTATTATAATTGTAACGTGTCACAAAGTAGTATTATTTTTATGTTTTTCAACCACTTAAAATGTAAAACCCATTCTTAGCTTGCCAGCCAGATTTAGCCCACAGGCCATAATTTGTCAATTCCTGTGTTTGGGGAAACTAGATGAGATGTTAAAGATAGATTAATTCATCTTTTTCATTTCACAGTTGAGGAAAGTGAAATTCTGAAAAATGGAGTCATTTTTCTAAGATGATAGAACTAACAATATGTGATATAGTACACCTGGGAATCTTGTTTAGAATGCAGATGCTTATCTGTAGACTGGAAGTGATTCTGTAAATCTAATACACTCCCAGGTGATACTCATGGGTATGTACACAACACTTTGAGGGGTAAGAGGATAGGAAGTTATAGAACTTTACATAGTAGGCTGTTTGTAGGGCAATGATCTTTCTAAAACCCATGGAATTATGAGTTTACAGCCTCAATAAATTCATCGTGATTTTCCTCTAAATAGTCTAAAAATCTTTCTGATGTAATTAGTAATTTATTTCTCTTGATTTACTAAAATCAGATGCACACAAGCAACTTTAATTTATTGTGCCAAAGTTTGTTTATTATAAGGGCGACATGAAGGAACACAAAATTTGCAGTTAAAAGACCCAGATTCAAGTCCTGATGGCTTGTTATCCTAGGCCAAATCGTTTAACCTCCCTGAACCCGTTTCCTTATTTTTAATTGGAAATAAAAGTCATAATACTATTTGCATTGTGAAGTTCAAAGGAGATAACATATATGTGCAATTTGGACAATTATAAGGCAACATAAATTAGGTTAGAATAAATCAGTGTTTTCTTCCATGTGCATTTTCTCAGATAATTTCCAGATGGAGAGCTTCAGCATGTGTGGCCCATGGACAGTCTGTACCAGAATCCTCTGGATTATGCACTGACTAAGTTGCAAGGCAGAGTAACTTCTCTCAGCAGCTTACCAAGTATGAAAATAGGTTTGAAATGAAAGAATAACATGAGTTAGAATAATATGAATCATAGGGACCATTTGTTTCAACTCCTTCCCTTTAAAGAGATCAGGGCTCAGAGATGAGAAAGAATTGGCTCAGAGGCACAAGAGATGTTTGAGAGAGGATAGAGGGACTTGGGTCTCAATTGTCCATGTTCAGGGCACTGTCCAGGGCTCTGGACTCTGTCCATTTTGATCTCCTTGTCTTCTTCACAGCCATTGTCACTAGAATGGAAATGTATTCCAGAGATACAGCTGAACAACTTGGAATGATTAGTCCTCACTTCACCATATGTCTTTGGTATTTTTAACAATTTTACTGCTTCTATAATTTGAAACCTTAGATTGTCAGAGAGTCATTATCTTCCTACGTATTTGGCAATAAAATTCAACATTGTGCTCCTGCTACTGAATTTCTAATCACAATCGAGTTACTTAGTCTAGTCCTCAGAACTTCAATTTGTTAATTTTTTAAACAAGGTTTTAAAAAGTCAACACTTATCTGTTTTAGATATCTTCATCTTTTGCTGGTGACAATATTTTTTGCTATTATTTTTTAATTAACTGGTCTATTTAAACCACTTTTTCCTCATTATAAAACTAGTAAATGAGTATTTCAGATCTAGAACACTCAGAAAATATTAAAATGCAGAAAATATAAAACACAGCAAAATATAGAAAAATGGAGAAAAAATCTACTCTGATAATACCATCTCCACAAACAACAATTAAGGCATTTGTTTATTTCTTACCAGTTCTATTACAGTAAATATGTGAGTATGCATGTGCACAAATGTGTGTATGTGTTTATAGTGTAGTGTATATATATTATATTTTATAGGTAAAATTAGGGACTATATATGTATATATATGGATTATATAGATTTCTTTTTTTTCTTCCCCTTTTTCCTTGAGGAAGATTGTTGCTGAGCTAAAATCTGTGCCAATCTTCCTCTATTTTCTGTGGGATGCTGCCACAGTGTGGCTTGACGAGTGGTGCTACATCCATGCTCAGGATCCAAACCTGTGAACCCCGGGGTGCTGAAGCAGAGCTCACAAACTTAAGCACTACGCTACTGGGCTGGCCCCTATATAGATTTCTTTATTGCTGCATAGAGTCCCCATTTTATGAAGGCACCATAATTTATTTTTCTAGTCTCTCATCACCATATATTTAGTTGATTCCTAAATAATCACTTTTTAAAACATTTTGTATTTTTTTTTACCGGGAAAGATTCACCCTGAGCTAACATCTTTTACTCTTTTTTTTTTTTCCCTCTTTTTTTTTTCCTTCCCAAAGCCCCAGTACATAGTTGTATTTTCTAGGTGTAAGTCCTTCTAGTTCTTCTGTGTGAGCCACCACCACCTCATGGCTACTGACAGACGAGTGGTGTGGTTCAGTGCCTGGGAACGGAACCTGGGCCACTGAAGTGGAGCATGCTCAACTTCAAGCACTAGGTCATCAGTGTTAGCTCCCTAAGTAATCACTTTTTAAAATCCTGTGATATACATTGGTGTTAATGGTCAATGGGTATAATGGTAAAAATGATATGGTAATATTATTTTAATTGATCTTCATTTGATTTTAAGAAGGTTGAGCACATTTTAATATGTTTATGAGCCATTTGAATATTTTATTTTGTAAAATATCTGTTTATATCTCTCACTTGGTGTTCAATTGGGGTATTCTTTTTCTTCATTTATAGTTCTTTATATGTAAGTATATTAATTCCTTTCCTACCTTATATTGAAAATATTTCCCTAGTTTATTTATTTTTGTCTTTTGGCTGGTTTATGGTGTTTATGTACAGAAGTTTTAAATTTATGTGCTGTGAAATCTATTGGTCTCATACTTTATGGTTTCTTCCTTTGTTTTTATGCTAAAAAGTCATACCTCAATCTGAGATCATGTACATATTGACTGCATTCTTCTTCCATTTCATATAATTTTATTTTTTCATGGAATGTTTTAATATAACCAGAATCAAGTAATTATCCTAGCCATTGTCTATTTAAAAATCCATTACCTTTGACTACTTTGAGTTGCCGTAGTTATCAAGAGTAGTATAATATATTTTTGGGTGTTCCCATTCTGTTGCATTAATCTATCTTGACTCAGTTTCACAGGCCTCTTTTTACTCAATTTATAATATAAACATAATTTTAACTGTCTTTACAATATTATTCATTTCTCTTGGGTACTTTCTCCTTTCCCCAAGACATCTCATCAACTGAGATATAAAACGTTTTCTGCATCCCAAAAATCTTTCCAATTAATCCCCTTACCACCTCTGGTTATATACAATCCTGATCTACTTTCTGACACTGGATTAGATATCCTTTTCTAGAATTTCATATAAATAGAATTAAAAAATATGTACCTTTTTATTTCTGGAATCTTTTTCTCAGCATAACATTTTTGAGATTCATCGAAGTTGTTTAAGCTGCTTATTCCTTTTTATTTCTGGGTAGTATTACATCATATAGATCCACCTACCACAATTTGTTTTATCTATACTCCTCTTGATTGACATGTAGGATCTTTCCAATTTGGGGTCTTTATGAAAAGAACTAGGAAGTTGTTATACATATAACATGTGGACAAATGTTTTCATGTATCATGGGTAAACGACTAGAAGTGAATTTTGGGGGTCATATAAATGCATATTTAACACTGTAAGAAACTACCAAACTTTTCCAAAGTATTATATCAGTCTGTCATTTCCCTCAGCAATGTAGGATACTTGAACTTGTTTTACATCCTCACCAATGCTTGGTTCTTTCAGTCTTTTTCATTTAGCTATTCTAGTGATTGTGTAGTGGTCTATTATTTTGGTTCAATTTACATTTTCCTGATGACTAATGATGTTAAGCATCATTCTTGAGCTTATTGGCCATTATATCATCTCTTGTGAAGTGTCTTCAATTCTTTTTCCAATTTTTAAAAATCAAGTTGTCTTCCTGTTTTACATATATATGTGTGTATGCACACACGTACAACACACACACATATTCTGGATACAGGTACTTTTTCAGATGCACATATTGCAAACCTGCATATTCATATTCTTAGCAGTGTTATTTTAGGAACAGACATGCTTCATTATGACAATTTTCAATTTATCATTTTTTCTTTTGTTTCATGCTTACTGTATCTTATCTGAAAAATCTTTGCTTACTTCAACATTGTTAATGTTTTTTCTCAATATTTCATACACATAGCCTGTTACCTGCCAGGGAACAAAGCCAATCAAAACAAGCAGAGCTGAAAGAATGAGAGAAAGAAAGGATGAATCTAAGTTCTCTTTTAATCTAGATGTAGTTTAGCTCCATTACAACTAAGTCTGACTCTTCTAGGGTCTCTACTGAATGTCTCTGATGTTCATTAGGGTCTTCCTACACTGGCTAGTTGGAGCTTCAGTGTCTCCCAGTACATTGTGACCTTTGGGATTATTCAGCTCACAGCTTTTTGTGGAGTTTCACCCTAGGCATGCCTAGGTTTGTACCCAGCGACAAACTAAGAGTCCCATCTGTAAATTTCGGAGCTCTGCTTCTGCACAGCTCCGTCCTTGGTGCCGCTCTGCGATGCAAATTCTAGTTGTTTCAGCCCCCCTAAACTCCAATCTTTCTCTCCAACTCAGCATGCTCTTCTTGGATTAAACTTTACTGCACTGGTCTGGAAACTTCCTCCAGACAGAAAGCTTTTGGATTAGAGGGTTCAAATCATTTGTTCTCTTTCTTTCAGGGATCACAGTCCTGTGCTTCTTGTTGTCCGATGTCTAAACTTTTTTTTCTGTACATTTTTATCTAGTGTTCTGGTTGTTTACAGAAATAAGGCAAGTCTGGATTCAGATATCCATCATGGCAGGAATTGGATTCTGTAAGTTTTGTTGTTGTTGTTTTGTTTTGATCATGGTAAAACATACATAAAAATTAGCATTTTGAAGTGTACAGTTCAGTGGCATTAAGTATATTCACATTATTGTGCAACTACTGCCACCATCCATCTCCAAAATTTTTTTAACTTCCCAAACCGAAACTCTGTACTCATTGAACAATAGCTCTCTACTTTCTGCTTCTTCTCAACACCTGGCAACAACTATTCTACTTTATGTCTCTATAAATTTGACTACTTTAGGTACCTCGTATCAGTGGAATCATACAGTATTTGTATTTTTGTGACTGGCTTATTTTACTTAACATAATGTCTTCAAAGTTCTTCCATGTTGCAGCATGTGTCAGAATTTCCTTCCTTTTTTTTTTTTTTTTTTTAAAGTGCGCTTTTTCTGGTAGAAGATTGGCCTTGAGCTAACATCTGTTACCCATCTTTCTCTTTCTTTTTCTCCCCAAAGCCCCAGTTGTATATCCTATTTGAAAGTCCTTTTAATTCTTCTGTGTGGGATGTCACCACAGCATGGCTTGATGAGTGGTGTGTAGGTCTGCACCCAGGGCCTGAACCAGTGCACCCTGGGCCCCTGAAGTGGAGTGTGTGAACTTAACCACTATGCCACGGGCCCAGCCCTGTGAATTGCCTTCCTTTTTAAGGTAAATAATATTCCATTGTATTTATATGCAAGGATTTTTTTTTTTTTTGGGTGAGGAAGACTCGCCCTGAGCTAACATCTTTTTCCAATCTTCCTCGTTTTGCTTGGGGAAGATTGTCGCTGAACTAACATTTGTGCCAATCTTCCTCCATTTTGTATGTGAGATGCCACCACGGCATGGCCTGATGAGTGGTGTGTAGATCCATGTCCAGGATCCAAACCCACAAACCCTGGGCTGCCAAAGTGGAGCATGCAAACTTAACTACTACACCACCAGGGCTGCCCCTATATATACACCAGATTTTATTTATCCATTCATCTATTGATGGACACTTGGGTTGCTTCTACCTCTTGGTCATTGTGAATAATGCTGCTGTGAATATTGGTGTATAAGGACCTCTTTGAGTCTCTGTTTTCAATTCTTTTGAGGATATGCCCAGAAGTAGAATTTCTGGGTTATATGGTAATTTTATTTTTAATTTTTTTTAGCAACTACCATTCCGTTTTCCACGTTTCACCATTTTTCATCCTCATCAGCAATATCATGAAGTTTTCGCCTAATAATTTTATAGTTTTAGCTTTATGATGTCTTTTGTAAGAATTTTTAACTTAAAGTCTATTTTCTCTAATATGAGAATAGCCATCTCTGCCCTCTCCTCCTTCTTTGCCCCAAACTTTATGAGGAATAATAGACAAATATAATTGTATATATTTAAAGTATACAATGTGATGATTTGATCTACATATACATTGTAGAGTGATTACCAAGATCAAGATAATTAATACACCCATCAACTCACATGATTAACTTTGTGTGTGTGTGTGTGTGTAATGAGAATATTCAAGAACTACTCTCAGCAACTTCCCAGTATACAAAGTGTCTTATTAATTATCAAGTATACAATATCATTATTTATTTATTTATTTTTTTGAGGAAGATTAGCCCTGAGCTAACTGCTGCCAATCCTTCTCTTTTTGCTGAGGAAGACTGGCCCTGAGCTAACATCCGTGCCCATCTTCCTCTATTTTATATGTGGGACGCCTACCACAGCATGGCATGCCAAGCGGTGCCATGTTTTCACCCGGGATCTGAACCCATGAACCCTGGGCCACCAAAGCAGAATGTGCCACCGGGCTGGCCCCTTACAATATCATTATTAACTATAGTCACCATGCTGTGCATTTTCAGTGTGTAGAAAGTTATGTGTACTATTTTACCTAGTGCAACAGTTAACATTTAAGGTTTTCAATATCTTTTTAAACCCATACTTATCTATTTATTAAAATTTTAAAAATTGTCATCTTTTAGGTCTCTCCATTAAGGAATTTTTTTACTGCACTTACTTCCTCTATACTCCTTTTAACCTTTGTTCCAAACTTATTAGTATATTGACTTATACTAATATTTAAATATTTTTACTGAATGTTTGAACAAGAATGGTGTTGAAATTATGTTTACATTTTACTAGGTTTTATAATGTTTACACTTACATTGGTGTCTAACTTATTTCCATGCTCACTTTCAATCTTTTCATACTGTGAGTTTCTGTGGATCTTGTCTCCAATAAATCTAGCATTTATTTAATAGTGATGATGTCAGGAACTCTACTCATTGATGAATGGTGCACTTTAGGAAGGGTATAAAATTATTAGGCCACAAATTTTCCATTTATAACCTTCAGTTATTACACTTCTATCTGTCATTGTTTTAAAGGACAAATCTGAAGTCATCATAACTTCATTCCTCTATTTGTAACCTGGATTTTCTGCCTCGATATTTTTAGGATATTTTTCTTTTTCATTGAAACCCAAACCAGTTTCTAGGATCTCTCTCGGTGAGTCTGATTCACTGATTTTCTCTGGGTTGTGATGTCCCTTTTCTTTTCACACACCTTGGTAGACAGTTATTTCCTTAGTTATTGTAACTGCTATCCTCTTCCCCCGCAAATTTCTCCCTTCCCAACAAGAGAACACCAATGACTTGTAATTTGAATCATCATTTCCTGTGCCATATCTATGTTTCCCTTCATAATTTTAATCTCTTTCTTCCTTCATTTCTTACTATAAGGTGAGCTTTCCATGTTTTTTTTTTACCATCTATAATGTGAGTTTTTATTCTGCAGTTATATTTTTACTTTTCCTGAATTGGAGTATCTCAGTATTCCATTTTTCATCTTATTCTATTGTTTTTTACCTCAATTTTCTCTTAATTGTCTCCTGCTCGTGTTTTTGAGACATGATCTTTCTTGCATTCTAATGGGGATGCTGTAGAATTTTCTGCACTCACTCCTCCATCTGGTAATAGATAATAGATTTCTCTGTTGACTGTTTTGGGTGATTTCTTTCCATTATTTTATCACAGGGATCCTGCTAGTTTATTCCTCCTTACTCATTCTAGGGCCAGGTAAAATCCATCCTGGCTTGGACTCGACCAGCTGTTTGGATGTATTGGTTGCACTTGGCCTTTTTAGAGTTCCAGCTGGTGGGGAAGTGGATGTACACAGTTCCCTACACAGTTCGTACAGTGGAGGAAGCATTGCTATTGCACTGTGGTTTGATTTATTGCTCTTCTCCACTTGCTCGTTCCCTAGTACTGAGAACAAGTGAGTCATCAAAGTTTTTCACCTGTCTAGGTATCTCTCAACTGTTAACCTGGGAATTTTAGGTCTTGCCTCTCCTTCATTACCTTCCTCCTTTGTCTTCTTCTAAATAATTGTGACAGTATAACATATATACTTTCCAATCTAGAATTATTAGAATTAATGCAAATTATCATGGATTTATCAAATATATGCTATATATTTATAGTTTTAAATATATTTATGTATATTAAATATTAAATATGTATATTAAATATAGTAAATATATTAAATATTTATGTATATTAAATATAGTAAATTAAATTATGTAAATGTAAATAAATGTAAATTAAATATGTATAGTAAATAAATATATTAAAAAATTAGAATTTATAAAATACGTGTACACGTAGTTTACTTAATCAAGTTATTTCTGAGCACTTATATCACTTTGATTTCTTCAGTATTAAAATAACGTATATTAGTTTATTGTTTTTAATGTGTTTTCAGACTAGTTTCTTAGGATTCATTCTTAGAAGTGGAATCACTGGCATAAAGTATACTAACATTTTTGTGAAGTTTTGATATATATTAACAAATTGTTTTCCCAAATCTTCTGACAAGTAAATTCCCAGAAACAGTACAAGTGTATGCTCTCATTACAAACAATGTTTTAGGATTATATGCTTATTTTGAAAAACATTCTAAAAATTATGAAAAAGAAAGTAAAAAGCAGCTATTATTTCACTGCATAGCAATGAGTGTTGCTGTTGATTTGGCTTAGTTATTTCATTTTATGCCCTACTTCCTTCTAGGATGGATAGATAGATAGATGGGAAGATAAAGAGAGAGAGAGAAGAAGAGAGAATGAGAAAGATAAGGGGGCTGGCCTGGTGGCGCAGCTGTTAAGCGCTCAAGTTCCGCTTTGGTGGCCCAAGGTTCATCAGTTCGGATCCTGGGTGTGGACATGCCACCACTTGGGACATCATGCTGTGGCAGGCGTCCCACATATAAAGTAGAGGAAGATGGGCACGGATGTTAGCTCAGAGCCAGTCTTCCTCAGTGAAAAGAGGAAGATTGGCAGTAGTTAGTTCAGGGCTAATCTTCCTAAAAAAAAAGATAGGATACACACATGGATGAGACTAGTATATATTTATATTTAAGGTGTTTTCAATTTTTTCAATTATGCATCCCTGTGGTTAATGTCTTTACATTTAATACAAATTGTTTATTTCGTTAGTTAAATCCCAGAAAAAAATCAGGAAGAATAAATATTTTTAAGATTGTGTGTGTGTGGTACACACACACACACGCACATAAAATTTCAAAAGAATGTTGTATCAATTTATGCTCTCAGCATCCACGTATAAGAATATTTGTTACCTTTACCCTCACAAGTGTTGTTAAAAGGATTTTTCCATTTTGCTTAATTTGATAAGAAGAAATGACACCTTATTGTTTTGATTTGTATTTATTTGATCATCAGGCAGGTAAAATATTTTTTTTCTAATGCTGACTATCCATGTATAAGTATTCTTATATTATATTCTCCAAAATTTCTGTTATAGTTCATAATTTATCTACTTTTATTGGTATGCATAACACTTTATTAACAATGTTAATGATTGTAGTCACATCATTGCTATTTTGTACTGATAAAAAATAATTCTTAACGTTTACCCAACTCCATTTATCTCTGTTTCATTGTAAATTTTGAATACTTCTAGTTCAAAAAGTCTTTTTACATAATCCAAGAATTACTTTAAACCATGTAGTTGCTCATAAATTATGTTTAAGTGCTAATGAAATGAAATCCTTCCCACCCTCCAAGTTCAATTCTATTCTTTGCAACAGCAACAGCATTCGAATCAAATGCTATCCCAGTACATACTCAGCTTGACTGACATTTTTGATTTCAGAGAATAAAAGACCATGCCTTGAATTCTCCCATCTAAGTGTAAAGGATTCCTTCAAAGATCTGTTTATTCCCAAGACGGAGACCTTTCTGATCATGTATACAAGGAGCAACCTGAACTGTGCTGAGCCACTGTTTGAACAGAATTACTCACTTAACGTTAATTTCAACGTAAGCAAGAAAACCGTCTGGCTTATTCATGGATACAGACCCACTGGCTCCCCTCCAGCATGGCTTCAGAACTTTCTAAGGGTTTTGTTGAAGCAAGACGATATGAATATAATTGTAGTAGATTGGAACCGAGGTGCTACAACTTTTATTTATGATAGAGCAGTTAAAAACACCAGAAAAGTTGCTGAGAGTTTGAGTGAGAGCATTCAGAGTCTTTTGGTAAGTCTGGAATTTTATGTATTATATACATTATACAATATACAGTGTGTTGGGCAATACCTCAAAGTGGTAATAAAATACTTTTTTTCCCATAAAATTAAGAATTACAATTTTGATATACTAACGTACGCAGTCATCTTTGTGTAAATCGATAGCTCTATATCTAGATGTGACATATCTTATTTTTTTTAAATTGTCTTAAAGACTCAGTTATTGTGTTTTATGTTAAAATCTTATTTTCTTTTTATTTTTTTTATTGTGGTAACTGTGGTTTATAACATAATATAAGTTTCAGGTGTACAACATTATATATTTCGATTTCCGTAGAGATTACAACATGTTCACCACCCAAAGACAAATTACAACCCATCACGACACACATGTGCCTAATCACCCCTTTCACCCTCCTCCCACCCCCTCTTCCCCTCTGGGGTAACCACCAATCCAATCTCTATTTCTATGTGTTTGTTTGTTGTAGTTTTCATCTTCTATTTATGAGTGAGATCATACAACATTTGACTTTTTCTCCCTTTGACTTATTTCACTCAGCATAATGCCCTCAAGGTCCATCCATGTTGTCACACGTGGCTGGATTTCATCGTTTCTTATGGCTGAATAGTGTTCCATTGTGTATATATATCAGATCTTTTTTATCCATTTGTCCCTTGATGGGTACCTAGGTTGTTTCCAAGTCTTGGCTATTGTGAATAATGCTGCGACAAGCATAGGGGTGCATATATCTTTATGCACTTGTGTTTTCAAGTTCTTTGGATAAATACCCAGCAGTGGAATAGCTGGATCATATGGTAGATCTATTTTTAATTTGTTGAGCAATCTCCATACTGTTTTCCATAGTGCCTACACCAGTTTGCATTCCCACCAGCAGTGTATGAGGGTTCCCTTCTCTCCACATCCTCTCCAATACTCATTATTTCCTTTCTTTTAATTATAGCCCTTCTGGCAGGAGTGAAGTGATTTCTCATTGCAGTTTTTTTTTTTAAAGATTGGCACCTCAGGTAACAACTCTTGCCAATCTTTTTTTTTTTTTTTTTTTTGGTTTTTCTCCCCAAATCCCCCCAGTACATAGCTGTATATTTTAGTTGTGGGTCCTTCTAATTGTCGCATGTGGGACGCTGCCTCAACATGGCTTGATGAAAACCCTGGGCCTCCAAAGCAGAGTGCCCGAACTTAACCACTCGGCCACGGGGTGGCGCCTCATTGTAGTTTTGGTTTGCATTTCCCTCATAGTTGGTGATGTTGAATGTCTTTTCCTGCGCCTGTTGGCCATCTGTATATCTTCTTTGGAGAAATGTCTGTTCAGATCTTTTGCCCATTTTTTAATTGGGTTGTTGGTTTTTTGTTGTTGAGACGTATGAGGTCTTTATATATTTTGGATATTAACCTCTTATCAGGTATATGGATGGCAGATATCTTCTACCAGTCGTTAGGCTGTCTTTTCATTTTGTTGATGGTTTCCTTTTGCTGTGCAGAAGCTTTTTAGTTTGAGGTAGTCCCATTTGTTTATTTTTTCTATTGTTTCCCTTGCCTGGTCAGACACGGTACCTGAAAATATGCTAAGACCAACGTCAAAGAGTGTACTGCCTGTATTTTCTTCTAGAAGTTTCATGGTTACAGGTCTTACACTCAAGCCTTTAATAAATTTTGAGTTAATTTTTGTGTATGGTGTAAAATAGTGGTCTAGTTTCATTCTTTTGCATGTAGCTGTCTAGTTTTCCCAACATCATTTATTGAAGAGACTTTCCTTTCTCCATTGTATGTTCTTGGCTCCATTGTTGAAAATTAGCTGTCCATAGATGTATGGGTTTATTTCTGGGCTCTCAATTCTGTTTCATTGATATTTGTGTCTCTTTTTGTGCCAGTACCATGCTGTTTTGATGACTATAGCTTTGTACTATGTTTTGAAATCAGGGACTTTGATACCTCCAGCTTTATTCTTTTTTCTCAGGATTCCTTTGGCTATTCAGGATCTTTTGTTGTTCCATATGAATTTTAGGATTCTTTGTTCTATTTCTGTGAAAAATGTCATTGGAACTTTAATAGGGATTGTGTTGAATCTGTAGATTGCTTTAGGAAGCATGGACATTTTAACTATGCTAATTATTCCAATCCAAGAGCACAGAATATCTTTCCATTTCTTGGTGTCTTTTTCAATTTCTTTCAATAATGTTTTATAGCTTTCAATGTACAGATTGGTTAAGTTTATTCTTAGATATTTTATTCTTTTTATTGCAATTGTAAATGGGATTGTATTCTTAATTTCTCTTTCTGCTACTTCATTGTTAGTGTATACAAACACAATGATTTTTGTATGTTGATTTTATATCTTGCAACTTGACCGTATTTATAATTTTTAAGTTTTTTAGTGGATTCTTTAGGGGTTTCTATGTATAAAATCATGTCATCTGCAAATAGAGACAGCTTCACTTCTTCCTTTCCAGTTTGAATCCCTTTTATTTCTTTTCCTTGCCTAATTGCTCTGGCAAAGACTTCCAATACTATGTTAAATAAGAGTGGTGGAAGTGGGCATCCTTGTCTGGTTCCAATTCTTAGAGGGATAGCTTTCAGTTTTTCTCCATTGAGAATGATATTTGCTGTGAGTTTGTCATATATGACCTTTATTATGTTGAGGTGCTTTCCTTCTATACCCATTTTATTCAGAGTTTTTATCTTAAATGGATACTGTATCTTGTCAAATACTTTCTCAGCATCTATTGAGATGATAATGTGATTTTTTTCTTCGTTTTGTTAATGTGGTGTATCACGTTGATATATGTATTTCTGAAGTGTCAGTTGTAATTTCTCCTTTTTCATATCTGATTTTCTGTTTTTTTCTTGGTGAGTTTAGCTAAAGGTTTGTGAATTTTGTTTATCTTTTCAAGAACCAGCTCATGGTTTCATTGATTTTTTTCGTTATTTCTGCTCTGATTTTTATTATTTCCATCCTTATACTGATTTTGGGCTTTGTTCTTCTTTTTCCAGTTCCTTTAGGTGCACTGTTAGATTGTTTATTTGGGATTTTTCTTGTTTGTTGAGGTAGGCCTGTATTGCTATAATATAATGTATAAACTTATAATGTAATATATAAATATATAAAAAATATAATATAATATATAAACTTCCCTTTTAGAATTGCTTTTGCTGTATCCCATAGATTTTGGCATGTCATATTTTCATTTTCATTTGTCTCTAGGTATTTTTTGATTTCTTCATTGACTCAATCGTTGTTCAGGAGCATTTTGCATAATTTACACATATTTGTGGCTTTTCTGATTTTCTTCCTACAGTTGATTTCTAGTTTCATACCTTTGTGGTTAGAAAAGATGGTTGACATTATTTCAATCTTCTTAAGTTTGTTGAGACTTGTTTAGCGGCCTGATGTGTGATCAATCCTGAAGAATGTTCCATGTGCATTGGAAAAGAATATGTATTCTGTGATTTTTGGATGGAATATTCTAGATATATCTGCTAAGTCTGTCTGGTCTAATGTGTGATTTAAGGCCTGTGTTTCTTTATTGATCTTCTGTTTGAATGCTGTGTCCATTGGTGTAAGTGTAGTGTTAATGTCCCCTTCTATTATTGTGTTACTGTCTATTTCTCCTTTTATGTTTGTTAATAATTGGTTTATATATTTAGGTGCTTCTATGTTGGGTGCATAGATATTTACAAGTGTTATATCCTCTTGTTGGATTGTTCCCTGTATCATTATGTAGTGCCCTTCTTTGTCTCTTGTTGCTGTTTTTGTTTTAAAGTCTGTCTGTTGTAAGCATTGCTACCCCAGCTTTCTTTTCTGTGCCATTTACATGGAGTATCCTTTTCATCCTCTTACGTTCAGTTTGTGAGTGCCTTTGGGTCTGAAGTGTGCATCTTGTATCCAGAATATATATGGGTCTTGTTTTCTTAGCCAATCAGCCACTCTGTGCCTTTTAATTGGAGCATTTAGTCCATTGATATTTAAAGTAGCTATTGATACCCTTACTGCCATTTTGTTACTTTTTTCTGGGTGTGTTAGCAGTTCTTCTCTGTTCCTTTCTTGTTCTCTTGCTCTCTTCCCTTGTGGTTTGATGGCTTTCTTTAGCATTATGTTTGGGTTCCTTTCTCTTAATTATTTTTTCTTTATTATAGGTTTCTGGTTTGTGGTTTCCATGAGGTTCATATATAATAATCTATGTAAATAGCAATCTATATTGATTTGATGGTCTGTTTAGCTTGAGCTCTTTCTAAAACCTCTACTCTTCACTACTCTCCTCCCACATTTTATGTTTTTGATATCATATCTAACTTCTTATTTTGTGTGGGTGTATCCATTACCCTCTTATCATTGAAATAGATAATTTTAGTTATTTTGTCTTTCGACCTTCGTATTATCTTCATAAGTAGTGGTTCTGCTACCTTTATTGCCTTTTTTTGATAATTTTCTTATTCCTATTTGTCAGTTCTCTTTCCCACTTAAATAAGTCCCTTTAGCATTTCTTGTAAAACTTGTTCATTGGTGATAAACTCCTTTAATTTTTACTTGTCTGGGAAACTCTCTATCTCTCCTTCCATTCTGAATGACAGCCTTCCTGGGTAGAATACTCTTTGCTGTAGGCTTTTTCCTTTCATCTCTGTAAATATATCATACCACTCCTTTCTATCCTATAGGGTTTCTGCTGAGAAGTCTGCTGATAGCCTTATGGGGTTTCCTTTGGTTGTCACTTGTTGCTGTTCTCTTGCAGCTTTCAGGATTCTCTCTTTATCTTTAATTTTTGACATTTTAATTATAATATGTCTTGGTGTGGACCTCTTTGGGTTTATCTTATTCGATGCCCTCTGTGCTTCCTGTGCTTGGATGTCTGTTTCTTTCCTTAGGTTAGCAAACTTTTCAGCTATTATTTCTTCAAGTAGATTCTCTGGCCCTTTGTCTCTCTCTTCTCCTTCTAGGACACCTATAATACAAATGTTAGTGGACTTAATGTTGTCCCAGAGTTCCCTTAGACTTTTCTCATTCTTTTTATTTCTTTTATCTGTTCAGCTTGGGTGATTTCCTCTAGTCTTTTTGTCTAGCTCACTGATCCATCCTTCTGTATCCTGTACTCTGCTATTGAGTCCTTCTAGTGAATTTTTCATTTCCAGTATTGTATTTTTCATTTCTGATTGGTTCTTTTTTATATTTTCCAATCTTTTGTTGACATTCTCATTGTGTTTATCCATCCTCCTCCCATGATCAGTGAGCATCCTTATGACTTTTTGCTTGAACTCTTTGTCTGGTAGATCATTTATTTCTGTTTCGCTTATTTCTTTTTTCTGGGGTTTTGTCTTGTTGCCTTGCTTGGAATGTATTCCTTTGCCTCCTTATTTTTCCTCTTTCTTTGTGCTTATATCCATGCATTAGGTGGGTCAGCTTGTCTCCTGATCTTGGAGAAGTGGCCTTATGTAGGAGACACCTTTTGAGGCCCAGCAGTGTGCTTCCCTCTAATCACCAGTTCCAAATATTCCAGGAGTGACCCCTGTGTGGTGGGCTATGTGTGCATTTCTGTTGTGGCAGGGTTACTTTTGCTGCAGGTGCCCAGGGAGTCTAGGCTGTGCCCCTGACCAGCTGAGTGTAATGCTCAGCTTTGTTTGGCTGCTATGGACCCTTCAGTCAGTTTAATGGGTTTGGGGAGCCCCAGCACAGTTGGCTGAAAGATCTTAGCACATTCCTGTTGCACTTTTTCTGTTGAATAAGTAGGCCCCTGGTGTGGCTGATTGTGAGGCTCAGGGGCTTACAATTGCTGCAGGCCTCTGGCCTGCAAGGCTGTTGTCAGCTATCTCAGGATTGTAGCTGACTGGGGCCAGGAGCACCCAATTGTTTCAGGCTTTGGAAAGTGGGGCTGATCCCCTATGTGGCTGTTTGAGAAGCACAGATCTTCTGCCACTGATACACCCCATGGCCCACAGGTCCACACCCACTATCAACATACTCCTTGTCTGTGCACAGTTCCTGACCCCCTGGAGTGGACCCTGCCACCCCATTGCAGTGGCCCACACACACTCCACCAATGTCCCACAATCTCCAGCCCCTCCTCAGATGCACCCTGCCCCACAGAGATGGACCCACTCACCTGCCTGCAGAGGATCCAGACACCCAGTCTATGCAGGCCAAAAAGTTGTCCAAGGGCTTGCTGTTGTGTTGGACAAGTCCCTAGAGCAGGCTGCCTGCCCTGGCTGAGCTGGATAAAATGAGTGCTCTAGTGGGCAGGGCAGATCCCTGGGCTAACGGGTGAGGGGAAGTACTCCAATGATGTCTGCCAGTGTCTGTGCCAGCACGACTGTAGTAAGTCATAGTAATGACTGCTGTCAATGTCTTAGTCCCTGGAGAGGTCTCACCTCTCACTGACATGCACCCAGAGCCTATCAGGTGAGTCTCTTTTCAACAAAGGACTGTGCACCTTTCTTTCTGGTGATTTATGGTTGCTTTCTGAAATAGGTGAATTTGTGTATGGGCCCTTTAAGAGCTGGCTTTTTTCCACTTATGTTCCATAGCTTTTCTAGGGGTTTTCCCCATTGTAGTTAATAGCCAGCAAAGCCAGATATTGTGACACTTGTCTCATTCTGCTGAGTCTGAAGGATGCTTAGAGCAGCAACACTCCCCTGCTCTGGTCCCCCACTCCTCCAGGGAAGGCTATGTACCTTGGAGTCACTCCTGGGTGGCTGGCTGTGAAGTCCCACATCTCACAAAGGTGGCTTTTTTCTCTCCAGACAGGAATTTCTGCCTCAGTCAGGACTATACCTTGTTGCAGTGGTTCTTTTTAATCCAATTTTCAGTTCTCTCTCAGGGGTAATTGTTCCAAAAATAGTTGTAACCTTGTTGTGTTTGTGGGAGGAGGTAAGTTCAGAGTCCACCTATGCTGCTATCTTGACACCCTCTCCTTAAAATCTTTTAAGATTTTTATTTTTTTAACTCTACCTATACCAACTTCAGGTTAAGGTAGTGACTCTGTGTGGAGAGAGGGGATAAACTATACAATCATTAGATTCTTTAGATATCTTTCCTAAAGTATGGCTAATATGTTTATAGTAAATCAAATTCGAATTGGTAAAAGTTAGAGAACAACAGCTTGGAAAGTAGCATGCTTCTGCCAGCCTTGGAGGAAGGTCTCAGTTCCATTCAGATTTATCCAGTATTTGGGTCTGGGCTTGGGATGGGTCAGACAAATTCAGGTCAGTTCTAGGTCATCTTTAGTTTGAATGATCTTTGTTTACTAAATCAACCCATGTGGAGATTCATGTCTGTTCTATAGAGAGGTGATGGTGATGGGCACGTGAGAGAAAGAGGGGTGATATCTGATGTGGGAGCATTCTTGGGCTTGAAATCTGCCTTTGAATTGTGTTGTGCTGAACTCCCAAGCCTCTGCTGAAATTGAAGAAGCACAACAGATCCAAGAAGCAGTTACGTGCAGTGGTTAGGAGTCAGACTGGAGGAGTTTAAAGACCAAATCCATCTCTTATCATCTGTGTGCTTTCGAGCAGTTGTTTAACCTCCCTGACTCATTTCCATATCTATACATTTGTGTTAACAAAACTTTATCACAATATTTTATTTAAGTATTCAAGGAAATTAATTCTTCACCAGTGCCTGGCATATGATTGAATAAAATCAGATATTGTTATTATTTTTCTGTCCCCAAATTTGGACGAAACCAAAATATCCGTCTAGAGAGAAAGAGGAGGTAATTGGTTCACCCATTCTTGCTGATGGTCTGTAAAGCGCATAACTGATTTTTCCTTGTAGCAGTGGTCTTTTCTCTAACTAATAAACATATATCTCAAAGTATGGGAAATATGAATGTTAAATAGAGAAATGTAGGAAAATTTGTAGTATTATGTAAATTTCTAACAGTGCTTTTGCTTACAAAGCCTTCATATTAAGGAGAAGGGAGGAAAAGATCAGAACACCAAAGTTGAGAGTGGTACTCCCTCAAATTTCTGGACTTTTCTCTGAGAAATTTGAAGAAAATTATCACCCTGTGCCTGGCAAGCCTAAGTCTAATTTCTCATTAGCAATAAATGCTCCACATTTGTCTGTAAGCTGTCAGATGTGTCACTGTGTAGAATGGACCATGACCTGCTTCCTGAGAGGATGGTGGGAGAAATTCTCCCTCATTTAAGCTCCTAATGGCCACCTGGGGCTGAGGCTCTAGGAGGTGTTCAAAACTTTGGCTTGGAAGTTTGAACTCCGTCATTCTCCAGCTTGCAACTGGGGAAACCACTTACAATCCATGAGTCTCATTTTATCATCTCTGAAGCGGGGATGGTCATTCACACTATTTAGTGTTCCTAGAGTTTTTGACACAATCTGATCAGATGAAAGAGGGAGGCAGATTAGTGTATCTTTTGGAGTTAGACAGACCTGGACTTGAGGACCATCTTTTTCCCTTGTGGTAATAAATATACATGGTTTCATACAACTCTTAAACCATATTTATTCTGCATTTAATAGGTGCCAGGGACAGTTTTAGGCAATAGGATAAAAATAAGTAACTCCTAGGACTATTTTGAATATTAAATATGAGATTTATATGGCACTTATCAAGGTAACTGGCAAAAAGCAAGTAGCAAATAATATTTAATTGTTTAATATTATAAAATGCTTCATTAATTAAAAGTATTTATTATTTTGCATATGCTATTCCAGATAATAGATGACAAAGGTTTTCAAATAAAAATTTAATGGTATTATTAAAAACGTATAGAGAAAAGTCAGGTATCTTATGGAAAAAGTTGAATAAAGATGTAGTTGTTTTGAAATTATAAAATCCCATTCCCTATTTCCCAGAAATGGATTAAATCAGAAAAAATAATAAATTTTGGAATATTGATGCACATGGCATGATTTGTGATTTTCTGAAATGAAAGTCATAACACTGCATTTTCAATTGCAGAAGCACGGAGCATCTCTTGATAATTTTCATTTCATAGGTGTGAGCTTAGGGGCTCATATTAGTGGGTTTGTTGGAAAGAAGTTTCAAGGTCAACTTGGAAGAATAACAGGTAAAATATTTTTGATAAAATTAATGTTTTATGATACTTTTCAGCATCAGAAGTTCCTTTATTTAAAACTTAACAGGTACAATAATTAAGCCACAGAAATGACGCACAAACATCTATTTTTTTCCATATGATATTCAAATGCTGCTCTTTGTTTTACTTAGACTCTAAAGTCTTATTCAGTTCTTAACAGAGGTTAAGTTACCCATATAGAAATGGTGAGAAAAAGATCAATTTATGTAGCCTCATATGAATTTTAAAGACACATTATTATAACAACCCAAAGGAAAAATTGGCCCATTAAGTATATAATACTTTTTATGTATTAACTAAGACTATATCCATGTACTTAAGTTTTACAAACTTTTATGGAGTTCAATTCTTTAAAAAATTTTACTTGAATGCCAGAAGAGAGAGTCAGGAGTTGGTATTGAAGCTTGAGGGGTTCTGATCCCAGTTCCCCTCATATTTCCTTAACAAAGTTACTGCATTCAGAAAGTTTAGTAATCAAATAATACTGAAATGGGTTTTCAGGCTTCTTTTTAGGAGTGATGGTGATTTTAGAACTAGGAGGCTAGTATCCCTTTCCAACCAATTTTGCTTTTTAACAAGTATTGAGATCTGTGTCCATAGAAGATTTATAATAATTTCAAGTATTAATGAAAGATACCAGAGTCCTGTTCAGTTAAGCAAAGTGGGAGAGCAGAAGTGATAACATATAGATAGTATCTTTACAAACCTTATGTATACCCTAACTTATTACTCCACTCAGTTTTAATATTATTCCCATTATACAGATGTGAAGGCTGAGGTTAACTGAATGAATGTAGGAGGGTCAAAAAGTTAGTAACAGCCAAGCCAGAATGTACACAAAGGTCTCCACCACGCAAAGCCCATTCTCTTTCAACCAAATCACTAGCTCAGTTTTAACTGGTGATAATCCCACTTTATTTTAAGGTGTGTTTACTCCCATATTAGTCTAGTTTGAATGGTTCCACATACTAAGCAAAAATTAGGGTTTACGAGGGCAGTAAATGTGGTGGTTCCACATCTGAGTAATTTATAGGAAGAGAGAAGTTTCTGCCTCATTCAGTGAAGTCAACTAAATACACTGGGATAAGAGAAGGGCCTGAGTTGGGCAACATTATATTTTACTTTTCAAAATATCTTAAGGTGATTCTTTCTTCCATTGCATTAATGTTCCCGGGCATTGAAGTTTATCCCTTCCTTCCCTGTTTTTTGACAGTCTCCAGGAGGTCATGAGCTTAGAATTTTTATTTAGAATTTCAAATACACCAGAAATAATATCCTCATTCCATGGAACTTTTAATGTATTTTTCTTAAGTGTGTGTGGGAAGCTTTTGTGAGAAGTGAATGAGGCAATAATAAATAGGTTTTATCTTACAGCCCTAATTGCATTTGACACCTAAAAATGATCCTATAAATCTATTGATAGATCCAGGATGAACCCGTGAGGTTTGAGGTTCAAGATAGGACCAGACTAGTATTCATCTTTTTTCCCCCTCAGGAGTAGTAGTAGTTATTTGTTATTAAACATAAAGTTACTACCGATTTATTCCTAATTACTTCTTAAACAAAAATGCTTAAGAAAGAAACTACAACATTCTGTTGAGGCATCTCTAGTGTGTCTTGACACTAGCTTGTTGATAAACTCTGACGACTGGTAATAAGTATTATTCAAATAATAAAGATGCGTGCTATTCATCCAATTTTATTTATCTTTAGATTTATTTTTTGACAGGTTTAAACTAAAACTGTATAGGTTTATTATGTTTATAATGTAATAATAATGCAAGAATATGATCTAATAGACACTGCGGTAGGACTTTATTAATAGATTAATAGTTTCTTTTTTAAATTTCAGGTCTTGACCCTGCTGGGCCAAAATTCTCTGGAAAACCATCAAGTGGCAGATTAGATTACACTGATGCAAAGTTTGTGGATGTCATCCATTCAGATACCGATGGTAACAAGGCGGGATTTATTGCTTAAACATTTGAAAATGAAAGGAGACGTAGACATTGGGGAAGAGGAGAACATAAGAGGAGGAAGAGCAGTGGATATAGTGATGATAAGTCTGCAATTATATAATGATTATATTTCCCACAAGCAATATTTCTTGAAATTAGTGATATCCCGTGATGTCAAACGGCACTCTTTGCCTTCAGCTCTCTTCCTTTGGGTTTCAAGAACTGTCATGTCATCCTAAAAAAATTGAAATTTGATAAAAAAAAGTTCATCCTGTTTATGCTATTGACAATTTTATTGATTTGATCACAATTTCTCCCATGCTTAACATTCTTCTGTGATTTATACAAGGTTACCCTCCTTCCCATTCATGTTCTCACTGTGTTGCATATCAGCAAGAACTGAGCACAGCATGTCACGCACAGATAGAGAATACCTTTCCCTAAAGGTAGGGAAATAATTTCTCTATTTCTTTTAGTTACCTACCTGAAATTGTCTAACATACTATTGATAGTTTTGGCCAGAGTACATTGGACAGACACTTTCAGGGAATAATTTAGACAGCCCTGATCCCCTTTCTGATTTGAAACTGATGATACTAATATCTATTGAGCACTTCCTACACATAAGGCAGTGTTTAAGTGAGTTAATTATGGAATTCTCCTAAGTCCCTATGAAACGAGTAGACATTATTATCCCTTTTTACTGATGCGGAAGCTAGGGTCAAGGTCACAAGGCCAGTAAGTGGAAGATCCAGAATTTGAAATCATCTCTTTTGATTCTAGAGTCTGTATGTCACTAGTATGTTGCTCTGATTAACTGATGATTTATGTGTGTTGTGGCTGTGGGCACGGGGAAGATATGGTGCTGAGATAGACATGGGAGGAAGTGACACTAAGACTGCTCCTATTTCCCTCTTTCCTCAGGTTTCTTTTCTCTTTGGTCCATGTCATTTATTTGCTCCCATATTCCTCTGAATTTACCTTTTGGTGATCCATACCAATGTTTTTGTGAGAGACATAAATGCCATAAACGCTGTGGATGACAATTTTTCAACTTCCATATCTGTATGCCAATGCGCTGAGCCTATAGTAGAAAAATTCTGCCCCTATTTGGAATCTAAGTTCCCCTGCTTCCTACAGGGAACCAATGCCTCAAGAGTCATAGTTCTGGTATGATACTTCCAGCCTTTCAAGACTTTCTTTATAGCAGCCTTAACGTTTACCTTCATATCAGCTTAACATTCTCACACACAGCACACCTACTACCCAATTACTCTACAGTTCTTTGTCTGAACTCTTCTTTCTGAAATCTCAACTTCAATTCTGCTATGGCCTTTTGAATTAGCTCTTCATGCTTTTTATTATTTTTGTTTGCATTTTTGACTTTTCCTAATAAACTATTTGAATTGTCTTATATTCTAAACATCTTTTGATGACTCAACCTATCAGATCTAACTTACCACTAGATGCCACATAATTGGCACCTTTAACTGATCTTTTTATGACCATTACAAATGAGAAACACAGATTTTTGACACTGTATATTAATCTGTCTGAAGGAATTTCCGAATGAGATACTTGCGGTCAGCATGTATCTGGCAGACTGCCTTTTCCTGGAATACTAACCAGTGGTGCAAATCTTCTACTTCCTAGTAATTCTTGTCCTGATTCAGTTGTGTGTGTGAAAGAAGCTATGTGGCATTCCAAAACTGTGGATTAGATAATTGGGACAAACATTCTTGTTGGGCTATCAGGGAAAAATTACCAGAGCAATATCCAGAAGATAGAAAAATTCCAGGGAGGTTAACTGGTATTTTGGAGTCACTTTTCTCATGGAAGGTTCCCTGATGCAGAGAGTTTGGGAAGTGCTTTTGAAATTCTCATATGGGTCTTGTAAAACATCTCATACTCTTGTTTGGGACCCCAGAGGACAGCACTATAGGAGTAAGGGTAAACCTGAAATAAACCAGCCTTTTTATGGTCTGTAACCAAGCTTCCAGTACTCTGAAGTGGTCCAGAAAAATCTCATTTGTTGAGTTTCATTTAAGGAAATCCTGGATTTTTGGACCTGCTAGATGCCTGACAAAAGCAAATAATAGTTCTCTCTATAGGAAAACCACATCATCTTTGGTCTCAAATTACTTTTACAAACAAATTTAAAAATAAATGTCCAGCATCCAAATAAAGGTAATCAGGCACACTTGAAGGAAGACAGCATGCATGAGAACTCATAGAAAAAATAGTCAATAGAAACAGACTTCTAGGGTTCCAGCTATTGGAATTATTATACACTGGCTATAAAAATATTCTTATTATTTTCAAAGAGATAAAAGATAAGACTACCAATATCAACGGAGAATGAGTAAGTATAAATATGACCTATTATATTTGATAAAAAGTAATAAAAGTTGTTAACCTAAAAAAGTAAAAATAATTGACATTTATTGAATGGGTTTAACAGAAAATTTGAATCAGGTAAAGAGAGAGTGAGTGAACTGGAAAATAGGTAAGAAGTCTATTTCTAGAATGAAGCAAAAGGATACAAAAGAATGGACAATACAGACAGGTGAGAGGTACATAGGATACATAATGAGAAGGTCAATCATGTTTCATTAGAATCCCAGAATAAAAGGAGAGAAAAATAACAGAAGCAATATTTAAAGATAATATCTCAGAATTTGACAAAATTGAGGAAATAGAATTAATCCAAAAATTCAAAATGCCCAATTACTTCCAATCTCCCATTGAGATGTGAAAGTAAAGTTGCAGAAAAGACCATTGTCAAAGCATACAGTTTAAAATTAGGTGAATCAAAATGATCAAACTTACAACTAATTTCTCAACAGAAACAATGGAAGCCAGGAAATAATAAAATGATATTTTCAATATGATGAAAGAAAATAACTGCCAACCTAGTATCCCAATCTGTTTCAGGAAAAAAAAATGGAATAAATATATTTTGTTTCAGACAAATCTACATTGAGAGAAATTGTCATAACAGAAGGAAAATTATCCTTAGATGGTGATATTCAGGAAGGAAGAACAATGACAAATGGTAAAATATAGTTAAGTCTAAATGGATATTGATAGCATAAGACGTGTTATAGGACTTAAAATATAGAGAGAATAAAAATACATTACAAAAACAGCATATTATTTGGGGTGGTAAGTGAAATTCAAGCATTCTTTGTCCCTTTAATTGTATGGAAAAAAAGTAAAAAAAAAAATAGTCAACATTTGGTGTTCATAAGTCAAAGCTTCATGTTGAGTCTCTTGCGTATCCATAAAGAAGAGTAAAGGAGTATATAACTGCCAAGCCAATGGAGGACAAAAATGGGATAAATATATTTTTTTTAGTCCAAAAGAAAGCAAGAAAGGAGAGAAAGAAACACACAGAACAGGTGAAGCAAATAGAAGTAGACAGTAAGATGGTAAAATTAAACCCAACTATACCATTAAATGTAAATGGCCTAAGTGATCCAATTAAAATATTATGGTTGTCACACTTGGTTAAAAAGACAAAAATTCAATTATATATTATTTATTAAAGACATATATATAAAAGGAAGCAGAGTGTTTGAACCTAGTAGAGGGTTGAACAATGAGATGCAAATATTATCTGCTAAAAGATGGTAAATCTATATTGACTTAGACAAAAACGTTTTTATCACCAAATTAGTAGAAATATGGAGAGATTTTAAAGTGATAAAACTTCCAACTCACCAGGAAGATATAACGATTATAGTTTGTGTGTACCTAATAACATGGCTTCAAAATACATAAAGCAAAATTGACACTATCATATTACAAAAGAAAAATGAACAAGATAACTGCACCATCATGGTGGGATATTTTAATTAGCAAAATTGATCTAATGGACATTTATAAAACATTATGTCAAATAACTGTATTGTTTACATTCTTCTAAAGCATACATGGCTATTTTAAGAGAAATAAAGTATACACTGGGCCTTAAAAATATTCTTAAAAGTTTCAAAGAGAAGAAATCATAAAGAGTGATATTTTCTATTTTCAATAAATTTAAGCAAATAAAAAATATAACTTGGAAATCCATATATGGAAGTTAAGAAACACATTTTAAAATAACTAGTGGAGAAATAATAAATAAGAATGGAAATATAAAATATTTTGAATTCAACATTAAAATTACTACATATTTAAAATTTGTTGGAATCAGCAAAAGCCTGACTAGAAGTAAATATCCAATTTTTAGTACAGATATTTTACAATGCTGAAATTCAATAAGTATCTGTCTTGAGAAACTTAGAATTAAATATAAAATACACCCATAGATATGGAGAAAGAAGCTAATAATAAATATGCAAAAGAAATTAATGCAATAAAAAATATGAATTAGAAGTGATTAAAAAGGCAAAAATTTGCACTTTAGAAAAGATAAAATTAATTATTTTAAAATTTATGTTGTTTTTACCTTCTTTTATAAAATGAAAGAAACATGGAATGCTTGAACTTTATATCTCAGCCTCCAAATTAATAAGTTCTTGAAGAGGAAAGACAGAAAGGACAAGAAAAGAAGACACAATGAAAAAGGAGATAGTGTGATAGATACTACAGGTATTAAAATGATCATAATAGGATATAATGAACAATATTATGTGAATAAATATGAAAATGTATGGGGATATGGTATGATATACAAAATAGAAAAATTCTTATGAGAAAGCAAAAGTATTTACCAAACTGAAAAGTGAAGACAAAGAATCTGAATAGTTCTATAATTATTAATGAAATAGAAACTGTAATTTAAAGCTTTCCAATAAAGTTAATTCCAGACAATCTTTTCTTTTCTACCAAACAATTAAGGGAGAAATAAGACCACTTTCATACAAACACTTTCAGAAAATTAAAAAAACATAGGGAACTGTTTACAACCTTTTAAAAAAGCCATCATAAACTTAATGTCAAAACTTGAGAGACATTACAGAAAAGAAAATTTGCTGGACATTCTCTATTCTAATCATGGGTGTCATATCTATGATAGAATTTGGAAGACTTTCTTTTTGAGATTGGATACTGGACAAAGATGCCTACTACTAACATTGTGAGGCAGCATTTTACTGAATGTCTTAGTAGAGTAAGGAGAGAAAAGTAATAAAAGCTGTAAGAAGATGAAATCTCATTTTCAGATGGTATATTAGCCTACAGAGATAATTCAAAGGAATCTGCAGATAATTCACCAGAATTCACAGGTGAATTTTGCAGGGTTGTTGGATGTAAGTTATATAGACAAAATTCAATTCTTTCTAATAACCAATAATAAATTTAGTTAGCAAATAAAATTGTATAATTATACCATTTTTAGTAACAATATGTAAAATACCTAGGAATAACTCTAACAAAATTTTGCAAGAGCTCTACGCAGAAAACCACAAAACATTGTAGAATATAATCAAAGCATACCTAAATAAAAAGGAAGTAAACCACACATATGAACATATTGTATGCATGTGAATTCTTTGCAAGTTGACTTAGAGATTCAGTGCAATCTTTGTTAAAAGCCCTTTTTTTTAATAACTTCACTAGCTAATTATAAAATTAATATGGAAATGCAAAGGGCCAAGATTGCTAAGTCACTCTTAAAGAAGAAAAAAGTACAAAGACATGTTTTTCCAGATACCGAGTCTTATAAAATGATAGTAATTAAGACAGTGTGGTATTCACGTGAAGGCAGACAAAAAAGCCAGTAAAACAAAATACGAGTCATGAAACTAATGAGATTTATGATAATTTTGGTAGTGCTGGACAGTGTGAAAATGATTCTCTGTTCAATAAGTGGTTCTGTGTTAGTCAATTGAATGCTCAAAATAAAAGTTCTCTAACTCACATAAAACACAAAAATTCTTTCGTTAAGGTGTGTATAAATGTGAAAGGAAAAACAATAAATATATTTTGAGCTGTTATTTTTAAAATCTTCATAATATAGCGTAATACATTTTTCCAAAGTGTGCACAAAACCCCTAACCCAAATCAAAAGATTAAAATGTCTGATTATATTAAAATTGAGAACTTCATTAAAGAACACTTTAAGAACGCTAACGGCAAGGTAAGAAAAGCAAGAAGAGATAACGAACCACTACACATCAATAGTAAAGAAAAATACAGCTTAGTTAAAAAAAAAATCAAGGCTTGAACAGACATTTTACACTGAAAAACTCCAAATAGACAAAAAATGTGGAAAGTTCTAAAAATCTTGGGTAAGCAGAAAAATGTAAATGAAGACGCTAATGAAATACCACAGGCCTACCAGAATGACTAACGTTAAATAGGCTGAAAATGTCATTTATTGGAGAAGCGGGAGAACGACAGAAATACTCATATGTTGTTGGTAAGGGTGTAAACTGGTACAACTTCTTTGGCGAACTATTCAGCATTACTTATTAAAACTGAAGAAATTATATTCTATAACACAGCAATTCCCTCCTAAGTATATAGCCAACAGATATGCCTTCACAAATGCATTAATTTTTGTTCAAGAATGTTCATATATTAGCACATATTAGCCCCAAATTTGAAATAACATATGTCCCCCAGAGAAGAATGGATAAATAAGTTGTGGTATTTTTGTTTAATGAAATACTATATAGCAATGAATGATTACAAATGAATGACTGCATTTACGTTTGACAATGTGGTTTAATATCACAAATAGACCAATAATCGAAAGAAGCCAGACGCAAAAGCATACACGAAATATGAGTCAACTTATATATATTTCCAAAATATGTAAATAGAAACTATAATGTTTTGGGAGGCATTCTTAAATGGTAAAGAATGCAAAAAGAAAAAAAAAAAGATTTTATTAAAAGAAAGGATGATTGTTATTCTTAGAGGAATGAGAGAAGATGGTGATTGGCAAGGGCACACTGGGGGCCTCTAGGTGCTATTTCTTGGTTTCTTTTTTTATTTTAATTTTTTTTATTAAGGTTATGAAAGTTAATATCCTTGTGAAATTACAGTTGTACATCATTATTAGTCATGTTGTAGGTACACCACTTCACCCCTAGTGCCCTCCCCCCACCGCCCTTTCCCCTGGCAACCACCGATCAGTTCTCTTTGTCCATATGTTAACTACCACCTATGAGTGGAGTCATACAGAGTTAGTCTTTCTCTGTCTGGCTTATTTCACTCAACATAATACCCTCAAGGTCTATCCATGTTGTGAATGGGACGACTTTGTCCTTTTTTATGGCTGAGTAGTATTCCATTGTATATATATACCACATCTTCTGTATCCGATCATCAGTTGCTGGGCACTTAGGTTGGTTCCATGACTTGGCTATTGTGAATAATGCTGCGATGAACATAGGGGTGCATGGAACTTCTGGAATTGCTGATTTCCAGGTTCTTAGGATAGATACTCAGTAGTGGGAGGGCTGGGTCATGAGGTATTTCTATTCTTAACTTTTTGAGGAATCTCCATACTGTTTTCCATAGTGGCTGCACCAGTTTGCATTCCCACCAACAGTGTATGAGGGTTCCCTTTTCACCACAGCCTCTCCAACATTTGTCACTCTTGGTTTTGGATATTTTTGCCATTCTAACAGGTGTAAGGTGATATCTTAGTGTAGTTTTGATTTGCATTTCCCTGATGATTAGTGATGATGAGCATCTTTTCATGTGTCTATTGGCCATCTGTGTATCTTCTTTGGAGAAATGTCTGTTCATGTCCCCTGCCCATTTTGTAATTGGGTTATTTGATTTTTTATTGTTGAGTTGTGTGAGTTCTTTGTATATTATGGAGATTAACCCTTTGTCAGATAAATAACTTGTGAATATTTTTTCCCAAGTAGTGGGCTGTTTTTTTTATTTCAATCCTGTTTTTCCTTGCCTTGAAGAAGCTCTTCAGCCTGATGAAGTCCCATTTGTTTATTCTTTCTATTGTTTCCCTCATGTGAGGGGTTATGGTGTCCGAAAAGATTCTTTTGAAGCTAATGTCAAAGAGTGTACTGCCAATATTCTCTTCTAGAAGACTTATTGTTTCAGGCCTAATCTTTAGGTCTTTGATCCATTTTGAGTTTATTTTAGTAAATGGTAAAAAATAATGGTCGATTTTCGTTCTTTTACATGTGGCTGTCCAGTTTTCCCAGCACCATTTGTTGAAGAGACTTTCTTTCTTCCATTGTAGGCCCTCAGCTCCTTTGTCAAAGATTAGCTGTCCATGGATGTTTGGTTTTATTTCTGGGGTTTCAATTCTGTTCCATTGATCTGTGCATCTGTTTTTGTACCAGTACCATGCTGTTTTGATTACTGTAGCTTTGTAGTATGTTTTGAAGTCAGGGTTTGCAATGCCTCCAGCTTTGTTCTTCTTTCTCAGGATTGCTGTATCAATTCGGGGTCTTTTGTTGCCCCATATGAATTTTAGGCTTCTTTGTTCAATTTCTGTAAAGAATGACATTGGAATTCTGATTGGGATAGCGTTGAACCTGTAGATTGCTTTAGGTAGTATGGACATTTTAACCATGTTTATTCTTCCAATCCATGTGCATGGAATGTCTTTCCATCTCTTTATGTCGTCATCGATTTCTTTCAAGAAGGTCTTGTAGTTTTCATTGTATAGATCTTTCACTTCCTTGGTTAAATTTATCCCAAGGTATTTTATTCTTTTTGTTGCGATCGTGAATGGGATTGAGTTATTGAGATCTTTTTCTGTTAGTTCATTGTTAGCATATAGAAATGTTACTGATTTATGTATGTTGATTTTATACCCTGCAACTTTGCTGTAGTTGTTGATTGTTTCTAATAGTTTTTGTATGGATTCTTTGGGGTTTTCTATATATAAGATCATGTCGTCTGCAAACAGCAAGAGTTTTACTTCTTCGTTGCCTATTTGGATTCCTTTTATTTCTTTTGCTGCCAAATTGCTCTGGCCAAAACCTCCAGTACTATGTTGAATAAGAGTGGTGAAAGTGGGCACCCTTGTCTTGTTCCTGGTCTGAGAGGGATGGGTTTCAGTTTGTGTCCGTTGAGTATGATGTTGGCTGTGGGTTTGTCATATATGGCCTTTATTATGTTGAGGTACTTTCCTTCTATACCTATTTTATTGAGGGTTTTTATCATAAATGGATGTTGGATCTTGTCGAATGCTTTCTCTGCATCTATTGAGATGATCATGTGGTTTTGTTTCTCATTTTGTTAATGCACTGAATCATGTTGATTGACTTGCGGATGTTGAACCATCCCTGTGTCCCTGGTATAAATCCCACTTGATCATGGTGTATAATCTTTTTGATATATTGCTGTATTCAGTTTGCCAAAATTTTGTTGAGGATTTTTGCATCTATGTTCATCAGTGATATTGGCCTGTAGTTTTCCTTCTTTGTGTTGTCCTTGTCATGTTTGGGGATCAGAGTGATGTTTGCTTCATAGAATGTATTTGGGAGTGCTCCATCTTCCTCTATTTTCTGGAACAGTTTGAGAAGGATAGGTATTAAATCTTCTTTGAATGTTTGGTAGAATTCTCCAAGGAAGCTGTCTGGCCCTGGACTCTTATTTTGGGGGAGGTTTTTGATTACTGTTTCTATTTCTTTACTTGTGATTGGTCTATTCAGATTCTCTGTTTCTTCCTGATTCAGTTTGGGTAGGTTGTATGAGTCTAGGAAGTTATCCATTTTTTCTAGGTTGTTCAATTTGTTGGCATATAGTTTTTCATAGTATTCTCTTATGATCCTTTGTATTTCTTCGGTATCTGTTGTGATTTCTCCTCTCTCGTTTCTAATTTTATTTATTTGACAGTTCTCTCTTTTTTGTTTAGTGGGTCTGGCTAAGGGTTTGTCGATTTTGTTATTTTTTTTGAAGAACCAACTCTTTGTTTCATTCATCCTTTCTACTGTCTTTTTTGTTTCAATATCATTTATTTTTGCTCTAATTTTTATTATTTCCCTCCTCCTGCTGACTTTGGGCTTTGTTTGTTCTTCTTTTTCTAATTCCATTAGGTGTCGTTTGAGGTTGTTTATGTAAGATTTTTCTTGCTTATTGAGGTGAGCCTGTATTGCAATGAATTTCCCTCTTAGGACTGCCTTTGCTGCGTCCCAAATAATTTGGTAGGGTGTGTTTTCATCTTCATTTGTCTCCAGATATATTTGTTTTCTTCTTTAATTCCTTCAATAATCCATTGTTTGTTCAGTAGCATGTTGTTTAGTCTCCACATTTTTGGCCCTTTCCCAGCCCAATTCTTGTAGTTGATTTCTAGTTTCATAGCATTGTGATCAGAAAAGATGCTTGATATTATTTCAACCCTCTTGAACTTATTGATGCTTGCTTTGTTTCCCAAGATATGGTCTATCCTTGAGAATGTTCCATGTGCACTTGAGAAGAATGTGCAACCTGCTGTTTTTGGATGAAGTGTCCTATATATATCTATTAGGTCCATGTGACCTAATTTTCACTTAATTGTGTAATTTCCTTGTTGATTTTTTGTTTGGATGATCTGTCCATTGGTGTTAATGGGGTGTTGAGATCCCCTACTATTATTGTATTGCTGTTGATGTCTCCTTTTAGTTTTGTTAATAGTTTCTTTACGAATTTTGGTGCTCCTGTGTTAGGTGCATATATATTTATAAGTGTTATGTCATCTTGGTATAGAGTCACTTTTATCATTATATACTGCCCCTCTTTGTCTTTCTTTATCTGTTTTGCTTTGAAGTCTACTTTGTCTGATATAAGTATGGCAACACCTGCTTTCTTTTGTTCATTATTAGCTTGGAGTATTGTCTTCCATCCCTTTACTTTGAGTCTGTGTTTGTCTTTGGGGCTGAGGTGTGTTTCCTGGAGGCAGCATATTGTTGGATCTTGTTCTTTGATCCATCCTGCCACTCTGTGCCTTTTGATTGGAGAATTCAATCCATTCACGTTGACAGTGATTATTGAAATGTGGGGGCCTACTGTTGCCATTTTATCACTTGTTTTCCGGTTCTTTTGCATTTTGTCCTGATGGAGAGCTGTTACTTTGTGTTATTGTCCTTCTGCTTATCTCCTTTGTTCTGGATTTTGTAACCCCTTTACTTTTTTTGATTTTTCAGGAATGAGTTTCTTCCTGAGCAATTCTTGCAGAGGAGGTTTTGTGGTGATGAACTCCCTTAACTTTTGTTTATCTGGGAAAGTTTTTATTTCTCCGTCGTATTTGAAGGATATTTTCGCTGGGTAGAGTATTCTTGGCTGCAGGTTTTTGTCCTTCAGAGTTTTGAATATTTCATTCCAATCTCTTCTAGCCTGTAAGGTCTCTCCTGAGAAATCTGCTGATAGCCTTATGGTGTTTCCTTTGTAAGTTATTTTCTTCTGCCTGGCTGCCCTTAGTATTTTCTCTTTGTCATTGACTTTTGCTAGTTTCACTACTATATGCCTTGGGGTTGGTCTTCTTGTGTTAATAAAGTTTGGAGATCTATTGGCTTCTGTCACATGAAGGTCCATCTCTCTTCCCAAGTTTGGAAAGTTCTTAGCTATTATTTCTTTGAACAGGCCTTCTGCCCCCTTCTCCTTCTCTTCTCCCTCTGGTATACCTATAATCCTTATGTTGCATCTCCTAATTGAGTTGGATAATTCTCGGAGAGTTTCTTCATTTCTTTTTAGTCTTAGTTCTCTCTCCTCCTCTGTCTCCAGCATTTCTATATTCCTATCCTCCAAATTGCTAATTCTGTCCTCCATATTATCAACCATACTGTTCAGAGAGTCCAGATTTTTCTTAATCTCCTCGATTGTGTTCTTCATCTCCAGTATTTCTAATTGGTTCTTCTTTATAGTGTCAAGCTCTTTTGTGACATAGCTCCTGAACTCATTGAGTTGTCTATCTGAATTCTCTTTTAACTCATTTAGCTTTTTAATAATGGCTCTTTTCTAATCATCGTCATTTAGGTTATAGATTTCATTGTCTTTGGGATTGTTTTCTGGGTGCTTATCATTTTTCTTCTGTTCTGGAGATTTAATATATTTTTTCATACTGCTTGATGGTGTGGATCTGTGCCTCTGCATAGAGATAGAGTTTAGTCGCTGCTTCCACTTGTTGCAACTGGTGTGGGCAGGGGGCAGCTGTTTAGACTGCACCACCAGCTGTTACTGACTGGGCCTGGACCCCTCCTCGTAGTCACAGTGGTCCCGTGGGTCCCTCATCGGTTGTGGGGGCAATCACAAGGGGGCCTCAGGCTGCTGGTGCCTACTGTTGCAGCCCACTTTGACGTGCTCCCTCCTTGTGGTCTGCAGCGGTGTTGTGGGCTTTCCCTTCAGCCAGGAGCAGGATCACCTATAATCGCCGATTTGTCCCTAACAGAGCCCACCAGATCACACTTGTCCACTATAGGTCCCAGCAGAGCTATGGGTATCTTCTGCAGTCTATCGTTAGCTCACCTAGCTGTACTGCTTTTGCCCCAGGGCCTTCCCGCCTTGCCATCGCCAGTTGGGAACCTCTCCACTAGTGCTGTGCAGAGGCTTTCACTGAGGCTGCTGTAGGAACCTGGAGTTCCCCCCAGGCTATGTAGCCATTTCACCGGAGCTCTACTCTGCCCAACTTTACTCTCACGGGATCTCTGGGAGCCCCTTGCCTCGTCTGGACATGGTCAGAGTCCATGGGCCTGGTGGTGGCTTGTAAGCTGCTGCCTTGTGGGGAATACTGCTCTAGGGAGCTTCCTGGTGTTCCGAATGCTGTGCTGGGCCTCCCTGCCAATGGCGAGCAGAGGCCCTCTCTGCTGGGGGGGTGCGGGACCCTGGAGCGTGCCCCCAGGCTGCAGAGCCGGGTGTTGGAGCTCCACCCAGTCCCCAAGCATGTCCACAGGAAGTCCGGGCACCCCTGCACCAACCTATGCGCTGGAGACCGTGAGCCCAGCAGCAGCTTACGGTCTGGTGCCATGCTGGGGAATCTGCTCACCGGGAGCTTCCCTTTGTCCTGGATTCTGGGCATGACCTCCCTGCTAATGGTGAGCAGAGGCTTTCCCTGCTGGAGAGGTGCGGGACCCCGGAGCCTTCCCCTGCGCTGCAGAGCCAGGCGCTGGAGCTCCGACTGTGTCCCCAAGCACCTCTACGGGAAGTCTGGGCGCCCCCTGCACTGACCCGTGCACCGGAGACCGTGAGCCCAGCCGCAGCTTGTGGTCTGGTGCCGTGCTGGACCTGCCAGGAGCTTCTCTTTGTTCTGGCTTCTGGGAAGGGCCTCCCTGCTAATGGCGAGTGGAGGCCTTCCCTGCCGGTGGGTGCGGGACCCTGGGGATTCCCCCTGGGCTTAGGTGTGATCACGGGGGTCTTGGGTAGGGCTGTTGTCACCTGTTTCCACCGTCGCTTCGCTGTTGAGTGCACACTCCCACCCTTGGTGTGTGGCAATGCTATGGGGGAGTCGGCTGGAAGAGAGCCTCCTGCAGGAACTAGGCTGTCCGGGGGTCGGGGGTCCAGGGTCGGAGAGTTTTCACCTATTTCCACCTCCTCCCTGGGGGAAGTCCATCCACCTTCCGATGTGTAGTAGCATGAAACTTTTAGGCATCTTGAGATGCTATCTGGGTATCCTTTGTTAATTGGTGAATGTCCAATTAGTTGTGGATTCGACGGGGGAGAGACAAAGAAGACCACTCTCTCTGCCATCTTGGTCCCGCCCCCTTTCTTGGTTTCTTGACATAGGTGTGGTAGCTAAATGGCTATTTGCTTTATAATAATTAATCTTTAGCTTTATGTTATATGTTCTTTTCTGTATGTGTTATATTTTATAATAAAAAGAAATTAAAAAGCCACATCTGCTCTCCCCACCCTTCTTGAAACCAAGGGAATGAATGACTTAAGCAGAGCCACCCACCCTGTCCCCTCCATCTGCTAGAAGGGAAATGACATGCCTGAATTAAGGGCTGCTTGTAAGTTAATAATAGTCTTTTGCTTCTCCCTAATGCCTAAGCAGTCCTGGTTTGATTCTACTTCAGTGGCAGGTCGGAGAAAATGGTGGCTCCAAATCTGGAACCCCTAGTCTTAGAACTCCATGTTGAGTTCACATATGAGGAAATTTTAAACATCTCCAAAATGATTGGACTTTTTTTTCATCATATCTAGGAGACTGTCCTTTCTTGTTGAAATTCCACAAGCTAAATAGATGATGGAATGCAAAGAGAGATTGGTTAGCATACCCTCACCACTGTCACAATCAAATCACACACATGCTTCTTTGGATTCTAGGGAGTTCTAAGGAAGTCATCTAAGTTGTCCTTTGTCTTACATTATATGCTGACTCACCTCCGGCTTAACGCACGTGCCCAGTGTTATCATGCTCTGCCAACACCTCAGCAGCTGTTATCTTGTTCTGTTCCATACCAGAACTAAATCAAGTTGCTGCATCTTAATCCTTAATGTCTGACCCAAGTATGTATCTTTGTTATGCTAATTTACTGCTGATCTCTCTCAAGAGTTCATCACAGGTACTGTGCTTTTTTCTCAGGTTTAGGCATTAAAGAACCCTTGGGACATATAGATTTTTATCCAAATGGAGGAAAAAAACAACCTGGCTGTCCTAAATCAATCTTTTCAGGTATACCAATAGTATTTTTGAATTAATTTTACTTATGATTCAAAATGATGAAAGAAAAGCTATTTACTTTTTTCCCTCTTAATCTGTAGGCAAGATTTGGATTACCATTGCCCATGATTCAGGAGAGTTTATTGGTGAAAAATGGCTTAATTTGATCCTTCTCAGTTCATAAAGGTTACCAGTAGACATCATTTTTGGTCATGGATGAGACCTATCCATTATAGTTTCAACAGTTTTAGTTCACCATTTTAAACATTAAGAGAAAAGTTATAAGTCATTGAAGAAGCAAATATAGCTAAAGTGTTATACAACTCAAGTTCGGTCTCAGGATTTAATCTTTACCATCACTGTAGTACTGCACAAACACAGATTTATAAACTTCTGTGCTTGGTTGTTCTGTACATAAATAGATGAGCAACTACTCCAGGTGTAGAATTTGGCTCACTTCAGAGCCTTAGAGAGAAATGTTCTGAGGTCTGCAGTGGCAACAGGTCAAGTAACACATCACTGAAGGCCGCTGCAGACAGAGAAGTTTTGTCAAAGGGATAAAGATGTGAGAAGCTGGGAAAGGAAGGTTTTCACTTCACCTGTCATAGTCATCTCTGACACTGAGAAGAAATGTCAGGGGTCTGGGATTAGAAGGGAGAGATGTGTACACCAGTTATTGTGGGGTAGCACTATGTTTGTACAGCTTGTTAAATTATTGAAATCAAACATTTTGCTGTGTTAATTATTACTTTAGAAAAATTTCTTATAAATCTCACATAAAAGACATACTAAATTTTAGTTTTCAATAGTACCATTTGTTTAGTTGCTTGAGCTAAAACTCTGTATTGAAGTCAACACTTTAATATTCATGAAGTACACTGTATTGAGTAGAACTTAATCTTTAGGTTTTCTCTAATTTACTTGAACTTGGCTTAATACATCTATAATTCTTTTGCTTGATTTTTAACACTTAAAGGAATTGACTTCATTAAATGCGACCACCAGAGAGCAGTGTACTTGTTCATGGCCACTTTGGAAACAAACTGCAATTTTATTTCATTTCCTTGTAATTCATACAAAGATTACAAAACTGGGTCATGTGTGGATTGTGACAACTTTAAGACAAAATCGTGTCCTAGGCTAGGTAAGAGAGATTGTTATAATTATTATAATTTGTGGAAAATGAGTAACATAATTGTGTTAGTGGTTCTGCTGGAAGCTTTCCTATTTACTTGTGAATGTATTAACATTTTATGGCAAAATTATCTGTGGAACAGTCAGAGAAAATAGTTCCTTTCCTACTAAATATTTTTAAGGCATTTAGTGAGAGGAACTTGATCAACTTCCTTTCTCTGCTCAGTGTAGTGGGCAAATTTGGTCATCTCATGATGTTCTTTGTTCATGATTTTCGAAAGGATCTCACTGTGTGTCATCCATCTGTATTTCCACTGAAAGAAGGAGACTTATGCATTCCTAGTGGCACTGAGGGCTTTTTAAAAAATAAGTCTTAGGAGCAAGTGAAGAAGTGTGAACCATAGTTAGCTATTAGCCAGTAGACATGACTCATACATGGTTCACACCTCCTAAATTGGTAAAGCTTGGCTAGAGCAGTTAAGTCCTGAAACTTCTGATAACTAAAACCTGCTGATGGGGAATTATGGAGAAAAAGAATCCACGTAAAATAGAATATTAGAGCTGGAAAGAATCTCAGAGGCAGAGGCTATTTGTTCAGGTTTTCCAAAGAGAAGACCAGACCCCAAGCATATCATGAGCATGTAAACATTTGATCAGTGTCATGACAGGATCTACCAGAAATGTTTCCAAAGCTAAAGGCGCTCAGTGAAATAGGGAGCGGTTACAAAGGCTGAATGAAACAGCCTCCTGCAGTGTTCTTCAGCAGGAGGCTATTCTAGCACACCCAAAGAACTGCTAGGAGAGGCATGCACTCTGCAGGCTTTGCCAGACTTATTTTCTCACGGACCCCTTCTGTCCACAAGGCATCTTGTGAGACTAGTTTTCTTCAGACCTCATGTTGGGAATTGCTTTTCTGGTCCCATTTCTTTTCCATATAAATGATAAAATTGTGGCCCAGTGTGAATATATAGGTTGATTAAGGGCACAAGTGAGCACTAGAGTTAAGCAGTTCAATATTCTTTCTACGATAATCAAATCTCAAATTTGGAGGTAGCAATGTAGGAACAGATGAATACATGAAGTGGGAAGCATTTATATATATAGGTGTGTGTGTGTATAATATGTATTCTATATGTACAAATAATGTATGTATCTGAAATATATATGTTGTATGCACAATATATAGTATGTATAGATGCTATCTAGATGCTAATATATACACTTGTGTAGACATGTGTAGCATATCTGTATGAATGTATATATAGGAGAATTGGGGGCTGTACTCATGGAGCTAAATTTTGTTTTCTCTAATCAGTTTATTCTGCTGAATTTATTAAAAACAGTTACAAGTAGAATTCTGAATTTATAATATAACAGTAAAAACTGCTACAAATGGACTGTAGCCGTATTAAGCTCTGTTAAGAATTCCAAGGAGTGGATTTATTTGTGTCTTGAATTTAAGAGTCATTATTTTAATTAAAAATAAACAGAATGTGAAGTTCTTTGAAAAATGATTTTTAAGTTATAAAAATCCACAAATGACTAGTATAATTTTATTGTAATACATTGGTCCTTTAGTTCGTTTAGTAATTTGAAAATTTTGTATACTATTTGATGGAAGTCCAATTTCTAACATTCTGTTTCTCAAATCTCAGGTTATCAAGCTGAGTTATGGAAAGATGTTTTAAAAGAAAAAACAGCTGGAAGATTTCAGACCTCTGTGTTCTTGGATACTACTGGCGCAAATCCATTCTGTAGTAAGTTGTTGATAGTTTTCCCAAATGATTTATTTTATATTCTTACTTATATTTTACCCAAAATGATCTTTTTGCTCGCTCAAATTCCATCATGTCCTTTCAAAGAACTTTAAAATTTGTTAGAGCCAGTTGGACAAATTAAAAGTAAGGACCTGATCCTTTAGATAAAATGAACATACGCTTTGGGTAATATTTTCCCAAAGAAACAATCAAAGTCGTTTGTTTTTTCCTGCAAATTTGTGTGATTTATCCTTCCCACCCTTAGAGTTATGTCAGTGTATGACAGTTTACAGAGTTTAAGACATCTGTCTACACTATTAACACCTCTTTGGGAACTGAAGCTAAACTACATAAATACAAAAATAGTGGGTAAATAATAATCCTCCTAACACATTTACAGTCAGTTAGACAGAAGGAGAAAGTTTGAAGAACAAAAGATAATCTCATAGAAATGTATTAAATAATTAGATTTATGAAGAGTTATTAAAGAAAGCAAAATTATTCTGTTTAGAGGTGAAAAGCTGGAAGTGGTTTATAAATAAAAATAAATTCTTTTATATGAAGAATCTTGTGAAATTTTCAGCCACTGGCCTTGACCTTGGTTACTGGGGGATAAATATTTAAAATAGATTCTCAGATTTAAAAATATTTTTGGATCAGTTATTGTTAATATCTTACAGTAACACTTGCTATCAATTTTAAGATACTATAATTCCTTAAATGTTGGTAATGTGTCCTATCATTCAGAATTGGGACTATCCATTTTTTAAGTTAAAATTTTTATTGAGTTAAATTTAGATTCACATGCAGATAGAAGAAATAATACAGAGAGATCCTGTGTACACTTTATCCAGTTTTCCTCAATGGTAAAATTTTACAACACTATAGAATAATATAATGTGACTACCACAGTTTTGACTTTGATACAGTTCATCATTTTATTCAGATTTCCTCACACATTCGTATGTGTGTGTGGGGTGTGTGTGTGTGTGTGTGTGTATTTTTAGCTCTATACAATTCAATCACACTTACAGGGCTATGTATCTACCACGACAATGAAAATATTGAACAATTCCATCATCACAATGATTCCCTTGTGGCACTTTTATAACCACATATATTCCCCTCCCATCCCCGGTGCAAATGAATACATTCCTAAAATGTCATTTTGAAAATGTTGTATAAAAGGAATAGTTCAGCATGTGATCTTTTAATTGGCCTTTTTCCCCTCAGAATCATTCTCTGAAGCTTCACTCAGGTTGTAGCATGTATCAGTAATGCATTCCTTTTTATTGCTGAGTAATATTCCATGGAATGCATGTACTACAGTTTGTTTAATCGTTCATTTATTGTAGGACATCGGGATTTTTTAGTTTTTGGCTGTTATGAATAAAGCTGCCATGAATATCTGTGTACAAGTTTTTGTATGAATATAAGTTTTCATTTCTCTCTTTTAAAGGCCCAGGTATACAGTTGCTGACTCATAAGCTAATTGCACGTTTAGCTTTATAAGAAATTGATGAAGTGTTTTTCTGAGTGGCTGTTCCAGTTTACATTCCCCCCAGCAATGTATGAGTAATCCAGTTTCTCTGATTTCGTGCTAGCATTTGGTGCTGTCGTTATTTGTAAAATGTTGTCTATTTTGATAGGCACATAGTGATACCTTATTGCAGTTTTAATTTTTATTGCCCTGATGGCTGATAATACTGAATATCTTTTCTGTATATCTTCTTTGGTGAAAGGTGTGTTTGTTTTTTTGCCCATATGCAATTCAATTTTTTTTTTTAACTGTTGAGTTTTGAGAGTTCTTTATATATTTTAGAGAGTGGTCCTTGTTGGATATTTGGTTTGCAAACATTTTCTCAGAGTCTGTAACTTAACTGTCTTTTCATCTTCTTCATATCTTCACTTTTGCAGAGCAAAAGTGTTTCCCTTTTTTTTCTTTTTGGTGAGGAAGGTTGTCCCTGGCTAACATCTGTGCCAATCTTCCTCTATTTTGTATATGGGATGCTGCCACAGCATGGCTTGATGAGCAGTGTGTAGATCTGTGATGAGGATCCAAACCTGTGAACCCCAGGCTACCGAAGTGGAGCGCGTGAAGTTAACCACTATGCCACCAGGCCGGTCCCAAAAGTGTTTACTTTTGATGAGGTCTAATTGATCATTTTTTCTTATCATGTAACATGATTTTGCTCTCAAAGAACTCCTTGCTGAGCCCTAAGTTCTGACTATAGCTATGTAGGAAGCCTTATTATCAGATGGAGTGACTATTTCCTCCTTAATCTTCTTTGTCATGATTATTGTAAATATTCTAGGGTATGTGCTTTTCAATATAAATTTAAAATAAAGTTGTCTATGTCTACAAAGACTTGACTGAGACTTTCATAGAAATTGTGTTAAATCTATAGATCAATTTGGGATGAACTGATGTCTATAACATGTTGAGTCTTCTGCTTCATAAACATGTTATGTTACTCCATTTACTTTGATTCTTTGATTTCTTTCATCAGCATTTTAGAATTTTCAGCATACAGATGCTGTGCATCTTTTGTTACATATATATTTAAGTATTTCTCTCTTTTTTGAGTGATGGTAAATGATGTTTTAAAATTTCTATATCCCCATGTTCATTGTTACCATACAGAAATGTGATTGATCTTCTGTATTGAAATTGCTTCCTGGGAGCTTGCTGAATTTATTTATTATTTCTTGGATTTTTTAAATAGATTTCTTGGAATTTTCTATGTAGCAATCATGCCAACTACAAATAGAGAAAATAGGGAAAATTTATTTCTTCCTTTCTAATCTGTATGCATTTTATTTCTTTTTCTTGACTTATTTCAGTGGCTATGTTGAATAAGAATTGTGAGAGTAGACATCTTGCCTTATTTCCAGTCTTAGAGGGAAAGCATTCAGTTTTTCACTATTAAGTAAGCTGTTATCTGTAGCTTTTCTGTAGATATTCTTTATAAAGTTGAAGTAATTCCTTTCTGTTCTTAATGCTGCGTTTTTCTCATAAGTGTGTGTTGGATTTTGTCAAATGCTTTTTTGCATCATTGATATGATCATATGATTTTCTTCTTTAATTTGTTGAAATATTGGATTACACTGGTTGATTCCAGAAGGTGTGCCAGGCTTGCATTCCTGTAATAAATCCAACCTAGTCATAGTGTACAAATGCACAAATTTTATACATTGTTGGATTTGGTTTGTTAATATTTTGTTGAGTACTTTGTGTCTAAGTTCATGAGAGATGATTTGTCCATAGTTTTCTTTTTCATGCTGTCTTCGTCCAGTTTTGTCATAGGAGTAATGTTGTCTTCATACAAGGGCAACACTATTTCCTAAAAAGAGTTGGCAAGTGTTCCCTCCTCCATTATTTTCTGGAATATATTGTGAAATTTGGTGTTAATTCTCATTTAAATGTTTTGTAGAATTTTTCAGTGCATTCATTTGGTCCTCAAGATTTCTTTTTGGGGAGCTTTTTAGTTATGAATTTAACTTCTTCAGTGGTTATAGGGTAACTCAAATTGTCGATTACATGTTGGTTGAGTTTTTGTAGTGTGTGGTTTTCAAAGAATTGGTCGATTTCTTCTAAGGTGTCAAATTTATGAGCATAAAGTTGTTTGTACTGTTTCTTTATTATCTTTTTAATTACTACAGGATCTGTAGTAATATTTTCTATTTCATCACTAATAGTGGTTATTCACGTCTTCTGTCTTTTTATTTTTGTCTGTGTTGTAGAAGTTTATCAATTATAGTTATTTTTCAAGAACCAGCTTTTTGCTTAATTGATTTTCTATTGCTTTCCTGTATGAAGTTTCACTGATTTCTGCTCTGTTCCTTTTTACATCCTTCCTGCTGCTTTCTTTGGATTTACTTTGTTCTTCATTTTCTATTTCCTTGAGACAGGAAATTAGATTGTTGGTTTGAGATATTTCTTCATTTGTAATGCTATGAATTTCTCTCTTAGCACTGCTTTAACTGTATCCCACATGTTATGATACATTGTATTTTCCTTTTCACTCAATTCTATGTATTTCTTTTTTGAGAATTCTTCTTTGGCCATGGGTTATTTATGAGCGTGTTGTTCAATTCCACAACTTTAGAGATTTTCCTGTTTTTTTTGTTATTTATTTCTAATTTCGTGTCATTATGATTAGAGAACAAGCTCTGTATGATTTCAATTCTTTTAAACTTGTTGAGGTTTTTTATAGCCCAAGATATGGTCTGTTTGGATAAATGCTTCTTAGGCCTTTGAAATAAATGTGTATTGTGCTTTTGTTGATTAGAGTGTTCTATATATGTTAATAAGATTCTGTTGGTTGGTCTCCAACATCATCAATTCATTTCAGCATCAACTCGAAGTCAAAAATCTCATCTAAACTCATCAGATAAAAAGTTCTAAATTGTATCATTCAATTCTAAATCTTAATCAGAATTGACTGAGGCTCTAGATAGAATCCATCCTTGGGCACAATTTGCCTCTGTTTGGGAGCCTGTGAAACTCAAGAATCAAGTTACCTGCTCCCAAAATGCAATGTTGAGACAGGCGTAGGATAACAGTTATAAACATTCCTCTTCAAAAGCAAGAAAATGAAAAGAAAACGGAGTCAATGGTCCCCAGCAATTTTACAGTCCATCAAGGCAAATTTCATTTGGTTTCAAGACATGGGAATAATCCTCTGTGGTTTATTCCCTCTGGGTTCTGCCTCCTGGGTTCACAGTTCCATGTTCTAGGCTCTCAGAGTTCTTCTTCTTCTTTTTTATTATTATTTTGGTATGCATGCTGTCATATGCTTGCAGCTGCGTAGTTTTATCAGCTTGTTTCTTGCCTGCGGGATTTTAGGGGTCTCACAACCTTCTTTATTTTGTACGCTCTGCTCTGTTCCTTTCAGTCCAACCTGGCAGTATTTATGCTGCTACAACATTCTCAAAAACCTTGTAGATCTCCATGTATGTCACAGAGTTTCATTCCATTAGATAAGAGCCTCCTCCAAATATAAAGAAAAAAGAAAAGTCTAGATAATCCTATCTCTATGTTTTTTCTCTGCTGAGATGGCTGAGGGAATCTATGGGTCACACACTTAATCTTTTCAAAGAGCCTTTTATGTTACTGAATATTCTTTTTGATCTTTCTAAAGCAAAAGGTTGTCCATCCACACTCTTAACATTTTCTTAAGAATATGATTTCCTGATGGTGAATCTCTTAGTTTTAGTATCTTTTATAAACTTGATAGGAAAGGATTTTTCAAATTGTCAGTGCAGGATTTGTTTTTAGCACTTTTATCTCAATTTTTGTCTTTCATCTCACATTTTACCATAAACACCAATAAGAAACAAGGCCACACCTTTGCATAGAAAGCCCTTCAGCTAAATGTCCAGTTTCTTCCTTTACACTTTCTGCTTTCCGCATAATTTCAGGGCATAATTCCACTAAGTTTTCTGTGACTATATAGCCTGAATTCTTTTTCTTTCAGTTTCCAATAACATGCTCATTACTTCCTTCTGAGTCCTCACTAGCAGAGTAGTTAATATCTACATTCCCACTAACAATATGTTCAAAGTAACCTTGGCTTTTCTACTGTGCTCCTCAAAATTCTTCCATATTTTGCTCATTGCCAGTTTCAAAGCCACGCACGTCCTCATTCTTCAATATTTGTTATAGCAGAATCCCACTCGTCATACCAAAATCTTTATTCATTTTCTATCACTACCATGACAAATTACACAACCTTAGTGGCTTAAAAGAGCACAAATCTATTATCCTACTGTTCTGTAGGTCAGAAATGTGACACAAGTGTCACTGTGCAAAAATCAAGGAGTCAGCAAGACCACATTCCTTTCTGGAAGCTCCAAGGGAGAATCTGTTTCCTTGACCTTTTGAACTTCAAGAGGCTGTCTGCATTCCTTGGGTTGTGGCCTCTTCTTCCACAATGCTGGGTTGAGTCTTCACATTGCATCTCTTAGACCTTTCTTCTGCATCACATCTCTTTTTCTGACTCTCTTCTGTCTTCTTCTGCTTTTAAGGTCTTGTGATTGCATTGAGTCTACTTGGATAATTCAAGATAATGTCCCTATTTTAAGGGCAGCTGATTTGCAACCTCAATTCCATTTGAGATCTTAATCATCCTGTGCCATATAAAGTAACATATTCACAGGCTCCAGAGATTAGGACGTGGAGATATTTGGGGAGGTCTACCACAATTACAATATGCATACGTGATTTTTCATAGTCTAGTGGTATCAACGTTTTACCACTTCAGGTGAAATGTGGGAACTTCACTTTTATTTAGGTTCCTTTACCTTTTCCACGTTTAAACATCATCTTGAGTATCAGATCATGTGATAATTTTTGCTTCAGTCATCAAATATGATTTATAAGATTCATGACGTAAAGGGTAATCTATTGTTTGTATCCGTATTTCTTCTCTTCCCATTGTTCCCTCTTGATTTCTGATTCTCCAAGATTATTTATTTCATCAATTCCTTTCCATTTGAAGAAATTCCTTCTTACAATATTTAGGAATGAGTCTGCTAATGTGAAATTCTTTTAGTTTTGCTTTGTCTGAGTTTCTTTATTTCTCCTTTATTCTCGAAGGATAGTTTGGCTGGGTAAAAGATTCGGAGTTGAGTTTATTCTTTTAGCACTAGAAAAATGTTATGCTACTTCCTTTTGGCCTTTGTGGTTTCAGATTAGAAAGCCGTTGTGACTCAAATTGATGTTCTTCTGTAGGTAATTCATTATTTCTCTTTGGCTGCTTTCAAGTTTTTTTCCTTTGTTTTTAATTTTCTGAAGTGTAATTATGATATGTCTTGGTGAGGATTTCTTTAGGTTTATCTTGTTTCAGATTCATTCATCTTCTTGAATCTATGTGTTTGATTCCTTCACCAAATTTAGAAAGTTTCTAGTCATTATTTCTTTGAATATTCTTTCCACCACACTCTCTTTTCTCTCCTCTTAACACCTTGATAATACAGATGCTACATCTTTTGTTACATTCCCACATGTGCCTGATGCTCTGTTCATTTTTTTCCCTCAGTCTGTTTTCCCTCCGTTGCTTAGATTGAGTGGCAGATTGATCTGTCCTCAAGTTCACTGATTCTGTCCTCTATCATCTCCACTCTACTATCAAGCATATCTGGTGAGTTTTGTATCTGTTATTGTATTTTTCACTTATGTAATTTCTACTTTTATTTTTTTACCGTTTCTATTTCTTTGCTGAGATTTTTCTATTTCTTTATTTTTTTCAATAAACTCTAAAGGACTTTGAAGAATTTTTATGATGGCTCCTTTAAAATCCTTGTCAGATAATCCTGACATCTGATTCATCTCAGTGTTGGCATTAGTTGATTATCCTTTCTCACCAAAGTTGTGGTTTTCTCTGTTCTTGGCATAATGGATAATTTTCAATCAAAACCTGGACATTTTGTCTATTTTGTTAGAATTTGAGTCCTATTTAAATATTTTATTTTAGTAGACAGTCACTTTGTTTAGGTTTTGGCTTTATGTGTTCTGAAGCAATGATTCTTTAGATGTATAAATGTCCAAGATTGTTATATTTTCCTGGTGACTTGCTTCTTTTCTGCTTTATACATAAAAATGCATGTTGCCTCACAGACTATTTTACTGGATTCTGTCACAACAACACTTTGCCTCATAGAGCCTTTGAATCGTGTGTCTTCTTTTCTATCTTCAATCTCATGTTCTGTAGTATTTTATTTTACTTCTTATTTAACAATCAATGTTTATTATGAATATTATCATTACAGCAAATGCTCATTTATATTTACCAATTTCAGTTTTCTACATTTTATCTTGTCCTCCCCTCTCTTTTCCACTCCTTCTTTCTGAGTTTACCTTCTATCTTGCTGAAATATACCCTTAGTGACTTATCACTACTAGTCTTTCTGTTTATTTGATTGTTTCCTTGAAAATGTCCTTACCTTTCCCTCACTCTGGAATGTAAATTTAGTTCAGGGTAGAATTTTACACTGAGAGTTATTTTCATTCAGCATTTTGAAAATATTAATTCTCTTGTTTTCAGATAAATTTACTGTTTTCATTTACTGTCAATTTAATTGTTCCCTGCAGATAATCTGGAGTTTTCTTCTGGTTGAATTTGTTTATTGAATGATCAATTGATCTATCTATTTATGCATGATGTATTTTTATTATTTTCTAGTCTCAGTGGTCAATCTAAGTCTCTGTTAAAAATTAAAGAAAAAATATTTGTGCCATTTTAAAATAAAGATTCATGTCTTCTTTTAATATAGAAAACTCCTCAGAAGTCAGCTCTTACTCAAAATTCTCCCTTCAGAGCAAGTTGGGTTTTGTTTTTCTCAGAACTTTTGTACCATAATCCTGGAGCATGTTTTATGTACATTTTGGAGGTGGGTCCTTCACCAAGTGGCAAGTGTAAATTTAGGTTCTGCATTAGCTGGAGGGAACATTTTTTCCACCTAAAACCCACACACAATCAGTAGGAGGAATTTTCCAAGTTCCTCTTTCAATGATGAAGCAGAGAATTAAGGTCCCTGACTCTGTGCAGGGATTTTCATTTCAGTTCGTTCGCTTTGCCTCATATGTCCTGGTCCAGCATGGAAGTTGACACTTCAGCCTCTGTCTCCATGCTGCACCCACTTCTCAAGTCCCGTGGAGATCCAGGGCTTCAGTCCTTCTGATAGCCTTGACTTTAATTTCTCTTCATTTCTGCCTCTTGATATGTCCCCTTCCTTCATCTGAGTTTAGTTGTACCTTTAATTTATAGATTGCACATCCAGAATTTCTATGTACTTGTAGTAGGAGGTGGGCTTATTCTGTAATATCTCAATATGTCATGCTGCCAGAAATCATGTGAGCAGATCTGAATGCCTACTTTTTTGGGTAAGGTAAACCAAAGTGTTTTCTCTAAAGCTGGGCAGTCACTTCAAAGTGAGATGCATTTCTTGATGTATCTTGTGTTCGAAATTGATGAGGTCCAATCATAAATCTATTACCATATGTGAAGTAGTACTAAGCATCAGGCATAAGGCAAGAAGTTATTCTTGGCTGTTTAGCAGCAACATTTAACACCTAGCATGTGCAATTTTAGCACAATATTTCTCAGAAGAAAATTTGCGTTCCATTTTCTGTGTATATACATTGTCTTCTAAGGGATGGTGCCAGGTACTTGGGAAACTCACATAGAGTCAGAACTTTCTGTATAGCCCAGACAATATTGATTACGGAGGTGAGTTCAGCATCTTTGCCTCTGAAAGATATACTATATCAAGTTTTAGTAGGGATATTTTGAGTAAGAACTACCATGAGCTCACTCTGTATAGGATTGTTTAAGTTTACAGTCATTCCTAATCAACCAGTGAAACTTGGAATTATATTTGCCATGCAAATTTAGCTAGGACTATTAATCAGATAATTAAAGAACCTTATCATATTTACCTTAGATGTGCTATTGAAAAAGAAAAATTGTTTAATTGACCTAAATTCTGAATTTTTTTGGTTTGTAGACCAGTTAGTATTCACTAATTGTTTGGCCAACTCTTCACCATACCTTGACTGTCTGGAGGCTTTTTCTTTACTCATTTTCAAGACTAGTTAAGAATTGACAAGAAGTAAAATATATTACCCATGTACCAAATGAGTGCCTCTCAATATTATTTGCATATTTAATGTGTGCCTAGATTACATACATACGTACAAACATGCATATCTGCATATGTGCCAAAATAAATTTAAAAAATAATACGAATTGCACTCTATATTTTTGTTTTGTAGCCTATTATTTTGTTCTCAGTATCACATCTCTGGATGAAACTATGAAGGATGGCTATATTACATTTAAATTATTTAACCAGATTGGAGTGGTTGAAAAGGCAAGGCTCTATAAGTAAGTATAATTGAGTATTTTTTTTCTTTTGTAAATTAAATGCTTATTTTCTTGAGCATTCACTTTGGAAGATAATCCAAACGATGTAAATTTTCTATCCAGTGAGTCTTGAAATGTTAAATATCAAAAGGATCTCGGGTGTTATATTCTAATTCATTTATTCTATGGAGGATGATATCAAATATGAAAGAGACTAAAGAACTTGTTTCTGTTATACAGCTAGCAACCACGAGTTAGGAGAAAATAAACTTTTTCCCCCTCTTTTGACTATCATTCTCATGTTCTTGCTCTCAGACCATCCTGTCTTCTAATTCTCTCTCTTTTCAGTCATGTCATGTTCACAGTGCTGTGAATAAATATCTAGTGCTTCTGTCCATAGAGTGCCCCAATTTCAGTATTTCAGAGAACCACTCCTAGCCACAAATTCCTCAAATAATAGAAGAGGATTCTGTTTTTTTCTTAATCTTCTATTTAACTTTTTATGTTTGTATGGGTAGGCCAGTATACATATTTTTAAAGTTATCTAATAATCTCAGAGAATGTTCTCAGCTTGAGTTTGTTGACTGTGTATTTGGGTTTTAATAAATTCTCAAACTAGGAAATTCATTTTCCCTTCAGCAAAAGAATGATATAAAGGTGCATGTTACTGTTAAAATTGTGGTTTCCAACCTGCCGTGTTAGACTTCTAGAAATCCATTAAATAATGTAACTGTTTTCAAAAGGCTCATAGGTACCATGTATAGTGATGAAGTCAAAGATAAACTTTATTTTATTGTGCCTGGACTAGAAACAACTTGGTTTAAGTTTAGACTGGTTACTGTTGACATCAGGAGAATCTCAGGAGGCACAGTTGGGATAGCCAACATTTACTGTTGTCACAGTTTAGGTAGCTACAGTACCCGAACTGATTAAACCTAATGTGCGATGGACCTTAGACTTGAGTACATTGTGACATCCAAACATGTTCAACCATTAACAGTGAACTAGGAAAAACTCCTTGCATGCTTATTTGTTTTCACATTAGTATCACAAACAATAGTAATCTTATATTTAATTTTACAGCGTTATCATGAACCCTTAGTTAAAATCTAGAACAACATAAAAATATAAAAAGTAGCCATAGCTCATAACACATGAAGTTTTTTTTGTACATTAATCTTTAAAACCTTAGAATTCGCAAAGAAAATGATAATAAAAGAAGTCCATGATGATAAAATATTGAGAACCTCTGTACTGAAGTAACACAAAGACTATTTTGTCATGGAATACCATGGTCATCCTTGGAAATAATATTCTGGATTACAAGTTAGGCAAAATTTTTAAAAATTTGAGATAAACATATTTTTAATATTATATTCTATAGATTTAATGTTCTTAAACTTAATAAAGGCATTGCAGATAATTTAATAGTGGCATAGAAATGGTAATGAGTGAGCACCAATTATTTTTGTATTTTCCCCTCTTTCAACTTCCTTTCAGTCACCCAAAGAAGAAGATAAAAGAAGGTAAACCAGGATTTCAATCCAAATTCTTAAGTTACATCAAGGGCCATCTTTTATTAAGAGAAACTTTTAAGCTCTTTCTACTTAATTTTGAGCACTGATTGAATGTATTGTAATAAATAATATTATTGCGTAATAGCTTGTTACTTTAAATTGCTTAAAATCATGTGTGTATACATACATACATATATATATTTACATACAGGCACGCATGTATGTATGACCTATTATTTATTACTATTATGCTTTATTAGTTTTTGAATTCACTTATTCAACAAGTGTTTTTCAGCACCAACCAAACTTATTCAGGCTTTCCACCAAATAATGGAGATCCAAACGAAAATAACAGTGTTATGATTCTCAAGCTGGTCACAGAATATCAGAGGAGACTAATGCATAATTACGGTGCTGAGTAATACGTTTTATAGTAGTCAAGCACTTATGTGCTGTGTTAGTACAGAGGAGGAAGCAAGGAAGCATTTGAAGGGAGGTATTGCAGTCAGGGAATGGAGAAAGGGTGCCTTCGAAGGCGTGGAGCTAGGGAAGTACCCAAGTTCAGTAATGGCGCACAGCCTGCTGTCACAGAGAAGTTGTTTCAAACTTGTTCAGATGGCAAAGAAATTGTGAGTCTTGATTTCCTTTACAAGCATCATGTTCTGTGCAGAGCACCATGAAATATTGACGCATTTTATTCAAATTCTTGAATTAGTGCATTTTTCATGAAGGAATGTAAAATATGGAACACTATGCACGGTAAATCTGTCCATCTAAGCCTGGCCAGTGGCTTTATTGTTTTTCTATTAATAATTCTTTGCTAATAAGTTTAGTCATGCTTTGGGATTTAAACTGTTTCAGATGCCAGGGAAGTCAAGACATTTTTTTCTTTTTGAGGAAGATTAGCTCTGAGCTAACATCTGCCACCAATCCTCTTTTTTTTGCTGAGAATGACTGGCCCTCAGCTAACATCCGTGCCCATCTTCCTCTACTTTATATGTGGGACGCCTACCACAGCATGGCCTGACAAGCAGTGCCAGGTCCGTCCACACCCGGGATCTGAACTGGTGAACCCCCAGCTGCCAATGTGGAATGTGCAAACTTCACTGGCGTACCAGAGGGCTGGCCCCTCAAGACTTTTAAATGATCTTTTGGGGTTTCCTGTCCAAAATTAAAATAGGAATGTCTGCTCGCTACAGAAAATGTCATACTATATAGTAGAAAGTGAGACTCATTTGTAATTACATCATCCAAGGATACTCACATTCACCATTTAGTTTATAACCATTCCTCCTCCACCTCTTCCTTCTCCACCTCTTCCTTGTCTTCCTTTCTTCTTCTTGTACATACCCCTGTGCACACACACATTAATTTTTTTTAGAAAAATTAGGACCTTATTGCAAATGTGTTCTGCATCCTGATTTTTATACTAAATGCTACAGTGTGATCATTTTTTCTATGTCACTAAAAATCACTTCCACATTATAATATGATGCCAAATATATTAATGTGCCAATAGAGGATTTTAAACAGTGTGTATCAATATTGGATATTCAGGTTAGAATAATTTCCAAGATGGATGAGTGATGGGGAGATTAGAGTGGAACAAGTCCAGAGAGGTGGCTATTGTGATAATTTATATGAAAGATGATGGAGACTTAGACCAAGTCAGTGGAAGTGGGTTTTTAGGGTTTAGAATAGATGTATTTTTATGATTAATTAAACATGTGAAATTGAAGAAAAGAAACCAATCTAGAGTGACTTCAGGTTTTAAGCTTGGTGACTATTTAAATTATGTTGTCATTCCCTGAGCTAGGAGATGCATGGAGAGAAGCTAAATTAATCATTCAACAAAAATTCTTGAAAGCTTCTGTAGGTCAAGAACTGTAATAGAAATTAGGGGTAAAATTTTGGACAAATTAGATTTCTGTCCTTACATAATTTCAGCCCAGTGCAGCAGATAGACTTTAGAAATACATAATACAAGCAAAATGATGATGTTCATCATTCCTCTATTCAAACAACTTTTAATGAGTGTCTGCATTGAACTAGGCATTATGCTAAGTTCTGAGGATACTGTGATGAGAAAAATAGACATGGTCCTACCCTCATTAAGCTTACAGCCTAATGAAAGATATAAAGGTAATCAAATAATTATAAAGGTATGCAAATAAAATCTGTGAAAATTGTCTTTAGCCACATTATAGTGTGTATGGAAACATAAAATAGGGTATATGAATTATAAGGGTCACTAAAATTTTCTTTAAGGATGTTTTGTATTAGTTGAGACCTAAATGGTGAACAGGAGTTAGTCTGCTCTGCTACATTCTAGGCAGAAGGACCAACAAATGCAAAGATCCTGAAGCAGGAGGGAGCATAGCCCATTTCAGGAGCTGAAGGAAGTTCATCACATCTGAGAATAGAGGCAGGGAAAGAAGGAGAGAGATGAAGGGTAGAGAGCATCTAGATTTTGTAGGAACTAGAACTTGCAGTACATATTCCAGGATTTATATTTTATTCTTTGGGCCAATAGAAATTACTGAAGTGTATTCGTTGGAGCAGTCTGGTTAGGGCCAGGATTAGATTTTTATTTTGGAAAAACAATTTGACCACAGTGGATTGGAGAGTGAAAAGATAGGATGGTGTTGCAAGAATATAGGCAAGGAATAATGGTGCCCTGAGATTCAGAGTTTGCAGTGAAGATGCAAAAATGAGGCTGGATTCAAAGCAGATTCAGAATCTTTCATAGACAAAGTGAGTAGGAATTTATGATAGATTGGATATAGGGGTTGAAAGAGGATGATATCAAGGGTGAATTCTAGTTGTGTGACTTGGGCAATGCATGGTGATGCCATTTAAAATGATAAGGAAATTTGGAAATTTTAGGATTTTTTTTTAGTGAGAGTTGGGTGTTGGGGAAGATATCCTTTAGATTTGAACCTACTGAGCTTTAGGCATCCTTGAGATATCCAAGTAGACGTGGTGAATAGCAGTGGATACCTGTGTCTTGATCTCAGCACACAGGGCTCAGCTGGAGGCAGAGATTTGGTGGTCATGAGTGAACAGATGACATTTGAAACCATTGGAGTGGATGTGAATTTGTGGGAGAAGACAACACATTCCCGTCTGGATATGTTCACTTTGAAGTATCTCTGAGAAACCTGGATAAGCTCTTGGCCAGAAATTAGAGATATGACCAATGACACTATATTCTGTGAAAGAGGAGGTAGTAACTCTGCCAAGAGGGAGTACAGATGGGCTTTGAAGGGAGTGCTGACATCCTTTTATGGGCCTGGCTGCTTTGAAGAATCAAAAGGAAGGGAGAACTAAGACAAATAGAAGAGGCCTGAGTGCTGGGTGTTCCACTGGGTGCTCTTCAGCTGTTCTATGTGAGACTGTCACCTTTGCTCAGGCAAGTTGTTGCCTCAATGGAGGAAATTATTTCAACAAATTTTTAAAACAATTCCTTTCTCTCCTCTCCTCTTCTCTTCTTATTCTCTCTTCCCTCCTTCCTTCTCCCTCCCTCCCTCCCTTTCTTTCTTCCTCCTCTTCCTTATCATTATCCTCCTCCTTTACAGTTCCCTTTGGAGTCAAGCAGACTCATGTTGACCTAAATGACTGCGGGGTCTCACATTTCTAGTACATAAGGATGAGGAATTGAGTAGAGTGGTGAAGAGCATGGACGTGGCTGTGTTTGCATTCCAGCTTTGCATTCACTTGCTTAGGAAAGGCACTTGTATGTTCTGATACTCAGTTTTCTCATTTGTAAAATGGCCATACTAATAGTACCTAATAAAAGGAGTTGTAGAAATAGTTAAATGAGGTCAAGTATGTCACGCTACATGACAGTTCTGGGTTTATTGTAAATGCTCAGGAAATCATACTTCTTAAATACTACCTTTATTTTTTTCTTTTGAATCTTAGGCTTTTATAATTATTACTTTAATTGACAAATATTTGAAAAAGTGGCATAAAACAACAAAAGATTATTATTTGAGTCACCAGTCTATTCAAGGAACTGTAATAGTTGTTCAGGGGTCTAAAAAAAGAAGCATAAGATGACTTCTCTAATTTTAGACAAATGTGCAATCTAGACACCTAGTCAAAAAGACAAGGTATATGACTGTTTTCTCAAAAAGTATTACCAAAATATTTGTGTAAGGGGATGCATATATTATTATTATTGTTTTAAATTTTTGTTCAAATTATTTTAATACAGTAACAAATATTTTATTGTTTGGCCTTTTCCTATAATATTGTTCTCTCTTTCCTACACTGTTAAGATTACATTGATTTTAAAGTTAAATTATACGTTAAATTACTAATATGCTGAGCATATCAAATTTTCTGTTTAGGAAGAACAAATCATTTTATAAACTTCAAGAAGCCAAGATTCTTGCTCAATTTTTCAACGATGTTGTAAATATTTCAAGCATTCATTTGGCATATTTTCAGAGCTCACATCAACGATGTTCCACGTGTGAATACATCATCCAGTGTCTCATGTTAAAATCACTTACGTATCCAGAAAGGTAAGAAAACTATATTTTGATTTCAATATGTTATCTTTTCAACTTCAAAATATGTTTACTAAGGAATGGTTTAAGAATTCATGTACTCAAATATCTGTTTATCCTGTATTTTAGATTATATTTTACATAAATATTTGAATATTTAAAAGGTGCAAAATGCACTTTTTTTTGCTTGGATGAGATTTATTTTGAAATCACATTACCCAAGCAAAGAAAAAACATACACAATCATTTCATAAGACACAACAAAAATGACAAAAGTGAGACAAATATCTGCCTTATAATTTATCAATAATTTTCATATATGCATATATATTTACAGAGTGGTTGAAAGTCTTTTTATACAATCCTTTAAATGAGGTCCAATGACTGAATGATAAGATATATGGTCACAGAAGACAGAAGTTATTATGACTGCCAATGATCTTTTCTTTCTCCAAAATTTGTTACTTTTTATTTGTGGGGAAAAAAAAGTGCATTTTCATCTGCTGTGTCTAAGATTCTACAGATCACTGGAGATTCAGCCCCAAGAATATTCTGACAGGAGTGATGCTGATGCTCCATCATGTGTACAATAACAGTGCGAGGAGAATCTGACTCTACACTTTAGTTTTACCATCACCTATCTTGGTTTGTCAGTTATATTGCAAATATCTCCATTCCAAAAAAATGTGACACTGTCATGACAGCGTGGGTAGCATTTTCTTGAAGACGACAGGCCCTAGAAGTATTTTTCTTAGCCCATTTAATATACTCTTCTTGGTTCCACGTCCTCACAACAGAAGAGATATTCCCACTATCTTTATCCTCATAGTATTGATGTATGTGTTCACCGTGGCAGAGTTCATATTTCTACAAAAACACCCCTGTGAAAGCACTCAGAACTACGAAAAGTTCTTTAATGAGTTGATCATCTGTCAACTTGGATATGTGAATTGTTCCAAAAGTGAACATCAACTGAGAGCAAATAGCAATGGGTTTGTGGATTGCTAGAAATCTCTCTTCTTTAGTTGACTGCAATGCTTCCACTTTATGTTCTTTTATTTATAGATTTAATTTCCCAGTTTCCTTTCTAGGGTGTTGAGCATAATAAATAAGAACTTTTGGAGAATAAAAATAATAAAAACAATAAATGATAAGAACATGCATTTAGTTGAGGTCTATATCAACAGAGGAGAGTTAGGAAAATTCTTTGAAGTGTAAGTTATTTTGTAACTTTTGGTATGAGACTATTTTGTCATTCAAAAGCCAATAGGTAAGATGTCTTTATAATGGAAAAAATCTAGGAGTAATTTTACCGTCCTTTGCCTTTGGTTGAAATACTTACAAAAATACCAAAATATATGGACATTTTCAGTTAGGAATATTGACAACATCATTACCTGCCAAAGCAGAACAGAGGGAGAGAGAGAAAGGTTAGAGAATCATGTTGGAAGGACTAGAGTTGCAAGACTTTTAATTTTCAACTGATTTCAGTATCTATTATCTTAAAGATGCAAAGCCTCTACTAACATCAGAATAGAAACTATATTTTTAGTCCCCAAAGGCTAGGTTTTAAAGGGACCAGTGTTGTCACACCATTATATTTCTCTAGTTTCCCCCATTAATACTTCTCTAAACACAAGGAAAGTGGGTATGAACAGAGACGTCTAGAGGTTATAGTTTTACATCCTCCATTACTGCCACTGCCACTTAAATGTAAAAGTTTCATGTTGTCCAAAAATAAAGTCTTCTCCCTATATATCATAACTGGAAAGAGAAACAAGAGTTTCCTCCTGAATCTAGAAGAAGTATACAATGTAAGTCTCGGCCAGACACCAGAAATTTAGCTAGAAGCTTTGTATGTAAAATAGCATATGAGCTCAAGATGAGAAAGAGAAATTTAGTTCCATACGTGTAGACAGTAAAAGGAACCAAGGGTAATCCACCCTTTGTCAATATGGGCAAATGCGAGGGCTAGGCGCTCTTCTCATCATTTCAGCAGATGTGAACGGGAAAAGCACAACAACGCAACAACAACAAGAAAAGTGCCTAATTCAGCACCAGCAACATAAGGAAGAAAGATCCAACAATCAAGATTTAGAAATAAGGTTGACTTTTTAAAAGGTTTATTACAGGAAATAGAAGTAAATTACATAAAGCACTGCTTCTTCTCAAAATATTTAAGAAAACAGTAATTGATGAAAGAACAAGTAAAGAGAAAGATGATGAAGCAACTGACTGTGATTAAAAGGAAGCGGACTGAGTTAAGAAACTAAAGTCATGGCCCAGCCCGGTGGCGCAGCGGTTAAGTGCCCACATTCTGCTTCGGTGGCCCAGGGTTCACCGGCCCGGATCCCGGGTGCAGACATGGCACCGCTTGGCAAGCCATGCTGTGGTAGGCGTCCCACATATAAAGTAGAAGAAGATGGGCACAAATGTTAGCTCAGGGCCAGTCTTCCTCAGCAAAAAGAGAATTGGCAGCAGATGTTAGCACAGGGCTAATCATCCTCCTTCTCAAAAAAATAATAAATTTAGAAAAATTCCCCAGTGGATTTTAAAAAAAAGGAAACTAAAGTCAACATCAAATTTAGTATCAACATTAAAAACCAGAAAGAGTAGACTTGATCAATAATGTAGAAAATTCATTTTATAATAACCTACAGAATAAGGTGATATAAATAATAGAGAGGATTGGGGTATAATTATTGGGGAAAAATAATTGAAATGCAAAATGCAGATACCTAGTGTTGCTGAAGAGGAAACACAACAGAAGGACTATTTGAAGATACGATAAAAGAAACCTCCCCTAAACTGAAGAAAAGAAGGTACAAATCTTAAATTTATAAGATGAATTACGAACCAGGAAACTAAAAGAGACCAACAATGAGATGCACTTTAATATATTTTATTTTTAAAATTTGGCAGTAGAGATAAAATTCTGCAAGTATTCAAAGAAATCTTCATGGAGTGGAAGATTGAATGTTGTAGCAATGGCAATTCTTATTAAAATGCAGTTTAATAGAATAAAATGAAAACTCCAAAACCTAATTTTGTAGATGATACAAATAACCTTTCAAATAATGACATAAGAATAAGTGATTGACAATTGAAAAAGAGTTTGATACCATATTTATAACATACATCAAAATTAGTTCCAGATAGAGTAAAATATTAAATATAAAATGGTAAGGAGAAAGCATAGGCAAGTGTTTATGTTTGCAGAATAATGAAAACTGAAAGCAACATGTTAATCAGTTTGCTTCCATACAAATTTAAAAAATAATGTCTGTATGTTACAGACATCATTAACAAAAAGAAACTAGGAAAATTTTTATAATAAATAGGATACAGAATGGCTTTAAATTATTTATATGTAAATAATTTTTACAAAAATATAAAAAGTTACATTCCAGCTGAAACATGGAGAGAAACATCTTTCCAGTTGTGTAAGCCAAAAACCTGGGTTCATCAGACTAGTCTTTTTCCCTGACATTCTGCAGCAAATCAGAAATCCTTCTGTCCCTACCTTCTAAACACATCCAGAATTCAATCACAGTTTGAATAAATGCCAAAGTCCTCACAATGGTTTACAAGATCCCACATGACCTCCTCTTTATCTCCACTACCCCATGCCTCTTCAACCTCAACCATTCCTCCCCTCACTTGCTCCTTTGGCTAAAGCTTCACAGGTCTCGTTGCTGTCCTTGAACACACCAGGCAGGATCCTTCTTAGAACCATTGTGCTGGCTGTTTCCTTTCTCTGGGCATTTCATCCTCTAGAAGACTAACTTTCTCACCTCCAAGATTTTGCTCAAATGTCATCTTCCCCATGAAGCAACCCCACGACTTCTGATCCCCCTACTCAGCTCAAGCTTTTTTTTTCCTCATAGAACATATCTATAGTGTACTATATACTTATCTATTTTGTTTGTTGTTTGTTTGTCTCTCCTCATGTAGGATGTAAGCACCTTGAGGACATTGATTTTATCTATTTCATTCACAGAAGTCCTTGCCTGGTATACCATAGTCACTAAATGAATAGTTGTTGAATGAAGTACTACAGAAAATAAATTGGCAAAGGACAATTTAAGAAATTAAAAGGATGAATAGTTAATAGTCATATTTTTAAATGTTTTACTCCAATAGTATTAAATAAAATAGTATTCAAATAAATTATATATCTCTTCTTAAATTGAAAAAAAAAAGTCTGTTGTTACTGAGATGATACAGAAATTGCTACCCTGTTTCACTGCTAGTAGGTATGTAAACTGGTAAACATATTCTGGAAATAGTTTAGCAAAATATACTGAAAATTCCTAATGTTAATACTTCTGGCCCACTGTTTCCTCTCCTAGAACTTACACTTCAGAGACGTAGCATAAGGTGATGTTCAGAGTGCCTGAGTGTGAGTTTTAGTTCAGTTACTTACTACCTCTGTGACCTTGGGGGAACTGATTTATCTTTCTGTGTCTCAGTTTCTGTATCTGTAAGATGGGAATAGTAATAGTCTACTTCATAGACTGATCAAGAAGGTTAAATGACATAACATTTATAAAAGGATAAAAAACACTGTCTGACATAACGTGTTATGCAAATACTTTTTAAATAAATACAAGGATGTATCAGAATGAACATAAGCATTTCTATATAAGAAATTTTTTCCATAGTCTGGTTTATAATGCTGAGGAATTAGAAATAAATTAACTGCTCAACAATAAAGTACTTGATAAGTTTATTATGGAATATCCATAGTATGCAATGTTAGGCAATCAGTAAAGTGGAGATATGACCATAACATAATGGTTAATGCTCATCTTTTTCAAAATATAATAAATATATACGTATCTCATAATTAGGAAAAACTTAGTCAAATGATTTTTTCTCATGAAAGGGTTTTGATGAAAATAAATAATTTATACTAATACCTAAGTAAAGGGCTTTCTTAAGAAGTTGTAATTTGCTGTATACTTTAACAATTATTGCTCTTCTTGGTGGATATGTAGAAAAATTAGCATATACCAGAAATTGTGATGTTTACAGAAAGTAAATGAAATTGTGGAAACTTTTTGTATTTAAGAGAGAAATTATATTTGGATTTCAAAGTTGATAATGTGATTTAAAAATTATTTACATATCTACCCCTTGAAGTTTTTAAAATTGTGGACTCAGATAATTAAGAGAAAAATAATAGTTTGTGTTATTTACTAGAATTGAGACCTTTGGTCCCTGCAAAAGTCACTGAAGATTTTTGTATTTTATCTTCAGTAAGTAATGTTATCTAATTTACAGCTCAAAAGGAATAGATAGATTAAATATTGCCATAGGGTTGTCTTAATTGCATAACTATTGGGGAATAAAATTGACATCATTTGGTACACCTGATACTGAATGGAGATTTTGGTATAGTGACAAAGAGCTGTTTGGGACAACAGTGAAATGAATGTGAAAATGGATGTCAAAATCCCAATTTAAGTAACTGGAGGCTCTTTTTCAGAACATTCTTGGATACGGAATTATATTAACCCTTCTCTTACATTTGTCCAATGTTATTTCATAGATGTTATCAGAACCGTAGGGTGAGATTTTAGGCACATTTCGCCATCTTGAGAAAAAAAGACTTATAAAGAAGGCAGAAACTGTGTGGGTGAGTAGGTTGTTGGAAGTATTGGGGCAGTGGGAGGAGCTTAAACCATCACAAGAGCTAACTGTTGCCAAAATTGTGTGTAATTTTATATGGTTTCTCACACATCTCCAGGCTCTCCCAATTTATAACCTCAGAAAGGTATTCTATTTCCTACTCTAAGTCAAGCAAATAAAAAGTGTCTAATTATATGCATACAATTTATCCACAGGCCGATACACATGCTTACCTACCTAACTGCCTACATATATATCGTTTCTAATAGACTGGATTAAGTTAGATCTTCAGAGACCAGCAAAGTAAGGAGAACAGAGTCAAGAGATACATTGATGAAGAAGGCAGGCTACTTTGGACAAATTGCTTCCCCAATGTCCCAGGTAGACCTAATAACGCAAATAATTGGAGAAATAAATGGCACAATGGTAAAATTTCCCTCTGCTTTGGAACTAAAGTGAATTTCAAAAGTTTTGCCCTCTTTTTCCCAACTAGGGCGTATTTGATATTAGCACAGATGGATAAAATGCAGAAATTTCTGTAATTTAAGATTTTTGTTTGAATATGCCAATAATTCAATAGCAATAATTTTTATTGTCTTCATAAAATACGAAGAAAAGCATTTCTGCATAGGCAAATATAGCATAATGACTTGTAACAAAATCCTTGAATTTTATACAGTTAAGCATGTGATGCTTGACTATGGGCTATAATTAGTTACATAATTTGAAGAATTACCTGCATAACTAAGCACGCACTGAATCATTACTAATATATCTTAATAAATATGGTACTTCTAAATTTGGAACAAATTCTAATGATCATTGTAGTCTTGATTGAGAGAAAAAACAAGTGGAGGGGGGAGTTCAAAGGCTAGGTTTGTGTAGGAAAAAACAGAGAATAATGTGTCAGTTGAAAGTATTACATTTGACACCAAAAGGAAAGACAACAAAAGCAAAAATAAAAAAGTGAGGCTATGGTAAATTAAAAATCTTCTGCACAGCAAAGGAAACCATCAACAAAATGAAAAGGTAACCTGTGGAATGGGAGAAAGTATTTGCAAATTATGTATCTATAAGGGGTTAGTATCCAAAATATATAAATAACTCATGCAATTCAATAGCAAACAAATGGTCTGATTGAAAAATGGGCCGAGGAACTGAATAGACTTTTTTCCAAAGAAGACATCCAAATGGCCATCAAGTACAGGAAAAGGTGCTCAACATCACTAATCAGCAGGGAAATGCAAATCAAAACCACAATGAACTATGACTTCACACCTGCTAGAATGGATATCATCACAAAGACAAGAAATAAGTGTTGACTGGGATACGCAAGAAAGGGCCTTTCCTTGTGCACTGTTGGTGGGAATGTAAATTGGTGCAGCCACTATGGAAAACAGTATGGAGGTTCCTCAAAAAATTATAAGTAGAGCTATCATATGATCCCACATTCCCACTTCTAGGGTATATATATCCAGAGGAAATGAAAATAGGGTATTGAAGAGATAGTTGCACTCCCATGTTCATTGCAGCACTATTCACAATAGCCAAGATATGTCGGATAGAGAAAGATAAATACTATATGAAACCACTTATATGTGGAATCTAAAAAGCCAAAATCATAGAGACAGAGTTTAGAATGGTGGTTTCTAGGGCCTGGGGAGTGGGGGTAAAGGGGAGATGTTGGTCAAAGAGTACAAACTTCCGGTTATAAGATAAATAAGTTCTGAGGATCTGATGTACAGTATAATGATTATAGTTAACCATACTGTATTACATACTTGAAAAGTTGCTAAGAGAGTAGATCTTAAATGTTCTCACCACAAAAAAGAAATGGTAATTGTGTGAAGTGGTACAGGTGTTAGCTAACGCGAAGGTGGTAACATTTTGCAGGATATAAGTATCTAATCAACACTTTACATACCTTAAACTTACACAATGTTATATGTCAATTATATCTCAATAAAACTGTGATTAATTAATTAAAAAAAGAAATCTTACAAATTAATAATAAAAGAATAAATGCATTCAGGGATAAATGGCCACAGACACAAAAGAGAAAATTTATAAACCATGGAGATGGTCTTCTGAGAGCTTTTTATTTTTTATTTTTATTTTGTCATGTAAATAATGTGTAATATTGAAGATGTAAACCAAATACTCTTTTTTTTTTTAAAGATTTTATTTTTTCCTTTTTCTCCCCAAAGCCCCTCTGGTACATAGTTGTATATTCTTCATTGTGGGTCCTTCTAGTTGTGGTATGTGGGACGCTGCCTCAGCGTAGTATGATGAGCAGTGCCATGTCCGCGCCCAGGATTCGAACCAACGAAACACTGGGCCGCCTGCAGCGCAGCGCGCGAACTCAACCACTCGGCCACGGGGCCAGCCCCCCAAATACACTTTTTAATAGCTGTAGACATTCTGTTGAGAGCCGTTACTGCCCAAGATACCCCCACCCTACCTGTTTCATCAAGTGGCTTACTCATTAGAACTTTCCCCTGCTGCTCCCTGGCAAGAGGACAGCTCCCTTCCCCCCTCCCCCGCATTAACTATCTTCTTTGCTATTGTTGTGGTAGGAACACTTAATGTGAGATCTACTTTCCTAAATTTTTAAGCGCACAATATAATATTATTTACTACAGGCACAATGTTGTACAGCAGATAAAAAACCAGCAAACGAAAAAACTCTTACTACTACAGAAGACAGAAAACCCAACCATAAATCCGTAAAGATAAAGGGGACATGTCGCCAGATGTGTCTGAAAATCCTATGGAGGATGTGGCTTCTGGCTTGGCTGCATTCAAAGGACCGAGGAGCAGATTTGTGCAAGCTTGTGGCTGTGCCATTCTCCTTGCTTCATTCTTAGTCTTCATGGTACCAAGTTGGCTGCTGGGACCTTTAGCCCACTTAATTGCAAGTTCAAATCCCATACCAAAAAAGAAGTTTAAAGTCTCGTTGCACCTCATTAACTTTGGTTGGGCAAGTATATTCCTTTGAACCTCACACTGGAAATGAGTCCTTTGATTGATTTATGCTTAACTCTGAGACAAGATCAGATCAAACTCATCTAAAGTTTATAGATTGAGAGTGGGGTAAAGAATGAAAAGGGTAATATCACCAGAGAGGATAATATTACCAGAGAGAGCATAAATGTTTGGTGGCAGAAATAACAGGTTACTACAGAGAGACTGAAAATATTTTGATGTCAGGCAGAACATCAATTAAAAGTAGATTGGCTTGTAATGTATCCTGTTAAAGTTAAATATTGATTTAACTAAAACAATATTCAATATAATTCTGACTGGCTGACACAACTAACTTGTGAATGAAAGCACCAGATGAATAGCTAAGCTGGAGCACTCAAATTCAGCTCTCTCAAGATCTGGATACTTCAAACAATTTGGGGTAAGTTAGATTTTTTAAATAGTTGTGTATATTGTTCTGCATGGCTATAGTGTAATATTTTGTCTGATGACACAATGTGAGATTGAACAAGGAAGTAACTCCTCAAATAATTTACTACTATGTATCATGGAGGGCTTATGTATAAATTTAAGTATATTGTCATTTTTCAAATTAATTAATTATTTAAATATATGGTTTGTTGCCTGGGCTTGAATGAGTGACTAACCTCATGATAACTTCTCTAGTTATTTAGTATTTCATTTAGTTCAATAATTTCAAGATTCTTTTCAAAGTATCATACATAATGCTTAGATTTCATGAGAGTAAGTATTCGGTTAAGCACAGCCAAAAGAGCTGTATTTAATTTAGACAGTAACGTCAGGAAACTAACTTACAGTTGTATTTTTTGTGCTGAAGTCTTTAACAGTTCATTTTTGTCTTTTAAACTGCATGGGTAACAAGCCAACAGTAGTTTGGGAGAATGTGGGGATTGAAACTCTAGACCTCTGCAGGGTGTTTAAAAGCAGCAATTCTGGCAGAACTACTTGACATTTTTACAGTTTGTTCATTCATCCTGAAACCTGTCCCCCATCTTCACTATCCACACCCCCCCCCCATTTCTTTCCTGGGTCCTCAAATAATGCTCTCTAGGTCAGTGTAATGTTGAGAGGTGATACAAGGAAAGAACTCCAAACAATGTCAACAGTTTGATGGTGAATGAGTGTTTCTATGTGTAATGTAAGCTACACCTCATATGAGAAAAACCAAGTGGTTTTAGGATGATTGGAAAAGAACTTTTCTTTTATATACCATTAGAATCATTCTTGAACAAAAAGGTTGTTATCCTTAGATATTTTTAGAAATTCAATATTTTCATTAGGGGACAAGATACTTTTATTTATATTCCACTTTGAAAATTATTTGTTTTAGATTAAAATTTTTGTTGCAGTTATATAAGAATTTTAAAAATATTTGATAATTAAAATAAGTGGTTCTCTTTTTAATTTACCTAAAAGTTATTATGGCATAATTCTAAGTAGTAATTGCATAATTGGCAACACAATCAAGAATTTTCAGGTTTTCATCATAAAAACCACAACACATACATTTTCATTAACTATGTTGTAAGGTAAAATTATAGTTATTACATAAACACCCAGTAATCAATACAAATTTTAACAAAATTTGATTGAAAGTACAATACAAAATGTACATAAATGTATTTTACAGTCAGTCTTTTTACTCATAAAGTGGTTGGTTTTCTTTCTATATTTGTCTTGTAATTTGTTCTATACATTTTCAGTGGCATAATATATGTGAATCATGTATTTGGCTCATAGTAAATGCTCAATGAATAGCAATCCTGTCTCCTTATTTTTCTCCTTTTCTCCGATTTGTCCTCAATTTAACTTTCCTTATACCTCCTTTTATCTATAAATACACAGCTCAAGTCACAGACTGACCAAGCCAATAATTATATGAAACAGATTTGTCTACTTTGCTGAAATAATTCATCAATAAAATGCGTTATTCCCAATACTTCTGTGAAACTGTAGGTTTCATTCCCTTACCATACAAATACTCCTAGCTTCCTGTAAAATTTTCATTCATTGCTGCTTTCTAAACTTCTTATCCAAACTGTTTGCTCCTAGCACACTACCCACTCTGACAATATGATGATGTGAATCCTTACCCAATAATGTTGTTGAGGATATTGAAAAACTCTGAGCAGAGCTGATTAAGAACATTAGAAAAGGGGGGCTGGCCCCGTGGCCGAGCGGTTAAGTTCACACGCTCTGCTGCAGGCGGCCCAGTGTTTCCTTGGTTCGAATCCTGGGCACGGACATGGCACTGCTCATCAAACCACGCTGAGGCAGCGTCTCACATACCACAACTAGAAGGATCCACAACTAAGAATGTACAACTATGTACCAGAGGGCTTTGGGGAGAAAAATTAAAAAATAAAATATTTAAAAAAAAAAAGAGAACATTACACAAGAAAATCTGCATTGATTGCAATTTCATCTAATAGAGTGGAATTTATCCTCTGAGTTAGACTCAATTTAGCCTTCTCCTTTAGGAAACTAGTACATAGGGAAGGGATTTTTAGTTTTTTTCCAAGGTGCATGCTTTGGATGATGCACATGATTTAAGAGAAAATTATTGTGTACCAAAGATTGATGACTTCTCTGAAGATTTGGCCACTAAAGGGATATCCCTGGGTGGTTTTTCCTATTAGTGAACTGCTTTCGAGATGAATAATAGTGATTAAATTTGTCTAGCATGTACTACATTCCAGATGCTATTTTTGCAATCTTTGCAACAACTCTATGAGGTAAGTATTTTCTTTGCTATTAGTAAGGAAACAGAAATTCAGAGATTTTAAAAAACATATCTGAAGTTCTTCAGTGGAGAAGTGCCTTCACAATGATTTGAAGCCAAACTTTTCTTGGGTTTTTAAAATTTTTTTTTGCTAGTTTGTTTTTCATTGTTATTTTTCTCAGGAATAAATATTTCTTCCCTAATTAATGTGGTCAATTATTCCCTTGTGCAACCTTTGGAAAATTTAATTCATATGTAATCCTACAACTAAGAGATAACAACTGTTAATATTTTGTCTTGCTTATAGCCACACATGTTACAGTTGAATTGTGAATTTAATTATTTACATTATATTATACGCAGGCTTTCTGTGTAGAATCACGCAGCTTACTCACTGTGATAGCTCCAGGGGTCACTGTTCACATAGATAACAATGTGCACATAATGTTCTTGGAGCTGTGCAACACCGTGAAACTGGTTATAAGCAATTTTTTCTTTCTTTCTATAAGTTAATGGTTGCCATCATATTCCATCTTTTATGGAATATTCAAATTAGTTTTTCCTTTACTGTTGGTTACTTCATTTTTTCCCAATGTTTCCCAATCAGAAACATTGACTATCTATGCAGAGCAACGATCTACACTTTAAACAATTTCCTTGCTTTATATTCATAGAAAGAGCATCATAGAAAGGCAGAGAAATATTTTCAAATCTTCCACCTCACCACAAGAGGTTCACACCTTGATACAAAATGCTGGTGAGCCTACAAACAGTCATTGCTCTCCCCATGCATTTCTCTTTTAAAAGGCACTTATTATAAGGGGAAAGGGAAGAGGAAAGGCAGACAGATGTGTCCACTATTGCATTTGACTCACTATCTTCTTAATCATATTTTATGTACACAGGTGTTATATACAACTCACTCATTGGTTAAGTAAGAAATAGAGTAAAGTCATTGGGATATGCTGGAGAGCAAAAAATAAACATGCATGTAATTTTAATTTTTATTTCAAATCTGAACTGTGGATTTGTTGTTGTTCTTCGCGCTGTCGATTCTATTCTGACTCCGAGTGACACTGTGTACAGCAGAGCAGAACCCTTCTTGGTCTTTTTGCTACATCCTCTCACTTTCCAGTCCTATATCAGATAATGCTCTGCTGCCCTTCATGGAGTTTTCATGGCCAAACAGTGGGTGGGCTATGAAAATTTGCTAAATTTACAAAATGCAATTATTTCTCCTAAGGGAAAAAACCAGACTAAAATACATTTTGTGGGTGGTTAGCAAAACTCAACATTTACTGCTGGCTGGGGATGCTAACAGATGCTTGGATGAAATGTATGCTTTGAGTTTAATTACCTAGATAATTGCCATAACCATTTAGTTGCTTTTCCTATTTAGATCTGTCCATACAGATAATGTGCAATTAATGAGAATTAGCACTGTCAAAGTATTGGGAACCTGAGTTATAAAAATGTGATGCCTTATGGTCCAGATTAAACTGTGTATGCACTCAACCAGTACTTCTCTCTCCATAACAAACTGCTATAAAGACTATAACATAGGTCTCCTTCTGGGCATTTCCAGTAGAGTAAAGCCTTTGAATTTAGGGTCTTGGTGGAATATGCATGATGGAGGTGAGCTGGGATGAATTCCTAAGACAAATTGGACTAGACTTTTAAAAAGCTACTTTTAAAAACTTAATGGTACAATGTACTCTTTTGGGTATACACTTCTATGAGTTTTGATAAATTCATAGAGTCGTGTAACTACCACCTCAATCAAGATACAGAGCATTTCCATCAATCACAAAAACTGCTTTGTGCTGCCCATTTATTTTTAATCTTGATCCCTACTCCCATTCCCTGGCAACCACTGTACCTAGTTTTGTCTTTTCCAGAACATTATATAAGTGGGATCATATAGTATGTAGCTTTTTAAGTATGGCTTCTTTCACTTAGCTTCACATATGTGAAATTCATCATGTTGTTCCTTGTATCAATGGAATGTTATTGATAAGTAGTATCCACTGTATGGATATACCATAGTTTGTTTATCCATTCACCAGTTGGAGGATATATGGTTTGTTCACAATTTTTGATGTCTGTATAAAAATAAAGCTACCATAAATATTTGCATATATGTTTTCATGTGAGCATAAGTCTTCATTTCTCTTGGATAAGTACCTAGAAGTGGGATTGCTGAGTCATATGGCAAGTGTGTGTTAAACCTTATAAGAAACTGCTAGACTGTTTTCCAAAGTGCCTGTACATTTTGCATTCCCACTAGCAATATATGAGTGTTCCACTGCTCTCCTGAAACGAAAACTGCAGCAAAAACCTGACCAGTTCTTTTGTTCTTTGTTTGGTTTTTGTTTTTGCTAGCCTAAGGTGTGTAGAGGTATCTCATTGTGTTTTCAACTTGGATTTCTCAAATGAGAAATGATGTTGTTGACCTCTGCCATTTAATTGAGGGTATTTACATCTTTTAATTTAATGTGATTATTGACATGGTTGGGTTTAAATCTGTCCTCTTGCCGTTTTGTTTTCTATCTGTCTGTCTGTTCTTTGTGCCCATTTTTCTCATTGTTTGCCTTCTTTTGGATAAATTGAGTAGTCTTATGATTCCATTTTATGTCCTTTGTTGGTTTATTTTCTAGAACTCTTTTATTACTTTAGAGATTTCTTTGGGGTTTGTAGTATACTCTTTAATTTATCACAGTCTACCTTCAAGTGAATTTTACCACTTCACATATAACATTAGAACTTTACAGAAGTATAATTCCATTTCTCCCATCCCAGCTTTTGTGCTATTGTTGGCATACATTTTATTTGTACATATGCTAAACGCTTTGTAATACATTGTATCATTTTTATTTAAAGAGTCAATTTATTAAAGAGAGAAATAATTAGGGAAATTCTTACATATTTATTCATATTATTCCCATTTCTGCTGCACCTCCACCCTTTATGTAGATGCATATTTTCATCTGATATAATTTACTTTCTGACTGAAGAAGTTTTTGAAGATTTTATTGTAGCGTGGGTCTGCTGGTTGTGAATTCTTTCAACTTTTGTGTATCTGAAAAACTCTTTATGATGCCTTCATTTTGAAAGATAATTTATCTGGGTATAGAATTCTAGTTTGACGGTTATTTGTTTTCAGTACTTTAAAAATGTTACTGTATTGTCTTCTACCTTGCGTTGATCCTAATGAGAAAACTATTACTATCCTTCCTTTGTTCCTAAAAGAAAATGTGGCCTTTTTGTCTGGCTGGTTTTAAGATTTTCTCCTTATTACTTTTTTAAGCAAGAGAATTATGATGTGACTTCTAATTTTTTTTACACCTCTTGTGTTTGGAGTTTGTTGACCTTCTTGGACCCGTGGGTTGCTAGTTTTCATCAAATTTCATCTAAATTTTCAACTATTTTTTGAAATATCTTTTTCTGTGTCCCCTCCCTCTAACCTCCCTTTGGAGATTCTAATTTCAAATTTATTAGGCTGCTTGAAGTGGTCCCACAGCTCACTGATGCTCTGTTAATTTTTTAATTTCCTTTTCTCCCTACATTTCATTTTTGACAGTTCTGCTGCTATGTCTTAAGTTCACTATTCTTTTATTCTGCATGTCTAATCTGCTGTTAATGCCATCGAGTGTATTTTTCATCTCAGATTTTGTGGTTTTTACCTCTTGAAGTTGTTATATCTCTCATGTCTCTGCTTAACTATTTAAACACATGGAATGCAGTTATAATAACTCTTTTAATGTTCTTGTCTATCAATTCTCATAGCTGTGCTAGTTTGGGTTGTTTCAATTGGTTGACTCGCATATGGGTCCATTTTCCTGCATCTTCGGGTGCTTGTTAAGTCTTGATTAGAGGGCAGACAATGTGTATTTTATCACTTCTGTGGTCTATATTTTTGTATTCCTATACATATTCTTCAGATTTATTCATAAGATGCTGTTAAGTTATTTATAAACAGGTTGATTCTTTCAGGTTTTGCTTTCAAAATTTCTTAGGCTGGCCTGGATTAGTGTTCAGTCTAGGCTTAATTACTCCCACTACCAAGACAAGACCCTTCTGTGCACTTTACTCAGCAACCTGTGAATTATTGGTTTTTCTCGTCTGGAAGGTAGGAACAGATACCTGTGTTAGAGCTGGGAATTTTATCCTAAGAAACTTTTTAAAAGAATTTTGGAGGCATAGATGTGGTGATATGTTGTGCAGAAGCCCTAGGAGTTTTTTCATGTAAGGAAGCATATATATTTCTTCTAATTTGGTATAATATATATGGATTAAAATAAAAAAGTGGATTGCATTTGAATTTTAGAGAATTTTAATCAGTTAAGTTCTGTTATTTTTATCAAAGTTTATACTTTATCAATGTAAGTTCTTCATTTCTGCAAATTTGTGGTAAAAGTGTTAGAAATGCAGTATTCAGTGCTCTTTTTGAAATAAAAAAATAAATACATAATATTCTTCTTCTCATGGTAATTCAACATATATCACAAATTTTCTTCTAAATTATAGTTTTTAAATTTTTTATTGCCTGAGGAGAAGAAATATTAATAACATTGAATAAATGATGTCAAAATTAGAGTCATGGAAGTGGAACTTTTCACAATGTAAAAACAGAGAAAATTCATTTTTCTCAAGCCTTTTGGAAAAATTTAACTTTGGTAGGCATTATGAACTGCCTAAACTGTTGTAATGATTGCAGAGGCTTTGTAAAATGTTGATTATTTAATAAAAATATGCATTTACTATATTACTGATTGAACATATTTTAGTGGTAACACGATTGCAAGCTTTTATTTTATTGTAGAAAAGAAATAAAAATATGCTAGCCTTAATATTGTTTTATAAATATATGAACAAGAGAGTTACATAATGACTGAGGTAACTTATCCGTGAATAAATTTAATGACACATTTGTCCTATTATGATAACTTAAAAATGAGGTGAATTAGGGAGATCCAGAGCATTGCAAGCACATTTGGTGAACAAGGGATATAACAAGATAGATAAAGAATTGATATAAGTATATATACATATTTGTTTGGGAAAGTGGTAAAATCATTCCCCCACGTATTTCTTAATAATGGAGAAAGGATAATGTCTGATTTTTCAGTTATATTCTGATCTCTGATAACTTAACAGAGAGCTACTTTTGCTAACATCTACAGATCGTGTAAGATTGAAATACCATCATTTTACATTTACAATTTACTACTTACATTTACTATGGCACATAGTATTAAAATTAAAATTCCAAAATTCTGTTATTTCAAATGGAAAGCACTGTAGTGTCCTATATCAGCTTTTATAATTAAAGACAAATATGCCTGTATTTTATTACTTTTAATCACATTAGCAAATATAGAAAATTGGTTTATTTAAATATTGAATAATTTAACCTAAAAATGCTGTTGAATATTTTTAAAGCTTTTTTAATGTTGTCTTAACCAAACTAGAAGGAGACTGGGAGCAATGTGTTTCTTGAACTAGAGCAGTGCATGTGTCAAATAAAGGTGAGCTACCCGCACCTGCGCAGTTGAATTGCCCAATTTTCCTAACCTAAGTTATTATTACTGACACAGGAAGTTTCCATTTATTACTACCATTTTTTTCCTTAGCTCCTTTCCTGAACTTTTACCAATCTTTTCTCATTCTAATTTACTACTTTTTGGGGGGAAGGTTTTTAAAACAGGAAGATAAATAATTAGACAAGATGCCTGATTCACCACAGAGACTTGACTTCTCAGAACTCTTCGGATACTAAGTATCTAACCTCTCCAACATACAGAATACTTTAGACGTTACTATTTTCGTTATAGTAGGTGACAAGGAGGATTGATTAAAGCATTCTGGGAAAATTTGTCTATTCAGTTCAGGCCAACTCTTCCCTGGTGGCTGTCATGGTAGAAGAAGGGTCCCAGACACTAAGTGTTGAGTTCAGGTTTCAGCTATCCCAATATCCACCAATATCTCCCATACCTTGTGAGTATTCCAGTGGAACAGCAAGGAGAGAAGAAGTTGAAACACAAGATTTTTTATTTTTCATAAATATTGCTTCTACTTTATCCCTACATGGCCAAATGAGATAGTGTGGAAACATTCCTTTAGGTTCTAATGCCTTCATTTGGAGAACTAGTTAATTACAGGCGTAAAATATTCCAATATTTATAAGAAGAAAATAAACTTTGCTGTTTTACTAATGGTTATTTTTTTCTCTCTTTTTCTCTTTCACAGACCACCACTTTGCATGTATAATTTTGTACTTAAAGAAAGTAAGGAAGTCTTTCTCAATCCAAGCGCATGCATAACAAAGAAAATATAAAATGCCCTCTTCCATCAAATGGAACACCTTGTTTGTTTGTGAATTAAAGAACTTATAAATAGAACAATGTAATCAGTATTTCTTTTACAATGTGATGTTCAATATGGGATTCAGATATTTCTACTTCTTGAATAAGTTTTTAAGAATCAAAAATGTAGAAAATTTTTTAAATACTTATGGTCAAGCATTCTGAATATATTCTAAAAGCTGTTTATTTCTGTTTTTAGATCAATCAAATGTTTATCACTGAATGTTTCCATAAATTACTTATTTTTAATAGATATGTCTTTAGAAAAAAAGAGAAGCTCATTGCTTCAGTACACTGTCTAAACAGTACCATTCTCCGCTTCTCAAACTGCAGTAGTAAAATATATGAATTTTTTTTAATTGTAAACTTGTCACTTGAGATGTCACTTGGATTAATGTAAATCTTGTAAACATAAGTACACCTTCTGTTTCGGGATCTGTTTGGCATTTTTGTGATGCTTTATAAATAAAAGCTTTTTTTTCTGTGGAGCACTATAATCTATGGGTTTGTAATGCTTGATGTCAAATCTCGGGTCCACCACTTACTCATGGTATGACCTGGAGTAACTAAGCTTACCTCATCATGTTTCAGTCACCAAAGAATTTCTATGAAGATTGATTCAATACTTTGACTAGTGTCTGACCTAATCATTATAATAAAAACTGATAATTAACAATTGCATACATCCCTGTATTCCTACACAGTTTAATACTTTATATATATCAATTCCTTTAATCCTTATAAAATCCCTGTGAAGTAGACCTTTTTATATCCATTGATGAAGAAACTGAGGCACAGAGAAATGTTAACTAACCTATCCAGGATCAGGCACAAAACCAGAATTGAATTCTAAGAAGGCTGGCTCTTGGGTCCTTGTTTTTAACTCCTACGTTAACTGCTTCTACAGAGCTCAATACACGTTAGCAGCTATATTTACAAACAGTCACATTCAAAATAATCATCTAAATGTCCTTGGCATTCTCCCACTTACCTGTTCAGTTCAGGAATTCCTGGGCCTCAGCTCCCTCTTACTTGCGTCTGTGTGCTCCCAAGGTTGGTTTGATATGTGTTTCTAAACCAATCTATCAGTCACAGTCACAGTCTCTACGCTTTTGATTTCCTGTTGCATTAGTTGGCTGGGGCTGCCATAGCAAAATACCACAGACTGGGTGGCTTAAAAAACATAAATTTATTGTCTCACAGTTCTGGAGGCTACAAGTCCAAGATCAAGGTGTCAACAGGTGTGGTTTCTTCTGAGCCCTCTCTCCTTGACTTGCAAAGGGCAGTCTTCCTGCTGTGTTCTCACATGGCCCTTCCTCTGCATGGTGTCTCTTCTGTGTGTCTAAATTTCCTCTTCTTACAAGGACACCAGACAGATTGGATTAGAGCCCACCCTAATGGACTCATTTTAATTTAACCACCTCTTTAAAGACCCTGTCTTCAAATACAGTCACATTCTGAGGTACTGGGGGTTTGGGCTTCAGCATATGAATTTTGGAGAGACACAGTTCAGCCCAAAACACCTGTCATAACTCATTAGCTCCACATTGATGACCTTTGCCTAGTAAGCCATTTGAAAGTGAAGTGGGGTCATTGTATTTGTACCCACCTGGAAAACACTGATGTATGAAGAAGCTTGATGTATTAGATGTTTGTTCCAGGCAGAAACAGAATGCTCTTTACTTTTTGCCTATGAATTTAAGCGCTGCTGCCTGCACCTCTGCTGTCTGACAGCCCTTGAAAACAGCTCCTTCAGTTTCTGCTGTAGCCCTTCCCTCTACAGGCCTCTGACTCCAGTCCACAGAGATACCTTCTCTCTCCTCTCTGTCACTTAGGCCTTTGCTCACAAACATCCAACATTCTTTGTTTTTTTTGGTGAGGAAGATTGGCCCTGAGCTGACATCTTTGCCAATCTTCCTCTATTTTATATGTGGGACACAACCACAGTGTGACTTGATGAGCAGTATTTAGGTCCATGCCCAGGATCAGTACCCATGAACCTTGGGCTGCTGAAGTGTAACATGTGAACTTAACCACTATGGCACCAGCAGCCCCCCACATTCTTAAACAAAACCACAAAGCCTCATGTAATTTCACTTTTCCAATCCACCCCCATTAATGTGCCAAATATCCTCAGAAACCTTTGAATCTCAGTTTGTAACATTAATGACATTGAAAATTAAATAAAATGCACTATAGATATGTTATGAGGAGTGGAAATCCCCCTCTAGTATTCCTGGTTGCTTAGGGCCTCTGGGTAACAGAGAAATAGCAGCCATCTTGTCTCATAGCATATTACAGGACCCCATAACCCTCATAATAAAACTTCCTTGTCATAGGCGAGAGAGTCACCCAAGAATAACATGAAGACAAACTTATAAAATGTTCACAGCTTTCCATATTGCAACGTCTTCTCCAGTATCCTAATTCCTTCCACTTTTTTTCAAGATAAGAGTTAACAAGAAAAGGAAGCCTTTGGAGCTTGTCTTGGTGGTGAGGGAAGTAAACTCTGAGGCTCAAGTTCATAGTCTTCAAGCAATATTTTTAATCACATTTGTTTTTTCCAAATTTGTGGAAATCATAGATCAAAAATAGAAGTACGAGGAAAAAATGTACTTTTTAGAGGACCATAATGGAGTACAGGTATTCTATAGCAATTATCTGGGAGAACAAAAGGAACAAAGAGCCATTATGCACAAAATATGTTATGCCAGGCTGCTTTGAAGATATGATGTTCTGGGTTAGATATAGAAGGAAACAGAGAGATGAGGTGCTTAAATTCTTTACCCTTCATGATGCCTGCCTGGGTGCACAGCCAAATCGGACTCAACATTGTCTTTCAAAGTTCTCTCAATAGCGTAGTTTGACTATTTTTAGGTTAATTTTAGGATTTGCTTAACTAAATAATATATTACCTGTTTTATTGGTGTAATTTCTTTGTGTTTCCATTGAATGATAAACTTTATATTTAAAAAAATAAACTACCAGCAAACCGACAAATCATACCTTTGTTACCCACAATGGTCAACTGAAATGACGAATGGGCATAATCAAAGGCCTACTGGATTTTGTGTGTTTTAATAAACTATAAATTAAAAAAAATAAAATTGCATATCCAAATAGGCTGTAATATCCTTCTAATTCACTAAATAATCATTTAACTGTGTGTGAGGCTAAGATGGACGAGACACATTGTGTAAGAGTACTTACAATTACTTATATTCATAAACGTGGTCTTGTGGGTCGTAACATTTATGTCTTATGCATTAATCCTGCTTTTTCACATTATCATAATAATAGCAAATACAAAATGAGTGCTTCTTATGTGCCAGTCTGTGTTTTAAGTTCTTGACTTACAATGTTTCATTTAGTCCTTATAAACGCCCTATAAGTTATGTGCTTCTGAGGGGAGAAGAAGAGAAAAAAAATCCTTTGGACAATTGACAATACTTGAAAGATGTTTGTTGTGTTTCGATTGTTATCTATTGAGTATATAATGGGAATATGTAAATGTTTATGAATGAATAAATGGATGGATGTGTGGAACAGGAAGCCAAATCCTCTGGAAAAGAAGCATAGGAGGAAAGGGGGAGCCTGGCTCTGAGAAACTGTGATGTGACTGGTGAGCACCCTCCAACTGCCATGGAGCTTGCTGAACGTGACCATCCCGGCAAATTGCCAGACATATGTGCTGGTTTTCTGGCGTGTGATTTTAGGATCTTAAGGTGAAGACACTGCTAAAAGTTACCAAATTCCTGAGTTATGCCCCAAGACAATACAACTTGCTTCTCCAGGTAGCATAAACAACGTTGTCAGAGAACATTAGGGGATGACTTTGGGATTATGAAATGTAGGACTTCAAAGGCCAGATAACATTTTCATTCATAATTTCTTTTTTCCTATGAACATGTGGTACATGAAAAAAGAAGGGAATATGGACGGTGAACAGCTGGTTATGCAGATGGTGATGATGAACTGAATTTGGATTTCTGTATCATGGCTTAAGTTTCTGGAAGGCTAGGCTCTTGGCTAAGGGTAGAATGATATCTCACAGGGACATGGAAGAATGTGTTTGCATGTAGGCTAGCAGTCACGAATAAAATGCTTTAAATGGAACATAATATTGCAGAAAGTGTTTGAAGATTCAAAGCAACAGATCATTCATCCAGATTCACTAGGACCCTATTGAATGTTCTTCCAGCTTTCCTATTTGATCCCCATCAGCACCTTCCAGTTAACTCAGATTTGCCCTGACACCTTCCTTCTCATTTGGGTCCCTTCTTGGCCTTCTGCTTGGTTGTCTCTCTCAAACTCTCTCCTTCCTTTGTTTTTGCCTCCTTCTCTGTTTCCCAGAGATGCTCTTTCATGTCTCTGTTACACCACGGGGTATTATAAGTCTGCTTATTTGTCCATATCCATCCTTAGAATGTGACTTTCCTGAGAGCAGGAAATTTTGCATTATACACCTTTGTATTTTCAGAGTCTACACAAATGCCTGGCCTGTTTCAGGGGCTCTATAAATATTTGTTGGGTGATAAATGAAAAATAAAGTAAATGAAGCAGTAAGTTTCTTTTTAGCTTAGTGGAGGAAGAGTGGGCAGACACCAGTGATTGCAGGCTATTTAGAAGAACAAAATGTTACAAGTGGTTCTGGTTAGAGATCAGAGAGCTCTCACAGTACAGCAAATTTAAGATTATCTGTGTCTTACATTCTTTTTTAAGAATGTAGCAAAACTAGGTTTTAATGTTAGATGATTTCAGTCAAAACAAATATGATATTTAAGAATAATTTGCATTTAGAACTGAATTGAAAAAAATTCTTCCACATATATCGTTAAAGTACTAAAATGTTAACACTCTGGACGCCTAGAAGAATTACCAATTTCAAGTCTTTCCTTAATAACTCTCTGGGGAAAGAGACAATTTGAAGGTAAAGAAAACAACGTCTGCTCCAGACATAGATTCTGAAATAATTGGACCTTTCTCAGTTGAACTTGTCATAAGTTTTCAAAAGATTTTTTACTCTCCAACATTTGTTAATGTTGCATTATTTTTTAACACTTGGTAGGAGAGATGTTTAATTGGGAAAATTAAACATATTTAATTGGGAAAATATCGATGGAAAAAGTTTTCAAATGATGGATCCCAAAGTGAATGAAGAATAAAGAACTAGAAAGTGGGCTTACTCTTAGCAGAACACTCTTTAAGTGGAGGGATGTGGGATGAGAGAGAGAGAGTAACAAAGAGAGGGAATTAGAATTTGTTAAGAATAAATTTTACTTTAATGAACGAACTAAATGTATTCTCAGAACCATGTAACCTAGGATACCACACCCAAGAAACTTTCATTCTAAGCGATAAGATACAGTTTCTGTTCATGTGTTACTGAACATAGGGACTGTCTTATTTCAATCTTATTTTCACACAGCCTGTACCAAAAAATAACACTTGATCAATATTTATAGATTTGAATATAAGCACAGTTTTGCATATAGGGTGAAGAAAAATTATTTGGAAGACACCCAGAGTTATGATGATGGTGGCCAACAATCCTGGATTCACCCTTACCTTGCTGCCCATCGAACAAGTCAAGAAAATACATAGAGAGACTATAGGTTTGAAAACCTCTTCAGACTGGGAAAATTAATCACAGTCTTCCAAACTTCAGGAGGAAATTATGATAATCAAACACATACGAGACATTGAGGCAGATAGTTGAGCTGAGAATCGGTGGGAAGAGGTTGCCCACTGCACTGTGATTCCATTTCATTTTCCAACCAGAGTTATATGGTCACTTTTCTACAAGGAAGTAATTACTTTCTGGGAGCAAGAAAGTTTCCACTCTCCATTATATTCTCCCCCAGTATTTCACTTTCTAGTCATCAGGAGCCCCCAGGTCCAGGAAAATTACATTATTGGAAACAACTTTAAACAGGCAATGATGGCTTGCCACCTGTTAGATTGTTTCAGTAATGGCCCCCAATTTGTTCAGATCTCCCTGTAAACATCCTATAGATAACTCCCTCGAATCCCAACCCTGGGCTTGAACATGTGTCTTACTTGGCCATTGGGACAATAGCAAATGTGACACAAGCTGAGGCCTGAAAAGTACTTGCTGTCCTTGGATCTCAGACACTGTGTTAAAATGCCCAGGCGAGGCTACCAGAAGTTTGAGACACCAAATGGAGGAGAACTGAGACACTTCAGCCAACAGATGCTACCAGCAGATTGACCACAGACACAGAGATTGGCAGAGTCAGCCTAGACCTGAATAAACACACAACCGACCTACAAAAACAGGAACTAAATAAGTGCTTGTTGTTTTAAGACACTGTTTTGGAGTGGTTTCTTGTGTAGCAAAAGTTAAGCAATATACTTCCTGAAATACGAAGTAGGTAGAGCATCGATGGCGGCAAGAAACACTGTTGCTTCTAGAAGAATGTGTTACATAATGTGTAACTGAGGCACGTCTGCCTAGTGCCTAGGCATTCATTCATCAAACATGCATTGAATGTTTATTATGTGCCTGACATTTTGCTGGAGACACAGACATGAACAAAGGGGATCAGGTTCTTGAACATAGCTTAGTTTTTAGAGGATAAAGCAGAGAATAGACAAGATAACAAACATGTACTTTCAAAGAGGGATGAGGCAGTGAGAAAAATAACAGTGAAAAGAAATTGTGATATTATAGGGATTGAGTTCGTTGAAATGATCAGGGAAAGCCTCTCCAAGAAGGTCATATTAGGGCAGAGGCCTGGATACCAAGACAAAGCCACTCATGCAAGGACCTGGCAAACAGCATTTCCAGCAGAGGGTACAGCAAGTGTAAAGTGTAAAGAGGAATGAAAGCATGTTAGAGGAATAGGAAGAAGACCAGTGGAGCTGGGAGCTTAGCATTTCAGAGACAGAGTTGTAGGAGTTGAGGTTGGCGACATTGGCAGGAGTGAGATTTTTAACATCTTCTTGGTCATGGTAATAGTTTGGATTTTATTCTAAATGTAATATAAAGCCATTGGTGTGATTCAAGCCTGAGAGTAACAGTGTCTCTGTTGCATTATTGCAAAGGCTTCTTTGGGTACCAGGTAATTTTGGAAGCAGAGAAACCACTCAGAAGGCTGAGTGATCATGGTGGCTTGGTCCATTGTGGTTTTGGTGGATGTAGTGTTGGACTAAGGTGTTTTGAAGGTAGAATCATGACCATGCCAACTTGTTAAATATGGAAGATCAGGGATAGAGAGATACAGGATGACCTCATCTTCACTAATGACATCTGCAAAGACTCTATTTCTAAATATGGTCACATTCTGAGGTTTTGAAATTCAAGAATTTTGGGGGGGCACCTAGTATTCAACCTAGTACAAAATCCAAGACTTGTCTCAAAAATGGAAGGAAAAATAAAACTTTATTAAACTAGAAATAAAAGGGAACATTCTTAAGATGATAAAAAAGTACATATCTTAAACCAACGGTTTTCACCTTAATTAACAATATGACAGCCACGTTACTCTTGTTGAAATTAGAATCAAGGTAAGGAAACCTGTTATCGCTGTTGTTAGTTATTTTTATTTGGAAATTTTGCCTAAAGCAATAAAATGTGAAATGGAAACACATACATATATAAAATACATGTAAAATTGGTAGACAACAAAGAAGATAAATATAACATAAATAAATCTTACATAAGTATGTTACATAGTATACTTTAGTAGCATATTACAATATATTATATATATTACTACCATCTGCAAACAATACTAACTTTGGGTCCTCCTTTCTAAAGTTATTAGAAGATAATACTGTCTACCAACAAAACACAATAGAATCAGCTACTCTTACAACAAATAAGAATGCAGTAGAGTGGTAGGATATAAAAGAACATACAGAAATTAATAACTTCCCAATATTATATGCTAGAAAACATTGAACATACAATTGCAAAAGAGACATAATTCACACTGGCAATAAAGTATAGTATACCTAGTATAATATTTTTATGAAACATTGACTTTTTTCTGTTTATGAACATATCAATTGCAGAAAAATGGAAAAATAAATAAAAATGAAATTCAAAAACTATAAAATCTTATCCCTATCAGCATTTTTCTTAAATTTCTCTTTCTCCCTACTTCACTGATTCACTCCACACATATATTTATGTATATAAACATTCATTAAAAAATTTTTAGATCATATTTGTCAATAACTTAGAAGGGTTTGAGATGTTACTCTACTTGCAAGCTAACAAGTTATTCTGCCACAGTTTTATGGATGCTGGCTGAAGACATAAGATTTCTGGCTCAGAGAAAAAAGAACCTATTGCTCGTAGCAACAGCATAGCCAGAGCATACAACTCTCACGGCTCCAACTCTCACAGCAGAACACAAAGAGGGCCAAATGATGCTGCACACTGCACTGCAGGAGAGCTGCCCCGATCTGAGGGAACCCAAGTCTTTTATCATGGCAGTTCACTTGCCAGGACTTTTCCCCAGAGGGTGACATTGTCTATATTAGTGGACGGTAAACAAGCCTTTCCTTCACTCCAGAAGGAGACACTATTTCTATATTCCAAGGCTGTTTTCTATACAGACATTTGTGAAAAAATATTCAAGAACAAGGAGGCCAATGCTTGCAAATTGTCCAGAAGTGAGGAAGACCCAAGAATTGTGTTCCCCCACCCTGTTTTATTAAAAACTAGTTCTTTTTACATAATAATATGCCTTTAATACACTATCATATTCTGAAATGGTCTTAAAAATTAGTCCAATTTCTAAGTCTACAAGGATACTATGGATTTAATTTTATTTAGTACTACTTTAAATAGTAATGATTATAATAACTATCAGTTATTAACTTTGTAGTATTAAGAAAAATAATAATATTGTGAGATGACACATACAAATAATGCCAGTCACAATTCCTAGTTGTAATAGTGAGTGTAGTGTTTATTTCCTGTTACAAAACTGATAACGGGGCCGGCCTGTGGCCAAGTGGTTAAGTTCGTGCACTCCACTTCGGCAGCCCAGGGTTTTGCCGGTTCGGATCCTGGGCACAGACCTAGCACCAGGTCAGGGTGAGGTAGCGTCTCACACGGCAGAATTAGAAGGACCTACAACAGGAATATACAACTATGTACTGGGGGGGGTTGGGGAGAAGAAAAAAAAGAGGAAGATTGGTAACAGATGTTAACTCAGGGCCAATCTTTAAAAGAAAAAACTGACAGAAAACAAAGAAAGAGATTAGAATAAATGAATTAAATGATACGTTTTCAAATATAAGTGGGTAAGTGAAATTGATTTCTGAGGGAAAAGATCTGAAGAAAAATGCCCATGAAGCATCATCCCTTAATGGCAAGAACTGCCTGGACATCAGAACACTTACATTGGCCAGAGGAACTCTGTAAAGTCCTGGATGGACCAACTATTATGGTATTAGGAACAATCAAAGTTAAACTCAACATAGAAGAGCCACATTCCAGGCTACTAAGCCAAAGGTAAGGAATCTAGTCTATGGGTGTCCCTGCATCTAACCCGAAAGAGTCTAGGAACGATGTTAGTTTTGAAATATTTTATCAAGATTATAAATATTCTGCCTACTTCCTCTATGTTTTACCAGATCGAGGCTATCTATTTACAACTGGGGAATGACATACAAACTATGTGTTTCGGCATAAAATGTTATGATGAATAAATGTATAGGAGAAAAAAAGGCTATGCCTTTGTCACTGTCACTATTTCCTCCCTGAAATCTCATTTTACAAAATAAGCTGCAGAAGGAAATTGATTGTCCCTTCAGACTTCGTGTTGTAAGCTCTGAGTGCATTTCCACAGAGCTGGAAGGTCTAGCATTCTGACTCTGTTGGAGCGAGACTCCAACGACAGGGCTGTGGTGACTGAGAGTGGTTTCAAGTCCAAGCTTGAGAGCCAGTCTTCCTGAGTTCAAATCTTGGATCTGCCACTTACCATCTGTGAGCTTTTCATCCGACTACTTAAGCCCTCTGTGCCTCAGTTTCCTTGGCTGAGAAATGGTGATATTAATCATACTTTCTTCACAAGGTTGGCGTGAAGATTCAATAATTATAATGTCTAGCACATAATATCAGAATACCCAGAGACATAGCAATTCTTATAACTATTACCTGCATGCATGGTAACTATTACCATTATGTATGGTAGAGGCAAGAACCAAGACATTGGTCACTGGTGTCAGCTAGTTCACAAGTTACAGAGCAGCCATGCTGTGTGGACGGCATACGTCAGGGTGATGTTGTACTCTGAGGTCATTAGTCTAGATTATATGCTAGATGTTCTCAATTCAGATACTGCCTGAAACATTTTCTTTTATTAAGACTTTTATTTTTTAGAGTAGTTTAAGCTTCACAACAAAATTGAGGGGGAGGTACAGAGATTTTCCACATACTCCCTGGACACATGCTGTCAGATCCTCCCCCGCTGTCAACATTCTCCACCAGAGTGATACATTTCCTACAGCTGATGAATCTGCATTGACACATCATCATCTCCCAAAGTGCACAGTTTACATTATGGTTCACTTTTGGTATTGTACATTCTATGGGTTTGGACAAATGTATGATGCCATGTATCCATCATTATGGTATTATACAGACTGTTTCCATTGCCTTAAAAATCCTCTGTCCTCCACCTATTCATCATCACTTCTCCCCCGCCCATGGCAACCACTAATCTTTTTATCATTTCTATAGTTTTGCTTTTTCCAGAATGTAATATAGTTGGAATCATACAGTATGCAGCCTTTTCAGATTGGCTCCTTTCACTTAGCAATATGCATTCAAGGTTCCCCTGTGTCTTTTCATGGCTTGGTAGCTGGTTTATTTTTAGCACTGACTTTTCATGGCTTGGTAGCTCATTCTTTTTAGCACTGAATACTATTCCATTGCCCGGATGTACCACAGTTTATTTATCCCTTCACCTACTGAAGGACTTCTTGGTTTCTTCTAACTTCTGGCAACTACGAATAAAACTGTTATAAACATACATGTGCAGGTTTTGGTGTAGACATACGTTTTCAATTCCTTTGGGTAAATACCATGGAGCACAACTGCTGGATCATATGGTAAGAGTATGTTTAATTTTACTTCCAAACTGTCTTCCAAAATGGCTGTACTTTTTTTCATTGCCATCAGTAATGAATGAAAGTTCTTGTTGCTACACATCCTTACCAGCATTTGGTGTTGTCAGTGTTCTGGATTTTGGCCATTCTAGTATGTGTAGTAGAATCTCACTGTTGTTTTAATTTTCATTTCCCTGATGACATATGATGTTGAGCATTTTTTCACATGCCTTTTTGGCATTCTTATATCTTCCTTGTTGAAGTGTCCGTTAAGGTCTTTTGCCCATTTTTCAATCAGGTTGTTCATTTTCTTATTGTTGAATTTTAAGTGTGCATTGTATGTTTTGGATAAGGCCTTTATGAGATGTGTCTTTTACAAATATTATCTCTCAGTCTATGGCTTGTCTCCTCATTCTTTCAGCATTGTCTTTCAAAGAGGAGAAGTTTTTAATTTTAATGGAGTCCAGCTTATCAATTATTACTTTCATGGATTGTACCTTTGGTGTTATATCTAAAAAGTCATGACCATGCCAAAGGTTACCCAGGTTTTCTCCTGTTATGTTATACGAGTTTAATAGCTTTGCATTTTACATTTAGGTCTATGATCCATTTTGAGTTGACTTTTGTGAAGGATGATGTCTTTGTCTAGATTCATTTTTGGCATGTAGATGTCCAGTTATTCGGCACCATTGTTGAAATGATGATCTTTGCCCCTTTGTCAAAGATCTGTTGACTGTATTTATGTGGGTGTATTTCTGGGATCTCTACTCTGTTCCAGTGATCTATATGTCTATTATTTCACCAATGCCGCACTGATCACTGTAGCTTTATTGTAAGTCTTGAAGTCGGGTAGTGTCAGTCCTTCAACTTTGCTCAACTCCTTCAACATTCTATTGGCTATTCTTTGAAACATTTCTTAGAGAGTGTATCGTTGAAGACTTGCTTTTGCAACATTAAAACACTTTCAAACACTCAAGTGTTCCTCTTGCATCTCCTTGAAAGGAACGGGGTTACTGTGTGCTTAATCATTTCAATCAGTCTCTTCAACAAGCTTTCTTCAAGTATGACAGGTCTTTGGGATACAAAAAGAGAAAAGTTTGAATTCCTAGATGCAAAGAACTTATGTTCTATTAAGACAGCTACCTGTGTAAACATATGTTGCAATACCATATGATGATTGCAAAAACAATGATTAGTCCAAGGTGTGGAGTAGAGCAAAGGCTGAGTATCAGCTGCAGTGGAGGAAGTTAGGGAAGTCTTGACTGATAATAGAGATGATTAAATTGGTTCCTGATGGATTTTTAGGGCTTAGCTAATACAAAGAGAGGGAGCTATGGAAGAGAATGTAGCTTGGTACAGTTGCCCATGAGGCAGGAAGAGAGAACAGATGTGATACAGGCAGGTCAGACTTATATGAAGTTTTCTGTATCATAGAAAAAGAGTTATTTTAGTCAGGAGCTATTTAACATTATCAGGCAAGGACAGGGCATGAGCATACTTGTGTTTTTAAAAAGATACATCTCTCCTATGCCTAACTGGAGATGGTGTTACCAACCTCTCTGCGGGAGCCCTGACATGCAGAGGGAGGATGATAAAAGGAGATACTAGGTAAGCAAGGAAAACAGAAGATGGAGAAATTCAGCATAGGATGCATTGGAGTTTTGCCACAACAGCCTGGCAAGAAGAAAACAAAAGTTCATGTGTTGTGTAGAAGTGGCCTTCTAACGTGGCATAATTTTCTTCATCGTTCTCTAAAATGTGTTGAGACCTTCTTTCCAGTGCCACCAAAGGGAAAAACCTAGTGGAAGACCTGTGAGTGGCAACACAAGAGAAAATTCAGGACAGCTCTACGCCATCTGCTTCACAATTGTATGCATTTTACTTTGAAAGAACATATAATAGACTTTCTTTCCGGCAATAGCAGGGATGTGAGAAAAAAGACAGGTGGAATCGACCTACATCATAGAAATAAAGTCTGGATGGTACCTTCTGTTTGAAGGGCTGCTGGCGGAAGTGATTTGCAAATCCATGCCTGCAACACGTCATTAATGAATTAGATCCATTGTGTTCTAGGCCCAAATTTCATCATACTTTTGCCATTCCTTTTCCAAGATAAGGGTCTCTTTTGTTTGTGTACTTTTTTTAAAAAATAGAGATCACGATAAGGGGTCTTAAATATTGTTTTTATTTTCTCTTTCATCCTAGGAAAAATCACTGACCCATAACTATATGTATCTACTTATGTCCCTGGGTTGGGTAGGGAAGAGGGTTAGAGATTTCGAAATTTTCTTGTTGAGAAGATCCAGGTTTTCATGTGAGCAAAACTGAATAAATACATTGAATATACATTATGCTGTAGGTAAAATTCAAGTATCTACTTATAATATTTATTAATTATACGTATTATGTAAGGTAATATACTGACTTAGAAATTCTGATATTTCATGAAACAATTTAATCAAACTCTTCACATGCATTCTTTATATCAATGTCTTTTCTATCAGTTAACTCCCTTTAGAGTTATCTAACAGGATTTTCTAGGCCATAGTCTTCCTGTCTATCTAAGTTGTCTAGTTATAGAAATTTTGCCATCTAAGTATAACGTTGTCACAGGGAATTGACTATTGCTTGTTTAAGGGTTTCTGTCTCAACATGATGCAGAATCAAAAGGAATTAAAAGGACATATATCCAGAGTTCCCTGCCCTGGAGTCACAGCTATTACCGATTTCTTATCTTTCCCACTGGAGTTAAACTGTTCATTTTAAGTAATCATTAAATGCCATGTTTAATTGCAATTTTGAAATCACATCATTAGGAATAATTGTTGTCTTTGATAAATTTATTTTCCTCCCTTTTTTGCAGCTTGACTCTGATGGGTCTATAAAACTGTCCTGCATTGGGGTGAAAGAGCCAGGCCTTTATAGGCCCTCACTGACCAGTCTTTGGATATGGCCCGTCCCTGAGAAGGGGCTATGAGTTTGGATGAGATGATTTTATTCAGCTGTGAGCATTATTACAACACATCAACTATCAATACTCCCAGGAGCTGGGAGAATGATGCTTCGGTCCTGACGAAGGCATCTGGGTGGCAGAGTACAGTGTTTGTAAGCAGAGCCAGAACATGGGTGATGGATGATGGTTAGGCGTTTAGTGCCTGACCATCTGCCCACACAAGCTGCTACTGGCCTCTCCTTTGTCCATTTCTGCATGGCTCGTTTAGGCCCACAAGCTCACTGCTGCTTCTTTACCATATTTGGAGTAAAAAAATCCTCTCATGAGAGTCTTTCCATTGACCCTTCCACCTAGACACACCTGTAGCTCTCTTATTTCTGGGGCCTTTACATGTCCTGGGATATTTCCAGGGAACTGCTCCCAGGTATCCACTGCTTATCAAGGGGCCCCTCTGTTTTCCCCTCCTCTCAACCATGGGGAGAGAATGTAGAGGTGGGGAGAGTGGATTTTTAAAAACGGGGATAATCTCTCTCCTTTCACATTTATAGTCTCTCATTAAGCAAAATATTTCTCTCCACCAGTTCTATAAACCTTCTAAATTATTCCAAAGGCTTAAGCTTATAGAAGACAACAGTCAGAAAGAATTGCAAGTTACTATTCCTTTCCATGAATTGCTTCCTTTTTATTCCTCTACATCAGTGAGCCCAGAATAACTTTGCTCTTAGAAGTGGGGAAGAAGACCCAGGAAGGAAAAAAAGGGACCCTAAAAATTAATATCACAAAAACATTATGGTCACTGTATTTGTACTAGAGAGTAGTGATGAAATGAAAAGAAGGAAACAGTTTCAAGAGATATGAAGGAGAGAAAATCCACTGTACATTATGACCCTTATCTTGTTGGATTCAAATCATTTACATTCTGGTTTCTCCATTATACCCTAGTTCCTTAAAAGTCAGGATTAAATATTTTCATTAATCTATTCCCAGCATCTAGGAATGCTTGACATATAATAAAATCCTGTGTCTTATTCAAATTTTAATAGTCTCTCCAACGTTAGCTTAAGCTAGTCAATTTCTATGGTTCTCTAAAGCAAAGCTAAGCCCTTTCTCTTCCATGTTTCCGGGTATAGCATGTACACCTGTACTACAGCATTTGCAATTTTTCTTTGTAATTGCTTGTTTATATCATCTGTCTCCTGCATTACACCAAGAGCTCCTCAAAGCCAGAATACATGCACTATTCATCTTTTTATTAAAGATGTTTACTGATCCTTCAATCTGAGAGTGACATTCAGTTAGAGTAACAAAGATGACAATTTAAGTTATTAAGTTGTATGATGTATAGCAAATCTATAGCAAAATTTAATTAATTAATGTGGGTTGTTTTTTTTTTTTTTGGTGAAGAAGATTGGCCCTGAGCTAACTTCCTTCATGTTTTTACTTGAGGAAGACTGTCTCTGAGCTAGCATCTGCCAATCTTTTTTCATTTTGTATGTGGGACACTGCCACAGCATGGCCTGATGAGACCTGTGTAGGTCTGTGCCTAGGATCCAAACCCATGAACCCTGGGCCGCTGAAGAGGAATGCACAAACTTAACCACATGGCCACTGGGCTGGCCCCCAGAATTTAGCTTTTTAAAAGCGAGAGAAGTGGGTTGTATATGTTAAAAATATATCCATTAAGTTAAATAATGAGATGGCTTTAAACTTTCAGCTCCCAGGAACATCTACCTAATCAGAACTATTCGTTATCCAATGGTGCAATATAAGCAATACATATATTTTTAAATCCCAAGTTACATTAAGGTTTTATGTCTTTCTTATGTTATTATGACTTGGATTTTGGAGGGTATAAGATAAGGTCATTTTACCAGTAAAACACACAACACATTGTCACAAGAGGGCAGCCTTTCAACATGAATGGTTCCTCAATCTGTAGACATTCCTTGAAATTTTGAGGCAGTTACTTTAATCCACACAACTAAATAATGATAAAACAATACAAAACATTCAAGCAGATGCTTTGCATCGTGTGGTTGTTTTTTTTTCATTACTGCTAACTAAAAATATTTAAAGTCCATAAGGAAAACAAGGGCTGAATTGTCTCACATAAAAAGATGGGTTTACATAGATTCTGCCTTTTTAAACATCAAGACAGTAGATCAATGGCTGAATTGAGTATACCAAAGTTTCACGTGACCAAATGTGAATTCTCCTCTGATCTACTCAAAATTCTAACCTGGCAAAGGCAAGCTGGAAGCATCCAGACTGATATATCAGCCAAGGGCAAATGAATGTCGTTGGATTTATGTTTCTAAATTTTAACCTCTCAAGTGTCTAAAGACACAATGCTATTTGCATATATTGACAAAGAGTAAATTGCAAGATGCCTTGGTGTATGGCTGGTCTTGATCCGTTGGACATGCAGAGGACGCTCTCAGTTCAGCAGCATCAGCATCTCTCCCTGCACTCCCTTCCTGTGTCCTCAGAATAGAGTTGCCTCTCCCAAAGTCACGTGTCCTTCCCGGGAGCAGCCCACAGTGCTCTAAATGCCTGGCCTCACCTTGCTTCAATTTTGGTTTCTTTACTCACTGAAATGGAAACTCTGGGAGTGGAGCCAGCCAGCTGTGACTGGGGTCAGCCCTCCAGATGATTCTAATTGAGAATAAAATGCTTCCTTTCTGTTCCTCTAAATCAGGGAGCCCAGAATAACTCTGCTCGCAGAACTGAGGAAGAAGACCTAGGAAATTGAAAAAAAAAAGTGCCCTAAAACTACAGTTACGTGTCACATAATGACGTTTTGGTCAACAATGGACCACATGTGGAATGGTGGTCCCATAAGATTGGTACCATAGCCTAGGTGTGCAGTAGGCTATACATACCTTATATTTCTATAAGTATTGCAAGGGAGGAAGAAATTTCCCTCTACCCTTCTAGGTTCTTCTGGCCGGTCTAAGAGTTAAATTGATATGAGACAGATTAACAGGAGAAAAACAAAAGTTTAATAACATGTACACATGAGAGAAACTCAGGAAAACCAGTAACCCCCCAAAGTGGCTGAAGTCCTCACCTTAAATGCTAAAGTAAGCTCAGCTAAAGTCAAAAGAAGATTGTAGGAGTAGGGAGAGTCAGGACTTCAAGGGAAAGAACGCAATTCACAACTAGGTGAAAAGGAAGAAAAGTTTGGAAAACAAATGTTTGTTTGGTCTCACAGAAACAGAAGAACACAGATGGGAGCCCAACAAGGAGGCTTTTCTAGGTTCTTCCCTAGTTCATGATATGCTAAAGTGATAGCTCGCTGCTTCCTGAGACAGGCTTTTTTATCTGAGTTCTCTTAGGCAGTTAAGGGGGAGGTAACAAGAAAAACTTTCTGAGTCTTTTGTTTCTTAAAATTAATCAGCCTAAAATAATCCTCATGTAAAAGAGATACATTTTGGGGTGTCAAATTTTGTTCCCCTTCAGTACATTCTATAATGTTCTTACGACGCATTTCTCAGAATGTATCCCCATCATTAAGCGACACATGGCCGTACTGGCAGCTACTGACAGAGAACAATGAAGGGCCAAATCACCTTGTGTGGTTTAAAAACTGCAACTCGTTTTCAGCCTTAACCTTAATACCTCTCTCCTATCCACAGCCTGGTCCTTTTGCGCTGCCCCTAACACACACATATCTGTAGGCTATACTTGCCTCTGTCTCTAGGACCTATCCTGATCTATGGTAGAAGGGAATGAATGAGGTCACATTTGAAGTTTTATTTCTGCATCATTTCTGACAGTTATGGAGTATTCCAGTTATGAGCATGGGCTATCCCATTTGCTCCCAGTTCCACGCCCTTCCTCTCTACCACTTTCTACTTTGTAATTACCTCAGTAATCTGGTAAGTAAGTTTCTGCCCCCTAAAAATCTATATTCCTGAGGTCCTGATTTTGGTAATTGGTTTAGCAGTCCAGTTATCCTTATTGCCTTGAAGTCCCAGAGCACAGCCTTCTGTCAGAGCCAGGCCTTCCCTCTTTGCCCAGCTCGGCTATCAGTAACTAGATCTGCCCCTAAAGGTCCAAGATAACGTTCGTGGGTCAGGGCAATTTCCGGGGTTGATACAAGCTGTGAAATAATCCTGCCTTAAATATGAATTATAGTGTAAAAGGGCAGAAAAGAATTGCTCTTTCTTTTCTGATAGCTCTTTAATTGTTCAGCTGTACTCACAGGTGTAAAGCTGTATGAACGCAAGCTTAAACCAATGCAGTTATCTTCTTTCGATGGTCGAATACTCTGTCAATGGTCAAATACTTTGATATTTCTGACTGTTTTCTTTGTCATCAAATGTGGGATTTTTTTAATGTTTTGATTAGCGTTTATAACTTTTCATCTGCATCTGAGTTAGATACAAGTTACTACCACATCATTGTAATTTAAACTATTTGTCTATTTTCTTTTGAAAAACCTCTCTAGATTTGAGGACTTTTCCAAGTTGTAAATGCCTCTGTAAACAGGAGTAAAAATCAGGGCTCAAATTCCCAATTTCCCTTGGAGGCAGATGTGTATATGAAACTTAGGCTCAGCTAATCAGATATACCCACACATTTTGAAAGTGAGAAAAGTGATAAAAGGCACTATTTGTAGATATCATTTTAGTCGATGCAGAGAAGAATAGCAATAAGTGACTTTCTCTAAGAATGCTGTCTTCAGTGATTGTTTTCCTGCGGATAAGTGGTGAACTTCGTGGTATAAAAATGGAATTGGTGTGGTGGTAATGATTGATTGATAAGTATTCTGGGTTTTGTCTTTTTTTTTTTATGCTAACTCACCTTTGTTTCTTGTCCTGCTACCTATACAGTATATTATACATTATACAGTATATAATTATTATATGCTATATGGTATATAATCTCCATATACTTTGATACTGGCTTTTGTTTCCCAGATTAAACTGGATTTTGTGTTTTTTTTTTTTTCGTGGAAGATTAGCCTTGAGCTAACATCTGCTGTCAATCCTCCTCTTTTTGCTGAGGAAGACTGGCCCTGAGCTAACATCCATGCCCGTCTTCCTCTACTTTATATGTGGGACACCTGCCACATCATGGCTTGATAAGCGGCGGATAGGTCTGCACCCGTGATCCAAACCAGCTAACCCTGAGCTGCAGAAGTAGAGAACGTGAACTTAACCACTATGCCACTGGGCTGGCCCCTTAAACTGGACTTTCATGGGCAAAATTCTCACTTTTGAATGTAAGGAATGGCTTTGATTGATATTAGAAAGAACTAACAAAGGGAAAAATAAGAAAATGTTTGTCATCTTATAACATTATATTAATGAAACATTGAAAATTCAACAATCCTCTTTTCTAAAAAATAGAAAGTTTCTACAGTTTCTCATTATCTTCAAAGCCATGTCATTAAATGAAACTTCTACTTCATGAGGGATTTCCAGAGATATGCAATACTTAATAGCATCCAGATGATTAGGAGGAAAATGGATAGAAGATTGAAAGAGGTAAGCACTGTGTGGTAATCTAGATGGGACACAGTTGTGTGCATGAGACTTAATACTTTCCATCATGGCATTTATGAAATAAAAGTTAGGTTCCTGTGAATCTGCTAATTAATATGACTTCCATAGACATTTCATTAACCTAAGGCGTTTAGGTTTCCTGTAGACAGACTGCATGTGTTCTCATCTTTAACCTTTTCATAATGTTCCCTAATTACAGATTCCATCGATTCTTAATAGCAAGGGAACAGTAGTGGATTATAAAGTTATGTTCTCATTTGTTTTTTTCTAATATATGAAGTGATTTTGTCTTTCATTTCACCTCTATGGCTAATTACGCATTCTAGGTTGACAAAAATTCCTGATCATGCTATCCTTGGTTTAAACTTTACAATGAACTCATTATTTCCATTTATTACTAGCCTGCATTAAGGCAATACATGGCTGATGAGTTCTCGAAATGTTTTTTGAGGGGTGAAAGAGTACCTGAAGTAAATGCCAACGTTAATTTACTGTTATGAATTTTCAAAAAAGTTTTCTTTTTAACCTCAAAGGACACTGATGAAGTTAGGATGCACGCACTCTCTGGTTAATAACATTGCAAAAGTTAAAATGGATTATTATTTTTTTCATACTCTGGTGGTTATACGATTTTTTTTAAACAGTGAAAATGTTTAATTTTTAAAGGCTGTCTAGTATCTGTTTTATTCCAAGCGGTGAGCTCCTCAGTTTAGCTGATTGCTGAAATTTGAACAACCTGTCTTTCTTTTATTTAACAGACTTACTGACCAGTCCAGGCCTCCAGAGTTACTGGTATATACAAAATCATATCATCAGTTATTAGACGCATATATAAAGCAGACAGCTTTCTGTAGCAACCTTTAGGCTTATGTTATAAATCCTATGCAACTGGACATTGATTGTTTCAATTTATAAATTGTGAAATACAAATGGAAGCACTGTAGAGTAACAACAGCATATAAGTTAAGTTGTGCAAAACTTTTGCTTCTGAAGAAAAGTCTTCTAAAAGTGCATATAAATTAATAGCATATGGAACCTATAAAGAGTTGTCTATATGTGAGTAGACAAAGACATCTGTGAGTAAAACAAAGTTTGATAGAGATACATTTTTTCCATATGTAATATCTTTATGATGAAGCGTTTCCAGAAATATGTCATACTGCTGGCCACTGATCATGAGGTACATACAGGCAGGAGACAAAGGATAGAGTGGAGATGAAAACGAGGAACACATGAAAATAGGCTCTTAAGTGGGAATGTTTTTATAAGAAAATCATCATATGGGAGGTAATTTCAAAACGATGTAACCAGGTAGCATTTTCTGAATGTACCACAGAAGATGACGGATCACCTGTTCATGTAGATAACGCCAGTGCAATAAGCAATAGGAGATATTTATTGGAATCTTGAAAGTGGTTGATAGTGGATGAATTATTAGTATTTATGTTAAAAATAATAACCTTAATTTTTAGGGCGTGTGATGGTTTCCTGAAAATATCCCCCAACAGATTTTCTGGTGTTGTCCAGTTGGCAAAAGCTCAGCTCCGAACAGCTACCTCTGTCAAAGTCTATAGAACATTTGCAGTTTGATTTTCAGCAAGCTTCAAGTTCTACTATCCTTACAAATTTATAAGATGAATGCCTACCAGTATAAAATATTAAGTGATAAAATTAATTGGATCCTACAAGGAAAAAGCTGGGCCACCGTAGTTCTTCCTTCTGAATGATTAATTTCTGTAAGTCTCCTCTTCATTCATGTCCTTGTAGGTGGAGCAACACTCTTGAGACCTTCTTGTGAGACCCATGGCCACCAGTATAACTGCAGTGTATAACTAATTAGCTCACTTTCAAGGGGCTGGTTAAATTATATTGGAAGTAATTTCCCCATTGGTATATCCTGGAATGAAAAAAAAATCTAATAGCATTTGTAAGAAAGTATAAGCTTAAAAAACATTTTTATTACACTTTACAAAATAAAAAATACATATTTCGGGCTCTTGTTTTAAAGTCTCATGGTCTGTATTGTACAGTGAATGCGCCAGTGGATATCAGTTGCTTATTAATAAGTTTATAAAAAAGCTTTGGGACAGGTCTAGCTCTAGATAAAGTTGTAAAGTACTTGAAGCTTGTGGTTTCAGAGAGATCTACATATCAAAAGATATTTGGGCTGTGGGTAGAGCTTCTCAAAATTGCTGAAGGGGAATGTGCCATGCATGAGCAAACCTCAGTAGCCTGCATTTCCTGTCAGTCTCAGGGAGAACAATTGTGATGAGACAGGTCATTCTATCTCCACACACTCTGGTACATAGCAAGACCAAGGAACACACCTGGTTAAGATGTGTCCAGGGGACAAGACAGATTTATTTATTAGCAAGATATTTATTATTCTTACTGTGGAATTCAGTAAATCAATTATTGGTGTAGCAATAATCAAGAGATAAGCAGACTCTTAACAACTCTACCTTATCAAGGCAAGAAAATTCGGGGTCAACCCCAAATTACATCATTGGAATATACAAGTATAGATAAGGGAACTCAAAAGCACTAAACCAGGTTATAAATATTCAGTGGTATTTGCTATAACTGTAGCAGCCTTAGCAGCGGAAGGTGCAGCCCAGAATACTAATAAATATGGAAGTGTTCAAGAGGTGTGAATGGTACTACCTGTTCTTTGAATCTTTCAGACTGAGGTTAAGCAGGAGGCTAGGTAGCCCATTTATCCCACACCAACCCTTCATCATTGTTTTTTGTCTATCGACTCTCCCTTTTCAGTACTCTCTAGATTGATGCAGGTATGGCTGCCTTTGGTGTTGGTGGAAAATGGTACCATTCACTGGCCAGTGTCTATATCACCTCACTGAGTGACCCCCATTTTTTGTTGCTCAAGATGACAATGGTGACATAATTGAAAGCAGTCGTTGGGAAGTTAATGTAACATGCTTCTATAGTAACTGATGGAATGACTTGGGATAAAATGTAAACAAGTGAAGACTCGAGAGCTGTTCAGACAGTTTGTGATCTGTAGAGATACTAAGTTAAATATCCAGAGGTGGTTATGATCTTTCAACTGTGCATTTACGTGGTTATTGTCATAAACAGTTATTTCTATTTGTGGTGGTGCTATGGTGTCCATTTCCCATGAAGTTCCATAGTATTGTCCAATAATGAAGGAATTAATTAACTATAGTGTTGAAGGGCCCATTGTGATTTCAACAACAAAAAAATCACCTGAAATGGGAATTGACTTTCTTCCTGCTCTCATGGTTGTTCTCTTGAAATGCTGCAGCTTCCTGAGCACCTGGAATCTCTGATAAATCCTAGAATTCCCTACTGCTACATAATAAAGGTCACCTGGTATCAAAGGAGGCAAAATATTAGGTTATAAGGAGATGTACTTTCTTGTTAATCCCTAAATAGAGCAGGCATTGGTCTGTTTTGAATGCTTCTGCAGTTAATATGGGTCATATTTTTCTGCCTCTTTATCTGAAAAAACAGGATTTAGTTTGGAAGATATTCTTTTAATATGTGATGTGAATAGTACGTGCAATGTGTGAGTTTATCTTCCAGCCATTTTAATTGTCAAATCCAATGCTATATAGATAGATATACATACAGACATCTATACATATATATGATGCAGCACGATGTAATGTAATTCACAGCAGTCTCAAAACTGTTAGGACAACAGGCCTTTGGCCTTTCCCTTAGAGCTCTGGTCTGGGGAGCTGGGGATATGCATTTCTTTTGCATGTTCTTCTGGAACATTCTTATGTGGATTTTCCATGGGCTTGCATTTGGGAACCTTTAATGAAAAAAATCATAAGAATTCCTATGCCGCAGCAGACTCCTCCATTCTTTCATGTATGCAAGGGTAATTCTTCCAGACCAACGTTCTGCTTTTGAAATTGTAAATTTTGAATACTGACTGATAAGTGTAATCCTATAAAGTAACAAAGTTTAACTCAGGTGAACTGTGTGTCGTGCTAAAGTTGTACAGACTCTGAATCACCATTCACTACTCTTATGATCTTTTGTTTTCTAAGTTTCAGGGCAAGATTAAAGCGTCTCTCCTATATTACATTCATTAATCCAAATGATTAAATCAAACTTCTCTTTGTTAGAACACATACTTTAAACTCAGCATCTAAGACGTGACAGCCTTTGAAAAGGCATCAAATTAGTCTTCATGTTTACAACTAAATTTGCACTCATATTATTGGTGTTAATATTTACTTAAATTTTTTGAGTATAATGATAAGTGTAAATAGTGCACACATAGTGGGAAACAACCCAGGCACCCTTGGTAAACCTATAACTCATCTAGGGTTAGCAGAAATGACTGGGTATAACAGCAAGAAACCTGCCAGTCAAAAGTGTTCAGCAGTTTTTCAGGTGGAAAAGTATGCTAATCCAGGGAGTAAAATCAGTAAAGGTCAGTTAAAAGATCAAGTGTTTGATTATAAATTTTGCTTAGACTTCAACTAAGAAAGAAAAATAACACTCTGCGATCATTTTCTCCTTACCTCTCTGGCTATTATTTCTCAACCTTTTATGAAAGCTACCACCAGGCACTGGGTCATCCAAGAACTATGGGTCGTACTCAGCATTTATTTTTCCCTCTACCCCAATACATGCTTGTTCTCCATAGGCCGTCTCTCCCAACTCCTTAACCTCTCTGTAACCCTTTCTTTTCATCTCCACTTCTGGTAACTGATTTCAGAATCTCATGTCTTTGGAGTTTTTGCCTCAGTTCTAAACATCTTCCACACTGCTGCATGAGTGCTCTAAGCCACACATCTAAGCATGTCATTGTTTTACATCGTCCCTCTATGTCTTCCTATAGCCAAAAGGAAGAAGTTCAAATAGCTTAGCATGTCATATAGACACCATTGTGATACAGCTTAATGCCTTTCTCAGTCTTTTCTCCTATTCTTTTCATATAATTTTCTCCAACCAAATCGAGCTAATGAACTTTCCTGTATACTCTTGTGCCTTTTCTCATCTCCAAACTCCCTTGGCTTAAAGAGATGTCCTTTCCCTTCTATCACACCCATGCCATCCTCTAATTTATTTCTAATTTTTTTTTGGGCCGGCACAGAGCAGTATCACCACCTTCAAAAAGTTTTCCCTGATCTTTCCAATCTGAATTTTAGGTACATCCTCATCAGCTTCCGGAGACTTACTACTTTACATCTTACTTGCTTGTTGCTACATTAGGCTGGAAGCTACCTCCCTGGAGGCAGGGGCCAGGATTTATTTATTCTTATTTCCCTAATGCCTAACATAGAGTCTATTGTCATCTGCACATTGCAGGACCATAATTTATGAGGATATATACACTTTGTGGAGACCCATAAAGTCTTGGAATAAATGAAAATTTGAGAAATTGGAGGGGTTAATGAACTTGGCCTCTTTATGTAGATGAAAAGCAAGAGTAGAAGTGACAGGGGATGGTTGAAACACTGGGAAGTGTAGTCAGCAGCTAGGTGCTTAGAGGTGAGGAAGTTTGGAGAGAAAACAAAGATGTAGCTTTGGGAATGGAGTGAGTAACAGAGCCCAGTGACCAGAGTCAATGCTAGCAAGACAGTCAGGGCACTGTTACAGGAGAAGCAGAATTTGGCATTAAACAGAAGACAAAGCAAGAGGCTGATGGCCTGGGGATGACAGACCCAAAAGGTGTTGAGATAGGACTAGATGCCACCGTCTTCAAGGAAGAAGGCGTTTTTGCACCGGAAAGGAGGAGTAAGTCTGGAATGTGATAGAAGATAAATAATTACATTGTAATAGGATCTGAGAATGTAGCAAAGACAAAGTTGTTGATGGTAACCTCCACCTTGCTCATGGACAGTAGATGTTTAATATCCTAAAAACCACATTTGAAGACATAGTCAATTTCTCCTAACAGCTGTAGAGGTCTGCTCAGCTCTGGACCTCTGATTTCTGATACCTCTGATTGGATGTTATTGGTATTCTCTGAGTCACGGAAATTGATTTCACATGGCCAAGTGATGTGGCCAAGTAGTTGTATCAGTCAGGCAATAATGATATTATAATCATAACGATAATTTACATATAACAGATTTTACATTATCCTTGAGAAAGCACTTCAAATACGTTATTACTTTATATGCTTTCCTCTTACTGCATTTGTCTTTCCTGTTATTGAACTATCATATCTGCTGACTTCAGAAAATGTCTCTTCCCAACACTACTCAATCATCCTCTTCCCTTTGTCAAAACATTTTTTAAGTCTTGGGACCTCCAAGAAAACATTCAGACGAGCCTTGTCAGTTTCCAGTCACTGATTCACCATTGTGATCTCATCCTTAGAGGCTTTCCCTTCCCTTTCTCGATTTAACATAGCTTTCAAATATGCTTTCCAGTAAAATGGAGTTGTTTATACGGTTTTGTATTTCTTCCTGTTGCCTTTATAAGCATTTATCCATATTGACATTGATTTCTGTCAGGCCATGAACTACTCAAGATGAAGAAAATGGTACAAGATGGCTAGTATTCATCATGAGCCAGGTACTGTTCTAAGTAGCCAATAAGCTTAAACTAGTCTAATACTCACCAGCTCATAAGAGAGTCACAAATTGATGCGAATTCTAAAGTAAGTTACAGAGAGGTAAAGGAACATTCCCAGAATCACACAGCTACTAAGGAATGCGATAGCATTTGAATCCAGAGCCTGTGTTTTCAACCATCAACTGTACTTCTCTCCTAAATTATACGTTGCTAGTTGGTGACTTCAAATCTCAGCTATACCACTGATTATCTGGGTGTCAATACAACTTTCCATGTGACTCAGTTTCCTTCTCTGTGAAATGATAAAGCCTGTATATATTTCATAGATTTATTTTAAGGATTGCGTGAAATAACACACGTAAAGTCTTCAGAAAGAACTGGAAAAGGGTAAACATTTTCTCAATAGTATATCAGTGTTGTGTATGGTTGATGGTAAGTGAATTTGGGCTCAATGAATGACTGAAATGTTAATGCTTAATAGTGTTCAACATAATGTAATGTAACAATAAATATAATTATTTAACTGTTTACTAATATTTATTTTGCTTTTTAGTGTTTTTCTTTTTGCTTTTTGGCCAGAGACTTTTTAAGTCTCTCCAAGAATGTATGCATTTCTTAGGTTTGGTGGAAGGATTTTTATGGAGATCTTGTGCTATGCTTTCCTTAGTAAATGCTAAATTCCATCATGCAGAAGGAAGAGAGTTTCGTTACTGTTGGTACAATGGTTTAATATTCATTTTTATTCCCTGTGTGGTACTTCTGATTTAATTGGTGTTTAGAATAAAGCTCCCTACTTATTATCTGCTTTCATAATTGCAAATTTGTGTTTTAATACCTTCCACATATATACTGTGCTTTTCTTTATTTCCTTAAATTTTTTACTGTTTCATAATCACGGCATTTGAAATCTCATAAAATGTTATTTGGGGGCTTGCTGGAAATGCCATCTACATAGTAATGGCTCAAGTTTGTAGCATCTTTAACACATAATAGGAGATGGAATTCATAGCAGAGTAATAAACATCTCTCTTTAGGCTCTGTATTTGTGAATGGTATGACTTTGCTCCCAGAGGGCACTTAGCAACACAGCGTTATGACTATGCGTACAAGGATAAAAACAAATAAGTAAAAAAAAAAATTCTCCTTTTAACACAGCATTATTATAAATTTTTTGTCAGAATCTGAAGTCTGTGAATGCTAGACTTGTAACCTTTTAGTTTAGCTCTGCAAATGGCATAAACCAATAGGATTTTCAGGGCATACTTGGGTAAATAATCTTTTTTTCTTTTCTTTCTTTTTTTTTTGGTAAGGAAGATTGGCCGTGAGCTAACACCTGTGCCAATCTTCCTCTATTTTGTATGATGGATGCTGCCACATCATGGCTTGATGAGTGGTAAGTACGTCTGTGCCTGGGATCTGAACTGGTGAACCCCAGGCCACCAGAGCAGAGTGTGCAAACTTAACCACTACACCACCAGGCCAGGCCCATTGGGTAAATAATCTTAATCCAGAAGAACATTGTTTGGACACGGCTTTAGAAAGTGCTCTAGCTGAGTCGTATCATGTAAAGAATCCCCCTTGAGTATAGGGCTTTCTACCTCTGCCGATGGAAGAGGATCTGAATATGCAGCTAGAAAGTTGGGTTGATATTTACCACATATGACCTGCAAAGGGAAACAGTTTAAAAGAAAGTGCTTAATTTAATCCAGAGGAATGTCAAATCAAAACACAATGAGCTTTCCAAATGTTCTTTTCCCCAGAATATGTGCTATTCTCAAGATGGCTTAAATGCAGTAGAATTCTATGAATGATTACAAAAGTCTTCATTCGTGACATTCAAGCAAAATGTTCTTGCTCTGTGAGCCCAAGCACAAGGACTCATGGTTTCCTTTGGATATCACAAAGACAATGTTTACCAAGTAACCAGTTGATTTTCCCCCTGTTATGTTCACGTGTCTGTATTATATTTTAGAAACTGGAACTACTCAGATAAAGTCCACTTGTTTTATCAAATCTCTCAGAATTTCACATCCTGACTGCTTGCATCTGCCTGTATATATATATATATATTTTTTTTTTTGCTGAGGAAGATTAGCCCTGAGCTAACAGCTGTACCAGTCTTCCTTCACTTTATATGTGTGCACCTCCACAGCATGGCTGATGAGTGGTGTGGTTCTGCACCCAGGATCCAAACCCACAAACCTGGGCCGCTGAGGCGGAGTATGACAAACTTAACCACTATGCAATGGGGCCGTATCTACCTATATTTTTGCATAAGAAATCAGGATCTTTGCCTCATCAAGAAAAGAAAGAAACATATTGCCATTTCCAAATTAATCTAATCAGAAAACTGGGCCGTTTTTAGCCTTCAATATGTTATGTAATGCTGGTAATAGCAGAATACAAGTAAAGGATTTAGGTTAAATTCATACAGAAGCTAGTAGAAATTATTTCTAAGACTAGAAATTATCAAAAAAGAGATCTTCAGTATTAAGGGCAAAGCCCTCAAAGACGATCCAAAATTGTAATTGAGAGTTTAGGTTGGGGGGAGATAGTGTTAGATTCTCATTGCTATAAAAGAGTTCAAGTGTCAGATAAACACAATCAACAAGTGTTCTAGGAATGGTGTTGGAATCAATCTTGGTGATTTTGAGAGAATCATGAAGAGGGATTGAGATGCTAGAACCTTGAAGGTGGGTAACCACCCCAGGTTTAATAAAGAAGCAAATGGTGAATCCCAAAAATGCTGTATCACTGAGCTTCATATTGATCCTGAGCCCAGTTTCAGGAAGGTCCATTAAATGGGTGTTCTGAGAGAACTTAGGTAAAAAGCTGGTGGCAGAGATTTACCAAGGGTGAGTAGTGCCAAGCTCACCTCTATGACATTTTTACTTGACTGTTAGATAAACATAGGCTTAGACATAGACAATCTGGATGTTTCCAGGGTAAAGTTATTGTGGGGCTACGATTGCCCTTCACCTCTGCATGCAACTTCTCCTAGGGCTGATTCTTGAGGAAAGGATGGTTGATTTGTGATCTAGAAATTTGTGTTAGTCGGTTATTAAGTATATAAGTAAATAAATGATAAAATAAAATCATAAACTATCCTTTAGGCTGCTCTATGCTCAGTTAACTGTTGGATCCTATGAATGTGCCCTTAGTAGGAACACAGAGAGCAGACACTATTATAGAGATAACTTTCTTACATTGTTTTCTGTTTAATGTTCTTGAAAAGACCTATTGTCTTACTTCAACAATCAGACTGCCAACTACATGAAAACAGGGACCATATTTGTTCTCTCAAAGTGCTTCTCAAATGTCTTTTACATTATGGGGGCCTTAACTTTTAATGATTCTATTGTAATTAATAAGACAGGGCATCATGTTATAAACCATAGAAGAAGCACTTGTTACCTTAAGAGTCATTCTCTATTTCTCTGGTCAATAGGACTCCCATTTCATACAGGAACTGGACACCCTGCGTGCTTCAGTGGGCCTTCCTCAGCCCTAGAATGAATGGTGATAAATCTAAGCCAATTGTTCTCAGCTCTGTCTGACCCAATACCTTCACTCAGAACAAATTCTTGAGTGGCCCCTTCACTACTCAAAGATGTTAGTGAAAACATAACATATATATTGAAGCCATTAAAAAATTAATATAATGCTGTAACTAATATAAAGAAGAAATAATTTGAAATCAAATTATAATAAAAAATGTTTGTAGTTGTTCCAAAGCATTTACATATTTAAGTACAATGAAAGGCAATAAAATTTTCATGTCTGCACCCAGATGTTGAGTCATCGTAAACGCAAAGAGACAAATACAGTAATGCATATGAGTTTCACTGGAGAACTCAAACACTGAAACTGCCATTCTCATTGTTGACATGACTGATCTGGATTGGAACACATGATAGATATCTTCTGTCCATCCTTCATCCCTAGTTGTTCTCCACCCGCTACGCTGCTTTTGTCCAAGAATGACCTGTACTAAATATATCAGTAGCTCCCTCGCTCTTTCATTTCTGTTTGTGTTCAAGAGATTGGAAGGAAGTTAGAAAGAGCAGTCAGGGATAATTCCACAGGCTCCCTCCCTACAAGGTCTCCTTGCTAATCTTCTCTCATAAGAAGGTGGGTGTTCCGTTCTCCTCTCAAGGTGGTTTCTATACCCATGATTCTCTCTGTTGTTCCTAACCCAGAATTATGGTGCTACTTATTGTGGTTCCTCTATTCCCATCCCCCCACACCTTTGTAAGTGATCTCTTTATAATTAAACCTTTGTTAAGTTATCTTACTTTGAGAATGCTTTTTTCTTTGTTTTTGTACTCATGAGGGTACAGATATTTCTTTGAGATAATGATTTTGTTCAGGATCATTTAATTTGAACAGAAACACATTCTGCCTTAACCAACAATGTCATTTCTTTTACCTAAAAAATTATCCCACGATAATTGCTTTAAAGATCACTTTGGGGGAGTGGTTGAGTTCGCACCATATTCTTTGGCGGCCCAGGGTTTCGCTCCTTCAGGTCCTGGCCGTGGATATGGCACTGCTCATCAGATCATGCTGAGGCGGCATCCCACATAGAAGAGCTAGAAGGACCTACAACTAGAATGTGCAACTATGCACTGGGGCTCTTTGGGGAGAAGAAGAAAAAAAGAAAAAGAAGATTGGCAACAGATGTTAGCTCAGGTGCCAATCTTTAAAAAAAAAACCAGTACTTTGCATGTTTGAAAAGCATTTCATACAGTGTCACATTATATAACCAATATTTGATTATATTACCTTAACCATGTAAATACTATTTAAATCTATGATGTTCGTTACTATAGACCATGAAGCAAAACATATTTATCTGTAATAAGAGGCTCCTGTTGATTATTATTTTGGAAGGATTATATATATTAAAGCTCCTCTGAATTTTCCATTTTTGAGACTAAGATTATAGAATTTCAAGAAGAAAATGAATCAGAATAGTCTGATTCTATTCTTGGAATCGTGATTTGATCACCCATCCAACAATGTGTGTGTACTTTCCTTCACATTGCACACATACAAAATACCATGTTGACTAATGCTGGAAAAGGTGCATCTTCAGGAATGTCTTATGAAATTGTCAATCTCACTACGCCTAGATGTTTTCTTCTTAAACCCTTCTTTCTTTTCTGCTATCAGTAAGTTCTTCTAAGAGGTAAAAAAGCAGGAAAAACTAGAAAAGAACCTTAATCTAATTAAGTAACTAGTCCCCTTCTCTTAAGAATTTTTGTTTTCTAATAATTCTCATTCCTCTTCCTTTCCAAGCTTTATATTTCTTTACCCTTTCCAACTTCAGACTTTCCTGTTTGTTTTCTCTACCTTTATAAAGAAACACCTACAGTAAAGAAAAAAATAACTATGACATTTCCAATGCAGCTGCAAATTCTGCACGGCTACAGAAAAGAAGGCATTATGTGCTTATAAAGATTAAAAAAACAATAAAATTATGAACCAAGAAAGCACAGAAGGTAGTAACCACATTTAGTTGTTTATCACGGAATCATCTTTATAATCCATCTGTTTCAATTCCACAGAGCAAATTACGAGTAATTAGGAAGTTTCTCTTCATTTTATAGATTTGGGCTTGGAAACTTTTTAGGCCAGTACAATATAAATTTTATTTACTGTTTTTGGTATTTGAATTTCAACCTGGGCAAATGGCCACCTGGAATATAATAGAGGCTTGTGGGACATATAGTCTTCCTACCACTTGGATAATGTAAATATTATAGTATATTTTCCATTCCCTTTTTATTTAAAAAAGCACACTTCATGAAAAAAGATAGCATTATATCGACAAAGCTTAAAATTTAAAAGACACAAGGAAAGCAATGTGTTAAAAAATAAAAAAAGATTCTATGTAAAATTAGTTACCACTGCTGTCTTCAAGTATTTTTAACCCCTTAAAAGTAAGCCAAGTTTCATCCCGGGTGCATGGCCCTGAGGATATCATAAATTTGAAAAAAAAAATGTATCTCTTTTGGGCATGCCATACATATCAGCTTTTCTAGATGCCAAATTTCTTTTTGTAGCACCATCATGGCAGCAAGTCAAGAAGTCAGGAACTCCAGCCTCTGGTGTGGCCTTGATTGGTCATAATTTAAGCTGACTGTGATGGGGGCTCAGCTGAGATGTGTGATTGGGCAGCTGGGCTTAAGGCTGATCTGCTGAGAGGTTGCCTTGAAATGTAACTCAACGAGGAGAGAACACATTTAGTCAAAACTGCTAGCAACTTTGAACTATAGGTTGTTATGCGTTGAGCTTCCAACACTGTCAAGCATCCCAAGATGGAGAAACAAAGGATGGTGAATTGAGCGTTTAATTCATTCACTTGATAGTGTGGTTTGGAAAGTTTTGGATAAACAATTTCCCACTCTTTATTCCTCTACCTAACTCAGGGCCAGTTTGGGGCATGGGCTCAAATGGTCCTGAGATCCAGCAGAAATATCCCTTTGAGCCTAGGAGATAGTTATTCTGGCCCAAGCGATGCTTCTCTCCCCTTTGTCATCTAGAGTGTGATTTCTTCTCACTGTTTGTCCCTCTGTGAGTGAATGTTGGGCAGAGGACAAGTTGGTTACACTGGATGATGGAAAAAGGTTCTAAGAGAAGTGAAAAATGAATTGAGAGCCACAGAAGCATTCCTCTATAGACCCGAGGAGAGAGAGCTGTGAATGGCAGAGAAAGCAGGATCCCTCATTGCTTTCTCTACCTTGTGAGAGTAAAATTGTCAGCAATACATATCAATAATTAATTAGAGGCTTTTTAGAAACTAAGACTTCTAATAGATACCTTAATAGCAAAAGTCCCTCCTCAGTACTTCACATGACCTGTGGACAGATTTTAGTCCCTATTAATTATTCATTACTCAACAAATAGGTACTAAGTTCAAAGCATAGTCCTAAACTATGCAGGGAATGAAATGAAAAAAAAAAAAAAAGATGAAGGGCACTGTGTCTGCCTCATAGGACATTAAAATCCTATCAGCTAACTAAGAAAAATAGGGATCCTATGTCATAAACCCAGGCTCTAGTCATAACTGGGACTCTGCTGCTGACCTGTTCCCTTATTCTTGTTCTGGTCACTTGCCTCTCGTTTGGTTCTTCCCTACGCCTGCCATGGCCAGCCCACCTGTGGATGGAACTTTCTCACAATAACTACCGACTGAGATTGTAGGTTGTTTGTTTCTTTTTTGATGTCTGGTTACTTTAGAGCTGCAATAGAATGTGGTTTGGAACATGAGTCTCTGAAGATAACTAATGGCTGAACCTGTCTTGACTCAAAGACCGTTGGGGAAGGAATTTAGTAGTCAAACTCCTTTGAAAGTTTTCTCTGTTCTTCACACATCTGGGGCTGAATATATTGTTTAACTTCAACGTCAGTGATATCTTGATAGGCATTCATGCAAATCGGTTCTGATGGAAGTTTACTATCCTTCTCCAATAACAAGCAATACATTCCTTACTTAAATTCAGTGTAAGTATAAATACCATATGGTATGTAATGCTATCTTCTTGAATTACTGCTATAGAATATTCCAGATTGTATGAGTTTTAGGATAGTCAAGGAAATTTTTAAGTATTTTAACATTTTCAGGAAAATGTTCCTTTCGTTTAAGTTTGTAGGACTTTAAAACTTATGTTACCATCTACTAGTTGGATCACTCGTTTAATTCTGCATGCCTAATTTTTCTGTTTATCAAATTATATAGATGCTTTCTCAAAGCCCTCCTGTAGCTTTTTGAAAATAAAAGAAGCAATCATTTAAGAATTGTGTTTAAAACCAGAATTATATAGTGAGAGCAGTTGTATGTTCCTTTCAGGTGGCCATAATAGATACATTTCTTTTTCTGTGTAATAGTGTGTCATTAAAAACAGTTACTCAACTCTGATTTTTCATCTAACTGTTTTCTAAAGTGAGTTTAGCCAGTGAAAGGGTACATGGCATCATCTATAGTTTACCAGAAAGTGCCAATTATCAACCTTGAATACGTATCTCTAACTATGGGATATTTCTCCAGCTGCCAGGAGTTATTTCCAATTTTGAGGTTGGAACAAGGGCTAATTTGCTATGTGCTCATCCATAATGATAAAGCTACTTGGCATTTGAACTGTATAATATCAAATCTAGAATAGTCCAAAAGAGTTGAATACTTTCTGCTCTCTCAAGAATGTGTATCATTTCCAAGAGATTTAAGAGTGAATTGCCCCCAAACCAAAAACAGTAAGTTAAATCTCCAGAGGTGCTTTAGAATGGCCTATCTCAATGGAAGCTTCTCTAGAAGCTCAAATCTTTCAACCTCTAGACAGTGTCTTCCAAGTTGGCTTTACATAATAATCGGTAAATCTCTTGTTTAAATACACACGGGATTCCTCATCACACTCTCTCTTTCCCATCTGCCTTTGTGAGTAAAAATTGATTGCAGCAATGCTGGCTTTCATGGGGCAGTGGCTAATTAGGCTTGTTAGCACCAAAGGTGGTCTTGTTATCAGGTTAACACGGTAGTCTTATAATAATATCCATAGCCTGCTGTCCACTTGTCTATTTTGATTCCTTTAAGGAAATTTTAAATGTCTTATGTTTTTGATTTTCTTATGTTCTTGGTTCACACATATGGCTTATTTATAAAATAATCATTCTTTTGAATATTTTTTCCTGTGATAGCTTCACTAGATATCCAAGCTATTCATGTTTTTAAAAAAATTGTCAGATGATACCCAAATATAGCACTATATCAAGAAATGCCTGTATGAAATTTATTCTTGTGATCCTTAAATTCTTTCAAGGCTACATGTTTCATCTATCCCTGGATAAATGGTACATAAGTATGATGGCGATTCCTGTTAGCCAGAAACATTTGTGTGGTCAACATTTATAAAATGCATTATGAATGAAAATATGCTTGAGTAGAAAGAGTTCTCTGTAAATATTGTCCTAATTACAAGTGCTCATTTTCCGACGGATTGAAGATCTCTAAATCTGTCTATAACTTTCAACTTTGGATCATAGGAATATCTCATTATAATGATCCTAGGGTCTATTTGATAATTATAATAATTTTAACACATGCGAGTAACTGTTTAGGATGCAGCTAATTTGTAATAGGCTCTTAAAGTGAAAATCACATATTTTTCTTTAATAATCAGAGTAAAATATGGACGCTATCAATTTACACTCCATATTCACAATGAACTTCAACGTGTCCCTAGAAGAAAGGTTTAATTTTGCAGGTCTAATCCACAAAATGAGGTGTTAATAAGCTACATCTTTATTCTCACTTTTAAGTGATTTCTTTTTTTTTTTTTTTTTTTTTTTTTTTTTTTTAAAGATTTTATTTTTTCCTTTTTCTCCCCAAAGCCCCCCGGTACATAGTTGTATATTCTTTGTTGTGGGTTCTTCTAGTTGTGGTATGTGGGACGCTGCCTCAGCGTGGTTCGACGAGCAGTGTCATGTCCGCGCCCAGGATTCGAACCAACGAAACACCGGGCCGCCTGCAGCGGAGCGCGCGAACTTAACCGCTCGGCCACGGGGCCAGCCCCATAAGTGATTTCTTTTTAATCATGGCACAACGGTACTACAGTTTGTATGGAAAGAAAACATATTTCATGGTCAAGTTCCTTAAGGAGATCATTTACCTTCAGTCATATTCAGGATACATATGCTCTTACAGTGGGGACAGGAATTCATAAACACTTGTTAAATTATGCAGCCATCCTTGAAGATGTCTCTAAATTACATTTCCCTTGTTTTACAGCTTGTCTTCATGTATTCACAAATGAGATACATTATAATTAATGCAAAAGCATAGCACATCTATAAAGTTTAGAATATAAATAATTTTGCTTGGAAAGAACATACTGAATGAATTATCAAAGCAATTTTATTGGTTCCCCAATTTACCAAAGAAGAAATAAAACACCCTTATGAAAATTTCCCAGCACTTAAGTCTATTTAAGGTCTATTTCATATGCCCTTAAGTTCTTCAGATGCTATTGCCAGTAAAAGGAGAGTGCCTGATAATAAAACAATTCTTCTCTCATATTCTTCTCCTCTTTCTTGTAAGTACACAGAATACTGTCTTCGTCCTGGTGGGACCATTGTCTCTGTCTCCTCAGAGTTTGTGTAGGTGTGAGGAGAAATGTTTGTTAATTTTGCTTCCTAAAAAGTAAAGTCTCAGTGGTTGAAGGTTTGTCAACAAACTTTTCTTTTATCTTCATACTAATGTCTTGCAACTGCCAGCTTGCTTTTATTTAGATGTTGTGATACTGCGATTTATAATAAATATCTGTTTTGGTCTTTGTTCACAGTTCCTGGCTCACAGTTCCCAAAACCCTTAGAATTTTGTGACCGGTAAGAGCAATGGGAGCATTTTTTGTTATATTTGGTCACTTGTCCCAAGTTCCTGAGATAGCTTCAGAACTATAAAGGTGAAATAGGTGTCTTGTTATTCATAACAAGCACTTTCAACCACAGCTGAGTTTATTAATGAGGTCACCTTTGGAAATCCCCTAAAGAGAGGGGAACTGGTTGCCAGGAGAACCCAACAGGAATAGAGGGTTGGAACTTTCAGTCCCATCCCCTGATTTTCTGGAGGTTGAATGAGTTGCCTATGGTCAATGATTTAATCAATCATGCCTATGCAATGAAGCCTACGTAAAAATCTAAAAGAGGAGTGGGTTTGGAGAGCTTCCAGGTTGATGAACATGTAGTGATTTGGGGAGAGTAGCCACTCAGAGAGAGCATGGAAGCTCTGTTCCTTTTCCCATAGCTTACCCTATGTCCTTCATCCAGCTGTTGATTCATATCCTTACTATCTTTTGTAATAAGCCCATAATCTAGTGAGGAAACAGCTTTCCTGAGTTCTGTAAACTCCTCTAGCAAATTAATGGAACCCAAGGAGGGGGTCCTGGGACCCCGTGATTTATAACCAGCTGGTCAGAAGCATAGGTGACAACCTGGACTTGTGATTGGTACCTGAAGTGGGGGGCAGTCTTATGGGACTGAACCCTTAAGCTGTGGCATCTGACGCTATCTGCAGGTAGATAGTGTCAGAATTGAGTTGAATTGTAGGACACCAAGCTGGTGTCACAGAATTGCTTGGTGTGGGGGAAAAACTCATATCAAAATTGGGTGCAGAATCATTTGATGGTGAATCATAAAAGAAGAAAACTAACATTTATAAGGACTGTGTTCCAGAAATTGTATTGATACCACCTCCTTTAATTATCACACTTATTTTTCCAATTAGTGTTATTGTTTCAATGCTTTGAAAGGTTCACCAACTTGCTGTAGATTTCATAGCTTACAAGAGGAAGAAATGACGGTGGAACTCAGGTTTGTCAGACTCAAAGTCACATGCTTTCATATCTCCATACTGAACAGAGAAGAGGATGATCAAAGGAAGATTAAGATTTTCAACAACAAAGATCTTGTCTAAGTAGTAAGAAAATTATATTAAACAGAGGATTCTATTTCCTAGGCAGTCTGGTTAACAATTCAGCTTGCTCCATGTTATGAAATATGACAGATGAAAAAATTATGAAAGTTCTTCTAAATTTGAGCTCAATGTAGTTGGCCATACTTCCTCTTGAGAGTAGAAAGGGCAGATTTTCTGTCCAGGCTTTTTGCTATCTTTTTCCTATTTCGATTTCTGGAGAGATCTGGAAAGGGGATGACTTAGACAAAATAGCAAGTTTTCAGTAAAAAATTTAAAGTCAAATGAAAGTAATTTTTAAGAATTTTTTAAGAAATCCAATCTTTACTGAATCCTAATCGATAAATCTAACCATCTGTCTTTCATATATTGACAATTTTTACCCCTGGCTCAAAGTGGCTCTCTCCCACATACTCCTATCTTAATTCTAGTTGATATCAATACTATATCATCATAGATAACCCTTTGCATATCCTGGTCTTCCAGTTCTTTGAATTCCTCTGCTACAATGACAATGTTTTCCACCTGCTCTGTTGCTGCTTACATCAGTTCTGTCACCAGATATGTGGGGTTTTCCTCCCACCAACCAATTCTCCACTCTGCAGACATCAACTGGGTGTCCTACAATGCAATTTTTAACTACCTGCAGTTAGTGTCATATCCCTCAAGTTAAGGATAGTCCCACAAGACCATTTCAGACACCAATCACAAGTTCGGTATCTCCCGTACTTCTGATCCTCACACCCAGATTGGGCATTATCAAAGCTGCGGAGGAAGTTGTGAGAACCATTGATATATAACCAGAGGATCAGAAGTATTGATATCAACAGTTGAAAGGGTGCTTATGAATAACAAAAGATACCCTTCTCAGGCTATCACTTACGAAATTACAAGGTTTTAGGATCTCTGTGCCAGGAAGAGGGGACAAAGACCAAATATATATTTCTTATTATATCACAATATCACACCACCCTATCTTGTTCACTTGCTTCTACAAGACACACCCTAGACCCGTGGTTCTAATTACTGTGCGCATCAAAATTGCCTGAAAGCGTGTTAAAATAGAGTTTGCTGGGACCTGCCCACTGAGTTTCTAAACCAGTAGATCTAGGGTGGAGCCCGAGAATATGCAATTCTAACAAGTTCCTGGGTGATGCCAACGCTGCAGATCCAGAGGTCACACTTTCAGAATGACTGACTGAGACATTGTGATTGCTTAAACCAGCAACTCCTGTATGCTCACAATTTCGTCCACCCCATTCTCTGAGCTCTTCCTTCAAAGGTTTCTTTTAATGCTCTTACTTTAAAGTCTTTTGATCTCTCTGGGCCCTCCAAATTATTACCTTATCACAGTAACATTAACCCTCACTCCCTTGATGGCCTGTCTTGCCTGTTTTCCTGCCTAAATTCTGTGGTCAATTATTCTCTTGGACATACCCTCAACTTCCCTGTTTTTCTTTTACTTTGTTGAACCAGCTTGGAAATAATAAATCCTGGTGAGATCCAAATTTCCACCTAATCCTCATCTATCCCTGAGCAGCTGGATGTATGGAGCAAATCACAAAACACACTGTCTTCTACCACTTTAAATTTATAACAGAATTTCAGAGCCTGTAAATCAATCATACTACATATGCTCCAATCCATTCACTCTCGAATTCACCTAGCTTTGCATCTTCTCCTGTCTCTTAAACCTCCAACACCTCCCCAGAAATCATTCATTTTTGATTCCTACTTTTCTGAGAACACTGAATCAACCAGAAGAGAATTTGAGTCCTAAAACTATTTATACTCATTTTACTATATCTGCATCCATATAGACTGCCTTTCTCTATTATTCCCCATGAACTACCAAGCCCCTATCTGTATATTCTCTTATGATCCTTATTTTACAAATGAAGAAATGAGAATGGAGGTAAAGTTACTTTTTTATTCTGAGACAGCTTAGATTCAAACCCAGACTCTGTTTCTAGAGCTGGGGCTCAAAATCTGTGCATTTGGAAGCTGGAGCCCAGAAGAAAACCAGGGCTGGCGAGGTCCTGGATGAAGCTGTTGACTGAGGAAACAGACACTTTTACTGCTATCAGCCCCTTGAAACAGACGTTCAGCATGCTCATAGACCAAGATCAGTCACCCCAGAGAGCTGAGTAGGATTTGAAATGTCGGGGGTCAGTGAACAAATACCCTCACTTAGCATTTAGAGATAAAAGCCTCAATAAGCACATTCTCTTCAGGACATTTAATTTAAAACATATTTCATTGGCGAAATGCAACTTTGGTAATTGTCGGCCATCTGATCATTTCCAGTCTATACGAGTGGGAGGAGTGGAGAGAACCCAGAGTTTTCCCAGGTGCCTGATATTAGGAGAAATTTTATATTCCAGAAAAGCGAAGGGTTCAGAAAGGGAAGGTTAAGGACGTAGAAAATAAACCTCAAATCTTTACCTTTGTGATGAAATGTCAAGAAAGACTGATGATTGTGTGGATATAACTTTGCCATTCATATCTATCAGCGTGTTCAGCAATATTTTATATAATGTATAAGTTCTTTTTTGATAGTAGTTTATTAATAAAAAGCTTTGTTTCTGATGAATTCATTGAAATCTCTAAAAACATTCTGAAAATGCTAAAATAAATAGTTTAAATATTAAATGAGGGGGTGGCTCCATGGCCAAGTGGTTAAAGTTTCCTGTGCTCTGCTTTGGCGGCCCAGGTTCACAGGTTCGGATCCCAGGTGTGGACCTACTCCACTATCAGCCATGCTGTGGAGGCATCCCACATATAAAGTAGAGGAAGATTGGCACAGATGTTAGCTCAGGGTGAATCTTCCTCACAAAAAATAAAAATAAATAAATCAGACAAATCTATGTAAAATAACTTTATATAAACGTATGTGCTCTGTGACGATAATGCCATTATAGATATTGGCGAGTGGTGTTGGTTTTATTTCATTTTATACTGACAAATCTGGTTAAAATCCAGATTCTGAACTGAATTTCAGAATAAGTATCTTGAAGAAATCAATATATATGTAATCTTTAGAAAAAAATCTTCCCTACTTGTTTCTTAAAATATACACAGGCTCTGACTTTGGTTATACCCTGAAAAATTTTCTAGATCTATGGGCAGCTACTGCAAAGTGGTAGCTCTGGGTGTCTACTCTGTTTTGATGCCTCTCTAGTCTAATTGCTGTAAAATATTTAATAGAAACAAATTGGTTGACAAATGGAAAGTTTGAACTTTGTGCACTAAATTTTTACTTTGTATTATCAGCTCTTGAAAAATAGGTGCATACTGTAGAAGTGACATTCATTTACTACATCATAATGTATTTCAGGCTTTTTATCTTCAGCTACAGAATTCCTCCATTCTTTTAATTATGTTCACAGCCCTTAGTCACCCATCACGGCCTTTCTACCTTCCCTAGTTCACAGCTCTATTACATTTCTCCAGGAGATGCATTTCCATAGTTCTGCCTTGTTATAAGTTTTATTTTTTTCTTCCAGTTTTTTTTTGATTGCCATCCAAATTTTTTTGGCTTTATCAGAGATTTTCACTTTATTGTTTGTCACTTCATTTTTTTCCTAGCTTTTCATAATTTACTGCGGTTACACCGCCTAAGCTTTTAGTTCTCTTACCAATTTGTTTTTAAGGATTCCAACTTTTTCATTTTATTTTTAGCTCCTGATCCTTGGAAAAGTCTGTACCCTTTTGATTTTCGCTTGCTTCATCGACACATTCTTGTGTTTTGTTTTCATTTTAAAATACCAGAAAGTAAAATGTCTCAGCAGCTTGGTGAGAGGAATAGTTTATTTGTAATTCAAAAAATTTTACTCTTTGTGAGGTATTTGCTTAGAGGTTAAATCTCATGTATAAATTCCTGAAAAAAAATCTTAAATTTCTGGAGAGTTAATGGACATTCTTTTATCATTCTATGCACCACTGGTGTAATATTTTTATTTCCCTACTCGGGAGAAATAATTAAGAAACATTTGTTGTTATTAGTAGCATCTAAATGTTAATGTATTAAATAATTGAATATTTATTAGATATTCTTATTTCTATTATATCTAATTAGATCAATTAGATATTATTAAAACCCTATTAAGTAACTGGACATAGAAACGCATAAAAACAAAAAGTGTAATTTACCTCTATTCATATTACATGTCTTTTTTTCTCTCCTAAAAATAGACTAATCAGTTGTGTCCTGATATACTGACTATGGCAGGAGAATAGGGAGAGGAGAAAAGCCCTGATTTGTAGAGCTTGCCCATTTCTATGGTGTGAATATTTCACTGTGGCCAATTTCAAGCTACCAGCAGTTTAACAACCAGCTCACAAAATTTCAGAAAATTTAATCCGCTCTGATAAGTTGGTACAGGCCAGCACAAGCCAGCTGCAGCACAAAACTGCAACTGGTTATTAATCTTTACTGGGTCACAGATATCTTTGAACATGTATGTTGATATCTTTGACCCTTACAAAGAAAGCTTATATACAGATTTTGACAAAACTTTGCAGTTCCACCCATGGAATCCTCTTTTGATGTGTACTTGTAATTTAAAGGGTTCAGAATTTAGGATTCACAGATGCTCATTTATCATTTAATCTGAAGACTTTGGCTTTTATAATTTGGGAGCCAGATATTTCTCTGCAGCACCGGCAACTGCATTTCCTCAGAGAGAGTTAGGAACAGTCCAGGAAGGGGCCTTGGTCTCCAGACAGCATGCTCCTCTTCCTCCTGAGGCATGCCAGGTAAAGAGCTAATTGTGTTTCAATAACTATGTATGATTTTTGTACCTCGACTATTTATCTACTTTGGGACTCTTTCTCTACATTATTTCTATCAGATAAAGTGAATAAAGAACACCTTTTACAGGCATATCAAAAACACACATTTTTCTTTTCATATTTTGATCTTGTCAAATTATGTCAAAAAAACCGTAAGTTAAATTTAGTGAAGATCTGAAATTTTCTGCTCCGTTGTTATAAAAATAAATTCTAGAAGTTGTCTTTGTAAAGAATAGCAAAAAGAGAAGAAGACGGTTTTCACTTGCTGCTTCAATGGTTCTTGGCTTATAGTGTATCTAATTAAAACGCAAAACTCTCAATTTCAAGTTTTATATGCAGTAATGGCCTGATTAGAAAGTAAATTCTCTGGCCGGCCTGGTGGCACAGCAGTTAAGTTCTCACATTCTGCTTCAGCGGCCCAGGGTTCCCTGGTTTGGATCCTGGGTGTGAACATGGCACCGCTTGGCAAGCCATGCTGTGGCAGGCGTCCCACATATAAAGTAGAGGAAGATGGGCACAAATGTTAGCTCAGGGCCAGTCTTCCTCAGCAAAAAGAGGAGAGTTGGCAGCAGATGCTAGCTCAGGGCTAATCTTCCTCGAAAAAACAAAAGAAAATGAAAGTAAATTCTCCAACCCACAAAATCTGGAGTCAAGAAACTTGTAAAAAAAAAATCACTTTAATTTCATTGCTGATAAGTTTGCGAATTTAAATCTCAACTCACTGTGATGAATTTATTTACTTTGTGCTGACATGACAGGATCTTAGGGCTTTGTTTTCCAAGTCAGTTCTAAATCTGCCTTGTATCAAAGTCTCCTCATTATGCTTTGGATGTTATGGTAGATAAATGGTATCTTCACAAAGATACATTCATTCTGGTATTTAAAATGCCTACTTAAAATTCTGCATGAATAGTTTTATTGAAAAAATATGTAGACAAGCCATTAATTATACACAAAGACTTGGAACAAATTCTTATAAGAAGCATAGGACACTTTCCATTAAATGTATACATTTTATACAAAGTTACTGAGTCTTCCTGTGGTTAAACAATAAATCTTAGAAATTTGCTCTGCTCCCCAAAAGGTAATTTTTTTCTCTGTGACACACATAGAGCATACACTCAGATCTTAGCCTAGTTTAAATAACTAGACAGTATTTTCAGTGCACTTTTCTGTTCCTTAAAAATCTAGTTGCTGACAGTAAGTTGCTCAATTATCTTCCTCAATCTCTTTTTGTTTTGTTTTGTAATTATTATTCTATTTTGGTTCTCCTTTAGAATTGTGAAAATATCTTGAATCAGAAAATGCAGAGAATATGTAATTGAGTGAGAATGCATCCTGTCATAAAAGTGAACCTGGAAAAAAGTATTTGTTATAAATTATACCTAGAATTTTAAGTGCAATTTTATTCAAAGCACATGAAGCGTTTACCAGCTCACATATTTCACAACAGTATGGGATTTATTGTTGTTTTATTTGGAAGCAGATTCAGCAGATAAATGATCCCTTTATTTCTTACATTTTTAACTTTGATTTTCTGAAATTGTCAATTTATACTGATTAATGAAGAGTCTTTACATGTAAAATTCACAATCTTTTTTTTCCAGTTTAAAAGTACAAATAGTAACTACTCTTGCACTAACAGGGAGAGGAAACTCAAAAAGCACAATTAGTTGGCCAAAAAAGAAACCCATAAACGTGTCTTAAAATTCTTGATATCTTGAGGACCAAAATGGATTGAAAACAAACATCTAGGGAAAAAGACTAAAAAGCTAAAATATATGATAGGCAAATTCCTCTTTGTTCTCGAATATGTGACTAGCATGGCATTTCAATAAGTGTTAAATTTTCCTGCAGATGTACTAGATGATAAAATTCCAAAAAATATCCTTCTACGAATGTCATTCTTGTGATCAGTATGAGAGAACTGTCCTGTTTTATTTATTAGGGAACTCAAATTAAGAAATCACAGCTAAATCCTTACTAATAAGCATTAGAGCAGACTCTTGTATATAAAAATGAGCCATATTACTTGTTCAAATTTTTTGCTGTTGTTCAAAAAAAATATTTATTTATAAAAAATACAATGGGATAAGTTTATGCTGAGAAATGCAGCAATAAATACTGTTGAAGAAAACAGAGCAACTCTACATTGATACATTGGCACAAACAGGAAGAGCAGAGGCACCCCCAGACCTAAATGTCTGCAGGCCGACTGTACATGCCCCTTCAGAAACACCACTCAGAAAAGATCTGGTCAGCTTGGGTAAGAGAATGAGTACACATATAATCACAAATGCACACTGATCATGACTTTATTTAAAAATTAGCAAACAATACTGTAGAAACATTGATATGTAAATTTCTAAAATGCTGCATCTTAAATTTAATTGGCAAAGACCACATTTAGCTATAAGCATGAGTTTAGTCTTCCACGTAGAAACGAGATACTAAACTGTAACAAAAAAAAAAAGTTTCCTACTGTTTGAAAATACCAGTTTAAGTAGAAGATTGTAAAAATGCATAGATCTTTCATAAAAGAATTGACTGTACAACAGTACTCCCCTTTCACAGTATTCCTTTTTACTTCATATGAAAGTTATCGGTTATGCTGTAGGATTTAACTGTTACAGCACTAAAAGGCAACTATTTAGGGAAGAGGCAGAAAAGGAAAAAGGAATGTATGTAAGGCAATATTTCTTTTAGGTACAATAAGCATAATAGTGTTTTAGGAAGACAAGATAAAAATTACTCAAGGCTAGCTTGGTTCTCACTGAATAAAAACAATGGCTAAATACTGAGCTGCTCTGTGTGAATCTAATAATCAAGGCCTTGGTCGCCATATTGGTAATCTCTGGGGTAGGCATCTTGGTACTCGCCATGATATTCATCTGGGTATTCTGCCTGATAATCACTATCACTGATTTCCGACCCATTTGTTCCTGTTCCTTGGCTTCCATTGTGAATGACAGGTTCTGTTGGAGCAGCACAGTATTTGGGATCATATACTTGCGGCCCCAGCCCATACACACTCATTCCTTTCTGGGAAGCGACTTTGTTGGTACCCATCTGTAGAGAAATTGTCGAGTTGTCCACTGGCTGTAATGTTAGCTTCTGATCGTAGATGTCTCTCCTGGTACCCGGCGCTAACATCCCCGCCTGGCTGGCTCCTTTGTTGGTGCCCATCTGCAGACTAATCGTGGTCTGGTCAAAAGGTTTGTCAGTTTGCATTTTGGGATCATAAAGATGCCTCCTAGTCCCATAGGCTGTCATACCTGCTTGGCTGGCGCATTTGTTGGTTCCCATCTGCAAACCAATTACACTCTGGCCAGCCTTTAATTTTCCTTCATCAAAACGTCTTGTTTGTTTTTCTGCATACTTAACTCCAACGTCAATGGTTGTATGGAATCCTTTTGTTTTAGCCAGACCTGCTAGAGCCACCAGCGTAGTCTGAACCTGGGTCGTTTCCATTCTCAAAAAGATCATTTGCTTCAAATATGTCATGTGGCTTCATACCATAAGCCTGAATAGCTTTAATAAAGTTGCCAATATTCTCCAACTGAGGCCAATTTAAGGAGGACACGTTGACCTTCTTCACTGAGCCTGGCTGTAGCTTGTTAATGAGTTCGCAGAGGATTATGCCATCTTTTAAGCCCAGCTGAAAGTTGGTGCCAATGCTCATGCCTGTCACCTCTTCTATCCAATTGCAAAGATCTTCTTCTGCCTGGTGATCATACTTGGAAGCAATCTTGTTCTTGACCTCGGCCGAGAGCCCGTAGGAAGGGCCCTTGTTGAAGTGGGTCATGGTGGTTCGGGCGGCGGGAAGCGGCTGAGCTCGGGCCGGGGGGTTCCTCGCACTCGCCTTCCCCTCTCCTGGCCCCGAGGAGAGGCCGCAACGCGAGATGCTCGGAGCTCGCTCTCCTGGGCGGCGCAGGAGATGCCCGGGCGCGGCGGCGGGGCGCGGGCGGTGCCTCGGCGACTCGGTCCGACTCTACTTGTTCAAATTTTAATTAGGAAATTCTCTTACTCCCTCTTCCATGAAAAATGCATGGGCGCTCTGCAATCCAGGCAAGTAAATCTTCTTATTTACTATGACTTCAGATACCCAAGACCTGGAATACACTATTCCCAAGCTGAGATTCCCAAAGAAGTTTTTCAGGACGAAAGAATCAATATAACATTAACAGCTCAGTGGCTGGTACTTTGCATCTTTCCTTTTAGCCATTTCACTTTGCCACTGAAAAATGAAAGTTATAGAGATATATTAATCACTCACCATAAGTCAGGTATCGTGGTATGTATATTGGGGGAGTAAGGATAGAAAAATGAGTAATTCACAATCACTGAACTCGGTTTGCTTGAAATTGATCCTATGTGCCATGTTGCTAAATTCCGGGTAATGTGTGGGACAATCCCAAGTGACTTGAATGTTGTCCTTCCCAAGATGCCTAGTGTCCACCTGGAAATTTTGCCTAACTTGATTCCTGGCTCCGTATGTTCACAAACTTGAATTTCTGTTTTTTTTTTTTTTTTTTTTTTTAAAGTGTATAAATGAATATTGACCACTCATTATTTAGATTCTCTCATTTTTAAGCTTCTGTGATGCCATTTTGCTTGACTTTTTATGCCTCTAGAGTCACACACCATCCTTCTTTCTAGCCTTCTCTTCTGTCATCTATTTTAAATTCTAAGGGCCCCCCTCCAGGAGTTGGTACTCCATTCTCTACTCTTATAATATATACTTCCTGTAAGTGATTTTATTTACAATTTTGGTTCATGTAATTTTATGGTTCTTGAATCTGTACCTGTATTTTCAACATCTCTTCTCAGCTGGAGAACCATGTGTGACTCCCTTCTGGATCTCTCCAGTGGGAAGTCCCAAAGTATCTCAAACTCAATATGCCCATTACTGAACTCCTCACCTCCACCTCTTGTCCCACTCCCATACTCTCTGCTCTAACCTGTTCGTCTTCCTGCTTTCCATATGCTGGTTATTGAGATCACACACCTGGTCATCGAAGCCAGACGTTCCAGCTTCATCATCACCCCCTATCTATTCATCTCACTGCCTGCCCCAATTGCATTCAATAAGTTGCCAAACACTCTTGAGTTATCGCTGAAATCTTTCACCCCTGTCTATCTTCATTTCTCTTGCCATTGGTATATCCCTTGTCGCCTCTCACCTGGACTGTCTTATATACTCTTGTAACTGGGCTTCTTCCCTTTTCTAATTTTATTCCTTTACACTGTATCTTTTTTTACACTGCTATGTCTCTCAAATCTTCAGAATAAAACTAAGGCTCTTCTTCGGAAATGCAGGCTCTTCAGGATTTAGAGATAGCTGCTATCAGCCTTGGCTCTGCATCTAAAACACCTGGGAAACTTTTTAAAAACACATGCTCCCAGGCCATTCTGCCTGAAATTCTGATTTAATTGGTCTCCAGGAAGGATCTATACAAACGTATTTCTAAAACACCCAAGGGATCCAAATATGGAGAAAGAGCTGAGCACCTCTGAGGCAGTCTATTCTTACCTGCCCTCCTTGACTTAGGGACCTGGATTCTCTTCTCCACTTGCTCAGGCCCCTGTGACTTTGCACACTTGATTCTTGGCCAACATACCCTTTCTTCTCAGTTATCCTTCCCACTTCTCGTCCCCCTTCCTCAGTAATCTGCTTAACCTGTATGCAAAACATCTGAAAAGTCAATGACACTAACACACCTTCCAATGAAGCTACAGGATGCCCTTGACATCTGTCATTTTTACTGTTGAAGCATGCACATGTTTTTGTAATTGTTATATTTGTTCTGCCTCCTTTGATAGGCTGTGAGCTCCTTTAAGAAGGGAATGTGTATTATTTTGCTCTGAAGTTCTCTATCCCATTGCCTGGGACAGAGCAGGTACTCATTAAAAGATTTTCAAATTGACTTTAAGGTATTATTATACAAGATAGGAATCTGTATGTGATGTTATTTCAAATCAGATGATGTCAAAATAACTCAAAAGTCTAATCCACCTCTTAGCACTTTCGTATCCTCCCCATCAACTGCCATACTCTTAAGTGCTCTATCTGCTTTCAGATGCTCGTCCCTCTGTATGCTTTTCTTGAGACCATAGCAGAGTGATCTTTTAAAATGGAGCATTCCAGAGATTTCCGATCAGATGGTAAGGCTCAACTTTGCCTACTTCCCAAGAGGGTTCCCTTTGTTCACGGAGCTGCAGCCACACTAGCCTCTTTGAGTCTTCTCATACTCCCTGTGCTGATTGCACCCCATCAGCCCCTCTTCCCCATGCATTACTCTTTTCTCCCTTCTCTGCCCTGCTGGAGGCACTTTATGGTCTAATTACCTGAGGTCCGTTACCCTCTGGCTTTCTGGAGTTCAACAAATAGCAGGACAGGGCAGGAGATTGGAGAACTGGACGAGAGAGAGCCTGGGGTATTTGTCCCTTAGTCTTCCCCCCTAATGTCATCCCGGCACGGCTGCATTTGTTTATAGCTAAGCTCCTGGAGGACACTCCTCTTCTAAGCCACTAACTCTCTCACTAGGTTCCAGTGACTCTGTTTCTTCTTTTTGCCCCTTTAGATTTAGGAGTGTTAAATGTTTCTCATGGTTTCCAGTCCTTGAGTGTCCCTCACCAAGCCTTATTAGTCCCAAATAGCCCTTCCATTAAATTCCTTTAAGTTAGTCTTTTCTCATGTGCCGCCTGCTTCTTGCCAGCACGTTGATCTATACACATACCAAGTGTGCTTCCATCTAAAGGCCTTTGTACTTGATGTTCATGGTATCTGATATTAGGTGCTACTCCTAAATATTTGAATGGCTCATTCATTTACATTATTTACATCTCTGTTCAGATGTAATCTCCTCAGAGAAACCTTCCCTGGTCCCTTATTGAAAATAGCCCCTCAGCCCAGTCCCCTCCACTTTATCTCTACCCCTGCTCTATTTCCTCTATGGAATGTCTTACTATAGTAAATTATCTTATTGATATTGTTTGCTTACTTGCTCATTCATTCTTTCATTAATTGACTTCTACTCTAGAATGTTTGCTCTGTAAGAACAATGCTGGCCCTAAAATAGGTTGCTCAGTAAATTTTTTAAAATACTTTTTCATTAAATGAATAAAAGTTACTTTTATGACTAAATAAAAGTTCTCTCACAATTCTAAATATTTTTGCTGGTTAGATTAACAATTTCTTTCCTCATCTTATTTGCACTATGTTCATCAAATTACTTTACGCATTGGCAAGATTTATATGCTAATACTGTGATTTGAAGAAAACAACATTTATATAAATATCAGTTTTATATAGCTCTATTTTTGTAAAAATCTATTTGAATGTGTTTTATTATACTTCACAGGAATTTAAATGCTTTTAACTTCTGGAATGTGTCCTTGGGAGGAGGTCAGCATTCTTTAAGAGATTAGGAAAACAATTAGGCAGGCAGAAAAAAAAATGATTTATGTCATGTGCTTAGTATGCCTAACCATTCCCTTCTTTGAGAAATCTTTAACCTCTATTTCCTCGGTATTGCATCATTTTCCTTGTACTACCTCATCCTATGCTCTTATTTTTCTGACTGAACTCTGAGCCATCTTGTTTTCTTACCTCTGAGGATGCTCAATGTTGTCAACATTTTTCAAACTTCTGGTCTCAGCTTCCTCATAAATTCAACGTCACTCCCTCCTAGGCTCTTTCAACAATATCTTGTGAGCGACTAACTTTTCCAACTTCATCTTTAGACTGTCCCTCTTGTCACTTCCCAGGCTCTGTCTGTATTTGCTTTAACTCCCTTGAGCACATGAGTCCTAACATGGTGAGTACTGAGCAAGGAAGGTATGTCCATTTTACCACTTGTTAGTGGCACCACCACTGTTTTGACTTTTCTGCTTGGTTACCTGGATTTTGTTGCTTGTTTTTAATTTTTTTTCCCCTCTCTTAAGCCTCAACTTTTAGTCAATACTTTTTCTTTACAAATAGTGTCTATTCTAGTTGTCTTTCTTTGCTTTTTCCATCATCATTATTCACATCTAAGGCTCAGTCATCTGCTTCCTGAAGTACTGCAATAATGCTGAGGACAGCTAATACTTTATTGAGTAATTCCTGTGTGCCATGCAGTAACTGAGGTATTTTGCATATCATTTCAGACTAAAAAGAAAAAGCTTCATATTTTTCTGAGCATCTTAACCTGATGAAATTTATCAGCCATTATTTGACCGTTAGAAGATACTGACTAAAATTAGTCAATTATAATGTGAAACTATAAAAAAATAAGACCTGATGTTTGAAATCATGATTATTTTTATAGTATCATTTGAGATTTATCTCATAGTACAGATTTTTCTTGACTTACGATAAGATTACGTCTCAATAAACCCATCGTAAACTGAAAATATCATTTCAAAAATACATTTAATAAACTTAATCTACCAACCATCACAGGTTAGCCTAGCCTACCTTAAACATGCTTGGAACACTTACATTAGCCTACAGTTGGGCAAAGTCGTCTAACACAAAGCCTATTATATAATAAAGTGTGGAATATCTCATGCAGTTTATTGACTCCTGTACCAAAAGTAAGAACAGAATGGTTTATGGGCACAGAATAGTTGTAAGTGTATTGGTGGTTTGCTCTCATAATCCCATGGCTCACTGGGAGCTGCGGCGGCTCACTGCCACTATCCAACATCACGAGAGAGTACCCTACCTCGTATCACCAGCCTGGGGAAAGATCAAAATTCAAAATCCAAAGTATGGATTCTACTGAACGTGATTGCTTTGGCACCATCATACAATTGAAAAAAATTAAGTCAAACCATCGTAAATTAAGGTCTGTATATCTAAGCTAGTATGTACGCTCCTCACACACACGGGTACTATACCTCTCAATAGTGTTCACTTCCATGTTCAAAATATTCAGTCAAGAAATGGTGGCTATTCCTTAATTTCTACTTTCAATCTTCCTTCTGGTTAGTTCTGTCCATCCACAGTTAGTATTTTACCATTTACCACTTTACCATTTAAAAGATATAGCATTCTTGACTTATTAACATGTCCACATCTCTGTGTGAGGTCTCATATTTCTGACCTCACATCATTATTTGGATGCCTATGGCGCTTTTTTACCCAGGACTTTCCCTTTTATTAAAAAAGCTTCTCCCAACCATGTTCTTTTACTATAACCACGCCAACTATGCATGTGTTTTCGCCTCACAATGTTCAAGTACCAAAATTAACCATAGGCTATAGAATAAATTCAGTAGGATTATACATAATTATTCAGATCATGAAAACCTATTAAGCAAAAAGTACACAAATTTGCAAAGTAGCCAATGTAACTACTGCTAATATTCTTTATGAAGTGGTTTTTATTTTTTGAGATTAATTGGCTTTTATGGAATTTTTAGATTTTTTTCTCTCTTAAATCTCAGTTTTCAATCAATCACTTTTAAATGAAATTAATTTAAGAGAGCTACAAAATTTATAACCTATCTTTGGCAGCCTTTAAATATGCAAGGGCCAATTTCTTATTTTTTATCCTTTGGATTAAACAACGACTATCCTAAAATTGTCTACATTTTTCTTTAATTTCAAAGCACTTACATTTTGAAGCACTATTCTTGATACTCTGCATTGTGTTAACGTCTTCCTTGAAATCAGAGCCACAGAAAACAATCATAATCAGCTTATGGACCGACAATATATTAATTTTTTAATCACTCTTTTATGATGCAATAATTTTATCAATCTTACTACAGCTTTGTCCTGTGTTTAGAGTTACCAGCAGAAATTTAGCTTATAGTGAACTAATTCATTCTGATCTTTACAAAATAAAATACTAAGTTTTTCATTCTATATTCACTTATTCATTAATCCATTAATCCATCTAACATTTGTTATTAAATAAATTCTAGTTAATAAGTACTATTACAGCTGCTTAGGATACTGAGGAAAATATAAACATCTTATACTTCCTTTATATAGGGAGACTGAGACAAATGAACCAAAACTTATACAGCATTGTGACATGTGTTTCAAGTTTGGCTATCTTAACCCTCTATATAGAACTTCATGCTTGCCTGCTAAATTTGATTTTGTATACTTATTCATATTACTTTTTAATCTTGAATTAAGTGACCCAACATATATTTGCAGTGCATATTTTCATCCATACCATTGACAAAAATAATAAATAAGCAAAGTCTAAAGGATAAGGGACACCCTGAGATGTTACTAGAAACCTCTCTCCAAGATGAAAAAGGAATAAGAACAAGGGTATTTAAAACACATATCCCTAATAAGACAGATGTATTAAGAGTTCACAAAACAATTAGGATATATAAAATGGGATATATTAAGGGATTTATTATGAGGAGTTACCTCACGTGATTATGAAGGCTGAGAAGTCCCACCATCTGTTGTCTGCAAGCTGGAGATCCAGAGAAGCGGGTGGTGTAATATAATTTTGGTCTGAGTTGGAAGGCTTGAGAACCAGGGAAGCTGATAGTGTAAACCTTGGTACAAGGGTAGGAGAAGAACAAGAGGAATGATGTCCCAGCTCTCTTAGATGGGCAAAGAGGGAATGAATATTCCCTTCCTCTGCTTTTTGTTCTATTCAGGCCTTCAATGGATTGGATGTTGCCCGCTCCCATTGGAAAGGACCGTCTACTGAGTGCACAGATTCAAACGTTAATCTCACGCAGAAACACTCACGGACACACAAAGATCATGTTTAATCTTGGCACCCTATGGCCCAGTCAAGTTGACAATAAAGTTAACAATCACAGCAGGTAGATCAGCATGATTTTGAAATCCTTTTTCTCTACACAGTTCATTTATACCGTTCGCTGTGCACACAAAATCAAAGTATTCCCTTCATAAACAATTTTCCTTTATTATGCCTATTGTGATAAAAATATGCCATATCTCTCCAAATCTGCCTGACGTTCAAGGCAATCTGGTATAATGACCAAGAGTGTCAGCTTTATTTTCGGGGTCTCCCAATTTGACTGTGGCCAAGCCAAGTTCTCAGGATGCAAAATGAGACTAACAAGAAGGCCAGGGTTCTCCCTGAGAAAGCATGCCTAATTAATGGGTACCCAAAAGCAATTCACAAGTCACGATTCAAAGACCTAATTCTCACAAATGTCTTTTGCTTGCCAATCTGAATTTGGAAAGGAAGGGACAACATGAAAATTTTACCTTCCTTTCTTCACCAGACACCACAGATAAAGATCTAGGGCGAGCTGACTTTAGTAAGAATTCTCACCCTTTCCCAGTTTCTGCCAGGTTTCCCAGGATCCCGTCTGCAGCAAGTGGGGTGTCCCAGTGGGTCTCTTCTTGGTCACCAGAGACTGTGGAGGAGGAAAAAGCATTTCCCTGCTACCCTTCATGGTGAGTGTTTGGCTGAGACCCCTTTTTCTCTAGGGCACTTCGTAAATGGATAAGCTTATCTAGGTTAAAAGTTCTCCACTGTGGTTGCCGTAATTCCAGATTATCTTTGATAAGGTTAACCTGCTTGTTCAACCTTAGAACAAAACTTATTCACCTAAGGCCTCACGCTGGACCCAGTCTGGTTTTTAAGTTGGAACCAGTGCAACACCCCGCCCCGCCGAGTCTAGTTTCTACATTGGATCCAGTCTGACTCCAGATCCAGTCTGGTTTCTAAATCAGACCTAGTCTGACTCTAGCTGGCCACCAGCTTAAGTGTCCAGAAAAAGAAATGCTTGAATAAAGTCTGAAAGCTCCTCATGCAAAAGCTGCAGAGCTAGGATCAGAGAGGGACTCACCCATCCTCTCAAGAGACAGCAAGAAAGCAGCAAGCTCATGGGACTCAACAGGTACCCTTATGGCTGGTTGCTTGTTGCTCTGGGGCCGTTGGGGGTCTCCTTCAGTTCCCTCTTCAAAAACCAGAACTGTTAAAAGATAAACTGGGGAACATTAAAAATTTTAACAGTTTACTTGAGCAAAAAATCGATTTGGATCAGGCAGCACTCAAGCAGACTCAAGCAGAGAGAAAGGAGCTCCAAGGAGCCATACAAAATGAAAGACTTTATAGGCAGAGGAGAGTGGGAACAAGGAAGTTATATTAGGCAAAAAAAGCGAGTTGGTTATTGCAAGGTTACTTTCATTTAAGAGAGGGCAGGGGTCTATCAGGCAGATTACCCAACTTGTACTGACCAGATGATCCCTCACTGGTGGTTTAAAATTCCATTTCTGGGAGAGCTGAAACTGTAAATAAGTCTCGATTTGATGATGAAGGGCTTAGTGGAAGTGACTCCATTTGGAGCCTGTTTTTTTTTTTTTTTTTAACAATTATTATCTTTTTAATCTCTTCGATGAAAATAAAGGCTAGAAAGAAAAGACTAGAATGATGGTAAAGTTGGGTCCTATGAGATAAAGAGTCATGATAATTCCTTTGGCAAATGAGGTCCAAAAGTAGAATCTGGGTTCTCAAAATCTACTTCCAGAGCAGAGAGAATGAAAGTTTAAAATGCCGTAAAACTATCCAGGAAGTCAAGTGAGTTTTCTTCTAAGTCCATAGCTTAAAAACAACCAAAGGAATGAACTCTTTTCTTTGTACAGGCATCTATCTTTGAAGTCAAGCCATTCTAGGTGCAAATTCCTTTAAGTTTTGAGGCGATCACAATGCTCTTTACTCAGTCTTTTCTTCAGGTTGACACAAGGTTATTTCAGTTCCTCTGATTAAAACCAGTGTCTGGAAATATAAAGCAATGCATTTTGTGGCTATTCAAAAACTAATTTTCAGCACTATGGAATAAGTAATTGCCTATGTGGTCTTCCATATACTTGCTCTTTTGAGTAACTTGCCTCCTAGTTTGCTTTCTCTCACTTTTCAGTCTACACTAAAATTCAAACTAGTATCAGTGGCTCATACATAATCAATCAAATAGACTAAAAAGCTATTTGAAGTCATTTTCTACCACTGAACCACCTTTTGGGAGCGGTATAATTGGTCTGCTTCACTAGACAGTTGAATGCATGCAAATATGTTTAGTGGTCATGACTTTCCTCCAGGTAGTCCCATGGGTTCATATTACCAATTCTTTTTGCTTTTGTAGGTAGGTGACCTTATATATTTTTGGGCTTTCTTTGTATAACAATAGTGACAAGAAAAATACATGTTCACCAAGGAGTCAAAGATAATTGCTAGGCCACTATTTTAAATGATAGTTAACCACAGAACTCTACTAGTTAAAGATGAGTATAGAAAATATTTTGAGTAATCCCTTTTTCTTCAAGAACACTTTGAGGGGTTGAATGTATTTTTTCTTCTTAAATATCAGTTAAAATAAATTTTGCATTCTCTCTGATCTTGGGTTTTTGATGTCGTGTGCAATGAACTGAAACATTGCATTACAAAAAGAAATCTCTATACAGCTGACAGCTTGCAGGTCTCTGAGGAGTCTATTCAATTAGTGTTATGTCCTGGCTCCCCATAGTGTCAAAATTCACACAGAATTGCAGAAGTGTTAGAAATTGTATCTAATAAACCAGGAAGAGCACCATAAAATTCTTTCTTCAAAGTAAAAGAAAAAGAAAAAGAAGTTTCTGCATAAGGTATGTAAAAGAAGTAGCCTAGGACCTGGCATTTGGTTGATTCTCAGTGAAGGTATTTTTATCTGAATCAGCTAACCTGAAGGTTATACAGCTATAATTTTAATTAAATATATCAAAAGCTACCTTGACTTCGACCTATCCTGTCTGTTTTTCCCTCAAAGGCAGCTGGGAAAGTCTTATTTCTGGCAGAGGAGGCACTATCAATTAAATATTATAGATTGGAGTCCAGGATCAGGGTCATGTAGGATGGGAAGGATACCCAGCGTGGATAGGAATGGATGGAACCCTCTGAGTGAGCGTCAGTCTCTATCTATGGAAGGTACAGAAAGTGAAGACTACAGAAGTTGAATCTATGATCAAGGTCAAATGGTTAGCAAGTGCCATGAATGAAATTAAAATCTTACCAAAAAAGAAAGCATACAGTGAAACACAGGCATAATAGGGAAGAGGAGCAAAGGAGGAACAATCAAGGAAAATTCTGTTTTTAAGTTCCCAAACTCACTTTTATTGGTTGCTGATTGTGTGGTATGTGGTTGAAAAGGCTTGGAATAAAGGCACAGTTTCTAGGTGTACAGTTTCCTTCTCAGGCAGGAGTGATCATGAATCTGCTCCCACCTGCTTCATGTGGGCTCCTGCTCTAGCAGAATGTAGAGCAGAAGGTTGTTGCTTACAGTGTCGTTGATTCCCATGGCTTCAGTGGCTTCTGAGTTGTACTTTGATCTAATCTCTGACTTCTGTAGATCCTTTGGTCTTTCCTTCCTGTGCTTACGTCCTAGTTTCCTTGATTTTTTGCCTAATTAGATATACTTCATTGTCTCTTCTGGTGTAAGCTCCATTCCTGGTTGCTTACTTGCCTTTTCTCCAGCCATGTCTTGATCTCTGCTCTGCACCATTCCAGTGGTCATGATTTATCTACAGCCTCCATGAGCTGAATGTCTCCATATGTGGCTCACTCTTGGCTCTTCATTCACTTAAAGAGCCCACTATGGGCCAAATTTTACTTTTAATCCTACTATCTGGTTTGGAAATAATTATTTAAGCAGCAGGCATGAAATAGATTCTCTCCCTTTATTGGAGTTTTGTCCTTGGGTCACTTTCTTTCCCAATCAAACCTACTTGTAAACATGCTAATGACAGACACACTGGCAAACAAACTGGTGGTGTTTGCTCATGGGAAAGTTCTTATTTTGGGAATGCTTTTGGAAAGAATCGCCTGATTGTCTAGAATTGCCAGTGAAAGATCGTGGAATTCATGGATTTATGGGGCATGATGATCTGAATACAAAATGGTGAAGTTTCATATCAAAAATGGCTCCTCCTGTGTAATTGATATGGCTGCATATATGTTCTGGAGACCACATATTTTAATCTGTGCTAGGGTGCAACCTGATGTGACAAGATAAGGCTTGGACAGTTATATTGGTGGTCTTGGACCTCTCTCTGTTTTGTCTTTGTCTTATGACTGCTTTCTTGAAATTGTTAGTAAATCTTGAAACAGATAAACTCTGATTCATATATGACTGATTATACAATCTAATTCTTTTTCCATTACTGTACCCACCCAATATCCTTTTGCTATTATTCCTCAGTGCCCACAGTTGTAGGGCTGAAAACATATTTAAAATCTCAAGGAGTGAGATATTTTTGTTATAAAGTTTCTGTCATAAAACAAAGAAATCACTGGATATATGAAATAATTTATATGAAACTGATAATCAGATCATGGTTCTTATTTAAAGTTATTTTTAATATATAAATTCTATAATCTCTTTCATAAACATTCATCCAGAAAAACTACCTATTGTGTTAATATAGTTCCTAAAAATCTACCTTTCCTTATTCTAGAAATGTAGGGAAGTTGTAAAACAAAGTTGTACAATGCATATATGGTAACATTTAAATATTTCTCAATCCAAAAGAAAGTAAACTGGTTGTGACTAATAATTATGGAATATCTACTAAACACTAGGACCATGCTGATGTTTTACATGTTCAGTCAATCTCATAAGTCTCATGATTTTTTAAGTAGCAATTATTACTTTTGGACAAGGAAACAGATTCAGAGAAATTCAGTGGTATTCCTCAGATTATATTCAGTAAATGACAGAGGTCAAATTCAAAATCAAGCCTGTCTAGTTCAATGGCCATACTCTTTTTCAGTATCATGCTACCTAACATAACACTTATATCAGTACACATTATCGCAGAGTTACTGTGGAAAGGTTTTGCTTTGGATTCTATACCATTATCAGAAGACTTAACAGTAATTTTATAGTAAGTGACATTGATTTCCAGTTTAAAATTCAAAATGATTGTTTCACTTTTAATATAAACATGTGTATAGCTATATCTGTTTATTACTGAATCAAAATTGTCAAATTAGTTTCAATAAAACATTATTCATCATATTAAATTTGTTATTAATTTTAATTTATTGATCATGTGGTTATGTGTATTGAATTGGTTTTATAGTTCCTTAAGAGCTATAAGCATAAGGAGTTTGATAGACTTTTCTCTTTGGACACTTGAAAGAAGAATTCAAATCAACACCAGGAGCCCATGCAAATTTTATTTCTTCCTTTTAGAAGGTTTTACACATTGAAAATTTTAGAAAAAGGGATGGAGATTCCTTGTGCTTTAACATTATGTTGGCCAAAGCTAAGTGTTTACAATTTCGAAAGGAATAGAGTACTTGAGTATTTTGGATCTTGTGGTGGTTATTTCTTAATGGAAATTAGTAATTTTGCCCATCAGGTCTCTTTCCCAAATTTGCATATGTATTTGTTGGTGTGAGTTTCTTGGGGCCTGATTAGTTCTGAGCCCTCACCTGAAAAGTGAAAGATCAGGTAATGGAAAATAATCACCTAATATTGCTATTAATAACCCACCATCAACTCCATCCAAAAGTTTATACAAAAAGTGGAAAAATAATCAGTCTATATTCTTTAGACAACAAATTGAGGCATAAAAAGTTTACTTTACCAAGATCAGGACGTACAGCATATGGTGAAGACCAAATAGGTGTAAGTGGAAAGAAAACAAGGAAGTGAAAAGGACAAAGAGAGAGAATGTATCTTAAAATCTGGCTTGGAGATGGGAATGGCATTTAAGAAAGGGGATTCTTAATTCAATCCCTTTCATTAGTAAGAGTTTGAGTGAATCTATCAGCCATTGATTGCATTCAATATTTCTTCTAAGCAGGGTCCTGTTTCATCTGAATTTTTTTTTATGTTAGAATGAATTAGTCTGAGGGAACTACCACCATTCAGAGTTGAATTATCACTTCAATGTTAATTCTAGTAATAGCTAACTTAGTAGTACTTAAAAATTCTTGCCTTTTTTACTCTACAAAATATGACAATGTTTGAGAGAGGTACCTGTTGGGATTATGCCCATTTTACAGAAGGAGAAGTAGAAGAATAGAGAGACTATGTAATTTAAACAGGCAGTAGGGCCAATTCAAACCCTCGCATCTGACTCGCATGTACATGTCCTTAGCCAATATATTGTAGAGCTTCTTGATGACCTGGTAAATGACCTTTACCAGTCCACAGCTTGGCTTTTTAAAAAACCTCATTAGTAAGCATATTAATGGATGGTTTGGATTAAGACGTGAAATCTATAATGGTTGCTATTAAGGAGAATTGATTGTCTAATGCCTGTGTCATAGCCAGCTCTTATTCAGCAACTAAAGTTTGTCTATATGCCAGGGATTGAGAAAATAGTATGAGTCTACTAGTGACCTATTTGTAATACTATTCTTAGGGCTATACATAAATATCTTATGCTTTAACATGTTTTTATACTCACTGTATGATGAGATATTTTATCTAATATATTCTGAATTAAAGTTAACATTGTATAATAAAAACATTTTAAGTCAATTGAATTATTTTTTCAAGGCTTGCACATTTTAGATTAAATGAGTACAAATGAAGACTGTTTAGTTTGATGTTGAGTAGAATTAGCAACATATACACACAGAGGCAGGTTTATCTTCAGCATTATTATAAATCATTTTATAGAGTTAGCTTTTGATATGATTGGAAGTGTTAGCATTGGAAATGCTAGCATTTAAGTGTTGGCTAAACCTGCATCCTTATGATTAAAAATGGGCTTTGAATGAAATTAAGTTTAAGAATGGAAATTTAGTAATCAATTTTCGTATATGTATATTTTATTTTGATTTGATTTTTATTTATAATTGATTTTAAGTCATGCTACTTAAAGATACCATATTTCTCAGCTAATGTGAAAGGAGAAGCCCAATCATAAGTTCGTTATATTTCCCGGTGGTAGATATTTCAAAGCATTTTGTCATTATTTATGACGTATACTCCAATATACCTGTATATTCCTTACCTCTTAACTTTTGTGGTGGAGTTGTCAAGTTAAGCCTCTTTCTGTCGACCTTCATATTTGGGGTAGGTAGCCAGATGTATCTTTTTCAATTGACTGAATAGCAAAAGAGACTCACCCACACTCCTTCTGCTGACATGACGATATCGCAAGACGAGAGCTTATAAAGCAGCATGTGTAGTATCACAATCAGATGCTGGAAAACATTATAATGCCAATGAAAAGCTCAATGAAACTTAAAATTTCCTCACGTTTAATGTATTTCCAAGTGCAAGTACACTTCATTCCTCCCTAGAATTGTCATGTCATGGCTATGTTTTCACCACACCAATAGCTGGCAAACATTTACTTCTGAGTAACTCAGTAGTTCCATCTGTAGCCAGTTATTTCTATAGCAGCTGCTTGGTTGTTAAAATTACTTGGCTGATGTTGAAACAGATTATGTTCCTCATTCTGTTAAATAAGTTAATATACGTAAAGCATTTTGACCAGTGCCTGGCATACAGTAAGCAATACAGAATGTTATGTGTTACTTTTTTTCCCACAAATTTAAGCTTAGTCCTTTGGCAGATTTTAAGATGACACCATGTAGCTAATTCTCTAGGCATAAAATGTTATACACACACTAACACACCGTTTAAATGTTTCTGTCAAAGTAATCACCATGAATTTATTCTAGATTTCAACAAAATTATTTATATACATATTTAAAATACTGCTTCCTAGGAAAATATCATTACAAATTTTACTCCTTTTATGCTAGAAATAAATAAACTCATGTTGCATTACCTTATGTAAATTTCATAAACCGTAATTGGCGACTTTCAGTACAGTGACTTGCGTTACACAGACTGTACACTCTGTGGGGGCATTTTCCTTGTGAAGCTACAAAGTAACTTTGAAAACTTTGTATAGCTAACACTTTGTAGATGTCTACCTTAAAGAAAATACCTGAAATATCTTCATTTAACATTTCTCTTTTTTTGGCAATAATCTTTCCCCAACATAGATATGATTCGCAGTGTACACGTATATGTGTACTCTATAGGTGATATACAGCAATTTGAAAGACCCATGTGAAAGCTTCAAATACTGATGAATTGAAGGAATCCTGCTTTGTACTAGTCAACATGATCTATGGCCCAAGCAACCAATAGAAGGACTATATTTAAATTTTGAATGACCCCAAAATTATGTGCATGATGGAAAATTACCAATAAACTTGATGTTGGGAGAAACCACTTCTAATTTTTTAAAATTTTTTCTCTGAAAAGAGTATATATTTTTTAGATTAAAATTGTAACCCTCAAAATAGTTGCAAAAGTCTAGTCCTAAAACACTTTGATTAATACCTGCTAAAGTCAATGAAATCATTAAAACACGCACAAAGACAAATTTAACATGGCATTTTATTCTTCATCCTTATTTTAAAAAATGGATATTGTGCAGTCACAAGACTTCAGTGAAGTAAGATTAGGATGCCCTTGTTTATTGCTAATCTAGGCTACGCTTTTAAAGTAAATGACTCATTTGCCATTTGAAACCATTTTAAGGCTAGCTGGGCTTCAATAATAAATGCTAATAAACAAAAAGCCATTACAGCTAAATGTACCTTTACCTTTTTTCTTCCTAACTACATATCATGATGTATGAACCTATGAGATTAACAAAGTATAGTACAGAATTTGTTTTTAATGGGTGGACTTCTATAGGCCCAGAAGTAGATGGATGCTAAGATCTAAAAAATCACTATGGAAGGAAAAAGACCTGAAGATATGAGCACACCAAACTCAGTCAGCTGTTTATTTTGTCGATAAGGACCTATCACTTGGGATGGTATTTTTTTGATTTTAGGAAAACATCTCATGAGTGGAAATTCAATATAAACTATCATTTAATGTGTTGCCAATAAATAAAGGAAACCTCCTAAAGGTCCCCAGGTAAAGAGGCAACCTAAAAAGTGATCAATAAAATACAAACTAAATTGTAAACTCTGAAAATTGGCATCTGCTCTGTTAGTGGGTTAGTATGAAACAGAAGGATGATGTCATTGTGGATAAAGAATAGTGCTGACGTGAGCACAATCATTAAAATTTGGGCCTGCAATTCAGAGAGGTCTAAACTGTGCAACTTTCTATCTGTGTGACATTGGCCAGGTTTCTAAACCTCTCTGATCCTCGGATGCATCAGTTACAAAACTGAGCTATTAAAATTCACCTCACAGTGTTGGTATAAGAAATAAAGAAAACAAAGTACTTAGATAAGTCTTGGGCACGCAGTTTCTGTTCAATAAATTGAAGTTGTAATTGTTGTCATTGTTTTTATTATTATAACAAAGTAGAGTTGACATTGAACTTGTTTTTCATTGTGACTCTAATAGTGTCATCTTTGACAATGGTTAAGGCTGCAGTAATTTAAGTGTTGAAATTTACATCTTTTGTCTGCAGAGGTCGACCGTTTTTTTTCTGCTTCTCCTTAAACTTACACTTGGGCCTTCATTGGCACTCTTGCCAGTCTCTTAGATCTCTCAGTATCCTCTTTGGCCACCTTTTAATCTGTTAACCTTCTGAAAGAGATGGCTGGTTGTAAATTCTTCAGTGGCATCCCCTTTATTATGAGGGTAAAGGCAACTCTGTTTATTGCATTGACAAGGCACGCCCGTCTCATTTGTACTGTGGTTCCTGCTCCTGGACCCACGAGGGCTTATTTCCTCTGTCTGTAACTCTTTTCTCCTCTCCCTTTTTCACCCTTCAGGAGCACCACATGTGGCTGTATGTTTTGTAAAACCTCAACATCTTTCATATCTTTCCAAACTGTATATTTTGAAAATGATGTTTAAAAATATTTAATTGTTCCATAGTACAGAATGGTTTTTTTGAGATGACACAAATGATGAGATAAGAAAAACTAGGAATTTCAGAATCGAAATTCCATCCCTTTCCATTCCATTCCACTCTACTTCCTTTTTGGGCAAATTCTATTTCCTTTTATGCCTGATATTTCAGTCACTTTCTATAACCAGTTCCCAAATGCTATCATTGGCTTTAACAGTTTTTATTTCAAATTTTTATTTCTACTTCCATACTTCTGTTTCCAATGGTACCCAAAATGAGTACCATTTGGGGACCCAGCTTGATTATAGTTTACATTACTCCATTCCAAGACTAATCCAAGGACCTCTTATTTAATTCTCTCCCTACATCCCAAACTCCCATCAGTGCATACCACACAATACTTCTAGAATAATCTTCCTAACCTTGAGATCTGATATTGTCTCTCCCTGCTCTTAAAGTTTACCTGAGATTTATAAAATTAACCTCTATCTATGGTTTTAGACTTATCTGCAACCAGATAGCCCTGCATATCTCTCTCCCTCCGCCCCCGGCCATCTGTACTGCAGGACAGGGACTGAATCCTGTTCACATTTGAACCAACCCCCACCCACGAACACATAAACACTCATCCAGCCCCTAGCAATGTGGCACTTTCTAAATATTGCTGATGCTTAACTTCAGGATCACATAGAGCTGTGACATAGACCGAGTAGCTAAAGTCAAATTCCAAGGAGAAATTGTAATGCATATTAAAAAATCTTCTTTGCAGCATTTTAGCCTTTAAAAAAAGATATCTTTATTCTTAACTGTCATAAAAGCTGTAAGCTATGCTTTTCAAATACGCAAACTCAGAACTAACAAAGAGAAGAAACAGAATCTGAATGGGAGCAATTCCCGTATCCTCTGTCTGGGAAAACATGGGGAATAAAGCACCAGCTCAGATGCCACTTTCAAGCAGCAGGTTGGGTCAGAATAAATGAATAATTTAAGGGAACTTATTCTGTGGCTTTAATATCTTTAGTAGAGTATTAAGGTCTAGGTACCCTTCACTGTTTCCACTGCCTCCCCCACTCACCTTCTTCAACAGAGTTCTACATCAAAGTGACTAGCTGCTGGACATTCCGGCATATTAATATGGCCTTCTAATTAAATCCAAACAAGGAGCACCATTGCTCTCAGAAGCTAATGATCATAGGAAAGCCGTGATTAGTTGTATCAGCTTAGAAAATTTCATCAGTCTTATGCTGCTTACACAATTAAATTGTCAGAAATCCACAGTCCTTGAAAAACAAGGCAGCTATTTGCCACTATTTCAGAGAGCATCGAAACAAATTGAAATGGCACAAAACAGGTAAAGAAAGATGAAAAAGATGAGTGAGAGTCAAATCATGAGAAGGAAGGGATTATTTAGCTACTACTTTGTATCGTGTGGTAGCAGCTTTCCATTCCAAGTCTAAAATGGTCTAAGGCATCCAAGAGTACTCTTCAGTTGGCCACACTTCCACCATATACTCCTTATTCTAGCCTTTTCCTATGACTGGAGAATAAGATGAATAAGATGTAACTAGCCAATCACAACAAATGTGCCTTTCAGAAGAAAGTCATCCATTTCATCATAACCGAAAAATAACATAGTTAAAAGACAAGTAAATTAGTGTCAGCAATTTTCAAATTATTCTTTATAAAAAAGATGAAGTAAGGATTTTGGGTGACTATACTTTTAGTAACTATTTTAAAATATGAAAGACTCATATTTTCACTAAGAAATAAAAAAATGTTGACATGTGTTACATGGTATGCATCATTTTATTGTGCTAACTGAATTTGGAAAATTTGGAATTGTATTCCATGTTTTAGCATAATATTTGGCATTCTAACATGGTGGACATTAAAGAAATCAGTAGTGAAATTCAGATTTATGAATTCTTATTTATAAAAGTACCCATGGTGGATATTAAGAAAGATCCTATGTAGAGTACATATAATGTGACTGAGACATAATTTTCACTGCCTAAAATTACAGAGAAATAAAAAGCCTTAACTGAAAAAAAAATTAAAACATCTCCGTTAAGGAGTAAGTGTAAAAACAAGTCCCGTTTTAAAGCTGCTTGAATTCACTTCTAACTGACTCAAAAGTCAGGAATCACATTTTCTAGGACTGACTTCATCAAACTACTTCTAATATCTGTGACTGAGAAGATGTGATCACATGGTTGCAGAATACTTCAGAGCAGAGGTTGCAGCAAGCACTGACAGGGATCAGCTTGTTTAACCTACAGTGGAGAACTAGGAGCTGTAGCAGGTTTATGAATTGGCTTTTCCAAATTCTTTGAAACTGTTCCCATTGGCAGGGGAGGTCTACCCATGGAAATCTTGGCCGACTTGTGACAGAAAGCTCAGAAGGAAGCGATGCCATGTATCTCCTGAGGCTGGGTTGTAAAAGGCCAGGCAGTTTCCACCTGGTTCTCCTGGAATGCTTGCTTTTAGAATGATTTGTCCTGGGTGTATCACTTTGGGACCCAGCTGTCTTGCTGTTGGAAGCCTAAGTCCCATGGAGAGGACACATGTAGGTGGTCCAGGTGAAAGTTCCAGTTGTTAAGTGATTCCAACCCAGGTGTCAGGCAAGTCAGTGAAGAAGCCTGTAGATGATTCCATCTTCTTAGCGAGGCCCCAGACTTTGTGGGCAGAGACAAACCTTCCTCTCTGTGCCCTGTTCACACTTCTGACCCACAGAACCAGGAGCATCATAACATGTTTGCTAATTTATGCCACTAAGATTAGGGCGGCTATTATGCAGCAATAGATAACCAGAAGAAAACCTAATAATTATCGAGACAATTCTATTTGTTAAATTAGTGTATTTAGAATTTTACATATAGTTCATTTAATCTTTACCACAAACTAAGACAGGTATTTTTAATAGGCTCGCACATGAAAAACTGGAGTTCAGAGAAGTTAAGTAAGTTTTCTGAGACCACTCTACTTTTAAGTGGTAAGGTAGAAATGGAAAACCAGGTTTGCCCATGTCTGAAGGCCATTTTGTTAATTATTGATTTCCTTTTACAGTCATATTTATAAAATCTGAAGAAAGAGCTATCTTCTTTAATGGTTATTTTAATGTTTCTCAAGTCAATATTCAAGACACTGTCAAACATGATTCAAATGAACATTCCATCATTTCAGTCAAGAAATACTTCTGCATAAAATTCTGGAGGGAGGGCAAGTTGCTGAGTTAATGTTTCAATTAGTCTGATATCTGACTCTCAGTAGATGCTTATGATGTTCTTGTTGAAAGGATAAATGAGTGAATGAATAAATTAACCAGCTCGTATTAACTTAGGAGCTGAGATCCTTGAGGAACTTTCTAAGAGATTGTTTGATGCTTTCATAAAACAATGCAGTAATATTTCATTATCATATTTGCTTATTTTCTGCTCTGTTTATTGTAAGATAAGATGGGTAGATGCTTATTCCTTTCATTACTCCAACTTCTTTTTTAAGTGAGAAAGATTGGCCCTGAGCCAATATCTACTGGCAATCCTCCCCTTTTTGCTTGAGGAAGACTGTCCCTGAGCCAAGATACATGCCAATCCTCCTCCATTTTGTATGTGGGACACCTCCACAGCATGGCCCGATGAGCAGTGTGTGGGTCTGTGCTCCGGATCCAAACTTCTGAACCCTGGGCCGTGGAAGTGGAGTGTGCAAACCTAACCACTACGCCATTGGGCCAGCCCCTCCTTTCATTACTTCAAACCAGTAAAATTCCTTATGTAAGTGGACATTTAGTTGATGCTCTTTGATAAAGCCTTAAACTAGAAAGCATAGAAAGGAGATTCAGAATGAATCAGGATTCACAAGCCATTTCCTATAAAATGAAATTATAGTCCAGCCAGAATAGGTGTCTTCCTAATCTCACAGAATTACTGTAAAATTAAAGAAAGGCAAGACACAGGGAACATTTTTAATGTTTTGTAAGTTAAAATGTTCTAAAAGATAAACCCTCTCTCTTGTTAATATTGTCATTAAAATATTGCCTTCTTTAAAGAAACAGTATTAATATGTTGATTGAAGACTTTTTTATATTGACATTTCTTTCTGATAACAAAATTCAGATAAATAACAGAGTGTAATCCAATACAGCAGTTCGATACAACTTATATTATCATTGCTAAATTATTAGGTTAATGATGCTTTTAAGTGAAAAGTAGCTTCAGGAAGTCATTGGGGCTAGTAAGGTTAAGCACTTAACTGATGGGAACCTGACTCGTTTATCTCAGATTCGTCATGGCCCAATCTCGTATTGATTTTATTTCATAATGGATTAACTCGGCATTTGAGATTTCATAGGGGAAACTTTTCTATAAAGATAAGGGCAAAATGATTATTTTTAAAAAAACATTTGGTCTATGGAGGAAGGTCTTGAAAGATGAAATTCTGTTACTGGAATGTGCAATTAACAGATGTTTTCTGAAGACCTTCTGCTAATTACAGGAACCACTTGCAAATACAGTCCATCAAACAAATTAACAAAGATTAACACATTAATTAGGTAGCAATGGCAATTTTAAAAAAGTGTTTCAGTTTTCGTTCTTTCTCTGATAAATGTCTACAAAATCATAGTTGTCTTATGATATGATTATGTGGCAATGTATCTTCAAATATTTTCCAAATACTTATCAAGAGTCTACTATATGGTTGGCAATGGATATATAAAGATATGAAAAACAGAAACAATCCCTGCCTTCATGTAGGTTACAGGCTACTTGAGGACCCAGATGTTAATTAGTTACTCAAACTGAGCTGTGAACAGAGGTTAACAGGGAGGAGCGTGCTGCTGTGAGACTGCTATTCAATAGGAAGATCTTACTCACTGAGTGAGGTCAGAGAATACTTAACAAGAAACCTCTGTACTTAATTAAACTACTCCATCTGGCAGGGTGCAATTTAACTCTACCAACCAAAGGGTTTGAAAAGCATGAAGCAAAACAAGATTGCAAACCTGTTCTTCTGCCCGTCTAAGTCCTTCCTCCCCTACTCTCATCTCCTATCTGGGGTTTCACCTTTTCTCAAGATGATTTGAAGAAGGAAGTATGAAAGGTCTTTAAGAGAAATCTTACTCTACCATACCACTACCATACCAAGCTCACTGTAGTGGTATATCCCAACTGCCAAAGGACAAACCAGTGAAGTCACATTTATCTAATGAAAACACATTTAGGACATCAGCAGTTGAGGCTGGTTGAGCTTGGCCACCATGGTTCTGTTTTCTTATGGTCTCTATCTGAGAAGAGCAATGCTATGTGCTTTTCTGCAGCCCATCTTCTTTCGGTTCCTTATTTCCTATAGGTGACTTCACAAGTATCTGAGAATAGAGAGCAAACATGCATACTCATAGTTCATGATGTCCAACCCCATATGGAGAACAGAAACATTTCCCCCACCAAAGCAACACTAACTTCAGAACTATTGCTCAGATAAAACAAATGCACAGCAATTTGAATTACCTATAATCATTAGATTATCAGACTAAAGTACCTGCAATCAGGATGCTCTAGTTTCTCCTCAAATAATGGGTCATATTTGCTTCACATATATGTAAAGAAAAGATTGATTTATGTACTTTTCATAAACAAACACTATTCCTTTAAATTGCATTTGGGTCTACCTCTTGTTAAACTGAAATTATATATGGCTTTTAAATAGTTATTTCTTTTCCAGGTTCTACTCATCATGATTCAAAAATTTCAACACTAAGTTTGAGGCTTTGTCATTTACAAAATTATATATCCTGATTACTATCTTATCTTATCTTTTTCTTTTTTTTGCTGAGGAAGATTTTCCCTATCTTCCTCTATTTCCTAGTATGTGGGGCACCAGCACAACATGGCCACTGAGAGAGCAATGTAGGTCCATCCATACCCGGGAACTAAACCTGGGCTGCCAAAGCAGAGGGCGATGAACTTAACCACTAGGCCACTGGGGCTAGCCCTGATTACTGTCTTGATGAGGAGGAGATGGACATGTTAAAAATTGAGTTCCATGTAGCAATACATTAAGTTACAGAATAAAATTCTAAACTGCAGAACTGTATGTTATTGTGTGTACATACAATCTTTGCATATTTACGGTGAGAGAAATAGGAATCAAGAAGTTAGGTAAAATCATTCATTCATTGTTTTCATATTTTTATATAGGCATTACAGATAGAGAATGAATTAGACATTTCTTTTTAAAGAGTTTTTATTATAGTTGATGGGTAGACAGGTAGATTAAAACAGAAGTACACACTATTGCAGGTGCTATGAAAGATGTCTATAGAGGTTATAGCGAAAGCACCAAGGAGAGAGCTGATAATTATACCTGGGATCAAAGTTTAAGGGCCATGATAAACTAATTTAGGAGATTTACTTATTTATTTATTCTTGTGAGGAAGATTGGCCCTGAGCTAACATCCATTGCCATTTTTCCTCTTTTTGCTTGAGGAAGATTGTCACTGAGCTAACCTTTGTGCCAGTCCTCTTCTATTTCGTATGTGGGATGCCTCCACAGCATGGCTTGATCCGCAGTGTGTTGATCCATGCCTGGGATCCAAATCACGAACCCTAGGCTGCTGAAGAGGAACACGCACACTCAACCACTATGCCACCAGACTGGCCCCTAGGCGATGTCTTTAAATGAATAGCGATGTTTTAAAAATGAAGGTCAATATTATTGTTTTGTTTTTCAATATTAAAATAAATAATAAATGCCTGTTTGGTGTACTTTTCTTAATCCCTCGCTTGCTTACCCGTTACCTTCACAGACCATCAGCCCCTACAACTACCAACATTTTCTGCCCTATAAAATGAAGATGATCTTAATTTTAGCATGAATAAAACAAAATAAGGATAACGAATCAACCACCAGAAGGTCACATCAAGATATTCTAGCAGCAAATTAAAGTGACATTTGTTTAATAAACTCCTTTTATATTCTTGTACTGGCTTCGCTCCATTAAAAATAAATATTCAGAGCCACTATGATTTAACTAAAGAGTAACAGTAGCATTTTGAGTTCTCCCAATTTATTCTTGATTAATGTCTAAAGACATTAGGTTTCATTTCTTCCTCAATTCCAATAAAGACTATTTTCCTTACTTGCTGCCAATGTCTTTTCATAAAATATAAAAGACAGATTAATAGTGATTTTCTGTTGTGCTGTGTAATTTTGAAAAATGAGATTCAGTTTTCCCAGTAATAAGCATGTTTTTTTAAATATTTTTTTCCACATAAGTGTGTCACTCATAATTTCCAGAACTTGCTATAGTGGCCATCAAAAAAAAAAAGTCTTGATGTCGCCTCTTAGGAAAACTGTTTTAGTTAGAACAGATGGTCCCACCTGGGCCACACACAATGGCTATGTTTTGTAGCTATACATACTATTGCCTGGTATTTGTGCCTTGGCACAATGGTTTCTAGAAGAGGAGGAATATTCCTTCCTCCAGTGTTATGTTTAATTAAAGGGGCTCTCTGGCCACAGCTGGCTCCCAGCGTTAACTAATTTAGTTAGACTCTTTGAATTCACTTGGCATCTATTTCCCAGGCACAGAACCCGGCCAATGGGATATTTGGGCTAGAAGATATTGTGGATGTAAGTTGCTTTGCATATGTCACACTAGAACTTCCTTCCCATCCAGATTTTGGGGAAGAGAAGCTATCAGTGAATTCATTCTTTTCCTCTTCTTACAATGAATTCTCTAAGAGGCTTCACTGCATTTCCCTCCCATTTAGTCTTGGTCAGGAATCAGAGCCTAGGCGGTCAACTAAGTTATAATAAACTGTAGCCCTTAAAGGCATAAAGGGTCCTCCAAAGAACACAAAAGCATGAATACATAAAGATACATGTACCCCTATGTTCATTGCAGCATTGTTCACAACAGCCAAGACTTGGAAACAACCTAAGTGCCCACCAAGGGATTAATGATAAAGAAGATGTGATGTATGTACACAAGGGAATACTACTCAGATATAAAACAAATGAAATCTTGCCATTTGCAGCAACATGGATGGACCTTGAAGGTATAATGCTAAGCAGAATAAGTCAGAGTTAAATGCCGTGTGATCTCACTCATAAATAGAAGATGAAAACAACAACGACAACAAACACCACAGATACAGAAATTGGATTGGTGGTTACTAGAGGGGAAGGGGGGAGGAAAGAGGGTGAAAGGGGTGACAGGGCCCGTGTGTGTGGTGATGGATGGTAATTAGTCTTTTGGTGGTGAACATGATGTAATATACACAGAAATGGACATATAATGATGTACACCTGAAATTTATATACTGCTGTAAACCATTGTTACCTCAAAAAAGAAGAAAAGACGTAAAGGGCCTTTGCCCCAGGAGGCCCCCTCCTAAGTATATTTGTGAGCACAAACAGAAATGTCTTCATAATTCTACATGTTCTATGTGGGTGCTTGCTTATTCAGGGCAATTATTACAGTTTCCTTTGTGGCCCAATATAAGAGTAATTTTCATAATTATACTATCAGTGCTTGGGAAGAAGAGGTATGTCCTATAAAGTATAGAGCTTAGTACGTAGTTGTTTGATTATGCTTCTTGATGTCATTATTGAGAGATTCTTTCTGACTTTTCTACCTAACCTATCAGAGGGTTATGTTAAGTCTCTACTGGCATGTTTCTTTATTTTTCCTTGTATTTCTAGAGGTTTGTTTTTGTTTTATGTATTTCAACACTGTCTTATTTGGAACGTATAGATTAATGATTATATATTTATTATGGATTTTATCTTTCCACATTATAGATTTTCTGAGTCAACTCTTTCTGATACTATTGTTTCAATCTGTTTTCTTCCTTTGTGTATCTCTCAGGCTATATCTCTGTCCGTCGTCTTATTTTTTCCTTTAGTTACCCCTACTGTTTCACAGGATACAGTTATTGATTGTCTTTGTTTTTGTAACACTATTTAATAGTCTGTTTTTTCACAGGTAAGTTTTTTTTCCCCACTTTTTCTTATAATAGATAGTTTTGCCAAATTCCTGGCATATGGGTTTGTTTTCCATTTTTAATGTTTTCTTTCTGTTTTGACTTCATCTATGCCATATTGTTTTATTGCTATGCCATGTTTTTATTTTACCATTTCTCAGTAATTTGAAAGGATATTTAAAAAATAGATTTAAAAATAGATTTTAAAAGATTTTAAAAATGACTTTAATGATTGTTTACACTTTTAAATCATATGTTTAAACATGTATTTCTCTTAAAATTTAGCTTAAGAATGAAAATATTTTGTAAAATGAAGGAGACTCTCATATACCTTTTTTCTGCTCCTTCCTTGGGGCTAAATGTATATTGAAATCTTGACTATAGATTATTGACCCCTGTTAAACTATATCTTGTTTTATTCCTTTAAGTACAATCTTTTTTTTTTTTTCAAAGACAATTCTATTTACTAATACAATGTTAGTATCAATATTTTTACTCTAACACATTATTTGTGAATTCTTTATTTTGGTCTATTTCTCATCTTCAAGTGGATGTTTTAGAAAAGGGTACGTGGGTGATATAGCAGCCTTGCTGGTCTAGTGGTTAAGTTTCAGCACTCTCACTGCCAAGGCCTGGTTCATTTCACAGTCAGGGAGCCACATCAACCATCGGTCGGTTGTCACACGGTGGCAGCTCTGTGTTGCTGTGATGCCAATAGCTATACCACCGGTATTTCAAATACCTGAAAGGTCACCCATGGTGGACAGGATTCAGCAAAGCGTCTAGACTAAGACAGGCTAAGAAGAATGATCTGGGGGCAGGCCCCGTGGCTGAGTTGTTAAGTTCCCACGCTCTGCTTCGACGGCCCAGGGTTTCGCTGGTTCGGATCCCGGGTGCGGACATGGCACCGCTTGTCAGGCCACGCTGGGGCGGAGTCCCACATACCACAACTAGAAGGACCCACAACTAAAAATATGCAACTATGTACTGGGGGACTTTGGGAGAAAAAAAGGAGAAATAAATAAAAATAGAAATAAATAAAAAAATATCTAAAAAAGAAGAAGGACCTGGCCACCCCTTACGAAAAAAATGGCCATGAAAACCCTATGAGTATCAGCAGATCATTGTCTGATTACAGCACTGGAAGGTGAGAGGATGACACAAAAAGACCAGGTAGGGTTCTGCTGTGCTGTACACAGGGTTGCCAGGAGTCAGAATAGACTTGTCAGCACTAAGAACAACAACGTGAGTGATGTTCTTCCTAATTTTTATTCTTATTAAGCAATGCTTTTCTACCATCTGGGAATACACAAATGACAACTGCATTGGGCGCATAGTTTTTTGTTTTCAGATTAAAACTTCGTAGAGATCTTTTCACTTCTCTTTTGGCATTAAGGATTCTGAGACGAAACCTTAGAAACAGCTACTATGACAAATTCTGGTAAATATATTAAATGTCAAGGTTGAAGAAAGACTCATCAAAAAATATCTGAAGCATCCAGGAAGAAGAATAAGGTCCTCAGCAAAGGTTTCACAGCATCCAACTTTTGCTTTTTCGTTTGTTCAAGTTGATTGTATTTGGTCACTATTTTTGGAGTTAAATGAGGTTATTTTCTTTCCTGTTTTCTGAGTAAACTTGTTTTTTTGATTTGGTGAATATTTTAGTCCATTTTGGTGCTACTAAGGGAAGGGTGCTCTAGATGCACAAAATACCACCATTCTTCTCGGGAGCTGTATTTTCCCCCCTTTAATAGTTGTTAGCTAGGTACAAATACAATAAAGTAATTAAAAAGAGATAATTTGACTAAGTTTGTCACAAACAGTAATTTGTCTGCAACAGTAATTTAAAAAAATTAGACATTCAAGGGACTAAAATCCAGTTTGCCTGAACTCCTGGAGTTTTCAGATGGGTGTACAGATACAGAGATTTATTTACATATTACATTTATTATCTAAAGATTTAATGTCTTCTCTGGGAATATAACGTTTTCCTACTATCACCCAGAATTTTATCCACCAGTCTCTGTTGTTTCTCAAATGTTGTATTTTTGAGCTAATATGGCTGCTAGAGAAAACACCAATTCTGATTCAATTATGACTCAAATATAAGTGAAATATGTTGTGATTATACTGGACTCTGATATTTTTGTATTCAATGTCCCTCATGAATAGGGGTCTTATTTGCCCAGCTGCTGGGAGTGTTGGAGGCAGCCCTTAACTGTCAGCCTTCTTCTGGAACTTCTTTGGCTGCAGAGAGCGGCCTTACCCATGGTCATGTCCCTTCAGAGAGCAGCCTTCACCCAATGACTGGTTGATGTATGAGCTATAGACCTGCTCTTCTAGTCCCAATTTAGATACCTCTCAAGGGCCATGTTAGCTCCAGAACTCCCTGCATCTTTGTGTGAGGGCTTTGTTGAGATTGCATCACTGATTGTCTTCTCCTTCTGCCCAGTATTGCTTCCCTTTTTTTTTTCCTTCTACAGGTTTTAATCTCAAGAACGCTTCCTAATAAACTTCCTGTACCCTAATCTTCATTTCAGATTCCTGGGTAACGAAACCCAACCTGAATAAGGGTTAAAAAACAACTCTCTCTGGTACTAATATAGTTGGGTATATTTTTCTTATATGGTCCGAATCTATTTCAGCTTAAGCATAAGAGTACAAAAGGACATCCCTACAATCCCCAAGGTTTCATTGATTTTATCTTTGTGAAGCTCATTGTCCAGTCAAAAAGCATTTATTGTACCAGGTCCTGTGCTAAGTGCTGGTGATGAAGTGTTGATGACAAAGGGGTAGAACCCTGACATACTGAAGTATTATTTAAAAGGCCCTTCTAAATAAAAATCAGTAATCACATAAGCAGACAAGATATTTACATATTAAAATAAATACTATGAAGGGAAACATAATAGAGATAAAGAAAAAGGGGGTTAAAGATGGAGTGAGACAAGGTAGGATGAAGGGAGGACACTGAGGAAATGACATGTAAGCTGAGGACTGAAAGATGACAAGAGAATTCCAGGGAATAGGAAAAGCACATGCTACTGCCCTGTGACAAGAGAATACTTGCGTAAGGTTAACTGAAGTCCAATGTGGCTGGAGCATAGCAAACAAGGCAAGGGTGCATGATGGGAGGTTGTAGATGTGGTTAGGGTTAGGGGCTCTGATATGAAGTATAGATATTCTTCCACAGCATCAGGAAGCTTCTGAAAGGTTTACCCAGGGTGGTGACATGACGTAATTACTTTTTTCTTTGTTTTCTTAATGATTACTCTCTTTGCTCTGTAGAGAATAGACGGTAGAGGGGGGAAAGTGGAAGTATGCAGATATGTTAGGGACCCATTGGAATACTGAACTTAGCAGTTGACAGTGTTTTGGACTAGAGTAGTTACTATCAAGACAGAGCTGAATGGATGCAATAGAGACGTGTTTTCAAGTTTGAAATGGTTGGACCACAGATTGGATACAGTAGGAATAGGATAGGGTAGGAATGTGGTGAAGGAAGAGATAACAATGAGTGTACTTAGAGTTTGGGGTTGAGAAACTAGGTGCATTGTGGGGCCATTCATGAGAAGACTCCAGGATAGCAAGGGGATTTCCAAATTCTCTGGAAAAGCTAGGGAGGCTGTGCTCTGGATGCCACATGAAGGGACTTATGGAATAAACAGGGACAACTCTAATGTGTGGAGTAGGGAGTATTCTGTTAAATAGCTTTACAGAATTCAATAGAGCATAAAGAGTGCTTAGTCAAATCTTTGCATTATAGAGATGTGCAAACTGAGGCTCAGAAACTGTAAATAACCTGTCAAAATCATCCATGAGGCCAAAGGACTAGTTTACCCATTAAGTAATACCTTGTTTATTTAAATAGTTCTAATTGTTTAGCATATTTTATTTACGTCCTTGATCTTATAGTCGTAAATAATACTTTATTTTAAATCTTTCCATTTTTCACTTTGATTACTTTGTCATAATTTCATGTGAAAACCTAACTCAAAAATTATATTGAAATTGAGTTACTGAATTTTACAATAAGACAATGCATTACAAATGATGAATATAGAAAATATCTTGATAAAGAAAATTAACTGAAGGTTTAAGGGTTTACAATTTTTAAAAGTAAGTATAATTTTTGAAATAAAGTCCATTTAAATTATATATGTAGCCAGAGTTCTAGTAATTGTATACATATCATGTAGATATTTTTCCAGTAGAATGAAATTGGAAATGTTGGAGTATTATGTGAAAAAAAATCTTTGCCTGCAAGAAAAAAGAAAATATCTATCTTCTTGTGAAGGATTGCTTTAGCCACTTCGACAAGTGTAGGTGAAAAGGAAGTTAAATACACATCAACATGATTAGCAAGCGCATCCTTAGAAATATCTTGCAGTTGAAAATGAAATTGTATTACCACCTTGTAGGGCTTATCCTTCTCCATATTTATGTAACTTTGTCATCTATAGGAATGATAGGAATTTTAAAAATAGCTGATAGTTAAGAAACCTCACCATAGCACTTTACTGAATACATAATAAAACATTTCCAGCCTCTCTAAAAGCCTTTCAAAAATATGTACCATTATCAGTATAGCTAGGTGAGGGCACTTCCCATGTTTAAGTGCTCCTGTTTCTTCAGGGTGAGAATCCTTTTATGATCTCCTGAGGATGACACTGTGCTCTTTTTCGGCCTGATTATTCTCACTCTTTTCATTCCTTATCTTTATGTATTTACATTTTATATATGGAAATGTTCTTTTTATCACATATTTTATACACAAATGTACAAATTACAACTAGATAAATGAAAATAAATTGTCACTTATGTCACATGGAAGTTTGAATATAATTTTACCTTATCTAGCATTTATTTTTTAGTTTCTTAAATCATTGATATTTTATGTAATTTTCCCAAGTGTATCTCAAAATATTTATCCAAAAGCTGTGAATTATTTCCTGTAATACTTGTAAGGGGTATTAATAAGCTTAAGATGTAAAAGATATCCACAGAGAAAATTAGGCCCATGAAGTCAAGATGGTGTTGCCGCTATGGACTAGAAATATACTGAGAGGATTAAAAAACAATAATGCATGTCAGAGAGAAAAAATAGTCTGCAGCCTAGCTAGCTATGTGACCTCAGGCAAGTTCCGTGGTGTGTCCAGACCTCATCTCCTTCAGCTCTAAGAAAAAAGCTTTGACTCTTCTAATTTTTAGGTCTTTTAAGGCCTTTCTGCTTTTGAGATTCTAGGATGTCTGCTCTAGGTAGTAAATGGTAGTGTCTTTCTCAATTTACATATCGAATTCCACATGAAAATATTAACTCACAACATGGAATTCGGCTGCTCTGAGTAATATTTTCTGTTTTTCTCAGTTCCTTTGGGGGTTTTATGCAGTTTCCTCAGAAAGCAAATGATAGAGTGGGGGAGGGGTCGTGTGCTGGGAGGCAGGAGTAAAGGAAAAACAACACAAGGGTGCTTTGGGAAAAATACAGTAAGTCTAGGGAATACTTCTCTTCAACAAAAGACCAAGGTCACAACTCTACCCCTTAAGAAGCCAGTCTCCCCTTTAAAATGTCTGGCTACACAGAAGTCCCACTTGTGGCTGGGTTTAAAGTAAATCCTTTCCATGTGTAAGAGGGATACTGGGGGAGGTGCAGTCTAAGAAATAAGTGAGACTCTCTGGTAGACTTTCCTAGAATGTAAATCTTTACATATCCTTGAGCCTAATGAGGTGATTTATGGTCCCATAATGCACAGTGAATTGTACAGACACTTCTTTGTGTTCACACTGCAGAATGGAACCAGATACTAAATACCGAATAGAATTCCCATGATTCTTCTAGATGTCACTCAAAGGGCATATTTATGCCCTTTTTTCTTATATGGCAAATCTTATTCTTAGCTTTTAGCTTTTAGGTTGTTTATGAAAACTTTTTTTTGTCATTTTAATAATTTTATTCCATTTGAGAAATGCAAGGTAGAAATTCTAAGAGGAAAAACTACTTTGATTTTACACTAAATGCTTTGCAATAAAAAATTGGGGGAAGAAAAAAACTCTGACTCTTTTTAGTATTTGAATATTTTTAGAGCTACTTAATCGTAACTTCTCATGGATGATATTTGGTATTTCCCTTATTAATCTATAATACACTGTGTTCCAAAAATTATTGAAGGGGCTTAAAAAATCGGTCATGTATAAATAAAGTTAATGAGATAGAGAGGAAACCACAGTCAGGAAATGGAAGGTGGAAGCAAACATATTAACCACGAGTTAAACAGAGCTGAGCCTTGAAGTGAGGCAGCCAGGGTTTAAGAATCTTGTCTGTGCTTTCCTAGCTCTATGACCTTGGGGAAGTTACTTAAAACTTAAATCTCAGTTAGCAGATGTTCTTTATGGCAACTTCATAGAATTATGAAAAGTATTAAATAAAAGACAAGCTAGTATCTGGAAGAGCGAGATTATACAATTTATAAGTTTACCTAATGTTACATTTTTGTTAATATTAAAATGATCATAATTTTGGTATATGTTTCCATTGACAATGCAATTTGGACATAAAGGGAATTATAAAACAGTGCCTCTCAAGCTTCAGTGTGTGTATTAATCACTTGGGTCTTGTCAAGATGCAAATTCTGATTCAGTAGGCGCGGTTTCTGAGAAGCTCCAGGAGATGCTGATGCTATTGGTCCACAAATAGACCACACGTTGTGCAATAGCCAATCTATAGATATAGAATGTCATGATTTCATCAGAAGTGGAAGTATGTCAGTTTCTCAAATAAAACAGAATTATAGATTTAAGTATTTATTCCTATGTCCTCACAATTTATTATTTCTCTCTCTCCACTAATAGCATAATTTGGACTAAAAATCAGCAAAGAAAAAACTCAGAATAATCTTCTTATGTTTATTCATTCAACAAACATTGGGTTACTACTACTGGGTTGCTTGCTGTAGGATATAGAAGGACGACTTTGACATAACTCCTTAAGATTCTATCCCACTACAAGCATATTTTTATAGGAATCTAAAAGATTTACATAAATAAGCATAATTCAAGAGAGAAAATGAAAAGTGCAATAAAACCTCGAGGCAAAGAGCTAGAGGAGTTCAGAGTAGGGGGAACTGATCCTAAAATAATATCTACATTTAACATTCATTTAGCTGTCTTTTCCAGGCGGCCCTTAACCAATCGTCAAAGTGAACTTTGAGTCTTCCTTCTATCTCGCCTTCAATTGCCATCGCTTATTATTTCTCATTTTCTTCAAATAATAACATGAAGTTCTCAGTTTTGTCAGATAATAATAGGAAACACTTAATACATACTACATATCAGGAACTATTCTGTGTGCTTTATTTACATAGCTTCATCCTCAGATGAGCTATGAAGAAATTATAATTATTTTCCTCATTTTACAGATGAGGAAATTGAGAATCAGAGTCATCAAATTAGCTCAAGTTTCTAAAGTATCAGCCCTCACCAGGCTTGTTTTCCCTCCAAAATTCTAAGGACCCCTTCAGGCCTGCTCTCCATGAAGTCCCCTCCTGCTTTGCTCTCGTCTTTTCATGCTCGCCCTCTCAGTTTATCTTTCAGTTCCCTTTCTTCAAGTAACCTCTATTTTGCAAGATAATTCCTTCTTGTCTTGTGCATAGCAGACCCTCAAACATATTTGTCATATGAAGGAAATGGATAAGCATATAAATACGCGCTAAATTTTAGTAAATGATGTAATGACCTACGGATTTATCTACCCCTCTGCCAAATAAATTTGCTTTTGGTCGCAATCCCTGCCACATTCAAAGGCATGACCGCAGGGGTAAATACTTTAGCCTGTGGGTGAAGAAGATGTTAAGCTGTGGTATATTTTAGTGAGCACTCATTCTTTTAGCACTGCAGCGTGCTCCTTTTTCTCCTACATGTTTATCAACACATTACATTTTATTTCCTTAGATGTAAATACTTACTTCTTTTATTTTAGAAAAAGGTATGGAAAACTTTAAGGATTAGAACCAGTAGAGATCCTTTGCTGAGTTATCTGCTATCTTTATTTTTATATTATACTTTAAACCAATGGACAATGTATATACAGAGTTGTGAATTATGGGCTTTTAAAATATTCATTCAGAAAAGTTAGGTCGTCATTGCCTCTTTTACAGTTTTTGATTTTTGTGGAATATTTTTTTCTCCTAACTGCTTACTAGTTTATACTTCCTTCCCTAACTCCACTTCATGAACATCTATACACAAATAAAATTATGCTATTTTAAAAATTAAAGCCATTTTAGGAGACAATTTTGGTAGTAAAAAATGTTCAGGTGTGAGCTGCCTCAGCCATCCTAGGACCAGTCCCTTCTCTAATATTTCAGAAAGATCAGAAAGTGAAATGGGCAGAGGAGGTCAAAAGGTACAAACTTCCAGTTATAAAATAAGACACAGGGATGTAATGTACAGCATGGTGACTCTAGTTAATAACACTGCATTGCATATTTGAAAAGTTGATAAGAGAGTAGATGTTATAAGTTCTCATCCCGAGAAAAAAAATTTAACTATGTGTGGTGACATGTTAACTAGACTTATGGTGGTGATCATTTTGTAATATATACAAATATCAAATCACGTATACTTGAAATTAATATAATGTTATATATCACTTACACCTCAATAAAAAAACCCAATAACAACAATAAAAGAAAGATCCTGGTCTGAGAGGCTGTGATAGCCCCTTGGATATTCTTCCAAACATCTTTCCCGCTTGTTCCCTCTGACTTCCCTTTTCTGATATAAATGCAAACACTGGCAAGCTCAAATCCAATCCAATGTGATGCATGTGTTACTAGGTGATGGCTACCAGTAAAAGTAGAAAAGGAATTTTATCATCATAAACAAAAGGCAAACAGGCATCAGAGAAATGAGCTGGCTCATGAGGATGGCTCACGTAAGCAAACTTCACTGGACAGTTGCTTAGTACAAAGTATTTTCACCAGAAAATCCATTAGACTCAGCTGAAAATTAAAATTACTTTAGAGAAGAACAAAATGAAGTATGTGAGAATGTTATACATTGTGCCAAGATTAATGTTATCCGCAGTGTTGAAAGGTTTGTGGTCTTGCCTTTGAGGAAGCTAAAAGGTCAGCAACCACAAAGATGCATGTGTGCTGTCATTTGCACAGTTACTAATTTTTCTCATTATTTCCATAATGAGATGTACTATTGCAACAGAGAGACCCTCTTGAGAGTTGCTTTTACTTTTCAGGCAGGCAGCTCTTTTGCTTTCATGTTATGGCCTTGACCAAGGAGTTCAGATACACTTTTCATTTATTCAGCAAAAATGTATTAATTAATTATTATTTGTTCATTACTCTCCATTACTACACTGTAAACTCCATGAAGACGAGGACCATATTAAGTCTGAACACCATTGTACATCCCACATCTTGCACAGGGTTAAAAAATAATTAGCATGGGAACATATTTTTTGAGTAAATGAAGGAACGAATAAATCAATGTTAACCAAATCCTTTGCTCCCCACTCTGGTCCAGGGCTTTAGGCAGATAATGTGTAAAAAACACAAAATTTGTGAACAAAATTCCTTTCCTTTAGAAGCTTATTGTCTAGTTGAGCAGATGAAATATATGTAATAAAATGTTCAGAAAAAATAGTTAGGCTTTGGTAAGTATACAAAAATCTACCATAAATCTTTCCATTTATTCAACACGTTTATTAAAAAGTTATCTTTTTTATTCAATGCTGATTGATAGGAAAGTTTATATGTGGACAGAACTATAAAAAGTTGAGGGTAAACATTCCAAAGAAGGAACAAATAGAGTGTTCTTAACATTCAAGGAGGAAAATACTTATATTGGATAGGCAAATCAGAGAAAGATTTATGGGTACATATACACTGAGTATTGAAGGATAGGTATGATACTATTATGCCAAAATCAATAAATATTTTAGATGGGAGGAAAAATACAAGCATATATATTATCTTTGTGTGTTCAATTAGAAGGAGTAGTAATATTAGTAAAATAGAATGTAGTTGTCATATCTTGATCATAGTCTTTTATGGTTGTTTATAAGCAAAATTTACTCAGTTAGTTAATTAGTGGTTGGCTTTGCTGTAGGTACTTGAAAATTGCTCATCTCCTGGAAATAGAGTACCTCTCTTTTTACCCCTGAAATGTCTTGAAAATAACGAGAAGTAAAGCCCTCCTTGAATAATTTTTGGAGTGGAGCGTAGAATGAATAATCAGGATAGATTTGGTTATGAGAAATCTGACTGTACTTCTTTTCTTAATAATTCCATCTCTACAAAGAAAAATATAAAACTCATAGTATTTCATACCACAGAAGGAATTCTTATCCTTTGCCTAAGGAAGAAATACATTATGACACATTAGTAAAGAAGTCAACTGAATTACTTTATTAACTGTCTACATTTCTATAAATTTAAGTAAATTTGACTTTCAATGTTATTTAATATCATGATGGAATCTTGAATGAGTAATGAATTTTCCTTAAAAGGTTAGTTGAAATACATGACTACTGATAGTTTTTTAAGAAGTTGATACTAATTGGTAATTGCATACTCTTCATGGGGAACAAGTATGTTGTTGGTCTACCAGGGCTTCTTCCATTGCAAAAAGACCACGCCCATTGTAGACTTCTTTGAAGAGCCAGTATCTGGCTTCTGTTTTAGAATGGAAAATTCAGCTCACATGTGGCTGAGAATTGATTCTGAAGATTTTGAACATTATTTGCCTTTCCTAATTCTGACTGTCTGTTGTAGTTTTGTAAGTAACCTTGTGTTTAGCGTGCATCTGAACTCTTCTTACTTGGAGTCCTTGATTACTCACAAGTCTCACTATGATTCTGGGTATTCATCAGGATCTTGGTATGTATTCATTGATAATTCTATTATCTTTGTTGGTTCAATTACACAGTGTCATCTAAGATGCTGCAACACACTGTGCACAGAGTTTGGACTGTGGAGCATACAGATTTCAGTTATTATTTAGGCTCAGAAACTTAGAATCTCTGTGAACTTGAACAAGTTACTCAGTTTCTAATTCTTAAAATATAAAATAGAGTTGCTAATACTGCTTCACAAAGTTGTGATAAAGATTAACGGGGGGGGGGGGCGGGCAGGAGGAGGCTGTTAAGCAAAAAGCCTGGCATTTAATAAGTATCAGGTGCCTTCCCTTAGGATTCTGTGTTGTCGTGACTAGAAGATTACTGGTTTGGGTTAGAAACCCCAAGTACATCCCAAATATTTCAAAATAACCACACGACATTGTATTCCACTCCTTGGACTTTTCGGACCTAGAATCTAGCCAAATTGCTATCCGTACAGAGAATAATGCTAATGTAGATATGTCCTCGAATCCCTCATTTACTTTTTATCACTTGTGAATTACTGGAGATGTTTAGGAAGAAGTGTGAGGTTATCAATTATTTAAACTGGCAAGGGAGCGTTATATGCTAGAGGAGTAAACTGGTCGCCTCCTCCAGCCTGTTTCTCTGGTGGCCGCACAAGGCATAGCGGCAGCTCTGTTCCTGGGACGCCAGTGTAGCGCGTGGGGTTTTCACACACCGCCTGCCCGGGAGGAGCCAGGAGCCTCCTCATTAGCACCACGGACAGCTCAGCTCGCATGCCTGGAGGAGGGAGGCGGGAGGACTCAGCTCTCTGCGCCACCGCCAGGAAGAGGGAGTGCAGCAGCGCAGGCGGAGGAGGAAGAGAGAAAAGGAAGGAAGCTCCGGGTGGGGAGTGGAAGAAATCTGGGAGCAGTCAGAGCAGCAGGTCGGGGGAGAGCTGCTCAGCTGCACTGCTCTCATTATTCAGGCGGACACTGCTGAGCTTCCCGGGCTGCTTTCCAGTCCCTCCGGGGCGGAGGCTGCCTTCTAGACCTGACTCCAGGTGAGTTAAACTAAGAGATGTACTGAGGTGTCTGGAACTACAGATGTGGAATTGGCAAGGTTGCCCAGCTCCCTAGGCGCTGCTGGCTTTGCAATATTTCCCAAAGTCAGGGACAGACGTGTCTTGGTGGTGGCTGCAAAAGCTGGGGGTGGGTAGATGGGTGGTGGGTGGTTCTGATCCTCACAGCAAGGGTGGAGGATTCAGAGGGAATCTAGCTGAAGTGACTGGCTTTTAGGAAATCCCAAATGCATGCATTATATACGTTTTCACATATAAGCTTTCTAGACAGTCGTTTGTTTTTCTGGCAGCCTATTTTGTCCTTCTGTCCCTCTTTCTCCTTGGCTGATGCCCAATTTTTCAAGCCACCTCAAAGGATTTGAAAAGTGTGGAAGAAGGGTGTCTGGGTACACAATGGGACAGGGCAACCTTGCCCTGTAGGTGGAAAGTGGGATTCCTTTCACCAGGATTTCCCAGAGGGTAATCCTCTGGGTAACTGGAGGTGTTTGTGCTCTGTACTCTCTATAAGCTTATTAAAAGGCAAGGAACTTCAGGCTTTCTAGACAGGCTCTGAAACGTGATGGTAATTTAGCTTAAAAAGCATGTTGATTCACTCTTCTCCTCTTCATCCTTTGTTCCAAAATTATTACCATTTTGGATTTCTTTAACCGCACAACTTTTAAGTGGCTGACTGACGGAAAACATATTTCTCATTCTGAAAATGCTATGGGAAAAGTGATGAGTTCGCATTAAAAGGAGAGCAACTTTATTTTCCCAGAAGGACTTTGGGGAAAGAGATTGATGATGAAATTCTGGGAATGAAATTATGGACATTTCCCACAGAACTTCCTTAGTTTTTTTCACATTTGCTTCAACTTTTTATCTAGTGTGTTTTGTGTATGTGAGGCAAAATTCGTAAGGTGTGTTATGAGCTTATTTGATTTAGAAGTTGCTTTCTTACTAGCATAGCACAAACTTGTAATTGTCACAGTCACAAGAGTTTTCTAAATGTTTTTTTTTTAGGTGGCTGGGGTATTTTGGATTTAATACTTTCTCCATGGGCCTTGCTGGATACTTTTCAGTAGAATTGCTGGGCATACAATCAGTCATATGGGCTGCCATGCATTTTAATAGTAGTGGAGTATACATACTATAAGATTTGCAATTAAATACCAGAACCCAACTTGGGGGATGAAATTTAAATATCTTTCAAATATTGACTAAATATCTCTACAAGGCTCCCGTGTCATTTTATGCTTAGCAGAGTTTACTGGTTTTTCAGGAAATTGAGAAATATGCATTAGCAGTTTTAATAATTAAAATTTAATATTTTACTTTGCTCTTCTTCCTTTAACATCAGTTTGGATTCAACAAATGCTTAATGAGTGTCTATTACTGAAGGCCAGGTTCTTTCCCATATATTCCTTTCTTTTTCTTACAGAAGTTGAGAGAGAATAGTAATATTATTCCATTTTCAGATGAAGAGATTGTGACATGGAAGGATTAGTTTTCCTAAATTTCTACAATTATTGTATTATAAACCAGGAATTTAAGCGTAGGCTGTATAACTTTAAGTTCAATTCTTTTCCCAGAAAGTGCACAGCTGCTTTTAGTTAAGACTATTGCAACAGTGATATATGAATATGCCTTATGTAAAAATACCTTAAGATAGTCCTTGTTATTTTCTGGTTACGTATTAAGACTGGTTTTACTCTTTTCTGTAAAAGATACTTTAATATAATTGCGCAGAGTTATACTTATATGCTCCTCACCTTCAAAATATTAAACTCCTAAAGCTGACCTTGTGTCCTCCTTAATAAGAACAGATTGAAAGACAGACTCAATATTTACTAAGAATTTTCTTGGGAATAATTTATGTCTTATAATCAAGATAGAAGGCAACCCACATTTAGATGCATTTCAAAACTGCTTAGTGTGAACTTGAAACACAGCTACAACCTGCTTTCACAGTGAACTGCCAGACTTCACAGTGAACAGTCTTTAGATTCCTTGAGAACATTGGCAGATAGTATATGTCTAATATAGGATTTATGAGAAGTACAGAGTTAGGAACTGAATGGCTTTATTTTTTAATATGTAACCACATTCATAAAAATTTATCCAAGCTATGTATATGCCATGGGTGCCTCGGTGTCTGATATGGACTGGTTCAAAGTAAACTCATTATAACTCTTTGGAGAGAAAAAAAAAAAGAGCCTATAACCTTGATTCAGCCTTTCTATTCCTTTTCATTCTTAAGTAGTAATAATCTGCTGTACATAGGCTCTTGAAGAGCCCATCTGAATTTCAAAGACAGTGTGTGACTTTTTGGAGTGAAGGGGTTGCATGTGTGAGTGTATGCATACTCAATAGAGAGTTTAGGGGTATGAGGAGAAAGCGAGATAAAGCAATAAATACTAGATAGGGAAAAACTTGGAGTCTCATACAGTTTGGAACTTTTGGGAACCAAGGATGTGGTATGTAACTTTGCATTTGATTTCAGGATTCCACTCACACTCATAGCTCAGGTATTCTTGAATGAATCAGGATAATAAGTTCTGTGGCTCTTGACCATATGACTAGTTCCCTTCAGGTTCTGGCATTAAAATGATGGCTTACAATGATTTTTCTGGAATCTCAAAATCTCCTCTTCTCTCAGATCCTATAGAGTAGTTCAAGCAGGGGGTCTGTGATACTGACCATTTTAACCTTTCTGAGACAAGGGGTCCCCTTGAGAGTGCTGGCAAATGAAAGTGGTGACCAAAGCCTTATTTCTCTTCCTTTGCAATTCTTTCAGATGGACAGTTAGCTGAGTGAAGAAGGAGGGAAAAAGGAGGATAAAAAGGGGAGATAGATCATTTTATCCTTCAGGAAAGAATGATGACCATTGTACATCTTTGTCTAGAAATATTATTTATAAACATTCCTGGACAGGGGATTTACATCATTGATTAAGGGCTGCTCCAGGGACTGGGGTCATTAATACCCTAGAATTTCCTTACAGCCCTGTGTGCAGTCTGAGAAAGCTCTGGTGACCCAAAAAAGCCTTTGGGCAGAGCGACTCCTTAGACTTGGATGCTGTCTGACCCACATGCATAAGGATGATGCATGCTGAGGAGGTGTGCCTGGAGCAGTAACAACTCCTGCTACAGAAGTATCATGAACACTCGTTGATGAAACAGTTCTTGCTTTCACATATGTGATGCTCATCGGGTCATGCTTTCTTAAATAAAGCTTTGTAGAGATATGAATTGGATTTTGGACTTCACTTTCCTGAAAGCGCCATGGTTCATTTAGTGGCTCATTTTTATCTGGGTAGTTCAGAGGGAGGCATGAAATACTAGGGACATAATTGAACATCTTAAGTTTTACGTTGTGAGGTTCATTCCTTATCCACTTTTGTTGTGATGCTGATGGCATAGCTCCCTATTAGAAGAGACTCATTGAAGAAAAATATGGAGACGTGAACTCGGACATAACCACAGTTTTCACCGCATTGTTTCAATGCCAAAGTAATTTTGGATAAACACAGTTTATTCCTGACTTAAGAATAACTAAGAAAAGGTAGAGGAATTGGGAGGAAACTAGACTTTAACACAAGTTTTTGGTTCTTAAAATGTGCTACATTATGGGAAAGAAAAAGCAGAAGTGACTGAACAAAAATTTTGCTATATATAATTCATGGATTATTCTGATTTGCTGAACCAAGTCTTTAAATGTATAATTTAAACATAGGAAGAGTTATAGAAAATTATGCCTTTTTATACAAATATACACTTAATGAGCTCTCTTGTAGATATAGGAATGAAGAATCTGATTATTTTTCACTCAGTGAAAAATTTCTTTTATTCCAAACTAAAGTAGCAGTTTAGTGTAATGTGCTGTGTCTTACTTGAACTCCAAAATTTGCAACTAAAAAGGATGCATATGTTGAACTTTATTTTTCTTAGAGAACTGTGATGTGAATGAGCAGTGAAGTTGCAAAAGACAAGTGAAGAATTCAATAGCTCCTAAACTAAATAAGAGTAAGGATAAATTATAGCACACATCAATTGTCACACACTTACTTAGGGTTAACGAGAATTATCTCAGCTAATGTTGAAAATAATGCATATGCATCTTAGAGTAATAAAATGCCTTACAGACCTGGGCTTGAAGTTGCCTCTTGCTAGCCATATGGGCTTGAAACAAATTCTGTAGCCTCTCTTCAACTCAGTTGCTTCTATGAAAAGGGGAGATTGATAGTATCTAACTTATAGGTTCTTTGTTCATGTTTTGCTTCTTAGTGTAGTTTCAAGTCTAATTAGGGTGAGACTGCTATTTTTATTATTGCTTTTATATTCACCCTAGTTCTGCCTTTTATTAGCTGTGTGGCATTGGTCAACTTCTCTTTCTGTGGTCTTGTTTCTTTATCTATAAACCGAATAAAATGCTTGTTTTGAACACTTGTTAATACATTAAAGAGATTAGATAAAATCATTTTGTGTAATATGATAAAATCATAATATGTAAGGGACTTAGCATGCTGCAGAAAGTCAATAATTATTTTTTCTTGCCCTTCCACATCAAGTTTTTGATTACCTTCCTCAAATTGTGTCAATCTTGCACAAAACATTTCCATCTTCTACTTCTTTTCTGATGTTCTGTAACCATTAAACTGGAAAAGTAGAAGGAGTATTTTTGTAACTTTTACTGTGCTTTAGCATGTGAAGACAAGTATACTAGTTCTCAGGAGAAGTTTTGATAAGGAAAGGGAAATACCCTACACAGCACTTATTCTTTCCCACCCCTGACGGTTTTGTACTATCATTCTGTCGGCAATTAGTAAAGACTTTTCTATTTAAATGGTTTTGTCTTTGTGGTAGCATAATTCATGTCGGGACTTCATCCAATTAACATAAATATACTGGGGAGTTGGGCAATGATTTATTTTTAACGAGAGAAAAAATGGACACAATGTTTTTAATATTGCTTTGAAAACCTTTCAAATTAACTTTGATTCTATTGGCTGAAGATTGCATCACAAACTCACTCCTAGAGATGTTCTTGAAAAGTAATGTTTGAATCTTCTAGGTATAGTCCCAGACTGGCTTAATTGGATTTAATTTTAGGTGTCATTTCTCTGCAGAACAGGAAGATTCTTACAAGAAGATATTAGCTCCATCAGATATAGGGTTGCTCAAGGCCATCTGCATGGGATCATAGGAAGCAAGAAAGAGAAAATTCCATCTCTAACTTAGACGTACTGGTGTATTCACAGTGATTGGATCATCATGGTAATGATATTAATAATGTGGCTCAAGGGATAAACAAGTAACATTTCATACAGTAGCCAGGATAAATCCTGCTATCAAGTTTAACACTCCATGTTTTTCCTGGGATCTCTCAAGTTCATTACTATTTTATTTTCTTTCCTTGCTTATTATAATGGCATATTAGTTTCCTACTACTGCTCTAACAAATTACCTCCAGCTTTTTTTTTTAATTGCTGTAACATTGGATTATAACATTGTATAGCTTTAGGATGTACATCATGATATATTCCGAATTCTGTGTAGATTACATCATGTTCACCACCCAAAAACTAATTATAGGCCATCCCCTCACATGTGAGCCTCACCCCTTTTGCCCTCCCCCCTTCCCCCATGGTAACCACCAATCCAGTCTCCATTGCTATGTGTTTGTTTGTTATTGTTTTTATCTTCTACTTATGAGTGAGATCATATGGTATTTGACTTTCTCCCTCTGACGTATTTCACTCAGCATAATACTCTCAAGGACCATCCATGTTGTCACAAATGGCTGGATTTCATCATTTATTATGGCTGAGTAGTATTCCATAGTGTATAAATACCACATCTTCTTTACCCATTTGACCCTTGATGGGCACCTAGGTTGCTTCCAAGTCTTGGCTATTCTGTATAATACTACAATGAACATAGGGATGCAAGTATCTTTATGCCTTTGTGTTTTCAAGTTCTTTGGATAAATGCTCAGCAGTGGAATAGCTGGATCATAGGGTAGATCTATTCTTAATTTTCTGAGGAATCTCCATACTGCTTTCCATAGTGACTGCACCAGTTTACACTCCCACCAGCAGTTTACAAGGTTTCCCTTCTCTCCACATCCTCTCCAACATTTGTTGTTTCCTGTCTTGTTAATTATAGCCATTCTGACTGGAGTCAGATGATGCCTCATTGTAGTTTTGATTTGCATTTCGCTGATTTCCAAAATCACTTTCACTGGGCTAAAGTCAAGATGTCTGCAAGGCTGGTTCCTTCCGTAGGCTCTGAGGGTAGAATCCATTTTCTTGCCTTTTTCTGCTTCTAGTGACCATCTGAATTCATTAGCTTATGGTCCCTTTCTCCATTTCCAGGGTGCATTGCTCCTTTTTCTGTTTCTGTCTCCACATTGCCTCTTCCTCTCACTCTGAAGTTCCTCCATCCTGCTTTCAGGGACTCTTGTGATTACGTTGGGCTCACTGGATGATCCAGGATAACTTCCCCATCTCAATATCCTTAACTCCATCACATCTTGCAAAATTCCTTTGACTATGCAAGGTAATACATTCACAGGGTCTGGGGATCAGGATGGGGACATCTTTGGGGGCCATTATGCAGTCTACTACAAAAGGTGGTAATGTTTTTGTGCCTAGAGACCCTGAAATTAATGTGCTTGCTTCCCCATGGAAAAACAGTGTCTACTTGTGGGGGTGTCAATTTTTTTAGATCCATAGAAGATATCGATGGAGAATTTTCCTAACAACAGATGCTGCTCAATTAAACACCCTTAAATTTATTAAATTTAGTTTTAGCAAAATGTAAGCGAAATCATTTGTACTTCTAGGGTCAAAAATTTTAATTAAACCCATTACCCATCAAGGTCAACACCTAGATTACTTAGGTTTAAATTACATACAGCGGTATCTATGATAGTTCTTATTTATGAAGTTAGGTCTTGTTTACAAAGCCAAATGCATATGAGAAACCGCAGAAAGCTTTGTCCTCTTTTTAAATTTTGCATGACATAATTTTCAAGGGGATGTCAGACAGTGGTTCCATCATAATTGGTGCTTTTCACAAATGTGCATTGTGAATATTTTATTTCATGAGTTATATCTACTAATTGTAGACTTCCAGGAGAAATGTGATGGTCATGTCAGCTTTTCAAATCTTTCTTTAACCCAAAAGACGACTGTTGCATAAGATGGATTCGTTTCCCCACTATACTGTTGTTGCCAAAGGAAACTTGAAATGCCCTGTTCAAATTAATTTAATGCAAATGAATTCTTGCTGCCTCACAAATTTGTCCTTCATTTTTCTTAAAATTATGTTGTAAATGGATGTGACATGCTTTACTGGTTGTTGTGCAGGGAGCATTGTCCTTCCTAAAAGCTCCCTCATTTGTCAAAAAGAAGCCATTAAGAGAAAAGTAAATTATCTTATCTGATCACAGTCTTGAGAATGACCTTAAAACTATAAATTTTGTTATTAGTACAATAGCTGAATAGTCTTTGCAATTGAGGAAATTCCAAAGGAAACCCTGTTGAGATACAAAGCTGTTATAATCATCTAAATTCCATGTTTTCTTTTAGCTTGTAATATTAGTGGAGAAGGCAGTTTTGCCTTATTGCTCTCTCCTTGCTTTCCAGGAAATCTAATTAAATACTTTAAGTTTCTAAGTGTTTTTCATTTTCTTTAATATTTTTGATGTGAAAAAAACAGTATAATTTTTATGAAGATCCAGTTAAAAATAAAGAGAGGTTTATGTACTTGAAACTAAACAAGGATGATTATGAATCATTGTTTGTGATAAGGGACTGCACGTCAGTCCCCTTCCACATAAATACAAAATTGTTTAGTGAAGGAAGGTAAGATTGGACTAAGGAACTTTATTGATGTTTAACTCTTAATGAGAAAGAATAATGAACATGCATATTTTTAGCTTCCATGTCCAGAGATATAGTAGTTGTACAATAAATGGTCTTTTCCTACTATGGAGGAAGCATCTTCTCCAGCTATGCTATTCATTATAGCAAGAACTTCAACTGAGTTTTCAGCAACCATAAGTAAAATGAATGGCATGATAGGCTGCCTGTACATATGGTCGTCTTTAGCAGGCCAACTGTTAATTTTGCCCACCCACATCACTGACGACATATGGCGTTACTTTGGCTGTAGAAGCAAGTGTGTGTGGACACGTCTCGGTGTGGGTACAAGACTGCTGGTTGTCTTCCTCTTGTTGCTCATGCAACCACCTGTCTCTGGGGGATAAAACTTAATATCCATAGCACTAAATTGGAGGACATTAAAAGACATTAGTATTAATTGATATGAAAATAATATGATTAATTTTCTCTTGAGCTTGATCATAAGATCTAATGGATGTTTGCCATTATCAAGCTTATAGGAAAAAGTGATGCCTTTTTCAAGAGTAAAAGTCAGAGCTTTTTCAAAAATAACCAAATTCATATGTATAGGGAATATATCAAACCAGAACAGCGGAGGCGTCAGAAATGAAGTTGATTGAATTTATCGTGGAACAAACAATTAATGAAATTTAGCAATAAATCTGTTATGAGTTGTAACTATATGGAAGAAATAATGAGAAAGCTTGATGAGAGAGGCAAGAATGAAGAGTCATCTAATTTCAGCACAATTTCACTAGTTTACATATTCTCAAATAAGTTTTTAAATTAAATTCATGTTTTTTCAGCATCGTGAGTTCTGAATGTGCAAAGTGAGGCAATCAATACCTGAAACAGTGTGTACTTTTCAATGGTGGCTCTAGAGCTCCAAAAATGGGGGTTTCTGAGCTAAATCCTGGCTGGAAATCAAGGCCAGAGGCCATGTGCTGAGGTGGCCTGTGGGCAGGACTTGATTTAGGTGATATACACCAATTATCTAAAGAGATGAGTGATGCTGCTGAGGATTACGGGAAAGCTAATGCCACTGCAAGAACTTTTTGTTGCCACTTATGGAAAATTTGTATAATCAGAATTTGTTAGAGATTTCTTTTATAATCACACAGTAATTTCGCCCACTATATGTGGCAAATCTGAAAATTGTTCGCTAAAACTGTATTTGCTAAATACTAGGAAAATAGAATCAAGATTTGCATAGGTAATATTGACAAAAGCAGTATTTCTAGATGTAGAAATGATAAATTTTCAAAATGCTTTTGAATACCACTTGTTCTGCGAGGTTTCATGTCAGTTTCAGTACTAAGGCACATATATTAATCACCATTAAAGCTGTACGTGAAATATTTGGCAATACAGGTCTCAAAGATTTGTGGTAATGGTGATTGATTCACAGAATACAACATCATTATTGTTATTCCCTGGCCTTGAGAATTTCAGTTTTCATCCTTTTTCACCTTGCTGTGTCACTGACTGACAACTTTAAATTATCTGATCCATCAAAAATATGTATTTTCTTGGAACTCACTGATTTATTTATTTTTTATTTTTTGGATCACTCTATATTTACTGTGGTAAAGTATCAACTTATCGATGTATTTTGCTAATGTGGCAGTTCAGATGGAGGCAAGTAGAATGAAAATAATCAGGTTTACTACCAAGAAATATACTATATTGAGTTTATTAACAGAAAAATATGTACGGATAATTTTATTTAGATTTTATGTAAAATGTTTTTGATATGTGTATATGTACTTTTAAAATTAACCTTTCTTTGTGAAATGTGTTTGCACACATGCGTATTCCCACAAAATCAATCTTAGAGATCATAGTCAAAGGGTAAATTTCTTAAGGTCACCATTTCAAATACATATAAATTATGGCAAAATAGTCACAAAATGGCAATATAAGGAGCGATAAAAATGAGGATTAAAGGGAAGATAATGGTTAAAAACACTTTGAAATAAATAATTGATTTTGATTTAAATTTTCTCTGGTTTTTAGCTGAGGAAATGAATAGAAATGAAATTATTATGCAAATCATCTGTATTTGTTGTATATGTATGTACATATAATGTGTGTATTATAAATACAAAACAGATGGCATATTATTTAGCATATATATTCACACTCATCTGTATACATATATCCATCATGAAAATGAGTGTGTGATATATATATACGTATTGTGTAGTTTCATTTCTACATCTATTACTTTTCTCACTTCATTAGCAGCAAACTAAAGAAAATAAGGAGTGATTTTCATTTGGTAACTTGATCTTCCATACTCTACTGCTTCCAGACTCATATTGATGATTTTGTATTGTTATTTTCTTTGTGATCAGACCACCATAATAAAGAAATATCTTATAATCCTTGTTGATGTTTTGAAAGCAGTGTGCCTCTGTCAAGGGTGCACAGGCATGCACATGAATACATGCAAAACTGTGTGAGTGAATGTTTTATCCTTGAAAGAGAAAAGCCAGTTAAAATTATACAGAGTGTGATAGCATCACTGCAATGGAAAATCGGATATCCATCAGTCTAACCAATCATTAAATAGGTGATTTTGAATACCTACTTAGTACCCAACACAATTTTAAGTAGTGGAAATATAGCTATGGCAAAATTTAGCCCCTACCTTCAAAGGCAAGTGTGCAGGTCAGATTGGCTAAGCTGGAACACAGTTCAGAACCAGAAATTAACATTTCTGTGTAATTCAAATGTCATTTAAACCATGGTCTGTTACTCACTTACTTCAACGATGAGAAAGCAATTCCTCCATCCACCCTTTGGGAGGATAATGTTGGAGAAGTAAGGCTGGCTGTAATGCTTGAATTTACATAATTTCAATGAATTAAAGCCTGCTGTATGATAAAAGGCAGTCTTTCAAATTGGTGAAAAAATGACAAGTGATTCATAAAATGGTATGCACCATTCATAAAAATTAATTCCATAGTAGGTATCAACTAAACTCCTCAAAATATAAAGAAAAAAACTCATAGGCAAATATCATTTGTAATATTAGGGCAAAATTGACTTTCCGGAGTACATCTGCCACCAAAGACAGAACAATAGGGAAAGGATTGATAGATTTTACTTTGTTAAAACAGAAAACTTTCAGATGGCAACGAGACTTTGGGTGGTGAACACGATGTAGTCTACAGAGAAGTCAAAATATAATGATGGGCACCTGAAATTTATATAATGTAATAAACCAATGTGACCTCAATAAAATAAATAAATAAATTAAAACTTTTATACTTCAAAAGATACCATGAGTAGGTATAAGCAGAAAATGTCAAATCAGGTAATGGTATTTGCAATCATTTGACATATTTGACACATAAATAGTTCCAACAAATCAATAAGAAAAGATTAGTAGTTCAATAGAAAAAAGGACCAAGTGCATTGGCAGGAAACATTAGGAGCCACATCTGAACACTAAATGTATTAGAATCTCTATTGTTCACAAACAAAATCAACAAAAAAGACATAAAATAATTTATATGGAGATATTTGTAATATTTTAACAAAGCTATAGAATAAAGCTTTTCATGTTATAAACAACGCGTATCTATAAAACTATTTGCAGGTTCATATCCATGTAGTTAATTTTCCATTAGTTATTATAAACTTCTATATTTTCAAAAGTATATTCAAACCTCAGAACACACCCTTTTATTGTTGAAAGCAGCCTTTCAAATATAAACTCACCCATCACTTTCTCTGAATTTTATCCAGTATAGGGGCCAAAATGCCTTATCAGAAACTATATTTCAATGATAATTTGTTTATGTTTTTGGTAGTTCTACTCTGGGCTTAACTGGTAGAGTAAGATTTTTTTTTAACAAAGCTTTATGATGTGTCTTTTTTATTGGAAAGAGCTTTTATTTCCTTAAGTGTTTTGTTGCCTAAGCGTGATGAGTATCCGGCAGTGGAATTTAGCGGAACAGATGCTTATTGTGATATATGAGATGAACTTGCTTCCCTAAGCACACATAGGCATGAAATGCATCTGGCTTCTGCACATGAAAGTCAATTATGTTCCCAAATCTGTTTCTTTGCATTACACAGACTTTTCAGGGCACAAATCCTACTATTTCCTCAAATGGGGGCTTTGCTTAATTATGAAGTTTAAGTTGGACTAGCAGTTGGAAGATACTAAATTCTAGGCTAGAGACGGAGCCTGAGCAGGTGATGTTACCACTGCGTAGGAAGATGGTAAGTCCTGCAGACAAAGCAACTTATGTGGGGGAGAAAATGCATGCAGAAAACCAGAGAATGTTGTAAAGCAGAGCATAATCAAGTGTGTGAGCAGGTGGAGTACATAAGATGAAATTGAGTTTAGAGGAGAAAAATAAGGGGAAGCTGAGGAAATAAACTAATGAAGGTAAGCTTGAAAAAATAGAACTTAATGAACAGTGATGATAGTAAAGGCATTTGCTAAGTGTGAGGAGATAGCTTCCAGACTGTCAGGAAGAAATATGCCGTGTATGCATATTCGGGGCGGGGGATGTACAACATGAGCAGAAATCAGGCCTCTTAAGGCATAGCAACTGTAGTTTCTTTCCAATTGTCCAGGTAGCCTTGCATGTTCCTTTTTTATTTTGAAAAGATTATCTATTTGTGTGTGATAAGTTAACATCAAGGACATGAGATCTTCTAGAATATACCAAAACTTAATCTAGTAGCTAAAATCTTTTAAAATAGTTTGTGATAGAAATCTTTAATGTACTATTTCATTGTTGTGATTAACAGTGTGTTATATGTAATTTTATCTTTTACCAATTTCTTAGCGTGGTAGGTAGAATAATAGCCTTCCAATGATATCCACATCCTAATCTCCAGAATCTATGAATATGTTACATGCAAGGGGGAGTTAAGGTAGAAAATGGAATTAAGGTTGCTAATCATCTGACCTTACAATGGGGAAAATATCCTGAATTATCTTCATGGGCCCAATGTAATCATAAGGGACCTTACAAGAGGAGGCTGATAGATCATAACAGATGGGGATGAGACAACTGAAACAGAGGTTAGAGTGATAAGCTTTGTAGATGGAGGTAGAGGCCAGGAGCCAAGGAATGCACTGGACCTCTGGAAAGATTCCTCCCTAGTGCTTCCAGAAGGAACATAGCCCTGTTGATGACTTGATTTTAGTCCAGTAAGACCCATTTTGGACTTCTGACCTCTGGAACCATAAGAAAATAAATTTGTGTTGTTTTAAGCCACTGAATTTGTTTTAGTTTTTTATTGCTGCTGTAACACATTAACACATGTAAACTACAGTTTTTTTTTGCATAGATGGTGTATAGAATTGAGTTGTACATTCCAGGAAACAATTGAGAATTAATTTTCCTAAGGAAGCCCTTCATTTCAGAATAATGAGAACTGTAGAGAGATGGACTGTTCTATTTATGAAAGACGATATATTCAAACATCATATGAGGGTTAAATGGGTGTCTTTTGAAGGCTAATAAAGTCATAAAAGTGCCTTCCAGTTATATGAAGCTCGGAGGGGGCATGGAAAGTTGTGTTGGATAACCCTATAATCTTTCTGGCACTATAAAGTCACTAATAATTTTAGTTTAAGACTGCCATAATCTGAGATCACTTGGACCAACACTCGAAATGAGGATTAGGGGTGTGAGACGAGCTTGAGTTATTTGAACTGAACATCAGAATGGGGGCAAAAGGATATACCATTGATAATCCAGTTTCTACTATCCATTCTAATAATGCATTCATCAACCATTTTTGTATAGGACATTATGTAACATAATGTAGTCATAGTCTGGTGGTGGAAACAGATGAAAAGTGGGTAGTGACAGATAAACTGCTGGAGAGGAGAAAAGTTGGAAATGACCAATACTTGACAGTTTCCCAGAGCAACAGCATTAAAACCAAGTAAGATTATGAAAGATTGAATTCACTCAATATTTCTTAGTTGACAATAGATCAAAAAGCTAAATTAGTCATATTTTCTTAAAACTCAAAGAACGTTCCTTTTGATGAAAAATTTTAAGTGTGGTGTACCTTTGGGCTTGATTTTCTTTTATCTTTTATGAACTGCTCACAGGAAACCAGAAAACAAGTTTGGCAAATATGTTGATTACTAATCTGTGGAGAGTAGGATGTTCATCCAGGGAGTAGAGGCTTTGCTAGTTAAAGAATGAAGTTCTTAAAACATCCCTGCAATATGGAAAGTATCTGAAATTAATAACACAACTTTATAACAAATATTACCTCCCAGAAAGTTTTACAATTTTTCTTTATGTTCTGATTAATGCTGTTGGATTCATACATTGAAATTATTTTGAGTAACTTAACTCTCCTTAGAATATTTTTTAAAAAAATTATTTTCTAAGTTTCCAAGCTACCTTGTTAAAAAGTTCTCTAAATAACTCTGTTAAATAAAATTCATGCACTCCAGTACCTTATTACTGAAAACATATCTTCTAGGCTTGACCTATTTAAAAGTTCTTACAATGTTTATAAGGAGTAGTAGGTTTCACAGTTTATGGCATCTGATTAGTCTGATGAAATTTTGGCAGCAAATTGAATTCAGCAAGCGTAACAGTGATAAATCTCAGATCATAATTTGAAATGTCTCCATCAAACATTTTAAAACAATTCTTAAGTTCACTAATTTGAGTCATTATACTTGGCCCTAATGGTAGAAGGCCCTGAAAATGAAGCTCATTTGAACTTGGCAGATACTATACACCAACTTTTTATAGTCACAATTCATGTGCCTCATTAGGAAAATGATTATTTCCAGAATCTCTGTGCTTTGACCAGAAATGCATTTATTATTCTGTAACACTTGTATTGAGAAATTAGCCTGATTTCTTATTTGGGTAACCTCTCTCAGATAGGATTCTAATTTTTGAATGTGAATAAAACTTCAGGGCACTGAAGGCAGCTGGAAGACAGGAATGAAGAGAAGTGGCCATTCTCTCTCTATGTTCCATGTCAAGGTCCTCTAATGAGCTTATAACTTATGGAACTGCTTGAGTGTAGCTTATATGTTAAAATAATGAACTATATATCAGACTATTCCTGCTGAATTAGGAGAGAGTCCGTTTTTATTCCTCTGCATTTCTTAGATTGAGAAAGAGAAGTTATGGGTCTGTGGAAGAGTGAAGTCTAGAAAAACTTCTATGTTGTTAAATTTACTGTTTACCAGAGTAGGGCGACTAGAATCAACATAAATGTAATCAGTGGGAGGTAATCCAGCTCCCTTTACATTTACCACTGAAAAGAATTAATCTTAGAAAGGTTAAATAAGTAGTAAAAGGTCATTTATCCAATTAAAAACTAAGCCAAATAGTGTCAGTTTTATTAACTTTAAGACTATTGCTCATTAAGCTACCTCTTTCACATAGAGTCATGGGTAATCACAATCTAACACAAGCAGGTCACACAAAATATATGTTGCACATGGAATACAGAGCACCGCAAAGCACTTTTTTTTCCTATTCTCTTTTCCAAATCCACACGTAAAAATTGTCTTGTGGAATTTCCCAAATGCTATAATGCCTACATGTAACAGAGATTGTTTACTTGGACTTCTAGACTAGAAACTCTCAGAATTATGGAAAGCAGAGGGCATTCTATATTGATTTAACAGATTCTCATTGTTTCCATTCATTGTAGCTTTCCCTAAGTAAAGTGCTATATATTTGTTTATCTTGTTTGGAGTCTGTAGTTAGAATAAGATAGTGCAAAGAAGATCTATGACAAATGCCAATCAATACAGTCAAACATTGCTTACTGATGGAAGTACGTTCTGAGAAATGTATAGATAGGTGATTTCATCGTTGTGTGAACATCAGAGCAATAAAGAGTGTACTTACACAAACATAGATGGTATAGCCTACAATGCATCTAGGCTATATGGTACTATTCTTATGGGACCACCATCGTATATGTGGTCCGTGATTGACCGAAACATCACTATGTGGTACTTGACTGTGTACGCACACACACACACACACACACACACACACACACACACGCATATATATATCATAGCCTTTTTCTCATTTCATGGGTTTTTTTCTTTCTAAGTTAACTCTGTCTAGGAAAAAACAGCAATTCAAGGATGTAAGCTATTTTTGTAGAAAGCTTGTGTACACCTATCCAATAGCACAGACGCTATGTCTGCATATTTCTCCCTAAATAGATCTTTTATTTTAACGAGTATCTACTTCATCTTCACAAAATTTAATTTGTGTCAGTGAACTCTCATCCAGATGCTGTATCTTGGCCAGGCAATCAAGAGCTGAGCCTCACAGATAGGTGACTTCCATTTCCTTTAAAAGACTCTGCCAGCCCTGTGTTACTTTATATGCTCTGCCAGTGGCACAAGGATGAGAGCCGAGTCAGCTTCCAATTGGTTCTTTGTTGGGTCAGTTGGGTTTTTGTTGAGTCAGTTGGGTTCTTTTTTCTTGTACTCAGGCTAACTTTTTTCTACAAAAATCCGTGTTCTAATTCCTCAAAATCTCCATCCTTGAAGGTTATGGAATGATTTGTTTATTTTGAATGTAGCATAAGAAATGCGATCTGCAGCTGGATAAGAGACGTGTGCACAATAGAGTGTGTGTGTCTTTGTATATAAGTGTATTTTAGTGGACTGACTGTTCATTGAATAAAACAAAGTAAATTTTGTAGTACGAGGAGCGGTTTAGAAGGACAATGAATTGTCTGGTTTGGAGGATTTTGAAATGAGATGATGTCCCATTGGAATTTAATTTTTTAAATTTTTGCTAAATCTTAATTTTATGTACTACTTGCTAAGCTACCTAAAACCATTAAAAGTGACTTTCATGAAGTTCTACATTACCTTTTTAATTCTCTTAAAATGAAACTTGGCTGACAACAAAGGACAATTTTCCTATAGCCTTCATAAATTGAGACTAGACTTTGTCTCATCCTCCACATACCTTAAGGCCAGAAAAAGTTGTTCTTGCTCCCCATTATAGCTTCCAGATCGCTAATGTATCTCCCTCTTGCAAGTCATTCTGTTTGTTTGAAATGCAAGCACTTTGGAAATACTAGCCATGCTCTTTTTGTATTGTTGACACTGACGAACTGACAGACTTCTGGTCATCTATTTATGGCTTTAAATCCTTGCTCAAAATCTTTTTCTTGTCATTTTTAGTGACTTCACTATTCACATGGAAAGATCATCAAAATCCCATGTTCTATCTGTTTCTTGACATCCTTATCTCCATTACTATTTTCTTTCCTCCATTTCAGTTACCCCTCTCTTAGTCAAATCTGAGACATTTTCTATACCAGTAAATGTACCACTAAGATCTTTAAGGCAAATATCCCCTCTTCTGGACACCATTCTTCTTCTGACTCATTTGCTCAAGTATTCTCCTTCCTACAGTTTTTCATCTTTGTTGGCACTCACCCTAGGTTATAGCTCTTGCTTCTCCCTCTCAATCCATCAGTACTCTCTGGTCTTCAATTTCCACATTTTTAGTTACATACGCTGTGGTTCATTTTTAGCACTCCCTTGCAAATATCCTGAGTTCCATTTCCCCACCATTATTTGAAAAATTTATTTGTTTCTTTTCCTCTACCCAACCTTTAAATAGTGGTGTTTCTTTGGCCTCTATCCTACTCATTCTTTTCTTCTGTCTCTATACACACTTTCTCTAATCTTTAATCACTAATTCTATACTAAAGAGCTAGTGATTTCCAGTTTTGGAGTTTGGCACAGACCCTTCCTCTGTGAGTCTATACCTCACTTGACAACAGCACATGGATACTTCAGAGAAAACATGTCCTAGTAAATAGCACCACCAAACATTCAGATAAATAAGCCAGAAGCTTATGGGTCATTTTTGTGTCCTCCCTCTGTAGTCCCACAATATCCAATCCATATTCATTTAAAAAATATTTGAATTCCAAGTATATCTAGAAGTTTTCCCACTTATTTTCATTTCTAATGGCTTACTTTGTTATCCTAGCCACATCACTAGTCTACCTAATTTCATTTTTGACTCCCTATACTCTAGCAGCTACATAAAAACCAAAGTGATCTCTTAGAATGTCTATCAGCTCATATCTCTCCCTACTTTTCCAGTGTACTTGGACTGAAGCCCACTTTCTTTGCTATTACCAATAAAGCCCTGTATAATTTCATATCTCCTTACCTTTCAGTCACATCTCCTGGGTCTTTCTCCCTGCTTTACTCAAACCAGATTCATAGTTTTTAATTTCTTCTACATACCAAGATCATCCTCATATCAGGGCCCTTATATACTCTGGTTTCTCTTCCTAAAAGACTCTCTCCCCACTGTGTGCAAAGCTAACTCTTGCTATTCTTAGGTCTAAGCTTAAATATTATCACCTGAAAGAGGTGGTTAAATTCAACTCCATCTGATGTTCCCCCCAATATCCGTGTTGTATATTCAGCTTCTTTTTTGATTTTGCATATTTCTTCTTTTTGTGTATTGGGTTTCTGCACCTGACTTTCTTTCTAGAATTCAAGTCCTAAGAGTGCAGGGACCCTGGCTTTCTTGTTCACCACTGTAGCTTGGTTACTAGTATACTATCTGACACATATTTGCTGAGCAAATTAATAAAATTTAAGACCCACTAGATCCAATGGGGTCCACAGTCTATTCCCTTCCTGTATTTCCAAGGCTCAAGGGCTCCTCTCCCCACCTTAACTAAAGAGATATGTGTCAGGGAGTCTGGCCTGGGGATGGCTCATTTTTAAGTCCACTTGAGAGGATATCAGGCTATATGGGAATGATTTTATGCTGCTTCAGTGATTCCTCAGTGTTTAGGAGGATAAATCACTCTCCCTCTCTGGAGAGAATTTAGGCCTTTATGGCTCCCTTGGGCTCCCAAACATTAGGGTGATTATTGCTAAACTTACTTTAGGTCTCTCAGTCATATTCATTTAAAATTATGCATAGATGACTAGTTGCTATTTTATTTTGTATTTCATCAAAAAGTCAGTCTGAAAATAGAACTTTCTTTCATTAAGATTAGAAAGACTGTAGCTTTCTATGAAATCTATTTATCTATAACTTTTAAGTAAATACCATGGTATAAACCAGTTATTCCTAACTTTATGATAAAAAATAGTTTAAGAGAGAGAGACTCTTTTAGGAAGAGAAACCAGGATATTTAAGGGCCCTGATACGAGGACGATCTTGCTATGTAGAAGAAATTAAAAACTATGAATCTGGTTTGAGTAAAGAAGGGAGAAGGACCCATGAGACGTGACTGAAAGGTAAGGAGATGTGAAACTATACAGGGCTTTATTGGTAATGGCAAAGAATGTGGGCTTCAATCTAAGTACACTGGAAAAGTAGGGAGAGATACAAACTAATAGACATTCTAAGAAATCACTTTGGTTTTTATGTAGCTACTATAGTACAGGGAGTTAAGAACGAAATTATATAGACTAGTGATGAGGCTAGGATAACAAAGACAGACAGACATTAGAAATGAAAATAAGTGGGAAAACTTCTAGATATACTTGGAACTCAAATATTTTTAAAATGAATATGGATTGGATATTGTGGGAATACAGAGGAAGGACACAAAAATGACCCAGAAGCTTCTGGCTTATTTATCTTGGATGATTTATTACAATGCATATTCCAAGGCTTCATCTTCAGAGGTTCTGATTCAACATGTCCACAGTGATATATACGACTGTGAATTTTACCAGGTATCATGGATTATTCTGAAGCAGAACATTTATGGATCACACTAAAAAGACAGAAGTGCATGCAATGTTACATTTCAGGATGTTTCTTACTCTATGATGCCAACTGGTAAGTGATTTATCAGTTTTCCTGAACTAATGACATAGTAGAATTTTAAAACTTTATAGCTTATAGGAATTTTAGAGCTTTTTCATTGGCCACATATGTACAGACTGAATCTTAGAGAGATTAATTTGTCAAAGATACTAAATGGGGTCAACATCCAAGTGTCTTATCATTGCCTTTGCTCTTTATTCTAAGTTGTGGTGGTCTGGGGTAGTATTTTCAGCCTCTAAGTTTTATCCTGTTGAAAAAATAAATAAAATAAATAAATACAAATGTATTTATGTATTGTATCTATGTATATATTATTTACATCTATTGTAATCTTAATTTGGATTATAAAGGACTTGAACCCTCACTATTACATGCCTGATATAGTTTGGACTGAGATAGGTCCTACCCAGGAGAATTTACTAATGTCAAAAAGACCCCTTTTAAAAATGACTCCATGACACCTCGTCCAAGGGCGATGTTAAAATGAAGCTCCAATATGTATCTTAATCTAAGTTATTACTGAATGTAAGTCATGTGATGGCTTCTAATGAAAATTTCCCATTGAAAAAAATCAATGTTAATAACTGGAACTCGAGAGCTGTAATGGGCTCTGCTATGTTTTTCTGGCCTAGATTGTGTTCCTATAATATGCTGAGAAGAGGAATTGATGACCTGCGATCCATGGTCACTTCCTGATCCAATTTTTCTTTGGTCTTTAGTTTTAAAAGGGTGATCAGAGAAGTTGCTCTATAATGGAGAAGTTGAGCAAAAGGAGCATCAACTTGGAGGCTCCTTGAGACAGCCCAGCTCTCACTGGAGAAGCACTTCAATAAAGAAACCTATTGCCAAGAGGAGGGACTTGAAAGGAAACTTCGTTTCAGAAAATAATTTAAGAATTTTCTTTAAAGAAGCTTCTCTAAAGGGGCTGGCCCAGTGGTGTAGTGGTTAAGTTTGCATACTCCTCTTCAGAGGTCCAGGATATGTGGGTTTGGATCCCAGACATGGACCTATGCGTGGCTCATCAAGCCATGCTGTGGCAGCATCCCGCGTACAAAATAGAGGAAGATTGGCACAGATGTTAGCTCAGGGCCAATCTTCCTCATCAAATGGAAGCTGCTCTAAAAACTCATATTAGAAGGTGAATAGAGCCACTTTCTGTACACCACAATGGAATAGCAAGTCTGAAGGCATTACTTATCTGGATGCAGAAGTATATTTTAAGAACCAACTATATACATACACAGAACGTAGGTTGATTGGTTGAGTCTGCTGATTGGGGAAGAAGAAAATATCTATAAGATCCATATGAGAAATGGAACTATTGGGAGAGGGCAGAAAAATTTTTTAAAAGTTGGCTGCAGATATAACCCAGAGATGGTCTGTATCAGAAGTGGCTCTGACACCTGGAAGCATCCACTTGTGTTGATGGGAGATATTCTACAGCCAAGACTGTTAATTCACATTGTCTTTCCTAGTTGCCATCTCTAAATGTGAAGCATCCCTCAGGCCAGGTGGTATCATTGCCTGCTCCATCCGACAGAGCAACACACTGGAGATAGACTGTGGATCCACAGTACTCCATGACACCGTCTCATAGTTCTGTCTACTCCAAAGTCCTTGTGTAACAATCTAATTTTGCTGTAATTTATGGTAAGATATAATACACTATACATTCTTAAGGTCTATTCTCTTTTCTTCGGTGACCTTCAACATTAAAAGAATGAGATGAACACTATTGAGTCAAGATGTATTTATAAAGTCATTACCAATCCGAAGTCTGAAGTTCTCCTTCTCTGCTCACTGAATGTCAAATCTAATTTATGGCATAAAAGCACAATGGATCCAACTATCCATGTTTTAGGGCTTATCCCAGTCTTTAAAGAGAAACAGGCACAAGTAAAAGTACATAAAATAAAGTAGATATTTCTCATTTACTTTTTAATCTCTTATGCATGAAAAAAGAATGTTCCAAAAAAAGATTTAGAGAAGTCCTTGGCATGTCCTTATGATAAATGCTACTTTATTTTCTGGTTCATCTAGAATACTCCTGTCTGTTACTTTGTTTTTCTTTCATAAAAATAAAAAATGGATTAATATTACCTTATGTGAGCACAGTTGTTGATTAATATAAACGTTTCATAGAGAGTTATGATGTTCATATTTATAGAATGACAGGAATAGCATATATAGATAATACATCATAGAAACTTGACATTTATGAAATATTAGTTTTCTATAAACATCAAATCAGAGAGGAAGGTTACATTTTCTTTTGATTAAAATAACAATTTGAAAGCCATCTGTTCTTTAAAATTGTACTAAAATATATCGTGGAACTGGTGTTTGATATGCCAATCCTTCCTGAAGAGTTAAGATTTTTCAAATACTGCCTCAGTTGTCTATACAATAACAAAAAAAGCCCACATCATCTAAAATGAGTACTGTGTGCAGGTTAGCAGAAGGTAAGGAAACAGCAAGTAAAAATAGATTACAAAAGTAATCCACTGAAGGGTGATTTAAACATGAATTTAGACATTGTTGGTACCAGATAAATACGGTTACACAGTGATTAGAAGGGGACAGAGATCTATCAGTTAGTGCTTAAAAGAGCGCGGACATATATACCCGCACACCGGCATACATGGATGTGTACCATTAAGACTGGTCTTGGGTAACAGATCCCTACCTTGTTCCCTGCCCCCTAAACAAGTAATCCAGCATCACCATTGCTCTTTTGTAATATCACCCATCTTGTTTTTCAATGTAAAATTGTTAGTAATGCTAATTTGTGTTAGGGAGGGGTTGAGATTTGCCCTGGAATCCTGGAATTACTCTGAAAAGGGTTGATGCTTTTAGGAATTAATAACTATGCTTCAATTGTCTTATGTTTTAATGATTTTCATTTTGAAGATGTTTATTTGGGATAAATATATGAGGATCTATATGAAAGCTTTCTGTATTTCCTCTTCTTAGCATCCTTTTTGGAATGATGACTGTAGTTGGGAGATATAGGGCTAAATTCCTGCTTACTGATTGCTTGTTCAGAGCATCAGCACTGAAGTCATCCTGTTTTGGCTCAGATCACAACAATGGTGCCTACTAATCACTGAGAATTGTGTGGCTTTTCTCTAAGCCTCTGTTTTCACAGCTGTGAAATGGTGATTTTGAAAGTGCTTAGTTCATAGGATTTCTGTGTGAACGAAATGAGACAAGGAATGTAAGGCATAGTAAAATTATTTTGCACAGTAAAATAATCTGGGATAATATATTTTCAAGAAATATTTATTAGTACTAAGGCTATAATTGTCATCATCATTCTGTTGTTATGCATGAGCTTGGAAATATTGCAACCTTCTTGACCTATTTGCTCGTATAAAATAAGGAAGCTAGATTAGATGGTCCTTAAATTTCCCTTTGGCTCTGATACAATGAGTCTGAAATGAAAAAATGCAAAATGAGTAATTAAATTCTTTTCTTTCTTGTTGTAGAAGAAAGGGAGAAGGAGGAGTTCTGGGTGCCTAGATTCCCTTCCAAGTTTCCTAGAATTACGATTATGTAGCATTTTGAGTACAGGGTTTATTTGGGAAATCATTAAATTTACTTTCCTTACCTCCATATTTTGACAACTGTGGAAAAATTGGGACTTAGGGTTAATCTTCTCTAAAGATTCTTTTTGATAACTATTTAAATTGTAATATTGCAGGACTGGCCTGGTGGTGCAGTGGTTAAGTTCGTGCGCTCTGCTTCAGTGGCCCAGGGGTTCGCAGGTTCAGATCCCCAATACAGGCCTACACACTGCTCATCAAGCCATGCTGTGGTGACATCCCACATACAAAATAGAGAAAGATTGGCATAGATGTTAGCTCTGTGACAATCTTCCTCAAGCAAAAAGAGGAAGATTGGCAACAGATATTAACTCAGGGCGAGTCTTCCTCACCAAAAGTAAATAAATAAATAAGTTGTAATCTTGCAATTTCTTAATTTTGTTATGAAGGTATTTATCATTCTTACAGATTATGTTGTATTACATATTTATGCATATATGAAAACATATAATTTTAACTATTTTACGTTTACATATAAAATGTATAGTATTATATTATTGAACCTATCATTCTGCAACTTGCTATTTTTGCTTAACTTTTTATTCTTGACATTTATCCATGTTGGTTCATGTAGCTTAAGTTTATTCATTTTAGCTACTGTGTATCATTCAACTGTATGAATAGATAATATCCCTTTGGTGGGCATATAAGCATTTTTATTTTTCAGTATTAAAAACAAAGTTAAAATGAACATTCAAGTATATTTTATCATATATATATATATATATATATATATATGACTTCCTATGGTTTATATATGTGGAATTGGAACTGCAAATGTTTTGTTATTTCTATAATTTTACTCTCAATTTTAAGTACACAAGATTAGTTTTGTGTACTTGATGAAATCTCTTTACGCAAAGTTCCTGATAAAACTAGAATACCATTTCACTCAAAACTACAGAATATTTTATGAGATACTTATGGTAAATTTGCATAAGGGTGTTGAAAAGTCATTTTGTATATGTTCATTTTTAATGCATCAATTTACCTAAATAACAAGTTATAAATAGTGTCCATGTAGAATTTTTTGCTTGGCTGAACTCTGATAGGCATTTTGGTCGTACTTTTTAAGCATTCCTAGATTTAATGGCCAATTTTGCAAACTGATATGGAAAAATATCGTTCAGATGAATGTTTAGAATATGAGGTTAAAGATGAATGAGGTTTCATATTAATCATCCTCGTGAGAATCCCAAAGGGAGGCATGATTTCAAACGTATCTCCTCGTAAGCAGGGTAATTTGTAAATACACAATGCCTATTAGATATGGGATTTGAGTGGTTATATATTTCTTTAAGATTTTAATTTATTGTGCTTTTCATGCCCACCCCACTCAATATGCAGAGTTTAAAATGCAATGGCCAGAAGACAAGAAAGTGACACTAGGAGAATGTGGACGTGGACTCCAGGACTGCTGATGATGACTGTGATACTTTGGAGTCAGCAGGGGAGTGGACAAGGCCAAGGTAGGCAGAAGGCTTTTTAATGTTCTGAGAGCTGGATGTGCGTTTCACTTTATTTTGAAGTTATGTGGACCTTTGGTTTGATGTTTTAAGAGATTTGTCGTAATCTTCCAAGTTTTTTGTTAAAGTGTCTTATAGTGCTTCCGAATCAGTTAAATTGGGTTTAGAGTTAGGTGTGAGTTGGTGTATCAAATTTGAAGCGACTGCTTCAAAAGCAGCTTTATTCTGTTGTAGTAGATGCTATATATTTAGATATGTTCGTGAATGTGTGTTTGTAATTTTACAAAACATACTTTAGAAGCGAAGCTTTTGGGTCTCTGTTTCTTTTCTTTCATGACTTTCATGTTTTAAATTCTTTAATTTCAAGAACATGTTCCTTAAACGGTGATGTCCTTCAGAAATTAAGTGAAAAATTTGGCATTCCTCATTCCTCTGCCAAGTTTATTTGAAGGAAATTCATGATAGAGTGGAGCTGCAAGTTTGTGGTGTCCTAAAGTGTCCTTTGCAGGATAGAAAGGGACCAGAGATTTTGTAATAAGGTTTTCAATATACTGATTTGATCAATAGCTGTATAGAGTGGTTTACGTCAAAGCTAGTGTCTATGAAATGTGTTTTAGGATAAGGACTGTATTATTTTCGAAGATATATTGCTTGCTCAGGTACAAATTACCATTCAATATTTCATATGATAAAAGAAAGTCTTGAACCCCATAAATTGTTTTTTCTTGGAGGAGAATCTATTTTGACATTGTTTCTGCATTTGTCAAGACTTGAAATTTGTGAGCAGAAAAGATGTAAGGGCAGGTATATTGCTCTAGACAAATTTGGAAGTGTACAGTGATGTTGTATAATTGTGATAGCATTGAGCTTTTCTTTAGTTCTTTGGTTTCCAAGATATCCGATAAATATTGTGTATATTCAAGTAAGTTTATCATGTCTTTAGAAAAGATTGCTCAAAAAAAACATTGTTTGTTTACCATATATAATTTTATTCAATGAGTTTTTGAAATGAAATACAACGATGTTTTTGAAAATAAAAATGTATGTCCATCTTGTGTGTAAATAGGTATGTGTACATAGAGGCAGACAATTAATTTCAATAATGAAATAGGCTTTGATTTTTAAAGCTTTTTTTCCAAGCTATTAAGAATTTATATTAACATCAATTTGAATTCTCATTTGGCTTTTCTTTTTAGATAAAAATAATGTAAGGAAATCATATTTGATACATGTATTTTTTTCACCAAAGGTCTAAAACTAGAATCTGTCGCGGCAGCTACATTGCATTTTTGTTGGCTGAGAGAGTTGTTTATTCCTCTGATGATGTGTCGGATCACTAAAATGCAGGACAACTGTTTTTCTGCAGTAGTGATCCAACAGTACATTAGTATTACAGGAGAGTGCCAAAACCCTTTCTGTGGCCTTCATTTCCAGGGATTATGGCTTGTTCTCAATGGGTAATATCTTATTGGATATTTAAAATGTTTGGGGAAAAATAAGTACCATCTCTTTTATTTGTCCAAACTCTCTACGCTTTCTTCAATATTCATCGCTTGGATGTTCTTTCCTTTGATATTGACCATCATTTAAAAAAAACATGCCCTGAAATCAATTCCATGCTTAGCTGTTGTGAAGCTTCTAAGGGTAAAAGTTTAAGTAACTTAGTTTCTTTTTAAAAGAATAAATTAAAATAGACAATGATTCAAAGGGCGAAACAACTTAATAGAAAACATGAAAGAATGCTTTAACAAGATAGTTAAGGGAATTTTGCTTCCTTTACAGTAGCTAGAATGAAGCCAGCAGATTTCTTAGTGCTGATGAGCAAATCTTATAATTTCACATACAACCCAAAGTACGTATTATCATTTAGATCGATAAGTCTCATTAAATATTATTTTTTTTCACTTTTGGAAATACAGTTAGGCAGAATTTAAAAATACAATTTTTTAAATTAGAATTTTATATTATTAAATATCTTTTAGAATAAAAATCTCATAGTTACTATTGGTAAGAAAATAAAATATTAAAAATTGATTAAAAGAATCTGTAAATGAAGTTTTCTCTGTATTAGGTTTACAACTTTGCCTTAAACTTTAATTATTAGGATCTCCAAAGTCCAGAGTTGGGAGTAAGTATCAGTTAAGTATGCTTTTTGCAGCAAATGTGCATGCAAAAAGCAATAAAATTGTTTTCACATAAATTCAAATTTCTTAGAGATGGTAGAAAAGCTAAACTATATTTTTATATGAGCTCTCCATATTTATCAGTAGATTATATTCTAATTATTTGTAAGTCGTTGGGAAATCTGGATGTTCTTTCCTATAAAAACCATGTTGGAAATGGTAATTAAGTTGTGAGGACAGGAGGCAAAAACCCGCTTATTCTAGAATGTATATGAAGCGTCATACTCAGTATTAATTCAACTGTTCACAACCACCACTTATAACAAACGTTATAGGAAATGCATTCTGAATTCTAAATGAGAATGTTGGCTGATGATCCCTCTGTGGCTATCAGGGTCAAATAAAAAGAAAGGAATGGACAGTGGATTGGAGTGAGGTAGATGCCCCTCATCAATTCTTTTACATCTGTCAAGAAAATCTTCTGCTTGAGGTCTTCTGTTTCCTTGACTTCTAACTCGTGGAATGGTAGATGCTTATCCTTAGAATAGCATTCCCTGACTCGCACTCAGCTTCTTTCTACACCGCTTAGGTGGTTTGCACATTAGAAACTGCTAAACAAGTGGAAATGAAGCCAATCTTTAAGACTAAGTAGAATATATGTGATTTTTTAAAGAATATATACCTACTATACAAACAAAAATCATAAATGTTCAGATTTATTTAGTCTGTAAAGGGACTATCGCAAGATAGTTGTATAGATACACATTTCCAAACGCTAAAGTAGACATTGACTTTGGGGGTAATCTAAATAAAATTGAACTACCATCTAATACATATAGGTGTAACTTGTAACACAACAAGTGAAACCATGGGAATGTTGGCTAGGGGGGCGGGGCTACAGAGAGGCACCCCGGGAGCCCAGTCAATTTACAGGATTCCAGGGAATGCTAGCAGTGGTTATCATGTTCAGAACTGAGTAGTATTTCCAAACTCAGCAACCTCTTTCCTTTCTTTCCCCAACAATATGTTCAAGTAACAATATGAGATGCATATTAAGGTAAAAGTGTGATTTATATAAAAACTTAAGAAAAAATCAGTCACTGAGATGCATGTGAATGTAAAGGCAACATGAGGCAATTTGGGATTAAGCTGAATGTTTGTAAAAAATAAAATACTGATTTTGACTTTAAAAAGCTAAAAAACCATTCAGAAATTTTGCTTGGAAATTCTTAACAAGATATTTTTCTCTTAATGGCTTTAACAAAGGAGTGTTATTTTTTCTGATACATAATAAAGGTGTGCTATTTTTCTGGTACATAATAAAAATAATGGGAAGACTGGAATGAGTATGTGAGTCTGTTTCCAAAAATAAGTGTGTCAGAGTTTTTGAATTAGCACTATTTCACTGATTTTTCTAACTAATATAGGGTTTAAACATAGTAATGATTTTTAATATGTTATCATGTCTACGCATAGAATTTTAACCAATTTCGTTCCCATGATTTACATGGTGAAATTCCAATTAGCAACTCTGATGCTATATATAAGAATGTTTGAAATTCTGAAGAAGCACGTGGGGATTACTCATATAACAAACCGGTTTTTAGGACAAATCAATTTAATTTATCTTCCATTTTCATGACTATATTTCTGGTCAGATATTAAACATTCAAAAAATAAAATCTGATAATATCCAAAAATTACAATCTTCAGTTTCATGATATCCGTCAAGAAATTATATTTTAGTCAAAGGACAACATTTTGGAAAAGTAAATCATTTGGCTGTCCTACTTTGCAAGTTGTTAAACTATACATTCTTTGAATCATTATATTTAAACACACTAAGTCAATCACTTGTGTTTTGCATTTGTCACATGTCCGTTTTTTTCTCTTGAGAGATCAGAGGAAAGCTTTTCAAGGATGGATGGATGGATAGATGAATGGATAGATAAAGAGTTCTCTAGCTATCTCTTTCTCTCTCTCCCTTGAAATATTTTCCCAGTATCTACCAAAGGTATTATTTTCATCGTTTCCCTCATTTTCTTTTTCATTCAAGAAATTTAAATGATTGTGTAATTCTGTCAGTGAATGAAGATAACTTTGAGTTGAAGGTTTATAACTACAGCTTTTCAATTAGACTATCTCAGATCATGTGATCTATGCATTTTAATACCTTAGAATCAGTACTAGAGAGGAACAATCACCTTGAAGGACCTTAATGCCATGGAGAGTTTGTGTTTCTCAAGGTTGCTTGGGTAAATTATTTTCATCTTATAATTGAATATTGTTTTAAGAGAGGTGAGCTCAGACACTTGGCAGGGAATATTGAATGATAGTTATGTGTGTATCCCAGGAGACTTGACCTTAAAAAATCATCAGGCTAAGTAGTGGTGAAATTGAACTCTGCTATATAATAGAAGTCTTAATGTTTCTAGTATTCTTTGGCAAATGTAAAGAATTTTCCATTGTGCTAGATAAGAATATATGTGTGTGTGTGCATGTTTATACACATAAAAGTATATATGGCAGAATTTAATTTAGTCTACGACAGAATGATGTTACCATGTCCAGTTTTAGTTTTAATTTAATCTTCTTAAAATATAAATGCAAATATCCAAACTTTAAAACTCCCATGGATACTCACCCCAACAACATTTAAAATCTTAACAATAATTCCTAACAGCTTCTCCCTACAAAAGAGCCAGCCATTCTTAGAGATTATATGCAACGCGCCATTTCATAGCTTGAAGGGTTCCTATTATATGTAAACAGGGAAAGTAGTGATTTAACAATGCAAGTAAATTTATTTTAAAGACATAACATTTTTAAAGAACGTGCCCTCAAAATTTGGAATTTTGGGAAAACTATCTGTGCATTTCAGATTCTTTCCAGACATCTGAAGGTTGTATTCTGAAAGGAACACAGTGAAAAATCACAAGTCCTTTTTTACAATCTGCATGGAAGCCGTGACGTAAGGACGGTATACTGTAAATGTCTAATTGTAAAGACTTGCTTTGGAGTACTCTCTTAAAAAAATATATTTTATATATATGTATATACATATATACATATACATATATATGTATGTATCTTTTCCCGCAGACAAGGATTTCTTTTCACAATTTAGCTTGGATGCTTTAAAATGAAATTATTGTATGATATTTTGTTTTAGTGTTTTAAAGTGTCTTCCTGATCATCAAAGCCATTGCCTTGGGAAAAAAGGCTAATTCTACAATATTCTATTTTTATGGGGAAAGAACATGGTAATTGGTATCTCTATTTACCAAAATTATATAACATCACCCAGTATTCAGGTGGCAATCATTCACAATATTTTAAAAAGTATTCTTACCATGCAACTTAATAAAGTATGTTTTACTTCCCATTTATTTTATTTAATATGTTCTTTAAGGTAAATCTCATTTTAATGAAGTTTCTCCAGCCCTCTAAAAATTAAATTTATTTAGGAAAAATTATTTTGAACAGCATTCCAAGTGAATTTAGCATATTTTATTCAGCTTGAGTGTTTTGTTTTTGTCTATTTAGAGACTGTGTGGGCACTTGGTTTAGAATTAAAATTTCACTTGGAAATTTTTGTTGTAGTTTGAATTTGTTACGGAATTTCACTTGAAGAATAGGTTAGTTTACTAGACATTATCTCCTATGTGATATGCTAGGCGCATCTCTCTCCCCAGTCCAATATACAGAGGACAAAAAGGCTAAATTTGAAATAAAGAGATAGAGAGAGGAATAGAAGTGGTATAAATAGGAAGAGGGATACGCAATGGTAGGTATGAGAAATACATGAGGTAGGCATAGACGTTCTAATATATACCGCTACTAATAAAATGTAAGGTACATTTTTAAAAGCTAATCTGTATATGAGGTCTTTAATAGGACATTTCCCACCAAAAAAACAGGAATTAAGTGGAAAGAGGCTGAGGAAGATGGCTCCTTCTCCAAGCAGGTACTTACGCTCCTCCACCTTACTCTGCAGTCAGCCTCATAGCCTCTCATGGTGTGAAGTGTTGTAACCGCGATGACATGGATGGACCTTGAGGGTATTAGGCCAAGAGAAATAAGTCAGACAGAGAAAGACAAATACCATATGAGTTCACTCGTATGTGGAAGATAAACAAACAAACACATAGATAAAGAGAAAAGATTGGTGGGTACCAGAGGGGATGGGGGTGGGAGGAGGATGAGAGGGCTAAAGGGGCACATGTATATAGTGACCAATAAAAACTAGACTATTGGTGGTGAAAACGATGCAGTCTACACAGAAACTGAAATATAATAATGTACACCTGAAATTTACACAATGTTATAAGCCAATACAACCTCAATAAAATAATTTTTTGAAAAAGCAACTTAAGTTCTTTATGCGCAAACTAAAGGACAAACAAATGAAAGAGCCTAGACACTGTAGTCAGGAGATTCAAAATAGCCGTATGTGTGATGGGGTGTTCCGGTCTTTGGCAGAAATTACTGCTTATTCTTAATTCTTTTTGTTTCTTTCTACCTCTTCGACCTATAATGCCATACCTACCTCAGCATAAAGACATAATTGGGAGTCACTTCTCTGTCGCTAATTAGATTTCCTTTAAAAAGCTCATGAATTACACATGAATTTCAAAGTTGCCAACTTAGATTTCAAGAGACTTTAAAGAAATTAATCTGGCACCTTTCCATTATGAAGGCTGTACACAGTGTTCATGAGCTAGATCTTGTCTTTAATGGGCGTGTGTCTCATCCGTCAGCAACTTTCCTTCCCTAAATCATCGTATATCTTGTCTAAAGCTTTGTTCTCAAAAGTTAGGAAACACTCAGATTTATATTTGGTCATGTCACAATGTGATCTATTTATCAACTGTAGCTTTATCAAAGCATAAACTGTTTTCAATTTTTATAGTTAATTATGTGGGACGTAATAATCAGTATGCAATGTACTTTATGCTTTTTTTTCTTGCGATGATTTTTGTTTTGTTTTGAGGAAGATTAGCCCTGAGCTAACATCTACTGCCAATCCTCCTCTTTTTGCTGAGGAAGACTGGCCCTGAGCTAACAACAGTGCCTGTCTTCCTCTACTTTATATGTGAGATGCCTGCCGCAGCATGGCTTGACAAGTCGGGCACAAGCAGTGTGTAGGTCTGCACCTGGGATCGGAACCTGCGAACCCCAGGCTGAGCCAAAGTGGAACCTGCAAACTTAATCGCTGCGCCACCGGGCTGGCCCTTGTTATGATTTTTTTACTTATTTTTTCTGCAATAACTTGTGGATCTCATTTGTAATATCTTCCTTTCTCTCTTTTCTCCATCTGACTATCCTCCTTTTGTCCTTTAACTCAGATATCACCTACTATGTCTCTGCCCAGATTCCTCATTATTATTTTGATATCACTTCTTATAGTTTACAAAACTCCTCATGCACAACTCTATCAATATTTCTTAATATGCACTATAATTGTTCAATGGTGTCCTTTACTTATTTATTTATAAGTTCCTTGGTGGCTCAGACTGTATATTCATCTTCTCACCAAAAGTTTATAAAGTATTTACCTTGGGTTGGACACTACTCTGGATGCTAATGATAGAGCAGTTAAGAAAACTGACAAAAAGCCCTGCCATCATGGAGCTTGCATTCTACTGTGGGGAGACAGATGACAATGAGCAATGTAAATATGCAATGTAGAACAAGTTTGATGGTGAAAAATAATGCTGTGATGGGGATCAGAGGATTCTGAGAGGATGATTTTTAATTGTATGGTCAGGAATGACCTCACAGAGAACATGGCAGTTGAGGACCCAAGGTGGTGAGGGCCTGAGCCACACGAGATTTAGGGCAAGAATATTTCTTGCAAGGGTATTAGTGTTTAAGTCTTGAACAGGATCAAGCCTGGTGTTTTGTAGGAATGACAAAGAAACTCCTGTGGCTAGGGCAATGCACCCGTGGTGAGGAATAGTAGAAGACCCCAGAGGTAATAGAGTAAGAAGGAAGAGATTGACATTATGGAGTCTTACTGGCCGTTAAATAATTTTGGCTTTTGTTTGGAGTGAAGTGGGAAGCTACTAGAGGATTTTGAGATTTCTTTTTGGTAATTCACTTTGAGTTTTCATATTATACAATGGTGACTACTTAGGACTCAATAATTTTGCTTTATTACTCTTGCAGTCAACTACACACTAGTGTATTAAAGTAATGTTAAATTCTAATTTAAACTGATTAAGACAAACTTTTCTCTCTTTCTCTTTTCCATTACTGAAGATCCTATTTTTAATTAATTTGAAAGCTTTCTAGAAGAGTGAGCCAATGCACATTTAGCAAAATGTATAACTTGTTCTTCATCAGATTTAGGTACTTCATTGAAGATGCTATTTAGTAAGGACATTTGTTCTGTTGGAAGATGTTGATAAAACTACTTTTGAATTACTATCATGCCAATTGATACTATGCTAAGTTGTGTTTCTGGAATCCAAATGTAAACAGTGGTCATGAGTTGATAGCTCTAAGTAGATGTCTTTCATCTCTATGGTCAAGAATGCTTGAAATTGGGAAAACTTACTGGCTCCAATTCTGGGAACCAGGAATAACCAGAAATGTTTTTGGTTGTTTCCTGGTGGAAGTGTCTTTCTGGTAGGAAGGTGTCTTCTTATACAAAGAAAACATTTACTCTGTTTGGTCTTACCTTATGGATTTTTTGTCAAAATAGGTTTTTTTGAGGAAATTAAGCTCTCACAATATACTGAAAGGAAAAATTCCGAGGACAAAAATGATATCTATTTTAAAACTGAGCAGAAAGCCAGAAGAGAGATAAGAAGGGAAAATTTACAGAGAGGGAGAAGAAATAGTGTAACAAAAGTTAGTCCAAGAGATTAGCATGTGGACAGTAGTCACCAAGGCAATCAAAGAATAGTTATAGTGTGCCTACTATATGCCAGGCACAGGGGATATAGCAATGGAGAGGGCAGAGATGCAAGTGGTTGTTTCATAGTAAGGAAGTAAAGAGGAAGAAGACACGCAAATACACAACCAAGTCAATGCCATGAAGGGCCATGATGTGTACTACTATGCAGAAGATTAGATGTGATAATGTGGTTGAGTATTACTGGCAAGTGAGGAGCCACTGATCCTGCTTTTGGTGATGTTTCAGTTGAGATTGGAATGAAGAGAAAGAGGCAGATGCTTTGAAGATCCAGGGTGTTCTGACAGCAGGAATAGCTGATATAAAGATTCTGAAATATAAATCAGCTTGATATTTTCTTGGGAAGAAGTCCAGTTTGACTAGAATGAAAAAAGGGCACAGGAGACATGTGCTCATGGACCAGATTAGTTAGGATTTTGTAGGCAATGTTTCAATATGAAACAAATCCATAGAAAGATTTAAGATAGAGATGTGATATGATTAAATGTACTCTTACACAGTTCCTTCTATCTGCAGTGTGGAGGGTGTACTGTTGGGGAGGAGTACAATAGTGGAGGAAGACAGACAATTCAGTTGCCTATCACACCTGTCCAGGTGAAGGATGATGGTGGTTGGGATTACGATTGTAGCCATAAAGTTGGGAAAAACTGGTTGAGATTCGAAGTCGTTTTGAAGATAGAGCTAATAGGATTTACTGATCAAGAATCACACCAAAGGGTTTAGACTTTGGGTTACGGTCATTTACTGAGATGGGGAAGTTTTGATGACATGGGGTAGACTTCAAGTGGCAGAGGTATAGGTAGGTACATTTGTGTGATTGATTTTGCTTTTTTTTCCACATTAAATTGAGATGCCTGTCAGAATTCAAGAGAAAATATCAAGTAGGCATCAAGAAGATGGCTTAGCTATAGAAGTGACTTTGAAAATCATAGAGCAATGGACCATGTTTAAAGCCATGTGCCTAGGTCAGGCATTGGTAAACTACAGCTTACGAGCCAAATCTGTTCTGCTCCCTGATTTAGTGTGGCCCATGAGCTATGAATATCTTTTACATTTTTAAGTGTAAAATGTAAAATATACACAAGGGTATTTGTTTTGTGGCAAGGACACTTGCCCAAATTTTCCTCTTAGCCTAAAAGCCTATGATATTTACTTGCTTGTTCTTTACCAAAATTTTTGCTGACTCTTGGTCTAGATGAAACTGTAGGAAGAGAATATTGATAAAGAAGAGAGCAGCATAATTGTGGAAAATAAAATTACGTCAACTACAGTGTATGGAGTGGAGAGTTTAAATCTGGGTATAATAGATGGTAAGACTTTAAAACAACAATTTTATTATCAGCAAGATCAATGAAAACTTTGGGGCAAAAGGAAAATATCATCATCAGACCATTTATTCCATCATGCAAGAAGCCTAGCCAGGAAGTATGCTGTGTTTGAGAAACTGAGAGAAGGCTAATGTACTTTGAACAAAAAAGCAAATGGGAAGATGACATTAGATCTGGCTGGAGATTTAAGGAAGGACCAAATACTTTAGGCTTTTTAAAGTGATCTTTAGAGAAAAGGAAGTCATTAGAGCTTTCTAAAGGAGGAAGAGCAAATCATATCTGATGGGAAAAGATCACTCTGGCTATGTGTGCAGCCAGGACGGAAGGAAGCAAAATGGATGAGGAATTAAAATTGTCCGTTGGTATTAGTGAAGTGAAGACCCTAGGTATCCGTGGCAAAGGGAGGTTTGATACCAAATCCATATTGGAATGGGCTTAAATAGTGAATGGGATAAGGACTTAGGTGTTATGTTTAGTGAAATTCTATCAATCCTCTCACTGTGTAAGATATGTAGGTGGTTAAAATAAGGAACTTCCAAGGTTTTTGTTTTTTGTCTTTTAATTCAGATTTGTGAATCTAACCACTGGAGATTGTGGGTTTAATAAATATAGAGCAGAGCCAGAAGATGTTTTTTTAACTTTCCTGGTGAATACAATGCTAATCATGACTCTAATGATACTGAAAAACTTTTCTGACACTTTATATTTTCCACATCTTCATTATTTATCCACACATGGGAAGTTATGCCCTAGGCCCATGCAAATCCACAATTAGTACAGCTCAAGTATGTCCTTCTATCTGTGGTTTCCATGGTTGCTTACACAGAGTATGGCTCCCCCTGCTCAGGCCTTCTCTATGGCATCCTCTAAGAAAACATGATACTCTCATGATAAAGCCGCCACGTTATATGGTAATTACCATAGGGATCTATCACCCTCACTAGAGTGTGGCCCCTCCATGAGGCCTGAAATGTCATACTGTTCCTCTGAGATACAAGAACATTTATACTCAAATAATTAAACAAGTTTTTGTGTTTTGAATATATCATATCTTCTAATTTCAATATCTTTTTTTCATTATACTACTTAGCTACTAGGTTATGTTATGAAGACAAATTTTAACTGTCTACAAACACCTTGAAATCTAATGCTTGCCAGTGAAGATTAATGTGTAGTCAAATCTATAAGAATATTTCTTTCCATATAGTATTCACAGCCTTATTGTTGTTTTTATAATGATTAATGTTTAGTTTGGAATAATGCACCATGAAGATTGGAATGATAAATATGTAACTTGTACACAAAGATAATATTTTTGGATTTTTGTATATAAAATACCAGTTATCAAAAGTAAAAGCCAAGTGTTATGTCCGTGTTTGTACTTGACTTCTGAATCGGTTTCAAGTCATATTTATCTGTATGGGCATGTTTATTTATTTTTGCTGAAATGATAACTCACTGTCTTTGGATGCTTTTGTTCCTTAATATGTCTATGTGCCACTCACCATTTCTGGCCTATCCCATCCCCACTCCTTATTTCTCTTTCTTGGTATGCTTTTACTTTGGGGATTCTTCCGTTTTGAAAGTTTTGTTGGTTTCAAATAATTGCTACTTCTCTTGGATATAGATGTTCTTTTCCATTTTGTTTGTGAGTTTATCTCAGAAGTCTTTTGTTTGTACCTTTTATTTATGACTCCTCAGAAGCCCCTTTTGACGATACTGATTTAATACGTCATCTGGTATAAAGCTTCTTCAAAGGCATGATGTCTGCTGATTTGTGCTTTGACATACTTTGAAATGTTCACTCAATGTGGACTCGTGGAAAGTTTTGTTTTCCCTTAAATGTTAGATCACCTTAAAAAACCTCAGAAACTAACATTTAATTTTGGTGTCCTGGGAGGTGGTCCCTTTCTCAGTAGAATAAGTTTTGTCATCCAACTTTGCACGTCAATGTTGAACACACTTGGTACTGTATGAGCACTCACTCACTAGACTCGAGAACTCTGCTGTGATAAACCACTAGAAAAAGAAATTCTGGTTGTTCTTCGCATTCAAGAGTTGACTCTTCTCAAAGCTATTTGAATTCATTATAAATTATAGTTGTGTTTTTATAACTTTAATTCATTTGCATTCTGAACTTTATGTACGATGTGTTTGTTCTCATGTTTAATCATTTTTGTATGCTAAATCATCTGTAAGCAAATGACGCGTCCTTGAGAAAGAGTTTCAGACTGAAAGTACATTTAGTGCCAGCTAAGTTTCTGCACCAGTGGCTTTATCACTCTTTCTCTCTCTATATATATCTATCTCATGTGTGTATGTGTGTATCATTCAATTTCATCACAAAAATTTGACATAATTGATAGAGAATCTCTAAATCGTAGTGTCTCTACATTCAGAGTCATCCCCCCAAATTTAAATTTTTACCCTAAAATTGGTAGTTCCCTTTGTAAAACGTGTAGTTCTCATTCATGCCAAGACAGGAAAAATAAAACAAACAATAAACTCAAGAACCAATTAGAGGTCCGATTTCTCTTGCAGCTGTCCAGTCCCTTTCTTTCCTCTCCACATTCCCCACATACTTACATCTCAATGTTTTTTTTTTTTAATGTAGAACACATGTAAAAAGAAAACATGCTAGCCATGCTGAAGAACTGAAGTATTACATGTACAAGGTCATAACTTAATAAGTAAATATAAGAAAAACATAATATGAAATTCTCTTTAAGATGTAGTTCTATTTCAGTGTGTTTTTTGGGCAAGCTAAGAGCATGGGCCTGGGAAATCTTATTAGGAGACACACCATACTAAACAGAAGAAAATGTATGTCTCTTAGTTCTGAAATGTTTGGAAATGAGTAGTTCTTTTTATGGTAAGATATGCATAGTTTTTATTAGTATTGGCAAACTTTTTCTGTAAAGGACTAGACCGTAAATATTTTAGGCTTTGGTGGCCATATTTAGTCTCTCTCCTCTTTCTTCTCCTCCTTCTCCTCCTCCTTACAACTCTTTAAAACTGTGAAAACCACTCTCCGCTCTCTGGCGTACAAAATAAGCCACGGACCAAATTAAGTCTATGGGCCCATAGTTGATGGACCCCTTTACGTCATCAGATTGCTATTTTTTTCTAATATGCGATATATTAGAAATCAGTGGGTGCTTCTAGCAGAGTGAAATTAGCCTAAGTTAGCTTTGAGCTTTGGGATGAAACAGAATGCTTTGAAATCAAATGCTCTGCTTTTAAAACAAGTTACACCCACTCCATCTCTGCTATTAGAAATACATGGAAATTACCTCTTTGAAGGACTTTACTTAAGTTTTTAGTGGGGCTACTCACATATGGTGGAAAGAAAGAATTTCTCTTTCCATTTGAACTTTCATGCAATGAAAGATTCCAAATCCTGTTTTGTTGTGAACAATCACTGATATCTCTACTGTGTTTTATGCACGTTTTGCTGCTTTTTTCAGTAACTGTATTGGTAGAATCTCTGCACTTTGCTTTTTCAAGCTAAGTGAAATAAGAACTTTAGCTAATATTTATATTAAGCTGCACTGTAAGATAATATAAAAAAGAGAAAGAAATACAATAAATTGACCTTTTGGTAACTGCGAAGGACAGCAGATCAAAGATCAGATTTTAATGTCTTGTATTTTAAGATCTGATACAGTAAGTCCACAGAGCCTCAGAAATAGGTCTTAATCCTAAATCAAAATGCCTCACAATGCTGTCAAAACATGGGGTTTGGTGGAGAAAGTGAAGTTAATGCATCCCTCAGTGTTTCTCTTTGTATCAAACTAGGTTTGAATCAATTATAAAAGGAGCTGTTTGGTTTGAAGGAGCAGATTCTGACTTTGGAGGTAATAGTGTTTTTATTATAATCAATAAAATAAATATCTCTAGATATCCGGTTTTATTGTGTTCTACAGCATAAAGAAGAAATCATTTTGTTGAGTGAAAAAGAATCCAGAAAAGCAATGTAAGCACAACTGTCAATCACTTTCCAAACTTGCGGCAGTTTGTTCAATTAGGTGAACGCCCTGCTTGTTTTAGTGGAGTAATTTTTAAGCAGTTTTAGGTTTACAGTAAAAATCGAGGGGAAAGCAGAGCTTTATCATATATCCCTCACCCACACCCCAATGTATCCTATTTTAAACATCTTGCATTAGTGTGGTACATTTGTTACAATTGATGAGCCAACATTTGTACATTATTAGTAACTAAAGTCTACAGTTTATATTAGGGATGACATGTATTCATCATTACCTATCACAGAGAGTAATAGTTTCACTAACCTAAAAATCCTCTGTCCTCCGTCTGTTCATCCCTCCCTCCCTCCCTTCCCCAAAGCCCTGCCAACCACTGATCTTCTTACTGTCTCCGTAGTTTTGCCTTTACCGGAATGTCCTATAGTTGGAATCATATAGTTTGTAGCCTTTTCAGATTGTCTTCTTTCACTTAGTAAGATGAATTTAAGATTCTTACATGTCTTTTCATGGCTTGATAACTCATTTATTTTTAGTGCCAAATAATATTCCATTGTCTGGATGTACCACAGTTTATTTATCCGTTTACCTATGAAGGGCACCTTGGTTGCTTCCCAGTTTTGGAAATTATGAATAAAGTTGCTATAAACATTCATGGACTGGTTTTTGTGAGGATGCAGGTTTTCAATTTGAGTAAATACCACGGAATGTAATTGCTGTATCACACAGTAAGAGTATGTTTAGTTTTGTTAAAAATAGCCAGACTGTCTTCCAAAGTAGCTGTACCATTTTGCATTCTCTTCAGCAATGAATGAGAGTTCTCGTTGCTCCATAACCTTGTTAGCATTTGGCATTGTCAGTGTTCTGGATTTTGGCCATTCTAATAGGCATCTCGTTGTTTTAATTTGCATTTCCTGATGATATATGATGCTGAGCATCTTTTCAATGTGTTTATTTGCTATCTGTATCTTTTTTGGTGAGGTGGCTGTTAAGACCTTTTCGCTACTTTTTAACTGGCTTGTTTGTTTTCTTATCGTTGTGTTTTAAGAGTTCTTTGTATATTTCAGATGCCAGTCCTTTATCTGATATGTGTTTTGAAAGATTTTCTCCTAGTGTATGTTTTGTCTTTTCATTTCTTAGTATCTTTTGCAGAGCAGAACTTTTTTTTATGTTAATGAAGTGTAACTGATTAATATTTTCTTTGAAAAAATGCTAAGGCTGGAAATGCAGAAGCTTTCTACCATTTAAGATAACTTAACATTCAGACAAATACTGCATAGGCCTCCTTGAAACTGTCAGAGTCCAAAAGCTCTCACATCAAAAAACAAAATGAAAATAACAGAAATAAAAAGGAATCAGACGCTGATTCTTTCTGCTAGCTTTTTGTTTTATCAATTTAAGAACAGATTACTGAGAAGCATAGCAACACATATAAACAGTTATACAACGAAATGCCTTTTTACAGTTACAAAATCACCTGGATTCTGATTTACATTGTTGCTATTAAGCCAGTTATAATTAGCCATAAATGAGAATTCTTTTGTATTTTTTATTCAACCAATTTTATCTTTTAGCTTTTTCAATTCTCCCCTTGCTATTTCTCCAGTATGGTCATCATTATTGTTTCCAGGGACTTGTTAATGCCAAGTACTTTACAAATACAATTATCTTCCCCACACACCCCAACATCCTTCTCTGTTTATACAGTCAACATAATGGAAGCATGTCAAGAGTAAATCATGTGGCACATGATTTCCTAGGTTGAGGGGAAAGGTGCTAAATTTGTTTACTACGTCTGAGCTTCCTTCTGCAGTCTTTGTTCTATTTGATGCACATGAGTTTTCCATTCCTCAGGTCTCCTTAGCCCAGCCACACTTAGGGATGCTCGATACAGCCATGAAGCTTGGTCTCTATCGTATCCCTTTGGGCTGCCAGGCCAAGTGTGAGACGTGGAGGAAGAGAGTACCTGTATCTTTATTTTGCAGGACACAGGGCAGAAAAATAAAGAAGGCTAGGCTGCCTATGAGGTCTTCTTTGCTCCAAATCACACCTACTGTCAACTCCTACCATTTAAAGACTAAATCAGATTCATGATTCACCCTCATTTAAAATATCATGTTAGGGACAAGGGAAAAGCTGTGTATTCTCCTCACATTTTCCTCAGACTTGTTTTAGCAGAAAGATTCCCAAACTACTGTTAATGTATGTCCTCTCTTCCCAGCCTAAACTCAGTTTTCTAAGAAAAGCAAGTAAATTCAGGAAAAGTTGTGTACTCTATTTCTGCTTTGCATTTCATAATTTTCTATGGATAGTAGAGCTCCCAGAAAAACTATAAAAAAGGAACTGAAGACTTTTTGTCCAGTATTTTCCAAGCATTTATGAGGAATATTGCAGAGCTAATGTTCCAGGAAAAAGCTTAGGGAAAACTAGGTGTTCTATGCAATAATGTAAATATATGCAAAATTTAGTATAATGATATAAGTGAATATTTTAAGAAGTAGCAATGATATATTCATTTCATTTTGTTTTGTTGTTCAAGATATGCAGTCAGAAAGTTAATTAAGAAGATGTAGAACAAACTCCAAGTTAGAGAGAGGAATGCTCCTGGTGATGTTAGCAGAGGGAAATACTGGAGAAATACAATAAATTCACCCTTTTGCCCTCTCCCTATTTAGTTTTTTGCTGATACAAATACAAATGAATTCACTTCATGGTTTGTCGTTGTGAATGTATAACTTAGCAGTAGCTATAGCAGACACTCAATATGTACAACAAGAGATTATATGTAGGTTTAACAATGTTATTTCATTTATTTGCATGAATGCCAGTGAGGAATTTCCACTTACGCTCTTGTTTTCAAGATGAGTGTTTAATTGAATTCCAGAATTCATTTTACAGTAGGACTATGAGTAGAATATAAATTTCTTTGCAAGGAAAACAATTTGTACACACAGGCCTGAGAGCAATTTAATGTCGATGTAACCCCATTCCAGACTTCCATTTTCTACTTTTTAAAAAAGGGAATAATCTTATACTGTGGTTGTGAAGGTCATACATAATAATGCTTGTAAAGATGCTCTGTTGACTCAAGATGTGCTCTGGAAACGTCATGATTATTGGCATTTTGGGTTTTAGAGGCTACCGTTTACTGGTAATTTAAATCTGAATCTTAGTTTCCCGGTGTGGGAGATGATGTTTATAGAAGTTTAGAGCACTGGCCGACAACTAGACAATCCTAGTTTTCCATCCTGTGCCGCTCACCCACACTGTGCCCTTTCCTAACTGTTCGAAACAGATTTTATCATCTCTAAGATGGCTATCACCTCATATGAATATCTTAGGCAAGATTAGTATACAATCATGCTCTGCATGATGTTTCTGTTAACAATGGACTGCATATACAATGGTGGTCCCATAAGATTAGCACCTTATGGCCTAGGTGTGCATTAGGCTATACCATCTAGGTTTGTGTAAAGTACACTCCATGATGTTCACACAACAATGAAATCCCCTAAAGATGCATTTCTCAGAACATATCTCGTCCTTAAGTGACACGTGACTGTATGAGAAGGGCTTGCAGCAGCACTAGGTACATGGTTTGTGTTCAAGTTAAGAGCTATTGCTATGGCTTAGTGTTTGTCTATCATGGAATCTGTCACACTGTATCCTGTAAACTCAGTGCTTACTATGGTTCCTAGTACATAGTATGTGCTTAGTCAATATTATCAGTATTGATATCAATATCAATCAAAATCGGTATTAGTGCTTTGACTGCTTAGGGTTAATTATATGGTATTTACCTCCATTCAGGTGAGACTATATCCCAAGATACCTTGTTTAGCTGAGCAAAAGTTGGCACTTGTTATAAATGTAAATTTGATCTCTGATTATTGCCTGATATCACAGAGTTTTGGGAGTCCCATCTCTTGGAACTAAATCAATGTGATCAGGATTATATATTTTGTTGTCCGTCCTATAAGGCTTTATGTTGCTGGAGTCTGACACATGACTTACAAGATTTTCTGTAATGCCTTCTCCCTCAAGAAAATTCATGAGTCCTTCTGCCTGAATTTTTAGAGTTTCGTGTTGCAAGTAGAAACGTGCTGGCCAAATGACATTGGAAAGCCATATGAAGTGACCCATTTTAGTTTCCTGTGAATAATTTTTATGTTCACCATAATTACTCTGAGCATTGCTTTTTAATTTTGGAATGTTCAAATCCATTAGCATTTTCCTTGAAATATCATAAAGATCACGTGGGATCATTGAGGTAAGTGTGGGACTATCCATCATTAGAGATTGTCTTGGTGGAATATATTGTTAATATTGCTGGGATTTTATTTTTTAAATGTTCTCCAGTAGAATTTAAAGTGACAAAATATAAGGTTTGTGTGGGCAAGGATTCTTGTCTTATTTCTTAATGAACAATGGCTGTACATAGCAGTCAATTAATATTCATTGTTTGAATTCATATTGAATGACATGTCTTTTGTTTACCACCAATAACTCTTACCAGCATTGGCCTGCTTTGTAGGAGGAAAAAGATTGGACAATATGCATCACGTTTTTCTGAGAAAATAAGATTATTTTTTACAATTATAACTCTGAGTAGGTTGATAGATGTCATGGCCCTGATGTTATTTTAGGTCATAAAATTGAAGACATTATGCAGTTTACAATTTATTTAGTGGTACAAAATATTGAGTTTTCATTTCACTATTAAGTTGTTTAATTTATGATAGAATTAATTACCTTAGTTGGTTTTCAAGATCTTTATATAAATATAACCAATCTCAAAAACTGATAAAAACTACTGTCTTTTACTAAAGTGTTTTTAAATGGAGGATATTTAAATTAGAATTACAGGTAATAATCTCTCTCTTTACATATATATATATACACACACACACACATATTAGTTTTTCATTTAATTTCTTTGTTCCTGTGATTGAAATTCCTACCCTAATAACCTTATTAGTTTGTAAGATTAATTTCCAAAAACAGGGTAGAAGCATAAAACATGAACAGTTTGCTTTAGTGATGTTTTCCTTAATTTATAATTAAATAATTTAATAAAATATGCAAGGACAAATTTGTATGAATGATTATGCTAAGCTACCCACATAATTTCCTGCATATACTCTTAAGTAGAAGGTTTTTTTTTACTTCAATGTCCATGTTAAAGTCAATGCCATTGAGTTTTTTTTTTTTAATTTTATAATTCTAAGCTACTTAATGTATAGAAAGAAAGCCTTCTGACTTTTAAGGCAATACCCATTTGATTGTTGTCTATAATATAATTAAATTCTTCTCCAACAAAGTTAGTATTTCTGTCAATATTACTGTCAATACTGTTAAGAATAGAGATTTTCAGGACATGGAATATTCTCTGCTCTTGTAGTTTACATGCGATTTCTTGCTTTTTCAGATAGCATTAGAGGAGAGCAGATGCAGAATAAAGACATCCTCAGAAAGTGTGCATACATTACTGTGACATGATGATGCTGACTACTGTATCTTTGCCCTCCTCCCTACCCTCAACTCTCCATCCTGGAATGCTAGCTAAACTTGCATACTGAGTTTAATATTCTCTCTTACCTTTCTTATCAAATTGCTAGATACAGTTCTGTTCAGTTTATGTTTATTTGTTTAGTTTATTATTGCATAAAAGGAATCTCAGCTTCACTTTTTAATCTCTTATTTATATAACAGATATGTTCACCTTCAAATTTGTAAACATTTAAGAGAAGATTTCTTATTAGGAATATAAGAATTTTACTTCGCATGCAATTTTCAAGACAAAAGGAATAAAAAACGTTGCATCAATGGCTTCCATGTGTCATCCTGATAGAGGGCAACCAAGATTAGAAAAGTTGACACCGCATTTCTGAACACAAACCCTGTTTAATTTAGAAATTAGATTGTAACCCAATTTTAGTACCTTATTGCTATAAACTCTATATTTTCAATATGACTTTATATGATGTAATTAACTGCCCTGTCCTAGCCCAGAATCTCGTTGACACATTCAGTAAACACAAAAATACCTATTGTTTATTTGTTGAATCACACATTAATTCCTTCATTTGTTGAACAAATACCTGTCGCTACTGTTACAGACAATCAATCACTCATAAGCGTAAGATACACGATGTTAAGTCAGACCTGACACCTGCATTTGTGGAGTTTACCACTTTAGTGGAAGAAAATACAATAAAGCAAAAAACCAAAACTGTGTAATTATAAGTGGAATATGTTCCTATGAAGGAAAATATAGCACTATGAGAAAAAATAATAAAGGAGATGACGTACTTCGAGGGCGCAGTGGTAGGATTTTGTGTTTACAGAGGGCAAGTTGATGTAGCATCACATAATTCTGTATGCAAAACAGAAAAATTAGAACAAAATGTAGTTGAAAGCTTTCTAAGTTTCTTTCACTTTTAATTTTTGAAACACTTAAAAAATTTTTCATTAAAATAGTTTATAAAATATATATTTCTGCATTCCTATGAAAAATAAAATATCAAAAAATGAAATAAATATGTCAAAGTATCTACTTTTATGCAGGTAAATAGTGCTTTGAAGAAGCCTTTAGTACTCTATCTTTTGACACGGAAATCATAAAAGGAGTTTATCTTGAAATCCAGTAGGATAATGACAAGTTAGTAGTTATGTCCTCACATCTTGTTGCTTTTTTTTTTTAAAGATTGCCACCTGGGCTAACAACTGTTGCCAATCTTTTATTTTTTTTTTCCTGCTTTATTTCCCAACCGCCCCCTGTACACAGTGTATATGTTAGTTGCAGGTCCTTCTGGTTGTGGGATGTGGGACACCGCCTCAACGTGGCCTGACAAGCGGTGCCATGTCCGCGCCCAGGATCCGAACCCTGGGCTGCCACAGCTGAGCGCGCGAACTTAACCACTCAGCCGCAGAGCCAGCCCCTGCTGCTCTTTGGATTCCTGAATCTGAACTATTTCTCCAAGAGGTCACAGATAGGTCCATCTTAACTTAGATATTATGGAGGTATGAGTTTAATTAGTTCTTCTTAAGAGTCAGTTACACCATTCATTGCATGACTGGGCAATTAAGTAATCCTATTAAGACAGAAAGACCATGCCTAAAATTGGCTGGGTAGGATCATAAGACATAATTTTAGGAAAGTGAGATAGATTCTCATGAGCATTCTGCCTAAGGAATACATTTAAAAAAAATGTCATGCAAAAAGAATATGAGTGCATAATTGATTAACTTGTGTATGGTTCCTCATAAAACATTCACAAATAAACCAAATAATGGTAAATTAAAATGTGTCAAAATAAATTTTTTGGATAAACAGTTTTAGTTTAATTTAATGCTTGCTTATTTTTCTAGACTTCCATCCAGTCTTTATAGTTTTTCTGGTATAAATTTATGTGCAGTTGGAAAGCATTGGTTGTATATAGACGGTGTAGCTGACATGTCTGGGTTTAAATCATGCCCCAGGCACTATCCAGTATGGTATAAGTGAGGTAAAGACTCAGAACCTTGATTTTCTTGTATAAAAAATAGGCAGAGAAACCTCAACGTCATATTGTTGTGCTGTTTAAATGATGTAATTTAAATGGATAACTTATAAATAGACAGCACAGTGCCTGACACAGAACAGGCACTCAACTATTTGTGCCTACTTCCTAATCCCCACAGCCCTCCCTTGCCTACTCCCCTAAATTGTGAAAGCAGCTTTGTTAAAAAACAGTTTTCCACCACACAGTTTCTCTTGGAGAAAGATAGAGGAATTGACATTTTCCTATCTAGTAACTTTGATCTCTGTATCTTCTTGAGTTTCTAGAGTTAGAAATTATCAGGTATGTGGTTAATTTGACGTCATGTCTCCATTGATGATTTTTTTATCCATTCGTTGCCCTCTATCATTTTGGCACATAGGTTCATGTCTTTAATTTCTGTGTGGGGTGTGTGTCTGTATTTTTATTTATTTGCTGTACTTTTTGCCCGTTGAGTAGATGGGAGAAAGGGGCAAGAAATCATAAGTAAAACTTTTACTCCAAAATAATGTCCTAACTTTTCTTTGAAGGAATATAACAATCTAATTATTTAAACTTGGAACCTATTAAACTATTTTTTTTCCTCTCTCTTCTGTAAGAATCTCAAAATGAAATGACTGTCAGCAGGATGAGGCACATGCCAGTATATACTGCCAGCTTGAGAGAGTTTTTATCCCAGGACTTTTTTTAGAATTGTCTATATGCCAATCCTGAGAAAAGTCTCAGTTACTTGCAGAGTTTTTCTTTGTATAGAAGTGAATTCAGTTCAGATATTTTGACTTGACTACTACAAGTGCATAAGTCAAAATTTTTTATAACTTGGACTAAGTGGCCCATCTTTTCAAATAATTCTATGTGTCTCATGACTTATTACATATATCAGGCTGAAAAAGGATACTATAGTAACTACAATAATTAACATCTAAAATTAAAAACAAGTACACGGCACTCAGATTTAGCAGATTTTGTGTGTGTGAGTGCATGTGTTCCTTATTACACAAATTACATACTTCATCATCCTAATAATTTGTTCTCAAGGAAAAAGTGCCTAAGTGGAAAGAATATAGTTAAGTTACGTGGAGGAATCTTGCATTTTCTGTTATCTTAGTCACTGTGCATTAAAAAACAAGCTTATTTTTAGCCTCTCTAAGTAAGTTATTAGAGTTAACATGAGCAAGATGGCAGAGATTTTAAGGAGTCACTTGAGTAAGGGGCCCATTTCTAAGAGTGATTGGAGGCGGATATTAATGAAAACAATATTTAGGATGCTATAATTGCCTTAAAGTAATACTGACTTGAAGTATCTCCAGCACCTAGAAGCATTTCTGGCACGCAGAAAATGCTCAATTAGAATGCGTTGGACAACTTAAAAAGTTTTTAAAAACCAAAAGATAGCCAGAATATTGAAGAAATAACTTCAAACAGAAATTGCATGTGATTTTTCCAAATTTGCAAGAAATACACAGCACTGTTTTTTTATTTTTAAATAGTAGTGAGCAGAGTGATGCATACACTTGTGATCAGAGAGGCAGACAATTAGGACAATAGATACTGGGACCAAGATTCTTATTCTGTTTCTGTTTCATGTGTTGCAACAATAACATCTTTCAGCCAAACTCTTTGATGGTTTGACTGTCAACACTGGATTTTATTATTGTGTCCATGGGTTTCACAGATAAGTCTGTATTTTTTAGATTATCCTCTTCCTCTTTTTTAATTTTTGATCATTCCTACCTTCATTGTATCGAAGCAATTGTAAATCCCTCCTTTTATAACAAACAAAATAAAGATCTTCTCTGTTTTCCCTCCCTCTTAATAACAGAAGTTGACAATATGTTAATAATCATAATAGCAACTGGGATTTTTTAATGCATTTAACGCCTCTGTTCATGAACTGTGCTATTATTATACTCATATTGTGTTATAAATTTTCACAATAAACTTTGAAATTACATCTATTATTAACATTTTACAACTGAAAAGACTAAGGCTCGGAGAGAGATAAAGTAACTTTCTGAAGGACAAACAGTGAGTAAATGGGGGGATCTAAACCCGCCTCAGCTCTGTCTTTGAGTTCTTTCCTGTGTTTGGGACCCAGTTTGTCTCTCCTGCCTTTTCTTCGCTTTCTTACCACCCATTAAAACACCTCCATCTGTTTTTCTTCCTTGGATCCCTCCATCCTTACAGCATTCCATGGAAACTGGCCTCCCCAAGGTCTTCAGTGGTGTCAGTATTGTTAAAGGATGACATTCGTCAGTGTACATTTTACTTGCATTCTTGAATCTTTGGACTCTTGATCCCACCCCTCATCTAGAAATACTCTTTTGTTCATCTCCTGAACACCTACAGTCTCCTAGCTTTTGTTTGCCATGTCTGACCATGCTTTCTCATGCTGATCCTCTTCCTATTTCTGCCTTTCTATGCTGAATCTTCATTAGGGCTAATTTATACTCTCCTTAAGAAAATTCCCATGACTTCAACCAGCAGAAAGTCAAGCATAATTGTCAAATCCATTCCTCTGTGCTGGTCATCTCCTCTCGGAGTCAGACTCTCACTGCTCCTTCTTCACAGGAACTTATTCCCTGTTCTTTGCCACATTTTTGTGAAGGAGCTATTCATCCTTCAAGTTGAAGTGCAGAAGCTTTCTCAGGAAGGTCTTGGAGGCCTCCTAGGTTCTGTTAAGTTTCCTTGCTAGTCATTCTCCAAGTGGCTTGTATTTTCTTTCTCACTTAAGATTCCACCTTCAAAAGACATATTCACTAAAATATACAATTTGCAAGAATAAGAACAAGGTTCATCTTGTTCCCTAAATTATTCTTGAAGCTTAGGAATATACTTGACACATAATAAATGCTGAGAAGCGTTTGTTGAATTCAACAAAAACCTGCAACTCATTTTTATTTTTTGGTTGTGTGAGGTGTAGATACCCAGCATTTTCAAGACAAGGTTTTGCTTCCCTATGTTTTCAATGATGTAGAAGACGTGCCAATGGAGTTACATATCTAGATAAAATGAAGCATTCCAAAGAGCATATATGGTTTATTGGAATCATTTGTGGGGGAAGGAAAGACAATTTTCTAAAGGATGTTTCTTCTAAATTCTGTCTTAAAGCTGTTTGCAAGAAGAAAATTGAGTTTATATTACATTAGAAGATGGTATAAAGTCTTTATTAAATTCACTGTGCAATCTTTAATCAAATAAGTAAATGCATTATTTATTTCCAAGGTTAGAGCACATATTCTCTTCATCTGGAATGCCAATTCTGGAGGAAAACATGTCTAATAATATATGAAACTGAGGGCCAATTTTACTTTCATCATTCTTATGGCATCTAAAGAACTAAAGCCTGTCTTATATATTGTTGCATATTGTCAGTAAATATTCTTTTTAGAAATTACAGCTATTCTTATGGATATAAAATTAACCTTAGTAAATTTATTTTTGAACCTTATTGCATGCTAATGAAAAGTCTTTGTTGGAAACATTTTTAAACCCTTTACTTTATTCTCCAAGCAACTTTGACCATAAATTAAAACTGTTAATGGAGAATATTTAAAATGTCTGCTTGAGATGAAAAGGTTTCATTCTTTTGGTCAAAGTTGTGTATCCCTGTATTTCTAATGCTAAGACATGAAAAATTAGATGTGGTTTTGTCCTCTAAATAATTGAGTACAATATACATCCTTAGATTTGGGAGGTTTAGAGGAAAAGAGCTGCTGGTCAGATTATGTTGATTGGACCATGAGCTTAAATTTAAAAAAGAAAAAAATTATGTTGCACAACAAAATATAATGAGCTGTCATCTCAATCAAAGACCTTTGAACACCATCATAAAATGTCAACATATTTCTTTTTAGTAATATTTGAGTGAGAAAAGCTATCACAATCTTGGAGTGAAATAAGAGCTTAAAGCAGAATAATAACTGAAAAAACTTAGTGTCGAATCCTACTTCAGTCGCTGGTGCAAATCTTACACAAACAATCTCTTTTCTTGTTTCTTCATCTGTAGAGAATGAATAAGTGAACTTATACTTTGTCAACCTTTTTTGTGAGGAAGCTGCATAACTGAAATTTCGTGGCAGCATATAATTTTTTAACAAGCTAGATTAATGAAAGTTCATTAAAAATTATCTCTTTGTTTTGAAATAAAAATTCCAACTAATTCCATAAATCTATCTTGCCCAACTTTGGGGAATTTCAGCTGATATTGCCAAATCATGGAGAAATGCAGCATCATACACTAAAATATTTATTTTTTCTTGTAAGCTTTCAGAGATTATTAAGCTTTAAGGATGAGGCATTCACAAGAAGTTTATTACACATTAGGAAAGAAATTCTTCAGCCTCTTACATTAATTAGAAAACACTATATAATTGAAAAATTCCACTTGTCCAGAGTATGTCATAGAAGAAATCATCCTGAAATACATATTTCTGTTATTTCTCTACTGCTTATGTTTTAAAAATGGCTTATTGTGGAGAAAATGAAAGAAAAAATTCTGTTCTGTCCATAGAAAAATGTTATTTCTGGCTCAATTTTAGATGAATCGCCTTCTTCATAGAAATGGAAGACGGTGCTAAGTCAGCTATATATTATTTTTTCCCAGTCCCCTATGGGTCCAATAAATGCCTATTGAATAAATGCTTATCAAAAGGCTATTTTCAGTGAGATACTTTAAAAGCAAAAATTAAGACACACTTAGGCATTTATAAGAGAGTTATGAAATATGCATAGAAATGATCAATAAAAAGCAAAATGTGCTAAGTACCACAAAAGTGGTATACCATATTGTTATGGGAGCCCAAAGTTAAGAAAGTAGTCTGAGATGAGTATGGAGTCCTGGAAATATCTTTTGGCCCTTGACCAGAACTTTGTTTTATTGGAGGAAACAATAAGGTAGTGGTGCTGGGGCGGAAACACTTGACATCATATTGAGGGAAAAGTGCAGGAAAAAAAAACCCACCAAATGCCAGACGATGGAAGTCCTTTTGAAAAGAAAACAAGTTGTATTTGTTCTACCAGTTTGATTGTTACTCTCTTATAAGCAAATTCTAAAGAAATGAAACACCATGTGATGATATTAGAGATTACGTAGACAGAAAGTTACATTTTAGAGACTCTTAAAGCCTATCATAATTTTTCTGGAATTAAATCTTGTAGACTGTGGTACTCATAGTGTGGTCCCTGGGCCAACAGCATCAGTGTCACATTAAGACAAAAATTCTTGGACCCCTCTCCAGATCTATCAAATCAGAAACTCAGGAGATGGATCCCAGCAATCTCTTTTGTAATCAGTCCTCCAGGTAACTCCACTGCACAGTTGAGTTGGAAGATCACTGATGTAGACACACAACCCAAGTCTCTCTAAGGCAGTTGGCACTAATCATGGGAGCCCATTAAGTGTGACTTCTACAGGACTGTCCTTGTGCATCCTGTCTAAAATTCCAGTGACAGATGAAAGGATGATAAAAGATATGGATGTGTATATAAAACAAGATCCATGGAATAATCTATTTCCAAGTCTTCTGATGAGAAGACACCACTCAATATTCAAAAAACATGTTTTATTGATTTGAGAAAGCCCACTATATGCCAGACACTATTCCAAGTACTTTACATATAGTATATTGTTGAACACGCCTAAATTTCTAAAATCAAGAAAAAATTGTTTTAAATCTGCTTGATACCATCATATATACATATAAAAACTGTAAAATAAAAAAGCAAGATGCAAAATTATACATAGAATAAATTGCAAACTTTGTTAAAATAAATACATTAACAGAAAAAAAGACTAAAAGTTAATTTAGCAAAATGATACGTAAAGCTGATCATCTCCCACTGGTGGATTTATGGGCAGTTGTATAATAGTGGTAATAATAAATAATGTTATGATTTGAGTGTAGCTTATTAGAGTGTTTAACCGATAGTCTTCTGAGCATGCCTACCTGGTGTAAACCTTGCCCATTTCTAACTGGGTGAACTTGAACAAGTATTTGAGCCTCTCAGAACCTTAGTTTCTTCATCTGTAAAATGGTAATAAAATATTGCTTGCCTGGAATGAGGACTAAATGAGACAACTTATTTATAGGGGCTGAATGGGTGATTTGTCTTATAATTACTCAATAAATGTTATATCCAATAAAATTGTTTTACTATCATAAAAAGATAAAATCTGTTATCGTAAAAATATAAAAACCTGTTAAGATTTGTAATCATGAAAATCTTTGAGTCTAAAAATGTTTACAATATAATGATAAATTCTCTAATAAAAAAAGAAGCAATAATATACAATTTAGGTAGTATTCTATGTCCAGTATATGAGTAACAACATAAGGCTGCACCTAAAAAGAACCATATAGGTATCCAATTCAATCAGAGCTTGAGTAGTTCAGAGGAAGGTTAATTTGCCTTCCATTATGAATAGGGGATGTTTTATGGAGGCAAGTTCAGGGGCATTTCTTTGATATATCTTGAGCCCTATGACAGTTTTCAGTGAGATTGAGAGCAAAGATATTTAAATGCTGAGATTTGGTCCAGGCAAAGCATGAAAACATAGGAAGTTATTCAAACAGTGATGTGTAGAGCTGTGCCATTTGTGATGGCAGACATGTCTGTGTTTGCCAGTTCTAGTTGATGAGTCTAGAAAAGTTGATCTTGGCCAGAATATCAAGTGATTTGGTGATCGAGGCTAGGGAATCTGGAACCAAAGTGTAGAAATAGAATTGGGCTTCTAGGAATACTAATATGGCAATTGGGTGTGTAATGAGCAACAAGAAAGAGGGAGTGGACTACACAGGCCTAGGAGTTCAGGAACTAAAAAGGAGAGGAAGAGTGATGGAAAGAGTCAGAGAGAGAGACATGAGAACTTGGTAAAAAAAAAAAATAGATATAGAATCTATTACCTGAATATAAGTGGAAGGCAAAAGTAGTAATCAAAATGATGTCTGAGAAAATGGTAGAAAATTTAAAAAGCAGAAGAGTAGGAAATTAGTAAGAACCAACTCTATAGAGTGAATGTTAAGTTTGATTTTAGATGAGTCTGAAATGATAGCAGGACATGGAAATGAAAGTAGCTATGCAGCAGAAGGAAACGCTGATACAGTTTTAGATAGAGTGGTATCTGAGTCATCACATAGAAATAATATGCAAGATCTCAGAGGTAGAAGAAAAGATGAAAACTAAAGGCAGAAGATTAAACTGAAATGCCCAGGTTTAGATAAAGAAGTGGTCAAAAGAACCCAATAAAGATAGTGGGAGTAGGCTGATGAATAGTTAAAGTAGCAGGGTGGGCAGGGGAGAAAAATCCTGGTGATATGGTAGTATACCATGAGACAAGTGTAGAAGAAAAGGGAAATTTTTTAAAGGAGGAAATGAGAAAAGAGCAATGTATGATGAAGAGTATCAAATACTGGAGAGAACTCATAGTTTGCTAAAACTGAAAGGCGATCAGGGTTAGCCATTGTGAACTCATTATTATTGTAAAATATAGAGTAATCGGTGAATGCAAGATACCCAAGATGAGAGAAGGAGTGCATAAAATGCTTAAATACAGAGATAAGTTCATGCATTCAGTAAATGCAGAATGTAGTGGGAGAAAAATGCATAAAAGTGCATGGAAGAAAGAGATAATTGATTCATATAAATATTATTTTTGGTTCAGAGGCAATCAATTAAAAAGGAAAATCGTGTTTATTGTTGTAAATATTATCAACATAATAAGAGGAAAGATTACATATCCAGTATTTTGAATGGTAGGTGCATTTGAAGAATTGAGAGTAGCTATACTTTGAAGTAGCTATAGTAGGAGTATTACTGGGGGTTAAAATCCATTAATAAAAACTCACTAAAAATTAGCCAAGGTACTGCTGGCATCAACAGACACTTTACTTTTCAAATTCTATGGGTTGTCCCAGTAATTCTATGTACTAATTCATATAAATTTGGTAAAATAATGTTTTTAACTTTACTGTGGTAGCAATTATTCTGTATGTTATGTATTTGTAATATTTTCAATTCTTTGAGTTTAATTTCACAAATGACTTCTTGCAAACTTTAGTATGTTTTGCATTTCCATATTGTACAGTAGAAATTGTTTTTGAAAGCTAACATATTGTAGGTAATTTGCTTTCAGAAAATTTTAGTCTTATTTCACATAATATCTATCCAATAGCAATAGGAAAGGGTTTATTGATCTCATGTAAAATATACACAGATGTGTTTTTATATAGATGGAAATCTGATAAGTTGATAATAGCTTTATTTATCTTTGTGGTGCTTTAGCGTATTTCTTGACTATGTCCTCAAAATGTAAAGAATAACAAGTGAAATGAGTCTATGGTAAACTTTTTCCCAATAGCTGAAAACATTAAGTTATTTTTAAGAGTCTTAGTGTATGCTTTACATTTGGAAAAAATACAATCATACGTGACAACAATGAGAGAACCTTCTGAGAAATGCATCGTTAGGTAATTTTGTCGCTGTGTGAACATCATAGAATGTACTTACACAAACTCAGATGCTATAGACTACTACACACCTATGTTATATGGTACTAACCTTATGGGACCACCGTGGTACATGCAGTCTGTCCTTGATCAAAATGTCATTATGTGGTGCCTGATTGTACATACTTTTGGTTTAGAATTGGCCAGATACAAAATATTTGGCAGATATCCAAAGGAACATTACCATCTATCTTAGTCTTTTCATGCTGGTATAACAGAATACCACAGACTCAGTAGCTTATAAACAACAGACATTTATTGCTCACAGTTGTAGAGGCTAGAAGTCCAAGATCATGGTACTGGCATGGTTGAGTAAGGGCCCCCTTTTGGGTCACAGGCTTCTCATTGTATCCTTACACGGTGGAAAGGGCTAAGGAGTTCCCTGGAGAATTTTATAAGGGCACTGATCTCAGTCCAGTGGGCTCCACCCTCATGATTGAAGTACTTCCCAAAGACTACACTTACTTTACATACCTTCACCTCTGGGAGATAGGATTCCAACAAATGAATTTTAGGGGACACATTTAGACCATAGTATTGTCATAGATTATTTGGCTTTCTATTTGGGTACTAAATGAATGTTGGCAAATTGGGTAGTAAGATTAGACATAGATACAAATTTAACTAAAGACTACTTGTAACTTAATAGTTTGTTGACCTTTTCCGGATATTTTTTTAAGATCAAATACCTTATCAGATTATTTATATAAAAATGAATACATGAGTAACCTGTAAATGTTAAGATTTTTGCATATTTGAAGAGCAATTTCATGTATTCTTTATTTATAACTACTAATAAATTTCAGAATTCCCTGTTTAGATTATTTTTAATAATTTTTATTAGTATTTCTCCATTTTTCAGACTTAAATCTTTTTTCCTTCATTATTCATCTGCTGCTACTTCTTCTTCTTCTTCTCCTCAAAGCCCCCTAGTACACATTTGTATATTCTAATTGTAGGTCCTTGTATTTCTGCTACCTTACTACTTATTAATGCTTATTTTCTTCACGTAATATGACTCTTAATATCAACAGCTACAACATTTAATTAATAATGTGGCTTAGAAAATTACTTATCTTCCTCAACAAAGAAAGGATGCAAACGTGGCTATCTGAGGTTAGTGTGTGAGGATTAAAGATTATATGTGAATCTGTGGTCAACAATTTATTAGCATGAAATAGCTAACCAGCAAAATTCTTTCTGACTATAATTGGAAGAGATAATTATTAATGTAAGACAGGAAGTAGTATTAATCTCACTTCTATATGACAGGGAGGTGCTTTTTTCTTAAGCACAAGCTGGAGGCTGTGCTAAAGACTACCTAGAGAACTACAGGCCATAAAATGCTAAATGCTGCTATGCAGTTCCGAAAATCACTACTGAATAGTAACTGAATGTATGTCATGCAGAAGCACCATTGCCAAGGTAACAGGGATTTTTAGCTGTTGCTTGTGAGTCTTGATTGGAGAACTGAAGATAATCTCAAAATCTATACAAAAGAAGAACAGGAGAAACACAAACTGTAAAAGTTAAATGATTTTTATAAAGCCAATTCTATACTTAAAATGTACACGTTGATATGCATATGCTATGACCTAGCAACCCAACAGAAATGTGTACGTGTTCAAAATAAAAATGTCCTGGAATGTTTGTGAAAGCAATGTTCATAATAGCCACACGTTGGAAACCAGCCAAATTCCCAGCAAAAGTAAGATAGATAAATTAATCATTGCATGTTCATATTCATATTCAGAGCAATAAGAATGAACTATAACTATAGACGTAGCAATATGAATGACTCTCACTAATAGTGTTGAGTAAGAGAAGTCAGGCACAAAAAGTACACCCTGTATAATTCCATTTATATAAGGCAGAAAAGTAAGAGGTCCTATGTGACTGGAAGTGGCAAAAGGAGAGCTTCTGGGGCACTAGTAATATTTCATTCCTTGATTTGACTGTTAACTGTATGTTCAATTTGTGAAATTCATTCAACTGTGTATCTCTATGTTCACGTTTTTGCAAATATATTCACATTAATAAAAATTTTAAAAATCAAATTTTAATTGTTACAAAAGAAGAATGAGAATTATCAGTAATTCATAGTGAAAACTCACATCTAAGGAAGTTTCTGTTGTGATGGAGAGCATTGTAAGACATAGACAATGTAATGTACAGAGAGAAATTAGAAATGATGAAGACTTGGGAAGAACAAAAAAGACAGAAAATCCACACATGACCAGCATGAAAAAACACCTCTTAGGCACACATCTGTGGAAAGCATTCTCCACACCATAGAACTGAGTAATGGAAGACTTATTAACTGTATGATGCATTTTATTTTTAGTTGGTTGCATCTGAAGTTATATTACCTGTTAAGAAAATTGCTTAAAGTTCTCATCCCATGGTTTAGTCTAGGTATTTTCAATTATCCCTGCTTTCTTTACAGAACGTTGCATTAAATAACTCTTTCACATACTGTTAAAGAATTGCTGATAATTTTCATGCCTAGAATTGTACGGTATGATAAATAGCAACTATTTCAAAAAAACATGCTAATAAACAACAGATCAAAAGGTTAATGAAGCTAATTTTTGCCTGACATCACTCTGTCTTACAATAGTGCCTGGAAACATAATAGACACTTAGGTTCTGACATGGCCAGGCTACAGATCAGGAGAGAGATCCAAACATATACTAAACAGATAGCTAAGGAATGAAATTGAAAGAAATATATATTTACAGTTTGTGCTTGTTAGAATTAATGACCTCAAATTACCCTTAGGGAGTATTTAATGAAAGGTTAAGTCATTACAAGTAGAAGTGTCGAGTTGCATATCTGTAGCTAGTTTTCAGTTGATTAGATGGAGAACCAAACTTTTTCTAACTCATAGAGTAGGAACTCCTCCCTTTTGAAAATGCTTAAAAACAGTTTTCTACCATTAGTAAGTCTCTCTCTATACCATATTTTATACCACTTAGAGCTGTTTTTTAGAGTCACTTAAAATTTAAAGAAGTAAATTTATCTAAAGAACTGAGTAGAGGTTTGCTAGTTGCACTTTAACTAGGATTGATAAATATGCATGATGAAGACATTTGACGTAATGAAGTTATCATGTTGATATATACCCTTCAGCATGTACGTCAAACTCTTTTCGAAGACCTAAAAAAGATAAAGAATGACAAAGATAGATCACATTATATATTATTTTCTGCTATTGATTATTTCCACTATTTCCTACTTATTATTGTTTTAGTAAGCAATGACACATTCTTGTATACAGCCAGAAAGATTCTGAAAGCTCTGAGTAAATTACTATGGTTACTTTAACATTTTCTCATTGAATTTGTCAGTTTGGAGGTGCTATCTTAATATCAACATTGTGGAAAGATGACTATAATGTAAAGCAATGATAAAAGCGAAGCATGTAACACAACACTGTATGACATAGGTTCCAACTTTTGAAAAATATTGATATATTACACATAGAAACAGTTTGTAAGGCTACCCACAAAATCAGCAGTAGTACTTTTAGCTAAGGCTAATGAGAAGAAATGACCAAAGAGGAAGCAAATATGTGATATTCAGATAATTTTTAAAGAGAAAGAATCTGATCAACTGGGTCAGGTCATTTGTTGAGGATAAATCCTGTAATATGCGGACTTAGAAGTGACACTGGAGTTAGCAGTATAGTAATCTTTGGTGACATTGACAAAAAGAAGTTTCAATGGAATGGGGGAAATTAAGGCAGACTGAAAATATGGGTTCAAGAGAACTAGAGCAAAGGAAACAGAAGTATGAACAGAGATAAAAATGTCAAGAAATGTTGTACAGACTGGAAGAGATGTGCGCCAGTAAGTGAGAGGAATAAAGGGATGAATGGACTTTTTTAAAAAGTGGAGGAATATATGTATAGGTATATCTCATATACGATTTATGTACATGATAATGGCTTTGCATGTTTAGTTGTATGCTAATTATTTTATCCACTGGAGAGACAGGAGAAATGCTGGAACAAATTCCTTGAACAGGCAAGAGGGAATAGGATCCATGTCCCGAGTCGAGACAGGTATAGACAACATATGTATGATGTTGAAATCCATGAGACTGGATAAGTTCATCCGGTAAGTGACTATAAATGAAAAAGAGTTCTGAGGAAAGGTTCCTGCACTCTCTAATCTAATGGAAGCATGTTGAATTTCTCTTCTGATATGTAATTTTTAGAGTTATTAACGAAGACTGAGGATATAATATGCGTGAAAATGCCTTGCCTTTTGGGTGTCCAAAATAAAGTGGGTGCTTCCTGTGGGTCTTTCCTCCCTTCAACTTTTATATCCACTTCATCTTATGAGCCCTAACATCCTAAAATTCAAACCATGACCATTAGCACATATATTTTACTTCTTCTCAATCCTTGAAAGCCATACATTACTTTGTGTTAAATTTCTAATTTCTTCTTAAGTGAAAATTTGGTAGAGATTGATGTTGAAGTCCTTTAATCCAATATTTGCAGTGTGTATCGTTTAATCCAATCTCCAGTGGCATAGTTTCATTTCTCACATTGTTTTTCGAGAAATTCTACTTCCTAAAATATTCATGGGAACCTGAGAGAAGGCTATAAACATTAAATTAAATTAATAAGAAAAATGAAAATTAAAAACAATAAGTGGCAAATTTTTAAAGTTTCATAAGCTTGTCTAACACTTGCAGTAGATAGTTCTACGTTACCAGATGAAAAGTCATATCAATTGAAATCTTCTCTTTCCAAATTTCCAAAAGACAGAGAGCAAAGCCCTTTGTTATCTCATGGACAAAAGATTCTATAAAGAAAGTGCTTACATTTATCTTGTGACATGAAATCTCAGGATCCTAAAATGTGTAAACTTTGAGGGTCTGTGGAACATGAGCCACCCCGTCTCAGTTCTGCTTCTGGAACAAAGTCTCTCCTTGAAAACAGAAAATACTTAAATACGTTTACAGTCTTCAAATCCACCGGTTGTTGTTAATTCCATTAACCTTCTTTAAATCTTCGATGAGAATTTTTGAATTCGATTTTCAGTAGGAGCCAAATCTATATGACTTTGAAGAATTTTTGTGCTTAGTATGCATTGTCATACTTACTTTTGAACTTATAAAGACTGTGATGCAACAAATAAAAGTGGATGAAAAAAAGTTTAATCTCAAATCTTCCTCGTATTTATTTTTGAGGATATTCCAAGCATCAGTCCCTACGGCTGTGGAAGAAGTCGTGGTTTATTTTCACTTGAAATATGGTGAGTTTCTCTATTCAAAGCTGTGCAAAGTTGGACCACGTCTAACTACAGATATAGAGTATATATAGCATATTTACAATAAACTGGAAGGCTCAAAGCATTGCTATTCACTTAAACCCAAATTGGCTCTGCTGGAAAACACATATTTCTGACTTAAAAAAAAAGGAAAAAGTCCAGTGCTGCATAGGTATTTATATTCTTTCTCCTTGATTTCCTGCTAGTTAACTGCTCCTCTTCCACTTCTCTCACTATTCTAAGAAAGGTAAGCTCTACAATGTAAGGACAAACATTACTAAAGAGATAGAAAATTACAAACCAGTATTATAGGATATTCACTGATATGAAATATATTAAACTAATATTCATATTTTCATTTATATACAGTTTTTGCAACAATGTTCACCATATGAAGTATTTGAATAAAATATTACTTTGTGCAGTAGAAGTAAGATGGTTAATATTTTTGAATAGATAACATTAAAGTAGCTCAAATATTAGCCAGACCTTTCAATTTGAATATCAGAAATTACTGAACAGATTATATCTGCTATACTGCAGCATTATGTTCAGTAGAATGTAAGATCATTGAAGGCAAGGGCCTTCGCATGTTTTTCAGCAACGTTTCAAAGAGATTCAACATCTCATAGTGGTGAAGAACCTGGACAAAGAGATCACACAGTTGGAATGAATTATTTAACTCTTCTTCTGAATTTCCCCATTTGTAAAAAGGGAGTATTTATATGCTCTATCCTATATCTGCCTCATAGGATTGTTGTGAAGATTAAAATATGATGCACATAAATCTTAAAAGACAGTGTTAGTTCCATAGTGTGTATTCAACAAATGTTATTTTTATTGTTCTTCACAAATAATAATTCATCAGACTCTGGGTATTGAATGTCTACCATGTGTAAGAGGCTTGGGCTACACTGTGTAAATGATTTCTTTTGATTATTAAATATTAATATTAAATTCTATAACAAACTATCATAAAAAATAAGTTTATATTTTAATACTGTTTTGCATGATAAATCACTGGCATGATTGTCTTCTTTCTAGGATGATTGCAAAAGTTTGATCACACTTTTGACACTTAACTGCAGAGTCGTCTGCTAGTCACCTTTCAGCTTTGCCAGCAAATCCAATCAGCTTAAGAGCATTTTAATGTACCTATGTAGGTCCTCAGAATTTAAGATTAGGAGAAAAAGGCAGGTCTCGTGACCTTCATAAGTAGTACTCAATGGTTACTCTGGAAATGATAAAAGTAGTTTAATTTAAGCTGCTATTTGATTGAAATGTTTTCCAGCTTAAAATCAGGTACTCAACTAGCGCCTAAGATGTGAGGAAGATTATATGCCGTGCATTTCTAATGCAATAGAAATGCGGTCGAGTCAAGCAAAATCATTTTGTCATCAGTAATCAAGAAGAGGTTGCCCTGGATGTTTTAGGTTCCAATTTTTAATTTAACAAGAAAGCTTAAGTGTACAGTAGTGTAGGGTATACACGACTCAGCTCTTTTTACTTAGAAAAAAAGTGCAATATTTTATTTTACTCTGACCTTGAGTCAAAGCTTTAGAAATATATGAAGAATCTGATTCTGAGTGGATTGGGGGTGAGATAAAATGAAAAAGCGGGAAGAGCTGCTTTTAACATGACCAGATGGTAATTTTTACTAGTTGGCAGTGCATTAAAAAGCACATTTTCTGAAAGGAAAGTATACATTATAGACTGGCACAACCAAATGTGTAAAAGCATCCCCAAAATAGACAAAAATATTCTTTAGCTTTGAAGTAAAGTTATGATAAACTTGTATAAGTGAAGACTAACTGTACAATCAGGGGTCCTAAAGGAATTAGAACTGAGTTGACAATATCTAATCTCTGACATTATATCCTCTGAAACTTGAATTGTGTTCCTCCTGTGCTGGTTCCAGGATAAACCATGCATAACAATTTAACATTAATTGCTCATTGCCCTACTGAAACTCCAGTCTCACTAATGTACACCCTAGATTTCTCAACTAAATTTTTCAAATCAACTAAATTCTAATCATCACAGGTGTAGACATCTTGAAGTTTGCTGAATTATTTATTGACTAGCTTGTTTCCATTTTTTATGCTCACCAATAGAGTTGCAATGGCATTACTTGAAAACTATTAAAATTCACTTGCCTAAAGTCTAGAAAACACAAATATTTAATTACTTACTAACTATTACCCTGTCGTTAGTTTCCTTTGTCTTGTTTTTGGCATGACTACTCTGATTAGACACAATAACCCTGCTTGATCCTTTAATCATTGATACGCTGGATGTGATGAACCCTTTCAAACACATTAGTAATCTTTAAACTTTTCTAGTAGTGGAGTACCTGAATATTTTTATAGGGAAATGATTGAACTACCTTTTCAACACACCACACTGCAAGTTAAATTAGAACACTTCACATTTTGGTGAAGGTTAATGCAAAATATTATAGAATTGAATAAGTACAGGGTGTTCTTCCAAGGTGTGTGATCAAAGCAGAACTGAGTGCATTGTTGAGCTGCCATATATGCACTATTCAAAAACTCATTGCTTGAAAGGAGTTATCAAACCAATTATTGAGTTGATTTCTCTTTCACTCTAGTTTTTTAAATAATCAATATGATAAAAGTGGTTATTTCTTTCTTGTATTTTTTAATTGCAAGAAACTTAGAGTGATATTCTTTATTTTTTTCAGAAGCATGATTGGAAAATAACTATAGTACAGGCTAGGATCTCGAGACACACCAGTATTTAGCGTCAGACAGAAAAATCTGAAAGCGTTTGAATAATCAGTACTATGAGAGAAGCACAAGTATTTTAAAATAAATTTGTAGCATGCGCGTGGTCATTTTTTTATATGTAGTCGTTTACCCTGAAATGGAAACAACTCATTTTATTTAATATAACTCAATAGGGTAATAATAATAATTAAAAAGAGCTAATTTTTTCTAGTGTGCTGTGAGCTATAAACACTTTTGTACATGTGTACAACTGTATTGTACATGAATTTACACATTTAATTCTCTCAAGAAATTTATAAGGCAGAGTGAAGTTAACTGGCTAATTTGCACAGCTGGTTAGTGATAGAATACCTCGTGTTCCAACCTGGTCAATCTGGCTGCAGAGTCTAAGTCTGACCATTTTAACATATCGTCTTTCTAGGAAAACTAGAAGAATTTGGTTGTGTACAATGATTTAAGCTTAATTAGTAGCATATTTTATATATTGTATTGGTTTATTTTGCAAACATGATATTCTTGAAACATCAACATACTACTGGTTTATTTAAGGAAGCATCAATCCTATCAAAGATCTCTAATCCTCATTAGTATCTGCGTATTTCTTTGAAGATCTTTATTTTAATCATATAAAATACATATATACACATCATTTTTATCTTGATCCACATAAATAATATTTTTTGTATATAATATTCTTAAAATTATCATTCATCATATAATAAATCATGGACATCTTTCCCTACATATATATCTTGACAGTAAATTCTATGAAACTCTTGGCTCTGCCTGATAAACTTTCCTGCTAATTCTTTGATCATGCTTTTCTCCTACTTTGGGCTGGCCAAAGGGCTTGGTTCAGGCAATAATAAGTGGAGGCAAAGAGAATAACTTTGCAAAACTCTCTATATGTCATGTCTATTTAAAAAATTTTTTATTGTGGTAAAATATACATAACATAAAATTTACTATTTAACCATTTTTAAGCGTACAGTCCAGGAATATTAAGTGCACTCATATTATTGTGAAACCATCACCACTATCCATCTCTGGAAGGCTTTGCATCTTTCAAAACTGAAATTCTATACCTGTTAAACAATAACTGTCCGTTCTCCACTTCCTCCAGGCCCTGGCAACCACCACTCAACTTTCTGTTTCTGTGATTTTGACCACTCTGAATACCTTGTATAAGTGGAATCATATAGTATTTGGCTTTTTGTGTTTGACTTATTCCACTTAGCATAATGTCCTCAAGGTTTATCCCTGTTGTAGTATATGTCAGAACTCCTTTTGAAGGCTGGGCAATATTCTTTTATGTGTACGTCCCACATTTTGCTTAGAATCTGTCATCTGTCAATAGACATTTGTATCCCTTCCACATTTTAGCTATTGTGAATAAAGATGCTATTATTATTCACATGGGTGAATATGGGTACACAAATATCTCTCCAAGACTGCTTTCAATTCTTTTGGGTATATACTCAGAAATGGAATTGTTGGATCATATGGTAGTTCTATTTTTAATTTTTTGAGGAACCGCCATAATATTTTCCACAACAACTGTAACATTTTACATATCCAGTAACAGTGTGCAAGGGTTCCAATTTCTCCACATCCTTGCCAACACTGATTATTTTCTGTTTTTTTTGATAGTAACCATCTTTATGGGTGTGAGATGGTATCCCCTTGTAGTTTGATTTGCATTTCCCCAGTGATTAATGATGTTGAGCGTACGTTCACATGCTTATTGGCCATTTGTATATTTTCTTTGGAGAAATGTCTTTTCAAGTCCTTTGCCTATTTTTGAATCAGGTTGTTTGTTTTTTTGTTGTTGAATTTTAGCAGTTCTCCATTTATTCTGAATATTAATCTCTTGTCAGATATATTATTTGTAAATATATTCTCTCATTCTGTGGGCTGTCTGTTTTCTCTGGCAGTAGTATATTTTGATGCATAAATTTTAAAAAGTACAGTATGGTTTTATTGCACATTTCTCTTACGTACATGCCTCCAGGACCTATGTCTAGGAGTCTAGGAGACATACTGGAAGGTGATATGGATATCTTCAATTTGAAGAAAAAAAAGTTTTTGAACAAGTCCAGTTTGCTAATTTTTCTCTTCTTGCCTGTGCTTTTGATGCCCTAGCTATGAAATCATTGCCAAATCCAACTACACAAAGAATTTTCTCTATGTTTTCTTCTAACAGGTTTATAGTTTTAGGTCTTACATTTAGGTCTTGGATTCATTTTGAGTTAATTTTTGTATATGGTATTAGGGAATGGTCCAACTTCATTGCTTTGCATGTGGATATCCACTTTTCTGGGACCATCTGCTGAAAAGACTGTCCTTTCCTCATTGAATTGTCATGGTCTCCTTGTCAAAAATCATTTGACCATATATGCAAGGATTTATTTCTGGGCTCTGTATCCTATTCCACTGGTCCATATGTCTTTCTTTATGTCAGTATCACACTGCTTTAATTACTGGAGCTCTGTGGGAAGCTTCAACGTCAGAAAGTGTGAGTACTCCAGCTTTGTTCTTCTTTTTCAAGATCGTTTTGTCTGTTCAGGATCTCTTGAGATTCCGTATGAATTTTAGGATAGGTTCTTTTTTTCTGTAAAAAATGTCCTTGGGATGTCAATAGAGATTGAATTGAATCTGTAGATTGCTTTGGGTAGTATTAACATTGAACATGGAGTCTTTCTATTTATTTATGTCTTCTTTTTCTTTCATCAATGTTTTGCAATTTTCACTGCACAAATTTTCCATCTCCTTGGTTAGTTCCTAAATATTTTATTCTATCTGATGCTATTTTAAATGGAATTGTTTCGTAATTTCTTTTTCAGATTGTTCGTTTTTAGTGTATAGAAATGCAACTGATTTTTGTGTGTTGACTTTGTACCCTGCTACTTTGCCGAATTTGTTTATAAGTTCTAACAACTTTTATTGTGGAATTTTTAGGTCTTCCTGCATATAAGATCACATTATGTGAGAGCGGAGATCATTTTACTTCTTCCTTTCAAATTTGGATGCCTTCTATTTCTTTTTCTTGCATAATTGTTTTGGCTAGAATTTCCAGTACTATGTTGAGTAAAAGTGGTGAAAGCAGGCATTTTTTGTTCTGGATCTTAGGGAAAAGTCTTTCAGTCTTTCGGCATTGAGTATTATGTTCACTGTGGATGTTTCATATATGCTTTTATTATGTTAAGGTAATTTTGTTCTCTTCCTAGTTTATTGAGTGCTTTTATCATGAAAGGATGTTAAATTTTTTCAAATTCTTTTTCTTCACCGATTGAGGTGATTGTTTTTTCCTCTCATTCCGTCAGTGTGGCATATTACATTGATTTTTAGTATGTTGAGCTATCTTTGCATTCCAGGAATAAGTCCCACTTGGTCATTTTAATATGCCACTGAATTCAGTTTGCTAGTATTTTTTTGAGGATGAGAATGAGTTATAAAGCATCTCCTCCTCTTCATTTTTTTGGAAAAGCTTGATAAGGACTAGTGCTAGTTCTTCTTTAAATGTTTAGTAGAATTTACCAATGAAGCCATCAAATCCAGGACTTTTCATCATCAGGAGATTTTTTTTTTCCCCAAAGATTGGCACCTGAGCTAACAACTGTTGCCAGTCTTCTTTGGGTTTTTTTTCTGCTTTATCTCCCCAAACCCCCTGTACATAGTTGTATATCTTAGTTGCAAGTCCTTCTAGTTGTGGGATGTGGGATGTGGGACGCCGCCTCAACGTGGCCTGACTAGCGGTGCCATGTCCGAGCCCAGGATCCTAACTCTGGGCCGCCGCAGCCGAGCGCCCGAACTTAACCACTCAGCCACGGAGCCGGCCCCCGTATCAGGAGATTTTTGATTATGTATTCATTCTCCTTACTAGTTATAGCTCTATAAAGATTTTTTATTTCTTCATCATTTAGTCTTGGTTTTTCGTTTCTAGGAATTTGTCTGTTTCTTCTTGGTTCTCTAATTTGTTGGCATATAATTGTTCATAATGCTTTCTTATAATCCTTTTTATTTCTGTGGAATGCACAGTAATGTTCTTCTTACTTTGATGAATACCACCAGGCTGAAATATCACCATGGGGGGGTTGACATAGGAGTTTTATTTATGCTTTTAAACTACATCTCAAAATGAAATATACGTCTATTTTATTGTTCTTTGTTTTGTGTCTATGATTATTAAAAAGAGATTCCTGATGGCAGGTAGTGAATTCCTAGCACTAGTCCCTTAGTAAGCAAAGTCCCTTCCAACTTTCAAAATTCTGTAATTCTGAGTCAGAGTTCTCTCTTGCTCATTAACTTTACCACTTCACTTCCTGTGGAGTTTCTTGTCATTAAGCAGTGGTAGCAGGTAGAACAGGTGTGGCAATGTAGATTCCTATACTCTTGGCTTATTACACTTGTCCACATTGTTTCAATGAGAAGAAATGACAGACGGCCATCGTGTCCAAGAACACACAGGTTCCAGGTGGTCTGTTGATTTACCAGCTAATCCCTTCCTCATACCTTCTCACTCTTCTTCCCAAACTCAAACCCTTTGCCAAGACGACAATAGAGAAAGTCTATGTTTCTTTGTTCACCAGTGCTATTTACTTTATTTGAAAGTTGTTTTTTTTTTCGTTATAATGCCCTTAATACACAGGACAAGTTACATGAAACTGCATAGCCCTTTGCTTAAAGAATGTTGAGAATATCAAGACAGTGGTAGCAGAAAATTAAACCAAGGGCAGGATCTTTTTATTCATGGGGCCCTGTGTGACTGGACAGGTTGCATGTTCATGAAGATGACCCAATTAACAAGACGGATCCACACCAAGTTTAATCTAGAGTGTTATCAGAGCAGTTTTTGTCTGAGGTGAATATTTTGCTCCATTTATTTAAACTCCACCTTTGTGCCTTATTTCATTCTTGTAATTTCAAGAATGTCAGCACTCTGAAGCCCTTTCCAATATTTTTTAAAAGATCTTAGTGATTAAGACATGTCCTCATAAATCCACTAAGTTAGGACCTTCTATATCTTCAACATAATATGTAATATATTTTAAAACATTTGTAATCATTTGATCATAACTTTACCCATTCTCTAATATTACATACTATAAAAAAAATTCTTAGTATGTTACCTTTCCCACCTAAAGTACAGAATATTCTAATATGTATGGTCCGTCATTATACCACATGCTGCATGGTTCTTCCCAAGTTTCTGATTTCCTTTTATTATCAAGCCAATTCTTCATTCCTTTGTATCTCTATTTCTCGATCAGCACCCTCCCTTCAGGTCGCACTTAAAAAATTACATAAGTAAAGCTATTAAGTCAATTTATGATATAATTATGCCATCTCTTTGTTTGTCCACCATTTGCCATTATAACTTTGTTGCCCAAAGCTTTAGTGTAGAACATCATATAATTCAGCCTGATCAGTGTATTTGCTCTAAATGACATTATAAATATATATATCCATTACAACTAATTTTTAGCACTTGTTAATATTTCTGTTGCATGATTCCTTCAGTAATATCCTTGGTAAGTGTTGATACAGTTTGAACATATCAAATGTAAAATTAGCAATATCAGGTTGCCTGTTTCATTTATTAATTTCTTGTCTATCAAAAGTCAGCTTTAGACATCTATTCTTCTTGTGATAGTCTAGGAAATTCTTCAATATATAATTATAGTTTTAAATATGTCTCTGAAAAAAACTTTTAAAAATACCCCTTCTTTTTCCTCAGTGCCTAACCATGGCTGCATCCTTCACAATCTTTCCACTTCCTGTCTCTCACCATTCAATTTCGTCTGTATTCCGATTCAGAATGATAAAATTAAAGCACGACCATCCTTATGTGTCTTTCTGAATCAGTAACATAAGTACCTCCTGTGCCTTTATTTGAAACTGTGTGTTTTCCATTGGACTCCAACTTTTCCTTCATCCTGGTCTGAGGATGGGAAGTTTATTTCTGTCTTTCTCTACTTGTGTAAAGTGCCTATTTTATTTCTTATTGTTCTGCTAACTGAGACTTTCTTGCTCTTTATTAGTTATTCTCCCTATATAGTCTTCACTAATTATTTCAGCTATATTTTCTCTCACACATATTTAAACTTGTATCATCTTTGTAAGAGCTAACAGAATTTAGTATTTATTTTTTTTCTAATTTGTATGCATAGAGGAGGGTATGGGTGCTGCATAATGGTAGAAATTAACATTGTTTGAGAGACCTACTTTTACCTTCCAAATATGTTATTTCAAATATAATATAATTAAATATATAATACTTAGGATGTTTCCTTTCTTTTAAAAATCATCTTTGCCTTGTAGGCCATCTGCTCAGAAATATGTGTTGCTTATAAAAGCCACCATCTTGATTTCTTATACTCCAATTGGTATCAAATAAATGTACATTAAAAGTTAGGTAGCTACAAAATAGTTGTTAGTAGGATTCTTTTAAAACCTCAATGTATTAAAAACCTTGGTAGATCACAACTTCCTAAGGGGAGGAAAGAAAACCTGTATGAGTGATGGTGAGGTAATTTGCATTTGCTATAATAAAAATAAAATAAATATATTGCTTCATGGTAATAAATTTCAAATTCAATATAATATATTTATAAACAAGCTATGTAACATAACATGAAGTTGGAGGAATTATAGCTAATATTTTTCAGGAGATTAATATACACACATCTCATTAGGAAGTATTGGCTCTTTGTAGAAAATACCGTAGCATTTATAGTAAAGGTTAGAAGAGAAATCTAATTTAATGAATTTCCTGTAAATATAAAAGTTTTAAACTTTAACTGTCTGATTCTTGATAACTATAATCTAAATAATTCATTTACAGATCTTTCTCCCACTTTTGGTCAGATTCTTGCGAATTTATGGAATTATTTATGATCATTTCAGTTCAAATGGCATGAGACCTTGGAAACACAGGGTACTAGGGATCAGTATATAACAGATAAATGGCTTGAACAGGTGGTACTTAATGCTGTTACTCATATTGGTCACTTGGGAGAGTTCACAGTTACTGAAGTGAATACCAATTGCAATAGTGTTCACCTCAGTCACTGAAGAAACTAAGTCAAAAGACACCACCACTTAGAGGAATTCACAAACAATACAAATAATATCTTTAACTCAGTTTAGACCCCAGCCAGTCAGCAACATAACACGTCCAGCAGAAGTTAAAGTTTGAGGATAAAAAGACTAAGGCACAGCCTTTATCCATTAGATTGTTCTACTTTTGAGACAAGAGATCATCAAACATATTAACATAAAATAGAGGACAGAACCCTGGAGTGAAAAAACAGAGTTTGACTCTAATATTTACTGAGATTTTCAATAAGGCAAGGAATTTATTCTCTCTCGGCCTCAGCTTCTCCCGTTGTTAAATTGTTGGATATTTCATAAGTTTTCTTCAGACTCAGATTTTCATTGGGGTTGGCTTAGAACAGTTTCTATTTCAGCAGTTACTACATTTCTCTAGACTTCTATTAGGTCTTAGTTGTGAATGTCAACGTTCCATCAGATATTATACAGACACAAGGCTCCTAGGAGATGGTGGAGTATAGTGATCAATCAAACAGGTTCTGAAAGAGAATGGCCTGGGTGCAAATCCCACATCGTCTATTTTCTAACTATGTGATTTGGGCAAGAGAGTCACTCTCTGACCCTCATTCCTCACCTGGATTGTTTTGAAGGAAAAGGGAGTTAAGAAATAAGTATATGTATATAAGACAAATGGAGTTAAACAATATGTAAAAATATAAGTATCTGGCACATCCAGGATCCTCAAGAATATTTGCTCTTGTTGTTATTTTAAGGAACACAAGAACAATGAGATTGGATCAAGAGATCGTTGGGGGATTTGAGTCAATGGACATTTTCTTTTTTGAGGTTTGATTAAGAAAGCCAGATTTCTGAAAGAGGGGAAGACTTTGGACAATGCATGGAAAAAGTGGTAGAAAATAGGCTACAAATTCAGAAATCAGTTCTCAATTCATTGGTTAAGAGGCTGTGTGTCTCAGGGGTGGCCTCATACGTGTGTATGCTAAGGTTGGAACATAGGGAATGTGCCTGAGATTTACCTTAGTGATACTTGATACATCCAGAAATGGTCATAATATGTAAAAATGCAATTATCCCAGGCTTTTATGTTTCTCGTAAACTGAGGTTGATATTTCACTTCTTGGAAATGGATGAAAGCAGGTAAACATCATATTAAACATTTACTCCTTTTTTAGGACTGTATAAAGAAACGAACTAGTAAGAAGTCTTCATGTATTTGCCTATTTTATAGCAGCACTTTCAAATGAAGGATAGCTCTGCAATTTTTAAATAAACTTGTATAGAAAAGACAACAGCAATATTTTACTCCTAGGCTAATACTATTCACCTAAGACTGTACATAAACCTTTAAGAAAAGTGATTTGAGCTTGTGCTGTGTCGCCATACTTGAAAAGAGCAAGCATTGCACATGGAAATGTCATAAGTGATAAATGAGGACGTTGTAGATGAAAACATCATAGGAAATCATCTCCTGTGAAAAGTACCTTCCATCATTTTTGGGAAATTGAAGTAGTAGAAATAAGATTAATTCTTGGTAGTTTTGATTCAAAATGGTATATTGAAAGTGGCGTTCTTTTCGCTGACTACTTTCCGATTTAGATTCCTTAGGTAAACATCAAGATGGCAGTTAATTTCCTTTAATGAAAGACAGCTTATTGTGAAGACATTAGAAAATGGATTCTCAGAACAGTTGTTGTTCTAAGCTAAGATCTCTATAAGTCCAAGAGTTAATAATGAATTATTAAATGTTATAAAAGTGAAATATGCAGATATACTTATTTCTAAAAAATTAATCTTAAATGTTTGCACCACAAAAAAGAAATAGTACTTATGTGATGTGATGGATGTGTTAGCTGATGCTAGGGTGGTAATCATTTTGCAATATATAAATTTGTTAGATCAACATGTTGTACACTTTAATCTTACACAATGTTATATGTCAATTATATTTCAATAAAGCTGGAAAAAATAGAATCCAAGATTGATGGATATTTTCTCTTAGCACTTTGAAGAGATTTTATTGTCTCCTATAATTTTAAGATACTTTGAAAAATTTTATAAGTGAAAAATAAATTATTTACAAGTGCACAACTAAGAGATGGACAATGTTATGGGTTGAATTGTGTTCCCAAAAAAGGTGTTGAAGTCCGAACCCCCAGGTTCTGTGAATGTGACCTTGTTTGGAAATAGTCTTTGCAGATGGTCAAATTAAGATGAGATCAACACGGTAGGTCCTAACCCAACATGACTGTGTCCTTTCAGAAAGGGGAAATGTGGACACAGATACAGACATGCATAGAAGAAAGATGATGAAAAAAAAGACACAGGGAGAACACTCTCTCCAAGCCAAGGAGCACTCAAACCTACCAGAAGCTAGGGGAGAGGCATGGAACAAACTTTTCCTCACAGCTCTCAGAAGGAACCAACCCTTCAACACCTTGGTTTTGAATATCTTTCTTCGGAACTAGGAGGCTTTTCTGTTTTCAAGCCACCCACTTTGAGGTGATTTGTTATGGCAGCTCCAGGAAATTAAGACAGCGATGCAAATATTTTAATCAACAAAGATAAAAGCCAGGAAACACAAGGAACTCCAGCTCTACATGAAGTACCCGATCTTGTCTTTCTTGGAGTCTTTATGAGGCGCAGCAAGCATGAAGTAGCAGGTCTGTAGACCGCACATAGGCCCACCGTTTCCTCACTCTTTTCCTGTACTGGCCCTTCTCAGTCAGGAACCTGCGGGCACTCAGTGTTTACCGGGTAGCAATTTTATTTCTAGTCACTGTTGCTTGTGACACTTGACACTGTGCCCTTTCTTAATTACGACAGTCCCCGACTTTCCAGGTAAATATCAGTGCGCATGGCCAACAATGTGCTGGAGTCCTCAATATTTTGTATTCCATGTAAAAGCACAAAGAAGGGCTCTTTCAATCCTTATTGCTGTAGTTTACACCCAGCAGGCCTCCGGGTATGCCGTCAGTGCACCAGTGACTTGTAGAAGTTTCAGTGAAAATTGCTTTCTGTTTAATAAGATTACACTATGGAAGTCAGGTTTATAAGCCATGAGTTCCTGGTTTGGGGATGTAGTTTTTCAACACAATCTTCAGTCCTCCATACAAAGTTTACCAGACATGCCAATTGTCTAAAAATTTCAATAATTGTTAGAAATAGACTCAAAACGGGACCTCCTCAGAATTTATATAATGGCAACTAAGCACTGAAATCTGTTCAAAATCATTAGTCGTGAAGAAAATACAAATTAAAATACAATGAAATGCCACTATACAGCTACTACAATGGCTAAGATGAGAACTCACACAAGACAGAGTGCTGGTGAGGACCTAAAGAAGTATAAACTCTCATGCGCTGTTGGTAGCAAGGCAAAAGTTGTAGCTGCTTTGAAAAACAACAGGGATGTTCCTTTTATAGTTAAACATACACTTATCATATGACTCAGCTATCCCAGTTCTAGGTATTTACCCAAAAGAAATGGAAACATATGTTGATACAAAGACGTGTTTGCAAATGTTTATAGCAGCTTTATTCATATAGCCCCTAACTGCAAATGACCCAGATGCCCATCCATTGGTAAATGGATAAATAAATGAAACACTACTTAATAATACAAAGGAATAAACTATAAATATATGCAACAGCATGGATGAATCTTGGAAGAATTAAGTCAAAGAAAGCAGACAAGGCTATTTAGTGTATGATTCCACCTGTGACATTCTATTATAGGCACAATTATAAAAGAAGAAATTTGATCTGGATGACTGGGGACTGGGGGTGGGGATGAGGATCGCTTACCAAGGGGCACAACAGAACTTTGTAGGGTGATGGACAGGTCTCATATCTACGTTTAGGTGGTTGTTACCCTACTGTAAACATTTGTCAAGATTCATCAAACTAAAAACTTAAAAAATAATTTAATTATATCTATATTGCACCTCAATAAATATCATAAAAAATGGACTTTCACCACAATAAAGGGATCTCTTAATGAGTCCTGAATTCCTCTGAGCAAAGAGATGGACCAATGTCATGAAAGCAGAAGGAGCAAGATTGGCACCTTAAGAGCAGAAAGTATCAGAGATTCTTCAGCTTGGTGGTCTCATGATGGTAGGAGCAGAACTGAAGATTCCTGTTTCCATTGTAACAGGACTCCTCTAATGGAGAAGGTTAGGGCAAGAGCAACCATCTGTTTTGTATGAACAATTACAAAACCCAACATGCCAAATATCTATTAAAAAAATAAATTGGGAGAGCCTAAAATCCAATCCACTTTTTAAGAAGTATATCATGGATAGACTTGACTTGCAGAATCTTTGCAGACTTTTTAGAAGCCAGTAGTTTCCTCTCTATGTAGATACTCATAATTCAGGTTTCAGAGACCAGTAAGTGATTCTAAACCTGCACAAAGTGATTGATAATTGAATCACGAGACACACTACTTTTCAAGATGACTCCTTTTGAGTGTTCAGTGTATGTAATTGATATAGTTACTAACAGAAGAAACGAAAATTTTGGCGGTTTTTAAATTTTAATCAGTCAAAAGTGTAAGGCATTGTTTGATGACACAAACAAAATATGGAGTTACTGTGCTTCTTTTTTTCAATGTAAATCTCTGGCTAAGATCTAAATAGATGCGTTGTTAGGAAACAAAAGAATTCCAGACTTGAAAATAATGAGGAAAAATACATATGCGACTAGATCTGCTTGCTTTCTCCAGAGTTTTTTTGTTGACTTTAATTTTTTCAGCCTTTAAATAAGGTACATTTTCACAGATCAATACTGGAGTAATATTTGTCATACAGTATTTGTCATTTTAGGAGTATTATGTTTTCTGAGATCTGAATCTTCAAATTCTTGAATATTTTAAATTGCATTTTCTGCTTAAATTCAACTCTGTACTGATTTTATTTTAATTTGTTATTTGAAGAGGACATGGTTTGTGAAGTGGAAGGTGCTTCTAAATGAGGAATCTTGCATAGTCAAATCTTGGTTCAAATTCTAGACTTTCCTATTATAGCTGTGTCACATAGAATGCAGTGACAGATGTTTCTTATCATCTTTAATCTTATATTTCCTCATTTGTAACAGGGAAATAGTAAAATATTGCACAAAGTTATATGGATGATGGAATGAGATCTCACATACTTAGCACTTAGCAAATGGAAGCTTCTGTGACTATCTATTGATCAATGATCCATCTAGCTGTTCGATTACTGTTCCTTAATTTTCTTCTCTGAAGACAAAACAAGGTTCAAGTTCAAATTCCAGATTGATAGTGTGTTAACCCCGTGACTTTTGATAAGTTACTTACTTTTCAAAGTCTAAAATGGGTATTATAACTCACATCTTAAAGAGTGGTTATTAATATTAAAGAAAGTGTCTGTACGAATCTAGCTTAGTGCTTCAGACATAGGAGGTGCTCATTTAATGATAGTTGCTGCTATTTTAACTTTTAGACATATTGCTATTATTACATGGGTTGTTTTGAAATTTGACCTTTCTAAAATGTATTTGTGTTATCTAAAATATATACTTTCCTACATTAAAACTATATCAGGGGCCGGCCCGGTGGCGCAGGAGTTAAGTGTGCACCTTCCGCTTCTCCGAGGCCAGGGGTTCGCCGGTTCAGATCCCGGGTGCGGACATGGCACCACTTGGCACGCCATACTGTGGTAGGCATCCCACATATAAAGTAGAGGAAGATGGGCACGGATGTTAACTCAGGACCAGGCTTCCTCAGCAAAAAAGAGAAGGACTGTCAGTAGTTAGCTCAGAGCTAATCTTCCTCAAAAAAAAAAAAAAATTTAAAAAATTTAAATAAACCTATATCAGAAATTAAATAGTTTAATGGAAAATAAAAGTCTACCACAGACAATTCAGCCACAGTGATTTTGAACAAAAGACATAAAACCTCCAGAAAAAAAAGAACACAAAAATTATTAGTGCTATGTGTGAGACAAACTACTTATATATGCATATGTGAGTGCTCAAAATTACCAGTTTTTAAGGGAATAAGGTGCGGATAGTGAGATGTTTTGATAATTGATATCATTCAGATAACTTTCGTGATACGGGAAGTATGTCAAAAGCTATGAATGATGAGTTTAGGATAACATTTTTATCTGCTGTGATTTGTTATTGTATACACTATTATTAAAGGTATTGTTGTTAAGCATTGTTAATTACTGCAGATTTTTTAACAAGCATTCCTAGACTTTTTATTTTTATACTATACTTTATTTTTATACTATATTGAATATTTTCATTTTTCAAGGATTATCATTTTTCTTTTAGCAGATTTTCTGAAATTATTTCATATTGGTTAAAAATATGGAACACAATTCTTATTTGGAGTAAATGTTTTCATTTTCAATTACTTGCAAGATATCCTCATTAATGTTTGATACCATAACACTGACCTTAGTAAAAGTTTTGCCTTAAAATAACTTTTTATTCAAAACATGCTTAAGTAGGACTTAGTTATATTTTGAGATAGATGAAAAGCAGAGATAATTTCCACAGAGATCATCTTAAAAATACCTTTTCATGAGTTTGGAAATTTAATGGCTAAAAAAGAAAGCCAAAAGTAAATGGTGCTACTTCCAAACATATTGATGCCTTTGACATTAGAGGAAATTAAGACAAATGTCTGATATCATAGATAAATGAGGATATCCTACGAGTAACTAGAAATGAAGATTTTATTTTTTTATTTATTTTTTGCTGAGGAAGAGTTGCCCTGAGGTAACAATCTTCCTCTTTTTGTATGTGAGCCACCACCGCAGTATGGCCACTTGTCAGTGGTGTAGACCAGTGGTGTAGATCTGTGCCTGGAAACCACTTGGGAACCAAACCCAGGATGCCAAAGCAGGGTGCACTGAACTTAACCACTAGGTCACCAAGGCTGGCCCTAGAAATGAAGGTGTTTGCTTTGAATAAGAACCATTTCATATTTTTTAAAAATTTGAAATAATTTATCCTGTAAGAAAAAAGATATTAAATATGGATAGTCCTGTAAGAGAAAAATTTTCTCTCAAAAAGTCTGTGCTAATGGCCTTCTTGATCTTCATTTTAATTTATAACAATGCTTTAAAAAGTCCCAATAATACAATTAATTAAGGTTATTAGGGAAATTCAAAAGATAATGCAACATGTCAAAAACTTTTAAAATTGCTACTAATTGCATTTCTGGTCATTACTAATTTCTGTTCCGACTGGTCAATCCATGCTTTTCTGTTTACAAAGGATTGTAGTTTTACAGGCAAGCACAGGGACGTGAATGAGATGATTTGACTTCTCATGGTACAGCTTGGGGTAAACGCCAAAGGCTTGGTACTGACAGTGCCAACGCCCTTCTTATAGCAAGCACAATGTTGTGCTTGCTGTGAAGAAACATAATGAGACTTTGTGAAATGTTTTGCAAATTCAAATTCTTTCTATGAGGGCAAAGACAACAGGAATTTGAAACACCAACATTCACACCCTCCAAATCACCGGAACATAAATTTTTAAGCATTTCTTTTGATTGTAAATTTCTGATTTTTTATCTAAGATGACACATCTCAAATTACATAGCATACTTATTGAAATCAGAATTTTCTTTCTGTATTCTTACTTGCTAGCATATAAAATATTTCCGGATATATTTAGTTCAGAAAACTAGCAAACTTGTTTTCTTCCACATCAAGCTGTTCAGTTGTGGTCCATACTTCTAGGTATGCTCATTTTCTCTTGCACCCTTGACTTTTGGGCGTCGGCACAGTATGATATTTCTGTTAGCTTGGAATGAGAAAGAAGGACAATTTAATTCAAGAAATGTAGTACTTGATTCCGAGTTCCCTAGAATGTTATGGTTTAGTATTTTCTTTTCACTTAACAGAAGGCATTTTGCTTCTTACCCAGATGCTAATCACAGATTTGTTACTGCCCTGAAAACATCCCCTTACTTATGCCTAACATAAAGTTGTCTTACATTTTCTAAATTTTCTGAATAGCAAAGGAAATTTGTGAAACATCAAGAGAATACTCGTTTCTGCTTCTTTCAGAAAATCAGGCCTAGGCAATCCTAGCCATAAAACATAACCCAATTTCATATGTTTTTTAAATTTCTATTTATGGATAATATTTAAAGAAATTCTCCCTCACATGTATGTTATTTTGCAAAATGAAAGTGTATAAGAGTTGCTGATTGCTGAAGCTTTTGTATTCCAGAAAAGTTCATGAATATTTTCTCAAAGGTTGACACAAAAGAAGAAAATATATTTCCACCATTTTAATCTTTGACTTTGCATTGTAGTCATTTTTCAATGAGATAAATTAGTTTTTCACTTGGGTTCTTTGTTGAAAGTTGGCACACTTCCTTGCTGAAAAGAAGCTTTGGTTTTTGTATTTTTCTTTTGATACTTGGTGATAACTAATTTCTCCTGTTTCCTTTATATAAGTCGTAATTTTTCATAGGCCTTCAAGAAACTCTGGAAAATGCTTTGCAAGTTGCTTTGAGTTGACCATCTGTAGACACCTGTACATTTGAAAACAGTTTCTCCAAAATTATCTTTAAAAATTAATAAGATATCAACCTAGAAACTTAGCATGCCTGTGACTGAGTGAACTCAGAGGAGACTGAAATCAGGTAAGGTCAAATAGAGAGGCAATGGAAGGGACTTTATAATTATGATGAGGACTAGCGGGCTGTTTAAGAAAGAAATTGACAGTACCCGAATATACATTATGGCCTGTTCTGTAAATATAGCAGTGGTAGTTCTGCCTGCCCCTTTGTCCCCAAATCAGAGCACAGGCCCAAAATGAACAATTCCCCCTCCACTGATGATACACTCGGCTGGAGGTATGACTTCCCTTGACATCGCTGCAAATTTCTTGTCACTGTCCCACAGGCTTCAAATTAACATTCACGACCTCCAAACAGCCTGATTTCCCCAGGGTCATTGGACACAGAGAGTTGGCCCTACTAGGCTGAAAGCCATATGGCATAAATTGCAAATGTTTTGCTACTGTTTCTAAACATATCTACCTAACTGATTTACTGGGTTGACTGGATGCTCACCTCAAGTGTATGTTCACAAAAAAGTTTTTCAAAAACAGTTAAAAAGTGCGGTTTTATATTTAGTTTTATATTTATGATTAACTTTATCATATCAGGATGCTGAGGGAAGATGCTGAAGGAAGAAGCTGAAGTAGTTTCCCATTGTCAATTCATAGCAACGTATGAAATCACTCGAAGGAAAGTGTTGGAATGAACTTAATTACAATTGCCATCTTATAAGTGTCAACGTGTAGATTGTTGAAATTAGAGTTTTGAGAAATTTCCAATGTAAAAATTTGATATAAAACCATACAGGGAATAAAACAGACAAGGCACACCTTGAACTTTTGAACTCATGTACTTTTTAAGTATAAATTTAGTCCACACTATTGCCCAAAATGCATCCTAGAGTATGGGGGCACCTGCAAAAGAGAAGGCCCCTAGCGCCCCAAATGATTAGGTGGACTCTGTAAATGGACATAGAAAATATAAATTCAGAGGGAAGCATGGAGGAAGAGCAGGGGGAAACTTACAGTTGGGGAGAAGTGAATGTAGGATAATTAAAAACAAAGGTAGAGAAAATTCTGAAGGGAACCTCAAAGAGGCACATGTGGTTATTGTGTTCCTCAACTGAAATTTTAAGAATGCGATACTGTGTCCAGTTGTCTCCCTTCTAGCACTACAGCCCAGTGACGTGGTATTATGACATCACCAGTTCTCTTTTGAGGATAGTTTTAGACTGATTCAAAGCTCAGTTGTCTAATTAGAAAGTAGTTTTTATCCAGGATTCTTTCATTTCTATTTTGATTCCTTAGTAGTAATACAATTCTTACCAAACAAGGAATCTGAATTCAAGATTGAATTTTATTTTATATCTGCCTAGAGGGAGTGAACCAGTCTTTCGGGAGGCATAAATTAGAATGATATTCAATATCCATTCACTCTAAAGTAAAGGCTTTGTGTGTAATGAATTTTTTGTCATAATTGTAGGAAGTGGCATATTTTTAGCAATTATAAATACAAAGCATATTATACTTGCAGAATAAAATATTAAGTTATATCATTAATGTTATGTTATATCAAAATGATGTTTAAAGGAAAACTATAAGCTCTAGTATATCGAAACGTGATTCATTACATAATATTTTGTGTATAAATCCCAGCAAGAGAAACAACTTTTTAATATACAAAGCTTCTTTGCCTCATGCACAACAAAACTTGATAAAATATAGAAACATTTAACATTTCCTTCAAATTTGTTTGTAATTAATTCAATAAGCATTTATTGATGACCTACTGCATGCATTGTATTTTGCTGATACTGGGTATATTTGATTTTTCTCTACGGCTATGGATTATGGTATTTGTGTCTAGGGATGTGATTTATTAAATGTTATGTGAATTATGTTACATAAGCAAAATAAATAAGTAAATAAATAAATGCTTAAATTCCTAAGAAAACCAAAATATTCAAGTAGCGTTATTTTGAGAAATTGTATAACTTCTCCAAACTCCAGTTTCTTCCTTTGGAAACAGTACCTAGTTCACGTTTAAATGAAATGATGTATATAGGGCAACTGGCACATAGTAGGTACTTAAAAATTTGAGCTAATATCAATCTGGGCCCTCTTGCGTTGTATTACCCTAGGTACTCATAGACTCGAAATCTGTTATATTCTCATCTTGGGCTCCCTTTTCTCTGGCCTTACATATTTAATTACATTAGGATAAAAATAGCACTATACAATTTTTTTTCTTACCTGTTTCATGGCTATTTTCAGACTTACATTTTCTGTGTTGACCAAATTTTAATTAGCTGCATATAAAAATACACCTTTCTGGAACATTTTAGCTTTTAAAAGTTTAGAGGAATTTATCATATGCATTTATATGCAAAGAAATGATATAAAATATATATATCAAATTTATTTAAAAGATATTTAACAAAATTTAGAGTTTGCAATTGTGTTAGATACATAGTTGAAGTTGCAAATGGAAAAAGATAGATATCCAAAGATCCGGTTAAATTTCTCTCTCATAAATAGTTACATTTCCTCATTAATAGAATGACAGATTTTGTGGTTTTTAAGTTAAATTATAGTTTATGTATAACTACATTTTATACAACTCTAGCTATCAACAACTTAAATTAAAGACTAAATTAACTCATACATCAGACCAAGAACGATAGCAAATTTCTTGTGTTCCACTGTGGGAAGAAAAAGACATTTTTAGTATAAAATTTACTATGCAGCACAAAATGGACAGATGGTGCACACAATCCATTTGTTGAAAGACTCCTAGTTCTGTGCATTGGAAGAAAACCAGGTGACAAGTTAGGCAGCATTTTTTATCCAAGACATTTTCAAATTGCATGCAACCTGAGAATAAAGATCTAGGAGATGGCTTCCAACTCAAATAAGCCATTCTTAATCAAAGTCACAATATTTCACTATTAATGATCACAAATATTTTGCCTTCTCAAGCTTAAAAATCTATTCTCCTTCCACACTGTAAGTTTTTATAGGACTTTCATACACATAATCTTATTTTTCCTTCTTAACTGGAGGGATTGGCAACAAAGATGAGAGAATAACTCCTTGCAGTTGGTAGTTTTCCCAAAAGCACAAAGCTGGTAAATACATCATGCGGTTCAAATAAAACATGAGAATAGCCATTATTGGGTACCTAAAATTGAGCAGCATTGCAACTATTATCATAATACATTTATCCCCCATTTTATTAGTTTGGTTGATATAGTAAACAGGGATTCATGCATTATACTATGAGAGAATTAAAAGAAGAAAATTCATGTGAATTGTTTTTTATAGCATGCATCTGCTTGGGACAGACTGTGCTTTTTAGATGAACAACTTTATCCTTCAGTAACAAACTCTAGAGAAGTGTGATATGAGAACTCAATTGGACTTGATATTTAAAGTCTTTGTACTGAAATACTGAATCTATTCATGAACAATACATGAATGAGATTTGGCATAAAAACAGCATCAGTAAATATCAACATATAGATGCTTAGCTGAAGTATTAATTCACAAGAAAAATATATTTGGCATTTTCCTACATTAGATATTTATTTGAAATCTGTCTGTCTTTTTGGTAAAGATGCTTTAAATAAGGAACCTGGGGAAAGAGTTATGGTTCTATATTGGCTTAAAGAGAAAGAATGTTCACCGAATGTAACTAAATGGATTATTTTGATTAGTATTGGTATTACCTCAATTTTTAAAAAAATTCTGGAATATGCAAACTCTTCATGCTGTAGGCCATATTGAAAGATAGTAAAAAATTGAAATAAAATACCAAGATATTGATGGAGACCCATCAGTGCCTACTAGGATCTCAATTTTACCTGAGCACCGTTAGGCACTCGAATATCCAGTGTTGAATATCGAATGTCCCAGAAGACAGTGATTTTCAAGACATGCTCACTTTTTATGTTACTAAAAATAATTTACCAAGGAAAGCAGACAATGAAGACCAAAGTTGTTAAAATGGAGCCCAAATAACGGATTAAATCAGGTACAGAATGGCAGTGTGTGAGGCCCCTTGTGTTAAAGATAGCTTAAAATGCCATAGGTTACATGAGATTTCAGAACCAAAGAAAACAGCTTGAGTTCTGCATAAGCAACTGCTGGCCAGTGTGAAATGTGATGTAAAATGTAGGTGTGGAATTAAGGAAAGAATGCTCCTTTCTCCTGATCTTCATCTTCCCTCTGGTTCTTGGCCAACTGTTGACCATTTGTTTCCTATTCTTGCTTAGGGCAGCAGGCCCTCGCTCATTTTAACAAATGTCGCTTTCTTAACAATCATGATGTACGGAAAAGGGGCCAAGAATCCCTTCAGCTGTGCAAAAGGTGCACACAGTACCTGCTAGGGATTAGAGCCTACCAACTTCATGGCAATTCACAATATATTTTCACTATTAGAACCAGTAGAATATCTAATTAATATGTAGGTTGCCTAATGACAGGTCCTGGTTTATTCTTGAGGTCCATTTTACTCTCAAAAAACCCTGATTTGTCAAACAAATTTTATAGTCTTTGTGCTTAAGGCTCACCTGGCCCCCAAATAAGAAATGTCAATGTTATAAATATTTGGGGAAGTAGGAATAAGCTTTGTAATGTAGGCAAGTATGAAATGATATCTGAATACCACCTCTGTCACCTCGCATTTATCAGGATGCTATTTGCTGGTACAATGGGTCCACAGACTTCACCATATTTGCATAATCTGCATGTAGTAAGTACATTATTTGCACACACGCCAGTCACATATACACACTCATGCAATGTCATAGCAACCTACTTAGGAATAAAAGTTTCTAAAATTCAAATAAAGTGGAACAAAACTGTATAATATTGTCTTATTTAAGCTTGAAAGTTTTTTATTTAAGAGATAAGGTTCAAGGGATTATGGAAGAGACTAATTGAATAAAACATAAAACCCTGAATTCTTTTCAACTCTTCTTTATATAGGGACACTAAGAACCAGTCCAGGCTTTTTTTTTTTTTTTTATTGTGAAGAAAGATATTTTATCGGATTTTCTTGAGGAATGCCCTTTAAATAATCAATTTGCTAACATTTAGTGAAATTGATATACCATTTCTCTAAAAAGCTCATAATTTCACTTCAGGCCTCTAAACAAATGTAGAGGAAAATCCTGGGATGTGCACTGAAATGTTGTTAATAGATGGCAAAAGGGGGATGGATGAATAAAATTTAGGCTATAGACTACTGTGTAGTAATTAAAAAGAGTGAACTAGGCCACTGTATACATCAATCAAATAGGTCTCAAAAAATAACGTTGACTGTAAAAAACCAGAAGTAAAACAAGGTGGATGTCACAAAGTCTTTTGTGTAAATTTAAAAACGGAAAAAATATTACAAACATTTATTGCTATATATAGGTAAAAAAGGATTAAAACTTTGATTATCAAGGTAGCTTAAACATATATATATATATATGTATATATATATTAGGTATGTAAGAATTAGCCTTTTAATTTGTTAAAATTTTGTATCTTTTTTACTATTTCATTAATTTTTGTTATTTTTTATAATTTTTATTTCCTCTGCTTGGATTTATTCTATTATTCTTTCCCTAATGCCTTAAGTTAATTGTTTAATTAATCTATTTTCAGTGTTTACTGATTTATGGTATGTTTTAAGTATGCTGTTGTATTTCTGCAAATTTTTTGTGTTATTGATTTTTTCTGATTTCTGACTTAATTGCATTGTGGTTGGAGAAAAGGACTTGCATAATAATTCCTTGAAATTTTCTGATTTTTGCTTTACAGTTTCCCCACATGGTCATATTTTATCTGAAGTTTCATGTGCATCTGAGAATAATGTTTATTCCTTAAAAGGCTGTATTTGTTGACTGGTTGTGTATCTATCATTTTGCTTTATATATATGTGTGTGTGTGTGTGTATGTGTGTAATATGTATATTATATACATATAATTTTTTTTTTGGTGAGGAAGGTTGGCCATGAGCTAACATCTGTGCCAATCTTCCTCTGTTTTGTATGTGGGTTGCTGCCACAGCATGGCTGATGAGTGCTATAACTGAACTTGCAAACCCCAGGTCACGGAAGCGGAGCACATCAAACTTAATCACTATGCCACTGGGCCAGCCTGATCATTTTGCTTTATATATTTTGATGGCAAGTTATTAGAGGATCAAAGTTTACAACCATTTCTATAAATTGAGCCACTTATCACGGTTTTGTGATCCATTCTACATAGTGCTTTATGCCTTAAAGAATATTCTGTCTGATATTAATGCAGATGAACCAGGCTTCCCTTGGGTAATATTTAGCCTACCTCATTTTCTATCTTTTGCCTGTCAATTTTCCCTTGTTCTTGTTTTTACACGTGTCTCTTGAAGACAGCATAATCCTGGATTTTATTTTTTTATTTCGTTTAACTTTTAAGCGTAAATTCAATCCATTTCTATTTATTAAGATTCCCATATTTGTATTAATTACCATCTTATTTCTTGTTTTGTGTATTTCTTCACTTCATTACTTTATCTTTTCTACATCGTTTATATTGTTTTTTTTAAAATTATAATTCTCCCCTCTACTCTTTTAGTAATTACCAGAAAACTTTAACTGGTATATTTATCTTAAAGCCTATGTTAATCACAATCTTTAGTCCCCTCTGTATAATATGTGGGCCTTAGAAATATTTAAATCAAATCACCATCTGTCTCATTTTACTTACTGTTGGCCCATATTTAATTCTATCTTTTCTTTCTTCCCATATTACATATTTTTGTTGTTTCACACATACTGTGTGTATTTAAATTTATTCACATGCTTACCAATTTCTTTGCTCAACATTTCTTCTTATATCTCCAATTTCCCTTGTGGTTGTTTTCCATGCTGCAGAAATAATATCAGAAATGTTTTTGAAGTGAAGATCTGTTGGTTGTAAATTTATTCACTTTTAGGTTAAGAGGGGTTTTAGTTTTTCTTTTATATTTACTTTTACTTTTGGAATGATTTCAAACACAGAAAATATGTAAGAAGAGTACAGGTAATTCCTATATACTCTACACCTACATTCCCCACTTGTTTATATTATGCTATGTGTACTTCATTATTCTCTTTCTTCATTTGCAGCATTTAGCTTATTACCATGTTGACAAGAAGGGTTGCTCTTGCTATTATGTGAGAATTTCAAATCAGCTTTTCCTGTTACCAATGCAAGAATCCAAAGGAGAGAAAGAAGGGTAACTATGTGCCCCTCTTTGTGGCTTCTGGTGGGAATGGAAATGTAGGTCCTAACGATTATCTAGATTGGAGGAAGGTGATAAAGTATAATCATGTCACTATTATAGCAGTGGTATGCTTGGCTTCTTTTGTTTCCTTAGTTGTTTATATTTTTAAAATTTTTAAGTACAATGAGCTTGTATACAAAATTCTCCACCACTTTCATCGACTACCGACAAGACAGAATAATGAATTCTTCCCCTCAAAAAGTGTTATTCGTTTTAATGATAGTCAACTGTGTATCTAAGTGCTTAATATAATATATACCACTTGGGGCCAGCCTGGTGGCATAGTGGTTAAGTTCCTACTCTCCACTTCGGCGGCCCAGGGTGTGAACCTACACACCACTCATCAGTGCTGTGGTGACATCCCACATACAAGGATGTTAGCTTGGGACAATCTTCCTCGAGCAAAAAAGTGCAAGACTGGCAACATATGTTAGCTCAAGGCCAATCTTCCTCACTAAAAAAAACCCCCAAAAATATATGTCATTTAATTTTTACAAAACTTACATCGGTAGTATTATTTTCCTCTTCTTATGTATAGAAAGACGTAATTGCTCCAGGTTACACCACAGAAAAGGGGCAGAGATTTGATTCAAATCCAGTGTCTCTCATGCCAAAACCTATGTACTTAATCATTATACCCACTGCCTCCAATTTTAAGTTTAGGTAATATATAAGCTAATCAGATTTCATAGGGTTAATATTTTAAAAATCCATCATTTAACATTGTCTCAATAATAATATGCATTGTTTCCATACAATGTGGGAAACACTGCATACAGTCAGAAAGTGTTGGTTATTTAGACACTATAAATTGTTACTCAAATGCACCACTGCTTGATAAAGTATGAAACAAATCCTAATCTGTAATATGAATTTGTAAGTAGCATTTATAGCCTTAAAATAAACCTGACCCTTTTCTGAAATAGAGAGGTAAGGACTGTAGCCCCTTATGTCTACTGTAATTTATAAGAGAGATGTCTCATAAAGGTCTGCCTTTATAAGAGAGATGGAACTTGTCAAGGTATTGTGAAAAACTTAATTTAGGATATTAAAGGAAGCAGGTTAACTGATGCTTATGTTTTATAATTGATTTTATTTTGTTTTAAAGCCCTGACTTGAGTTTTCCTTGTATTTATAAGGTGCTATTTTAAAACATTTGGCTCATTTGCACGTGGCTGGTTTGTGAATTTCAGCACAATTCAATACTTAGTTTAGTATAAGCTGTGGTGTACCTGTTAAGTAATTTAAACAGATGACTAGAACGCACAAATTAAGATTATAACAATGCATTTTCAAGCCCAAATTTTATGGATAGAGTATGAGAGAATGAAAACAAGAAAAGAAATAAAATATATTGAGACCAAATTTCTGTTGCAGTTTAATAATAATATGGAAAAAAATAATGATGATGATTAAAATGGGTACATAGTGTTTTTTAGTGTTACATGGCATACAATTTGGGGATTTCAGTTAAAAATGTATGTCTGAACTAGATTTTGGAGAAATTGCTTTCCTCTTTGCATTGGTGAAATGTGAACTGCCATGTCTGTAAATGACCACTGGATGGAACTCTTTCATTTTGCTTTCAGCAATCTCCAAGCAGTAACAACCTTCAATTTCTGGCAAGGCATGAAGGAGTATCTCTTTTTCAAAAGAAAAAAAAACCTTACAGGAATTTATTCTTTATCACGCTATAGAATTATGGTTCTCTATAGAATGTTAGCAAATCCATATGTAGGAGAACACAAAATTCGACTTCCTCTCAAATGAATTTTTGTTCCCATGCTCCTCCAAGAAATTTTTGCATAAAATGAATGTTAAATTATCTTAAATATTTAAATATAATCATATTCTTTACAATTAAAACTGAAATTCTATTTTTGAGAGGTCTTCAAAATCAATAGTCTATTCAAATTTCATGAGGAAACTTTGCTAGAGGGAGTCCCAAGGTCTGTGGGGTTAGAGGATGTTAGGTAGTTATGAGTAGTTCCTAGCAATCATCTCAGTTGGGGAAGATAATTTGGAAATGGGACAGATTGATTATAAAACAGAGTTTCCAATAAAGTCATATAGAACAATTAGGAATAACTAGAAGTGGAGTGTACGGAGAAGATCACATTATTAACATTGAAAGTGTTGACACTATACATTATCAAAAGGGTGGTGAATTAGGCATTGATGACCTATCTGTGACCTTGTCACTCAAACTTTGTGAAGTTTTGCGTAAAATAGAAATAGTGATAAGTTCTCTTAAGAGGTCCTAATACAATAAAATTCACTGTAATAATACATTTCTAAACTCTGAAAACGTCTTATAAATGAGAATGGTTGGAATTATTACGTTAGTGCTGGGAAAGTCCACAGTAAGCCCATCAAGCACATCTTAGAGAGAAAGCCGTCTTCCGTGATTCTGCATTTCAAACTCTTTTCTATCTGGAATGCTCAACAACGCCTGGCTCCTGGTTACAAAAATCCTGGTGAGGACTCTTTTCAGTTTACCATTTCTTTTAAATGATCTCTGCCACTTGAGAGGCATCCACTTTTAAGCTAGATTGCCAAATCCATTTCTCTAGTCCTGAATCTCCACCCTAACTCTACCATCCTATTGGATATTTTCTCCTCAAAATTCCAGTCACTTCAGTTTCATCCTGTTCCAGACTGAACTCACTGTGTTTGCCCTGCAAAACTCTTGTATCCACTTAGCTGATAGGCATTTTGTTATTCAAATTGGTGACCATATAAGTTCAACTTTTTCTCCCAAGTACCTAGCCCATAGTAGTAAGCAATCAATTAACCATTGAATGAATAAAGTATTTGAAGCCCTAGATATAGCTTAGAAATAATGTTGATAATGTCGAGTATTAACTTGTTTTACTGTAACTCTATTAGATATTGGTTTATACAATTTTACTTTCCTTTTGATTATTGTGTTTATTTCTGTTCCTCACAAAGTTTTGAAAATATAAGGCACTGAATGTGAAGAAACTTGCTGCACTAATGACAAAAATTCAGTTAACTCTTTTTTAGGGATAGGTTATCAAATACTATTAATGCTTTTCCTATAGACACACTTTCTCTTCTCAAGTTTTTAGAGTGAAGGAATTCACTTAAGAGACATGTTCTTCAACGGGAAAAGCTGTAAAAATAAAATCTGTACTATTCTAACCTTAAATACATTCACTGTACAAAAAATCAGGAATGATTTCTATGGGTCTACAATGTGCCACATATTTTCAATGTGTTAGGAATAAAGTAACAAATGAAAATGGACACATCCTTACCCTCATATGGCTTGTGAAGGAGACCCAATATAAACAAATATATTATTTATATTTTCATTTGTTTTATTTCAGGTTATGATGGGACTGTAAAGAAAGGTAAAGTAGGGCAAGTTGATGGAGTGACAGAGGCTGCTTCTTCTGATGGGTTGTCAGAGAAGATCTTTCTAAAGGGACACTTTATGTATATACTTGAGTAAAGGAAAGAGGCAAGTCTTTTAGAGAAGAATATCAGGCAATAGAATTCGCAAGACCTCGAGACGGGACCATTCTTGACACATTTGAAGAAGAGCTTAGAAGGCAAGTGTGCCCCAAGCAGAGGGAGCAGGAAGTGACAGATAATGAGATTGGAGACTGAGGCAGAGGCCAGATCTCCTATGACCTGGTAGATTTTATTCTGTATGTTTAGGATAGCCATTGAAGGTTTTGATACAGAGAGGCTACACTTGAATGTATAAATTTTGATGTTACAGATGTAAGGAGGATGGTATTTAAAGCTATGTGATTGGATATAAAGGGGTCTCAACATTTTGGGTCTCAGGACCCATTTACACTTGTAAAAAATTATTCAGGATTCTGAATAGCTTTTCCTTATGTGGGTTTATCTATTAATATATTCTGTATTTGAAATTAATATAGAAATTCTCAAAATTCTTATGTATTAACTCATTTAAATATAAAGAATTTTCTGTTTTCCAAAGAAAGAAAAATAGTGAGGAAAAACGGAATTGCTTGAATTAATACACATCTCTTCAATGGTTTTCTTAATAAATGACAGATGGATTCTCATATATGCTTCTGCTTTTAATCTATTGAGATACCATTTGCCATGTTGCCTTTGGAGAACCCAACTGTGGAACTGTGAGAGATTGAGAGTTAAAAATAAATAACATTATTATTATTATTTTAAAAATTGTTTTGACCTGCTGGATCCCCTCAAAAATTCTCAGGTACCCCCTAGTGGTTTCCAGACCACACTTTAAGGATCTCTGATTAAGAGCTTGATTATAGAGAAGAAACATCTGGGGACTGAGCTAGGACAGTCCAAGATTTAGAGTACTGAAGCAAAGAAAGTTCCAGAAAATGATATTTAGATCACACTATGGAAATATCCTTTGTAAATACCAATCTTCCATTTGGCCAGCATGTTTTTCTTCCTAGGGTTACATTTACCTTTTTGTAGACTATAAAGGAATCCATACACATATGCCCTAATTCTGTTATACCATCAGCTACTTTTAATAATGAGAGTATAATTTATAGGTAAGCATGGCTCAGTCAAAGGACTCAGATACAGATACTAAAATCAATAAAAAAGGCACATTCTTATACCTTTCCCCATCCCAATTACTAGACTTAAAATTTCCAGTAGACAGGATGTCACTAGTTCTTTTGGGGATCCTTGATATTACAATACTTGTCATAGTGTAGGTATGCAATGCTTATAATTTGAATGGGTGAGTTAATTCCAAGGGGCCTCACTGAACAAGAGAGGGCTTATGCTTCTCGTTCCTAAGGTGAGCCACTCTTGGTGGCTCTGCAAGGTGTTCCTGAGATCTCAGTTCTAATATCGTAAAGAATCAAGTACATGACATGACAATAAAATAAAATGAAACCCGCCCTTTTCTGAAAACAGTTTTTTTGCTTCTGGAGATGAAACTAATGATGTTTGCAGAAGATTTCCAATCAAGATTTGGGACAAAAGCTAAGGAGAAAGTTATTCCTTTAGGATAGAATTCCTTGATCAATTATAGGACATACATTTAAATTTGAACTTCAGGTAAGTTAACAAATAATTTAGGACATACTTATGCTAAAAAGTTATTTATTTTTTAGCAGACTTATGCTAAAAGTTTATGTGAAATTTAAATTTAAGTGCACATCCTGTACTTTTATTTGTTGAATCCAATGATTGTATGTTAGGAATACTTTGGACATAAGAGAGTAAGATGGCTTTCTGGAAATCTCCAGTGACCTACTTTTGTTAGTCCATCAATCAAAGCTAAGGAGCTAAAAAGACAGATTAGTAGGGCTAAATGATTTAAGCAGGTGAATAAGGAGTTAGGATGGATTATATTTCAAGAAAAAGAAAAGAAAGGAAGGCAGCTTTTAGAGAGATGAAATTTTCTGTTCTTAGCTATTATTTTATTAAAAATATACTTATATTAGAAAAATTAACCTTTTCTCAAATGAAAGGAAAGCCAAGCATAAGTACAGTAGAACATGTGAGAGAGAGAAAGCACATGCTATAGAATTAAACATATTCAAATATACTCTGATAAAGCAAATATGAGAGAGGATAATACCACAGGAAGCTAAACTAGGTCCTCTTGTGTGAAAAATAGTAAGCTCATGTGATCCGTGGAGGGCCTAAGACACTCACAATGAAAGAAGATGTAGATGCAAGTAAGTGTTATATAACATTTTTAACAGTCACAAATGCAAGAAAAATCATTAAGCTTATATGTGAGGTAAAAAGTAACAGAATTATTCCCAAATATGTGATAAAGACATTAAAAAGTACCATGACTGACAGAACTCCAGGGTCATAAGGGACTCGTTAGTAGATTCCAAGGGAAGTGGCTAATGAATAAAAAAAGCTGTTAAACAGACTTTGAAAATCTCTGAAGAACTAGGACATGCATTAAGGAAATCTTCAGGTAAGAGCAATGTGGGAAAATTCAGGCAAAAAATTTAACTATTGTAGGATGTAAAATTGCCGTGGCATTGTAGGGTATAAATTTTTCAACAGAAATACCTTCAGGATTTTGAATATTTTTTAAAGAGAAAAAAAGGAAAAAAAACCTTTCTACCAAAGGTTACTATTATGTCAAATCCTTAGAATTTCTTAAAGACATAAGCAGCTGACTAGATTAAAATTTGCATGAGAATAGTGCAATGATTACAAAATATTTTTTGAATCAAAAAAAGACCTGAATTGGCCCATTTTGGTGGCCCAAGTTCAGTTCCCAGGCACGGACCTTCCGCCACTTGTCTCTACATGGCACATGCTGTGGCAGCAGCTCACATACAAAAAGAGGAGGACTGGCAACAGATGTTAGCTCAGGCAAATCTTCCTCAGCAAAAAAATTTTTAAAAAGGCCTGGGGTATTAAAATTTGGTCTGCAACTCTGGTTGTGTGCTTGGAATTAAAGTCATATTTTTGGCATCCCAACTCTGCTGTAATCATATTTTTGAGTCTACTTCCTAGCAATGATGCTGTGACAGTTACTTGCAAAATAATCTAATGACTACCTTTCTGGTTATTCAGATATCAGGGGGTGAAATTAATCATCCAACTCATCTATACAGCCCTGAAATTCAAAGCAACAGCACACAAAAAGAACTTACTCTAATGGTAGCTCAACTAAAAATCAGAGAAGAGGGTTTTCTTTAGAGGAAAAGAACACTAAGAATGAACTTTTATATTTAGTTTTTGTTTGTTAAATACAAAATCCCGTTATTTTGAAGCCAGAAAACAAAATAAAAGTAAAAGTGATCATGGAAAATTAATAAAACTGTATGATTTCTATTTGTTTTGATCAACCGGGTTTGGCAAGTGTTTAGAAGAATCATGGCGTTTTATTTGTGTCTCGTAAATATTTGAAAATCTATAACTTAGCACTTTTTAAATTCCTAATGTGCAAACTTCTTAAATGTTATGGCATGCTCGCTTAAATAATTATGTATGGGCAGCTCTGAACAGACCATAATGTTTTTCCAGAAGCAACATACGTATCACACACACTGAAATGAGTTTCAGTGCAACACTATATGACGCTGCTTGTTTAGGGAGATAGTGGTTTTTAAAATATTAATATGTGTGACATATTGTAAAACTTTTGTATTGGAGCTTTAAAAACACAAAAATAAGAGAAACCCAAATACATTCTGACTGACTTTCAAAGTAAAAATAAATGAAACTTCCAAAACATAAAATGGATGAAACAACAAATAAATAAAATGGGGAAAGTTTATTGTATTTTTTTTCTTTTCTTTCTTAAGGGAAGGGGAAAAAAAGCATTTTTATCATAGTTGGGCCATATGTCTATAGAAAAACAAGTTCGGTGTTTTCGATGGATTGCCTAATAGCTTTCTGTCGTCGAGATTCCTGCTTCGTTCGTCTGGCCTGGTTCATCTGTGACGTGCCTACATCACTCTCCAGGGTGTGCTGTGCTAGTGTTTCTGCTTCTTGGTGTGAATTTTGAAAAGGCCATGGGGTCACCTGGAGCTCTTTGTACGTTGACTTCCTGTGTATCCTGCTGTTTACAGGGCCTGCTACTGTGGTTCTGCCTCTGTGTCCCATGTGCTATGACATTTTTGTGCTAATTGAATCCCCGGGTATCTTATACATGGCAGCAGGGTCTGCCCCTGGGATTTTTCTCTGAAAAGGTAGCAGTAAGCATGTTAACCATTTGTATTATTTATCTGTTCCTGTGTAATCAACCACCCTAAAACTCAAAGGCTTGAAACCACAGCCATTTCATTGCTCGTGATTTCATAGGACAATTGGGTGGGACTAAGCAGGGATTGCTCATCTATGCTTGACAGTTTTGGCTGGACAGCTGAACTGGAGCTAGTGGAGCCAATGTGGCCTCATTTACACTTCTAGAGGTGGCCGCTTGCTGTTGGCTGGAATGCCACAGTTCTCCTCATGTGGACTTTTTCTCTACCTGTGGTCTCTCATCCTCCAGGGCTGTCTCTCCATGTGTCCACCGTCTCCAGCAGGAGAACCTAGACTTCTTTATGTCAGAGTTGGGTTCCAAGACATAACATAGAAGCTAAAGGACCTGAGCTCAGAGGTCCAAAACATCACGTTTGTCACATTTCATTGGCCGAAGCAAGCCAGTGGGAAGCCCAGATTCAAGAGTTGAGGAAATAGGCTTTCCCTCTTGATGGGAGCGGTGCCAAGCACTTTACAAAAGGCCATCGGCATGTTTATTGGCAGGTCACTTTGACCCTCTACCACACTGCTTTCAGGAATGCTTTGCAGTGGCCTTTGAAAAAGACCAACCGTACCTGATAGCATTGCCCTTTGAGTGAGTCAGAAGCATGACTTTAAGTTTTTCTCTACACGATTTCCTGAAAAAAAAAAAAAGGTACCTGCTTGTTTGTGATTACAATGTTAAGTAAAAGATAGTTTGAAATTTCTAATCTCCTTCTCAAATAGCTCAGTTCTTTAATTCAGGCGATCTAAATGCTTTGGTCTTTATTATATTTCTCTCTCTTTTTGAGATAAGCAAGTCATTTGTACTGATTTTATATGATAAGATGTGGAGATTTAGGTTATATTACCTGGGAAATAGGCACACTCAGAGCTGAAAGAACAAAATTGGTAGTCCTTTGTTGCAGTAGGGGACAATGTTCAGTACTTAAAAATAGCATCAATTCTGTTTTTTGGAATTTTTTAGGGGGAAAAGAAGTACTTATTTTGCAGGTAAATTATGCAATTCTACTTCCTAATTCATCTGATAAAGCAACTTTTTTGTCTCACCAGCTTAAATCTATGTTTACGTGATGTTGAATCATTGTCTTGTTTAAAGCTCTTCAATTTCTTCCCACGGCATGTAGAGAAAGTGAAAATTCCTTGATGTGACATTGAAAACTTTGTCTTGCTTCCAGATATAATTCATCATGCCCCATTTCTCGACCTACGCCCCAGCTAATCACACCACCCGTAAGTCTCCCAAATTACAAACTGGGTCAAACCTGTAAGACTCTGCTATTTCAACTCTCCCCATGGAAGCATCTTTCTTTGGTCCCTGACTTCTTTTACTCCCACTCTTCCCCAAATTCATGCACCAAGGACGCTGGTACACTTTCTAACCTTAACTCAACTATTGAAGCTTAAATGAATCTTCCTTAGAATTGTCTCTTCTTGTTGAAGTGACTGTTTTATCTTGTGTGTGCCAATTTCCAGACTTCTATGTATTTCTTTCTTTGCAGCCTATAGCATTTTACTGCATTTAATTATTTACTTACCTTCCTCTACTGAACAGCATGCATTAAATGTACCTTTTTTTTCCTGAATCCTCTCTTCCTAAGACAATGCCTGACATATGTTTGGTATTTAAAAATGATGTTTGTGGAATTAATGGTCCCATACTAAAATCCTTTTTGATATTAGCCTTTCCCTAGACAAGTCCCAAGGCAGATACATGAGTATTATCTCAGCATGGATTATCCCAATATGATTCGGAATAGATTACTCATGTATGTTGCTCTGTTTTTTAATTGAGACTTGAAGCATGATTAGAAGCCGAATGTTTTCAGCCTAAAGATGTGCTTGGCTAGATTTTCTCTTCTATGCCATAAAGTAATCAGCAGACTGTTTAAGATCAACAAGAAAATCCCTTTTTTTTCAGAAGTCTGTTAAGACGCAGTGTTTGATGTACTTGCTTTCCAAGGCGTATACTAGTTGAGTGCAATTAAATAAAGGAACGTTGACACCACAAGCCATATTGCACAGAGTATGTTTTGTAGAACCGTACCTTGATATGTCATGCAATACCCACACGCATTTGGAGGTCTCTGCTCATTATTGGTTGCAACTTTCTCAGCCAAAAGTCACAGTCCTGATGGAAATTTTCATTTGATCTTACAAGTCATATCTAAGGCCCACAGAGTTAGCACATTTTTAATGCATGTGTCTCCTTCACCCTGTACCACAGATTTAGCACCGCCTTTTCATAGAAAATATCCCCAAAGATGTTACTCTAATGTCTTTCAAACAATTACTTTCTTCAAAGCTATTTTCCTTCCACTTAAATTTTTAAAGTTAGAGTCAGGATGGCAAATCCTGGTGCTGCAAAAAAAAAAAAAAATCAGTTGATATCCACTATTATAAACTACTTCACATTTCTTTGAGGTAGAGTTGGTTTAGTAGAAAATTGTGCATTTGGGGATCACAAAGAAATTAACACAAATTTTAACTATGTTAATGTTTTAACTATGTTAAAATTAAGCTACTTGTTTTGGGGCAAGTTCTTTTTTACATCTGCTTTCCTATCTACAAAATAGTCTTTATTTCCGCCTACCTCTATTCATCCAGAAAGTCAATGTAAACCTTGATTCCATTTGCTTCACAGTATTTAGACGTTTTACCATGATGGACCTAGCCATGCTTGTTTTGTAGCTTAGACATTTAGACCACTTCAGAAAAGCAAATTATTTTGCCATCCTCTGTGTTATCGTCTGATTTCTATTTCCTATTTTTCATTGAGATTTTCTTCTTCCTTCAGGTAATAGACACTCACCCCTCTCCATTGTATCTCATCCCTTTGAAACTAATCCTAATTGTAAATCCTGTCTGTTAAATAAGACTTTCTTTGGGTCATGCTGCTCTCTTCAGCATAGAAGTACATGCAACTTTTTCTGTGTGTCGTGGCTTGTGTTAAGCACTGGGGATAGACTGAAAAATAATATAGACTTTTTTCCTGCCCTCTTGGAATTTACAGTGAAGCAGGAAAAAATTAAACAAAAGAATTATATAGATTATTTTAATTGACAAATAAACATAAAGATGGAATGAGATTATAAGCAAAATCCCTGGACTACTCTGGAAGAATGAATGAAGGTTTTTCTTTAAAAAATTTCATTTAAGCTGAGACTTTAAGAATAAATAAAGGCTACTCTGTGGCAGGGTTTGGGGAGAAGCTTGAGTGAATGGAATTGAATTGGAGATGAAGTTAGGGAAGAAAACTGGGTCAAAATCTGCAGAGCTTTGAAAGAGTCATTTTAAGCAATTTTTACTTTTTTCTGGAGGAAAATGAGAAGCCACAGAAAGGATTGTAGCAGGAGAATATCATTATCTCATTTTTTAAAGATAAAATTCTGGTTTCTGTGTGTGGAACAAGAAAAAAAAGTACATTGCTTGAGAAAGAGCAGGAGGCGGAAGGAATCATGAGTAGAATTCTACAAGGAGGTTTTGCAAATATATGTCTAGAGCTAGAAAACATATCTGGTATAGATATAAATTTGAGTTACTGCAGCCATTAATTATTAAAAGAAAGCATAAGAGTAGGTGAGATTGCCTTTAAAGAATATAAGATGAGGAATGAAAAGGGAATTGTGAGGTACTTCATTTAAAAATTGGGTAGAGAAGTAGGGACTGGTAACTGTCAGTCCAGAAGCAGGGGTTACAGAGGTATGAGGAGCATCCTGAGAATGGGGCTCCATCGTGTGGTGGGTGCTGTGATAATCCCTCTGTGGGGATTGCCTCAGCTGAAAACATGTGCCTCCCATCAGGCTGCACCTTCTCTACAGGTGGCCTGCAACCAACGATTCGTTACTGTGGGGGTATTAAGGCCCCGTCCTTTGCCCCAACTTTGCCTGGGCCTTTATACAACTCTGAAGTGTTATCCCAGCTCCAGATATCTCCATGGGCTTAAAGTGGATACAGCCCAGTTTCTTCCTTTGCTCTATCATGCCTCTCCTGTTCCTTTCCTGGGTGTTGATCACAAGAAAAATCTATAATAAGTATACTTTTTGCTAACATCCATCTGAAATCTCCCAGGGAATCCTAGAATCCAGCCAGAAATCTCCCAGGGACCGCAGCTTGCAGTGCATGGAAGATGTGCTGGATTCATCTAGTCATTTTATGCAGTCAAGAAATAAATCAGGATAGGGAAAACAGCAACTAGCTTTTTGGTTCAGTAATGAATGTGACTATTTAGGTTGAGTTCTGAAAGAGGGAATGAGATTGGACCATGCAAAGGAGTGCATAAGAGATGAAGATTTAGGATCAAGAATAATTATGGGGCCAGCCCCATGGCTGAGTGGTTAAGTTCACGGGCTCTGATTTGGCTGCCCAGGGTTTCGCCCGTTCGGATCCTGGGTGCTGACATGGCACTGTTCATCAGGCCATGCTGAGGTGGTATCTCACATAGCACAGCCAGGAGGACCTACAACTAGAATATATAACTATGTATAGGAGGCTTTGGGGAGAAGAAGAAGAAAAAGAAAAGAAAAAAAAGAAGATTGGCAACAGATGTTAGCTCAGGTGTCAATCTTACAAAAAAAAAAGCCTCACTTCTCAAAGGATAGTGTGTCATGCAAGAGGACTATCCCTCTTGGATCATTACCATCTTATTAAAAAAAAGAATATTGAGTGTCCTCCGGAAAAATTTATTCGAAAACATAGGATCAGAATTTAAGATGCAAGAAACTGGATAATTGAGTCTGTGATATTCCTGAGCAGATGAAGGAAGTGGTCAGAGTATAGATTGGTTTTAGGTTGGTTTAGAAAAGAATGCAACAGTTTCCTGACCATAGATTCAGTTTGTCTCAAGGAAGAAAGAAGCACAGAGTAAGGGGAATGGAGAGCAATGCAGAGGATTTTGTATGTGGAAAAAGATTGAAATCATCATTTTGAAGAGTGATGGATTAAGTTGGAAGAGAAATACAGTGATTTTTCTAGGCAGCATTGGGAGTCCAGTTGAGAGCAATGGTAATGAATATATACTGGTACAAATTTAGGCAATCAGATGTCCTTCTACTTGCTTTCTTATCTAATATAAGTGCCATGCATTTTTGAGGTGCTTGGTAAATGGTGCTTGTAATGAAAACATCTGGGGTTTTTTTCTGTTCCCTTAGAAAATGCCATTCAAAGAAACTTTCAATTACCTTTCATTAAAAAAGAGCATACTAATAAGCTTACATAAACATCTTCTCTGTTGGAGAATGCTTCCTAATGAGTCTCATCTTTACTACACCTGTCTATAGGGCAAAAGGAAGGAACATGTTTGAATAATAAGTGAAAAGGAGTTCTTAGTGAATTTATAATAATAAGCACATATACTTGTCAGTCTAAATTTACCCTCCGGAGCCTCTGTAGTTAGAATGTGACTGATGAAAAGAAGGAATATACATGTATAATACGATGAATGGCTTGGAGGAATTTATTTCCACAGAGAATGTGGGTGGGTGGATGTATGACTCAGATTAATCAGTATCACATGCAGAGCTGATCAAAACCTGCATCAGAAAATAAACTACACGCTATCCAGAAGTTCCTTCGAATTCTATAAATTATATAAAAAGTTACATATTAGTCCTCTTAAATAATATCTTATTTTTAATTAAAATGAAAGCAGCTTTCTAATGATTTTTTCCTTCCATTTTGTGTGCAGAGAAAACTTCTGGAGCTGATTTTTAGTACTTGCTATTCAATTAACTAAATTTATAGATATAGAAAACTATCTTTCCTTAGGCTTTTCATTACTAATCTTCTTTATAAATCTATAAAAGCTTAGCAATTATTTTAAACGTTTTGGATAATACTTAATCTTTTAACAGATGTAAAATTCTTTCAGATATTTTAAAATTTAATAATAAATTTATATAAATTTATTTTTAATTGCTTGAATTTTTTGACTAAAATTCTTTGAATATTTAAATAACCTTTATAAATTTAATTAACAAATATAGTGAATCACAATTTCTTCTAGTTATTCTGCAATCATGTAGAAGAGTAAGCGATCAACCTAAAACACTATGTCTAAATCAGGCAATTAATTGCATATTTTGAATTTGAAATTATGAGGCCATCATTCTAATTCACTAACACTTTTAAATGTAATGCATTCGATTTCATTTTTAAGTTCTTCAATTTTCTATATCAACAAATAAAATTCTGCTGATAATTTTATTCTTATAAGATGACTAAATATGTTGAATCCAAAAGTTTTGCAAATATTCCAATACTATTCATGATCGTAGTGAGAAATTTAAAATCAAATGTCTATATCGAGTACTCAATTGCATATTTGATGCTTTACCTTTAAACTATTGCTCTCATTGCTGGGTTCTCTTAAATATTACAGATACATAAATTTCCAAAAACGTTTTCACTCCTTCCCAATGCAAAACTATCTTCCATGATTTTAAATCTTTTAAATATTTCTATATATAATTGTAAATGCTCTTGAGAGGGAGAAAGAGTATACCCACTAAGAATGTAATCTCCATCCTGGAAAGTGAAAGTACTCGAAGTGCTCTGTACTTGATTCTAAATCTTTTTGCTGAGGAAGATAAAGCCATGCTCTATGACTGTGATTTATTATGACCAGTGAGTTTGACAAGGATATTGACTGGGTTTTTTTGGAGCTACTAATGGAAACCTATTTAAAGTTGATGTCAGAGACTCCCAGCCTCAAAGAGGAAATCATGTAGCTCACAGCCCCTGGACTCAATGGGCACAGACTTCCTTATTCTCCTGTCTAATCACAGAACTCTGCCCTCCCATCTACATTGTTCCCTTGTTTGTATATTGAATGTATCACTTTAGCTCTTAAGAAATGTATATATATTTTCCAACTAAATTTTAAAACTTTTTCGGAATCTTCAGAAGCGTCTTGTCCACCTAACTTTAAAGAACAGTGAGCTAGATGGAATTTTGTATTCTTTCATATTCTTAATACCACAAAACACTTACAGATATTAATATCATATGAATTAAAATTTGCATATATCTTATAGCTTTGTCTGACTTTGGCTTAAAATTATAAGATCATTCTTATTATTGCTTCTGACATTTTCTATGTATTGATCCCTACGTTATTAGAATTTGGAGATAAGGAATGTTGTAATTTTGCTTATAATGACAAAAACACATTGCCATTCGTCAACATCTGAGTGTACTTCAACTTTAAACGCCATTCAGGGAGTCCTCTTGTTTTTCTTGACCATCTGAAATCCGAGATTGTCAGCACTAGGGATGGGACTAGGGTGTGTATGTATGAGGGAAAGAGACAGGGATAGAGACAGAACAAGAACAAACTTGCATTATTCTGAGACTTTAAAACCGTAAGAAAGCCACAAAGTCTTTGCCAGGCAGCAATTGATGAACATCTTCCAAAGTTAATTAACCTCAAAGAAACACACACACCCGCACACAGTGTAAAAAACCACCCCAGATTATACTAAAGTGCCAGAAACAAATTAAAGGTGAGTTAATTTCATCCAAACTTTACAGTCATTTTGTGTTTTGGGGAAAGTTGAGTAAAAGCTTCTAGAAAGATCATGTTGTAGAAAGGATAGAACACCTGATTAGCACAGTAGCATGATTTTGAAGAAATGAGCAAAAGTGTTAATTTTTTAATGCGTGCTATGCAGGTGTATATAAGAACTTTGATAAAAGTTGCTTTTTTAAAAACAGTAACAGATGTTTGCAGGTGTGCAGAGGTGTGTATGAATATCAGAGATTAAAATAGAAACTGAAAAGAAAAGCAGTTCTACTATGGAAGATTTATTCGTTTAAAGACTCTCCACTGAGGAAGTATTTTAATGCTGCATTGTATGTATGCAATTATTCACATCTGCTTAAGGGTTTTTTATTTGACTTTCACAAAATTTAGATTTATTGGAATTTTTACCCTTAATATACAGTTTCTGAATCTTGGGAATGAAAAAGGATAGAATATCCAAATATCTAAAATAATGTCCTTGACTTCTAAGAAATTATTAAGATCTTACACACAAAATTATTTAAAGCACTCATAATCCTAGTTTGCTGTGTTTGCCCTATCTGAGTGTAGCCCCATGGATTTGGTCTGTTAAGATGAACAGCCCTTACTTGTAAGGAAATGATGCCTTTGTGCTTTTAGGTGTCTTTTTCCTTTTTCTCCCATTGTTCCTTGGAATATTCCTTCCCTTTCCACTTAGAAGGGTGTCATCTTGGGCCCTGGAGTTTTTACTGGTCCTTAGTCTTTACTGCTTGGTTTTTTCTCCAGTCCTGGGGCAGGGTGGGGTCTAATATAGGGGAGGAAGAGGAGAAAGTACAGCCCTAGAGCTACTGACATATGGGGCCAAAAATCACCCTTCAGGTTATAGAATTTCCCTTAGTCCTTATGATGTTCCATCCTCTATGCTCCAAAGACTATGGCTGGGGAAGAGCTAACATTCCCTGCAGCCAGCCTGGATCACTCAGCCTTTGATGATGGAAGCCCTGAGACACAGACCTTATACCTAGCTGACTCCTCAGTGGTAGAAAACACAACAATACTTAATTCTAGTCAACTCTGGCTTCTATTCAAGACTTCAGGAAGCAATCATTTACTTAACTAACAGTTTGTATTGTGGTATTATATGAGGCATGAAGTAAGTATCAATAGGCAAACAGCCTCTCCCCTTTAGGAATCCACATTATGGTGGGCCTATATGAAGATTGCCTTCGGATCACTTGGTCCCACCATGTTTTCTCTCTATGCTATGTCTTTTTTTTTTTTTTTTTTTAAAGACTTTATTTTTTCCTTTTTCTCCCCAAAGCCCCCCGGTACATAGTTGTGTATTCTTCGTTGTGGGTTCCTCTAGTTGTGGCATGTGGGACGCTGCCTCAGCGTGGTCTGACGAGCAGTGCCATGTCCACGCCCAGGATTCGAACCGACGAAACACTGGGCCGCCTGCAGCGGAGCGCGCGAACTTAACCACTCGGCCACGGGGCCAGCCCCTCTATGCTATGTCTTTTGTCCTTTCTATTTCCCTCCCTATTGCTTCATAAAGTTGCATCATGTTGTTGAGTGCTGGTATTTACAACCTAATGCCCCATAAACAGATATTTTTGATATTGCTCTATTGGTGATTATTATAAATGACTGTTTAGCAGTCAGTCCCTGTAAAGTTGGGAGAAAAAGAAAGGACCATTGTGTTGCTCTCAACATGGGTGAGATTGGACAGCATTAAACTTCTCTGTAACCCCTTCTCTGCATTTCTGCCTTGACAAGAGTAAACACAGAGCAAGGCAGAAAAGAAGACGTGGGGTCCGACAGCAAGGACTAAAACCTATGACCAAAGGATAATGAAGTGGACAAGTATAACATTCTTCCTTCAATGGTCTACATTCTTCCTAAGCCTGTTCCCCCTCAATCCCCTCTGGAGAAGGACAGTTTCTAAACAGAAGAGAAGCAGTATTTAATCAAGAATGTACGAGAACTATCTCTAAGTACTATAACCTCTAGCAAAATTCTCAGGTGTATTGGTCAGAAAATATCAAGTACATTTACTACTCTTATTATTATTATTGTAAAGATTTACATGGGAGTGCAGGGTGTGGTGGAACTTGTGGGTGAGGGGAAATAAACCACAGTCATAGGGATCCATTCATTCAACAAATAGTTTCTGAGTATCTCTTATGCCCCACTTTACTAGGCTCTGGGGATTAAAAAGTGACCCAGAAAGATAGGGTTTTAGCCTCATGGAGCTAAGCACATACTGGAGGAAATAGACAAACTCAAATAGCAAAGCGCGTTAATAAAATAATTGTAAGTAGGGATAAGTGCCATGACTGAAATACACAGATAAAAAAGCTGTGTGAAAAATCACATGTTGTGTGAGAAAGACTTGCTTTAGAGAAGGCGGCTAGGTAAGCTGTCTCTAAGGAAATTGCACTGAAACTGGGGCCTGAAAGATTAGGATTGGCTCAGGGGAGTGTCCTAGGTAGAGATAAATAGGATGTGCAAAGGCCTTTATATTGGAAATTCCTAGACTGTTTGAAAAATTGACAGGGGCTGGGTGGGAGGAGGAATAGATGTGAGGGCAAAAGTCAAATAAGCTATTTCAGTTCTAGTAAAAACTACATATGGGGTCTGGACATATTTAGCAAGTTATATTTGTTTTCAGCTTTGAGAGAACATAATTTTATTTTCATCAAAATCTTGTTTTCGGAAACTCCTTTTCCATTTTATTTTCATATAAGAAAGCTGGCCATCTACTGCCCCCGTGTGGCAGACTACTGCATTATGTGTGTGATGCTTGAATGGTGTGAAATTTCTGAAGCATGATTTTAGTAAAATTCTTGCACACCTTTTCCAGTTAATCGGGTCCCCTCTGGCTGCTATCAGTCAGACTCTAATACACAAAAATCATTTTATTCCTTCATTAGATTTTTGTTTCACCGCTTGCCCACATTTCACGGTGAAACAGACATCAGGGAGCACAAATTTGAATAGCTTCAGGAGCCAGGCGGGGTAGGAAAAAGCGAGTGAGGCCAGACCAGGTCTCACACAGTAGGGTGAAGTGAGGGCTATGGGAAATTTGAAGACACAAGCTACAGAGCAAGACATTCAATTTTATATTTTATTTTATAAACAGGGAATGCCAAAATAAAGAGGCCTTCGGGGCCACTTAGGTTTTTCAGTCTCTGTCTCCAAATTTCTGCTTTTAGCCAGTGGACATGATGAACTTCTCAGTCAAAATAACCAATGCTTCATATCCTTCACTTGACTATTTTATAACTGATTATTTCATGCAGCAAGTTGTCTCTTCTAAAATTTCCAAGTTTAGCATTTTGCCACAGGTTTATTTTGTAAAGTATTTCAGGAGGCTTTGTTGCTCGTAATTAAGAACTTTATAAATAATCATTCCTTCTTTTCTCCATTTCTCTTTCCATCCCTTTCTCTCTTCCTCCTTCCACAGGCAGCCATTTTCACTATAAGGGGTTTTCGACAAATTGTGGCCACTGTGCTTTATGGAGCTCTTAAGTCTGACTGTCAGTACTGCCTGTACACAATTTTAGTCAGAAATTGGGAGGTCTTCTGTTCAGGCTCATCCTTATTTGGTTCCTTCTTTATATAAGGAGCTTGTGCTCCACACAATTTAGACTCTTAGAGTGTGTGGTTCTCTTTGTAAATGGAAACATGGAATTACAATTTTCCTCATACTTGTCAGGGACCATAATTTCTAATTCACTGCAGCTCCATACCTTTCAGACGCTTGGCTAAGAGAAATAATATTTATGGAAGATGGTCTGGAGGAAATGCAGTCATCCATTCTGCCAGATAATCTAAAACCTATTTCAGGATTAAGAGACATCATCAGAGAGCTGCCCAGCTGGACCTACACACTGGGCCCAGCACAATTGCTTCTTGCTGAGCTGGGCTTTGCTATCTTGACAAAATATTCTCTCTATGAGGAACTGTAGGAAAATATTTTCTCTCACTTCATATTGGCATTTCTCCCAAATAACTGTTGTTTTGTTTAATGTACATTCTGTTACTGGTTATATTTTCTACTTTCTACACATCAGTTACAAAGACCCACATCAAATTTGTGTTCTACCTTGATTGAGTGAATGGTTTGTCAAGGCATGTGGCTGTTCATTAACCACATTCCTGGTGCCATCCTGCTTTCCTGTTTTTATTTTCCAAAGAACCTCTTTAAAGAGTTTAAATATTTTATCTCACTGTATTGTGTGCATCTATAAGCAACTTAAAAGCATTTGGGACCAAAGTGATATATAAATAACCATAGGGTCTTTACTGCTACTATACTTAATGATAAAAATTATTTCCTGGCTGAACAGTCTGCAACTTAAATAAGAATTGAAACAAAATACATGGTAATTCCACAAGGATTGAAGCCTTCTCCCAACAGAACATGGAGTTTAGAAACCGTGCTAATCCTATTCCTCAGTGCCGAAAGGTTGAACTTCTGGCCTGTCGATGCATTGATTTTCCCTTTAAAATAGCACTAAATAAGGAGAGAGGAGATGAAGGGTAAATTGGACAGGACCAAAATATTATTTTTAGCATAACATTTGAGCCACTTTGTCCATTTCTTAGAGCTGATACCTCTCCCCTTCATCTCAACTTCATAATCAAGGGCTCTAGACTGCAATCAATATGCTTGTGACATCAATACATGTTTGTGACACAGAGCTTTCCATCAGCGAAAATGGGTGCCCACATGGTGTGTGAGTGGAAATGAGACTTACTTACCACGTAGGATCTGGATCTATGGTTCGGTTCATCATCCAATGTAATCATTCTGAGATTTTGAGGGATGATGAACTTCAGGAATAATTATATTAAAATGCCTTAAATTCACATAAACATAATTTAATAAGACATTGATGTCTGTAGTGGTCCAACAATCTAGCCTTGAATTCAGTCGTGAGATAAGGGACAACATACCCGTGTATATGCTTTCTGGGGAGTATGCGTTCTGAGACCTCAGTTAATTTCTCCTAAGAGGTGTGGCGTTTTTGTCTGTGACCTAATAAAGTGCCAGATTACTATGTTCTTATTAGAGCAAAGAATTCCTCGGATATTTCAATACCATTAAGGTTATCTGACATGAAATATTTAATAATACTGAAGTCAAAACATGGTAGAATATTCTTCTTTCAAGAAAATGGCTGTGTTATAGATGTTAGCTATTTATCAAAGTGGCCCTAAAATGTTAGGGATTTATCAGTGAGTGACTGTTCAATAACAATAGCTAAAATTTATTGTGTCCACTTTATGCTGAGCCTTGCATTATGGTTTTTTCGTCTATTAGCTCATTTAATCCTCATGAAACGTTTTATGAAACGCATTGCCAACATTTTATGAATGAAAACCTGAGAAACTTATTTTCCCAGCAGGTTTTTGATGCTAAAATATGGTTGCCTTTACATCTCTTCAGCAGTATGCATACTGCTCTCGACTGTGAGATTCTGTAAAGTTCTGTCTTCTGCTCGTTCTAGGGCAATCCTGATGAAAAACATGGAATTTGGGGTAAATCAAAATGACACTTTTATTTGTGTGACTTCAAAAGTGTGAATCCTTCACACAGTGATGGGGACACAGTTTATGACTGGCACTCAGGGTTATGTTGCAGAGCAGGCACAAACAGGAGTGGAACAAAAAGATGAGTTTGTGCGTAAACTGCAAATTGTTTCACTTAATGTAGTAAACAGTAAGGAATCAGTAAGTGTTTTTGATCCTGTGAGTGCCAAATTGAGCGTGAGAAAACCACAACATTTATGCTCTGCTGGCGAGATCGTCAATTGTCACAACTGGTTTGGAAAACAATTTGGAACTACAAAGTAAGTTTGAAGATGCTCACGCCAGCCACTTCACTCCTGGTTGGGTAGAGAAAAAGGTCACATCCATGAGCATCAGGACACACGTACAAGAGAGCTCATAGCAGCTATGCCTACAGTAACAGACACTGGGCTCTACCAGCTCTGACGCAAGAATAAGTAAGCAAATCTGTGTACGGACAAAATGGAATACTACTCAGCAGTGCGAATGAGTGGACAGAACTATAAATGTCAGGAGGATCAATCGTAGGAAAATAATGTTGAATGAAAATAGCATGTCAAAGAAAGAAATATACTTCTTGTCTCCAGTTGAATAAAGTGCAAAAACACACAACACTAAACGACATATTAAATAGAGGTAGATAGTATGGTAAAACTATCAACAAGAGGAAAGGAATAAAAAACACAAAATGCAGGACAATGGAAACCTCTATGGGGAGAGTGATGTGGGAATGGTGGTGCTCCCCTTAGGGAGTGCCGTGGGTTCTGGAAATTTCTTATCTTGAGCTGGATTGTGTTTATATGGCGGCTTTTTTTTTCCATTTTGACCTTAATGCCTTACACATTTATCATAAGCTTGTATGTGCTCATTATTCCCAAAGGAAAAAAGTGGGACGTTATTTTGACCTTACATCTCTGAGCATCCACTCCTGGATTATTCTCTCTACATATTCTTCTGTGAATTTATTTCCTAGAAGTTACTGTGCAGTGTCCTCTAATTCTTGTCACTTTTTCATCAAACGAGGAAGATATGTGTGTGTCTCTGCCCCCTGGCTGGCATGTTGTGAACATTCCACTTCTGGCAGCATATAATAGCCAGTCTCTGGAAACCAGGCCAACTGGCAGTGTTCTTTACTTTTGCTTCCTGCCTCAGTCTATTAAAAACTGATAAAAGAAAAAAAGGTGTGCTTCTTTTTCTTTGCTCTGTAATACTAGCCAAGCACAGCAGAACACTGATTAAGTGGACACAGAAAGGTTTCCTGACAGCAGTTGGTAGCTGAAGCTTGCCATTCCCTAGGTAGGAGGGACAGTCGAGGCTATGAATATATAAACACCTGGAAACAGTTACTTGTTTTTCCTCCAACTCTTGCAGGATTTATTTTCCCATCAAGTCCTGCAAAGGTTGTATCCACGCTGTGCTCTCCATCTTCTCTGCAGATGCCTGGTGGTGCCAGTTGTTTCCAGATATTCTTTACCTTCAGAATTGCTTCCTTTTCTCCCAAAGCTGACTTCTTCCAACAGGTGAAAAGGAATTTATAAGAGCTTTCTCTTATGGTTGTAGCTATGATTTTTTTTTAATTTTTAGCATTCTTATAATTTTTATTAAACAGTAGAGATGGAAGAACAAAGTCAACAATTCCAACAAAAGAACTTTTTCTTTTAGCCTACTTGTATGACACATGTGAGAACTTGGTGATATATTGATAACCCGTCACCAGCTTACTCTACGTTTAGCTTCCTTCTTTTTTTCTTATCACATATATAATTTTTTCTCCCTGCATGAATCTTGTACTACTTGTTATATTTACTTGTTCTTGTAATTTTGAAAAGCAACCAAAAAGCACAAGAAAAAAAATCATTCATTATTTAATGCCTACTCTGAAAAATAAGTTTAAGTTCTTTGAAAATTTGTAATGTATTTTCCTCATAGTCTTTTTTATTCATTTTCATGATGAAATACTTTGCTATATAGCTGTGTGCACATCACTACAATTACAAGAGGTTGCAATTCACAGTCCATGTAACAGCGCTGCCTCAAACATCTCAAGGAATTCAGCTGATGAAATAATTTCAATGAATCAAGGAATAAAATTCTACTCTCTGGAGACTTTATTTTCACATATTTGTTAAACACTGGATTATATTATGAAAAGGTTTTCAATAATTCTGTTAAGTATATAGATCAATGTTTTTTACAGGTAAAATGCCTCTAATAGGAATGGATTACATTTTTCCATTTTATTGAATATTGCAAAATTAACAATACAGAATAAATGTTTAGTTTATGCAACAACTATGTTCATGCAGATTTGATGGGGCTTTAAAAAAGAATGAATATTTGAGAACAGACCTGGGTCACTTACACTATATGCATTACATTATTCTTTCATATCATTAGGTGCCTTGCGCTTTAAATCTGTGACAAACCATGGCAAATTTTTAAAGAGGAAGTATTACTGTCAAATGAATTATGTATTTATAAAGGCTATATTGCTATAAATTTAACTGATAAAACTCTGCTTAATTTACAGTTTTTAAGAAATATTCTCTTTTCAATAAAGACTATTTTATAATGGAATGATTTAAGTTGAAATGGTAGAGTATTAAAATAAAAGGCTTAAAATGTTTATGTAGGAAAAAGTTTTCTCTAATGAATCTCAGATCTGAAGTATGATTTAGTCTTTGTATGAAGTGGGGATGCAAATAATCACACACACACACACACACACACACACACACACTCTTTTTGTCTTAGTCAGTAGTCAATACCATAGACTGTGGGGCTTAAACACAAATATTTATTTCTCACAGCTCTGGAGGCTGGGAAGTCCAAGATCAAGGTGCCAGCATATTTGATGTCTAGTGAGGGGCCTCTTTCCAGTTTGCAGAAGGCTACCTTCTTACTCTGTCCTCCCATGGCTGAGAGAGAACCCTCTGATCTCTTCCTCTTTTTATAGGGGCACTAATCCTATGATGGGGGGCCCCAACCTCATGATCTCATCTCAACCTAATTACCTCCCAACGATCCCATCTCAAGTACCATCAAATGGGGAATTAGAGCTTTACCCTATATCTTTGGGGGGTCACAAACATTCAGTCTATAGCACTTCATTAACATAAGTCTTTACATTTTTAAACCTATACATAAACAACTATCTTATTTGATATGGTAAGTGCTATAACAGTAAGAAAAAAATGACCCTTGAGATCAGGTGTGGCGGAAAATGAAGGTTTCCAGGAAGAGTAGATAATTTTTTCAAATGAAGAAAGACATAGTAGAGTAATTGAAATCATAATTCCACCCTTGAAATTGCAACATTTATTATCTAGCCACCTTCCAAATGCATATGCTGGGACGGACTCATGCACATATTAATGAAGGTGATTTTTGTTTTGTGAAAAGTTAATAGGTAAAGTGAAATAATGGGTCCAGGGTTTAATCTCTAGTGAAGAAATGCTAAATTAATCTAGATTAGTAATGTTTGTTTATGATGCATCATGCCCCAATTGTTTCACGTTGCTGTCCTGGATGTTTTTGACTTAGACTGTCATCACGATATACATTTTGCATTCAACAGTTTAAAAATTTAGATGATCTTCTGATTTTCTGATTAAATTTCTCAGGATACTGTCATGACTGGCAAATATTTTTGCTACATTATAAGGCAAAGTATAGGAACCAGAAACCTGTTTAACATTTCACTTTCTTGAGTATTTTTTATAGGAGGCTTTACTGTTTATTGTTGTTTGTGATTTTCAATTTGAAATTTGCCCTTGCATAATCTGACATTCATATCCTCAAATCTGTTGTAATAAACTGAATTATCTCTTTGCAAGTGGTACTTCATAAAGATCCTTCTATATTTTGGGACAAATGAACAAAAAGTCATCACCTTCAAAGCAGTTGATAATCATATTTCACATCAAACTGTGTTGAAGGTGTTAATGTCTGGATTCTGATCCAAAGAATAGAAACTTTTGTCATTTATATTTGAAAGAAACTAATTCTTTAAATTAAATTTTAACTTGGCGATAATTATAGATTCATATGCAGTTATAAGAAATAAAACAGAGAACTCTCATCTACCCTTTACCCAGTTTTCCCTACTAGCAACATTTTACAAAATTGTAGTGAAATATCACAGCTAGCATATTGACATTATCCACCTAAATTATTTAGATTTAGTTTTATATTTTACATTGGAGTCTTCAAATCATTTAGTTTTTGTTTTTTAAGATAAAATATCTGAGAGCTAAATCTACTGACATGATTCTTGAGTTAAATTTTGTCTCTAATGCAAAGTTAAACCATCCTCACACAGCTCCAGTGAGTGAAGTTCTTTCTAAAGTTAAATTTAAGTAAAACTTTTAAAGCAGAGTCTAAAAGTGTTTTCTAGCTATGAAAAGGGGGAAAGTGCATTGTAGATGTTTAGGTCCTGAAATAAAGGGGAAAAGAACAATTTCCTACACTGTGAAAGTATGTATTCATTAATAAGCAAAAAATTGTCACCACTGTGGTGAGAATAATGACATGTTTGTATATTTTAGCATTTGGATACATTCTACATGAAAATGGGTCTTTATAATTAAACTGTTATTTGATACAAATAGAAGTCTTAAGAGATATTATAGAATGTTATAAAAGAACAATTTATCTTTTATAATGTAAGATACATTAGGGTAATAGTAAATAAAATATAATGTGTTACATTTGGCAGCGGACTTATTGTACATTTAGGTGAATGGGTTCATTAACCTCTCCCACTCATCTTCTCCATTTTGGAGACTAACTTTATATTACAATAGTAAAGGCAGATTGAAATCCTGTTTCACTGATGTTTTCTTGTATGTGCTCTTACTGATGTAGATTGAATGGAATAGCAGATACACAACACCTTGTAAAATGGGTTTCCAGAACTTCTAGTTTAACAAACATTTGTCTATTTCTCCAAAATATACTGCAAGTATTCTAAATATAAAGTGGATTACCTTTATCTGACATACTTGTATCAACTGTGTAACAATTTAATCTATTTAAAACTAAACTTGATTAAAGACATTAACAAACATCATGATATGGAATTTTAAGTTTTATATCTTTATGGAAATATGTTTTAAGCCATGCCTTTCAGTAATTGATATTTTTCACTAGAATATTTAAACGTTATACTTACTTAAAATAATAGGGCAACCCTCATAGTAAATGAATCCTGATTTGGTGAGGTGACATGTATTAGTTTAATTTAAATTGGTATAAAATATTTTATCTGAATTTAGTTCTATAGGCCAGATAGAGAAAGCATGGAATTGACTTATGGTGGTTCATGACATTTTAGTGGCTAATTCCCAGGTTTAGGTGACACTCAACTCAGATATATTCAACCCACTTTTACAGTCTGAAGTTATGTCAACATAGCAGGCAATGTGGCCCAGAAAATCTAAGTGCTTATGGTGAGGTCCACTGCGAATGATAAATTGGTAAACTGATTTAATATATTGGTGTTACCATAACAACATCCTCAAAATCAAATCCTTGCTGCTGAAGCAAAGGAACAGATAGTGACTGAGGGCAAATCTGAAGCTAGATTCTAAGGCAAGCTCTTATTTGAAGCATTTATTTTCCCTGCAACATTTCTAGAGCTTTGCTCCAAAGGATACATTGATTAAGGTGAGAGTCACACAGTGGAAATAATGTGGGAAACACATGACAACAGAGTTTATTATCAGCAATAGTTACGGTTTCCAAAGTTGACAGAGAAGATTGCCTTTACTGAGTATTCAATTTTTAAAGTTTCCTTTTTCTTTTTAATTTAACACAAAATTCCTGCCTGCAAACCATTGAAAGAATTGCCATGAGTAGAATGGCATATTCACCAGTATTAGACGGAATCTTTTTTATTGTTTTCAAAGCCAGGATTTCTTCCAGGGAAAGTATGCTTAAATGCTTCCCCAGAGCTATGAGCCTTTAACCTAAGGCCTCGTCACAGCTAAGTGTCCTCTTCTGTCCACCCCCTCCTCCAGGACTTGAAAAATCTACTTACCAACATGTCAAGTGACTTCTCTTGAGGACCACACTCCTAAAAGTGGTAGACACAACAGTGAATTTAGGCAGAAATTCAGAAACAGTCATCTATAGTTAATTACATCCCTGTCATTCACTGTTATCATAGCTTTCATTTTCTATCAAAACTAATATACTTCTCCTAGTTGTTGTCTCTGTGACATTAATGTCCTCTTATTTTTTAGCTTAAGTTTTTATTTTTATTTTTAGCTTTTAGTTTTTATCTTAAGTTTCTAGTATTCTATGGGTATAGATCCAGAATAACTATTTCTAAAATAATTTCAAACATGGAATCTTGAAATGCATTCTTTGCAAATTTCATCACGAAAAGTTGGGGGAGGGGCTTACGTTTCATTAGCGGTCATCTTGGTGTGCTCATTTGTGCATGAGCTTGCTGCTTCACATGTCCTGTGTCCTTAGTTTCTTCAGGCAAATTTTGAGGAATTGAAAGACTGAGGACATATTCTTAAATTGATTATCAATTTGAAACGGCAGACATAATTTCTCATTCCACCAGCTTTTTCAAACAAACTTGATTTGCTGCTTTCACTGGTGAGTTTCAGATTTTGGTGGCTCATTCAACATTTTGGGATTAAAAACACATATTTAGGGGCTGGCCTTAAGGCCCAGTGGTTAAGTTCATGTGCTCCACTTTGGCAGCCTGGCTTTCACCAGTTCAGATCCTGGGCGCAGACATGGCACCACTCATGAAGCCATGCTGAGGTGGCGTCGCACATAGCACAACCAGAGGCACTCACAACTAGAATATACAACTATGTACTGGGGGGCTTTGGGGAGAAGAAGAAGGAAAAAAATAAAGATTGGCAACAGTTATTAGCTCAGGTGCCAATCTTTAAAACAAAAAACACATATTTAGATAGTCTGAAGACAGTCTGAAAAATGTTGTTAGACAAAAATCATCAGTCCATACAGTATGATTCTAATGATGACCCTGTAATGTAAAACCTATATTCTTTAAATTATATTTTCTTTAAAAATCAGTATTTTTTAAAGAAAGAGTCATTTTGGGTGTATTTAATTTTAACTATATATTCTAAAAGAGTCTCCAAAGTAAAATTTAATAAGCACACACACTTTTAAAGTACTAAAGTTTTGTTACCTGTTTACAGGGGTGTTTAGAAAGAAAAAGAAAAAAGAAAAGTTATTAAATGTATCTCTGGCACTGAGGCAGTTACCTTTAAAATATTTAGCAGGCACTTAAGTTTGTTCTTTGTGGAATTCTGGGGTGCAGCTCCCATAGTAGGTAGGGTTGGAGGCGTTCATGATAACTTAAGGAGGTAAAAATCCTAAACATATATAAGTAAATTATGAGTTAACACATGCTAATGGTTAACAGTTTAAAATCTGCAAGTTGATTTACCAAAGATTAGCTATAGTAGAAGAAAGTATAATGTCAGATGCAGTAAATAGCAGTTCTTGTACGTATAATATGTTAGGGAGCACAGTTTCAATCCCCTACTAAAATAAAACAAAAAAAATTATATCTTCATAATTATGTGTGTGTATTTAAAGTCTGTTATTGACCTGAATATTCTGCCTACTTATCTCTGGGTTTTCTCTAATTTTCTAAAGATCAGTTAGAATCAAGACAACATCTTCAAATATTCTATCATGAGAATCTGGATTCCCTTTCATTGTATGTCAGGTTTGAAGTTGTGGTCGCCTCTCTGCCGCTGCAATCTTCTTTTCCTCGCATTTACTTCAGTCTGATACTAGATCTATTCAGGCTCATTCATCTGTGCACCCCTCACACTGCATGGCACCTAGGACACAGGAGGAGTTTCTTAAATGCCTGGGGACCGCCCCCCGCTTAAGTTTACGGCACATGTGTTTTGTTCAATAATCCAGTCTGTGTGATCCTAGAACCCTCAGGAGGAGCAAAGACTTGTCCTTAGAGATGTTAGCATTTGGAAGTTAAAAGTTCTTTTAAGGAGGCAGTCTCCTTAAGATGCTTAAATATGTCTTAGATTAACTGTGTAAACATGTCCTAGGTTAATATTTAAGTCTGTGTTGGGTCACCGGGAAAGGTTGTGCTGCACTCTCTGAATTTGGAATGATCCTCAACCTAGAAAGCTTTCAGGGTGACATTTAGATGGAACTTTTTAGAAATATATCACTTTCCCAGGAAAGTACTGCCGAGTGGAGCAGATTTATGGAGCTAGAAGCCTATTATGCAGAGCTGTAGATCACTCCTGTCGACCAATGAGAGCAGCTTTTCCTTTTTTTTTTTTTTTTGCAAATATCCACCAAATGCCCTTTGTCTTGTCTTTCCTTGTTGAAGTAACAATTCAGTCTGATTTTTTGTGTCTAAAAATTCTGATTGTTCCCTATTGTAAATCAGTTTTCTTGATTTTTGTTCCCAATCTCATGGCTTAAACAAATGTTTTTGTTTAGCTGTATGTGTCAGGAATGATAGATTTAACAGCAAAGCATAAATGGTAGTTAAAATAGTAGACAGGTAGTTAAAAATCCAGTACAATAAATCATTGTATTTACCATATATTTGTAAGGCAATATTATTAAAAAGCAAACATGTGTGGGAGAAAAATAAATCAAATAAGGTTATTTTAGGACAGCAATGTTAGAAAGTTCAAAGTTGTAATCATTATACAGAACATTTTTATTTAAAAAAGAAAATAGATCCTGCAGTTATTATCATTCAACCTATTTAAAGCTTATAATAGTTTATATTATAAAAGTAATGTTTCCTTTTTTGCATAAAGCACCTGGTTTATGATTATGAAACTTATTATAATCTATTTGAATAGTGTGAACATTCCCACTTATTGCAGAGCATTATATATATAATATCACAGATCAAAAAGCAGCAACTCTCTACTATTACCTTGTATATGATTAAAACATGACTTCACCAGATCTAAGTACTTTTGTATGTTTTCCAAAAGGATAAGCTAAATAATCAATTTTTCTTATAAGACCTTGTGATTTGATTAGTCAAATATTATCACTTACCTTAACTACCAATCATTTCCATGATCTTACAATCTGAAAACTGTCTGTAGGGTGGTTACTAGTAATCTCATCCATGCGGAATAGTCGTTCATATATAAATGGAATAGCTTTGTGGTTTTTTCGAGTCAAATGTATATATCAAAAATAGACAAAAAGGTTGAGGATATTATGTTAATACACACACTCAATGAAGGTACAGGTCAGCACATCTGTAGCCACAGCCTTAACAAATATCTTACTTTGCAATATATGATAAAAACGTTCTGTTGCAGCTCTCCAAGGTTTATAAAAGTATACCAGAGTGAGTTATTTCAATCAGCACTGGACATTTTGGCTTGAATTCTTTTGTCTTCCAGAAAAAATTGGCTTCCTTGGAAGGGGGTCATTTTGAAGGCTGGCAGCTATTTCTGACTGCCGACTGCCACTGAGGATTTTCATCACTAATAACAGGAAGTATAAATAAAATCTGACCACAACTGGCTAATTTGGGTCCTTTTACAACTATAAATAACTCCAAGACTTTTGCTTAAGGTGTCACACCAGTAGTATGACTATTTCAATTTTTTTCAAGTCAGAAATAGGCATCTCTCTCTTACTGTCGTATGAAAGATAATTAACAGATCTTGTCTGTGACTCCTGGCTTAGGAAACTGATTTATTATGGACTTGGAAATAACAGAGAATAAGAAATCTTGAACTTTGCTGTCTCACAACCGTTCTTCTCGCCATCGTGGAATTTGATTTAATGTACCCTCGTCTTGGACAGCATTCAATGCTTCTATACTAGAAGTTCTAGAAGTGTGTTCTTGCTGCAGTTTCACACTAAGGACAGGATTATTGCAAAACTCCACTATATTTGAAGTTATTTTCCCTTGTGTGGTTTGCAGCCACCTAAACACAAGAATGGAGCAAGCACTTGAAATAATTTTGGGGGGCTGGCCCTGTGGCCTAGTGGTTAAGCTCAGCATGCTCTGCTTTGGTGGCCTGGGTTTGGTTCCTAGACACCGACCTACGCATTCTTCAGCAGCCATGCTATGACAGTGACTCACAGAGAAAACAGAGGAAGATTGGCAACTGATGTTAGCTCAGGGTGAATCTTCCTCACCAAATCATAATAACAATTTTTGAAAGCCATGACCATATTTTTGAAATATTAATAAAATAATCAAAACCAACTCTACAATATTTTGTTAAACAAAATTTTACTTAAAATAAATATTTAAATTGAAACGTAATTTTCCCTCAGAAACTTTAGCAGAATTTGCTGTATCACACTACCTCGCTGTTGTTACTCCGAAGAATGGTAGGTGTAAGAGTAACTATGAAGTTGCAGAACATTAGCAAAATATTGTACCAGGTATCGTCAATCATAAAATGAGCAACTTTAAGCCCAAGCTTCTCTCTCCTTCTACCAGGTAGGTGGTGCTGGTGTGAGGGTGGATTCACGGATGACTATTTAACAACACTCAACCTTACTGGGCATTGTTCTTCCAGACCATAATTAGCAGCCTATGCTTGTACTGCTGACTTTGGGGCCTGACGTTAGATCAGTAGATTTGTGAACATGGACTGGACGTTAGGTAATTTTTAGGTTATGCTTTATATTCGAGACATGAAGAAAATGAAATAGACAGAGGTGAAGAGACTTGCCCAGGCTTATACTGGTGTTATGACTGGGACCAGAGTTCATCCTAGGGCCTTTAAACTCTTCCTCACCTATCAGCTCACACACGGATTTGGCCACAGTTAAAGAACACATTAATTGATATGATTTTCATGAACATCTATTTTGTTTACTGATTTTGATTGTCTCATTGGGAGCTTATATCATTTGGGTTTCTCAATTACCCTATCTAACTTCAGTTAGGAAACTGTAGCTAATTTAGGGCATAAAAAAGCATTAAAGGATATTAGGAGCTCCCACAAACTTTAGTTAAAGCAAAGTAGGCATGGAGGTTCTGTCCTAGAAACAGTGCTGGACCTCACCACCAGACAGCTCCAGTGGAGAAGCTACTACTGCTGATGCAAGACCTGGGGCACAGGGCTCTGTTGTGAGGCCCTCTGCTGAACAGCTTCCCCAAGCTGGATCTCTCTCTGCCATGCTCTGAGACCCTCATCAAAATGGAGTCTTGATATAACCACCTTCTCAAGAATCTCTCCTCTAAATTTAAATCACAAACAAATTCATCTCTGTTGTACATGCAAAGGAAAAATGGTTTGTGCTTTAAATTTAGAGAAAGATTTCTAAGGTGAAGCTCTTTCCAGACCTGGACACAATATTCAAGACATACAGTTCAGAGCCAACCCCGATGGCCTAGTGGTTAAAGTTTGGCATGCCCCACTTCAGTTCCTGGGCACAGAACCACATCACTCATCTGTCAGTAGCCATGCTGTGGCAGTGGCTCACGTAGAAGGACTGTAAGAACTTACAACCTGAATGTACAACTAGGTACTAGGGCTTTGGGGAGGAAAAAAAAGTAAAACAAGAGAGAGGAAAATTGGCAACAGATTTGCTCAGGGTAAATCTTTCCCAGCAAAAAAAAAAAAAAAAAAAGTACAGTTCAAAAAGCAAGAACAGTGTTAGCTATAAAGCTGTCATATCATCATAATGGCTTGATCTGGCAAATCGTAAGTTTTTTCCCCAGATAATGGCTTATAACCCCCTTTAGATGGTGAGAGAACAGAGAAAACAATAGGGGAGATGCAAAATTGTAAAAATTATTTACATTTGACTTGGGGTAAGGAGAAACTGATGCCACACGCTAAAACTAATATGTACCTATGGCTTTTTAAATAATAATCAGAATTCAATTAAGTGATTTCCTAACTACAAGTTAGAAATCAGTAGCTATCAGTTTTTGATTAACATTAGATTCAATCATTCTAGAAGTTAGGTATGTTTTGTCACATATCAGCTCACTTAAACAATTGAGAACCTAATTTCTAACTATGTTTATGCAAAGTAATTCTAACTATATTCTTCAAAGAGGAAATGAGTTACCTAATTTGGTAACTGTGCAAAAATCTTCACCTGTCAATCATGAGCATGAAGTACTCCTGCAGAGGGCATGAGGCCCTCTGAGGTACCTGGGCAAAGTCTAAAAATAGCTACCATTGACTGAGCCCTTAGCATAGGCATTGCTCTAAGAACTTTATGTGTGCTAACTTTTCTTTCTACCAGACTTTTGAGTTAGGCGCCATGATTGCCAGATGAGGAAACTGAGGTGTAGCTTGACAAAAGATCACTCAGCACACTTGTGGCAGAGTAAAGGACTTTACACAAATGATCTTGCCCCCTGTGCTCATGTCCTGTAGAATATCCTACACTTGGGTGGGGTGACATGTGTGTGAATATGATGGAATCAGGTTATAAGGCAAGGGTAATGGGACAGTCTCTCATGTGATAACATCATGTTATCTAAGACTCCTTTGTAGAAGACTGGAGAGTCTCCTGCTGGCTTTAGAGGAGTAAGTTGCCACATCTTGAGATGTGGCTAGGACCTGAGGGTGGCTTGTAAGAGTTTAGAGCATCCTGTGCTGACAGCCCACAAAGAAATGGGGACTTGCATTCATTCAGCTTTCAAGGAGCTGAATTCTGTCATCAACCTGAACTAGCATGGAAGAGGACCCCAGGCTCCAGATGAGAACTGCAGACTGGCCCGCAGCTTTATTTGTCTTGTAAACCAATAAACTGAGGACCCAGTGGAGCTGGACCTAAACTCCTGACGCAAGGAAACAGACAACATATTTGGGTTGTTGGAAGCCTCTAACACTGTTGTAATCTGTACCACAGCAAGAGAAAGCCAATACATATGACGAAGGTCACCTAGCTGACGAGAGGTGGAGGAAATAATTTTACCCGTGAAACCTGACTGCAAAGCCTCTGTCTTTCCCATTTGTTTCATTGCCTCTCAGAGGAAACAAAGTAACCACGTCCAGGGGAACTATCACAGGCCCCTCACACTCCAGGCCAAGCTATTGGGTGATACCACTGTCATTAGAGAATTGGAATTTTGTCCTCTGATGTCCAAATTTGAATGCGAGTTATTGACAATTTAAAATATAATTGAGTATTAAGTTATGATTAGCTCTCTAACCTTTTAAAAAACAACAATAAAAATTTTCTAATCATTAGTTCCCTTGTTTTAGCAAATATAGATCCTTCTGAATCAGGTCTTTTAACTTTAAGAAGATTTTCTTTTTATGCAAAATACAATTTTCTGGTCTGAAACAATAATACAACATAAAACCACAATAGATCTAAGGTATTTTAAAGATCATGTTCCTCTTAATACCTAATTTTTCCAAATTTTATATCAAATATACCATGTCATTATGTAATATACCATTATCATTATGTAATTTTTGTTTTTCTTTGTGCTTATCTCATGACTTTATCAAAAGCCATACACACACACACACAGTCATTAATAAATTTGCATTGCAAATTGTTCTTATATTGAGTTCCTAATAAAGACTACACAGATAAATTGAAACAGCTTCAAGAAAGAAATAAAGGAAAAGTGCTTATTAAATATAATATCATGGGAAATTAGTAAACAAATCTGAAAAATATATAGCCCAAGGAAGATTTCATTAGTATACTCACAGTCATAGGCTATGTATTCCTCCATTGTCAAAGTTAACTAAATTTCTCTTCAAAATACTGCTTTAAACAGATCACTGTGTTTTCTCATCTTAGAAATATAAAAATTATTCATTTTTGTTTAACTGTATAATAGTCATTAAAGTTTATTCTTGGGATATTGTAAATAATTTGAGACTAATTGACAATTCTAGGAAAGATGACTACAGAAGAGTCTTTTTAAAACTTATAGTAATGTGTCATTTTTATTGTTTTTAAAGGTGTAAACATTTGGTTAAATAATAACGTTCTTATTCCAAATCTGTACAAAGGTCATTAGCCATTAATTTTGCCATATTCTCCACTATGAGAAGCAATATCTTTAGCTAGCTCTATGTACAAAAGCGTCAAAAACCTAAAGAACATCTATTTAGGGAATAAAATTTCTCTAAATTATCACCTTTCCTCCAAAATGATGTATTTTTCATAGTATTAGGGCATGAATGGAAATTATTTCACAAAGTAATATTTTGAAATACATACAAATATGCCCTGGTGCTAATTTTCATATGCATACTCTTTTATTTAGACACATGTATGTCTATATGTATGATGCATATTTCAGGTTTTACTTAATTCATTTAAGGTATTACTACAAAAGTTTCTGTAAATATTTTAGACTAACTATTCAAAGAATAGTCTTTATAATGAAAAACTGTCTATCATGAGAGCCCAGATGGTAATTATTCTGTATTCTTGTATTAGTCTGTGCTCTCAACAGGTATTCGTAACCAGTGTTCTTAATTGAACCCTAAATTGGATTTAGAGTTATTTTTCTTGCTTTGTGCTCCAAGAATCTTCACTTTAGATCCTTCTAAGGTTGTAACAGCTTCTATAGAAGGCACAATTTATCATCTAGCTTTTATACAAATGTGACAAGATCTCATTATATTTCTGCCACTGGATTTTATCGCTTTAATAATCCATTGCAATATTTATAGAATGGCATGATGAATCATATTATATTTATCATATCATACAACAAATAGCATGACATACCAATAAATCATTCCATTCTGGAGTGTTGAAATTATTCTTCTAAACTAGCATCAAAATGATGAGTCAGCATATTGTCTCTTAATCAAATCTATAGTCTTGCATAAATTTATACCTTAGAATGGTTAATGCATATGGAAACTCAAAATTATTTAACCATTTTATAATCTCTTACCAAAGCAAATGTATTTAACTGTACAAAATATTACATTCCAAAATGAAATATTTCTTATAAATTAGCTATTGTCTTAAGAGCAATCCAACTGATGTAAGACTAATAAAACTTTGTACGAACTGAGATGTCTCAACATTTTTCCTATTAGCAAGATGGATTGGAGGAAAAACTATTTTAATGATTAGGAATCACCAGGAAAGAAAGGAATATAGAAATATGACTCAACCTACCAATTAAATAGATGAGAAAACAGGTTCACATGTTAAGGAATGTAATCAGTTAGACTGACTAAGAAGTGATAACAGAAATCGGATTTACAAACACTTATTTTGGTGTTACATTATACTAAATTCTTCTTTTTTATTCTTTTTAAAATTTGTTTATGCAATTTTAAGGGTTTAATATTTTATGTAAATATCAAAAGATAATCAGGCTGATACATATAGTGAATCATATGGTGGTAGGGTCTTTTGGAGTCCAACTGCTATTATATTGGCTGTATATTTGAGGGGAACAACTTCTTTTCAGTTGTCTTTTTGCTGTAAAGTGGATTATTCATAAACTCTTTTGAAACAAAGATACTTTCCGTATGGATTGAATGTTTGTGTGCCCCCAAAATTCATATGTTGAAATCTTACCCATCAATGTGATGGCATTAGGAAGTGGGGCCTCTGGGAAGCAGGTAGGTTTTGAAGGTGGAGTCCTCATGAATGGGATTAATGCCCTTATAAAAGAGACCCCAGAGGGCTCTCTCACCCTCTTTCCACTGCTGTGTGGGGATACGATGAGAAGTCAGCAGTCTGCAGCCCAGAAGAGGGCTCTCGCCTGAACGTGTTGGTGCTCTGCTCTTCTTTCCTCCAGAATTGTGAGAAATAAACTTCTGTTGTTATAAGCCACTCAGTCCATGGTAATTTGTTATAGCAGTCCAAACTGACTGAGACACTTCCCATGAATATCTCCAACTTAGAATATCAGCGTGATTCTGGAATGTCCAAGGTGAATGGCTGAACCAGGAAGCCCAAGGCAGTCGTTGAGCACAGGGGTTAATGGCATGGATCCTGGTGCTGGCCTTCTTGATTTGAATCCAAGATCTGCCACAAATCAGAAGTGCGATCACAGACAAATTTTGTTAAATTATATAGTTTCTTAATCAGTTCCCTTCTATTAAAAATGAGGATAATGGATAGTACAACACAGCTCATAGATCTGTTGTGAGATTGAATTATTAGGTGTTAAGACCAGAAGACACTATCTGCATAATTAACATCAATACATAGTAGCTATTGTTCGTAATAGCAATAGAGAGAAGAGGAATCTGACCAAATGTTTGGAAAACATGTCAAAAAGATGGACAACCACATTTAATCAAATAGCTTAGGGAATGCCTTAGTTTCTTTGGTTTTTCTAGCAATAGAGCAAACCAGAGCCTCAGAATTGTTGAAAAAAAGCTGTGGTTTTACTTTGGAGATCCATAAATAGTTCAGGCTGCACACAGCCTGAGATTTTTTTTTCTTTATATTCTTCCTTATCCTGTAATGTTTAATTGTACTTGGTGTTATAGCAAAAGCATCTTCTAGAGGGCGTAGTTTCTTCCAATGACAAAGTATGACATGTATCTTTCCTCTGTAGAGCTTCACAAATGTTCCAGTTGCCAAGATTTACTTTGGCCTTCTATTCTTGTCATATGAGAAATCAACTGAAAACAAAAAACAACAAACTCCTCTAAAATGTACACAATTGTGTACTATTTCAGCACTATTATTAAGCAAATAGTGCTTTAGTTATTTTACCCTTAGGTAACTGCGGAATTTTCAAAGGAATGAAAAGTCAATGTTTGGGGTTAAGCCCTAAACTATCATTTCCTTTCTTAACAAGCATCTAGTATGTGACAGACACTGATTTAGGTGCTGGAGATACAGCAGTGGACAATAGACAAAAGTCCTTGTCTTCTTAGAACCCATCTTCTAGTGTGGTAGGACAGTCACAAAGAAAATACACATGCAATATGTTTTATGACGATAAGAGCTAAGGGGGAAAATATATATGGAGGGTAGCGGGATACAGACTAAATAGCATGGTCAGGGAAGGCCTCACTAACCAGGTGACATTCAAGCAAAAACCCAGAGGAAAAGAGATGACAAGCCCACACAGCATAGCATAGTACTTAAGAGCACAGTCTTTGCAGGTAGAAAACCTGCAGGTGCCTGATGTGTTTGAGAAATGGCAAGGAGTTCTGTGAGACTGGGCTGCAGTGAGCCAGAGAGACAGTGAAAGCAGAAGGAGGTAGAGAGAGAATCAGGCCAAATTACTCAGTCCCTTGTAGGCCTTTGTAATGTCTCAGGCTTTTATGCTGAATGAGATGGAAAGCCACTGGAGAGTATTTATCTAGACATGCATCATGATCTGGCGTACATCATAAAGGATCACTCTGGCTGCTCTGCAGAAGAGGCTGTGAGAGGCCAGGGTGTGTTTATTTGGAAACACCAAGCCTTCCACTTGTGAGCTAGATCCTATCATCTCCCACCCAACTCAGGGACATTATTCTACCAACTTTCCTCTTTCTTCTGCATCATCAACTCTCCTCTTTCTAGTTAATAACTTTCTTCATATACGAACATGCTACAATTATTCTTAGAACACCTTTCCAGATCTTACAACCCTCACAAGGTACTGCCTCCTTTCTGTGAGATGTAGAGCAAAATTCCATGGAGTAGTAGTCTGTACTCATTGTTCCCAAATCCTTTCTTGTTGCTTTGGAGATTGTACCCCAATCTATCTTCCCTTTCACTACTTCACAAAACTTTTTTTTGCCAAGGACAACATTGACATCCAAATTCTTCAACTCTCAGTCCTTTTCTCAGCATTTCACATGAGTAATCTTTCACTTCTCCTTGGAAAATTTTCTTCACTTGGTTTCTAGGACACTATATTCTTGGTTCTACTTACCTACCTAACTGCTGCTTCTTAGTCTCCTTTGCTGATCCCTCATCTTTCTGATCTCTAAATTGCAATATGATAGAGTTAAATTCCGGCGCATATTTTCTTTATCCAAACTTATTCCCCTGTTGGTCTTATACTTTAACTCTCATGTGTTTACCATTAACTTCCAAATTTTTATCTCATCTTCATTGCTCTGCTGAACTCTAGAATTGTGTATTCAACTCCCTGGTTGATAGTTCCACCCGAAATCTAATAAGTAACTCAACATTATCATTTGCAGAATTGACATTATGACCTTCCCCCAAAACCTGATACTCTCACAATCTTGTTCAACTCAATAAATAAATTCCACTCTTCAATTATTTAAACCAAAAGCCATGGAGTCATCTTTAACTGTTATTTTTCTTTTGTCCCATATTCACTTCATCAGCAAATCCTTCAAGTCTACTTTCAGATAGAATATAGAATCAATGGATTTTACACTGATACCATACTGGTCCAAACCACTATCAGCTCTCAGTGAATATCGCCATAGTCTTCTATCATTTGAGTCTCTTAATCGAGAGCAGATGAAGCTAAATAGCAGGTTTATTGCTGATTCTTTCTTGCTGATATGATGATTGTCATAATTTTGTGGGTCTTATATAATTGGCTTATAAATTATGCTACCTCATTAAAAGTATCTGCACCATGTCCTTTATGATCATTAAAAACATTCTAAACACCCTTTAACAAAATCTTGAGAGAAATTTCCTTAGGTGGATGACTTTCAATGGTCAGCTCTTGCTCAAGAACAAAGGACAAATTCAGAGGTGTTAAGTAAAAGAAAATCTAAGCTAGTTCAGAGAGAGGAGGGTTATTGCTTTGCTGGAATTCAGAATTATTTGAGAGTCTTAACGTCATAAGAAGAAGTGGATTCTGCATAAAGGAAGTCTTGTAAGTATCTCATTAGCCACCCAGTTTTTATAATCCATCTAATTAAGTGTTGCATTCCCTGGGTTAAAGGTAGCATTTTATGGTTCATAATTTCTACATTGCTAAAGTTTTTAATCTGGTCATAACACTTGACTGGTTTTCTTTCATACTTACGTTTTTAGGACGTTGTTCACCGAGTTGATAATTTAATCCATTCAAAATCTATAGATAAATTCAATTGGTTCTAATAATTTGCTATTATCATTTATCTCAAGTTGCTTCATCATGAATGCTCCCTTAAGATCCCATGTTTGTCAAAAATAGTCCTTTAGGTTCTCATAAAACACTTTTGTAATTGGAATTCCCCCATCGTTTTCAAAGATAAATAGAAGAACTTAGAAATTAATTTGACCCCATTGCTTCTTTGGCACCCTACTGAATTACTACCTAGTTTCCTATAAAAGCCATTATCTCATTAGTAATTATCTCACTTATAATATATTATATTAAATATAAAATATTATGAACTAGTTAGGTTATCTGCCCTCCTGCTATATAATTAGACTGCTAATTTATATTTCAACTGGGTTTATGTGCTATGTGACATTTAGGATATATTTGTATTTTTAAGTATTTCTTATTTCAGTCAAGATTTGATGTTCTTCAAATACAAGTTCTTGCTTTGATTTATATCAACCTTTTGAGCAATTTTCTCTTTTTCTAATGGAATTTTTTTAAGAACATAGATAAATTAAGGAATGAGGTTGCCATTTAAATTTGCTAAGAGAGTTGGAAGACACTGATAGCGACACCAGTAATGATTTACAAGTTTAGGAAAGAACACAAGATCCTGGGGTCGCCTGGTGGCGCAGCAGTTAAGTTTGCACATTCCGCTTTGATGGCCTAGGGTTCGCTGGTTTGGACAGATCCAGGTGTGGACACGGCACTGCTTGGCAAGCCATGCTGTGGCAGGTGTCCCACATATAAAGTAGAGGAAGATGGGCATGGATGTTAGCTCAGGGCCAGTCTTCCTCAGCAAAAAGAGGAGTGTTGGTGGCAGATGTTAGCTCAGAGCTAATCCTCCTCAAAAAAAAAAAAAAAAAATTAAAAGGAAAACAAGATCCTTTAGTAAAAATGGAACATAATGTATTTTTAATGATTATATTTTTTATTATTAATAAAAAGCTGATTTTTTAAACATAGAGACAAATATAGACTTGTAGATTCTTAATGTCAAACTGATATTTCTTTCTGGTAGTTTGGTCTAGTTTTGTCCATTTTCTTCTTTGTGCAGCAAAGAAAAACTATTTTGGGAAACATGCTTCAATGTCAAAGAAAGTGTGTTAATAGTTGTCTCTACAGTATATATTCTCGAATCCGTGTTATACTACATCCTTTCGCTCTTTTTAAGTCAGTGGTTTAGGACATAAAAGAAAATTGATGTTTCTCAAATCATTCTTGTGATTTGTTCACACACATTGTGGTTTAGCATTCTAGGGCTGTTTGGGTGGAGTTAAAGATTGAGTTGCTCTGTAACACTACAATCTAAGAAAGTTTTTCTTGCTTTTAAATCTAATCTCTGAGGCTGGATAATAGTCTTTCTTTCCAAAAAAAAAATCTGCTTGAATTTTTTTTCCCTGAAGCACATCAAATTCTTAGTTCCTTTATGATATAAAGGAAAAGAGATTCCAACCATTGTGTAGAACCTTTTTCATCTTTCCCCCCCTATTTTGTAGAGCAATTTTTCAAAGGGTAGATAATATTGCATTTCCCAGTCGAATTTTTTTTGTGTTAGCATGAGCATAAAACAAAACTTAGAGATACATAAACCAGTTTATTCAATAAGATGTTTCTTTTATTTACACTCTAGATCATTTTTATTAATAAAGACAGAAAGATAGTTTAGAAACTTGGTTTATAACCTAGGAATTCTATAGAATTCCTATAAAATGTGTACCTAGAATGTAGATTAAATGAAAGTTAGTTTTTTTTAAGAGCTTTTGTTTACCAACTCCCATAGTATCAGAACACCTCATATTATGGCTTAACCTGTTATTCAGAAATAATGCTCTTTAATATCACATATTATTCTTAAAATGAAAACAGTATAATTCAACTGAATGTTTATTAAGACCCTTACTGGTAAAGAGCTAAGGAAGCCTAAAAGATGACTGGCATATGGCCAGTGGTCTCAACCAGCATTTCATTGGTGTAAGAATGTGGGCAGGCCTCAAAGGCAAGTAGAATAAGAAGCAGAGAACTGACACTTGTCTCTATACCTGTTTACACCTCAGTTTCCTCATCTGTCATGTGAAATTCATAAGTAGAATCCACATCCCAAGACTATTAATGTTAATGTATTAAATATTCTTATGCTTTGGTGTCGCAATTTTTCGATGGTCCACAGTAAACCATTATCTTTGTATTTTGTTTTCTTTATTCTTTCCTCAGTCACTTGAATTAACTATTGGGACCAGAGTGAGAGGACTGATCTGCTTATTGTTCCTATACTTTTGTGCAAATGTAGAGGAGGTCACTTTCTTTAATTAAGTCTGGTATCTTCATTTTAATACATGACTTTAATATTTTCAAAACTTTGGAGATATTTAAAAAATTATGCCTAATTCATCTGTGAAATTTTTAGTATGAGTATTTTTATTCATTAAAACATTAAATTAATTAAAAAGTTAAATACAACAGAAAGAGGACAGTTATATAAAAACTGAACAATATTCAATTAAATTGGATCATAGTCAAAGGCACCTGGGATATCAGTTATTAGAGGTGAGCCTTGAAAAATTGAGTCCTTGTATATCATTATCTTATAAAAATAAATTATGCAGGTTCAACTAGAGAGATAAGCAGAGGCCTGGCAAATGTGAATACAATTTTCCTTTTAAAAACATTCCTTACTGGTGCATTTCCTTGAACTTGCACTCCAATGTGGTTTCTCTGTTGGAGTCAAGTGGACACGTGAAGTCGAGGCTCAAGGCCCCCAAATAGGGCATTTCTACCCTTCTAAGTCATCAGAAAATATGTCAGGGGTTGTTGGGAGAAGTCAGTCCCTGGCTCCACATTTTAACTCCGCTGGACTGAGAAACAAAATAGCCAAGGAAGCTCCACACTTCACAATGGCGGGGACCAGGCGAGAAGGAGAGCCCCATGGTGGCACATGATTCTTTAATATATATCCAGTGAGCCTGCCACTCGCCAATGGAACCCATGCATTGTTAATGTATTAACCAATTAGACTAGTATTTCCTCCCTTCTTAAGAGGAGTGACTAAAGAAATTGGAAAACAGGTGAACAAAGGCACAGGAGCATATCGACTCCCTTTAGAATCAGGACAAATGGATGATTGAGTAAAAACGAGAAAACAAAATGAAGTTAAACTACTAAGTGAGATGTACTAATGTGTTAGATTAAATGTTTGTTATTAATCTGGAAGAATTTGTATAAAGGAAGATATGACACTGTTCTTACTAAAATATAAATGATACACAAAGGGAAATAGCCCAAATGTGCCAGTTTTTTTTTTAATGAAAAAAAAGAAGAGTTCTGGGCCAGCCCCATAGCCGAGTGATTAAGTTCATGCATTCTGCTTTGGCAGCCCTGGGTTTTGCCGGTTCTGATCCTGAGCACAGACACAACAACACTCATCAGGCCATGTTGAGATGGCATCCCACATAGCACAACCAGAAGGACCTACAGCTATAATACACAACTATGTACTGGGGGGCTTTGGGGGAAGGAGCGGGAGGGGGACCGAGCGGGAGAGGGAAATTGGCAACAGTTGTTAGCTCTGGCGTGCCAATCTTTAAAAACAGAAAGCTCTATTTCAGGAATAGCCGTTAAGGCATTTGTAAAGAAGATACAAAAATAAATTGAACATTAACAAAATGGTAAAATAGCATCTGTAACATTCCTAAAATAAATTGCTCCTTTAAGTAAAGGTTAATGAAGTTATGCTAATTTTATATAAGTAAAAATAATTAATATGTGACAAAGTTTTTCATATTCATTAAAAATATACATTTGGGAAGAGAGACTTAAACCAGAGGGAGTGAGTATGAACAAAACAGAAAAGATTCAGACACAAATGCTAATTTACGAATGTGGTCATGTTTATTCTGTTGAATTCTTCATTGAAATGGCAGACGCGCCCTCTGCATTATCTTGCCCCTAACCTGCTGGGATGCTGCTCTGCTGGTGTGGAACTGTGTCATGCAGGCTTCTTGTGCCAGAGGCACCTCCTAGTGGCTGATCCAGTATCAAAGATGAGTAGCTTCAGTGGCTGAGAGTGATCAGGACAGTAAGAAGAATGTGGATTTACTATCAGGGAACCAGGAGACGGTAGTCATATCTGCAGGTTGGATGCGATGAGATCAGGATTACAGGATATCTAGCATCGCTAGCATAACTAGGACTTTCTGAGTGCTGTCCCTTTGCTTGTAACTTCTGTCCAAAGTTAAGTGAGGGAAACAGGAAAAATAGATCTCTTGAGGACACTTCCTATGTTGTGGCTAGGGTTGCTGTTTTAGATATAACCAGTATTGAAGAGCTTAGATGTGCTACTTGGAAAACAGATTTATAATTTCTCAGTAAGGATGAATTAAATATAACATTTTATGTAATGTGATGACATTTTTTAGCCAGGTACCACTCTTTTCAATGCAGTGATTCTATACATTATCGCAATAATGATAATAAACAAAACAACATCTGAAATCTGGTCCCATCTCTACCCTCAATGGCTCCCCATGAGTCCATGGAAAGGAGATAAAATCTGAAGGAAGAGTAGCATTTATTTCATACCTACAAAAACCAGGCTTAGTGCCAGGAACTTTGTGTTGTTATTATGTTTAAGCATGCTAACGACATCATGAGGGAACTGTTCTTATCTCCATTAAAAAGCAGATGATAAAACAGGATCAGAAAGGTTAAATAACTTGCCCTGAATCTTTCACAACTAATTGGCAGAAGAGCTGGGTATTCAGTTTTAAAGCTGTCCTATTTTAAATTCTGAGCAATTCTAAATCCTTTACCACTTAAGACATTATTTTAAGAAATACCTCATACTGAAAACCTTTCACAAAGCCAGAAGGTTATTAAAGTTTTTTATGTATGCATTTTACCAATACTGTGTCGTTTTTTGTGTGTGACAACAATTTTATCCACACTGAGATCTTTTTCCAATATTGGTCATAGGTGTGGTTTGTATCTCTTTTTTACTCTCACTCAGATTCTGCTTAAGATCAGATGTGTCCCTTTGCTGGATGATTAACTTGCTGATATATAAGTCAATACCCTTGTATCAGATTTCTTGTCTGAATTGTTGTCAAAATAACTGACCTATGAGGGAAATGCATACGGCTTTCACCAGCACAACCATTTTGAATTGCCAGCAAATAAATCCTGTGACCAAAAAAGGCCACATTAGCCTACAGTTGACTATGGCTGGCATTTTAGCGTGACACAAAGAAGTGAAATCATAAAGAATCCTACTGACATTTTACAGTATCTGCATTCTTTTTATGGAGGGTGGAGGGGCTTCATTTATGCATTCTAAGGAACAAAATTTAGCTAGTAATTAAAAGTATTTAACCCACATAAAGTCTTTTATGCAGGCCATAAAATTAATTTTATTACAGAAATTGCATTACACTTAACAGCTGATGACCTTATCTTACTGCAGTAATGTATTTTTCATTAAAATGAAACATTGTGTTTCAGAAGCAGGAGCCAAGAATCAGGCCTTGAGTTGGAAAGGGGCACATGTATTATGTACAATCGCTGTCTTCTGAAAGAGCGTATAACCTGGCGTTTCTCAGTTTATTACTGCGTCGAGATGAGCAGATTTAAACTCTAATTAAAGAGATGCCATACATTGTCTTTTTACAACTCAGATGACTTTAACTGTTGTACTGTCAGACCAGCCTTGGTAAATTATAACAGTTGTTTTGGTCTTTTATGTAAGCTCTGATATGTAGGTTGAATTTATCGTGAAGTTGGAGCATTGACTATATTTCCACTAGCCAATATTCCTCTGTTTAATTCTGGCCATACCTAGCTACTACAGTGTTTTATTCACTGGCAGTGCAAAGTGAATTTTGTTTGTTTTTATTTTAGTTATCAGCAATCGTCCGAGAGACATATTTTTCTGTAGTGCATAGATGCAGTATGAATGGCAACTTAAATAAAGAATTGACTTTGTAAAGTAGTTATTGTATTTTAAATATTTTCCATATGTATAGGAGAGGAAAACAAGCTACTAGAGATTAGGGTACTTTGAAGTCTCATGTAAATTTAACAATCTCTTTTTTAAAACCTTAATGAATTTTCAATATTAAGACCCTTCTCAAAAGACTAAATTGAATCACTTTATATGGTTTGGGTAGCATTTTTCCTGAATTATTATCATATGAAAATAGAAGTATTATACCGAAGACTGACTAGGAAATTCATATGGTTATAAAACTAAAATTTAAAGATACTTTCACATGTCAGGACAAAAAAAATGGGTAAGTATTGAAATAGCCTTAGATTTAGTGTTGTAATAAAAAAAAGGTAGGCTAAAATAAATAATCAAGAAAGTGAACTAGCAGGGGAGAAAATAGATTTAAAGAGAGATTCTATTTGAAATCAAAGACAAGCACTAGTTACCAACTTCCATTGATACCCATACCCGCTTCTCACCAAAACAAAACATTGTAATTTCTCCATTTCTTAGCAGATTTCTGCTAATAACCCTGCCTTCCATCTTCACTTCCATTTCTTGGAGCACCGCTTTATTTTCCAAAAGTAAACAATACTACAAAATATTTCTCTTTTAACAGTGGTTACAAAAGAGTAGAAAATCACTACAACAGTCCTATGATAGAGTTTAACAGACACATAAGAACCTATAGTTTCATTATTGGTTGTGAGTTAGGTCATTTTCTTTTGTTAATGGATCTGAGTTGATATTTTAAATTGCCCCATTGCTTGAACCATAAACTTATTTTACAGAAATAAGTTTGGACATAGTTGGAGGATTTGAGGCATCTTTTATGTGATACAATCCTAGTGTTTGATTCAATGGTAATATTGGTTTGTTTAATATTTTAACTGATATAATACAATATTAAAGATTTAGAAAAAGATCTTGGAACATGTATTGAAGTAGACAATATATTATGAAATAACTTTTACTGTCTATTTTAGAGATAAGTAAACCTTTTTATCTTCATAATCTGTTCAAATTAGAGCCTTAGTCATTCCGTTTAAAATAATTTTATCTTATAAGTGAATTTTTTCCCTTAAACATCATTATTTAATGAAGCTGTACTGTGATTAGAAATTTAATTTTGGGAATCACACCCAATAAAATGAAACTACGAAGAGTATATGGTAAAATATTAGTTGATCTAAATTCAGTTTTAAGCTAACATCTGAGCAAGAGTGTTCAAATTATAAATAAGGGACTAACCATAAACAAAAAATTTCTACAAAAGTTCTGAAAAATGGCTCCACATAAAACATTGTCACCAGAAAAATGAAAGAATGGAAATAGGACCAATATGTGCTTGAGTGTTGCCCCCAGATATTTCACATCAAGAATGCACAAGAATAGGATAAGGAGACTTGATATTCATATAGACATAATGTTTAAATGGTTTCTCTTTTGTGTAGAAACATGACACATTTTGATTTCTCCTGTTTAGGGTGAGATTAAATCTAGCCAGAGGAAAGCCAGCGATGCAGCTGTCAGCTCACAAACAATTTGATGAAGACCAGCCATTCTAATTGGGGTTTGCAGGCCTCAGCCAGGAGGCTGATGAAAACACCCCTTTCCAGCCATTAGGCCCAGTGCCCAATGTATAGGGGCCACCAGAAAACGGGGTCTATTTTTGGTTGCCATCAAATATCCTAATATAGTAAATTGTCGAAGACATTTACCACTCAGTCCTGATCTAAAATTCAAGTGTGGTTGTTTCTAGTGCTCTCATTAGAAACCCATATAAAGCCCAGCTTGTGCAAAGCTTTCAGGTGGAAAGGAGAACTGGAGGCGGGATTGTATCACAAAACTAGCATCTCAGCCTTTGTGGTAGGGCTTATTTTCCTTAAGAATATACCACCTTCTCTTTTTTTTATTTCTGCAAAAGATGGTATTTACTGCCATTGTTGGGTTTGAGATCTACCTTGTTTGCTAATCAAATTACCATAAAATTGCTCTGAGTAGTTGCTTACAGTTTTTGATCATATGTGTCCACTCACTGTCTATTCAGACATTACATTTATGAGTGAAGATGTTTTAAGATGGGATGTCTGTCTTTATTTTCATCATTTTCACCATTTGAGTGGCAAATTATTTATTAAATTTTGGTTTTAACTCTCTAGAATAGATCTCAATATGCCAAGGATATGTAGGAAAGATATATAACTCTTTATGAAAAGAAAGCAGAGAAAAATAGGTCAGTTTTTTCTTCTTTGGAGTAGTGGAATTGCCATATTTAAAGAATTCTTAGAGAATATTTTTCTAATCCCTTGCTTTTGTCAATATCACATGAAATTATGCTATAGTTTGTCCCTTTAAAAAATATTCTCTAGTGCTGGAAAGACTGGTTTGTTTGTGCAAAAAGTAGCAGCTAACTGAAATTTATAGCGTTTCTTCAAAAAAGAAAGCATTTTTAGGACTCTATGGCAAGAGAACAAAGTGCATTAACAGTCCCTTTCAAGCTACTTTAAGTAAAACTTGTGATAATTATTAAAAATATGTTTTATAATTTTTTATGAAATGCGATACAGATACACATGCTTTATAACATACAAACTGTGTTCTCTCTTAAGCAGACATTTCTTAGATGCTTGCTCAATGAAGATTAAGAATCTATGTTTCCAAAACATAATGTAGCTACTTAAATTTTGTCCTAGCTCTGCCTCTTCCTAGATATATGAAGGGTCCTGTAACTCAACCTATCTGTAAGGGTAGATGAGGAAAATTGTACCTCAATAAAGAGATACTGTAAGAGTAATATTTGATATTATGAGCTTAGTTTGGCCTCAATTAAGTGATCAATAGATGGTAAAATAATAATATTAATAGGTAACTCATTGTTTTAATCCTTCTCTATGCCTGAATATCAACCATAGAATTGGATGAAAATGAGAAATTCTTCTACATTGCAGAAGCAGAAATGAGTCAAACACTCAGGTATGTCTCACTCCACTCAGACCTCCATATACAGAAATTTTCCATCAGAAAACAACCCAAATCTGAGGCTTCTTAAGCTTTAGGTCCCCTGTTTCATAGGTCTTATTCTCATCTCTCCCAACTTTGCTACCACAGAATAGAAAATGGTACCCCCCAACACACACATATGCATACATACTCACCAGAAAAACTAAAAGTAAAGATAAAACGTCAAAACCAAAAAACTCAAATGCAGAGGAATACACGTGCATATAGAACACACATTCTTTTACTAATAAAATTAGAATCAAACCACAGAATTTTGTGACTGGCAAAGACAACTGAGCCCACAGCCACTAGTTTCCTTTTTTCTCCCAGGCTAATAGATTTGATCAACAAACACTTGTCAGCTATCTTTATCTATCAAACACTGTGCCATATGCTCAAATAAGTAAAAATGAGTCTCTAAAAGTAGACTTAAGTAAAAGGTAAAGAATTGCAATTCACCATGTTACACACCATGACAAAGTAGGTATAAGAGACGATGTGGCTATTGTTACTACCAGAACTTAGGGGAGGCTGACCAGAGGAGGTGAGATGAGTCCTTGAATGTTAAGCAGAAGTTTAATAGGCAGCTAAGTGAAAAGCTCCTTTTAGATTTTTTTTTAAATAGTAGTTTATGTAAAGGCATAAAAAGGCATGATGTGTTCAGAGAACAATGGGAAGTTTAGATGATGAGAGTATAGGATGCACAGTGCGGAGTGAGGAGCAGGGACAAAAGTGTAAATGGCCGTGGTAAAGGAGAATGAGGTCTATGCCTCAGGTGACAGAGCTTCTTGTATAGAAGAGCTACCTGACTGAACTTCAGCCTTACAAAAAATAACCCCTGTGATACTGAGGAAGAGATTCTTCAGGAGGGAGTGATCAGTGAGTAGAGACCAATTAGAGTGGGTGGGAGTGATATGGCTCTTGTCCTTACTCCCTTCAGTCTCTGCTCAAATATTGCCACTTTACATAGATAGACCCTGATCACTTTATTTATACAACAGCCTCTGCTACCATTTATTCCCATTTCCTACTTTATTTTTCTTTAAAAGAAATAGAATAAAGAATAGTTGAATTATGATTTTTCGTAGAATGTAGGTTTTATATTTGTTGGGTACATTGCTGTAGCCTCTGTGACCAGAATATTGCCTGGGACATAGTAGCTACTCAGTAAATACTTTTTTTTGAAGAAATGAATGGTTTTTCTAAATTTGAGCTCATGAGGACCTCAACTAAGGCAGTCACTGTGGGCATGGAGTAAATGCAATAGACTCAAGAAGCTTTTCTGAATCATAATCAACAAAATGTATTTGGTGGGACACCCCAGTGGCTCAACAGTTGGGTTCACACGTTCCACTTCAGTGGCCTGAGGTTCGCAGGTTCATATCTCAGGTGCAGACCTACACACTGCTTGTCAAATCATGCTGTGGCAGATGTCCTACATATAATGTAGAGGAAGATGGGCACGGATGTTAGCTCAGGGCCAGTCTTCCTCAGCAAAAAGAGGAGGATTTGTGGCAGACTTTAGCCCAGGGCTAATCTTCCTCCAAAAAAAAAAAAGAAAAGACATATATTTCATGATATGGTAGATGTGATAAGGGAAAAAAGAATAAAGGAGGAGCCTCCTTCATTCTAAGCATGAAAGAAAGGATGGATTAAAATCACCAAGATAGAATGTAATAGGAGGAACAGATTCAGGGTGGAGATAGGGAATTCAGTATCAGACATATTGAACAACAGTTGTCTATGGGTTAATAGAGTTATGGGCCAGGGGCTTGTGCAAAAGATCTTGGATTAGGGTAGAGACTTATAATTGATCAAAAACTGATGGCATTAGAATATGTAAATGTGAAAGTCATATAGAGCGCATAGAAAGATAATATAAATACTGTAAAGTCTAGAGCACAGGGGAAATTATTAAGACCAGGAAAGAAACTGATAATAATTTTTAAATGAGTTTTAAGAATAATAAAAATTCCATCATTTCAAACCAAGGAATTTGTTGATTTGGAATTGAAGGGAGCATTGGGAGTCTTTGATATTGACGATCATTCATCAAGGGAACTTAACACTTTTTTTTAAAGCAAAGCGTGGGGAGCAAAAAATAACACTTTTTTTGCCACCATATTTTTTTTGCATTTTGTGGGGTCTTTTTGTATTTTAAAAGTGGGAAAAATTATTAATCTTTTAGATCTCAAAAATGTGTAGGCTAACAACTGAACTCAGTCTCTTTGGTGACCGTAAGATAATGGTGATATCCACATAGTGCTTGTCTTCTCTCACCACTTGACTGAAAGGGCCTGCTTCTGAAGAGGGTCCCTCCTGTTTGCAAAGCCTACACTACCTGTGGTTTACCCTCTATATACTTATTTCCTGTTTAAAGACTGCCTTTGGTTTTGTAGGGTTACGAAGGAGAAATAATTGAACCTTTAATCTCTCTTTAATTGTTTGTAGCATGTAGCCTTTCTCAGATGCATATCCCCTCCCTCTTCTTTAAAGAAGCCATGACAATTCCATTAATAGCAACTTCTACAATGATGGCAATATTATGGTTACAACTCCTGAATGCTTATTAAAGAAGCATTTGGAAGCCATCCATATATTGTAAGCTTATTCCAACTTACACCTGGGAAACTATCCTTTCCCCATTCTGTCTGTTGTTTGTAAGGGAACTGAGACTGATTGCTATACAGACAAATAAAAAACCCACACAGAGCCAAGGATATGCAGGACCTTTGTTGGGGTTTCTGAGAAAAGGCAGACATCTTTGCGTTGTTTGCTGAGATTGTATGAGAAACAGCTGCTGTCATCTTGTAATCATGAAGGGAAGAGCCTGAGTATGAAGTTAAATGGGAGACTATGAATCTGAGAAACAGAAAGAGGTGAAGTAGATGCTAATAAGCCCTCCATAAAATTTCATGTAGACTTTTCAGTCATATGAACTAAAAAATTGCTATGTTACTTAAGGCAGTTTGTTTGGTCTTTCTTTTCTCCATAGCCAACAGAGTCCTAATTAATACACATATCATATGCCATCAATTGTGCTATGCATTTTGTAAACATTATATCATTTAATCCTCACCACAACTCTATCAGGTGATTATTATCACAATTTTATAGATGAGGAAGCTGAATAACATGAAGGTTAAGGAATTCACCCTGAATCACATAGTAATTGAGGTACAGATGCAGAATTTGAACCCAACCCTATTCTAAATCCTATAGTTAGTTACACACAATAATATTCCAGCTGTCTTGACTAGAATTTCTCTACTCATTAGAATTTCCACTATACTGTCTGGCTTAAATTTCCTTCCAAGCTCTGTCTCATACTAGTACCCCAATATATCTCCTTCTCATGTCCACAGAATAGTTCAAACATACATGGTTTATTTCTCTATCTATATCTACATACAGTGACTGAAGGATTTCCATCTTACAGAAGGAATCTCATTAATAATAGTCTTTGCTGCTCAAGAGGCAATTAGGATATTCTCCATGGACTCATTCAATCCCCAGTCCACATCTGATTCTGTGAGACATATGGAAACCTAATTTAATTGAATTAATACAATAAAATGAAGTACTTAAGGATTCAGAATATGCCCAAGTTAGTACCAGCTATGTTACTTAGGTGATCTTTAGACATTTCTTTGTTATGAAACCTCATGTAACGCCTGTATGCTTGGAAACGCTGAGTGTTTGTTACTTAATCTTATCCATAATCTGCTTCAATGTTTGTATAACACAAAGCCCCCAGTTGGGATATATATATATATATATATATATATATATGTGTGTGTGTGTGTGTGTGTGTGTGTGTGTGTGTATGAAAATTTGAGTATACATATAAACATATATTTAAGGTTATTTCTAAAACTCTTAAGAACCATCAACCATACTAATAGGCCTACCTATATTGAGTCATTTATAAGATAGTTAATCTAAATGTGGCTCTCATGTGTGGTTTGGCTAATAATCTAGTGACTTGTACCCAAAGAGGTACAAACAGATGCAAGAATAAACATGCAATAAACATGTAATAATTTTAACTTGTATATATTTATAAATAAACATTATACAAATATATAGAATATAAAAACATACACATATTATATATTATATTTAATAAATATAATACATAAATATGGAGATAGATATATATATGTAGTCATTCTCAAAGACATCCTATGAAATGATATAATTCTAGCCCTACCTTACTTAAGCCTTATGGAAATACCATGCAACTTTCTGTTCTTTCCTACTTCTGATTTACAAAAACTAAATTTCTACATCAGATATCAAGGAATCTCAATTTTTGTTACCAGTTTTATAAAGACAAATAGAAACAATCAAACATTGCGTATCATAATCTTTTTAATATAAGTAAATTGAGCAGAGATTTTTTTAAGTAAAAAATATGCTTTAGACCTCTGGCTTCTGGTTCAACTTGTAAAGAGCTTAGAAGTTGCCACTCCATCCTAACAACAAGCCAAAAGCGTAAACTGAAAAGTCAACAACTCTCCTTAGATCCTTTAGAGAAGTGAAGTCACAGGGCAGAATGCTTTCCCCCAAATGGGAGAGACAGATAGGCAGATACAGAGAATCGCAACTTACTGGAGCAGAAACCCACGAGCAGACACCTCTGCAGGAACCAGGGCCAGGGTGGGGAAGCCTGAATTATAATTGATGAATTACTAGAGGCTCAGTGTGGATGACTATGAGAGTTAAAATCTCCAGGGGCCCTCATATTTTTGTGAGTTTTACTTCCAGGATTTCTACCAGGTCCTCACAGTATATATTGGCGAAAAATCTCCTTATGCTTCTGGCAGGAGGAGGAGAAAAGGAACCATTTTGACATGCCAGAGCATCCTGTTCTTCTTAACAAGGTGTGCTGTCAAGAGAAACTGTTTTACCAGAGCATAACCCAACTGTGGGAAGAGAAATACCCAACTGCAGCATCCTCCAGCCTTCCACATAGGGGAATGGAAATACTCAATTTCAGCCCCCTCTAACCATCTTGTCTTACCTAAGGGAGAAAAAAGAAAACTAAGAAGGTCTGATGAAGTTCATAGTCCAGGGACACAAGCTCACCAAAACACTGAGACGTATTCATAGGACTATAAAATGCTACCCCTCCCCCTACACCTTACCACTATATTGCTAAAGGTCTGTTTAATGCCATACATCATGGTTGCCTTTTAACAAAAAATTACAAGGCATACTGAAAAGAAAAAACACAGTTTGAATACAGTGAACAAGGATCAGAACCAGAGTCAGATATGGCAGGAATGTTGGAATGATCAGAATGGGAATTTTTAAAACCTGTGATTAATATGCTAAGGGATTTAATGGAAAAAATTCACAATATCCAAGAACAGATGGAAAATGTAACCGGAGAGATGGAAATTCTGAGAAAGATTTAAAAAGAAAGCTAGGGAACAAAAACACCGTAACAGAAATGAAGTATGCCTTTGGTGAACTCATTAATAGACTGGACACAGCTAGGAAATGAATCTCTGAGCTGGAAGATACGACAATAGAAACTTCCCAAACTGAAAAGCGAAGAGACAAAAGACTGAGAAAAACCCCAGAATATTCAAGACCTGTGCGGCAACTACAAAAAGTATAACATAAACATAATTAGAATACCATGAGAAGAAAGAAAGGAACAGAAGCAATAGTTGAAGCAACAATGACTGATTATTTCCACAAATTAATGTCAGATAAAAACCCACAGATCCAAGAAGTTCACAGAACACCAAGCATCAAAAATGCCAAAACAACAACAATAAAAAAACCCCTCTACACCTAGGTATATCACATTCAAACTTCAGAAAATCAAAGATAAAATAAAAAAATCTTCAAAGAAGCCAGAGGGGAAGAAAACACCTGAGCTATAGAGGAAGAGAGAATTACATCTGACTTCTCTTCAGAAATCATATAAGCAAAAAGAGTGAAACAAAATATATAAAGTCTGAGAGAAAAAACCCACCCACCTAGAATTCTATATCCTGTGATATTATGCCTCAAAGTAAAGGAGAAATAAAAATTTTCTCAGACAAAAAATTGAAGGAATTTGTTGCCAGTAGATCTATGTTGCAAGAAGTGTTAAAAGAAGTTCCTTAGAGAAAAGGAATATGATATAGGTCAGAAACTTGGATCTATATAAAGAAAGGAAGAGTATCTGAAAAGGAATAAATGAAGGTAAAATAAAAACATTTATTTTTCTTATTCTTAATTGATCTAACAGATAATAATTCAAAATAATAGCAACAATGTATTAAATTATGCATTCATATATGTATACTTTATGCTTATGTATAACTGAAATAAATAATGTCAGTGACACAAAGCATGGAAGGGAAGAAGTAGGAATATCCTTTTGCTACAAGGTACTTGCACTACCTGTGAAGTGGTGTAGTGCTGTTTTACAGTGAACTTAAATTAGTTGTATATGGCATTGTATATGGCAAATTCTAGGGCAACGAAAAAAAATACAAAAAGTGTGATTGATATGCTAAGAAAGGAGAGAAAATGGAATCATATAAATGCTTGATTAAAACCACAAATTTAAAAGAATTGACATCATAAAATATCTGCTTTCAGAATGTAGTGAAATTAAACTAGAAATCAGTAACAGAAAGATAGTTAGAAAATCCCAAAGTACTTTGAGATTAAACACACTTTTAAATAACACATCAGTCAAAGATCACAAGAAAAGTGAATAAACATTTTGAATTAGTGAAAATTAAAATATAACATCAAAATTTATGGAATGCAGCAAAGGCAGTGCTCAGATGGAAATTTATAGCATTGAATGTATATATTAGAATTAAGGACCTAAAATCAATAATCTAAGCTTCCACCTTAGTAACTTGAAAAAAAAGTACAAATGCAATCTGAAGTAAGAAGAAGAAAAGAAATAATAAAAAATAGAGCAGAAATCAATGAAATGAAAACAGGAAATCAATAGAGAAAATCAACAAAGTCAAAAGCTGGTTCTTTTAAAAGATCAATAAATACCACTAGGCAGGTAACCTAAGAAAAAGAGAGGACATTACTACAAATCCCAGGGAGATTAAAATGATAATAAAGGAATACTATGAACAGCTCTATGCCCACAAATTTGATAACCTATATGAAATGGACCAATTCCTTGAAAGATACAAGCTGCCAATATTCACAAAGAAGAAATAAACAATCTGAATAGGCCTATATCAAAGAAATTGAATTGGTAATTAATAACCTTCTAAAACAAAGCAGCAGGCCCAGATGTGTTCACTAGTGAATTCTACCAAATATTTAAGGAAGAAATTATACCGATCTCTCTAAAATCCCTTTCAGAATATAGAAGCAAAGAAAATATTTCTTAAGTCATTCTATGCAGCCATTACCCTAATACCAAAATCAGACAGAATTTATAAGGAAAAAAATTAAAAAGCAATACCTGTCATAAGCATAGATGCAAAAATCCTCAACAAAATATTAGCAAATCAAATGCAACAATGTATGAAAAGAATTATACATAATGACCAAGTGACATTTATCCCAGGCTAGTTCAATGTTTGAAGATCAATTAATGTAACCTATCATATCATCGGACTAAAGAAGAAAAACCAGATGATCACATCAATAGATGCAGAAACAACATTTGGTAAAACTTAACACACATTCATGATAAAAACTCTCAGTAAACTAGGAATAGAGGGAAATTACCTCAACTTGATAAAGAATATCTACACAAAACCTACAGCTAACATCATAGTTCATGGTGAAAAACTCAAACTTTCCTGCTAAGATCAGGTACAAGGCAAGGATGTTCCCTCTCACCACTGCTTTTCAACATCCTACTAGTAGTCCCAGCTAATACAATAAGAAAAGAAAAGGAAATAAGAGATATACATATTGGGAAAGAAGAAATAAACCCTTCTTTGTTTGCAGATAACATGACAGTCTCTGTAGAAAAATTGAAGAAATAAGCAAAAAAAAAAAAAAAACCCTCCTAGAACTAATAAGTGATTATAGAAAAGATATGGGATACAAGGTTAACATGTAAAAGTCAACTTCTCTTCTATATCAAAGCATAAATAAGTGGAACTTGAAATTCAAAACATATTAACATTTACAGTAGCACCCCCCAAAATATCCAGAATTATCAACTGTAAGTTTAAGAAGATGAATAAAATTGGAGTACTGACACTACCTGACTTCAAGACTTAATACAAAGCTACAATAATCAAGAAAGTGCAGTATTAGTGGAGGAATAGACAAATGGATCAATGGAACAGAATAGAGAACCTGGAATAGACCCCCATAAATATAGTCAACTGATCTTTGTCAAAAAAGCCAAGTCAGTGCGATGGAGCAAAGATAGCCTTTTCAACAGTTGATGCTGAAACAACTGGACATCTACATGCAAAAAAATAAATCTAGACACAGATCTTACATCCTTCCTCAAAATTGACTCAAATAAATATTAGACCTAAATGTGAAACCTAAAACTTCTAGAAAGATAACATTGGAGAAAACCTAGGTAACCTTGGGTATGATGATGACCTTTTAGATACAACACCAAGGGCATAATACATGAAAGAAATAATTGATAAGCTGGACTTCGTTGAAGTTAAAAAGTTCTGCAAAAGATAATGCCAAGAGAAGTAGAAGACAAGACACAAACTGGGAGAAAATATTTGCAAAAGACATATGAGAAAGGACTGTTGTTGAAAATATACAAAGAACTCTTCAAACTTAAGAGAATGAACAACCTCATTAAAAACTGGGAAAAAGACCTGAACAGTATATCCTGAACAGTATATCTCACAAAGAAGATATATTGATGGCAAATAAGCATATGAAAAGATAGTCAACATTGTATATGATAAGGGAATTGTAAATTAAAACAATAGTGAGAAACCACTACATACCTATTAGAATGGCCAAAATCTGGAATACTGACATCAAATGCTGAGGAGGAGGTGGAGCAACAGGAACTCTCGTTCAGTGTTTGTAGCAATGCAAAATGGAACAGCCACTTTGGAAGACAGTTTGACAGTTTCTTACAAAACTAAATATACTCTTCCCATACAATCCAGCAATCGTGTTCCTTGGTATTTACCCAAAGGAGGTGAAAACTTACATCCATGCAAAAACTTTCACGTGGGCATATATAGCAGCTTTAGTCATAATTGCTATAACTTGGAAGCAACCAAGATGTCCTTCAGTAGGTTGATGGATTAATAAATTATGGTACATCCAGACAATAGAATGTTATTCAGCACTAAAAGGAAATGAGCCGTCAAGTCATGAAAAGACATGGAGGAAACTTAAATGCATATTACTAAGTGAAAGAAGCCAATCTGAAAAGGCTATACACTGTATCATTCCAACTATATGAATTCTAGAAAAGGCAAAACTGTGGAGAAAGTAAAAAGATCAGTGGTTGACAGGGGTGGGTGGGACCACTGTCTTTGTTCTTAGTAGATGCAGGCTCTTCAGCCACCTACTTTATAACGTTTCATCTTAGTGATAATATTTTTTGTTTAAGATAGTTATCAGGTCACATTCAATCTGTGAGACTATTTCCTAAAGAACTGATATTAAGAGTTCTTTTCCCATTTTGAAAATTAGTAGAAAAGTTCAAATATATTCAGTGACTCAGGCAACTTTGACAAAAGAGCAATTTAAAGTATTTTCTTGATAGAAATCACTGAAGACTTTCATTTTTGCATTCATAAAAACGTCTTCCTCAAATCACTTTTTATTTAGCATACTACTTATGAAGGTACTTTACATTACAGCCCGAATGTAGAAAATTTATTTCCCCTTTTCTGTTGAGTAAAACATGTTTGATTATGTCTGTTTTGGGATACTTTTGAGATGTAAATTTGACTTGAACAAAGGAAGTTGATTTGAGTTTTCTAGTCTTTATATTTGTCTCCTTGGGTAATCATCATTGTGTTTCTATTGCCTTTATGTAAGTGATATAGATTCTGTCCATCACAAAATTTAGTACATAGAAAGCCCTTGACGTCATCAGCTTGCATCCTCATTTGTTCTTATATGTGGTCAATCTTGTATTTACCTACTTTTTGTTCTTGGTGCTCTTTCTTGTCTATAACAAGTGGATGTTAAAATACCATTTTAAAATAAATTATCTTTGCAACGCAAGAAGAGATTTTGGCATTGGTGATTTGTAAGATTTCCTTTGTCAAACATGTCTATGGCAAATGTTTATTGAATACTCACACAGTTCTGCTTGCAAAAGAATAATATTTGTAATGTATTATACACAATATATTATAATATATGTCATCATTATATATGTATATATAATATGCATAATGCTATATATAATATATTATGATACAGATCATCATTATATAGTTATATATGTATATATAAGTTTCTTGTAATATTTTTTAAAGATACAGATCTTCCAATTTCATTTCTTCAAAGAATTCAGATGGGAATTTTTCTTAACAGTTAATGTCCTAAAATGGCCAGATGAGGCTTTATGTCATAGTGGTTTCTCTATTTCAGTTAAAGAGGGGAAGGCTATAATACAAATTTTCATTTGTGTAAATGTTTACATTGGAGACTAAGTGACCATATAGAAGAAAAACATAGTAGAAACAGTGATAGTGATCATTTTGGAGAACAATTTATAGCATTTTATACTATTTTTGTTCTATCGACTTTTAAGATGAATGTCTCTTTGACCGATTATCTTGGTCAGCTTCATAAATGTAACAATTTACAACAACACAGTTAGAAATGTCAGTAGGGCATTCTGGTTAAGATATCAAAAGTCTGAGTTCTCTGTTTTCACTTCTCAGATTTGTGAAAAAGTTTAAAGTTGTTGGTCACGTTTATGCCAGATCCCCCCCCCCCCCCCCCGCCAAATTTCCAGTAACCTAAGGGCATGTGAAGCCCTTAGGAAGAATGGTAGAAATGCACTGGAAAATGTACAACATCCGCCCCTCCAACACACATACAAAATCTAAAGAAGGAAACAAACAAACATATGGAGCTCTCAAAAAAATCTGAAGGACATTCCCTCAAAGTTGTGGATACCCACCTTACAGGTATGGCCTTTAAATTACCAGATGCATGGAGCAAAACATCGATAATCCTCAATAGCAAGCAACCCTCATTAATACTTCTCTAGAGTAACTCCCCAACAGCACAATGCCACTAAATTAGAAATGTATTGTGGATTTAGTTTTATTTCCAAAGATGCAGAGTCAATAGTGAAAAAGAACTGAGATTAAAAGATTTGTGGGAGAAGGATGTCCCAAGTTTCTATTTAGCAAGAGAATTAAGTCTTTCTAAACTATCACATCATATCCACAGTGAAATGAAGCCTATAAAATTCCAGAAAGGAGAACCCACTTACCTTCTGTCATCAAACAAGTAGATTGTATCAACATTGTTCATTTCATGGTAAATAAATAGGGGTGAAAGGAGAACTATAAAATCCATCAACATGCTTAAAAGATAGGATATAGCCTTCAAGATACTGAAGGAAGTTCTTCTGAAAATAAAAGTAAATTTTAGATGTTTTGTAATATCAAAATTCGGCTAAGTTGGAGTTCATGAAACAGAATAGATAAGACAACAGACTGATATAAAAAGTAAGCTGTGAGTTAGGTGGCAGTAAAAATTATACAATGTAAAAAATCACAGAATTAGTAATAGCATCAGAAGCAATAAGAAGTAGAATTAAATTGTAGGAAAAAGTGATATAGAAGGCACACTTAAGAAGCTCTCCTTTAATGTTAGGAGAGTGGAGAAGAAACAATAATACGAAATATGCACAGAGAAAACAGAATATGATGGACAGAGAAGAAAGATCCAAACATGTAACTTTATTTCTTACCTTGACATCAGAACACATGGAATACAAGCAATAATTAAAGACACAGTAGAAGAAAACTTAATGAGCTTAGGCAACAATGAATTGTGAATTGAAAAGGCCCATTGTCTAACAGGAAAAAATAATGAACAATGTACTTGGGAGAAACAAACAATTTTTATTTCCAATAATAAAGAAAGTTTTGTCATCACTGAAGCAAAAATGAAAGAATAATTACAAAAGAAAAAAACCCAAAATTTTTGTGAACATCTCTGCAACACTAAATAAGAGAAGCAAGTGTATGTTGAGCTGACCACTAACATTTTGACCCAAATTGTAACCCAAATAATAAAAAATCAAAACTCAGTGCTTGTTTTAGGAAGAAAGCTAGATAGGGTCTCAGATAATGGGTCCATTGAGTATCAAAATTGATGAGATCAAAACAAAACTCCATCCAGAATATAAGGTATACTATCTATGCCTTAGTCTGTGTACGTGTATCATGCATATATTGTGAATGATATACAAGACACATAGTATGCTTCACACACACATATATACTCAGAGACAAGATAATCGTCTGGTAAATTTAATGAGGAAAAGCGCAAGAAGACAAGATTAGGGGCTGGCCCGGTGGTGCAGCAGTTAAGTTTGCACGTTCTGCTTTGGTGGCCCAGTGTTCGCCAGTTTGGATCCTGGGTGCAGACCTACGCACTGCTTGGCAAGCCATGCTGTGGCAGGCATCCAACATATAAAGTAGAGGAAGATGGGCACGGATGTTAGCTCAGGGCTCATCTTCCTCAGCAAAAAGAGGAGGATTGGCAGCAGGTGTTAGCTCAGGGCTAATCTTCCTAAAAAAAAAAAATACAAAATTAGGAATGGAAACCTCAAAACAAAAATGTAGAAAATGAAAAGGACTTCCATGTATAATATTAAGCTAATAAATTTGAAGATATTGATGGCATTAATGATTTTCTAGGACAGTAATTTACCAAATGTTGAAGTGAACAAATATCAAATCGTAATACATAACTGAGGTTTTAAAAGATGTTAAAGAATGTCCTCATTCAATATATCGATAACAAAATTATCCTCAAAGAGCTACAAAGAATCCTTATTGTCTCTACAAATAATTATCTCTCCGTGTGGTGGAGGCAGATGGCTGGAATCTTAATAGGCAGTCTTAAGGTTCTGAGAATCTTGTGATTTTGACCCATTTTCCATTATAGACCTCAGGTTTACTTAGGCCACCTTTATGATCAATTATACTTTAATAAGATCCTCTAGACTCACATTTTCAGGCTGAATGGTTCAAGAATAACTTTGGAATCATAAATTAGCCAACATAACCTGGGTGAGAAGAATATCCATAGAAAAGCACTTTAAAAATAAAAGGCCAGTGAGGCGCTGGCCCAGTGGCTGAGTGGTTAAGTTTGCACGCTCCACATCGGGGCCTGGGGTTTCACTGGTTCCGATCCTGGGCGCAGACCTTGCCTGCCCATCAAGTAATGCTGAGGCAGTGTCCCAAAAGAAGGGAAAAAGAAACAAAAACAAAGATTGGCAACAGATGTTAGCTCAGGGCCAATCTTACAAAGAAAAAAAGAAAGAAAGAAAAGACATTAGACATCTTTTAAAACAATCTAGCCAAAAGGGATGTATTTTATGGGGAAATTATGTTATTCAGGAAGGAAATCATATTATCTTGTTTTAATTGTCCCCAACAAAAAGGTTAATAACACATATGAGAATTTTCAGCATGACTCAAAAATAGAGACTAACGTATTTGGGCATATTTATTTATTTTTGGCTTGGTTTATTTCTTGATTTGTTTTAGATGTCTGTCTACTTGAATTTCTGTAAATTACTGGCAATAATCGTAAAAATAATAACTTTTAGCACATATTGAGCATTGACAATATGCCAGACACTGTACTAAGTATTGTCTCATTTTATCCTTAAAATTGTTTTGCTGATTTGAAATTGAATTTCTGCTGCAAGGAATTTGACTTGAATTTCAAGTTCTGTTTTAGGAAACAGAATGTGCACTTCTATGGAGAACATTATTGGTATCCAGGTAAATTTTCAAAAATATGAATTCATCAGACAGAGAAATATCTGTTTCTAGATTTTCATGTTATGAATGTGATTTTTTGCACTTAGAACTTGCAGTTTTTTTAATTAATATTTCAACTCCTTTGCATTATTTTTTTTAAAGATTTTATTTTTTCCTCTTTCTCCCCTAAGCCCTGGTACATAGTTGTATATTCTTCGTTGTGGGTCCTTCTAGTTGTGGCATGTGGGACACTGCCTCAGCGTGGTTTGATGAGCAGTGCCATGTCCGCGCCCAGGATTCGAACCAACGAAACACTGGGCCACCTGCAGCAGAGCACGCGAACTTAACCACTCGGCCACGGGGCCAGCCCCTCCTTTGCATTATTTTTAAGTGAAAGCCTATATTACAGGAACCACTGTTGAGATATTAAATAAAATTATTATGCAAGACAACTTATATAGATCCTATATTTAAAGATCTGTTCTGTGCCCAATATAGGTGTCCTACAAAGACTAGTAAGATCATTAGTCTTGTTGGTAAAGTGAAAGTCAAGTAAAATATAAACAAATAGCAATTCCTGTCATGGCTAATTCATAGTTATTACACTGATTGATATGTATATACAAGAAGTTATCATTTAAGATATATAATCTAGATGAAACAAGTGCATAGTTTTAATTTAAGAAATACTCGCTTTTAACAAAGTCAACCTCATGATCTAAGACTCAATGTCTACAAATGGCTGCTTTAAATGCCATGGCAGTAGGTTCATTATTTTCTTGTGCATTAAATAATGATTTTAATAAAAGTCTCAAGTTCATGTTCTGAAAGCTATTACCTTTCAGCTATTGCATATACCTCTTTGTCTAGAGGGCAAAGTGAACAACATCTCATATTTTTCTTAGGCACAATATGAAAGCATTAATTTCCTTCTGCTGCTTTGATGGAACATAGTGCTGTGGGGCAAGTCAATGCAAAATGATCACATTTTCACTCATAATCAATATTACTGGCTGACAGTGGGCATCTATTTTTCATTCCAGTGTCCAGTAAAGTAAAATGATATGTGGATTTTCTTCAAGAGAGGTGCGTTTAGGAAACACAGATGAAAATAGCATTTTTAGCAAGCCACTGAGAAAGTTGGTTATTACTGCCATTTCTTGGCTGTAGAGACAGATGTGAGTCCAGCCTTTTCTTTTCTCTTCTTCTATCTCTCTCAATGAGGGAATTTGAAAATCTGTAACTTTACTTAAGGAGTTGGCTATGAATCATAAATGACAGAATTAGTTTTTAAGGATAATATATTTAGTCCTTGTACTTCTCTGTGGACTCTTTGACTTCTAAGCACCCATTATATTCTAAGTGAAGAGCATAGATCTGCATTTTGTGCTGGAAAAAATGTAATTACCAAATTGCTGCAGGTCCATTTTTTTCTAAGTCATGTATTTCATACTCATGAGGTTTTCTAAAATATGAATGAGCTAAATTATAGAAAATGTCTCAAATTGCAGTTAGCTGATTTTGACTGAAAAGCAGTGAATATTTGATGTTGAAGTTGAAATGTTAGAATGTTTGGAGAAAATGACTAACAATAAAAAATCTAACTTTTATAAACTCTACATTATAGGATCCTGTGAATTTCATATTCGTACCAAAAGGCACATTTTACTTGTTCAAATTCTACAAAATTTGATTGTCTTTCTGTAAATAGGTTTTGTATTTATTCACATGGTTAGGAAAATGACTCACCAGAAACAGAAGGGAAAGGTGGAAGTAAGGGAGGCAGGGAGGGGGAAAGGAGTGGAGGGAGGGAGGGAGAGAAGAAGGAGCTTTTAGAGCTGACTGATTTCAAGTGCAGAAATTGCTTCACTTCTGTATCCTTTTGGTCATGTTGCCATGAATTCTCTCACTAATACATTGCCCAAATTTTCAGCAATCTTGTCAGGGTAGTTTTCACTTGAAGGTGAAGGAAAGGATTAAAGATGATGGTTCTTATTTTCTTTTGTAAGTGTCCAGATTGTGTAGGTTCGCAAACAGCACTGGACTCATGGGGTCATAAGTGTCTTTTAGCCACCAGAAAGAGTTGAGAAGATCAACTGGAATAGATTTCTGTAATTATTTATCCTTCAGCTACTTGGAACCCGTGACTGATGATACTGTGTATCTTGATTCATTTGAGAATACTAGTTTGAAAGAGAAACATCGTGATTGATTTCCAATTCAATGAAATTACCACATTTTAAAATGTTATAGTGTGTTGTTTATAAATAATACACAAATACATTACGCTGAGAAAAGAAGTCAACCAATAAATGTCTATATGAAATTAAATGTGAAAACTCCTGTTTATCTGCTTCCTGCAACCTCAAGACTCTCTGGAGTTAGTTTTTCAATATTGTGTTTACCTTTCCAGTCCAATTTTTGTGCATTTGCAAATCCTTTATACGCACACATAGCCAGTGTTGTTCGCTGAAAAAAAGAGCATCATATTTCGTGTTGTATTAATTTTCTATTGCTGCAACACAAATTACCACAAATGTAGTGGCTTATAACGACACAAATTAGTTAGCTTGCCAGTAGGTGGATCTGAGATCTGTGGCTTGACTGGAGTCTCTTTTGAATCTCACAAGGCTCTGATGAATATATTTGCTGGGCTTAGCTCTTACATGAAGGCTTGGAGGAAGAATCCGCTTGTAAGCTCACTTAGGTTCTGGCAGAATCCAGTTGCTTACAACTAGAGACCTGCAATCCTTGTTTCTTTGCTGGCTAATGGCCAAGGGTGGCCCTCAGTTGCTGGAGGCCACCCACATCTTATGTGATGTGACCCTTCTAACTTCAAAGCAGCAACAGTGTCAAGTTCTTCTCATGCTTCAAACACCTCTGACATCTCTTCTCTCCTCAGCCAGGAGAAAGCACTGCTTTTAAAGGCTTATGTGATTACATTGCACCTGCCTGAATAATCCAGAATAACCATTCTATTTGAAGGTCAACTGATTAGTAGCACTAATTACTTCTGCCAAATCCCTTTTGCCACATAAAGAAATATATTCGTGGGAGTAGCACCAGGGGGGAGGTGATCATGGGGGCCAAATTTCTGCCTGCACACTTCAGTTATTGTGCAACTTGATTTTTCACTTAGCAATATGCCTTTGAAATCTTACTGTGGATGTCATGTTTCTGAATTTTTTCCATTTCTTGTCTTTTCCACTACATCGCCACATTTCTTCCATGACATGGATATAGCATACAATGTTTAGTCATTTCCATACTTGTGGGAGTTTCAGCTGGAAAATGTTTAGCTATTATATTTGATATGAGACAATGGAGGTTAGTGGTTAAAAAAATTAGACTTCTGAAATCTAATTGCTTGGGTCAGTTAGTGGCTCCACTACTTGATGAGTGAACTGAGTTAGCTATTTAACCTCTTTGGACTTTATTTTTTATTTGTAAAAAGTGGATAATAATGTATATTTCATGGGGTAATTAGGGAGATTAAGTGAAATAATACAGGTAAATCAGTAATTCTGCCACAAAATACGCAGTGAAGCAATGTGAGTCATTACTATGCTGTACAAGCCAGAGTATTTCTATGGCATAATTTCATAGAAGTGGAATTCGGATCAAAGGCACATACATTTTATTTAGAAAGCCAAGACCAAGTTGCTTTATGGTAAATCTAACCCAGTAGTGAAGACATGACTTTCTGGTTTTTCCTGACCCTATAATCCTGAGTTAGGTGCTCCTCATTTAACAAGTATTTATGAAATGCCAGTGATGCACCAGGTAACTGCTTAGCATCGTGGGATACAATTGTGAGCGAAACAGGCATAGTTCTTGCTCACTGAATTTACAAATTAGTAATTTTTCACTAAATTAATGAGATAATCAAACAAATTTTATTATAAATTTTAATTAGTGCTGTGTGAAAAGGGACAGAAAACCAAGGAAGGGTATAACAAGGAAGGAGATCTTGTCTAGAAAGTCAGTACCATCTTAGAGATAAGTTAATTGGGGCTGGGGCAGATGAAAGATGTGATGAGATTACCTCTCAAAGGAAGAAAATTTATCAAGGCTTACTATTAAATTGGATACAGATATAACAATAACAAAATCATCATCACAGATGTGAAAGGGAATTTCCACCTTGGAAGTAGGTTTCCATCTTGCAAAACTATATGTAGTAGTGTCAATCATTAAGATAAGGGAAAGTGGAGCAAGCTCAAGTTGGGAGGGGGAGCTCATGCTTTTGGACATAGGCACGTTGAATTTGAGGAAAATTCGGCATGTCAAACACAGTAAAATCTACAAAGCTCAGAAGAGGTCTGGGCTGGAGATAGATATTTCAGAGTTTAGGTTTTGAGGTAGTAATTAAACCTTTGGGGATGGATGATATCATATCGTTCTTTAAAAACTAGAGCTGTACCATTTAATACAGGAACCACTAGTTGCACAGGGCTACTGGGCACTTTAAATATAGCTAGTATGAAGCTGAAATTATACCAGATTTCCAAAACTTAGTAGGAAACAAAGAATATAAAATATCTCATTAATAAATGTTTCTATTGATTGCATGTTGAGATAATATTTTGGATATATTGAGTTATTAAAATGAATCTCATCTGTTTCTTTTCACATTTTTGATGTATCTAGTGGAAGATTTAAAATGACACGTATGCCATTTATGACTCATTATACTTCTATTGAATAGTGGTGGTATAGTGAAAAAAAAGGAGTGCCTATACTTGAGCTTTGAGAAAATCAAATATTTGATATCTTAGTAGAGAATGCTTAACTGCAAAAGATATTGTGAAAGAGCAATTAGAGTAGTAAGAAAAAATAATACTTATTTCAAAGTAAAGAAAAAGTACTTCTCAAGAGAAAGTGTTGTTCTCTATCAAGTGTTGCTCGGAGGTCAAGAAAGATGCAAATTGAGAGTGCATTTGATTCAATGACTAGGGATTTTTATGAAGGTAGTGACATTTATTTTGGTGGAGAGAGATGAGTTAAAGTTAGCTTTCTGAATATTGATGAATGAACTGAATGTGAAGATTTGGAAATTGGGATGGCAGAAAAATCTTAGAAGTTTGCTTAAAAAGGGAAAGTGGGGTGAACGGATGTGTTTTAACGTGAAGACATTTGGACATATTTAAAAGCCGAGAAAGTTATCCAGAAAGAAGGAAAGCTTCCAGATGCAGGAGAAAGTAGAAATAATGGATAGTGTAGATTCTGTGAAATAGAGTAAGAGAGACCTCATACCAGAGCATTCATCGCATTTTTAATAACAGCATGTTTATTTGTCTATATCGATCATTAGACTACAGCTCCAGGAAGACAGGAGCCACCTCTTCTTCCTTGTCTCATTCTCAACACTTGCTATGAAGTCTTCCATATCTAGTATAGCCTTTCAAGATATTTTACAACTTGAAGAAAACACAAGTGTTGAATATATGTAAGATTGCCGTGTAGATTATGATCACAATGAACCATTCTTATATGTGGAATGTTTGTTAATAAGGAGAAGAGAATTCTCCGAGTTCATAGAGCACATTGGGAAGAAACAAGAAAGGGGCACTAGTATTATTACATTTATATGCTGACTATGCTTTCATATGTATATCCTATACTATAGACTCCGTGGATGCTGCCTAGAACCACTAGAAGCTGGAAAGCTTAGTAGAAATATATTAACACGAGGGTAGGACCTGCCACAGGGTCAATGAAAAAGAAATGGATAAAACCAAGCTGCCTTCAAAGCTCTGCACTCCTTTAAGTATAGGCATTTGGTACCACTGGGTTTCTTGATATATATTATGACTTTATTCTAGGCTCTAACTAGGTTAAATCATTTTGTAACTTTCCATTTTATTAATGCCTCCCAGTCAAACTGCTGCTATTGAAACCATGCACATGCCAAAGTTGTCTGCCAGGACGAAGCTACCTCTAAGCCTGAGTGAAGACAAGAACAACCTAATGTTTGGGAATGACTTAATGGTTGGACTTTTCTCATTTTCTCCTTCCCCTACTTAGTGCATGTTTCAATTTTTCTGGTAATATATCTTCTCTGTTGGTCTTAGACAGACATGGTGGGAACATACAAAGTCCAGGAACTGTGTTGTGATTTCATTCTGTTACGGGTCAGTGTACTCACTGCTTTCTGGAGAATAAATTTGCAGGAAATAAGAGAAAATTCAAGAGATGCTATCTTTGAATAGATAGTGTTTAATTTTCCACATATTGATGTAAGCATTTTAGGGTATTATTTCATTTAATCCTGAAACCAACTTTTGGGATGGAAACTATCATTATTGTCATCATCAGCATCATCATCTTCATTTCATGAATGAGGAAGGAAAGGCACAGAGACTTTAAGTAACTTATGTAAAGTTACACAGATAATAAATGCTGAAACTAGGATTTGAGGCCAGGTGTTCTGACTCTAGATCCCTAGTTTGTATCCTACCAAGTTATTCAGATTTGCTAAAGCCAGATGGAAGTAAGCTCTTAGTAGTTATACTCACATAATTACAGGAACTCTTTATCTTATGGAGTAGGTTGAAAACGTTACAGTGTTCTTTTAAAGCTATAAAGGAAAGAGAGGTGAGTAGATAGAACATTGCCTTGAGATCTGGCCTTAAATCTTCACCCTTCCAATAGGCAACTGTGGCTTTGTCAACAAGTTGAACCTCCACTAGCCTCAATGACCTCCTCTGTAAAGTCAGTTCATTAGACTAATTGTAAATAAAGCCATTTGGAGGCATAAAATGATGGAATTTTTGGATATTCTTGGAATATTTCAATTAATAGATTTCATGTTTAAAATAAACATCTTAGCAAGTCAGCTACTAGATAGTAAACAATGAATATTTAAGTGGAAAAGGACACTGTTACACATTTTCAGTGAAATTTTTATGAGAGAAATCTCTTTGATTTTCCTTTTAAAACACTTTTAGCAAGGATGATGGATGACTAATTAGATGTTAATTGTTCATGTCTACTGATTAGGAAACTTAGAAAGGATTTTTAGAGCATTGATTTAATAAGGAATGACACTCAAATCTTACCCATAATTAGCTTATTACATTTGGCTGCCATTTGAATCTGTGCTATGGGAGTGATTTAAAGAGATTAATCTTTTTCAAGGACCAAGTAAGGGCCAATGCATTACCTTAGAACACCTTCCAAACTTACTGAAACAATGATGACCTTGATTCTATGTGACATATTGATATGTTTGTTAGGTTAAGGGGAGAGGCAAGAGACTCGGCTTTTAGGTAGATCTCATACTCTCAATATCAGTTATTAAAAGATTACACAGTTAACAGTCTTATGAAATTTCGTGGTGCCAAACAATGGAAAATCCATTTTCCAGGGTGTAGATCAAAAAAGAAGCTGTTCTGACCTTTGCCAAAAGTTGTTGGATATAAACCTTCCTTTCATCGCAGATTGACAGAGAACTGCCAACAGCAGAGGAAAGAATAAAGCAAGAGTGCTCAGCTCAGATAAAGAAAACTGCAGAAATATTTTCAAGAATAATTTAACAGAGGCTTGTGTACCTAATATCCAGCTTAAGATATGGAACATTATGAACAGAATTAAGGCTTAAGGGCCTCAGTGTTGCCTGAGATTGGCGTATCTGATTCTCAGGCATATCTTTATATTCCTACTACATATTTATCTATCCATAAACAATATATTTATATTTTTGTGTTGGAACTTGATAGAACTTAATAAATGGTAGTCTTTTTCTTTGCTTGAGTTCAGAACCAGTTAAGAAATAGATTAAGAAGTCAGGTGGATGGAGATCACCTCACAGCTAGCTAAGAGGGAGAGGATTAGCTGTGGACCAACAATGAACTCTTGGGTTCTGAACTCCTGATTTAGAGTAGCCTACCCTTGGTTAGAAAGACAGAACAACTGCAGACCTTCTTATCTGAGGGTGAATGGTATTGCCCACAGGAGCAGGTCGGAATGCATCTCTGTGGGTTCAGCTAACTCCCGAGAAGGCAGAGTGTGGAGCAGAGTATCCAGAGAAGCCAAGGAAAGAACACAGGCATCACCAGGGAATTCCTTCGTCCATAATTAAGAAGGGTTATCACCACCGACGTCCAGGAAGGAGGAAGGAAAAGTTGATGTCCCAGCCCTACTGTATAGTAATTTTAGTAATTGCATAAATTTATGTATAATTTAAAGTTTTAGTAAAGGAGACAGAATTTCATTAGGTTATAGGCTTAACCATTATTGCCAGTCTTCGGAAAACTCTAAATTAAAAGATCTCTTGAGATAGAGTTGTATTACTGGATTGGTGAACTGTGTGGACCCTTTTGGACTGATGGGGACAAGATTCCTTAATCTGGATTTGGAAAAGGCAAATGTGCAGGACTGCTTACAAAATTCTTCCCTACACGTGTTATTTTTGCCTTACTGAGCTACATCTTCTGGGTGAATAACTCAGAGTCAAGCATATTCCTTGCAACAAAAGCAACTGTACAAAACTAAAAACAAAATAATATTAATCTGTTTGAAAGTGTATATTTGTACACTAACTCAAAATAAGAGCATATACATTTTTGTAGATAGATTGTGCATTAATTCAAAATAAGAAAATATATAATATGTAAATCTGTCCCAAATTTGCCACTACGTACATAGCATAAGAACGTTTGCTTAGATTTGAATAAAAAGTATTCTCTTCTCCGCTGTTTCCACACCACTCATAGTTTAATTGGGCTGCTGAAGGCTTTTGAGTCGTGGTTTATATACCCTCGTACAGACCAAATAAACTCTCTCCTCCATGGTCTCAAGTGATACCTTAAAGTTGAAAAACAATTAATTCATAAATTGAATGAGAAAACACAAGATGATTGAAACAAATCCATAAGCATTTGAGGAAAAATTAACAACATTCACATTTTGGAAAAGGGATATAGGATAGTAAGAGAGTTGTGGACTCTAATGATTTTTGACGCCCTTATGGTGGAAGGGCAGTAGGACAATCCCTTGTCTGGGGAATGGGGAAAATACCAAGGGACTTGCTCTGTTTCATGGATGGTTCATCCCTTGTTTATTATCGCAAGGGGAATTTTTGATGCTATTTGAAGGCTGTTCTTAGATGTGGTATCTGAGACTCATCCAGTTGGATGTCCCCTCTGTTTGGATGCAAATATGCCTGGGTATGTATTCATCATTATAAGACAAAATAGGAAATAGAATTAGTCAAAAATCAAATTGAAATTCCAGTCAATGGAAAGGCTACCACATTATACTTGTATAGCTTTCATAAACACTCTCTCATTTGAAACTCATGATACAGTGAGCACAGTAGATATTACCTACATTTTACAGAGGAGGAAACTGACAGGGATTTGTTCAAGTTGAGGTAATTACTGTTATTACCCCCATTCTAGAGATGAGCAAGCTGAGGCACCGAGACTTAAGTGATTTACTCAAGGTCACACAGCTGGAAAATGAGCTATGAACCAAGTGGTCTGACTTTGGAGCTGGGGTGCATAACCACTACACCATATGATAGGAGCAATGGGAAGGCAAACATCTTCATCCACGTCAAAATATACTTACCATTTTATCAAAATATACTCTCAAACAACACTAGAATCACCAAATCTAGTGACTTTTCTCCTCAGGCTTCATTTTATTTAATTCCACTGAAACATTTGATGCCTTGGGACAAATTATCTTCTTAAAACTCCCTGTCTTTGGCTTTCATGTTGAGAAAACTAATCTTATATTTGCATAGTGTTTTATGATTACTTTTACATACACAATTTTATTTGATATATATAGAGATGAGCTGTATTGGGAAAGTTTTGTGATTACCATTGTACAGATGAGGAAATTAATGCACAGAGATGGTCAATGACTGGCTCATAATTACACAGGGTTAACTGAAGAAACCATGTCTGAAAGTCTCACCTTAAGACACCTTGTCATACACCATCTCCATTACAAAACGTTGCTTCCTTAAATTTTGTTTTAAACTGAATGAATTCGATACTCTTAAAGTTAATATTTACTTTAGTTGTATTGAACCATCTCTAAATTTGTTAATTATGATTGGAATGACTGAGATTGAGTTTAGAGTAATTGAAGGCATCTTACCAGAGAAAAGCATTACATATTTATAGCATTCAGGAATGTATGGATTACTATCACAAAACCAGCTCTAGTGTAGTGCATTTAGGGATTTGGTGTCCGTATTGTGTTAGAAAGTCATAGCATGATTTATTCGTTAAATTCTTTAGGTACATATGTAATATTGGCAATGTATAATTTATTTCCTAGTCTTCCTGGTGACTTTATAACAGCCTACTGCCATCTACTGGCTTGTGTTCAGAACTGTCATGTTAATCACTAAATTAGGACTAAAAGTTTTTATGACTTTAGAAACTGATAGCTTGATATTGAGATTTGAGTGACTTTTAATCTCTTCTTCATATTATAGATGCTGAAGTTATTTAGTGGAAAACTGGTTTACTTCTTATTTAGTATAATTTAACATTTCATCTCATAAGAAAATTGTATATCAAATTTCACCAATGTGTTACCTCAAATATCATTGCTATGATTCTTTTGTTCATATCAACTATGCTTTTCATTTTATTTAGACTTTAGATTTCATTCTATAAAGGTTTTGTCAAAATTTTTTTATCCTTCTCTATTTTAAATTATATCTATGCGATGGTTACTTCTCCTGTTTAAAGTGGGAGATAAGTTCTTAAAATAGCCCAAATCTCCAATGATTCTTCATGGCTAATGGAGTAATGATAATAATATATAATATTACTTTGTTCAGAAGTAAGTACAATTATAATTGAATTTTAAATATTTTATATATTAAAACATAAATCACTCATTAGATGTAAATTACTATGTTTCCAAACAAATCGTACTGATAGAATTTAATTAATTTTAAGGTTGGAATTTTGTTTTTATTCATACTTTTAAGTATTATTTTGTTTTTAAAATAGGATTAGAAGTGTGATCAGTTTATATATAGATACATAATTTATTCATTGATTTCAGTTATATTAGATAATATAGTAAAAATTGTTACTACTTGTATGTCTTATGTTTTTTAAAGCACTTCCTTGTATCTTCTTTCATAAGTGATAACTAACATGGGGAAAATGTTCTCTAAAATCATTAATATTGCTGGTACTGACTTTTAAATAACTAGCAATATTGAAATTATTACCAGAGGGTTCTCTGATATTACTCATAGTCAAACTCATAAGCACAGTAGAGCCCAAAATATAACAAACTATGATACAGAGAAGTGCTCAATAAATGAATTTTATAATAATACCTTCCCAGATGAAAATGCTCTTTTTATAGCTATATTAGAATGCTTCTCTCAAGTTGTAGAGAAACCGTGACTGCTTGGTAGGAATAAAATTAAGGACAGTAATGGAATAAAAATCAAGAAAAAATTAAAATTATAGCAGAATGGATTTGAAGATTTAGAATGGTAGAGAAATGCAATATTTCAGAGACTAATAATAATACCATATGTGACTTTGTGATAAAATATGCATAACAAAGTGGTATCACCATAAAGAATTTCTTTTGCAGAAGCCTTTGAATCATCGCTTATGCTTCCATTTCTCATTAACTCCACATGCAATCATTTACCAAGTCTGTGTTGACTGTGCCTCCTTCTCTGCTTTCCATTTCCATTTCTACTGGATTTTTTTCTGGCTCTCTTCTCATGTTGCTATTGATATTGCAGCAACTTTTGAATTGGTCTCCAAGCCTACAGGTTTCTATTTCTCTAGTTCATTTTCCCCAATGTCCAAAGCTGAAGTGGAAGAAAGGAATGGGGAAGGAGTGAGGGTTTAAGGCTTGTCATTTGCCAAATGCTTCTCTGAGCATTTTACCCAAATTTTCTCAACCCTCGTGAGATCGATAGTCCTAATACGCACAACATGAAATTGAGTATCACAGAATTTCCATAGCTAGTCCAAGTTCACATAGCTGCTAAGTGTCAGAAACAGAATCCATTCCCTTGTTCCCATTCCATCTAAGCTAAACTGGATAGTTGAGAAAGCTCCCTAAAGGTACGAGCATTGTCATATTCCCATATCAGTTTATACATTAATAATAATAGTTTATACTAACACAACACTTTAATCTTACCAAACAGTCTTCTTACGTTTTAAGTATATTAATCCACTTAATCATAATGATAACACTACCTGGTATGTACTATTGTTTTTCCTTTTTAACTAATGAGAAAATAGGACATAGAAAGTTAAATAGCATGACTAATAGTACAAAGCAAGGATATAGTAGAGCAGGGATTTGAACTCATGCATTTCCACTTTGGAGTCTGTGTTCTTAACCTGTGTTCGCACCTGATTGTTGCTTAGCAAATTTTTTTTTTAATTTTTTTTCTTTTTGAGGAAGATAAGCCCTGAGATAACATTCACCACCAATCCTCCTGTTTTTGCTGACGAAGATTGGCCCTGAGCTCACATCTGTGCCCATCTTCCTCTACTTTATATGTGGGACACCTGCCTCAGCATGACTTGATGAGCAGTGCGTAGGTCTGCGTCTAGGACCTGACCCTGCGAACCCCAGGCCACCAAAGTGGGATGTGTGAACTTAACCACTACACCACAAAACTGGCCACTCATATTTTTTGACTTGAAATGAAACTTGAACAGTCTAATGATTGTGTATGGAAATAGATTTTATGAATTAAATGTAAAATGGAAATAAAAATGATATTGAATTCTTAGATTTAAAGATGAAATAGGAAAATATGTTTTACCAGTTATCTATTTAAGAACTATGGAAACTTAAGAGACAAGTCCTTTTTGAATCACTCTACAATGCGGCGTTAAGGTAAAAGAAAACTTTGAAAATATGGAGAGAAAAGATCTAGAATTAACAAAATGTGATATGCTTAAGAAAACTGAAGAAATAATGAAATAAACGCTAACGTTTCTAAGAACTGATAATTTTTTTTTAAAGATTTTATTTTTTCCTTTTTCTCCCCAAAGCCCCCCGGTACATAGTTGTGTATTCTTCGCTGTGGGTTCTTCTAGTTGTGGCATGTGGGACGCTGCCTCAGCGTGGTCTGATGAGCAGTGCCATGTCCGCGCCCAGGATTCGAACTAACGAAACACTGGGCCGCCTGCAGCGGAGCGCGCGAACTTAACCACTCGGCCACGGGGCAAGCCCCTAAGAACTGATAATTTTTTTTGGTTTGAAAGTAGTATTAATCATAAAAATGCCATGTTTAAACCTTGCCCACTTTGATAAACATTATAACCTCACATTATTTTAGGGCTTTTCAAACTTCGTTGAAGAAAAGTATCACTTTTAATGTGGTCTGCCATGAACTGCATGTTTGTGTCCCCCCAAATTCGTCTGTTGAAACCCTAATCCCCAATGTGATGGTCTTTGGTGTGCGGCCTTTGGGAGGTGAGGAGGTCATGTGGAGCTTTCACGGTGGGATTAGTGCCTTTACAAGAAGAGATATGAGAGAGCCTGCTTCCTGTCTCTCTTCACCGTGTGAGGACGTACTAGGAGGAGGGCCTCTGCCAGAAACCAAGTCAGCCAGCACCTTGATCTCAGACTTCCAAACCTCCACAACCGTGAGAAATAAATTTTGTGAAGCCATCCAGTTTATAATATTTCTGTTTTAGCAAACTGACTATGACGTAGTCTTCTAGCCAAACAAACTCCGACCTAAACAAGGAGACTGTTGGTTATGCCAAAATTTTGATTTACCTAGTGTTATGGGTTGAACTGTCTTCCAAAATGATATATTGAAGTTATAACCCATAGCACCTTAGAATATGACCTTATTTGGAAACAGGGTCATTACATCTGTAGATGTAATAGTTAAGATGAGGTTCTACTGGAGTAAGATGGGCCCTTAATCGAATATAACCATGTCATTATAAGAAGAGGAGAATGTCAGAGGCAGAAAGCCCCATGACAACACAGAGACACTCAGGGAGAATATTATGTGACAGCAGAGGCAGAGGCTAGAGCGATGCAGCTGCAGGCAAAGAATACCAAGCATTGGTGGCTGCTACCAGAAACTAGGAAGAGGCAAGGAAGGATTCTACCCAGGCTCTCAGAGGGAGCATGGCCTTGCTGACACCGTGAGCTTGGACTTCTAGCCTTTAGAATCATGAGGGTATAAATTTCTGTTGTATTAAGCTACACAAAGTCTGGCTCTTTGCTAGGGTAGTCCGAGGAAACTAATATACTTAGCATCATCTCACACTCAGAGAGACAGGCTCTTGCTCCCGTGCTAGCCAGCCAGCCCCAGAATCTCCTCCCTCTATGAGTCTTCTATTTCTGTCCATTACAATTACATGTCATTGCCCAGAATTGTTAGATTCAGAACACGAAAAACCCCTTTTGAAAATGTGGCAATTTTCAACACATAAAAGATTTGTCATCCTCTGTCCTAAAAAGCACCCCCTATGTGATTCTATTTTGCAGATATCTTTCCTTTCGACACCCAGAAGGGCAAAGAGGTGTACCTCCTCCAATTGGAATGTTAGCTACAAAGCTACATGAGGGCAGCAACTCTTACTCTTTCTCTGTGATTGAATCAATTAATGAAAAAATGATCTGTCAAAAAGAAAGGACCTCACTGAATATGCAGCTTCCTAACCAGTCTAATAACTGTATACTTCTCAGAACAGGTGCAGTCGGTGGTCTTATTACCCACTACAAACACAGCTATATCCTGAGTCACTTTGAAATAGCAGGTTCCCACCCAACACCCACCCCACCATTAAACTGTCATGATGAGCTGAGAACACTAATGTGCCTCCCATTCTATCCAGTCATAAGGTATTCATAGCTCTCTTTGCCTTTTCTTTCTTTCTTGATCGAAGCTCCAGGAATATAATTTAATTTCTTCTTATTTTCAGATATTTTCCTGTCTCTTGGGAGTCCTCTTTTCCAAAGACTTGACTGGGGGAAAACAAATCTTAAATATTCTCTTCCTTGATCACCAAAGTGATTTCTTTCCATTGGTTTTAGGAATTTGGTGAAATACATTACTGTTATCATCATGGGCAAATTGCCAAAATTTCAGGATGCACATATGATTCTCATATTGAAATACAAATAACCTAGGGATATTGTTTTTATTCCTCCCTTCTTATCAAATTTTATAGATCCTCAAAACTTTTAATAATATTATCAATTATTACTGAATTTTAGGCTTATTCATCTGTTTTCTTCTTGAGTGAGAAACTCCCCTCCGTGTCACTTTTCATCTGTAGATATTATATTTGTTGAATTATAGTGAAATTACGGATATGAAATTTAAATCAACACTATTAAGAGTATAATTTGCCTTTTAGAAGAACCCTTCACTCTAGGCCATATTTTGGATATTTAATCCCTTCAGGGTTAGAAAAATTCAAATTAGATTATTCTTAGTCCAGAAGCAAAATAAATCATTTTCAATAATTTTTAAAATATCACGAGTATTCATATGATCAAGATTTTACAATTCATTTTTGCATATCTATTTTTTTCTAGTTTTATAGTGAAATACTAACTTTTTATACAATAGTATTTTTGTGGCTCTATTTACATATTTAGCAGGAAAATTATTTATCACTGATAACTCTAAAATGTAAGTGGACTTTTTTTAAATGATAGAGTCTTTAAAAATAAATTTTCAGTAGACTGTGATTGATTGACTTGGGAAATTTCCTGTTGAGTAATGTATGTTCAACATGAATCTTTCAGCACAATTAACTTGTACTAATCTTGAATAATGACCACAAATAAATTCAGTGCCATGTGTTTACTGGTTGTTATATTCATAGACTTAAAAATAAATGAGAGATAAAAAGATGAGAAATAATAAATTTTATTTATTCTTGATGGAAAACATAATTAATTATTAAAGATTAATACAATTATTCTTCATTATATCCAATAAATAGATATAAGGAAACGGTTTTAGTGAATAGTAGCAGAAGCCCAAAGTGGCTGAATTCTAAACATGGGTGTGAAAATCATCTTTACCATAGTGGTGAACTTTGAGCTCAATTTGCATAAAAACCTTAGGTTATGATGTAGGATTAAACCAAGAAAAAAATATCAAGATTATTATAAAAGACTCTTGTGTTTGGATCTTTGACACTTTCATTAAGAGGACATGGAAACTTTTGCAGAGAGAACTTTCAGTGGTAAATATGTGAGCAGACTTTCAACAGCAATCTCTTATGTTTATCTCATCCTCAAAATTATGGAAAACAATGAGAACTAAATAAGGAATGAAAATATTAAGATTGAGTCATAGGCATAGCAGAGTACTTGATGTCTATAGTTGTATTTTCCACCATTTTAAAATTAATATGTGTTTATAAAAGAAAAACTGAAAAGGCGAGTGAAATTGGAAGATGGACACAATTATAGACAACTCACAGAAAGACTGTTAATAGTTTTAAAATTTTGTTCTAAGCTTTTTGCTAGAGAATCATCTTTGCTGTTGCCAAAATATTTTCATTAACCAAGAAAGACTTTGTGTTTTAAATTCTTTTTGTGTTGTTTTTGAACAGTCTGACACTTCTGCAGTTATTATAACCAGAGAAGAATCAATGCTTCCTTTGGTTTTTATTATTTTCAAATACTTTTATTGTTCTCGAATATTAGTTTTATTCTTGGAGAATTTTAGGGAGGTAGTATCTAGCCGCACCTGCCGCTGCACTCTACTCCCAACTGTCATCCACGTGAGGCAATAACACTGCTCCGTTGCTCTCACACTGCAAACCTGAGATGCAGTACTGCAAAGCTGATCAACACACATACATCCACACATGCACACCCCACTTGAATAATGTAGAACTTCGTTTAGGAGAAATAGGTAGAGTAGGTACTAATAGAGCTACATCCAATATGTGTTCCACTTTCCTCTGTAGCCTAGTCAGAGAGTAACGTTGATTCAAATGTTTATAAACTACTTGCTTTAATTGTTAAGTAACAGCAACACATTACAAAAAAAATGAACAAATGGGAAGATAAAATAGAGGATGAAAAGAAAATCAACTCCCTAATGAAACTTTTTTGTCATATTCTCTTATGGTCATTAATTCTAGGCCTCTTTTAAAAATTTTAATAATTATGAAAATAGTTTTATGCAGTTTTTTATCCTGCAATTTCTAAGTTGCTACTAGATTTTCATTATTTTTTCATTTGTTGCAATAAATTAAATAACTGAGTCATAATTTACCTGACCATTCCTCTATCATGGACTATTACATAAAATTGTACAATCATCCTCTCTGTATATTTAGACTTTTGAAGATTACTTTCTTTGGGTAAATTTGGCAATGTTTAATTTCTAGATCTGAACCATGCAAAAATATTTTTCTCTTTATACATATTGACAATTGTCATCCACAATGGTGTTGCTGATTTTTAATAGGCAGGTTGGACCTCTTTCTATTCATAACTCAATAATCCAACTTCTTTGGCTGAATGCGAATGGCTTTGAGCAACAAACTGAGGGTACTTTATTTGAATAATTGCTTAAAATTAATTTTTCTTGTTAAATAAAGTTATAGTTCTAATTTAAAGTGAATTTTAAAGAAAGTTTTTATCCATATTAAATTATCTTGGAGCCAAACCACTTTGTGAACATCTAGGCCTTGAGTGTCTGATGGCTTTTCCTGAAATTAATACCTTGGGTATTATTAGTAGAATGAATGGATTATATCCAAGAAAAACTAGTGTTACATTGTTGTGAATATGTCAGAATGTTTATTAAAGTCTTTACATGCATTATTACATGAACTTCACAGAGCTCTTGAGATAATAATTATCACTATTTTTAAAGATGACTAAATTGATCATTAAAGTGATTAAGTGATATGGCCAAGGTCACCCAGCTAGTAAGAGATCAAGTTATAATAAAGACCCAGACAAGTTGGACTCCAAAGTCCATGTTATTTTCACTTTATTACGCTAAAAATTCAGTTTGGCTTCTGACAAGATTAAGAGACATGGTTTGTGTAATCTTGGAAAAATAACTGTACCCATAGTATCAATTTTTATAAAGCAGTACCATGGTCATTCTTAAGTGCTACCACAGATAGTGAAATATATGAAGGCAAATTTCTTGGGCACTTGGAGTGTGACACTATTCCTAGGTGAACTATGCTGTCATTTGACTAATCAAGATGATTTTCAGTTCAGTGAGCTTATGATTTATGATAGTTCCTAGATTTTATTCACATGAATTTTAAATGACTTATTCTCTCAAGATGATGCATAATTGTGTGGAACTAGTGCACTAATACCTATACCTTCAGCAAAGAATCAGTGTACTTCTTTGGAGACTGCTGTTCCTGAACTGACAAACAAATTTTCTGGATGACTGTGTACTAGCCCATTTGTGGAACATTCTCTGCCCATGTGTTATGAACAACCACCATATTAGAAGATGGTTATTGGAGTTGTCTGCTGTAAAATGATGGATTACTACAAACAATAATATTGGAAGCTTTACATGTGGTCTTCACATGCTATTTTCATTAGCCAGTAGTCCTTAAAAGTAGATTTATATAGTCAGGTGCCTCATAACAACTTTTCATTAACAACAGACCTATATACCATAGGGGTCCCATAAGATTAGTACCATATTGCCTAAGTGTGTAGTAGGCTCTACCATCTAGGTTTGTGTAAGTGCTGTAGGGGAGGAAGCCATTTTCTCCTACCCTTCTAGGTTCTTCTGGCTGGTCTAAGAATTAAATTGATGTGAGACAGATTAACAGGCGCAAAATAAACAAAATTTAATAACATGTACACTTGGGAGAAACCCAGGAAAATCAAGTATCTCCCCAAAATGACCAAAGTCCTCACCTTAACTACCATCCTCAGCTAAAGACAGAAGATGTTGGGTGTGGGGAGAGTCAGGAACTTCAAATGGATGGAAGGCAATTCACAGGTAGGCAAAAGGAGCAAACATTTGGAAAACAAGTGTTTGTTTAGCCACACAGAAACAGAAGTACACAGAGGGGAGCCCCACAAACAGGTTTTTCTAGGTTTCTCCCTGTCTACCACTTAGTTCATGTTATGCAAGGTGATACCTTGCTTCCTGAGACAGGTTTTTTAATCTGAAATCTTTTAGGCAATTAAGGGACAGGTAACAAGAAAACCTTTGTCTTTTGTTTCTTAAAAATAATCAGCCTAAAATAATCCTGATGTTAAAGATATATATTTTGGGGTGGCAAATTTTGATCCCCTTCAGCACACTCTGTGATGTTCACATGATGTCTAAATCACCAAAAGGTGTGTTTCCCAGAATGTATTTCCATTGTTAAACAACACACGACTATAGTTTAAAGGTTTTTAAGAATCCCATTTTGAAAGAAAGGATTTCCTTGAAATAGCAGTAAACTAGATCTTTAAGGAAAGTTCTTATGGTTAGGTTAGAAACCTCAACTTTGAATAAATTACTGTAGCATGTAAAGAATAAGAACACTAAGTTTGAAGTAAGTTCCTTTCTCAGAAATGTCATCAGTGGGGCAGTTATAGTCTGTTTTTCTACAAGCCCCTGACGTTAGCATTTTTACATCTAATAAATCATCTTCTCTTGCACAATTATAGGCACTAATCAGAAGGAAAAAGATGAGTGTGACAACAGCGAATGAGAACAATTTAAATCCTCTTTGTGTAATCCAACAAGTAGTTCTGCTTTTTTTTTTTTTTATTTCTGGCATTTTAATTATATGAAACGTTTTCATCCTCATCACCATGGGAAGAGTCTCAAATAGACTTTGTGGGTAAGGATTTGGATTCAAATCCAGGGTCTACTGTTTACTAGCTGTGTGAGTTGGAAAATCCATGTTTTCACCCCCAGCTGGTTAGTGTGTAAAACTGGTGTAAAAATATCTCCCGCCATAGGATTATTATGAGATGCAAATGCAATCACATATGTAAAGTATTTAGCAAAGTGAATATGCTTATTAGTATCATTAATATTAGTATATCTAGGATTGATCTAGAAAATTTTAAATAAGCAAATCTTGATTGTTTCTCTAATGACTGTAGCATTCGCCATGAGAAGCAGCTCTAACGCAATTCAGCACTTCTGCTCTTGTGCCTTTTAATTCAGCCACGTGGACATCTTCTTGTACCTCAGTGTCAGTGGTTATAGACGAGGGCAGTCAACCTCTCTGAAGTGCTCCCAGGGACCACAACATTGGATTTCAAATATGCTATACCATGTAGATTTCAAAGTTTTTATACCATCCTAAACACCTCCAAATTTGTTGGAAACTCACACAGTTAAACATAGACTTTTTTGAAGATCATGTATGTCTGTCCCACTTAAATGAGAACATTGTCAACTGGTTTTAAGAAAGACCCACAAATAAGCAGAGTCAGAAGCAGGTCTAGATTTTATGGAAGTAGGATAGCATGGGTGCTGGAGCTGGCAGCTTCCGTTCAAATCCTGGCCCTGGCCCCTCACTTACTATGTGACTATGGGTAATTAACTTAATCTCTGTCATATAATGCCTCCAAAGAGTGTCACTGGGATTGAATAAGTGGATTTTATATTAAACGTGTAGAACAAGAGTTCCAGGTGCAATGCGAGCACTGTGTGTGTATTTGCTGTTATTTCTGATCTGCAGTTAAGTATTGCTTCTAGCTCCCTCTCCTTATAGATGGTCTTAATGGAATCCTCAGTCAGAGGGATAAAATGAATTAGCATGTGTAATTCTGTTCCAGTCACTCTGCTACACCCTTTATACATATTTTTCCACTTCATATGAAAAATTTTGTGGTCTGTTCTTAAGGTATCTTGTTTCCTTTTTCTACTAGTTTCCTACCAGTTATCATTTAACAAATAGAGATGTACTAGGTTTTGCAATTCAATAGTAAGCAAATTTTATGTTCCCTACTCTCCTGAAGCTTATATTCTAGTGGGGGAGACAGATGTCAAAGTGGAAGGACTTCAATAAATTTTAAATGAAAACTATGATAAGCATTTTGTAAATTTCCTAAATATGTTTAAAAAGTAAATTTTATTCTAAGAGATAGAAGTGACATAGTCTCAGTGGCCAAGAAGTTTCCATGAGACCCAGAACAAGAGCAGCAAGAAAGAGCAAAACTTTTGATTTTCATAAAAATGGATCAAAGAAAAATAGATGACATTATTCTTTACATTCTACTGCCTATGTGGGGGGTGGGAGGAGAGGCAGACAGAGAGACAGAGACTGAGACTTCAACAGCAGATAAAATGGAATACTTCTTGGAGAATCTTCCAGCAGACTTTATCAGTTATTTGTAGCAATGTTTCCTGACTGTTATCTGTTATGCACCTTTGTGTAAATGATGAAAATGGCTCACTGGAGAGTTATATTCAATTTGAGGCTTTAAGAAGATGTGTATCAAAATCCCGGTTTGTTTGTTAGTGTGGAAGGAGAATCTTGCCACTTGAAAGAGCCCCTTCAGATATTTAATAGGGAAAGATCATGTACTGTTCTCCCAAATGAGAAGGATGGACTAAAATTTGATGGAAATGAGATTCTCAGTCCCTTTCCCCTCAAAGATTTTGAGATGAGGAAGCATGGTAAAATTTGAAAACACCAAAGATTGTGATAGAATCTCTGATTATTGAATCACGCTTGGCCCAGACAGGTATGAGACGCATAGTAAGATTGTAGCAAAGAAGGAAACATTCCACTTATTCATCTCTAGGAAGTTTATTTGCCTGTTTCTCTTAACTCTTCCCACATATAAACTATATGTTTCTGAAAAATGTTAACTCTTTTCTTTTTTTTTATTTTAAAGATTGGCACTTGAGCTAACAATTGTTGCCAATCCTTTTTTTTTTTTCTGCTTTATCTCTCAAAATCCCCCCAGTACATAGTTGTATATCTAAGTTGCAGGTCCTTCTAGTTGTGGCATGTGGAACACCGCCTCAACGTGACCTGACGAGTGGTGCCATGTCCATGCCCAGGATCCAAACCGGCAAAACCCTGGACCGCGGAAGCAGAGTGCGAACTTAACCACTCGGCCCCGAGGCTGGCCCCTGTAACTCTTTTCTAATCTTAGCAAAAAGAATTTATGATATAACTAAAGGGACAGCAAGTACAAGTACTATCACTACTATTTTAATAAATACTTCTACCAATGACAACAGTATTATCAAAATGGGCAATGTTTAATTTCTGTGCCATGTAGAGAATACCAGGTTTCTTTACTCTTTTGAAATATAGGGCAAAAACTGTTTATGTTGGAGACCTTTTTTGCATCAAAAATCATTTGTCTAAGGGGAAAATAAAGGAGAAGCTCCTTCAGATTTTTTTTTTAAGCAACTGCTCGTGGGAAATGAATGCAATATGGGGATGTAGAGGCTAGAGAGAGGAAAATAATGTATATAAATTGTTTCTCACCATGTACACCTGAACAAAATGAACTGTGTTAAATTGCTTATGTAAAGTAGGAGGACTGTTCTCACTCATGAATAAATAGCATTTATAACACTGCTGTTCTGAAGTAATAAATGAATTCGCTTGTTGGTTCATGCACCATATCAGTTTTGGATGGGTCAAAACAACTAGATATTGCACTCATACTGGCTTGTTTGCTCTTCAAACAGAAACATTGGATAGAACATTATATTGTGCTGTGAATAACATTTATCAAAATTTTTGACTATAGCTCACTTAGTTAACAAAAATTTCTCAATCTTTATAGCCAGAATGCCAGTAAGATTACTAATATTGCTAAATTTATTCACCAGCTCATCCAAATTACTAGAAGTTGATTATCTTGTCAGAATTATAGGTTAATTAATGTATGTAATTGGTTAGTGACCCAATAAAATATTAAAAGTTTCATATAATTATTGAGTTAAGATCATTCATAGGAATTCAGAGGCAAGCTTAGGGTTAACGTTCTAACAAGCAGTTGGACTTTTAGCATTTGCGAAATGTCATATTATCATGGAAAAAAAGCAACATTCAAAATAGCAGCCAACTGTATTTTACACCAATATACTGTCTGAGAATCTTTAGTAGATATCGTCGTTCATAGAGTCTTAGAACAGAAGGGGATCGTAAAGACCCTGTATGTCCTACTATTTTCTTTCTTTTTTCATTTAATGTTGATGTATATTACCATAAGTTCTCATCACTAGTGCTCCTTTGTTACGTATTTGAGTTACGTTTGCAGAATTCCATGGTCCTTATTTATTCTGCTATATAATCTTCTTCTCTTGACATTAAACATATGACTGTTATTTAATAAATGCAATTCCACTACCTCTAGAGGTTATTTTTATATGGGTTAAAATATTGTATTTGTATACAGACTTTCACATACTTTTTAATTCTCATTTGAAGTACTTAGTTTAATTAATGAATAGTTTAATGTCTCTCTTCCCTCTATGATTCCAACACAGCAGGGACCACTTCATCCTAAGGATCTAGCCACATATTAGTCATATGGGTAGCATTCTTTATATACTTAAAGGATGACAAATTCTACCTGCTCTGCATCTCCCAAACAAAATATCTTGTCCATTTGAATCCCTGAGAAACTTCAATAATACTTCTTTTAAAACATGCAAGGAATTGTATGAGTTCCTTCTTCAAGTATATGCGTCCTCTTCTCATTCTGTTTTTCTCATTCCCCATCCAAACCAGAGAAATACTCACCTGCAATAGAAATACTTAGCTGTCTGATCCTATGTCTTATTTTTTGTCCCTATGGCACCTACCACACTGGTAACCACATGGTAAATAACCTAAACTTCTTTGAGGAGTCAAATTGAAGAGAGGGCAGCAGCGATAGATGAGATGGGCAAGGATAAGGTGGAACATTTCATTATTAGGTAAGATTTGTGTTCCAAGGATGAAAGGAAGGCAATCAAATGAGTGCAGCTCTAGAAGAGGAAAATGGTGCTTACTTCACTAAGGGTCAAGCATCCCATTTAATGAGAGCAGCAACTTCACAATCAATGGAACAAAGTCCATAGGGTAGACTTATTTCCCCAGTAATAACAATTTGAGTGATTACTGTCTTTAATACTTCAGCTTACATTTCCCTTTCCTAGTTCAATTTTTAGGTTCAACATAATAAAGAAATATTATTGGATAGTAAGGAAGGAGGAGGAAAATAATTGTTTAACTGTAAATAGCAAAGCATCTGTGTGATCCACTTCCAAATTCTTTATAATCAGGGAAAATAATTAGAGTACTCTGTTCTAAAAATGGAACAGGAATGATTATTAAGCAGATGTACAGCTATTTGTCATTGAGGTTGGACAATTTCATTTATAAACTAACGTGTTTATGTAACAGCTCTGGATCAAACCTACACCATCTGCGTTAGTTAAAAAAGCTTATTTGGGACATGTGCTGCCTACAGTACTGAAACAATTCTTTTGTTTTGCTAACAATTGGGGATGTTGTTCTATGTGATTGGATCCTGGCATTTTACTCTTTATCTACCCTGGGAAAAACTCATCTGAATAGTTATCCTTGTTATCCACATGTAATTCACTGGAAGCTGTATGATGTTTGGTGATAAATTATTAAAAATACCAATGTCAGGAATATTAAGTTATGTTTACAGAACTCTAGAAGCAGAAGGTAGCTTAGAGGCAGACTACCTCTCAAATGTGGCTAAGTCTACAGCCAATCAGACTCTCTGGGTTCAGATTCTGAGTTGACTATTTAGTAACTATGTAAGTTGGAGAAGTTATTTAGCTCTCTGTGCCTCGATTTATTTTCTTTTAAATTAGGCATAATTATAATATTTACTTCATGGATTGATATGAGGATTAAACATTGATGCATGGACAAAACCTCTAACACCATATGCCCTACTGTAAGCAATACATACACACTAGCTATTATTTTCTAATTCAACTCTCATTTTACAGGTAAAGGAAGAAAGGCTCTGATGCTTTGAAAGGCATTGATGACTAATGTAAAAAGAAAAAATCTGGAATCAATCAACTGAGTGTAAATTCAATTCCTCCCTTAGTAGCTGTGTGGCTCTGTAGCTTTTGTACTTCAAATGTTACCAAATATAAAACAAGGGAAACAACACCACATTCTTAGGAGACGATTTGTGGATTTGTGGGTATCTAGGAAGATATTTAGGATTTTCTTATTTTTATTTTTCTGGATATTTTTCAATCATATATGAGATTTCCTCTATGATCCCCAAAGAGAGTGTTTTGTTTTTTATTTTCAGATGGTTTTCTTTGTTGTTATTATTATTGCTTGCAGAGTGATGAAAGAATGCATGCTGTCTTTTCCTACTTTTTGGAATTGATTGATTTTTTCTTCATGGCCTAAAATATTGCCACTTTTTGTAAATAATCAATAGATACTTGAAAGCAAATTGTGTACTGTTCTCTTTTTCAAGATACAAAGATTGTTAAACACTATTAGGTGTTTATTAGTTATTTATGTCTTTCAGGTCCTTACTTATTTTTGTCTCTTTAATTTTCATGGATGGAGAGACAAGACTAATGTGTTTGTCTCTTTCTCCCTATATGTTCTCTCTAGTTTGTTTTATGCCTGTTGATGCTGTGTTATGGACATAGATACTCATTGCGAACGACAACTTATAGCAATAAAAAAAATATCCTTCTTCAATTTGTCTAATGTTTTGTGGCCTCACAATGTTTGTCTGATAAAAGATTTCAATCTTGGATTTCTTTTTGTGTGAAGTTTTCTTTACTTTGAATCTTGGTTTTCACTTTTCTAAATTACATCGTATAAGGTGTATTTCTCATAGAGCCTGGGTTTCACTTTGAGAAAACAAATAGGGAAGACTTTTATTTATTGTTTGATAGTTATGTCTGATCTTAGTTCCAGCATGTTATTTTATGTTTTATAACATTTTTATTTAGTTTTTATTTCTTTATGTATAGTTATAATTTTGTTCTAATGCTTAACTTTAGCATTATAATTTTCTAGAACTATATGCAATATTGTTAATCTCCTATTTTCAGAAAGTGTCTCTTCTTTTTACCTGAGCATTGATAAAAATTAATATACTTCTGGGATGGCCAGGTGGCGCAGTGGTTAAGTGTGCATGTTCTGCTTCAGTAGCCAGGGTTCGTGGGTTCGTATCCCTGGTGCGGGCATGACACTGGTTGGCAGGCCGTGCTGTGGTAGGCATCCCACGTATAAAGTAGAGGAAGATGGGCACAGATGTTAGCTCAGGGCCAGTCTTCCTCAGAAAAAAGAGGAGGGTTGGCAGATGTTAACGCAGGGCTAATCTCCTTCTTTGCCACTTTTTTCCTTCTCTATCACCTTATTTTAGCCAATTTCATTCACTTTCGTAATGTGGACATTTGTAATGGTGTATATACTTACACGTCTATTACTTGCTTGTCAACTTTTATGATGTATTTTTACTTCAGCTACTAAAGATCAGGGAACCGGTGAACCCACTTTCCTTTCAGCTTGCTTCTCCATTCTCCCTCTCATTTTTTGTTATGCTATTTCTGAGATACCAGGGGATAAAACATTTGCATTCTATTCTGAAACCCTAGCCCCCACATTTCTTTCAATCATGGTAGGGCAGTTAACAAGATTCAATGTTCTCCACAGTTTAGAGTTGTCAACTTTAGCAAGTAAAAATAGAGAATACCCACATAACTTTGAGTTTAAAATAAATACAGAATAATTCTTTTGGTATAAGAATGTGTCATGAAATATTAGGAATTCTAGGCATCTTGTATTTTATCTGGTAATCCTAAGCAGAGTTCTTTTGCTTAAGACTTTTAGTCATTCCTGAATTGCCTGGAGTTTTACCTCTAGTGGATCCCTAAACAATGACTCATAGCAACAGTGTGCACGTTCAGACTGTCTGCTTGGAACACAGGTCAACAGTGTAAAAACACTTTACTTAACACTTTGTTTTTCTTTTAGAATTTTGTATATATTTTCTCCTTGTCATCTAACATTGAATGATGCTGGATAACCTGAGGCCAATCAGATGTTTTCTTCTTTACATGAAACTTAATATTTTGCCATTCTATGCAAAGTTTCTTTCATTTGAATTTATGTACCTTTGCTAGGATTTGTCTCGTTGACCATTCTACATCAATTGTATGGTCAGGTGTCCCTTAACTACAGGGATATGTTCTGAGAAATGTGTTTACAGGCGATTTCCTCGTTGTGTGATCATAGAGTGTACTCACATAAACCCAGATGGTATAGACCACTACACACGTAGGATATATGGTACTAATCTTAAGGGATCACTGTTGTATATGTGATCAGTCATTGACCAAAATGTTATTTGGTGCATAATTGTATCTAGAACATAATGTACACTTTTAATTTTAGAAACCATGTGTTCTTTAGTTCCTGAAAAATTTTCTTGTGTTATATGTTTACATTTTCTTCTGTTCCATTATTTTCTTTTCTTCTTTAGAGGGATCAACTAAGCTTGTAATAAATTTCCTTTGATTGCTTTCTGTATCTGTCATTTTAAGTCATTTTTTCTCTTTTTAAAAGTTTGTATTCATTTTAACTATTTCCATTTTCCTCTTCTTTTAAAATTTCTGTACCCTTTGTTCCTTAATGCTATTTTAGCCAATTCTATTCTTTCCTGGTCCTCCTTTCAGATTCACCTTATTTCCAGACGTTTTCATATTTTCTTCTATGTTTTACTGAACCTCCGGGGTTTACTTTTTAAATCTCTCCCAATTGTTTTGTCATTTATTCACTTGTGTTCTTGATTTATTGGCCTTTTGCCTTATGTTCTTGATTCATTGAAGCAATGATCCTTTTTAACTCAATTACTCTTCAGTGAAAATATATGGTCACAATTTTTATCTGCTCCCTAGTAACGGGTTTTTTTTGTTGGGAATTTTTCATTTTCTCTGCCTGTTTTCACTATTCTTTTACTCTTTTTAAAAAAATATCTTTGTAAGTATCTTATTCAGGGCATTTTTTAAAATTAATCAGTATTGAAGTACGAATATTTTCATGGATCAACTATTGTTGAAGTAGAGGTTAAGGCTGGATTCAGGCTAATTAGAATTTTTCTTATACTGAATTTCTTGTACAAGCTTTTTATAATAAGTACGTAAGTTTCTTGTAGGTAACTTTAATTTATTTCTCCCCAAGTAACGAGTTAGGCAACTCCATGGGAATATTTTTTGCTATTTTTTGTTTGTTTCATTGCTTTTTTGTTTGTTTATTTAAATGGCAAAGTTCCTTTTTTCTCTGCAATCACTGTAACAGACTAGTTAATTGGTTTCTGCAAAGATGACTCATCTATTAATTCGTTATTAGCCTTACCTCCTCGGTTTCTCAGATGTAAACCAAATTCAGTATGTACTCTCTTCCTACCAGTCAGTGTAGTCTTGTTCCCACTGTTAAAAAAGGGGACTCTAAGTTTGTTCCTCCCAGAGTGGCCCTCACTTTGAAGAAGTTCATTTTTGCTTCTTCCTTCTGAGATGCTCTGTGCTTAATTCACTCTCCCTGATCAGCTTCTTCCCACACCTTTTCCTACTTGATCTTTGTTGCTTTTGGCCACAAATCCACCTATGGGAGGAGAGAGAGTTGGGTTATTCTATGTTTCCCAGTTTTCCCAAAATATGAAATGACCTTTGCTTTTTTTTTTTTTGTCCCCATGTGGCCTTTTGGATGATTTCTTAGAAATCCTTATTTTATGCCAAAATGTTTAAACCTATATATTCACTGATATCTGTTAGCAAAAACTCGTTCAATGAAGAAACATTATCATGAACATAATTATATTTGTCTTAAACATAGTGAGATATTTTTTTCTTGTTTAAAAAACAAACCGGATTAATGTCAAGGAAGATGTGTAAGAAAATCAGCGTGCTTAAAGTTGAAAGTTATTTTTCTTGAATAAAAAACAAAACAAATAATTCAAGAAGTTGAAACTATCCAGGGAAGCCAAGTAACGTCATTCAGATTTTGAAGATCTTCTCCGTATTCAATCAGTGTTTTTGCTGTATTCATTTCTGATTTCAAGGAAACATTTTACTTTTATTAGCTTGAATGGCACTTACTATTGATTATTGAGGCCCACTGGGATTGCTTATCTCATGATAACTCATTACTTATCTCATGATAAATCCATCTAATACTCTGTACTACTGTATTTTCTAAGATTTACTTTTGGAAACTACTTCTGTGCTAAGTTTGCTTGGCGTAAAACATAAGAGCAAATTCACAGCCTACCCTACATATTAAATTAGGGGCCAGAACAACACTTAACAATAAATTTTCACTCTCACTAATTGACATAACATTCATGGGGCACTAGAGTCAATGGAAAATATTTTTTTCTCTACATTGTTTTTCAGCTTCTATAAGTCCTTTGATGAGTAGTATGAAGGTTTGTGCATAGATAGCATTCTATGCAATGAGATTATAAGAGTCAGAGTGAACTCTTTTCTCAAATGAACCCAGAAAAATGTTCCACAATTAAAACCCATTAATATTATATACTTTTTCTGATCTGAAGAAAAATCTGTAAAGTAAGCATTTGTAATAATATTTACCAATCTAAATATAGAAATATTTTTAAGTTAGGACTTAAAGAGCACAATTATCTAACAAACAAACATTAATTTGAGAGTAGCTGTGTCAACATAGACCAGTCTGTTAATTTGTGTTTTTGCAAAGGTTGTGCTTCAAAATTGGAAAAGATTAAAAATTAAAAATTTATCATCAACACATCTATTGAAAGGCAGTGCCTTCATGGCTCCTATTAAACCAAGTTTAATTGAGGAACATGGAAATAGAAGTAGAATTCCTATACTCTATGGAATAGGAACCACATTCTCCTGACTTTTGAGGGAGTACAGTATCACATGCAAATTATCCCTAAATCTAGATGTGCTATTGAATATTCATTATCATTAAGCATTATTACTTGCCTTCCCTTTATAGATATAAAATAAAAGATGTTCAAGTTTAGCACCTGGAATGGTTGAAGCATATTAATCTCTATCTGACTTAACTTGGGAAAACAAAAGATTCATTTGGGACTAAGTATTTGTTTAATATATTATTGTGATGTGGCTATTCACATGCTCTTTCCCTATTTATTTCCAGATGATGGTTGATACATGATGAGAGTGCATAGAGGAGGGACTCTGATGTGGTCAAATTCCATCTTCAAAGGTTTTTAGTCATAATGAGGGTGCTTAGATCCTCAGGACTTTCCAAAGCAAAGCTTTTTCTCAAAGATGATCTGTCACTATTATTTCATATTTGCTTGTGGGAGAGATCACCAGCCTTTGGGGAGTTTTGGATTAACCCACTTACATCAACCTCAACACCGGATATAACTCTACCAGCAGTGACTTTGGAGCCCACTTCTGGAAGCTGGAAAATCTGCATGCTGACCTTTTCAAAGTTATGACTCATTTCATTCCTTGAAAGCAATCAAATTAATAATTATAGCTCTTTTTGTAGAAGAACTATTTCTTGAGATACGGTTAAGATTTTTCTTCAATTTGGCAGCAATTTGCTTATTACTACAATGAAAGGATCTGGGTAAATTTTCACCAAATTGTATCACTTAAGATAGATTATAAAGTAGAACATAACTGTTATCTAACATATATAATTTTATAAAATATAAATATTAGAACAATTTGATGCCTATGAAACAGCTGGACAGGTTTATGTGAAAAACAAATGTTTACTTCTTATTCTACAACCAAATAACTATAGGTTTTCTTGGATATGATTTGAGGTAAAAACAAACAAACAAGCAAAACTCACAAAAACCATAATACTAGGATAGTAAATTGAAATAAACAGAAGAAAACCAATCAGTGAACACGGTTCTTTGTCAAAGAGTGAATTCTACACTGTTTTTAGGAGTGAGTTCAACTTCTTATAGATTATAATGTAAATTGCCATGTTACATCAATAAAAAATCTATTTTACAAAACTTCCCTGAGACAAAATGCCTGGATACTTTGAAAAACACAGAGAGTAATACAATGATAATTTTAAAGAACTATGTGTTCTTGAAGCATTTTCATTCTAGGGAAAAAGTCAAATAGCAACACTGAAGTGAGTGCCATTTACACACAGCTATGTCTGTGTATTTGATTAGTTCTGCTTGATAGAAAATGTGGCCTTCATAGCAAAGAGCTCTTCAAGTTTCTCTTATAAAAAAAGGAGACGTGAAGTGGATGATCTTAGACAAAGAACTGCCCGGCTTCCAGCCTTTGGAGGATGAGCACATAAATCTTTCCTCTTAGACCAGTGACATTATATTAATTTACAGTAACTGTTTTCCGATTCAAAATCTACTTTGGGGAAACCTTTTAGGAAATTATCTTGCCTCGCTGAAAAGATGAGATCTTTAATAACTAGTCATTGTGTCTAAAGAAAGTTGATTTACAGGCCCATTTTTTTCCCTGAGGGAAAGGTTATGCGTGAGGCTGTGTGTGTGTGTGCGCGTGTGTGTGTGTGAATGTGAATGTGTTTGTGTTTATATCGATTCCTTGGAAAAGAATCTCACTCACGTTGGAAATTTACATGCAGCCATTTTGGTTGGGTGATCTCAGTCCAAATTTCTCATTCACTGGCATTTATAAACTGCTGCTTCTTTCAATAGTCACTACTGCATTGTACATTCATTTAAAAAAATAAAAGAAAGTTTAAAAATATTTATTCAGTGCTTCAAGCGTAGTTGTATGTCACTCCTTAGAAATCATTTGCATCCTTTTCTTCACGATAAAAAGAGGAGTGACAATTGCAATTATGATTTAAGAGTTTGCATGTCCAGCAGCGAACTTTGAATGATCATGGTTTGTAGCTACTGGTCTGAACATTAGGGAATTCAGAGATGCCAACAAATTCATTGCTATGAGGTTATAATCTATGAAAACACAGAACAGAATGAAACAAAAGATTTGTCGTTTCAAAAAATAATCTCAAGATCTCAGGACTTTTTTCTCACTGAAATTTGAAAGTGTAATTTCCATAGCTGCATTTTCTGTCACTTTGGCAAGGAAAATATAGTTCACACTTCCATCTATTGATGACCAAAGCCTCTGTTCAAATGATGTGAAAAATATTCTCCAGGATTTAGTGCACCAAAGTAGAAGACAAACAATTTGCTGCTACATACTGGGGAATGAGATGGCATACATTTTAAGGAAATTAAACTTTCCTTTTATATAGTGGAATTGCAGGATGGATTTTGTTTCAGTGTTCCTATTCTTAAAAGAAATGGGTCCACTTCTTGTATTCAAATGTCTTTGTAATTGGAGGCCAATTGAAATACACTTCTCAGTCTCCTAGCATTTAACCCCAATAACACTAGGTAATAAGTATAATGCTTACATTTGTATAGTGCTTTAGAATACACACGAGTGCTTTCACGTTTACTTAGGACGGAACTGAGTTTAGGAAAGAGAGCTCTTCTTATGGCCATTTGAAGACTGATTAAACGTGCCCAGTGGGGCTCTGTGAGGGCTACCTCCCCCTGCGGGAGAGGTTTCTGTGCCAAAACTCGTGGTGCTTTCATGAGAGCAGAGAAGAGCCCAGAATATCAGGAGATGTGCCTCTAGAGCCAGTAACCTTGATGAGCCCGGTCATTCCTCAAATGCTTGGAAATTTTCTAGGATGTCAGTTTAATTCTGCGTGATAGCAATGAACAGCGAGTTCTTTTTTGATCCCTGTCGTAGAGCAAGGATATTTCCATATCTTATGCTTATACCTCTAGATTATTTTGATATATTTTAGTTGCAAGGCTTTCTTATGCTAAAACACCTGATGGATCTAAAGTATAAAAATAACATAGACTAAAAGAAATTTAAAAAGAAACATGTGAGAAGGTTCTCAGCTGCTAGTCATTGGAGACTGTATTAAAATGACAGTGAAATACCATTGAAAAAACAAAGTGTGACAGAATCAGTTTTGCAAAGGATGTGGAAAAACGGGCACCTTCATTATGTGCTTGATGGGAGTGTTGAGTAGTACAGCTCTGCAGAGTCCACTGTCAGTATCTAGAAAAAAAGGGACAGGAACATAGATTGTGCCCCAGAAATCCCACTAGGAACTCCTGCCCATGAGAAGAGGACTTGGATTTGGATATTTGCTACAGTGTCGTTTGTAACAGTAAAACTATTGTAACAACATTTATGTTTATAATCTCGATGGTGACATGATTATCAGTTGAAAAGAAGGAAATAGGGGCCAGCCCTGTGGCACAGTGGTTAAGTTCTCACGTTCCACTTCAGTGGCCCAGGGTTCCCCAGTTCGGATCCCAGGTGCAGACATGGCACCTCTTGGCAAGCCATGCTTTGGTAGGCATCCCACATATAAAGTGGAGGAAGATGGGCACGGATGTTAGCTCAGGGCCAGTCTTCCTCAGAAAAAAAGTGCAGGATTGGCAGCAGTTAGCTCAGGGCTAATCTTCCTCAAAAAAGAAAAAAAAAAACCTGAAAAAAAAAAAAAAGAAGGAAATATATCTACATAAAAAATTGAGAGGCACCGGCCGAGTGGCCGAGTGGTTACATTCACATACTCCACTTTGGTGGCCCAGGGCTTCACTGGTTCAGATCCTGAGTGCAGACATGGCACTGCTTGTCAGGTCATGCTGAGGCAGCATCCCATGTAGCACAACCAGAGAGACCTACAATGAGAATATACAACTATATACTGGCGGGCTTTGGGGAGAAGAAGAAAAAAAGAAAGATTGGCAAGAGATGTTATCTCAGGTGCTAATCTTTAAAAGAAAAAATTGAGAATCTCAAAATATTATTGAATGAAAAAGAGGTAGTATGTTACATAGGATATGATATAACTTATGTAAATTTAAAGAATTTACATAGTATATGTACCTATTCATATATATTTACATACACACATATATGTACATATGCATACACAGGAGTATATGTATATATACGTATATATGTGTGTGTATATACACACATATGTATACATATACACACACACACACACACATATGTTCCAGGTATCATATCTGCGTTCAGGGGAAGGAAGATAAGCAAAAAAGTAGCACTATTAGCCCTCCCACTGATATCTCCCTAGATCTTATGGGCCCCAAGCAGGTCACATGGTCATCACTAATTAGAAAAGAGCATGAAAAATCAACTACTTTGAAAAGAAGAAGAGGATTTTTGTAACTGGCTGGAATTAATCACGATTCATTCACATTCCGAACAAAATGAGCATTCTCTAGGCTAAAAGGGAAGATTTTAGCAGCTAATAGTGTGGGGCAGTTAATAAATCATGCTCTTGAATACAGTTCTATGTTTTCAATATTTAATGATGAATATACCCTTTGAATCCCCTCCCGATTTCAAGCAATTTGTGCAGAGATCCTATATTTAATGTTTCCCTCATGTCCCCAGATCATTCAGTGATGAGCATGTGGAAAGCACTCAAACATGCTTGTGGATTGAATGACCCTGAGAAGAGGAGACTCACAAACTGGCAAATGAGAAATTTAACTTACTACCTAATAGAAATTTTCTGGACCACAATTGCCACATTTGTTAAAATCATAAAAGTTTTTATTGATATGTTATGTCATTTGTGCTAAAATTTAACAAGTAATTTTTACTGTTTCCTGTGCATAACTGCTTGAGACTGAAAAATCTACCGATGATATGCTACTAGATTACTGCATCTTGTCCATTCTTTGCAGTGGAATTTATGAAAGGATGAGGACATGAGATCAAGTCCCAGCTTATCAAGTCTTAAATTAGGGCTGTTTCATCATTTGAAAGACATCTTCGACACCTAGGTAGACAGTTTCCTTTAGAAATTTAACAGACTTTGTATATTATGGCTTTTCCTTAGGTTGGATTTCCTGAAAAAAAAAGAATCTGAGCTAGAGATTTGTTTTCAGGACGTTCCTGGGGCATGAACTGAGAACAAAACCCATAAGGAAATGAGAGAAGCATGTGGTGAGGGAATGTCACCTTTGGCAAGGGTAGTTCCTAGGGAGGGACTCAACTGAGACCTGTCAGCAACTCACATTTCTAGAAGCTCATTCCTAAAGACAATATGGTCAGAACACCACAACTTTTTCTACAGACATCCATTCACTGGCCATTGTTACTGAATATCCAACACACACAACAGATGAGTACTGATACTTTTTCTCTGATTTTATAACTGTTTTGATATAAAGCAAGTTAGTACTTAGCGTTCTTCTAAGCATGGTTGGAGCAAGATCATATTATTCCCAATTCAGGAATTATAGGCACAAAGTTGTGTACATTGAAATGATTATTGTTTATTCTACAATCATCCATCAGGTGAAATGCCCTTATTGATTAGAGAGTAAAGTAACTCAAATAAGAAAAATTAAACCACAGTGATACATAATCATAGATCACTAGCAAACCTGAAAACTAACTAAATAATAGGAATTATGACAATTACGACCCTTCAATAAACTCTGATAGCCTCCTATGTAGGCAGCCCCCAAGACCATCCCCAGGTTCAGTGACCGTGAGGCAGCAGATGACTCAACAAATAGACCTAAAGCAGCTAAGATTTATCACAGCAAGAGCATACATAACCAAATCAAGTAAAGGGAAAAGGCACATGGGGCAAAGTCCATAGGAAACCATACTCAAGTTTTCATGAATTCTCTCCCGTTGAAGTAAACGGGATGTGGTTAACTCTTCCAGCATTAAATTATGAAAAAATGTGCAAAGTGTTGACTACCAAGGGATGTCATCAGAGATTCAATGTCCAAGATTTTTTGCTTTATTTTGTTTTTAATATGTCCCTCAACAAATTTACTCAGTTTTTTCTCTTCATTTTTTGTTAGACTTTGTGTTTTTAGAGCAATTTTAAGTTAACAACAAAATTGAAGGAAAGGTACAGAGATTTTCCATATTCCCTCTACTCCCACACATGCATAGTATCCCCCATTATCAACATCAACCACAAGAGTGGTACATTTCTTACAAATGATGACATACCATAATACCCCAACGTCCATGGTTCACATTACAATTCATTCTTAGTGTTGTACATTCTATGGGTTTGGACAAATGTACAATGACATGTTTCTATCACTATGGTATTATGCATCATTTTCACTGACCTAAATATCCTCTGTTCTCTGCCTCTTCATTCCTCCCCACAACCCAAGCCCTGGCAACCCCTGATCTTTTTACTGTTTCCATCGTTTTGCCTCTTCCAGAATTCATATACAGTGACCCCTTAATATCTACGAGGATTGGTTCCAGGACCACTCGCAAATACCAAAATCCATGGATGCTCAAGTCCTCTATGTAAAATGGCATAATATTTGCATATAACCTATCCACATCATCCCATATATTTAAATCATCGCTAGATTACTTATGATACCCAAACAATGTAAATGCTATGTAAATAGATGTGATACTGTATTGTTTATGGAATAATGACAAGAAAAAAGTCTGTGTGCTCAGTACAGACTCAGCTTTTGTAGGCCTTTCTGTCTGCACTTCACTGAATCCAGGGGTACGGAACCTGTGGATATGGAGCACTAACTATAGTTTGAATCATATAGTATGTAGCATTTTCAGATTAACTTCTTTCCCTTAGAAATGTGCACTCAAGGTTCCTCCCTGTCTTTTCATGGCTTCATAGCTCATTTCTTTTTAGAGCTGAATAATATTCCATTGTCTATATACATCAGTTTATGTGTCCATCCCCTACTGATGGACATCTTGGTTGCTTCCGAGTTTTGACAATTAGGAATAAAGTTGCTATAGCATCCATGTGCAGGTTTTCTTGTGGACACAAATTTTCCATTCATTTGAATAAATACTGGAGACCATTATTGCTGGATTGTTAGGTAAGAGTATGTTGTTTTGTAAGAAACTGCCAAATTGTCTTCCAAAGTGACTGTATCATTTTGCGTTGCCACCAGCAATGAACGAAAGTTCCTGTTGCTCCACATCCACATCAGCACTTGGTGTTGTGAATATTCCAGATTTTAGCCATTCTAATAAATGTGTAGTGGTATCTCAGTGTTTTTGTAATTTACATTTCCCTATTGATGTAAGACGTAGAGCATCTTTTCATATACTTATTTGCCATCTGTATATCTTCTATTGTGAGGTGAATTTTAAGGTCTTTTGGGCATTTTTAAAGTTCAGTTTTTTGTTTTCTTATTGTTGAGTTTTAAGGGTTCTTTGGATACTTTAGATTGTAGTCCTTTAGATGTATCTTTTACAAATATTTTCTCCCAGTTTATGGCTTATTTTCTTATTCTCTTGATATTATGTATTGCAGAGCAAAAGTTTTTAATTTTAATGAAGTAAAACTTAACTTTTGTCTTTCATGTATCATGCTTTTGATGTTATATCTAAAAAGTCTTTGCCATACTCAAGGTCATGTAGGTTTTCTCCTATGTTTCTTCTAGGAGTTTTATACTTTTACATTTTATATTTAGGTCTGTGATCCATTTTGAGTTAATTTCTGTGAAGAGTGTAAGGTCTGTGTCTAGATTCTCTCTTTTCTTTTTTGTAGATGTGGATGTCCAGTTGTTCCAACATTATTTTTTAAGAAGGCTATCTTTGCTCCATTGTATTGCCTAGACTCCTTTGTCAATGATCAGTTATTTATATTTACACCAGTCTATTTCCGGGCTCTCTCTTCTCTCCCATTGATCTTTTGCCAATAATGCGCTATCTTTATTACTGGAGTTTTAAAGTACATTTTGAAGTCAAGTAGTGTCAGTCATCCAACTTTGTTCTTTTCCTTCAATATTAAGTTGACAATTCTGGGTCTTTTGCCTCTTCATGTAAACTTTAGAATCAGTTTATTGATATCCACAAAATAACTTACTGAAATTTTGATTGGGATTGACTTGATGGGAAGAATTGACATCTTAACAATATTGACTATTCCCATTCATGAACTTGGAAAACTTCTCCATGTATTTGTCAGTTCTCTTTGATTTTGATCATCAGAATATTTTAATTTTTCTCATATAAATCTTGTATACATTTTATTAGATATATACCTATTTAATATTTTTGCATGCTAATATAAATGATGTGGTCTTTTTAAATTTCAAATTTCATTTGTTCATTGCTAGTAAATAGGAAAGTGATTTACTTTTGTATATTAACCTTCTATCCTGCAACCTTGCTATAATCGGACAATAGATCCAGGAGTTGGGTTTTCTTTTGATTCTTTCAGATTTTCTATATAGACAATTGTGTCACCTGTGAACAAAGACAATTTTATTTCTTCCTTCTCAGTCTGTATACCTTTCTTTTTCTTTTTTTCTTCTTGTCTTGCTGGACTAGCTAGAACTTACTATGCTGAAAAGGAGTGATGAGAAGAGGCATTTTTACCTTTTACCTAATCCTGGAGGGAAAGCTTCTAGATCTCATCATTAAGTATGATGTTAGCTGTAGATTTTTTGTAAATGTTCTTTACTAAGCTGAGGAAGTTTCCCTCTATTCCTATTTTGCTGAGAGTTTTTATCATGAATAGGTGTTGGCTTTTGTCAAATGCTTTTTCTGCACCTATTCATATGATCATGTGATTTTTCTTTTTTAGCTTGTTGAGGTGATAGATTACATTAATTGGTTTTCAAATGTTGAACTAGCCCTGCATACCTGGGATAAATCTCAGTTGGTCATTAAGTATAATTCTTTTTATACATTTTGGGATTTGATTTGCTAATATTTTGTTGAGGATTTTTGCATCTATGTTTATGACAGACATTGGTTTGCAGTTTTCTTTTCTTGTAAAGACTTTGTCTGATTTTGGTATTAGGGTAATGTTGGCTGCATAGGATGAGTTAAGAAGTATTTCCTCTGCTTCTATCCTTTGAAAGAGATTGTAGAGAATTAGTACAATTTCATCCTTAAATGTTTGGTAGAATTAACGAGTGAACGCATCTGGGTCTGGTGCTTTCCATTTTTGGAGGTTATTATTTATTGATTCAATTTCTTTAATAAGCATAGACCTATTCATATTGTCTATTTCTTCTTATGTGAGTTTTAGCAGATTGTGTCTTTTAAGAAATTGGTCCATTTCATATAGGTTATCAAGTTTGTGGGCGTAGAGTTGTTCATAGTATTCCCTTATTATCCTTTTAATGTTCATGTGCTATGTAGTGATGTCAGGTTTTAAATTTCCAATATTAGTAATTTGTGTCCTCTCTTTTTGTTAGTTAGTCTGACTGGAAGCTTATCAATTTTATTGATCTTCTCAAAGAACCAGCTTTGATTTTTTTCTGTTGATTCCCTGTTTTCTATTTCACGGATTTCTGCTCTGATTATTATGTATTTTCTTCTGCTTACTTTGCATTTAATTTTCTCTTCTTTTTGTAGTTTCCTAAAGGGAAATTTAGGTTATTGATTGTAGATCTTTCTTTTGTTCTAACAGACTGCTTTCACTGTATTCTACAACTTTTGGTAAGTTTTGTTTTCATTTTTGTTTAGTTCAAAATATTTTTCAATGTCTCTTGAGATTTCTTTTTGACCCAAGTGTTATTTAGAAGTGTGTTGTTTAATCTCCAAGTATTTGGTATTTTTCAGTTATCCTTCTGTTATTGATTTCTAGTATAATTCCATTGTGATCTGAAAGCAGACTTTGTACGTTTCCTTTGATGTTTTAATACTCAGATGTTGTATATCTTGGTGAAGGTTCCACGTAAGCTTGAGAAGAATGTGTGTTCTGCTGTTGTTGGAAGAAGTCTATAGATGTCGATTATGTCCAACGGATAGATGGTGTTGTTGAATTCAGCTATGTCTTTACTACTGTTATGTCTACTAGATCTGTCCATTTCTAATAGAGAGATGTGGAGGTCTCCAACTGTGATAGTGGATTTATCAATTTCTCTTTGCAATTCTATTATTTTTTGCCTCACATAGTGTGGCACTCTGTTGTTAAGTGCATACACCTTAAGGATTATTATGTGTTCTTGGAGAATTGACTCCTTATCATTACATAATGCACTTCTTCATCCCTGGTAACTTTCCTTGCTTTGGAATCTGCCATTTGATAGTAATATAGCTACTCCTCCTTTCTGCTGATTAACATTAGCTTGGTATATTTTCCTCCATTCACTTACTTTTAATCTATATATGTCTTTATACTTAATGTGGATTTCTTATAGATAACATATAGTTCAGTCTTGTTTGTGATCCATTCTCACAATCTCTATCTTTTAATCAGTGCATTTTGATCATTGATGTTCAAAGTGATTATTGATATAGTTGGATTAATATCTACCATTTTAGTTATTATTTTCTGCCTGTTGCCCTTGTTCTCGGTTCCCATTTTTGTCTTCCATTCTCTTTCTGCCTCTATCCACAGTTTTTCTTGGGCCTCTTCACATAGGTAACCTCTTCTTAGCATGAACCAAAGTTCCATACTCCCAGAAAAAAAAAACAGATATTCAGCATAAACCACATTGTTTGTCCAAACAGTTTAGGCACAATAAACCATATTTATCAGTTAGGGAATGACAGAAACTCTTCTAAAATCTAAGTTCCAGATGCCAGTCGAGGACCAAACTTGAAAGCAGGTCTTTGTAAGGCAGCAGTCTGGCATGCTATGCCAATTCTTTCCCGTACACCTCCAATGCTTTATTACTATGCAGTCATTTTACTGTAGTGCTTTGGCAGGCCTGATCCCTGGCTTTTGACTCTCTTCTAAAATATGTAAGACATTTACATTATTCAGTACTGGATGTTAGGGATGGGACACAAACATGCCTGATGTATCACACTTACCCTTGACAAGATAACCCATGAGGAAGTCACCACTGGTCTGATTTTTCAGAAAACGGATCAGTGATCCAAAATATTTTTTAGGCTGTAAAGTTAACATGTCTTATAAGTAGCTGAGCTGAGGCTAGAACTAGTTTCATCACTTTCCAGTTATTTTTTTGTACTGGCTATGCACAATTAATATTTTGTAAAGAGATATACTATCTCTTAAACAACACTTTACCAGTTTTCAATTTGAACACTTAAGTATATTTCAATATTACGAACTCTGGGGAATAATTTTGCCTATGTTAAAGAGAAAACATTACTGTACAGATATTCCTAACTGGTGTTGTTTATGAATATATTTATGCTACTATGAGGCAATATTGTTTACAAAAAATACTATAATGTAAAGGTTAAAATAGGGAGCTGACACTCTGCTTGTTACATAAATGGCTCACTTTTAAAATCTCTATAACGGGAAAAACTGTTTATCCTTTGCCATTTGACATCTAGGGACCTTGGGAAATAAATTAAAATGTTCTAAGTTTTAGTGTTCTTATATATAAATTGGGACTAACACTTTCTTAACAGCATTGTTGGGAGATATTATTGAGGTAACACTTGCTAGTGGCTTATACAGAGTTCAAATTTTAGCTTCCCAATCTCTACGGTTGGTAGTGCTGTAAGAAGGAAACACAACCTTTTTCTGCTTCTTTGGAATTTTGTTAATTTAAAAGGAAGCTCTCTTCTATGTTTCAAAACCACGCTCAGTCTAAACCCTTTTATGGATTGAAAATGGGCTTAAAATAAAAATTATTGAGAGACTGGTGGCAACAAAGAAAATGAAGAAGAAAAAGACCTTGACAGTGATTGGGAGATGGATAAACTCGTTTCTATCTCTTTTTTGATCTTCTCGATTTGGGGCAAGTTTGGAAGTTCTTCAGGGAGAGAAAATGTCTAAAAAATGCCAGTAGGAGTGGAGAAGGAGGATGCAAATTTGTCTACATATACGGCATACATGTGTATATCAATTCATAGTATGTAATTATGAATATATTTATATTCCATGAAGGATTAATTATAATTTTAAAAGATTTAGTGAGGGTCTAGCCCAGTGGCATAGTGGTTAAGTTCTCATGCTCCGCTTTGGCAGCCCAGGATGTGCCAGTTCCGATCCTAGGCACCAACCTACACACTGCTCATCAAGCCATACTGTGGTAGCTTCCCATATACAAAGTAGAAGAAGATTGACACAGATGTTAGTTCAGGGACAATCTTCCTCAGTTAAAAAAAAAAGAAAAGAAGAAGGGTAAAAAAGAATTTAGTGAAATATAGGATGCCAAATGAGTGGTTGAGAAAAAATAAGGGGCCGGCCTAGTGGCACAGTGGTTAAGTTTGCATGCTCAGCTTTGGTGGCCTGGAGTTTGCCAGTTGGGATCCCTGGAGTAGACCTGCACACCGCTTATCAAGGCACGCTGTGGCAAGCATCCCACATATAAAGTAGAGGAAGATGGGCACAGATGTTAGCTCAGGGCCGATCTTCCTCAAAAAATAAAAAAAGAGAGAAAAAATAAGACAAGGGGGAAAGGTGATTTCATACAAAATAGATAAAGAGCAAATTTAGCCTAGAAAAGGGATACGGTTACCTTACCTACAAATAAAATCCCTAAAATCTGTAACACAGGGGAAAAATAAGTCTGTAGAAAAACTTGCTAAGTGGATTCTCATAGAGAGAAATTGGTTTATCTATAATAATTTTGGGAAAAATGTAAAACTCTTAGATTTTCTGTTAGTTTTCTAGTGCTGCCAGAACAAATTACCATACATTCAGTGGCTTAAATTATATAAACTTATTATTAATATGCAGGTTTTGAGTTCATAAGTCTAGCATGGATCTCACGAGTGTAAGATCAAAGTGTTGGCAGCTTTCTGGAGTCTCTACAGGAGAATGTGTATCCTGCCTTTTCCAGGTCGAGAGGCTGCCTTCATTCCTTGGCTCTTGGCCCCCTTCCTCCACCTTCAAAGCCAACAACTGCAAGTCAGTCCTTCTCACATGGTGTCTCTCTGATCCTTCTGTCTTCACATCTTTCTCTCTGACCAAGCCAGAGTGGGTTGTCCACTTTTAAGGACTTGTGATTAGATTAGGCCCACTTAGCAACCCAGGATAATCTCTCCATCTCAAGGTCAATATGCTTAATCAAATCTGTGAAATCATTTTGCCATGTAAGGCAACATATTCACAAGTCAGGGAATTGGGGTGTGGACATGATTCTGCCCACTGCAAAAGTATAACTATGATCTTGCCTTCATATCATTGACTATAGATGATTGATAAAAGGATAGAAAAGCTTTTAGTCTTTTATAGAGAACTATAATCTCTATAAAAATTGAAAATGCCAAAAGACTCATCAAGATACATCATGCTTAAATAACTATGGATTTTTAAATTGCCTACAAGACAAATAGAAGTGTAGCAAAAGCACTTTAATTTCATGTACCACACAATCACAATATTTTGTTATTTACAAATGCCATTTGACATCTAGGGACCTCTTATTAACTAGAAAAATAGAAGCTGTAAATATCTCTTGAAGTTGAGCTAGAAGAATAAAATATAAAAATATTTTATTAAATATAGGACCATGTTGATCTACATTCAAAATATACATATTTTCACTCACCATGTAAATGCAAGGAGAAACACCTTATAAAATAATGTAAAATGCAAGAAAGTAGAAGGTATTGTACTTTGAAAGAGAATTTGATCTGTAGGGTGACATGTCACATTAAAATTTTCAATAATATTATCTGAAAATTGAGATTGAGGCAACTCTTTTGTAATATTCCTAGAAATTTATTTCAGGTGGTTCAAACTTTTTCAGTCAAAGGGGAAAAAAATAATGCATGGGACATGTGTTTTTTTAGGTAGGCTATCTAGTATTTACTACTTTTCCTCATAATCTAATTATTTGTAACATTACAGTGAAATCGTGTAAGAACTCTGAGCAGTAATCCTTCTGATTTTCTTTTAGTAATTTACTATATTCACGAGCCATTTTCATTTGGTTACAAATTATGGTCTTTATAGCACTTCCCAGATACATCTATCTCTAAGAATTTTCAGGTAAAATTTTCAAAGTTCAGTAAAGGAAAGAGTTACCTGAAAGGAAAATCCTTTAATTGATCAATGGTCCACCTGGGTAAACAGATTTACTTATGCGGAATTTGTTCCAAGAATGAGCCACAAGAGAATGTTTTGGCAAGAAATGAGGCTTGCCTCTGATTTCCAATGAAGATTTGAGTTGAAACAGTGTGTGTTCACTTAATCTTGTTAAATGTAGCACAAAACACTAAGTGTATTAGAGCGTGTATTTAAATGATAACAAACCCTGCTGTTAAAACTAATAGGAAACAGTTCTTTTCCCATGGAGTTTCCACACCCAGACATTCCTTTAGATCTCATCAATTACTGTGACTTCTTATGGTTGACTACAAGATGCTTTTGAGATGCATTTTTAAGCCTTTGTCTTTCCTTATTGCTAAGCAACAGTTTCCTTTTTTGTTAAAGTGATAAAGTTTGGGGGCAACACTCTACTCAAAAGAATACTTATGCAAAATGTACACATATTTAAACCCAATTAGACAATAGCCTTAAAAAATAATAACTGAATTTAGTAATGATAATAATAGGCATTAAAATATGGAGAATAACTTTTTCAATTGAGGATTATTTTCTGCATTTAAATCAATTGTTACATCTGAAGCTTGCTATGCCTCAATTGAAAAAGAAAAAACTTAAAGTAGCTTTGCTGGTGGGTGGATGCCCTTACTGCGGTGGGCTTGGTTTGTTGTGGGTGGGGAGTGGTGCTAGGGAATCAAGGAGGGCAGTCCTGCAGAGAAGTAGTCAAATTCTTCAATTCTTCATCTTTTTCCTCTCAGAGCATTTAGGTTCACCCTGGCTTAAGGCAGGTTGTTGACCTCTCAGGATCCCTTCCAGCCTCAAGGACCTGTGAAGTTAGAAGCATTTATAAAAACTTTAGAACACTTCTTGAAATATATAGTTATAAAAGATAAAGACTCCCTGAGGCATTTTCTGCACAGAAGAACCAATATTGTTTATTACTTCTCTGTTCAATTTAACAAGAAAAATGTCAGGTAAAACATTGAGAAGTTTGTTTCAAAACTCACATTAGAACTAATGGGAACAACCATATTCTCCTAAGCACTAGCTAGCTGTGTATCGAAGGCTTAAGAGCTTGTTATAAAACTACTATCATTGATTTTTTTTTAAGATTATGAAAGAGTAAAATGTCATATGTCTGTCTTGTGAAGTTTTATTCTAATTTATTTGATCCATAAAACTGACATTTATAGCCAACTTATTACATCATTTTGGCTTTCCCTCATAATAATAAGGGGTATGAACTATATTTTTATGCCTTGATCAGGCAGCTCTTGACTCTATCAACAGACATTCAGTAATCAAGTAAGCCTCAAAAAGAATCTCAATTTGGGGAAGGTAAGTGAAAGTTGAACTGCATTTACATGGAGCAAGTGACATACTTGAATATAACATATTTGGAATAATCTAATCCTATTTTTATGTTACTGCATTAGAGTACAGGAACTGAATAAATAATGTAGTCTATGATCAACTCCACAATTTCCAGTTTTGTGGGTAAAAAATAAAATAAGTAAAGCTTAAGAAGAAGAATAGCTAGGTTATGATGTTCCAGCAGTATTTCATTTGCTTTATTTTTATTAACTAATTTAATCCTCAAACCATCTTGTTATTATCTTCACTTTACTGATGTAGAAGTAAGCCCAAAATAGTGAAATTGCTGAGGTGACACTAATAGTTAAGTGGTAAAATCTAGGCTCAAATTATTTCTGTCACTTTACAGCCCACCCCTAAACTTCCACATCACATCCCTGCTGTCAGTATTACCTGTGCCTTTCCTCAGACTCTTCCCTGCTAATAGGATGTCTCCCTCCCCAATTCTACATGTTTAAAAGCCTGTCCAAACGTATAGAGCTAATTAGTGGCCATCCTAGGGAGAGTGCTTAGATTTTTTACATTACAATGTCCTTGTTTCTCCTATTATGTTTCAATGTGTCTAGATGCCCATTCCCCTTTAGGGTGGGATAAGAAGAAGAGAAGGTCAATGAATTGATATTTTGATAGTAATATCACATCCTCATTATTGTCTTTGTGTGAGAACTGTATGAGATGTACTGTAAGAGAAACAATAATTAATAAGAACCATTGTATTCTAGTAGGAGAGATAATACTGTTACAAAAAACATTAAACCTCAAATTTAACTTAGAAAATTGCTATATAGATAATCTAGACATTAAAAGAGACATTCCTCCCAGCTTCATTGACCATAAAATACTTGATAAATATAGTGACAGCCAATTTGGGCCTTAAAAATGTGTATAATTTTAACAGTAGAATTGGCAAGGAAGGACATTCTAATCACAGGGGACTTTGTGAAAAAACACTTGGGGAAGAGCAAGCAGTAACCTTTAGTAAAACCACAAGATAGGGGAAGAGAAATAGTAGAAAATAATTTAGAAAGCAGGTTGTTGTATCCAATTTGTCCGAGTTTCGAACTTAAGACAAATTGTTTAGTGTTTATGAGATAAGCAGGAGGACGTACTAGATTTTTAGAGCTGAGTGGTATCTGTGTCTCAGTGAAGAGACCAGTTGTGGCTACATGAAATATCTCAACATTGGTTTGGGGTAGGGGTAGGAGAAGAGTAATTTTGTCCATTCCAGAGATTTCACAAAAGATGTTACTTTTAGCAACTAAATAAAAGAAGTGAATGTGCATTATACTTATTGAGAATGTAAACTTAACTAGAATGCAATCACTCTGAGGGTAGAGACATTATTAACATTGCCAACTTTTGTATCCTCAGCCCCTAAAAGTATGCCTATTCCATAGTAGGCACTAATATACATTGGTTAAATGAATGACTGATAAGGTCAAAAGTTTTAAGCATTTGGTAAATAAATACCTAAACGGGAAGAGAGTCAATAGTTTAGTAGCTGAAGGGATCAGGTAGAAGATGCAACTGGAGTAATAAATGGATTCAGCAAAATGTGCAGAAAAGAAGCAATGGAAAGATAAGTTATAAAATGCGCAATCCTATTGGGTGGTTGTCAAGTAGCATGCAATAGAGTTCCTAACACTTATGGCATTAATAGGCACTCAATAAATATTGGCTGCATTACGGAATGAAATGACACCTACTCCAAAAAATCAGTAATTGCCTTGTTAACTGTGAGTTAAGAGGATTAGAATGGTGACAGTAGAAGAAGAATTGGATGTGGCAGAAGAGACCACAGGTAGTGAGAGTGGTTAGAGGTCCATTGAGGATCTCAGGAGAATCACACAAGCGTGATTGGGAGGGTCAAACCCAAGGGATTTGACAACTAACTGGTTCTAGAGATGAAAACATGGTAGAGATCAAAGATTCAGTGGAGTTAACGAAGTCTATGCTGATACCATTAACTAAATAACGGAAAAGCAGACTTGCTGGGAAAGAGGTGAACTCTGTTTTTAATATTTTGAGCTGAGGCTGCTGTGGGACATCTGTGAATAAATTACAGATAAGAAATGCAAGATTTGAATTCAGAAGTGATAACTCAGGGCTGGTCATATAGATTTGGAGGCTTATTCTTAAATCAATGCAAATAAATGAGATCGTCAAGGAGGAATGATGTAGAGTGTAGAATGCAGAAAGAAGAGAACCACAAGACCAACTGTGAGAAGAGTGAAAGTTTAAGGAAAGTAGAAAAAGAGGAGACAGAAAAAGAATGGCTAGAGACACATGCAATCAGAAAAATCCTGTGTCAAAAAACTCAAGACAGTTTCAAGAAAGAAGTCATTTGGGGCAGGCCTGGTGGTGTAGTGGTTAAGTTTGCACGCTCTGCTTTGGTGGTCTGGGGTTCACAGGTTTGTATCCCAGGCGCGGACCTGCAGAGCACTCATCAAGCCATGCTGTGATGGCATTCCACGTACAAAATAAAAGAAGATTGACTACAGTTGTTGGCTCAGGGCCAATCTTCCTCACCGAAAAACAGAAAAAGAAAAATTAAAAAAAATATCATCATCCCACATACAAAATAGTGGAAGTATGACATGGTTGCTGGCTCAGGGCCAATCCTCCTCAGGCAAAAACAAGAAGATTAGCTACAGATATTAGCTCAGGGCCAATCTTCCTCACCAAAAACCAAAGAAATTATGTATCATCATCTCACATGTTTATCACTTTCTATGTGAGTTGTTTCATTTAATCTACAAAAGAAGCTGCCATATATCTGAGGCTGACAAGAGAAAGAGTTAAGATTAAAATGTTTCCTGTGACTCTAGATCCTAAATTCTTAAAAGTAATAATTCTAAAGCTAAACAAAATGGAGATAGTGAATAAGTATTTGGATTTAACAATCATGATATCACTGATATCCTTTGAGAAAATACTTTCTATAGAGAAATGGAAAATGGATCTGGAAGAAGGAGTTAGAATCATTGAGTTGTGAGCAAGTAGAGGCCATAATTAACACTAACACACACACATACACACACACACACATAACTATTACAGACTTAAAAAGACATTTCTAATTGACTATAAATGGAAAGTAGAGGGAGGAATGTGTTAGCGATCTTAAGAGAAAAATGATAAGCCTCAATATTTGAAGTACTTTAGCTATTTATGAATTTCATGAACCTTCATTTATGAATATATTATAGCAAGAGGGAAGAATTCATCAGATTTTAAAAGAACCTGTCTTCGAAAAAGTACAGAAAATAGACTTGTACTTACCGCTAAGCTCTTGGGCTCATTTCAAACAGGCATATAAAAAGAAACTAAGATAAAGTCATTTTACTCAGACTGGTTTATACATCCCTACGTGAATTAATTATAGGTTTCACACACAATTGGACTTTTAAAACTCATGTGCATGTTGGAGATCTTTAGATTATGGAAAAGAAAATGAACAATTCCTTGGGTGGTCTTATTTATTGCCATACTTGCAGTTAATTCACTTCACAGTTCAGCCACCCCAAACTGAAAAGCAGTCATGTTTTCATTTTCAGGGTTTTTAACCTGTGGAATATGGCAGGACTTCCTGTGGGCCGTAGGACTCTCTGAAATCAGACACAAAATGTTGAATGTATGTACATTTTTACGGAGAAAAGTTCCATGGCTTTCATCTGGATCTCTCACTGCCCATCAATTTTCTTGTTGAAATGAGCATTATCTGCAGTTACAAGCTGGCTTTCAAAAGTAGTAATTTTTAGTGTATCTTTGAGTCGTTGAAAATGACCTTGTCATACAGCTGTGGCTTAAAAAGTCAAAAATTTATTTTCATTTTTCATAGCACACTTTTGTTCCCAAATTCCTTTACTTATTTTTAAAATCAAAGCAGTCATACAATTCCTATGGTAGATGATTTGAGGTACTTTGATTTGGTAACTTGTGAGCAAGAGAAAAAATGACTTTGAAATAACAAGTTTTTATTTGGAGAGCTGGTGAAAAAATGATTTTCCCTACGCAATAGGCAAAAAGGACCTTCTAACCTTGGAATCTGACTTTTTTCTATTCCACGTGATAGAAATAGCAATTTCTAGATTCTGATAAACCTTCAAACATATGTTTTCATGGATTGTTAATTTAGAAATACAGGCATAAAAGAAAGCACAGCACCACCAAAATATATAACCCACGGCTCTGAACTGCATGTTCTCATCAGATACAATTATGTTAAACTGAACAGCCACTGAGATATTATCCAGACCAGGTGAAAACTATGAAGAAGACCAGTCTGACTAGTAATCCGTCAGGACTCCAATGAATTGACTATTCAGCATTTTGTCTCCACGTTTGTGATAAGCTATCTTTTTTACAACAATACAAATTAAAAGTTTATGTAAAAGAGAAATCGTAGTCTATGACACCATAAAATTTTACATATTAATACAACTACAGATAGATATAGATATATTTACCAATATATAATCATTAGAAATAGAACTCAAGAAATTTGTATTTCTACTTATTTCTCTAAGTAGGAATCCATATTTCTTCTAAGTGAAGTAAAATGTTGTATGAAAATAACCTCTACTTTTTCAAACTAATTAGCCATCTATAAACTGGTGCTTACTGGAAGAGACAATCTCCAAGTTTCAGTGTTCTGTTCATTCAAATATATCACCTGTCCGTATTTTGCTTCCACACAGTAATCTTTGCATTTTTGCATCTCTGGAACTTGTGAACAGTAACTTAAAGAAGTTGGAGGGGGAATAAAAAGAATTTCTCACCAGCTTTTACTTATTTGTTTTGGAGCCTGAAGCTGGGCAGCATCTAGATACAGTGTGATTTGGAGAAAAGAGCAAAGACTGGAGTTGGAAACGCATTTAAGTCTCATTTATAGTGTGTACCAACTTTAAGATTTCTGGCATTTCAGTCATTGTCTTTTTGCCCTGTTTTCTCATTTTTCAAACATGGATAATATCTATTTTACCTTCCATGATGAATTACAAGAGTTTTAAATGTGATTAGATGAAAATGGTTTGTAACCCCCTACCCTCAAAAAATACATGAATGTCCCTTCTGGGTATCTGTAACCATTTCTGTAAAAAAATTTTTTTAAACTATCTCACCTGTTCTTATTTTCCTCCTCATTTCCTATCCTCTCACTTCCTCTCATTGCTCTCTCTGTCGCAATCATGGCAATAATCTGCAATGTAATATTTTAGAATTTATTTATTCTTTCTCAATATTTGTTAGTATGAAAATGAAATGATGTGGTTTATTTATATATGGAAGAATTGCATGGATGGTTTCCCAGATCCTGCCAAGGAAGTCAGTGGAAATAGGATTATTAATTTATAGAGGTGCAAATGGATGAACAAATCACTGTTTATACCTTTTCCATAAGCCCACTACATTTTGACCCAGGCAAATGATGGAAGAGAGAGAGAAGCAGGACAAGAAGCATTGGAATCAGGAGAATGCAGAGCTGCCAAAGACGAACAGACTCTAGCAGATAAAGCCCTTGGTGGATATGGCAAATGTTCAGATGCTGCATCACTTTTCTTTTTTCTTTCGTTTTTTTTTTTTTTTGGTAAAATTAAATGCTCTACAGATCTCCATTTAGCTCACAAAACATTACCAAGAAGAAAACACTGCTCGGTTCAAACTTCTTAGAGGCACGGATTATCCATACTGTCATTAAACCTTCAAGAATTCTTGGAAGTCAAACAATGCTGTTGTTTAAGTTTTAGTGTTTCTAATGGGTTAGAGTCAAGGTGCATGTTGACACACTGCATTTCGTCTGGCAGAATCTCTCTAAGGGAAGGGCAGTGGCCCTAGGATCGCAGGGCTGGATTTTACTTTTGGCTTCACCTGTATGTGTTTGGGAAATCTTTGATATTTCAGCTATCATAGCTATTATATAACTCTGAAATTGTTTGTCCAAGAGGCAATGAATGTAGTTATTAAGAGACAGACAGTGGGACAAGACCCGCTTGTTTTAAATCCCAACTATACTCTGGGTAAAATGGGGATAATAAAAATACGGACTTCATAAGACTGAGATGAGGCTCAAACAAGCTCATAAATTTAACAGGCTCATGGTACACATGACTACTGTAAATAATCAAATGTTAACTATGATCATTGTAATTCATAACTGGCTGAATTCTGGTACTATTTTAAATACCTATAGAGCCTAACAGTCTACTTTTATATATGCATTATAGGAGTAGTCATATCCATTTTTGATACTGAGATTTGGTTAAGTGCATATATTTAAAGAGCTATAAACTTACTGATGGAAGACAGGATTAAAATAAGTGGTGGCTGCCTATAGCCAGTTCCATGGAAGATGCCTCGATGTCTTGTAGAGTGTATGTGTTCCCAATGTGATATAGCCTCTCTTTGAGTTGATATCTAATTTTAGACCAGTTTCTCTTCAACAAAGTCTTGGCAGTTCTTTAAGGCAAAAGAAAAATATTGTGGCTGGGTTTCTAACAAAGGGTTACTAAAACATTTGGTTTTCTGGAGTCTTAATCATCAGACTTGCTTTGTGACTAAAATCCAGAAATCATAATGTTTGAGTCACTTGTGTGCTGGACATTATTAAGTATTTCTCTTTGGCTTCCTGCCCTTACCATTAGTAAATATGACTAATGAAAAAAAATACAGCCTGGATATCAACTTTTCATTACTTATTTTATTATCAAGTAGAAAATTTAATTAGACATTCAACATATATATATATTCAACAGAGACTGCTCCAAATAGCAGAGCTGAAGTTTAAGTTTACTTAGCAAATTGATTGGTGTTTAAAAATGCCAAAGGAAATAAAGAATAGATTTTAAATTTCAGTAGCAGAAAATAAAAATTTAAAAAAGTATTTTTGGATAGAGAGTCAGAAATATATCTTCATAAATGCTATTTTTTAAATGAGATAAGCACATATCAGAACTACTTGATAAACTTTATAACATATACATATAAAGAAGAATTCAGACTCTATTATTGATAATTTGTGGTTACAAATGTCAAATTAAAACCTAAGAGTTAAAACCACTAAGAGAAGAAGTTCGTCTTCTCACTCTAATCCTGCTGTAGATAGAAATCAAACTACGAATCAACATTCACAGCTTTTGTGCTTTGCCTAAGTCAGAAATACAGAAAACATATTTTTTGTGGAAACATAGGAAATATTTTTTCTCCAGCATCTTGATCCTTTTCTCTGTCTGCTGTCATTGTCAGAGCAGGAAATTAGTTTATTTCGATTTGAAGATATACTGAAAATTACTTGGATATTTCCAGATTGAACATCAACAGGAAACTCTCTGGTTTCCTCAAATAAAGAGAAACCATGTATTAGGAAGTTTTGTGGCTAATGTTAAAACTCAAACAAAGATCTTGTTTGTTTATTTTTTTATATTTTAAAAGAGCTCAGAGATAGGCTGCTGGTATTGGTTTAGTGGTATAACAATGGAAGGGCTAATGTCTCAGAATTTTCCGAGATTAAACAATATTTGCTTGTCAACTCCGGGATGCAGGACAGCTGCTAGATCACCGTAGGAAAAAGGGGTAAGCAAAAAGAAAGCTCCAGACGCATTTGTCCCCTTTCATGAAAGAAGCAAGAGCCTTCCCAGAAATCTCTTGAGCACACTTCTCCTTGCATCTCCTGAGCCAGACTAGATTATATGGTGTATTAATTTGCTAGGGCTGCATAGCAAATTATCACAGGCTGGGTGGCTTAAACAGTAGAAATTTATTTTCTCACAGTCTAAAGGCTAGAAATCCAAGATCAAGGTACCATCAGGGTCAGTTTCTGGTGAGACTTCTCCTCCTGGCTTGCAGATGGCTGCCTACTGGCTGATGTGTCCTCGTGTGACCTTTTCTCTGTGTGCACACACAGAAAGAGAATTGAATTAGGGTCCCAGCCTCATGACCTCATTTACCCTTAATTACCTCCTTGAAGGCCTTATTCCCATATACAATTACATTGGGGGTTAGAGTTTCAACATATGAATTTTGAAGTGACACAATTCAGTTCATAGCATGTGGTTACCTACAGCTACAAGAAAGGTTGGAAATTGGAAATCAGGATTGGCATGCACAGCTCAGACCAGGGTTTCTCATTTGGAGTTAGATAATTTTTTCTTGTGGGGGCTATCCCATGCATTTTATGATGCTTAGCAGCATCCTTTGTCTCTACCTAGTAGACGGCAATAGCAAGCTAGCAAACCCCCTTTCCTGCCCACCCCTGAAGCTTGTGACAACCAAAAATGTCTCTAGACATTAGAAGTGCACCAAGGGAGGTAGGGCCGAAGTCATGTCCTTATCCCCCAAGTTGAGTACTACCAGCCTTGCCTTGGTGTAGGGTTTGTTGCCCCCTTGAACAAAGTGAGGGATCTTTTAGGACATTAACATATTATGAGGCAAGAGATTATGAGGGGAAGCTGTAGAATAGACAATTAATAGAGTCTGCCACAGGACCCACTGTGTCCTTATCAAGTTTCAGAGAATGAGACGATGGCATACCTGCCACTCAACTTCTCTTGTTGGATTAAATACTAATTTTTGTCTAAAAATTTATTTAATAGTTCTTTAAATTGGAGACAAGGGAATCAAAGATCTGGTTTAATGCATTTATAACATAATGTTATAATCACTTAAACAATGAAACCAAGGCTACTGCATCCAGGATTTCCAGAATGAAGTTACGTGAGGAACACCATGACGTGAGTGAATCTGTGTTCACCTCAGATCCAGACTAGAAGTTCCTATGCTCCAGAAAGAGCAAAATAAAATACCCTCAGATTATGGCACATGACCAAACCGGGGATAACTGACCAGAGATAACAAACTACAACACATATTAATAACTCCATCTCCTAATAAGCAAGTCAACAACAACTAAGACGATGTGATCCAGTCTTCCGTCCCTTCCTTCACTCTCTCCCTCCCCCTCCATTCTACTGTAGGTTCGGGAACTTTTGTGATCAGCAAGCTCTTCTATAGTCTCAGTTTGTGATTTGGATGCTGGCTTGAACACCTGGCATTGTAGTGAAGCCTGCAGCCTGCCCAGGTGAAGCTGTTGCACTTTCCCCTATTTCTAACCTCACAGCTGGAGAGGGGATGGATGTCTGCATTGTTATATCCTCACTCAAGGACTTATACTGGAAGAATTATTTGAGCTAATTGCAACTATAATTCCATTGATCCTACCATTTCCTTCTCTCTATTCATCGGCTTCAATCCTGGCTTATATCATACATAGTTTAGATTCCATTCTTACTGTAATCAACCCCTTACCATTACTCCCCATTTCCTTGCCTCTCTTTCCTCCATCTTACTTGCTGGCAAAACCCTAAGTCTGGGATCCACCCAAACTCTTGCTTTTCCATAACTGTATCCTAACAGCAAAACATTTCTTTCAAACAATTACTCAACCAGACTGATCGCTTTTGCTTTAAATTCGTGACCTCAGACCTCAAATGTGGTATTATGTTTCTCTTGGAGGTTCACAGTTTCTCTCTCTGGAGTAACTTTCCTATCTTTCCTTAGTCTGTACTCTCTGGAAATCAGGGTCGGTCATCAGCAAAATCCCCTATTTCTCCACTCTTTTCTTAAGGTCCTCATACTTCCTGCTCTACATGAATCCTTTTTCCTCTCCAGTTCTCTAATCTAGAAAGTGTCTCTGCTACTTCAAATATCTCTGACCTCGTTTATAGAACTCACCTGATTAGACCAGTCCTACCTAGATAATCCTCTCTGGATTAGCTTAAAGTCAATTTATTAGAGACTTAGATACATCTATAAAATCCCTTTTACCTTGGCATAGCCAGGTACCTAATAGGAGTAATATCCCATCATATTCGTAGTCCTCATTCCCCTTTCAAAGGAGGGGATTACATAGTGTGTGTGTTGGGAGGGGGGAGTTTGAGTGGGAATCTTGAGACTATCTTAGAATTCTGTCCTTAACATTGGCCAAGATAAAGATAGATAATTTGAGTTAAAAAAGTAGTAATTATAGTTAATTGAAATAAGTTGAGTTTGCATCGTGAATTCATAATGCATACTTAAATTTAGAAGTTTAAATTTAAACTTCTAAATTTAAATTAGAAATTTAATTCTAAATTAAATTCTAATTTCTAATTAATTAGATCTAAAATTAATAGAATTTTAATTTAATTTAATTAATAGAAATTTTAGAATTAATTAGATCTATCATGATGTAGAAGTATCATGATGTAAAAATGATTGACTCTAGTTAACGTGTTCAAATTTTTATTAATTTTAATAAGTAAAGAGTATGTGTTTATATACATGCGTATTTTGTTTCTTACATCTTTGACTGTTTATAAAGCATGAATATGTCCTTATTTATGTCCATGTAATTAGGAAAAATAGTTTCAGAGATGACTGTTTCACATCTTCTACCCTGTCAAGTCTTCCAGAACCTCCAACTCTACTCACATTTTATAATCTCGCTTCTTACTTCACTGAGAAAATATAGGTAATCCATAGAAAATGTTCTCCCCCCTCCAAAACAAACAAGCAAACCACAACGACCTGCCTTGCTATGGATGCAATGCCTCTGTTCCTCCTAAGGTCGACTCTTCCACACATACACTCTGTCTCATCCCTGTCATCTACTGGAAGACTTTTGCCCCCTTAGAACCTCAGATCTCTCCTAAGTCCCGTCTCTTCCTTTTGTGTAGGGTAAGTTCCTTAGCACCCCAGCATGGTGTAATGCCTCCCAACATAAACAACATAAAACAAAAGCAACCTTTCCCTTCCATTACTCTGCTCTATTCCTCCGCTCCCTTTCATAGCAAAATTTCACAAAAGAATCTCAAATACTATCTTGTTCAACTTGCCAATCTCATTCTTTAGCCTAGCCCAATCAGACTTATCCCCACCACCCTTCTAAAGTCTCTCTCTTCAGTCACTAAGGCCCTCCATCTTGCCAAGTCCCAATGTTTGATTCTCAGCCTTATTTTACCTGAACTCCCTGCCTTATTTTAATAAGGGAGTAAAGAGTTCATTCCTCACTTCTAAGAAATACATCCTTCACTTGAATTGCAAGACACTTCATTTTCTCATTTCCTCCTGTTTCTTTGGCTTTCCCAATCACCTCTCCTGGATCCTCCACTTTGCTTCTGATTGTTTAAAGTTGTATTGCTTTAGGATTCAGTGCTTGACTTCCTTCCCACTTCTCTATCTTTATTCACTCTCATTCAGTCCCCTGCTTTTATTTTTATATACCATTTATATGATGATGACTTCCATATTTATCTCTCAGCCCTGAGCTCCAGTTTTAACACATCCAAAACAGAACTCTTGATTCTCTGCCCCCTCAAACCTGTTTTTCTCATCTCAAGTGGCATCAACATTCATTCATTTTCTTCTGTTAAAACCTTGATTCTTTTCTTTTTCTTCCATGCCATATATCCAATGTCTCAAAAGTTTGTTAATTTTCCTTTAAAATATAACCTGGATATGAGAAGTAATCTCTACCTCCACAAATGCCCTTCTAATCCAAACCCCCATGCCCTTTCTTCTAAGGGGTGATACTTTCAAAATGTAAATCAAAACATTATCACTCCTGCTTAAATCCCAAATTTAGAATAAAATGCTAGACGAGTAGCCTTGCAGGATCTAGCTCCTGACTGGCTCACTGACTCCAGCTCTTCTCTCTCTTCTCCTTGATCACTTTGATCTTGAATACATATAGCCATTCTCACCTCCGGGGCCTTTGCACTTGCTACGTTACCTCCACCTGAAACACACATCCTCTGGGTCACCACATGGCTAGTTCCTACTTTTCTCAACTATCTGTTCAAGTATCACCTCCTCAGGGAAACCTCTCCCTACTAGATGTTAAAATACCACTTTCCCCTGAGTCACGTTCTAGCCTTTTACCAAATTTGACTTTTTCTTCATGTCACTTTTTAACTACTTGCAACCTTACTATATATTAATCAGTTTACTTGTTTGTAATATGTCTTCATAATTAGAACTGAATTCTATGGAGGTAGCTTATTCTTCATGGAATTTTCATACCACAGAAAACTGGTTGCCTCACGGTACGTAACCAGAAAATATTTGTTGAATGAATGAATAACAGAGTTTAACACCCATAGAATAGGAAACTACTATGAATTGAAAGTCATACACCATTGCTTCTAAAAGCTTAAGGCTATGTTTCTCCAAGGTTCCTGACCTCATGATGTTGCTGAGTCTCTCCTTCCCTCTCTTGCATCTTCCCTCTTCTTCATTTTTTTCCCCCTTTTCCTCTCTGCAATAGTCAGAGAACAACTTCAAAATCCCTGCAACCTTATTGGAAAATTATTTACCATATCAGACTGGTTACCAAACCCTCATTTATATGACTAAAAGACTCCATTGGACACCGTATAAAAAAGTCTTCCATCCCTAGCAGGGATACGCTGGTGTTGTATAATGCTCATGTGGAAATCTTAATCTCTCTCTCATTCTCTTCCTCTTTCTTGTCTTTTCACTCTAAAATCAAAGAGAATTATAATAGAGATATGCCAAGGCTGGCTGCTCAGTGAGGCACCAGAGCCACCAGGACATGCTACCTCCTAAGGCAGCCTATTTCACTTTCCAACAGCTCTCATTTTAAAAATGCTCTTTTTATATGATGAGCTAATATTTGCCTGGCTGTAACTTTGATCCATTGGTCCTATTTCTGCTGGCTAGGGATCCTGAGCATAACTATTTCCTGAGCAGAAATAGAACAGCTGCTTAACACCTCCCATATGCTATTGCTTTTTATAGTTGAAAATTGTAAATCCCCCAGCCTCCAGCACCTCCACCATACACTTTGTCAGCCTTCTGTTCTCTGTTGTTAATAAATTCAGCTCTGTAGCCTTTCTTCAAATGACCCATTTTCCAAACACTTAATTACTTCTGAACTCAAGAGAGAGGAGAAATCCTTTTTTGGGCAACTCAGCCATTTCTGGGATTTTTATTCAGGGAGGGAAATATAGTATAATATAAGTTGATTGTGAATTCCAATTTTAATAACTTAACTATTTAATTGCACTTTTGTGTGTGTGTGTGTGTGAGGAAGATTGGCCCTGGGCTAACATCTGTTTCCAATCTTCCTCATTTTGCTTGAAGAAGATTGTTGCTGAGCTAACATCAGTGCCAATCTTCCTCTATTTTATGTGGGATGCTGCCACAGTGTGGCTTGACCAGTGGTGCTAGGTCTGCGCCTGGGATCTGAACCTGCAAATCCCAGGCTGCTGAAGCAAAGCATGCAAACTTAACCACTATGCCACTGGGCTGGCCCCCATTCCACATTTATTTAAAGTAGCACGTGTATTGATTTATTCAATAAATATTATCAGGTGTCTCACTAGGAGGAAAGCACCATACCAAGATTAAAATAAGTGTAAGACATCACCACTAGTCTTGAAAAATTTGGTTCAATTTGTGCAATAGCTAAATTTTATTATAAGGCTTAAAACAGTAAATTCTTTGGTACCCAATGCTCTTGTTAAAGGATGCATGGGGGTTTAGTAGCATCCTTAATGCACATCCGGGGTTATGATGTCCCAGGGCTGAACTGAAGGGAGCTGACCCACTAGGCTATCTCTCTGGTGACAGGTCCTGCTTTTTGACTCTCCCCAGTTAAATGGTAGCTGCATTCATTTCATTAACTTGTGGGTTATAAGTTAATTTAGGGGGAATATGCTATTATAGATTTGGATGAGTTCCATTAAACTCCATTAAAACTTTGACTGTAGGATGCATTAATAGAGCTTCAAAGTCAGTCAATCAAAAGATTGATGAAGTATATAGAATGGAACGTTAAATGGAATATTTGATATGAACTATTAAATCTTTCAGTGGAATTCTTTGGAGGTTTTGTGCATACATGTTTAATTTTTTTTTAATTTTAGATAGGGATTTGGGGATTGTCTTTCTAATGTATGTATCTATGTTAATGTTTGTGAATGGAAATAGCGTAAGATATTTAATTAGGTTTTCTGTGATTGTATTGTGATGAATTAGTTTATGAGTTTAAGTCCCCAGTGAATTCTTACACACTAATATTACCTAACGGTGTTAAATAAGGAAGCTTTCTGAAGATCTTTAAAATTCATAAATACCAGTAATATTTCAGGAAAGGAACTCACCTCTGCTTTGTCCCAGGAAGGTGCCAGGTGCTTCTAATTACATTTTATTCACTCAGTATAATTTTCAAGGTAAATATTACTTTTTATTAGCCCCATTTTTCATTTGAGAAAAGTGAGATTCAAAAATTTGTCAATTGCCAATATAATTGAGCAAAAACAGTATTTAAATTTAGGTCTGCCTTATTCTAAATCCCAGAAATAGAACAGCTGCTATTTATTTAACATACCAGGCTGTCTGCTGGGCGGTCATAATTACAATATGATAATCCAACCTCAGTTATTAAGATATGTTGTTAGTTAACGATAAGTAGATAGTATGAATAGTGAATGAATCTCTTGTGGATTTTAGTCCCACGAAATTCCAATTAAAGAATCACTAGTATGCATAAGGGAAGGAAATTATATCCATTATTCTACTCTGGATAGGGCTTACAACATTCAAGGAAAAATATTTTACTTCCAATTTAGAGGAAAGAAGCTATATCCCAGAAAGGTTGAATAACTTGCCCACAGCTGCACAGCTAGGAAAAACAGAGCTGAAATTCAAACATATGTCTGCCTGCCTCTGTAAACTTGCTCTTTTTATACCAGAAGAAATGATTTGTGTTTGGCTTCAGTTTCATCTGAAATCAAATGAATGGAGAGTCAGACATTAATTAGGGAAGCTGACTCTTTTGTTGTTGTTGTTGTTTTCTGTTTTATTTTGGTTTTTTTGTTGTTGTTTTGGAGATGTGATAAAACCATAACCAAGGAAAGTACCCTAAAACAAAATTTCCTATGGAGTTTAGTCTTAAAATACAAATTGCGCATATTAAACCATTCTCTTTGTTTTAGTTAGAGTGAGTGATGCCAGGTGTTGCAAAACACAAACCTCACAATCCCAAAGGCTTAACACAAAATAAGTTTATTTTTCCCTCACATGGGGTCCAATGTGGATCAAGTTTTTTCCTTCCAAACAGTTACTCAAATTCCATTTTTTAACTATGTCATCTGAAACCCAAACTTCCAAAGTCCCCACAGAGGGATCAAAGAGCTTGGGATTCATGTAGGAAGATTGTAAGCACCAGGCCTGAAAATGGTTTACATCGCTTTTGTTCACATCCCTGTCAAGGACCTGATCAAACAGCCGAAACCCAAATGAACAGGAAGCTGGTACCTGTACGGGAGCCTGTGGATATTTGGATGGAACTTTGAGTCTGGGCCACTCTTTGACAAGAATTTAACAGATTCCTTCTTCTTGCCAGGCACCTAATCCACATTCTTAGGTACACTGGACACATAACTTAGCCGCGGTAATGCAATCAGAACAGAGTGGCACAGTGTAACTGGTAGAAGGAGATTTCCCTGGCAATCAAAAAAGCACATGCTGATGTTGTTTTCTAAATTGAAAGGAGAAAATATGAAATATTTTAAAGAGGATGTTGGAGAGATATGAACAGATAGTTCCTAATTAGAACATTGCTTTCATGACCTTCCCCAAAACAGCATCAACTTCCCCAAAGAAAGAACTTGCTATAAGTTTCGTTTGCCTTCTTTTTTATTGTTTAGATTCTTCATCTTTGAAAAAAGCTAAGAGGAATTAAAGGTATATTCTTTGAAATCATCAGGCTAAAACTAATATATGTGTGCAGCCACGTAGGCACTAGTGGGATGACTCAGTCAAAATTTCAGTGATTTTTTAATAATTGAACTACTTTGAAAGATTAGATATAAAAGTTCAAAGAACACATTAGCTGTAACTAATATAATACTGAAAGGGTTTCAAATTGCTATAAAGATGGATAAAGTAAACAGAGGTTTAGGAGAAGATTCTCATTGCCAATGACAAGTCAGCCGCTCAGAAATTATTTTGCCAGCTGAGCCATTTCCAGATTGGATTATTATTAAAGCATAGTGGAGGAGTTGAGATTTGAGTACATTTGATTTCAGTTTTTCAAGGTACTTTCTATTACACACAAAAAGAGAATCAGCCTGGTAGCAGGTCACCAAGGATAAGTAAGTGAATTATACCACTAAATTGCAACTAGTCTTGAAACATTCTGAAAACATTATGACATTTAACTCCCTCCTCTCTTCTATTTTAAAACAAATAAACATTTATTTTTCCAGGCAGATAAATATGTGTTTTAGGGATAATGACACAAACATTTTGATTTTCTTTTCAGCAACTGTTGACTTTTTGGTTGATTTTATGCCATACACTTTCTGGACAAATATATGTTGTAGTTATTTCAGTATCTTGATTGATAGCTTGAATAAAGTCATGCTTGATTGAAAACAGAAAAAAAATCAGAATGGAATGATTGAAAAATGTCATATTAAAGTTATCTGAAAAACGGGTAAATAAAGGGAAATATTTATTTTTCTTTTCCTTTATGAACTGTACCATTAACCAAATAATACCTGAGAAATGTCTCTTTACAAAAATATCACAGATAATACATTAAAAAGAAATGTCAGACTTAGAATATCACCATCTTTGCAACTCCCAATGAATAAATGGAGATAGGCTCAATGATTGATGGTTTTTAACATCACAAAAGGATAGACAACTAGACATTGTGTGCCTCCTGTTGAAGGAACACACCACCAGCTACAGTCTCACAAGAGATAGAACCTGAGTTTGATGGAGCTTCCAATTTGAAAGACATACAAAGAACAGAGGAACATGTTGAATTGCACCATGAGATGGCAACCAGGAAAATCCAGACTTTGGAAAACACCAGTGGAAAAGAAAAAGGTAGAGGGAAAATATTGACTAAAAAAAGACTTAAAAGACATAGCAAACTGTGAAAATGGGCAAAATTAAATTATAGTGTTTATGGAAGTCCATTTAAGTGATAAATCTATTTAAAAATAAAAACAAGAGGGGATTATGATAAAAGAACAGTGGCTGCTTTGGGATGGAGAGGCTGTGATGAGGATGTGGGCTATGGAAGCAGCTTCTAGAATGAGCAGCAAAGTTCTATCTTGAAGTGAGCTATGGTGGCAGTTTTGTATGTCAAACTAATTTGTTAAGCCATATGTGTCTTTTTGTGTAGTTTATTTTAGAGTGAAAAAATTTGAAAACCTTTAATAAATAGTCAATGTAAAGGATTACTGAAATCCTCTGAAACATGAAACAAAGATGCATGTGAGTAGTAGAACTGGCAGTTGAATTTATTGCAAAAAACACCTAATTGTAAAACTACTTGACGTGCTTTCTTAACTGCTTTCACTGCAAACAATTTTCCTTTCTACCTTTTCCTGTCAAAGAAACAGGTTGGTTAACTTTTTTTTTGTCCAAAAGACATATTGATTTTCCTAGGAGGCTAAATGATACCATTTTGCTCCTCTCAGCCTATTCCTTCTCTAAGGTTCTAAATTTCAGGTCTATCATTTTTGACAGTATTTTTTTTTGTTTGCCTTACCGTTTCCCCCTGCCAGTTTAAATGTCCTTTAGGATTACTTTCTCTGAATCAGAACATCGTAAGTGTTGTATTAAATATTATAGAATGAGATGAGGTTTTAAGAGAGCAGCCATATTCTCATAGGAGAACCATACACTGAAAATAAGAGGAAATAAGAAAGTAAGGGGAAAATTTCTTCCATGTGCTTAAAGTGATAGAAAAAAAAAAAACCACATTTCAAAAGTTACTTGTCTAGGCCACACAGTTAAGCTATTTATCAAGCTGCAAAACTAGCCATACAGGTGCAGAATTGAACAAAAATAGTGTATTTGTAGACATTTTTGTAGATGTATTATGGACTCCTCATTACACGGGCTCATTCTGAATTGGACACCAGAATGGGAATTTGTAAGCATAAATCAGTTTCTGACATCAGACAACCAAGGCATATAAAAATGAGTTGGAAACCCCATCTGTGCTAAATGTAAGGTAGAGGGAGTGAAAGGGACAGATGTGCTTGTCAATTTAAGATCTTATGGCAAGTCAGGCCTTGGGCTCAGTAACAGCCTTAAGCAGGCAATGCTCCATAACTATAGAATTAATGAACTTTTAGGAAAAACAGTTGGAATTAAATTGCGCTGCCTGAATGCGTACGTGTGCACATGCACACCTCTGTGCATGTATGAAATCCCTATCTGTTTGTGAGCAGAGAGAATTGGTATCCTCAGAGCCCCAGGAATGGTCATTTTTCTTGACTCAGGTCCATCTCTACCTGCTCTGTTGAGTTTCTTTATCGTCTTATCAACTTAGTAATAAGGTCCTATGTCCACTATAACTTTTAAAATAACATTTATTAATAAACTTTGCTGATTTATATGAACCTTCTAACTTTTTCAGTTTAGACTTTTCTGAGGCAATATTATATTTTGCCTCTAGAGAGCTTTTCCAGGCATCTAAGAGATCTGTGGGTCAGTTCAGCCAGGACGCAGTCAGGCTAAACAGGCTATTGTGTGCCAAGAAGTCAGTTAATGTAAAAGATGAAAGTATTTGTTATAGCCTAGTAACCCACAATGTGTGTAATCAGCAGTTAGCTATATACGAGAATTTATCGCAATTCTATTTTCAAATTCAATGCACTCTGTATGAAGTTATAAAGAGACACATGTTTCTGAATATGTGTGGAATCTGTATATAATGTGATAGAAGTGCATCCAGGGATCAATTAGGCATATTTCCCCCCTTGAAGCTCATTTTATATCTGCCTTTTGTGGGAACAACACAATTGATTCCCTGAAAAGAAAGGTATTTCATCGTGTCCTGGAATGTTTGTCTCTTCTCACCTTCTGGAACCTGAGGCCTGGCCGATCCTCAAATCTACCACATCTGACATGGAATTCATTCGTTATCCCTAAATCAGCAAACGTCTTCAATTTTTATTTTTTATATATTTATAATCTCTCAAAGAAGTTCTCCCGGCCAAAATGTGTTGTCTCAGGACCATGGGAACCAAAAAGTTAACTGTGAGAAGTTTGCTTTATCTTGAGGATGGTTTTGTCTATTATTAGCCAATCCCTCTCAGTCTAAGATCATGACAGAATCATTCCCAGAATCACCTAAGCCAGGAACTTGGGAGTCGCCTATTTCACCTCACTGCCCCCACTAACTTCTGTCAAACCTGTTCCCTAAATTGCCCTGTTCTGCCTCCTTAACTTTCTTTCTCTCTGTTCCCTCTGTTCTTGCCTTAGCCCAGACCCTCATGAGCTCCAAGAGTCCCTTCACTCCTCCCTCTGACTTTAGGCTTGTGTTCTTCTCATCCAATCTCCAGACCAGCAGTCTCTAAATTGAGGTGAAGGATGCCTCAAAAGACCAAAGTCCACATAATTTATGGATACTATACCTGAAATCTTCATAAACTCATAGAATTGTACTATCTCCACTCAGGCTTCTTTGAAACAATTTGATAAGTGATCCATTATACTGAGCAAGTGGTGATAATTCACTTGAATGGAGGTGGGTTGAATGAAGTGTTTGAGGGTTTGCTGGCAAATGAGTGATGGGAACATTTGTACATGGAGCTGGCTTAAGACATGTAGCCCTGCATTCTTTCTCTTCCTCTCTGGAAGCTGGCAGTTTGAGGAGAAATGCTTGCAACAAGTAAACCAACCTTGTTTAGAGAGCCTAGGATCCTGTCTATGACAAGGGTAATTGACTGAGTCAAACTATCATGGGGCATTCTATTATACAGTTGGCTTATAGCGTCAGAATACTTACCATCTTTTCCAAAATACAGTGCATTCTATATTGCTTTGTGTAAAATTATGTATATTAATTCTTATGTGCAGTGAAGTCTGAGAACTGCTAAACTATACTAAAAGGAAAACTACAAAAGAATTCTGTGTGCAGGATGCTTATTGGCATTTAAACCATTACTCTTATAAGATAACTATTATCTTTCTGGAGGTGAACGAGAGAAGTGTAATGAGTTTTAAAATGTTCCTCCTTGCCTACATGGTTAACTCCATTTTCTCTAACCATTTACAACTACTATCTTAGTAAAAGCCAAAGACTTGGATTTTGTTTAGTAAAAGAGAGAGTGAGTCATAAAGCAACTTAACTTAGACCAAGTCAGGACTCCACTCTTGCTATCTGGATTTGAATGTTTGTTGCCCCTACATTCATATATTGAAAGCTAATCTCAATATGATGGTATTTGGAGGTGGGGTCTTTGGGAAGTGATTAGGTTTTCATGAGGTGTTGATGGTGGAGCCTCCATAATGGGACTGGTGCCCTTACAGAGGGATGTAGAAGGCAGAGCTCTCTTTCTTCACCAGGGGAGGGCACAGAGTTAAGACTACTGTCGATGAACCTGGAAGAGGATCCTCACCAGATGCTAAATCTGCTAACACCTTGATCTTGGACTTCCCAGCATCTAGAACCATGAAAAATAAATGCTGGCTGTTTAAGTCACCCAGTCTGTGATATTTTTGTTATAGCAGCCCTATACTGACTAAGACAGTTATATTTCAATGGGAGCCAAACAGAATCACTGCAAACCCTTGAATGAAGCCTGTGAAGTACATCCTTGGACAGAAAGAATCAGTTCTATTGTTAACACGAAGGACCTCATCACTTCAGACATTCCTTACGCAAAGTCAGAGATGATATTGCACCTATTTACTTATTAGATTTTTACCCTAAACCTGAACAAAATGGAGACTATGAGAAAACAAGAATTAAATTTCAAGCATTTTTAAGCAATTTTTTAAAACTATTATTTGCAGCATCCTTCAGTTTAGACCATGTTAGTAAAAGGCCTGGGTCAGATGTGGGCCCAAGCGAGGGAAAGTTTTACAGAGAGGTGGAGGGCACAAGGTTAAGACTATGAAAAATACCCACGCAGCCTGGCCTAGGTTTGCCATTGTCTTGTGCAAACATTTAAATTCCATTGGGAAAATTTTCTTATAAAGATTCTGAAATGTGAAATGATTTTTTAAAATATAATTTGAAACTCTCAGACTACCTTGTAACTAATATCATTAAGAGTATTTACTGAGCTATGTGAATCCAAAGGAAAATACATTAAAGTTTTTATTTCTCCTGAATGACAGCAGTTGCACAGATGTTGTATCTTTGCAT